>NC_065444.1:205161701-207695867 GCF_917563875.1 Diabrotica virgifera virgifera
CAACTCATCAATATTGGCAATATCATTTTAAAGTCGTCTACTTTAAAATGTATAATACGTGTCTGAATTGCCGATATAAATGAGTCAGATTAAATAAATTATTAGAAGAATTTTTTACTAAGCAACAACATTTTTGTTTATTTAGTATTAATTTGTATTTTGACAACGACACCCGACTTGGGCGTCGAAACGTTAATAAAATCAGTTTTAGGTAAAATTGTGGCTTATTTCCCATTTGAATATACTTGACTAATAAATTTTGTTAGTTAGTTACATAAATAAATTATTTAAAAATGAAAACATTACTTGATATTTGAGGAAGTTGAAAAAATCATATGTACAACATGGGAGTAAAGTGCCTTTTCCTCCTTCGAATGATTACTGCCCTCCGCTACGCGTCGGGAGGAAAGTGCTATTTGCTAAATAGCTATTTGTATAACAAGGGAGGAAAGTGCTACTTTTCCTCCCGAGAATGAAGTTTACTGCCCGACGCGTAGCGGAGGGCAGTAATCATTCAAGGGAGGAAAAGGCACTTTACTCCCATGTTATACATATGGTTTTTCCACCTTCCTCAAATAACAAGTAATTTTTTCATTTTTACTTAATTTATTTATGTAACTAACCAACAAAATTTATTAGAACTAAAACTAACAAGTAAGTACAACATAACTGTCAACTGTCAAATATAAGTCAAATTATTAATGTAAACATTGTTAAATCAGAATAACAATTTACTGTTTTTTACCATTCTGCAAAATACAGAGTGTTTTTAAATAAACGTTAAAATGTATAGATACTTACGTAATAGACAATAGATATTGTACAGGGCGTCAATAAGTTATATTTCATGAATGAAATACCATGACGTCACTTTTACTTTTCCTCCCTAGGGAGGAAAAATATTTTCCTCCCTAGGGAGGAAAAGTACAACTTTCCTCCCTACAATCAGGTCCGGAAAAGTATACTTTCGGTAGAGGTAGGTGGAAAAATATATTTCTAATTTGATTATGCCATAGATTTCTAGACTCTGCGTTAAAGTAAAGCTTACTCGTATGAACTTTAGTGTCTATATCTGGTCCTCCTAGCTGCATATCTCGCCATATCTTTTATTGTTGACAAATTTAACTCAATATAACTTAAAATTTAACCTAAACTAAGAGTTTAATGTCTATTTATAATATATTATATTTTCTTTATCTTCTTTAAAAACATAATAAATATTTGATTTCAATTTTCGTCGCTTCAAAGCAACAGTTTTGTTAAGTAGGATATGTAAAATAATGTAGTTTGGAGAAAAACGCAATTGAAAATTTTACGAAATTTCTGTAATTAATAACTTTTTTATATTGGAATGGATTTACATAGAATTTTGTTTGAGTACCTAACTTTACATGCGTCACATAACAATTTATATTAATTCATAAAAAAGTGAACAATAATTGGAAAAAAGTTAGTTGTCCTACTGTTGCCCTCAAAGATAATCTGTTTTTTAACGATATCCGTAAATTTCTGCTATATAAATTTATATTGCAGTCTATGTAAAGATGAAAGTGGGCAAATAATGAGTGACCAACAGAAAGTCACAGAAACCTGAAAGCATTATTTTCAGACACTACTTGGAACTCAAGTAGACATGGACGATGAAATGGCTATGATCTACGTAGAAGAGAATGGAGTAGAAGCTCCAACCATAAAGGAAGTTCTCGAAGCCATTAAGGCCCAGAAAAACAATAAAGCTCCAGGAGTTGACGAAATACCAGCAGAACTATATACGGTAGGTGGCGACCACCTAGCAAGTCACATCCACGCGCTCATCAAAGACTTATGGCAAGAAGAGAAAATACCCGACGACTGGAAGAAAAGAATAGTATGCCCGATCTATAAAAAAGGAGACAAACTCCAGTGCAAAAACTACCGTGGAATCTCTACTATGTACAGCATATAAAGTCCTCACGTATATTATAAACCAGCGGCTCCAACCACTAGCAGAAAATATTATTGGAGAGTATCAGACGGGCTTCCGACGGGGAAGATCGACACTGGATCAAATATTTACAGTCAAACAGATCTTGAGCAAAGCATGGGAACACGATGTTGATGTTCACAACGTATTTGTAGACTTCAAACAGGCACACGACTCAGTCAAAAGGAACAAACTATACTATATATTGGCTGAATTGGCAATACCACACAAGCTAATAAGACTCATTAAAGTAACAATGGATGAAACTCAGGCATGTGTACGAATACAAAACCACCGGACAGACTTTTTCAACATTTCTCAGGGACTAAAGCAGGGAGATGGGCTGGTCCCAACATTGTTTAACCTGGCACTGGAGTATGAGTTAGGCAAATGCAAACTGGACGAGGAAATCTACTGACCAACCAAACGGTTCAACTGGCCGCTTATGCTGATAATATTAATATTATGAGTAGAACATCAACAGGAGCACAGGAAACATATGCAGAGTTAAAAACACAAACAAAAGGCTAGGTCTGGAAATTAACACAGAAAAAACAAAAATAATGACTCAGACGAGAAGAAATACAGTCCCAGAAATCATTATACATGAAGATGACATTGAAACGGTTGAAAAGTTTACATACCTGGGAGTAGAAATATATGCCGACGGATCAGAAGATGGAGAAATACGGAAGAGAATAACGCAGGTAAACAGAGCTTATTTTGCCCTCTCCCATATATCTCGGTCTAAAAGTGTCCACCGAAATACAAAGATGAGAATCTATAAAACGTTAATTCGACCAATAACATGCTATGGGAGTGAAGCCTGGGTCCTGAAAGAAACATCCAAAAACAAACTCGACACATTCGAAAGGAAAGTACTTAGGAGAATACTAGGACCTGTGAGGGAAAACGGAATCTTCAGAAGTCGATACAACAACGAGCTTTATCAACTTTATAAGGAAACGCCCCTGTCAGTCTTCATTAGAATACAAAGATTGCAATGGGCCGGACATGTGATAATAATGGGAGAGGATAGGCTACCAAAACGAGCACTGAATGCTAGAAGCCACGAAAGCGCTGGGAAGACACAGTAAACAGCGACGCACAAGCCCTTTTAGGAGTCCGTGTATGGAGAAGTGCAGCCACAGAGAGGCAAGAGTGGAGGCAAAAAATAAAGGAGGCCAAGGCTCAATTTGGGCTGTAGTGCCGTAGAAGAAGAAGAAATTTATATTGCACTAAAGTTTTGTTTAAAATTTTACACATTTGAATACAAAACAAAACAATTTTGTTGTTCAAACATGTTATTACATAAATTATAACATGAACATACTGGTTTTCCAAAAATATAAAAATTGGCAAAGATATTAAACAAAATAAAATGAAAAAATCATCAGAATCAGTTTTGGTAATAGCGGATGCTGAAAGTTGTGAAAGTAAAAATTTATTGCATTTTCATAAATTAGCCCGAAATTTCTAAAGGGGAATTTATCATGAATTTAACTTACCTTTATCCTGTGCTTGATAAATTCCAGATAACAACTCAGAATCAGTATTATTTTTGTTCGCTAAACACACTAAATACTGACTTCTTCTAGATACCCATAATTTTTACAATTTAAATTGGCTGAATTATTCATTTTCACTCTTAACATACACCTTTTAACATCAATGTAATAAAACTATTGTTTAAAATTACTGAACATAAAATTCTGACCGCAAGCTGGATGATATAAACATAGACATAATCGCAACTCGCAATAACTACGTGGCAATAGTAGGATATGTGCGAAAGATAACTTAGTGTAGCATTAATATTGATGACTAAAATGGGTAAACGACAAAATATAATGGTATGATAAATATGTATGTTGTCTTAGTGTTGCATTATAGAATTTGGGCTAAAAGGAATTAAGCTACATAAGGATATGTAATATTATGAAAAAAGTATTTCACTTTTTATTTATCTTAGTGTTACACTCAACAGAAGGGTTTATTACAAATCATTTGACATGGATATCACAAAAGTCATTCTTTACAGACATATCCTACTGTTGCTTTGAGGCGACGATTTGTCTTTCAAATTTGTAACACTGTGTACGCCTATTTGTGCATTCTTTCATTTAATTTTTATTCAACTTCTTGCAGGACTTTATTCAACCATCTATATTATCTGCTACTTTATTAAATAGTTATTTACGCACTATTAAAAAAATTATTAAAAAAGAAAATCCATCTTGTTAAATATGAACTAAAAGTAAAAGCATTTCGTTGGTTTCTGGTGTTTTAAGCATTAATTTTATGGATGATGACTCACTAATCAAACTTTTATTTGACATTTTTGTTGTTCAGCCACTGCGAAAATAAAACAACAAAAACATGACTTTTAATATTATCAAACCACCTTACTTTCGTCAAAATATACAGTCAATGAACAAATACCAATTAACACTGTGGTTTTTCGCTTTGAAGCACCTCTCAGTTCATATTATTTACGTTTAAAGATGAAAATAACATTACTCTTTTTAACACATCATTAGTCCGTATTTACCCTTAAAAAGTCATAGTCTAAGAGCTAGTGAACCCTCCGACTAACGGTCGTCCTGTAAGGCTAAAATTTTTTCTCGTGATAATTCATAGCACACCAAGGCTAAAAACCATGACCTGGCAGGCCTCAGCGGTGCACGTGTATCTACCAGGTGAATCGAAAAGTGCAAATTTAGGGGGTAAAATAAACTTCCTCCTGTAAGGTTTAAATTTAAGTATGTGTTTGAGTAAGTCATTTAGAAGAAATGTGTACAATGAGAGGCGATTCTGAAGAGCATAAGACCTTGCCAGGCGAGGGGAAAGATTATGGGTTTTTCCTAAAATTATTCTTTTTACATCGAACAAATTTTTTTAGGTTTTTTGAATCATTTCAAACAGAAAACGTCTTTTGTGATTTTTCTCTTAAGTTAATAGTTTTTGTTATATGAGCGATTGAAAATTTTGAAAATTGAGAAATCGGCAATTTTTAACCCTAAATCGGACATTTATCTAAAAATTTCAATGTTGCCAAGGTACGTAGATATTCTTTAAACATTGATTGATGAAATTCCGAAGAGTTTTTTGCAATAAAATATCGAAAACCTCTTTATTTTTTTAATTGCTAATCAAGCGTGTGCGACACTGTAGTATAAGTGAAGACGTTTGAGTTTGCATAAATTCATTATCTCGAGAATGGGCAAATTTCAAGAGAAATCCTCAAGCAGGTCGATTTTTATTTTTGAATTAGGACTTTTTGGCAAATATATAATACTAGTGACGTCATACATCTGGGCGTGATGACGTAATCGATAATTTTTTTAAATAAGAGTAGGGGTTGTGTGATAGCTCATTTGAAAGGTTATTTAATTCTCTATTCAGTAATATAAACACTAACATAATTATTTATACAGGGTGTACAAAAAAAAATTTTTTCTATTTGTCAAATTTAATCAAAATTAATTTAATAAAAAAAATTTTTTGTACACCCTGTATAAATAATTATGTTAATGTTTATATTAGTGAATAGAAAATTCAATAACCTTTCAAATGAGCTGTCACACAACCTCACTCTCATTTAAAAAAATCATCGATTACCTCATCACGCTCAGATGGATGACGTCACTAGTATTATATATATGCCAAGAAGTCCTAATTTAAAAATAAAAATCGACCTGTCTGAGGATTTCCCTTAAAATTTGCCCTTTCTCGAGATAATGAATTTATGCAAACTCAAACGTCCTCATACTACAGTGTCGCACCTGCTTGATTAGCAATTAAAAAAACAAAGGGGTTTTCGATATTTTATTGCAAAAAACTCTTCGGGATTTCATCAATCAATGTTTAAGGAATGTCTACTTATCTTGGCAATATTAAAATTTTTAGATAAATGTCCGATTTAGTGTTAAAAATGGCCGATTTCGCACTTTTCAAAATTTTCAATCGCTTATATAACAAAAACTATTAACTTAAGAGAAAAATCACTAAAGACGTTTTCTGTTTGGAATGATTCAAAAAAACCTAAAAAAAATTTGTTCGATGCAAAAAGAATAATTTTAGGAAAAACCCCTAATCTTTCTCCTCGCCTGGCAAGGTCTTATGCTCTTCAGAATCGCCTGTCATTGTACACATTTCTTCTGAATGACTTACTCAAACACATACTTAAATTTAAACCTTACAGGAGAAAGTTTATTTTACCCCCTAAATTTGCACTTTTCGATTCACCTGGTAGGTACACGTGCACCACTGAGGCCTGCCAGGTTATGGTTTTTAGCCTTGGTGTGCTATGAATTAACACTATAAAAATTTCTAGCCTTACAGGACGACCGTTAGTCGGAGGGTTCACTAGCTCTTAGACTATCAGATAACAAAATTAAATTCAATAATAGAAAATAAGTCTATAGTTTCTTCCTCATACACCTCAATATAATTTTTTTTTATTTAAAAGTATTTTGCAATCTGTTGAGTGTCAACAATAAACAAAAGTAATGGCATTGACTAAGGACAAGAAAGATTTTACCCACTGGTAAAATCAAAGTACAATTTATATAAAGTTTTGTAGAAAATAATTACATTTTATAACTACTAACTAATTAGTTTAAAAGTTCACTCTAAATGGTAAGTCCAGTCACTGTGGTTTGAACCTCTTTAACCTACGCTGTTCTTTGGAATTGTCTAGGAGGTTAAGTGCAAACTGGTTTTTATGATCCTCCAACTTGGCAATGTATGCAGCGCTACGTTTGTGATGATATCTTGTACCATATCCATTTTAAGGTCTCGATGAATAATTCTGTTGTTGATGTACCAAGGTGCATTAGTGATGGTTCTGAGGGTTTTTGATTGGAAGCGTTGGATGATTTCGATGTTGGAGTGACTGGCTGTTCCCCATAGTTCCAACCCATATGTCCAGATTGGCATAAGTATTGCCTTATAGAGCAGCAATTTATTATCCAGAGATAGTCTTGATGAACGGCCCATTAACCAATACATATTTCTGAATTGGAGACCTAGTTGCTTTTTCTTGGTCCAGATATGTTTCCTCCATGTGAGACTTCTGTCCAAATGAATACCAGGATATTTTACCTCGTTGGCTGATGGTAATTGGTGATTGTTTAAAGTTACAGGAGGAAAAGTGTTGTAAATGTAACATGAATAGATTTTCCTTCATTGACTTTAATTTTCCATTCCAAAAACCAATCTTTCATTCTATCTAGATACGCTTGAAGGAGATGCGAGGCATAAATATGGTCAATGTGTGAGGCTAGGATTGCAGTATCGTCGGCAAATGTTCCTAGCATCATTTCTTCTGTAGGTGGTGTCTCCTCTAGTGGTTCTGTGCCTCTGGTATATCTGCGGTAAACAAGAGACACAAGGCAGGTTCCAGCACGCTACCCTGTGGTACGCCAGCTTTGATAGAATAGGGTTTGCAAATTACATCTTGGTATTTAATAAAATAACACCTATCTGACATCAATATAAAATGGGACTGTTCTGTTTCTGAAGCTGTTTTCATGTGGTGTGTTTAACATGGATATTTTCAAATGAGTTTACACTTTCTAACACATACCTAATTAGTCAGATAACAAAATTAAATTTAATAATATGTAGAAAATAAGTCTGTAGTTTATTCCTCATACTTCTCAAAACAAAACGGGACTGGTCTGGTTTTGAAGTTGTTTTCGTGAGAAAATGAGATTTTTATTATTATTATTCCGCAAAGGAGATAGTACATCAGACAATGAGAGCAATGATAGAGAAGGCAAATGAATACCAACTACGTCTTCAAAACTACAAATTGGTCAATCTGAGGCATTAACGTTAATAGCAACAAGTTAAACTACCTCATATTCGCAGGCGAAAATTTGATTGTAGTGAGCGCATTCCAGGAATAGCAAATTATAATGGATCAACTCAAGGGCAGCTCTCAATAAGTCTAAAAATGAATATGAGAAAACAAAAACAATGACAAGCACTGATGATGCCAGACATAAATAAATGGAAGTGATATAGAACAAATCGAGGAATATAATCTCCCTAGGCCAAATTCTAAAACATGAGAAAGAGAACCAAAGTGCGGAAATTAATAGAACAGCAAGACTAGCATGAGCAGGATTTGAAAAACTTAATTGGATACTAAAGAACTGCAAAATACTCAATACTTAAGGAACAAAGTGTTCAACCAGTGCATCCTTCCTATTATGACATATGGATGCCTAACATGTACGCTCACTAAAGCAAATATGAATAAACTAGCCACAACAGCAAAAGAAATGAAAATAGCAAATGCTAGGTATACACCTGCTAGATAAATGAGGAACGACTGGGTAAGATTAAAAACAAACGTCGAGGACATAACAAAAAAAATTGACAAAGTTAAATATACTTTTGCAGGCTACACTGCTACATAAAAAACCAAAGTTGGAATGTCACAATATAACATTGAAGACCAGGGTGCATCGAAAAAGGCGAAAAAAAATTTTTTTTGCGATGGAAAAGTAATACCTCACAAAAGTTGCCCAAACAACTGTTAAGTATTTTTTTCGAAATTGGAAAATATCTTCTGCCCCCCCCCCCCCCCAAGACAGTTAAAAATTTTGAAAAATTGTTAACAGACCAAAAAAATTTTTATTTCGAAACGAAAATGTAACAGCTCACAAAAGTTGCCTAACACACTATTTAGTATATTAGTAAAATTGCGTTGAAATAAAAAAATATTTTCTGCTCCCCACGGCAACTAAAAATTAGTAAAAATACATTAATATGCGAATTTCTTTTGTAAGGGAAATGTAGTACCTTATAGAAATTAAATAAATGAATTCGGTTTAAATTGGAAAATATTTTCTGGATTCATAAGGCAATTAAAAATTTTACTTAAGAAAAGTATACTAAAACATTATTTTTATAACAAAATAGCCTAACTTACCCGTCTCCCTGACGTCACCCCAGTTTTTTAATACTAAAATAAATATAAAGTAAAGTACAAAATTAGGTATATAAATATTACAAAAAAAAATATGGTAAAAGCATTATATTCGAAGATGTCTTCCGATTTAGCATTAAAGTGAGGCATAGTTTTTCCGGAATCAATTCAAGTTTTTATAAATCCATCCCTCGAATACACTTCACAAACTGCTAGAGAAGCTTGTGGCACAAGCTTTACACATCGTTCTATTGTTTGTGGCAGTGATATTTCTGAATCTCAATATTAAAAGGGTCCAAGTTAGGATTCTTAATAAAATCTCGCAGATTGTCACTCGAAAATCTAGAGAATATGAATATAGGTGGTTCTGTAAGGTGATATTCTTGTTAGTTAATTAACTCAAAGTAGTCGTTTGAATCAAAATTTTTATCGGAAAAAGTTTGAAGACCCTTACGTTTTTTGATTTGGTCACTGGCAAACTTCTTTTGATGTCCAAGGGGTAGATCATTTGAATGTCGCAGACATACAAACCACTGAAGCGGTTTTTTAAGATGTTCTCCTAACAGCTGTATTACATCACCCTTAACGCCAGTATTTACGACTGTTTCGTCACATGCAATAGCTGGATTTGATACTTTCTGATATAACAGGCAGCGGATACCCATATCCGAAATATTTGCACCCTGGCTCATGCACAAATGTTATGTGTTCTTCCACGATCAATTGATCATAAAACTTGGTACTGTTTTTTACTTGATCTAAAGTTTTGTCCTTGCGTCGGTAACTTTCTTCTTTTATCGTTGTTCTCTCTGATTATATTTGTTTTTGTTTTCCCTATCAATCGAGCTTATCACCATTTTTCTGGGAGCACTTTGATTTAATAGAAATTCGCGCTCATCCAGAGGCACTTTTTGAGATTTGCTACAAAGACAATTAATCAGAGTGCAGAGGCGGCTTTACCTATTGTGCAGGGTGTGCGGTGCACACGGGCGCCGGGATGTTGGGGGCGCCGATCGCCAAAGAGCGAGTCCTTTACTTTGTTTCCACATAAAATATGCTTTAAAACGATTAATGAAAAATTACATTGGCACTTAAGCGCGATTTATAGATTGCCGTCCGCCGGGCTGTCCGTCCAACGAACGGACGGCGATCTTTTGATTCGTTTTAAGACATACCGACAATGGTTCCGAAATCTGTTGTGGAACCTATAAAGGTCGTATTGCTTGGGACTTTTCAAAGGCGTTTGTACAGGTGTCGCGGGATAACTTTGCGAAATAAGCTTTGACGGAATGGATTAAGTATTTTATTTAAGTTAACATGTAAATATAATAAAGCAAAGCGGCTTTTCATTTGATTAAAATTATTTACAAGGAAGATTTTCTTTTATTACTACCACAATTTGCCGAAGATGCGAAGAACAAATTGCGCACAATCAGTTTGGATTTGTGAACGCTGTTGGTACGAGGGAGGCTTTATTTAGCGTGCAGTTGTTATTTAAGAAATGTAGAGACGTCAGCTGATGTTTTTGCATGCGTGATTGACTACAAGAAGGCTTTCGATAGATTCAGGCATGAACAAATGATGGAAGTGCTGAAGAGGACAGGGATTGACGGAAGAGACCTGAAAATAATAGCTAACCTGTATTGGAATCAATCAGCAGTGTTTCGAATAGATGGAGAATATACGGATCAGGTCAAAATCTTAAGGGGAGTGAGACAGGGATGCATAATTTCACCGCTGATGTTCAATCTGTACTCAAAGCACATTTTTGAAGAGGCTCTAAACTCTAAAAGATACTGATGAAGGCATCTCAATAAAAATGGAATCAAGCTGAGTAACCTGCGGTATGCAGATGATACAAGAGTGTTTTCCAATACCATAGAACTGCAAAACTTAATGAACAAAATAACGGAAACAAGTAGAACATAATAATATGGACTAGATATAAAAACCAGCAAATCCAAGCTAATGATCATCAGCAAGCAAAACATAACTGGAGCAAATCTGTATGAACCAAATGAGAATTGAACGTGTCTCACAATACAACTACTTTAGAACTATAATCAATGAGTCATGGGACAATACTCAAGAGATTAGATGTCGCACCGGAAAGGAAAAAAATGCATTCTTGACTATGAGCTCTGTGTTCAAGAGCCATGACCTCACCCAAAAACAAAAATAATGCTCCTTAAATGTTATGCGTACTCAGTGCGTCTATACGGAATAGAAACGTGGACATTGAAGGCAGAAACTCTATCGAAACTTCAGGCTTGCGAGCTATGGTTGTACAAAAGGATCCTGAAGATACCATGGACACAGACAAATTCACCAATGAAGAAGTAGTACGGAGGATGAACACAACCGCAGATTTAGTCAATATCGTGAAGGCCCGTAAGCTGCAGTACTTGGGACATATAATGAGAAATCGAGGCAGATACGAGATACTCCAATGCATTTTAAAAGGTAAAATTGAAGGAAAAAGGGCCCCAGGACGAAGAAGAATATCCTGGATTGCTAACCTGAGAGCATGGTATAGAAAGACCTCAACACAACTATTCCGTATAGCAACCAACAAAGTCATCATAGCCAGAATGATCACCAACGTTCGGAACGGACAGGCACCCTAAGAAGAAGACTACTACAATTATTGCGACTTTCAGCGGAGTCACAGCTCCTCAAAAATTATCCTTTTTAGCAATTTGTTGTTGGTGTTTTAAGTCATACTGAAAATGCGTAGTATGTAGTTCATCATTTTAACAACCTCAACCAATTTTCAACCTTACGTCATAGATAAAAAATTCATTTTTAATTAAATATTAAATAAAATCAAATAAAGATAAATATATATCCCAAATCTGATTTAATTAAATCAGATTTGGGATTTTAACAGATTTTGTTCTGACGCTGTGAATATCTATTGGCTCCCGACATCATTTAATATTGCACTATTTGCATCTGGATTTTTGTTTACATTATAAGAGTACCTAATACCCTATGTACAAGTACTAGGTAGGTACCTATTCAACTATTCCATTTTGACTGCGCGTCTACCAAAGGGCGCCAGGGCATCGACTGCACACGGGCGCTACATGGGCTAGAGCCGCCTCTGTCAGAGTGTCACATTTGCGTGCTGCAAGATAGAAACGTGTAGTTTAACTTGTGTTCTTAACCTTTAACTACACGCGCTGGCGTACTTTGTACGCCAGATATAAGAATTCTACTGGAAATATATTTTAAAATTTAATTTTTGACCTTGCTTATTTTTCTAACCTATCACTGGAATGTGCTTTACAATTTGGTTTTAGTTTCGTTATAATCGGCGTTCTGGAAAGATCGTAATTTACATTTTATTATTTGTTGTTTCCGGTGGTGGACAATATACCCCAGGATTATATTACTATAAGTCGTAATATAAGTACATGTTTTAATTGTTTTTTAGTCATTGTGGCAAAAAATATATTTTTCTTTGTAAACAATACTTTTTCTCCTGTAAAAAATCACGTTTAAAAAATTTTTTATTAGTAATTTTATTTATCATGGAATCCAGTTATTCCATGATTCCAGTTATAAATCCCAATTGGCTTACTGAAATGGAACTCCAAGTATTCACTGATGCCGAATAAGGTTTATAACAAACAACTAAGTGTATTTTTTCAAAAAAAAATAAACAAATCCGCTGTTTTTAAGTGTATTTTCTTGTGGCGTACAAAGTACGCCACGCGTATAGTTATGTTATAACTTGATGCGCGGGTAGTTAAAGATTAAAGCATTTAATTTTATTTTTGTAAAATTCACTGTTTTGCCTGTTCTTAAATGGTTTCATAAGTTTCGTATTTATATTTGTCATGATAGGCTTTTAAAAGCTGACTAATTCTTGTATGTTAAATTATTGGAATTACAGCTTTTGCCATATTTCCTCCAATTTAATTGCAACATGTTCGGCAATACCAGAAAATTCTGGCTCTTTCTTGCTGAGTTTTTATCCTCTTGCAACCACAAAACTTCATCGCTTGTTTGTATTTTGGTAAAACATTTTTAAGGTATATTTGGTGGTTGCCCAAAAATGGGGCGGTCCACAGCACATCTTGATTTTATTACCCATGATTCTCGTTTATCTATTTTAAAAATCTTTAATTTAAAAACAACAATAATAACAAAGTAACGCACCGCACCAAAAATAAGCGAAAATTACACGCACGGGCTCACGAAGCGGGATATTTCAAATAGGTATCGAGTTAGCACATATTTTATTGCAAATATTATAAATTGAAATTTCCATAAAAATCAGATATTTAATAAAATTCAAGGTCGTCGGGGGGGGGGGGCAGAATATTCGCTCAGAAAAAAAAAATAAAAATACTAATATGCTGAAAAATAACACTAGCAACTTTTTCACGCTATTAGATATAACATTTCCAACTTTTATTTCTTCGATGCACCCTATTGAAGACCTTATGAAGGTAAACGACCAAAAGGAAGTCCACAAATGAGATAAGTTGATGATATTAAAAAAATAGCCGGAACAAATTGGAATATTATTGCTCAGGATAGAGACCGATAGAAAGAGGTGTATGTTAAAACATAGTCGATAGAAGGCTAAGAAGAAGAAGAAGAAAATTTTAAATTTTTTTCAGTTTACAAATATTTTATGCATTCCAAGTTGCTATAATTTTCATGTTCAGTTTCTATACTAAAAAGATAGTATGGTAGAATAAGGAAGAGTATTATGGCGGGTCATGTAATAATCTAAATACATAGACAGCAGGTATTGAAAGATAAAAAAAGATAATTTTGCTAAAACCAAAAAGAAATCAAAATTTCTGCCGTATCGTAGGCCTACTATGTAACTTTTTTGCTATACATTGTTTGGATTTTAATACGCATTATTTTTGTGTACTTTATCAGATTACTCTATTTAGATTAATTAAGGTTATTCCAGTAAAGTCGATCAAACATTTATACACCAGGGAAATAAGGCAAAAATATACCATGTTCGGGACACTTGAGCAGCCAGGTTGCAAATGGGTTTTTTGTATACTATATACCTAATACATTATAAATACAAAAATGCCCGTCACAGTTTGGACGAGAAATTTAGTTATTAACAAATAAGGGTCAAAAATGGGAGTTTTTTCGTTTAAATCGCTACAGGTAAAAATAGTGTAATTAAATATCTTATTTATAATATTTTTCTTTTAGTAGATGAGCCAAGGCTTAAAATGGCGCTTTTTGAATTTTGGTTCGATCATTTGTTGCTTCGGATATTGCAAAATAAATCTAAAATTTCGAAAATAAAAAATTTGCTATAACTTTTGCGAAAATGAATTTAAGACTTTCATATTGCATGAAAAGTTGAGTCAAACAGTCCAAACAATGCACAAAAAATTTTAAGACGATTCGTCAATTAGTTTAAATTTTATTAAATATGTTTATCGCAAAGAGCTTTTTTTCGCAATGTTATTGTTCAGAAAATAATAATGATATAGCAATTTTGTGAAAACAATATGAAAGAAGAATAATCATATTTTCAAAGTGTTTAAAAAAATCATTGAAAAGTCATTTTTGTCATTCAGAAAATATTTTACTAAAATAGAGTAATTTTTGGCTTATAAACAATTTGAATAACTTTGTTAGTATTGACTGTAGGCTAAAAACTACAATGGGATTTGAAAAACTGGTATTTTTATACGAATTTTCAAAGAAAAACTTTTCGCCTATGTTAATTACGGTCAAACTTTTGGCCTACGGCCTACTTTTTTTATAACAATTAAGCAACCTAACTTGAGCTATTTTGAAGCTGAAGAAATATAGTTTATATGTAAAAGTTTGAGTAAACTGTGAACCTCAACAGAGTGGTTAATAAAGTTTTAAAAATGGCGTCCGAACGGAATTAATTCGTGGTCGGTGGAGGGGAATTAATAAAATCCGTGCACTCAAAAAATGAAACTGATTCTGCAAAAATATGCTGCGGTTAATATCGCCGGAGCTTGTTGACGAATTTTGATTATAATTTTTTTAATTTGTATGTACTCGTAGTCTTATAAAGTACGTTATGTACACACATCCTCACCTAACATTACAAAATGTTAGGGGGAACTCCCCTTGTCACTCAGTGATATGAAAAATAGATTACGACCGATTCTAAGACCTACTGAATATACATATATAATTTCATAAAAATCGGTCAAGCGGTCTCGGAGGAGTATGGAAACTAACACTGTGATAGGAGAATTTTATAGATATAAAGATGTAGATGGCTATTAACAAATAGGGGTTGGTGATAAAAGAATGAAAATTAAGGGTTGTATGTATTTTTTAATTCTACATCATATAAAATTAAGGTAGATAATTTTGTCTAAAAAATAAAAAAAATGTTAGGGAGCCTTATAACTTATGGGTATAAAGAATATATTAAAACCTCTTCTCCGTCCTATAGGATATACGCGTAAAATTTTATAAACATCGGCCAAGCCGTTTCAGAGTAGTATGGAAACTAAAACTTATACAGGAGAATTTGATGTATATAGAAGTAGCTGCGAATAAAATGATAAAAGTGGCTAACTTTGAGCCTAATTAACCTAGGCCAATTTTTTTTTCTGAAAATCCGTGTAAAAATACCTGCTTTTGAAATCCTAAAGCAGATTTACTCTATAGTCAATATTAACAAAGCTATTCAAATTGTTTTTAAGCCAAAAATGCCTCTATTTTACTAAACTTTTTTCGGAATGATCAAAACTACTTTTTAGTGATTTTTTTCAAGACTTTGAAAACATAACCATTCTTCTTGCATGTGGTTTCCACGAAATTGCTGTCATTATTATTTTCTGAACAATAACATTGCGAAGAAAAGCTCTTTGCGATAAAAAAATTGAATAAAATTTAAGCTAATTGACGAATCGTCTTAAAATTTTTTGTGTATTATATGGAATGTTTGACTCAACTTTTCGTGCAATATGAAAGTCTTAAGGCCATTTTCGCAAAAGTTATAGCACATTTTTTATTTTTAAAATTTTAGTCTTATATTGCAATTTCCGAAGCAAAAAATGATCGGATCAAAATTCAAAAAGTGCCATTTTAAACCTTGGCTGATCTACTAAAATACGAATACTCTAAATAATTTATATAATTACCCTATTTTTACCTGTAGCGATTTAAACGAAAAACTGCCATTTTTGACCCTTATTTGTTAATGTTTTTGTGCACACAAATACGTAAACGTAACGCATCTTTTTGACATATACGCTTGCGCATTAATGGTTGAAGTCCCGTATCTCGATGCGTATTACCTAAAGTAACGCTCTGATACGTACGTGAGAACGCATCCCTATCGAGACGAAAGTCACCGAATGCACACGAGGATTACACCCGAATGTACTCCTTCGAGAGGGTGAACAAATCCCACAGGTCGGGTTAAATCAAATTGCTTGCTTGCTTGGATCTTGCCCGATTACCTACCAAATGAACATGTCATCAGCGTACTAGACTACCCGTTTATAATCATTTTAAGGTTATATTATTGGTTATTGGTGTCTATTTGAGTATTTGAGTAAAATTGTTATGTGTTTGTAATTAGAAATTGGAACTTCATAACAGATTTAAAATTTTATTGTTTTTAAGTTGTCTATTAATAAAGCAAAACAAACAAATCTTGTTTTAATTTAAGAAATACAGTGATCACCACAATTAATAACTAGATAAACAAATGACCTAGTTTCAGTAAAATTTTCACTAGTAATACCACTAGAGGTCAAATTATTTCCGGAAATTTTTTTGAGATCATGAATATTTTGAAAATTTCCCGAGTCGCAGACGAGGGAAATTTTCTAAAAATATTCATGATCAAAAAAAAATTTCCGGATATTAATTTGACTTCGCGTGGTATTCGGTAAGAAAATTCCACACCAAATTTGCATTTGAAAATCCAAAGCTGCATGAACAGATTAATAGCGCGCCATAGCTTTGTCAGCAATTATTTAGGCTTTCAAATTCGTAATTTCTACTCATTGTAGTTGCATGGGAATACCATTTCAAGATAGAAAATAGTATATTCTTCAATTTTACATAAGTTTTGAGTAACTACAAGTGATAGAAAATGAATCAAAACTAAATTATGTAAACAAATAAATACCAGTCTGTCAAAAATGTTCTGTTATTGTAAACGTCAAAAAATTTCCACTATAATTCGCTGTTGGGTACCCCACGAGCAAAAAATTTCCGATAAAATACCTCCGTTGCCATGGTGATCTGTCAAAATAACGTATTTTGATTGGTTTAAAATTACAGGTGTGGAATTTTCACTAGTAATACCACTAGAGGTCAAATTATTTCCGGAAATTTTTTTGAGATCATGAATATTTTGAATATTTCCCGAGTCGCAGACGAGGGAAATTTTCTAAAAATATTCATGATCAAAAAAAAAATTCCGGATATTAATTTGACTTCGCGTGGTATTCGGTAAAAAAATTGCACACCAAATTTGCATTTGAAAATCCAAAGCTGCATGAACAGATTAATAGCGCGCCATAGCTTTGTCAGCAATTATTTAGGCTTTCAAATTCGTAATTTCTACTCATTGTAGTTGCATGGGAATACCATTTCAAGATAGAAAATAGTATATTCTTCAATTTTACATAAGTTTTGAGTAACTACAAGTGATAGAAAATGAATCAAAACTAAATTATGTAAACAAATAAAAACCAGTCTGTCAAAAATGTTCTGTTATTGTAAACGTCAAAAAATTTCCACTATAATTCGCTGTTGGGTACCCCACGAGCAAAAAATGTCCGATAAAATACCTCCGTTGCCATGGTGATCTGTCAAAATAACCTATTTTGATTGGTTCAAAATTACAGGTGTGGAATTTTCAAATAAATATTACCAAACTATTTACATTATACTGGAATTCTGATGTAGGTACAATAATTTACAACTAAAAAGTAGGTATTAACAAAAATAAAAAAAATTTAACCTAAGGAAAAATAATATTTTTATATTTAAATAGAAGCAATTAAAACCATACAATTTCATCATTCATTTAACTTTTTTACATTTGTATATTAATTGTATATTGTGTGAACATTGCTTTATTTTTTTTTAATGTCAACGGAATTTAAAAATGACTTTACGATTTGCTTTACGTTACGTTAAGGCAGTTACAAAAACTACCTGTTTTAACATTCATCCTCTACGACACGTTAGTTGCTTTACGTATACGGAGATGCGTACGTTACGTAGCAACAAAAACTCCCTATTAACTAAGTTTCTCGTCCGAACTGTGACGGGCATTTTTGTATGTATAATCTATTAGGTATATAGTTAAAACCTTATTAGTATATAAATAAAACCTTATTTCTCTGGACTATTATTAACGCGTATCATTTTCAATTGGTGTCAGTGTGAACAGAAAACAATTTGTTTGGGTTTCGTAATCGTGTCCTTAAGTTGAAAGAAATGTTACCGTACTACTTTAAGAAAACGTCTAGCCGTGTAAAAAGTTTCTATAGTAGCGAATCAATTTGTATTTTTTTTTTCAATAGTCACGCATGATTAGGTAATGTAAACAATATTAATAATTTGGCAGTCACAAATTAAGGTTAAACTTTAGAAATTTCACTGGTCACGAAATGTTTTTACAACTTTTGTTGACTTATTTTTAATCTATTATTTTATTTCTTCTGCTTAAGGTGCCGTCTTCTTTCGAAGATTGGTGATCATCATGGCTATTTGTACGCAGTTTAGAGCTGCTCGAAAAAGCTGGTCAGACGAGCAATTATCATATCAATAACGCTACGCTTTCCTAAAACCTTATCATCATATTCTGGAGATGCTGGTATTTTGTTCCTCCCATCACGTGGCCAAGATATTGTAGTTTTCGTCTCTTTATTTTATATTAGTATATAGTTCTGTTTTTTTTTTTAATTCCAAGACTTCTTCATTCATGTCTTTGTCTATATTATCAGGATTATTCTGTATAGTCACATCTGTTTCATTATCACTAGAGCTCGGGAAATATGCACTTAAAAAACACTAAAATATGCATGCAAATATGCACAAAAAACAGTTGAAATATGCACTAAAATACGCTTTTATGCATTTAATGCATATAAATACAAAACGGGGTATTTTTTGTATTGAAAATATTTAATTTATTTTATGCTAAAGTCACAAAAATACTTATTGAAATAATTGATGGCTTATTGAAATATCTAAATCATTATATTCATGTATTCTTTATATTCATCATCATCATTCTTTATTATATTGTTATTAAAGTTAAGACTATATACCTACACGCATTATTATTAAATGTTTTTCTAAATTTTCGAGAGAAAAACTGTGCCGTCTATTTGATAATAATTGTTTGTACTCAGAAAAACTTCTTTATATTTCACCCCTGTTGAGCTGGCCCCCCATAGAGATTAAGATACAAATAGCGCTAAATTACGAGCTATTTATGAGATTTCATATACCGTAGATTAAACATTTCGGGCCCGTTATACTGGGCAGAAATTTAATATTTTTGTGGGGGCCGCCCCCCTCCCACTACTTAAAAAGAGAGATATTTAATTGATCTTTGCGGCGGTGTTACGAGCAATTTATGAGCTTTCGAAGTGATATAGTTCAGAACAACACTTTAACTGATTCAACTCAAGAGAAAGATGTCGAGAAAAATTAAAATATATCGTATCGAGGATATAATTCGTATAGCGTCTAAAATCCAAGAATAAACTTTCAAAATACGAGCATTTCGATTATTGAGTAACAACCCATTCGCAAGAAATCCTACCCATTTTCGCTCAAGAGAGAATTGTACTTAGAATTTAAAAAATTAATATTTTGCGACTACATATCGTTTACTAATTTATGAGCTTGCAAAACATGTGCATTTCGATTATTGAATTGCAATTTCTTTTCTATAGGGCCGTCACTGAAGGTAAAAATCAACTATTAGCTTCGATTTCAGTCAACCTCCATCGATTTTCGCGAAAATTAGTGAATGGTTAGACGATACCTCAATAAACAAGAGTGAAATAGTGCCAACTTGCGCTTTTACCCTGGGGGTGCATGCCACCCCCTATTCAGGGATGAGAATTACTTTATTAAAAATAATCCCACAAATGAGGGAAAAATTCTAAGGAAAATTTATTATATAAAGTTATTAAAATAAATCAATAATTTTTAAGTTATCAAAGGTCAAAGATTTTGATTTTTCGTGAAAATGCATGTTTTATAGCGATTTTTCATAAATAACTCAAAATATGCACTTTTAATAAATGCATATTATGCACTTATAACATTTATCTAAAATTGCAAATATGCATTTTGCATATTTCCCGAGCTCTAATTATCACTTTAGTCGGAGTAAATCAGCGGTGTGATGGATGACCGAAGTTATCGTTAACATAAAGTTATCCCGTAGTTATGTTATAATCTTCGAATTGGTGTGATGTATCATACTTAACTTAACTACTTGCGTTATTTCTTGACAGTTCTTGAGTTATCTGGTATATCAACTGTCACTTTATAACGCGACGTTAAACCTCAAGTTATGAGATAACTTTGTAGTTATGTAAGGATATCTAAGGTTAGGTTCATCTTTTGACTTGTTTTTAGACAGAAATCAAGTGAATTTAGAAGCTAATAATTTAATAAATAAGAATAGAAGGGTCATACAATTTTAAAAATGATACAAAAATCAAATCGAGAGATACAAGTTGAAATTTTATTTTAAGTATCTACTGAGCTTTCTATCCAGAGTTGCCAGATGATATTTTATAAATCCCCCACTTAGAAACTGAAATTCCTCAAATTGAACCTCAAATACCCCACATTTAAATTTTTACCGCATTTTAATAAATTAGTAGTCAAATGAAGAGAACAGTACACCAAAATTATACTACTTATCAACGAGGGCCCTGGAAATAATTAATAGATCCTATGGTCTTCATTTTATGGGAGTATAATCACCGGTATAATATACGCAGTTCTATGTATATTCGCAAATTTAATTTACCATGACCCCTTAAAATGCTCCATAATTTTCCGCCCCCAAAAAATCCCACTACAATTTCTGCTTACAAAAATTTCCACGCTTTCAAATTACCCCAAAATTGTGGGAAAATACACCAATCTGGCAACCCTGTTTCTATCTACTGTTTGAAACAACACCGAACCCGAACAGCTGTTTGCTGTTCGGCACTGTTCGGTCATCGACGGTGGCCGACGATGGGGATTTACTTTTACCGTCATCTACTATGTTCCGAAATATCTCTCGCGCTCACTCCAACTTGTACTATTTCTACATAAGGTTCTCTGTGTTACTTCAACATTTTTTCCTCAAACCTTACTTCTAAAATAACGTTGATCAAATAACTATCTCAAAACTCTGACCGATACATCACACCGAATTTTACCTAAATAGTTATGGGCATCGTTATTCAGTCGTGTGATGGATGACCGAAGTTAAGTTTAACGTTTGAGTTAAAGTTAAGATAACTCTCAGGAATAACGTGCTCATAACTGTATAGGTAAAATTTGGTGTGATGTATCGCTCCCAGTTATGAAATAGTTATATCATCAACGTTATATTAGAGAGAAGTTTTGAGGAACAAATTTTGAAGTAACAAAGAGAACCTTATGTACAAATAGTACAAGTTGGAGTGAGCGCGAGAGATTGTTCCGAACATACCCAAACAGCAAACAGCTGTTTGGGTTCCTTGGTGTTTCTAAGTTGCTTTCAAACGGTAGATAGAAACAGGGTTGCCAGATTGGTGTATTTTCCCAAAATTTTGGGTTAATTTGAAAGCGTCTATTGAAATTTTTCTAAGCAGAAATTGTAGTGGGATTTTTTGGGGGCGGAAAATTATGGATGATTTTAAGGGGTCATGGTAAATGAAATTTGCGAATGTACATAGAACTGTATATTATACTCCCATATAATCGAAGACGATAGGAACTATGAATTATTTCTATTGCCCTCGTTGATATTGTAGTATGAATTTTGCTTTACTGTTCTCTTCATTTGACTAATATAATTTATTAAAATGCGGCAACAATTTAAATTTTGGGACTTTGGGGTATTTGAGCTTTAATTTCAGGGTATTTCAGTTTCTAAGTGGGGGATTTATAAAATATCATCTGGCAACTCTGGATAGAAAGCTCAGTAGGTACCTACTTAAAATAAAATTTCAACTTATATCGCTCGATTTGATTTTTGTATAATTTTTAAAATTGTATTACCCTTCTATTCTTAATTATTAAATTACTAGCTTCTAAATTCACTTGATTTCTGTCTAAAAGAAGTTAAAAGATGAACCTAACCTTGCATAACTACAGAGTTATCTCATAACTTGAGGTTTAACGTCGCGTTATAAAGTGACCAGATAACTCAAGAACTGTCAAGAAATAACGCAAATAGTTAAGTTAAGTATGATACATCACACCAATTCGATGGTTATAACATAACTACAGGATAACTTTACGTTAACGATAACTTCGGTCATCCATCACAGGGCAGATTATTGAGAGTTATCTTAACTTTAACTCAAACAAATGAAATAGAGAATGTGGAAAAATCCCCTTACGAATAACTCACACATCCACTATTTCTGGCTGAGAAAAATTTTTCGAATAGAATCAAAGATCCAAACACCAGTTTTTTTTTTTTTTAAATTTCGTACGAGTGGTCGTTAAACCAGTACCTGTGGATCTTTTGATCACTGAGTGTGTTTCAAAGATCTACATCTTTTGTTTTTTTTAACTCAAATGTTAAAGTTAACTTCGGTCATCCATCACACGACTGGATGACTATAAATATACCTCAATATGAGGACTGGGCATAATATACTAGTTCACTCCGGCGCGGCGGCCAGATTTTAATACCCTACAGAAAAGGGTCATATTTAGGTAAATTCGCTCCGGCCATATATTTCTTTAGAAAATATAGTTAAACAATGCCTTTACTGGGTACACAATGGATAATAACGAATAGTCAGGGTGGTCAACGTAAATAGATAATACTGCCTTCATAAAGCAGGTACTTTATATATTTTATTGATAAAGCAGATATATTTTATTGATAAAATTTTTAAAAAATATTTAAATAAATA
Organism: Diabrotica virgifera virgifera; assembly: GCF_917563875.1. Taxonomy (NCBI): domain Eukaryota; kingdom Metazoa; phylum Arthropoda; class Insecta; order Coleoptera; family Chrysomelidae; genus Diabrotica; species Diabrotica virgifera. The sequence continues at coordinate 205,184,716 of NC_065444.1, forward strand.
TATTAAAGCTTTGTATTTGCCTACATACAAAACTACTTCTTATTAAAATTATATTAAAATTATAACGATATTATCACTAAAGTGTTGTTCTGAAGCTATTTCCTTGTGGCATTTTTGTAATCAACTATTCTAAATTGGAAATAAGCCACAATTTGACTAAAAAATGATTTTATTAACGTTTCGACGGCCAAATTGGACGTCGTTGTCAAAATACAAAATATTAATAAAATAAACAAAAATGTTGTTGCTTAGTAAAAAATTCTTCTAATAATTTAATTTAATCTGACTCATTTATATCAGCAATTCAGACATATTATATATTTTAAAGTAGAAGACTTTAAAATGATATTACCAATATTTATGAGTTGCGTTCCTGGGACGACTTTACTAAAAGATAGTTCATTCGATTACATGAAATCAATCCCAACTCAAGAATATCCGTCACAAAAAATCATAGCTTGTGATCTGTCTTAAAAAAAAAACAACTACATGCAACGGTGGCCAAAAAGAAGAGTGGTGCAAATCTCGACATTATTACTTTATTATTATTACTTCAGTACGGTTTAAATGTCTTTAGTTCATGATGGAGAAATCTGAAATAAGTGAAATATTAAGCGAAAAGGGTAAGCCTATGTTAGTTACAATAGTACAGTAATTGTTAATAACTAACGCCGAAAATTACATTCGAAAACTGTAATTTATTGATTATTTCATTCATAGGAGATCTGACCAGTAGAAAGCTACAGAAATCTAAATTAAATCGTTAATTTTTGATAATTTCCCGTCGTCAAGTATATTACGTCAGATGCCCTTCGTTGCTACGAAAAAATACATTCAGTGACATTAATGACAATTAATATTTTAAAAATTATAAAATGATGACTTTCAACCGTCAAACTAATATTTATAACCACTGTTTATTTAATTGTACTAACTTGTACTTACATAAATAAATTACAATAAAATTTTGGTTTTGAACAGTTTTATTCATGAAATAATCGCAACAAATTGCACTCGATCTATAAAATTAATATAGAATTTTAGAACTCTTGTGCAATTACTACTGATCATCTAAATAATCTAATTTCACTGTCTCATGTATACTTACATAAATAAGTATAGTCCGTTCGCTAAACTCAGACTCAACTGGCTAGTGATTTAAGCTAGTAATTTTGCCAATTTGATAAAATTGGCAAAAAAATAATTACTAAATAGTTAATAATTACTAAATATTTAGTAATTTTGAAAATTTTGTCAAAATTGGCAAAAAACAAAAAACTTACGTACTAAAATCATTAGCCATTTGCGTCTGAGTTTAGCGAACCGACTTATAACAACCAATATCTTATATAATTTCTAATATAAAATACAAAAGTCACAGTACCAATTTTCCTGATATTAATTTTCCTAGAACTTAATAGATAAATACTTAATCCGCCTAACCACGGGAGCGAACTAGGTTATGGTTTTCGGAGCGAACTAGTATGTAATTAAGAGGGTTTTTTGAGCTTGGGAGCGAACTAGTGTGCTGCTTTAGGACCAAATATGTAACATCTAAGCATGCGAATTTTTAAGTTATGGCTTTTAATAATTAACCTACAATTAGGTATAGTTCTTCCACACTATCTTTTCTCATGCATGAAAAATTATTCACGAATTACTTTTTATACTAGGTCTCTTTTTCTTCTTCTTCTTCTTGTAGTGCCTATCCGTTTCGGATGTTGGCGACCATCATGGCAATCTGCACCTTGCACACTGCTGCTCTGAAAAGATTTGTAGTGGTTGTGTTGAACCACGTTCGTAGATTTTTCAGCCAGGAAATCCTTCCCTTTTTAATTCACAGAAACTAGTGTCGCAAATTTAAGCTGCTTTTCCATAGAAATCGCAATAAGTTAATTAAGGATAAATAATACGGAATGTCTTTGATAGCTTATTAATTATAACTTTTATAACTTTCAATGACAGTGACAATTTATTGGATTATTTGCGTTTATTGTTAATTGAGTTTTATAAATCAATAAAGTTTATTTGGTTTTATATTAAAAAAAAATAAATATAATATTTCAGTTAAATAAAGTAAGAGTTGCAATACACTGACTTTTGGGTCCCAGACAAAGACAACTATTATAGTTTATTTTTTAACCAGGAGGAGTAAACTAAAAAAACTGATGCACACCCAAGAAAGTCACTAGAATAGTAACCAAATAGGGTAACGGGTACTGTTGTTGGCCGGTCACTAGTGATTGGCCACTTTCACAAAAATCCGAAATATTAAGATTTTTAGAAAGTATAAGGAAATAAATGTATTTGCATTGCAATTCGGCAACATTGGTATATATTTGGTCTAGCCATTATCTCTCTCAGTTAATATTGTCTAGTTGTGACAGCGTGTGTTGTTCGAAGCGTAACAGGTGCATCCAGTTTTAAGAGTTTTTTAAAGAATTTGTTAAGGAAGGCCATTCATGAGGTGAGTTATCTTGGCTAATAATATTGTGTATCTACTTATATTAATGTTTTCTGATAATTTAGTGGGGTACATCTTACGTTATCGGTGGTTTTAATAGTAAGGTTATAATTTTTTGGCGGTAAATTTTAGTGGCCAAGCGTTGTATCTTAAATATGTCCGCATTATAATGATTGGCCTACGGGCCAATTACTGTACCTACTTTAAATTAAAATATTTATTATAATTTAGGCTCTTTTAGCTTAGTCTGGCCAAACACAACATATTTCAAGCATTTTTTCTTATTTTTTATGGCAATAACTAGTGGTTGGCCGACTGCCAATCACTAAACCACAGGGTGGGCAATAACTGTAATGTGTAATAAAAATATATTTTTTGTCCGTACAATTATTTTAGTTGTTATAAAATTAATGCCAATGCGGGCAATCTGAATCAAATTTGAAACGTCCGTATTGTAGATAACATTATTAGATACTATTAAATGATTTTTATTTTTAGAATAAAAAATGCCAAATATTCGGAAAGATAAAACGTATCACAAAAAATATACAGAACAAGATCTTCAGTCTGCTTTTCAGGCCATAGAAAATGGCATGAGCCAACGGAAAGCCGCTGAACAATTTAATGTGCCAAGAGCAACACTGCAGTTTAGAGCAAGCGAAAAATTTAATGAAAAAACTAACCTTGGTCCCAATACTATTCTTTCTTTGGAGGAAGAGAATCGTTTAAAGAATTGGATCGTAACATGCCAAGACAAAGGTTTTCCAGTAAGAGTGGAAAATATACAAGACTCGGTTAAAGGTTTTCTTGATGCAAATCCACGTGCTAATCCTTTTACTGACAATCGGCCCGGAAGAGGTTGGTATAGATCCTTTTTAAAGAGACATCCAGATTTAAGCGAGCGAACTCCAGAAGCGGTAACAGCAGCAAGTTCAGTTGTGTCTGAAAAAGATATTATAAGAAAATGGTTCACCGGTGTTCAAGAATATTTACACCGTAAACGTTACATTGATATTCTTCAAGACCCTTCACGTGTTTTTAATGGGAATGAAACCTGCTTCCTCTTGTGTCCCAAAAATAAACGAGTGTTGGCTGTAAAGGGAAGCAAAAATGTATATCAAATAGAACATCACTCCAAAGTTAATTTGACGGTTATGTTTAGGTTTGCAGCATCTGAAGAAATAACAGCACCGATGATTATTTACCCATACAAACTACTTCCTAGCAATGTTATAAATTCAGTTCCTCGAGAATGGGGCATAGGCTGTAGCGATACGGGATGGATGAAGAATGAAATCTTCTATGAATACATAGGAAACGCCTTATATGAATACCTAGTTGCAAAAAACACTAAATTTCCAGTCATTTTGTTCGTTGATGTACATAAATCTCACTTAACCATTCAAACTAGTGAATTATGCTCAAAGTTACAAATTATTTTTGTGGCATTATATCCCAATGCGACCAGAATTATACAGCCTGCAGATGTTGCTGCATTTAAACCATTAAAGGCAAATTGGAACCGGGCGGTATTAAAGTTTAGACGAGAAAATCCAAATAAAAAGATACTATTGTCACAGAAAATACAATGACTTTAGATATTCAATCGACATCCGATAATCTGCCTTTAGTAAATCAAGACAACTCATTATATAAAGAAATTGACACGTCAATTGACAAATTCTTTTTTGGCCAAAAACCCCAGAAAGAAAGGGTAAAAAACAAACAGAACGGTTGCCTTTCGTGCTCACTTCTTCAGATCGTCAAAATGCAGAGAGGCGTAAAATTGAAGAGAAAGACGAACAAGAAAAAATAAAACTAGAACGAAAACAAAAGCGAATTGACGCAAAAGCGAACAATAAAGGTAAACAAAATAAAGAAACCAAGAAGAAAGTAATAAAAAAATTGCCACAAAAGCCAATTCCGAGAGCAAAAAATGTCAAAATGTTGTGAAGAATAAAGAAAATGTTACACTAAATACAGGTGATATTATAGATACAAATACTTTTTTAAATCAGACACACTTCTTGATCATACAATTAAAAGCACTACTTTGAGAAGTGGAGTTAGAGTACATATACCAGAAGTGATTAACGGCAAAGAAAACCACGAACTGCCACGGAATAGGGATGGCGGTTTTTGACAAAACACCGGTTTTCGGTTATACCGGTGTTTTTTGCTTACGGTTTAACCTGGCGGTTATAACCGGCCAAAAAAAACCGGTTTTTGGAAAAACCGGTTTTTGGTTTTTTCAATCCAATAGGTTACAAAGTTACATTTACAATACACTTTAGTTTGCGATACTCCATTCGACTCGATATCAATATGATTAAAATTAGTACTATCGAAAGAACATGTATTACTTTTAACACGTTTGTATATTTGTAGAATAGGTACATTTTAACTCATTTAACACTTCCTGTATGAGTGTATGGTTTTGAAAACGTAGCGAAATTCTTGGAGATTCGTTTTCGTAATCAGTAATTCGATATTCGTAGTCAGAGCATTATTTTTGGTAATCAGAAAAAGTCATTCAACCACTTTCAATGTCAAGAGTTAAGTGTGAAAAATAGATGATGTTTGCGTCTAATTCAACCAGATCACTTCTTATGTAAATATTATGATTACAAATACCTTTTCAAGGAAATATTATAATACAACTTAATAATGTTTCTGGCTGATGTGAGATTGCACTTTCAGTTTGCTTCTGTATTTTATAAAATAAAATAAAATTTGAATTATGGTTTTGTTTGGAATCATTACTTGAGAATAATAATTATGATTGGGATCCAAAATAATACCTAACCTAATCCTAATCACCATAAAAACCTAATAACCGGTTTTTACTTTAAAAAGAAAAAACCGGTTATAACCGGGACAAAAAAACAACCGGTAAAACCGGTTATTGCGAAGTAAAAAAACCGGTTTTAGGTTTAAACCGGTAGGTTTTTCCCATCCCTACCACGGAACCAATTTCCTGATTCTGTAGAGGAAAACGCTATTCTGCCCTTAATTGATAACGTATCTTTTGATGTCTCCAACAATAAGAATTCATCAAATTTGAGGAATACTTCCCAAAGCAAATGTACAAATTTGGAAACCAGCAAAGAAAAACGTGCTAGTGAGTCGGCTAAAAGAAAGTTGTTTTTCGAAACAGAGGGATATCCAGAACATGAAAAAATACAAATTCTCTCAGATATATTGGTGAAAGAATCAGACAACACCAACATATCTGTAAATAATAATCTTTTGTATACAGGATTGCGCTATTCTTGTTCCTAAAATATTTCTAAATCAAAAGTTGGAATAAAATGTTTATTTTGTGTCAGAGGCTCCCATATTGGTAGTTGTGTTAAAAAACAACAAGAAATTGAAAATCTAAATAGTTTTGTGTGTCCTAACTGCACAAACAAAAAAAGAAAATTAGGAATTTTATGAGTGGCCAATAACTGTAATTCTATATGCCAATAACTATGTTTGCATGGCCAATAACTGTGTAATTTTGTATGTTTTTAAATTTGTGTTAATTTTTTATGTACATTATTATTTTTACTAAAATAACCTGAGTTTTTATAAAATTTGATGTTTCGTTGTTACTAAAAAACCCTTACAAAATATTTCACATTAAAATATACCAATTTATAATTTTAATTCAATTTGAAATCCCTTAAGTGGCCAATCACTGTAGCCGTTACCCTACGTCTTCTTTTTTGGTTGATCTAGTCGGCCCTCAACGGTAATCCATAAATATTATATTAAATTAATACGTCGCTAAAGAGTTCCAAAAACAACTGGATTTTATATAAAAGCAGACTAACAATCTAAAAGTTAAAGGAATAACACAGAAAACACAAAAATCGCTGATATAACTTAATTAGTGTCAAAATTTGATAAATGTCATTAGTGTCAAATTTTATAACAGTGGAGTAAACTTGCCTGCGTTTGGACCAATTACAAACAAGCAATACGGCGCGGTAAATTTGAATTAATCCTCTTGGTTAAAAAACAAACCATAGTAATATCGTATTGGTAACTGTAATGTAATTGTAATAACTCAATTTGTGAAAAAATTGCAATTGTATCACTTTGTGAATCTCAGAAAATGGTGGCCATCAGCTTTACGGCCGATTGGACAGTCTTCGTTCTCCTCGGAACATATTCGTGGGGTGACGCTCACTGTATCGATTTTCCTTGGGCTCTGGTGTATACCAGTGGAGCCATGTTTCATCGACGGTTATGAAACTCATTTGAATTATGCTTGAACAGCATCAGACACTGCTCTGAAGTTGTCTCATAATTGCGTTTATTGTTTGGAGCTAGAAAACGCAGCAGCCATCGCACCGACGATTTTTTATGCCCAAAATTTCATGCAGGATATAACGAGATCTTTTGATATGTCTATTGTCTCAGCTATTTCACACACCTTCAGTGAGCGGTATATCAATACGAGATCGTAGTGAAGGATAAGAGTCACCGTTTACAGAATTCAAGCGCTTTTGGTTTTGCTGTGGGATTTCCCTTCTAAAAAGAAAAGTCGAATCACCAATTGATATTGCTCGTTTTTTATTTTTCTTAAATCCCCAAACACGCCCGCTTGCACAAGCGGTCAAAACAATACTACCAGTCCAATTTGGCTGATATTTTGACATAATATAGGCTGTCTACAAGAATGAATTACACGATGGTAGATTTCTCCACGTACATTTAAAAATCGATTTATTCCTGTATTTTTTGTTCTAAATGTCCTGATCTGATAGTAGACTGTGATAATTCCATACAAATATGATAATATCGGAATCATTTTCTACATAAATAGTGAGGCATTCAAGATATGAATAAAGTATACTTACATAGTCCAATGCTATAAAGTATAAAATAAATTTTAAATATGACTCAAATTATCATACTGATAAAAATTGCGACTGTTAAGTAAGTATAGTAGTTAATAAATCAATGAAGCATTAAATATACGCAAAGCTTGTTTCGCACTTAAAAACTTTCAGAAGTTTTTTTAATAATTTTTGCATAATTTTATATTTTACTCTCTTTTAGAATCGAGGTCATTTTTAATAACTATTTCATTATACATTGCGATAACTATTACGATTTAGATGCACTTGCATTTGTCTACGTTTAGTAACTGGCTCACCTGTTTAAATTATATACTGTCAATATTCCTCCATTTTATATACTTTTCATTAAGTTTTTTATGAAGTCACGAATAGTGCATTCTGACCTCAAGTAATGCCTCATGGTTCTGGACTACACCACGGTCACAACTGTCATCTTTTGAATATGCTCTTTATTTCAGTAGCCACTATGAAGGTTGGCTATAACAAAAATAATTGCAAATTCATCCCTATCTTTGACTTTCTTAAAAGTGTTTGTGTGTTAAACCCAGCCCGGTGGCGAATGTTTTTCAGCCAAGATATTTGTCGTCAATAGGTATCCCGCTTTCCCTCAAATTTAGTCTTCATAATCTCTGTCTCTCTCTCTCTCTCTCACACTTTCCATTCTATGCATTGGAAAACTGAGTGAAACTTTTAAAAGTGAGTTGCCCACATGCATAAAGAGAAAGGTATTTGATCAGTGCGTCCTCCCAGTCTTGAAGTACGGATCAGAAACACTTACCTTACCTAAAGCCTCGGCTACCAAACTAAGAGTCACGCAGAGAAGAAAGGAGCGGTCAATGTTAGGAATAACTCTGCGAGACAAAATCAAAAACGAAGAAATCAGGAGAAGAACAAAGGTGACTGACGTCATCGAAAGGATAACCAGGTTGAAGTGGAGATGTGCAGGACACATAGCCAGAATGACATATGGGCGATGGACAAAGAGGTTATTGGAGTGGAGGACAAGAGAAGACAAGAGAAGCGTCGGTCGCCCGCCTACAAGGTGTAATGACGACTTAAGAAAGCTAAATAAAAACTGGATGAGAGCGGCGCAGGATAGACGGGGTTGGAAACGAGGAGAGACCTATGTTCAGCAGTGGATTTTTGAGGCTGGCTGATTATGTCATGGTATTTTTAAAAGACTTTTAAAAACCTACATCTTAAAAACTTACAACTATTTCAATAAGGCAACAATTAAGTCCAAACCTAGATATTGGAATGGATATAACATTTTAGAATCCGATATCGAATTTGCAGGTTGAGCTTTTGGTTACTCAGAAATTTCCTCATTTTCAAAAAGGCTTATCATTAGGTATGGCTAATCTATCTAATTGGCCTTCTTCAGTCCATCTTTGGACATAGGCCTCCCCAACCCTTCTCCATTCTTCTCTGTCTGTCGCTACAGTTATCCACCTAGAGCCCACGTGCTTCTTGAAATCATCTGCCCATCTCATTTGTGGCCTTCCTCTGCTTCGTTTATATTCCAGCGGTCTCCAATTTATGAGAATTTTGTTCCATCGGTCTTCTTTTTGTCTTATAGTGTGTCTCGTTTCTCTTTTTATCAATTAGTCTTATATGCAACATTTGCCTTTCCATTGCTCTTTGCATTTTTATGATCTTGTCCGTGTTTGCTTTTGTAAACGTCCACGTTTGGGAACCGTAAGTGAAAACAGGGAGTACTCATTGATTGTATACCTTGGTCTTAAGATGTTGTGGATATCTTTTATTTTTAAGGATGTAGCTTAGTTGGCCAAATGCTGCCCATGCCAGTCTAACTCACCTTTTGATCTCTGCTGTATGGTTTTCCTTGTTAAGTTTTATAATTTGGCCCAGATATATACGTAGGATTCGTTAAAAACAATCGTAATAAAAGTCCGTGTGATGTTTAACAGTTTTAATTAATAAAATAGATAACTAAATTATAGATACTATTAACTTGACAAAATGTAAAAGTGTTTGTGTAATTGCGACTAAAATTTATTTATTAAAATAATCGCGTTTATCTACTTAATATATGACCGGCTTGTCAATGTATAAGTACGTCTTAAAGCGTCTCTTTAAGCATCTTTTGATTATCCCAAAACACGTCTGTCGTGGTTCTGATGTTAAAATCGACTGACTATACAACCTCTACGCTAAAACAAATTCTCTTATATCTAATCTCCCTTTTCCGTTTTTCTCTGAGAACCAACTTAATAAAATTGAATCAAAGTATGTACCGACTTTTTCCAATAAACGAAAACCAATAAAATTATTCAAGGCGGCTGCTGTTTATCTTAAAGTCCGATTTCAAACGATTGAAAATAAACACAATGTTCTCACTAAACTACCCGCCGATTAGATACGCCCACACATCTGTCCCTAAGTATGTATTTGTTATGATTTTGGTGTTGCTGTAAATCATATTAAAGCCTATCTTTCCGGCTTCTGTGTCCAGTTCTTTCATAATTTCAAAGAATATCTATCTATCTAATCAGCCCTAAATATCCATCCTTGGATATAGGCCTCCTCTTCATTCTTCCATGCCTCTCTATCTTGGGAAATTTGCATCCAGTTTGACCCAGTGTGTTTCTTCAGGTCATCCGACCATCGTATCTGTGGCCTTCCCCTTTTTCGTTTGTGGTTCCACTGTCTCCAATGTATAATCGTCTTAGTCCATCTTTCATCCTTCTGGCGTAGGGTGTGTCCGGCGAATTTCCATTTAAGCTTTGCTACTTGGGTACAGACATTTTTCACTTTTGTTTTGTTACGGATCCATTCGTTTCTTTTCCTCTCTGATAGTTTAATGTTCAGCATTTTTCTTTTCATGGATCTTTCTGTCTGCTATTTTTTCCATATTTTCTTTTGTAAACGTCCATTTCTGAGAGCCATATATTAGCACAGGGAGTATACATTGACTGAATACTCTTGTTTTTAGGTATTGCGGGTATTTTCTGTTCTTTAGAATATAAGACACTTTCAATATAATACAAGTCAAAGAATATATAAACAAGATATATGACTAATATTGTACAGAAATTAAATTTTTCACTAGAAGCATATCGCACCCCGCTTTCGTTAGTGCCACAACCCTAAAAAAATTGAAAATCGTTTTTTTTTTGGCCTAACACGTTCCTTTAGGCATTTTTTTCATGTCTAAAGGAACGTGTTAGTCAAAAACTATGTCAATAATAATAATTTCATATACATAATTTAGTTATCTTATAGGTAAAATATTACGCCTGTGTCGTTATTACTTTTCCGATTTTCGCTCTTTCAGAATTAGCAAGAGCGCCACAAAACAGTTTGTGTCACGATATGGTCGAGGGTGGATGTGTGGTAAATACCGTTCATCTTTGAATATTGCCCTAACATGTGATATTGCATTAGTTTGTCAAGAAAAATTACTCAAATAAAACCTGTGTTAGTAATTATTATAATATTAATCCAGAAATTAGAGAATGATTTTTAATACTATAAATTAAATAGAACCAAAAATTATAATGAAAATGGAACTTTTTAAACACTTTATTTGTTCCTGTATTTACTCATTTGACTTTATTTATTTTGGAGACCTATATAAAAGCATTTACCTCTTCTTGCCACTCTGTATATTAATGGTTTGGTATAAGAAATCCATAAAATTGGGAATTATGTCACCAAGAGTCGCCAGTAAAAACTTAATTACCTCTCTTTTAATATATTCAGATCATTGGTTTTAAAAGCGTTTTCGTACTCGAAGTATTGATTTGTGTAGTAATTAGAATAGATTTTATGTTATTTACTACCATACAACATGAATTTCTTTCTATAATTATTCTTATATTCAAGAAACAATCACTTCTAGAAATTCATTTGTGTTATTATTTATAAAAGAATTTAGTTTGCTATCCTTGTGAGATCGGTACTCACCGGAGGCATATTTACAGATGCTCCTATACTACGGCACCAGAGTGCTGAAATCGGTTAGCCTTTAATATAATATACCCTATTACGCTACAAACCCTCATTAATTTCGGCACCTATTAAATTATAAGCCATCTATTAAATTATGGTGCCAAGTTTTTATTGCAATTAATGTTACTTATTGTAAGTATTGTATATTTCAATTTATTGCTTGAAAAATAGGAATAGAAATAAAATGTCGAAACTGCAATAAACCTAGCATACTTAAAAATGTGTTTTTTGACTCTAACCTGAAAAACAAATAAAACAAACATTAAAAAAACGCCAATGAATAAAAAACATATAAATATTTTTTATTTTTATTTATTATAATTGCTCGTATACACTGCGTCCATAAAGTAAGGCATAAATTTATTATTCGTTAAATAAACAACACTATTAGAAATTGCCGAAACAGGTCGATTTTTGATTTTAATTTATGATCTTTTGGCATATATATCATACCAGTGACGTCATCCGTCTGGACGTGATGACGTAATCGATGATTTTTTCAATAAGAATAGGGGTTTTGTGATAGCTCATTTGAAAGGAAATTCAATTCTCTATTCAGTCATATAAACATTAACATAAGTATTTATACAGGGTGTCCAAAAACAATTTTTTAATTAAATTAATTGACACAAAAAGAAGACTGTGCGTAGTTTATTTAATTCAAAATATATTTTACTGCTGTCAGAAAACAGAAATAAAATGTTTATTTCCAATTATTAACATTACTTTTTACTTAAATTCAATGTTTAAGCTGCCACCCACCTGCCTCTTGACAAAAACCTATTTAATTTAAGCGAAAAGCAATGTTTATTTATCAAATAAAAATTTTATTTCTGTTTTATGACAGCAGTAAAATGTATTTTGAATTAAATAAATTACACACATTCGGCTTTTTTGTGTCAATTAATTTAATATAAAACAAATTTTGGACACACCGTATAAATAATTATGTTAATGTTTATATTATTGCATAGAAAATTAAATTGCCTTTCAAATAAGTTAGCACACGACCCCTATTCTCATTAAAAAATTGTCGATTATGACATAACTATTATAATATATGCCAAAAAATCATAAATTAAAATCAAAAATCGACCTGTTTCGGTAATTTCTACTAATGTTGTTTATTTAGTTAATAATGAATTTATGCGATACTTTATGGACACACTGTATACGAGAAATGATATCAGTAGTTATAAATAAATAAAAATAAATAATATTTACTTTTTTTATTCATTGGCGTTTTTTATAATTTTGTTTTATTTGTTTCTCGGGTTAGGGTCAAAAAACACATTCCTTAATATGCTAGGTTTATTGCAGTTTTAGATATTTCTATTAAAAATTTCGACATTTCTATAAAAAAAAAGTAAAGCAACAAAATTTACCTATGTATCTTACCTTATGAAATAAGAAATTTATGACTATGAATCTGCAATCAATCACAACCAAGTCTGGTTAATTAGGTCTGCCAAAGACATTTTTTAGAAAAAACAAGACATTATTTATATTCCTGTTTTTCAAGCAATAAATTGATATATAAATATACAATACTTACAATAATATTAATTGCAGTAAAAACTTAGACGCCATAATTTAATAGATGTCTTATAATTTAATAGGTGCCGAAATCAACGAGGGTTTTTAGCGTAATAGTGTATATCAAAGGTTAACCGATTTCAGCATTCTGGTGCCGTAGTAAAGGAGCATCTGTAAAAATATGCTCACCAGAGGGACCGCAGACATTCGAATACAATTAGCACCTCGTTGTAACGACAATGAAGTCGACTTTACTAAGTAACAAGACATTTACTCAACAGACACACTACACATTACACTATCAGATTGCGAAATCTACTGTACCATGCCAATGGCCATTAGTTGTATCATTAATCATTAATTTCATGATAAAACAAACCTACGTTTGTCTTCGACAAACCCTACAAAATCAAAACAAGACAACATAGGGAGTCAAACGTGGCAAATGCATATTGCATCTACACCGATGGCTCCAAAACGGAAGAAGGCACAGGATGCGGGAAATACTCTAGATCAATGAACCTTAGTATAAAATGGGGTGTGGGCAAAAATGCCAGCGTAGTTCAGACTGAACTGGCTGATATCTCCATAGCCCCAAAAGAGATAATCGGGAAAGGTATAGCCGGCAAAACTATAATAATTTGCACAGATAGCAGACAATCACTACTAACCCTGAACAGACCACGTGTCATATCGGGGCTAGTAATGGAATGTCATGAATCACCAGCCCAAGATTCGGATGGATCATCCTGAGGTGGGTTAAAGGACACAACGGAAATAAAGGCAACCGCATTGCTGACCAGTTAGCTAGGCCAGGCAGGCCTAAGACTCTTAGGACCTGGTAATCTTTTTGGCTAGTCAACTGCAACAATCGCGGAAATTGTCAAATGTAACTCCCACACGCAAACTGTGAAAAGATGGGAAGAAGGGCCAGGATGTAGACTTGCCAAGGTAACACTAAGGAACCTTGGGAAGTAGGCATCAAAAAAGTACTTGAGAATGACCAGCAAAAACCTACGTTTGATAGTTGGTTTTTTAACTGGCCATTGTCAACTAAGAGAACACCTCCACAGACTGGGGCTAGTAGACACACCTCTATGCATGAGGTGTGAACGAGATGACGAAACTGTCGAGCATGTCCTGTGTGAATGTCCGGAGTTATCGTCAATACGAGAGTATGCGTTCGGCGAGCCTTGGCCTACACCTGCCGATATAGAGATGTCACCAGGTGATTTGTCCGTCTTCCTGGAAATAGCAGGATGGATAATGAACTAAGGACGACAACTCCCTGTGAGGATGTACAATGGGTCAATTGTGTCCTAAGTACTGTGGGACTTCACTCACACTCCCTACTCTACAGATACAGATTGAACGAGTCTGATATTACGAGCAGATGGAGCGAAGCGAGCGAGGCGAGTAACAGACGAGTTCGATAAAGAGTCTTTACTGACGTGGTGCGTACAAAATTTTATCGCTAATCATAAAAAACATAAATACATACTTACTTAACACTTACTTAATTACATCGTTCTAATGAAAAAAGAGTGTGTACTTTGTACGCACGTAAGAAATAATACTTCTATTATTATGATTTCACCGAAATAGATATATTTTAAACAGCCTAATTGTATTTTTGTTTAAATATTAAACTAATTTTAATACCAAAAATTAAAAATGACGTTAATAGTTACGTCATTATTTATGAACTGTATTGCTGTGATGCTGTGTTGCTTTTCCCTTGATGAATCGTAGAAAATCTAAAGAAATATATTAACTAATAAATCAGTAAATTTCTATCACCGTCCTATATATAATTGAATTAACAAAAACACCATTTCAAACTTTATTTGCCTTAATACCTAACTAAAAGATTTAAGAGTTTTTAAAATTTTAGGCGAAATAAAAATATCGCATGACAGTAAAGCGAAAATGATTTTGCATGATGGCTGATTTCGATGTTAATCGATAGTTATTATCAATATTGAATACTTAATTACTAAATCTGTAAAGTTTTAATTTATATTGTATAAATATAATTGCAAAATACTAGAGAAATTCACGTTTTGACATAAATTTAATTAATAATAACGTATATTTTGTACAAAATTTTCAATAATTCGACTGTATTTAGTTACCTGGAGTATCAAATACAACGACAACGTTACATCTGGCGCCCGAGAATTTATTTTAAAAGGGTTTAAGACAAAGGTTCGCTTTCTAAGACATTCTTATTTAGAATCAAAACATATAAAAGATAAGATGATTAGGCTTAATTACTCGTTAATTTCGTTAATAAAATACATTTATAACCTACATATCGAACTTTAGGTTCGGGTCGATGTGACGGTATTTCGTACATGAATGAATACTACCGACGATCGCGTGGATTAGAAATTACCTTCATTAATATGAAATGGGCTTATAAGGAGAGGATATCTCGCTCAACTCGCCAGGGGGAAGACATGTAGGGAAATACAATCACCGCTCGTATAGGATAGGTAAAAGGAAAAAACCGTCGGATTCGTTCAACGCACCAAAACGACGGAGAAAAATGGTCGGGATAACTCATCTCTTATACCTTCTTGTTGTTTATTATCCTTCGAGTAACATTCCAAGAATAATAATCCAACTAGGCTTTTCGTTCCGTCTTTTATGTCGTTCGAGACGGTATAAAAACACGTTTTGCTTAAATCATTGGCGTACTCCAGACGATAAAATTATATTATCGTCACACATTTAATCCACACGGACACGACACAAAAATATACTGATACGGTATTTACTGCAACCACATTCTTTTTTATATTTTCACTAAGAAATCAGATTCCATCCGAGCTAAATTTGGCGAAGACCAAAAAAAAACTGGACTTCACTCCATAACAGATCAAACTTAACTAACCCCGTCTTCCGTCCTAACTACAGACAAGACTCTTGTTCCAAACAGAGAAATGCCCTCCGATCTCATGATCATCGGATCTTTATCCAATCAAAAGAAATCAAATATTTCTTCTACCAATAAAATTATTCCAAAGTTACTCTCTACCAGGAACCATAAAGCTCTTTGGGCCAACCAAAAGAATTACGCAAAGTCATCTACGGATTTTGCTGTTCTCACTAAAGTTGCAACGTACACATTAATGCAGGTGTAGTAACTTGATATTATTAGGACTTGATTTCGACAACGTCTAGTCTCAGAGACGCGTGAAATCATTAAATCCTTTTATACTTTGCCGCGATAAACAAATTTCTCAATTATTGACAAAATTTCTTGTAACACCCGAATCATTTTCAAAATCCAAGAAAAATTAGTTAATAGGTGTCCTTCACGATCCTCAATAACTGCTTGGCAACATGTTGCCATACTTTCCACTAAATTCTTAAGCATGCCTGATTTCCATCCAAAATTGTGGTAATGGGTCTATAAAAATTGCTGAAGAGGTTTAGGGCCTGGTTCAATCAATCAATAAGCATGTTCAATGCAATTGAGATCAGTAGAGCTCGAGGGTAATGGTAAAGGAGAAATACCATGATTTTCTTAAGCTTCAACTACAGTGAGCGATGGGTGCAGAGTTGCATTATTGTCAAGAAAGAAGAAGTCTTGACCAGCAACGGCGTGAAAGTGTGAAATAATATTTTGATGACTTCATCTCTACAGGGTGAGTCATGAGGAACTGTACAGGGTTATTCACTATATTTTGACCCCCTGTAAACTGCTTTATTTACAGAATTAGAAAAAAATGTAAAATACAAAAGGTATTCAATTTTTAAATTATAAAATCAATGGGAAAATCCCAATAGTTGGCTGTATACCATAGTTTAAAAAAACCTATACAGAAGTAAAAACTTCAAATTGTATTTTGGTATAAAATCGTTTATTTAAAAACTATCTAAAAATCATTCACATGGATTGCAAAACGTTTTCGTTTGCTATTTCGTTTTGTTCAGAACGAAAACGTTTTGCAATCCATGTGGATGACTTTTAGATAGTTTTTAAATAAACGATTTTATACCAAAATACAATTTGAAGTTTTTACTTCTGTATAGGTTTTTTTAAATTATGATTTTTTGACATATATGTCATACTACTGACGTCATCCATATGGGCGTGATGACGTAATCGACTATTTTTTAAATGGGAATAGGGGTCGAGTGCTAGCTCATTTGAAAGGTTATTTAATTCCCTATTCAGTAACATAAACATTAACATGATTAATTATACATGGTGTTCAAAAATATTTTTTTTATTAAATTAATTTACACAAAAAGAAGAATGTATGTAATTTATTTAATTCAAAATACATTATACTCCTGTCAGAAAACAGAAATAAATATTTATTGAACAAATAAACATTACTTTTCACTTAAATTCAATGTTCAAGCTGCCTCCCTTCTGCCTCTTGGAAGTTTGAACATTGAATTTAAGCAAAAATCAATGTTTATTTGTGCAATAAACTTTTATTTCTGTTTTCTAACAGCAGTAAAATGTATTTTAAATTAAATAAATTACATACATTCTTCTTTTTGTGTCAATTAATTTAATTAAAAAAAATATTTTTGGACACCCTGTATAAATAATTATCTTAATATTTATATTAATGAATAGAGAATTGAATTACCTTTCAAATGAGCTAGCACACGACCCCAATTCTAATTTAAAGAAATAGTCGATTACGTCATCACGCCCAGATGGATGACGTCACTAGTATGTTATATATGTCAAAAGATCATATTTTAAAAATCGAATAACTTTTGTATTTACCATTTTTTTTTAATTCTGTAAATAAAGCAGTTTACAGGGGGGTCAAAATATAGTGAATAACCCTGTACATACTCCTACCTCGTATGGAGGCTCCTATCCTATCGGGTATAACAAATGACCATTAAAAAGTGTCTGCTCCCATTGTTTAATAATATACAGGGCGAGTTGTTAATTTTTACAGAACTTTGTATTCGTCATAATTTTTGAACGGTAAGAACGATGTGTACCTTATTTTGGTCAATTGTTACACTATTACTACCCAATCAACTGATTTATTCAAATTAGAAAAAAATCAGGTCCGGCTTTAAAAAATTAGTTCGTTTTGGTCTTAGAAAAAATGTCATCCTGTATACGGTTTTTGAAAACTCTAATAATAATTTTACAAATTAGACAAACAGGCAATTAAAATGGCATATTTGCTTTTTTCCCACACGATTACTTAATTTTTTATAAAAAAATCAAATTTGACTATAAATTAACTGTTTGGTGAAGTGAACCGTAGATTTAAAAAAATTATTTTATTTAAACAAATATTTAATTTATGAGTTTCCACCCAATCAGCTGATTTATTCAAACTAGAAAAAAATCAGGTCCGGATTTAAAAAATTAGTTCGTTTTGTTCTTGGAAAAAATTTCACCCTGTATATGGTTTTTAAAAACTCTAATAAGAATTTTACAAATCACACAAATAGGCAATTTTGACTATGAATTAAAAGTTTGGCGAAGTTAACCAAATAAGTTATTTCAAAAGGCAAAATACAGTAAATTTATTTTTTAAATTAAGAGGATCGGAACGTATTTTCGGCTGCAATGCTATTCAAATGGGGATTCATTTTTTTCAAATCCTGAGAAAACTAATAAGTATTTTGGAAAAATTTAAACGCAGAATGAAAGATTACGTTATTAGCGAGGGCCGAAAGTCCCTGAGAACTTCTACAATGTTTATTTTAATAAGTTACAGGGGTGAAAAAACTAAGAGAAAATTTAATGTGATTTTGAAATTCAAATATCTCATTCAAAATAAACTTTTTATTTATTCTAAGGGACTTTCGGCCCTCGGTAATAATCTAGTCTTTCATTCTGCGTTTAAATTTTTCAAAAATATTTATTGGTTTTTTCAGGATTTGAAAAAAATGAACACAATGCCGTGGTAATATTTTCCAAATCTGTCTTTGTCTTACAACGCACTCAACCGAATATAATATTGTCAGCATATATTGTCAGTCAGACACTGACAATCAGTGACAATTTTAAATATTTGACATTGCATCGGGAATATTTTGAGAAATTGATTAAATATTATTTATATATAGTGTATTTGATAAATAATTGATTTAAGACGTGAACTTAATAAAAAGTTATTTATTGTGTATTATTTGTGAAAGATCCAAGCAGAGAATACATCAGATATATCCTGTGATCCAAGTATTTTGTTGTTAGAGATGTTCAAAATTGTAAGCGTTCCAAAATAACAACATATTATTAAAAAATCACTTTAACACTTTTCCTCTTTTCTCGATTGATTATTAGTTTTTGTTGTACAAATAAATTATTACAATCACTGAAAACATAGTTAGTGAAAAAATTATCACATTTATTAACTGAATTAATAATTTGCAATTATAAAAATAACAGTTATCCAAGAACATTCAAAGGCCATCTCTTTAAATTAATTATGACATTTTCAAGTAGAATGACATTCTAGTAATGTTTACATATCCACACCAGTGTGAATTTTACTACACGTAATTTGCCGTGTAAAGACAGAAAAAGTAGGGATACACGTAAAATATTTGCGAATTATGTACCCATAGCCTTAACGAAAAGAAAATACATATTATTTAGAAGTAAATTTAACAATATGTATGTGTATACAACAATTGTATACATAGATACATAAAATAACTTAGGAAACAAATACAACAATTAAACAAATTTTAAATGAAATCCATCTTTATCGGACCATCATCTGTTTAATAGACCTCCTGAGAGTTAAGGGATCATTTCTAATATTGTTACAAGAATTAATAATTTTATCAATTACTTAGTTCTTGTCGCGTATTGATATTTTCTCGATTAACCATTTCTTTTAATCGACCCCATAGGGAATAATCGACAGGGTTAAAATCAGGTGATCTAGGTGGTCATGCACGAGGCCTTCCGCGACTTATCCACCTATTTCCATAAGTTACATGAAGATGTTGACGAACAGCAACTGAGAAATGTGGTGATGTCCCATTGTGCATATAGTACATACCTCGGGTGGCTACATTGCCAAGTAGATTCGGCAAACTATTTTGTAAAATATGATAACGCAAAAAAGTACAAACAGTGGAAGAAACACAAATAAATAATAACGATGACGAACGATAAGTCAAATTATGTAGGTACTCAAACAACGAAAATGACAAATTATCATTTTTATACACATACATAGTATTAATACATGGTGAGAAGGTAGTGATGCAAAAAACGCCGGGAAAATTTCTTTTTGTTTTTGTTTAATTTGGGTTTATTTGTTTTTCTTTTTTTTGACAAACAAATATTATACAGGATGATGTTTTAGTATTATTCAAAACAACCTGTTCGTTTTGAAATTCTGGAAACTGGCTAAAAAGTTTGTATTATTTAAAACGTATAGCACGAGCAGTGGAAGTATTATTACTTATAAATTCAATTTTTGTTAAAAAAAATTAGTTTTTGTAAAAAAAGTTAATTTTTTTTACATCTATGGTTCTTTTCACCAAACTTTTAATTCATATCAAATTTGATTTTTTTTATAAAAAATTAAGTAATTGTGTGGGGAAAAAACAAATATGCCAATTTAATTGCCTATTTGTCTAATTTGTAAAATTCTTATTGGAGTTTTTGAAAACCGTATACGGGGTGAAATATTTCCAAAGACCAAAACGAACTAATTTTTTAAAGCCGGGTCTGATTTTTTTCTAGTTTGAATAAATCAGTTGATTGGGCGGTAATAGTGTAACGATTGACCAAAATAAGAGATACATCGATCTTACTGTTCAAAAATTATGACGAATATATATATATATATATATATATATATATATATATATATATATATATATATATATATATATATATATATATATATATATAATCGGTTCATAACGTTCTACGACGTCTTCCGATTCCCAATCGCCATTGCTCTCGATCGTAGCACATGTCTTCGTTCAAGCCTCTTTCTCCGATTTCCCTATATGACGAATACAGATTTCTGTAAAAATTAACAACTCGCCCTGTATATTATTAAACAATGGGAGCAGACACTTTTTAATGGTCATTTGTTATTTGCATAGAGGCCTGCATACGAGGTAAGAGTATGTACAGTTCCTCAGGACTCACCCTGTATAAATCACACTGGTCATATTCCTGTTCACAACTAATAGGTTTATTCGACCATCAAAATAATTTCCACCCCACACTGTAATAGTACCTCCTCGAAATGGACGAATTTCCTAGACAGGTCGACGAGTTCTCGGCACTAACGGATTGGTCCAAACATTAAGTGACGACTATCGGAATACCTTCCACATCGAGACTCGTCCATAGAGAGTACAGATTTCCATTTTGTCTGCCATTTTCTATGTTCCAGAGTGCAAGCTACTCTTTGGCGTCTGTGCTCTGCACTGAGTGGTGAGTGCTCTGTTCTTAAAAAATGCCTTGATCTTAAATTGACCTTAGAAAGCCTTCGACGTAGAGTTTCTACTGAAATCGCAGTTCTTGTCGCATTACACAAGCTCCTATTTAGGATCCTGTAGGTGTTGAGTGACGTTCGACAAAACAAAAAAAAAAAAGGAAAAGAGCGAACTAATGGGACTGTTTACTTCCATTTGATATGAAAATAACCAAATATTTTCGAAAGCAACAGTTTTACTTGAATAATACCAGTAGTCTTAACTTTTGGCGAGTAGTTTATAACCAATTAAATATTCCAGGAACTTAAATATGCAAATTTTTATCATATCTGTTTTATTTTACAGGTGCTGTTATTAGAAGCTGGAGATGAAGAACCACTGGTTGCAGATGTTCCTGCATTTGCTCCAATGTTGCAAGGTTCCAGTATCGACTGGATGTATGAGACCCAGCCTTCGCCACACAGTTGTCTTGCCAGGGATGAGGGTAGATGTACATGGGCCAGAGGCAAAGTAATGGGTGGATCGTCAACCATAAACTACATGATTTATATAAGAGGCCACCCAGAAGACTACGATGAGTGGGAATATATGGGCAACCATGGATGGTCGTATAGAGATGTTTTGCCGTATTTCAAAAAATCTGAGGATAACAAAAACCACGATCATAAAAAAATAGATCCTCATTACCATGGTGTAGGTGGATATCAAACAGTAGAGTTTTTCCCTTACCAAGACAAGAACACTATTGGATTGCTCCACTCTTATGAAGAATTTGGACTACCAAAAGTTGATCAAAACAGTGAGCATCTCATCGGTACTATGCTGTTACAACACACCACCAGACACGGTGAACGATTAAGTACAAACGGAGCTTTTATAAGGCCTATTAGAAATAAAAGAAAAAACTTAACTGTAAGAACTAACGCCCATGTTACACGAATACTAATAGATCCAAAAACCAAGAAAGCGTACGGGGTAGAATATTTCAGTAAAGGAAAACTTGTTCAAGTATTAGCAAAGAAAGAAGTCATTTTATCAGCAGGAAGTATTAACTCACCAGTATTATTAATGTTAAGTGGCGTGGGTCCAGCAAGTCATCTGCAGGAAAACGACATTAAAGTTATTAAAGACTCTGCTGTTGGTTTCAATTTGCAAGATCACACCACGATAGATGGCGTTGTGTTTGCTTTAACCAATCACACTTCTACATTAGTGGATGAGGACCAAATGAAAGCAGATGTGTACTATTGGAAAAAGAAAAGAGATGGACCGTTAGCATCAACAGGTGCATTACAAACAAACGCGTTTATTCAGACGAAATTTGAAAATAGTCATGATAGACCAGATATTCAAATTTCTATTGATTCGGTCAATACAGATAATTTTTTCACTGATCCTATTCTCAGTTATAATACTGCTGTGTTACCGTTAGCTTACTACAGTGGCATGATGGCAAGACCGATATTACTTAATCCAGAATCAAGAGGAAGAATCTTGTTAAATCATACCGATCCTACTTTCGGCACTCCTCTTATCTATGCCAATACTTTCTTTGAAGAAATAGATTTACTCAGAATTGTTGAAGGAGTAAAACAAAGTCTAAATCTCGAAAGGACCAGTTTCTTTAAACACGCAGGAATACGACTTGTTCGAACACCTTTACCAGCTTGTAAACATGTACCTTGGGGCACGGACGAATATTGGGCATGTATAGCCATGGCTTACACCACTACTATTTTCCATCCTGTAGGGACATGCAAAATGGGACCTCATCATGATGAAAGTGCAGTAGTTGATTCTAATTTAAGAGTACACGGCATCCATTCGTTACGAGTTATAGATGCCTCCATTATGCCTAAAATTGTAAGAGGAAACACGAATGCACCTACTATAATGATAGCTGAAAAAGGAAGTGATTTCATTAAGGAAACATGGTTGAAAGAAGAACACCATGGCGAAAAATATCACACACCCCAAAGTAGTATTAATTCTTTGTTCGATTTTGGAAATTTCTTCGAAGTCAATTTTTAAACCTCGGTAGCCGAGGTTGCCATTAGGTATATTAACATTAACATGCCTTGTAGTCCAGTCGTATTAGATCAAAAAATGCCTAACCTTGCTCGGCGAGCTATGTTAATTTTTATTATTTAAACATATAGTGGCAAAACATACTAGTGTAAATTTAAAATCGCGACGGAATTCCGCCGCCGCGTTAGCTGCCATTTTGATTTTAATGGATAACCGGTTTCGCTCCAATTCTCCGTCATTTTTAACTTTTCGACAAAAATGGTAGGGACTGAAATTTTGAAATTATTGCAAATGCGATTTTCTACAATTTCTTTTTTGCAATTTTTTTCATGCAACAATTCTTCGTAGGCATTTGATAAAAAAAAGACCTACAGTTTATCTATAAGGGTTCTGTTCCTTTCACGTTGAAGATCTATGGAGTAGAACGGTCTTGACATTCAATTGGAATAGTAGGATCTTTGTCATTGTGTTATAATAGTCGGACCTCCAAACGGAGTTGAGAATGCTAAACCTTTGCTAAGCTTTTCGTATTCTCGTACATGTTCTCTTCCGTGCTTTGGTTTACTCATATGGCACTTCCAAGTTATGTAAAATTGCATTGATTCTCATAAATTTGGTTTTAATTCAGTCAATTTGTACTCTACGAGCCCCCTAGTGGGAAAGTTTTGGGGTTTTTCTGATTTCTTTCATTATAGGTGTAGGTATTTTGGGCTGCTGAATCCGAATATGAGATTTGCGGACAAAATTTCGTGACGGAACATTGAGTAAATCGTGAAAAAAGCGAAAAATTTCTGCTTTTTCCCACTTTTTTGCTTAAACCTTGAAAACTATTATTTTTTAGTAAATGGCCTCTTTACAGAAATTAAAGTAATTAAAATTATTTACAAACACCACTATTTAACAAACTTACTAAGGAAGTAAAACTTCGCTAGTAGGTAAATGGTATATAAATTTTTATTAAAATTTTATCTAAAATGATCCAAATTGGATAAAAGTGGGTACATCTATAGTACAAAATCACACAAACGTTTTCGGACCAATCAGTCCATCATCAGGTGGTAGAAACGTAAAATAAACAAACCACTGCATTAAAAAAGGCCAAGATGAAATTTTGACTGTTTGAAAGTTAGGAAAATTAGAACATGTGGTTACTTACTTAAGATCCAAAGTAGTTGGAAATAGCTACATAGATAGGTCAAAAGACCTTCATTTTACAATAATTATGCCATTTCGGCTACAACAATGTCGACAATAAGTCGATGTTAAAAGGATTTAAAAATGCAGCGTTATTATAATGTGGTCTTCATCTTGGCTTCAAACTGACAGACTGAAATATGACATTAAACGAAAATTGACAAGACGTTCTAGGTAGGGAATTTTATGTGTATGCAGTTATTTTGTATTTTAGAAATGCAAAAATATTATTACTTAAATAAATGATTTTAATTAAACCACTATTTACTTTTTTGAGACGAAGCTTTCGGTCTAAAGTGCAAGTTGAAAATTGCCAATTTTTAACGGTCTCTGCAAAACCCACTTTTTACATTTCAAAACTTTATTTTTTATTAGAATACTGTTATTTTATAAATTTCTTCTAGTTTACAAATTAAATTAAAATACAAGATGTTGTATAATATAAAAGTATATGAGCCGTTGTCTTTTAGAAAGTCCTGGCTGTGGTTCTCCGGTGGCGATGAGTCCCGATGTATTCTGCTTGTTCTGGAAAATAAAATACATGATGTCAGTTCTAAAGGAGAGATGACGATTGCAAAATAGATTGTGAGATTAACCATAACCTACCTTTCGCATTTTGCTGAGGTTCTTCGATGTCATCATTTCCTGGCTCAGGGTCTGATTGCTCCATCGTCAGCGTCAGTGGTCGTTGTCTTGGAAAATAAAAGAGGTAGTGGGATATTGACCTGTAATCATATTATATCAAGGAGAGATGAATGATTCCGAAATAACTTGTGAGATTATATATATACCTCTGTCACTTTCTTCAGTCTAAGAAATAGACCGTAGTAGTGAGTTTGGTGCAGGATCCAAAGTGGTTGGCACTAGCACGAGATCACTAGTAGTTTTTTTCCAACTCCCTCACTTGGATCTTTTTGTTGCTCGTCACGTGTGGCTTGATATAAAGAAAACCATTACTGCACCTGATAGTAAACTCTAAGTGAATGTTCTCGTGTAGCAGATTCGGTAGGGGGTAATGAGGCAATGTTGGTCTTACTTTTTTATGATGAAGATACGTATTGTCTCTTATAGTAACCCTTACAAAGGTTATTGGCTAGCTCAGCCTGGCGTAGATCTTGTGCTGTGCAAAATCAATCACTTTTTCAAGGATCTAAGGGAGGTCAATCAATAAAATTCAAAAATAACTTCACATATTCGTAAACTAAATCACATACGCATTATTGCTATTTTAAGAGGAACATTAAACTTATTAATAAATGAAATTAATCGTCAACGAAACTAATTGTTCAGTAGCACTTTGCTAACGTCTGGCTTCAGGAGGGCTACCTGCAGGCCACTAAAGCCTGCTTTATTGGCTCTAAATTCCTTCCTTTGTTAATCTTTTCAGTACGATGATCGTGAGAATTTTGTTTATAAAGGAAAGAAAGGTTGTTCCTCTCCAGTTTCTGCAGAATATGGGTTTTTAAGAAGATCTTTAGTGTTCCCTTTTTCCAGCCTTCTGGGATGTGGTTTATTTACCATATCTCTCTGATTATGTGGAGCAAAACAGGGAGTTAGATGCGGATCAGCCTTTAGAAATTTAGCAGCAATGCTGTCGGTTCACGGGGTTTATTATTTCTCAACGGTTTGATAACTGTTACTGTCTCCATTTTGGAAGAATCTTCGCAAGGTATATGCAAGTTTACCTTCTCCGAGTTTTCGACAATTTCATCTATGTTATCTCTTAGCGTTCCTAGCATTTTCTGGAAATATTCTTTCCATTCTCTGCTTTCTTACCTATTGTAAGTGATTCCCCTGTAGGGAATATTACAATGTTCGAACTGTTGAACTCATTTTTTGTTAGTCGTCTAGTTATTGGAATTATGAATATGTTATGTGAAGGCTGGTGACCGTAAAAGTAATTAAAAGATTGGAAAGAATGAACCAATGGCTGCACGAAACTTAAAGAGAGCTCCTGAATAAGAGTTTTAATAAGAATTTGTAAGAGTTTACCTAAATTTAGTAACAAAGTCTGTAAAAATATGTTACGCAATGCAAGGTAAAAGAAAGTTATTTATGTTTCTGTGTATTTCTATTATTATAAATAAATCATTTCATTTCCTTAATAACTACTACTATTCGAGCAAATAAAGCAGTGAAATCGCCTGCTAACTTTTTTAAAGTAAAACGGATCTATATAAAACGTTATTCATTCGATTCGAAAGAACTTAAGGAAAACTGTTGACCACTTGGCATGAGGGACAAATGGAAATTTTATTGTTGTAGGCGGAAAATCCATTTTGCAAAGTGCAAAGTGTTCAAAAAATAAAAATTCACAACTCAGAAAATAATCATGGAAATGCGTTCAATTTTCATTCTAGGGGGATTTTGAGGTCGCTAAACAGGAATATTGGATCAGTAAAGCTGTAAGAGGTACCTGGTTCCCGGTATCCAGTTACGCACGTCGTATCCTGAAGTTTTATGGAATTTCATTATCAAAATCTTTGAAGCCCGGATATAGGAGGAGGTTTGAGGCGATGGGCCAGCAACTCGTCCCTTGTGAAAAGAAATAAATCTTACAAATTTCGACAAAACGCCTAGGAATGCGGAAGGATCAAAACAAGGACGACTAATGCAACGGAAAAGGAAAATTATATTGGCTACATGGAATGTGCAAGGACTTAAAACCAAACAAGCAGAACTATTCAAAGAATTAGCGGAAACAAAAATAGATGTATGTGTTCTTACCGAAACCAAGAAAAAGGGAAAAGAAAATGAAGAGATGGGAGAGTATATACATATCTTCAGTGGAGTGAGTAAAGATAACAGAGCTAAGAGAGGAGTCTCCATTGCTATTCGAAAAAATCTTAAAAATGATATTAAATCGTGGACTGAAGTAAATGAACAACTGCTGATGCTGGAAATGAAAAAGAATGTGCACAATATCGTAATTGTCGGAGTGTATGCCCCAAATGAAACTGCAGATCCAGAAAGTAAAGACGATTTCTAAGACAAGATGAATGAAATAATCTCTCAAGTTAAAGAAAACTGTGAAATCTATGTACTAGGAAATTTAAATGGCAAAGTAGGTAGAGAAGAAAATAATAGAGTCGTAGGAAGATATGGGGAACAAATAAGCAATGACAACGGAATGCGTCTTAGAGATTTTTGTGAAACAATGTCTCTCAAAATTATGAATGGATTTTTTCAACATAGAGACATCCACAAATTTATATGGATACAACCTACTAGCAATCTGCGCTCGATAATCGACTATGTAATTCAACGTCAAACTTCCCAGCTGAAAACCACTGACGTAAGGGTATACCGTGGATCAGAATGTGGATCCGATCATCGTTTACTTATGGCCAACGTGATAGTTAACTATCGCAAAAACAATAATACTCAGGTACAGAATATAGAAAATGGACAAGAAGTAAGATCTCCTAAATATAACCTAGAAAGCTTAAAAGAAGATTCAACGAAATTTCTTTATAAATTACGACTGGCCACAAAATTAAATTACAAAATGTGGGGCGAGAAAATATAACAGCGGAAGAATTATACCAGCAAATTAAAAAATACATTCATGATGAGGCTGAAAGTGAAGCGTTGGGGTATAAAGACAAACATGAAACAAAAAATAAAGAATAGTGGTCGGAGAACATGCAAACGTTAGTAAACAAGAAGAAAACTGCTTATCAGAGATGGATGTCAACAAGAGAGGAGGAGGATCACAAGAGATATGCAGCATTAAATCGAGATGTAAAAAGAGAAGTAGTGAAAAGTAAAAATGAGATGTGGGACCGAAAATGAGCAGAAGTGGATAGGTATATGGGTGGAACAAGAGTTGGGCAAGCGTGGAAGGTAATAAAGTCTCTCCGGAGGGAAGGAAAGGAAAAATCTAATATAAAGTAAATAGATCTGAAGCAGTGGAAACACCATTATGAGGTCTTACTGACAGAAGATAGATGTAAATTCCAAGAGATCGAAATGGAACAATTATCCGAACATACACAAATAGTTGAGCTAACAACCGGAGAGTTAAGCGAGGCCCTCAAAAGATCTAAAACCGGTAAAGCAGCAGGACCTGGAGACATCCCAATTGAGTTGGTAAAGTACGGACCAAACATATTACATGAGATGTTGGTTCAACTATTTAATAAATGCTTAAAAGGACAAAATATCCCAGATGATTGGAATGTTATATACATCAGCTCAGTATACAGGAAAGGGGATAAAGGCATATGCTCTAATTATAGAGGAATAACTGTTACCAGCTCAGTAGGGAGATTGTACGGTCGAATAATAAAAAAAAGAATATAATCAAAATACGAAGACATGGAAGAACAAAGTGGATTTCATGCAGGAAGATCGTGCACTGATAATATATTCGTTCTGCAGCAGGTAATAGAAAAACGGAAGGCAAGGAATCTATCTACCCACCTATTGTTTGTAGACTTGGAGAAGGCATACGATACATTACCTTTAAAAAAACTGTTTCAAACATTGACGAAAGTAGGTCTCAGTAGAGAGTATGTGGATGCTATCGCAAATATATACAAAAATTCAAGAAGTGTCGTTAAAGAAGGACATTTTATATCTGAATCATTCCCTATATCAAAGGGGCTTAAACAAGGATGTTGTCTGTCTCCGACTTTACTTAAAATATATATTCAATCATCGCTAGAGCAGTGGAGGAAACAAGTATCCGGAATGGGAATAGACACATGCAGTGGTAAATGTCTAACAACTTTGTTTTTTGCGGATGATCAGGTGGTCGTAGCGAATGGTGAGGAAGACATGGACTACATATTTAAAAAACTAAAGAAAGAATATGAAAAATGGGGCCTCAATATGAATATATCAAAGACAGAGTATCTTAAAATAGGGGATGATGAAGAAGATCCAGAGTTAGATATTAGAACCACAAAAAGATGTAATGAATATAAATATCTCGGATCTATAATATCTAAAGAAGGTACTACCAAAAGAGACATCGAAAAGAGAACGCAGCAGGGCAAAAAAAGCGGTAAACATTCTAATCTCTCTACTGTGGTCTAAAGATATAAGACAAAAAACGAAATTGACTATCTATCGTACCTTGGTAGAGCCTATTATGACTTATGGGGCAGAAGTTTGGCAGATGACAAAAAAAGATAGAAAAAGAATAGAAGTAGTAGAAATGGATTATCTAAGGAGAGCGTGTGGTATATCTAAAAAGATCACATCATGAATGAAGATATTAGAAGGAGTACACATACCGTATATTCCAGTGTAAATAGAATTGAAACTAGACAACTAGTGTGGTATGGTCACGTGAAACGAATGAATGAAGATAGATGGCCAAAGAAAGCTTTGAATTACATACCACACCAAAGAAGAAGAAAGGGAAGACCTTCAGTTTCCTGGGAAGAATATGTACGGCACATCATGAAAGATAGAGCCATCAAAGAAGAGGAATGGATGGACAGAAAACGATGGCGGTCGAAGTGCGAGAAGCGGCAGAGGCTGTAGGAACCTCGTTTATATGTAGATAGAGATAGATAGAAAATCTTTGAAACATGTTAACCCGATATTTTTACGATCACTGAACACCAATATTGCTTCGATGGTCCTGTACTGGGTACCTGGTGCCCATTATTTACGTCATCTCTAGGAGTTTTATGAAAATAGTTGAAATATATTACGTCGGGGTTTTTGAGCTCCCTGAACACGATTATCGCATCGAGGATGCTGTACAAGGTACCTGGTGTCCGGAATCTATGGCATCTCCTGGAGTTTTATGAAAATTCCTTATGAAAATAGTTTAAATTTATTACTTCGGGCTTTATGAGATCACTGAACACGAATATTGTATCGAAGGTGCTGTACAAAGCACTTGGTGCACTGTGTCTATGTCGTCTCCAGGAATTTAATGGAAATTCGTAATAACATTCACATTCGTAGTAACATGAACAAATGATACATATTTGTTATTCCGTGGTTTTTAATGTTTCTAAGAGTTTTAAACATATACAGGATGTTCTGACATCTTTAAATCTAAAAAACTATTTTTAAATTTAGAAAAAATTGAATAGTTTATTCATTATTCGCGCTCTGAATTAAAATAATTTACTCTTATTACCTATTGTTTGGGTCTACCCCAAAATCCCGACAGCCAAAATCCCGACAGCCACAATCCCGACGGCCAAATTCCCGACACGCCAGAATCCCGACAGACCAAAATCCCTGTCAGGCCAGAATCCCGACAGGTTTGTTAAGTTTCTTTTTAACACATAATTACATTTATTTCTTGTTTTTTGTTTGTGGCTATCTATTTTTTCTTTTTTGTTACTAAACAAAAGTACACTAAGCATCAAAATTAACGCACCACCTTAAAAATGGGACATATGATGTCTCGTATTTCCTAAACTTGTTGTCCGATTTAAGTGATTTTTTTTTAGTATATTATAGCTTAATTCTTTAGTAATATCGATGTAATAATATTATTGTTAAACAAGTAAGAAGTAAGTATCATTATATACCGCGTGTAACAATGATAGTATGTTTTTTCCTCAAAGTTTGGAATACCCTGTGGAATATTCTAGCGTATATAAAATATTGAAATTAAAACTCAACTTTCACCTTATGTTTCCTTAACATTTTGCTTTTCGATTCATTCGCTTATGTGGGATAATAAAAATTATTTACTTTAACAACTAGCCATGTTATTCATCAATACAGGGTATTTCTAAATAAGTGCGACAAACTTTAAGGGGTAATTATACATGAAAAAATAATGACCATTAGCTTTATAAACATATGTCCGCAAATGCTTCGTTTCCGAGATACGGGATGTTGAATTCTTTCTTACAAACTGACGATTTATTTAGTACTCTAAAATCGGTTGAGATATGCAAATAAAATTTAGTTAGTTTAGGTTTTAAGAGGTAGTTATTGCGCATTTTGCGCGCGTTTTTGACATACGATTAAGAATTTTATATTTACCATTGGCGTGCATACGGGTCATATTACCCGGTCATATTACCCGTATGCCCGCCAATGGTGAATATAAAATTCTTAATTGTATGCCAAAAATACGCAATACACCAAATTTTATTTGCGTATATTAACTGGTTTTAACCCTTTCGCTGCGTAAAGCGCACATGCGCGCCCTCCTATTTCTTTGTAAAATGCGTATGGCGCACATGAGCGGCCTATGTATATGGTGATTTCCATATACATTTAAAATTGACTCAGTTTCAGGAGATCAAGGAAACTTTGTCCGCATTTTATTAAAGGTCACTTCTATTCATAGGTGGCGTCGCGGCTCGGTGAATCATGTGGTTAGGTTTGCAGAGCTATTCATAGGTGGCGTCGCAGATCAGTTACTCACATAGTTAGGTTTTCAAAGGTGTTGTCGTTTCAAACGGTTTAGTGTGATTATAAGTTTAATTATTTGTATAATAATGGCTGATTTAAATAAAGCTGGACCTTCAGGCGTAAAAAGACGTAAGACCGTGAAAGTGAGAAATGAAAAAAATCTGAGTGTTGAGGAATTGATGCAGTTTTTATATAATTCAGACTCAGATGAAGATTATGAAGACTCTGATGTAGATAACTGTAAGTAAATAAATGTAATAATAAACTTGTGGTCTGAAATCAATATTTTTAGTTGAAATTGAAAATGTTTCGGAAGACTCTTCTGGAAGTGATACTGAGGATGATGTACTACAGAACGAATTAAATAATACCGTTGCAGATAATCCTGACGTACAGATTACAGACAATGAATGGACCGAAACAACTAGCGGTATGAAACAAATTCCATTTACAAAAAGAAGTGGATTGTTAGTCGATAGTCCTGGTGATAGTGCGTACGATTGGTTTAGGCTGTTGTTTGACGATGAACTTTTCAATATGATTGTCTTACAAACTAACAGTTATGCAGTTGAAGTTCTTTCTACCAGCAAAGGATGTGACCGTTCAAGGATTTCCCTATGGAAGGAATTAACAATATCGGAATTGCTAATATTTATTGGATTAACCTTCCATACAGGAACAATCCAATTGCCTAGCATACAAGACTACTGGAAGAAAAATAGATTATTTCCGAGTTGTTTTTCTTCATACATGAGTAGAGACCGCTATTTGCTTATAATGCGATGCCTTCATTTTGCCGAAAATGTAAAAGAATCTGCTTAGGCAAATGTTTCAGAGAATATCATGTATCAATATAGAAAGACATTAGGAAAAAATTAATATTTTGTATACTTTTATTTTACATTATATGTTATTTGTTTATTTTACATCCTGTTTGAATGAATAAAATTTTAGTTTAGATCAAAAAAGTCGATTTAATTTACTAAATACAAAAATTTGTATCAAGCGCACAAGTGCGTCCTCCGCATTTTTAAAAGAAATTCCTTGAAAACTGCGTACAGCGCACATGTGCGTCTTGCAAAAATTCAGAAGAAAAATTATAATAATCCGTTTTAACATATGTACAAAAAACAATTGTTGAAAAAATATCGCATTTAGTGTTAAAAAACTACTGCCGCACTGGTCAGCGAAATGTATTTATTTGACGCAGCGAAAGGGTTAAAGCAATAAATAAATCGACATTTTAAACAAAAATTGAACATCCCGTATCACGGAAACGAAGCATTTGCAGACATATGTTTATAAAGCAAACGGTCATTATTTTTTCATGCAGAATTACTCCTTAAAGTTTGTCGCACTTATTTAGAAACACCCTGTATTGATGAAGAACGTTGCTAGTTGTTAAAGTACCTAACTAACTTTTTTGTCCAACATAAGCGAATGAATAAAAAGTATAATGTTAAGAAAGTCTAAGGCTATAGTTGAGTTTTAATTTCAATATTTTATATACGCCAAAATATTCCACAGCATGTTCCAAACTTTGAGGAAAATACACACTATTATTGTTACACCCGGTATACAATGACACTTATCTGTTAAGCAACAATATTATTACGTCGATATTCTTGAAGAATAAAGCTATAACATATTAAAAAAATCACTAAAATCGGATAACATCTTTAGAAAATACAAGACATAGAAAATGTCCCATTTTTAAGGTGGTGCGTTAATTTTGAACTAATTTTCACTAGTAATACCACTAGAGGTCAAATTATTTCCGGAAATTTTTTTGAGATCATGAATATTTTGAAAATTTCCCGAGTCGCAGACGAGGGAAATTTTCTAAAAATATTCATGATCAAAAAAAAATTTCCGGATATTATTTTGACTTCGCGTGGTATTCGGTAAGAAAATTCCACACCAAATTTGCATTTGAAAATCCAAAGCTGCATGAACAGATTAATAGCGCGCCATAGCTTTGTCAGCAATTATTTAGGCTTTCAAATTCGTAATTTCTACTCATTGTAGTTGCATGGGAATACCATTTCAAGATAGAAAATAGTATACGCTCTGAGCTTCGCTGGTG
Organism: Diabrotica virgifera virgifera; assembly: GCF_917563875.1. Classification (NCBI taxonomy): domain Eukaryota; kingdom Metazoa; phylum Arthropoda; class Insecta; order Coleoptera; family Chrysomelidae; genus Diabrotica; species Diabrotica virgifera. The sequence goes on from NC_065444.1 coordinate 205,218,614, forward strand.
TCGCTCCTAGCGGTTACTAATTCAACTTTTACCGGTAATTTTTAAATTTATTATTTAATTGTTATCGCTTAATATTTACAACGCAAAAAAGTAATTAAATTGTAATCGATTTTTTTAATATTTTTCTAATCATTTTGACGTTCTATTGATAAAATATCAATTTCTTACTTCGGATACTTTGACAATAATCGTGTAGATGGCGCTAAGAGTATAATAGATTATTTATAATTAGATATTACGGAACATTAAAAAAACTTAAATTCAGTATTTAAAACGTAAGTATATTTAAGGTAAAAATATATACCACAGCTTTGACCAACTAATATTGTTTATAATTAATGTTTTTAATTTTAATTTTAAATTAATCACTTTGACATTTATGTCAAATTTCCGGTAAACGTTTACATACTTGTCACTACTGGCGTTCGCGAATTTGTAAATATCCCCTCTACGTACGAGCTCACAGCGTATATTCTTCAATTTTACATAAGTTTTGAGTAACTACAAGTGATAGAAAAAGAATCAAAACTAAATTATGTAAACAAATAAAAACCAGTCTGTCAAAAATGTTCTGTTATTGTAAACGTCAAAAAATTTCCACTATAATTCGCTGTTGGGTACCCCACGAGCAAAAAATTTCCGATAAAATACCTCCGTTCCCATGGTGATCTGTCAAAATAACGCATTTTGATTGGTTCAAAATTACAGGTGTGGAATTTTCTAATAAATTTCTAACATGGGTACATGAATTAATTTTTTTTTGCCAATATACAGGGTGTCCCGAAAAGATTGTTCATAAATTATACCACAGATTCTTGGGCCAAAAATAGGTTGATTGAACCTCACTTACCTATATACAATAGTGCACACAAAAAAAGTTACAGCCCTTTGAAGTTACAAAATAAAAATCGATTTTTTTTTTCATATATCGAAAACTCTTAAAGATTTTTTATTGAAAATGGAGATGTGGCATTTTTGTGGCAGCTTCATCATAAAAAAAAATTAAAGTTAAATTTGTGAACCCCATAAAAATTTTATGGGTGTTTTGTTCCCTTAAACCCCCCCAAACTTTTGTGTACGTTCCAATTAAATTATTATTGTGGCCCCTTTAGTTAAACACAATGTTTTTAAAACTTTTTGGCCTCTTAGTACATTTTCGATAAGCCAGCCATTTTCGAGATATTTTGAGTTATTTGTCGAGTGGTAGATTTGTCGAATCTACCACATATTTGTATATGGTTAAGTACGATTATAGAGACCTGTTAATAATCTGAAAATGTATTTATAATTTACATTTTTAGGTATATTTTGAAAAAGAAGCAACATCTCGATAAAAGGTGACTTATCCAAAAACGACTAGGAGGCAATAAAGTTTTAAAAACACTGTGTTTGACTAATGGTACCACAATAGTAGTTTCATTGGAACGTACACAAACATTTGGGGGGTTTAAAGGAACAAAACCCCCATAAAATATTTATGTAAATATATTAAAAAAGAAGCCGCATCTCGATAAAAACTCGATTATCGAAAAAATCCTAAGAGTCAAAAAAGTTTTAGAAACGTTATGTTTAACTAATGGTACCACAATAATGAATTAATTGGAATGTGCACAAATGTTTGGGAGGGTTTAAGGGAACAAAACCCCCATAAAATTTTTATGGGGTGGACAAATTTCACTATAATTTTGTTTTAAGATATTCCTGCCATAACAATGGCACATGTCTATTTTCAATAAACAATCTCTAATAGTTTTCGATATATTGAAAAAAATCAATTTTTATTTTGTAACTTCAAAGGGCTGTAACTTTTTTTATGAGCACATTTGTACTAAGGTAAGTTAGGTTCAATCGAACTGTTTTTGATCCCAAAATGTGTGGTTTAATTTATGACCAATCTTTTCGGGACACCCTGTATAATCCAATAATATAATGTGGGTATAATCAAATCCTGAATTCAAGTTTACTTTCATATTATAGATATTATCATGTCACTTATAACCTTCCATTTCAGTAAGTATAGCTTTTATAATATTATAAAATGAAGTGTTTAAATAATTTTTTCATTTAAAATACATAATAGTTAGTACCCGTACTTATTAGTAAGTGTAATAATTTTTCAATTTCAATACTCCATAATATGATTTGGTATTGCATTTGAAATGGAAACAATACATATTCAAAATGTAGTGGTCGGAATTTTTACTTATGCGAGGATTGTTGCATGTCGGGATCTTGGCCTGTCGGGATTCTGGCGTGTCGGGATTCTGGCGTGTCGGGATTCTGGCGTGTCGGTGTTTTGGCCGTCGGGATTTTGTCTGTCGGGATTTTGGCTGTCGGGATTTTGGCTGTCGGGATTTTGGACGCCACCGCTATTGTTCACTGTTGAATTTTATAGTCGAATTTTTGAAGTCTATAAAATTGTCATTCATAAAAAATAATATTAGTCTAGCGGCTATTGAAACAGCTTACCTACCATTAGCTTAAGCCGATTAGGGGCAGTACAACTGACTACAATATACCTACTTTATTATCAATAATAATAGTATAAGATAAGAGTAAGCCTCTGCCTTAATCTCTCAGAAAGATTTATGGAGTAAGCGAATTACAAAATGTTTCTTCTATTTGACACACGTACATTCCTATTTAATTTTAGATTTATTTTTATCAATTCACGCTCTTATTATTCAAAATACAGAGTTAACGCAATGGTACGAAATTATTGAAATTTCGATACCAGTCTGTTTATGTAAATTTTATTTCATTTGAGTAACATTATATTTTCCATAAGATGGGTGCGGTGTTCTTTTCATAAAACTAAAACCTGGTACTTCGTACAGCATCGCCGAATCAATATTCGCGCTCAGTGACCTCAAAAATATCGGTATAACAAGTTTCAACGATTTTCATAATAAATTTTTTATACAAATCCAGGACACGACGTACATACCGGATACCGGGATACCAAGCACCATGTACTACCTCTTACAGCTTCGCCGACCCAACATTCCTGTTCAGAGACCTCAAAAACCCCCGAGTATGAAAATTGAACTCATTTCACTTTGAGATGCACTTTGAACACTTTGAGATGCACTTTGGAAAATAGATTTTCCACCTACAACAATGCAATTTTCATTTGTCTTTCATGCAGACTAGTCAATAATTTTCCTGAGGCTCTCTCGAATCGAATGCAAAAGGCTTCATAACGATCCGTCTTATTTAAAAAAAGTTAGAGTAATTAAAACTTAGAGGTGTAATGCTTTATTTCCTCGCTTACACATTAAAATAAAAAATTGAATGGCTATAAAAATTTTAAAAAATTGCCAATTATACATACGAGTAATTAAAAATTAATTTTAATAATAACTAAAACCAGTCTAATTTATTGTATGCAGGATACAATGATTATTGTAATAGCATATTGTTATATGCGAAAAAGATATAAAATATTTCTTTTTTTGTTTTGTTATGTCTTGTTTTTTATTATTTACTTATTTATAAAAAAAATAAAATAAAAATTAGAGATATAGGTATTATATGTGTTTTATATTCACCTTTCGTAAAATACGAGAAGCAGAGAGTCAACATCTAGCCAAACAGTGTCATGACATTGAAGAACTTGAAAACAGATACGACACGTTTAACATGTATAAAAAAGTGAAAGAAGCGGCTTGTATCTTCAATAAGAAACAAACTGCATTGCTACAGGATGAACATGGTAAAGTAACATTAGAAGTAGAAGACAAACTTAAAGAATGGGAAAATTACGTTACGAACCTATTCGAAGACGATACGAGTAGTTTACCACCCGATATTACTAACTGCGACGGACCCCTAATAACACGCCCTGAGGTAATAAAAGCCATACAATCATCAAAAGATGGCACAGCGACTGGTCATGATGAAATTACAACTGAAATATACAAGCTAATAAATGATAGCAATGTTTTAGAGGCTATAACTTCGTTTTTCAATACCATTTATACCAGCGGACAACTATCTAATGGTTGGTCTAATTCACTGTTTATAGCTCTACCTAACAAGACAACAGCAAAAACCTGTGCTGATTATATGTAGAATGTAGAACCATCAGTTTGTTAAACCATTTATTGAAAATTTTTCTGAAGGTAATACATGGTCGTATCTACAATAAATGGGAGGAATACCTGGATGACACAGAGTTTGGTTTCCGTAACGGGTTTGGAACGAGAGAGGCACTGTTTGGAATGAACGTACTTGCTCAAAGATGTCGAAATATATCTGTAGACATATACTGTTGTTTTATTGACTTCCAAAAGGCATTTGATCATGTTAAGCACTCTATATTGATCGAAGCTCTAAAAGACATTGGCTTGGACGGCAGAGATGTTCGAATAATTGCAAATTTATATTGGAATCAAACAACATAAATTTTAGTAGATGGTGTGGAATTACAGGCTCGTAATAATAAAAGAGGAGTAGGGCAGGGATGCCTCTTGTCATCCCTGCTTTTCAACGTTTACTCCGAAAGAATTTTCAGAAAAGTACTTTCTGAAAAACAAGAAGGAATACTTGTGAACGGTAAAGTCATCAATAATTTGCGATATGCGGATGATACAATACTCCTAGCTTCTACTCAAGAAGATCTGCAAACACTACTTGATAGTGTCGTTGAGAGTTGTAGGGAGGCAGGTGTGGATCTGAACATACGGAAAACCAAAATATTCGTAATTAGTAAACAACAGCATATAAAACCGTCTATATATTATGTAAATAATACCAAACTTGAGCAAGTTGATAAAATCGTTTACCTTGGACAGCAATTAAATTGTAACGCAGAAATTCACGGCAAAAGTCGTGGATAGAACAGGCTAGAGCAGCTTTTAGAAGGATGTCCAAGGTTTTATGTAACAGAGACCTAAAATTGGCATTGAGGACCCGCCTACTTCGCTGCTACGTGTTCTCGGTCTTTCTTTACGGTGTCGAGTCCTGGACTGTGAATAAAATCCATCTAAATCGCCTTGAGGCTTTCGAAATGTGGTGCTATAGAAGAATTTTAAAAGTTTCCTTGGTGGAGAAGATTCGAAACTCCTCAATACTAGAACGTCTCAGCAAGACTACTGAGATTATAAAAAGTATCAAGCAGAGAAAGCTAGAGTATTTCGGACATATAATGAGAGGTCCCAAATATAGGTTGCTACAAAATATCATGCAAGGAAAAATAGCAGGCAAACGCAGTCCAGGACGAAGAAGAACCTCATGGTTGAAGAACTTGCGAGATTGGTATGGTGTTAATACAAGCATGCTGTTTAGGGTGGCAGTGAATAAAATTAAGATAGCTATGATGGTAACCAACGTTCTGAAAGGACATGGTACATGAAGAAGAAGAATCACCTTTAAAATATCATCACGATCCTGCCTTTGCAACGCTGTGTGGGTCCTGGCCTCCTCAACAATTTCTTTCCTTGTTCTTCAAGTTCCATCTTGTATCAAAGGTTGGAAATCATCACGTCGATGAGGATCCTGTTAACTGCCGCTGGAAATAGTTCTCCATTACTGCATTCAACCATTCTCTCAAGTACTTAAGATAAGATAGTATTTGACTTGCATAATAATTTGTCATAGTGAGTATTTTTGATCTCTTATCACATATGCCCTAAGTCCCTAAGTAGTCAAGTTTTCGTCTTTGGATGAAAAGTATGAATTCAGAAAGTTCCCCGCGAATTCGCACTCTACATTTAACTTTTTAAATGCGTATTTTTGTTAAACTGATTTGGTACTTATATAGGTCTTTCATCGCTTTAAGCATTTATATTACATTTGCATAGCCGCCTTGTAGTCTATAAATATTTGGTGAGTGTTTATAAGGACCATATTCCAGAGTTTTTTTTTCTAAAATTTGTCTTTTGGTTCCAATGTGATGAATTGTTGATATACCACCTAAAATCCTCCTAGTATTTTCCTATTATTTGCCATTAATCGTAGGTGGTTCCTCTATCCTCTCGTTTGTGTTGTCTACCATTCCAGCTTTTCTTCTCAAAACAAATTTATTCATTTCGGCTTGTGAAGTTACCAATTTTCGAGATCTATTTCTAGTTTGAATAAGATTTGTATCCAAAAGATTTACATACAGCATAAATATTTGTACTTTTAATTAAAAGATTCACTTGGTTTTCTTGAAAACAAATCCCATTCCCTAATTACTAACTATACATTGAATTCCATTGTACTTTCGGATGAACTTAGAATAGATACACCAGATGCATTACAACAGTGTCATTCAAGCTTCTATTGACCTTCAGACTCATTCAGAATCTAATCATCAGTATCTACTTCATCAAACTACCGTAACAATTCCTCCTCGTGGCAAGGATTTATTATTCAACAAATTAAAATGCCCCTAAAGATATATTTCAAAAAATAATTAACAACCTTGCTTTACGTTTATGATACACACCAGCATGGCCCCTCAATTTGGGTTCTTATCCTCCTTCTTGTTCAATTTTCTGACCCGGATGAGTGCGTAGAGAAGGCCCATACAGCACAGGTCATCTTTAAGGTATCTTATTTACAACCAAATATGGTCTTAATGTCTTGAGACTTTTAAAAGATATCTTTAAAACGCCAAATTTAAGATATCTTTAAAACGCCAAATTTAAGATATCTTTTAAACATCATCTTTAAGATATTTTTTCTTGAAAATAGGTTATAATTACGAATTTAAAAGTTAGGTTAAGTTAGTAAAACAAGAGCTGGTAAGACAAGAGCTGGTAGCTAAAAGACAAACTCTAAACAAAAGCATTTTAACATCAGTGACTTCAGTCAACTTCAGTGGTGTTTCCCATATCTTGTGATGAAGAAATGGTTTTATTTGAGGGATATTTAGAAGACTCCGCAGATTTTAATAATGCAGTAGGTTTAGATTTAGATTGTTATATTATTAAAGTAAAAAATTAACTTTATTATCAAGAGTAAAAATGCATTTCACCTAATTCAACAGTTTACCTTAACAATATGCACTTAAAAATATATTTTTTAGGTATCTGAGCTTGTTAAAGTACAAGGATCAAAAGCCCTTGACTTTGTAACAAGAGTTGGAAAATTAATTATTAGCAATTAGCAAGCTTTAGAGTACAGTTGGCTGGGACAAAAAGGCAAACAAAAGTTTTGTGATACCAATTGCAAATCTGATAATTGGTAAAGCTTAATCTACATTTTATAAATTGTATATTATAATGTTCTTACCTGTTTTAGAGGCATTAAAAGCAACAAATTTAGTAAAAACAACAAAAGAAGCACAATTAGCTTATGATCGTTAAGAAGAGCAGTTCACAGAAACAGCTATAAAATCAATAAAAAAATTAACATAAAGATTAGTTTTTAATATTTTAAATATGTACATGTAAAATTTGAATAGCAATAAAGGTATTTTTAAAACCTAATTATTTTTATTAAAAGTTCATTTAAAATATTTCATAAAAAATTAAAAAGAAAGCTATCCTAAACACCTTAATAATAGACAAAAAAAAAGATATCTTAAGTTATAAGGATTTGTAACATCCGTACATCTTTAAGACGTTTCGTCGTAAAGATATCTTTCCGGAAATACCAGACATCTTTAAGGCGTCTAAAACATCTGTTGTAAGTTATCTTTAAAGTTTCTTTAAGGTGTCTTTGTGTTATCTGGGGGAGAACCGACACTAACCTGTCGGAATGGGCTCACATGGTTTACAGAAGGGTTCACACTGGATGAGCGGGCAGGTGCTAGATTGTATGGTGGTGGAGTCGGATTTGAGTTTAGTCAGGCTCTCGGCTCTCATGCATGAGTCTTTCAGGCCCAGATTTTTAAGAGCCTGGTATGTGCTCAAGAGATAACAGGAAAGGGCTTGTTCAGGCTTAACCATCTCTATCTGCTCTGACAGCCAGGCAGCGCTAAGGGTTTTGGAAGCGCTCAAGGTCAGCTCTAAGTTGGTTCTTGAATGCAAGAGAGCACTGGATCATCTGCTTTAATTGGCGGATAGTCCACGGTGCCGTCTATGTAATGAAGAGATGGAAACCTCCTCACATATCCTCTGGAAGTGCCCGGCATTGGCCTATCAGAGGTTCCAGATCCTGAGATCGGCCTCTATGCAGCCGAGCCAGATGAGGCAGTTGCCTTTGAAGAGACTTGGAGCTTTCTATGCGGCGATAAGGTTGGTGAAAGATTGAGAGTTCGAGGTTGCCTCGGTAGGAGGAGCTCAGGTTTGTAGACACTACTGATTCTAGGCAGCGTAGCCCGGTGTAGCCTGGGCCTCCGAAACGTCGAAGACCAGGTTGTTATGGACTTAGATCCGTAAGATCTGTAGGGGTGATATAATAGAACCACCGTAGGAGGTCTAAGTGTCTAAAGGGCTCATAAGTGGGTTCTAACACCATATACCACACCATACCAATAGGTAGCATACGTTTACAAAACATATATGATAAAAAAAGAAATTATTTATGAAATAATATACTTCACTATTTATAATTTACACGATCATGCACAATTAGTGTTGCACTGTAGAAATTGATATCTTGATATCTTGCCTGCGTTGTTTCAGAACACACAACAGTTTAGGTAAATACATTAAGAACAATAAAAGCGAAAAGGAAGAGCAATTACAGAATATACAAACTAAAATGTACCTATATTAGGTATCTATTCTGCGTTCCGCAGTCACTTTGCAGTGTGGGCAGCATATCCCAATATAAAAATTATGGAACCTTGCAGCTCAGTGTTGCCGGTTTTCAGCAGACGAACTTAAAGTCCGTCTAAATAGAATATTCCAGAAGTCCAAAATATCTTGATTTGAAAATATGTGGGTTTTATTATTTTTAAATAATTCATAGATAGGTACTATGAAAGATATTTATACGATATTAAAGATATATCATTTGAATATTAATTATAATAAGCCTGTGATTAATATTATATTTAATAGTTATTTATGATATAATTGTTAAAAGTACAATTTTAAGGCACGCATGTGAAAGTTTGCAGAATGAGCGAAGCGAATTCTGCAATTCACATGAGTGCCTTAAAAATGTAATTTTTAACACGTGTAGGTACTTTGTACGCACGTAAGAAGTTATAATTCTATTATATGATTTCAACGAAATAAATATACTTTCGACAGGTTATTTGTATTTAAAGATTAAACTAATTTTTACTTACTACTTTCCAAAAATTTTTATTAAAACAATACTAAAAATAAACAAAAAGTTAGATAACACGCGGATTCGAACCAGGGTCCTCTCGATCTCCGGTCGAACGCGCTACCACCGACCTAAACTCCCTTTGCTTTGACAGCTTACAAAATTTCTCATACGTACTGACAAATTTAATAGACCAAGTGAGGTATATAAATACTTTAAAATTTATTTAATATAAATATTAATATCTCTTGGCAACACTGTTCTTCATAAGAGTCTGTACTGAAAGGTGACCGAGGAACGCAGTAAACATAGTTATGTTTATGTTACTCACACATGTTACACAATGTGATGATACAATACAATGTTACTCTCCAAAAACTTAAGTACATAGGTCAAACTAAACCTTTAACCAAACTGAACCTTTATTTCAATAATAGAAAAACAAATTCTACGTACCTACCTACATCTACGCACTTCTAAATCATACCTAATCATTAGATATTTTAATGAACAATTTCAAATAATTTATATTCAAAATAAAGGCCTTAAGCTATCTTTATAAGAATTTATGGAATTCAATTAATCGAAATATACAGATATAATTCTGAATGACCAACTTCAACAAACAGCTGCCCACTATTCAACTTATTCAGTTAGAGACTTTAAAGGGCAGACACGTAGTAAAATACATCACTCGAGAAAGGCACTCTATCGAAACCGCTGTAGTGACATTTGGCTTTGGCCACACGGGCAATTTTTTACGGCGCGATAATTTACGGCGCGATAATTTACGGCGCCCCTTAGTTTGACTACCTCATCCATCAATTTCAGATGAAATGATTTCATCTAAAATTGTTGGTGGAGGTAGTCAAACCAATGGGCGCGCCGTAAATTATCGCGCCATGAAATCATTTCATCTAAAATTGGTGAAGGAAGTAGTCAAACCAATGGGCGTCGTAAATTATCGCGCCGTAAAAAATCGCCCATGTGGCCAAAGAGTAACTATAAACAAATAAACTTAATAAAAGTAATAACTTTTGTTCAAGTGCTGGAAAAAAAGATTTTCCGTGTTTCAGTGTTAGATAAAAAGTGTTAGATTCCATCAAATATTTTCCTAATTCTGCAACTTTAAAACATCAAAAAGCAACATCGCCTGTATAATAATTATAGTCTGGGCTGATTATCGGAGCCATTTTTGGGAAAAAGTGTTTACCAGCAATTTTATTGCTTATTGCTGGAATTGAAGCTTATGATTATATATATTAATAATATAGGTATGCAAAGTCCGCAGATAGTGTGCTACTTTTTTTATAAACAAAATGGTGCCCGAAAATCGTGTTTTTTTCAATTATTGCTCTATAACTCCGAAGATTTTAACTTTACAACAAAAACACTTAAAAACAACTTAACCGCAATTGAGGAGTTTGCTGTAAGAAGGGTGCAGCTCCATATTTGGTAATTGTTGATAAATTGAAAAAAACTGTTTTTTAATAAAAGTTTTTATTTTAACCCGAAAGACATAATATCAATCGATGACAAACAGATTTAGTCAATACTTGAGACTATTTTGAAGTAGATAATTTTTGAAATAATAAGAAAAAAAAGATTGAAAAAAAGTTGGACCTGCATCTTTCTTGCACCAAACACGTGAAATAATGCTTCTTTACCACCATTGACAAAAAAAAAACAAATTCCGAACAAAAACTCTTTTATTCGGTTACAACAATCAAACGACTATGGTTTTCCTATTACACAAATAAGAAAAAATCAGTAAAACGAAGCAGGTTGATGTCAAAAAATAGCATTCAGAAAAAAATAAAACATTAAACACACGGGGAAATACATCCTTCCTTCATCTACCTTAAAGCAACGCAGTAATGATAGCGACAGCGACAAACAAGTCAAAACAAATCAACTGCCCTGCCGATCCAGCGTCAACAGAAGATGACCTTGCATCCCACGAAAATCACCGAACATTCACAATCGTTTGGTGCAAAAAGGATGCAGGTCCGGAGCGGCACCCTTCTTGCACCCAATGACTGAGGAGGCAGATCCGCAAAGACGTATAATTCCTTTATTTATTATCGGATCTGCATCGTTCTTATACCAGTCAATCCGCCAATTTTTTTTAATTATGGCATAAGTTTCCACCCAAAATGGTCTAAATATGGAGCTGCATCCTTCTTACAGCAAACTCCTCAATTAAATTCTACATAGAGATATGTTTTTTCCGATCTGCTCCGACGAAAGTTTTCCTCGGAAAATCCGGGTTTTCCAACAAAATCTTTAATTTTCAAATAAAGTTTTAGATAAGTAATTATCTACCAATAATTAAATAATTTGGTGACTTAAAAGCCTTCTGGGTTTGGATTATAGTTCCAGAAGCTGGTGAAAATTGAACGAATATTTTAGCAACAATTCAATAATTGTTAATTAATAATTCACGGTCGCAATAATAACCAAAATAATTATGATACACTGATCAAACTTTGAAATCTTATAAAGATGAGATGCCTATTTAACGTTTTGTCGACAAAATATAAAGTTTTTATTTTTTTGCATAATCTTTAAATGTTTAAAAAACAATAGTTATAAACAAATTAACATTTATCAGAAAGTTTTTATTATATTCTAATTTTAAAAAATAGTTAAAATGCGTATTTCAAATATCTTGAAAATAAATGTTTTAAAACCTTTTTTTCAACCATTTGCAAAAAAGTTATGAAACAGCAAAGTAAACATACGATTATTGCGTTGTTTATAATTTTTTTAATTCTTTCAAAGCGTAAAAGTGAGTTTAAAGTACAAGCTAATTACTTACAAAAAATATCGATTATTAGTTTAATGGTTATATTTTAATTAAGGATTCTAAATTTTTTTTTGTAATTTACACGCGCGAAAGTAGACTAATACAGTACCGTAGCTATGTATTATGTATTATACCCGTCCACATACACAACTAGCGCGAGTTTAAAGCTTGTCAGTCGCTTCGAGTGAACATCTCCGGCTCTGTATCAAGCCTACTTTCGCGCTAAAAATTACAAAAAAAAGTATTTTTAATCTTTGATTAAAATAGAACCATTGAACTAATATTTGATATTTGTGAGTAATTAGATTGTACCACTTTTAAGCTTCGAAACAATTAAAACAAATTATAAACAACGGAGCAATTGTATATTTACTTGCTGTTTCATAACTTTTTTGCAAATGGTTGGAAAAATTTTTTGAAGCATTCATTTTCAATACCTTTGAAATACGCATTTTAAGTATTTTTTTAAAATTAGAATATAATAAACAATTTCTGAGAAATGCTAATTTGTTTATAACTATTTTTTTTACACATTTAAAGATTATGCAAAAAAATAAAAAATTTACATTTTGTCGACAAAATATTACATAGGTAGGCATCACATCTTTATAATGTTTCTAAGTTTGATGAATGCCTCATGATTATTTTGGTTTTTATTCCGACTGTAAATTGTTAATTAACAATTGAATTGTTGCTAAAATATTCGTTTAATTTTCACCGCCTTCTGCAGTTATAATCTATACCAAGAAAGCTTTTATTTCACCAAGTTATTTAATTATTGATAAATAATTACTTGCCCAAAAAATTTATTTCAAAATTCGAGATTTTGTTGGGAAAACCCACATTTTCCGAGGAAAATTTTCGTCGGAGCAAATCGGGAAAAACATGTGTTTTGGAGTAAAGTTAAAGTCTTCGGAGTTATATAGACCAATAATTGAAAAAAACACGATTTGGGTGCGCCATTTTATTAATAAAAAAAGTAGCACACTATCTGCGAACTTTGCATACTTATAATATAGGATCATAATATTCGATTCCCGGAATGAAATTTCTGGTAAATAACCTTTCTTTGTACTTTACTAATTGGACCAGCGTATTATAACTATTTTTTTTTTCAAAATTTAATAATTATGCAAAAAAACGAAAAATTTATATTTTGTCGATAAAATAATAAATAAGCATCTCATCTTTATAATCTTTATAAGTTTGAGCAATGTATCATGATTATTTTGGTTATTATTGCGATCGTAAATTGTTAATTAACAATTGAATTGTTGCTAAAATATTTGTTTAATTTTCACCGGCTTCTGGAATTTCAATCTATACCAAGAAAGCTTTGATGTCACTAAGTTATTTAATTATTGATTAATAATTACTTACCTAAAATTTTATTTGAATATTAGAGTTTTTGTTGGGGAAACCCGCATTTTCCGAGGAAAATTTTCGTCGGAGCAAATCGGGAAAAACATATCTCTATGCAGAATTTAAGTGCGGTGAATTTTTATTTGGGTGTTTTTGTTGTAATGTTAAAATCTTTGGGGTTATAGAGCAATAATTGAAAAAAATACGATTTGTCGGCGCGATTTTGTTTATAAAAAAAGTAGCACACTATCTGAGGACTTTGCATACCTATATTATTAATATATAGGATCTTATAATTCGATTCCAGCAATAAAATTGCTGGTAAATAACTTTTCCATGAATTTTGCTAATTATCCCAGAGTATTATAGGTACTAATATAGGTAACGATATTACTGTTTCACAATGTGGTATATTTTATTTTTATGAACGTACATAAAAATGTTTTTAACATACCTACATAGGTATCTGCATAATTATTTAGTATTCATATTTAAATAAAAAATATTTGCTCCAAAATATGGCGGCAAAATATTGTTTCAGCACCATCTATTTGCTGGAGGCTATAACACAAAGAAGAACTACAGATTTCTGGGTCGTACCCAGCTCATTGACAGCTAATTCATCGAATCCCAAATCCCATACAGCTAAAACGCATACGCACCACATCGTATACGGCCCTATTCATATATGCCCCATCTCACAGATATTAATACGAAAATGAGGCCATGAGAGCCAGAGTAGCCTAACTGATTAGACCATTACTTTACATAATCAAAGAAAATAATCAGAAGGTAACAAGGTCCTATTGTTTTAGTAGTTTTATGTTGACCAAGAATTATTCTTGATCAACATACAATTACCAAAATATTCGAACATTGTTAGCTTTTGATCATTTTCTTTGATTATGTAAAGTAATGTTCTTATCAGTTAGGCCACTCTGGCACTCATGGCCTTAAATAATATAATGAAAATGGAACAATATAAATATTTATAAATTGAAATAATTAATTAATTAATTAATTATTAGAACATGTTAGAATTTACTAGACTGCTAGACACGTCCAGGGTAGATATAAAATTCAAGTCCTTGAGATAGTACGAGAAATCACATTTTTAGGCCCGGTACTTACTTACTTTATGTATCGACTCTCGATTAACACCCAGTTAGTGAACCGGGGTTTAATCGAGACCTTTTTAGGGTCTCTTGCGGTGTAATAAATGCAATTACAAGTATCATTATAATAATTATAAATAAGTATAATAATAATTATAATTGCATTTATTACAACGCAAGAGACCCTAAAGAGGTCCCGATTAAACCCCGGCCCCGGTTAACTAACCCGCTGTGAATCGAGACATAAAGTACCGGGCCTTAATAGGTATAATTGTATAATATATATTTCTTTAAAACGAAAACGGGCAAAATACGTTATTGAAAACCGATTTGATGGTGTAGTTGCATAGTAGGTACAAATCACCACCGATTTGTTTTTTTTTTCAAACATTTATTGTAACTAATTAGGTATACCCTATTCCACGAACATACGCCTGTTTTGGATTACTTCGACAACGAATATTTTACTGTGCAAAATAAGAAGAACGAAAGTAAATTGCAAATTACATTGTTGTTTATTGGAATAATTATTAGCGCCATTTACTTTCGTACTTCTTATGTTGCACAGTAAAATATTCGTTGTCAAAGTGATCCAAAACAGGCGTATGTTCGTGGAATGGCCAATAGTTTCAATTAAATTTAGAAGATAAACAGTATATATAGTCAGTAGCGTAGCGTGAGTGTCGGCCGCCCTGGGCGGAAGACAATTTTGCCGCCCTCTTATTTAGGTATTTTAATTTAATGTATACTACACATTATATACATTAATTATTATAGAGAACTTTTCGGCTAGAACAGTCATCATTATTTTGCATTATATAGGTTAGATTTTAAATAAAAAAAGTTTATCTAATGTCCAGTTGCACCAACCTATAAACGATTGATTTGGAGTTCCCGTTTATTTTAAAATATAATTGTTCAAAAACTGTCAAATTAAAAACAGAAAAAGTTTTTCTATTCTCATACTATATAATATATCAATTATGATTTCACTACCTGTATCATAATGAATTTCATTATAGTACAGATTTTCATTATGATACAGATTTTTAACCAATAGAATCGCGATATGGCATTCGCGATGAAGGTGGCACAGGCGCAGTGACAAAATTAATAAATTTGAATATATTTTTTGTTGTGAATGATCATAGAAAAAATCGTGTATAGAACTTGCGTTTAATTATCATTATGAAGCTCGTGGCTCGTTTCGTATCCCTCATACTCGCTTCACAATGACCATCATTAAATGCTCGTTGCATAATATACTATTACAATCGCGTTTTTCTATAGGGCTTTTCATCGATTGTCATTTGTTTCGAGCTTCTGTCATGTGTCACATAATATTAATATATCTACGTCATATGTCTTTGGTTTGTATCATTGGTTATATCAATAACGTATGACGTAGATATATTAATATTATGTGACACATGACAGAAGCTCGAAGCAAATGACTGAATGAAAAGCCCTATTCTCATAGAGCTATAATATACAGTGATGAGCGCACTAATAACCGGCAAAATAACGCAAAAGATGGAAAACATATTAAGTTGTGAGATAAAAAGAGACGAACCTAGTGGAGGTGTTAAATTTAGCGATAGTAACTTATAGATTGACATTGTATTGATTGTTTCCCACCTTTAGACGTATCGAACGAATTTGAGGAATGCCAGTCACAGTGACAGTTTTAGTTGACGTACTCCTCTGATACGTCTAAAGGTGGGAAACAATCAATATAATGTCAATTTAAATGTTATTATCGCTAAATTTAACAACTCCACTAGTTTTATTTCTTTTTATCTCACAATTTAATATGTTTTCCATCTTTTGCGCTATTTTGCCGGTTATTAGTACGCTCATCACTGTATATATCAATTATGATTTCACTACCTGTATCATAATGAACTTCATTATAATACAGATTTTCATTACGATACAGATTTTTAACCAATAGAATCGCGAAATGGTATTCGCGATAAAAGTGGCACACGCGCAGTGACCAATGGCGAGTCAAATACATGCGTTTTGACAGTTCTCAATATGTAAACAAACTGACAAACTACTTAATATATTTGCGTTACAAAATTTATAAATTTGAATATATTTTTTGTTGTGAATGATCATAGAAAAAATCGTGTATACAACTTGCATTTAATTATCATTATGAAGCTCGTACTCTATACGAAACTCGTACTCTATACGAAACTCGCCTCTAGGCGGCTCGTTTCGTATCCTATCACTTAAGATTAGGTACACCTTGAAGATCGACAAGATTAAATAAAATCAATTTTTAATTAGAACTAGAACCATACTATAATAATATACATATTTTTATTTTTATTGAAAAGTAATATGACTATTTGTTAGAATTAAAAACATAACTTCCGTCTTCAATTAAAAATTTATACGTCTGCCTTTTTTAAGAGCAAAGTCTTTTATTGCACCGTAAATCCCTATCGCATCACACACCTCTTGCTCAATAGACAAAATATCCAAATTAGTTAGTCTTAGAGTACTCATTGTCGATCTTAAATAATTTTTAATCAATTTCAATTTTGAATAACTTTTCTCACAGATGGCATTACTTATAGCAACTGTGAAAAATATTCGGAACATTATTAAAATATTGGGCAGAGTATCTTCCAGCTTGGATTTAAATAATTCAAGTGAGTCTGCATTAATCAATTTATTTTCTTTGCCTGTAGCAGCAACGAAAGTCCGCAGTCGAGGTCTTTCCAGCTTGAAATCCTGCTCGTCAATATCGTCAAATGCGTAGTCTAAATTCTAGATTATATTAAGTGTTGTCTGGATCAAATAATATAGCCGTCGTTAGATAAGCAAACTTATCCGTCAAATTCTGTAACAAAAAAAAGCTGTTGAAAACGCTCACGAATTTCTACAATAACTCTATCTAACGAAGAAAACAGCTTTCGTTTTGTCTCATTTTCACAAGACCAGTTAGTATCTCTAGTTCCGTCATCAAAATATGCTTTCTTGTTATGTGCTTCCGAGGTTTTATGGAAATTCCAAGTTCTTCACACATATATTTTGCAAAACCTACAGCGCCATTTCCCCATTCCTCTTTTTTTTCTGTCAATATCATCTGCAGAGCATTTACTTTCTGAGCGCACAATCTTATGTAAAGTCCCCTTGTTTGTAAATATTTTTACTCGAATTCATCAGAAAACAAGTAATGAAAAATTCCGTGCTCCTTTTAATCGGTCCGAATTTGTAGTTGCGATAAAAATATAAAATGGTTCCAATATTTACAAAATATTTTTAATATTTATTGTTAAATTTTGCCGCCCCTAAAAAGTGCCACCCGGGGCGGGCCGCCCCTGCCGCCCCCACTACGCTACGCCACTGTATATAGTAGATACTGTCAAGCAAACTCGGCGTCAACGTGATTGTATATGAAATGTCCAGTTCATGAGTTGGGGCTTTCGATGAAGTGCCTGTCTGAGATTTGGGTGTATACTAAGTTGGGATTCGATGAGTTGCGCCAGAACTATTGGAAGAAACTACCTAAAGCATTGCAATATAGATGGCGTAACTGGAAGAAAAATAACTAAAATAAATAATATTTTTATGCACGACCGGGCGGTGAAGTCCATAATTAATATTATGTACTTATACATTTGACGGGCGTAAAGTGCCATAGATTTTGATTTTATTAAATCTAATCTACTCGTGTCCTTTCTGTTTGTTCTTAAACGTCCAAGGGCAGGGCCGGCGATAACGGGCCTGCAAGGGATGCACTGCAGGCGGGCGACCCTGTTGGGGGGGGGGGGGGCGCCTAAGTGAGCTTTTTTCTGCTGTTGCTATACAAAATATTAAACCTATTTATTAGGTATACCAAAATTTTTCAAAAATTATTATTTATTGTTAAAAAGACGGCCCTTTATCGAATGTTAATTTAATTCTAACGATTTTTTGAAAATAAAAGTAATATCCCAGGCAACCAACTGACGTCATATAACGTCGAGGAAACGTCAGTTTTGGTTGAATATATACACGTGTTTGAAAATTACGTCATATAGACGTCTTTTGTAGCTGATTTTAAATACGTAAGATTAACGACGTGAAAATAACGTTTAAAAAACGTTTTCATTTCAGACAGTTTAAGTCTGACGTCACAAAATTGCGAGGAGCTTGTTTGTATTACTCCAAACATTTTCGTTAAATAATTTTCATAAGAAATTTCTCATTTATTGTTTACGTGGTTTGTGTCTTGTGTGATAAAATAAGACTTTTCATTTAAATATTTAGTTGAAGAAACGTGTCAATTAAGAGATTTGTATTCGTTTTTGTTCAGGTTTAATGCAGTATTCTTCTTGACGACTGTTTGAGGTTATGTTTATTTTCTGTTAATGAACTAATTATGTGTTATCGAGTAATTTGTTAATAAATTATTTATTAGTTTGTATGTTTTTTCAGTTTTGACACAGTAAGTAGGTATACTTATAATATAAATAGTGAAAATTCTATAATGCGAGGGCTGCTACAATCATGCAGAATCAATGTTAGATTGCTTCTAATGCACAAGCGATCTTAAACAAATGATAGTATATTATCTTCATCGACACATGGAACGTAGATCTATGGGTTTCATGTTACCTATTTTTTATACTACCTATTTTGAAACATGTGAAAGAGGTCACTTTTTGAAAGTATTAAAGACGTGATTTTACCGACGTATAAAAGTCGTCACCTTTTAGACGTTTTAAAATCGTCACAATTATGACGTCAAATCTATGAGACAAATACACGTGATTTTCAACGTCGGTACTACGTCATAGAAATACGTCAATTGGTCATTTTTATGACGTGTTATGTACGTTATAAAAACGTCGTTTGGTTGCCTGGGATTTTGAGTTAAATATGGGTGGGCACAAAATGTCCATTCTTAGTAAAACTTGTTTCTAAAGGTTTTTATATAATTTCTCGTTAACAGTAACATAACATAATCCACATAATTATTGACGTATAATTATATAATCTACATAATTATCCGCCACACTAATGTGGCTGAAAGGAAGAATGTAGAGAAAATCGACAAATCTGAATTACTAACTTTTACTAGTACCTATTTTAGTTTTGATGTACATCGTAAGTTTGTTAAAGCTTTATACATCGTTTATATTAATATTTTAGAAAATGTTGTGGGTTTGGACATTATAACAAGGATGAACGAGTACAGACTAGTAAAGAAGGTGACAGATGCAAAAAGACAGGGGAAAAAAGAAGAGACAGACCTAGAAAGGGGTGGATGGAACAATTCGAAGAAATTGGGAAAGAGAGGGAAAACAGTGCAACAGATGAAGGAAATGGCAGGAGACCGGAAGGCGTGGTAGAAATGGGTAGAAGATGGTTAGGTGATACCACAGTGTAAAGAGGGACAGTAGAACCACTCTCCGAAAAATTGGAAGTAAAATCTGCAGTCGCGCATGGCGATCGCGCAATGTTGGCAGTCGCTTTTGCCCCACTCTCGCGTTGCTATTCGCATAGAAACGTACGGCTTTTAACAGGTAAAACCCGCATCCACCACTGGTGAATTACCAATTGCGTACTGCCGGTATTACTTCCTGAGATCAAAGCGCCGACAGAAGAGTGATTTTACTGTGGAACCTCTATATACTGTGGTGATACCAGTGGCGGCCGGTCAAAGTCGGCAGGGTCGGCAGTGCCGACCCACACATTTATATAGATAGATTTTTTTAATATTTGTATCTGTGAAGTCAAAAAAATCTGTCAGATAATACAGACTAAATTTTATTCATGGTTTTTAAAAGGATTTGATCAATCTGAGCGTTAAGTGATCGCTGCGCATAACAGACTTTTCAAAAAATGAATGATCCGAGCCATTGATCTGACTTTTCGGCTAGCCGTACCTAACTCATCCGTAGCACTCCGTAGCCTTACGATTTACGCGTAAAACTCAACGAAATAACAAGTCGATGAGCAAGCGAACATACATTCTCTCCGTAGGCAGGTACGACATATTTTAATCTGCCGGTCGGTGTTTCATTGGGCATCGCCAGATCGCATCGGCAGAAATTGTCAAAAATAATCACGCCGTTTTACGTCGTTTAATTGATATTGTAATTTTTTTAAGTTGTCAGGAATTATCATTTAGTGGACATGATGGATCCAAGCATTTGTTAAAAGTCAAAGTAATTATAGAGAAAATAATGAAATTGTTTTAAAAATATTTACTTTCTGATTCGAAGTGTATTCGTAATACAGAATGAACTAATACATATACCTAATCAAATAGTTACATTTTGAATAACGTTATTGAATCTGAGATTTAGAAAACCATTTGCTTTTCGCTGGAAGTAGATGAAACTTCTGATTATCATATCATTCACAATAATTATCAATAATTGTTGTTCGATACGCGTGACGTGGTAATATTTATGAGAGGTTTTTAGGTTTAAGAGACGTGAGTAAAAGCAATAAGGCAGAATATATTTTTGGTGTTTTAAAGAACAGATTAAAATTTTTTGATATCAAAAATAAATTGGTAGGGCAAACTGGGGCAATCTTATGACGGCGTTGCTGTGATGTGTGGTGAATTGAATGGTCTCCAGTCAAAAGTTAAAACTACATATTGCATCACAAGCTTTATTTACTCACTATTATGCGCATATAATGAATTTAGTTTTACGTGATACGTGTAAAAAAATAAAGAATATCGTCTTTTCTTGCCAGTTTAGCTCACCTAAACGGATTACTGCTTTAGAACAAATTTGTTTCGAAAAAAAAGCGAACAGTTTGTCAGACGCGATGAAATTTTAAATCTAGATTAGTTTTACCTAAGCAGATTATCTCTGGTAGTTTTAGTATCTGTAGCAGATTTTCGTGAACAGCTTTTGGAAGTTTTTGATTTTATTATCGAAGTCGACGATTTTGAAATTGGCGATACCTCGATCCGTGAAGCAATCGGTTTGAGAACTTTATTAAATAATTACTCTTTTAATATTCTTTTAAATATTTTTAAGACAGAGTTTGCCCAAGATATTCATTATTGTTCAAAATCAGTCAACTGACATTATTTATTCAAAAAATAGAATACGAAAGCTGGTGCAAAATCACAGAGATTTTCGTAATGATAGTAGTTTCCAATGTATACGCAGTGACATTTTGGATTCGCTTGATATTTCCGAACCATCCCAAAAAAGACAACAACATGATACATCTCTCGAAAAACGAGTAGGTATATCTTGAAATTTTGGATACCTACTAATATATGCAAATAGATACTTGTTTTTCGAATTTTGAAGATTTGCAAATTTTTGACCTCTTTGACGATTCAAAATTTAAAAGTTACCTTCGCCAAAGAATTTCCAAGGTATTTATTATAACAAGTTAGGTACTTAAAAATTATGCCGATCCAAATATTTTCAGAAAGTGGAATAAGTTACAAAATATGTATGTATAATTCTATGTAGTAATGTACTGCAATTCATTATAACAAACTGTTCATCAATTTCCTTATCACCACTACCACCAATTTCTGCCTCAAATAAACGGGATTTATCTTGTCTCAAAAGAATCAACACGTATTGTCGAAACACCATGAAACAAGAGAGAATGTCAAGTACATCAAATAAAAAACAAAAAACAACAAAATCTCCTATGATGATTTATGCCTTTTAGTTTGATGGTATACCTCTATGAGGAGACAAAAAAACCTTGCCGACCCTGTCTCCAAGGCCACGAGCCGCCACTGGGTGACACCAAAATCTGACGCTCTTATAGGGCATAAGGACAACGAGAAGAAGAAGAAGAAGACGAATAAAATGCTGTGATTACTAGATATGCATAAGATACTCAAGTCTAATTCATTTCTAACGTTTGTAACAACTCTCAGTAAATATATTGCTATTTTTGAGGTGGACTTTTTTACCCACCCTTGGGCGTACACTTCGCGTCATATAAAACTGGTACACTTTTTTTTCCCAATGTAAACCTGTGTTCAGACTGACAATTATTGTTCGTGAATCACGTCGTTGTTGCCATCACAGATAACGGAATTGCACTAAATCAAATACAAAAAAATAACATTTAAAATGTATATTTTGAATTGTAATACATATTATATTTCAATTCCACACTTGTTCACTGTAAAATTTATTCATTTTGTAATAATTTCAAATTAAATTTTTAATTTTTCCAGTGTGTTTTATTTATTCTACACAACTTAATGCAGTTTTGTCCTATAATTTACGAGAAACCAATAACCAATCACACCTCTCGATTTGACGTTAAATATAATAAATTAAAGTCATGTCAAAATTTATTATCTATAAACATTTTTGAATTGAAATATTTTCATAAATTATAATAAAACACGAATCAATGTATGGATAATTGAGATGACGGAAAATTACAATTGTTCTAGTTTTTAGTATATTAAAAAATGCGGTCTGTCGCACAGCCCCGTTTTTACCTAGTTTGATATCATATTTTCCTTGAACTGGCAACGTTGCCCTAGAAATTAGAATGACACTTGTGACAAGATCAACTTACACAACTTGAAAAACACGATTTTCGGTTATAAGAGTTGTACCAGTTTTTTTTGACGCGAAGTGTACATGGAACTTACATTATAAGGTTACGCGTTTAAGGGTTAAGTAGTTTAACATTGTCTGTGCTTCGTTGAGCTCTTCGCGTTTGCTTTCCAGGGAGGTATTTTTTGCTTTAGATACTGGATTTTTTATTTTCTCTGGTTGATCTTGCGTGTGTTCGTCTACTATCTGGATCATTTTTTCGCAGTCACTTTTTATATATTTGTTTCTTGTTCACTTTTTATATGCATTTTATTGTTTGGGCCGTATTCGCTTCATTGGTTTTATCTATTAAGAGATATGAGAAGAATTAAGATGACTGACGTCATTGAAAGATAGCCAGACTAAAATGGAGATGAGCAGGACACATAGCCAGAATGACAGATGGGCGATGGTCAAAATGGTTATTGGAATGTCGACCAAGGGTCTTCCACCTAATCGGTAGACCACACACAAGATGACCCGACGATTTAAGAAGGTTAAATAAAAACTGGATGAGGATGAGAGCGGCGCAAGATAGACGGCAGTGGACTTTTGAAGCTGGATGATGATGTATTCTCGGCTGAGGATTAAATCAGGTTTGTTAATTTGTGGCTATGTCTTAACTTATATAAAAAATTGATATTGAATCGGTTTTTAGTGCATCAATATTCTATTTAGGTGTATTTCTTCCAGAGACGTGTTAAGGATAGACTTGGCTAGGGATATGCCACTTAATGCCTCGGGGTGTAACGTCGACATAAGATTGAGTGGTCTACCGATCGACTGTTCCCATGCTGTTTCCGTGTTATGCTTTTTTGGTGAGTATGCCGAGTCTACGCTTTAATATGTCAATGATTTCTTCCCAGTGGTTTTGATGGGTTGGTTGGTTAACATCAGTCCCGGATTAAGAATCTTGTGAAAAAATGTGAAAATATTTTTTGACCAAATTTTTTTTTATTAATACTGATAACATAGCTCAACTTTTTCTGTAAAATAGGATATTTTATAGTGCTTATTTAAAACGCTAAAAATAATTTTTTGCAAATTTGTTTTTAAAGTTTTATGTATAATTATTTAAATAAATAGGGGATCAAATTTAATTTAGTAAGTCTTATGTGAAATATTTACCCTTATGCTTTGCAGAAAACAATCCTATAGACCTCCATTATTAATTGAATGACCTCAGCAGTTAAAAAAGTAATTTTTTTGCAAAAATTACCCCTTTTTAATTATTTAAACAATGATCCCCTTGCATGATTTGAATACTTTCTTGAAAATATCTTTTGTACCGACCTAAGCTTTGATATAAAATTTGTTTCAACCTGTACGAATTTACATTTTGATTTACATGTAGTGTAATTTTATTTTACTAGACTACTCGTCGTTTCTCCTGATTCTCCATTTGACGTCTTCCTCTTGCACCGAGCCATGTACTTTTCTCAATATTCTTATCTGGAATGTCCTGATGTATTCTTCATATTTTTTGTGATTATTATTACTGTGTTTATCTTCTTCTTCTTTGAGTGCCTCTCCTATCGGAGATTGGATATCATTAGGGCGATTCTAATTTTATTTACTGCTGTTTTGAACAATTCGTTAGTGGTACAGCCAAACCACTCTCTCAAATTTCTCATCCAGGACATTCTTCTACGGCCTGGATTTCTTCGTCCTTGGATTTTTCCTTGCATTATGTTTTGTAGCAATGTGTACTTTTGTCCCCTCATCAGGTGGCCTAAGTATTCAAGTTTTCTCTTTTTTATATTCAGTAGAACTTCTGGCTTGTTATTTATTCTGCGTATTACTTCTTCATTTGTAATTTTATCCACCCAACTTATTCTTAGTATACGGCGGTAGCACCACATCTCAAAGCCTTCAAGATTTTTAATATTCCTCTGTTTAAGAGTCCATGACTCAACACCGTAGAGCAAAGTACTGAATACATAGCATTTTAACATTCTAGTTCGTAGATGAATACTAATATCACGATTACAAAATAATTTTTTCATTTTTATAAAAGTAGACCTGGCAATTTCAATACGTCTTTTTATCTCGTGATTTTGGTCACCTGTTTCATTGATAAGGGTTCCCAAGTATTTGTATTCGTTTACTTTTTCAAGTTGGGTACCGTTTATTGTGATACTAGTGTCATTTATTGGATTCTTACTGAAGGTCATATATTTGGTTTTTTTGACGTTCATCCTTATGCCGTAGTTATTACATATCTCATTCATACTTTCAACTAGATGTTGTAGATCTTCCGCTGTTCTTGCCATTATCACAGTATCGTCAGCATGTCGAATGTTATTGATAACTTCTCCATTGACTATTATCCCTTCGTTTGCATATGAGAGAGCTTCTTGGCATATTTTTTCGCTGTAGATATTAAACAAGAGCGGTGACAATATACAACCCTGTCGTACCCCTCTACGTATTTCTATTTCGTCCGATGTTTGATCTTCTATTTTTATATTAGCTCGCTGATTCCAGTACAGATTTAATATTATTTGTATGTCTCTGGTGTCAATGTTCTTACTTTCCAGGATTTCTTTGAGTTTACTGTGGCGTACTATGTCAAAGGCCTTTTCAAAGTCTATAGAGCAGGCGTGTACCTCTTGGTTAACATCTAGGCATCTCTGTGTTAGAACGTTCAGGGCAAAGAGAGCATCCCTTGTACCTAATCCTTTTCTGAATCCCATCTGTGTATCGCTAATATCGATGTCTAGTTTTTGATAGATTCGGTTGTGGATGACTCTAAGAAATATTTTAAGCAGGTGACTCATCAAGGAGATTGTTCGATGATCTGAACATTGCACTGCCTTAGTTTTCTTCGGTATGGTGACAAACGTAGACAGCAACCATTCTTGTGGTATTATACCAGTACTGTATATTTTATTGAATATATGCAATATTATGGTTACGGATTGAACATTCAAAAGCTTCAGCAGTTCTGTAGGGATTTCATCAGGTCCGTTTGCTTTTCCATTTTTAGCGTTTCTTATTGCGTATTCTAGTTCTTCTTTCAATATGTCTGGCCCAGTTGCATTGATTATCGGAGTTAAGTTGTTTCTATCGTCTTCAAATAATTCATTCAGGTATTCTGTCCATCTTTTTATTTTATTCTCTAGATCTACAATAAGGTTTCCATCTTTGTCTTTAAGTTTACCTATTTGGCATTTCTTTATGCTTCCTGTTATCTCTTTTACTTTTTTGTGCATATTGAACGCATCGTACTTTTTCTCATAGGTTTCCATTTCTTCACACTGTTCTTTAATCCACGCCTCTTTGGCTTCTTTTATTCTCTTTTTTATGTGTTTAAAGTAGTAGTAGTGTGTAGTTGTATAAAAAGACACACGAAACACATTAAATTCATTTTAATATAACTTATTGCAAACTTTACAACAAAAATACACAGTATTCGATCACAACAAAAAATAATGAGAATTAACAAATTTATAAAGTAAAAATACAAAAAATACATAATTGTCCTAGTCGAAATTTAATTATTGATTTAAAATAACTCTAATATTAATAATTTTGCCTTTTTTATGCGGCAAAATGAATTACTTGTATAAAAGAAAATTGTGTGTTTTAATATTTAAATGGTTACTGACCAGTGGCCAATCTTTATAAATTAAGTAGGATACGTAGGATAGAAAATATTAAGTAGATATAGGTCTGGATCCCGCGTACCAAAAAAAGTTGATTAATAGCAAGCTGAAAATTTGTTAATAGTTTAACGGTGTCTAGTCGGACAAACTTTGATGCACGGGAACACTGGAACAGGGGAAGTTTTAATTGTGGAACAGTTTAAAAATTTGGAATGTCAGATTACGAAAACGTCCCATGTATTTTGTCGGACAGAACATCCAATTGATTTGTTACCCTTTCATTAACCTCTCATTCAAAAATCAGAATACTATTACTAACCAACATGATTCCTGTCATTTGACATGTTCTTCGTGTTCCACTCATTAAAATGCCCAGTTGGTGATACACACCGGTACGATTTTTGCATGAGAGTTTAATGAAATGGTAACAAATTAATTGGAAGTTCTCTCCGACAAAATACTGGAACGTTTTCGTAGTCTGGCGTTCCAAAATTTTAACCTGTTCCACAATTAAAACTTCCACTGTTTCAGTGTTTCCATACCTACATCAAAGCTTTTCCGACTAGACACCTTTTCTTGTTTCACGTTTCCTTGTTACGATATTAACAAATTTTCAACTGACTATTAATCAACATTTTTTTTACGCGGGATCCAGGTCTAATAGGTATAGTATAGTATGTATACAGGGTGTCCCGGAAAATAGTGCGTTCCTTAAAGGTATAGGTAGAAGGCACCATGTAGAACAAAAAACTCTTATAACATTTTTTTTCTAAATGCAACCGTTTGACCAAAAAATTAAAATGTATTTTGGTATGCAGATTTAAATCTGACAACTATGTGCGGTACGCAAATTTAAGCATAGACAGTCCCATGTAAATAGATAGAAGATAGATAGTAAACAGATAGTTTTAAAGAATCCTGTTTAGTGTCAATGCCGAAAATGTTTTGGAATAGTGAGTGTATTACCTATTATGTTATTACCTATGAATGGTGTTTGTGAAAGGTCTACTTGAAACATCTATTCGGTATAATAATTATTTTAAGTAAGTACAACTTAGTTATTTCAGTTCACAAGTAAACAAATTACTGAGACATTATCTGGTGTATTTAAGTTCCACTGTAAACTATTAAAACTATGTAATTCAGTTAAAGCCCTCAGCAATACTCAGCATTCAACCCATTTAAACCTTACTAAATACATAATACTAGTTCAGTTAAAAGATGTGTTTTTATGTTAAAAGATGTGTAATTCGTTTAAAATTATGCAATAGGTATTTCAATACATTTCAAAAGAAAATAATTTTAGTAAACAAATAGTAAATACATACATAAGTATTACCTACTATTAGGTTGAATTATTTTAAATACTGTTATACTGTATCACAATCACAAATAAAACGAGTTCTTATTATGTTATTATTCCGTAGTGCGTACGATGTTGCCAGTTTATTAAAATTTCCAAACATTAAAATACAGGTATATGGAAAACAATGTTAACTTTTTTTGGAAACGGTTAACTTTAGAAAAAAATGGTATAGGACTTTTTTGTTCCAAATTGTGTATTCTCTCCATACCTTAAAGGAACGCACTATTTTCCGGGACACCCTGTATGTATTGTAAAATATCTATCTATCAATCGGTTTTAAAACGTCTTGCGACGTTGTCCGATGCCTAATTTCCATGACACTCTATCATCCCATTGGCCCTCTCTAAGATCTCTTGCGCTCATCGCCTTCGTTACTCCCTCTCTCCAAGATTTCTTGGGTCTTCCTCTCTTTCTGCGGTTTGGTGGTACCCATTGCATAATTATTTTAGGGAGTCTTGAGTTATCCATCCTCTGGACGTGTCCGTACCATATCAGCTGTTTTCTTTCTATGTCTGTTGTTAGAGAGCCGTCAACCCCCATTCGCTATCTTATCTCATCATTACGTATTCTCTCTCTGCGTGACACTCCTACTGATCTTCTAAAAGCGTCCATTTCTACTGCCTCCAGTTTTCTTCTGTTGTTTTCGGTTATCCGCCAAGTTTCTGCTCCGTACAATAGACTGCTTTTAATAAGAGATTCGTAGATATTGTGTTTTCTTCTTTTTCCTATTTCATGATTCCACAGTACGCTGTTTAGACAACCTATTGTTTTTCTGGATTGTGTTATTCTTCTCTTTATTTCTTCATCATCTTTCCCCGTTGTGTCAAAAACGATTCCTAGATATGTGTAATGGTCGCAGGGCATGATGATTTCATTATTTTCTAATGTGATGTTCGATAGTTCGGTACCTATTGGCAGGTATTTTGTTTTTTCTGTATTAATTTCTAGTCCCCACTTTTTATATTCTTCTTGTAATTTCCTTGCCATGTACTCTAAATCATCTTTATCGTTTGCTATAACAACCTGGTCATCAGCAAACTGCAATGTATATAAGCAAATCTCTCCAAGGTCTACGCCCATGCCTCTGCATTTTCGTTTCCACTCTTTCAATGCTTTTGCAACATATATTTTAAATAAGGTCGGTGATACACAACACCCCTGACGTAGACCTTTATTAACCAGGAAGCTTTGCGATAATCTGTTTCCAGTTTTTATTTGTGATGTTGACCCTTCATACAAATTTCTTAAGGCTTTTATTAAGGTGACACTAATATTCGTCTGTCGTAACACGTTCCCGAGTTTGTTTACAGGAACTGTATCGTACGCCTTCTGCAAGTCAATAAACATGAGGTGGGCTTCTTGATTTGTGCTTAATTTTTTTTCTATTAGTTGTTTGAGGCAGAAGATATTATCAGTACAGCTTCTTCCTGTTCGAAAACCGGATTGTTCTTCTTCCTCTTGGTCTTTGTACTCCTTCTCAATGCGGTCTCTAATTATTCGTCCATACAAACGGCTGAATGTACTAGTCACTGATATCCCTCTATAGTTTTCACATTTAAGCTTATCTCCTTTCTTATGGATCGACGAAATATAAGCAATTTTCCACTCGTCGGGTATGGGAGAACC
Organism: Diabrotica virgifera virgifera; assembly: GCF_917563875.1. Taxonomy (NCBI): domain Eukaryota; kingdom Metazoa; phylum Arthropoda; class Insecta; order Coleoptera; family Chrysomelidae; genus Diabrotica; species Diabrotica virgifera. The sequence continues at coordinate 205,248,208 of NC_065444.1, forward strand.
ATTTATAAATTGATTTATGCACCAAGTGACGGTTTCAAACAATTTTTGTGATCCACATTTTATTAGTTCGGCTGGAATATCGCCTGGTCCTGGAGACCTACCGTTTTTCAGTTCTTTTATAGCTTTTATAATTTCTGTCACTTGTATTGTTATATCTTCTCCTTCAATGTTAACCTCTGTTGGTGATTGAGTTAAGTATTCGTCCCTATTTTCTGTCAGTAGTTCCCCATAGTACTTTTCCCATTTTTGTGTGGATATTAATTGAATGTTTGTGCTCTTCCTTTCGTTAGTTCTTATTTTATTGAGGAACTTCCATGTTTCTGTACATTTTCTGCCTCCCAGGTAGGTATTAATTTCCTGACACTTCTTATCCCACATTTCTCTTTTTGCTTTTACTGTTGTTCTTCTTGTTATTCTTTTGAGTTCCAGGTATTCATCTCTATCTTTTTGTTGTTTACTGCTCAGCCATCTGACATACGCTTGCTTTTTCTCTTCTACGAGTGCTTCTATTTCTTTGTTCCACCATAGTTTTTCACTTTTTCTTTGAGTGTTAAAGCCGAGTGCTTCTTCTGCAGCTTTTTTAACGCTAACGACTACGTTTCCATATACCTCCTCTACTGTTGATGTTTCAGTTATATTCATTAGTTTGCCAATTGATTGTAAAATAAATGAGCAAAATTGGGGAATCGGCGAATGAGCCTTGAAGGGCCCGTAGTCATACAACTCCAAGAAAAAAAAATGATTACAAATGGTTTAAATGCAAAAAAATATAGTTTATTTAATTTTATATTTTCATTAGGATAATTAAAGTAAAATTGTTGCTTGCGCGACTGGGTGCATTGAGTAGTATTTCGTCAAGAGACAGGAATATGATGGCTTAAAGGGTTATATAGAAAAAAACATTAATTAAGCAATTTCAGAAAATGTTGATGTGAGTATACGATGTGTCCATAGGATGTGTCCGATGTTTCCACATAAACTGGAAAAATTGTACCTAACTGGTTCTTCCTTTTGGCAGAGGACTAAACAAGCTTCGAGTGGGTTTATATTTGTAATATATCACGAATTACATACATGCAAAACTGTGATGATTTACCTACTTTTGTCAATAATTTGGTCAATAATTGGTGCCATTATTTTGAATCATCCAGTAAGCCGTCATCGATGTAATAGTAGGTAACACAGAAATCTTCGGCCACCAAATAAGTTTGGATTCAACCTTCTGCAGACGTGTTAACATCCATGTTATTTTATTTTAGACCAGGAAAAACCATTACCTTATCGAGTTTACAGAAACTAGAGTATATACCAACGCAAACTTGTATAATAAAATTTTGAAAAAACTCCATAAATCAAAAAAACGAGGTGGAGACTATCCAGCGAAGCTCTCACTTGGTATCACTATCCTGCACGACAATGTTCAGCCTCATGTTGGCAAAATAGAGTTAAAGAAAATATACAACGAAAACGTCCACACTACAGTCTTCATTTATCGCCTTGCAATTTTCACTTCTTTGGATTGCTGAAAATGACCTTCAAAGGTAATGGTTTTCAGTCGGACGAACAAGTATAAAATGCCTTAAAAGAATTCTTTGAGCAACAACTACAGAAATTCTGTATATATCGGTTGGTAAAACAATGGGATTGTTTAATAGTGTCAATTAATTGCAGTGATAATTATTTGTAGATACATTTGCCAATACACTTGTTCTGAACCAAAGATAGGTTTCAATTAAACAAACCTGATATTATGCTGTGTTTACTACTATTTCACCATGGATGATGTCAAAGACTATATTAATTTTATTTAACCAAATGTAATAATAAAGAAATGACATATATAATCTCGTTGTTTAAGCTCGTTATTCATGCCGTATTCTCTTGGAGTTTTCTAATTATGTTATATTAAATTATTATTAAAACCTGGAGATCACTAACTAGCTTTTTACTACCGTATACTTTCAGTATATTGGAGCGAATGGAGAAACGGAGCATCTTCTTTGTTGTTAATACGAAAATGTGAGGATGTTATTTTCTGCCTGCTAAAATATTTCGACTGCTTTGGAAATTCCACAACACTTTTTTATATAGCTCATTCCTAAGATAAGATCCTCTCTTATACTCTATTTTACATTTTCGTTTTATATTTTTGTAACAGAATTCGTAAACCTTTTACCAAGCCCAAGCAGTTCGATATGACTTTGTTGTCTATCTTTGTTTTACGATATTTAAAAGTTTTTTACCGTACTTTCTATTCTCATTGTCCATTCCTGTCTGCAAGTCTTTAATTCATCAATGTGATTTAGTATTCTTAAGTTTACTAAAGAAGTTTCTGCACCGTGAATCAAACGGAGTTAGATAGAATATAGCAGTGTTTCCCAAATGGTGGGTCGCGACCCGGTACCGGGCCACGAAAGCAAAATGCCGGGTCACATTTTGTGCTTTGTACAAAAAAATGGAAAATGAACATGAACTTCTTCTTTTACACTTTAAAGTGCGTTGGCTATCAAAAGGGAATGTTTTAAAAATACTAACTGAATTGAAGGAAGAAATTTAAATGTTCTTGGAACAACATCCACCAACAGCTAGAGATGCAATATTTCAATTTAAAGACAGTTTTCATGATGACAATTGGTTAATCAAAGTAACCTATCTTTGTGATATTTTTGACTTCTTGAACAATGTAAATATGAGATTAAAAAGTAGTAATGTAACTGTATTTAAATTACAAAAGAAGGTGGAAGCTGCAACAAAGAAACTTAATTTGTGGACACGTCGCGCGGATGCAGGAAATTACAAATCTTTTACAAAGCTAACAGAACTACAAAAAGAGTACCTATAACGTGAATTCATTGCCGGATGAGATTTCAGCGGCTGCACCTGCTAGGACTTGAGGCAAATCTGAAGGAATATTTTCCCCGGCATCCGCAGCAACAAACCGTGGAAAAGTAATCCATTTACAATGGACGTGGCATCCGAGACAGAACTTCTGGATTTAGATCTTGAGTCATTAATTAAGCTATCCTGGGATAGGGCACTCAAAGAAATATTTGACAAAATACCACCGATTGATTTTTGGCTGTCTTGCCGCCAGGAGTACCCAGTTTTATCAAAAAAAGCGATAGTTTCTAATCCCTTTTGTTACGACCTATAAGTTATAAGTGTGAGGCAGGGCTTTCAACAGTGGTTTTCCATGGTGATAAATATAGGAACCGTTTGGAAGTCGAACCGAACCTGAGAATAATATTAACATGTTTTCCTCCAAACTTGAAGTTTTTAGTTAACCAGAAACAACTGCATACTTCTCATTATTAAAGTATTTGATTTTCATTTTTTATTGCATTTTTTTTGAGCTAATGATTCTTTATTAAAATATATAAACCTATAATAAATATTTAAATATGTTTTCTTGTACACACACACCAGGGTATGAAAAAAAATTAGTGGGTCACGAAGGATAAGAACAAAAATAACCGGGCCACGGAAAAATAAGTTTGGGAAACGCTGGAATATAGAATATCCAGTTATGTTGTTGAAAGACTGATAGGTTTTGTACACACTTAGAATGAATGAAAGAAGTGAAAGAAGTATATTAAAGTGTGTAAATGTATTTTAATTTCCTTAGCTAAGCGCTTTCGACATAAAAGTCATCTTCAGAGCTAATGCTACAATAAAAAGTTAAAACAATTAGTAAAAAGATGTTCAGAGTACAAAGTTTTTTAACTTACGTCAATATATAAAAAGTACCGGCTACTTGGGAATGTATTTTCTTGCATCGCATTAAGAAATTTTTAATTATGGTCCACTGTACAACTCCGGCTGATGAAAGCTAGTTTTAATTTTTAATTTTTCAATGGTAAAACAATAAGAACAACCACTGGGACGATACATACATATAAAATTTTTGGCATGGTACAGGTTTTACCCAACCATTTTGAAGTGATATGAGCTGGCGACTGACTGACAGTGGTTGATTGTACGTTGGATTTTAAATGTTTAAAACATTTAAAACATTTAAAATCCAACGTACAATCAACCACTGTCAGTCAGTCGCCAGCTCATATCACTTCAAAATGGTTGGGTAAAACCTGTACCATGCCAAAAATTTTATATGTGTGTATCGTCCCAGTGGTTGTTCTTATTGTTTTACCATTGAAAAATTAAAAATTAAAACTAGCTTTCATCAGCCGGAGTTGTACAGTGGACCAGAATTAAAAATTTCTTAATGCGATGCAAGAAAATACATTCCTAAGTAGCCGGTACTTTTTATATATTGACGTAAGTTAAAAAACTTTGTACTCTGAACATCTTTTTACTTATTGTTTTAACTTTTTATTGTAGCATTAGCTCTGAAGATGACTTTTATGTCGAAAGCGCTTAGCTAAGGAAATTAAAATACATTTACACACTTTAATATACTTCTTTCACTTCTTTCATTCATATCCAGTTATGCTGTAACATGACTTTTGTAAATTTGGTAAACATTGCTTAGCCATTGGAACCTCTATATACTGTGGCCATACCGATACGAATTTTAATCTGAATGTCACATTCTTATTTGTTGTTATTATTAGAGCCTTAATATTTAAACTGTGAAACCTATTCGACTAATTCTTCGTTTTATTATCTGTAGGTTAGTAACCAAATAGTGCCTGTTAGTTTTCTTTATGTTCATTTATGTTTTTTCCTTATGTTTATTTGTTTTTATTTTTGTTTACTTATAATGCATTCTGTTATCCAATATCACATATTTTACGATATTAAAGATAAAAAATAAATAGTTAGTGCCGTTGGAAAAACACAAAATTTTCTTTCTACTTGAAGTGCTGTTATAAAAAATAACAAATTCCTAAAAAGAAATAATCTCGATAAATTATATTTCATACGCAGTAGTAGTCTATCGTATTCTAAAAAAGTATCGACAACCTTAAAACATCATTACTGCTTAAAATATAAACAGGTTAACAACCTAACCCTTCTTCATATCAAACTACTTATACTTACTATCTACAAAAATAATTACTGTTGCAGAAAAAATCATTTTAGAGTTGTTGTAGGGGCATATCATAGACTGCTCTAATATTTCTTAAACACAATTTTAAAAATCCTCATCAAAAATTTTGATTCGCACTGAAAGAAAACTTTTCTTATTACATTTGTTCGTTTAAAGTAAGGATTATAAATAATCTCGTAGATTAAGTAGTACATAGTTTGGTAAAGAATGGGCCATAGCTTAACCTTAGATTCCTGAGCTTAAAATAGGTCGATATAAGCTAACTTACCTTAGTACAAAAGTTGATAATAACAGAAATACTTAATAACAGTTAAACTTTTATTTTATTTATTTTCAGTATTTCCTGACAGGCATAGGACAACAGCACGAAATTTGGTAAGTGGTGCTGGTATTGTACAATCTACTAAATTATGTTAAACTAACGTTTCTGGCTACTACCAGAGGCGTATGACGGGGGAACGTGAATGGTTGACCCTTCCCAAATTTTACGCCACTGGCGGAATTGCTATTTTATTGCAATTTTTTGATTCTCCAATACTTTCTATGCAAAAAACATAGTCTCCATTTGTAATGATAAAGCCAAAACGAAGGAGCTTAATACATTAATCAAAATAAGTGTGCCTTTTCATTTTTAACTTCAAATATCTCGAAAACTAATCCATTTATCGTTACGAATAAAGAGTATATTATTTGCATAGAAAGTATTGGAGAATCTTAAAATTATGCTAAAATAACACTTTCATCAGTGGCGTAGAATTTGGGAAGGGTCAACCATTCACTTTCCCCTGTCGTACGCCTCTGGTAGTAGCCAGAAACGATAATTTAATACAATTTAGTAGGGCGTACAGTGCCTACACTTGCTGCCAAGTATCACACTGATAATGTCGAATTATTTTAAAATACTCTTTTTTTTTTTAAATAATTTATTCTTTATTTAAAACTTTCAGAATTATGTGTGCCCGGTAGTACAAAATTATTTGACATATCCTTATGGTACTTGGCAGAAAGTGTAGGTACTGTACACCCTACTAAATTATGTTAAATAATCGTTTGTGGTTAATACCAGAGGCGTACGACAGGGGAAAGGGAATGGTGGACCGTTCTCAAATTCTACGCCACTGATGAAACTGCTATTTTAGCATAATTTTTAGATTCTTCAATACTTTCTATGTAAATTATTTACACTTCATTCGTAACGATAAAGTCATTAGTTTTCGAGATATTTGAAGTTAAAAATGAAAAGCACACTTATTTTGATTAATGTATTATGATCCTTCGTTTTTAGCTTCAAATATCTCAAAATCTAATGGCTTTATCGTTACGAATGAGGAGTATGTTTTTTACATAGAATGTATTGGAGAATCAAAAAATTGCACTAAAATAGCAATTCCGCCAGTGGCGTATAATTTGGGAAGGGTCAACCATTCATGTTCCCCCGTCGTACGCCTTTGGTAGTAGCCAGAAACGTTTGTTTAACATGATTTAGTAGGCTGTACATACTGTACAATACCTGGACCACTTACCAAATTTCGTGTTGTTGTCTCATGCCTGTTGGAAATATTCAAAAATAAATAAAATAAAACTTTAACTTTGCCACTCTGTATTTCGGTTATTATCAACTTTTTACTAAGGTAAGTTAGCTAAATCGACCTATTTTAACCTCAGGAATCTAAGGCTAAGCTATGGCCCATTCTTTACCAAACACCCGGTATTTCAATTCCTCATTGAGGCAGCATTCCGGTTTGTATCAATATCATGAACTTCTACTAGCGAAAAGATGATTTATCAATAAAAATTAGCGTTATTGGTATTTAAGATAGTGACGAAAACCTTGGTCTCTGCTTCATTTAATATATCGAAATAGAGACGAGAGGAAACTCTTTGATCTATCGGAGAAGATTTTTTCGTTTTTTACAAAGATATATAAATATTTTCACATAGCTTTTAGTCTTAGTTTAGATTAATGCCTGTTAACAGAAATAGTTGCAGTTTATGGAAAATTTAATAGGAATCCTCAAGACAGTTTTACGATATTACGGAAACGAGCTCCCATCAATTTTCGGTATATGTACATGGAAAGTATGTTCACTCTAAAGTAAACTTTTACTATGACTCCAAAAGGCATATATTAAACAATGTTGTTTCTTCCTTTTGAGGGACAGCATAACCGATGTAGAACGTTATTATCGAAAATAAAACTTCCAAGTTCTACAAGTAACTAGTAGCACCGTCATAATGAACAGAAAAGTTTAACTTTAGATAAAAGTAAGCATGGGCAGTACTTCGTGTAGGTAGTAGTCAACGATTTTTTTAGTACGGAATCAGAGGTAAAATCCACTAAGGTTTTTGGGCAAATAGGGCTGATGCGACAACGAGCCCGAGGAGGACCAAAACTTAGGGAACATCTATAAACTACGTCGTAAAAATTTTGGAGTTTTTAATACCCTCCCCCTTCCGTCGTAAAGCGTCGTTTACAGTTGACCCCCCCCCCCTCATACCGACATCAATTTCAACTCATGACCCCCCTTTTTAGAGTTTTTTTTTTTAAATTCAATGTTATTTCTGGATTGCTTAAAGTTAGCTCTCCAAGTTTATTTACGAATGTATCCAAATCAGTATTACTATGTAGCTCATTAATATTCGCGTACTTTTTTCTCTCAATTCACTGTACAACTAATAATTAGCTTTATTGGGACAAAAGATAACACTTTTATCGGAGTTCCTATGCCTTCTTCACTGCATCATATTAATCTTAATATTTATTTTGTTTTGATTCCAATGCCATTTCTTTTATTACGTATAAATAGATAAAATGTACTAACTAAATAGAATAGAATATTTTATTTCTATTCATTCTTGTAGAATTGTTTCACATAGAGTATTCAGTAAATAATTGAACAGTTTAATATTTATTGCTTCCAGAAGTTGTTCTGAAAAGAAGCGTTTGTTTAAAGATATAGAACAATGTTTTATTGTTTGTTAGTCTGTATAAAACTGCTAGCAATATTATTAAGGCTGTGAGTGATAAAAACAAAATGAAAAGTATACGATAAAAATAATATACTAATTTTTTAATTCTAAAATAGGATATACTTTTCACATTTGTGAACTTCAAACAACGTCGGATGTGCACTCATGGCCTCCTCCCGTCTGTCGTATACCGTCGTAATAAGCAAAGCCCCCCCTCCACCTTTCCAACGACGTAGTTTATGGATGTTCCCGTAGGTATGGAGACAACACAGAGGACGATTTAAAATCTATTGGAATTAGAGCAGAGAGAAGAGTTACCAGACATAGGGGTGAAGAGAGGATTCTTCTAAAGAAGGGTTTGAATCATAACAATCTTTGATGCACTCATAATGATAAGAGAAAAGACTGAAAATAAGAGCTTTTTATATGCAAATAAATACACAAACAGTGAAAATTTAATAATAATAAAACAATTTCTCTGCAAGCATATTAACTAGAAAAATTAAATAATAGGTACTCATGCAATTACTCATTTTTCGTTACACTTTTTAAAGTTATAATTTGAAAATAAAGTTTCTAACCTATGACTTCTAGTCTAGTTTTATTTTAAAACAAATGCCGTATACAGTCGGTATATAATACATATATTAAAAAACTTGTACATCAACACATAGTACTACAAAAATTACAAATTTCAAAAATAACATCCAATAATTTAAACCAAAGACACTAAATAACGCAATTTTTGTTAATGTTTCAAAAAATAATAGGTATGACAGAACTAGGTAAAAATAGATTATGATAAATTAATTGTGAAATAAACTCATTTTAGTGGAGTCACTGAAGGTTTTTATCTCCGATTTTGTTGAACCTTCATCGATTTTCATGAAAATTGGTAAGTAGTTAGAAGATACTTTTCAAGGAACAAAGGTGACATGATGCTAACTTGCGCTTTTACCCTGGGGGTGGTTGCCACCCTTTCTCGTGGGTGAACTAATTTTTTTATTAAAAATAATACCAGAAATCGATAGAGGGGCAACTTCTAAGCAAAAGTTGTTATATAAAGTTATTAACATAAATCAATACCTTTTCAGTTATTAAATATCAAAGATATTTTATTTAAAAAAAATGCATTTTTTAAAGCTGTTTTTCAAGTAATTACTCAAAAACTATAATCTTCTGTAAAAAAAGTTATTATTGCCAAAATTAAAGATAATAAAAAATTTAATACACTCCCCACTAAAAAGAACTGAACTAATGTTATTTCAAAGTGAGTTATGGGTAATTAAATGTATATTTTTTTTCGACGAGTACTCAAATCTAAGTATTCAAGCTAACATAACGGGAAAACGATGCATTTTATATACTTAAAAATATACTTGTTAAGCACTTGTCAAAGTACTTCGGAATACCTATCAAATGAGCTCCAGTAGAAGTTAATAGCTTCAAAATTAAGCAAGTTATGATGAAAATAAGAGAATCCTTTCGATTTTTTTAGGAAAAGTGAAAAAATAAAACAGACGCCATTTCCACAAAAATTAAAATTTGTAGTAATCCTCACAAGAATTTCTTTAGGTTAACATAGTTAATGATTTTAACAATTTTAACCGGTTTATAATGCATATTTAAAAAAAAAAAGATATAATTTAAAAAAATTAGAATTTTTAAAATTATCGTACTTTTCATTTTCTTTTGATAATAACTCCAAAAATACTCAATATACGTAAAAAATCATAAATAATCAAATTTTAGTTTTTTCTGTTCGAAATACTTTATTTTATCCATTATACTATTTCCGTAGAGTAAAAAATTACCGAGATAGAAACGTTTAATATTTCAATTTTGCTGCGAGAACCATGTAACCGGGGCCATTTAACCTTTTATTTTTAAAAAAGTAAGAGATCGAATAGACTAATTTTGACGTTTTTTAATAGCTCTTGGAATCAACTTTTAATTAATTTTTAGGTGAACCTTATGTCTTAAAAATTAACGGAGTTATTTACAAAAAAAATAACATTTTTTGGAAAATTTTTTAAAAGATACAAAGATTTTGAAACAATTTTGGTGCATAAATTTTAATGCTATCACTTGTTTGATTACTTATTTGATAGATATTTCTATGAGCTTTGACAAATGTTTAATAAGTTTATATTATAAAATGCACCATTTTCCCGGTATTTAAGCTTGAATATTTAGATTTGGGTACTCGACGAAAGAAATACATTCAATTACCTATAACTCACTTTTTTTAACATTGAAAGGTTTTTCTAGTAAGGAGTTTATTTGTTTTTTTATTAGCCTCCATTTTGATAATAATAACTTTTTTGCAAAAACTTATAGTTTTTGAGTTATTTATGAAACATCGGTTAAAAACATACATTTTTCTCACGAACAATTAAAATCTTTGATCTTTAATTGTTCAAATAACTCAAATAATATGATATTGAGTTTAATAACTCAAAAAGTTTTGATTTATTTTAATAAATTTATATAAATATTTTGGGGTTATTCTTAATAAAATAATTTTCACCCCCGAGGAGGGGTGGCATCCACCCGCAGGGTAAAAGCGCAAGTTGGCACCATGTCACCTTTGTTCCTTGAGATATCCTCTAACCACTCACCAATTTTCATGCAAATCGATGGAGGTTCAACGAAATCGGAGGTAATAGCTCATATCCACCTTCAGTGACTGCACTATTTGACCCGGATATAAATTACCAAAGAAAGTAGCAAAATGGATACCACCGGAACACAGGAAACGAGGAAGACCAAAGAAATCGTGGATGGAAGGAGTTGGAAGATCAATGAGCGAACGAGGATTGACAGAGGACGATTTTAATGATAGGACGCGATGGCAATTGGGCATCGGACAACGTCGCAGGACGATCTAACCCGAATCTATACATGGTGTTTCATTAATAATTGTCCATATAGTAACTGGAGAAACCTTAGCACAAAATACGAAGATTTAACCTAAAACACTTAAATAAAATGTGGTTCCTTAGTGACTTACAGGGTATTTTATCTAAAAATTTAAAAACTATTTTTGCTCGGCATTTTAAAACCATTCGACGTATCCTTTTCATACTTGGCAGGAATAATAGGAACTGTACAAACTACTAAATTACGTTAAACAATCGCTTCTGGCTATTATAAGAGGCGTACGACGGGGGAAAGTGAATGGTTTCCTTTCCAAATTCTACGCCACTGGCGGAATTGCTATTTTAGTTCAATTTTTGGATTCTCCAATACTTTCTATAAAAATAATATACTCTTCATTCGTAACGATAAAGTCATTAGTTTTCGAGATCTTTGAAGTTAAAAATGAAACGACACGGTTATTTTGATTAATGTATTGTGTCGCTTCATTTTTAATTTCAAATATCTCGAAAAATAATCATTTTATTGTTACGAATGAAGAGTATATTATTTACATAAAAAGTATTAGAAAATCAAAAAATTACACTCAAATAGCAATTTCGGCAGTTGCGTAGAATTTGGGAAGGGTCAACCAGCCACTATCCCCAGTCGTACGCCTCTGGTAGTAGCTAGAAACGTTTATTTATCTTAATTTAGTAGGGTGTACAGTGCCTACACTTTCTGCCAAGTATGATAAGGATACGCCTAATAGTTTTAAAGTATTGGGTACTAATAATTTTATTCATATGAATCATATCATAAATTAATCGAAATAACTGTGCCGTTTCATATTTAACTTCAAATATCTCGAAAACTAATAACTTATCGTTACCAATGAAAACTGTATTATTTACGTAGAAAGTATTGGAGAATCTAAAAATGGCACTAAAATAGTAATTCCTCCAGTGGCGTAGAATTTGAGAAGGGTCAACCATTCACTATCCCCTGTAGTACGCCTCTGGTAGCAGCTAGAAACGTTTGTTTATCACAGTTTAGTAGGGTGTATAGTAGTCGCATTTTCTGCCAAGCATGAAAAGGATACGTTGAACAGTTTTAAATTGCTGAGCAAAAATAATTTTTAAATTTTTAGATAAAACACCCTGTAACTCAGTAAGGAACCACATTTTATTTAAGTGTTTTAGGTTAAATCTTCGTATTTTGTGCTAAGGTTTCTCCAGTTACTATATGGACAATTATTAATGAAACACCCTGTACATTATAAATTACAGAGTCTGGATGAGATATTTTCCAAGAGCTCTACAGAAGTGAAAATTAATTTACAAAAAACTATGTATATATGTATATAAGCTCGCTTGGTAGTTAGATATGTACCAAGAGTGAGGCAGCTTATGCTATTGTGAGAGCTTCTACACTTAAGTCGAGAAAAACTTGACAGTAAAATGTATGTGAAACAAATAGGTCTGATGCCATTTGTACTAAAGGTTACGACAAAAAAACATACAAGGTGTCCATAGACACATTAGAGATTGTGTATTGGTTGAAAGTCCAATACATTCGGAATAATTTACGTATAAATTACGATTCTCTACCAAAATGGCATTGCATCCTGCATCCTCTAAAACTTAAGGTGGAGTACGTTCTAGAAAACGAAAAGGGTTCACTTTAAGCTGTTCTCAGGAAGGAATCTTGTGGAATCTAGACATTGATGGGTTGATTGCTAAGATCCTCAACGGCAGTAATCATTTTTTGGGCCATCTGGGTGCACCTGGTCATAAATATGAGCACACAGCAAATGTATTGGAATAGTTAGATATATGTAGATGCAACAGGCTTTGACTTAATTCTAGAATGACTTCAAATTAACAGAGATTAGCATAAGCACTCAGAAGTCCAAAATCATCAGATAATGAGAAAAATAATGATATTTCTCCACTAGAAGAAGAAATGTACAAGATTTAGGTCTCCTGAGCAAAAATGATACAAATGTAAATCTGAGGGTATAAGGTAAAGTCCAGAAGTAGAAGTTAGAACGAATAATGGAAGCTAGATGCTATCATGAAAAGATGTGGAGTTTAAAACCAGACGACACCTTATATTGGCAAGCAAAAATTACCACCAGTAAATTAATCCAGGTACTTTGACTTATTTTTGTAGCTTTAAGGGGCACAGAATCAATAGCTATTAATGGGAAAGGCTTCATGAAAAAATAAAAAAACCTTGAGTAACGGAAATTTTAGATCAATACAGCAACATTATAGATAAAATTGGAGATATTGTATGAAGAGATAAATGCCCAAAGTAAGACCTACATCTGCCCACAAGAGGAATTGAGTAGAGGGAACCCAATTATTGTGGTTAACTGGTAATTTAAGTTTAAAAATCAAATAAAAGAATTGTTTGATATATTATTTTTGTAATACTACATATAGATCATTGTTGCTATTTCTAAAAACATATTAAGAGATTTTTTCAATTACATCACACTGATTTATTCAAGATAATGAATAGTTTTGTCTAATTATCAATTTGTACAGTTAATATTTTACATCGTATACACAGAAATGTCACAAGTTCACATTAAATAAATAATAATATTTATAATATAAAACAAAATTTTAATATACATAGTACGAAACAAATCCTACTTTTGATTTGGTTAAAATGTTCGAACTCAAAAGTAAAAACTTCAACTTAACCTAACAACAATTATATTATTTTTACACAATAAATAATACATATATTGTGACGATAAAAAAAACTTATAAATTTTAGTTCACCTATTTCAATGCCCTTTCTAGAAATAAGGTTTTAATATGCGCTTTACAAATATTCGAACGGTAGTTTGTTACAAACATTCCGAGTTCATCTTAAACTTCGGCGAATAACACTTAGTGTCTATTCGATTAAAATAAACAAAATCCAAATGTTTGTTTACTCAGCTCAACTGCCTTGGGCAAAACACTTTTTTAGTTCACTTTGAATTGCATCTAAAAAGCGTCAATAAACCTATTCGGAGTTGAGTGTCTTAGCCCATGGGGGAATTTTTTCCGACGAAAAATCATCCTTGCGTGAGGATTGAATTCATCCCCGAATGGGATCTTAAGGGGATTAGATAGGTCCGCTGAGGTGGTACCGGCTCGTCGCTGGTATGGGCGCTATTTGTGTGTTTGAAACCATCTTTATATTTGTATAGGTTACTTGTATCCTGGCAGTAGTGTTAGTGATAGTATGGAGTCAACAAAATAGTACCAGTAAATCAAAATATGTAGTGGCCAATAACGAGAAGTACAAATTAAGTTAGTGTAGAATGGGTCTGCAGTGGGCAGTGGGTATACAAAAAAACCCACAAGTCACTGTAAGTTTTTATTTTTTTTTTATCTGCAGTAGTAGATTAAATTACAATTCTGAATGATTCCATGATGGTTATCGATGCAGGCGAACAATACCTGTTATCATTAATATTTTTCTTCACAATTTTATTTGTCTCCGTTTTTTTTTGCACGTTTTAATCACTATTTTTTATACACAACAACTTTGTAGGTAGAGTAGATAGTAATAAGAGAGAAAAATATGCCCAATTAAATATATTTCGGCCAATAATAAATATAGCTCGTATGCAATGTATAGCAACACATTAATATTTTTGATTTCTCTAACAATCTTGTTTTGTTTAGGACCACAGATACATAATTGCTGGCAGGTTTGATGAAGAAACATACAAGGTAAGTGTGATTATTTCTTGTTATTTGTTTATAATTATGTATTTTGGTTTTAAGTATATTTTTCCTCTTTCGTCTTCGAACAGATCTTTGATGTCCTCTCTTTAACGTTTTAGTTTTTCTGATTTATTTATGCTGGGGTCACAGTAACCTCTAATGCTGTTAATTAAAGAGATGGCAAATAATGCGTTAATTAACGGCATTAGACGTTACTGTGGCCACAGCATTAGGGTGTTTCTATAAGTGTTGTCTAAAAGTAGCAAAAATAGTATCTTTATATAACCCTGCCAGTTAGTTAACCATTTTATGTACCTAAAAATTATTATTCTTGAATTTCTTCGATTGTTTTACACTTATGTGATACAGTGAATAATTTGCAATGGCTCTTGGTTAATTACACGTTCTAACATTTAAAAGAGCTGGAATTTCATTTGGAGTCAAAATTTACCAACATATAATCTTTCAGTTAACCAAATCAAAAATAAACCTTGGTTAGTATTTTATTTATTATTTAAACTTTATCTTTATTTTACTTTTCTTCAGCACAGACTATAGTAGGTACCTATTTCAAATGTATCAACCTATAAGTTTTCCTCTGTGCTATCTTATTGACAGCGATTTTATCTATTTTTAGTTTTTCACTAGTAGCCCGATCAAAGAACAATCTGACCCCAAAAAAATAAAGGAAGGATGAAAATTTGGGAATACGTAGATGAAATTGTCTATTATTATATAAGAAAAAGTTTACAATTCTACATCCCCTCCATTTTAAAAAAAATGAAGGGGAATACCCCCTCTCGAAGATGAAAAAAATACATTCAAAATAAGACCGGAATTGGATAAAATGACTAATTCTAAACAACTTTTCTTCTATAGAGTTTTTTCACTAAGTCAATACTTTTCGAGTTATTTGCGAGTGAATATGTTCATGATTACTTTAGCGATTATTTTAGTGAAAAAAATATTCCTAGCAAAAATATAGCCCGTAAAAATTGGAAAAAATGGTGTATGAATGAGGTCTGTAGACTCAGTAGAAGCAGAGTTGCAGCTAATGAAAAGTAGGTTCTTCTTCGTCAAATTCCAAATCGAATATTTCAATGTGAAATGACCCAAAAACGGAGCACTTTTAGGGAAAAATTCGTTTTAACTTTTTTAAAGTGTTTAAAAAAAAGTTTCCTTTTGTTTTTTAAAAAAATTTGTAATATTAATAGTAAGTAAATTACGCTCAAAATATTGTTGGTCCCTTTTATTTTTCGGTAAAAAATCGCGAAAATCACCCCCTAATTAGCATCACATATAAATTTTACATTACCACTTTACAAGTTACTTTGTCTGTGTATTATTTATATGATCTGTAAGTTTCATCGGTTCAAAGTGCTTTGTTTTCAAAAAGCTGTAGTTAAAATGGCTTGAACGGGTAACTAATCACGAGTTCAGGCAAATTTTGGACAGCAATAGCATAACCAATTTTTGTCTAATAAGAAAACAAAAAATGAAAAATATTCAAAAAAGCAAAACTTACATTTTATTACTCTTTGAGATTTTTGGTATTCCTAATTGTTTTTAAGTTAATTCCATAAAAAATTACGATTTTTTTCAGAATTAAAAAAATGTTTTATTTTAAACCCAATTTTCTTTAAAACTGAGCACTTTGAACCAATGAAACCTATAGATAATATAAACAATACATAAGTAAAGTAACTTTTAAAGCGGTAACGATTAATTTTATTTGAGAAGCTAATTAAGGGGTAATTTTGGCCATTTTTTTACCAAAAAATAAAAGGGACCAACAATATTTTGAGCGTAACTCACTTACTTTTAATGTTAGAAGTTCTTTTAAAAAACAAAAATAAACCTTTTTTGAAACACTTTAAAAAAGTTGTAATTAATTTTCCCCGAAAAGTGCTCCGTTTTTTGGTTATTTCACATTGAAATATTCGATTTGGAATTTGACGAAGAAGAACCTACATTTCATTAGCTGCAACTTTGCTTCTACTGGGTCTGCAGACGTCACGCATACACCATTTTTTTCAATTTTTTATAAGCTATATTTTTACTAAGAATATTTTTTTCGTTAAAATAATTACTTTTTGAATTATCTCCGAAAAACCGTCCAAAAACATTTTTTTTTTTTTGTTAAAAATGAACACATTCACTCGCAAATAACTCGAGAAGTATTGACAAAAGTTACTTAGAATTAGTCATTTTATCCAATTCCGGTCTTGTTTTGAACGTATATTTTTTCACCCCGGAGAAAAAATTTTTCACCCTGTATTTTCCAATTTCTGTAAAATGGAGGGGATGTACAATTATCGTAAACTTTTTCTTATATAATAATAGACAATTTCAACTACCTATTCTCAAATTTTCATCCTTCCTTTATTTTTTTGGAGGTTTTCGTAAAATTTTGCGTTCCCTGATCGGGCTATAGGTGTAAATTAGGGCAGAAATAAATTGTGAATTTCTATTGCAAAAATTTAAATAAAGGGGGTTAGATTCAAAAATAATACAACTATACTTATTTAAAAGCATAACAAATGTGACTGTACGAGTTCACGTCTAAAAATTAGGATATAAATAATATACAGGATATCGATTTATATCCGCTTTATGTGCCATTTAACATCCGTTTTAAATAAAAAATAAAACAAACGTAATGTAAAAGGGGTCAGGAAAGAAGTTTAAAGTATGCTGCTCAGTATAGAAATTGATGGAAGGAGTTGGGAGAGACATATTTTCAAAATTCAGGCTGGTGACATGGACCTCAAAAATACATGAAAGGAAGGCTAAAAAGAAGAAGATGGATATAAAAGAAATATAAGTTATGAAACAAATCGAAAAGTGTTTATCTTCTATATCAAAATATCTGAATCTAATGCTTACATTGTTACGATGATATTCATAATGAACTTTATAACACATGAGAAACCAAATTTCAAATAAGTAAGAACACAACTTTAAGAAATAGTCCTGTCGCCAGGGGGGGTACAACGGCCTCCTTAATTCAGATGGACTTACCCAAGTTTATTTATGTATTTTGACCCGTAGAACATGAATTTTTTGGGTAACAGTTGATCCGGATGTCGATAAGGTTGTTATAAACAAAGAACTTGAGGAATGACATAACAGCGATTTCTCGCAAAACAAAACATTTTTTTGTATTTTTTGGTGATTGTCAGCAAAAATGGTCTTACAAGTTTTTTCGTAGGATGCATAGTTTTCGAGATAAACGCGGTTGAACTTTCAAAAAATCGAAAAAGTGCAATTTTTGAAGCCGAATAATTTTTGATTAAAAAATAAAATAGCAATTCTGCTTACTACATTTGAAACTTTATGTCAAGTTTTATCGGTTTTGATTATTTGCATTGCTAAAAATTAAGTTTTTATTTGTTAAACAAAGCCATAAACACATAGTGTTTCCCGTGCCCAATGAATGCGTTTTAATGTAGGTACGTAATTTACGTAGAAATTGTCTGTATGCGCGCCTACTTGATGGATTTCAAATGAGAAATGCATTGAAAATTTCTGAAAATATCATTCAATCACTATGTCTTTATAGCTTTGTTTAACAATAAAAAAATTTATTTTTAGCAATGAAAGTAATCAAAACCCATAGAATTTGATTTGAACTTTCAAATGCGGTAAGCAGAATTGCTATTTTATTTTTCAATCAAAAGTTTTTCGGGTTCAAAAATTGCAATTTTTCGATTTTTTGAAAGTTCAACCGCGTTTATGTCAAAAACTATGCATCCTACGAAATAACTTGTAAAAACATTTTTTGCTTAGAATGGCCCCAAAAATACAAAAAAATGTTTTTTTGCGAAAAATCGCTATTATGTGATTCCTTAAGTTCTTTGTTTATAACAATCTTATCGACATCCGGATCGACTGTTACCCAAAAAATTCGTGTTCTACGTGTCAAAATACATAAAAAAACTTGGGTAAGTCCATCTGAATTAAGGAGGCCGTTTTACCCCCACTGGCGACAGTACTAAAAGAACTTATACTAAGATCACAATAAAGATGCACTAAAAATAAACAAACCAAGTTGAGTGTTACACGGAGCACTCCCGAATCATGATTATTACCAATGTAGAAACTTATAGATCTAGAACTATATGAAGTGTGGAAACAATTGGGGGAGACCTATGTCCAGCAGCGGACGTAAATTGGTTGGATGATGATGATGATGATGAAACTTATAGATCTACCAAATCATGATTTGAGAGTTACAATGTATGTATATACATATTGTAAATTATGATTTGGGACTGCTCCTCGTAACATCCGCCGTTCCTTGGTTTATTTATTTTTAGTGTAGCTTTATTATGATTGTAGTATAGTATACAAAAAGTTCTTAATTTAAAAAAATATTACATACTAATTAATCTGATCTAATTTAAAGAAAAGTGAAAAAGTGGCTGGGTTGCCAGCGCCATCACAGACACAAGTACTCAATTACTATTTAAAAGCATGTGGATTATTAAAAAGGCCCAAAACTCCAAGTTTACAGTCTGTTAATATCAAAAGCACCTCCTATGGTATCATTCTTTCCGACTGTCTCAGTGCAATTCAAGGCATGCAAAATCTCGAAACATCCCATAGAGCAGCGTTTCCCAAATGGTGGGTCGCGACCCGGTACCGGTCCACGAAAGAAAAATGCCGGGTCGCGTCGTCTCGCCGTCTCACATCTTGCATTTTAAGGCCGCGCTCTGACTGACGCCACCGCTATCTTTGTGATATTTTTGACTTCTTGAACAATGAATATGACATTACAAGGTAGCAATGTAAATGTATTTAGAGTACAAGAGAAGGTGGAAGCTGCAAAAACAAAACTTAATTTGAGGACACGTCGCGCGCAAGCAGGAAATTACAAAGCTTTTAAAAAGCAGAACTACAAAAAGAGTATAACGTGAATTCATTGTAGGATGAGATTTCAGTAGCTTTCAAGGAACACCTGTTCTGGAGGCAAATCTGAAGGAATATTCCCCTATCCACAGCAACAAAGTATGGATAAGGAATCCATTTACAATGGACAGAGAATCCGAGACACTTCCTTCCTGATTTAGATGATTACCACTGATATATTATTGACTGCCTTGACGCCAGGAGTACCCAGTTTTAGCAGGAAATGCGATAAAATTTCTAATTTCTTTTGTTACGACCTATAGGTGTGACGTGGGGTTTTCAATACTGGTTTTACTCAAAAATAAATACATATCGAAATCGTTTGGAAGAACCTGAGGATAATATTAATATTTTTTCCTCCAAACGTGAATTTTTTAGTTAACCGGAAACAACTGCATACTTCTCAATAATAAATTATTTGATTTTTATTTTGTTTTATTACATTTTTGTTTGAGCTACTGATTCTTTATTAAAATATATAAAACTATAATAAATATTTAAATATTTTTCTTGTACACACATACCAGGGTATACAAAAAAATTTGTGGGTCACGAAGGATAAGCACAAAAATAACCGGGCCACAGAAAAATAAATTTGGGAAACGCTGCTATAGAGGAAACGAAAAATTTGGAACTTCAGATAAACCAAGAAAACCAAGAATAGTAAACTTCTTTTGGATACTTTTCCACATTCCTATCGAAGGTAATGAATTTAGCAGTTGTAAGTGTTCACGACGCTATCGGTAACGACGAGTAAGAAGCACCAGAGAAGCAACACAGAAGTAACGAAGCACCAAAGTGTTCAATTTTGTGATGTAGTGGACAGTATAATAGAATAGACCATTTCGTAATTGATTCGGATGGATAATGCATATATATTTAGGACATTAAAAGACGTGTAAGTATTTGCCACCTAAGAAGACCGCTTTGCAATTAAATGCTGATAACTTTATTATTAGCGGACCAGATAAGCGGCTATATATTTTCCACTATCTGTATGAATAACATTTTACTGGTCTGTTGTGTCAATCCGCACTACTCAACAAGTTTTCGTTTATTCGTTTTTATATTTTATTGCAATAGTACGGAATATACAGTGCGCTGGAATAAGTGTTACCCCCCTTAATAACCCATTAATTTTTAGCATATAAGCAAAACGCTCGAACAGGTCGATTTTTAAAATAATCATAGTATAGTATATCATCAGTGTTTCGAAGTTTACGCGGTCCCTCTTCAGGTGACAGTGATAACTTTGATTTTTTTTTAAATGGGAAAGTACATCATGTGACACCTCATTTAAAAGCTTTTGAAAGACTGATTACAAAAATGTATAATACTTTAATCCTTTTTGAGACCGTATGCGCAAAATTTCGGTCGAAATATTGTAAAATGTATTCATATTTTTTTCGAATCCTGAGAAAACTAATAAGTATTTTTGAAAAATTTAAACTCAGAATGAAATATTACATATTACAATATTATCAAGGGTCAAAAGTCCCTGAGAACTCCTGTAATGATTATTTTAATAAGTCACAGGGTTGAAAAAAAAAGAAAATTTAATCAGATTTTTTATTTCAAATATATCATTCAATAGAGATTTTTGTTTATTCTAAGAGACTTTCTGCCCTCGGTAATATTGCAATATTTTATTCTGCGTTTAAATTTTTCAAAAATACTTATTAGCTTTCTCAGGATTCGAAAAAATTAATGCGTTTAAAAACAATTCGATCGAAATTTTGCGCCTACGTTCTTCAAAAAGGATTAAAGTATTATATATTTGTGTAATCAGTATTTCAAACACTTTTAAATGAGCTATCACATGATGTACTTTCCCATTTAAAAAAAATCAAAGTTTTGCCTGTCACCTGAAGAGGGTTCTCGTAAAGTTCGAAACATTGATGTTATAATATATTTTGATTATTTTAAAAATCGACCTGTCCGAGTGTTTTGCTTATGTGATAGAAATAAATAGGTTATTAAGGGAGGGGAGTAGCACTTATTCCAGCGCACTGTATTTTGTTTAAAGAGTGAATTTATATAATAATTTTTTTTTAATTTCTTGTGACGTATCGTATAATGTAGGTTTAGCCAATAATCAAAGTTTATGCCTTAACAAAACTATATTATTTAAAAAATATAAGGAGTACCATGTCATAATTATAATAATCTCCTTTATACACGTAAAAAAAATTGTTTAGTAAATATGGATTTCTTAAATCCACCCAATCATTGGAAAATGATTCATGGTGTTAAAAAATATCTATTAACGACACTGTTATCGACAAAGTCGATCAAATTCAAACTTGTCATTATAGTCCAGGGCGCATCTGTTTTGAGATGGACGTTGAGAGGTGACTCAAATTTTTTTGCAGAAACTGCTTGAAAATAAATCAAATAATAATATTTGAGTTATCCTCCCTCTCAAAAAGGTCCGGAACATTGTTTAAATAATCAAAATGTCAAAAGTTGAAGGAAAAATTCGATTTTTTTCTTCGTTTTTTGATTTTACTTTAAAAGTATTCATTTCCGAGAAAAGTAGTGCTGGCATAAAAGCTGCTTAATTAAATTTCCTACAATATAGAATTGGTTAAAAATTTAGAAAATAGTCACCCTAGTTGCAAAATAGCAATAATTGCGAAAAAAACATACAAAAACAAGTATTCGCATTTTACGTTTTTCAACCATTTATGCTACGCTTAGGACCTTCATATTTCACACAGAAAAACTTTATGATACAATAAAATAATACTGTAAATTTCATTAAGATCAGTTTAATAGATTTTGCAAAATAAATTTTGCAATCCATCTTTCGCAAAAAAAATTCATTTATTCAAAATGTTGCAGGACTGAAAATAAAGCAGATAGCAAGTTGAATTTTTTTTTGCTTATAGAAGTGTACTGTACCTTTCATTTGCAATTTTCAAAGTTAAAATCGATTAATTACCACGGCGTCAGAAAATTTTTGAAATAAACAATAATTTTTGGTGCTACGCGCAGGACAGCGGTGTTCGATTCACACAAGTTGATTTCCACCAAAATTTCTTCCAATCTTTATCTAATATATTATTTTCTTACGCTATATTTTGTTGTATTTTAATATTTTAATTCCAAAAAAATCAAACTAATTTTATTATTGTTTCTGAAATATTGTTTAAACAATTGCATATGTTTAAAAATAATAAACTTTTATTATTTAAGTTAAAATATATGAACAAAGAAAGTTTTTGCTAATAAAAGTGTTATTTCAAAGGATAGAGTATGTGTTTTTATTTTGCAATAAACAAATTTATTTATTTATATCGAAATGTAATAAAAATTAAAATGTATCATTCATTATCAAAGGTCATTGGAATGCCCAATCAGAGCAAACTATCCGCTGTTCTGCGCGTAGACCAATAATTAATGTTTATTTAAAAAAATTCCTGACGCCGTGGTATTAATCTATTTTAATTTTGCAAAATTGCAAATGAAAGGTACAGTACACTTCTATACGCAAAAAAAATTTCAACTTGCTATCTGCTTTATTGTCAGTCCTGTAACATTTTGAAAAAATGAATTTTTTTTACGAAAGCTGGATTGCAAAATTTATTTTGCTAAATCTATTAAACCGATCTTAATGAAATTTACAGTACTGTTTTACTGTATCATAAATTTTTTTAAGGTGAAATATGAAGGTCCTAGGTGTAGCATAAATGGTTGAAAAACGTAAAATGCGAATACTTGTTTTTGTATGTTTTTTTCAAAATTATTGCTATTTTGCAACAAGGGTGACTATTTTTTAAATTTATAGCCAATTATATGTTGTAGGAAATTTAATTACGCAACTTTTATGTCAGTACAACTTTTCTCGAAAATGAACACTTTTAAAGTTATAATCAAAAAACCAAGAAAAAAATCGAATTATTCCTTAATTTTTTGACATTTTGATGATTTAAACAATGTTCCGGACCTTTTTGAGAGGGAGGATAACTCAAATATTATTATTTAATTTATTTTCAAGCAATTTCTGCAAAAAAATTTGAGTCACCTCTCAACGTCCAAATGTACTCATATTTTTACAGATGCGCCCTGGTCTATTATATTACACTTTTGTTTATCGTTAAAATTTATATGATGGTTGTGAATTGTATTGGTGTTAGTTAATATTTTAGCAAAATTTTTAAACCTTTTGTTTTGCTGAAAACTCTGAAGTGATTTAGTGCCAAGGTTTGTTTCAAGGTTATATTTAATACAGTGTCTGTAGAAAGTAAAATCCTGGATGTATTTTATTCAAATTTGGACATACCAGCAACATGTCAAGTATTTTCCAATTTTACTGCATGCAAAATCATTCGTATAATTTTCATTCTACGCAAAATGAACATTTTGATGAACATTTGATGTCGACAAATTAATAATTTCGAATATCGAAATATTCTGTCCCACTTCTTTTAACACGCCCTGTATATACATATATTAATTTTATTTGCCTTTGATAGAGTAAAATCCAATATTCTTACTGAACATAAAATACAGTAAATTAAATATTTTTACTTTTTAAGCGATCGGAATTAAATATTAACGCCCCACTGTTGTGAGACCCACTGATCATCTCTTAATTGCATATCGGCCGTCATAGGGTAAAAGGACCAATTGTCATCCCGAAGAGTTTGCAAGCGGTACTTGGCTACACATAATTTTTATAGGGTATCTATCTGGTATACAGTTAAAGTCCATGGTTCTTTACCCTTGCGCCATTAATATCTGGCGAAATAAAACACATACTTTTTATCTAACATCATTGTCTTCCACGCATGAAACTAAAAACAAACCAGCTGTTATTAACTAAAGACACATGTTATTTTTATGAACGCTCTAGACTCAGTACATCGAAAGAGATAGGTATTAACAAAAAAGACGATTGGGAACGGTGTCGGATTTTAAAAGTACAATTTGTAACGTTTCTGCTTTGTTTACTTGTAGCTGTCAGTTTGTTAAATTTTTGTCCATTTTTGCACTTGGAAGTTAATTATATTACCCAAACAGTTGCTTTCACAACTAATTTTAAATTATAGTTTAAAATTTCATGTTAAGTGTATTTTATTTTGCTATTAATTTACATACAAAGTTCATTCGCACAGTTAAAGAATTGTTTTGTTTAGGTTTCCGGAAAAGTGAAAAATATGACAAAACGAAAATATATTATTGAATTTTTTTAGATTATGCCTGGAAAAATATTACATTACAAGCACAAGAACTCGTTTTGCATTTAATTGAATATTTTGAATTCGAAAAAAGGAATGGGGGACAATTTCGTTCTATATATTTGATAACGTCAAATCTTATAATATAATCCATGATCGGAGCAGTTTCTGTCACTTGCTGATGCATGGAGTAAATTTTCGACTTATTTCGTATGCTTTAATTAATGACGCACGGGTAAAGAACAATGGACTCAACTGTAAATATGTTGTATAAAATTTAATAATGGAAGTACTGTTAATTGCATTTAAATATAGTCTAATCGTCATGTCGCTAATATCCTTCCGGTGAATGCGGTTTTTTGTTTTAAATAAAAGAAATCACCTTAAAAAACAGAAAAACAGGAACTTTTTAATATTTCAAAAACTCCTAATGGACGCAAATGATTCCATTGACTATAGCTGTACTGATACACCCTGTAATATGTGTTTAAATTTTTCCTAATAATTTAAAATACTAACCAAATCAATATAAGTACACATAAAAAATTAACAGAACCACTTTGACTCACAATACATTCCTTTTCCACGGGCATTCTCTCCCGTACGAGAACAAAGAAAAAGGAACCACAAAAGAGAAAAAAGATAAAAAGTTAGTATACAGATGCGTTGTTATGCGCGTCGTAGTTGATTTGTAGATAAGACGGAATGCTGGCGTTGAGTTCGGACGCCCGACGCCTGAGCGCCGCGATGCTATGACCGCGCCAGACGTCGTCCTCCTCCCCTCCGCCTGTACCAACGCCGTTAGGGGAGGCGCCTGCTGCCACTGGCGGGGTGGCGGCATTCGAACATGGAATCTGGGGGGTGGGTGAGCCACCCGTGCCTCCGCTGCCGCTTCCGCCGCCACCGCTGTTGCAGTATGTCATCATACTGTCGCCTAGAACAGAAAAATTCTGTATTATTTATGAATCAAAAAAGCTATTGTAATAATTGTAAAACAAATTATTTTAAGGAATATTTTTAGGATACATAATGACTAAAATTTAGTCCATGTCCATTAAGATAGCTCCCGTATGAGTATGAAAAATTTCTGATTCGGTTTCTTCTCGGATTCCTGTTAAAAAATGTCTCCTTTTGACAAATCAGAAGGGGTGTCGGGCGAAATTTTTAGGCAAAAATTCAGAATTTCAGCCAAATTTTTTTTATTCGGATAAAAATGTTTAATAATTTTCTAAAACAAATTCTAAACAAAAATTGATTAATTTGCCTCAAAAGTTAATAGCTTTCCAGGAACAGACGATGTAAAATCTGAAAAATGCGAAAATACGCATTTTTGAGGCTTGAAAACTCATAAATATGTAAATTGTTATATTTAAGGTTGCCAGTACCTAAATTGAAGTTTAAACATTTGTAACGTTCCTGTTTTCTTTGAGAAAAATTTCTCACTTATGTTCAAATTTTTTCTGATGGGTGAGCGGAGTGTATAACGTTACAAACGTCATATCTTTGATATTTTATTTTTAAACAATTATTTTACTTTACTTTCTTTAATATTTCATTAGTAATAATTTTCTTCTATTCGTTTTACCAGTTTTCTTCGTTAAAAACTCGTTGGCGCCCTCTTTTATTATCCTGTTTTATTATCCTCTTTTATTATCTTCTATTTAATATATCTCTTTTCATCTAACGTCTAATTCATCATACTGAACGTACCCCGTATATTCTTACTCTGTAAATATCTGTCTTAATACGGAACATGCCTACCTCTCTACAGTTCATGCTGTCATTTCAATTCTCAAAATGGTGCTGGTAATATTATAAAAGGCAATTACAGAGCTGAAAATATCGATCTATTTCCAGATTTATCATTCTCTTGGGTTTTTGGGATAAAGATCACCGTCCTCCCTCTGGAGCTTCAAGGATCCTCAAATCGCCGGCGATACAAGAACGAGGGACATGTCATCCATACTGCAACCACATCACCAAAACTGCAACGACCAACATCCGTAGGCCTGGCGGAATACAACACCTACAACCCCAGAGCCCGTTGCAGAGCCATCAGCAGTACCATTCGACATCAAGAAATTACCATCGAACCAAACACCACAAAGCCATAAGTATTATCAACAAATTGTTAGTTTTTGGCAAGAATTTGGATATATTTGTTAATGCACTTAAAAAGTCATATTTTTATTATATCTTTTTTGAACAACAAACATAATTAGTTAAAAATATTGGTTTGTTTGCTTCATTCCAAATTTTCGTAGTTAATTTCTAAGATTAGGACAGGACGAACGCACACCTTGAGAGACTGAGCTAAGCTAAGGGTGTAGCGGTGGCTATCTTGGATGATTGAGGTAATATTTTCGAATATTATTTCAAATAGCTGGGGTAGTCTATCGCTTACTTGTTTCACATTTAATTTCAAGATTCTGACGAGTAATTTAAGTTTAGTGCAATTTAGACCGTTATTTCTTAATTGTTAATTATGCGTGTCCTACCAACTTTTTAGCAGCAGCGCCGCGACGGCGCTCCACCGCCTTTCGCCCTATATGGTGCGCGTCTGTGGCACTATATCCTCGTCGGGCCACGCGTACACATATATGGACAAATTAATCAAAGTTCATATTTTTCAGTGTACGTTTCTTAACGTGATTTTGGCGCCACATATTGTTTCTTGAAGCACATGGCACATGTCTACTCGTATTGCTCTATGTAAGAAATACTTCAAAATTATAGCAGTACTTAAACCATTAGTAGAACTGAAAAGTTTGTGTTTTGAGGACGCTAAACAATTGGACACTTCACGAGATAAATCTTATTTAATTTTTTATTATCAGTCAACGAAAAAATTAGATCTGGTAATATTTTTTTCTAAGGATTAATTTACAAGATAGATTGGAAAAAACATTTTAAAGATTGTTTTGATAACGTAATGTAATTAGAAGTAATTCTGATCAAAAATTCATAAAACAACACTCTGACTAATTTGGCATAAGCTCGGGTCTGACAAGGATATGAGTGGCGTATGTAATTTGCAGATTGACAATAATTAATTTAATAAATAAATAAATTATTTAAAAAAATTATGTTAATATTAAATTATAAAATTTTAGTAAATGTTAGTATTTGTTGGGCATTTGTTACAGAACTACGTATAAGATGTACATACTATTATAAGTGTCTTAGAATTGCTACATATAGCGCGACACGCAGAGGTGCGCCACGGCTTAAATGTCAAGTGGAGGCGCATAATTAAAAAAATAAAAAAAACAACGGTCTATATTGAAATAAGTCCAATTACACGCGTGTTTTCGCGTTTTTCATATTTATTTTAAATCGCTGATAAGTCGAGAACTAATATCAACTTTTGAGAAAAATGAAATGAGACCATTTTGTTTGAATGGACCAAAAAACCTAAAATTTCGGATTCGCAAAAAAGGTGATTTTTTAAATCTGTTTAAAAAAAATTGTTTAAAATATTTCTGCCCAAAAGTTCAGCCTGGCACCCTCCTGATTTGTTTTAAGGGTATCTTTTATTTTGGAACAAGAATCAGCAAAGAAACCAATTTCTCATACGGGAGCCGCCTCACAACATAATGAGATAAGATTAGCACATTGAAATAATAATCATACACTTAAATTAACACAATCCTTAATAGTCCATTGAAATATTACATTGTTTAGTCCTTAGCTTTACAATATGTTGAGGAGGGTATACATAATTTTAAATTCAATTTTATGGGGTCTTTACCATTAGGCTATTGATTATGTTCAAAATAAGACAGCTAAAAGGAACTACAACGTTAACGGGATTTTATTGTCTCATATGGTCAATGGACCTCTAAATTTGAAAAAACCGCGGAGTGCTACCATTTATATGGGTGCCTTTTTGAGAAATGGGTGAATTAGTCCCTAGGCACAGGGTGAATTAGGGTGAGTTCTATGCACTTTTGGTACAAACACGTCTACAGAAAAATTGTTTTTGGTTAAATTTACTATCTAAATCTCACATGATAAAGTCAAAAATATTTTTTTTTACAAAAATATATTCAAAGGAAAACCAAGAAAAAAAACACGAAAGATAGCAATTTTGTTTCTTGCCCCATAACTTTTTTCCACAGGGATATAGGTATACGCATTGCTTTAGCGAAAAATAACTTACATTCTTTTTCTTCACAATGAAGTTTCCTAAAAGTAAAAAGACTAAGTTTTCACTCTAATGGCATATAAAACAACATGATGCTATTCTACACCCCACCAGAATGAAAACAATGGGAACCTTCTCTGGTTACACCTCCGAGGCTTCTACAATTTGCAAGCCATACGGATGCTCAGACTAAGGAAGATGAGGGAATTCTACAATTTACAATTCACGTCCCATCGGCTCAGCGCGGTAAAGTTCCAACGAGAATGGTTCCCTTCGTACTCCAATCCGAGTAAATGTAAATCAAAAATGAATAACCATTTTCAATTTCGTTGCAAACCGAAAATACAGCCGAACCATATTCTAGTCCAATCAGAGAGTGCAGTAAGCACCTCTACCGGTTTCGAAACT
This sequence comes from Diabrotica virgifera virgifera, assembly GCF_917563875.1. Taxonomy (NCBI): domain Eukaryota; kingdom Metazoa; phylum Arthropoda; class Insecta; order Coleoptera; family Chrysomelidae; genus Diabrotica; species Diabrotica virgifera. The sequence continues at coordinate 205,277,437 of NC_065444.1, forward strand.
TATTAGTCTCTCATCAGGAGGCACATATGCTGCTCTCCCCGATTAAACCAAAACAAACCTTAGCGTGCAGTCCCGGATCGCAACGACCGAAACGGCATAAATGCCTTAGCGGTAACTGCTAGCAAAAAGACTTAGTTTTCACTCTAATGGCATATAAAACAACATAATGCTATTTTACACCCCACCAGAATGAAAACAATGGGAACCTTCTCTGGTTACACCTCCGAGGCTTCTACAATTTGCAAGCCATACGGATGCTGAGACTAAGGAAGATGAGGGAATTCTACAATTTACAATTCACGTCCCATCTGCTCAGCGCGGTAAAGTTCCAACGAGAATGGTTCCCTTCGTACTCCAATCCGAGTAAATGTAAATCAAAAATGAATAACCATTTTCAATTTCGTTGCAAACCGAAAATACAGCCGAACCATATTCTAGTCCAATCAGAGAGTGCAGTAAGCACCTCTACCGGTTTCGAAACTTATTAGTCTCTCATCAGGAGGCACATATGCTGCTCTCCCCGATTAAACCAAAACAAACCTTAGCGTGCAGTCCCGGATCGCAACGACCGAAACGGCATAAATGCCCTAGCGGTAACTGCTAGCAAAAAGACTTAGTTTTCACTCTAATGGCATATAAAACAACATGATGCTATTCTACACCCCACCAGAATGATAACAATGGGAACCTTCTCTGGTTACACCTCCGAGGCTTCTACAATTTGCAAGCCATACGGATGCTGAGACTAAGAAAGATGACGGGACTGCACGCTGGGATTTGTTTTGGTTAGATCGGGGAGAGCAGCATATATGCCTCCTGATGAGAGACTAATCAGTTTCGAAACCGGTAGAGGTGCTTGCTGCACTCTCTGATTGGACTAGAATATGGTCCGGCTGTATTTTCGGTTTCCAACGAAATTGAAAATGGTTATTCATTTTTAATTTTTGATAAAAGTCTCTAGGATATACAGTTTCCGAAATAGCATTTTTCAAAGTTCGCCACATACAGCAGTTTTGGGCAATTTTCCTCATTATTTCGCAAATATTGTTCTGTAACTTTTTTCTACGCATTTCTAGGTATATGCCATGGTACTTTTAGTAGAAAGAGAAGTCAACTACCTTTAAAATGGTCTAATCTATAAGACTATACGCCTCTTTTTAAGCAAATTATGTTTTTCAAGGTTTTATACTTTTAATGTTTTTTGAAATTTTTAATGATTATTTTTTTAATTTCTCATTCTGACTTTTTTCTTGTGTATTTAGGTATATACATTGTGGATTAAAGAAAAGCTTATTTTCTTTACTTTAAAATGGTGTATTACAAAAAAATTCTAGGATTGTTTTTAAACCAGATATCCGTAGGATATCCAAGGGTATCCGTAATTTGAGAAAAATTTTTATTTTTTTTTATTTTTTTTTCAATTAAAAGAATATAATTGCACATTATAACATAATTTTTAATTCCAAATAACTTTTCTTAATAACATTTTTCGGTATTGTGAAATATAAAGGTACTTTACTCTTGAGCGAAATGCATATATTTTAACATACCTCGTACACTATTGATAAAATTTTATATCTGATGATTGAATTTTACGTTTTATACTATGCAGACCATTTTAAAAAGATTTTTTTTTCAAAAAGTTAATAATAAAAAAGTTTTCCATATGGTTTCAACTTCATGGGAATTATTAATTACATGTGTGTATATGTCTAATTTTGTAAAAGCATAACTTGTTTAAAAACAGTCCTAAAATTTTTTACAATACATCATTTTAAAGTAAAGAAAATAATCTTTAGATAAAAGGCACTATATTTAATTTCGATTCAGAGATCATTACCATTTTTCTATGGACCATTTCGAACTCTTTTGTTCTCATCAGGAAAGCAGCTGTAATGATGCTCTAAAAATACCTAAAAAATACCTAAAAATAATCTTTCTTTTTTATTTGCAATGTATATACCTAAATATACAATAAAAAAGTTATAATGAGAAATTTAAAAATAATCATAAAATATATCAAAAATCATTAAAAGTATAAAATTTTGAATATCCATATCTTGCTTAAAAATAGACATACAGCCTTCTGCAATTGACCATTTTAAAAGTAATTGACTTTCCTTCCTAGTAAATGTAACACTGCATATACCTAAAGCGACGTAGAAAAAAGTTACTGAACAATGTTTGAGAAGTAACAAGGACGAACTTTGAAAAATCATATTTTGGAAACTATAAATCATATAGACTTCTACCGGACGCCATTTTGAAGAGGAAGGATGGAAGTTTTTTTTCTGTGAAACAATGCCTATAGGTACCTATATCCCTGTGTAAAAAAGTTATGGGGCAAAAAACAAAATTGCTATTTTTCGTGTTTTTTTCTATCTTTTCTTTTGAATATATTTTTCTAAAAAATATATTTTTGACTTTAAAATATGATATATCGATAGTATATTTAACCTGAAACAATTTTCCTGTAGACGTGTTTGCACCATAAGTGCATGCATAGAACTGACCCCAATTCGCCCTGTGCCTAGGGACTAATTCACCCCTTTCTCAAAAACGCACCCCTTTAAACGGTAGCACACCGCGGGTTTTTTATATTTAGAGGTCCATTGACTATATGAAACAATAAAACCCCGTTAAGGTTGTAGTTCCTTTCTAAAATACATAATCAATAGCCTACCTGGTCCCCCCCGCTATCTTGGAAAAAAGTGCAAAGGATTTTCGAGCTGTATCTCGTAAACTACCGAAAAAAAATTTGTACGATGTTATTAATTTGTAGTAACATCTAATAATAATAGTAATATCTAATATAATATTGTCTACAACTTTGTTAGTACATACATATTACTTTTTTTATATAGGTAGTAAATGAAAAATACATAAAAAAGTTAAAAAAAAAACAAATATCTCTAGCTTAAAATTTTGAACAAATTTTCATTAATTTGGGTCGTATAGCTTTTCTTCTGATCATTTTATAATAAAATTATGTCAGAGGAGTAGTATAGAGGGTTTTCAATGAATCATGTTTACTACAAATTTGTTTTTAGTTTCATTAATTTATCTGGGTTTTACAGCTCTCGGAAGCTGACCAGGTTCTTGAATACTCATTAGAATACGATAAAACGAACCATAACCCATAAAGCTTAATTTACATTATATATTATGTAGTACACTAGTAACTGGCTCTCAATTCTCAATATGTGAGGTTCATCCCTTTCATATCACATCCACGTGGGTTAGAGTTTAGAGTCCTGTGTTGCTCTGGTAATATCCAGGAATATTTGCAACATCTATCGATTTTATTTGTTTTAATTTGTTTTTAGTTTCATTAATTTATCTGGGTTTTACAGCTCTCGGAAGCTGACCAGGTTCTTGAATACTCATTAGAACACGATAAAAACGAACCATAACCCATAATGCTAAGTTTATGTTATATATTATGTAGTACGCTAGTAACTGACACTCAATTCTCAATATGTGAGGTTCATCCGTTTCATATCACATCCACGTGGGTTAGATTCCTGTGCTGCTTTGGTAATATCCAGGAATATTTGCAACACCCATCGATTTTATTCATATATGTAGTATCATTTAAGATCTTGCAACTTTTAAAGGGTTTTTACCCATAACTTTTTGGTGGCTCACGCATGCATGCTATTGGCTTAACACTGATGATGGATTAATTGTTAATCCGAAAACGTTTTGTTTTGTGATGTAACCCTTAATGGGGTCTTTTAAATATACCTCTTACAAAGGAGACTGTATTTTTTCCATAATATATAAACCACTAAGTAAATGTGATGATACGTAATATGATGATAAGTATAAATCCGAAACCGACGATAATACTATTTTCACAGATATCGCCGCCACAGTACTTATTTCTGTGTCGTCAACAGACAGTTTGTAGACAATATAAATCATTTTTTAATTATATGTGTGGATTTTGGAACTCACATAAAAGCTTTGACCAAAAACACATAGTTAAATAACGACGCCGCTGGAATTGTCATATTTCCCAACAGTTTCCAGTTTTAAAAACGGTTCTTAAGAATGAATCACCCTCTCTATTTTCTTGTCAGAGTAGTAGGTACAGTAAAACTTAATTAAAATAAAGTTGTCAACTATCTCGATGCTGCATAGAAAAGTTGCAACGAAAAGCAAGACACCTAAAAAACTCACCGCACTCATCAATTGTTTGATACCGTAGGTATATCGCTCGAAACACACACTAACGCTTGTTTCGCACAATAAGAATTTTGACCGTGCGATGGATGAAATCTACATAGTGGCTCGAGAAATCATATGGAATCTTTCTCCCTTCACCGCTTGAAACGTTCCAACATTCTTAGTGTGTGTTTCGAGCGTAAACATTTTCAACGTACGATGGTTGAAATCTACAAAGTGGCTCGAGCAATCATATGGAATCTTTCTCCCTTCACCGAACGTTTCAAGCGGTGAAGGGAGAAAGATTCCATATGATTGCTGGAGTCGCTATGTCAATTGCAACCATCGCACGGTCAAAATTATTAGTGTGTGACAAGCGTATGGGAGAGTGAGAACCGTATATCTTAAATATTCCTAAATGCAATTTACATATTTTCTTATTAAACGAAAAAAAACCGCCTCCAGAAGACAAATATTTATATTTCATAGAAGTCACTCGTTACGTCATTAAGTTCACAAAGACCAATTTAAAAATAAATAAAATTGAAAAAAAACTAATATATATATTTTACTTATATTATATTATAAGAATGTATGTACATTAAAACTTAAAAATATTTCTTTTTTAAACTCAAAAAGGGACAATTTAATTTTTTCCCTAAAGATCCTGTAAATGGTCGAGTTTATTTTATAATAACTATTGATTTAGTTTTTATATCTTCCACATGATGGGGAAAATGATTTCTTGGTATTGTATGTTTTAGCTTCGATGTGATTTTAAACATTTGTTTAATAATTTCTGAAATTTTAAGTGATTTATACGTAAATGTTTATTTTAATAAAAAGTAAACAGAAAACCCTTTTCAAAGTTTTATTACTGTGTGACATTTTAGTCAAACAAGTATAAACGTAAGGGTGTACAAGTGTAAAAATATCCGTCTGCTATGCAACTGAAGAATTGCTACTGAGAATATCGCCAAAAAAAAATAGGAAGAATGAAAAAGACGGCAGTAAATACGTATTTCTCACTAGTTGGTCGTCATAAGTACGGCACAGCCAACTTGGAAATGGTTTACATAGGTATTTAAAATGTGACTCAAGTTTCTAATGTCAGTTCTCTTGTTGAGTTCAGAGGTATGCTTAAGTATAAGCACATTTCTAAAGGCTGTCCTTTAGTGTACTTCTTTTTATAACAAAAAATTTGGACCCAATCATAATTGGCTTATGCTGTGATGAAATAGTGTGTTGTGCTAAAGCTAAAGAATTTTTGGATCAGTTAATATATCCATGGTGAGAAGTTGAGAAGATGATGAGAACCCTAAGTGACTTCCCAGTTTGTCCTATGTAACAAATTAATGTCTCAATCAGTACAAGAAATGTGGTAAGCAATGTTAATTTGTTCAAGAGGAGACAAGGAACAATGGGGTTTGAAAAACAAGTTCTGGACAGTCTTAGCATTTTTAGTTGCAACTTTGACTAGTACCTATATTTCGAAATAATTTATATGTAATTTGAGGAAAGTAAGGTTAGGATGAAAAATGGGATATAAATGAGGTCAAAGGAGTATTATAGTTTACAGAACTGTATTATCAACTGCACGATTGACCTTAATTGGTCACTATTGGGTAAATCATTAATTAAGCACGATAACTCTTAGAAAAAAGATATCTGTTAAGCAAGGAGAGTAGATGGAGTTATCAACAGAATATTTACTCTTGATGAACCGCTGGTGTGAACCGTGTAACATAAAGCTAAGAGCCTGAATGAGGTCGATTTTGTACTCAAGTGGATAACAGAAAAGGCAGTTGAAAAAGCTGTTGGAAGCCGTTGTTTTCCTGTAGCAACTTGTAACTAAAGTGTTGTCAATCCTTATAAAAACAAGCATATTCAAAAAGGGAATACTATAATGGCTGAGTCCTCTAATTCACAAGTGAACTGTAAGAAAGGATCAAAACCGTTTAAAGCTGACAGGGTACTCAAGATTCTATCCACTGGTAAAGCTAGAATGAGGATCTCCACATAGCTCTTAATAAAAAGGATTTGAGAATCCAATAACCTTTAACGGTCTGAGATAAATCATCTAAAACAAAATTCACAAGGATAGGTGAAATGACGGAACCCATAGGTATTCCGAATGTTTCCAGACATTTCAGTAATATAATCTAAGAATTTAGTAACAAAAAACTAATTGTAAGAAACAGAAGAGTCAGGTTGAATAGAGCTTCAATGGTTATTTAAAAAAGACAGCCAAAGGTAAGTTGGCAAAACATTAAGCAACATAAAAACTCACCAAAATATATCCTTGCGGTAACTGGAATTAATTGACGAATTTATTAAGATGGAGTAAATCAACTACAGTTAATTCGCATGGCTTATGCACTAGATGTAAACAGTAATTTTGACAGCGATGTCGTCTCCAGCAACGAACGAGATGGTTATTTGGTAACGTGTTCGAATATTTTTGGATAACAGTTACTTGTATAATGGCGTAAATTATTCATTAATTTAATTAATAGGATTATTTTTCATTATATATGTATTCAGTGATTACAATAATTTATGTATGTACAGGGTGATCAGTTAAGGGTAGCGAGCGGCCATATCTCATAAGATATTGGTCGTATAGATTTAAGAAAGAAAAATCATGATAAAAGTCGTCAAGAGAAATTGCTGGAAATTATTTTCGAGTTTGTCAAACGTCCGCTAGAGGGCGTAACAACCAACACAAAGTAGAAAACTGGGATTTTTATAGAATTTTGTCCAGTAAAAGTTTATCGATGATCATTTTCATATTTACAGACCATTTTCCTACATTTTTTGTCTAAAACGTTTTGTTCTATATCTATCAAAATAACGCAGTGGGGAAGTTCAATTGTTTTTTTAAACAAACCAAGATTTCTTCCGTTTCTTTTGACCGATTTTAGCAAACTTAGGCTCATATGAATGAGCATAATTTGCACTACAAAACGCATATTTGCTTTTAAATTTTTGACGTTTGCTGTCGCCGCTAGATGGCGTTAACTGAAATGGTAGCAAATTTTTGAGTTAAAAAAAAACAGATGTAACGGTATCTTAATTTTTATATATTTTAAAAGAGGATAAATTTCTCTATAATTTAATGAAAATAATTTATTATCTACCTTTTTTTGAACCGTTGATATTGACCAAAATATAATTTCATTACATTAAAAAATGGCACGCTACTGTTTTTTATCAAAATAAAAATCAGTTTTGTAATCTCTTATTAGTTGCTAACAAAAAGAACCTCTTGACTTTTTTTCGTTAGACAAACGGTTTTGGATTGAAAAAAATAAAATATGTTTACATCGGGCGCCCATATCTCGAAACATACTAATTTACATATTTGGAAAAAAATCTTAATAAAACTGTCCAACAACAGCAAGAACAATAACACTAAAAACAAGAACACAGAACTTTAAAAATAAACGTTAAAAATAAATTAATAATTTTGTCGTAAATGTTCAAAATGTTGTCCATTATTTTGAATGCACTGGTCCAATCTCTTCTGGGTGGAGTTGACAGCTGCCTCAATTTCCGCTCTTGGTATAATATTTATAGCGTTTTGAATTCGGACTATCATGTCTTCTCGAGTAGTTGGTCGAGTTTTATACACTAAATCCTTTATTCGGCCCCACAGATAAAAATCAAGGCAGGTTAAATCGGGGGAACGTGGTGGCCAGAAAAATAGACTGCCTCTACCAATCCAACGCTTAAGAAAATGCCTGTTCATAAAATCTTGCACATTTCGAGAATAATGTGCCGGGTATCCGTCTTGTTGAAACCACATGTTTCTTCTTATTTCTACAGGCACGTTTTCTAAGAGTCCTGTTAAATCGTTCAATAAAAAGTTCAAATACATGTCACCGGTTAGATTGCCATTAAATATGTGCGGACCGATAATAGGACCATTAATAACACCGCACCAGACATTAACGCTCCATCGACCCTGCTGATAATCTTCACGTAACCAGTGTGGATTAGTGTCCGACCAGTAATGCATGTTATGCAGATTTACCTTGCCATTACTGCTAAACGATGCTTCATCTGTTCACAATATTTGTGACAAAATAAGACGGTTTTCCCTAATGAAGTCTCTAAGCCTGTAGCTGTAATCGAGCCTACGTTCAAAGTCAGTCTCTTTTAAGGATTGATGAATCACGACGTGATACGGATGCATTTTAAAATCCATTATTATTTTTTGCCCTGAGCCATAGAATATTCCTAAATATCTGGAGATCTCTCTTATGCTTAAATGGGGGTCTGCATGAATATTAAATTAGATTTAGAGAGGTGGCATTCTGGCCTATTCCACTGCGACCTTTTCAGATCTATTGTGGCCCTCTAGTCCTAGATAACGTTCTCTAGCCTGACCCTTTTTAAAAAGTCTAATAGCTTCGAGACTGAACCTTCCATGTAGCTATTTGCCGTTGGATTTTGTTCTCCTAATGCAAATAACCGCACATTTGCCAGATTGTCACACTGACATAAAATGTGCTCTGCTGTTTCTTCTTCGAGGTGACAGAATCTGCACAGGTCATCATCTGCCAATCACATCAGCTTTAAGTGCCTATTCAGCTTACAGTGCCCTGTTAGCAGACCTACTATGGCTTTGACTGTTTTCCTGTCTTTGCTTATTAGGTCTGCCGTAAATTTTGGCGAATGTTCTGTAATGAACTGTTTCGCCTGTCTTTGACCTGGTGAATTACTCCACCATTCCAAATATTTGTGAGCTACCCACTTTCTTGTAGCCGTTCTTGTAACTGCCTTTGCAACGCCGCGCAGAAGGGTTCCGGTCCAACGAATGGCATTGATTAGCCTTGTTTGGCCATTTCATCTGCTTTCTCATTGCCCTTATGACCCTCGTGCCCCGGTACCCAGGCCACCGTAACCTTGCTACGATATCCTAGTTTATTTAGGGCACTCACACAATCCCATACTAGCTTAGACTTGACCTCTACAGAATTGAGTGCCTTAAGCGCTGCCTGACTATCTGTAAAGATGGCAACTGAACGGAACGTTCTTTGCTGCCTTTCTATTTCTTCCACGCAGTGATGGATTGCCGTTATTTCCGTCTGGAAAACTGTGACATCCTTTGATAGACTAACCGGGAACTGAATTCCTTGATTTGTCCCTACTATGCCAGCTCCCACACCTTCCGATGTTTTTGAGCCATCAGTGTACCAGGTAGCAACCGCCTGTATGGGTACACCTTCCTTCCAGTCTTCCCTGCCTGGTATATTAATTTTAAACTTATTTTCAAAGCTATATCTCGTTGCTGTTGCATCGATAGGCTGCCCCATCACAATATCGGCTTTTAGCTCCTCGATTAGCTTTCTATTGTCAGCACCATGCACCTGGCTTATATGTGGCTGACCATGAATTAATCTGTACATCACTGATCTGGCTTCGCCCTGCACAAAGATATGAAGTGGTGGTAGATTCAGTAGGACTTCCAGCGCTGCTATAGGAGTGGTTTTTATGGCCCCCGTAATACACAGGCATGCTAGCCTTTGTGTATTACCTAGCAGCCTTATTGCTCCCACTTGCTGCGTCTTTGTCCACCACGTCACCGAGCCATAGGTTATCATGGGCCTAGTAACCCTTGTGTATAACCATAGAGTCATTTTGGGGTTAAGCCCCCAATTCTTACCACACATTCTTCTACATCTGCCCAAGGACATAGTAGCTTTCTGTGTGGTTTTTATTATGTGAGTATTCCATGTAAGCATATGATCAAAATAAACCCCAAGGTATTTTGTTTCTTTGGCAAATGAAATCTCTTTTCCTCCCAGCACCGGTGGTTTTAGGACTTGTAGTGCTGTTGTGACGTTCCGCCCCTTATAGAATCCATTATTGATGGGAAGATATTATTTCATTATTTTTAGAATTATTTTCTTTCAATGGTTATTAAAATATAACATAACACCATCACAGAATTTTAAATGCTTGTGACGTCACATTTTAAGTGTGGCAACATTGGTTTGCTTGCGTTTGACAGCGTATCGATGGGAGAGGGGAATTGAATTGCCCACGGAGATCGTCAGCCAGCTAACGAGAGGGCATTGGCTTTCTAGAAGTGTGTCGGAGTGTCAGGTCGGTAGCTTGATATTTTACCCACAATTTCAAGATCCAAATTATAATTAAAGATTGAATCCATCCAGCATTAGGGAATATAAAGTTATTAGTGAATACGAAGTTGAAGAATTTGAATGCAGATTTAAAATGAGTTCCGGCCTGGTAAATAAAAAATTTTATTAATTTATTTTCCGCCATATTGAAATTTTCTTGACTAACTTGCTAATTAAGTTTCATGTCGTCTATGTTCATGGTTTCTATGGTTTATTTTCATGGATCAAAATCATCGAGAGATAATTGAATATTCTTTGCTAATTTGTGCTTTCTGTTGGAAAATAGAGCTAATTTAAACTCAATTTTTTTATATTCCTTTCAAGTCTACAGATCTCCTATCTTTTGAACCATGATCAAACAAGTATCCATTGCCTAATCATACTATATTTCATCCTTGTATAATATATCTATATACCTGTGTATATATTATAATGAAATATTTTTTCACAGTAATTATATCTTGTAGCCAAATTGAAAATCACATGTGTTATTTGAACAAGGTCATCTGATAACAACTTAATAAAGAGTCGAGCTGTCTAGTCATTCAAGTTTTTGGACTTAATGACCTATTTCTTCTTATTCCCATAGGAATAAAAACACCTCCTCGTTTCTCTTGCTTCTTTTTGACACATTGGTGGATTGGTAGTAATACCATATGTGTTTTTTTTAGCCACCACTATGAAATCATAAAAAAAAAGAAAACCTAAGACCACCAAGGTAGACCACTTCTAGAGAGACGGTCACTAGGAGACCAGCCTGGAAGATCTCCATATCTATCTTTTTCGCCTGTACCTTCAACTGGTTTTTTTTCCACCTGTTTTCTTGTACCTCCAGCAGGACAGTTGCAAGAGGGAGTTAGCACCCCCTTGTGCTCATTGCATCCCGGTCAATTTGGGGAATACACAGCAAGGAACGCACCGCAAGGAACATTGGAAGATTGTGAAAAGGGGTTTGTGTTGATGAACATTCGGTTTGCTCTAAGTAAAAATTTAGACTGTTTTTTGTGATTTTCAGGATACTTAGTTTATTCATATAGGTACTTTATAAATTTATTGCACATAACCTTTCCCTTTTCAAGATTTTTATAGTATTACAGAACAGTATAATAATTGATAGCGTTCCCCAAAGCTGCGTAACCTCCATGGTGAGAATCTCTGAGCTCAGATACTTTCCCATACAATAGTGTTGGTACTCTTATATTTTTTTTATTATTCTTTGGCTTGTTTCCCTTTTATATAACTATTTAAACTCCTTTAATTATTTTAGTATATTTTAAATTAAATTTTTCAAATTAACTTCAAATATCATTAAAAATTTCTATTATTCAAATTATTTAACTTTAACTATTAATTTTTATATTAAATTCGAATAAATCCCTAGTACCCATCCCCTCAGGAAGGTACTAGTTTTACTTGCCATTATTATTAAGAACCACGAGTCGGTAAAAGGATCTTTGGTATCCAGAACTCCGTTGGTTCACTTAGGGACTTGGTACCCGTCAACTCATTGAGTTGTACATACATATATTAAATATCTTGTTCATATTATCAGGTAGTATTGAATTAAGTGTACGTATGATATTCGTACCATTGTTATTGGGTGAGGGTAGTTACTGCTAACCAAGTGTAAGTTGTACTTTCTGTATTAGAGGTACCCTTATTCAGATTTTCTAACCTTATTAAGATTATTCTTAGATTATATTTGTAAGGTAATTCTGTAAATGACTTTCACTAGTATTTTTTTTTTGTCATGTTAGAGTTACATACTAGTTACTTGTCTTAACTCGGAGATTGTGAAAATCTGGTAGTTACATTCAATAAATATACATTTATTGTGATTTTTTTTTTCTTATTACTCCTTTATCTTGATAATATATTTTATAACTTAATAATCTTTAATAACATTTAACCTACTTGTACTACAAATTTAATATACTCTATAGCAGCGTAGAATACCTGGAAGAGGGTTAACCCAGTTATCCTTCTTCTGGCGCCCAAAAATTTATTCTATTTTCATTATATTATTATATTTACCTTATCTACTTTGTGAACAGTGTCTTAATATCTTCTTTTCTAGCCATCATTGTCATTTCCTTTAATTTATTGTCCAGCCAGAAATAGCCGTGCAAATTGGCCGAATCCTTCCTTGAGTGTCAAGTGGCCATTCTCTTGCATATTGAGCTAGCTATTCAAGTTACATCTATCTATTCATAATTTTTAATCTCCAGTCCTATATCAAGTCTATACTCTTTGTCTTTACATCTTCCCATACAAGTACTACTGCGAAGTAGTATTTTAGTTACTTCAGCTTCTTCCAACGTAGAAGCCACACATTTTTGTTCCTTTGGCTACATTAAGTAGATCTTCTTTTTCCTACTTCTGTTGGAGTTTATCACTCTCTGTGCATTCACTCCAACAGTAAATCTTCTTCTAACAGGTTACATCGGCTTCCCAACGTGGTGGCCTTATTTTTGGTCTGAGACAGTATTTATTTAGGTCAATTCTTCTCTTTTTATCTCAAGTTTCTTTGTTATTTCCGTTTGGTATCTCTATACACATCTTGTTACTTATTTATTTTATTTTTAATTTCTGATACATATCAGGTATTCTTATACGCTGTTTTGATTTTTGTTTATATTTTGGGACCTCATTATAGTATAGGTTTGTGCAACTTACATTCTGGGTTAAATTTGAATTTTTTATTGGGAACTTATATTTAATATTGCTATTAATAATATAATTCATATAAGGTAATTTTTATTCCTTCAGCCAATAGTGGTATAGTTGGAGGTACAACTAAGCATTGATTATTATTATATATATTTTTTCCAAAGTGGTGGTAAGTTACATATAAATAAAAATTTACTTCCAGTATTTAGGTAGTAGGTTTACTTGAGTATACATTATTTATTGGATTATTTATCCATTTATTTGATCTTATATATTTATTTGATCTTATTTATTTGATTATATACTTCATTATATATATATATATATATTTTTTGCTGGCCATTTTGATTTTGTTGGTGTGTTGCGAATATTTTCTCGGTATATATATTTTGCGTGCAAACTTAGGTATCTTTCATACTTCTGTTCTTTGGACTACTTGTCAATAATTTTGCTCTCATCATGTGTGCTTTTAAAGCTGAACATCTTCTGGTGGATGAACTGGATTATGAATTAAAGATTAGGGACATAATGCCAGAGGAGTCGACAACTGTCGATAAAAAACGCAATCTTCTGAGAGGTGCTTTGAAACAAGAAGCTGGCAATAGGAGTTTTCTCCAGATATCAGCTGTATCCATCCCTTTTGAGGAACAACAGAAAGGAATCTCTGAAACATTGGACAGCTTGTCTAAAAAAATCGAAAAATTTAGGGGAACTGTAAAGGATACAGAGTATGCGCGATTAACATCTCGTCTAGGCCATATTTCTGCCCGTGTACACTTGTTACACTGTCCTACCGAAGAACAGGAACCTTTCAAGAAATCTGTTTCTCTTAGAATATTAACACTAGAGGGTGAACTTGATTCTAGAGTTAACCCCATAGCTACCTCTACTCCTAATGCTCCAGTCAATGTATCTAGTTTCACTTACTCCAAACCTGTGCAAGTACACAAATGGGGTATTTCATTTTCAGGTGAAAAACAGCACACTGATGTGATGTCATTTTTGGAAAGGGTTGAATGTCTTCGAGTATCTAGAGGTGTTTCTGAAGAGGATTTGTTTGCTGCATCTGCTGAACTGTTCACCGGGACAGCTTTTACCTGGTTTAGGAATAATAGGGGTAATTTTTCTTGTTGGTCTGATCTGATTAAAAAGTTGAAGTCAGATTTTCTTCCGTACTCGTTCCAGGACGACCTACTAGATCAAATTAAGAATCATAAGCAGAAACCTGGGGAATCTGTTACTATGTTTATTAATACTATATTAGGTATGTGTAGTCGTTTAGACACTCCTTTGTCAGATTTAGCTAAAATTAAAATCATCCTTAAATGTCTATTACCCTTTTATCATCAACAATTAGCTCTTATGGACATTCAGAACATTGATGACCTTACTATAAAGTGCAAACGTTTGGAGGAAACTTTATCCTGGTCTTCGCAACCTCCATCCACATCTCGATCCTATTCTAACTCTTCTTCTCAGCCAACTTCCTTTAGGCAACGTTCTTGGCCAAATAAGGGCCATGATCATAATGTTTCGGTTGTTAGTTCTCTTGTCTGTTGGAATTGTGATCAGCCAGGTCATCCGTTTTACAATTGTGCAATTCCTCAAAGTCGTATTTTCTGCCATGGTTGTGGCCGAGAGAACACCCTTAAAAGGAATTGTTCTAAGTGTTCGGGAAACGAGACGTCGGAGGTCCGTCCCCTGAACGTTTCTCCGTCCAACACCCAATCAGGGAATCCAACCCCATCGTCAAACGAAACTGCTGGACCAAGCACATCCAGCAACCCAAACCCATCTTCACGAAAAGGGAAAGGGGTGTCGTTCAAGAAAACAGCACACACCACAAAACAAAATTAAACCAGAAATTAATTTCTATAGATGATACGTTAGATTCGCTTGATTCAAATGATCACAGATGTTCATTTACAAATTCTTCTTTGATTGGTAGTGTTCAACGTAACAATAATAATTGTGATAGTGATGTAGTTCCATTATCTATATTAGATTCTAGTTTTGTTAATGATGATGATACGTCTAGGTTAGTTCCCTATAACGGTTCTAGACAACCAAATACTTTATATCTAGATATTAATTCTTTATTAGTTAGGAAACAAAATGATAATAGGCCATATCTCCCTATTCAAATTCTAGGACAATCGTGTTTAGCTTTGTTAGATAGTGGCTCTAATATTTCCTTGATAGGGGCACATTCATTAAATTTATTGAAAAATTCTAGTATTCCCATTATGCCCATTTCATCTTTGCGAGTATCTACTGCAGATGGTACAGTTCAGTCCATTACAGGCAAACTCCAAATTGAAATCACAGTGGCCGATTTATGTAGAGAAATTACATTCTATGTTATTCCTTCCGTGCAGAATTCTATAATTCTAGGTATGGACTTTTTCAATGCTTTCAATAGCACCTTAAGTTGTTCTGATTTTTCTTTTTCCATATCTGAATTTAATTTATCTACCCTTAGTGCTATTCATGATTTTGCTAGTTTATCAAGCTCCGAACAAAGGCAATTAGAGAGTATGATCTCTAAATTCACTACTCTTTCTTCAAAAGACAAACTAGGTCGTACGTCGTTAATATCTCACACTATCGAAGTGGGAAATCCCACTCCTTTTAGGTTGTATCAGTATCCCATACCTCAAGCCTGGCAGGCAGATTTAGAAAAAGAAGTAGATTCGATGCTTGCTTTAAATATCATAGAACATTCAACGTCGTCCTATTGTTCCCCACTCTGGTTAACGAAGAAGAAGGATGGATCCTTCAGGATCTGCTTTGACGGTCGAAAACTAAACAGTATCACAACGAACAGGGATGCTTATCCTATCCCCAGAATAGATGTGATTTTGAGCAAACTTCAGAATGCCAAATACATCTCTTCTATTGATTTGTCTAAGGCCTTCTTACAGATCCCACTGAGTGAAGAGAGCAAGAAGTATACTGCTTTTGCTGTCAGTGGTAAAGGATTATTCCAGTTTGTCACCATGCCTTTCGGTCTTGTTTCTGCTCCTCAGACAATGTGTCGTCTGATGGATTTAGTCATTGGTCCACAGTTAGAGCCCTATGTTTTCTATTATTTGGACGATATTTTGGTTGTCACTCCCGATTTTTCCCTTCATATGGAAATTTTAGATAAGTTATTTTTACGTCTTAAGGAAGCTAATCTGACGATCAATTTGGATAAATGTCAGTTTTGTCGTCCTAGTCTTAAGTTCTTGGGTTATGTTGTTGATAACCAGGGGCTAAGGACTGATCCTGAGAAAATAGTAGCTATTAAAAATTTTCCCATACCTAAGACCACCACCCAAGTCCGTAGGATATTGGGAATGTGTGGCTATTATCGTCGGTTTGTACCGTCATACTCTACCTTGTTGTCTCCTCTTACTGATCTTTTGAAGAACAGGAAAAAGGGACAGACCATTACTTGGACTCCTGAGGCCGATGAAGCTTTTCGGCGCGTTAAAGATGCTTTAACGAGCGCTCCGGTCATGATGTCACCTAATTTTGATGAGCATTTTTATCTAATGACAGATTGCTCTAATACTGCTTCTGGTGGCGTATTATTTCAGTTGAAGGATGGCTCTGAACACCCAATAGCTTACACTAGTAAGAAGTTGAATAAGGCCCAGAAAAACTATTCAACCACAGAGAAAGAACTCTTAGCTATCATCCATGGGTTAGAAGCGTTTCGTTATTATTTGGAAGGTCGTAATTTCACTATAATTACGGACCATAGTTCCTTGGTATGGCTTCATAGTATGAAAAACCCTTCTCAGAGACTTTCTCGATGGATATGTAAACTGGCTGCCTATTCATATAAGATTGTCCATAGAAAGGCAAACGGGGTCGTGGTTGCAGATGCTCTTTCACGTGTCCACGATATTAATGTCCTAGATCTGTCTTCTTTAACCCCTGATGTGTGGTATCAGAATATGATTGATAGGGTTACTCAAGACCCACAAAAATATTCTGATTTTAAGGTAGAGAATAATGTTCTGTACAAACACACCTTTAGTCCGATAGAGTCCTTATCCAACATGTCGGAGTGGAAAATAGTTGTGCCTACGCCAAATAGGGAAAATATTCTGCATATGTTTCATGATGAAGTTACAGCTGGTCATTTTGGGTTTTATAAGACATATCACCGCATTGCTGAATTATATTATTGGCCTGGCATGCGGAAGTCTATTAAAAGGTACATTTCTAAATGCATGGTTTGTGCTACTTGCAAACCAAGTAACCTACCACAAGCTGGACTTATGGGTTCCTTCAGAAACATCAATTTTCCTTGGCAGATGATCTCAATGGATCTCATTGGACCGTATCCTCGGAGCTACAAGGGTAATACCTATTGCCTGGTAGTTGTGGATTATTTCACTAAATTTCCTTTAGTTTGTCCTCTTCGTCAGGCCACAACTCCAGCAATTTTGAAATATTTGGAGGAACAAGTCTTTTTGGTGTACGGTGTTCCCCAAATTGTGTCATGTGACAATGGTCCTCAGTTTGTATCAAAGGCCTTTAAAGATCTTTTAGCTAAATATAAGGTTCAGAAGACCTTTTATAATGCTGCCTACCATCCACAAGCAAACCATACTGAGAGAGTAAATCGCAGTATTGTCACAGCTCTAAGGTCCTATACATACCCAGATCACAGAGCTTGGGATCAATATATTCATTCCATAGCTCAAGCCATAAGGACTTCTGTCCATGAAGTTACCCAGTGCTCTCCAGCATATCTGAATTTTGGTAGGAATGTTGCTTTATCAGGTGATTATTTTGGTGTAATTTCAGACAATTCCGAAAATCTTCCTCAAATATCTGAGAAACTTCATCGCTTAGATGATCTCCAGACGTTACCTCATATTTTCGCAGACATTAGGAAGAAGTTAAAAACTTCTTACCTAAGGAACCAGCAGCACTATAATTTGAGGAAACGAGATCTGCGATTCTTTGTTGGTGATCGAGTATTAAAGCGCAATTTTGTCAAATCCAGTAAGGGTGATGCCATTTCTGCAAAGTTTTGCCAGAAGTATGTCCCATGTACTGTCTTAAGGGTAATATCTCCTTTGATTTATGAATTAAAGGACAATTTGACTAATAAGCGAATTGGTCAATTTCATGTAAAGGATTTACTGCCTGACAATACCATGGACGATGTTGATTCTTCAACTTCATCGGAAGAAGATTAACTTAGGGTTGTTTAAGCTAATATCTTCCTGTGTTTGCCTTTAGCTCGTTTTATTATGGTATAGTATTTTAGTCTAAATTTTTAATCACCAGAGAGTGCAGGACCATAGCATAATTTTTAACCTTCGGCATGGTTTGATGACTTCTCACTTATTAGTTACTTATTAGGTACCGAATTCTTGTGTAATACCGCTTGTATGAGTTTATCATTTTTTCTGTATTATGAATTGCATTTTAATTCATGGACAAATATTCTCAAGTACTAATCCAGCCAATAGTATTACCAAGTTGATAATCCCCACTTGTACTTTTAGTTTGTGTACTCAACCTCTTATAATAAAAGGGCTGTTGATTATTAGATATTTGGATATGTCGGCTCATACAAGTATTCTTGCTGAATAGAAATGGAACTATGTTACACTACCATATCTTAGATTATGTGTTATATTTTGGATATTTGATTACCTACTTATTATTATTTTTTTATATTATTTTTATATCATGTAAGTATTGGATTTGCCATATTGGAAAGATGGGGTTTTTAATTTGTTATTGGGTTACGCTATTGACATTTGTCACGGATATGTTAGATACTTTACAATAATTCAGGTCTTTATTTTCTCCACAGTATAATTTTGGAATGAGTTTGGAATTTTGGTTTATAGATGAATGCTTGAGTCTTTCATATTTCTTCTTATGAACTAGTCTGTTAATGCTCAAAGTTGGTGAATACGTGGGTTCGAAATTCAGCAACTGATCACTGCTATCCGATTTCGTAATCCATGTCTTTCATGATTGAGTTTGCGGATGTTTATGCATGATAATATTTCCGGTCGGGAAGTGGTGCGCAACATTTCCTAGCCGTTCTTGTGTAATTAGTCCAAATATTCCAGACACGTTTTCACACGATAATAGGGAAGTTTAGTTTGCTTATTTTATGTCTCTTAGTTCATAGTATATTGATGCTTTGATTATCCATATACGTAGAGTCGTAATGTTAGTGATCAACCCGTCGGGACAAATTATTGATTTTCTTTTTAGTAGATTCCCTCTTCTATCCTCAGGCATTAGTTGTTGCTTAGATTCAGGAATATCTCCTGGATAATCCTATGTATGTTCAAATGAATATACAGTCTTATAAAAAAAATTGGGAGCTCGTTCCCGTCATATTTTGTATTTACCATAGAGTCATAGTACTTATAAGTTACCCTTCATTTTTATTATTTAGTTTAGATAGGCTCATATTACCGAATGAGGGAAGATGTAGAGCTAATTTAGTTATTTATTTAGTATTAGTGGGAATTGGTCCATAAATTTTCCTGATCGTTCTTCTTTGGATATGCTCTTATAAATCTGGTGTCCATTGATAGTCCGATTTTGGATTGAGTGTCCAATTCCACATTTAGTTTGGTTAATGTGTTTGGATTCGTTTGGTATGTTTACTATTTGTATTATTCGGTATTGGTGAGAATTGTTCCATAAATCTTCCTGATTGTTCTTCTCTGGATATGCCATTACAAATCTGGTGTCCATTGTTATTCCAATTTTGGATTGAGTGTTCGATTATTCTTCACTAATTTTAGTTATTGATTTATTTGGTGACTTTAGTATATTTACTTGCGTTAGGGTATGAATTGGCTCACACCTTTGCCTGGTTGTTCGTCCTTGGATATACCCTTTATAAATCTGATGTCCAGGGATAGTACAACTTTGGATTTGCTGCCAATTCGACACTTATTTGTCATTATAAATCAAATCTCATCTGTAGGTTGTTTGGCTTTTAAAAAAAAAAAAAAAAAAAAAAAAAAAAACCAGTCACGTTTACTAGGACTTCGGGTCATCTTTTGCAATTCCTGTTAGTTGCTGCAGTGACCATCCTGCTTTCCCTTGATTATTAGTTGTGATTATTTGTAATCTTGCGAATCAACGGGGAATGATACACTAAGTACTACTACTTTAGTTTAATATGTGAAAAAAAAAAATTTTTTAATTAAAATTTTTTTTTCTCGTGGTCAAAAGGGAATGTGACGTTCCGCCCCTTATAGAATCCATTATTGATGGGAAGATATTATTTCATTATTTTTAGAATTATTTTCTTTCAATGGTTATTAAAATATAACATAACACCATCACAGAATTTTAAATGCTTGTGACGTCACATTTTAAGTGTGGCAACATTGGTTTGCTTGCGTTTGACAGCGTATCGATGGGAGAGGGGAATTGAATTGCCCACGGAGATCGTCAGCCAGCTAACGAGAGGGCATTGGCTTTCTAGAAGTGTGTCGGAGTGTCAGGTCGGTAGCTTGATATTTTACCCACAATTTCAAGATCCAAATTATAATTAAAGATTGAATCCATCCAGCATTAGGGAATATAAAGTTATTAGTGAATACGAAGTTGAAGAATTTGAATGCAGATTTAAAATGAGTTCCGGCCTGGTAAATAAAAAATTTTATTAATTTATTTTCCGCCATATTGAAATTTTCTTGACTAACTTGCTAATTAAGTTTCATGTCGTCTATGTTCATGGTTTCTATGGTTTATTTTCATGGATCAAAATCATCGAGAGATAATTGAATATTCTTTGCTAATTTGTGCTTTCTGTTGGAAAATAGAGCTAATTTAAACTCAATTTTTTTATATTCCTTTCAAGTCTACAGATCTCCTATCTTTTGAACCATGATCAAACAAGTATCCATTGCCTAATCATACTATATTTCATCCTTGTATAATATATCTATATACCTGTGTATATATTATAATGAAATATTTTTTCACAGTAATTATATCTTGTAGCCAAATTGAAAATCACATGTGTTATTTGAACAAGGTCATCTGATAACAACTTAATAAAGAGTCGAGCTGTCTAGTCATTCAAGTTTTTGGACTTAATGACCTATTTCTTCTTATTCCCATAGGAATAAAAACACCTCCTCGTTTCTCTTGCTTCTTTTTGACACATTGGTGGATTGGTAGTAATACCATATGTGTTTTTTTTAGCCACCACTATGAAATCATAAAAAAAAAGAAAACCTAAGACCACCAAGGTAGACCACTTCTAGAGAGACGGTCACTAGGAGACCAGCCTGGAAGATCTCCATATCTATCTTTTTCGCCTGTACCTTCAACTGGTTTTTTTTCCACCTGTTTTCTTGTACCTCCAGCAGGACAGTTGCAAGAGGGAGTTAGCACCCCCTTGTGCTCATTGCATCCCGGTCAATTTGGGGAATACACAGCAAGGAACGCACCGCAAGGAACATTGGAAGATTGTGAAAAGGGGTTTGTGTTGATGAACATTCGGTTTGCTCTAAGTAAAAATTTAGACTGTTTTTTGTGATTTTCAGGATACTTAGTTTATTCATATAGGTACTTTATAAATTTATTGCACATAACCTTTCCCTTTTCAAGATTTTTATAGTATTACAGAACAGTATAATAATTGATAGCGTTCCCCAAAGCTGCGTAACCTCCATGGTGAGAATCTCTGAGCTCAGATACTTTCCCATACAATAGTGTTGGTACTCTTATATTTTTTTTATTATTCTTTGGCTTGTTTCCCTTTTATATAACTATTTAAACTCCTTTAATTATTTTAGTATATTTTAAATTAAATTTTTCAAATTAACTTCAAATATCATTAAAAATTTCTATTATTCAAATTATTTAACTTTAACTATTAATTTTTATATTAAATTCGAATAAATCCCTAGTACCCATCCCCTCAGGAAGGTACTAGTTTTACTTGCCATTATTATTAAGAACCACGAGTCGGTAAAAGGATCTTTGGTATCCAGAACTCCGTTGGTTCACTTAGGGACTTGGTACCCGTCAACTCATTGAGTTGTACATACATATATTAAATATCTTGTTCATATTATCAGGTAGTATTGAATTAAGTGTACGTATGATATTCGTACCATTGTTATTGGGTGAGGGTAGTTACTGCTAACCAAGTGTAAGTTGTACTTTCTGTATTAGAGGTACCCTTATTCAGATTTTCTAACCTTATTAAGATTATTCTTAGATTATATTTGTAAGGTAATTCTGTAAATGACTTTCACTAGTATTTTTTTTTGTCATGTTAGAGTTACATACTAGTTACTTGTCTTAACTCGGAGATTGTGAAAATCTGGTAGTTACATTCAATAAATATACATTTATTGTGATTTTTTTTTCTTATTACTCCTTTATCTTGATAATATATTTTATAACTTAATAATCTTTAATAACATTTAACCTACTTGTACTACAAATTTAATATACTCTATAGCAGCGTAGAATACCTGGAAGAGGGTTAACCCAGTTATCCTTCTTCTGGCGCCCAAAAATTTATTCTATTTTCATTATATTATTATATTTACCTTATCTACTTTGTGAACAGTGTCTTAATATCTTCTTTTCTAGCCATCATTGTCATTTCCTTTAATTTATTGTCCAGCCAGAAATAGCCGTGCAAATTGGCCGAATCCTTCCTTGAGTGTCAAGTGGCCATTCTCTTGCATATTGAGCTAGCTATTCAAGTTACATCTATCTATTCATAATTTTTCATCTCCAGTCCTATATCAAGTCTATACTCTTTGTCTTTACATCTTCCCATACAAGTACTACTGCGAAGTAGTATTTTAGTTACTTCAGCTTCTTCCAACGTAGAAGCCACACATTTTTGTTCCTTTGGCTACATTAAGTAGATCTTCTTTTTCCTACTTCTGTTGGAGTTTATCACTCTCTGTGCATTCACTCCAACAGAAAATCTTCTTCTAACAGGTTACACTGTCTTTTTGGTGAAGTTGACGATTTGTGTTTTCTGAGCATTGACTATCAGTCTCTCTTGTTTACACCAGTCGTCAACTATATTTAGGGCTGCTTGCATTCTTCCAGACACCACCTGGGCAAACCTGCCCCTGACAACGATTGCTATATCGTCCGCGTATCCTAGACAATAAAAGTTTTCTGTGGACAGATTTTTGAGAAGATCATCTACCAAGGTTGCCCAAAGTAGAGGTGAAAGAACTCCTCCCTGTGGACAGCCTCCACCTACTCTTGCTTTGATGGTTGCTTTACCCAGAGTGGATATTACTATCCTATTCTCCAAGGATGCCCTTATCCATCTGCAAATTACCGCAGGTGCGCCTCGTCTACTCATACCCCCTATCAAAGAGCTGGTAGTAACATTATTAAATGCCCCTTCAATATCTAAAAAAGCTGCCATTGCTATCTATTTGTCCTCCATTGACTTTAAGATAAGCCTATTTAGATCATCCAATGCAGAGTCCGTAGATTTACCAGGTTGGTAGCGTATTGACGATTGCTTAGAGGATTATCTTTTAGCACTTCGTCCCTGATGTATCTATCCAGAAGCCTTTCTAGTGTTTTTAATAGAAAAGAGGATAGACTTATTGGTCTATATGACTTTGGTGTTATGTCGGATATTTTACCTACCTTAGGCAAGTATATAACTTTAACCTTTTGCCATATTTTCGGTATGACTCCCCATGCTAAACAGGCTTTGAGGAGCTTGCATAGGTGTGGTATCAATATCTCCAATCCCATATGCAACAGTATCGGATATATGCCATCTGTCCCAGGAGACTTATATGGCCGAAATTTATTTATAGCCCATCTAATTCTGTTCGGTCTTGTGATTGCTGTGGCTATTTTCCAATCTATAGATCTCGGCCTAATCAGCTTTTGGTCTATGTTGGTTCGCCTATCTGCATCATTCAGAAATGTTGAGAACGGAAAGTGCGTGTTTATCAGTTCTATAAGTCTTTCTTCTTTGGTGTCCGTAAATTTGCCATTAGCTTTCTTTAGGAAACCTACTTCTTTAGTTGTAGCACCATCCTTTGCCAGGACCTTATGGATTCGAGAACAGGCCGGGATATCTGTAATCTCCTCGCAAAACTCTCTCCAAGAATTCCTTTTAGCTTTCCGAATTTCTTTATTGTATAGCGTTAGCTTATACCTGTAGGCATCCCAATCTTGGTTACTTTTGGCTTTGTTAAATAGGCTTCGGACTTCCGACCTCATCCTCTTTAAGCCGTTGTTCCACCAGACTGTATTACTACCCGTATTTTTCCTTGTTTTTTCTTGACAGTTTTCCTGGTAAGCCGCCATAATAGCTTCGCTTATTGTTCTGCATGAATATAAGCCAACACATTTATAATGTTATCTTCTCTTCTTACTCTACGATTTCTTCTCAAAGTTGGAGTTGGTTGCACTTGGCCATGTTGCCTTAAACGTAAGGCTAAACGACGAAAAACCATTCTCGAATGCCGTCTTCGGAGGGGATAACGCAGTGCATACTGCCTAGAAGCAATCGCCGCATTTTCAAAACATTGAAAATAAGTTCTCAACATATCAAAGGCTTCTTCATTCGTAAACGGCATGATTTGTTGTAAAAATAATTTTTACATAACATTAAATTAGATGTCAAAGGCAGGAACTGTCAAAATGAATATCAGCGTGATTGACAATTTGGTGTTTTCTTTCATTTTATTTTCAGTTTCTTAGATAATGCCTGCTTCGCTTAAATGCGATGTTAGTTAAGTTTGATTTTTAATTTAATTTATGAAATAATAATATTTATTATTAATAAATTATGAACTAATGCATTCTCTCGCTAATTAAATAATTATTAATGATAAAAATAATAGGTAATAATTTTATTATTGTGAGATGTAATATTTAAAAATAATTTTGAACCTTATAATTATCAGTATGTAAACCTATTTTATTTTTTCAATCCAAAACCGTTTGTCTAACGAAAAAAAGTAAAGAGGTTCTTTTTGTGCTTTTGTTCTTTTGAGCAACTAATAAGAGATTACAAAACTGATTTTTATTTTGATAAAAAACAGTGGCATGCCATTTTTTAATGTAATAAAATTATATTTTGGTCAATATCAACGGTTCAAAAAAAGGTAGATAATAAATTCTTTTCATTAAATTATAGAGAAATTTATCCTTTTTTAAAATATATAAAAATTAATATACCATAACATTTGTTTTTTTTTTTGAACTTAAAAATTTGCTACCATTTCAGTTAACGCCATCTAGCGGCGACAGCAAACGCCAAAAATTCAAAACCAAATAAGCGTTTTGTAGTGCAAATTATGCTCTTTCATATGAGCCTAAGTTTGCTAAAATCGGTCAAAAGAATAGAAGAAATCTTGGTTTGTTTAAAAAACAATTGAACTTCCCCCACCGCTTTATTTTGATAGATAGAACAAAACATTTTAGACAAAAAATGTAGGGAAATGATCTGTAAACCTGAAAATCATCGATAAACTTTCATTAGACAAAATTCTATAAAAATCCCATTTTTCTACTTTGTGTTGGTTGTTACGTCCTCTAGCGGACGTTTGACAAACTCGAAAATAATTTCCAGCAATTTCTCTTGGCGACTTTTATCATGATTTTTTTTTCTCAAATCTATACGACCAATATCTTATGAAATATGGCCGCTCGCTACCCTTAACTGATCACCCTGAACGTTGTAATAAATTATTGGTTATTAATATAAATGAGGTAATAAATAAAAAAACCTGCGACACAATATCTTTTTTTCCAAAAAAAGTTGTACTGCCACTGCCACTGAAAGCACACATCATACTTTACATATTGACCAAACTTAAACAAAACCTACAGCATTTACTTTTGACACCTCCATTCGAAAATAACATATTGGTGTAGTATTCCACGGCCACGCCGTTGGGTTGGTCATTACTACGGATCAGGGGGTGGGCGGGGGCAGCCACAAAACATACAATTAGCAGTGATTAGGAACGTTCTGGTTGCCAACTACCGAAATACGCGTCAATTATTATAATTACTTAAACACACATATTCTAACGTTAACCTGTTCTTTCATGACTGCAAGTAGTGTACTTAATATTTACTTATTGGATGTTGAAAAATATTCATGAGTGCTCTTGTTAGTAAATTACTAAGATAAATAAGACTGCAAAGTGTCATTATGATCCAGATATTATAAGCATATTAAAGTTTTGCAAAAGTAAGGAAATATATTTCTGAAATAAGCAACAGTGATAAGATTTTGAATAAAAGACATGTTATTATTCAAAACCTCTTTATCTTTTTCCATTCTTCTTAACACCTCGATATTCGTCCTGTCGTGACTCTATCCACCTAACTAATTCTTAATATTCTTTTGTAGGTCTATAACTCGAAGGCTTGTAATCTCTCCGATAGTGTTGCCCAAATGCAAGACCAAGATGAGACTTTGAGAGTCTTGGTCTTGGTCTTGCACCAATACACCTGGTCTTGTTCTTGGTCTTGTTCTTGGTCTTGGTATTGCACTTCCGGTCTTGGTCTTGGTCTTGGTCTTGCAGCAAGAGTCTCGCAAATCTCGCAGTTACCCACTAGCATATTGCTATTTATTAAACGTTACTTTAGATCTTAGAACAACGTAACAGTATAGGTACATTTTCAGTTTGACTTAATACACAGGGTGAGGCAGATAACCTTCCTATTAGAAATATCTCGAGAACTAAAAACAACAGAATCATGAAAATTGGAATAGGGGGGTTTTGAAGAGTAAGGTATACCGGAAGTTGCTTATAACTTCGTTTTTTAAAATGGAACACTCTGTATATTTTTACATTTCTGAATTCTCGTCCCTGTCTTCTTTCTAAAAGTATCAGGTTTTGTAATGTTTTATAGGGTAGTTTAAAAGATAATTACGTTTTCTTATTAATTTCGTAGCAATTTTCACACCCTGTAGAATTGTAGTTATTTGACATCAAAAGCTTTATTTATGTTCAAATGATTTTTAATATAGTCTACTATTGTTAAAAATTATTAGTACATATATTTAAATGTTGCATTTGATATACAGGGTTGGTCGAAACTCGGAATGAGTATTTTCTGAGTTGGCTTTAATGGAATTTAGGTATTTTAGTATTGTAATAAAATGATATTTTATGGTACTTTTTTATTTCTTAGGCATTCCCTATACCTAACTGCTTTAATTTGTGCTTAATTGTTAATCGCACCAACAATTTTAACTACGTAGGTATTTTGATAGCTCAACCATTATTGGTAATTTTTACGATCAGTCTAGATTAATATGTATTCCTAGATTAATATGTATTCCGAAAAATTATTTGCGATTGAATATGTTCACGACCAACCAAATAAAACTTCACCTATTTTTTGTTGCAATTAATATTTGGCTTAAATCACCAATAACTCACAAACTACAGCAGTTAGGTATAGGGAATGCTTAAGAAATAAAAAAGTACCATAACATATCATTTCATTACAATACTAAAATACAGGGTGTTCCATTTAAGAAAACTCAGAAAATACTCATTCCGAGTTTCGACCAACAATTTATTCTAAAATTAAAAATTTAGCTATACATACTAACAATTCTTAACAATAGTAGACTATATTAAAGATCATATGAATATAAATAGAGTTTTTGATGTCAAACTACTACAATTCTATAGGGTGTGAATAGTGCTACGAAATTAAGAAAAAAAAATGTAATTCTCTTTTAAACTACCCTATATAACATTACAAAACCTTATATTTTAACAACGAAGACATCGAGGACAATTTAAAAATGTAAAAATATACAGAGCGCCCCATTCAAAAAAACGAAGTTATAAGCAACATCCGGTATAATCGGAAGTAGGAAATAGATGAAAATATTTTCATTAAATAGACCACTCTTTAAAACCCCTTCGTTACCATTTTCATGATTCTGTTGCCTATAGTTTTCGAGATATTTCTAATAGGACCTTTATCTGCCTCTCCCTGTAGACATAGTAAAAACCAACCAAATTAATAAATGTCTAAACAACTCACATCGGGTGGGGTTTGAATCCACGAGCTAAACTATCCCTGCCTATACTCTCACTAACTGAGCTGTCTACCATATCCTACGGGAGTCAGTCTGTCGCTTTAAACATTTGCATTTAATAACCTTATATTATTACATATGTGCTAAAAGGGGTGATACACACGCGAGTAAGTACGCGAACTTATGGCTCGACGACCTTTTTCGCGCGTGTATCACAGCAAGTACGCGTACTTTAAGTCCGCCGAGTAAGTACGCTGTCGATCCAACAAGTTTGAAATCTTACTCGTAACCCGTACGTGTATCACTGCCACGAGCCGCGACCCTCGAGCCATCATGTTATTGCGTTTAAAGTTACACTTATATTTTCACTAATTAAGCAAATTCCTAAAAATAATTCAATCGTTTATTGCTGAAAGACAAGTTAAATTTATAAGTTTTGATAAAACCGTAAAACACTAATTTAGGCTATACTTAATTTATTTTTTATTATTTGTTTTTGAGTAAACCTAATTATTTATAGGCTGTTTTATCCTCCTGATGAAAATATTTTCATCTTATCTATGATATTTTGTTTGTTTATGCCTATCTTGTATTAAATTAAAGTAGATCAAAAACAAGTGTTATACTTCACATCATGATTTTGGCAGCTTACCACACTTATAAAAAATCAAATTATTCTTCTATTTAAC
The DNA here is from genome assembly GCF_917563875.1 of Diabrotica virgifera virgifera. Classification (NCBI taxonomy): domain Eukaryota; kingdom Metazoa; phylum Arthropoda; class Insecta; order Coleoptera; family Chrysomelidae; genus Diabrotica; species Diabrotica virgifera. The sequence goes on from NC_065444.1 coordinate 205,306,143, forward strand.
AAAACCTGATCAAAAACATAATCAAACTCTACTGAAAAACATAAGATTTCAGCAAAATTAGGTACATAAAAAATTTAACCACGAGGACAGTTTCTAAATTTTTTGCTATCTACCGACGGCGACCGCGATCTTTAAAACCCGCGTACTTAAAGTTTGCGTGTGTATCACACGCTTTAAACATGGTTAAAACACAAAAACCCAAATAAATGACATAAACTTGACAAAGAACATTCTCTGTCTAAAGAAAGGAATTTTGTTTGACCCATTGATATAAAATTGCACACTCTGAAGAAAGATTAAAAGTACAATGTTTCATTTTTATACGATCTGGTATTTAGAATCCTACTAACTGATAAGGAAAAACAATTGAGTGTGTATCGTATTATATTTTTTATCAACCTTAAAAAGTTTCAAGTTACTGTCGGCGTCACAACACAGATTGTTTTATGAAAGGACAGCTATTCTTAAAATCTAGACAATTACATACAATTAATTTCAGAGCGAAGGTGTGCGTCGCCGTCGTCTGCTAGGAAAGCATGTATTACAAAATATTTTATTTTTACATTGTAATAATTTATTATGACTTCTGAGTACGTGTCAAATAAATATGTCAAGTGTTCTTTTAATGAATATTTTGATTCGCTATGTATATTTATTGTATTGTTCATAATCCGCATAAGTCCAATTTTCCAAATTTTTGTTACATGTTTTTTACGTCTCATAGTATCTAAGCAGATACCCGAACTACTACTATATTCCCGAAACTGACACTCAATCCTAACTGCAAGACGCAAGAGTCTCGCAGGCTTAGTCTTGTTCTTGCTCAAGTCTTGCACGGTCAGTCTTGGTCTTGGTCTTGCTAAAATAAAGCGGTCTTGGTCTTGGTCTTGCGACAACGCAAGAACAAGACCAAGACTGCAAGACCAATACCTATTTTGGGCAACACTACTCTCCAAAAGGTATTTCTTTAATATCCAAGCCTACAACCAATAAAGGAATACGGAGAACTCGTAGATTCACAGAAGTCTTATCTTTAAAGAAATTGTAACGTCCCTGCTACAGAATACTTTTTTCAGTTTCTTGAAAGCATTTCTTGCCTGTTCTATTCTTGCTTTATTCTTTTTTGAGTACTTATTATTTTCATTAATTAATTGTACCCAGATATTTATATTTTTTACTTTATTAATTTATTCTCCATGTACCTATTGCTAATCTTCCTTGGCGCTGTGGGGCTTTTTTATAGTTACCATAAATTGTTTGTTTTTTGTATTCTTGTGACTTCTACCTTCCTGTCAACAAATTGTTTTAAATCCTCAAGACATTCCGCTAATAACAACGTTGACATCAGCCAAGCTCTAATTAGAAATGATTCCTGTATTTGTTGTTTCCAGTGTATTGTATGTTTTATTAAATAAGTCGAATAATATTCCTATTTGCTGTTGTGCTATTAACTGTATCATGTCTACCGGTATTTGGTCAGGACCTGTTCTATTTTTGTTCTTTTTTCGCTTTATTGCCTCCATTACCTCATCTTCTGTTATCTCTGGGACGTTGTCGAATTTTTCCTGTTCCAGTACTATTATATCAGTCCGTTCGTTCCTAAATAGGTCTTGAATATACACCTGCCATCTTTTAGCCTTTCATCCACATCCACAGTGATGAGCGCGCTAATAACCGCCAAAATAACGCAAAACATGGAAAACATAAAAAGAATTGACACTAATGGAAGTGGGAAATTTAGCGATAAAAACGTATAAATTTACATTCTATTTATTGTTTTCCACCTTTAGACGTATTAGACGAGTTTGACAACTGCCACTGTGACAGTGACAGTTTCTGTTGACATACTCCTCTGATACGTCTAAATGTATGAAGCAACAAATGTAAATTTATAGGTTTTTATCGCTAAATTTCCCCATTCCACTAATTTCATTTCTTTTTATTTCACAACTTATACGTTTTCCATTTTTTTCGTTATTTTTCCGGTTATTAGCGCGCTCCTCACTGGATAATTATTATTTTGCAGCAATATGTTTGATTTTTTCTTATCAGCCTTTTATTTCTAAAATTCATAATATTCCAGCATTCAACCGTACCTTATTGCAAAAAATATAATATGTTACATGCTTTTATTGTTTCCTGTACACACTTCGATTAATACTTACTTTTAAAATTTCTTTACAAAAATGCCAGTGTAAAAAGCTTTTCTCAAGGTGCATCATAATAAATTTAAAATAACTACTTTCGTAGAATCATTTGTTTGCTAATGGAAGTAGCCGCATGAGCGTATAAATACCATTTAATGTTTTATTTTTATCGATTTTCTTTTACTTACAAAGTGTTTGTGCAAATTAGAAGTATCAATAAAAGATATTTATAATATAAATAAGTTTTAAACGCCTACTTAGAAGCTGCTTAATGGTTTTACTTGGTTAATTATTACGGTTAATGTATGCTTGGTATTAAGGAAAAAGAGTAAAATGAGTTTAAAAAACGAAATATGTTCTAAGATACATACCTACATACTGGAGTAAGTGTAATGTGGGAATGGGTATAAAATATACACATAGTTTCAAAAGTTATGCTTCACCTAAAATTATGCTCATTTTCATAGTTGATATTTTCGTGAACAGATTCACAGATTCCGCTAATCAACGGAAACTTTTCGTTTATAAATTCTCAGTCTCTGTGTTATTGCGCCGCCGCTTCTGCAACACTTAGAGTAGATTTATTGATGGATCCGTATGTAGTTTTGTCTTCTGAATCCAAATCTGAAAACGGCATTTCGATTTCTCTAACCGTCTTCGAGATAATCGACCTCAAAGTCTAAAATGTGACGTCAAACTCCTTTTATTTTCCGCCGACACACTAAACGTCAGCTGAAATCGTTTATAGTAAGTAGGCTAGTTTTTTTAATCTAAATTTGTTAAGCAAAGCATAGGTTATTTACATTTGAGTTTGACACTTCGTGAATGTCAAACTAAATTTTAAATTAAATATTAATAAAATATCAATGACATTTATTTGATAGTGAATTTAATTATTATATAAAATAAATAAGATTTTCAAAAATACAATTTGAGTATATTTTGAAAGCAATAATTTACTAATAACTTTACAAAAATTTATATGAGTATACGGCCTTCCCTTTAATGGGACTACCTAATGATAAATGGACTGTTCCATTTGTTATGAAATGAAAATTGTTATTATAGTCGGTTCGCTAAACTCAGACACAGCTGGTTAGTGATTTTAGTAGGTAATTTTTTTTGTTTTTTATTTCCAATTTTGCCGAAATTGGCAAAATTACTAATTATTTAGTAATTATTAACAATTTAGTAATTATTTTTTTGTCGAATTGGCAAAATTACTGACTAAAATCACTAGCCAGTTGTGTCTTTAGCGAACCGAATAGATGAAATGTTGTTTGGAATAAAAAAATTATGGTCTTATTAAAATACGTAAATAAACAAAGTTTTCGTTATGATAATGCTCGCATTTTCAGCTTGTTTTTTTATAGTTTTAAATTTTTCTTTGGTATTTACACAGTTGGGTAAAGGTTTACTTAAATTTTTTTTTGAACTTATACCGGATGGGAGAAAAGAAATGTTTTTCTTATGTTAAGTTTGAGATATCCTGGACGGAGGACAAGGTATAAGAACAGCAACAAAACTAAATTAACAATAAAAAAAAAATTAACAAAACTTCAAAACAAAAAGGCACACAAGGTTAGCAATTCTGGTTGACACCTTAAAGGGACGATTCCGAACAAGACCGCAAACCGCAAACTCCAAACCGCAGCGACAGACCTACTGGTTCATATGGTTTCTTATGAGCTGTATGTCGAGTAGAGCAGCACTATCGCCGCCGCACGCAGAACGTCGCCACCGCAGACCGCAGTACTCCACCAGACACCAGAACCAGTAGTGTCGCCGACCGCAGAGCGACAACACGTATCTTTGCTGTTTCCAAATTGACTGAAAAGTGTAAAGAATTGAATTTCTTTTGAAAATGAGTATTTCGAATGAAGAAGAAGAGCAATTAATTAATTTTGTAGCAAAATATTCAGTTATTTACGACGCAAGCTTCCTTCAAATTGTCTATTTTTAGATAGAGACCTAGTTGACTTCCTTTTTCTTTTGTAATGCAAAAGTAAAAGATCGCCGTCATCATCTTCTTCCATCAAAAGAAATAACATTAATTTATCATTGTTCATTGCGTCTGACATCCTACTTATACGACTTTTAATATTATACTATTATAAATTCCAATGCTGTTGTCGCTATTATGTAGATGCAGTGCAGTTCTGCTCGGAATTGGTCTGACCGCAGACGACACTGTCGCTGCAGTCTGCGGTCTTCAGTCTGCAGCCACTTTCGGAATCGTATCTTAAGAGTTATTTGTCGACCAGTGCGCGGTATGCATAGCGCAACATAAGAGAGACGAGATTGTTTAATGGAGGCTCTGTGATGTTTTGCGGTAGAATTTTCTCGAGAGTAAGTACATATTTGATGTTTACGTGGAGACTATTTAGATAGCGATAGGTACGTTGCACAGATTATTTCCTTTGAACACATTGTTTTATTCGCACTACATATTATAGTGAATCATTTCATTTTAGTGTAGGATAATACATGGCTTCCTCGCGTACCGCATGTCGTCAGTTGTTAAAATACATATTTAGAGTAAAACCGTCTAGTTTATTTGTTACTAAATATATCAGAAAAACTAAAAAAATAAAATGTTCACAAAATATGAGACTAAAACATAATTTCGATGTATATCCACCTTTGTACCATTTCTACTCTACAAAGCATCTCAACTCAAACTTTTGTTTAAGTTAAACCACATGTTCAAGAATAAAACCATCCATTTTCTTTGTTTCTAAAGATATCAGGGATATTAAAAAAACTAAATGTTCACAAAAATAAGACTACAATATGATTTCGATTTATACTCACACTTGTTACCTTGTTCTCCCTATAATATGTTTCAAATTTAATAAAAGAAAAACATTTCTTTTCTTCCACCCGATATAAGTAGAAAAACGAAGTTTGAGTAAACATTTGCCCAAGTCTGCAAATACGTCAACTTCAAGTTTTTAAGTTCGTCAAAGAAGTATTATACCGCTAAGTCTCTTTAGCTCACACTAAAAAAAAAATTAGTTCATAATATTGATTAACAGTGATTATTGAATAGTATTTCGTAGTAAAAACAATTTAAGTTTTTGTTTCAAGAACTTTTAGACATTGATGAATGTATTTGGTTATTGTCACAATGATTGAATAATAATTGTGAAAATAATCAATAACATTTAATTTATTCAGCCAATAAGTTAGTTTCGTATATTTAATAAATAACGGTAGTTCTGGCAAAAAAACACTTTCTTGATTTCATAAATGATAAGCATTTACCTTGGTTTATCGTGACATCGTACAGATTTCATTAAAACAATGTACAAATGTTGTTAATATAGAATAAAATATGATTATTCCATATATGTAAACTGATTGTTATGACAACGAATGCATTAATCAATCTACTATTGGGTTTAATAACCACAATCAATGTGTTCATGGTAACAACAAAAGCAATTGTTGAAAAAATAAAAATAATGTTTTGCCTGGCCATTTGAAATGTAACGGCTTTTCTTTATCGTGATACCCCGAGCTTGTCCGTCTTACCCCTGTTTAAAAAATAATTATTTGTTAAACAATGCTGTTACCTCTGCCGAAGTGCCGAATAATTTCATTTCGTTTCCAAGTGTAGTCCGTACTGGAAAGAACTTTTCGTGTGTCTATTATCGCATTTTTTTGTTTTTATAATATGTAATTGGTTTTAAGTAGCACTTTGTCATAGTGGTTAAGTTAAAATACATTGCGCTGGAATAAGTATTACCCCCTTACTAACTTATTTATTTTTAGAGCATAAGCAAAAGGTAAGACCCCATTTTAACAGTCCCCGTTTCAGCGGTTCTCGATTCCACCGACCCTTTTCAGCAGTCCCCGGTTCAGCGGTACCCATTTCAGCAGTCCCCGGTTCAGCGGTACCCATTTCAGCAGTCCCCGGTTCAGCGGTACCCATTTCAGCAGTCCCCGTTTCGGCGGTTCTCGATTCCACCGACCCGTTTCAGCGGCGTTTGGTTCTGCAGCATGCCGTTTGAGAGGTATCGTTCAGGAAAATGAGTAAAAACAGGACCCTCTTGGGGACAGTAGTTTTAACAATAAAAAATGAATTTTATAAAATTATTTTTTCTTTTTTTATATGCATTTTTTCATCAGCTTTTCATTGAGCCTACATACAAGCACGGAACATAAAAAATATATAAGTTATTCTAATTGTTTATAAGCTAAAAAGTCAGGTCTTTTTCAAACAGTTTTTTTAATAACAATTTCAATAAAATGTTAAAAATTTTTTAATATGTCTTAAAATTAAAGTCTCAAATAATCGACTGCGATCTGCTAAATATCTCACAGAGTCACTGTAGGGCAAGAACAGTTGTATAAACAATTGCTCTCTGGGATAAACAAATTGAATAACTTATAAAATATTTGGTCAATCTGGTTGAAATTTAGCCCACTTAAATAACTCATTAATTGACATAATTTAAAGTCATTAAATTTTACGTCATTGTGCAAAAAATAAAGTAATTAATATTTATAATTTACTGCAAAAATGACGGTTTTTTGCAATTATCTCGGTCAATTGTTTATATATTACAATATGCTTACCACCAAATTAAAGAACTTTTTAAGATCCACATTTATTTGAAACATTTTTCTCTAAAATGTACAAGAAACGTTTTATAGTCAAAAAACTGCTTTTTTCATTCTTTGCAATTGTTTAAAAAAAAAGCAAAATCAGCTGTACGTCTTCACGGAATTATCATCAGTTATCCCTCATCTAACGTTTAAAACTTTGAAAACCCTGTAGAACATTTTTACCTGAAATCGATGATTTTTTTCCATATTAACTGGGGTATATACCAGATACTTAGATATTACCTGTATATTTTCAAACAAGAATAGGTTAAAATAATATCCTACAATAAAACTAATTACTTATCATTGTCATATTATTATTTTCTTATTGAGACCGCTCTATTGGGGACCGCGTTTATGGGGACCGCTGAATCGGGCACCGCTGAATCGGGGTACCGCTAAAACGGGGACCCGCTGAAACGGGGACCGCTGTATTGAGACCGCTCAATCGGGGACCGCGCTTATGGGGACCGCTGAATAGGGGTGAAGCCAAGCAAAACTCTCGGATAGGTCGATTTTTAAAATAATCATAGTATATTATAAATTATAGCATCAATGTTTCGAACTTTTCTTAAATGGGAAAGTACATCATGGTGGCATCTCGTTGAAAAGCTTTTTAAATACTGATTACAAAAATGTATAATACTCTAATCTTTTTTGAGAGCGTAGTCGCAAAATTTCGGTCGAATTCTTTTTAAATGTATTAATTTTTTTCGAATCCTGAGAAAACTAATTAGTATTTTTGAAAAATTTAAAAGCACAATAAATTTATTACAGTATTATCGAGGGTCTGAAGCCCCTGAGAACTTCTATAATTATTATTTTAATAAGTCAGTCAGTCTAAGTAAGGTGAAAAAGAGAAAATTTAGTATGATTTTAATTTTAAATATACCATTAAAAAACCTGTGAATGAATAGAATTGCTTGTAAGAATAACCGTATTTATTGTAAGAATGAACGGAATTAATTGTAAGAATAAACGGAAATAATTGTAGAAATAAAAGAAATTGATTGGATGCATGAAGCATTATGCGTTAGGAGAAATAACACTGTTATTGACACAACGAATGGTCTTCGTCGGTCAATTAACGACGTTGTTGTTTCAATGAATAATATTCGTTGGCTCAGTGAACAGTGTTCGTAATATCAATAAAGTGATATTATAGTAAAAAACCAATACAGAAGTAAAAACTTCGAGATGTATTCTGGTATAAAATCGTTTATTTAAAACTATAAAATGTCATCGATTGCAGAACGTTTTCGTTCTAAACAGAACATCTTCAGTGCATCCTGCCGAGTATTTTGAAACTAGCACACCGTAAATAGTGTTAACATCATCATATATGGTTTACATAATGTAATATGTTAAAATGTTATGGCTACAAGTCGATGTTAATGGATAAAGTGGAACACATGCTAAAAGGGTGCCATGGTTCCCTGCTCGAAGATACTAGGTACTTGCCAATTCAATGGGCACAGACCAACTGTTGGTCTGTGCCCATTGAATTGGCAATTACCTAGTATCTTCGAGCAGGGAACCATGGCACCCTTTTAGCATGTGTTCCACTTTATCCATTAACATCGACTTGTAGCCATAACATTTTAACATATTACATTATGTAAACCATATATGATGATGTTAACACTATTTACGGTGTGCTAGTTTCAAAATACTCGGCAGGATGCACTGAAGATGTTCTGTTTAGAACGAAAACGTTCTGCAATCGATGACATTTTATAGTTTTAAATAAACGATTTTATACCAGAATACATCTCGAAGTTTTTACTTCTGTATTGGTTTTTTAAACTATGGTATACAGCCAACTATTGGGATTTTCCCATTGATTTTTTATTTGATATTATAGTATACATAATGAAAGTATTATATATTAATAAATGGATGTTCATCCATTCAATAAACGTAATACATTGGATCAACTAATGAAAATAATGAATTGATGAACATCGCTTTGTTGTTCCAATAAAACCAAGAATTGGACAAATTTTATGTATTGCTTTTGTTGTCTGAACTAACATTTTTTTAATATTACGTACCTTTTTCGTTGAGTGCATGTGAGAAATATTATAATAAGAAATGCACTTGACAAAATGTATCGCAGGCAAAAGGATCTCAAACCTTAGACATGTAAATGATGACAACTTTAATAACTAGTGTGTTATGCAATAACAACTTGTGGTAAATGCAATAAATGTGGTCTCAAAATTAATAAACAAAACAATAAAAACTATGGTATTAGATTATTCAAACTCATGGCAAACAATAACCTTTGACCATTATAAAATGGTTAACGAGTTAAATTGTCTAGAATCCTACATTATTAGTAGCACTTTTGTAAAATTCAAATTTAGAAGAATTGGAATTTCCGAAAATACTCTGAATTGCCTATCAAAATATTAGAAAGATTACTCTTTTTCGGAAAACGCTAAAATCAGATTGGTACGCTACTTGAATTTTTACTATATTCAGTTAGGGGTCCGTAATATGAACAATAAAAAAATTAGAAGATGAAAGAGAATTGCAGTCTTAGAGATGTTGAGCTGAAGAAGCATGGCTAGGATCTCATGGACAGAGCACAGAACAAGTCACTCAACCCTCATAACATTCAGACCCAAGTCTTTTTTTTTTCGCAGAGGTGTCATAAAGCATCTCGGATATATTGCAAGAAGAAATGATGATAATCTTCGGAGACCTGAGTCCATAAGAACAGAGTAGACCGGAATAGAAGCCGATTGAAAGAGATAGTTGCTCACGATAGTTGATCATAACACGCAGTATTGAGGAAACGATTAGAAAGACAGAGGCAGGGAGAGATGTGTAAGAGACTAAAAGCTGTATAATTATGGACCTATACAATGTTTAAAGTACTGTGGACTGCCACAATATCAAATAAGTATGTATTCAAATGAGAACGTCAAATAAATGTTACTAGCATCACGAGGAAAAAAACTAGAATGTACCAAGCATGTATATATATAAAGGGTTGTCTACAGCTAATGCCGTTTCCCTTCCGTCAGCCAGGACTTCCATTTTTTTCGATCTTCCCAGTCTCCGTCTTCCAATCCTTTCTTAGACATGGCTTCGTCGACTTCATTTTTCCAAGATCTTCTAGGTCGTCCTCTTCTTCTCGTTCCTCTTGGGCTCCATTCTGCAACCTTGTTTATCCAAGTGTTTTCTGCTCTGCGTACGTGGCCGCACCAAGCATGTTATGGCAAATAAAATAATATGAATTATTCTGACTAACAATTGAAAGCAAACATTGTCATGAGAGAATAAAGTATAGTAACTAACAAATTTATGTAAACGGTATGGAGTTATTGATACTATGAGCACTAGTTAGATCACGCAGATGTTAAATGAAAGATCACGAAATTATTATCGAGGTACTACTAGTATGTACATAACACCTTCACCATCCCATTAATTTATATTATTTATTAACATTAGAAAATAATGAGTTGGTATACCGACTATTGTATAAACATATTTTAGATATTAAACTTAAATTGTAATTGTAAAATATAGGAATTTCTTGTATTTTTTTAAATTGTTGTATGTTAAAAGAAAAAAGAAAAGAAAAAAAATATAAATAAAAAAATAAAAAAAGAAAGAAAAAATATAAAAAAATATATACAAAAAAAATAATAGAAAAAAAAAATAATATTTAAAAAAAATATAATAAAAAGATATGTAGATAGAAATGAATGACGAACTTGGACAGTCCATAGTAAAAAGCTCTCGAATTAAGTAGAGGGCTAAAGAAAAATGTTGCAGTTTTTGCTGTTGAACTCTGAGAACAGCATTTAGAAATAAATAAATAAAAAAATATATTATAAAAAATTATTTAAAAAAAAATACAAGAATAATTATTTATTAGTAGAAAATTGTTTATTAGAGATTAATATTAGTATTAGTTTTAGGATAAGATACGAAAAATGACTAATAAAATAAAAAATAGTAAAATTGGCGAATCGATTTAGTGTCCGCAGTCATATAAACCCAAACAAACAACAACAACAACACATAACACCTCAAAACGAAAAAAGTGAGGATGTTCAGATACACAATAAAAGTGGTCGGCAAACTTTTTAGCCAAAGAGCCAAATATGAACATTACAATTAAAAAAAAAGTGGGAGCCAAATTTTATTGTTCAGCAATCTTTTATTACACTAAATAAAACTAAAGGGTATAGTCGGTTAAGATAGTGAAAAATGTCAAAATTAAAAAAAAAACCACATGTTCTACATCAAAAAGTATTCGACCAAAAAAAATTTTTAACCCCCATCCATAACCCCCAAAAAAATTAAAACGTGTTTTTCGTTTTTTGGCGATATCTTCGTTTCTAACCATCGTAGAAATTTCTATTTTCTTTCGTTTTCTAAGGTTTTATTTCCTACAACACCGTAGTTTTAACAAAATTTTTGGCGCAAAATCCATTTTTTTAAATGTTGATATGTAGAACCGAAAAGGGAAAGAACAGAAAGAACAGAACAACAAACGTGAGATTTTTCAGCTGATCATAAGAATCAGGAATACTATTCGAAGCGTTGAAAATGATCATGTATTTCTTCTCCAGGTCATTCAAAGCAGACCACTTGTGTTGTGAACATTTTTTGCTTCTCCGATATTTACAATTCAACACAAAGACGCTCTAATTTAGAGCACCATACCTCCTTTTTTCGTTTTCGACATTTTCGTTTCTATACAAATGATACGAGCCGTTCACTGTGCTTCGGAGGGTACGTTAAGCCGTCGGTACCCCGGACTAGTGTGAGCATAGACACTAGCTACTTCAAAACGAGTGAAAGACGCAGTGGCACCGGCGGCGGCACCTGCTCCAAAGGAACTCCCCCGCAAACCTCAAATGACTCCAACACACACCATCAATGCTTAGACCTTTTTCCTTCCAGTCGAGCTGCTTGAATATATTTTCCAATGCTAAGTAAAGGTAAAAAGCTTTGGTGAAATAGTATCACCTTGTCTAATACCTTTACCAAGACGCACTTTTTCCGTTTTTTCGTCTTCATTGATTTTGATGTGGAATGTGGCCACTTCATAAATGTTTCTAATGAATGTACATAGTGTACTGTGGGTCTGATCGAGCATCCTTTAGGGCTGACAAGAAGGAGCAAATTTCAATATTACCGAAAGCCTTGTGAAAGTCAATAAATGTCATATGTAAAAGTACATTATATTATGTGGTTTTTTCTACCAGTGTTCTAATGGTTTTTAAGTGATCATTAGTAACAAACCCTTTTCTAAATCCCGACTGTTTAACCTGTTGATATAGATCAAGTTTTTGTGTTATGCCGTTGGTTATTATTCTTGTTCACAATTTGTATAAGAGTGACAACAAACTTATTATAGGTCTGTAGTTTTCGATATTAATAGTGCCTTCTTTCTTCTGTAAAAGTATATATTACCTATTTCGGCGTTTTCCCACAGGCTGAGTAGATACCATTTTTTCTGTTCCACCGTCCACCTATTCAGCACTTATTCAGCAAGACTTTCACAGTAGACCAGTAAGGATCTGTGAAAAAACGTCTATTTTTGGATGTGAGAGGTGGCATTCGGATTTTTGTAGATAAAGTTAGGTGACAACTTCAGTAATAATAATTGACTTATGCTTCTTCTTAAATATGCCCGGAAAATTAATAAAAAATTAAAATATTTAAAAATTTCGAAAAATGTCCATTTTTTTCTGTTTTATTTGCTTATAACTTTAAAACTATTCGTTTTGGAACAAAGTCGTAAAGAAATAAAATAAAGATAATTGAATTTTGTATGATACACGACTAGTCAAAAATGTCTCAACGTATTACCTTTTTTGCAATATAGCAATAAATACAAAATAAGGGGGCAAAATACGCATCTTGTTATTCAATGTTTTTAACCACTTTGGTGGCACTTAGAACCTTAGTAATTCACTTAGGAAATTAATTGTAACATACTTAAACAGTGTACCAAATTTCATTAAAATGGGCCTAATAGATTTTGCATAATAAATTTGCAATCTAAATGTTTTTAAAAAAGTTCAAATTTTTTAAAACCTTTCTGAACAAAAAGTAGACCATTTAGAAGTTGCCTAATTTTTTACATATATAGAGGTGCTCTACCTATCTAATACACTTTACACAATTAAAATCGGATTATTTAAGGGGCCTCAGCAATGTTTTAAACATAAACAATTTTTTGGCTTATAAACAAATAGCTTTGTTTAATAATAAAAAAAATAATTTTTAGCAATGTAAATAATTAAAACCGGTATAATTTGACTTAAACTTTCAAATGCTGTCAGCAGAATTGCTATTTTATTTTTTAATCAAAAGTTATTCGCGTTCAAAAATTGCAATTTTTCGAATTTTTGAAAGTTCCACTGCATTGACCTCGAAAACTATGCATCCTACGAAAAAACTTTTAAGAACATTTTTTGCTTAGAATTGCCCAAGAAATACAAAAAAATGTATTATTTTGCGAAAAATCGATGTTATGTAATTCCTCAAGTTCTTTGTTTATAACAATCTTATCGACATCCGTATCAACTGTTACCCAAAAAAATCGTGTTCTACGGGTCAAAAAATACATAAAAATCTTTGGTAAGTCCATCTAAATAAAGGAGCCCGTAGCACCCCCTCCTGGCCACAGGACTAATTTGTTTATATGCCAAAAAATTGTTTATAACTTTAAAGCATTGCTGAGGCTGCTTAAACAATCCGATTTCAATTCTGTAAAGTGCATTAGATAGGCAGAGTTGTTCTTTATATTCAAAAAAATTGACAAATCTTTCTATGTTCTAGTTTTTGTTGTGCAAGATTTTAAATAATTTTAATTTAAAAAAAAAGTTTAGATTGCAAAATTATTATTCAAAATCTAGTAAGTCAATTTTAATGAAATTTGGTATACGATTTTAGCACATTACAAAAATTGTCTAAGCAAATTAGGAAGGTTCCAAGTGTAACCTAAGTGATGGAAAATCATTGAATAAAAACAGGCTTGTTTTGCCCTCTTATTTTGTATTTATTGCTATTTTGCAGCAAGGGTGATAAATTAAAACATTTTTAATCAATCGCATCTGATAGAAAGTTTAATTATCTTTGTTTTATTCTTGTACGACTTTGCTCCAAAATGAATCGTTTTAAAGTTATAAGCAAAAAAATTAGAAAAAAAACGAAATTTCTTAAAATTTTTAAATATTTTTTTTTTTATTAATGTTCCGGGCATGTTTGCGAAGGAGCATACATCAATTATTATTAACGAAGTTATCACCTAACTTTATCCGCAAAAATCTGAATGCCACCTCTCACATCCACCTAAAAACAGATCCTTACTAATCTACAGTCTCTACAACGATGTTGCCGTCCATTTTTTTAACGTTTAATACAATACAATTATTATACATACATATAAAATTCATAATTTTGTGTCCTTAAATTCCTGAATATTACTATATTATGTTCGATGTACTATACGTGCGAATGAACCTAAATGAATTATTAATGCTTTAGTAAATGGAAATCACATTGGATAAAATATTCACTGTTTACATAATTTTATGACAAGTTTGTCCAGCCGGTCCATACTCCGTATGTACCGTAAATATTCAATAAACATTCTAAATACAGAGTGGGATGGAAAGCTTTAGTTTATGTCTACAAATTATGCTATTGAATAGTTAGGTATATATGTATACCTATATGATATAATTTAATCTTTCAAATTAATGAAAAAATGCAGATTTTACAGGCTGTTTATTCTATTGAAAGTTGGTATTATAGGTGCGTTTAACATAGTGTGTATTGTCAAGAATATTTTGACCCTACCATAATGTATGTATAAGTATCTATGAAATTAAAACCTTCTGGCATTAGAAATTATTATTAGGAAAAAGGTGTCCATTTCTCACGACTGTTGTCTAATACCTAGAAAAGGACAAGACACAGTACCTAGACAAATACCTAGTATCTAGAGATAATAATGTACTCTCTTCAAGATGAACCACAAAATTTATTAAACACAATATAAGGTTAAAATACTTGGACGCGTTTTATTTCAACACGAGCCATCATCAGCAACTCGGACTGGGACGTTTCGCCGTCGCCGTTTCGCCGTCGCCATTTCGCCGTCGCCGTTTCGCCGTCGAGCCACTTCGCCGTCGGCTGTTTCGCCGTCGGCTGTTTCGCCGTCGAGCCAGTTCGCCGTCGGCCGTTTCGCCGTCGCCATCCAGGCATTGGTTAAGTTTACAAGAACGTGATAACATACTAACTTTTTTTATACTAAATGTCGCAAGAACGTGATAACATACTAACTTTTTTTGATACTAAATGTCAGTGTAAATAAAATGCTGATGTGATGAACAATATTGAGAAAAGGGATTTCAATTTCAATTGTTTTTACTGTATCAAAAATAAAAAACTTCATTATGCAAAAGTAATAATCGTTCGAAAACCATTCAAAACTTATATACAAGTAATAATCATCCCGAAATTATAAGTACGAATGCTAACAACGAAATGACGACGGCGAAATGGCTCCACAGCGAAATGGCGACGGCAAAATGGCTCGACGGCGAAACGGCGACGGCGAAATGGCGACGGCGAAACGGCGACGGCGAAATGTCCTAGACCCTCAGCAACTACAGGAACAACCAACCAACAAGAAGGAGAATGGTTTGAGGAAGTGATCTTGTGGAAAATCCATCTTGTGAATATCTGTGAATTCATTCAAAGGAGAGATTCTCCACAAAACTTCTTACTTAAACAATTTTTCTATCAATTCCAGTATCAGAATCACAAAAACGTGAAGTAGTACATTTCTATATAATTTTAATGTGTATATTGTATTTTAACTTTATCGAGCCTAACTGATTCTTTCTCCTTTCTGTTGGTTGGTTGTTCCTGTAGTTGCTGATAATGGCCCGTGTTGGACCCGTAACTTTAAGTGACAAAAAACGAAGAAATAAACTTTGAAGAAGCAGAGGTAAAGGAAGCATTACTAAAATTAAAAAACAGAAATTCAGCAGAAGAAAACAGAATATTGAAACTTTTAAAGTATGGAGGACAAGATGTGACCAAACAACTGAAACTAATCCAAAAAATAATAAAGCAAAACAGACTTAATACCACAAGAATGAAGATCGAACATACTAATATCTCTCTTCAAAAAGGGAGACTGAGAGGCAAATCGCAGCCGAAGAATTATAGAGCAGGAAATTTAGCACTAACAACACCGGAATAAATCGATTTTTAAGCACCTTTACAACACCTAGAGACTTGCAACTTTTTGCATTGTGTTCAGTCACGATGACGTCAAGAAAAACTATAGAAAAATGGGTGTAATGCATAGTTACATTTTAAATCTTAAGGTATATAAAATGCATCCAAAAGTACATAAACATGTCAAAATAAGCATATTAAGGGGCAGATTTTGTTACTCAGGGGGTTTTTGGGGTCACTGAGCTGCTGAGCATCACTACCGACCGACTGACAATCAGGACCGACCTCCAGAGCACCTGGTGTCCAGGGCCACTGCTAAGGCACGTCATCTGGAGGTTCGAGGGTTAGCAGTACTAAATTAATACAAACTGATTACTTGGAGGTTTTTGGAGTCGTTGAATACGAATATTCCATCAAAACCGACCCCCGAAACACCTGCTGCCCAGTGTGACTGCAAAGCCACATCATCTTCTAGAGATTCTAGTATTTTCGGCATTATGTTGGTGCAAATATTTTACTTGGGTGGTTCTTGGGGTTGCTAAAAACGAATACGGCATCAGAACCGAAAACCGGAGCACCTGGTGTTTAGAATTAAATCATCTTCTGGAATTTCGAGCGAGATCGGCACTAAATTGATACAAACAGATCAGACGGGAAGATTCAGCGGTTATTTAACAAGAATACGCCATCAGAACTGATCTCCGGAGCACCTGATGCCCACGGTCACAGCTAAAACACGTCATCTTCAAGAGTTTCGAAGGTGTTCGGCCTTAAATGCATGCAAATAGATTACTATGCGCTTTTGCGGTCGCTGAATATGAATACCCCATTAGAACCGATTCCCCGGACCACCTGGTGCCCAAGGTCACTGCTAAGGTATGTTATCTTCTAGAGCTTGGAGGGTTTTTGGGAACCACTTACACCTGGAGCTCGTTTCTGATGGCGTATTTTTGTTAGCGACTCCAAAAACCACCGAGTAATCTGTTTGCACCAATTTAGCGCCGAAAACACTCAAAAGTTCTGATAACGTGCGTTAGCAGTGAACCTGGGCACCAGGTACACCGGTGGTCGGTTGAGATGACGTATTCGTCTTGAGTGACCCCAGAAACCCCCAAGTAATAAAATATGGCCCTTAATACCCCTACTTTTACATGTGTATGCACTTTTGGATGCATTTTATGCACTTAAAAATGCAACTATGCATTTCAACCCGTTTTTGTACAAGTAGTAGACTTTTTCCTGACATCATCTTGAACACAATGCAAAAAGTTGTCTCTAGGTGCTGTATTTAAAAATAAATTTATTTTGTGCTAAATGCCCTCGTCTATGATAGAGGAAATTGAAATTAACAACCAACCAACCATTGTGATAACAAAAAAACCGAATAAAATTATAACAGTAGTAGAAGAACAACAAGGTTTTAGGTCTAGATGATCATGCACGCTATAATTATATTGAGGCAGGTCAAGAGAAGTCATTAAGAAGGCATTTGACAGGGTCGAATTAAAGGACGTTAAATCTATTTATTGTACGCAAGAGAGGTACCTCTCGGAATAATTAAAATAATCAGTAGTAATTGCACAAGAGCTCTGAAATTATTGAATTTTTCCCGAGTGACACTTTGACAGTTTTAAGTTCACGAGCCGAAGGCGAGTGAAATTATGTCAAAGTGCCACGAGAGCAAAAATTCTATATTAATTTCAGAGGTCGAGTGCAATTTGTTGCGATTATTTCATGAATAAAACTGTTCAAAACCAAAATTTTATTGTAATTTATTTATGTAAGTACCATTAAACACACAGTTTTTATAAATATTTGACGATTGAAACTCATCACTTTTATAATTTTTAAAACATTAATTGTCATTAATGTCACTGAATGTATTTTTTCGTAGCAACGAAGGGCATCTGACGTAATATACTTAACGACGGGAGATTATCAAAAATTATCGATTTAATTCAGATTTCTGTAGCTTTCTATTGGTCAGAATCTCCTATGAATGAAATAATCGAAAATATTTACCAGAAGAATACAATAAAAGTAAAAGTTGAAGAATATCTAACTGACCCAATTGAAGCTGGCAATGGGATAAGACAGGGGGATTCCATGAATCCTCTATTATATTGAGCCCTAATTATATTAAATGGCAATATAAAAACTTACCTAACGAATTAAGTCCGTAGTGGGCTTGGTATACTGTACTAGAACTACTTATTGGTAGGGCAGGACTAAGTCCTGAACTTTGGTTTAGTTGACCTAATGACTGTCCAAACCCACCCATTGAACTTTGGCTTAGCTGACCCAATCCTGAAATAAAATGATGACTTAAAAATCTGTAAAAAGTAAAAACATTAAAAAAAAACTTATTAAGTTACTAGTGCTGTTTCCAGGGGGGATACAACGGCCTCCTTTATTCACATGGACTTACCCAAGTTTTTTTATGTATTTTGACCCGTAGAACACGAATTTTTTGGGTAACAGTTGATCCGGATGTCGATAAGTTTGTTATAAACAAAGAACTTGAGGAATTACATAACAGCGATTTTTCGCCAAACAAAACATTTTTTTGTATCTATTTGGGTCATTCTAAGCAAAAAATATTCTTACAAGTTTTTTCGTAGGATGCATATTTTTCGAGATAAACGCGGTTGAACTTTCAAAAAATCGAAAAATTTCAATTTGTGAACCCGAAAAACTTTTGAATAAAAAATAAAATAGCAACTCCAATGCTTACCTCATTGGAAAGTTCAAGTCAAAATATATCGGTTTGGATTATTTGCATTGCTAAAAATTTATTTTTTTTATTGTTAAACAAAGCTATAAACAAATAGTGTTTTAATGCATGCTACGTACAAATTGCCTATTTGTAGGCGCGCCTACTCGTTCGATTTTTTATGGGAGTTGCATTGAAAACATCACTCAAGTACTATGTGTTTATAGCTTTGTTTAACAATAAAAAAATTAATTTTTAGGAATGCAAATAAACAAAACCGGTATAATTTGACTTAAACTTTCAAATTCGGTAAACAGAATTGCTATTTTATTTTTTAATCAAAAGTTTTTTGGGTTTAAAAATTACAATTTTTCGATTTTTTGAAAGTTCAACCGCGTTTTTCTCAAAAATGGTGCATCCTACGAAAAAGCTTGTAAGAACATTTTTTTTTGCTTAGAATGGCCCCAAAAATACAAAAAAATGTTTTGTTTTGCGAAAAATCGCTGTTATATAATTCCTCAAGTTCTTTGTTTATAACAATCTTATCGATATCAAAATCAACTGTTACCCAAAAAATTCGTGTTCTACGGGTCAAAATACATAAAAAAACTTGCGTGTATCCATCTGAATAAAGGAGGCCGTTGTACCCTAAATGGCGACAGGACTATACACCAATATTCCAGTTTCAACTGTGAGTTATACAAATTTAAAATAAAAATGTATACCATTTTTATTCAGTTGCAATGCGAAGGCAAAACAATCTTACTTTTCAATTAGAATACGGAGTGCAGTCCAGTCCCTTGAATCGCGATTTTCGGCTCTTATTGGAGCCTTCATCGGAAGGAACGTAGGCACTGTTCTCCATTACTAATTACAAATTACATTACATTCTCTATACAAATTTAGTATGAAATTATTTCAATCTGTGAACTAAATTCGCAACAACTTTCACTGGATGTTTCTTCAGAGAACGATGAAGCTTCATCAAGTTTTTTTGTTATGGCATAGACTTGGGTGTCAATTAGCTAGTCACAACTTTTTTGATTTTCTATTCATACATAAAGAAGGCAATGCCAATGAGGTCCTTGGAGTTCCATAGCAAACTCTTCCACAGCTCTCTACTAAATTCAAAAGCTGCAGGTGGCCGCTATGGACTATCCAAGTTGCTCACCACATTTTTTCATTATACATCTTCTTCTTTTTCCATATGTACATAATATATCAAATTATCAGGATTAATTAATTTAGAGGTTAATTTTAGTTTCACAGATAAATTTCATTAAACAATCATATATATTTTTGCTGTTCAGAGACAATAGATAGGATATATTGAAAAGTGGAAAAACATTACATTTTATTAAATATTAATAAATTAACTTCATCAAGTTAACTTATAGAACTTAAGTAGTCTTCTTGGGCAACCCTACTTTAGATTATTGAGTGATACTGATTGACTGATACTTAGGACTAATAGTCACCTTAGTAATTACGTATTAGCAACAACAAGTCTTCTGCTTACCACCATATTGATTTTTCAATTATATGTAGTGTTCAAATTTTTATCTCTTTTTCGTATTTTAAAGGAATCTGCAAGTCCTTTAGTGAAACTTTTTAAAAGCAGTATTTATTATGTCATTATTATTAATTAAAGAAATTCCTTTATCTGAGTAAATTAAATAGAGTGAGATTTAGAAATAAGAGAGAACTTTATTCTTACCCGTTGCCATACCAGCAACTCCCCATCTTGATTCCGACGTACTAAACATGCTTGACCCACAGAGACCATCACCCATTGCACCAAAAGGGGGAAGACCATGAGAAGGTAGGAGAGCACCAGGAGTTCGAAAGACATTCGTGGTCTTCTTCCTTTTCTTCCATTTGGCGCGTCGGTTTTGAAACCAAACCTGTAAAAGATATGTAAAATTTAGTTCGATTTAACAATAGAAATATTATATTTGTAGATAAATTTCGATAATATATTTAGTTGATAGTGGCGACCCTAACTCAGCGGCTTAGAATAGCATATCAAGCCTCAACGCATAAGTTCCATTCTTTCCACCGACAACGAAATTTTAAATTTCTAAAATTTATATGATAGTAAAGGATCCAATATAAGATCGATTTGCACCCATCTGTTTAATGGATAAAGTTATTGGATATGTAATTTACCATGTCAACAATTACAAAAAACAAGGATTGCCCACTCTAATCTTGTTCTAAATATAATTAATTAATAACTAAAAAATGACATTCTTTTATGAATTAAAAAAAATTCGACCCGGTCAGATATTATTTCAGATATTTTGGTTCACTATAAACAAAAAAGGTGTTTTTAATTTTTCTCTAAAGTTGATCTAGTCCATTCTTTCACGGTTTTTGCTCTAAATTTTAAAGAACCGCTTGGATTGACATGAAATTTGCCATACGCATAGCTTACATGTCAAAGAAAAAAAGTGATATTGTGCCGACGTGTGCTTTTGCCCTGGGGGTGACTTTCACCCCCTCTTGGGGGTGAAAAATATATGTCCAAAACAACTCCGGAAATGGGTAAACTGACTAATTTTAAGTAACTTTTGTTCTATAGAGCTTTTTCGCCAAGTAAACACTTTTCGAGTTATTTGCGAGTGAATATGTTCATTTTTCAACAAAATAACCACATTTTTAGACGGTTTTTCGCAAATACCTCAAAAAGTAAGTATTTTGTCGAAAAAACCGTCCTTAGCAAAAATATAGCCTATAAAAAAGTAAAAAAAATTGTGTACGCGTTAGGTCTCTGGATCTCGTAGAACCAGAGTTATAGCCAATGAAATATAGATTCATATTCACCAAATTTCAAATAGAATATTTCGACGTGAAATATCCAAAAAATTAAGCACTTTTTGGGGAAAATTCATTTTAACTTTTTTAAAGTGTTTAAAAAAAGCTTTATTTCTGTTTTTACGAAAAGTTTCTGGCATTAAATTTAAGCAAGTTACGCTCAAAATAAAGTTGGTCCCTTTTGTTTTTGCAAAAAAAAATCGGGAAGACCACCCCCTAATTAGCAACTTAAACGAAATTAATCGTTGCCGCTCCATAAATTATTTTACTTATATTGTGTTTATATGATCTGTAAGTTTCATCGATTCAAAGTGTTTATTTTTGAAAAAATTTGGTTTCAAAATAAAATTTTTAAAAATTTAAATTTTTAAAAATATGCTCTTTTTCAAAATAACTTAAAAATTGTTAGAGATACCAAAAGTCTCGAAATACAAAAAAAGGCATATTTGCTTTTCTGAATATCATGTATTTTTTGTTTTTCTGTTAGACAAAAATTGATCAAGATTTGGTGTTTCTAAATTTGAATACATTCGTGATCAGTGACTAGTTCTACCCATTTTAACTACAGCCGTTTCAATAATAAGAACTTTGAACCGATGAAACTTACAGATCATATAAACAATATATACACGAGTCAAGAAACTTGTGAAGTCGTTACGATTAAGTTCATTTAAGATACTAATTAGGGGGTGCTTTTCTCGATTTTTTTACCAAAACCAAAAGGGACTAACTTTATTTTGAGCGTAACTTGTTTAATTTTGATGCTAGAAATTTTTTTTATAAAACAAAAATGAAGAAAATGAAGCTTTTTTTAAACACTTTAAATAAGTTTAAATGAGTTTTCCCCGAAATGTGCTTCATTTTTGGTTATTTCACGTTAAAATATTCCACTTGGAATTTGACGAATATGAACCTATATTTCATTAGCTATAACTCTGCTTCTACTAAATAAAAAAACGTGATATATTCACTATTTTATTAAATTTTTTTATAGGCTATATTTTTGCTAAGAATGCTTTTTCGACAAAATACTTACAATTTGAGTTATTTGCGAAAAACCGTCTAAAAGCGTGGTTATTTTGTTGAAAAAATGAACATATTCACTGCCAAATAACTCGAAAAGTATTGACTTAGTGAAAAAACTCTATAGAACAAAGATTACTTTAAATTAGCCAGTTTACCCATTTCCTGACTTTGTTTAGACGAATATTTTTTAACCCCCAAGAGGGGGTGAAAACCACCCCCAGGGCAAAAGCACATATCGGCACAATATCACTTTTTTTCTTTGACTTGTTAGCTGTGTGTATGCCAAATTTCATGTCAATCCAAGCAGTTTTTTAAAATTTAAAGTTTTTGCAATATTTTACCGTTAATGAATGGACTAATCGTTTTCGAGTTATAAGCAATTTAAAACTGAAAAAAGAACGAAAGATGACAATTTTCAAGGCTCAAAAACAGAAGTAAAAAATATCATTTTTGTAATCTTCAAGTACATAAATTCAAGTTCAAACATTTTTCTATCAGGTCTCGATAAAAATTTTAGCCGTGTTTTATTCTAAAACATATTTTTTTAATTGTTAATGAGGAAGGTTTCTTATGGGGAGTTTGGCATTAACAACTTAACAACAATGTTTCAGAATGAAACAAGTCCAAAAAACTTATCAAGAACTGGTAGAATAAGGTTTGAACTTGAATTTAAGTATTTCGTAATTTTAAAGATGACATTTTATACTTATTGTTTTGATCCTTGAAAATCGTCATCTTTCGTTATTTTTTCAGTTTTAAATTGTTTATAACTAGAAAACGATCAACTTTAGAGAAAACCAAAAGACCTTTTTTTGTTTAGAATGACCTAAAAAATCTGAAATAATATCTGCCCGGGTCGAAATTTTTTTTAAATTTATAAAAAAAATGTCATTTTTAATTATTAATTAATTATATAGTTAGAACAAAATTATAAACGGGCAACCCTTGTTTTTTGTAATTGTTAACATGCTAAATTACATATCTAATATTTTTTATCCATTAAACAGATCGGTGCAAATCGACCTTATATCGTATCTTAGACAATGAGCAGTCGCCGTGTTTCAGAGGATACGTACAGGAGTAAACCTTCCTAGGCTAGGGCGCATCGACACTAATAACTACCTGAAACAGGGTTATAGCGCCGGAACCTGACCGAAAGGATCTTTCCAGCAAAAATGCCATACGATATTATGTATCGGGCCATATCATATATATGTTATAGTCAAAGCCCGAATTTCAGTCACTCCTAGGTTTGACTAGGCAATCCTCAGGTCTGACTGACGGTCTTAGTCAAAGCCCGAAATAAATTACAGTTTCGGCCTTTGACTAGTCAAACCTAGGAGAGACTAAGTTGGTTAGGCAAAGGTCGAAATTTAATTTTATGAAATCGGGGTTTGACTAGTCAAACCCCGATCATCTATTAAAATGTCGTAATTTGTTAGATTAGATTTATTAAAACGTCATTTTTTTATTTTAATAAAAAATTAGTGTTTATTCTCACATGTTGAGGCAGTATGGCATTTAGTGTTTCACAATACGTTGACCTTTTACACTTACATTATTTTGAAGAACATTTCTTATTGCAGTAGCATTTTTAAAAGTCTTGCCCTCCAAATTTAGAATATTTTGTACTAATTCCTCTTAGAGACAGCTTAACGTCTGGAACATCTTCGAAAATTAAGAAATTGCTATTTGCATTCTTTTACTTGATTTCTTGAATAAAGTGTGTTTATTTTTCCGTATTTCGTACCAACTCTATATAAACCGTCAATTGTTTTATCTTGTATGATACACAAAATATTTCGAGTATCTCCTTTGGCTCTATCAAAGCTGGAGATAGGTATTGTTACAATTTTTTCGATCGAAATTGGAGGAAATTACACGAAACAAATGTGTGTTACACCATAACAAATGAGAAAATTATTTCATTATACAGGGTGAGTCACCACTAACGGGACGGAAGATTACAGCGAAATGGTAAAAGATTTGAAAAAATTTTTAAATTAATAGCTTGTAAGTTGATAAAAGCTACATTTTAAAATTATTTTGAAATATACAGGGTGTCCCAATAAATGGCGGCGTATCGAAGTTATATTTTTTCTTATGGAATACCCTGTATTTTATTGCATTTTTTAATTGTCTCCAAAAAATAAGGTATAGTTTCATAAGGCTTCCCTATACCTATGTACAGAGTGTTCTGAGTTATGTTGACTTTGCTTAAAATGTAAAGTTTTAAAAGAAGGCTTATTCTCAACTTATTAAAGAAATTATAAAAATATTACTTTTACATATAAATTTTTGGATATTGGTTGAATGTAATCCATGATTAATTATTACACATTTATCTACAGGGTGTCCAAAATTTACAGTTTCATTATTGACGTATTCAATGTGTCATATGATGCTTATTTTAAATGGAACACCATGTATATTAATAAATAATTATACTTAGCAAATTTACCTCTTTCGAATGGTATATTGATGTCCTATACCTAGGTCTCATATTTCTTGCATATTTTACAATTATTTAAATTATTAATCTGTAAATCGATTTTAAAACAAAAGATGAAGTTAATTAATGTCATTGTATGACATTGTCATTTTATGACAATACGGTCTGGTAATTATCTTATAAGTAATGCATTCCATGATCGATTATTACACATTTATTTACAGGGTGTTCAAAATTTACAGTTTCATTATTGGATTATTCAATGTAGCATAATATGATGGTTATTTTATTAGAACACCATGTATATTAATCAATGATTATACTAAACACAGGTTTCTCTTTATAATGGTATATAGATGTTCTATAACTAGGAGGCATAGTTTTTGCGTAATTTACAATTTTCTTAAACGGTACATCGATTTTAAAAATATTTATAGTCACTCTCGATTTTTAAACCCATCATCTTGGCATAGTTGTTATAGAGTGTAGTTGTAAATAAATATGTAGGTATATTTTTAGCTGCTGATTTGTAAAATAAATTTTTTCGTTATTGAAAATAACTAAATACATAACGAAACATATAGAAGTTGCTGATTTGTAAAATAAATTTTTTCGTTATTGAAAATAACTAAATACATAACGAAACATATAGAATCTTAAAAACAAATACATAAATAATACAAAATGAACCACAACTTAGTATAAGTAAAAAATTATCAGTATTGTAATGTTCAAAATGTTTATACAACAAGCGATATTAAATGATTTGTTTACATTATTTAACATAGCTGGTGTTATAGACGCAAAAGCGTTCGAAATTCTTAATTTCATAAAAATATCATCTGAAGTAGTAGAGTAGGAAGTGTAGCATTTACAATATTTTCAATATAACCCCATTTAAAAAAATTCATCTCGGTCAATCCTGGTGACCTAGGTGGCCAAATATAGGTATGGACCGAATCTATCTATCCATTTATTTCTAAATTTTATGTTGTGGTTGTTCTTAACATCACGTCAAAAATAAGCTGGAACTCTGTCGTCCAATTGGAGCCACATGTTTGTTCGCACGCTAAGTGGAAGGTTTTAAGATGCATCAAAAAAAACTTATTTTAAGAAATTTAAGAAAGTTGCTCCATTCAGATTTTCGTCAAAAAAATATGGGTAGATAACGTATTCGCTCAGAATACTGCCCCAAACATTAACACTTCATCGATGTTGGCGATCAACAGTAAAATGTTTGTTTACTGTATCATAACAAAATGAAAGCTATGTCTATTAAATAGACGATTATTATGAAAAGTAGGTAGATTCGTCTGTACACAATATATTCTTAAAAAAAAAATCAAGATCTTCTCCAAATTCTAAGTCTATAAACGAAAAGTTAAACGTTCCTGTTCTGTCTAATGCTGGTGTAGTTGAGTTTTATACGTATGATAGTGGTTTTTCTTATGTATTCTACATACACTCGTTTGACTGATTTCGAATTGACTCGAAATTTTTCACGTACGTACTAGTATTTGGGTTTTCCGTAACAGAAAGCAGGATATCAAGTTCGTTGACGTCAACAAAAATAAATGGTTTATTTTTATTTAACTTTTCGTACCTATGCAACATTACCAGTAGCACGGAATCTATCGAGAAATCTCTCAAAAGCGTCCTTTTTTGGGTGTCTTCTGTCAGGATACTACTAAGAGACAATTTTAAAAATATTCCACAATGCATAGTAGCATGTCTACTCTTTCATAGATAGCGTGATTATTCATTTTTAGGAACAATTAAATTTGAATGTAAAAGTCATTTTTAATTAAAAAAAATTATCATACACGGATGTTTATAGTTTTGATAATTACCAGACCGTACTGTTATAAACTGACAATGTCATACAATGACATTAATTAACTATATCTTTTGTTTTAAAATCGATTTCCTTGTTAAGAATTTAAATAATTGTAAATTACGCAAAAACTATGACACCTAGGTATAGGACATCCATATACCATTCGAAAGAGGTAAATTTGTTTAGTATAATTATTTATTAATATACATAGTGTTCCATTTAAAACAAGCATCATATGACAAATTGAATACTCCAATAATGAAACTGTAAATTTTGAACACCCTGTAGACAAATGTGTAATAATTAATCATGGAATACATTCAACCCATATCCAGCTATTTAGATCTAAAAGTAATGTTTTTATAATTCCTTAAAGAACTTGAGAATAAGCCTTCTTTTAAAACTTTACATTTTAAGAAAAGTCAACATAACTCAGAACACTCTGTACATAGGTATAGGGAAGCATTATGAAACTATACCTTATTTTTTGTGGACAATTAAAAAATGCTATAAAATACAGAGTGTTCCATAAGAAAAAATATAACTTTGATACGCCGCCATTTATTGGGACACCCTGTATATTTCAAAATAATTTTAAAATATAGCTTTTATAAATTTACAAACTATTAAATTTAAATTTTTTTGAAATCTTTTACCATTTCGCTGTAATCTTCCGTCCCGTTAGTGGTGACTCACATTGTATATTTAAAAATATTGATAAAATTTTTACACAGAATAAAAATATTTTAAGGAAGTAGCTTCCACAGAATTGTATGAGTTTAGTATACAGTCCATGGGCGTCCGCAGGATCAAAACTAGGGGAGGGCGGATTTGAGAAATAAAAAAATTGGTTAGATAAGCAATAATAAATATATACGTAAATTGAGAGTCTTCAGAGAGGATGAGGGTGAAGGGGTTTCCTACGAAAAGTTTTGAAAATAACGTTTTTGGAGCCAAAATTATAACTCAATGATTTCATACAAAAATGAAGCAAACTAAATATATATTAAATATTTAAAAAAAATTTAATGATTTTTACAAAAACGTGATGCAAATTTAACAAGTTTATTTCCTCCTGGATAAGCCTTCGATGTGCGAAGCAAGATAAATTGTCTGTTCCTAAACACTATTATTTAAACAACAATTTACGCGGATCAATTGTAAATTCTTGTAAAACTTTCTCTAGAAACTCTTTCTTTTTTGGTAATATTTGTTTTCGATGAATTCTCATTAGGGCTAACCCATTAAGGCGATTTTCGACCATTGTACTCCGCAACCATGTTTTTATTCTTTGAAGACTGCTGAACGACTTCTCAACTGTACACGTAGTGCAAGGCAATGTTACGAGAATTTCCAGCAATTTTTTTGTTAACAGATAAAAAGTAGTGGACGCTCGAACCAGTTCAAAAATTTCAAGGGTGTTGAAGATATCTAACTCATTATTAAGGCGTTTTTTATTCCAATGTTCTACCCATACTTCTAGCTCTGCATCTATTCCATTTATTTCATAGTGGTTTAAGGATTGTCTCAGTTGTTCTAATATATGGCCATTTAAATCAATTTTTGAAAAATGCTTGGAATGCAGAAGACTCAGAGCGAAGGCTGGCGTATTTTCTTCTGAAACCGTGTCTCTAGAGACAATACGAAAGAATCATGGATCGCCTTCGGTATTTACTAGGCGTATCAGCTGGATGATTGCTTCTATGCTGTTGCTTGTCTACAGCTCTAGGGGTAGATAATTCAAAACCGCATTCTTCGGCTACCTTATTGGCTTCATTCAATAAAGTGTTTGTTACATTCTCTGTGTTCTGTCTGTGTTTTTAAAATATCCATGATTTGACGAATATGTTCCGGTACCTTTAAAACATTAGTTTGCGCAGATTGTACGCGGTTGACTATAGGCTCTAGGTATTCGGAATATTTTGCAATCACAATGACAGCGACGATAAATCCTGACTTGCATGCCACACAAGCGCGGCTCCTCCTTAGGGTCAATTGGTCAATGACCCCCCTAAAATAATCTCATAAAAATACCAATTTTATTAAAAATATCTTTTATCTAAAACTTCACTCTGAAATATAAAATTCTCTCTCAGCAGTCTGCATTGGCAAAACAAATATAATAGATATAATAACGTCGCGCCTCGCGCTATACACAAGCCCGTGGCTGGGCCGTATTTTAAATTGTCTATATACAGTTCTTATGGCTTATGGACAAATGCATGTAAAATAGAAAAGAGACGGCAGATAGCAATTTCGTGGGCGAGAGTGGGAGTGACCTTTCCGTCGTATACCTCTAGTAGAGTCGACGGCCTCACGTTTAGTTAGAAAACAAGATGAGTGTTGTTGACGAAATAATTGCCTTAAAATCTGCTGGAACACTAAATTATGAACGGCGGCTTGAGAAAAAAGAAAGTGGTCGACCAAAACCAAACATGAATTTAAAACAAACAACAAAGGATAGGGGTAAGGACATTCAAAGATATTTTAAAGAATCAATGTACAATTTGTGTGATTGGATTTGTGGCTGCAGTGTGAGAAATGCATTTTTTTGCTATCCGTGTTTACTGTTTTCGAATGACGCTGTATGGGCGAAAAATGGAGTAACTGACATTAAGCATTTAAAAGTGAAAATTACAAAACATGCCTCTTCAACTACTCATATAAATTCATCAATGAGTTACGCAAGTTTAGGACGTGTTAACATAAGACAGCAACTTGATAGTGTATATCGTAAATCTGTGCATGACTTTAATGAATTGGTATCTAAAAATAGGTATATTTTAAACAAACTAATCGACTGTGTAAAATTTTGTGGAGTTTTCGAAATTGCATTGCGCGGTCATGACGAAAGTGACAGCTCCAATAATCGTGGAATTTTTCTGGGCCTTATCGATTTTGTTTCTGAACTGGATTTAATGTTTAAAGAACACATTGAAAAAAGTACAGTATTTAAAGGAACATCGAAAACAATTCAGAACGATATTTTAGAATCAATGTTAGCCATTGTGCATACTCATATCATGAAGGAGATTGGCCAGACAAATTTTGTGGCCATTCAAGTAGATGAGACCACAGACAGCTCCAATAAAACGCAGATGATTATCATATTGCGATATGTATTAACTGGTATTGTACATGAAAGATTTTGGAAATTTGTTAACCCCCTAGGTACTACAGCACAACATTTAACTAATGTAATATTGGAAGAACTTCAATTATTAAAAATTAATGAAGCACCTGAAAAATTGATTGCCCAAAGTTACGATGGTGCATCAGTCATGAGCGGTAAACTGGGAGGAGTACAAACAAAAATTAAAGAAATATACCCAAATGCACACTTCATTCACTGCTATGCCCATCAATTTAATCTTATCCTCCAAAAAGCGGCGAGTCAACACAAACCGATAAAAATATTTTTTGCAAATTTACACGGATTTTCGTCCTTTTTCGGCCGATCTCCAAAACGTACGATGGTTCTGGATAGAGTGGTTAAAGTAAGGCTACCTAAAGCTGCGCCTACTCGATGGGCTTTCAATACAAAATGTGTTGAAATTGTATACACTTATAAAGATGATTTAAAATCTTGCTTAGAGGAAATTATTGATGAGGAGCAAGATGGTAACAATATAAATCAAGCAACTGGTTTAAAAAGACATTTGGAAGATGAGCATTTTTTATTTTGGTTAAATTTTTTCCATAAAATAATGCCCCATGTTGATATATTGTTTAAACAATTGCAAATGCGAGACATTGATGTTATATCTGTCAAAAATTGTATCCTGTCTTTTAACAACAATATCCAAATAATTAGAAATACTATTTTGGAATCAGAAGTACCAAGCACATCAACAGCAAAAAAAAGAAAAACTACTGCAGAGGATCCAAAGCGACGAACTGCACTTGAAATTTGTGATATTATTATATCTGAAATAAATCACAGGTTTAGTTTCAATGATCATCTCATGATTTCACAGTTATTCTACATAGAGAAATTTGAAGCATACACTACCAACTTTCCGCAAAATATTTTAAAAATGGTGACGGCTAATTATCCCACAGTGAATATTTCCAAACTAAAATCGGAACTTGAAGTCTTATATTGTCGTGAGGATTTTCGCAATAGTGCTGGTGCAGTAGCCATACTTCAGCTTTTTATTAACATGAATTTGTCTGAAACATTTTCTGAAGCAGTGAAGTTATTAAATATTTTGTGCACACTCCCTATGACAACCGTGGAAAGTGAGAGATGTTTTTCTACTTTAAAAAGAGTAAAAACATTCCTGCGTAATACGATGGGACAACCTAGACTTAGTGCCTTGTCTATGCTGAGCATCGAGAAAACGCTTGTCAAGAGCATTCCAAATTTCAATGAGAAGGTCATAGACTATTTTGCAGAACTAAAGGATAGAAGAATTGACTTAAAATATAAAAATATTTAAAGTAAGTTTCGTTTTAATAAATTTACAATTTATTATACTATAAATATTCCTATCTATATATCAGTCAATAACCTGTTCATACCATTTTTCCTATATTTTTTAAAAGATTTACTCTAAAAAAAGACAAATTTAATTTTCGGAAAACTAGGGTAAATAGTATTGAGTTTTATCTAAGTCTGTATTTTTTATCTAAAATATAAATGCTAAAAGATCTTTTAAATACTTTAAAAAATCAACAGTTTGAAGTTTTCAAACCAAAATGACCCCCCTGAAGATTGACCCACGAGCCGCCGCTGATGCCACATAATGCAACTGATAAGATGTTTTTCTAGTAACCAAATTTCCTTCAACGGATAGGGTTTGCAAGGCCTGTACAATTTCAATGAATTGTTTTCGAAAAACCCTAATTACCTTGTATTTCTCGAACCACCGTGTTTCGCAGAAGCTAGGGATATTTTCTATCATATTCCTTCTTAATACTGATTCACGAAAGAAATTGGTTGTATCTTTAATAGTTGCAATAGTATTTTGCACTTCATTTAAACTATTCAAATCGTTCACAACTAAATTTAATCTGTGTGACGGACAGTG
Organism: Diabrotica virgifera virgifera; assembly: GCF_917563875.1. Taxonomy (NCBI): domain Eukaryota; kingdom Metazoa; phylum Arthropoda; class Insecta; order Coleoptera; family Chrysomelidae; genus Diabrotica; species Diabrotica virgifera. Next base: position 205,338,013 of record NC_065444.1, read on the forward strand.
GAAAAAAAAAATCGAATAGAAAGAAAATACGAATTCAGGGGTGGTTGCTGTTGCTTGCAGATTTAAAAAATATTAGGTAAATAAAATAATAGCAGATTTCAAATTTGCATTAAAGTTTTGTTAAGTTTATGCGGTTTTTTCATCCCAGCTAGAATGTAGATACAGAGTGGTTGCATTGAAAATCAAGATTAAGTTACACCTTTGTATTTTTCTATATTGCTTATTCACCAATTTTACACTCGCCTCGTCCTCTCTAGGGGGGGCAGTTGCCCCCCTCTGCCCCTCCCTGTGGACGCCCATGATACAGTCCCAATATTTCCAATAATTCTTCTTTTTTTTTAATGAAACGTTATTTGAGCTTGTAATATTGTGAGGCAGGAAATTTTGTGTTGTACGTTTCCCACTCTGAACCTATTAAAATCCGTCTGAGTTGAGCGAACGGAGTTTGATTCTTTTTTACACGTAATTTGGTAATTTCTTTAGATGTGGTTTGTTGTATTTGCCAAAAAGAGAGCTCTGAGATGTTCTGTGCGCTTGCACACTTGGTGCATACTATGAAGGTTTTGAAAGAAATGTTACATGCATGCGTTGTGCACAGACAGAAAAGATTAAAATAAATAAAGGAAAGGCAATTGAAGGTCTTCATGTGCCGTCTAATACTATGAAACAATATAGTGAAACAAATTTCCTCCAATTTCGATCGGAAAAACTGTAACAATAAATATTCCCAGCTTTGATAGGCCCAAAGGAGGTGTTCGAAATATTTTGGGTATCAAACAAGATAAAACAATTGCCGGTTTGCATATTTACAGATGCTTGCGTGTGTAGACACCAGGGTGTTGAAATCAGTTAGGGTTTGGAAAAACAGTACATTTACACATGCTAGCGCGTGTTGACACCACGGTGTTGAAATCAGTTAGGGTTTGGAAAAACAGTACAGTTACAAATACTAGCAGATTTGGACACCAGAGTGTTGAATCCAGCTAGCTTTTTTAGTAATTAATATACATGCATAAATGCTAACGGCTATTGACTTTGATTTTATATACCTACTGCTGTGGAAAAATATTTAAGTGATTTAGGTATTAGTAAATAATTAAACTTGTTGGGATATAAAAAAAAATATATTAACACAAAAGAACAACATAAAAAATAATGTTGCTCTGAAGCTATTTGCTTGTGGAATTTTTATAATTAACTATTTAGATGGGGAACAAGCCACAATTAAACTGAAAAAAATAATTTTATTAACGTTTCGACGTCCAAATCGGGTGTCGTTGTCAAAATACAAAATACATACTACTAAATTAAACAAAAATGTTGTTGCTTAGTAAAAAAATACTTTAAAATGTATAATAATATATTATGTCTGAATTGCCAATATAAATGAGTCAGATTAAACAAATTATTAGAAGAATTTTTTACTAAGCAACAACATTTTTGTTTAATTTAGCAGTATTTTGTATTTTGACAACGATATCGGATTTTGGAGTCGAAACGTTAATAAAATTATTTTTTTTTAAATTTAATTGTGGCTTATTTCCCATCTAAATAGTTAATTATAAAAATGCCACAAACACATAGCTTCAGAACAACATTATTTTTTATGCTGTTTTTTTGTGTTAATATACAGAGAGAGTCTGTAATTTGGAATAAATTCAATATCTCAAATACTAATTGTTTTTTGAAAAATGCTCAGACCCGTTGATTAGTATTTCAAATTGTCCTTTTTGACATACAATAATATTGTATACATGATGTCCCAATTTAGAGATATGACGTCATCGTTGATTTTCTTAAATAGCAACACTGTCATTTTGATAGCAATTTTGATAGAGTGTGTAAAGTTATACACAACTGCAAAATATCAAATTTTTATTCTCTACCATTTAAAAGATAATAGAAAATAACAAAGTTATGTCTGTAATTTGGAATAAATTCAATAATTAAAATACTAATTGTTTTTTTGAAAAATGTTCAGACCCATCGATTAGTATTTTAAATTGTCATTTTTGACATGTAATAATAATAATGTATACAGGGCGTCCCAATTTAGAGATATGACGTCATAATTGATTTTCTTAAATGGCAATACTGTCATTTTGATAGCTATTTTGATAGGGTGTGTAAAGATATACACAACTGCCGAATTTCAAATTTTTATTCCCTACCGTTTACAAGATAATAAAAAATAAAGTTATGAAAAACAAGTAATCAAATAATAATTGAATTTAATAATTATGTATTTCAATTAAGCAAATACTCATAATGTTGCCCTCAATTATTGTCAAATTGTCAATGGGCAACGTTATGAGCATTTGCTTAATTGAAATAATTAAATCCAATTATTATTTGATTACTTACTGCTTTTCATAACTTTGTTATTTTTTATTATCTTGTTAATGGTAGGGAATGAAAATTTGAAATTTTGCAGTTGTGTATAACTTTTTACACCCTATCAAAATAGATATCAAAATGACAGTGTTGCCATTTAAGAAAATCAACGATGACGTCATATATCTAAATTGGGACACCCTGTATACATTATTATTGTATATCAAAAAGGACAATTTGAAATACTAATCGACGGGTCTGAGCATTTTTCAAAAAAACAATTAGTATTTGAGATATTGAATTTATTCCAAATTACACACTCTCTCTGTATTATTGTTTATATCCCAACAACGTTTAATTATTCATTAATACCTAAATCACTTAAATATTTTTCCACAACAGTAGGTATATAAAATCAAAATCAATAGCCGTTAGCATCTATGCATGTATAAGCACTAAAAAAGCTAGCTGGTTTCAACACTCTGGTGTCCAAATCTGTTAGTATTTGTAAATGTACTGTTTTTGCAAACCCTAACTGATTTTAACACCCTAGTGTCAACACACGCTAGCGTCTGTAAACGTACTGTTTTTTCAAACCCTAACTGGTTTCAACACCGTGGTGTCATCACGCGCTAGCATCTGTAAATGTACCGTTTCTCCAAACCCTAACTGATTTCAACACCCTGGTGTCTACACACGCAAGCATCTGTAAATATGCTGCCGGTTTACAATACAGAGTTGGTATAAAATATGGAACAATAAACACACTTTTTTCAAGAAATCAAATAAGAGAATGCAACGAGAATTTTCTTAATTTCGAAGATGTTCCAGACGTTAAGCTGTCTCTAAGAGAAATTAGAACAAAAGATTCTAAACTTGGAATACAAGGCTTTAAAAAAGGGCAATAAGAAATATGTTCTTCAAAACTCTGCAAGTTTAAAAGGTCTAACGTATTGTGTAACTCTAAATGCCATACCTACTGCCTCAGCATGTGAGAATAAACACTATTTTTTTATTTTAATTACGACAATATACAGATAATAAACATTAAAATTAAAAACTGACGTTTTATTAAACCTAATCTAACAAATTACGACATTTTAATAGATGATCGGGGTTTGACTAGTCAAACCCCGATTTCATAAAATTAAATTTCGACCTCTGCCTGACCAACGTAGTCTCTCCTAGGTTTGACTAGTCAAAGGCCGAAACTGAAAGTTATTTAGGGCTTAGGCTAAGACCGTCAGTCAGACCTGAGGATGGTCTAGTCAAACCTAGGAGTGCCTGAAATTCGGGCTTTGACTATAACATATATATTATTTAGGTAATTGATTTATGTATATTTTTTTTAAGTAAATTTTGTATTTATTATTTAAATACTAGCTGACACGAAAAACGTTGTTTTGCCATATAAAATATTTCTCATAAATATTTTTGAAGAGAAATAGAACACTGTAAACTGTAAACAATAACGGCCTATAAAAATAGCAAAACAACAACTATTCATTGTTGACCATTTTTGTGACTGCATTATCGTGAACTATTTTTGCTTATCCGAACGATAAAGGCCCTTTAACCCTTAACTTGGCGGTGTGTACTCCAGGATACGTTGTTTATTATAATTAATTTCTCTATATATACGTAAAGTTGCCGCGAGATTTTAAAAGTACCCTCTCTACAAAGTATTCGCCTAACCAATAAATTAATTTGAATGTCATACACAGAGATTTCCACCAATGAGAGAGCGTTTTATGTAAGCGTGCTAAAAATGGCTTCCAAAAAAGGTGTTAGTTTGTGTCATTCGGAAAGTAAATTCATTTTTTAAATGTTTTAAGTTATTATATGAATTGGTAAACTATAGTTCTAGATAAATAGGCCTGCAACAAACAATCGTATAAAATAATATTCAGGATTTGTTTATAAACAAACAGATAGGATCACTTTGAAAAGTAGTATCTCTGAAAATACATTGCCAGGTTAGCGGCAATTTAGATAGTATCCTTGAATATACATTGGCAGGTACTGATGAAAATTGAATGAGTATCTTTTTGGATACATCACCCGGTATACGGACAAATACTAACTGTTTCTTATTAGCTACTTTGCCCATTAGAGAATTAACAGAAAAGTGATAAAAACATTTGGTATATTATGTTGTAATGATTTATCGTATGTTCTTATCTACTCCAAAAGCTTGTATGTATGTCCCAGCTTGTATGTATGAATCATATATGTATGTCCCGTCAATATTTCTTGAAAGTATTAGTATAAAAAAATGTTACAGTATGTTATCATATTATCAAATTCTATTTTTTACATATTAGGTATATAGAGTGCGACTATAAAGTAACTAAGTAACGCATAAATTCATTAGATATTATCTAAATAAACATAGAAATTCCCGAAACATATCGATTTTTATTTTTAAATTACGATTTTTTGGCATAATACTAGTGACGTCATCCATCTGGCCGTGATGACATTATCGATGACACCGAAAAAGAAGATTCGTAGTCACGTCATATATTCGTAGAATATACCTGGAGAAGATGTCAGAAGAGATCTTTTCGGACACTTTCCAACTTTTACAACCAAAGGACGATGCCGAAACTGTTGCAAAGGACAAACAGCAATGAGTTGTACAAAATGTAGGGCGAGATTATGTTTGACGGAATCCCGTAATTGTTTTTATGATTTTCATAATAACTAAATTTTGTAATTTTTTATACATACTTATAATTACTTTCTACTTTTATTTTTTGAGTGTTCCAAGTTTTATTTGAAGATTTGAATTTAAGTTTTAAAAATAAATGTTTGATCATCATTGTAGTTTATTTCTAATTTATAAATGTACATGATTATATATTAATTAATACAATACTATGTGTATGGTTAAAACCCCTACACAAAAAGCCATCTATTCATAATTATTGAAGTAACACAAAATTCCACAAAATAAAATGACAACATTAAACAAATCTACAAATGTTTCGCTAAAAGTATTGAAAATTCTAAAGACTTTTAGCGGAACATTTTATTGTAGATTTGTTTATTGTTTTCATTATATTTTGTGGAATTTTGATAATTTTGCTTTAATTCAATGACCCAATAATATTTAATATATTGGTCCAAACTACAAATATACATCTTGGCAATGTATCTTTCTAGATACGGAGGTATTTTTTTAATAACCTGGCAATGTATCTATGAGGCATCAGTACTTGTTTTATAGTGTCCCTGGCAATGTGTCTTGCGAGGTACATTGTAATGTACGGTGCGCCTAGTAGTGTACCTTTTGGGATACAATGTCAATAAAATGTCAAAACATTTAAAATAGAAAAAAAAACTGTAATTTACTCTGATAATGGAGCCCTCTAAAAATGACATCCAGTAAGCAAAAACATTTTTCCCTCAGCGGTTATAGGCGCGCCAAGTTAAGGGGCCCTTTAAAGGGCCGTTTAAAAGGTTTGCAAGCAGGAGAACGAGGAAAAAAATAAGAGGGGGTTCACGAAGAACGTGGTTTGATGGTGTCCTGAATAACATAGAAAAAATAGGTGCAAGAGACTGGAGATAATAAGTGAAGGACCACAGACAGTGAAATTATCTAGTAGACTATCGAAGCAAAGAGCCTCTAAGCTAAGGCCTGTATATGTAGTGCTGTATATAAGCAAATATTTACATTTTCTAGAAAAGATTTATATCGCTTGTATGTATTTATGACGGTATATGTCGTAGGAGCACGATTTCTCAGCCTTTGTGTTTAAATATGTAACAGAACAGCACTATGCATTTAGATTTCATTAGGTTTCATCAGGAACCTACAGAGATCTGAATGCAACTCAACCCCAAATGCCAAATAAGCGTCTTCTCAATATTTCCCGCTCAAGTGGTAAGAGCGAAATGGTGTCATCTACTTCGATGGCTATGAACGAAAACAATTTACTAATTATTGTTTTCTGTCCATTTCGGTATATTTCCTGTACAATTTTCGATGCAAAACAAAACTTTTAATAATAAAAATTAACCACAAAATAACCGCAGTCAAAAGTCAATTTTATTTCATAAATATAAATTTAAAATATTTTACAGAATACAAAATGTTTGAATGATGTTAATAAATATCCATTTGCCGTTTGTATAAAAACGTCTTTATTACAATGCTCTAAAAGTGTGATCGGCAGTTTACGTAATATTCCAAAGAAGACATTCATTTATGCTTTAAAATTCATTTCAATACCTTACAAAACATCGGATGTAAAGGAATATCAATATAGATAATTTTATAAATTCGTCCGCTTTTAAACGAAACGAATAAAAGCGTAATATTGTGAAGCTAAAAGTAGCATTATCGAACGGCCTCGCCCGTTTCCATTTTCACTCCTTCACATCGGGTTCGTCCTGGCAACACTCCCGCCGTCATACCACTTTCCGGCTGTCTCCCAGGATTCATCCGTCTCCCTCCTGACGACGACGACCAATAATCGTGGGGGATAGTACGCGTTCCCTGTCAGCTGACTTGATTCATTTTATGAATTCTAAATTGAATAACAAATCTTTTTTGTTTTATCTATTTTAGCTTACCGTTATGGTTCAATAGATATTCATTTAGTGCAAAAAATGAATTAAAACAATTGAACAAATAACAATACGTATAATCTGCAATATATTCTGCAATCCTAGCATCCATATTCCTACGCTGTTTCTGGTTGCCATTAACCATATAATAAAAGGCATACCTAAATCATTTTACTCTAGTTACTATACCAATAATCTAGTATTATAGGCTATTGATTATGTACTAAAGCAGCGGTTCTCAATCTGTGGTACATGTACCACTGGTGGTACATATCGTTATTTGAGGTGGTACATAAAACGCAAAAACAGCTAAAATCAGCACCACTATTATAGTTAATTAGATCACCTAGCTAGATAGGGATTTTAGTTAGGTGGTACACTAAAAATAATAAAAGCATTTGGTGGTACATGGCCCAAAATGATTGAGAACCGCTGTACTAAAGAAAGGAACTACAACGTTAACGGGGTTTTATTATTTCATATGGTCAATGAATCTCTATATATGAAAAAACCGCGGAGTACTACCATTTAAAGGGGTGCGTTTTTGAGAAATGGGTGAATTAGTCCCTGGGCATAGGTTACATTAGGGTGAGTTCTATGCACTTTTGGTACAAACACGTCTATATAAAAATTGTTCCTGGTTAAATTTCAGATCTAAATATAACTTTTTAAAGTCAAACATACTTTTTTTTACAAAAATATATTCAAAAGAAAAAGCACAAAGAAACGCAAAAGAATGAAATTTTGTTTTTTGTCCCATAACTTTTGTCCACGGGGATATAGGTATAGATATTGCTTCACAGAAAAAAAACTTACACATTTTGTCTTTAAAATGTTGTTTGGTAGAGGTCATTAGGATTTACAGTTTTCGAAATATGATTTTTCAAAGTTTGCCACTCACAGCAATTTTGGGTAATTTTCCTTGTTATTTCGCAAATATTGTTCTGTAACTTTTTTCTACATAACTTTAGGCAGATGCAATGGTACATGTAAGAGGAATAGAAATCAATTACCTTTAAAATGTTCTACTGTATAAAGTTGTACAACTTCTTTTAAAGAGGTTATCTTTTTCAAGACTTCATACTTTTAACGAGTTTTTATATTTTTTACGATTATTTTTTAAATTTCCCATTATAACTTTTTTTTTCTACATTTAGGTATAAGTATATTATACAATAAAAAGAAAGCTTATTCTGTTTACTTTAAAATGGTGTATTATAAAAAATTCTAGGATTATTTTTGAATAGGATATGCTTTTTCAAAATGTAATAAGTACTTGCAACGATTTTTGATTTTAGGATTATTTTTTAAATTCCTCATTATAACTTTTTTATGTGATTGTGTGTTATGATTGAATCTTATTTTTTATAGGTAATACTTTGGATCCAATTGACTCTGCCGGGCAAACTTCAAAATATGGATTAATTCCAATATTTACTGTCAAAGCTTCTGCACCACAAGCTTTGCTTGAAAAAATAGCATGTAAATGTACCAAAGAATGTACAAAAAACTGCGGTTGTAGGAAGATGGGAATTAGTTGTTCAATATTCTGCAAAGGGTGCATGTGCAATGGTACTAATTGTGGGAACTCTAAGATAACTGAGGTGTCAGAAGAAGATATTGAAGCTAGTGCTAACGAAGAGATGGACTTTGATTTTAAAAAAATTTTAAATGACAACGTTTAAATAATTTTAACTAAAGTTATGTTTTCTAAGACTAATGTTTATGTAATTTTTGTAAAAGAAATAATTTTAAATATTACAGGTAAAAAATATCAAAGAATCACTCGGTTTCCATTACATATTTAAATATAGATGATACACCATTTTAAAGAACAGAAAGTAAGCCCTCTTTATTGAACAATATATATGTATTCATGTACAAGAAAAAAAAAAGTTATAATGAGAAATTTCAAAAATAATCGTAAAAAATGTAAAAAATAATATTTTTTTTATATTAGGTATTATATAATATATAATATATGATATAATATTATATTGTATATACTATAATATATAATATAATATATAGTATATAATATATTATATAATAATATTATTTTATTTTTATATTATATTATAAAAAATCGTTAAAAGTATAAAATCTTAAAAAACCATAATCTCTTTAAAAAAAGTCGTACAACGTTATACAGCAGACCATTTTAAAGGTAATTGATTTCTATTCCTATTACGTGTACCATTGCTTATACCTAAAGCTACGTAGAAAAAAGTTACAGAACAATATTTGCGAAATAACAAGGAAAATTGCCCAAAATTGCTGTGAGTGGCGAACTTTGAAAAATCATATTTCGAAAACTATAAATCCTAATTACCTCTACTAAACAACATTTTAAAGAAGAAATATACAGTCTTTTTTCTGTAAAGCAATGTCTATACCTATATCCTCGTGGACAAAAGTTATGGGACAGAAAACAAAATTTCATTCTTTTGGGTTTCTTTGTGCTTTTTCTTTTGAATATATTTTTGTAAAAAAAGTATCATTGACTTTAAAAAGTGATATTTAGATAGGAAATTTAACCAGGAACAATTTTTATGTAGACATGTTTGTACCAAAAGTGCATAGAACTCACCCTAACGTAACCTGTGCCCAGGGACTAATTCAGCCATTTCTCAAAAACGCACCCGTTTAAATGGTAGCACTCCGCGGTTTTTTCATATATAGATGTCCATTTTCCATATGAAATAATAAAACCCCGTTAACGTTGTATTTCCTTTTAGCTATCTTATTTTGTATATAATCAATAGCCTATTAGTAGTTGAATCTCAGGAGTTCCGCCAACCAAGCTATCCAGGTGCAGACTACAATTATTTTTACAATCGTTTCAACAATTTTGGATGAGATTCACAAAAGAATACTTTCACAACCCCAACTACTAGGTCTGGATCCCGCGTATGAAAAAAAAATATTAACAGCAAGCTGAAAATTTGTTAATAGCTTAAGGGTGTCTAGTCGGACAAACTTTGATATATGGGAACACTGGAAAAGGGGAAGTTTTAACTGTGGAACAGGTTAAAAATTTGGAATGGTCAGACCACGAAAACGTCACATGTATTTTGTCCGACAGAACTTCCAATAGGGAACTTAAAAATATTTTGCATAAAATTGTTAATTTATGTTTAAAAATGTTATATTCAAAATATTACGTCTTAACAATGAATGGTGTACGTACAACAACTGATCAAAGTTCCGCCCTAAATTTCCGTTTCAAACAACTTCAAAAGCGCGAGCTGGGGTCTGACGTCACCAACCACTGTTCTCGTTCGCCCTTTCGGTGAGCTATTGCATGGAATGCATTTTACCATTGCTAGTTGTGCGTGTCGAATAACTGTGTTGTTTGATCGGTGTTTATATTATTGTATTTAGTGTATTTAGTGTATAATATACTTTATCAAAATTGAAAACAAATCTGCCCAATATAAGAACTATATAGTGCCGGAATGCCAAAGCACAACTGTCAGAATATCCAACAAACATTTTTTTACTCTACTAGCAGAACCAAAAACGTCGATTAAAATGGCTAAAGGCTGGCTTGCGAGATAAAAAGGATATTTCACAAAGTAGCAAAGGTCTTTATTTCTGTGAGCATCATTTCGATGTGAGTATTTATAATATCTAATTAGGTATCTAATAAAACATTTTCTATTTTAAGAAAAAATATTAGTTGTCGTTTCATGAAATGTGCCTACTTAAACTTGTTTATTGGTTACAGTTGGAACAAGACATGGATAACTATATATAATTCAAGATTATGGGTGGTCCCAAAATTATTAAGTCAGGTGTTGTCCCGCACATATTTGATTGTCAACTAGATAGAAAACGAGCTTTTTCTAAGCCTGTGAGGGAAGCCCTTAAAAGAGTTAAACGACAACGTCTTGAAGATGCCGCTTCTACATCTAAGTCTGTTCTAGAGGACAATGATGATAAGAGACAGTGTGATCCTAATTTCACAAACTTAGTTCAATAAGGACCTGAATTAAACCAACCAGCTTTACCTCAAAACGGTATCTCAATAAAGGTATTCAGTGTAAATTTCAAAGGAGTGTTACAGTCGAGTTGTCAGCATTGCAAATACATAATAAGGATACAGGAACTTCACCTATAAATACGGTGACCATATGTACTTATTTAAGTAGGACAGTATTTATTTTTAAATATTGTCCTAATGTACTTTAAAACCTTTCTAAGGACACGCGAATGTACTTATTTTTTCTAAAAAATGAATATTTTTTTCTTTCACTACTTTTAAACAAATTTCTTTGTATACTGTTCCAGGTATTGCAGCTTTTGTGTCAGGATGGTTTCCAATATTTCCATTCTTTTGTTGACTCTTCTCATGACTTCATTGTTTGTTACAGGCTCGGTCCATGCTATCTTCAGGTACCTTCACCCACACTTCAAATGCTTCCAACTTTTTAGTAGTCGACGCGTTAATTGACCATGCTTCTATCCCGTAAAGCAGAGTCGAGAAAATATAACACCTTGCCAGCCTAACTCTTAAGTCTTAATTATTTCAGTTCTCTTGCACAAACTACCTTTCTTATTTTATTGAAGTTGGTTCTTGCCTTCTCTATTCGAACTTTGATTTCTTTGGAGTAATCGTTTGTGTGACTAATTATTGTGCGAAGATAGTTGTAGTTTTCAACTTGTTCTAAAGTTTTACCTTTAATTGTCAGGCTTTTATCATTATTTTGGGTTTTTGATATCCTCATAAATTTAGTTTTCTTGTTGTTTACTGATAATCCATACAGTTCTCCATACTCAACTTTGTTTATTAGCTTTTGGAGGTCTTGGAGTTTGTCCGATATTATGATAGTGTCGTCAGCATATCTAATGTTGTTAATTGGCGTTCCATTTAGGTACCTTTATTCCTGCTGTTTCTCCCTCAAGAACTTTTTCATAATTTCTTCAGAGTATGTATTTAATAGTAATAGTGACAATACACACCCCTGTCGCACTCGTCTTTTAATTTCGAACTCTTCTGATGTGTGTTCGTTAATGTGTATGTGTGTCTGCTGTTTATAATATAGATTTGTTATAATTCAAAGATCATTGTATTGTAATTGTTTTGCTTTGAGAACATCGATTAGCTCTTTGTCGCGGACATTATCGAAAGCCTTGTTGTAATATATGAAACAGACGTACATATCCTGGTTCACATCCAAGCATCTCTGAATTAGTAGTGTAAATCCAAAGTTTGTTTCTTTTCTTCAATATCCATATCAAGTGTTTGGGGTAAATGCGTTTATGAATGATCTTTAAAAACATTTTAAGTGTGTGAGACATCAGGCTTATGGTGCGGTGGTCGTACACAATACACAAAACTTCACTGCACAAGTGAAACATTTTTACACAAAATGTGTAACCTACCTACAAAACTGGAGTACAAATTTTCATGAATTTAAACTATTCAAAAGCATAGATCTAAAGCGGCTTCACACTCTCGGCGAAGTTACTTCGCCAAAGTTGACCGAAGTCCGAAGTACCCTCTCTACACACTCGTTCTACTTCGCGAGGAAGTGCGATATCGACAAAGAGCGGTGCGATACCGACCAAGATCCCTTTGACCAGACCGACAGAGAATGGAAGTAGAACTAAGTGAGGCAAAGTTACACAAGGTGGCCGTCTACACTCTCGTACTGGTTGAACCTCGATCGACTTCGGCGAGAGTGTGGAGCTCGCATAAGAAGTGAAATAACATGGAACAATGTTTGTTATTCTCTCGAAGCTTTTAAATTGTATATCAAGGCAACCATGTTAAACGAAGATCAACTGTTTGACGAACTGGGAATTTTGAAAGACGTGGCTACAAGTGAAAAAATTGCTGAGTGGAACAGAGAAGAAAAAAATAGTCAGGATCGATGGCTTAAAGTTTTTAAGTGTGTAGATCAATTCAAACTGAAAAACTTACAAATATTGTGCGAATTTATTTTTTGTCTTCGGGGTACTAATGTGGCTATCGAGCGTTTATTTTCTGTAATCGGAAATGCGTCGGAAAAGTCACAAATGTCCATATCCACTCTCAAGGCAGCGATGCTGGTGTACGTAAATTTTCGGACATTTTCGGACCTTCTTAAATTAATTTTAAGTTCAGAAAAATATGAATGAATCAAAAAACCGGAAGAAGATGAGGCTATTCCAGGTTCCTCATCTAAAAACTCTTAATTACAGGCGTGTAAATTTTTCAAAGTTAATGTAATATGTTATGTTTAGTTTCATTGATATAATTTTTTATGTTTAGCTGCATAGTTTATTTATTTTTAATGCCAAAAAGTTATATTTGTCCAATAACAAGATACATTTTGCGTTTTTAATACATTTTTGTTTTTTGTACTTTTTTTCTTTAAAAAGATATGGTCACCGTACCTATAAATGACTTGAAACATTATTTGAAGATACAAAAAGTGAATCAGGAAGTTCTGTATTTAAAGATAATAGTGAATATAGTGGTAGTAATTACTATTGGGACAATGAAAATGATTCTGTATCTTGCGATGAAGATGCGAAAGAAGAGGAAGCAAAACAATTTAAAAGTTTGTCTCTGAATTGTACAGTGATGAAGTTTAAATACATACCTAGATTGTATACGTTTCATTTTATACGTTTTAGTTAATGGAAATAAAACACAAACAATGCATCTATTTTCAACTCTAAACCAGATAAGAACAGGACACACATTTATGTCTCTTGGAGATGATTTCGCCATAAGCGAAAGAAAGGCTTCGAGAATATTTGCAAAATCTGTTCAATTAATTAGTAAATATTTAAGATGTATTTTTAATCCCCAAGTTAGTTCAATTAAATTAAACTTACCCTTGGCATTTAAATTATTAAAGACGATTAAAATGTACTATACAATCCCCAGAATAACCTAATCGCTTTGTTTTGAAAAACCCTCATGAATAATAGTACTTATGCGTTTTAAACCCTTTAGAAAAGAAGTAATTTCTAAAGATTTATAAATTTCACTTTGAAACTATACAATTGATTGTAGAACTATACAAGAATACAAATACTACCTGGTAATTTCCAATTAAATGCGATTAAAACGTAATATCGTTATATATAATATATAATATACAATTCCGGTAATACTCTAATCGCGTTGTTTTCGACTCCTAGCCCGGTTGACCGTGACCGTGGTTCGTGACGTCAGACCAATAGAAGCACGTTCAAACGCCTCCCTAGAAATTTGAATTTCATAGCATTTTCAAAGCCTCGTTATAAACGTATGGGTTAAAAAGATTTGTTTTTTTTTGCATGCAAGCGCTTTAAGATCATGTTTTCTTATGTTTTTTAATATAATTGTAATATTTAAAAATTTATGCATGTTCCCTATTGATTTGTTACCCTTTCATTAAACTCTCATGCAAAAATCAGGCTGCTATTTATCACCAAATGGGCATTATAATGAGTGGAACACGTGTAGAACATGTCAAATGACAGGAATTATGACAGGTGATAAATAGCAGTCTGATTTTTGCATGAGAGTTTAATGAAAGGGTAACAAATCAATTGGAAGTTCTGTCGGACAAAATACATGTGACAAATTTTTAACCTGTTCCACAATTAAAACTTCCCCTGTTCCAGTGTTCCTATATATCAAAGTTTGCCCGACTAGACACCCTTAAGCTATTAACACATTTTAAGCTTGCTATTAATCAACTTTTTTTCATACGCGGGATCCAGGCCTATACGCTTTCAATATGTAAATGGAAAAACCAGGCTACTGTGCTTGCAAACCACCGGGTCTGGTTTAATATTAAGTTTGACTAGTATTAATCGCAGAGCTGGATTTAAGGCAGTGGAGGCCCCTGGGTAGAATTGGTGTGAGGCCCCTATGTCCTACCATTAAAAAATGTTGATCTTCTTTTATAAATAATCTATACTTTTCGACTTTTCGAGGTTTTTTAATTGAAAATTCCTTGTTTACAATGCATGTTTTTGAAAAAAAAAATATGGTTTAAAAAAATCAGAATTTTTTAAATTTTCGTAAATTTCATTTTCTTTTGATAATAAATAACTCCCTGAATACTCAATATACGTAAGAAATGATACAAAGCTAAATTTTAATTTTCCGTTTGACAAAGCTTTAAATTTTTGTGTGATAAAAAATAACTGAGGTACAAACGTTTAAAACCTAAATTGGACCGCGTTATGTAACAACGGATTAACCGCCAAAAATTCAAAATCGAGATAATAGTGCCATCTTGCAGCTAGGGTGCAAATCTATGTATAAAAATATGGTTTTTGAAAAAAAAATTAAAAAAAAGCAGTTTTTAAATGCCTGTATTAAGCGACATTTTTTATTTTATTAAAAAAAATCTCACATTAGGATTTGTAATATCGAAATAAACGCCAAGTTGATTTTAAAGAATTAAAAACTCTTACAACAAAAATTGGAATATCAAATCAAGCGCCAATAATGGTACATAATCCATTGTCATAAACAATTTTTGTAAGTGTAATAACGAATCAAGCGCCATGAATAGTCGGTTAATTCTTTATTACAAAACATAACATATTTTCTAACGTTTAAGATATCGAACTAAAAGACATCCTTTGTCAGGTAATTAGTTATTTTAAAACAAAGTTCGCGCTCTAATGAATCATTGTATCATAGTGCCTCAGTCGTCAACCAAGAAATGATCAGAGTGTTGTCATTTCTTATCAGGTTACACGACGTGCATAATAAAATAATCAGCTTAGATCTACTTTTTTTAATCCATCAAAATGAATAATCTAAGCCTTATGAATAAAAGTTCTAGAAATTACAAACTTATATGTATAGATTTAGAAAAAAAGTGCAGTCTCTTTTTCCTTGGAAAAGAATGAAAATTTATTACCAGAGCCGGAGGTACGGATTATATTATATGAAATTACATTTAAATACAGTGAGTCCATTTACAGAAAAGATGACTTGACGGCTTTAATGGATCGTTGGATTTCGATATTGAAGACTTCGTAGTTAATATGTTTTTGGTGTATTTTCTATGTAAACGATATAACTTTTTATACGTATTAACGCGAAAAATTTAATAAAACATTATTATAACACGCATTTTTTATTTTGAAACATTAGATTAAGCGCCAAATATGTCTTTTAATCCGGATCTTAACTCATGCATATCTTAAAAAATCATTAACGAATTAAGCGACATTTGATCGAATACCCTTTAAAATATAAATTATTTTAAAAAAATTTAAAACACATGTAAAATTCTATTTATATCTGAATTAACATATTAAATATGAAATATGTCAGTACTATATTTTAAAAATAGCACCAAAAACAAATTTAAAATCTTTAAACCGATTTATCTCAAAACTACATTTTGCCGCTTAATCCGGTATTACATAATACGGTCCAATTTTACTGTGAATACAATGTAACCATGTAACCCTTTAACATTTTGTCTTTTAAAAAATGATGGATTTAGAAGATTAAGTTTAATACGATGTTATAGCCCTTGCCAATTATCTTTGAAATGGTTGTCGGACAAATTTGATATCATAAAAATTAACGGAGTTATTCTAAAAAAACCAATAACATTTTTTTGAAAAAAAAATTGTAGCAGAGGTTTTGTATGTATAAAGGATGCGGAGAAGTCCAATTACTCGTTTGTAGTAGATACGAAAAAAAAATATTCAGATAAGATTGGGCATAGATAAAACAATAATTTAAAAATATTTTCAAATATAGAGGGCCACCCGTATTGATAGCTTGAAACAAATTTATCTTTTTTTAATTGAACATATTTTTATATTTTTGGATTCTCCTCGATATTTTCTTTCTTAAAGTATAAGGTTTTGCAATGATACCTATACGAAGTAGTTTAAAAAATAACGTTTTTTTTTGCTAATTTCATAGCAATATTCACACCCTGTATTCCAAGTATTCCACCTAACTTTTTTTATTTGTCAGTTATCGTGGCTTCTTGCCAAATATTAAGTGCAACAATAATAGGTACTACGTGAAATTTTATTAGTTTGTCAGTGAAAATATTCAATCAAAAATATTTTTTTCATGATTTTCGATTAGAGGGGTAGTTGTTAAAAGAGCTGAAAATTAACTAAAATTATAAATAATGCATATAAATGTTAAAGAATATTTTTTCTATTCAATTAAACGAGATTTCCTTCGCCAGAACGCTGAGATCTGCATTTTTACCTTTAAAAAGAAGGGCGTATTTCACCCCTAAGATGCAAAAAGCGCAAGTTGGCACTATATCACTTTTATTTTTTGAGGTATCCTCTAACCAGTCACCAATTTTCATGAAAATCGATGTAAGCTCAACCAAATCGGAGGTGAAAGTCTTCAGTGAATGCACTTTCAGAAATATAAAGAATAATTTTAAAAAAGGGTGGCACAAAGAGCAAGTTGGCACCATATCATTTTTGTTTTTTGAGGTATCCTCTAACTACTTACCAACTTCCATGAAAATCGATGGAGGTTCATTGAAATCGGACGTAGAAACTTTCAGTGACTGCATTTCAGAAATATAAAAAATTATAAAAGAAAAGGTGGATTTCACCCCTAAAATGCAAAGAGCGCCAGTTGGCACCATAGAACTTTTGTTTATTGAGGTATCCTCTAACTACTCACCAATTTTCATGAAAACCGATGCAGGTTCAACGAAATCGGAGTTAACAACCTTCAGTGACTATACTTTCAGAAATCTAAAAAATAATTTTAAAAGTAGGGGTGCATTTCACCCCTAAAGTGCAAAAACCGCAAGTTAGAGCTATGTCACCTTTGTTGCTTGAGGTATCCTCTAACCACTCACCAATTTCCATAAAAATCGATGGAGGTTCAACGAAACTCCACCTTCACCGACTGCACTACAATATTTTGTAGAATACATAAATAAAACCACGTAATTAATATTACTTCTATTTTGATATTGGATGATTGTGAAGTAAACAATAAATAGACATAGCTTTGTAAATTTCATTTGGAAATAGAACTATTATAAATGAAATAATATGTAAACAAAAAAAATGAAAAAATATTTAAAGCACACAGTCTATATATTCAGAGCAGACATTATTTTTAGCCTCAAAATCAAATCATTAGATTGTAGATCTCAAGTCTCAAATTACTTTTGTTTCCACATTTAAAGTGATGTTAGAATTAGATCGTATTTATGAAAGAGATAATACTACTGTTTATTATATTTCAATGTGGGTGTGAATTGTATACACTTGTTTGTATATCGTCTGGGAATTTTTTGAATCGTTTTTCTCCCACACACTTCTTTAATCTAGAAAGTGATGTCATCAGCTATCTGCTCCAATATTGTTTTACTAATATCTCAGATAGAGCTTTGTGAATGTTTTAATGTGACGTGTTTTTAATTAAAATTATTACTAGATCAGCAAAACATATCTCTTATGAACCAACCAGCAAGATGAAGACGAAATCGTACTTATTTCATTGCTGTGTTTTCACGTATGTCTTTATCTAATATTACAGGGGTGGCCAAGTTCCTTGATAGTCCGAGTCATTTTTCAAAATTTAAAATTTTTCGCGAGCCGCAATTAAACATATTAATTAAAAAGTGTAAAAAATGTATTAAATTTTCCTCTCACTGTTTGGACTACACGAATTTTAAACTGAAATAAAATGATTCACATCGTTTTTTTAAATATGCAAGTAATTCTCAAAGTTACTTTTATTAATTCTGAATACTTCAATTTTTCATCATCCTACCATATTTTTCTAGGACGACTTACTGATCTTATACCGTCTCTCAAACAACACTGTCTTTAACAATCTGTGTTCCTCTGATCTTACCACTTGACCTGCCCATCTAATCTTAGCTTTTATATGTCTGAGGATGTTTTCAATAGCATAGAGAGTCACCAATTCAGCATTACGTCGCCTTCTCCACTCTCCTGTTGATCCCCTCAATTCATCTCTCTGAGGGCTAAATCGATCTGAGAACTTGCCTTTCAAATATCAGCAGCTTACCTATTTTCCGCTGATGTTGAGTCCATGTTTCACTTTCATATGTGAATAATTGGGCGAATAATTGGCATGTACAATCTTAATTTAGATTGTCTTTTAGAGCAGCTTAGATCTTAATAATGATGATAGGGAGTATAAACTTTTTTACTACCTACTTCGAATTTGTGGTCATTAGTAGTTATGTTCTGGCTAACTCTTGGTCTTGGATTTTTGGTTACTAGCTGTATTTCGTCTTATCTTCATTTTGTCGAAGGCCCAGACTACTTGTTTCTTCCTCGAGTTGTGAAAACACCTCTCTCACGTCTCTTGTAGAATGAGCGACTGCACCTAGATCATGAGCAAAGGCCAAAATTAGTTTTGATCCTCGATTCGCAAATCGCCG
This sequence comes from Diabrotica virgifera virgifera, assembly GCF_917563875.1. Lineage (NCBI taxonomy): Eukaryota > Metazoa > Arthropoda > Insecta > Coleoptera > Chrysomelidae > Diabrotica > Diabrotica virgifera. The sequence continues at coordinate 205,357,293 of NC_065444.1, forward strand.
TGTCAACTCAGATGATATTTTACTTATTACATATTCTAAGGTCAAATTGAATAGCAATGGTGATACGGGGTCTCATTGTCTAAGTATTGCTGTTAAATTTAGTCTTTTATATTTGTTGTCAGTAATTTAAGACATTTTGAAACACAAAAATTAAAAGTAATTCAGTTACACTTATTGAGAGCCACAGATATTCCTTTAAAGAGCCACATGTGGCTCGCGAGCAACAGTTTGTCCACACCTGTAATATTAGATGTTATTTGCGCTTATTCTGATAAATTTTTGATACCATACCTATCTTATTATGATGCTGACGATCGGCAGTAGATAATTCGTTTATGCTAAAGAGTGTTTGGAATTAGAACAAAAAAAATTGACTTGTAGATATGGGATACGGACGTTTCGCCCCCGCCGTTTCGCCCCCGACCGTTTCGCCCCCGCCGTTTAGTCCCCAGCCGTTTCGCCCCCGAACCGTTTCGCCCCCGAACCGTTTCGCCCCCGGGATTTTACCTAACATTTTTAACTAGTTGCATTGAGTTATAAATACAATGTTAGTAATACATTTACCTATTGATCATTTTTTGTTCTTAGCTTAGGTTAGGAAAGGTTAGGTCCGTAAATTATAAGTAAGGCAAAATGAGTTTTCTGAGAACAAAATCCTTTGTGTAAGAAAATATGTAAAATTATTTCTGAGAACAATTATGTATTAATCCTGTCTATCTACTATAAATATGTGTAACAAAGCACTTCTAAGAAAAACAAACAAAAAATGAGCAATAGGTAAATGTATTATTAACATTGTATTTATAACTCAAACTAGTTAAAAATGTTAGGTAAAATCCCGGGGGCGAAACGGTTCGGGGGCGAAACGGTTCGGGGGCGAAACGGCTGGGGACGAAACGGCGGGGGCGAAACGGTCGGGGGCGAAACGGCGGGGGCGAAACGCCCGTAAACCTGTAGATATGTAGCAAACTAACTAAATAATCTGGTTGCGTAAATAATGGCAAGAAGATGTATTAATTATACATATGAATTTAATAAGCAGTAAAATAGTGGAAACCTATACTTATGTATATTAGATCACTATATTTTTAAAATAAATATATATGTAGTAACATTGGAAAATATAGCACCTAATAAATTAAGGCAGAAATGTTCCTGGTTGTTAAACTACTCCGTTAAATTTCCAAGCCGAGACATGATTCTTCTTTCAACATTGCGTTTCACCTTCATTTTCACCTTCTTGTCTCATAATTTCCTCTTTTTCGCTCTTCGAATATTTTGAAGAGCACGAATTACTTCTTTCTCTTTATTCATTTATAGGAAAATTTTCTAATTCATCATACTAATAGTGTATCTATCGTATACGTAGCATTTTACGATAACACCATCTATCACCATCGATCACTAGCGGAGTGATTGCCGCCCTCTTTGGGCTCTTCCGATTCATTTGTCGCGGTGAATTAGTCCGCATTAACATTTTGGTTTTACAACCAATTATTGGTTGTGTGACTTGGCATCTTCTACAATTTTTCTCCATTCGTTTCTGTTTTTGCTTGTGGTTACCTATCCTCTAACTCCCATCTTCTTAAGGTCCTCGACTATGTGGTTCTCCCATCTGGTTTTTGGTCTTCCTCGTGGTCTGCCTGATACAGATCCATTTGGTAATTTTTTTGATAACGGCTTCCGGATTTCTCCTTTCTATATGTCCCAGCCATCTGATCAGGTCTCTATTTGGTAATCTTCTTGATAACGGCTTCTGGATTTCTTCTTTCTATAATATGTCCCATGCATCTGAGTGTGAACGACCGTAGCTCAACGGAATGATCACTGGCCTCATACGCCAGAGCAAGCTGTTTCGAGCCCTGCCAACGACAATCAATTTTTCATTTCTAAAAATGATACGAGCCGTTTCATTGTGCCTCGGAGAGCGCGTTAAGCCGTTGGTCCCCCTGGGCTAGTGTGCATCGACACTAGTTACTTGAAACAGGGTTAAAGATGTAAATGGCGCCGGAGTAATCCGAGAGGATCTCCCCGGCAAAAATGCCATACGATATTATTATTATTATTATTATCCATATGAGTCTCTGTGTCTTGATAAATCTGACGATGTCTTCTCCTTTCAAAAGTTCTCTTATTTCGTGGTTCATGAGTTTTCTAAATTCAATATTACCTAAATTTAGTGGGCCTGCTATCCTCTGAATTATTTGCTTCTCTAGGTTCCTCAATCTTTCTGTGTCAGACACATTACTTCAGCACCATATGTGATAACTGGTCTAATTGCTACTCTGTAAATTTTCAGTAGTAATTGCACAAGAGCTCTAAAATTATCGAATTTTTCCCGAGTGACACTTTGACAGTTTTAATTTCACGACCCGAAGGGGAGTGAAATTATGTCAAAGTGTCACGAGGGCAAAAATTCGATAATAATTTTAGAGATCGAGTGCAATTTGTTGCGATTATTTCATGAATAAAACTGTTCAAAACCAAAATTTTATTGTAATTTATTTATGTAAGTACAAATTAGTACAATTAAACACACAATTATTATAAATATTTGACGGTTGAAAGTCATCACTTTTATAATTTTTAAAACATTAATTGTCATTAATGTCACTGAATGTATTTTTTCGTAGTAACGAAGGGCATCTGACGTAATATACTTGACGACGGGATGTTATCAAAAATTATCAGTAGTAATTGCACAAGAGCTCTAAAATTCTCGAATTTTTCCCGAGTGACACTTTGACAGTTTTAATTTCACGACCCGAAAAGGAATGAAATTATGTCAAAGTGTCACGAGGGCAACAATTTGATAATAATTTTAGAGATCGAGTGCAATTTGTTGAGATAATTTCATGAATAAAACTGTTCAAAACCAACATTTTATTGTAAGTTATTTATGTAAGTACAAATTATTACAATTAAACAAACAGTTGTTATAAATATTTGACGGTTGAATGTCATCACTTTTAAAACACGAATTGTCATTAATGTCACTGAATGTATTTTTTCGTAGCAACGAAGGGCATCTTACGTAATATACTTGACGACGGGGTATTATCAAAAATTATCAGTTTAATTTGTATTTCTGTAGCTTTTCTATTGGACAGAATTGCCTATGAATGAAATAATCAGTAGTAATTGCACAAGAGCTCTGAAATTATTGAATTTTTCCCGAGTGACACTTTAACAGTTTTAATTTCACGAGCCGAAGACGAGTGAAATTATGTCAAAGTGTCACGAGAGCAAAAATTCTATATTAATTTCAGAGGTCGAGTGCAATTTGTTGCGATTATTTCATGAATAAAACTGTTCAAAACCAAAATTTTATTGTAATTTATTTATGAAAGTACCATTAAACACACAGTTTTTATAAATATTTGACGATTGAAAGTCATCACTTTTATAATTTTTAATACATTAATTGTCATTAATGTCACTGAATGTATTTTTTCGTAGTAACGAAGGGCATCTGACGTAATATACTTAACGACGGGAGATTATCAAAAATTATCGATTTAATTCAGATTTCTGTAGCTTTCTATTGGTCAGAATCGCCTATGAATGAAATAATCAGTTTAATATTCTGAGTAAGCTTATCTTTGAGGAAATTGATGATTATTTCATTGACTATGCTTCTATCATTAGTTCCATTGACTGAGGCCCCAAGATATTTAAAGTGTTCTACCTTTTCAAACTCATATTCACCAATATTTAAACTTGTCATATTAACTGAATTTTTTCTTCCGCATAGTAGGTATTTCGTTTTGTTTTGGTCAGTGCAAAAAGTAGCTAAGTCCATATTTTCTAGAATTGAGTTAAGTGGCTACAACTATATAGAATTATGTGTACTATAAGTTGGCGAAGTCAGGTTTGTAACAAATAGGATCCTACTGGGTAAAATCCCATATGTTTAGATTTTAATCAATCATTATTTCAGTGCAAGAAGTCGCTAAGTGTCAAAAATTGTAACTAACTCAGAAACACAAAATGTGACTTAGCCACTTTTTGCACTGACCCCTTCAATTGTACCTTTTATTTCGTCAGAAACGCATTAGAGGGTCGTGGACGCGACTCGTCGCGAACAAGGTAGTAGAGGACTTGAGATTCTCATTAAAGATTGAATCAAGTCTCGTCGCGTCCACGACTTTCAAATGCGTTCATGAAGATTAAAAACAACGTAAAGAATCTAAAGCCACGGTTTGTTAGAACAGTGAGCGAGGCACAACTCACAGTCAGTCGAACGCCGCGCACGTCAGTCCAAATCAAAGGAATGGTTTCTGTATGTTAACGGATTGTTAGGTTCTGCTTTTAGTTGCGCGCTCTGAAGACCGACAGCAGTGTACGTCGACGGTGTGCGCTGGAATCAACTGCGATTTGATTTGGACGCAAACGTTCAGCTGAACTCACAGTGTACAACGTGGTGGTAAACTAATTTTATTCAAACAAAAATAAGTTTGCATGATTTGACATATTTTTAATTGCACAAAGTAAATGAAAAAGTCACTTGTGTTAAATTGATATTATTAGTATTTAATTTCTAATTGGTATTATTTCTATTATTTATTAAACTGAAGCATGCACTATAATAAAACTACGTTTGTACAAAATAAAGTGTATCGTTATTATTCAACAAATGACACAATTTTGTCTTGCCATTATCCCTGATCCCTATTTTAAAGTAGGTATGCTTTGAATATCTCATTTTTTATTATTCTATTTGTGTATTTTTAAATATGTACGTAGTTCTCTGTAAATTAACCTGTTTTCAGGTCAATTATTTGGGGAAATATTCAAAGAGAAAAGCATCTTGCAACAAAAGGTACCTACTATAAACCTTTCCCTTTCAGTAGTGCGTTTCAAAGACACCATGTGCCTCACCGGAACCCAATAGCTAATTTCTATTACTATTGTATTAGACGATTTATTGCTCTTTTTACACTTTTATAATACTATATTGTATTAGGTGCCAGGAGCACCTAAAAAAAAAAGTGAATGTCAAAAACAGAAATTTCTCATTAATGAGCGAATTAAAAATGGGACGAGAGGAACGAACCGCTTTGATTGAAACACTTGTTAAAAAGTCGGAAACATCATCGACATTGGCTCAAGAATCAGGTGATCCACATGTTTTTTGAAAGTGTTGCTTCCACAGTATCGAGATTTCCTACGATTGAAAAGGCAAGAATAAAAGCTAAAGTAATGCATATTATTTCGCGATATGAAATTGAGCTGGCTGCAAATGAATTAGGTACATGAATTGGTTCCTATTACAACAAATAATTCTTGTGACGAAAATTCTTTGGAAATAAATGTAGGATCTCAGAGCGTGCATTTGTATTTTCGCCAGAATCAATTAATAGCAATGTAGAAATGTAAGATACAATTATAATATACTTTACATTTTTAAGAAGTTTTCTGTTTTGTACTTAAACCAACGAACTGTCAACACTGATGGAATCGCCATGAAGCAAATTTAATGGCGCCAGGATGAGATAGAAGATAATCAGGTAAAGGAGGGAAGATAATCGCCAGACAGTGCTAGTCAGGTACGTTGTAGTTGTAGCAAATTTTACCTGACAAATTCTCTGTCTCTCTCATGTCTCTCTAGAAGTGCTAGAACCTCTCTCTTGTATGTTGGCGCCTATCTCGCTTCACTGTTGGAATGGGACGGGGCCATTCCATCAGTGTTGACAGTTCGTTGACTTAAACACATATTTTTATTTTTTCTCTAAATAAAAAAAACCTAATTCAAAGTTATGCTTAATTTTTCTTCTCCAGAAATCGGATGTTGTCTTCTGTTGTAGGGTTTTTTAGTAATATTATCCCTTATAAATGGTAATACATTTTCAAATAAATATCTGGAAAGTCTAAAATATTCTCGAAATTTTTCCTCGTTCTGAAACAATTTTCTTTCGACTGTTAATATAAATGCACCTTCTGTATTACGACATAAAAACATTTAGTTTACATTTTTATTTCTTTTATTTAAATTTAATATTATCTCTTCTTCCTCCTCTATTTCTACGAGTAATAAAATTATTGCCTTGATTTTGTCAGAATTTGTTTTTCTACGTACACCCCCCGTGAGAATAAACGTCAAACTCAAACTATTTTGAGATCGACAGAAGACAGAATAATATGCTAACAAACCGACTTAACTCAAATCTGCCGTGCGTCGAGTACAACAGATTCTGCTGTACCCATAAATATGCCGTGCGTCGCTCACTGTTCTACCATGGCTTAAGCTAGACTAGTCCGCGACGAGTTGAGTCGCGTCAGGGCCGGATTTAAGGGGGGTAGGCTGGGCAGCTGCCCGGGGCCCCCACAAAGCCTCAAACGTAAAAAATATCAGCAAATTATTCACATAGAATTATTTTTGTTTTATGCAAACACTTTTTCGGCCGACCCTCTAAATTTAGTTGCAAAAGCGGCAGCTGAATGTTGTCTTGCTGCCACAGCATTATTTGATTTTTTAGAAGAACTACATATATGTATTTTTCACTTCCTCTACATATACGAGGGTGGATTGATAAAAAACTAGCTTTTGATAAAAAAAAACAAGTTTTTTGAGATTAAATCATTTATTTCTCAACATAGTCCCCTTTTAGCTCGATACACTTAGTAAGACTTTGTTCCAATTTTTTTATCCCATCTGAACAGTACTTTTCCTCTAGCTCTTCAAAATAGGCCGAGGTTTCAGCAACGGTTTCATCGTTTGTTGCGAAACGGCTTCCTCCGAGCCATTTTTTTAGGTTTGGAAACACGAAAAAGTCGCTGGCGGCAAGATCTAGGGAATACGGTGGGTGTTCAACCAATTGTACATTATCTTGGTGAAAGAGCACTTTCTTGCGTACCAAATCGGGGTATTTTTGACGCAATTCGGCATCGAATTATCGAATCGATCCAATAATACTGCGTAGTACTCGCCATTGATTGTTTTCCTGTTTCCAAGTAGTCCATGTGGATGATGCCATTCGCATCCCAGAAAACAGTCGCCATCACTTTGCCGGCCGAATGTGCAATGTTTGCCTTCTTTGACCGGCCTTCGCCACGTTTGTGCCACTGTTTCGACTGTTCTTTGGATTCCGGCGTGTAATAATGCACCCAGGTTTCATCAATGGTGATACATCGGCGAAAAAAATCGGTCGAATCGCGCCGTATCATGTCGCAAGCGTCTCCGAAGTGGTCACGCGTTTTCGCATTTGGCGATTGTCAACAAACGCGGCACTTATCGCACGGATATCTTTTTCATGTCTAAATGATGGTGAATGGTTACACGTTCATAGGAAATATTTAGGGTCTCTACTAACTCGCGGAGCTTGATTCGACGATCTGCCATAATCATATAATGACCTTCGTTGATCATTTCCAGCGTGGTGACTTCATTTGTCCTCCCGGGACGCTCATCATCAAAAACACTCTTACAGTCACGAACAAAGGACATCGCACACATCTTATGGAAAATATTATGTCACTCAAATTCAATAAAATTTATATGAATAGATTCGTTTTAAATTAACGGTCAAATCTTATCACTGCGTCAACTCCATATTTTCAATAATAAGAGCAGAAATTGATATAAATAAAGCTGAAATCAAATGGATACGTACATAAGTTAGAGAGAGAAAAAATATTTTATAATACCCAAATTGTCGGTACTCCATAAATCAGCGGATTAGTTTCACTAATCCGCTTAGGCCCAGCGGGGTTTAAGCTCTTTTGAATAGCACCCAGAGCAATAGTGATTGTAACTGACACTTTTACTGACTAAAAAATTTGATTTCGATAAACTTTAATTGCAATTTGCGCCGTAATTAATCATAATTAAGAGTTGGCGCAATGATAAGATTTGACCGTTAATTTAAAACGAATCTATTCGTATAAATTTTATTGAATTTAAGTGACATTATATTTTCCATAAGATGTGTGCGATATCCTTTAGCCTTTCAAAATTTTACTGTTGCTTACGAAGGTGCAGCCTCACAATATACTTCGTCCAGGTCGGCTTTGATTTGCACATTCGTTTTCCCCTTTTTGGTGGAGGAACTGTCACCGAACAATACTCGATTTTTTCTATTTTTCCGAAAACAAAAAAGTTGTTTGCTTCTGACGGCAGTAAAAACCAAATCACATAATAGTTTTTTGGCTTAAAATTTTGATAGACGTCCACATCAATTCTGCCCAGGGGCCTTCACTGCCTTAAATCCGGCCCTGAGTCGCGTCCACGACTTTCTAATGCGTTTCTGCCTTTTTGTTCCTTTTGTAACGACATTAAATAGTGACGTCGATAAAGAGTCGCCTTGTCGTTCTCCAGTTGATATTTCTATATTTTTGATTATTCTGTTATATGTTATTATTGCTGCAGTCGATCTTTCCCTCGTCATTTTTGTAAGGTTTATAAGTTTTTTGAGATTAAATCATTTATTTCTCAACATAGTCCCCTTTTAGCTCGATACACTTAGTAAGACTTTGTTCCAATTTTTTTATCCCATCTGAACAGTACTTTTCCACTAGCTCTTCAAAATAGGCCGAGGTTTCAGCAACGGTTTCATCGTTTGTTGCGAAACGGCTTCCTCCGAGTAGGGATGGCGGTTTTTGACAAAAAACCGGTTTTCGGTTATACCGTTTTTTTTTGCTTACGGTTTAACCTGGCGGTTATAACCGGCCAAAAAAACCGGTTTTTGGAAAAACCGGTTTTCGGTTTTTTTAATCCAATAGGTTACAAAGTTACGTTTACAATTACAATTTTCCTCTCCTCCCAAAATCAAAAAATTCCCCAACCATTTCAACTTATAAAAAATTTCCCAGACTCTTTGAAATGGGATTTAAAAAAAATAATATCAACATAAATATTTTACTTAAAAATAAATTGGATAATGCAATATATCTTTTATTTTTGCTACCATCAAAAAAAAATTATCATGTATTACTTTTAACACGTTTGTATATATTTCTAGAATAGGTACATTTTAACTCATTTAATACTTCCTGTATGGGTGTATCGTTTTGAAAACGTAGGGAAATTCTTGGAGATTCGTACTGGTAATCAGTAATACGATATGCATAGGCAGAGCATTATTTTTGGAAATCAGATAAAATCATTCACCGACTTTCAATGTCAAGAGTTAAGAGTTTATTGTGAAAGATAGATGATGTTTGGCTTGCGTCTAATTCAAACAGACACTTCTTATGTAAATATTATGATTACAAATACCTTTTCAAGGAAATATTAAATAAAACTGAATAACTGATTCTGCTGGCTGATGTGAGATTGCACTTTCAGTTCGCTTCTGTATTTATAAAATAAAATAAAATTTGAATTATAGTTTTGTTTGGAATAGTTACTTGAGAATAATAATTATGATTGGGATCCCAAATAATACCTAACCTAATCCTAATCACCGTAAAAACCTAATAACCGGTTTTTTCTTTAAAAAGAAAAAACCGGTTATAACCGGGACAAAAAATAACCGGTAAAACCGGTTATTGCGAAGTAAAAAAACCGGTTTTAGGTTTAAACCGGTAGGTTTTTCCCATCCCTACCTCCGAGCCATTTTTTTAGGTTTGGAAACACGAAAAAGTCGCTGGCGGCAAGATCTAGGGAATACGGTGGGTGTTCAACCAATTGTACATTATCTTGGTGAAAGAGCACTTTCTTGCGTACCAAATCGGGGTATTTTTGACGCAATTCGGCATCGAATTATCGAATCGATCCAATAATACTGCGTAGTACTCGCTATTGATTGTTTTCCTTTTTCCAAGTAGTCCATGTGGATGATGCCATTCGCATCCCAGAAAACAGTCGCCATCACTTTGCCGGCCGAATGTGTAATGTTTGCCTTCTTTGACCGGCCTTCGCCACGTTTGTGCCACTGTTTCGACTGTTCTTTGGATTCCGGCGTGTAATAATGCACCCAGGTTTCATCAATGGTGACATCGGCGAAAAAAATCGGTCGAATCGCGCCGTATCATCGTCGCAAGCGTCTCCGAAGTGGTCACGCGGTTTCGCATTTGGCGATTGTCAACAAACGCGGCACCCATCGCACGGATATCTTTTTCATGTCTAAATGATGGTGAATGGTTACACGTTCATAGGAAATATTTAGGGTATCTACTAACTCGCGGAGCTTGACTGGACGATCTGCCATAATCATATCATGACGTTTGTTGATCATTTCCGGCGTGGGGACTTCTTGTCCTCCCGGGATGCTCATCATCAAAAACACTCGTACAGTCACGAACAAATTTAGCCTTCCAAAATTTTACTGTTGCTTACGAAGGTGCAGCCTCACAATATACTTCGTCCAGGTCGGCTTTGATTTGCACATTCGTTTTCCCCTTTTTGTGGAGGAACTAATGCATCTTAAGCTCCAGCTTAGCTAAGCTCTACTTATAGATAGGACCTCCTTGAGTATCACTTACGTTGCACCTTAATTTTAGATTCTTACCGTATTATCAATTATATCTATTATTATATTATGGTATTCTTATTGTAATATATTATAATTATATTATATTAATTCTTATGATATTCTCGACTTGAGCCTAAGATCTGTTGGTGCAACCGGGCATTAGTCACCGAACAATACTCGATTTTTTCCATTTTTCCGAAAACACAAAAGTTGTTTGCTTCTGACGGCAGTAAAAACCAAACTACATATAGACCGGGTAGTATCGTCGCCCCCGCTAGCGCAATTATTCTGATTCGATTTTTTTGCACAAACTTACTCAAAAAGAGGTCCTTATAACATATCCACAGGGTGCCGGGCGGTGCCGTGGTCGAAAAATTTTTAAACAATTTTTTTAAACAAATTCACAAAAATAATTTTTTTATTTCCAAAATTTTTTTTTAGATAATTTGGGTCATTCTGAGCAAAAAAGTTCTCTTGTCATTTTTCTCTAAAGTCAGTTGTCGTCGAGTTATACGTTATTAAAATTTGAAGAATGCGAAAATGGCCATTTTCAAGGCTTCATAACTCGATCAAAAATGATTATTATGAAATTCAAAAAGTGACAAAGTCAAGATTCAAATACCTTCTTCAGCGTTCTGAAGAGATTTTTGTCATTAATTTATTACAAAGCTGTTATTTTTAGTTATTAACAATTAGCGCTATAGTCTAACTGTATCGTCGCCCCCGTTAGCGGAACAACTTCGATCAGATTTTTTTCCACAAACTTACTCAAAAAGGAGTCCTCATAACATATCCATAGGATGCCTTGCGGTGCCGTGGTCTAAAAATTTTTTAAACAATTTTTTTTAAACATATTCACAAAAATAATTTTTTCATTTCCAACAATTTTTTTTAGATAACTTGGGTCATTCTGAGCAAAAAAGGTCTCTTGTAATTTTTCTCTAAAATTGATTGTTGTCGAGTTATATGCGATTAAAAATTTGAAAAATGCGAAAATGGCCATTTCAAGGCTTCATAACTCGATTAAAAATGATTATTATGAAATTCAAAAAGTGACAAAATCAAGATTGAAATACCTTCTTTAGCGTCCTGAAGAGATTTTTGTCATTATTTTATTACAAAGCTGTTATTTTTAGTTATTAAAAATTAGCGGTATAGTCCAACTGTATCGTCGCCCCCGTTAGCGGAACTATTTCGATTAGATTTTTTTGCATAAATTTACTCAAAAATAGGTCCTTATAACATATCCACAGAGTGCCGGCCGGTGGTCGAAAAATTGTTTAAACAATTTTTTTAAACAAATTCACAAAAATAATTTTTTCATTTCCAACAATTTTTTTTAGATAATTTGGGTCATTCTGAGCAAAAAAGGTCTCTTGTAGTTTTCGTCTCAAATTGATTGTTGTCTAAATAACAACTAAAAATAACAGCTTTGTAATAAAATAATGACAAAAATCTCTTCAGGACGCTGAAGAAGGTATTTGAATCTTGATGTTGTCACTTTTTTAATTTCATAATAATAATTCTTAATCGAGTTATGAAGCCTTGAAAATGGCCATTTTCGCATTTTTCAAATTTTTAATCGCGTATAACTCGACAACAGTCAAGTTTAGAGAAAAATGACCAAAGACCTTTTTTACTCACAATGATCCAATTTATCTAAAAAAAAATTGTGGGAAATGAAAAAATTATTTTTGTGAATTTGTTTAAAAAAAATTGTTTAAAAAATTTTTAGACCACGGCACCGCCCGGGACCCTGTGGATATGTTATAAAGACCTCTTTCTGAGTAAGTTTGTGCAAAAAAATCAAATCGAAATAGTTCCGCTAACGGGGGCGACGATACAGTTGGACTATACCGCAAATTGTTAATAACTAAAAATAACAGCTTTGTAATAAAATAGTGACAAAAATCTCTTCAGGACGTTAAAGAAGGTATTTGAATCTTGATTTTGTCACTTTTTGAATTTCATAATAATCATTTTTAATCGAGTTATGAAGCCGTGAAAATGGCAATTTTCGCATTTTACAAATTTTTAATCGCGTATAACTCGACAACAGTCAATTTTAGAGAAAAATGACAGAAGACCTTTTTTGCTCAGAATGACCCAAATTATCTAAAAAAAATTATTGGAAATAAAAAAATTATTTTTGTGAATTTGTTTAAAAAAAATTGTTTAAAAAATTTTTCGACCACGGCACCGCCCGGCACCCTGTGGATATGTTATAAGGACCTCTTTTTGAGTAAGTTTGTCCAAAAAAATCGAATCGGAATAATGGCGACGATACTGCCCGGTCTAATAAAAGTTTTTGGGCTTAAAATTTTGACAGACGTCATGTCATAGAGCTCTTGTATTTTTTATTATTAAAAATTATGTTTATAAGAGTAGATCAACATTTTTCCAATGGTAGGAGGTAGGGCCCCCACACCAATTCTGACCAGTGGCCTCCACTGCCTTAAATCCAACCCTGAGTCGCGTCCGCGACTTTCTATTACGTTTATGCCTTTTTGTTCCTTCTGCAGCGACAATAAATAGTGACGTTGATAAATAATCGCCTTGTCGTACTCTAGTTGATATTTCTATATTTTTGAAGATTCCGTTATCTGTTATTATTGTTGCAGTCGATCTTTCCTTCGTCATTTTCGTAAGGTTTATAAGTTTCATTGGTATATCTAGATTTTTCATGTCTTCTATTAGGTCGAGTCTTATTAAGCTGTCAAAGGCTTGCTTGGAATCTATGAAAAGGATGTGTAAGTCGACATCATGTTTTGATAGGATGTGTAACATTTCTCAATTGACTGTGTGATTATGTATACTGCGTCTATTGTTGACCTTCCCTCTCTAAATCTTTGCTGGTCGTCTCCTATAAATTTAAGTTACAATGTATTTTGAGTTTTTGTCTTAATAATAATGTCAATATTTTGTAGCAGCTGTTTAACAGTGTTACTCTTCTTACTGACCATTCTGTAACTTTGCACCCAAAATAATTGTAATATCCTACTTTTTCTGTAATGTTTGTTCAATTTAAATCCATGTTTGAATAATTTAGCATTGGAAACAATAATTGTAATCACTCAAATGGCATTCTGCAATGTTATATTATTTTGTAAACTGTAAACTTCGCACTTATCAGTTTTAAGTTTTTCTAGTATTGAATCATTTGTGCGATGTGCTGTCCATGGTGTGTGCAACATTATACGATAGGATAGACCCATATTTCAAATGCGATTATTAGCTTTACTTACATACTCGAACAAGGCACGACTTTTCGTTTTCTGTACTGTCATCAATGTCACCATTGTTCTTCCATATTTCCGTGAGTTTGAATGTTGTCGATCTGGCCATTTTGTTGCGTCGACGGATATCGTCTTCCCACCCCTTCCCCCTTCCCCAACGGTTAATGATCACGGAGCCTAAGTAATTAAATTGTCTGACCACTTTGTAACCTGCACGCTTCTGCTATTCAACAAATAACTTTTTATGTACTCTACACTGGACCAAACTATCAAATATTTTTAAATTATCATTTGGAGTGAATTTTTTTGTGCTGCAATCCTTAGTCGTCCCAATATCATAGGAATAGGATTTCTTTTCCTTATGAGATGTTTTAAAGTGTCATAATAAATGTTCGATCGGATTTAAATCTGATATGGTGGCCAATATAATGTTTAAATTGAATCTTAGTAGTATGAGGTTTTAACTGGAAAAACGTTCCCCAATTGATGAAATTTCATCTACAGAAGAGTTGACGAATGGTATGCCAGTTGCAACCTCATACATATCGTTAGTTTTGGTGGTAGCAGCATAGTTATGGAGCAGTATTGCTTGGATAGGCAACTCCGCCAATGCTTGGTCCCAAGTCCAGGATGAGAAAGGAGGAGTGTTGTGCGTTGGGCTAACAACCCAACCACGTAAAAAATATTTTGTTATGGAATCGTCAAGATGCCTCGGAACTGGACTGAATAAAACGATGACGACAAGTGCTATGGAAATGGATACGAGAAAGGTTATATATATGGGCTGCTGGAATGTAAGAACTATGTATGAGATCGGCAAAACTAATCAGGTAGCTGCTGAGATGGACAAAAACAAAATAGAAATCCTAAGAATAAGCGAGGTAAGGTGGAAAGGATGTGGAAAAACGAGACTACAAAATGGAAAAACAATCTTATTCTCGGGACATACACAGGAAACTGCCGAACATGAGGGCGGAGTGGCCATAATGCTGGGAAAAAACGCAGCACGAGCATTGATAGATTGGGAGGATGTGACAGATAGGATTATAGTAGCAAGGTTTAAAACAAGATTTCGCAACCTCTCAATAATAAATGTTTATGCTCCCACCAACGACAAAGAACAGGTAGTGAAAGAAGAATTTTACGAGCAACTGCAAGCTGTATATGATAGAATGGAGGCAAATAATAAAAGTGATATCTTAATAATGATGGGGGATATGAACGCCAAAATAGGTGGAGAAAATGAGGGAAAAGAGTTTGTAATGGGTAGGGAAGGCTTAGGAGAAATAAATGAAAATGGTGAAATGTTTACTGACTTATGTGTCCAAAACAACTTAATGATTGGCGGAAGTATCTTTCCACACAAGCGCATACACAAGATAATGTGGATTTCCCCAGGAGGTGAAGTACAAAACCAAATAGACCGCATTACAATAAATAGACGATGGAGGAAATCACTACTGGATGTAAGATCTATGAGAGGGGCAGATGTAGGGTCCGATCATATATTAGTGAGAGCGAAATTTACAGTTAAGCTGCGAGCAGAAGCAAAGAGAACGCCGAATAGAGAAAAATACAATGTTCACTGGATCAGAGATGGAAATGACGTACAGAATGAATTCAGAGAGCGAATTCAGAATAATTGGAGAACGGTCGGCGACATAGAGGAAGCCACTGTTGAGGAACTCTGGAACAAGTATAAAGAGACGATAAAGAAAACGGCAGTGGAAACAGTTGGCTACAAGAAAAACAGTAACAAACCCTGGATGGCAAAAACAACATGGGACAAGATACAAGAACGTAAACAAATTAAAGTGAAGCTACTAGGAATGAAAGACGACGATGAGAAGCAACGATTAGAACAGAAATACTGGGAAAAAAAATAAAGAAGTCAAAAGAAGCGCAAGAAATGACAAAAGATCATACCACAAAGGACTCATTAATTAAGCTGAAAATGCGGCAAGAGAAAACGATCTAAAAAATTTAATGACATCACAAAAACCTTGACAGGAACAAGCCGAAATGGTACCACTAAAATAAAAGATAAAGATGGTGTCGTACTGAAAACAGAACAACAAATTCTTACTAGATGGATGGAATATTTCAAAGAAATGTATGAAGAACAGAAGATAATAAACGAAATAGAAGAGGAACCTAACAGACAACCAATGAACATGAACACCGAAGAATTTAACCATGATGCACCCCAAGATGCAATTAAACAATTAAAAAGAGGAAGAGCTGCCGGAATAGACAATATCCCTGCTGAGTTAACCAAAGCAGACATCGAAACGTCCACCTCTATACTGTACACACCTTTAAATAAAATTTGGAGAACCGAAGAGCTACCCAGAGAATGGACGCAAGGCTTAATTGTAAAAATTCCTAAGAAGAGCGACACATCCATATGTGAAAATTGGAGGCCGATCACCTTGCTATACACAACAAGCAAAATAATGACCCGAATCATGCTTCATGCTTGAAAGAATGAAGAAGGAATTTGATAAAGTTATAAGAGGGATAAATGGGATTGATAAGAGATTCCGGGCACGAAGATCCTGAATTGACCATATTTGTACGATGAGAACGATTATAGAGCAATCATTAGAGTGGCAGAATAAGCTATATGTGAACTTTATAGTCTTCGAGAAAGCGTTTGATCGTGTAGGTCGCAAAGCCTTATGGAAATTGCTAGAGAAATACGGAATGCCTCCCAAGTATATCAGAATTATAAAACTGTTCTACGAAGGGTCCACAGCACGCATAGTCCACGAAGGCAAGTTAACAGAACAAATAGATATTGGTACAGGAGTAAGGCAAGGCTGTGTGCTCTCTCCAACCTCATTCCTGATAGTAATCGACTGGATCATGTCTAAGGCTACTAGTAATAAGACTGGAATAAGATGGACTGGAATGTTTTTAACCAACTTGAGGACTTGGAATTTGCAGATGACATATGCCTTTTAACAGAAAAAAGACAACACATGCAACGCAAAACTGAAAAAGTAGCAGAAGCAGGGAAGAAGGTCGGACTTAACATAAACGTCAGAAAAACTAAGATAATGAAAATAAATACACCAAGAGAAATGGGAATATCACTGGGAGACACGGAATTCGGAACGGTAGAGAAATTTAACTACTTGGGCAGTACTTTGAACAACAAAGGAGGGACGGAGGAGGACGTAAAACGGAGAATGGGAATAGCTCAAAACGCATTCAATATGCTGAGGAAAATGTGGTCTTCACGTCAGATGACAAGTAAAACCAAGATAAGATTATTCAACAGCAACGTGAAGACTGTGTTATTATACGGAGCAGAAACTTGGAAAGTGTCAAGAAAATGTATCGAACAGATGCAAGTGTTTATAAATAAATGCCTAAGGAAGATTCTTAACATGTACTAGCCAAACCGCATATCAAACCAAGAATTATGGACAAGAACTAACCAGTTACCTATATCTAAGACAATGTGCAAAAGGAAATGGAGTTGGATGGGGCACACACTCAGGAGACCTGATACAGACATAGCGAGGCAAGCCCTAGAATACACATCACATGGCAAGAGAAGACCAGGTAGACCCGTAGAAACGTGGAAAAGAAGTGTGGACAAAGAAATAAGTGCTATTGGGAAAACCTGGGCAGAAATAAAGATTAGTGCAAAGGATAGGACAGAATGGAGGCATACAGTTGACGCCCTATACTACGCATGGAGTGAAGAGGAATAAGTAATTAAGTAATTGCTTGGAAAGGACATACCGAACTTGTGAAGTGGGCGAATGAAAGCTGACATGTACATTAGAAACATTTTATAAGCAGTTGCGGATCCAGGGGAGGGCGATCGGCCGCCCTCTCACACCAAGTTATATATAAAGATTATAAAAACATTCATTTATTCATGTATTTTTCGTTAGCCAATCGGCCCCCCCTCTTAACGATGATGGATCCTGCTGGATCTGCCACTGTTGATAAAATAATGTGTTGCCATTTGCCAGCCATATTGGAGATGACAGATTCGTGTTAATGCATGATAACGTACGTCCTCATGTCACTAAATAGTGAATACTTACCTTGTCGAGAATCAATTTAAAAGATTGTATAGCACATGTCAAATTTAAATCCGATCAAGCATTTATATGACACGTTAAAACATCACATTTGGAAAAGAAATCCGATTCCTATGATATTGGGAGGACTAAGAATTGCAGCACAAAAATGTTACTTCGTCATGGTAATTTCAAAATATTCGATATTTTTGTCTATGAGTGTACTATGCAGTAATTGAATAGAATTTCAAATAATACATTCACAAATTATCTTTATAATTAAATAAAATAGTAAACAAATCGAATTGAAATTTCCTTATAAACTCATTTTATTTATTAATAATAAGAATAAAATCACCCCTGTATAAACCGGTACCATAAAAAACGAATAAAAAGCACATTTTATCTAAGTCTAATTCGCCGCCACTGTGCAATCATAATATTTTATGATCTAGAAAGCTAATCGAGCTCAAAAGGTGCCGTAAAGGTAATCGAAAGCCATAAACTCTAAATCCTCTATCGAAATTCATGGCGGAGTCTTATTTTTGCACCCTATTTCGACCGCACGGAATTCTGGTTGAAATGAAAAACGAATAGAAAAAATAGACTTTCAAATCTTTGTGGATATATAAAAAATTCTCGAAAAACGTGGTTTTTATTTAAACATTTTTTTTTGTTCTTTTAATAAAATATCCCAACCTGGTATGTTTTATTATAACTGCAATCTGATCTGTATAAAGATCAATAAAAAGTTGTTTTGTCTACCTTAAATGACTAACAAGAAAACTTAAACTCAAGACCTACTCAGTAACAAAGCCTTGACCCTAATAACTTAATTATACATTTTGACGTGTAGCATTGCCGCTCTGTAATCTGCTTTATACTATCACTTTACCAACTCGAAAGGCTTCTTCCTCTTGAGTCTTCTGACCAAATCCACATTTTCGAGGACCCCTTGGGGTTACTGTGATTGAGTAGTCATTTTTCGTGACTTAACAGTGTCGGTCTCCCAACATTACTACTCCCCCACTATCATGGCTAGCAGTTAGCAGTTATTCTGTTCTTATAATACGGAGTGTAGTTTCTTAAATTATGACAGTTATTTTCTTTGAAGTGGGTATCTTGTAGGCATATTAGAGATGGTTTAAATTAAGCTATAATTAATGTAAGTTCTTCTAAGTGGGTGTAATACCAATTTAGGTTCCATTACAGTTGAATATTGTATTAAATGTTAGCAGAGGCGTCGCTGCTGTAATCACTGTGATCAGTAGAGAAAGAGCATAATATATGCTGTTTATTAATTTTAGTTTTTAATCTTGTACAGCGACTTATCAGATACTTGGGAGTTAATGCTGGATGGATTTTAGTTAAAAAATTGATTAGTCCTTCGATATCTTCTGTATACGTTTTATCAATGCTGAGAGGATGAGCCGAGCCGTGTGCGTTTTCGAAGAAATCAATTAATTCTTCCTGGGTTAAATATCCGTTGTCAGAATTATCTTGGAAAAAAGAACTAGTGCATTTAATAAGATTTTCTGCTAAATTCTTATTATCTTCAGGAACAGTTTTTGCTTTCTTAGATTAACGGAGAGGTTCTTTAAATGGTTTCTAGTCTACTGATATTGGAGGAGACGTTATTTCTGATACCGTTCGTTTAGACGATTGAGTGCCAGAGGATGTAGGAGGTTGACTTTGGCTGTGATTATTCATTTCAACGTTATCTGGCTGGATAGGTGTTTGACTGGGATTTGAATCTAATAGAGAAGTATTTGTTGTTTCTTTTGATTGTGAACTGGTAGATTGTTGCGAAGATTGTGAAGGATGGATAGTTGGCTAAGCATCTGTTGAGCATCTGTTATGTTGGGGTGGCAATTTTGGATATAATTTGGTTAAGAAGTAGGTGATGAATTTTCGATAGATATTTCAGTGTTTGTATTGTTTGTGCACTGAGAGGCTAAATGACCTTGTTGTTTGCAAATGTAGCATGACTGTTTTTCAAGTGAAAAATAAATTCGATAATTGATTTGTTCATAGTGAATTAATATAAACTCAGGAATATTTTCCAGATTTTTAGGAGAAATTTAAGTATAGCGTAGGAAACTCAAGATATGCTTAAATAAAGAGTTATTTGTTCCTATTCTTAGAAAATCCAATGGAGGTATTTGATTAATTCCAATATTTCGTAGTTCAGTCTCTATAATTTGATAATACTGTGAGGTATTGATGGGCAAACATTAGAAATTATCAGTTTTTCTCTTGGTGTGATTAAATTATTGGCTTGGATACGTTCCTGATTGATTACTATTGTTCATTTATCTGTACTTAAAAATTCGGTGACTGTTTCTTCATTAGTAAAATATATGCAAATACGATCAGTTACAATCCTGGATATGGCGAGAAATTATGTTGTCTGATTACGGCCCTGGTACTTAAACAGGTTCATTGGTAATTAAGCTACTTAGTTACCTCGGTACTGCTACTTATAACCATTGTTTACTGTTTGTTGATTAAATAATAGTAAAAAAAGCTGGTCTAACTTACTACAGTTTGATCCCAAAATTGGATTAAGCACTATTAGGGGAGTGCAATTAGAACGAAAATATATATTATTTCGGAATAATTCAAACAAGCTTATATTTTTCTAAAGCTTTTTTTGTTGGTTTATATACATGTTAAAGTAAAAAGTTCTACTCGCAGATTTGGCTGCTATTTGTTTATTAATTGTTTAAACAATAACAATTGTTTTGTATAAATAATTTTAAAAATATCGTCGAATTCATCATTTTACTTTGATCAAATACGTTTCTATTTTATTTTTGGTTATGCTGAATCCGAATATGGCATCACAGTTTGAAAATTCTTTTACAGAAGCTCTTATACAGTATGTTTACGTAGCTAGGAACCACATGGCAAATTTTTTTATTATCAATTTTACGAAAAAAAGTTATAATTCATAAAATACTCTGGATTGTCAAAACTCTAAAACTCAACCACCAGATATCAAATTTTATCAATTTTATACGAATTATGTCAAAAATATGAATTTCTTTAAAGAGTAAGGTACTTTTTATTCCAGAATATCAAAAAATGCTATTATGAAAAGTTGTTTGAAATTAAAAACTACGTTTTAATATACAATTACATTATTCTAATGAAAAAAATTTCTTTTTATTTTTTTTTTCTCAAATTACGGATACCCATCATCATTTTATTACAATTATTGTAACTATTTTATTATCAATTTTACGAAAAAAAAGTTATTCTTCATAAAATGTTCTACCTGGTCTAAAATCAATGACACAGCCATCAGATATCAAACTTTTTCAGTTTTATACGAGGTATGTTAAAAATATGAATTTTTCTTAAGAGTCAAGTGCCATATTTTAATTAGAAGGGTGTAGTTGAACACTGAAACATATTTTTTAATTCCAAACAACTTTTCTTCATAACAATTTTCGATATTGTGAAATATAAAGGTACTTTACTTTTAAGTGAAAATCATATTTTTTGACACACCTCGTATAAAATTAATAAAATTTTATATTTGATGGTTGCATCTTAGATTATATACGATGTAGAGTATTTTATAAAGAATAACTTTTCTTTGTAAGACTGATAATAAAAAAGTTATAGTAATAGGTTCCAATTTTCGCAGACATACTGTATATAAGCTAAAAAAAAATTTTTTTATTGAACATTTATTATTGTTGTAGCTTATTATTAAATGTATTTTAGATAAGTTTTACAGAAAAAAGTTTTGATCACTTTGTATAAACATTTTTTTAGCTGGTAATTTTCGGTTTTTGTAATACATTTTTGTTATCTTTCTTAATTTCCTCAAAAAGAAATAGTTTATTTCATCTCTAAAGTAAAATAATTTGGTGCATTTTAAAGACTACATCCTGAGCTTTAAAAAATACCTATAAAACTGTAATTGATCTCTTGAAAATTTAGTAATACCGTCTTAAAGTGGTGTTAATTCTGTAAAACTATGAAGTTTTCAAAAATTACATTTTTTGAGGCGTCTATCATTTGAATTAAATTTTTGAGATTTTTTTGAAAGAAATATCGTTTATTAAGATGATTGAAAGGTAAGTTGTGCAAAATTGAGAGATTTATAAGAAACATTGTATTAGTTACACATTTTTTAATCATTTTTAAACAAAATTCATGTAAGTCTCACTTTCAACCCACACCGTACTTATGCCCATACATTTTGTTTCTTTTTGTTATAACTCTAAGATACCTTAAATATTCTTCTTTCATGTTCAATTTGTAAAATTTCATTTGATCGATTAGTTAAAGAATTACATACATTAAAATAACTCAACCGTGCACTTCGCCGTACGCTAGTTTACAGTGCGCCAATGTTTGTGAGAAGGGTGACTTTAGCGTTATAAATAAAAAATTATTGAAGCTACAGATTTCATTTTAGAAAAATCTTTATAAAAGGTTTTTTTTGTAAAATTTTCTGAATTTTTTAATGGCCAAGTCAGTTGTTTTCAAAAATTTATATTTTCGAAGTTATTTAAAAAAAGTTTCAAAAGAAAATTTTCGCAGTTCATTTGTTTAATAAAAAATGAAGCACCCACTTCTCGAGTAGAAATTTTTGATATGTTGTTTATTAAACATTTCTTAATGAAATTACTAAAAGTTTTATCTTGTTTGATTTTTTCCGAAGTGAAAATCTATATGCACTCCCCTACATATAATACACTATTATACCAACTTTGGTAATTTTCTAACAAATAAAACCAGCTTAATTTTAATAAAAACTAAGAGCTAATCGGAAACACTGTTTACTAGTTAAGAAACCAGTTTCGAATTTATTAAGCTAAGTTGATTTCATGTAATCGAATGAGCTATCATCCAATAAAGTTGTCACAGAAACGCAACTCATAAATATGGGCAATTAAATTTGAAAGTCATCTACTTTAAAATGGAAAATATATGTCTGAATTGTCAATTTGAATCAGATAAAATTATTGTATTAAATAGCTATTTGTATAACAAGTGAGGAAAGTGCTACTTTTCCTCTCGAGAATGAAGTTTACTGTAATCATTCAAGGGAGGAAAAGGCACTTTACTCCCATGTTATACATATCGTTTTTCCACCTTCCTCAAATAACAAGTCATTTTTTCATTTTTATTTAAGTAATTTATTTTATGTAACTAACCAACAAAATTTATTTGGACTAAAACCAATAAGTAGGTACATTATAACTGTCAACTGTCAAATATAAGTCAAATTATTAATGTAAACATTGTTAAATCAGAATAACAATTTACTGTTTTTTACCATTCTGCAAAATACAGTGTTTTTAATTAAACGTTAAAAAGTATAGATACTTACGTAATAGAAAATAGATAGTCTACAGGGCAACAATAAGTTATATTTCATGAATGAAATACCATGACGTCACTTTTACTTTTCCTCCCTAGTAAAAGTAAAAGTCATGGCATTTAATTGATGAAATATAACTTATTCACGCCCTGTATAATATCTATTTTCTATTACGTAAGTATCTATACATTTTAACGTTTATTTATAAAACACCCTGTATTTTGCAGAATGGTAAATAACAATAAATTGTTATTTTGATTTAACAATGTTTACATTAATAGTTTGACTTATATTTGACAGTTGACAGTTATATTGTACCTACTTGTTAGTTTTAGTTCTAATAAATTTTGTTGGTTAGTTACATAAAATAAATTAAATAAAAATGAAAAAATGACTTGTTATTTGAGGAAGGTGGAAAAACCATATGTATAACATGGGAGTAAAGTGCCTTTTCCTCCCTTGAATGATTACTGCCCTCCGCTACGCGTCGGGCAGTAAACTTCATTCTCGGGAGGAAAAGTAGCACTTTCCTCCCTTGTTATACAAATAGCTATTTTACCATGCAACAAAAACAAAATTGTTTAATTTAGCACTGCTGTGCGTATTCATAACGATTTTCGAACTGGAAATCGAAATGTCAAATAAACTGCCACAATTTCAGAATGAAATTGAGGCTTATTCCCAAATAAACTAGTAAACTGCTTTAAGACGCCACATACTCCAGGGAAATAAGGCAAAAATATACCATGTTCGGGACACTTGAGCAGCCAGGTTGCAAATGGGTTTTTTGGGTACTATATACCTAATACATTATACACACAAAAATGCCCGTCACAGTTCGGACGAGAAATTTAGTTATTAACAAATAAGTGTCAAAAATGGCAGTTTTTTCGTTTAAATCGCTACGGGTAAAAATAGGGTAATTAAATATCTTATTTACACTATTATTCTTATAGTAGGTGAGCAAAGGTTTAAAATGGCAGTTTTTGAATTTCGGTTCGATAATTTGTTGATTCACAAATTGTAAAATAAAACTTAAATTTCGAAAATAAAAAAATTGCTATAACTTTTGTGAAAATGACCTTAAGACTTTCATATTGCACGAAAAGTTGATACAAACAGTCCATATAGTGTACAAAAAAATTTTAAGACGATTCGTCAATTAGTTTAAATTTTATTCAATTTGTTTTTCCCAATGAGCTTTTTTTTCGAAATATTATTGTTCAGAAAATAGTAATGTAATAGCAATTCTGTGAAAACCACATGAAAGAAGAAAAGTCATGATTTCAAAGTATTTAAAAAAAATCATTAAAATGTCATTTTTATCATTCCGAAAACATTTTACTAAAGTAGGGTCATTTTTAGTTCAAAAACAATTTGAATAAATTTGTTAATATTGACTGTAGATTAAAACTATTTTGGGATTTGAAAAGCTGGTATTTTTATACGAATTTTCAAAAAATGCTTTTTGCCTAGGTTAATTACAGTCAAAGTTAGCCACTTTTTTTATTAATTGACAGCTACTTTGTTTATAACAATTAAGCAACCCAGCTAACGCCATTTCGAAGTTGAAGGTATATAGTTTATATGTAACAGTTTGAGTAAACTTTAAACTTCAGCATAGTTGTTAATAAAAATTTAAAAATAACGTTCTAACGAAATCGATTTGTGGTCGGTGGAAATGAATTATTAAAATCCGTGCACTCAAAAAATGAAACTGATTCTTCAAACATATGCTGCGATTAATATCTCCATAGCTTGTTGATGGATTTTGATCATAATTTTTTTAAATTGTATGTACTCGTAGTGTTGTAGAGTATGTTATGTACGTAAATCCCCACCTAACATTTCAAAATGTTAGGGGGAGTTCCCCTTATCACTCAGGAATATGAAAAATAGATTACGACCGATTCTAAGACCTACCGAATATACATATTATATAATTTCATAAAAATCAGTCAAGCGGTCTCGGAGGAGTATGACAACTAACACTGTGACAGGAGAATTTTATAGATGTAAATATATAGATGGGTATTAACCAATAGGGGTTGGTGATGGAAAAGTGTAAATTAAGGGTTGTATGTATTTTTTATTCCTACATCATATAAAATTAAGATAGACAATTTTGTTCAAAAACATAAAAAATGTCAGGGGGGCAACCCCCCTTTTAACTTATGGGTATGAAAAATAGATTAAAACCTATTCTCAGTCCCATAGGATACACTTGTAAAATTTCATCAAAATCGGCCAAGTCGTTTCGGAGTAGTATGGTAACTAACCCTGTTACAGGAGAATTTTATGTATATTGAAGTAACTGTGAATTAAATAATAAAATTGGCTAACTTTGACCGTAATTAACATAGGCGAAAAGTTTTTTTTTAATTTGTGTAAAAATACCAGCTTTTGAAATTCCAAGGTAGATTTACTCTACAGTCAATATTAACAAAGCTATTCAAATTGTTTTCAAGCCAAAAATGACTCTACTTTAGTAAAATGTTTTCGTAGTGACAAAAATTACTTTGTAATGTTTTTCTTCAATAATTTGAAAACAAGACTATTTTTATTTCATTTGGTTTTCACAGAATTTCTATATAATTATTATTTTCTGAACAATAACATTACAAAAAAACGCTTTTTGGGATAAACAAATTGAATAAAATTTAAACTAATTGACGAACGGCCTTATTATTTTTTGTGTAGTATATGGACTCTTTGACTCAACTTTTTGTGAAATATAAAAGTCGTAAGGTCACTTCCGCGAAAGTTATAGCAAATTTTTTATTTTCGAAATTTTAGTTTTATTTTGCAATTTTCGAAGCAACAAATGATCGGACCAAAGTTAAAAAACTGCCGTTTTAAACATTGGCTCATCTACTAAAAGAAGAATACTATAAATAAGATATTTAGTTATCCTGTTTTTACCTGTAGCGATTTAAACGAAAAACTGCCATTTTTGACCCTTATTTGTTAATAACTAAAATTCTCGTCCGAACTGTGACGGGCATTTTTGTATGTATAATGTATTAGGTATATAGTACCCAAAAAACCCATTTGCAACCTGGCTGCTCAAGTGTCCCGACAAAAACCTTATTTCCCTGGAGTAACAATAATACAGCTTCAGAACAATATTAAAATTTGTTAAAATTTAAAAAACTATCAAATAACAATTATTAAATTTTAAATCCAGTTATTAAATTATATTTAAAAACTAACAAACATTGGACCATAAAAACCGACTTCGGCACGTACCGGCCAGCCAACTCAAGCGGGAAGCAGCTACCGCCGCCAGATCCAAGCACTTCGAGGATTCCCACCCCCCAGGGAAGACACAGAACTCCCCAGAGCCGCATGACAGCGGTTTTCCATTGTGGGGAGATGTATGGACGTTAATAATCCAACACCATTAACGCTCTTTGGTTCGAGCTGCTCATCTGGCAACTACGTTGTATCCAATGCCCGCTGAGATTTAACGCTCCACTTGCCTAAAAGTCATTTATTGCGTACACCGAAAGTAAGGCCCGAAATTGAATACTTATGTTTGTATTGTTTCCAAACAAACCAACTGTACATATTTTGATTTCTAGTTATTATTTATTCTACCACAGTATGTGGGTGAAAAAACGTGATATAATTCAGGAATTTTTGAAACCTATCAGGTGTTGTAAAGGATGATGCCAGGAATAACTTATACTAAAATGTGACCAAAAATATTGTAAACTCTTTTTTTAATTGCGATTTTCATTTGTTAAATTTGCAATTTTTAAAGATTTTTAATTTTGCAGCTTAGGATATTGATTTTAGAGAAAAACTTTTTAACAGAAAGTTGTAGTAAATTAAAAAACCTACAATTTGAGCTATGGTAAGTTTAATTTCGTTTATTGGTTATTGCAACACAGCCTGCGAAAGGTCCAAAATGGCCGTTTTTTACAATTGCGTTATTTATTGTACAAATAATTTTTTTTATTTTTTAAAGATTTAAAGTGAAGATCTTTCAATTCCAAACATAAAAAAATTGCAAGGCCGGATTAACGAATTTGTTGCTTAGATATTATAAATTGTTTATCCCAAGAGGTCAAATGTCGAAGGCTATAACTTTTTGAAGAAAAATCGTAGAGAGTTGTTGTGACATCCAATCTCCTTCTAAAGAGATATGTTTTCATATTCTGATGTAAATAAATGCGTAAAACATTTTTAAACCTCTAATTTTTGGGTTTGAAAATAAGGGGGCAAATGTCGTTAACAACATTTAGAGCTGAAGCGGCACAGTACATCCTATGAGTTTTTAACTTACAAATTATTGTGGCTGAAGGGGAAATGAAGATTTATAATAAAATAAAAAATTTGTACGACCAGCTGAAGCCGAGCTAAATGTTGGGTCTGAAAATAAGGGGGCATTTTCGTTATAAACATTTAGAGCTGAAGCGGCCCTGTACATCCTATGAGTTTCTAACTTACAGATTATTGTTGCTAAAGACGAAATGAAGATTTATAAAAAAATAAAAAAAATTTACAACCAACTGAAGCCGAGATAATTGTTTATTTTTTCTTAAATCGTAGTGCCTTTATTTATAACAATTAAGAAATTATTTTACAGTCATTGACTAAAGAAAGACTTATATTATTTTAAAATAAAAATTATTATAAACTCTAATTACATTTAATTATTAAAAATTATTTTTAAAATCGGTGCTTTTGCGAGCGGCCGAATTTTGCAAATCGCCCGGCTCGCATGAAATCCGCGCGCTCGGAAAATTTTTACGTAACTTGTAGGTATTAAATTTGACCGAAAACAATTTAATAATATTACCATTATAATATACAGTGTATTTACCACTGTATTTGTTTTTCTTGATAAACTTTTATATGTGAAATCTCATTTCTGAAGAAATAATATTACAAAAATGATACATATAACTATATTTTTAATTTTTGCATTGTTATATAAATATAATAATAATAATAATGTTACTTCTTATTATACAATATAAAACTTTTTCTTCTTGTAGTGACTATCCGTTTTGGATGTTGGCGACCATCATGGCAATTTGGCAAACCCCATTTGGAAACTGAGAACCAGGAAGGCGAAGACCTTACTAGAAAATTTACGTACCTACGTCGTCGTTCAACACAACAACTACAAATCTTTTTAGAGCAGCAGTACCGATTTAGTGTGCAAGTACAGATTACCATGATGGTCGCCAACATCCAAAACGGATAGTCACTACAAGAAGAAAAAGTTTTATATTGTATAATAACAAGTAACATTATTATTATTATATTTATATAACAATGGAAAATTAAAAATATAATTATATATTTTATATATAACATGTGTATCATTTTTGTAATATTATTTCTTCAGAAATGAGATTTCACATATAAAAGTTTATCAAGAAAAACAAATACACTGGTAAATAGACTGTATATTATAATGGTAATATTATTAAATTGTTTTCGGTCAAAATTTAATACAAGTTACGTAAAAATTTTCCGAGCGCGCGGATTTGAAGCGAGCCGGGCGATTTGCAAAATTCGGACGCTCGCAAAAGCACCAATTTTAAAAATAATTTTTAATAATTAAATGTAACTATATTTTATAATTATTTTTAATTTAAGATAATATAAGTCTTTCTTTAGTCAATTACTGTAAAATAATTTCTTAATTGTTGTAAGTAAAGGCACTACGATTTAAGAAAAAAGAAGCAATTATCTCGGCTTCAGTTGGTTGTAGAAAATTTTTATTTTTTTATAAATCTTTGTTTTGTCTTCAGCAACAATAGTCTGTAAGTTAGAAACTCATAGGATGTACAGGGCCGCTTCAGCTCCAAATGTTTATAACGAAAATTGCCCCCTTATTTTCAAGCCCAACATTTAGCTCGGCTTCAGTTGGTCGTAGAAATTTTTTATTTTTTTATGAATCTTCGTTTCGTTTTTAGCAACAATAATCTGTAAGTTAAAAACTCATAGGATGTAGCCGCTTCAGCTCTAAATGTTTATAACGAAATTTGCCCCCTTATTTGCAAACCCAGAAATTAGAAGTTTAAAAATGTTTTACGCATTCATTTATATCAGAATATGAAAATATAACTCTTTAGAAGGAGATTGGATGTTTCACCAACTCTCTACGATTTTTTTTTCAAAAAGTTATAGCCTTCGACATTTGACCTCTTGGGATAAACAATTTATAATATCTAAGCAACAAATTCGTTAATCCGGCCTTACAATTTTTTTTATGTTTGGAATTCAAAGATCTTCATTTTAAAGATTTAAAAAAATAAAAAAAGTATTAGTACAATAAATAACGCAATTGTAAAAAACGGCCATTTTGGACCTTTCGCAGGCTGTGTTGCAATAACCAATAAACGAAATTAAACTTACCATAGCTCAAATTGTAGGTTTTTTAATTTACTACAACTTTTTATCAAAAAGTTTTTCTTTAAAATCAATATCCTAAGCTGCAAAATTAAAAATCTTTAAAAATTGCAAATTTAACAAATGAAAATCGCAATAACAAAAAAAGCTCACAATATTTTTGGTCACATTTTAGTATAAGTTATTCCTGGCATCGTCCTTTACAACACCTGATAGGTTTCAAAAATTCCTGAATTATATCCTGAAATCGACCTATTTTTCACCCACAGCCTGGAGTATTCATGCTTTTAATCTACTTTGAACAGTTTCCTGGTAAAGGTTTATATAATTTTATAAATATCTACAATCTCTGATACACATTACTGGGGATTTGCAACTCAGCGATTCTTCGCTTATTTTTGAACTACAGGTATTTGGACATTAGCAGTAGAACAACAAGGTTTTAGGTTGGGCAGATCATGCACCGACGTAATATTTATAATGAGGCAAGTTCAAGAGAAAACGTTAGAATACAACAAACCGGCATATTTATGTTTCGTGGACCTTAAGAAATTATTTGACAGGGTCAAATTAAACGACGTTATTCATTTGTTATACTCAAGAGACGTACATCTAGGAATAATTAAAACGATCGAAAACATCTACCAAAACAACACAATAAAAGTAAAAGTGGAAGATGGCCCAATTAAAGCTGACAATGGGATACCTAAGACAAGAATTCCTTGAGTTCTTTATTGTTCAACCTGATCATGGATGAGATAATAAAAAAATGGGTCTAGGAAAGTTGGTCGGGAACACTTCGTCGACGGAAAATTAGTCGACATTTGGTCGACAAACAGTTGGTCGAATGCACAATTCATCGAATGTACAATTCGTCGACGAACATTTGATCTAATGGATTTCTCGTCGACAAACTGTTATTTATCTTTAGGATAAAGGATCCCCCAAACCGACGCGAAAGTTTTGCGACGCGAATTTTCCGTAGCGGAACATTCGCAGGCGGAGCGGTAGCGGACAAGGGTTCCCCATATTGACGTGAAAGCCGACGCGACTATTCGCCATACAAATGTGAACAAATTATATTTTTAA
Organism: Diabrotica virgifera virgifera; assembly: GCF_917563875.1. NCBI lineage: Eukaryota > Metazoa > Arthropoda > Insecta > Coleoptera > Chrysomelidae > Diabrotica > Diabrotica virgifera. The sequence continues at coordinate 205,387,792 of NC_065444.1, forward strand.
ATCGGCCAACAGGTTTAGGAAATACAAGACATCAAAAATGACCAAATTTTTAAGTGGGCGTAATCTCTATGCACGCAAATTAATAATAATATAATATATAATGAAAACTTATCATTTTCTCCTAATTCTGACCCTATATTATTCCAGACTTTATCCTTTTTTCTTATATTTTTATAATCTTCGTCCGTTAAATCATATATTATAGGATATTGTTTAACAATTTCAATGAGTTTAACTGTAACAACCATTTTAAAACACGCTAAACTACAACGGTAGCGGAAAAAACCGTGCATGCAGCGTTTCATGAAAGGAACGCTGTTCTGCCGCGACCGTTGCGGATTCCGCGCAAAGTGGTCTGAACACGTCCATAATCCGCCGTGCCTATCGATTCGCCGCGATTCCGCGTAGGTTGCGGTTGCGAAAGTTTCGCGTTGGTTTGGGGGATCCTTAAAGGTATTAATGGTGACAAACAACGGATTATTGGTTTTTATTTTGTTAACTGGAATATTGTATTATACATACCTGAATTTATTTTTTTTTGGGGTTTTGTTAATTATTTTTTCTAAATCTTAATTATTTTTTAATTTAATGAAAAAATTGGCTGCGGTGGGAGAGTAGACAGCAAATATAAACCGATATTTTTAATTAGTGATGTTGTACCGTTCTTGTTTTTGGTGTCGGCGCACTTGCGAACGGAGCATTTCCGGACAAGTCAAATTTGGGGGTACTTGGGGACAAGACGAAATATGTGAGATGCTGAGGTAATTAATACATTGTTAGGAAATCGAGGCATTTCCGTACAATGTTTTTGACTGCAATAATCAGTTAATATTAATAAAAAAGTAAAGAAATCGTGAGAATTAAGTTCCCTTCACTCTTTATCCAAGGCTTAGGACTGGCAATCTATAAATTATTTTTTTTTTGATATGGTACAAAGAAACTAACTTTATACAGGGTGGTTCATCTTATCCGCCTCGGTGTCTGTACGGAAAACCACTTGATATTTAAAAAGAAATCTTCATAGAAATATACAGGGCCATTAATACTACAATCTAAAAAGAATGTGAATTATACAGGGTGCTCCAAAAAAACTGGTATATCAAAGTTATATTTTGTCTTATGGAATGCCCTATATCTGATGACATTATTGAATTGACCTTGAAAAATAAGCTATACTTTTATAAGGGCTCCCTATATCTAAATACAGGGTGTTTTGATTTATTTTGATTTTTATAAAAATGTAAGGTTTTAGAGAAAAATAAATATCTACGAATCTAAGAATCAGTAACAAATTCTTTCTTGGATCTTAATAATTGACTATTTACAATACTTAAGCAGATGCTTATTGCAACAAAGTTTCTTACGGGGTGGTCAAAATATGATATTTTTCGATTAAAAAATTCAAGCCGCAATAACTTACTTATTTTAAATAGAACACCCTGTATCTTACTAGTCTATAGCGTAGAAAATATACTTAGCTTTCAATTTGCATTAGAGTTCCCTATTCCTATCTTTTTACAGGATGGTCAAAATATTAGATTGTTCTATTAACAAATTCAAGCTGTAATGCCTTAATTATTTTAAATAGAACACCCTGTATCTTACTAGTCTGTCGCGTAGAAAATTTATTCAGCTTTCAATTTGTATTAGGGTTTCCTATTCCTATCTTTTTACAGGATGGTCAAAATATTAGATTGTTCTATTAACAAATTCAAGCTGTAATAAATTACTTATTTTAAACGGAACACCCTGTATCTTACTAGTCTGTCGCGTAGAAAATTTATTTAGCTTTTAATTCTTATTAGGGTTTCTTATACCTATCTCCCTTCATTTGTTAAATATTTAAAGATTTCCTAATTTGTAAGCTTTAAAAATTAGAATTAAGTAAATAATATGTCGTGGTTACGTAGGTACAACACATCACCAACACTGGCAATATATTTAGACAAGATACTGTCGGCAATAAAATTTTCATTGTTATCATGTAATCACACAGAGTGTTGTATTATTTTAGTTGATTTGGGCCTACATGTAACATTTATTAATATATTTATATTAAACTGCATACCCTATATTAGATGCCGTATTATGGAAGATATTTAAATTATGTTTCATTCCGTATAAGTATTTTCCATAACTTAAACCAACGGTTATTAAGTAAATTTAAGAACACCACTTTTTGTTTGAATCTTTGAATCGCAATAACAAACAATTAAATGTAATGGCTACTACGACGAAAACGAGCCTATTGTACAAAAATATGTAAGAATTGGTATTTACAGAATAACATGGGAAATTATATTTACAGAATAACATGTGTATTGAGAATGTTTACATGGAATTGAAAAGATTTTTAATATATTCCATTATAAAAAATATAATATCGAGTATGTCATTTAAAATAAGAACACTCTGTGTGAGTAAATGATAAAAATGTGAATTTTATTAACGAAGGTATCTTGACCAAGATATTTAAGTATATTGCCGGTGTTGGTGATGTGTTGTACATAACCACGACATAGGTACTTAATTCTAATTTTTAAAGCTTACAAATTAGGAAATCTCTAAATATTTAAAAAAGAAGGGAGATAGGTATAAAAAACCCTAATAAGAATTGAAAGCTAAGTAAATTTTCTACGCAAAAGATTAGTAAGATACAGGGTGTTCCATTTAAAATAAGTAAGTTATTACAGCTTGAATTTGTTAATAGAACAATCTCATATTTTGACCACCCTGTAAGAAATTGTGTACAAGTAAGCATCTGTTTAAGTATTATAAATAGTTTATTATTAAGATCCAAGAAAAAATTTGTTACTGATTCTTAGATTCGTAGATATTTATTTTTTTCTAAAACCTTACATTTTCATAAAAATCGAAATAAATCAAAACATCTTGTATTTAGGTATAGGGAACCCTTATGAAAGTATAGCTTATTTTTTAAGGTCAATTCAGTAGGTAATGTCATCAGATAGAGGGCATTCCATAAGAAAAAATATAACTTTGATATACCACTCTTTTTGGAGCACCCTGCATAATTCACATTATTTTTAGATTGCAGTATTAAAGGCACTGTATATTTGTGTGAAGAAATTTTTTTAAAATATCAAATGGTTGTCGGTACAGAGACCGAGGCGAATAAGATGAACCACCCTGTATATTGGCGTGCTTCCGCCATGTGTTCTTTGTCGACGAAAAATCCATTCGATCAAATGTTCGTCGACGAATTGTATATTCGATGAATTGTGCATTCGACCAACTGTTTGTCGACCAAATATTGTCGACTAATTTTCCGACCACTAAGTGTTCTCGACCAAGTTTCCGACACCGTAAAAGAGTAAAAACTATAAAAGGATACAAAATGGGAGAAAAACAACTTAAAATAATCTGCTATGCAGACGATGCAATACTAGTCTCTCAAAGTGAAGATGATTTACAACGTAAATTGACAACAATGCTGCACCAATTTAATATAACTGTCAGAAAAATTAACATGTTAATTTACCCAAAAAAGACAAAATACGTGGTTATAACAGCAAATACAATAAGATGTAAATTGAAGCTGGAGGGTCAGATAATAGAACAAGTAATGAAGTGATGCAATTTAAATATCTAGGCACTAGATACCTATCTAGCTACTGAAAGCTCCAAACAAAAGTTTAACATCAAGTGAATAGGGCAAACAGAGCCAAGAATGCGCCATTTAATTTTATGGCGTTTAGCGGTTTTTTATTCTTGTATACAATATACTCATTTCTTAACTATTATACATTATACCTACAGGTTGCAACAAAATTGCAGTTCATAAATTAAATCACATGTTCTGGGACCAAAAATATTTCGATTGAACCTAACTTACCTTAGTACAAAGGTGAACATAAAAACAGCCGTTTGAAGATTCTAAATGAAAATCGATTTGTTCCAATGTATCGAAAACTATTTGAGATTTTTTTATTGAAAATAGACATGTGCTATTTTTATGGTAGGGCCATCTCAAAAAAATAATAATACTGAAATTTGTACACCCAATAAAAATTTTATGGGGGTTTTGTTCCTTTAACCCCCCCCCCCACAATCTTTTGTGTACGTTTCAATTAAATTATTACTGCGGTACCATTAGTTAAATACAATGTTTTTAAAACTTTTTGCGTCTTAATATTTTTTTGATAAGTAAGTTTTTATCGAGAAAATTTTATGGGGGATTTGTTCCCTTAAACGCCCCAAATTTTTGTGTACGTTCCAATTAAATTATTATTGTGGTACCGTTAGTTAAACACGATGTTTTTAAAACTTTTTTGACTCTTAGTATTTTTTCGATAAACAATTTTTTATCGAGATATTAATATGTTTCAAAATATACCTAAGAAATGTAAATTCACAATAAATTTTCATATTATTACCAGGCCTCTATATTATGTATTATCTTACTTACCATGTAAAAATTTGTGTTAGATTTTAAAAATGTTCAAAATATCTCGATTAAAACAGACTTATCGAAAAATTACAAAGAGACAAAAAAGTTTTAAAAATACTTTGTTTAACTAATGGTATCACAATAATAATTTCACTATTATACAAATATTTGGGGGGTTTAGGGAAACAAAATCCCCATAAAATTTATATGGGGTGTAGGTACAAATTTCACTTTTATTTTTTTTTAGATGTGCCTGCCATAAGAATACCACATGTCCATTTTTATTAAAAAAATTTTAATAGTTTTCAAACTATTGGAAAAAATCCATTTTCATTTTGTAAATTCAAGGGGCTATAACTTTTTTTATGTGCACATTTCTACTAAGGTAAGTTAGCTTCAATCAAACTATTTTTGGTCCCAGAACATGTGATTTAATTTATGACGTTTATTTTTGTTATACCCTGTATAAATAACACCATAATCTGGGTTGGGATGCCTGCATGACTTTTTTTTAAGTTAGAATCCTTGACTGCCCTTCTCTTGTAAATTAAGGTACATACATGATTTTTTTCTTTAATTATAATTAATCTGTATCGTTTTGTCAATAATAAGGTTGCATATAATTTTCTTTGTAAATAGTGGGGGTGCAGTTTTTGTAAATTATTATTCCCCTTTCATTTTAAATTTATTTTCCTCTAAATGTTTATTACTTGTGAATAATTATTTTATTCTTAGAACCCTCTAAGAAAAATCCTGAAAGTATCTTGGTCCAACAGCATAAGTAATACAGTAATACAGAACTACGGGAAAGAACAAAGCAAACTAATATATCTACTAGAGTCAAGAAAGAAATGGGAAATTAATTGGCCACACTGTGAGGAAAGATCAAAGCAATATAGCGAGACAAGCACCTGAGTACCAACCAGAGGGGAAAAGAAAGGGAGAAAGACCAGACAGCAGTTGGAAAAGAACAACAAGGAGAGAACACGAAAAAATTGGACTAAGATGGGGTGAAGTCAAAACAGAGTAAAAAATAAAAGAGAATGTAAGGAACTAGTACAGAGTTTATCAGGAGAATAAAAAAAGAAGATAAGCTATCCAGGTAGCAATCTTAGACTTTTGGCCAAGAAACGCATAAGCTCCCAATCACACAAGGAATGATGGAACTGAAGAGAGAGATTTTGTTTATCTATTTCTTGGTAAGTGAAAGTTTAGAGTCTGATCCAAATTTCAGAGAAAACTTTGGTTCATACATTAAAAAGCAACGTGGTAATTTTTTTGTTTACTTAACGAATTCGTTGATATAAAGACCACATTGATTTAAAGATTTTCGAAGAATTTTTTAACCTGTCCAGTTGTCGTTCATTAATGTTATAAATCTTATAAAAACAAGAAGCTTGATTGAGATCAATTTTAATGACAAAAAATTTCCTTTAATCGAAAAGATAGTGTTTGTAACTATTACTCAACGTGTTTTCAAACCCAAAATTTTAAGGGTTTTGTGAATATTATAATTTTTGAATTTATTGCCGTCCACTGTATTTTAACAGAAAAACGTGACCAGATTTTTCCATTGTCTCTCTTATTTTAGCGAACACTGTATCTATCAACTGTCCACAGAGATTTAACACCCCAGTTGCCAACACTGATGGAGCATCACTCACTGAATACTTTTACCCACCCCTTTGTCATTCGTTACTGTTTCATTAAATTATTTATTGATAATGATTGATGGATCAAAAAGTTGAGAAGTTTAAGAAAATGTAGTAGTATCTATATTTAAGTAGAGCTCTTTGCTTCTTTCTTATATTGATAATTGATACGGGGTGTCTCACAATCGCACGTGGTGTTTGGTTTACAAGGCTAAATTACAAAAATTAATAATTCGCGATATAACTGGGAAAAGTATGCAGACACGTAGATTTGAGCTCCTACGTCTTGAACCAAAATCATACACATAACTATGACAATACTGTAGATTTGTAGAATTATTAAAAAATATGTCTAGGAAAGTGATGTGCAGGGGATCTAGAAAACAATATGTTCCCAGGATATTCAGTGAGTCCAAACAGCTAATAAAAACATAACAAATCATCTATGCAGCTGACACTTTCAACCAAGAAACGGTTGACTACAAAGCAGCCCTACTCAAAAAGCTGAGCTGCTCAAAAAAGCCAGAAAAGAAAAGTTGATTGAAACCCTGTAAAACGGACATAACATTTAATAGGAAAATAGCATGGAACCTTATCAAACAACTTGGCGGTGATCCTAAGGGATATAAACCATCTTTCAAGGTTACAGCAAAACAAGTCGCTACTCAACTCCTTGTGAATGGAAGAACTATAATAAAAGATAACTAAGAACTAAAAAGATAACTAAAACGATATAAGGATCCAAACAATAGAAAAAGACTGAATCAGGAGACAAACCCTCTAGGAACTCTATTTACATTAAAAGAACTACACGATGGTAAAACAAATAAAGGATATATGCCAAGCAGTAAAAAAAATTTATCTTGCAAATTTATAATACAAGAACCCAGAAGTCCAAGAGCTGGAAGCTGATTTTGCTCGTGATAAGTAATATGGACAAACTATACTAGGATATGTTGAATTAGTCGTGTACATCACTTTCCCACCCGGGCGGAAACCAGCGCGGGGGACGAGGATAGTTATAAGGGGTCAAAGTCGCGGTTCTTATTATTTTTTTTGTGACGCTTATGATCGAGATAGTGCACCAAAATTTGGGAATAAGTGGGTCATGACGTAACTAAATAAAATCTAAAGGGGTGGAACGCTGCGTGGGGGACAAAGGGGTGGGGACAGGGGTAAATATAAAAATTATAAGGGGTTTTTGTGACGTTCGTGATCAAGATAGTGCACCAAAATTTGGGAATAAGTAGACCATAATATAATTAAGTAAAATCTCCAGGGGCGGAAATCAAACCGGGGGACGACGGTAAAGGCTCAAAGTCGCGGTTTTTATTATTTTTTTTTGTGACGTTCGTGATTGAGATAGTGCACCAAAATTTGGAAATAAGTAGACCTAGTTATTCCCAAATTTTGGTGCACTACCTCGATCATGAGCGTCACAAAAATAATAAAGACCTGGTCCCCCGTTCTGTCTTGTCCGTTAATAAAAGACAACACTGCATAAAAAGGAGAGGGAAAGTAACAACTGGGAACAGCATACTCAGGAAGTTAATAGGAAGTTAATGGGGTGCATGTCCTGGCGTCTTAAAAACAAATACACAGGCACTGTGTTTTTCAACTGCTAAATAGGCTTGCCCGCCTGGAACAGATCCATGATTCAGATGATCATGAACAGATGAGCCATGCAGGATAGTAACGGGATTTATGAAACCGATACCTCTCTCAAATCTACATAAAGCAACGGGTTTAGTATAAAGATTTCTCATTACGCAGAAATGTAGCAGAGAACATCGCACCCTCAGTAATATAGAGGCACAATTCAAGAAAGTAGATGTTTGGGAAATCGCGTTTAAAGATTTTGGTTTCCTACATTGCAGCTATTTATTCAACATACAGTAGCGATCAACAGGTGGCAACAAACGCGGTCCAAGATTGCGGCTCTAATTTTGAATATTTTGTCGAGGTATTTGGCACACATATTCGTAATATAATAAAGAATGACGGTACAGAGCCAAATTTGAGAAATATGTTATTATGTGGAAATTACTTTATAACTACATAAAATATTGCAAAAAGGAGCCTGTACCGCCATTAAGAAGAACAAAAAAATACCTAGATTTTGTGTCACACTGGATCTACTAAAAATCGATTTTCGATAACAAGAAATCAAACGTGACTGCCTCGGCAACATTTCGCGCGTATGAGTATAAAAATTATTGCTAATCTACCCGTAAAAATCTCATATTATGTATAAGTTTTTAGTTTGTCGAAACTGTCATTATAGATAGCAGCGCGTGAATGATTTAATGTGTGCGTGAAGTAACAATGTACTTTAAACGGGATTTACTTTTTCGCACTGTTTTTGGCACACTTTCATATAATCAAATATCCTTAACTTTCGCGTTGTCATGGTGATGACATGTGAGCAATAAATTACAACAAAAGTTTTGACAGTTTTGTGGTTTGAAAGAAGTTATAATTTTTAAATATCAAAGTTCTCAAAGTTGTAGAATAGAAATGAATTCCAACGACCAAGAGTTACAGTTTTTTTATTTGTTTATCGTAGATAAAATATTGTATGAAACTGTATAGCCCTCGCTCCGCTGTCGCTCGTGCTCTAAACATCGCGTGCGTTCGCAAAAGCATACTTCACGAACTGTTTCATAAATAACTATTTTGATAGTATAAATGTCACTGTCAGTGTCGAATTACCGACGCACTGTTGCCTCACTGTTGAAAGTTCGCAGAACTTTCGAAAAACAAAAATATTGATGACGCGCTACTGTTTACTCTTAAGTTATAAATTTGAAATTTAGCATATATTTTTCATTTGATAATTGCACAATAAATGGCAAAAAAAAACTAATAATAAAAATAAATTCCATTAATTATAAGTAACCAAAAAAAATACTTTCAAGTTAGTCCCATATGGTACAAAAAAACAACAGAAATAAGGGACTATTTTAAGTTTGATCCCTTATATTATTAATATCCCTTCACTGTTTATGCAATATAGCGATCACTTATGAATTGGACCCAATTATTTATTACATTTTGCATAATAAAACGGCTCAACTAAAAATTGTTCTATATAATACAAAAAATGTTAAACACAATCTCACCAGGATTTTTGTCATAGAAAGACACGTTACTGATTGCTACTTTGTAGTAGTATAAACGAGAGGTGGGCGGGAAGAATGAGAGAGAGAGGCACAAATATAGTTACCGGACCATTGATGTTCTTTTTCTCTCTGTCAGCGCTAACCGGTAGAGTATTTCATGTTGTGCCCTTATCATTTAAAATCGCAGTTAACAAAAATTTTGAATTGAGCCCTTGTATTACTGAGGGTGCGACAGGTACAAAATTAAACATATCGCGGACGAGCGGCCTGCACTATGGGGCCGTCCATTAATTACGTGAGGCTCGAAAGGGGGGGGGAGGTCTATACAAATCACGAAATGTCTCAATCCACGTGATATACGTGGTCTTAAACCTTAAAATGTATTACCAAGGGGGAGGGGGGTTAAAAAATGCTAAAAAAAACCTCACGTGATTAATGGACGGCCCCTATACGGAACTCCAACACCACGAAAGCGACTAAAATCCGGGAAAACCTTCATTCGAACCGTTGAAAACTATAAGTATAATAAGAACGCGGTTGTTCCAGTAAAATAAGCATGGCAAAATAGACTAAGATTGTGTAAACTGAGACTGTAAAGAAATACAAAATATGAAACATCTCCTAAGATGCAGAAACCATCCTCAACCGCCAACAAAGGTGGAACCAATGTAGCCCGATACAGGGCTGAAATTATATGAATGACATGTCCGGACACGATAAAGTAAGGAAACTAATGCCTAGTTGCACCAACAAATCTTAAGCTCCAGCTTAGCCCAGCTCAGCTTATAGATGGGGCTCGGCTATCTTAGCACGTCTTCAGTGGTAAGTTCAAGATGCCATCCACGTGGAAATATATTGCGGCAAGCTGAAAATTTATCTAAAACTCAATAGTGCAACGCCTATGTCTCATAAGCTAAGCTTAAGCACGTCTTAAGCCTAAGATCTATTGGTGCAACTAGGCATTAGTCCGTTAAATGCCTTTGTGAGATTTAAAACCATTATATTTTCTAAAAAGAGTATTTCATATTTCATATCGATTGATTATAACTTAATAGACAGTAGATGAAGTATCTAAAATGTTTGTTTAATGTTATTTGTCGTTAACAATATAGTCCAATCATTTGTTAGTTTTACCTGGAAAGTTTTCCGGGAGTTTTGAAATTTGGTAAGGTAAGTTTATGGATTTTGATATGCTGTTTTCAAATTTTAACTTTGCTACCTCGTATCGTAGTAATTTTAACTTTGTCGTACTCTCTCACAAAAGAGTACATCAGAAATTAGATATCGACAAAATAAGATCATCTGACTGGAAAGGATTAATACCATCGGCAATCGTAGAACATTTTAGGAAAATATACGAAAAACACGTGGTGGTGTAGATGAATAATATTTTCAGAGGCTGGTACGCAAATACTATTGATTTTACAGAAAAAAACTATAAATACATAAATTGTTGGAAATTTTTTCTAGTTTAATTTATATACTTGTTTTTTTTTTCGTAACATGCGTTGGAAAGGAGATATTCCCAAAAAACTGTTACTAGTCGCCATTTCTTCAATGTGGTAGCAAATATACGAGGTAGCAAAGTTGAAATTCAAAAAGAGCATACCGACATACATAAAATAACCAATCTTCAAAACTCCCGGAAAGCTTTCCAGGTATCCCCCTTTTTTCCACCAAATGACCGAACTAACATTAATGTTGGATTATTTCCCTAAAAAGTAAGAAATATGGGACGCTACAAATGAACCTACTGGAATAATATATTACATATTAATAATTTATATACTTTATAATTATTAAGAAAAGTCTTTCTATATTAGTATAAAATATTGTCACTTTTTCAGTTTAAAGAAATTTGAGGAAGCAATTAGATGTAATTTACGAATCCTTATTATAATTTGGAACTAATTGGCAAGCAAAGACGGATGATTTTATTATTGGTTTAGGATAATATTCTGTTTAATATAAACTAATACATAATTTCACGAGCGGATAATCGCATAAGTAAATAGTTTTGAGCAAATATTACTATTGAGATAAATTTTATTATATGTATAATTATTCTCAGGTAATTCAATATTATTTTATTTTTAATTTACACTACTTTCGCGAATAAAAACATTTATCCAATAATACACTCACCGGTACAAAACTCCTCCACCCAAATTTTTTGATTAAGATTGACAATCGATAACTTTCTTATTTTTGTACTCCGATTTTAAGATTCTTGCATCAGTTAGATGGCATTATACGGGGGTGAATCGTAGCGTTGAATTTTCTCCTAATTTTAAAAAATTCTGTGGAAAAATTGGAGGGCTGATTTTGTTTCATACTCTTTTTGTATTATCCTGGAGGTATCAATAATGTTTTGTTTTTTGAATTTTCCGAATATCTCTTTTCTTGCAAGAGCTGTAAATAAAAACACTGTTTTGATGATTTTTTTAATTAAAAATATCAAACGCACTAAAATTAACAAAACGAAACAAAATTAACAACAAAACAAAACAATTCAATAGCGGGTATGTCCACCTCTTGCAGAAATGACTGCTCGCAATCTGTTTGGCATCGAATAAAGATGTGTTATCCTTGCCTGGGGAATAGCCCGATATTCCTCTAGCAGGGCCATAACTGTACCAAATATTCTGGAGGCCTAGGATGACGGCGAATAGCTTTTTTTAATTCATACCTTCTTCTTCTTAAAGTTCCATCTCCTAGCGGAGGTTGGATATCATAATGGCTATGGTTACTTTGTTGGCTGCTGCTCTGAACAGTTGTAATGAACTACAGTTAAACCATTCTCTAAGGTTCCTCAGCCAGGAGATGCGTCTTCTTCCTATGCTTCTTTTTCCTTGGATCTTTCCTTGCATAATAACTCTCAGCAGCTCATGTTTCTCTCCTCTGGTAATGTGACCCAAATATTCTAGTTTTCTTGTTTTTATACTGTTCATAATTTCTAACTCCTTATTTTAAGGTCGTAGCACTTCAACATTGGTAATCCTTTGAACCCACTGAATTTTCAACATTCTTCTGTAACACCACATTTCGAACGCTACTATTTTTCTTATATGTTGCCTTTTCAATGTCCAAGCTTCCATTCCGTATAGTAATATAGAAAATATATAGCATCTTAGAGCCCTCAATCTGAGAGGCAACTGAAGGTCTTTGTTTGTAAGCAGTGTCTTCATTTTTATAAATGCTTGCCTTGCAGTTTCAATTCGGACTTTAATTTCTTTGCTTTGGTCATTTTTGTCATCAACCCAGGTTCCCAGATATTTGTATGTCTTTACTTTTTCTATTTGGGTTTGCTCTAGTATTAACCTTTCATTTCCATGTTGTGTTTTTGAGACAATCATAAATTTAGTTTTTTTCTTGTTTATTTTGAGTCCATATCGAATGCAATAATCGTTAATTCTATCTAACAATTCTTGTAACGACTCAAGGGTGTCTGCCATTATAACGGTGTCATCAGCGAATCTTATGTTATTTACTGTTCTTCCGTTTATAGAGATTCCATCACCTAGTTCCGCAACCGCTTCCTGAAATATGGTTTCACTGTACACGTTAAACAGTAGCGGCGACAGTACACAACCTCTTACCCCTCTCTTTATATCAATATTCTCGGACTCTTGTTCGTCTATCTTTATATTGGCCTTTTGATTCCAATACAGATTGATGATAATTCGTAAGTCTCGTCTGTCTATATCTCTGTTTTTCAATAATTCTATTAGTTTTTCATGTCGGACTCTGTCGAACGCTTTTTCGAAGTCGATGAATTCATACCATAAATGCTCAATAGGATTGAGATCTGGACTGCATGCGGGCCATTCTAATCTTATCAATCCAACCTCTATTTTATGAGCCCATCGGTGTTTTTATTTAAAAAAATGGTACAGCTCTTACAAGAAAAGAGATATTTGGATAATTCAAAAAACAAAATTTCAGAGATGCCTCCGGGATAATATGACAGGACTATGAAACAAAATCAGCTCTTCCATTTTTCCACAGAATTTTTTAAAGTTAGGAGAAAATACAACGCTTCCATTCACCCCTGTTTAATGCCATGCAAGCAAAAATTTTGTTTTACCGGAATAATACCAAATGATGTCAATACATGTACTTACAAACTGGTGTAAGAATCTTAAAAATAGAAGCACAAATAATAAAGTTATAAATTGTCAAACTTAATCAAACATTTTGGTTGGCGGAATTTTGTGCCGGTGAGTGTAGATAAGAATTAGATACCAATAGTATTCTTCATTTCTCAATTATCCGAGAATTTTCTGAGGGTCTAGCCGGTTAAAATAGTGAAAAATGCCCCCAGCTATATTCCAAAAATAGAAAACCCATCTTGTTCTACATCAAAAATTATTCAACCAAAAGCCCAACCCTAGCCCCACTCATAACCTCCAAAAAAATTAATAAGGGGTTTTTCGCGTTTTGACGATATCTTCGGTTTGAATAATCATTTCAAGTTTTTTATTGCCTATAGCGTAATATGTTTTTCCAAAATTTTTGTCTCGAAATTCAATTTTTTTTTCGAGAAGTTTATATTAAAATACCCTTTTACATATTTATACATAATGCTAGGCCCAGTCATCTACCGCGAAATTGACCCATTTGTTCTTTTACTATTTTTCACAAAAGTGTAATTATTAATAATAATAAATACAGAAAAAATTAATTAAAAAATATGTAAATTAATGGTAGTTTTAATCCACTTTAGTTTACCTTTTAAATATCCTTCATATTTTATCGGATATTAAATCACGTTTACTATTTTTTATAAAATCTTATAAGAGCAACATCAAAAAAGTTTTCTAATATTTTTAAATATACCAGAGCAAAATAAATAGATAAGAAAAATTATTGCGGGCTCATTCAGAAGTTACGACTTTTGATTTTCCTGCGGTAGGATTCCGAGCCCAATAAAGTCCGCTGGAATGAGGGGCACAAGGGGAAAGAGAAAACACACAGCGTGGTGCAAGAGCAGGGCCCAACTCCGATCATACATCAACCGCGCCCCATTAGGGATTAATGATGCCAACACGGCCGAAATTAACTTCCTGCTGGCTTACCGCTGCAATAACGTTAACATATTAACCATTTGTTAGAATAGCAATATCGCCATAGGCTTATCCTTCCCATCTTTGTTATAAAAACGTAGGAGATTTTAATGAAAATATGAAACGGACAAGAGTTTTTGGCTTTCGGGTAGAGTTTTTGTTTGGAAAAGAACTTTGTGACGAGTAACGTTCCAATTTATAGCTTGCAAGGATATGAAACAAAAAATTCTGAATGTTAAAATGTGCTGCTATAAATATTTATATATTTTGCTTTTAAGCAAGTATATAATGGTTTCTGTTCATTTTGTAAACTTAATTATGACATTCCAGGCTTATAAAGGGATATACAGGGTGTCCAGAAACTCTCCCGACAAACGAAGACCGGAGATTCCTTAGATAATTTTAAGATAATTTAAAAGCATTTTCGGACCTAATAGTACCTTGCCTTACCTTGCCTTAGTAAGCATTTTCGGACTTAAATTCAAAAAAAAACTATTTAGAAAAAGAAAACCGGTACGTTTATTTATCTTTCGGAGGTAAATTGATTTACTCACTTATGAAATTCCAGTACCGGTCATATGCGTCCGTTTTGGGTAGGTCAACAGTTATTTTATCGCATAACTTTTTTGTCTTTAATTTTTAAGCATTTTGACATTTGACGATTAAATTATAAGGTATTCTAGTATTAAAAGGTACTCTTGCTTTAAATCGGCAAAATACACCGTCTTTTTTTGAAAAAAAATTATTTTTTTTTTAAATTCAATAAAAGAAAAATTTTCAAGTCGATTTTTATAGAAAACGGTGCATTCTACCGACTTAAAGCAAGAGTAACTTTTATTACTAGACTACCTCATAATTTAATAATTCAGTGTCAAAAATGCTTAGAAATTAAATACAAAAAAGATATGCAATAAAATACCCGTTGCCCTACCCAAAACGGGCGCCTATGACCGGTCCTAGAAATTTGTAATTGATGGGATCGATTTATCTCTGAATAGTGGAGTCACTGAAGGTGGATATGAGCTATTACCTCCGATTTCGTTGAACCTCCATTGATTTGCATGATTGGTCAGTGGTTAGAGGATATCTCAAGGAACAAAGGTGATATGTTGCCAATTTGCGCTTTTACCCTGGGGGTGGATACCACCCCTTCTCGGGGGTGAAAATTATTTTATTAAAAATAACCCCATAATTCGATAGAGGGACAAATTTTAAGCAAAATTTGTTAGATAAAGTTATTAAAGAAATCAAAACTTTTTCAGTTATTAAAGATCAAAGATTTTAACTTTTCTTGAGAAAAATGCATGTTTTTAACCAATTTTTCATCAATAACTCAAAAAGTGTAAGTTTTTACAAAAAAGTTATGATTATCAAAATTGAAGCAAATAAAAATGAAATAAACCCCTTACTGCAAAAACCTTTTAATAGTAAATAAAAGTGAGTTATAGGTAATTGAATGTATATTTTTTTGGCGAGTAAAAAACTCTAAGTATTCAAGCTAAAATAACGGAAAATTAAAGCATTTTATAACATAAACTTATTAAACATTTGTCAAAGTACTTAACAATATCTATTAAATGAGCCCCCGAACATGTTCATAGCGTTAACAATTATGCCCCAAAATTTTTTCAAAATTTATCTTTTAAAAATTTTTCCAAAAAATGTTATTTTTTTTTTAATAACTCCGTTCGTGTTTAAGATATCAGGTTAATCTAAAAAATGTTTGAAATCTAATTCCAAGTGCTATTTAAGCACGTTAAACCTAATTTTTCAGTCCCCTTACTTTTTTTTAGAATCAAAGTTTAAATGACCCCGGTTGCATGGTTCCCACAGCAAAATTTAAGATTTAAACGTTTCTATCTCGGTTATTTTTACCCTATAAAAATAGTAGAACAGGTAAAATATTTCGCACAGAAAAAACTAAAATTTGATTATATATAATTTTTTACGTATATTGAGTATTGAGTATATAGTATATTTTACGTATATTGAAAAATATGATTTTTTTAAATTATATCTTTTTTTTTTCAAAAATATGCATTCTAAACCGGTCAAAATTATCTAAAATATTACTTATGCTAATATAAAGAAGTTCTTGTAAGGATTACTATAAATATAATAATTTTTGTGGAAATGGCGTATGTTTTATTTCTCACTTTTTCCTGAAAAATTCGAAACGGTTCTTTTATTTTCATTATAACTTGCTTAATTTTGACGCTATTACCTTCTTCTGAAACTCATTTGATAGGTATTCCGAAGTACTTTAGCAAATGTTTAACAGGAATTTATACATTTCATCGTTTTCCCGTTATTTAAGATTGAATACTTAGATTTGAGTACTCGTCGAAAAAATACACATTCAATTGCCAATAACTCACTTTAAACTAACATTAGTTTAGTTTCTTATGTGAGGAATATATTCATTTTTTTATTCTCTTCAATTTCAGTAATAAAAATTTTTTTGTAAAAGCTTATAGTTTTTTATTTATACGTGAAAAACCGATTTAAAAAATGCGTTTTTTTTACCAAAACATAAAATCTTTGGTCTTTAATAACTCAAAAAATGTTGATTTATTTTAATAACTTTATATAACGAATTTTGCTTATAATTTGTCCCTCTATCAACTTATGGTATTATTTTTAATAATATAATTTTCACCCTCGAGAAGGGGTGGCATCCACCCCCAGGGTAAAAGCGCAAGTTGGCATCATGTCACCTTTGTTCCTTGAGGTATCCTCTAATTACCCACCAATTTTCATGAAAATCGATGGAGGTTCAACGAAATCGGAGGTGAAAACCTTCAGTGACTGCACTAGAAAGTTAAATAAGCGTACCAGTTTTCGGTTTTCTAAATAGAAGCGTTCTGGAGATATTTAAGAAAAACTAATTCCAAGACGCCATCTTCAAAGAGCTCTCGCTCCCTTAGTAAGTATTTTCGGACTAAGAGAATTGGTAAATTATTTAAAATTATCGGAGGAATCTCCGGTCTTCGTTTGTCGGGAGAGTTTCTGGACACCCTGTATACACAACTCAACAGGCTTTAAATGCACATGGCTTGGAATTATCCCACTTTTCTCCTCCATTTTCTTCTGTGCATGGCCGTTGTCCAAGGTGTTATCCCAATTGTTTCAAGGTCATCTATACACACTTCTAGCCACTTTTCTTTCTGAAATAAAAACCAAATACATGAAGGACAGCAAATCGACAGGCCAAAGAAACCTACAGAATCTGACAATAGGAGACTATAAGATCGAAAGCGTAAAAATTTTTACAAATCTAGGTTCACTAGTTACCGCAGATAACAATGTGAGTGAAGAAGTTAAGAGAAGAATACATATTGCTAATAAAACATATAATGGACTAATTAAACATCTAAGATCTAACAACATCACGAGAAAAACCAAATGCAAAATATACAAAACCCTGATAAAACCGGTCCTTATATATTGATCAGAGACATGGACACTGGCGAAAATCGATGAGAACTTATTAGGTACGTTTGAACAAAAAATCCTCAGACACATATATGAGGGGGTGAAAAAAAATGACGTATGGCGCAGAAGATATAATTTTGAACTATACGCAGCATACAACGAAGCCGACGTCATAACATCCATAAAAATTGGACGTCTGCGCTGGATGGGCCATGCTGAACGGATGCTGGAGAATTGAAACACCAAAACATATAATGAGACAAGCACCAGTAGGGAGAAGGTCAAAGGGAAGACCAAAACTTAGATACATGGAACAAGTGGAACAAGATCTGAAAACACTTGAGATTACCCACTGGAAGAACAAAGCAAGGAACAGAACAGAATGGCGGAAAATCCTAGAACAAGGCAGGACCCAAAAAGGGTTGTCGAGCTACTGATGATGATAATTCTCTTCTTTCCTTTCAGTCTCAGCAGCGAGTTCTTTGCCCACCTTTCGTCAGCCATTCTCGCAATATGGCCTGCCTCTTTGTCTCTTTGTTCTGGCGATCTGGCTAATTTCTTGTTTGCGGTACAGCTCTCTGATCTCTGCAGTTGTTCGTCTCCTTCAAACGTCTTCACAGTCTTTTACTCCCCCGAATATTTTCCTTAGAACACTTCTATTCCAGATGTTCAGCATATTTTCTTGATTTTTGTTCATAATAACCCATGTTTCGCTTCCCTAAAGGACTGTGGACTATTCGGTTTAGTCTTAATTTTGTCTCTCTGGAGATGTATTTTGCTTTTAGTAGTTTGTGTAGGGCTTCGATAGTTATCCTTCCTCATGAAATTCGCTTCTCAGTATCTTGGCTTTTGTTAAGATTACTTCTAGATACTCAAACTTCGTCATTTTTTGAAACAATAATCTTTACTCTCGTTGTTTGTGGTAGTCTTCAGTTGTGTGTCTTAATGTGTGGTCTGTCCCATTTCCATATACTTTGTTTTTTTGCTCATTAATAATCAGTCCATACTGCTTAGTCTTCGCTTTAAATAGTTTGAAAATCTTCAGCAGTTCCCTTTCAGTTATTGCCATTAACACTACAACGCCCACAAAGGCTAGGACCTGGCTTCAGTTTATAAAAATCATACGGTTCGTTCGAATTTCACTTTCTCTCAATATTGTCTCCAATGAGAAGTTAAAGAGTACTATAAACAGCGGATCTTCCTGATTAATCCCATTTTAACTTCAAATTTTCCTGTTAGTCTTGCTTCTACTCTTACTCTATTGTCCGTCTTTATGAACAACATTGTTACTAGACTGATTATCTTTTTCCGAATTTCAAGTAATTTTAGGCTCTATTACAGACGCCTTCATATCACTTAATCATCAGCTTGTTTGAAATCTATAAAGAAGAGGTTTAGCTTTATCTGTTGCTCGTAGGTACGGCTGTGAATCGTTTTCAACAAGAATATTTGATCTATTGTGGATCTGCCCTTTTTGAATCCTGCCTGCTATTTAACGACCTGTTCATTTTTTCAGTCTGCTTGGTAAGATTCTGCTTGATATATTGCTCTCCTTCGTTGTTTTCCTCGTATTGCGAGAGATGTCGCTAGATTGCGTCTCAAAAGGTGGAATCATTGTATCGCGATGGTTTCCCTTAAATAGGCAGGGTTGTTAATATTCGCTTCAGAGTTGTTACTGCATAGCTTCACTTAAGATGCGTGGGATGCTGAAATAGCTATATGGAGATGGTGGTCCAACTCTGAATCGAATAAAAACAAAAACTGCCTTTATTATTTTTCATCTTTACTCAGATTTGAGTATTTAGAAACTGTCTTTCGGTCCTTTTCCTAGACGGAGAGAAGGTAAATGCGTGGCCAAAGTGTCCTCTATTTGCTTTCTCCTATTTTCAGAAAGGATGCAGCCAGAAAGCAGTTTATTAACGAAAAGTCTTGGATTTAAAATATTATTTATTATATTTTTATTTCAATTATTCTAATTGTTTAAAATGTAGTAAACTTTGTATCTAGGTTTTTCGTCGTTTTCCTCGTATTGCGAGAGATGTCGCTAGATTGCGTCTCAAAAGGTGGAATCATTGTATCGCGATGGTTTCCCTTAAATAGGCAGGGTTGTTAATATTCGCTTCAGAGTTGTGACTGCATAGCTTCACTGAAAATGCATGGGATACTGAAATAGCTATATGGAGATGGTGGTCCAACTCTGAATCGAATAAAAAAAACTGCCTTTATTACTATTCATCTTTACTCAGATTTGAGTATTTCGAAACTGTCTTTCGGTCCTTTTCCTAGACGGAGAGAAGGTAAATGCGTGGCCAAAGTGTCCTCTATTTGCTTTCTCCTATTTTCGTCGTCTCTTGTGCTTATATATTGTAAAAGCCAGAGATACAGGATGCAGCCAGAAAGCAGTTTATTAACGAAAAGTCTTGGATTTTTATATTTTGGTTTATTATATTTTGATTTCAATTATTCCAATTGTTTAAAATGTAGTAAAATTTGTATCTAGGGCTTTTCGTTGTTTTCCTCGTATTGCGAGAGATGTCGCTAGATTGCGTCTCAAAAGGTAGAATCATTGTATCGCGATGGTTTCCCTTAAATAGGCAGGCTTGTTAATATTCGCTTCAGAGTTGTGACTGCATGGCTTCACTGAAGATGAATGGGATGCTGAAATAGCTATATGGAGATTGTGGTCCAACTCTGAATCGCATAAAAACAAAAAATGCCTTTATTATTTTTCATCTTTACTCAGATTTGAGTATTTAGAAACTGTCTTTCGGTCCTTTTCCTAGACGGAGAGAAGATAAATGCGTGGCCAAAGTGTCCTCTATTTGCTTTCTCCTATTTTCGTCGTCTCTTGTAATTATATACAAGAATAAAAAACCGCTAAACGCCGTAAAAATGAGTGGCGCATAAAATATTCCAGCTACAAAATATCTGATATGAATGTTACGTGGCGCGAAAATGGATTTTCATTTGATGCAAAACAAAATTTTAGTTTTAGTTTAAAATATTTTTCCATAATATTTGCTAAATTTGAAGTAAATGCGCCACAAAAGAGTAACTTTGATACAGTTTGAATTTTGAAACTCTTTTGTGGCGCGTTTACTTCAAATTTAGCAAATATTATGGAAAAATATTTTAAACTAAAACTAAAATTTTGTTTTGCATCAAATGAAAATCCATTTTCGCGCCACGTAACATTCATATCAGATATTTTGTAGCTGGAATATTTTATGCGCCACTCATTTTTACGGCGTTTAGCGGTTTTTTATTCTTGTATCATGAGTTTTTCAAAGGTATTTACAAATTAAATGTATGAAGTTGAATGCAATGTTCCTCTATTACACGTCAAGCTTTATAAATTGTCACCTTTGTTGCATTATCTGCCAAATGATCTAGTGTCCATCGAATGTATACTAGATTTTTTTCTATTCGAAATAGATTGAAAAAAAAAATATATTGAGATGGCCGGTAAATGAAGTCGGATTGCCCGTTGCCAGATCAAATTTAGCGTCGTAACCACTACAACTACATAAACCATTTGGGGAATAATCGTTAATTGGATTATACTTTTGTATCTTAATAACTTCTAAACAGCTTAACCGATTTTGATCAGTAAACATGAGTTTGAAACGTATTAACCAGTAGTATCTGATGGATCTAAGGTCAAGTATGATAACTGAAGCTACTACAGGAATTATTGAGCTTTCGAAACCGTTGTTCCCACAGGAAATAGATTTTATCATATTTATGAAGCCTATAACCTAAAAATTCGAATTTTCCCGGATATGAGGTATACATCGTTAGATTCGTCTTGAGTCCTTCTACAAACGCTAAGTTATTGGAGCAATTCGTACGTTGAAATGTTAAGTAATTGTCGAAAAACCAAAATTTTCAAAGTTTAGTTTTTCAGTTTTTCGGCTATACTGAGCCGTGTATATGTCTGATCCTGACGGCTTAGACACCATTTGAAAGCTTAAGTCAACACTATTGATTTGATGTATTTGCAGTTCTCCTGCCTCTTCGTGATCCGAATATATATACCCCCAAAAATATGCCGTTTTGTACTTACCAAGTCCTATAGCTGGCTTATGGGTCGTCAAAAGTAACAAACTACACCGGTTCTAAATCGGCCCTGACCCCCTCTTTAAACACAGAGAAAAATATCAAATCGGTTTAACTTTCAAACACACATACATACATATCCACAAACATTTTCCCTTTTTTAAATAAAAATTGAGTCACATTTCTAAGCTCTACAACTTTTGAATGGTATAACCGATTTTCAAAATTAGACATGCGTTGGAAAGGCAATGATCAGTTCTATTAGAAGCCGCAAAGGTTGGACAAATTTTTAAACTTTTTGGGAGTTTTGGTGACGAGAACGAAAAAGAGTCCCTAAATAGGAAGGGCCGTAAAATCGACACCCTTGGACCAAAATGGATGGTTTACATATGAATGGGTAAGTCTTTTTTAAACTTGAAGATGGGAGGTGGCAAAATTTTCAATTCAGTCAGATTTAGAAAATTGAAAATTTCGTATATATAAGTGTCGCGTGTAGGGGGGTGTATTTCTGCGCCACTGGCGAGAACTACCGTTACCTGGTAATCTTTCCGATATAAAACTAACAGCTTCGATAACTAATAAATCGAAAACTATTAATTTTATCAAAAAAATGTATAATGAACATTTTTTGCTTATAATTAATATTTTTACCAGCATTTGTGGTCAAAATATAAAAAAAAATTCCACCCTCGAGATGAGATGGCAACCACCCCATGGTAAAAGCGTCTTTCGGCATCATATAGATTTTGATCCTTGGACTATCCACTACTTATTGTCAAATTTTTAAGCAAATCGATCCATTCTGTAAAAATTGCGAAGTGAAAAATTTCAGTTCCTGGACTAATTCTACATTTGGAGCTCTATAACTTCTGAACGGCTTATCTGATGTTGATCACTAAACATGAATTTGAAACGTATTGACAAGTAGTATCTGATGCATCCAAGATCGAGTATGATAACTGAACGTATTACAGGAATTACTGAGCTTGAAAAACCGTTTTTTCCCATAAGAAATAGATTTGATCATACTTATGAAGCCTATAACTTAAAAATTCGAATTTTCCCAGATATAAGGTATACACTGTTAGACGCGTCCTGAGTCCTTCTACAAACGCTCAGTTATTGGCGAAATTCGTAGGTTGAAATTTTGAGTAATTGTCGAAAAACCAAAATTTTCAAAGTTTAATTTTTCAGTTTTTTGGCTATGGTGAGCACTGCGTATGTCTCAGCTTAATCGCTTAAACGCCATTTGAAAGCTTAACTCAACCCTATTGATTTGGTGTATTTGCGGTTTTCCTGTCTTTCCTTAAACCTAAGATATATACGCCCAAAAAATATGCTATTTTGTATTTACCTAGTCCTCTAGCTAACTTACGGGTAGCCAGAAGTCAAAAATTGGACCGGTTCTGAATCGGCCCTCACACCCTCTTGAAACACAGAAAAAAAAATTCAGATCGGTTTAACTTTTCCACATACATACATACATACATACGTACATACATACATATCCACAAACATTTTCCATTTTTTAAATAAAAATTGAGTCATATGTCTGAGCTCGATAACTTTTGAATGGTATAACCGATTTTCAAAATTAAACATGCGTTGGAAAGGTAATGATCTATGCTATCAGAAGCCGCAAAGGTCGGGCTTAAATTTTTGAAATTTTTGGGAGTTTTGGGGACGAGAACGAAAAACAGGCTTTAAATGGGAAGGGCCGTAAAATCCACACCCTTGGATCAAAATGGAGAAGTAACATATGGATGGACGAGTCTTTTCCTAAACTTTAATATGGGATTTGGCCCAATTTTAAATTCAGTCAGGTTTAGAAAATCGAAAATTTCGTGTATATATAGTGTCGCTTGTAGGGGTGTTGTGCGCCACTGGTGAGAACTGCCGTTCTCTGTGGATTGTAAAATATATAAGTACAGGAATTTTTCCTTGTGATATTTTTACAAATTATTATAATAAATGCGGTAGGTTCGTCATAGCGAAATATTCGGTTTACATCTAAACGTTTCCAAAACTAAAATTCTAGTGTTTTCGAAGATACCAATAAATGTTCATTTGTAGGCCAAGGGAAAATAAAACAGATAACTTACCTAAAATATTTGGGAGCAAATATCAACAGCGAGCTAAACTCAAAAAAGAAATCCTAAGAAATATTAAGGACCAGATTTTGTTACTCGGGGAGTTTTGGGGGTCGCTGAAGACGAATACGCCATCATAACCTACCACAGGAGTACCTGGTACTCACAAACCCTCCAAGCTGCAGAAGATAACATGTCTTAGCAGTGACCTTAGGCACCAGGTTGTCCAGGGGGTCGGTTCTGATGGCGTATTTGTATTCAGCGACTCAAAAAATGCATGCAAATGTATTTGGATACATTCAGTGACGAAAACCTTCAAAACTCCGGAAGATGACGTGCCTTAGCAGTGACCGTGGGCACCAGATGATCTGGGGGTCGGTTCTGGTTACTTACTTATCCGTGTTCAGCGACTCCAAAAACCTCCAAATAATCTGTTTGCATTAGTTTAGTGCCGATAACCCTTGAACTTTGCGATATTTATGCATGTTTCATTGATTGCCATAAAGCGGTCGATACAGTAAAGTACGACAAGCTGATGGAGATATTAACCAATATTGGAATTAACACCTGTAATTTAAGGATGATCAGCAATCTGTACTGGAATCAAACATCCTCTTTCCGGACAGAGGCAGGAGAATCCGACGATATCAAAATCAAACGTGGGGTCCGTCAGGGATGTATACTAGCCCCACTGTTGTTTAACATCTACTCTGAGGAAATCTTTCAAGAAGCAGTGGATGATGTTGAAGCCGGAATTCGAATTAACGGAGAATGTATCAATAACATAACATTCGCAGACGACACTGTGGTATTCGCTGACAGTTCTGAAGTCCTACAGGAGTTAATGAACAGAATCGCAGAAGTCAGTCACAGATACGGACTTTCACTAAACACTAAGAAAACAAAATGTATGATTATCTCTAAGAACAAACAGCAATTTGGACGAATCAGTGTGAATGGTCAACAAATAGAAAGAGTAAAAACATATACCTACCTTGGTACGAACGTCAATGAAAATTGGGACCATTCTATAGAAATCAAATGTAGGATAGAGAAAGCAAGATCTGCATTTCAAAAAATGGCAAAGTTGTTCAAATGTCATGATTTGTCGATACCCATAAAAGTCAGATTACTACGATACCCTATACTGTTGTACGGAGTTGAGTCGTGGACTCTCACAGACGCCACCTGCAAGAAAATTGAGGCTTTTGAGATGTGGCTTTATCGTCGAATCCTGAAGATATCTTATACCGACCACACTACTAATGAGGGTGTTTTGCTGAGAATGCAAAAAGAAAAAGAGCTGTTAATCAAAATAAAACAGCCAAAATCGAATACCTCGGTCACATCATGAGGAACAGTGAAAGATATGGACTGCTGCAACTGGTCTTACAGGGAAAAGTAGAGGGAAAGCGAGGACCAGGAAGGCGAAGGATCTCGTGGCTGAAAAATCTACGTAACTGGTTCAACACAACCACTACAAATCTTTTAAGAGCAGCAGTGTGCAAAGTACAGATTGCCATGATGGTCGCCAACATCCGAAACGGATAGCCACTACAAGAAGAAGAACCTTTGAACTTCTAGATGACGTACCTCAGCAGTGACCGAGGCTCGGTTCTGATAGCGTATTCGTATTCAGCGGCCTCAAAACTCCCCGAGTAACAAAGTCTGACCCTTAAAATACTTACTTTGACATTTTTATTCACTTTTGGATTCATATTATGCACTTTAAAATGCAATTATGCATTTCCACCCATTTTTCTATTTGTAGAATTTTATCTGACATAATCCTGCAACACAATGCAAAAAGTTGCAGTAAGTCTCTAGGTGCTGTATTTAAAAATCGATTTATTCCGGTTTTTTTAGTGCTAAATGCCCTGCTCTTAACTATGCAATTTATCATTTCCAAAAAGAGAAAGTTGGACGGATAAAGTGCAAGCAAAAAAAGGAAGAGTTATCAAAAGTTCATTAAAAGTGCTACACTTTATTGTTCAATTTGTTTAAACAAGCTTCTTATATCATAAAAATAATCCCTTATATACTAATTGACAGGAAAAATAATAACAGTTGAAGAAGAAATTCGGACAACTTGGTATATGAACATAGCTGAACCATATAACGATGATAGAGGAGAATAACAACAGTTATTAGGTGAAGGTGAAGCACTAGAAATACTAATAGGCGAAGAAATAAAGCACTAAAATCGCCCTTACATCCGAAAAAAAAAACGACAAGACGGATCTTAATATGTAATTCTTTTTGCATTCGATTCGTGAATGCGCCAGGAAACTTTGTGAACCGGAGCCATGATATAATATTGAAAAACTGCATACAAAAAAGCATTCTTAAAGTGCATCTCAAACAGACAATAAAAAAAATTCAGAACTCGTCAATTACCTACCAGGGTACCTACTATGTACCCCGTCTTGTGGAGTTTTCGGCAAAAATTTTTTTAAAAAATTAGTCACAAATCATTACTTGGGGGGTTTTTGGGGTCCCTAATCTAACGACGAATATGACATCGGAAGTGATCTTCGGAATATCTAGTGCCCAGGATACCTCGTCTTCTGGAGTTTTCGGCAGATTCATTAAAAAAATAATCAAAAATCATTAGTCGGAGGTTTTTGGGTCGCTAACGATGACTATGACATCGGAAGTGATCTACGGAATACCTAGTACCCAGGGTACCTACTGTTTAGGTACCTCGTTTTCTTGGCGTTTTCGGCAAATTCATTATAAAATTAGTCAAAATTCATTAATGGGGGTTTTTGGGGTCTCTGACGAAAAATATGACATCGAAAGTGATCTTCGGAGTACCTGATGTCCAGAGTACCTACTGTTTACCTCGTCTTCCGAAGTTTTCGACAAATTCATTAAAAAACTAGTCAAAAATCATTAGTCACGAGATAAACAGTAGGTACCCTGGGCACCAGGTACTCCGGAGATCACTTCCGATATTATATTCGTTGTCAGCGATCCCAAAACCCTCTGTGTAATAATTTTTGACTAATTTTTTAATGAATTTGCCGAAAACTCCCGAATACGGGGTAAATTAGGTACCCTGCGCACCAGGTATTCCTGAGATCACTTCCGATGTCATGTTAGTCGTTAGCGACCCCAAAAACCCCCTGAGTAATGATTTTTGACTAGTTTTTTAATAAATTTTTTGCCGAAAACTCCACAAGACGAGATAAACAGTACGTACCTTGGGCACCAGGTGCTCCGTAGATCACTTCCGATGTCATATTTGTCGATAGCGACCCCCAAAAACCACCCGAGTAATGATTTTTGGCTAGTTTTTTAATAAATTTTTTGCCGATAACTCCACAAGACGAGATAAACAGTAGGTACCCTGGGCACCAGGTACTCTGTAGATCACTTCCGATGTCATATTTGTCGATAGCGACCCCCAAAAACCACCCGAGTAATGATTTTTGACTAGTTTTTTAATAAATTTTTTGCCGAAAACTCCACAAGACGAGATAAACAGTAGGCACCTTGGGCACCAGGTACTCCGTAGATCACTTCCGATGTCATATTTGTCGATAGCGACCCCCAAAAACCACCCGAGTGGTGATTTTTGACTAGTTTTTTAATAATTTTTTTGCCGATAACTCCACAAGACGAGATAAACAGTAGGTACCCTGGGCACCAGGTACTCCGTAGATCACTTCCGATGTTATATTCGTCGTTAGTGACCCTAAAAACCCCCCGAGTAATGATTTTGACTAATTTTAAATGAATTTTATTGACGAGGCAAACAGTAGGTACCCCTGATATCAGGTACTCCGGAGATCACTTACGACGTCATATTGTTTTTCAGCTACCCCAAAAACTCCAGAGTAACTAAATTGAACTCATTTCCGGCGATAATTGACGAGTTCTGATTTTTTTTACTGTCTGTTTGAGATGCACTCTAAGAATGCATTTTTTGTATGCAGCTTTTCAATATTATACAGGGTGTTTCATTGGGAAAGTAAGATACGTTAACTGTGGAAAGAGGACACTTGGGCGGTGTCAAAAATACCATACTTAATGGGTCTTACTCCATTAATAACAAAGATACTGGGTGTTTTATCTATTTTGCCATTCTCTTAATTGGTTCATAACTTTTTAACGGCACTGTATATTTATTTTATATTTGGCACGCAAATATCATTTAAGGCGTACAATAAACTAATTTATTTACAAATGTAAAAAATCCAGGTCCGGATTAAAAAATATTGGAAAAATTTTCCGACCCCAAAACAACACCCTGTACATTATTTTTTTTTAAAATGGATATTTCAGTTGAAAAGAGGATAAAAAACTAAAATCAGTGGTATACTTTGAATTTTCGGCAAAATGATTTTTCTGGTGAAATTTTGAATTTGAATTCTGAAATTAAGTGAAATGCGAGAGCTCTAAGTAGAAAAAAATTGAAATACAGCTTACAACTTGTCAACCACACGGTATATTGGTTTTATTTTTAAAACGCGAATATTCTTTTGGGTGACTAGTCAATTAATTTATTTACAATTATACAAAATCCAGGTCCGGATTAAAAAATATTGTGTAACTGTTCCGACCCAAAAAAACACCTTGTATATTAAATTTTTTTTAAGTGGATTTTGCATTTGAAAAGAGGATGAAAAACAAAATTAGTGGTATACTTTGAATTTTCGTCAAAATGATTTTTCTGGTAAAATTTTGAATTTGAATTCTGAAATTACTTATGTGAATTGCGAAGCTCAAAGTAAAATAAATTAAAATATGACTTAATTTTAATTAATACCATCATTTAATCTAAATTGGTAAAATATTAACATTTGCACACATAACAATAATTTTTGATGACCCCTCTGTGGCTCAGTGGTAAAAACGCCTACCTTTGGATCGAAAGGTCCGAATGGTCGTGAGTTCGAATCTCACCAGGGTCAGAAATTTTTCGTTTATTATAAATTAATAAATGAAAATAGTTTCTGTCCTTGTGAGATCGGTACTCACCGGAGTACGTGTTACGTTGCCTTTTCAAAGTAACAAGACACTTACTCACCACACACAGTACACATGACACTAGGTATCTAACTAAAAAAATTTACCGTACCTACGTATAAAAAAAAATAATTTTTGATGGTGGTAATTTTGAATAAGTAGTTTAGTTTTGAATAGTTATTATGCTGCAAATTTTCGCTGTTTTGTTATAATTTTTAGCTATTTTGTTGATTAAAGTGATGTATTCTTTATTATGACCGTTTATTATTTATTCATTATTTAAAGATGCATATTCGCCAAAAACTATTTTTCGCACATAATAAAAAACACTAAAATATTAACATTTTACCCATTTAGATTAAATAATAGTATTAATTAAAATTAAGTCGCATTTTAATTTTTTCTACTTAGAGCTCTCGCAATTGACATAATTTCAGAATTCAAATTCAAAATTTTACCAGAAAAATCATTTTGCCGAAAATTCAAAGTATAGCACTAATTTTGTTTTTATCCTCTTTTCAAATGCGAAATCCATTTTAAAAAAATTTAATATACAAGGTGTTTTTTTGGGTCGGAACATTTACACAATATTTTTTAATCGGGACCTGGATTTTTTATAATTGTAAATAAATTAATTCATTGGACACCTAAAAGAATATTCGGGTGTTAAATATAAAATCAATATACAGAGTGTTTGACAAGTTGTAAGTTGTATTTTAATTTTTTTCTACTTAGAGCTCTCGCAATTCACTTAATTTCAGAATTCAAATTCAAAATTTCACCATAAAAATCATTTTGCCGAAAATTCAAAGTACACCACTAAATTTAGTTTTTTATCCTCTTTTCAACTGAAAAATCCATTTTAAAAAAATTTAATGTACAGGGTGTTGTTTTGGGGTCGAAGTATTTTTCCAATATTTTTTAATCCGGACCTGGATTTTTTACAATTGTAAATAAATTAATTTATTGTACACCTTAAATGATATTTGCGTGCCAAATATAAAATACATATACAGTGTGGTTAAAAAGTTATGAACCAATTAAAAAAATGGCAAAATAAATAAAACACCCAGTATCTTTGTTATTAATGGAGTAAGACCCATTAAGTGTGATATTTTTGAGACAGCCTAGTAGTGTCCTCTTTCTACAGTTAACGTATGTTACTTTCCCAACGAACAGGCGGCCAAACTATCTAACGATCTCCTGGCCAATACACAACTGCAAACATGAACGCCCAACCAAGAAATGGTTCTTATGAGAACCAAGCGACTAGAACTCTGGGACCCATTGTCCGGATTTGTCAGATAAATATTGAAGGCATTAGTCGATCCAAAAGCGAAATGCTGTCAAACATACTACTTTCTAACGACATCGACCTGGTAGTCATACAGGAAACCCATGCTGCGAACGAACAACAACTCGCAAGTAGAGGCAAAATTCCAGGCTATGATCTTCTGGGAGCAACCTATCACCATGCTTATGTTACCGCCAACTACGTAAAAAACTCCGTAGAAAACGCTCACCTCATATCTGCCACCATGCAAGATAATATACATTTGACCGTTACCAAAATAGGTGAAATGGAAGTGACAAATGTTTATAAACCCCCAAGTATTACATGGCCAAGCCACGTCATAGACATAAGGCCCCATCCCGCCATCTATTTAGGTGATTTTAACAGCCATCATCAAGAATGGAAATACAGAAATAACGATGAAAATGGGGAGACACTGCTAGACTGGGCAGAGAGTAACCACCTGCATCACGTCTTCGATGCCAAAGACCGGGGCACTTTTAAATCGGCGGCATGGAAACAAGAGTACAATCCAGATTTATGTTTTGTGAGCAAAAACCAGAAAAGCTACCCCTTACCAACCAAGAGAAGAGTACTTCATGACTTCCCGCATAGCCAGCACAGGCCGATCATTATTGAGATTGGTATCCAAATCCCACTAGTCACAACCATTCCACGACCACGCTGGAACTTTAACAAAGGTAACTGGCCCGCCTTTACCAACGAACTCGATAAAATCCTACGATGGATTCCACCAACATACAAAAATTATGAAAGGTTTAGAGGGGCAATAATTGCTACAGCAAAGAAACACATTCCCAGGGGCCATCGTAAGCAATACATACCCGGATGGAGTGAGGAAAGCCAAAACCTCTACGAAGAATATCTTGAAACCGGTGAAAGTGACATTGCGGACGAACTTCTCCTGAGCCTTGATGTAGCAAGAAGGAAGAAATGGACAAATGAAGTCGAATCGTTAGATTTCAAAAAGTCTAG
Source organism: Diabrotica virgifera virgifera (assembly GCF_917563875.1). Classification (NCBI taxonomy): domain Eukaryota; kingdom Metazoa; phylum Arthropoda; class Insecta; order Coleoptera; family Chrysomelidae; genus Diabrotica; species Diabrotica virgifera. The sequence continues at coordinate 205,418,891 of NC_065444.1, forward strand.
CCGTAAAGCGTGGTCGCTCCTAAGAAAACTCGGAAGTGACAAACTGACAACACGACAAATCCACGACTTCAACCCTAATAAAATTGCATCACATATAGTTGCCACCTCCAGAGGAGCATGTGATAAAAAGTTTACCACTACTATAAAAAGGGAGCTTAAACATCTAAAAGCTGCCTGTCCATCAGATACAGAGTACTCCGCACCGTTCACTCCAGAAGAAGTCTCAAACGCCATTAAAGACATTAAACCTAACAAAGCTCCTGGTACAGATGGTATACCTCCCGAATTCCTGATCCATTGTGGGAAATTTGCAAAAACCTGGTTGTCTAAATTCTATACAGATATACTCAAAACAGGTAACATACCAAACATCTTTAAACAAACAAAAATCATAGCCATTCTAAAACCTGGAAAACCAACAGACAACCCAGCGAGTTACCGCCCCATCGCTTTACTCAGTTCAGCTTACAAGCTACTCGAAAGACTGGTCCTGAACAGAATCGGTCCAAAGCTACTTCAAAAAATACCAATTGAACAAGCAGGATTCAGGCCTCAACGAAGCACCACTGACCAAGTGCTCTCTGTAACTACCTACATAGAGGCAGGTTACCAAAGAAAACTAAAGACGTCTGTGGCATTCATCGATTTATCGGCTGCATATGACACAGTTTGGAAAGATGGCCTCATCTATAAGCTCCTGAAAATAATCCCCTGCAAAGCAACCGCCCGACTCATAAATACTATGCTGAGCAGTAGAAACTTTCGTGTAACCATGGGAACTACAGTGAGCAAACAGAGAACGCTTAACAACGGCCTCCCCCAGGGCTCCGTACTTGCACCGCTGCTATTTAGTATGTATATAGCTGATATGCCCCCTACCAGATCTAAAAAATTTGGATATGCAGACGACTGGGCACTTGCAACTCAAAACTCCTTAATACAAAACTCCGAGGCAATCCTAACGGAAGATCTGGAACGCCTGGTTAAGTACTTTAAACAATGGAGACTTAAACCTAACCCCAAAAAAACCGAGGTTAGCTGTTTTCACCTGAACAACAATATGGCCCACACAAAACTTAAAGTGTACATTGATAACCAACTGCTCACGCACAACTATAATCCCAAGTACCTCGGCGTCACCCTGGACAGAACACTCTCCTTTAAGAAACATCTTGAGAACACCGCAGCAAAGCTGAGAACCCGTAACAACATCATACAGAAGCTTTGCGGGACTACATGGGGTTGAACAGCAAGTACACTTCGGTGTTCAGCCCTTGGACTCGTATACTCCGCAGCTGAATACTGCTCCCCTGTTTGGCTGAACAGCGTTCACACAAAAATTATAGATACTCAGCTCAATGTCGCCATGCGTCTCATATCTGGAACGATCAAGTCTACACCTGTGGAGTGGCTTCCACTACTGAGCCACATACCTCCACCTAACCTTCGTCGTCAGCATGCTCTGCTTAGAGAATTCCAAAAGCTGCTTAACAACCCGCAGTTACCTATACACACATATGTCGCCGACGCTAACTCACATCGATTGCGCTCCAGAAAACCTCCGACTAGAGATGCAATAAACTTGAGTTCCAACAATTTCCAAATGAACTCCCAGTGGAAGAACATGCAGAGCGACAGACCGAACCTAATAATGAGAAACACACCATGCATCACAGAAACTCCACCAGGTTTTGACCTCCCCCGAAAATCATGGTCAACTCTTAACAGGATAAGAACGGGTCATGGAGTCTGCGCAGATTCCCTTTATAAATGGAAAATGAGAACCTCTGCTGAGTGCGACTGCGGCGCCGAGAAACAGACCATCCAGCATATGATTGCCGAATGCCCTCGGAGGAAGTATGATGGAGATCCTCTGGACTTCGCCTCTGCAACACCAGCGTCGATTGAATATATTAATACATTAGATGTTAGACTATAACATATGTGTGATAATGTTGTGTATCAAATTGCCATACGCTAAATAAATAAATAAATAATTTCCCAATGAAACACCCTGTATTATGGCTCGGTGTCACAAGGTTTCCTGGCGCATTCACGAATCGAATGCAAAAAGAATTATTAAGATCCGTCTTGTCTTTTTTTTCGGAAGTGTAGTGCTTTATTGCTTCGACTATAAAGTTGGAAGTACTACACGTTACCAAATTAACAAGAACCAAGAAAGCTGATGGCTACTTCATAACATATGAACAGGATTACTTTCTGGTAGAAACTACAAATACAAAATTCGTATATATTCGTTTAAAAAGATCCCTCTAGTACAAGTATCTACTGCATCGAAAATAAATATTGGTTGTTTTTTTGTTTTATTTTGCATATTTAAATAGCAGATTTTACATTGTGTTTGTTGTCATGTTTTTTAAATACGTGCCATCATTTTTTATCTACCAGATCCTCAACCTCTACTGCTTACATTTTAACAAACTATTTCTACCTGTATTCAGAACGATTTTAAAGCTTTTTTGTAGTTTTCACATGTTACTGAGGAATATAACAGCTTTTTGTCTACATCCGTCGCTACACGTAAGAAAATGTTTCAAGATTTACTTAGGAAGGCCAGTTTTATGATGGGCAAACAATAAAGGCTAGTCACCACTACTGAGATCGACACGAACGAAATGTTTTATTGGTTTTTCGGACAGCGTCTATCAAAACAAGAAAACGGCTAAAAGCAAGAACTAAAAAGTTAAGAGTAGTCTATTTACTTTAGATAAATGTATGTAGTATGTAGGTAAGGAAAATGTTATGTAAGGACATAGGTACACAGTATAATATTTTTTCGAACATAATAGCAAACACATAGTTAAATTGTTTTTGTATATAAAGAATATGTGCTAAAGAATTACACAAAATTATATAAACAGTTTAATTGCTGATCCTTAATAATTTCACTAACCAAATTATTTCTACACTTCAACAGAATAGCCAATTACCAAAGTTTGCAGTTTCAACGAGAAAGATGCTTCCCCGTTATATTGACGACGGATTAGATTTTTTTAATGTCAATTTTCAGTATCGATAGATTGAATTTTACTATTCTAATTGGGAAATAGGCCACAATTTAACTTGGAAAATAATTTTATTGACGTTTCGACTTCCACTTCGGAAGTCGTTATCTAAATGCAAAATATTAATAAATTAAACAAATGTTGTTGCTTAGTAAAAAAATTTTTCTAATAATTTCATTTAATTTGACTCATTCGAATCGGCAATTCAGACATATATATTATACATTTTAAAAGTAGAAGACTTTAACTTGATATTGCCAATGTTGCGTTCCTGGGACGACTTTATTGAAAGATAGTTCATTCGATAACATGACATCAACTTTAACTTAAAAATATCAGTCACAAAAATCATAGCAAGTGATGAAGTGATTTGTCTGTAAAAAGTCAACCACATGCAATGGTGACAGTAAAATTCTCGTGTTAGTGATTCCATAGTAAATCTCGAGTACGAACCAGAAAAAAACCTCATGATACAATCCCGGCATGGTAAGTAATTGGTCTTACATTCAGTTTACTCTTAAAACTAACACCAAATTCTGATTTTTTATGTATGTTATTTTAAATTTTAAATAATGTTAATAGTACATAAGATATATAAATAATACTAGAATATAAAAAATTATGTAGTATCCTCGATATCTTATTGACTTACTAATCGTGGTATTTTCTTTCTATCGACTTCCTCTTTCAATCAATATGGGTAACCACATCCTACTGCATTCTATCGAGGAATTTGACATGTGAAATATGTAAATGAGGATGTGGTTACCCATATTAAAAGAGGCAATCGATAGAAAGAAAATAACATGATTATTAAGTCAATAACATATCGAAGATAGTACATAATTTCTAGGGTGCTCGTTGAAAAGAGTATAAGTCAAAAATGGTCAAAATATTATTTTTGCCGAAAAAGAATTAATTACATATCGAGGATAGTATATAATTTATATTTTAGTATTATTTATATATCTATATGTACTATTAATATTATTTATAATTTAAATTAACATATATTGTTAAATAATTTTTATGGGGAGAATTTAGAGAATAAATTTTATGCCAAAGACCACGAGATCGTAAATTTTCATGGCCCTGTATATAGACAAAATTTGTTAATAAAATAATTTAGCCGTAAGCAGTGTTTCGTGTATAGAGTAAAAGTTTAGTGGCAAAGATTCTATGAACGGATTAATACATTTCAAAACAATGAACTAGAAAACGGTAGTTTTAGAAAGTTACTGTTGCCGCTTTGGAATGGACAATAGACAATGTTTCTAAATGGTTTCCTGGAAAGGAAGCGGTGGTAAACAATTTTGTTTAGTTTAGAATAGAGGGTTTTTCTGGGATGTAAGAAAAATTAATTTTGGTATCTCCTGGAAATTGACAAGACATAAAATTTGTATACAATACTCTCTGTTCTTCAGAAAAAAAGTAGGGATATGAGGGGAGAATGCTTGTGACTGGAGAGGAGACCGATGGAAGGGGATAGAGTGGTTGAGTCTCAGATTGATGAGGAAAAAAGATTTACTGTGTAATTGAGATCGGAAGTAACCAGTCCAGTTCGAAAGTAGTATTTTTGTGTAAGGTTGTTAATTTGGTGGCCGTAGAAGCAGATTCGTGTTTGAGACGAAATCGTGATCAAGTCGAGAAGTACAAACTCCTTGTGTCCGACTAGATTTCAGTTTCTGTCTGAAACGAGTAGCCGGTTTATATCAACTTGCACGAGATATCGAGCTGAAGGAAGAAATCTTGGAATTATAAAGATTGATATTGTTTGTATCGAGTCAGAGATTTAATTGGGGAGAGAATTCGAGCGAGTGCTGTTTTTGTTTGTGAAACTGTTTGAAGGAGAAGGACAGTCGCAGCATCAGAGGAGCACGTTGTGGGAGAACCGAGGAAAACGCAATCCATGAGAAGAAGTAAAGAAGATAGAAAAGGTTAGTCGGATTTTTTGTGAAAAGAGAGAGTTGTTTTATATTACATACCATATTTGTTTTTTGTCAACTTAACAGTTTTACAGCATAATTTATTCCTTCATAAATTCATAAAAGATATAAATAATCTATTTAGAAAGTGAAAATTAAATTTTGTTTTCTTTATATAATAATAAGAACAGTCTACCGAATCATTTGAATGAATTTTGGTTAAAAAAAAGGAGATAGCAGAATTAAAGTTTTTTTTATTAGATAAAAAATTTTTACAACAGAATAAATTTGAGCATATTTTTGAATCTTATATTTATGGTATAGGTATAGTATATAAATAAATAAGAGTTATACAATTTATACGATTTTGAGTATATTTATTTTCCCTTTTTGTCCTGGATAAAGTAAGCAACGAGAAATACTAGAAGCCGCAAACTAAAGTTAATATATTAAAATCAATTAGCCCTGAGAATATTATTTATTGGAAAGTTTTATTTAATTTGGTTTTGTTTTCATGAGCAGCAATTTAAATAATTAATTAATTAATCGAATTAATGAGATGCTGATCAATCTCATATAGTCCAGAAAGCCACTGCCACTGCCAATATATAAAATCAGAATTTGATGTTAATCTTGAGAGTAAACTGAATATAAGACCAAATATTTACCATGTCGGAATAGTATCATGAGGTTTTTTCCTGGTTTTTCCTCGTGATTTACGATGGAATTATTAACATGAGAATGTTAAGGGACGATTACGAACAATACCGCAAACCGCAAACCGCAAACGGCAGACCTCAGACCGCAACGACAGACCTACTGGTTCATATGGTTTCTTATGAGCTGTATGTCGAGTAGAGCGGCACTGTCGCAGCCGCACGCAGAACGTCACCACCGCAGACCGCAGTATTGCACCAGAATCAGTAGTGTCGCCGACCGCAGTGCGAAACCTGTATTTTTGATGTTTCCAAATTGACTAAAAAGTGAAAAGAATTGAATTTCTTTTTAAAATGAGTGTTTCAAATGAAGAAGAAGAGCAATTAATTAATTTTGTAGCAAAATATTCAGTTATTTACGACGCAACCTTTCTTCAAATTGTCTATTTTTAAATAGAGACCTAGTTGACTTCGTTTTTCTTGTATAATGCAAAAGTAAAAGATCGTCGTCATCTTCCTCTTCCATCAAAAGATATAACATTAATTCATCGTTGTTCATTGCGTCTGACATCCTACTTATACGACTTTTAATATTATACTATTATAAATTCCCATCGTGCATTGCTGTTGTCGCTATTATGTAGATGCAGTGCAGTTCTGCTCGGAATTGGTCTGACCGCAGACGACACTGTCGCTGCAGTCTGCGGTTTGCGGTCAACAGTCTGCAGCCACTTTCGGAGTCGTACCTTTACTGTCGCCATTGCATGTGGTTGTGTTTTTAAAGACAAATCACATGCTATGATTTTTGTGACGGATATTCTTAAGTTAAAGTTGATTTCATGTAATCGAACGAACTTTCAATAAAGTCGTCCCAGGAATGCAACTCATAAAAATATTGCCAATATCATTTTAACGTCTTTTACTTTTAACGTGTGTAATATATGTCTGAATTGCCGATATGAATAAGTCACATTAAACTAAATTATTAGAAGAATTTTTTTAACTAAGCAAAAAAAATTGTTTAATTTATTAATATTTTGTACTTAGATAATGACCTCCGAAATGGAAGTTGAAACGTCAACAAAAAAATTTTTTAAGTTAGATTGTGGCTTATTTCCCAATTTTATTTAACATGCTCTACAGACCTTGGAGGCCTAGGGCTTTACAACTTAACAATAACAATTTTACATAATACAAATAACAATATATACTAATGTCTTATATTTATTATATAATTTGATTTACTGACTATGTAAAAATTGCTGCACTATGTTTCTCCACTGTATCCTGTTTTTCGCTTTCTCTTTCCAGTCTGTAATTTCCATCGATCCTATATCTTCTTGAAACTTTTCGTGCCATCTTTTTCTTGGTCTACCTCGTCTCCTTGTCCCAACTGGTTTTCTTAATAGTATCTTCTTTGGCATTCTTGACCTATCCATCCTCTCGACATGACCTGCCCACCTGATTCTTTGTGCCTTTGTGTATCTTGTTATAGTTGGTTCCTTGTAAAGCATCCTTAATTCTTCATTAGTTCTTCTTTGCCAACCATCTGCCGTATTTTTTCCCCCGAAAATAGTCCTCAGTACCTTGCGTTCCCATCTCTCTATCATTTCTTCTTCTGTTTTGTTTAGTACCCATGTTTCACATCCGTAGGTGACTGTTGCTCTTATTACAGTTTGGTATATTCTAATTTTCGTCTTTCTTGATACGTAATTTGACTTTAATAATTTTTTTAAACTGCCGACCTTTGGGTTACCTTTAGCTATCCTGTGCTTTAGTTCGTTTTGCTCGTGTCCTTTTTCATCTATAATGGCACCTAGATATGTAAAGTGATTTACTCGTTTAAATTTATATTCTTTTCCATCGAACGCTGTTAACTTTAGCATATCTACAGGTTCTCTTTCTGTGTTGCCTAGCACCATATACTTCGTCTTTTCTTCATTTATTTCTAGGCCGAATTTTTTTGCCTCTCTGTCTAATCTTCTCATGATTTTCTTTAATTCGGTATTAGTTTTTGCTAGCAGTGTAAGGTCGTCGGCGTAGGCCACGCATTGATGTTCGTTACGGTAGATCGTTTCTTGTGTTTCTATTCTGCTGTTCCTTACAATTGTTTCCAAAACTAGGTTAAATAACACAGTTGATAGAGGGTCACCTTGTCTAAGTCCTTTTTTGACTATAAACTCTTCCGATTTGTGACTGTTCCACACTATTTCGTTAGATGTCATATTTAAGGTAATTCTTATTAACTTGATTAGCTTTTCTGGTATTTCCATTTGCCGTAGGGCTTCATACATTTTTTTCCTATTAATTTTGTCATAGGCCTGCTTAAAATCTATGAATAGTGCATATAAAACCATTTTATGTTCGTAGCACCTTGTTTGGATTTCTTTTATGTTAAATATTTGCTCTGTCGTCGATCTATTGTTTCTAAAGCCTGCTTGGTATTCTCCTATTAGTTTCTCTGCGTATACCTCTAATCTTTCTCTTACAATCCTAGCAAATATCTTATAGCACACGTCCAGCAAAGCAATACCCCTGTAATTCTGCAACATCGTTGCATCCCCTTTTTTATGTAATGGGATTATCCAGGCTTTGGCCCACTCTTCAGGCATCTTTTCTTCTTTCCATGTAAGTTCTATCAGTTCATACACCTTTTCCAGTAGTTTTCTTCCCCCTGCTTTCAGCATTTCTGCACTTATTTCGTTTGGCCCTGGACTTTTATTGTTTTTCAATTTGCTTACAACTCTTTGCACTTCGTCTTTGGATGGTTCGGCTATTCTTATATCTGCACCCTCTGTTCTGTCTTCGTCCTCTCCCTGATCTTCATCATCACTGTTTAGTAACGTTTCGAAATACATTTTCCATTCTTTCATAACTTTTCCCGGCTCACTTACTAGCTCTCCTTCTCTGGTCTTTATGTAGCTTGTTTTGCTTTGGTAACCTTTTTCTACTTTTTTTACCTCTTGATAAAATGATCTTATTTCATTGTTTTTAAATTTTTCTTCTATCTCCTGCAACTTTTTTTCATTGGATTCTCTCTTTTTCTTCCTGCAACTTTTCTTTAACTGTTTTCGTACGTGGTTATACTCTTCTCTGTTTTTGTCGTTAGGGTTGGTCAACATACGTATTCTTAACTTTTTCTTCTCTTCTGACAGCTCTGCACACTCCCTATCAAACCACTCCTTAGTTCTTGTCTGTTTTTTAATTCTGGGTATCAATTTTCTGCTTACTTCTTTTGTAATGTGTTTTATTTGTTCCCATCTTTCTTCTACATCTCCCAATTAGAATAATAAATTACATAAACGCCACAAAGAAATAGCTACAGAACACTAATTAGGATTTATACAGGGTGTTTCATTAATAATTGTCCATATAGTAACTGGAGAAACCTTGGTACAAAATACGAAGATTTAACCTAAAACACTTAAATAAACTGTGGTTCCTTACTGAGTTACAGGTGTTTTATCTAAAAATTTAAAAACTATTTTTGCTCAGAATTTTAAAACTATTCGACGTATCCTTTTCATACTTAGCAGAAAGTGCGACTACTATACACGCTACTTAATTTTTGTTAACACACGTTTCTAGCTACTGCCTGAGGCGTACGACAGGGGATAGTGTATAGTTGACCCCTCTCAAATTGTACGCCACTGGAGGAATTATTATTTTAGTGCCATTTTTAGATTCTACAATACTTTCTACGTAAATAAAATACTCTCCATTGGTAACGATAAAGTCATTAGTTTTCGAGATATTTGAAGTTAAATATGAAATGGCACAGTTATTTTGATTAATTTATGATATGATTCATACGATTAAAGTTTAAAAATTATTTGTACCCAGTATTTTAAAACTATTTGGCGTATCCTTATCATACTTGGCAGAAAGTGAAGGTACTGTACACCCTACTAAATTAAGATAAATAAACGTTTCTAGCTATTGCCAGAGACGTACGACAGGGGATAGTGGCTGGTTGACCCTTCCCATATTCTACGCCACTGAGGAAATTGCTATTTTAGTGTAATTTTTTGACTTTTCAATACTTTGTATGTAAATAATATACTCTTCATTCGGAACGATAAAATGATTAGTTTTCGAGATATTTGAAATTAAAAATGAAGCGACACAATACATTAATCAAAATAACGTCAATAATAATGTCGTTTCATTTTTAACTTCAAAAATCTCAAAAACTAATGACTTTATCGTTACGAATCAAGCGTATATTATTTTTATAGAAAGTATTGGAGAATCCAAAAATTGAACTAAAATAGCAATTCCGCCAATGGCGTAGAATTTGGAAAGGGTCAACCATTCACTTTCCCCCGTCGTACGCCTCTGGTAATAGCCAGAAACGTTTGTTTAACACAATTTAGTAGTTTGTATAGTACCTATACTTCCTGCCAAGTATGAAAAGTATACGTCGAATAGTTTTAAAATGCTAAGCAAAAATAATCTTTAATTTTTTAGATAAAACACCCTGAACTCAGTAAGGAACCACATTTTATTTAAGTGTTTTAGGTTAAATCTTCGTATTTTGTGCTAAGGTTTCTTCAGTTACTAAATGGACAATTATTAATGAAACACCCTGTATAGTAGATAGCCTGTTCGTTCTATGGAAATTAACTTATTAGATTTTTTTTTGAAGGTGTCAAAAGTTATGTGGGAGCAGTGGAATGCTTTCTGCCTATCTCGTACACGGTATTGGTATTTTAATGACATATTACCCCAAACTGAACTCGATACAAGTGTATGCTCCTACGAAGAGGATTGGAATTATTTTACCGGATATTGAAGAGGGACTTAAAACAGCTGAAACTAGAGAAATCGCGATACTCTTAGGTGATCTCAATGCCCAAGATTTAAAGGAGGCAAAGTGGAAGTATGTTGGAAACTATAGTGTGGGAAATTGCTTCGAGAGAAAGGACCATAAGATAGACATAGACAATAATGATACACAATTTGGTAGTCAAAAAGGCCTAAGACGCGTCAAGCTCTATTTTCACTAAATATACTGATACCTGAAGGTACCTGGACGTCAATCAGGATATACATATATGTGTGTTTAATTGACTATAATAAATCAGATGGTAAAGCTTGACATAAGCAATTAACGAATGTTCTTAAATCAAAGAAGATAGACTACAGTGACCCAATGACGGATCTAGAACTGTGCCTTGTGAAATTTGAAATTTTGAAATTTGCCTTAGGGGGGAACTTCCTTCTAATGAAACACCCACCAAAAGACTTAAAAAAGATAAATCTAAACAACATAAAAGACATAAGTAATAACTTCTATGCATTAAGTTCCCTTAATTTTCCATATTGGGGTGAATTTGTCTGTCTTGGTTCAACTTTCATGTCAGCTCATATATTTTGATGTTGCAAAATTTTATTTTTTTTATTTTTTCTTTGATTTTGGACGTTGTTAGGGCCTTGTTACCTTGAATAAAGGTAAATGGAGTTCCTACTAACAACATTAGATATGCGGATGACACTGTCATTTTAGACGAAATTATTAAAGACCCTCAGAGACTGGTGACCAGAATAGCGGAGTATAGAAAATAATACGGTCTAACATAACAATGAACGTCAAGAAGACAAGTTTTATGAAAATATCAAAAACTCGAAGAACTACCGAGATTTTTCTAATAAATTGAACCAATGTTGAATGAGCGGACAAATATGCATATCTTGGACCAATGATTACCTACATCCACAAATGACTTCCAGGAAATTAAAATCAGAACAAAAAAGTCTAGTGCAAATTAAAACAAAATGATAAGAGTGCTCTGAAACAGAAAATTAAAGTTGGAGCTAAGAGTTAGGTTGGTGAGCTGTTAAGATTTTAGACCATGCAGATCTTTTTATGAAGAATATTTTTTTTTCGTAAAATTAATAATAAAAGAAAATGATGACAGGTATCTGGTAATTTGAGAAAAAATTTAAATATTTTTTTTTTATTAGAAGAATGTAGTAATTACATTATTATAATAATTATTAATTAATTAATTATAATAATTACAATTATTGCATATATTAGAACATAGTTTTTAATTCCAAACAATTTTTTGTAATAACAATAATTTACAATATTGTGAAAAATAAAGGTACATTATGGTAGGGGAGCCCAAGCGGGGATTTTTGCAGTTACTCGAGCGCGTCAGATTAACATATGGGAGAAACCTGGTACCCTGCAGATGTACCTCTACCATATATTAGCTCTTAACACAGGGGAGTTCGTTAAGGGGGGTCCGAAAAAAAAATATGTCCTTAAAAATACAGTAGAACCTCGATTATCCGTCAGGGCTCCGGACCAAGGGTATGACGGATAATCGAAAAGACGGTTAACAGAACATTAAAAAAAATTAAAAATTTATAGTACAACTCTCAAATTTCATTTGTATGATTTGTTTGACAATATAAGGGGGATTTGTGTTTGTACAATCGAATCAATTTAAAATATTCTGAAATCTTCGTTTTACTGTTGCTTCACATTTTGCTACGGCTGAATTTCTTAATCGGCATAAGATCATGCAATCTACTTTATTGGCTTCTTCTTGTTGAGAATACCACTAGATGAATTATTGCATATGCGATGCAGCTTCTCTAGATTATTTACGCAAATCTTTGTCAGTTACAATAGGTTCATCAACATAGCTACAGTCAAATTCCAAGTCTGTATCAGCTTCTGAATCTCTTTGGTCCGCCTTTGTTGCCATTTCAACGATTTCTTGATCTATCAGCAATGGATAGCCGTTTGTGTCCTTATCACAAAATCAAATTAACTTTTTTTTATTTTTTTACATCAAAATTTTTGCTTATGTAGTCAATACAACTTCTGGGAGACGGATAATCCAGGTTCCACTGTACTCGAAATTGTCAGATTAAGATAAGGTAAGTTAAGGACATGCAAAACAGTGTATATTTCAAAAATCTGACGATTTGAGCGGGGCGTAAGGAAATGGGCGAGTTAAAAATTTCACAAAAAAAAGCGAATAATTCGCGAAATGAACGTTAGATCGAAAAACTAAAAAGTTAGTCCTGTCGCCAGGGGGGGTACAACGGCCTCGTTAATTCATATGGACTTACTCAAGTTTTTTTTATGTATTTTGACCCGTAGAACACGAATTTTTTGGGTAACAGTTGATCCGGATGTCGATAAGTTTGTTATAGACCAAGAACTTGAGGAATCAAATAACAGCGATTTTTGGCAAAACAAAACAATATTTTGTATTTTTTGGGCCATTTTAAGTAAAAAATATTTCTACAAGTTTTTTCGTAGGATGCACAGTTTTCGAGATAAACGCGGTTGAACTTTAAAAAAATCGAAAAATTGCAATTTTTGAACCCGAATAACTTTTGATTAAAAAATAAAATAGCAAGTCTGCTTACCGCATTTGAAAGTTTGTCAAATTATATCGGTTTTGATTATTTGCATTGGTAAAAATTTATTTTTTTATTGTTTAACAAAGCTATAAACACGTAGGGTTTCCCGTGCTTTTACATGCGTTTTAACGCATGTAACGTAGAAATAGTCTTGATTGCACTAGTACCTATTCTACCTACTCGTTCGATTTTAAATGAGAAATCATAGATTCATCACTCACGCACTAGTTGTTTGTAGCTTTGTTTAACAATAACACAATAAATTTTTAGCAATGCAAATAATCAAAACCGACATAATTTGACTTGAACTTTCAAAGGCGCTAAGCAGAATTGCTATTTTATTTTTTAATCAAAAGTTATTCGGGTTTAAAAATTGCAGTTTTTCGATTTTTTGAAAGTTCAACCGCGTTTATCTCGAAAACTGTGCATCCTACTAAAAAACTTGTAGAAATATTTTTTGCTTAAAATGACCCAAAAAATACAAAATATTGTTTTGTTTTGCCAAAAATCGCTGTTGTTTGATTCCTCAAGTTCTGGGTCTATAACAATCTTATCGACATCCGAATCAAATGTTACCCAAAAAATTCGTGTTCTACGGGTCAAAATACATAAAAAAAACTTGGGTAAGTCCATCTGAATTAACGAGGCCGTTGTACTCCCCCTGGCGACAGGACTAAGTAAGTGTTCAATATTTTTCAAAAATCTATCGAATGATATCAAACATGACCCCCACGAAGAGGGGTGGGGGGTAAATTTAAAATTTTAAATACAAATCCCGCGATATTTCGCAAAATAAACATTAGATCGAAAAACTGCAAAATATACTTAATCAATATTTTTGAAAAATCTATCGAATGGTACTAAACACGACCCCCACGGAGGTGGGGTGGGGGATTACTTTAAAATCTTAAATAGGAGCCCCAAATTTTTATTCCAGATTTGGATTGTCTACGTAAAAATAAGCAACTTTTATTCGAAACATTTTTTCAAATTATGGATAGATGGCGCTATAATCGGAAAAAACGATTGTTGGAAATGGAAAATTAAATTAAAAAATGGCAAGCGCCCACTAAAATGGAAAACTTTACTTAACTTTTTTTGGTTTTAGGATCTACTCTTCACAAACCAATAGGTCCCCTAAGCGCTCGAGTGACTGCACATTTAGCATACTTCGCTCCCCTACTATTACACTTGAGCGAGATTCATATTTTTTAAAACACCTCGTATAATATAGAGATAAAATTTGCTATCTGATGGTTGAATCGTAGGTTTTAGACGATGCAGAACTTTTTATGAATTATAATTTTATTTCGTAAAGTTAAAAATAAAAAAGTGTCCCATAATATATGTGTCCAACTTAATTAGACACATTGTACATAATATACAGTATAATATACATAATACATAAATCATTGGGTAGACAGCTCAAAAAATTTGTAACCTGCCATTTAACATTACTTACATTAACATTTAACAACTAGAGGGAAAGAAATGGATTGGTCGAAAGAAACTTTCATGGCTGCGTAATATTAGACAATGGTGTGGCTGCACAGTAGAAGAATTATTTCGCGCAGCAGCCGATAGAGATATTTCAGGAAATTGTAAACATGATGGCGGCCAACGTCTGAATACAGACACGGCACCTAAAGAAGAAGAAGACATTAACATTAACAAATAATATTTATTTATTTGATATTTCAATTCTTTCGCCGTTTATGTGTCAAACGAAACAAAGACTTGCATCTCGGGACAGCAATTTAGGGTCTTGATCACAAGCATTTTTAACCGATGTCAGTCGAACCTCATTAGTTTTGGACCAGATAACAGCGAAACTACAGGGTAACATTCCATGGTGCTTAATGTATGCGGATGATGTCGTGTTAGTAGGAAATAGTGAAAGAGACTTAGAACAAAAACTGAAACAGTGGAGACAAGCTCTGGAGGAAAAAGGTTTAAAACTTAGTAGGACAAAAACAGAGTATCTGGAATGTTCGTTCATGGAGCTACTACAAATAAAATGGTATCTTTGGATGGTGAAATGATTGTGAAAAGCAATAGTTCTAAGTACCTAGGATCGGTATTACAGAGTAATGGAGAAACAGATGGAGATGCATGCAGTAGAATTAGGGCTGGATGGATGAAGTGGAAAGGAGCGAGTGGTGTGTTGTGTGACAGAAAAATTCCAATGAAGCTGAAGGGAAAATTCTATAAAACAGCCATAAGACCGGCTATGATGTACGGAACTGAATGTTGGGCAGTGAAAAAGAAAGAGGAACAACGAAAGCATGTGGCGGAAATGAGAATGCTTAGATGGATGAGTGGAGTGACAAGGAAGGATAAAATTAGAAATGAGTATATTAGGGGAAGTCTAGGTGTGGCACCAATTGATGCCAAATTGAGAGAGCATAGGTTAAGATGGTTTGGTCATGTTCAACGTCGAGACGTTAATCATCCAATAGAAGAATAGCTGAAGTGCAGATTACTGGAAGGAGTAGGAGAGGAAGACCAAAGAAGACCTGGGGGGACACGATAAGGCAGGACATGTTGGTAAAGGGGATTAACATTGATATGACCCAAGATATAATTGTGTGGAGAAATGCAATTAGGGAAGCCGACCCCGCATAGGGATAAGGCAAAGAGAATGATGATGTCAGTCGAATCACGCGCTAGTTTGATATAATGAAATTTTCACTTACATTTTTACGTACATTAGGTTTAATGCATTTTAGCAGTGTCTCCATGGAAGAATTATCTCGCTATGTAAAATTGCTAAAAGATCCTAAATTGCTGTCCCGAGATGCAACTTTTCTTTGAGGTCAGTTATCTCGAAGATGGTTTGAGATATCGAAATGTCGTTTTCAGATTTGAATTCAGGAGACAAAACTACATTGATATCGGTAGATAAGTTACAGATATTGCAGGGGCGGCAACGAACGAACGAACGAATCAACAAACTTTGCGAATTTATAAACTAAAACAAAATTTTGTTGTATACTATTTTTTATATTATTTTATACTTATTGTTTAGGCAATACGTAAAGTATCCTTAACAATAGTAACCTATACTTATTGTACGGTTATAGAGTATATTCCCATAGGTAAGCTGGTTAAGAGTAGATAACGATTTTTCATATGTAATTTAAAGTATTATCTGCATAAATGGCACAAAGAATATTTGCTACGAGAGGTATATGGTTCAAAATGCATACAGTATCACGACTAATAAGTTATGTTCACATACATGTAGAGTACTTACAGTTTTATTCCTTGATGACGTGTCACATCAGAGCTCTGATTGAATTCCATAATCCATTTGGTTCATTTGTAAGGCACTCACTAATACGCTAAATAAATCATCGTCGATAATACTGAGCAGATTGAATTATCTGAGCGGTATAAAACGATAGCAAAAAAAGCCGGTAAAATGCGGCCTTTTTACGAATAGCGGGAGCGTCGATAGATTAGAGATGATTCTCGTTAGGAAGCTTTTGACGATCTGCCCCGGCGAGGGGTTCAAATGCGAGTCTCAACAATAACCTGGAGTTTCCAGAAAGGTTACATAAATACTACTTGAATTTTAAGTAATCAGTAGTACAGGGGCGTAACTAATTATTTTAGTGAGCCGTGTATAATATATTTATTGTACATATTGCCGGGGGCGACAGGCGAGAGAGATGGCCTATATCACCTCGAAGAGAGGGGATTGGCAAAGATGTGCACAACGATAAGAAATGTTTGAAGAAATTAGAGTTTATATACACAAGGGGTAACAACGATAAAATGGAGGAAAACGATAAGTTTTCCCCCTAGGGATAGATTTTAATCTTCCAGGGGAATCACAGCGATTTTCGTAATACCACGAAGAAAATCACCGTGAGTAGTGTGAATCTTGACAGTACGAACTAGACCATCCTTACCAGGCAATACATCTATTACCCTGGCAGTTGGCCATAAGAGTGGAGGAGTACCATCCTCCTTCAACAGAACCAAATCCCCGATCTTGACAGGGTCAGTAGGGTCGGTCCATTTATTTCTTTGCTGCAGGAGGCAAAGATAGTCTTTTTTCCACAATTTCCAAAATTGCTGTTGAATTTTACTAATACGCTGAAAAAGATTCAACCTATTTTCAGGTATCTCTGAAACACTTGGTTCAGGGGGCGCGGTTAAACTTCTTTGAACTAAGAAGTGAGCTGGAGATAGGAAAGCGAAGTCATTGGCGTCAGACGACATCCTAGTGATGGGTCTCGAATTTAGAATAGCCTCGATTTGGCATAATACTGTGTTAAACACTTCAAAGGTGAAGTGGGAATTTCCTATAATTCGATAGAGGTGATACTTCACACTCTTTATTCCTACCTCATGGAGGCCGAATTGATGGGGGTTGCGGGGAACACCCATCTTGAAAGTTATGGAGTTTTGAGTACAGAATTCCTTAATCTGTTCCGAATTATTTTGATTTAAGAAAAAATCATAGAATTCGCGCATTTCATTTTTTGCCCCATGGAAATTTGTGGCATTGTCGCTCCAAATAATACTGGGCGTGGATCTTCTGGCAATAAACCTTTTCAGAGTAAGAATATAGGCTTCTGCGCTTAATCCTGTGACGAGTTCGATATGAACACATTTAGTGCTCATGCAAATGAAATAGGCTACGTATGCTTTGTAAAGCGGTGCCTTCCTCAAATGTGAGGACTTAATTAAGAAGAACCCCCCATAGTCCACTGAGACGACTTGGAAGGGTCTAGTGGGGAGTACACGATCGGGATGCATATCTGCCATCTGTTGAACAGAATTGGGTGTCATGAATCGGAAACAGTTTACACACTTACGAATTAAGCGTTTAATCTGTCTTAATCCGTCAATTGGCCAGTACTTCATTTTGACATACGAAAGTACTGTTTGCGCGCCTGAATGTAATAACTTATGATGAGCTTGAGTCAAGATTAGTTCTACAACTCGACATTTAGAAGGAAGTAGAATGGGGTGTTTTTGATTATACGATATGGGGGCGTGTCGGAGACGTCCTCCCACACGAATCAGCCCATCATTATGTTGTAGGAAGGGGTTGAGTTTACGAATGGCTTTATTGGTCACGAGTTTAGCATTTTTCAATTCAAGAATCTCTTTTTTAAAGTAGATACTTTGGATATACCTGATGATCGCGTGATCAGCGATCTCCATTTCGGGTGGCGTCAATATATCCGTATCTCGTGGAGAGTTATTTATTTTCTTTTTAATATTACTGATGAATCTAAAAAGATAAGCGACAATTCTTTGAATTTTACGAAAAGAAGAAGATTTAGCGAATAGATTTTCAAAGGTGTCGTTGAGTTCGTGATTTGTTGCTATGTTTGAGACAACTAACTTCCTTAATTCAGGAAGATCATCCTGAAAATGAGGAATTTGATGAAGAGAAAAATCGATGGGATTGTCTCTAATAAAGCTAGGTCCGCATAACCAGTCTTCGGTGGTCTGGGGATTATCAAAGACATTTATCCCTCTGGAAGCGGGGTCAGCGATGTTTTCGTGACTTCTGACGAAATGGAAATCACAAGGAAAAGTTTCCAACAAGGAATTGACCTTTTGAATTCTGTTTTGTACAAAAATGTTCCAAATGTGTTTTTTAGAAAGTATCCAAGACAAGGCAATTGTAGAGTCAGCAAAGAGATGAGATGAAGATATACTCAAATTTTTCTTGAAGATGTGAAAAAGTCTATGAGCCAGAGTGACTCCCAACACTATTCCACAAAGTTCCAATTTGGGGATGGTGAGTTTATTTTTTAGCGGAGAAATTTTGTTTTTAGAAGCGATAAGCCGCGACGATACAGAAAAGTCTGAGTATGTCGCTTTGAGATACACACAAGTGCTGTATATTTTTTCCGATGCGTCGGTGAAAATAATTAATTGAACATCAACAACTTTCTTTTGTAAAAGTAAGCATCGAGGTACCTTGACCTCTTCTATAGTTTTGAATGTCGATAAGAGGTTTTGCCAATTTTTCATAATGATGGGTGAGTCAATGGGTTGATCCCAGTCCAGTTTCTGGGACCATATTTCCTGTATCAAGAGCTTAGCGTTCACAAGGACAGGGGATAACCATCCTAGCGGGTCATACAAAGTAGCAATGTAGGAGAGAATAGTACGTTTAGTAACAACATTAGCCAATTTGAAGATAGGAGTTTTAAACGAAAAGTGGTCGCGTTCTGAATCCCAGAATATGCCTAAGACTTTATCAGATCCCGTGAAGTTAAGACTGACTTCAGAGACGGGATTTAAATTGTGTTGAGACAGAAATTCTGAAGAACTGCAGTTCCACTTGTGGAGGAGGAAACCATGGGTTTCTAGCAAAGAAGTTAATTGTTCGAAAAGACAACTTAATTCATGAAGATTGTCAGCACCGCTGATCAGGTCATCCATATAGATAGATTCTTGCAGAACACTAGTAGCAAGTTCGTGGGTATGTTTGTTGTTGTCAGCGATGTGCTTGATAACTCTTTGAGCGATAAATGGGCTACTTGGGAGCCCGAAGGGTAATCTTTGAAATTGATAGCACCGTAAAGGCTGCTGAATATTGTCCCTAAAGAGAAAATTTAACAGAAATGTTTCAGTGGGACAAATGGCGATTTGTAGGAACATAGCCTTGATGTCGCCTACTAGTGCGAATTTAAACTGACGAAACTTAGCGAGAATGTCAAAAAGTTCATGTTGGACGACATAACCTTTGTCTATGACGTCACTGAGGGAGATTCCCGTAGACGATTTATTGTTTGGATCGAAAACTATACGAGTGGAAGTAGTAGAGTTGGATTTGAAAACGGGAAAGTGAGGGAGAAAGTAATTAGGTTTACCTGAGTCATTTAGCATTTTTAACGGCACTTGAATTATTTGTCCGTTATTGAGATATTCCGATATAATGTCCTGATATTTTTCCAATAAATCAGGGTTGAGTTGAAAACGTTTCTCGAGACTGAGAAAACGTCTTTTTGCCGAGAGAAACGAATTTCCCATGTCTATATCTTCGATAGGGAGTTTGAGATTGAGTGTGGACTCATATCGTCCATTGGGGAGAACATTAACATGTTTTACAAAATTAATTTCAGCGGGGTGATCATTAATGAGATCGGTGTTCTGAGGAGCGGCTTCTTCCAGCTCCCAGAATTTTTGTAAATGATCGGATAGTTCCTCGTTGGACACTACCGGCTCATTTACGGCGGAAGGAGTGTTATGAGAACAACAAGTAACGAGAGAGTTTGAATAAAATTCCAAAGCCTTTTTAGTATTTTTCGACTTAAGAGCAAAGTCTGGAACTGACCCTGATATCGTGTACCCGAGTAGAGTGCGTTGAAGAACGGGAAGACCTTTTCCCAAACGAATTATTTCAGGTTGAATGATATCGTTATACAGGTCTGCACCGAGCAGGATACCAATTGGGGATGTTACATGGAACATCGGATCACCTAATGGTATCTCTGAGGGTATGTTTAGTTTGCTCGCCGAAATAGAAATTTGAGGAAGCGGATTTGTTATCTTTGGGAGTACAGAGCACGAGATGTCAAAAGGAACGTCGTTAGCGACAGCGAAAATTGTTGTATCTACAATAGATTGAGACGAGGATGAGGTGGAGTTAATTCCATTGATCCGTAATTTTCCATCTCTAGTGGTGAGTGACAGTTCCTTTACGAGGTCAGCACTAATAAATGAAACCTGTGAGGCCGAGTCTAAAAGTGCCTTTGCGAAGACCCTCTTGCCGCTAGGAGCGACAAGATAGACCTGGAGTGTGCTTAATAACACCAAATGATTATCAAGCGAGGCTGCAGATAGAGCCATTGAATGTGGAGTCGAATTTTGAAGATTAACTTCCGTTTCAGGAGCTCTAACATGTGAGGGCCCCTGTTGTGAATTACCCTGTGTATGGGAGTTATTTGAGATAGCGGTTTTATTATGATTATTTGAGTTGTGTTGGCCAACAGCCGCGGAAGGGTTACTATGACCCGTTTTGTCGAAATGGAGCAACGTGTGATGACGAGATTTACAAACTATGCAAGAGAATTTGGATTTACACTGATCGAGCATGTGAGACCCAAGACAATTAATACAAAATTTATTTTGTTTGACAAAACTAAAACGTTCTTTAGAATTCAACTGCTTGAACTGAGGACAAGAGTAGATCGAGTGAGAGTCGTTGCAATAGGAACATTTCTTAGGACCTAAGCGAGGCGAAAGGTTACTGGTAGAAGTGTCTGAGGCTAGGTGTAAAGAGTGTCTGGAAGTAGTAGTCGATTTTGGTTTTGATTGAGATTGAATATTCTCAAGATGAACAACGCGTGTCTCGATTTCCCCTAGAAAATGGACAAAATCAGGGGTAGCTTGGCTACCACCGGATTGGAACTCAAGAGCCCTAATGGTAGGTGCGTCGAGTTTCTGAGTAGCGATATGTATGAGAAGTAAATGCAAGAGATCTGAAGGGGGCCTATTCAAGTTCAATAGGGCCTTGAAATTATTTGACATGACCGTATGAAAATTTCTTAATTGTGAGTGATTTGCGTTTCCAGAAATAGGAGGCGCATCAAGAATTTGAGAGATGAGAGTTTTGATAAGCGATTTAGAGTTGGCGTACCTTTGTGTCAGGTTATCCCGGGCTATTTTGTAATTGTCACCTGTGAGTGGGATATGCTCGAGAAGCGTCAAAGGCTCGGAAGTTAGAAAACTTTTGAGGTAAATGAGTTTTTCCAGATCACTTAATGTAGTATCAGATCCTATTATTGTATCAAAGGTCTCAATGAATGAATTGTATTCAGTAACTAAGCCACTAAATGGTTTTAACTGAATACGAGGGAGGTTTACTGTTCGTTGCCTAGCCATAGACTGTGAGGTTAGAGAAGAATTAGGGTCAAATTGGAGGGAGGGGGTAGCAGTCACATTAGAACTTTCAATGACCTCTAACCTTTCTTCCAATAGAGAAATTGTATCCAAATATTTATCAAAAACCACAGAGGAATCAGTAGAGGGGGTAGGTTCCTCGGGGATCGTCTCCAGCACATTTTGAGCATCGCGGAAAAGTCCGTAAGAATGTTTGAGTTGTGAAATTATTTCACGAATTTTATATTTGTTTAGAGAATTAAGAGTTGTGGGAACCGAATCAGCCAACTTGGTTATATCAAGTTTTGCGGTGAGCCTCTGTCGGTTATATTTTGATCGGTCAGCCATGTTGCGAGAATGTGAGATTAGATAGATTATTTGCAAATGTCTAAACCTATAAATCGATGCGAAAATGAGAGAATATGTACAATATATTATATATTACACGTTTAATAGTGTGAGATTGGCTTAATAGTATCACCCTGTATGAGCGCAGATTAGTATATGAAATGCAAAACTATAAAATTTCAAAATATATGCAATTTTCCAAAATGGGTATTTTTCAGCAAGTGTGAGACACCCTTAACAAGTATTTAAATTAATTAAATTGAAGGAAAAAACAATTATTTATTTTCTATAGTTTTCTAGAAGTGTAAAATGAGCTTAAGCGAAGCTAAATGTAGCAAAAACTTACAATTTATGCAAGAAAACAAAATTATTTTTAATAATTTTTGTAACCTGTGAACCAGGCTTAATCGGATTCAAAATTATAAATTTAATTTAAATCAAAAGGTTGAACAAACAATGTTAAAATTATAACACCCGTACTATCAGCCAAGAAATGAGTACACTTTTTGTATACTATAAACAGAAAAATATATTTACGAAAATAAAATAATGTAATATATGCAAATATTTTTTCATACAAACAAAACGACTCCTTTATTTGAACAAAGCAAGTAGTTTCTGAAATTGCACGTGTAGACCGGGCTTAACAACCTACCAGCTATTGTAGAGACGTGCTGGGTTAAATACTGAGAATTTGAGTGCAGAAAGAGAGGAATATTTTATTTTTGTGCCGGGGCGGCGTGGCTTGGAAATTTCCAAATGCAACAGAAAGACACTATAAATGAAAAACCGTTATTCTCAGAATAGAGATTATCAAAATATGCAAATACGAAGGACCTTGAGGATTTAATTAATAAATAATTAATATGATACGGCTCGATGGAACAGAAATGTTTAGGCAATACGTAAAGTATCCTTAACAATAGTAACCTATACTTATTGTACGGTTATAGAGTATATTCCCATAGGTAAGCTGGTTAAGAGTAGATAACGATTTTTCATATGTAATTTAAAGTATTATCTGCATAAATGGCACAAAGAATATTTGCTACGAGAGGTATATGGTTCAAAATGCATACAGTATCACGACTAATAAGTTATGTTCACATACATGTAGAGTACTTACAGTTTTATTCCTTGATGACGTGTCACATCAGAGCTCTGATTGAATTCCATAATCCATTTGGTTCATTTGTAAGGCACTCACTAATACGCTAAATAAATCATCGTCGATAATACTGAGCAGATTGAATTATCTGAGCGGTATAAAACGATAGCAAAAAAAGCCGGTAAAATGCGGCCTTTTTACGAATAGCGGGAGCGTCGATAGATTAGAGATGATTCTCGTTAGGAAGCTTTTGACGATCTGCCCCGGCGAGGGGTTCAAATGCGAGTCTCAACAATAACCTGGAGTTTCCAGAAAGGTTACATAAATACTACTTGAATTTTAAGTAATCAGTAGTACAGGGGCGTAACTAATTATTTTAGTGAGCCGTGTATAATATATTTATTGTACACTTATTTTTCACTTTTGCTGTCACATTCACTAAAATCGCTATCATACTTATTTTCATCACTTTCGCTATTATGAATCTCATCATCAGCTTGCTCTTTATCCATCTCATCGTCTGTTTCATTCTCAAAAATAATATCTCTGGCATTTGAGACCCTTCAAACCATTTAAATTTATATGTGTTATCTTCAGCAAGTTCCCAACCATTTTGTTCAATAACCAGCTCTGTTGGATTTTTTTATAGGCCTTCAACCAAACACTTGTGTAATATATCGTGCTCGTAAAAGATGTTGGTATAGCTCAGATTGAAATGGTGGTTTTTGAGTTATTTATGAAAAACCGCTTTACACCATGCATTTTTTTCACGAAAAATTCAAATATTTGATCTTTAATGACTCAAAAAGTATTGATTTATTTTAATAACATGATATAACAAGTTTTGCTTAAAATTTGTTCCTCTATCAATTTGTGAGGTTATTTTTAATAAAATAGTTTTCACCCCCGAGAAGGGTCAGATTATCACATGGGGAGAAACCTTATATCCTGTAAATGTACCTACATCCTACATCCTTAGAAAAACTCGAAATCGTCAGATTAAGATAAGGTAAGTTAAGTACATGCAAAACAGTGTATATTTAAAAATCTGACCAGTTGAGCGGGGCGTATAGTAAGGAAATGAGTGAGTCACAAAGTTTCACAAAAAAAGCGAATATTTCGAAGAAAAAGCGTCCGATCGAAAAACTAAAAAATACGTATTCAATATTTTTCAAAAATCTATGGAATGATACCAAACACGACGTCCCACGGATAGAGGTAAGACGTGAGTTTAAAATTTTATATACGAACCCCGCCATATTTCGCGAAATGAACATCAGATCGAAAAACTGAAAAATTCCTCTTGTTCAATATTTTTCAAAAATCTATCGAATGACACCAGACACGACCCCCACGGAGGCGGGAGCCCTACTTTAAAAATCTTAAATGGGAACCCCTATTTTTTATACGGGGGAATGGTGCTATACTCGGAAAAAACGACTGTTGGAAATGGAAAATTAAAAGAAAAAATGGAAACTCCTCCCAATTTATTGAAAATCTAACTTAACTTTTTTAGTTTTAGGACCTACTCTTCACAACCCCTAGTATTACCTTAGACGATTTTGATATCTAAATTAGGTGATCAACACGTTTGCAGGATTTGAAAAAAAGAACTATTGATGAATGGAAACTGATACGTAATAATTCTCGTGAAAATCTTCTCTCGAGCATTTTGAACATCATTTAAAGTGATTATAGTTATTTTCCTAACAAGTGCAGAAAGTCATACTTTTCCGCACGCGACTGTAGTTTGCCGAAAGACCCAAAGCGGGAGTTCGGCAAGCAGTCGAGTGCGGAAAAGAGACTTTTTGCAAGAGTTAGGATCAATATTTTTTCTACGAGTATTTAAAAAATGACCAAATTTTAATCAATTAATTTAAAATACATACACAAATTAATTCTTTGACAAGGTTGTCAAAACCAAACTTTCAATATAATTAGTTAGCATGACGACGATCTTGGTTTCCATGACGATGATTCAAAACGACTGTTATTGTCTACCGATTTGACTTTCGAATATTATGTCAAAATAATTTTATTTCGTCGAATTGTCGCGTTAATTTCATTAAAACAGGAACGCAATAAGATACATTTGAAATAAAATAGTAAATAATATCTAAATATTAGTTTATTGCATTCATTATAATTATTTTAAGGCCATATTAAAATATCTAAACGCGCGCGGAAAAAAGACATATTTCTCACGAGCGCAGAGCGAGTGCCGCAAATCAAGCGAGAGAGAAATATGTCATTTTCTCTCGTGTTGTACACTGTACTTTTTCTATGGATGCGTTTTTGTCAAGAGTTAAAACTTCAAAATTAAATAATTTAGGTGCTTTTAGGTATATTATATGCCTAAATTGAAATAAAATACATATATACACGTAGGTATTTAATATTCTTAATATTTATATACTTTATTTATTTAACAATATACTTCACCGTTGAACAGTCTTATAAAAGGTAATTTTTGATAAGTTTTAACAAGTGTCAATACATTTTGTTTGACAAAAATAATTGTGTTTGTATTGTGCATGTTACCATGGAAATGGCGATCATATGTATGTAAACCGGCGGTGAAACCGTAAAAAAAAATATTTCTCACTGCAATGGCCGACTTTTCTCACTGCCTGAGAAATTGTTCGTTTTGAATGTATGTAAGTAGTGAGAGAAGTTGCACATTGTATAGCATCCATAGAAAAAATTATTATTATCATTAGTCTTTATTATTAGGCAAATAAATGTACCTATTTTTGAACGGTAAAGTGATTTCTCGTATTAACAAATTTTTCTACCAACTTTTTTTATAGTTATAAAAGATCGTTCTACAATTTTTAAAAATATATTTAGATATACATACATACTACTGTTTAAAGACACACCTTTACCTCTTTATTCTACAGCTTTGTTTCGGGTCCCCTTTCTAATAAAAATCGGATCAAAGTACATGCAATCAAATAACAGAAAACCGATTTAGCATTTCATCAACACGCACCCTTCTTATAGATTCACAACGGGCTCTGCCCCTTGTAAGCATTTAATAGTCTGATGATAAAGTCAATATATCACTTTGTACTTAACGATTAAAGCTATACGAGGATCATTTACTGAACATCCGAATTTTAATTTCGTTTTATGTAAACGAATAACTCTCGACATACTAAAAGTTATTGTTATGGTAGCTGTTATAAAATGGTATAACGCTCTTTGAAATAGTGGGTGTTAAATCCTGATTAACATGCTGACAGGTTCTAGTTTTTACACCTGGGTTATTACGATACCACAAAAACATATTTGTAATTAAAAATATATGTTTAGTTTTACTCTGGGCTAATTAGCAAAATACAAGGAAAAGTTATTTACCAGCAATTTTATTGCTGGAATCAAATCTTATGATTGTATTATATATTAATAATATAGGTATGCAAAGTCCGCCGATAGTGTGCTACTTATTTTATAAACAGAATGGCGCCCAAAAATCGTATTTTTTTCAATTTTTGCTCTATAACTCCAAAGATTTTAACTTTACGCCAAAAACAACCAAGTAAAAATTCACCGTAATTAAATTCTGCATAGGGCCGTGTTTTTTCCGATTTACTTTGACAAAAATTTTTCCCGGAAAATGCGGGTTTTTCCAACAAAATCTTTAATTTTCAACTAAAATTTTAGATAAGTAATTGTTTATCAATAATTAAATAATTTGGTGATATAAAAGCTCTTTTCGTATAAATTATAATTCCAGAAGCCGATGGAAATTGAATGAACAGTTAAGCAACAATTGAATTGTTAATTAAAAATTTACGGTCGCTATAATAACCATAATCATTATGATACATAAGAATAGCTGTAATTTTTGTATAAAAAGGCCCTGTACCTATTTAATGCACTTTACAGAATTCAAATTGGACTATTTAAGCGGCTTCAGGAATATTTTAAAATTATAAACAATTTTTTGGGTTATAAACAAATAGAATATCTCGGGAAATATAAAACTAAATTAAATCACGAAAACGGTATTGGAAAAAATGCGGCAGGACGCTTCGTTTAAAAGAAAAATCGTTTAATTGCGATGAGTGGTTCCTGTCCTGAGTCCTGAGATACAATCGGTCAAAGTTGACCGACATTTACGGCAAAGATATAAATAATACGATCATAATTTTCCATCACCTTTTTATTTTTGTCCACTTTCTCCACACCTATTTTTATATCTTTAAAATACTCATAACATATATTATTATAATAAAAACTATCGATATTACGAGTGAAAATTGACAAAAATAGCAAAATTCCAATCAAAAATTAGGTTAGAGAAAATATAATCTCAAAGTTCAAAATCGGTATACGTTATATTATATAAATTGTGGCTTATTTCCTATTTAGAATAATAAATTACATAAATGTTACAAAGAAATAACTTCAGAACAATATAACTGGACAAGTTCTCTTCGAATTTATAGAGAATAAACTTGAAGAATTAAATATAAATATGAATAACTTGCGTAGACAGGGTTACGATAATGGAGCCAATATGCGCGGTAGACACAGTGGATTGCAGAAAAAATCTTGGAAATTCAAATTCATGTGTTCTGTTGTGGTGTGGCAAGATATTTTAAGTAAAATAAACGTGATTAGAAAAATTTTTCAACGTCCAAAATTTGACAAAATGTTCACTTGCTGTATTTGATAATTTAAAAAAAAAAAATATTTCACACATAAACATTCTGACGATTATTTCAAAATTTTGTAACCGAATCCAAAGAGATCTCTACAAAAGCTGATATTACAGAAGATTTCCCTACGAATAAGTTAGAAGAAGAGAAGTGCATTTTGAGTATGAATGAACTGATGAACCTATATTATCTCTAGAATTCTCATTTGAAATAAATTTTTATTTTAAGATTTTTCAATTTAACAATTGAAGAACGGTTCCAATTACTTTAACAGCATTCAGACTTTTTAGTGTAATATATATGGCATAACCAAATTTAAAAACGATGATGAACTTAAAAACCAATTGTGAGAAAGTGTATAAAGCCCCTACAGCAGTGGTTCCCAACCTTTTATATCTGGCGACCCACCTTCTGATGTTTTTTCATATTCGCGACCCATCCCTCACCCATGATGTTACGCTATTCTGTACTGTGTACGCTACTCAGCTACTGCAAGAGCCACGCCGCGACCCACCTGAAATCTGTCCGCGACCCACTAGTGGGTCGCGACCCACTAGTGGGTCCCGACCCACCGGTTGGTAAACGCTGCCCTACAGACATAAACAGCTCAGAAACTGACATTAGTGCAATCGATTTATATAAAGAAATTCAACCATATTTTACCACAGAAGAAAGTCCTGGTGATATTCTTAAATCCATTTTTCCGAAAATAATCTTATATTATCAACATTTCCAAACTTAACTATGTATAATGGTACGTAATATATTCCTAACTCTACCCATTACTGTAGCTAAGGGTGAGCAGTCGTTGACTTTTTGCTTTAGCAACGTTATCTATCGAACATGAAGTGTGTGCGACATTGGATATTAAAGACAAAGACAATGTCAAAATGTTTCCCGAAATAAAAGCCAGAAAAGTTCGTTTTTAGTTTTTTTATGTGTTTTTTGTTATATTGTTCACGGTTTATTTTAATTAAGTGGAAGTTTAAATTAGGATACACTATCATGGACGTTGGTTCATGGATATTAATCTAACTGTTCAAGTATTTATCGATTTACAAATTACTATTGATATGTAAGTAATGTCTTTTTTAAATAATATAATGCCTACTATACAATATTTCGTTTTAAATTTTAACTTTTGATGAGAATTCAGTTCCATAACATAGCACAAAATGTAATCAAATCGACTCAATTCGCCCCTGGCAATTCCCAACTCATTAAACAACTAAATCATCAATACACGAATACACTACTTCTTGCAACGAGAGTGATTCACCAAACCCCTACCAGATGAATTTTCAACGACCAGGTGATCTAATGTTAAGCCAGCTGCTTAATTAGTAAGCCAGCTTTGGTTTACCACCAACTTAGCGCTAACCGAATATGCATTTAACACGTCGATCTAATCGCAATGGTCACCGATACGATGAAATGGGTGTTTGGGAATTACACAACAAATTTTAGTTACGAATGGGTAACAATAGGGCGTCAAATATCCAATAAATGTGGAATATTGTCTTATAGTTAAATATATTTGATAATATGATTTGATAGTTTATTTAGTAATAAATATATTTAGTCCAGAAAGCCACTGCGCATCCGCTAGGAAAAATATTCTAATTCGGATTTTTTGCACAATCTTACTCAAAAAGGACTGCTTTTAACAAATTTGCATGTTGCCAGCACCAAAAGGTGGTCAAAAATTTTTTAAACGTTTTTTTTTTGTTTTTTTCCTAAAATTATTTTTTTTGCATGGAAAAAAGTTTTTTTTCGTTTTTTGGATCATTCCAAACAGAAAAGGTCTTTAGTGACTTTTCTCTAAAAATGATAGTTTTGGACATATAAGCGATTAAAAATTGAAAAATTGCGAAATCGGCAATGTTTAACGCCCAAAAACTAGGTGAAAAACTGAAAATTTGAATGTTGCCAAGGTAGGTAGATATTCTTTAAACATCGATTGATGAAATCCCGAAGAGTTTTTTGCACTACAATATTCAAAACTCCTTTGTTTTTTAATTGCTAATCAAGCGTGCGCGACACTATTTTCCACCGACAGTATGGTGCAAATGAAAGGAATAAATTCGTTATTTCGTAAACCGGCGACTTTAAGGAAAAATCCCGAAACAGGTCGATTTTTATTTTTAAGTTATGATATTGTGGCATATATGGTATACTAGTGACGTCATCCGTCTGGGCGTGATGACGTAATCGATGATTTTTTTAAATGAGAATAGGGATCGTGAGGTAGCTCATTTGAAAGGTTCTTCAATTTTCTATCCAATAATTTAAACATTTACATAATTATTTATACAGTGTGTCCTTCTACTTCTTTTTTTGTCAAATAATTTAATTTAATGAAAATTTTTTGGACACCCTGTATAAATAATTATGTAAATGTTTATATTACTGAATAGAGAATTGAATAACCTTTTAAATGAGCTAGCACACGACCCCTATTCTTATTTAAAAAAATCATCGATTACGTCATCACGCCCAGATGGATGACGTCACTAGTATACCATATATGCCACAATATCATAACTTAAAAATAAAAATCGACCTGTTTCGGGATTTTTTCTTGAAGTCGCCGGTTTACGAAATAACGAATTTATTCCTTTCGTTTGCACCATACTGTCGGTGGAAAATAGTGTCGCGCACGCTTGATTAGCAATTAAAAAACAAAGGAGTTTTGAATATTGTATTGCAAAAACCTCTTCGGAATTTCATCAATCGATGTTTAAAGAATATCTACCTAACTTGGCAACATTCAAATTTTCAGTTTTTCACCTAGTTTTTGAGGGTTAAAAATGGCCGATTTCGCAATTTTTCAATTTTTAATCGCTTATATGTCAAAAACTATCATTTTTAGAGAAAAGTCATTAAAGAGCTTTTCTGTTTGGAATGATCCAAAAAACCTAAAAAAACTTTTTTCCATGCAAAAAAAATAATTTTAGGCAAAAAACAAAAAAAAAACGTTTAAAAAATTTTTGACCACCTTTTGGTCCTGGCAACATGCAAATTTGTTAATAGGAGTCCTTTTTGAGTAAGATTGTGCAAAAAATCCGAATTAGAATATTTTTCCTAGCGGATGCGCAGTGGCTTTCTGGACTAATTAATATTGTATAAATTAAAACTTTTTATTCCATTAAAAATAATCTTAACTAATTAAAAAAAAAACTAGTGTATCTCAGTCTTTTTCTTTGGGTGTCTATTATTTTTTACTATTATGGATCATTCTAGCTATAATTATTTTATTGTCTGAATATTTTCTCTATTTGAATAGATTCGATGTTATTGAGAACTATTTTCCGTGGAGATCTATAGCTTTGAGACCCTGCCGTGTGTGATAGAATTTTTTTTTAACTGGTGGGAGTAAAATGAACAGGGAAGAAAAAAATCGGAAGCGAGTGATTTTTTGGAATCTACGAATAATAATATAACACCAAGAAACAGAGAAATGAGTCCGATTTTTGACTCAGTCTCTGAGCCAAATGGGTTTCAAGAACTGCCATCAAGGGTTTGGAGGCAAACCGGCCAATGAAGGAATTTTTGAGCAGAACTTAGTGTTGGTAATAATATCTTCAAGAGTTGTGAAAGGACTGTGTTGGTAAGATAAGACGCCCATGAAGTTGTTATTACTATTTCTGTACCAGTTTTATACTTTTCTTTGTGCATTAAAGTAGGTAGCATTTTTTTTTTTCGGTATAAGTTGAAGTTTAGGTTAATTTTATTTATTGTCAATACCATGATGGTAACATAATAGACAATTTAGCGTCGAATATTTTCGCTAAAGCTGTACCGACGATCTAAACTGTTCAATCTTACAGTGGTGTTGCCCATGGGCGCCCATATACCCCATGGGCAGAGGGGCCGTGGCCCCCTATCTTTCCGGATGCTGTAAATTATATATGGTATACAAAATATAATGTGCAACATCTTCACGTCTGTCTGCCCCCCACTGAAAATTTTTATATGGGCGCCCGTGGTGTTGCCTACAGGTTTGGAAAATCAAAATTACCTAAGTATCCATGTAATGTAACGTTGGAGAGAATCTAGATTTCTAGATCATATGTTGAATATGAGTACTGAGTAGGTTAAGGCCATGGGTACATAATTCGCAAATATTTTACGGCTATCCCTACTGTTTCTGTCTTTACACCAAATTCTGGCAAATTACGTGTAGTAAAATTCACACTGGTATGGATATGTAAACATTACTAGAATGTAATTCATCTTGAAAATGTCATCATTAATTTAAAGAGATGGCTTTTGAATGTTCTTGGATAACTGTTATTTATTGTATAATTGCAAATTATTCATTTAGTTAATAAATGTGATAATTTTTTCACTAACTACCTATTCAGTGATTGTAATAATTGATATGTACAACAAAAACTAATACTCGATCGAGAAAAGAGGAAAAGTGTTAAAATGATTTTTTAATAATATCGCCGTCGTCGCGTCAAAAGTTACTAAGTCCAAAATAAGAGATCTGAGAAAGCGAACATTTGGTGACTTCTGCCTGACATAAAAGTGGTAATTTTGGACTTATGCATATTCAGTGACTTAAACAACCATCTCTACGTACTATCTAGGACTCGTTATTTCTGTCAGACTATGAAAATTGATATTGTGAATTGATCAGGACACTTAACTCAATTTTGGCAAAAGTGGACTTAGTGAGTTTTGCCGTGACGACGACGATATATTGTTACTATGGAACGCTTACAATTTTGAACATATTTAACAACAAAATACTTGGATTACGGAATATACAGTGATGAGCGCACTAATAACCGGCAAAATAATGCAAAAGATGGAAAACATATTAAGTTGTGAGATAAAAAGAGATGAACCTAGTGGAAGTATTAAATTTAGCGATAGTAACTTATAGATTAACATTATATTGATTGTTTCCCACCTTTAGACGTATCGGACGAGTTTGAGAAATTCCACTGTCACAGTGACAGTTTTAGTCGACATACTCCTCTGATACGTCTAAAGATGGGAAAAAAACAATATAATGTCAACTTATACGTTACTATCGCTAAATTTAACAACTCTACTAGTTTTATTTCTTTTTATCTCACAATCTAATATGTTTTCCTAATATCTGTTTTCTAATATCTTTTGCGCTATTTTGCCGGTTATTAGCGCGCTCATCACTATATTATCCTGAAGTATTCTTTGCTTGGATCTTCCCCAAATAATACACAATAAATACCTTTTTATTAAGTTCACGTCTTAAATCAATAATTTATCAAATACACTATATATCAATATTATTTAATCAACAACTCAAAATATTCCCGATTGCACGTCAAATATTTAAAATTGTCACTGATTGTCACGGTCTGACTGACAATGTTGACAATATTCTATTCGACTGAGTGTGTTGTAAGACAAAGATAGATTTGTAAAATATTACCACGGACATGGTGTCCATTTTTTTAGAATCCTGAAAAAACTAACAAATACTTTTAAAAAATTGAAACGCAGAATGAAAGACTAAATTATTACCGAGGGCCGAAAGTCCCTTAGAATCAATAAAAAGTTTATTTTGAATGAGATATTTGAAATTAAAAATCACATTAAATTTTCTCTTAGTTTTAGAAATATTATAGAGGTCCTCAGGGACTTTCGGCCCTCACTAATAACGTAATCTTTCATTCTGCGGTTAAATTTTTCAAAAATACTTATTATCATAGTTTTCTCAGAATTCGAAAAAAATTAATCCCCATTTGAATAGCATTGCAGCCGAAAATACGTACCCATCGGTATAGTATAGGTATAGAGTATAGACAATTCTCAGCCAGGATGTTATGTATATTACGATTGATTTATAATGTTGCACACAGTATGAAAAGTGTTCCAAACAACAGTTATAACAGGCAGCGAATTGGAAGGAGTTCGTGAAAACCACAATAGTAAACATATAAACTAGCCTTTGTTAAAGAACATCAAAATTGGAATAATGACAATTAGGATCGAGTTTTATTTACAAATAAGAGTAGCGCTTCTGCGTATATTTGATTTATGAAATAAAAAAGTATATCGACGCCCTTGAAAACAAAATGAATATTTTAATTTTACTCCTACAGTTTCTTGCGAAAGAAGCTGAATGTTGTACCTTTTGGCCCATTATTCCTTGGTATCACTATTTGAAGGGTTAAGGGAAAAACAAGGAATGTCACGTTATCTTTGTTTTGAGAAAATAGGAAACCTAGAATTTAATATTCACCATTGGCGTACATACGGGTAATATGATCGGTCATATTACCTGTATGCGCACCAATGGTGAATATTAAATTCTTAATTTTATCTCAAAAAATCCGCAATAACTATCTCTTAACACCTACCAAATTTCATTGGCATATCTCAACTGGTTTAAGGCAATAAATAAGTCGTCAGTTTGTAAGAAAAATTCAACATCCCGTATCTCGGAAACGAAACATTTGCGGGCAAACGTCTATCAAGCCAACTGTCATTATTTTTTTATGCAGAATAACCCTTTAAAGTTTGTCGCACTTATTTAGAAACACCGTGTATTGATGAAGAACATGTCTAGTTGTTAAAGTATCTACCTTTTTTATTATCCAACTCCAACATAAACGAATGAATCAAAAAAACAAAATGTTAAGAAAATCGGAGGCTATACTTGGGTTTTAATTTCAGTATTTTATATATGCTAGAATATTTCACAGGGTGATGCGAACTTTGAGAAAAAAAAAACACAGTTTGATTGGTACACACGGTATACAATGAAAATTTACTTGTTTAGCAACAATATTATTACAGCGGTATTGTTAAAGAATCAGGCTATAACATGTTCAAGAAATCACTTAAATCGGCCAACAGCTTTAGGAAATACGAGTCATCGAAAATGACCAAATTTTTAAGTGAGCCGATTCTATGCACGTAATTTTATATATTTCGGCGGTAGCCTTTATGATCATTCTAACACTTAAAGTCCTAACACATCCTAACTCGAAGGAGTTAACTCGCTAAAATTTCTTCAAATTAGATAAGTGTGATTTATGCTCATATACCGTACATTGTGCATATTTATTGAATCATGACAGAGAGAGAGCTGAAGCTTTTGAACTGCTGAAGCTTTTGAATGTTCAATCCGTAACCGTAATATTGCCATATATTCAATACAATATACAGTACTGGTATAATACCACAAGAATGGTTGCTGTCTACGTTTGTCACCATACCGAAGAAAACTAAGGCAGTGCAATGTTCAGATCATCGAACAATCTCCTTGATGAGTCACCTGCTTAAAATATTTCTTAGAGTCATCCACAACCGAATCTATCAAAAACTAGACATCGATATTAACGATACACAGATGGGATTCAGAAAAGGATTAGGTACAAGGGATGCTCTCTTTGCCCTGAACGTTCTACCACAGAGATGCCTAGATGTTAACCAAGAGGTACACGCCTGCTTTATAGACTTTGAAAAGGCCTTTGACAAAGTACGCCACAGTAAACTCAAAGAAATCCTGGAGAGTAAGAACATTGACACCAGAGACATACAAATAATATTAAATCTGTACTGGAATCAGCGAGCTAATATAAAAATAGAAGAACAAACATCGGACGAAATAGAAATACGTAGAGGGGTACGACAGGGTTGTATATTGTCACCGCTCTTGTTTAATATCTACAGCGAACAAATATGCGAAGAAGCTCTCTCATATGCAAACGAAGGGATAATAGTCAATGGAGAAGTTATCAATAACATTCGATATGCTGACGATACTGTGATAATGGCAAGAACAGCGGAAGATCTACAACATCTAGTTGAAAGTATGAATGAGATATGTAATAACTACGGCATAAGGATGAACGTCAAAAAAACCAAATATATGACCTTCAGTAAGAATCCAATAAATGACACTAGTATCACAATAAACGGTACCCAACTTGAAAAAGTAAACGAATACAAATACTTGGGAACCCTTATTAATGAAACAGGTGACCAAAATCACGAGATAAAAAGACGTATTGAAATTGCCAAGTCTACTTTTATAAAAATGAAAAAATTATTTTGTAATCGTGATATTAGTATTCATCTACGAACTAGAATGTTAAAATGCTATGTATTCAGTACTTTGCTCTACGATGTTGAGTCATGGACTCTTAAACAGAGGAATATTAAAAATCTTGAAAGCTTTGAGATGTGGTGCTACCGCCGTATACTAAGAATAAGTTGGGTGGATAAAATTACAAATGAAGAAGTAATACGCAGAATAAATAACAAGCCAGAAGTTCTATTGAATATAAAAAAGAGAAAACTTGAATACTTAGGCCACCTGATGAGGGGACAAAAGTACACATTCCTACAAAACATAATGCAAGGAAAAATCCAAGGACGAAGAAATCCAGGCCGTAGAAGAATGTCCTGGATGAGAAATTTGAGAGAGTGGTTTGGCTGTACCACTAACGAATTGTTCAAAACAGCAGTAAATAAAATTAGAATCGCCCTAATGATATCCAATCTCCGATAGGAGAGGCACTCAAAGAAGAAGAAGAAGAGAGAGAGAGAGATAATTACCCACATTGTAGATAGTAAAGAATATTATTTAATCATGAAAATAATGCTTGATATATCTAAAAGACAGTTTTGATTTATGATAAATAAATCAATGGCAGTTATATGCAAATAATAATTTTTAAATTTTATTACTCCCATATTGCATTATCACGAAAAATTACAAGACTCTTCCATTTATTTAAATCACAAAATAATATATACGAGTACCTACAATTATTTTTCGGTGGAATATTAAGTAATATTGACATTTAAATTCCACAATAACGGATATGTCAATACAGTTTTACCTATCAACTGTCACATTAGTACTTTTTTGACAAACTAACAGCTTTGGAAAATTCAAATTTAAAATTCATTAAATGAAATCAAAATTTGCATACCAGTAGTTTTGTTTAAAATCGGAATATGAATGAGTATACTGGGACCAATAAATAATGTGGTGATTGTTTTACCTTTTAGAGACTTCCATACAGTGAACATTGTGTCTGTTAAAAATACCACATTAAATTGTAAAAGACACTCTTTATTCATTTTTAACCTGGTCAGTAAGCACAATCAAAATATATTTTTAACCGAACCTACCGTTATAGTGAAGATATTGCTGGAATCGAAAGAAAATTCATGATTCAACGAAT
Organism: Diabrotica virgifera virgifera; assembly: GCF_917563875.1. Classification (NCBI taxonomy): domain Eukaryota; kingdom Metazoa; phylum Arthropoda; class Insecta; order Coleoptera; family Chrysomelidae; genus Diabrotica; species Diabrotica virgifera. The sequence continues at coordinate 205,456,075 of NC_065444.1, forward strand.
ACTTAACTTCACACTTATACAAGTACGAATGTATTAGAACTTATACTTCTTATGTATTAGAACGACTTAGACAGAAAACTCTAAATACAAACAACGCGCAACGTCTGGACCAAAAACTAGTACATAGAACCCCCACCGTGACCAGACATCTCGTAACGCGACAGTTCGTAACCGGACAACTGGTTAACGGACAATTCGTAACAGCGACAGTTCGTAACTATAAAAATTCGTAACGGACAATTCGTAACGTCCAAATTGAATAATTATTATTCTGTTTATTTTTGTTAACGTGGAAACTAATTGTTATTACAGTTTAATTAAAATTATGTTTATTAATTTAACGAATCAGTACCGGGATAAACATGTTTGACACATTTTATGTTTCGTGTTTTAGAATATATTTAAAGTCTTTAAACACAAACAAATATTTAAATACATACAAACTTTTAACAATATTTTTCAAAGTTTATCCCTCTTATTATTCCTTAAATTTGCATATACCTAGACAAAGGAATAATGAAGTAATTCGTGAAATATTTAAGCCAACAACCGTCTTTAGACATTCCCAATTTTCTATTAAACATTTTGTAAAGGACCGATTATAATTGTTATTATAATAAACCTTGTGATTGCTTATAGCGTTGGGGTATTCAATCAACGGTTATAGTTGATATAAGGGATGGCTTTTAATACTTTAATATCCTAAAATGGGGTTACTTTGACCACTGGGGCGAATTTGACCAAAAACATAGAAAAATATCTATTGTGATATACTTCAGCCATCATGTATAATTTTTAAAATCATTTTTAACGATTCAAATTTATAAATATCTAAGAATTCATTTTTAAATAAAAAAAAAGAATCAATATTCTAAGGGTTGTTAAATCCACCGATATAACCAATTAAGAAAATATGGTTTAAAAAACGGTCAAATTAACCCATCCTAAAAGAAAAATAAGTTTAACAGCCAAAAAGCATATACGGCCAACTTACCCCCAAATGGGGTGAACTTGACCAAAGGTATTTTCTATTTTTGTTTCTAGGTCATGATTGTTTTCTTGTAATTATAATCTAAGCTACTGAAAGTAGACGCCTGAACCCACAACATATTTGCATATACAAAAATGTAGCAAAATTTAAAATATGATTTTTATAGGAATAAAGTACATACCTACAAAATCGGTCAAAGCCACCCCAAATTACGGTACTTGGTTTAAATACTATTATTATATTCTGAAACACGAAATATGAAATGCCTTAAAAACGTGTTTTCTACAACCGTGTTAAAAATGCAATTTTTAGCACTCCATACGAGCGTTAAAAATGCTACTTTAAGGCACTAGGGCTTTAAAAATTTTATGGCACTGCAATTCGTATTGACCGTATAGGCAATTTTGATGTAATGTCAAAAAAATATAAAAATGGAATGTCAGTCAAGTTCAAGTAAAAGTTTTTGTAGATATTGTCTTCTAATTACGTTTGTAGAAAAAATATTGTATGATATGCGTTTTAAAAAGTACATTTTTAAGGCACTCACGTGAATTCCAGAACTCGCTATCGCTCATTCCGCAAACTTTCACATGCGTGCCTTAAACGTGTACTTTTACACTTATATCATAAATAACTATTTTCTACGGCCGTGCTAAAAGAGCCACTTTCACGCACGCATTCGTTTCAGAAAGTTGCACTTCCCCGCACGGCCTGCGTGAAAGTAAATTTTTCCGCACGGCGTGCGGGAAAGTAAAAAACGTTGTAATATGGCATTTTAATGTATTATAATACATGCAATAAACTAATATTTAGATATTATTTACTAATTTATTTCAAATTTATCTTATTGTGTTCATGTTTTAATGAAATTAGCGCGATTATTTCATTCATAGGAGATTCTGACCAATTGAAAGCTACAGAAATGCAAATTAAGGTGATAATTTTTGACAATATCATTCAGTGACGTTAATGACAATTAATGTTTTAAAAATTATAAAAGTGATGACTTTCAACCGTAAAATATTTTATATCAACTGTGTGCTTAACAGTACTAATTTGTACTTACATAAATAAATTACAATAAAATTTTGGTTTTGAACAGTTTTATTCATGAAATAATCGCAACAAATTGCACTCGATCTCTAAAATTAATATAGAATTTTTGCCCTCGTGACACACTGACATAATTTCACTCGCCTTCGGCTCGTGAAATTAAAGCTGTCAAAGTGCCACTCGGGAAAAATTCAATAATTTTAGAACTCTTGTGCAATTACTACTGATTATTTCATTCATAGGAGATTCTGACCAATAGAAAGCTACAGAAATCTAAATTAAACTGATAACTTTTTTGATAACTGCCCGTCGTCAAGCATATTACGTCAGATGCCCTTCGTTGCTACGAAAAAATACATTCAGTGACATTAATGACAAATGTTTTAAAAATTATAAAAGTGATGACTTTCAACCGTCAAATACATATTTATAACAACTGTGTGTTTATTTGTACTAATTTCTACTTACATAAATAAATTACAATAAAATTTTGGTTTTGAACAGTTTTATTCATGAAATAATCGCAACAAATTGCACTCGATCTCTAAAATTAATATAGAATTTTAGAGCTCTTGTGCAATTACTACTGATAATTCGATGAAATAAAATTATTTTGACATAATATTTAAAAGACAGATCAGTGGACAATTACAATGGTTTTGAATCGCCGTCATGGAAACCAATATCGTCGTCGTGGTAACCCATTATATTGAAAGTTTGGTTTTGACAGCCGTGTCAAAGAATTAATTTGTGTATTTTCACTATATAAATAAAAATTGATATAACTCTATTTTTTGTGGCTTTTTTCCAAACGTACGGCCTTAGAAAAAATATTGTTCCTAACTCATGCGGAAATTGTCTTCCCCGCACTCGACTGCTTGCCCGAACTCCGCTATCGCGTCGTTCGGGTCAACGGCAGTCTCGTGAGTGAAAGTATCACTTTCCGCACTAGTTAGGAAAATAACTATATCCTGATACTCATTCGTTAAATTGATAAACATAATTTCATTTATAATTGTAATAACATTTAGTTTCCACGTTAACACAAATAAACATAATAATTCAATTTAGACGTTACGAATTGTCCGTTACGAATTTGTATAGTTACGAACTGTCGCAGTTACGAAGTGTAGCCGTTACGAAGTGTCGCCGTTACGAACTGTTGCTGTTACGAATTGTCCGTTACCAGCTGTCCGGTTACGAACTGTCGCGTTATGAGATGTCATGGAACCAGAAGCCACATACCTTCTTCACATGCCTTGTACGCTCCGAACGTTGGCAATTAACATGGTTATTCTGACTTTGTTTGTGGAGATTTGAATAGATCGGCAGACGACAATCCGAACCATTGCCGCAAGTTTTGGAGTCACGAGTATCTTCTACTTCCAGGACCCTTTGTGTTGTCTATTTTCCCTTGGATAATTAGCTGAAGTACTCTACATCTGCTGTTCCTCATAACGTTTCCTAAGTATTCCACCTTTTTTTTTTCTTTATTCCTAGCTCTCTCTTTATAGTCCATGTGGTGAGACCGCTCGCGTCTGAAAAAATTTCTGATTCGGTTTCTTTGTGGATTCCTATTCAAAAATGTCCCCGTTAAACAAATCTGAAGTTTAAATCTGAATTGTTTAAACAATTTTTCAATCATTTCATCTAAAATTGGTGGAGGAGGTAGTCAAACCAATGGGCACCGTAAATTGTCGCGCCGTAAAAAATCGCCCGTGTGGCCAAAGCCTAATAAAACGAAGTATATGAAGGTCACAGATAATAATCAAGTAGCATCACCTGAGGATCTAACGGTTGGTATGTATTGGTATATATTTATATTTTGGACTCGGAGAAAAATGGAAAGAGCCATGTTGGGAATAAAATTACAAGACAGAAAATCAAACAAATAGATAAGAGAGAAAACAAAAGTAAAAACTGTAACTGAACATATAACAGGGTTAAAATGGAAATTTGCGGGCCACAATGAGAGAGAGGAAGATAAAAGATGGAATGCTGTTTCTTCTTCTTCCATCTTGTATGTAGGCTTTAAAGCCTGTTTCTTCTTCAATATTAGCATCCTAAATTGTTTAAGTTATCGCACCATCTTTTTCTTGATCTGCCAATACTTCTTCGTCCATTTGGTGACTTATCTCGTGCTATTCGTACCCTATCCTCTGCCATTCTACTAATGTGTTCGTTCCACTCCTGTTTCCGTTTTGTCACCCATCCATTTATGTCTTTTACATTGCATGATCTTATGTTTTCGCTTGTCTCCCTATCCAAAAGACTTTTCCCTGATATTCGTCGGATTATTTTCATCTCTGTTGTTTCTATAGTAGTCGTCTCGTTTTTGATGTGTCACGTCTTGTCTCCGCCGTGTATGTTAATATATATATATATATATATATATATATATATATATATATATATATATATATATACCCAAAACACATTGACTGCATTCCCCAAAATTATTCATTTTATATATATATATATATATATATATATATATATATATATATATATATATATTATTATATATATATATATATATATATATATATATATATATCCAAGTCTTGATCACAGCTGAACAATTGAATACACAAAGGAAAGGATCAATGGGAAAGCAGCTGAATAATGGAGCCAAGAGTACTCTTTTTTCAAATATCAAATATTTCGGTATTTATTTGATACCATCATCAGTGATAGCTAAAAGATTGTTTTGGTGAGCTACATTACAAAAAATAAATTGAAAATTTCGACTTACAAAATTGAGAATGTGGCTATGTTGTTAAAAAATATGTAGAAAAGCCTCCAGAGGGGAAACATGTTGAGATTTAAAAATTATTGTCAATAAAACACAAAAAACATCTGAACAACAAAAAACTGTAACAAAACACATTTGAATAAATTAATTAAAACCAATAAAAATTTTTTGAATATTAAAATCTAAACATTGGAAAACAGACATTAAGTAGGTACAACTTGTACTTTTTTGTACATGAAAAAATTGAAATTCAACTAATCTGGCGGTAATATATTTCATGTTCCATGGTATAAAACAAGTGATAGCCGACAACGACAAACTTCAAGTCAAGTAAATATGACATTCCAAGTTTTGTATTTTATTTACCCTAACCTAACCCTACTTCTCACTGTAAATATAGATAAATTTCACATGTGGATATTTGAAAATATGAAATATAACATGAAATGGAACAAAACAACAAAACCAATAGCTTTAAGCAGTTTATTCATCAGAAACTGCAGTGTTATAATGTAGTTTTTTTGCATAGAACTCTTTATCTAAGTGAAGCAAATGTGAGTAAATTTCACTTAAGTGGCTGATGTCTGATTTTTTGTTGATAGTCTCCTCAGTCTCAGAAATAAAAGCCATCTCAAGAAACAACCTTTTAAAATAATTGTTTTCCACTGCTAGAACTTTGGATTCTGTGTAGTTCATTATATGATTGTTTTGATGGACATGCATGGACAAACTGCATCTGTCTGGGTATCTTTTAGAATCACTTATATGTGATGTGATCCGGTCCCTCAATCGTCTCGAAGAATGGCCTATATATTGCAAATTGCAATTTTTGCAAGGGATGCTGTACACTATATTTGACATATTTTCTTTTAAGGTTTTATCCTTGAGTTTGGAGAAAACTGAATTTATTGTTAAAGCTGTTTTGGAAGCAAACTTAAAATCACCAACAGAATTGAAAACTCTTGTCAATTTTGGTGTGACATTGTGTATGTATGGTAGCGTATAATATTTAGTTGACATAGTTGTGACCGATGCAGTATCCCCTTCCTGTTCAACAGGAGCAGTGTCAACCGAAGATATGTCTTGTGCAGTGTTTTTTGTTATGGACGGTTCTAAAGAAAATCCTGTTTAGCACACCGTCCATAACAAAAAACACTGCACAAGACATCTCTTCGGTTGGCACTGCTCCTGTTGAACAGGAAGGGGATACTGCATCGGTCACAACTATGTCAACTAAATATTATACGCTACCATACATACACAATGTCACACCAAAATTGACAAGAGTTTTCAATTCTGTTGGTGATTTTAAGTTTGCTTCCAAAACAGCTTTAACAATAAATTCAGTTTTCTCCAAACTCAAGGATAAAACCTTAAAAGAAAATATGTCAAATATAGTGTACAGCATCCCTTGCAAAAATTGCAATTTGCAATATATAGGCCATTCTTCGAGACGATTGAGGGACCGGATCACATCACATATAAGTGATTCTAAAAGATACCCAGACAGATGCAGTTTGTCCATGCATGTCCATCAAAACAATCATATAATGAACTACACAGAATCCAAAGTTCTAGCAGTGGAAAACAATTATTTTAAAAGGTTGTTTCTTGAGATGGCTTTTATTTCTGAGACTGAGGAGACTATCAACAAAAAATCAGACATCAGCCACTTAAGTGAAATTTACTCACATTTGCTTCACTTAGATAAAGAGTTCTATGCAAAAAAACTACATTATAACACTGCAGTTTCTGATGAATAAACTGCTTAAAGCTATTGGTTTTGTTGTTTTGTTCCATTTCATGTTATATTTCATATTTTCAAATATCCACATGTGAAATTTATCTATATTTACAGTGAGAAGTAGGGTTAGGTTAGGGTAAATAAAATACAAAACTTGGAATGTCATATTTACTTGACTTGAAGTTTGTCGTTGTCGGCTATCACTTGTTTTATACCATGGAACATGAAATATATTACCGCCAGATTAGTTGAATTTCAATTTTTTCATGTACAAAAAAGTACAAGTTGTACCTACTTAATGTCTGTTTTCCAATGTTTAGATTTTAATATTCAAAAAATTTTTATTGGTTTTAATTAATCTATTCAAATGTGTTTTGTTACAGTTTTTTGTTGTTCAGATGTTTTTTGTGTTTTATTGACAATAATTTTTAAATCTCAACATGTTTCCCCTCTGGAGGCTTTTCTACATATTTTTTAACAACATAGCCACATTCTCAATTTTGTAAGTCGAAATTTTCAATTTATATTTTGTAATGTAGCTCACCAAAACAATCTTTTAGCTATCACTGATGATGGTATCAAATAAATACCGAAATATTTGATATTTGAAAAAAAGAGTACTCTTGGCTCCATTATTCAGCTGCTTTCCCATTGATCCTTTCCTTTGTGTATATATATATATATATATATATATAAAGGGTTGTCTACAGCTAATGCCGTTTCCCTTCCGTCAGCCAGGACTTCCATTTTTTTCGATCTTCCCAGTCTCCGTCTTCCAATCCTTTCTTAGACATGGCTTCGTCGACTTCATTTTTCCAAGATTTTCTAGGTCGTCCTCTTCTTCTCGTTCCTCTTGGGCTCCATTCTGCAACCTTGTTTATCCAAGTGTTTTCTGCTCTGCGTACGTGGCCGTACCATTTCAGTCTTCTCTCGTCTATATATTGCAGGGCATCTTTTTCCACTTGCATTCTTCTCCTTATCTCCTCATTTGTTATTCTGTCTCTTCTTGTGAGACCACAGCATCTTCTCCAGTATTCCATTTCGGTTGCCAGAATGCTTTTTTGGGTTTTTTTGTTTATGACCCAAATTTCTGCGGCATATGTCATGATGCTTCTTATGTGTATGTTAATATAGGTCTAATTGCTGCTTTATAAATTCTTGCTTTTGCGTCTTGTGTTAGGTGTTTGTTCTTCCAGACTATGTCATTAAGACATCCCGCCGCTTTACTTGCTTTTAAGCTTTGTTGTCGTACTTCCTCTTGAACATCTCCGTAACTGGTTATATATATTTCCAGATATCTAAACCTTGCTTCCTGCTTTATTATTTTCCCATCAATTTCGATTTTACATCGTAGTGGGTATTTAGATGTTGTCATACATTTGGTTTTTTCTGCTGATATTATCATATTGTATTTCTTGGCTGTTGTATTGAAGATGTGTGTTAATCTTTGGAGATAGTCTTCTGTCTCGGCGATTAATGCGGCGTCGTCTGCATAACATAATATTTGGATTTTTTTGTTCCCCATTCTGTAACCATGACCTTTACGTACTGCTTCTATTATTTCGTCCATTATTATATTAAAGCCCAGTGGGCTTAACGAGTCACCTTGTCTGACTCCGCTTTGTACTGGTATAAACTGCGTTAGTTTTCCATTTATCTTTGCCTGTATTCGATTATGAAAGTGATGAAATGCTGAAATACAAAACTGAAGACCGCGGATAGGAAGAATAGGAAGAAGACCTCAGATGCGATGGAAGGAAGATATTGTTAAAATTGTCCAGAGACCGGATGGAGTAAGGAGAAGAGGCAGGCCCAGAGTACGATTTAAGGACTATGTGGAAGAAGACTTGCAAGTGTTAAGAGTGCGAAATTGGAAAACCAAGGCGAGGGATGGGAAGGAATGGAAGCTGATTCTGATAGGCCAAGACCCACTATGAGTTGTACAGCCAATGATAATGATGAGTTTTAGAGGGATTTTCGTCAAGTGGAAATTGAAGCGTCAAGTAAATCTAATTTTAACGTACATATGGCCTATTCCCAACAAAAATAATAAATTGCGTTAATATGCCACAAGAAAATAGCTTTAAAATTTTGAAACAACAGTACCTACATGTGGCAATATAATAGTACGGGATCCGAATAGGAGGACGAAATGTACCCATCTGCTTGCTGGATGAAACATTATTTTTTCTTTCATACATAGACAAACACATTAGAAAATCTTAAAATCGGTGAAAGAGCATTTCGCCTATCTAAAACAGTGAGGATTTGTGCAGTGCACCCAGAAACCAGTGAAGCGTTTAGGTTCACAGTTTGGTACAATATTTTCTGTTGGTGTTATCTTCATACATTAATGCTCGTGTTATCCATGTTTTTGCAATCGAAGAATGGATATTTTGTATAAATAAAATGAATAAATTCGATAAATTGAATACAAAAATTACAAACATTTTTATATTATTTTTAAATTTAAAATTTTGTTTCTAATTCGATTTGATTTATTAATGTATTGCATACGATAATAGAACGTATGTCATATTTCTTTTATGTTTTATTTATATAGGAACAACAGTAATAAATAATATCAAATTTAGATAAAAACGGGAGAGGCCCTCAAAAATTGTTTGCCTTTGCCACAATTATTATTGCCCTCGGCTCTTATCCACTATTTCTATAATTACATTTCTTAATTGAACACCCTTTTTAAATTACCACAAGCCGCCACTGCATTAGATCATGTTAGACAAAAAATTCAAAAAGATTTTATTAGCTCATAAGTTACTCGAGCTAACGCTGTCAAGTTTCTTTTAGTTTTAATGATCTTTGACTTTTTATTATCACTGAGAAGAAAAAACAATGAAATATTGTTAAACAAAATATGAGCAAAATATGACAAAAAATATCTCGACAGTTTTACCTCAAGAAATGTCTAAAGAAAATATGTACAAAATTTTAGGTGAATTGGTCAAGTAGTTTTTGAGTTACAATGTCTACAGACTTTGAAAAACGCAGTTTTGACAAAAACGCTTTTAAAGTATTGTCAACTTTTATTTTCAATTTTTTTTGTCTGTCAAATCGTAAAGTGATGCACACCGGAATATGTTTTTGAATCGCGGGGTAATTTACAAAAGAAAATGAAAACGTTTCTGACTACGCTCAAGCTCGCTGGAGTAAAGATAATGCAAATCGAGCCGAAGCTAGGGATATGGTGTTGAATATCCCTATCTTCGACTCGCTTTGCAGCAGTCAAAACATATAAGCTGATAAAATCTTTTTGAATTTTTTGTTTACCATGATCCAATGATAAGTTCGGATGTCCACCGCAAAATCCATTTTGTTTTCGAGGTGTCTTTAAAAATGTACCACCGTTGGCTTATTTTTCCTTAAGTTTTTTTTGGGTAGGTATTCTTTGAATTATACTGAATACGCGCATTTAATTCAAAATTAAATAATTTTATCATACTTTCAAAAAAATTCACAAAAATGTGCCTGAAATGTTGATTTCAACCCCTACGTCCCCCTTAACCCTTATACGCCCGACCTTTTTTAGGTTCCATGTACGCCCAAGGGTGGGTAAAAAATGTCCACCTCGAAAATAGCTAATATATTTATTGAGAGTTGTTGAAAATGGATTAAACTTAAGAATCTTATGCTTAATAAACACAGCATCTTCTAAAATATTAATATAAACAATTTACAAACCTTACAACAAAATTACAATATACATCAAAATTAACATACCAGTAAAAGCGAGTAATTCAGATTTGTCGATTTTCTCCATATTCTTTCTTTCAGCCTCCTCATTGGCGGCTAATTATGTAGATTATGTAATTATACATTGATAATTATATGGATTATCTTCCTACTAACGAGAAATTATATAGAAACCTTTAATAACAAGTTTTGCCAAGGGTGTACTTTTTATGCCCATCCATATTTAACTCAAGATGCTGCTTTTATTTTCAAAAATATTGGTAGAACCAAATTAACATTCGATAATGGGCTGTCTTTTTAACAATAAATAATTTAAAAAAAAAATTTAAACACGTAATAAATATGTTACAAGGGAATACGCATTAGGTGGACATTTTTTACCCACCCTTGGGCGTTTAAGGGTTAAGGATAACTAGGACAAGATTTTGATAGGCAGCCCATGCTGGTCGTGTTTGTCTATGTATGAAATTTAATAAAAAAAAAATGTTTCATCCAGCAAGCAGACGGGTACATTTCATCCTCCTATTCGGATCTTAGACTATAAGTAAAAGGATTACACGAAATTTTAGATAAAGTATTAATTAAGTTTAACCATTATTCGTTAAATAGATAATATAGAAATAGTTGTTGATAATTGATTTTTAATTTATTTCAATTTTGCTAAAAACAAATGATATCTATGTGTTTACTCAAACGTTTAAAATTCACTTTTCGAAGCTCTGTCTGAAAACTCTTTACATTTAATATCTAAAGAAAGTTTGACTTTGGAGGAATCACTAAGCTGTCTCTAAAGTTACAAGGGTTTCTGTAAAGCTTAAAAGCTTACACAAGTATTCGGCGAAGGTTCACGATTACTGTAATCCTGAAATTCCTTCGGATTTTCAACTTGAAATAACTGTCAAGAATTAATTTAAATTAATAATACTCACCATTTTCGAAAATGAAGGATACAAATGCAACCGAAAGCCAGAATTAATAAGAGAATAGGTGAATCAATGACATTGATTTTATTTTATTATTTTTTATGAATTATTAAGAAATAAAGGAAATACTGTTATATTATTAGGAAATAAAACAGTTATAATAAAAAGCCTAGGTACGCCAGTCAATGGCAGCAAGAATAGGATATTACCTCCGAATTATATCCTACTCCATGGATTTTAATGAAATTTTGGGCCTAGCCTCTACTTATCTCCTAATTCAAAGTCTACTCTATGCCAATGTGTGCTTTTATCTTGGGGGTGGTTCCCACCCCTTTTTATGGGTGATAAATTTTTTGGTTAAAATTACTACGGAATTCGCTAGAGAACCTAATTCTAAGCAAAAACTGTTCTACAATTTTTTTTGAAAACTCAATACTTTTTGAGATATTCGTGGTTGAAAATTGGTCATTTTCATTGAAACAATACCTTTTCGAACGGTTTTTTGCGAATATCTTAAAAACTATGCATATAACTAAAAAACCTATATTATTAAATATTTTTGTAGGTTATAAAAAACAAAGAGACACTTGCCTTCATAACTCTTCTAGTTATAAGTTATAATACAAAAAGAGATATGGTAGGTGAAAATAAAATGTTTTTTGGTACATTCTCAAATTGGTGTATTCAACTTGAAATAACACAGAAACGGTCGATTTAAGGTGTATAATGCTACTAATACCTTTTGTAGTGCTTGAAAAGACCCTTAAAATGAGCTATATTAAAGGTCCATTACATTAAAACTAAGCGAGATATGCTGCAAACAAAATTGATTTCTAATGTATTTTAAGAAAAAATGAGAAGTAATTTTAACCCCCATCCATCAAAATGTAAATGCATGGTTCTCTATACCTTTTATTATAGTGTTATTTCTATGTTCAAAAAGTTAGACGGGTTTAAAATGAATGGTTTTTGAAAAAAAAAGATCAAATTATAGAGCGCATTTTTAAATTTTCTTACAAATCGTCCTTTCTCTCCATGTAACTTGAAAATGATAAGAGATACAGTAATGAAAAATAAAAAGAAAATTTTTATCTGAGAAGGCCCTACATTTTTGTGTAGTATCTTTTTTTCGTATTTCTTATGTTTTTCGAGTTACATGGAGGAAAAAAATTTTTAAGAAAATTTAAAAATGCGCCCTATAATTTGATCTTATTTTTTTCAAAAACCATTTAGTCCAGAAAGCCACTGCGCATCCGCTAGGAAAAATATTCTAATTCGGATTTTTGCACAATCTTACTCAAAAAGGACAGTTTTAACAAATTTGCATGTTGCCATGACCAAAAGTTGGTCAAACATTTTTAAAACGTTTTTTTTTTGTTTTTTTCCTAAAATTATTTTTTTTGCATGGAACAATTTCTTTTTAGGTTTTTTGGATCATTCCAAACAGAAAAGGTCTTTAGTGACTTTTCTCTAAAGTTGATAGTTTTTGACATATAAGCGATTAAAAATTGAAAAATTGCGAAATCGGCCATTTTTAACCTTCAAAAACTATGTGAAAAACTAAAAATTTGAATGTTTCCAAGGTAGGTAGATATTCTTTAAACATCGATTGATGAAATCCCGAAGAGGTTTTTGCAATACAGCATCAAAAACCCCTTTGTTTTTTAATTGCCAATCAACCGTGCGCGACTCTATTTTCCACCGTGTTGCATGTGTATATTTTAAGGAAAAATCCCGAAACAGGTCGGTTTTTATTTTTAAGTTATGATATTGTGGCATATATAGTATACTAGTGACGTCATCCATCTGGGCGTGATGACGTAATCGATGATTTTTTAAAATGAGAATACGGGTCGTGTACTGGCTCATTTGAAAGGTTCTTCAATTCTCTATTCAGTAATATAAACATGTACATAATTATTTATACAGGGTGTCCAAAAAAATTTTATTAAATTAAATCATTTGGCAAATTGACAAAAAAATTAAATTATTGGACACCCTGTATAAATAATTATGTAAATGTTTATATTACTGAATAGAGAATTGAAGAACCTTTCAAATGAGCTAGCACACGACCCATATTCTTATTTAAAAAAATCATCGATTACGTCATCACGCCCAGATGGATGACGTCACTAGTATACCTTATATGTTACAATAGCGTAACTTAAAAATAAAAATCGACCTGTTTCGGGATTTTTTCTTAAAGTTGGCGGTTTACGAAATAACGAATTTATTCCTTTCATTTGCACCATACTGCATACACATGCAACGGTGGAAAATAGTGTCGCGCACGCTTGATTAGCAATTAAAAAACAAAGGAGTTTTGAATATTATATTGCAAAAAAATTCTTCGGGATTTCATCAATCGATGTTTAAAGAATATCTACCTACCTTGGCAACATTCAAATTTTTAGCTTTTCACATAGTTTTTGAGGATTAAAATTGGCCGATTTCGAAATTTTTCAATTTTTAATCGCTTATATGTCAAAAACTATCAACTTTAGAGAAAAGTCAATAAAGACCTTTTCTGTTTGGAATAATCCAAAAAACCTAAAAAAAATTTGTTCTATGCAAAAAAATAATTTTAAGAAAAAAACAAAAAAAAACGTTTAAAAAGTTTTTGACCAACTTTTGGTCCTGGCAACATGCAAATTTGTTAAAAGGGGTCCTTTTTGAGTAAGATTGTGCAAAAAATCCGAATTAGAATATTTTTTCTAGCGGATGCGCAGTGGCTTTCTGGACTAATTCATTTTAATCCAGCCCAACATTTTGAACATAGAAATAACACTATAATAAAAAGTATTGTAGAAGGAAAACGATGTATTTAAGTTCTGATGGATGAGGGGTTAAATATACTTCTCATTTCTTCTTAAAATACATTACTCATTAACTTTTTTGCAGAATATCTCGCTTAGTTTGGATGTGATCCATAATTAGTATTGCTCATTTTAAAGGCCTTTTGAAGCACTACAAATGTTATTAGTATCATTATACACCTAAAATCGACAGTTTCTCTGTTATTTCAAGTTGAGTTCACCGATGTGAACATGCAGCAAACAAACAAACTCTTCTTACCTACCATATTCCTCTTTGTATATTAACTAGAAGATTTATGGAGGAACGAATCTCTTTGTTTTTTTTTTATAGCTTACAGAAATATTTTATAAAGATTTTTCGTTAGATGCATGGTTTTTAAAGTATTCGCAAAAATCCGCCCGAAAAGTGTCATTTGTGAATGAAAATGGCCAATTTTCAACCACGAATAACTCAAAAAGTATCGAGTTTTCAAAAAATAGTCATGGATCAGTTTTTGCTTAAAATTAGGTTCTCTAGCCTTTTCCGTGGCTATTGTAACCAAAACATTTTTCACCCCTGAGAAAGGGTGGGAACTACCCCCAAGATAAAAGCGCACATCGGCATACATGGACTTTGTTTCTTGAACTATTCCCTACCTTCTGTGAAAATATCAAGTATATCGATGGAGTAGGATGGAATTCGGAGCCAAATACCCCCATTGACTGCTTTAAGAACAGGTTCAAAAAATATACTTAATAATGGTTTGTGAAATGAATATAATATGTATTGAATTTTATAAACTTGTAGAAGGGTGTACCTAGTCCTCTATTTGTATTGGATGTTATACCTATTAATTATTATCTAATCTTTTTTTGAGATGCCTCAGAGCAGTTCTGGAATTTGAGAGGTTTTTATTAAGCCTTACTTTGGTTACAAGTCTGCTAGACCTTGTTTTAGACCTCTTTAAACCATTATGCCTCGGCACTCATATAAGAAAGGGCATATTTGTCCAAATCAATTGAAAGATACATTCAAAATTGTTACATATTGTCCAAATGTACGCCATGCGGTTCTCACTCTTAAAAAAAGCTCTGGAAGTCTCCTTCCGTATTCTGAAGCCCTAGATGCGCTAGAATGCTGGAGTATTTCCTAAAAAATTTATGAAGCATTAGATCGTCGTGACATGTAGATGTAGGTCTTACAAAGACGTTCACTGTTCACTAACTTTCTTATCATTCTTCACATATAAGTCGTATATACTGAACAAGAATAAAAAACCGCTAAACACCGTAAAAATGAGGGGCGTATACAATATTCCAGCTACAAAAGATCTGACATGAATATTACGTGGCGCGAAAATGTATTTTCATTCTGATGGAGAATAAAATTCTAGTTTTATTTTGAAAAATTTTCCCATAATAAATTTTAAAGAAAACGCGCCTCAAAAGAGCTTGGAGGCTCTTTTTTTTTATTCGCGTTTTACTTCTTTTGTAGCTGGAATATTGTATGCGCCATTCATTTTTACGGCGTTTAGCGGTTTTTTTATTCTTGTATCAGGAGTTTTTCAAAGTTTTTTATAAATTGAATGTATGAAGTTGAATGTAATGTTTCTGGATTACCCGTTAAGCGTTATAAATGGTCGCCTTTGCCGCATTCTCTCCCAAATGATCTAGTAGTTACGACACCAGACTTGTGATAAGATAATTCGAATTCATATCCCAGCCATCCTAATAATTATGGCAGACAAATGAACTCGGATTGCCCGATCAAACTTAGCGTCGTAACCACTACAACTACATAAACCATTTCGGCGATAATGGTTAAATGGATTATATTTTTGGAGCTCGATAACTTCTGAACGGCTTTACCGATTTTGATCATTAAACATGAGTTCGAAACGTATTGACAAGTAGTATCTGATGCATCTAAGGCCAAGTATGATAACTGAAGGTATTACAGGAATTATTGAGCTTGACAACCCATGTTTCCCATATGAAATAGATTTTATCATACTTATGAAGCCTATATCTTAAAAATTCGAATTTTCCCAGATATGAAGTATACACCGTTAGACGCGTCTTCCTTTCATTTCATTTTGAGGCTCTTTTTTTTATTCGCGTTTTACTTCTTTTGTAGCTGGAATATTGTATGCGCCACTCATTTTTACGGCGTTTAGCGGTTTTTTTATTCTTGTATCAGGAGTTTTTCAAAGTTTTTTATAAATTGAATGTATGAAGTTGAATGTAATGTTTCTCGATTACACGTTAAGTTTTATAAATGGTCGCCTTTGTCGCATTCTCTCCCAAATGATCTAGTAGTTACGACGCCAGACTTGTGATAAGAAAATTCGAATTCATATCCCAGCCATCCTAATAATTATGGCAGACAAATGAACTCGGATTGCCCGATCAAACTTAGCGTCGTAACCACTACAACTACATAAACCATTTCGGCGATAATGGTTAAATGGATTATATTTTTGGAGCTCGATAACTTCTGAACGGCTTTACCGATTTTGATCATTAAACATGAGTTCGAAACATATTGACAAGTAGTATCTGATGCATCTAAGGCCAAGTATGATAACTGAAGGTATTACAGGAATTATTGAGCTTGAAAACCCATGTTTCCCATATGAAATAAATTTTATCATACTTATGAAGCCTATAACTTAAAAATTCGAATTTTCACAGATGTGAAGTATACACCGTTAGACGCGTCTTCCTTTCATTTCATTTTCTTCCTTCCCGTAAATTGTAAAAACTCTAAACATATCAAAACTTTTTCAAGAAGATTAATACCAAATTGACTTTAGTGCATGTTTAAATGTACCTACCATACATCAAAGATATACCAAATATCTGGATGAAGCTAATAATGAAATATCCAATTAATTATAACGAGCAGTCCCTCATTTGATATAAATTTTACTCGAGATAATCAAAATTTTATGCCGAATATTCCAAATATATGTAACTGATATCATAATGAAATAGCAATAAACAGCAATATATTCACTATACCGTCAATTAGATTTCATAGATATTTGATTTGAACACCAATAGACAAATTAAAATTTAATTAGTCCTAAATTTAGCAACTTTAATAATGAACTTTAAGAGTGAATGATAAACGTTTTCGAGCTTTCTGGTTTGCTGGGGAATTGTTTGAATAGTATAAATATATTATTAGAAAATTCTTACAAATACTTCGGTCTAATGAGAGAAATAATAAAATGATTATTAATGTATTAGTCGAGGAAATGAAGCATTTTGGCTCGCAATTTTTTCGTCCAGCATGGATTTACTTGAAATTTTCACAGAAGGTAGGGAATAGTCCAAGGATCATTTTCTATATCATGCCGCTGTACGCTAAAACCTAGGGTGTGGTTGCCACCCCATCTCGGGGGTGAAAATTTTTTTTTTTTTTTTTATTACATTTTAACCATGTAAATCGATGTAAAAAGTAATTCTAAGAAAAAATTCTTTTTTACATTTTCTTCGTAAAACTAATATTTTTCGAGTTATTCGCGCTTGAAAGTAACAGTTTTTCGACGACATAATCGACTTTTTTAGAGGATTTTTTAAAAATACCTCGAAAAATATGCATTTAATCAAAGAAACTGTGGATATCAAAATTGTATCTTTTAGTAACACAAACCAAATTCTTTTTCTGTAATATCTTTAAGACTAACAGAAACCGACTGATATCGAATAAGCACACATGCTTTTTGATCGATCCTGACAAATAGTAAATTTAACTTACAAAAACCAATCATAGTATTCTTACACTACGTTAACATCAAGTATAATAGTGTTAGTTAAGTGTGTATAGAAAAACATTTTCTGTGAGTACATATTTTTCTATTAATAAGTATTTCATAACCAAAGAATTTTATAAAACCGTCAATAAACAACACCAGTCATTGATCGACACCAATTTTTTGTCTCTAAAGACAATTACCAAAACCCGAAGCGGAACAGGTCCGTACTTAGGAAAATCAAATGGTGTTGAGAAATGGAATTCGACGTCACTAATAATAGCGATGAATCATTATCGCAATCCACATCACAAAAACCTTTATCTTACTCTGCTGCAGCTAGTAGACAAAAAGAGACAATCTATCCATCCAAGCTACAAGCAGTAGTTTTTAATTCTCTCAATGATGTTAAATTAGAAGAATACTTGTTAGCGGTAGGAGCTTTAGTTAGTCCAAAACACATTATTTTTTCATCAAGAATCACCAACAATCGTATCTGTATCTATTTCTCAACCAAACAAGTCGTAGATGAATTTTTTTCAAACAGTAGAGGTTTCATCACTGTAAACAATACACAAATTCAAGTCCGTAGACTAATTACTCCAAGTGAAAGACTCCTAATATCCAATGTTTCTCCCACTATCCCGCATAAGGTAATAGAAAACGAACTACTGCTCTTAGGGCTAAAACCAACTTCATCAATGTCATTTTTGCGAATAGGAACCAACAATCCTGAATACAAACATGTACTCAGTTTCCGTCGACATATTTACGTATCTCCACCCACAGGTCCAATTCCCGATACCATTTTAATAACTCATGAAGATACTACAAATCGAATTTTTTTGACATTAGACAACTTATGTTTCATTTGCAAACAACATGGCCACATTTCCAGTAGTTGCTCAGTAAATGTAAATCACTCAGAAACAGCTGTCCCAACTGCTACACTTTCAAACAGAAACGAACCTAGTACAGTAACTTCAACAGAAACGACTGCTATTACACCTTCAACAACATGCACTTCTACAATCATATCAAATAATTCAACGCCACTAACAAAAATATTATCTACAACCAACCTAACACCTCTTGATACATCAACTACAGATAATACAATGCCAGTGATATCCAAACCAAATATATCCACCTCATCAGCTCCCTCACCTCACATAGTCATAACTAACCAGCCTTCATCTTCCAGTCTAAGCAATAATTCTTGCTCGGTTAATGAAAATAAAGAGAATCCAGCACCAAAAGAATTTAGCGTATCCAACGAAGAAAATACATCTAAATCATCCTCCAAACGAACTGTATCTGAAGCAATATCACCCCCGATTGAGACATCAGCTAGTGACGATGTATTTTCAAAGCCAACTCAGAAACAAAAAAGAATAAAAACAAAAATATCAACAATACCATTAGAAACGCTAATGCAACCAATTAAAGAATTATTCAATTCCGAAAAGCAAATATTAACTTTTGAGGAAACAGTTGATCTATTTGAAAACGCTCATGGAACAAAAGATGTTATCAGCGTTATAAATAAATATACAGCAGACATTCTAGAATTTAAAAAACTCATAACCAAAATTCATTCATATACATCCGAACGCTCATTAAAATTGAAATGTACAAAGCTTAACAAAAAAATTACGAGACAGCTCACAAAAGACAACTACGAGGATGAAGAACCTGACACGGATACATCGACTGAATTATCCCAGGAGCTGAACATTCAATAATTATAACTATAACATTCAATTTATTACAATGGAATATAAATGGGTTTTATACCCATTATGAAATGCTAAAACTTTTAATTAATGATATTACCCCCGCTATCATTTGTCTCCAAGAAACGAATTTCAAAGACCAATATTGCCACACATTTAAAAATTTTTCAACATTTTATAAAAATAGAAATAACCATGAAAAAGCAAGTGGTGGAGTGGCCATTTATGTTAAAAATACTCTTGAAGCACAAACGATTCCACTAAAAACAGACATCGAAGCTGTAGCCGTCTCAGTTAAAGCTTCCCAATGCATTAATATATGTTGCATCTATACTCCCCCAAACACACTTATCACCTTAACTGACTTAAAAGCACTCATTTCACAAATACCTATGCCCAGACTAATAGTAGGAGATTTCAATAGTCACAACCCAATGTGGGGCTCAACAAATTTTAATATCAAAGGCAGACTAATCGAAGACTTGTTAACTGAAGAAAATTTAAACATTCTCAATGATGGAAGACCAACCAGATTTAATGTACATACTGGTACAACATCGGCAATCGATCTATCGATTTGTGACCCAACTCTTTCAACTGCTCTTAATTGGGATCCCCTACCCTTTTTGTATGGGAGCGACCATTACCCAATAAAAATGTCTGTATTTTCTGATGACAATATCTCTGAATACCAACCAGTCCGAAAATGGAACCTGAAAAACGCTAATTGGTACAAGTACGCTGATGCCATAGAAACAGGCATAGAATCACAAGAATCTAGTTTTGAAAACACTGATATAAATGAAACTCTTAACATTTTTACGAATATTATTACATACGCGGCAGAAACACATATAGGAAAAACTAAAATATTAAGGAAACACAGACCTCTACCATGGTGGAATACGGAATGTCAAAATGCAATCAAGCAATATAAAGCATCTTTTAATAAAATGAAAAAACATAGTAACACAACTAACATAACTGAATACAAAAAACAGAGAGCACATGCTCGATATATAACAAAAAATGCTCGAAAAACCAACTGGAGGAAATTTGTCTCAAATATAAACAGTACAACACCTTTATCTACAGTCTGGGCCAATATTCGTAAAATATCAGGAAAAAACAAATTTTACCAAGTGCCTTTTATTACTCATAATACTAATATAATAACAAAACCTAATGAAATAGCTGATGCTTTTGCTACATACTTCGAAAAAAACTCCAGCAATAGCAACTATTCCGAAGAGTTTATACAACACAAAATCATCACAGAAAAACAACAGCTCGATTGTGAAGATAGAGATAACAGTTCCTTCAATATCCCTTTAACCTTAGATGAACTTAACTTTGCCCTTAATACTACAAAAAACTCTGCTCCTGGACCCGATAATATACCTTTAGTATTCTTGGAAAAACTGCCAGACAATGCAAAGTGTACTCTTCTAAAAATTTTCAATCGAATATGGTTAAATAATGTCTTTCCAACCTCCTGGAGTGATTCAATAATTATACCTATTCTCAAACCTAACAATGCACGAACTAAAATTTCCTCATATAGACCCATCTCTCTCACCAATGTAATGTGCAAAGTCATGGAAAAAATAGTTAATAAAAGATTGCTATGGATATTAGAAGAAAATCACCTCCTGGTTAACGAGCAAAGTGGATTTCGACAAAATCGAACTACTACTGACAACCTCATTGATTTAGAATCTGAAATTCTTGAATCTTTCGCAAACAAACAGGAAACTATTGCAGTATTCATAGACATTACAAAAGCATTTGACACAGCATGGCGTTACGATATTATCAGATCATTACACACTTGGAATATTAGAGGTAATATCATTAATTTCATTTCAAATTTCCTTAAACAACGCAATTTTCAAGTAAGAGTCAATCACTGCACATCTTCAATAAGACTTCAAGCAAATGGCACCCCTCAGGGGTCTGTAATAAGCGCAACGTTATTTTTAATTGCCATTAATAATATTATAGCATCAAACTCCAGCTTAGTTCATGGCAGATTATATGCGGATGATCTGGTATTAGTATCTTCAGGAAAAAACATCTCATCAGTACAGCGTCACTTACAAACCTCACTTCATGAACTCGAAAACTGGTCGAAGAAAACAGGATTTCAGTTTTCACTCAGCAAATCGAAGTGTTTGTTATTTTCAAAGAAACGTGATCCGAATAAACCGCAACTAAAATTATGTAACCAAATCCTGAATTATGCCGATGATATTAGGTTTTTAGGGATGATTTTTGATACGAAACTCACATGGAAAAAACACATTCTACAAATAAAAAAAACATGCCAAAATGGAATTAATCCTTTGAAAACTCTCTCTAATAAAAACTATGGAGCTGACTATAACTGCCTAATCCATATTTATAAAACCCTAATTAGATCTAAAATAGATTACGGTTCCATAGTATATGCATCTGCGAAAGAATCCTTATTACACCACCTTGACGTAATCCAAAATACGGCATTAAGAATAGCTACAGGAGCATTTCGGACCAGCCCAATAGAAAGTTTACGAGCAGAAACTGGAGAGCCATCACTTGAACATAGAAGGATGCACTTAACTCTCACATACGCATTTGCTGCTAATTCTAATCCAAACAATCCATCTAGAAATAACATATTCACTGATCGTTTTAAAAACCTATATACTGAAAATAGGAACATGAAACCGCCATTCTACGAAAGAGTTAGGCAAACCCTTAGGACTTTACAAATTCCGATACCAAATACCTATTCCAACTTCATAGAAATTCCTCCTCCTTGGACATTAAGCATTCCTCAATCCGATACATCCTTAAATATCTTTAGAAAGAACGATACTCCACACTCCTTAATAAAAAATACTTTCATCAACAAACTAACAAAATTTTCAAAAACTAACAAAAGTCCTATCATATATATACAGACGCTTCTAAAACATCTACTGGAGTTGGGGCAGCTGTCATTACTCCAAATAGTACACTTGAGTATAAACTACCATCCTTAAGCTGTATACATACTGGCGAGCTATACGCCATCTATCAATCTCTCGTTCATATTAACTCCAGTAATATATCCAATGCTCTTATAATTACCGATTCCCTCAGTTCCATCCATACCATTAACCAACTGTACACGAAGCATCCAATTGCTCTCCTAATTAAAAAAGAACTAGCTACCATTCAAAACAACAACCATATTGTACAATTCCTATGGGTTCCTTCACACATTGGCCTCCAAGGAAATGAAGCGGCGGATCGGACAGCCCAACAAGCCAGGGACAGTGAAACCGCGAGTGAAGTGAGAGATGTAGTTCTTAATGATTTAAAATCATTTATTAAAGTGAAAGTCGAAAACCTGTGGCAAAACCAGTGGGACAGTTCAACTTCAAAACTTCGCGAAGTGAAAACGTTTGTAAAACCGTGGAAATCTCAAATTCACAACAGAACTCACCATGTCATTGTTACTCGCCTTCGCCTAGGACATACCCGACTTACCCACGGACACATAATTGGTCACACTAATCCCACTTTATGTGAAAACTGTAATATCCCACTAAGTGTTAAGCATGTACTTGCAGAGTGTCCAAAATACCAGTTGCAGAGACAGAACAACCACATCCTCGGATCAACAAGTGAAATCTTAGGAGAAAATTGTAAAATTGAACACTTGGTAAAATTCCTTAAAGATATCAATGTATTTAACAAAATCTAACATATGTAAATAAATTACCTTATGTATATGTATATGTCGCTAATAACCTCCGAGGTTGATGCGACTATTTTGTAAAATAAAAAAAAAAAAAACTAACAGAAACCGAGATACGGCATGTTAAAAGTTAGTTTTTTTCGTCAAATGCATAATATGAAATATTCAAAGCCATATAACGGAAAAACTTAAATTATATTTTTTCAAGTATTCAGCTAAACCTTTCAAAAATTAATAATAAAAGGTTTCTAGCCTGAAAACTAAGCGACTTATGATAAAAAAAAGGCCGGTACCTGCTTTCCTCTATGAAAAAATCAGTGAAAACAACCCTCTAACTACCCTCCTAATTAAAAATTGGACTTCACCTTTCTTTAATTCCTTTTATATTTGAATTATAAATAAAACCAAGAAGATTGACCTATTTAAAAGACCTATTTTTAGAAACATTGGAGTTTAAAAAACACTAATTTTTTGCAATTTTCCATTTTTTACCTTCTACTTCAAAATATCTCCGAAAATCCTAGAGATACGAAAAAAATGATGGACTAGTAAATTGTAGCTTTTTTAATAACTTAAATTCTCTTGTGCATAGATTTTCATTTCAGTGAACAGTTAGCGAGATATAGCTGCTTAAAACCTCTATATAATAGCAAACACCCCCTTATTCGAGCCCTTTAAACCCACCCCAATTAAAAACTAAGTGGTCTTACAGAATTTAGTTTACACAGTCTTATAACTCTTCAAAAATCCTACAAAATAATTTTTGGAAAAACTTTTTACCGCCAAAAATAAAGAAGCTATGTTTATAAAACGAATTTTTTTTTTCGAAAAATTCGAATAGTCCGCTTATGGATAATTTTCAATGTATGTATAATACCACAGAACCGGTTCGTATACTGGAAGATGACTAAAAAACTATTTGTATTTGTACATATTTGTAAATTCGTATTTTTGTGCAAATAAATGTTTTTGTAATTCTTAATTCTACTTTTTTTTCTGTATAGATCTATTAAATTATCTACGTATAAAAATTGTAATGTTATTAAGGGTGGTTTTTAAGGGTTGAAATATTATGATATTATATCCTAAAGTATAAAACAATCATTATTTAACCAATCAAAACCAAATTTTACCCATACATATTAAAGTTTACAATGTTCTTATATAATTTTTAACAATAAGGGGTAGTTTACACCCCTAAAAATAATCAACGCCCTTAAGCATGATAAAGAATATGAAGTACGGAGTGGGATGATTATAATCCCAAATTTTTATGTATAATCAATGCAAGCCGAAATTATTCTTTTAGGATAAGTAAATTTTTTATATATAGTTCCAACAAGGGTGGTTTGAAGGGTTATCTAGTATAGAAGGATCATCCTAGTATATCTTAAAGCATAAAACAGTCATTATGTAGCTAATATGAACCAAATGTTGACAATATAGAAGTTTAAAATGCTATTTTATAACTTTTTACAATTAAGGGTAGTTTTCACTCTTAAAAAACCAAAAGCATACAACGCAACGGCTCAATATAGAAAATGAACTAGAAGGTTAGTCCAGAAGGCCACTGCGCATCCGCCATGAAAAATATTCTGATTCGGATTTTTTGCACAATCTTAACCAAAAGGACCCCTTTTAACAAATTTGCATGTTGCCAGGACCAAAAGTGGGTCAAAAAATTTTAAAAGTTTTTTTTTTGTTTTTTTCCCAAAATTATTTTTTTTGCATGGAACAAACTTTTTTTGGGTTTTTTGGATCATTCCAAACAGAAAAGGTCTTTAGTGACTTTTCTCTAAAGTTGATAGTTTTTGACATATAAGCGATTAAAAATTGAAAAATTGAGAAATCGGCCATTTTTAAGCTTCAAAAACTATATGAAAAACTTAAAATTTGAATGTTTCCAAGGTAGGTAGATATTCTTTAAACATCGATTGATGAAATCTCAAAGAGTTTTTTGCAATACAATATTCAAAACTCCTTTGTTTTTTAATTTCTAATCACGCGTGCTCAACACTATTTTCCACCGTGCGTGCGTTGCATGTGTATACAGTATGGTGCAAATGAAAGGAATAAATTCGTTATTTCGTAAACCGGCGACTTCAAGGAAAAAACCCGAAATAGGTCGATTTTTATATTTAAATTGTGATATTGTGACATATATGGTATACTAGTGACGTCATCCGTCTGGGCGTGATGACGTAATCGATGATTTTTTTAAATAAGAATAGGGGTCGTGTAGTAGCTCATTTAAAAGGTTCTTCAATTCTCTATTCAGTAATGTGAACATTTACATAATTATTTATACAGGGTGTCCAAAAAATTTTTATTAAATTAAATTATTTGACAAAAAAAGAAGTAGAAGGACACCCTGTATAAATAATTATAAAAATGTTTATATTACTGAATAGAGAATTGAAGAACCTTTCAAATGAGCTAGCACACGACCCCTAGTCTCATTTAAAAAAAATCATCCATTAAGTCATCACGCCCAGATGGATGACGTCACTAGTATACCATATATGTCACAATATCATAACTTAAAAATAAAAATCGACCTGTTTCGGGATTTTTCCTTAAAGTCGCCGGTTTACGAAATAAGAATTTATTCCCTTCATTTGCACCATACTGTCGTCGGTGGAAAATAGTGTCGCGCACGCTTGATTAACAATTAAAAAACAAAGGAGTTCTGAATATTGTATTGCAAAAAACTCTTCGGAATTTCATCAACTGTTGTTTAAAGAATATCTACCTACCTTGGCAACATTCAAATTTTCAGTTTTTCATATAGTTTTTGAGGGTTAAATATGGCCAATTTCGCAATTTTTCAATTTTTAATCGCCTATATGTCAAAAACTATCAACTTTAGAGAAATGTCACTGAAGATCTTTTCTGTTTGGAATTTTCCAAAAAAGCTAAAAAAACTTTGTTCCTTGCAAAAAAAAAATTATTTTAGGAAAAAAACAAAAAAAAAACGTTTAAAAAATTGTTGACCCGCTTTTGGTCCTGGCAACATGCAAATTTGTTAAAAGGGGTCCATTTTGAGTAAGATTGTGCAAAAAATCCGAATCGGAATATTTTTCCTAGCGGATGCGCAGTGGCTTTCTGGACTAGGTGTAATGAGCCTAATCCCAAATTTTTGTAAAAATCGATGCTGGACGAAAAAATTGCGAGGTTTGTTTTTTCAGTTTTATTTCCTCGACTATATTTGTATGGGATTAAACCAAAATTGATTTTAATAGAAATAGCGTTGTACTTTTGCTTTGATGTTTCCATTTCCATTCCGGAAATTGCTTTCAAAAAAAATATATAAATTAAGGAAATATTTCTTAAGTGGGAAACAAATTCTGATTTTCACCTGTACTACATCCTTCTATAATTTTTAAGGAAAAAGGGCGATAAATGAATAGGCATGGGGACTCTAAAATATACATTCCACTCTTCTTCTTTTAGTGGCTATTCGTTTCGAATATTGGCGATCATTCTGGATATAATTATTTTATTAACTGATGCTTTAAATAGATTAGTTGTTGTTGTGGAGAACCATTTCCACAGGTTCTTTAACCATGATATTCTTCTTCTCCCAATTCCTCGCTTTCCGAATATTTTGCCTTGAACAATTACCTTCAGTAATCTGTATTTAGTGCCGTTTCTCATTATGTGTCCGAGATATTCTAACTTTCTCCTTTTAATGGTATACATCACCTCTCTTTCTTTGCCCACTCTTCGTAATACGGTCTCGTTGGTTATCTTGTCCGTCCATGATATCCTTAGGATTCGCCTATATAGCCACATCTCGAAGGCTTCAAGTTTTTTCTCCATGGCTTCAGTGAGTGTCTAGGATTCAACTTCGTAATACAATATTGAGAAGATATATAACATCGTAGGAGCCTTATTTTTATCTCCAGATTAAGGTTGTGGCTTTTAAAGAGTTTGACCATGTTATTGAATGCACTCCTAGCCTTCTCTATTCTACATTTTATTTCTGGTGAGTGATCCCATTGTTCGTTTACTATTGTTTCAAGATAAACTCACCGGCACAAAAAACGGGCACCCCAAAAATGGGTCATTTTTAATGTCTTGTATTTCCTAAACCTGATGTTTGATTTAAGTAGTTTTTTAAATATGTTATAGCCTTATTCTTTATCAATATCGCTGTAATAATATTTTTGCTAGACAAGTACATTATCATTGTATACAGGGTGTACGAATCAAACTGTGTTTTTTCTCAAATTTTGGAACACCCTGTGGAATGTTCTAGCTTTTATAAAATACTGAAATTATAACCCAACTGTAGCCTCAAGTTTTTTTTAACATTCTGTTTTTTTATTCATTTGCTTTTGTTGGATAATAAAAAAGTTATTCACTTTAACAAACTACCCCTGTTTTTCGTCAATACAGGGTGTTTTTAAATAAGTACGGCAAACTTTAAGGGGTAATTCTGCATGATAAAATAATGGCAGTTTGCTTTATAAACGTATGCCTGCAAATTCTTCGTTTCCGAGATAGGGGGTGTTGAAATTGTTCTTACACACTGACGATTTATTTGCTCTAAAACGGTTTGTGATATGCAAATGAAATTTAATAGATTTTAAGAAAAAGTTATTGCGCATTTTTTGGCATACAATGAAGAATTTTATATTCACCATTGGCGTGCATACGGGATATATCTAAAATGTTTATACCCTTATGCACGCCAATGATGAATATAAAATTCTTAATTGTATGCCAAAAAATGCGCAATAACTTTCTCTTAAAATTTCATTTGCATGTCACAAACCGTTTTAGAATAATAAATATATCGTCAGTTTGTAAGGACAATTTCAACATCCCCTATCTCGGAAAACGAAGCATTTGCGGGCATACCTACGTTTATAAAGCAAACCCGTCATTATTTTATCATGCAGATTTACCCATTAAAGTTTGCCGTACTTATTTAAAAACACCCTGTATTGACGAAAAACAAGGGTAGTTGTTAAAGTGCCTAACTTTTTTATTATCCAACATAAGCGAATGATTTAAAAAACAGAATGTTAAGAAAACCTGAGGCTATAGTTGGGTTTTAATTTCAGTATTTTATAAAAGCTAGAACATTCCACAGGGTGTTCCAAAATTTGAGAAAAAAAACACAGTTTGATTCGTACACCCTGTATACAATGACAATGTACCTTTCTCTGTCTAGCAACAATATTATTACAGCAATATTGCTAATAATAAGGCTATAACAATTAAAAAAATTACTTAAATCGGATATCAGGTTTAGGAAATATGTACAAGTCATTAAAAATGGCCCATTTTTTAGGGTGCCCGTTTTTTGTGCCGGTGAGTGTAGTTATACTGTTTTACTCGGTCCACAGGTGTATTATTGATAGGTAGTTGGGCGTCTCTAATTTTATTTTTACTGATGATCATAAATTTAGTTTTTCATATATTTACTTAAAAGTCCAAATTTTTCAGTTACTTCATTTACTTTGTTTATACATACATTACAAAACACGTCAATTTATATCTGGGTAAAGATCAAACGAATGTTGACTCTTCTTCGTGAGTAAGAACGAAGAGACTTAATAAGATTTAATTTCGTTTCAAAGACCACCACCATGTAAATATATAGCGTTTTAAAATTTAGTATGTAGTATAATGCTTTAATTTTGCATTAAAATTATTTGTATAAAAATTAGCATATATTACTGCTTTCAAATTATATAAACATATAAAAATACTGTATCTAATTAACAATTACTGTTTTTATTTGATAAATATTACTTCACAAAATAATACATAATTACATTTTATAATATACAGATTATTAAAGAAAGAGAAAATTATCTTTAGGTCAGAAAATCTAAACCTTAAGCTGTCTTTCCTTATAGAGATGTTAGTTTTTACTTGAAAAAACTATCTGGGAAAACTATTGCAGATGACAAAACAAAGAATAATAATTATTACTATTTAGTTCAGGTGGAGCCTATTTTTTGGTGAAATTCTTTTCAAAACCACCAAACTGGGGTGGTTCAGGATGTACCTTGTACCAATAAAATTAATATTTCCGGCCAATGCTTTTTAAATGCATTTTTCGAATCCTCAGAAAACTAATAAGTATTTTTGAAAAATTTAAACGAAGCGTGAAACATTAGATACATTATACCGAGGGACGAAAATCACTAAAAACTTCTATAATATTTCTCTATCTCTGCTCTATCTCTACTCTATCTTATAATATTTATTTTAAAAAGCTACAGGGGTGAAAAATAAAATACATTTTACCGTGATTTTTAATATCAAATATCTCATTCAAAAGAAACTTTTTGTGTATTCTAATAAGGGACTTTCGGTCCTCGGTAATAATGTAATCTCTCATTCTGCGTTTAAATTTTTCAAAAATATTTATTAGTTTTTTCAGGATTATTAATTATTAGAAAAAAATTAATGCATTTAAAAATCATTAAACAGCAACAAAAGCAGCCTTGTGATTAATTTTTTATTTCACAAAATCTAAAAAAATCTAAAATTTTTGCTCTTTGCGCAAACATTTTCGACTAGATTTTATATAGTCCAGGAGCCAAAGCATTTCACCTCGCAATTTTTACAGAATGAATAGATTTTCCTTAAAGTTTGAGAATAAGTAGTGGATAGTCCAAGGATCAAAATCTATATGATGCCGAAAGGCGCTTTTACAATGTGGGTGGTTGCCACCCTATTTCGGGGGTGGAAATTTTTTATTATATTTTTGCCGCAAAACTTGATAAAAACGTTCATTCTAAGCAAAAAATGTTCCATAGATTTTTTTGATAAAATTAATAGTTTTCGATTTATTCGCTATCGAAAGTCTTAGTTTTATATCGAAAAAATCAATTTTACCAATTAAACTCATTTACGATTCACTCAATTTGTGCTGTAGAAAAATTTTTTTCAAACCAAGTTCTTGGGAATTAAATAAGCTACAATTTCAGATTTAAACATTTTTTTCGTATCTCTGATGCTAATCTTTCTATTCTGAAAAAATGGCATTTTTTACCAAACTACAAAAATTCGTTATTCGTTTTTAACTCTAGTTTTTTAAAAACTAACTATTTTAAGCCACTCAAACTTCTAGAATCAATCAATACTACATAAATAAAGAAGAATGAATAAATCCAATGACTTAAAGCACCGCTAACTTACATTAACATGCTTCCAATTGGATTTCTCCTTTTTTTTGTCTAAAAAATATATTGATTTTTTAACCGTAACTTTTTTATTTTTTATCTTAGAAAGTTTAGTAAAAAATAATTTTGTAGGTTTTTACAAGATCTATAAGCATATTATTATTAAATCTTTTAAAAATCCTCAGTCTTAAAAAGAGGTGACTTTGAAGGGGTCGGTAAAGATGGTTTTTGCATGTTATTACAAGATTTAATTGTCAATATAGTTCACTGAATTTTTGCCGTACAAAAAATTTTTGCAAACCAGGCTTTTGGGAATTAAATAAGCTACAATTTCATTATTAAACATTTTTTTGTATCTCTGATGCTAATCTTTCTATTCTGAAAAAAAGTCCATTTTTTCCAAACTACAAAAATTCGTTATTCAATTTTAACTCCATTTTTTTAAAAACCAATTATTCTAGGTCAATCAAACTTCTAGAACTTATTAATAATACATAAATAAAGAAGACCAAGTAAGGTCAATGACTAATTTTAATTAGGGTGGTGATTAGGGCGGTTGCTTCCGATCACTTTTTCGCTGAAAAAATAGGGACTGACATTCTTTTCATTATAAGTCACTTAATTTTTGAGCAAGAGACTTTTTTTATATTTCTGGAGATAGATATTTTTAAATACTTTAAATTAGTTTTAACAAGTTATCCTCGAAAATTGTATAGTTTTCCCGTCTTTTGACTTTGAAACTACAATATTTAGCATTTGACGAAGAAGAGCTAACATATAATAAAGTATAGCTCGATTACTGCTGTTCTTAAAGAAAACTTGAAAAAACCGTTTTGTTTATTTTTTCAAAAGGTACATTTTTGTTAAGTAAAGTTGTTTTGATAAAACGAAAACTTTTGGAGTTATTAGCAGAAAACTTATTAAAAACATTGATTTTTTCGATATAAACCTAACACTTTCGATAGCGAATAAATCGAAAACTGTTAATTTTATCACAAAAATATATAAAACGTTTTTTGCTTAGGATGAACGATTTTACCAACTTTTGTGGTCAATATATAATAAAAAATTTCCACTCCCGAGATGGGGTGGTAACCCCCCCTCCCATGGTAAAAGCGCCTTTCGGCATCATATAGATTTTGATCCTTGGACTATCCACTACTTATTCTCAAATTTGCAAGCAAATCGATCCATTCTGTAAAAATGCGAGGTTTTGTCCTATTTTAAGCTTCACTACTTGGACTAATAGTAGTTGAGTTACCTATAATAATTAGAGATAAGAACCCAACAAAAAGAATATACAGGGCAAAAGTTTAATTTTTTTAGTGGAAATTTAGTGTTTATTGTTTAAAAAAAGCAATAATTGGGGAAACACAAAAATGGAGTTTCCCTTTTAAATTTTTATCGACCTATTAAACATAACATACATCCTTCATATTCGACATAGACAAACTTAATGTCACTCAGACGTGTCCCATATTTTATTAGAATCGTTATATGTAATTGTTTTTGGATAAAAATTTTGCCCTCCAGTGAACGCAAAAAAAATTTCAAAATTACAAAATTATGCAGGGTGCAAAATACTCATCTAATTAGTCGAATTTCTTTTTCGCCTAAATAAAGACTCAAAGTTTCGAACGAACCTTGAAAAATTGAAATCGGTGAAATAAGAGAGCCTAGGGAATTTTTTAAAGTTATGGTGGTGAGGGTAGCCCCTCCGCACGCCGAGCAAAAATGAAAATTGGATTTTCTCGGCTTCCTATCATCCGACTTTGCTTTAGTTTTTTATTCAATTTCTCGAGCGACAAGGATTCAAATATGTTTTTTAATTGCTAAATGGGTTATTTGCAATAAACAATTTTATGATATTTGTAATTTTGCATTTTTATTTGCGGATCCTGAATTTCAAAAATTATTATGCAAAAAGTAGGTGGGTGGGTGATCTTTAAACCCAGAAATTCCCGATACAACGTGGAGTACATCAGGGGGATACCATATCGCCGAAACTATTCACTGCGCTTTTGGAATATATGGATGTTACCAGCCAAACCCGATTTCAGGACAAACTAGTTTGACCTAGGCTAAACTAGTTTGTCCTAACCGCCTTAGGATAAACTAGTATGGCCTAGGCCAAACTAGTTTATCCTATCGCGCGTAGGCCAATCTAGTTTATCCTAGGCTAAACTAGTTTATCCTGATATAAAGACGCACACTTCAGGCCAAACTAGTTTATCCTGATATAATAAAGATTCACACTTCAGGATAAACTAGTACGGCCTTCTTCTTATTCTTCTTGTAGTGCTTATCCGTTTCGGATGTTGGCGACCATCATGGCAATCTCTACTTTTCACACTGCTGCCCTGAAAAGACTTGTAGCGGTTGTGTTGAACCACGTACGTAGATTTTTCAGCCAGTAAATCCTTCGCCTACTACGGGCTAGCCTACTCTAATTTAGCCAAGTCGAAAGTAATTTGACGAACATTTAAGGACTTTTACATGCGGGGAATTCAAAAATCACGTCCTTTATAATCCACGGATGGTACTAAAAGTGAGAAATTTGAACTAGGCTGTCTGTCCGTCGATCCGTCCGACTGCGAATATAACAGCTCCATCACTATACCAGCTAGAATGACAAATTAGGGGTTAAATGAAAGCTTATAATCCAAGGATGGTACTAAAAGTTAGGAATTTGACCTAGGCTGTCTGTCCGTCGGTCCGTTCGACGGCGAATATAACTGCTCCGTCACTATACCAGGTAGAATGACAGACGAGGTGTCAAATGAAAGCTTATAATGCAAGGATGGTAATAAATGTGAGAAATTTGACCTAGGCTGTCTGTCCGTCTGTCCGTCCGACTGTGAATATAACTGCTTTGTCACTATACTAGGTAGAATGACAAATACGGTGTCAAATGAAAGCTTATAATCCAAGGATGGTACTAAAGGTGAGCAACTTGATTGGACCGACGGACAGACAGCTTAGGTCAAATTTCTCACCTTTAGTACCATCCTTGGATTATACGCTTCCATTTGACACCTCATCTGTCATTCTACCTGGTATAGTGACGGAGCAGATATATTCGCGGTCGAACGGTCCGACGGACAGACAGCCTAAGTTAAATTCCTAACTTTTAGTACCATCCTTGGATTATAAAGGACGTGATTTGGGAATTCCCCGCATGTAAAAGTCCTTAAATGTTCGTCAAATTACTTTCGACTCGGTTAAATTAGTGTAGGCTAGGCCGTACTACGAGAAGGATTTCCTGGATGAAAAATCTACGTACGTGGTTCAACACAACCACTATTTTTACACAAGTCTTTTTAGAGCAGCAGTGTGAAAAGTAGATATTGCCATGATGGTCGCCAACATCCGAAACGGATAGACACTACAAGAAGAAGAATTAGAAGGCCGTACTAATTTATCCTGAAGTGTGAATCTTTATTATATCAGCAGGATAAACTAGTTTGGCCTGAAGTGTGTTTATTTATATCAGGATAAACTAAACTTACGTGCATAGAAATCGGCCCACTTAAAAATTTGGTCATTTTTGATGTCTCATATTTCCTAATCCTGTTGCCGATTTAAATGATCTTTTGAACATATTATAGCCTGATTCTTTAGCAATACCACTGTAATAATAGTGTTGCTAAACAGGTAAATTTTCATTGTATACCGGGTGTACCAATCAAACTGTGTTTTTTTCTCAAAGTTCGCATCACCCTGTGGAATATTCTAGCATTTACAAAATATTGAAAATAAAACCGAACTATAGCCTCAGGTTTTCTTAACATTCTGTTTTTCGATTCATTCGTTTATGTTGGATAATAAAAAAGTTAGGTACTTTAACAATTAGACCTGTTCTTCATCAATACACGGTGTTTTTAAATAAGTGCGATAAACTTTAGGGGGTAATTTTGGATAAAAAAATAATGACAGTTGGCTTTATCAACGTATATCCGCAAATGTTTCGTTTCCGAGATCGGAATGTTGAATGTTTTCTTACAAACTGACGATTTATTCATTGCTTTAAGACCAGTTGAGATATGCCAATGAAATTTGGTAGGTTTTAAGAGATAGTTATTGCAGATTTTTTGACATAAAATTAAGAATTTTGTATTCACCATTAGCGTGCATACGGGTAATATGATCGGTCATATTACACGTACGCGCGCTAATGGTAAATATTAAATTCTTAATTGTATGTCAAAAAATGTGCAATACCTACGTCTTAAAACCCATCAAATTTTATTGGCATATCTCAACCGGTTTTAAAGCAATAAAATAAATCGTCAGTTTGTAAGAAAAAATTCAACATCCCATATCTCGGAAACGAAATATTTGCGGACATATGTTTATAAAGCCAACTGTCATTATTTTTTCATGCAGAATTATCCCTTAAAGTTTGTCGCGCTTATTTAGAAACACCGTGTATTGATGAAGAACATGTCTAGTTGTTAAAGTACCTAACTTTTTATTATCCAACATAAACGATTGAATCGAAAAACACAATGTTCAGAAAACCTGAGGCTATTGTTGGGGTGTAATTTCAATATTTTATAAAAGCTAGAATATTCCACAGGGTGATGCGAAATTTGAGAAAAAAACACAGTTTGATTGGTACACCCGATATACAACGAAAATTAACCTTTTTAGCAACAATATTATTACAGCAGTATTATTAAAGAATCAGGCTATAATATGTTCAAAAATTTACTTAAATTGGCCAACTGGTTTAGGAAATATGAGACATCAAAAATGACCAAATTTTTAATTGGGCCGATTTCTATGCACGTAAGTTTAGTTTGACGTACGTGCGATAGGATAAACTAGTTTGGCCTAGGCCATACTAGTTTATCCTAAGGGGGTTAGGACAAACTAATTTGGCCTAGGCCAAACTAGTTTATCTTATCGCACGTAGGTCAAATTAGTTTATCCTGATATAAATAAACACACTTCAGGCCAAACTATATATAATATGATATAATAAAGATATAATAAAGAATTATAACTATGATATAATAAAGATTCACACTTCAGGATAAACTAGTACGGCCTTCTTCTTATTCTTCTTGTAGTGCCTATCCGTTTCGGATGTTGGCGACCATCATGGCAATCTCTACTTTTCACACTGCTGCTCTGAAAAGACTTGTAGTGGTTGTGTTGAACCACGTACGTAGATTTTTCAGCCAGGAAATCCTGGCATAAATTCCTATAAATACCTAGGCCTATAATACCTATAATGGCCTATAAATACCTAGGTCATGAGATTCGCATAGGAAAAAATAACCAAACCGTTGAGCTTCTCCGTCGTATAAGACCGACATGGGTAGCATTCGGCAAGCCGAACCATGTTTTAAAATCTTTTAATAACATATCAATATGCCTTAAAAGAAAAACCTTTAATCAGTGTGTTTTATCAATGTTGACTTACGAAGCGGAAACGTTGACCATGACAAGAAGAACAACAATGCAAAAGATCCGTGTGTCTCAAAGGGCGATGGAGCATCCTATGTTGGGCGTTTCACTACGAAACAAGATCCCAAAACCGCCAGCTACGACAGAGATTAGGAGTGGCTGATGCAGTAGAGAGAATGGCAACATTGAAATGGAACTGGACAGGTCACGTGGCTCGAATGACAGATAACAGATGGACAAAACGGATACTCCATTGGAATAGAGACTAAGAGATAATGGCTACCGAAGCAGAGGTCTTTCACCAACACGATGGACTGATGATGGGAATTGGATGCAAGAGGCAAAGGATCGAAATAAATGGAAAATTATGAGGGAGATCTATGTCCAGCACCGGTCAAGAGAATATTGAATGATGATGCAATATGAAGGCCGTAAAATTTAACGGAGAAACTAAATTTTCTGCACTTGTTTCCAATTATTTTAAAACAAATTT
The DNA here is from genome assembly GCF_917563875.1 of Diabrotica virgifera virgifera. NCBI lineage: Eukaryota > Metazoa > Arthropoda > Insecta > Coleoptera > Chrysomelidae > Diabrotica > Diabrotica virgifera. The sequence continues at coordinate 205,492,333 of NC_065444.1, forward strand.
TCAATTTTAGCTAGTCATCAAGTGCATTGTAATATTGAAAAATAAAACTTTTTCGATGTATAATTTTTTTTGTAGGAGCAATATCTCTCGAGTTCTGGGCGAAAATATGGGCGTAAAAAGCAAAAATATTAAATTTTGTTCAGGTTTTGTTAATAATAAATTAAACATAAGGTTTGCGACCGGAACATATCGTGATTATTTATATCGTCGGTTCCCTGCGAAAAGTCACTGACATTTTGTGTGAAATTTACTTAACTACATCTAGTGGTCTACTGTGGGCAGTTTGTTCATCTGTAGAAGTCACTAACTGCAAAACTGAATGGAACATAGTAATTTAGAATTGGTATAAATCATTATATGACATGTAACAAAAATATAAAACTGGTAGAATTCACTAACGGAGTTAACGACTTTTTCCAATAAGATCAATGTGTTATAATATAGGGAATATTGTATGTTAAAAAATCAGTAATGGCAGTTAGTGACTTTTGCCACAATAGTGTTCTCGACAAAACGAGATTACCTAGCTAGGGATGGTTGGAACAGGCGTTTTTCAATAACTGTTACAATCTGTTTCAGTTCCAAAAATTATCTGTTTCAAAAAAACTACTTCAGTTCCAAACTGTTCCAATTCTAACACAGTGTTGCGGCACGTTGCGGTTTGCTGCACTGCACTAGAAGGTGTATCAATCAAGATACAAAAGACAAAAAAGTAACCCAGTTTGGAACTTTATAACCATAGCTGACATTGAAAACAGGATTGCGAAGTGTAATATATGTGTCAGTTACAAAGCTCCTATAAATTATCAATAAACAAACTTAAAAAAATTGATATTGACATTATTAACAGCACAACACCACAACATCAATCTCTGTTAGTAGTAGTTATAAGTACACTCTCCAAAAGATAATACCAAGATTGCAGAGTATGAAAACAACATTGAAAATGGCGGACATGATCCATTGCAACAACCAACGACATCGTCACCTAAACACTCTCGTTGGCGTAAATCAAATCCATCCGAATGGTCTCGTAACGTCGAAAAAAAAATTTACTTGTTTACCATACAGAACTAAAAAAAAAATGTATTAAAATCAGCAAAAGCTCCAAAACCAGTAAAATGTGCATTATGTAAATTTAATAGTCAGGAAAAATTTGATGAGGCGGAGAGATTACATATTTGTGAATCTTTCTGGGCTCTTGCTGATTATAATCGTCAGAAAGACTTTATTTTAAAATTAGTTGAGTGAAAATTACCTGTGAGGCCTATAGTAAATACTCCTAAAAACGCAAATGTAGCAGATCATACTTTTTTGTAAAGAATAATAAAAAATTAAGAGTGTGTCAAAACTTTTTCCAAAAGACGTTGAATATTAGCAATGGGCCCATTAATAAAGCGTTTGAAGGTTGTAAAAATGGAGTTTTTGTGAACGAAGACAAGCGTGGTAAACGCTTTCCAAAAAATAAAACAAAGTCGCTGATATTGACTTTGTCAAAGAACATATTAATATATTTCCTTCAATAGAGTGGCACTACTGTAGAAAAAGTACAAAGAGACACTACTTGGACTCCAAGTTATCTATTCGCAAAATGTACTCACTTTATACTATATTATGTGAAGAAAAAAAAATAAAGTTCCAGTAGGTCATTCAGTATATCGAAAAGTTTTTTGTGAATCGTACAATTTGTCATTTTTTGTACCAAAGAAATACTAGTGCCCTTTGTGTAATAAAGTTTCTGAGGCAAAATTAGCAGGAGAACTAACAGAAGAGCTGAAGCAGCACTTTAATGAGCATATTCAACGAAAAGAAGCAGCCTATGAGGCAAAAACCCATGACAAAATTAGGTCACAAGAAATGCTACATTTATGTCAGCAACATTTGATATGCAAGCTGTTCTTCAGATATCCTCAGGAAATGTATTTTATTATATTACAGCCGTTAACTGTGTATTTACAATTTATGCATTTATGAAGCTACACCTCCAAATGAAGCACACTGTATGGTATGGTCTGAAGTAAATGGCAAAAGGGGTACTAATCAAATTGGCACCGCCTTAATGCAGTGGATTACTGATCTTTCTAAGAGTATTAAAGAAATTTCGTTGTTTTCTGACACATGCGGAGGTCAGAATAGGAACCAGCACATAGCAGCACTTTTTCTCTTTGTGTCACAAAATTCCCACCTGGATGTCATTGAGCATAAATTTTTGGAATCTGGACATTTCTTTATGGAGGTGGACAGTATGCACAGCGCCATCGAGTCAGAAAAAAGCACACCACTGTAACTTCTGTTATGGATTGGATTAATATCATGAAAAGAGCTAGATCCAAATGAAAGAGAAACTCCGCCAATCCGTATCAAATCAAACAGCTTCATTTTTTCGATATGTTGGATTTGAAAGATCTTGCTAAAGTCTTAATAAAAAATCGTTTAAAAGATGAAAATTGGGACACACTTAAATGGCTTTAAATTACGTTTTGAAAAAGCTTGTACACGAGTTATAAAGTTTAGATATGGGTACACTGGACCTTAGGTCAAACTCAATGTAAGTGGAAAAGTTCATCAACCCCATGTTACCGAAATTAAGAAAGCATACCGGAATGCACCGGATTTAACACAGGAACCAGCCGTTGATGAAGAAGACGATGATGAAGAAGCCTTATCAGAATAACAACTTATTTTAACTTGTTATAACTATACTAAATATAATAATAATATTGTCTTAATTTTTAATAAATCATTACTAGCATATGAGCTCTATTTAGTATTTGGAAAAAATCACTAACTGCTTTTTTTGCCAAAAATCAGATGTATTACTAACTACTCTCGGACTATACATAACACTCATTATTCACTTATTGCAGCTTCACTAGAAACAATAAACATGGAAAATATTTTGTCAACGGTTTATTTATAAATTTAAATTATTACTTCAAATTAATATATCTCGAAAACAGTAAAATGTCAGTTAGTGACTTTTCGCAGGGAACCGACGATATAAGGTACATCCTCAAGTTATTCCAGCAAAAAACAGATCCCTATGGAAAACGTCCATTATAGTCCGCTTTTGGGCAAATCTCGCCTAGATTATTAATCTGGACTACATAAATAGTTCAGGACGCATCTGTTTTGAGATGGATGTTGAGAGGTAACTCATATTTTTTGCAGAAATTGCTTGGAAATAACTCATACAATAATAATTGAGTGATCCTCGCCCTCAAAATTGTACGGAACATTGTTCAAATAATCAAAATGTCAAAAAATGAAGGAAATTTCGAATTTTTTCTTCGTTTTTTGATTACAACTTTAAAAGTATTCATTTCCAAGAAAAGATGCATTAACATAAAAGTTGCGTAATTAAATTTCCTATAAGATGGGATTAGTTAAAAATTTTAAAAATTGTCACCCTTGTTGCAAAATAGCAATAATTGCGAAAAAACTATAAAAAAACAAGTACATATTCGCATTTTACTTTTTTCAACCATTTATGCTACACTTAGGACCTTCATAGTTAATCCAGAAAAACACTGTGATACATTAAAACAATACAGTAAACTTCATTAAGATCGGTTTAACAGTTTTTGCAAAATAAATTGTGAAATCCAGCTTTTGCAAAAAATGCAATTTTTCAAAATTTTGCAGTACTTAAAATAAAGTAAATAGCAAGTTTAAATTACACATTTTTTTACATATAAAATAACATTTGCAATTTGCAAAATTAAAATCGGTTATTTACCACGGCTCAAGAATGTTTTTAAATAAACATTAATTTTTTGTGCTACGCGCAGGACAGCGGATACGTTTGCTCTGATTGGGCATTCCAATGACCTGTCAAAAATTATCAAATATTGCGGGTGTGGACAAACAAATGTGTTGTTGTTAATAATTGCTAAGTTGGTGTTTTAGTTTTTATTGTTTTGAAAACAGAGACAAAATTAAGTTTATACTTGTAGTAATTTTTAAAATAGTTTTTAAAAGCAACAGGTACTTAAGTGTAAATATTTTAGCATTGTAATGAAAAATTATATATTCTATTTGAAAAATGTAAAATGTTCGATTTTCACAAGTTAATTTCCAACAAAATTTCTACCAATCTTTATGTAATATATTTCTTACTCTATATTTTGTTGTATTTTAATATTTTAATTCCACAAAAATCAAACTAATTTGATTATTGTTTGTGAAATATTGTTTAAACAATTGCACATATTTAAAAATAATAAACTATTCTCTAAGTTAAAATATATGAACAAATAAAGTGTTTGCTAAAAAGAATATTATTTCAAAGGACAGAGTATGTGTTTTTATTTTGCAATAATCAAATTTATTTATTTATATCAAAATGTACTAAAAATAAAAATTTATCAATACGTGATTTGTAATTTTCGCTTCGTCTTTGCAAAGCCAATGACGTCAACTTTGCAAAGTAACAAGACACTTACTCAACACACACACACACTACACATGATACTAGGTACCTAACTGCAAAAATTCACCGTACCTACTATGCCAATGGCCATTAGTTGTCGAGGCATTAGATAAATAAAAAAAAATTCGTTTCGAGTTACATTAGTTAAAAAAAAATGATAAAAATCGCTTCACTTGAACCAAACATAATGCAATTTTTTTATGTTTCCATTTTGAAAGTTAGATCTCATTTTTTTTTCAGCTCAACAATTAGTATTTTTTACTGATCCGGAATATGTTTATTAATTTTTTTAAGGTGTTTGTGATTTTCAAACATTATGAAAGTTTGAACATAGAAAGAGCTTCAAATGACAAACATTCTAGCGCAAGAAAAATTCACCTATTGTTTATACTTTTCTTGTAAATGGCATTCAACTTTAAAAGTCTGTATTGCGGAAACTACTAACTTTTTTTAAAGAAGCGTTTTTCAAAGACCTTTCCAATGAGCTTTTATAAATTTAATTTGAGTGCGTAGTTTAAAAGATATTTTATTTGTTTATAAGCAAAAAATTAATATTTATTTATAAAAATTCCTGACGCTAAGCTAATTAACCGATTTTAATTTTGCAAATTTCAAATGAAAGGTACAGCGTTCTTCTATATGCAAAAAAAATCAACTTGCTATCTGCTTTATTTTCAGTCCTGCAACAATTTAAAAAAATGCACTCTTTGTGAAAGCTGAATTACAAAATTTATTTTGCAAAGTCTATTGCACCGATCTTAATTAAATTTATAGTGTTGTTTTATTATAATATCATATGGTTTTCTTGGTAAAATATGAAGGTCTTAAGTGTAGCAGAAATGGTTGAAAAAGGTAAAATGCCAATACTTGTTTTTTTTATGTTTTTCGCAATTATTGCTATTTTGCAATAAGCGTGACAATTTTTAAAAATTCTTGCCAATCCTCTCTTGTAGGAAATTTAATTACGCAACTTTTAGTTTAGTGCAACTTTTCTGGGAAATAAATACTTTTAAAGTTATAATCAAAAAACGAAGAAAAAGATCGAATTTTCCCTCATTTTTTGACATTTTGATTTTTTAAACAATGTTCCGGACCTTTTTGAGTGGGAAGATAGCTTAAATATTATTATATGAGTTATTTTCAAGCAATTTCTGCAAAAAAAAATATTAATCACCTCTTAACATCTAAATGTACTAATATTTTTACTTATACGCCCTGGTCTAGAAGGCATTAGTAAGGAAATTAAGTTTATATTAAACAGTTTTCAGAGACAAATTAGGAATGTGTGAATAAATTCAGATAGACAACGCAGTCGAGACAATTTTCTGAATGGTTTTGTCATTGTATTCTCAATATAACGACATGATAGTTTAAGTTTGTATCGGAATAACTCAATCTGACTTCAAAAATATATCGTTATAGAGCATAGAATGTATAAATATTTTATGTAGTTTTAACTTCTCACCATTATTCGAGTATCTTTACTGTCTTATACTTTATACGAAGCCAAAGTTCAACGCTCTCCTCGCCAAATTTTACACTCAATCAATATTTTGCTTTTATGATCCGCAAGCATTTTTAAGTCCCAGATTGAAATCATCATTCTTCATTAAATATTTAAACAGGCATTTGACTGTATAATGAAGCTTGAATTTTGTGGGGAAGGTGCAATGTTGTTCCGCCAAACCCTAAGGGAGTGATGAAAGCTACCCCGCCTGGCATAAATCACAACTTATAGACATACTGTATAGTATAATGCAAGGGTGCATACGTGGGTTTTTCGGGTAGGGTTTTAAAACAGTGATACAATAAATTTTGGATAACTAGAAAAATTTATTGGGTATGAGGTACACACTGGCTAGTTGTCTCTGTATTATGAATAAGACCTAGTAGTTTATATTATGTATTGTAATAATCATAATACAGGCTAATTGTATACGAACATTTGTGATACTTTATATTTTTAATGTGAAAAAAAAATCAGTAAAATTGTAATATTTTTCACAAATGCTTGTAGTCTCCAAGTGAATGTTTTGCTTGTGTTTAATTGTTTAATGTAAAGTTTCGATGTTAACAAAAAATTTAGTTTTTATAAAATGTATATTCAATTTAGAAAATAGGGGTGACAATCCTTTAAATGTTATAAAGTTAAAGAAAATTTACATGTTTATATGAAATTAATTGTGATGCTTAAAATAGTAAAATCTAGAAATATTTTTTTTAAAAATTGCCTTTAAAAAATACAACCACATAATATAGAATGACAGCAGTAATTCTCATGTTAGTGATCCCATAGCGAATCACGAGAAAAAAATAAGGAAAATCCACATGATACTATCCCGATTTGATAAGTATTTGGTCTTATATTTAGTTTACTCTCAAAATGAATATTAAACTCTGATTTTATATGTATGTTATTTTTTATTTTAATACATAAATTATGTATTCTCGATACGTTCGTGGTATTTTCTTACTAATGGTGGTATCTTTTTTCATTGATTTCCTATTTTAATATGGGAACCACATCCTACTGCATTCTGCCGAGGAATTAGCGACGCAAATTGTTTCATTTAACATAATTAGAGCCGCTTCTTTGATTTTTGTCTTTTTACTATCTGATTCTTTCAGGACTATACTTATAGCTTTTCACTGAACCTTATGTTCATTATGCCATGCGTGTTGACATTATTTGAGATCAATCAAATTCTTTATTTTTAATATAAGATTTATGTTATTATTCTAACGTTTCTAACTTATTCTAATAGTGTGGAAGGTACTGTCAAATTTTTACGGTGATTTTAGCACGAATTCTATGAATTTATTTTGGTAGATAGTACTTCTTTGATAACGAAAATGTCTGTGAGCTGCCTCGACTCCGGGGCTTTTAGGCAAGAAAAGATAAAATTTTAAAGTAGATGGACAAACTCTACAACTTATATGTCAAATATTTATCTTCATGCCTTACATCCATAATGGCCTAGTTGTTAAAATACCTGGCTCCTGGCTTTCACCCAGGCAAGTTGGGTTCGATTCTATTCGACAGTAACAAAAATGCTTTTCTTCTTCTTCTTCTAAGAACAAATTTTCATTGGAACACGTACATAAAGGCATAAAAATGCAAGTGGTACCAACTTTTAATAAAATCAAACAATAGCAGATAAATAAAAATTATGACAGAATTCAGCACAATCTAAGAAAGGTGGACGGAAGAGAAGTTGGCCTAAAAGGTTGTAAAAAATCGAAATAGTTGAAACCATTTTAAAACAAGTTGTGAGAGACGAGAAATGGGATATAAATTTATGAAAATGTTAAGTGAGGGAATGCAAAAAATCTATAATATCCTTAAGCATATAAAAATTCATGTAAAATGTGTTTTAATGTAACTAATGCTACTTTTTTTCTGTAAGTTATGTACAAACAAAAAGTACCTACCTAGAAATTTAAGTGAGATTCAGATAATTTAAAGTTAATATTAGTTAAGATACAGGTAAAGACATGCCTTTCATTTTTTTAGTCAATATATAAGTAACCAATAAGAACTAGGGTTGGGGTGTATAAACTTCAACTAGTTTACGTGTCAGAGTTGATATATGCCGATGACCTGGTAATTGTGGCAAAATCAGAAAAAGACTTGCAAGTAAATGTGAATGTTTGGAATGAAGCCTTTAAGAAATTTGGGATGAAAATAAATATTGAAAAAACAGAAGCTTTAGTAATATCGAAAACTCAAGAAAATATAAATGTAAAGCTGAATAATGAGACCATTACACAAGTAGGATCTAGGGGGATCACAATAGATTCAAGTATCTAGGATCAACAATTAATGGGCAAGGAAATATAGAACCAAAAATAAACAGCAGGGTAATGAGTGCAACAAAATTATACTATGCACTAAATTAAAGTTTAATCAGGAAGAAAGAAGTAAGCCTGAAAACAAAAATAAAAGTATTTCAAACTGTATACGAGCCGGTGCTACTCTACGGTAGTGAAACGTGGAAAGTGAACGACAACATATGTAGTAAAATTCAAGCATGCGAAATGCGATATTTACGTGCGGTATCCGGGGTGACCAGACGTGATCGTATAAGAAATGGGGACATACGTGAAAGGTGCGGTGTTGGAAGGACCTTAGACAGACTTGAAACGAAACAGTTATCGTGGTTCGGACATATGGCGAGAATGAGTGAAGGTAGAACTGTAAAGAGGGTATGGAAAGCGGCATCTGACAACAAACGACGAAGAGGCAGGCCAGCAAGAACGTGGAACGCAAATATTGGAAAGGCTTGCGTAAAAAGAAATATTGGGTGGAGAGAAGCAGAAAGACTAGCTACTGACCAAAAGGCATGGAGACGTCTGATTTCTCCACTTACCTCGACACCGTAAGGTACAAGAGGACGGCTTAAGTAAGTAAGGAAGTAATAAGTAACCAATATACTTTTTATGTTGGGAAAAATGTTAAAAATCCAAATTGTAAAATGGTGTTTGGTACATAAACACAGATTGGATTTTTCTTTACTTTTGCTAAAATTTTAATGGCACGATTTATTGAGAAAATATATTTTTAAATTATAATATTCTATGTCGCCAATACCCTTTTTATTTACCTACTACCATTTAAATTTTAATGTAACTTTTCCAATTTTCAGTGAAATTTTCCTGTGGAACCCCCTGAAAAACATTCGACGCGCGGAACTGGTGATGAGACCCTTCAAATTACTAAATAGACTAACAGTTGAACATATGTGATAATGTTGCTTATAATGTGTGGCATGGATTTATTGATGTTGGTGTGAGTATTGGCATTATGTAGGTAATCAATATCATAAACATGCACTGCAGGTTTTATTGGTACAAGTCCACATTATCAGTTGAAACAAAAAAATTTAATTTTTGTCTGTTATTTTAGCGAAACCTACAGGTAATAAACGTAATTTTTATGTTCTCTTTTAAAAAAATATCTTAGTATATCTTCTTTCAGCAAAACTCGATTGTCAGATATAATCCAGGAGAATAGTGTTAATAAGCAAAGAAATCTAAAATTGTACATATTTTATTTAAACAAATTAATATTAAATATGTTTTGGGAATAAACTAGAAAAGGGTCTCCAAAAAATGGATATAACTTTGGCGAAGAAAAATGGATGAGAAGAAGGTGCGACGAAATGGAGGAAATAATAAGTAGGTATTTTATCTAGTTACGACTTATTCAATGTGAATAAGAAAGTAAGAGAAATGAGCAGCTTATTTGAAAAACTGCTTCCCTGTAGTGGTTGACAATACATAATAGCAAAACCATTGTCAATATAATGAGAACGAAATAAGAAGAGAAATGCAACTATATCATTGAACTACTATATTTGAGCAACTACTACACACAACGCAAAAGTCTACGGATATTTTCATAATTTATCAATACCAATGACAGCATGACCATATAAATTTGCTTGTACTATAATTGTTGATACAGACACTTACTTCTTATCAAAAAAAAATTGTAAAACTGATAGCAATACGTGTTTTAGAATGTTTTTTATAAGGGACAAAAAAATCGACATTTTTATGTTTTGTTTATTTTTAATTTAAGTCACTTTATACCATTCTTGCTTAATAGGTGAGTTAAATATATTGTCTTTTTACCATGCAACGACAACATTTAACGTTGGAAGAGATGAATAGAGCCGTGGGCCTCCTTCAAGCTGGTATGCGACAAACTCAAGTTGCTGACCAGCTGGCTGTCTCCCAAAGCGTAGTAAGTCGTTTGTGGCGTCGGTTTAGAGACACTGGGAGTCCAGCCGAGCAACATCCAGGACGTGGTCGCTCTACAACCGTCGCTCAAGACCGATATTTAATTTTAAATGCCAGAAGGATGCCAAAAGTCACAGCACCCGAGTTGGTTAATGAAATACAGCTTGCACATAATGTAACAATTAGCCGCAGTACTGTGAGGAATCGTCTCCATGGAGCCAATCTTCGTATTCGGCGACCACCGAGATGTCCACCTCTATCTAGAGGCAATCGCGCTGCAAGATTAACCTGGTGTCAAGAGTTTCAGAATTGGACTGACAATGACTGGACCACAGTTTTGTTTAGTGACGAGTCTAGATATGGATTTCATCCAGATTCTCGTCGGACAAGAGTTTGGAGACGACCCGGAAATGGAGAACGATTACGACATCTTCAAGAAGTGTATGCATACAGTGGTGGTACATTAATGGTATGGGACGGAATCATGATTGACGGAAGAACTGACCTCATTTTCTCACGTGGCTTTCTCAGAAGTCAGCAATATTTGGACACTATTCTTGAACCTGTTGTGCACCCGTTTGCTGCTGCTGTTGGAGAAAATTTGTTACTTTAGGCATGATAACGCTCGACCACATGTTGCCCATATTGTAACAAACTGTTTGAATAACGAGGGTATTGATGTATTGCCGTGGCCAGCACAATCACCGGACTTGAATCCCATTGAGCATGTATGGGACATGCCCCAACGAAGAATTACTCCACATATGGGCAATATCTACAATGAGTTTCAATTAAAAGAGCTTCTGAGAGAACAATGGACACAACTACCTCAAGCAGACATTAACAATGTGATTCGGAGCCTGAACAGTAGATGTAGAGCTGTGATAAACCAACGTGGTGGCCATGCTTTATTTTAAGTTTATATTTCGTATTTTTGACATTTTATGGTGGTATGTGAAACATGGGTGATTTGCAATAGATTTTTTTCTCCAATTTTCTGTTTTTTTGCAATTTATGGTTTTTGACATATTAAACAACAATTTAAACTACAAATTTTGTATTACTTTTTTTAAGTTGATTACAGATAAACAAAATACGTCTATCTATAAAAATATCCCTAGACTTTTGCGTTGTGTCTATATTTGAAAAGGTGTTAACCTCTATAATTTGGTCCCTATAAAAAATATAAAAATATGCGTCAAATGAGTAATATGTCAAATCTATCTATAAGGGGGACATTTTTGAGTCCAGTTTTAAACTACATCACATCAACACTCTAGCGGGGGCGCACACAACCCCCAAAATATTTAACGGAAAGGGAGTTAAGTGATACCTCATTTTAAAGCTCGTTCAATTACCTTTTCAAAAATACGAAATACATTATATTTCTTTTCATTACTTTTGAAATAATCTTGGACTTAATACTCCAAAAATATTTTGTTCAAGTTCAAGTATTTTGACCGTTCAAGTATTACGTAACGCAGGTTGGGGGGGGGGTCAAAAGTCTTAAAAAATTTCGTTACGTAATAGTTAAACGCCCATTACAGTGCGTTACGTAGGGGGAGGGGGGGGGGGGTCAAAATCTTCAAAAATCGCGTTACGTAATACTTGAACGCTCCCTTAATATCTTTACGATTTTACTTAATTTTTCCAAAAATACTCCGAAAAATACTCAATATTATACTCTAATATTCAAACCAAAACTTAGAGTTCAATACTCCAAAACATCTTTTGGAGTTCTGAGCTCGATGAAGGTACTTATTATCTTTACGGTATTACATACTTGATTTTTCCAAAAGTAGTAGGTAAAAAGAACTAAATGTATGTGGATTTTTAAAAGGTAGTTGAACGACTTTTAAAATGGGGAATCACTCAACCCCCTTTCTAGTAAAGATTTTGAAGGATTGAAGTAATTTTATTGAAAACTGGTCTACAAAATTTCCTTCAGCTACTTTTTCAAAAATGCCACATACATTATAGCTATTTATTTTCAGTACCAACTTTTGGAAAAATTAAATAAAAAAGTATTGAACTCCAAATGCAATTTTTTTGAGTATTGAGTGTTTTAAGTAGTCTTTTTTTTTGGAGTATTTTTGAAAAGGTCAAGCGTAACTATATTAAATATCGAGTTCAGAATTCCAAAATTTTTTTTGAGTTTTTAGTACAAAATTTTTCCAAAAGGTTTGAAAAGAAATACAAAGTATGGGTATTTTTGAAAAGGTAGTTGAACGATCGTTAAAATCATATATCACTCAACACCTCTCTCCATTAAAGATTTTGCGAGTTGTGGCTGCCTGCCTAGAGAATTGATGTAATTTAGTAGACAACTGATCTACAAATTATCCCAGATAAATTTTTTAGATTTTTTATAGGGACCAAATTATAGAGGTTGGCACCCTTTCAAATTGACACACTATATTTACATCAGAGTTGTTTGACGATGAGAGAAATAATAATGTTGAATTCTACCAAAATTTTATTAACATGCCGGTCCAGAAGCTATGAAATCATAATGTAGGTAGGTAAAATATGTTAAGGGCATAGGCGCAAAATGTTGCCTCTAAAAATGTTCAATGTAGTTTAAATGATTTTATTTTTTCGATTCCTGAGAAAACTAATAAATATTTCTGAAAAATTTAAATGCAGATTGAAGGACTTCATTATTACCGAGAGTCGAAAGTCCCTTAGAATAACCAAAAAGTTCTTTTGAATGAGTTATTTGAAATTAAAAGTCACACAAAATTTTCTCTATTTTTTTACCCCTGCAACTTATTACAATAAACACTACAGAAGTTTTCATGGACTTTGGGCCCTCGGTAGTAACGTAATCTTTCATTTTGCGTTTAATTTTTTCAAAAAATTCTTATTAGTTTTCTTAAAATTCGAAAAAAAAATGAATGCATTTCAAGCACATTGAAAATTTAGACAGGTGACATTTTGCGCCTATACCCTTAAATAAAAAATGCTATAATTAGGAAACACACCGACTGAGATGCTAAAACTAATAAATGAGAATAACATAAAAATAGTAGTAAAATCTTATAATACATCAGACAGCACCTTCACTGGAGTGATTCCCACACACTGGCTCAACCTAAAGTGCAACGCTAGGAAATGCGCATCAGGATATTGATTAATTAGCCGAATGTACTACCCTCTTAAGAAATTCTAAGAATATTTCACAAAAAAATTAAGCACAGATGCAAATAACTTCATTTTCTGATAAGTCTTCAATTTCAACTATTTATTCATTATTTTCATCTTTGAGTTACACTCTACGTCCAACTTTTTTATGTTTTCTTACTTCTATTCTTTTTTGGTGTTTCCCACTCTCTCACTTTTGGTGGTATCTAGTCGTTATAAATTTTTATTTCGTTAAATATATAACTTGAAAGGGAATTTATGATTATTTAGTTGGAAGAAAATTCTAAATTAATGTATAGTCATATCATTGTTTTAATTATTTGGACAAAATAATAATGGTGTGCTGGTATTCAAAGGGACGATAGCGTTGGTTAAAAAACTGGAAGATAAGTACACATTCAGAAATAACAGGGAATCATGACACAAGATTATCAAGTGATTCATCACTCATCGAGAATCAAGTGATTAAGGGGGTAGGCGCAAAATCTTGATTCAATGCCATTTAAATGCATTCATTTTTTTCGAATCCTGAGAAAACTGATATGTATTTTTGAAAAATGTAAACGCCGAACGAAAGATTACATTTTTACCTAGGGCGGAAAGTCCCTTAAAACTTCTATAACGTTTATTTTAACAAGTTACAGGGGTGAACAAAAAAGAGAAAATTTAGTGTGATTTTTAATTTCAAATATATCATTCAAAAGAAACTTTTTCTTTATTCTAAGGGACTTTCGGCCCTTGACAATAATGTAGCCTTTCATTCTGCGTTTAAATTTTTCAAAAATATTTATTAGTTTTCTCAGGATTTTCTCTACCCCCTTAAATATAAATTATAAAAACTTTTGATATCATATCGTTTTGCACATTTATTGATTGTGTGTTTATAAAGAGGGGATGGCATAATTGCACATTTAATGATAAGAACGTTTTCCCAATTTTATGCACTTTAAAGTAGATAAAAATTCCCTGTAAGAAACAGTAGTTGGTCGTCCTTTTTTTTAATTAAGCTGGTGTTCATCCCACCACGCATAGATAACTAGTATATGTATGAAAAACTTACCTGGACCCGCGATTCCGTAAGACCAATCCTCATGGCTATTTCTTCTCTCATGAATATATCAGGGTAGTGGGTTTTAGAAAAGCATCTTTCTAATTCATTGAGTTGAGCAGGCGTAAACCGCGTTCTGTGCCTTTTTTGCTTCGAAGGCTTGTCGCCGTCGTTCGAGCTATTGCTTAGTGAGCCACCGATGCCTGAGAGACCGCCGTCGCAAAGGCCTCCGAGACGAGGTTGATCGAGAACCTTCAAGTCGGCCTGGTGTCTTTTTATATCTTCTCCGCACATCTCTTTGATCCCTGCAAGTATTATCTCTTACAAACGAATTTAATGAATGAATGAATAAAATTATAAAATTATCAGGAGAACGACAATGTTTTAGCTCGGGAACACTGCAGCGATTAGTGATGAGCGAGACTGGTCTTGGTCTTGCGGTCTTGGTCTTGGTCTTGCAGCAAGACCAAGACCAAGACCAAGACCGCCTTTTGGTTGCAAGACCAAGACCAAGACCAAGCTTGCAAGAACAAGACCAAGACCAAGACCGAACATTGCAAGACCACGCAATACCAAGACCAACCTGCAAGACTCTTGCACCTTTTTGAGAAAAATTGGATTTTATTATTTAACTTTATTTTTTAGTTCAATAATATATACTGACATTGTAAGGAACCTTAAACAATATCGAATTTTTAAAATACATAATATTTTGGTTATACTTTTAAGTCGTTTTGATTAAGTCACACGGTTTGCATTTTCTCCACCTTCAAAGTGTCCAGAAGGCAAGTTTTCAAACGGCGAGAGTTCAAGGACAATTGAAATTACTTGTAAGACAAAAAAAATGTAATTATAGATAGGGTAATCCATTTAAAAAAAAATGCAATTAAAAACGGTTTTTATGTACCAGTAGTTTTCGTTTTTTTATGTAATAAAGATACTGACACTTATTTCAATTCTTTTCGAATAGTCGAGAAAAAATATAGGTGGTTAAATGTAAAATTAATACAAAAAATATCATAATAAATTTTGAAAAGGGATTCACAATGCTGTGAAAGCATTGTGGCCTGAATAAAAAATAACTGGTTGTCGATTGTAATGTGTCAAGCTTGGTATCGCAAAATCCAAAGCTTAGGCTCAGTTTCTGAATATAGTGACAAAAATTCCGATACTGGGGAATTTTTTAAATTATTTTTTGGATTAATTTTTTACAATCAACGAAAGTTGGAAGTTGAGTTATTTGTGAAAATCCCGGATGACAAACGCGTAAAGAAGTTTACTGATTTCATAGTTAAAAACTATTTGGAAGAAGCTAGGTTTTCCCCAGAAAGGGCCAGTACTACAAATAGTATGTGCCGCACTTGAAATGCATGCGCATCATTTCAGTGTGTTTTAAATTCTAGTTTTTACTACCCACATCCGAATATTTTCAACTTTTTAAATGTCATAATGGGTATTCAATCCAAAAATATGTGAAAATAAAAAGTGCGAATAACTCGTGTTACGAGAGCAATGCAGTTTAAATAAAATTAAAGAACAACAAGATAACAAATTACATAATTAAACGTTTATAACTCCCCATTAGGTATAGTTATAGTTATTATGTTATAGTATTAGGTCTATAAATAGGTATGGTAAATATGAACGTATTTACTAAAAAGTAAGTTTTAGTTAGTTTATAAAAAAAGTTAATTATATTAAATAATGATTAAATAGAGTAAAAAATATTTGATTTTTGTGTTCTCTTAAAAAAATTTAATTTATGTTCTTAAATTTGACCCTCGTAGGATAAATACTACAGTGTTCGAGTGAAAGGGGCAGATCATTATCTGTTAACAACTATAAACCGTTTATCCCTTTTCGTAAAATCCGTGAATTGAAGGTCCCCGACCATTTGTGGCACCTTTAAGAAGCTCTTTTTCTTTAACATTTTATTAAAATACAGGGGCAATAAACAATAATCCAGACTCAAGACATGGTCTGAAGGCAGGCAGCAGGTATCGACAGCATGCAAAACACAACGTGACACAACCGAAGACCGGCAATTGCAATAAGGGTTGTAAATGCAGATTTTTCCTACTGATAAACATTACCATTTTAAAAATATACTCTAATCTCTTTATATAGAGAGAAATAATTAGGTCATTAGGTGAATGTATAATGTTAAAATTGGTATCCGTTTGAAACTACATTCTACATTCTGTTAAAATTTTAAAGCAAAAAATATAGTTTCGTTCTTCACATCTTTATTTATTTCAATGTACATTTTATTCGAAATTGTTTGGTTCAAATTATTACTACCAAAAAAGCAAGACCAGCAAGACTCTTTCAGCAAGACCAAGACCAAGAACAAGACCGGCTTGTGCAAGACCAAGACCAAGACTGCCTTTTAGCTGCAAGACCGAGACCAAGACCGAGCTTGCAAGAACAAGACCAAGACCAAGACTAGCCTGGTCTTGGTCTTGTTCTTGTTTTGCTCATCACTAGCAGCGATGCTTTTATAATGAGACAAGTTCATGAGAAATTTTTAGAATACAAAAACCGGCATATTTATGTTTTGTCGACCTTAAGAAGGCATGCGATAGGTTATGATTATGATTAAAGGATGCTATCCACTTATTGTACGCAATAGAGATACCTTCAGGAATTATCAAACCGATCGAAAATATTTACCATAACAAGAACTAACTGGCCCAATTGAAACTGACAATGGGGTAAGACAGGGATTCCTTGAGTCCTTTATTGTTCAACCTGATCATTGAGAAAATAATAAAAAAATTAAGAACTAAAAAAGGATACCACATGGGATAAAAACAACTCAAGCTAATTAAATGTGTTATGCAGACGACGCAATACTAATATCTCAAAGCGAAGATTATTTACAACGTATGCCGTATGCTGCTATTGCTGCTGCACCACTTATTTAATGTAATTGCCAGAACAGTGGCGGCTTGTCCTGTGAGGCATTGCCTCACCAGTATATCAATCGACTACTTACGTTATTTCGTTGTTTCATAATCAGTTTTTTAAATATAATTTCCTCTTCTTCTTTTGCCCTTTAAATCGTCCAATTTTGAACATAGGCTTCCCCCAGTTTCCTCCATTCGCTTCTGTTTAGTGCTCTCTGTTTCCAGTGCGTTCCTCCTATCTTTTTAATGTCGTCTCCCCATCTCATCTGGGGTCGTCCTCTTGCTCTCTTTCCACCTATTGTCCACCTATTGTATTGTATTGTATTCCACCTATTGTTCGTTTGTCTAGCGTTATGACCTGCGAAGCTCCATTTTAGCCTGGCTATATGTTGGCCAGTTGTTTTGCTTTTTGTCTGTCAATTCTACTCCTAACATTGCTCTCTGCATGGCTCTTTGTGTCTTCATTATTTTATCCATGTTTGCCTTGGTCAAGGTCCATGTTTGGCATGCGTATGTGAAAATTGGGAGTATGCACTGGCCAAACACTCTTGTTTTTAAGTATTGTTGTATTTTTTTATTCTTTAGGGCTCATTTTAATTTTCTTTCCAAATCCTGCCCAGGCTAATCTGACCCTTCTTTTTACCTCCGCTGTTTGGTTTTCCTTATTTATCTTTATCATCTGTCCCAAATATATATAATCATTAACTGCTTCTATTGTGGTGTCGTTTAGTATTACGTTTCTATTATCTTGTGTATTTGTCATTGTTTTTGTTTTGGCAAAATATAATTTAGCTTTTTGAAATTTCCTAAATAACTTTATTTTTATGAAAAAAATTAAAAACGGTACGGCCCTGACTGTTTATCTTTGTATCCGTCTTCCACGTGCCAGTATTATATGCATCTATGCATCATGCATCTCATTCCCACTTTCTCAAATCATTACAGTTGAAGCTAGCCTCACACCATCATTGTCTAGCATACTACCGTTTCTTAAAATGGGACAACGACAATAGTAAAACCGGCAAAATTTGAAAAATGTGCCACCGATTCTGGGAACAAAATTCATCTATCCTTGAGGCCGGCCTCAAACACGTGTTTTTTACTTAAGATTCCACGGAACGGAATAGGAATAGGAATAGCCGAACTCATGATAGCCGACAACCCTGGTTGTCGTAGTATCATGGCCGAACTGAACCGACTACAAGCACAACTCGATTGCAGATCATAGCTTTCTATGCATACGCAGTATATGCGAATGGATTATTATACTTTGGAAGTTTATGGAATATTATGGATATGTATTTAAAACATTGTTCATTTAAAATCATTGTTCATTATCACCTAATATATTGTTCTGAAGCTATTTCTTTGTCGCATTTATGTAATTTATTATTCTAAATGGAAAATAAGCCACAATTTAACTTAAAAAATCATTTTATTAACGTTTCCACTTCCACATCGGACGTTTACAAACAAAAGTAGTTTTTAAGCCTTTCAGAGATGTTGTATTTTGTGTTTGTTTTTTTTTGTAAAATATATAACTAATAAATTATTTTTCTTTATTTATTTGTTACATTTACATACAAAAGTAGTTTTTAAGTGTTTCAAGAATGTTGTATGTGTGTGTTTTTTTGTAAAAATTTTTTAACATCACAAAATCGACTTTCCGGCCATTAAAGAGAAGCTAACCATAATAATAAAATTCCTCAGGTGTAGTGTGCCTCACCACCTTCTACTATCACGAGCCGTCCCTGCGCCAGAAAATTGAAAAATTGGAAAATTGAAATTATTTTTCCCAAAACAAGACAAAATGCATGGTTATAACAGCTAACTTGCTTACTTAAGATGTAAATTGGAGTTGGAGGGTCAGAACAAGTGATGGGGTTTAAAATATCTGAGCATGGCACTCATAATATCTAGCTACGGCTACGGAAATCTCGAAACAAAAATTAAAGAAGAATTGAATAGGTCAAACCGAGTTGTAGATCGCCTGAATGAAACAATATGAAGAAATTGAAATATCGGGTAAGAATATTTATTAACCTGTAATTAAAAGAAAAATAATAATGTTTTGGCGACTCCGTAGCTGAATATACCTACTCCTGTACACGTCGAGGCATTAACAAAACAATAAGAGGTCAATTGTTGTTGCTGCTGGTAAAAAGAATGAATTTGTATTTGAAATTGAAATCTCAATTAGTGTGGATATTCTTTAATCCTCAAAAAGTCGCAGACGCAGATTGTCTGGTTGCGGCTAAACATCGAGAATGCCAAGTATGTAGAAAGTAGATCTCAAACCAATGGTACAATCAGCATCGACAGTGAGAATGTTAAGAAAGTCGATAATTTCAAATAATTGGACTCTACCATCAGCAGCAAAGGAAATACAACCACAGACAGACGATCTCACAATAACGCAATACGACTAAAATTGGGCCAAGTGACTGGATTATTGTACGATTATCGAATGTTTGATCGACTCAAGCCAAAAGTATACAAATACACCAGTTAATAATAGGGAAAAAATCATCGATTTCACGTAAAAACGTTAAACAGGGTTTTGAAGATTTTAAACGATAGATGAGGGATAAATGATTATAATTCCCTGAACAAGTACAGCTAATTTTTCTTCTTCTTTTTTTTAAACAGTTACAAAGAATGAAAAACTCAGTTTTTTGACTATAAAACGTTTCTTGTGCATTTTAGAAAAAAATGTTTTAAATAAATATTGTAGATCTTAAAAAGTTCTTTAATTTGGTGGGACACATATTGAAATATATTAACAATTGACCGAGATAATTGTAAGAAACTCTCATTTTTTCACTAATTTGTATTTACAATAAAACTGTATTTTTTGCACAACAATATTTAACTTAACTACTTTAAACTATGCTAATTAATGGGTTTTTTCAGTGTGCTAAATTTCAACCAGATCGACCAAATCGTTTATAAGTTATTCAATTTGATTTTCCCAGAGAGCATATTGTTTAAACAACTGTTCTTGCCCTAACAGTGACTCTAGAGATATTTTACAAAT
Organism: Diabrotica virgifera virgifera; assembly: GCF_917563875.1. NCBI lineage: Eukaryota > Metazoa > Arthropoda > Insecta > Coleoptera > Chrysomelidae > Diabrotica > Diabrotica virgifera. The sequence goes on from NC_065444.1 coordinate 205,512,648, forward strand.
CGCAATCGATTAGGTACTTGAGACTTTAATTTTAAGATGTATTGAAAATGTTTTAAGATTTTATCAAAATTGTTATTTAAAAAACCGTCTGAAAAATACCTTACTTTTTAGGTTATAAACAATTAGAATAACTTTGACAGTTTTTATGTTACACGCTTGTATGTATAGTAGGCTCACTGAAAAGCTGGTAAAAAATACACATTAAAATAATATAAAGGATTTTATATGATTAATAGAAATCAAGTTAGATTTTTTTTTTTCAATAAATCATATTTACATTTTTTATAAACATTAAGAGCTGAAAATTGAATAAGTTGTTTAAGAAAATCTATGTTTTATGACCCACTTCATAGATTGCATAATATGCAGTGAAAACATAAAAAGTCATGACTCGTTAAACTGATGGTACTCGTGAAACACCGCCAACGAATGTTAAGCTGAGAATAGCTTCGTTTTATTTTTTAGAATGGAATCCCAATTTGAAAAACGTTGAGAAAATTTGCAGTTTGCTATTACTTACTTTAATTTTACAATAATTTCCTAAGAATTACTTATATTTTACTAATCAAAGTATATTATTTATTTAAATATACAATAATAATTAGCTTAGGCCCATAAATTAAATTGGTTGAAAACACGATCTTATCCATAAAACAAAAAATATTTTTAGCAGTTAGTAAAAATAAAAAGCAATTGATTCAACTTTTATGCGCAGAGCTCAACAAATCTGGGTACCGAACTAAAGTAGCAGATGAAGATGCAGACGTATTAATAGTGCAGACAGCTCTTTACGAACATATAGTCCGTCCGCTATAACTTTTCCCATGCGGTACGATTCATTTTCAATCAAATTAAGTCAAAACAGAAAGTGAAACGTACGCCGGTGTGTGTAGTATATAGTATACAGTATACAAAATGTATATAACACATCGACGTTCGTTTCAATTCATGTTTTGACTTTATTTGATTGAAAATGAATCGTACGGCATGGGAAAAGTTATAGCGGACGGACCATACATATGAACCTGACAAAACCGTTGTAATAATAATTGGTAATGATACCGATATTTTCATACTCATAATATTGGCGGAACTCTGCTCCGGACAATAACATTTATTTTGAAAAATAAAGGAGAAAAGGAAAAATCTATCTATTATACTTGTAATAGTTTTAAACATTCTTATCTAAGAAAATACGTTGGGTTCTTATATATTTTTACTGGGTGTGATACAACTTCCTCTTTTTTTAATCAAGGAAAATTCAAATTATTAACTGCATCGTCAGAAATTTTAGATTTGATAAATATTTTTTATGACGAGAATGCTAACAAGGAGGACATCATGAAAAACGGATGTGATATCATTGTTGCTTTGTATTCTGCTGCAATTTGATGTTACATATAAAAAACACAATGACATATTGACATTAAATGACTTACGTTTTTTACAATTTATAAGAAATACAGGGAAAAAATCTTTTAAATTGGAAAATTTGCCCAACAGAAGGTGCAGGTTATCAGCATGCACTTCGCGTTTATCATTAGTTACAACACTGGTTAGGTAAAAAACTGGATGCTACCCAATATGGATGGAAAAAAACTAATATGGGTTTTGAAGCTATTTATACCTTAGATTGTTTGATTCCTGAAGAGATATTAAAACAAATAACATGTGAATTAATGTTCAACGGGTTGCAAAAGTACAAGATGTGGCTGTAAAAATATGGTATAAACTGTACGGATCTTTGTACAAACTGTGCAGTGGAACAAGGGGAGAAAAAATGTTGCAAACGTGCTGCAGTGGTTCTTGACGATGTCGAGTCAGAATTTGTAGAGGATGAACTGTAACTTTCCGAGAAGCTAATTAGAAGTTATAGACGTTCACTAGAATAATCAAATTAAATTTCATAAACATTGTTTTATTTTTAATTTTTATACTTAATTATATGAAGTTATTAAATAATATATTACTATCAAAACAAATATATATAAATTTTATTCTAATTATTGAACTTAAACATACACCATTAAATAGTGCAAAAATATTATTGATGCTTAACTAGACAAATATTAATAGCTTCATTAAATTAAATCATAATAAAACAAAAATTATTTATTAAAAACTATGAAGGACTTTTAAATAGGTACTTTTTAATTATTTCAAATAAAAAAATCATGTATTGTAGTAATTTATAATTATTTTATATTTATATAAAAAATATACTTTATTTAATAAAATTTAAAGAATCTTTACGAAATATTTGTAAAATTCATAAGCTTTTATAGTAAAATTGAATCAATTAATTTTCACGGGATTTTCCAATTTTCTCGGAAGGGGAATTTTGCACAATTTTTATTATTCTCTTGAGCTAACCCAGTGAAGACAAAAGGTTGCGCGTGCTATAGAAGGTGATAATATATTGCAGTTTTTTTTTTAAGTAAGCGAAGCTGTAACAGTTCCCACCTTCACTTTCGTTGGTGGTGTTTCACGAGTACCATCAGTTTAACGGGTCATAAGTTTTTACTATTTCAATGCATATGCAATCTATAAACTGGATCAGAAAATATAGATTCCTATATATACAATATGTTCAATTTTCAGCTCTTAATGTTTATCAACAATGCAAAATTTGATTTATTAAAAAAAATACTAACTTGATTCCTATGGGTCATATAAAATTATTTTTTCTTTTTTAATATGTATTTTTTTCACCAGCTTTTCAGTGAACCTACATGCAAGCGTGTGACATAAAAACTTTTAAAGTTATTCTAATTGCTTATAGCCTAAAAAGTAGAGTCTTTTTCAAACGGTTTTTTAATAACAATTTTAATAAAATGTCAATTTTTTTTAATATATCTTAAAAATAGAGTCTTGAATAATTGATTGCGACTTGCCAAATACCTCTAGGGTCACTGTTATAGCAAGAACAGTTGTATAAACAATTGCTCTCTGGTATAAACAAATTGAATAATTTATAAACTATTTGGTCGATCTGGTTGAAATTTCGTACACTTAAATAACCCACTAATTGGCATAATTTAAATTAGTTAAATTATATATCATTAAGCAAAAAGTGTTGTTAACAAAATTGGAAAGAAATCCTTTGTAAAAGGTATAATTTTTTTTTTTATTAAAAATCCCTTAAAAGGGCTACATCACAACAAAACCTTTTCGATTTTTATAAAAAATCATCATCAGTGTTCGATCTAAAAATAAGGATAACCGATTTAATGAATATAAAGTTATTATTTAAATTTTGACAAAGGTTAGAGCAAGTTGGTTATACTTACAAACTGGATGCTAGCTGAGCCACAAAAGAAAAATATCTGGGTAAAAACCCTTTACATAAAATATAGATGCCTTAAAAGTGCATACTTCAATAAAAAGGCCTGTGATGGTCACATGGCAAACAGGATAATGCCCTAAGGTAAAGTACAGTCGGAAAAATGAAAGAATACCCATGAACGAACATATAAAACACGCTGTATTTTCCTGTCACCGTGTCACAAAGAAAATTTTCCAGTGCAAATACATGTAACAATAATTATTACATGTACTTGAGCTGGCCAATTTTTTGTGTGACACGGTGACAGGAAAATACAGCGTGTTTTATATGTTCGTTCATGGGTATTCTTTCATTTTTCCTACTGTATACAGGTTTCCCATATACTTTACCTTAGGGCATTATCCTGTTTGCCATGTGACCATCACAGGCCTTTTTATTGAAGTATGCACTTTTAAGGCATCTATATTTTATGTAAAGGGTTTTTACCCAGATATTTTTCTTTTGTGGCTCAGCTAGCATCCAGTTTGTAAGTATAACCAACTTGCTCTAACCTTTGTCAAAATTTAAATAATAACTTTATATTCATTAAATCGGTTATACTTATTTTTAGATCGAACACTGATGATGATTTTTTATAAAAATCTAAAACGTTTTGTTGTGATGTAGCCCTTTTAAGGGATTTTTAATAAAAAAAAATTTTATACCTTTTACAAAGGATTTCTTTCCAATTTTGTGATTGATGGTATACAGCCAACTACAGGAAAACTTTTTCTTTTCCTAGTGGATTTTGTTATTAACATTTATAAATTAATGCAAAAAGGAAGGTTTTTTGTAATTATCTAGGTCAATTGTTTATGTATATTAATATGAGTACATACTATTAAATTAAAAAATTTTTTAGGACCTACAACAATTATTTAAACCATTTTTCTCTAAAATTAACAAGAAACGTTTTATAATCAAAAAATTTAGTTTTTCATTCTTTGTAACTTTTTAAAAAAAGAAGAAGAAAAATTAGCTGTACGTCTTCATGGAATTATCATGTTTCAATTATCAAGTTATCTCTCATCTACCGTTTAGCACCTTCAAAACTCTGTTTAACATTTTTTCATGTTTTTTTCCCTATTAACTGGAGTAAAAACTGTTGTCCACTCAGTGGACCTGTATGGAACAATATAATGTTGGCCAGCTACAGCAAAACTGGAAAAGGCTATGTATGTCATGAAAATGAGGATTTTGAGATGGAAGGCGCGGATACAGAGGGGGGTCAACGAAGCTTTTGACCCCCTATTGTGTTTAGTCTTTAAATAGGTAGGTACTATTTTTTACAGTTTTGCAATTGTCCCGACTTCAGCAAAGGAACATCACTGCTATAAATTATCATTTTGTGTAACTATTTTACACAGAATGCTTGGTTTGAATTATTAATTTATTCAACAATATGTTTTCAACATTTTAAACAATGAACAGGATATCAAAATGCATTCATACAACGGCCGAGACTATATTATGGCAGCATTAAAACATTGAATACAGTTTATGTTGTAATTTAGTTTGGGTGTAGCAAAACTAGCGGTATTCAAAGACAATCAGACCCAAAAAGACAAATTCCGATATGGATGTCAATGCCAAGAAAGCATCAAATATCTTACCGGGGGATGCAAGGCGTTTGCTTCAACTGAATATAATGACTGGCATAACTCAGTGGGAAATATCCTTCATTAAGAGATAGCTATCAAAGTGGGACTTCTCCAAAGCAACCATCTCCCATATTATCAATACGTCCCTGAGAGATGCTTGAGAATGACAATTACAAGTTAAACTGGAACTGCAGATCAAACAGTGGCACATAATAGAACAGATTTTATATTAGTTAATAAATTCATGAGACAAACAACGCTAATTGATGTGGCGATACCTAATAACAATAATCTGGACATCTCTAAGTTTTGGAAGATACTCCAGCATACAAAGTCACAAAGGGCTCGATAGCACGGAAAGAGCCTCAGCAGAGCTCAATCCTTTGGATACCGTAAGTATCTGGAATGACTGAATTTTCAATTTTCCCCTTATAGTCCAAGTGATAAAGCTTAAAATAGGACAAAACCTCGCAATTTTTACAGAAAGGATTGATTTGCTTGAAAATTTGAGAATAAGTAGTGGATAGTCCAACGATCAAAATATATATCATGCCGAAAGGCGCTTTTACCATGGGGGTGGTTGCGACCCCATCTTGGGGGTAGAAATTTCTTCTTCTTCTTCTTCAAGTGCCACCTTCGTTCCGAAGGTTGGCGATCATCAGGGCTATACGTATTTTCGAAACTGCTGACCGAAACAATTCGTTGTTGTTACAGCTATACCATTCCCGTAGATTCTTTAGCCAGGAGTTTCGTCTTCTTCCTATGGACCTTTTTCCTGCTATCTTCCCCTGCATAATTATTCGAAACAGTTCATATCTTTCGCCTCTTGTAATGTGTCCCAAATATTGCAGTTTTCGTTTTTTGATGGTAAATATTTCTCGGAAATTTCTTATTATATTTTAATCACAAAAGTTGATAAAAACGTTCATTCTAAGCAAAAAACGTTAGTTTTATTTTGAAAAAATCAATGTTTATAATAAGTTTTCTGCTAATAACTCCAAAAATTTTCGTTTTATTAAAACAACTTTAATTAACAAAAATGTACCTTTTGAAAAAATAAAAAAAAAACCGTTTTTTTTTTTAAATTTTCTTTAAGACCAACATTAACCGAGCTATACTTTATTATATGTTAGCTCTTCTTCGTCAAATGCTAAATATTGTAGTTTCAAAGTCAAAAGACGGGAAAACTATGCATTTTTCGAGAACAACTTGTTCAAACTAATTTAAAGTAATTAAAAATATTTATCTCCAGAAATAAAAAAAGTCTCTAGCTCAAAAATTAAGTGACTTATAATGAAAAGAATGTCAGTCCCCATTTTTTCCAGCGAAAAAGTGATCGCAAGCAACCCCCTAATCACCACCCTATTAAAATTAGTCATTAACCTTATTTGGTCTTTTTTATTCATATATTAATAGTTCAGAGAAATAAGGAAAAAAAATAGCCTGTTGGTGACACAACCCCCTCCAGGCTGAAACCAAATTTTTTGAGTAATATGGATATCTATAATAATAACCTATATATTTCCTGCAGCCGATTTTGATGATATACATAGTTATAAACAAATGAAGATCAAAAAACGGTAAATTTTCGCTTTTTTCGTCTATTACTAAGAAAATAGGCAATTTAAACAAATTTGAGAGTAAGAAACTCATAAACGGTATAAAAAACTTCAATATGGCGTTGGCTTAATATGTCTATCCTTATTGATTGCTTAGAAAATTGCAAAATAAATCATAAATTTTGAGTTTTTATAAATATTTATAACTTATGTAAAAATTAACTTAGAACCTTCTTATTAAACGGAATGCTGAAACTTATGGTGCTTAATTCATACCCTAAATTTCGAAGAAATTGGTCAAATAGTTTAAAAGTTATTTAATTTGTTTATCCCAAATTTATTTTTTTTGCAACACTGTAAGTCAGAAAATGATGAAGCTACAGTAATACTTTGGATAGTTTATGGAAGAAGGAAATTTACAGTATTAATTTAATTAAAAAAATTACAAAAAATAATTATAAATATTGCAAAATTATTTTGCAAAATCATGTGAATTAAATAAATGGGGGGCTAACTTTGTCCCTAATTGTCCTAGGACAGTTGTTTTTCTTTCTAAATGTGTATAAAAATTCAGTCTTTCTAAATATGAAAAAATAATTTTTCTACAGGTAACGGTTAAGAGGTTATTCTAATTGTTTATAAGTAAGCAAAAAATCGACATGTTTTTTCAAAATAATTTTACACTGTTTAAAATTATTTTTTGTCATTTATTTTTAATAATGGTAATAGTATAAATGTTCTTCTTTCATAAACTGTCCGAAGTATGATTGTAGCCTCATAATTTTCTGACTTGTAGTGTTGCAAAAAAAATGAATTTGGGATAAACAAATTAAATAACTTTTAAACTATTTGACCAATTGCTTTGAAATTTAAAATATAATTTAAGTACAAGAAGTATCAGCATTCCGTTTAATAAGAAGGTTCTAAGTTAATTTTTACATAAGTTGAATATTTTTAAAAACTCAAAATTTATGATTTATTTTGCAATTTTCTAAGCAACCAATAAGGATGGACATATTCAGCTAACGCCATATTGAAGTTTTTTATACGATTTATGCGCTTCTTACACTCAAATTTGTTTAAAATGCTTAACTTTTTGGTAATAGACGAAAAAAGCGAAAATTTAGCGTTTTTTGATCTTCATTTGTTTATAACTATGTATATCATCAAAATCGGCTGCAGGAAACATATAGGTTAATAATATAGATGTCCATACTACTCAAAAAATTTGGTTTCGGCCTGGAGGGGGATGTGTCACGAGAAAAATCTTATTTCTCTGGACTATAATAGGTTCTAGAAGTTTGACCCGCTTAGAATGATTAGTTTAAAAAAAAATGGAGTTAAAAGTGAATAACGAATTTTTGTAATTTGGAAGAATGGCTTTTTCTTCAGAATAGCAAGATTAGCATCAGAGATACGAAAAAAATTTTGAATATGAAATTGTAGCTTATTTAATTCCCAAGAACCTGATTTGCAAAAATTTATTTTATGGCAAAAATTGAGTGAGCTATTGACAATTAAACTTGTAATAACATGCAAAAACCACCTTTACACACCCTTTCAAAGTCACCTCTTTTTGCGACTGAGGATTTTAAAAAGATTTAATATTAATAAGCTTATAGATCCTGTAAAACCCTACAAAATTATTTTTTACCAAACTTTTAAAGATATAATGTAAAAAAGTTACGGTTAAAAAATCAATTTATTTTTTTGAAAAAAAAAATGATAAATCCAATTGGAAGCATAATAATGTAAGTTGGCGGTGTTTTTAGTCATTGGCCTTATTCATTCTTATTTATATATGTATTATTAATAGATTTTAAAAAGTTTGACTGGCTTATAGTGAGTAGTTTTTAAAAAGCTGGAGTTACAAGCGAATAACGAATTTTTGTAGTTTGGTAAAAAATGTCATTTTCTTCAGAATAGAAAGATTAGCATCAGATATACGAAAAAATGTTTTAATATAAAATTCTAGGCTATTTAATTCCCAAGAATATGGTTTGAAAAAATTTTTCTACGGCAAAAATTGAGTGAATCGTAAATGAGTATGTATATCGAAAAACATTGATTTTTTTTCTATACAAAACTAACACTTTCAATAGCGAATAAATCGAAAACTATTAATTTTATCAAAAAAATGTATAGAACGTGTTTTGCTTAGAATGAACGATTTTATCAACTTTTGCGGTCAAAATATAATAAAAAATTTCCGCCCCCGAGATAGGGTGGTAACCACCCCCATGGTAAAAGCGCCTTTTGGCATCATATAGATTTTGATCCTTGGACTATCCACTACTTATTCTCAAATTTTCAAGCAAATCGATCCATTCTGTAAAAAGCGCGAGGTGAAAAGCTTCGGTTCCTGGCCTATTAGAGGAAGTAAGAGCCATATGGCTAAATATTAAATAATAATAACGCCTGTTCCCGCTTAGCTACTGATATTGAGTTATAAAATGGTCAAAAAGCCTTCAGCAGAAAACAAAAACACTTCTTACAAAGGCACAAAAATATCATTCATTTAGTGCAGTAGAGAGAACAAATAGTACCGCGGTATCTAGCAGGAAGAGGACTTATGTGCATAGGTTAGCAACTGGACAAGCAGGTTTCTAATTTAGGAAGCTACTGTCAGACGCAGGATGAAACAGCCCTGCTTTAACTCATAGGGTAGATCTAAACAGTTGAGCTCACAGCACAAGAACGTATCTAATCGGACAATACTGAGACTGATCATGACACCGTTTGATGGTGATGCGGACAGTGGTACGAACATCCTTCAAAGCTGCTGCGTTCCTTTAGAATTATTATACTATGTGGACAAAAAAATGAAAAAACTGTATGGGAAAACCTTACACCATCGTCTCCTAGGTTTTGTCGGCCAATAAGGTTTAGGTTCGTCAAAGAGACTAATAATATTACGGAAGAAAAAATCCAGTTGCGTAACAAATTCCGTCGGTGCCCCCCCGCAGAATTTGAAATGGGGCCCCTTTCAATCCGGGAGCAGTCGCGCCGTTAGAAAAAATCCAACTTTTTATCATTTTCCGTGATAACTTAATGAACAATTTTGCAACATAACTTTCCACTTGTAAGTGCCGCGAAGAAGATTGTAGTAATGCTAAGGATTTTTTTATTTTTTTTAATTTCATTTTTATTTTTTTTTTGGTGGAATTTATGGCTTTGGTGGGAACCAATTAGTTTTAAAATTGTTAGAAATAGATATTTTTAACATAACAAGCAAACAAAAATATTATAAAATTGAAATTTGTTTTAAATTCGTATTGTTAGATTTTGTTCTACGCGCGACTGCTTACGTGACAGAAGTGAGCGCGATTGCTCCCGCGTTAAACAATTACTAAATACGACTTATTTAACAAAAACTTTTTTGTGTTAGCGTTATCATTCACTGTTCATAACAACTTACATTTCTCATCTTTATCGGTATACAGACCCATTCCCAAAAAGTGTGTTTGCGTAGCTTGGAACCTATGGGAAACTTTTTTATTACATATCTATATTACGAAAAAAAGGTATTCTTCATAAAATACTCTGCATGGTATAAAACCTAAGTGCAATAATCAGATATTAAATTTTATTGATTTTATACGAGGTATATCAAAAAATATTAATTTCGCTCAATAGTACCAATACCACTTTTAAATTTTATAATATTGAAAAATTTTATTATAAAAAGTTCTTCGCAATTAAAAACTATGTTTAAATATGCAATTATATCATTCCAGTTAAAATATTGTGAACTATAAAGGTACTTAACTCTTAGAGAGAAATTCATAATTTTCTACATACCTCGTATAAAGTTGGTAAAATGTGATATATTACGATTGAATCTTCGTTTTGAGATAATGGCGATAATGCAGAGCTTTTTATAGAGAATCTGATAAGAATTTTATAAAGAATTTTTTCGTAAAATAAAAAAAAATTAATAATAAAATAGTTATTATAATTATTGTAATAAAATGATGTTGAAAAATTTGGAAAAATTAATATTTTATTTACAAGGATGTAATTACATATTAAAATTAAAATCTTCTTCTTCTTCTTCTTCTTCCTCTTTATAAGCAATTCTGCTTGTTCATTGGCGGATTGGATACCTCTATGGAAGGTTATCACTTCATCTTTTGCGCGGTCGGACGATACTTCTTCTACCGATTGGTGATTTATCTCGTGCTATTTTGACAACACGTGTCTCCCCCATTCTGGTTATGTGGTTGTTCCATTCTTTTATTCTATTTAGTGTCCATTCGTTTATACAATGTACGTTACATTGTCTTCTAGTATCTTCGCTCCTCTTTCGATCTCTCAGTGTATTTTCTGTAATTCTTCTCAGTACTCTCATTTCTGCCGTTTCCAGTAGTCTTTGTGTTGTGGCTGTATCGGATCTTGTTTCTGATGCATATGCCATTATTGGTCTTAACACTGGCTTTATAAATTCTTGACTTCATCTCAGTGTTAATATGTCGGTTTCGCCATATAGTGTTATTAAGGCATCCTGCCAAAATTAAAATCGTATATTGTTAAATATAAAAGTACTTTATCCTTGAGTTAATTTCCTATTTTTTGACTTACCTCGTATAAAATTGATAAGCTTTGATATCTGATGGTTTATCTGGCTTATTTAGTATCTCAGATTTAAGACCATTCAGAGCATTTCATGAAGAATAACTTTTTTCGTAAAATTGATAATAAAACTGTTTCCCATATGGTTCGAAGCCACGCAGACATACTGTATAAGTGCTCAAAAAAATTTCTTTTGAATTTTCAAATTGTAATGTCTGACAGGGCCGTAACTACCATTGGGGCAACTGGGGCAGTGCCTCGGGGCCCCCGGTGAAGGGGCCCCGCAATTGTAATCGCGTTATACTGCCTACAGGCAATATAAGGCGATTAAAAACCTACATTATAGCCGAAGAATGTAAGTAACATTATATGTAGTATATTTTTTAATGAAAACAGAAAAGATGTTAGATTGATGGTAAATATTTAGCTTAAAATAATGCGATTTCAATTTTTTTTTTGTGTTTGTCAACTATAATAGCAATATGTAGGTAGGTACAGGAAACTTCAGTCATGGAGTACATTAAAATGCGTTTTCAAGTGGTTAAATATCAATTTTCCCGGACTCCTTCTGCTGGGTGATTAACCCCAGACCTCTCGGTAGGGGGCACCAAATCACGTTTGCCCCGGGGACCCCAACATCGTACTTATGGCCCTGATTTAATGACATGTTCGAATTCAGCATAATCAAAAAGCAAATAGACACATTTTTGAACAAAGTAAAATGATGAATTCGCCGATATCTTTTAAAATTATTTAATATAAAACAGTTTTATTGTTTAAAGAATTAATAAACAACTAGAGGCATCATAACAAAAAATGTTTTAGAAAAATAAAAGCTTGTTTGATTTTTTTCCGAAACCGAAACAATGCAAGCTTTTCTACATTGACTCCTCTAAAGCGTAAGTGTTATAATTTCCTTACCTTTCGAGAAAGAAAAGTCGTCAATCAATAATTGTTAAATAAATGCGTACCAAACTGATGCAATTATAACCGTTAAACAACACAAACATAAATAACATTCAATGCAAACAACCAATATGAAATTACTGGCGATAATATTGTATCGAAATACTAAAAGTAGGTAAAGAACAGAGAGAAAGAAAACCCATTTTTAGATTTAAAAATATTGTTTTTAAATTCGTCAAATTGCAATTCTAATATCTTTCAATAGTCACGTACAAAGCATTATATAGTTTATTGTCGCTGCCATAAAATTTCGGTAGGCCGGAAGGGAAGGGATTAAGTTTCTAGATATTATGAGATGATTCACTTGGCAAATACGTCTAGTTAGAAATTTTTACGTTTTTAAATTTAAACAGACAACGTAAAAATAATATAACAATAACAGATTTTTACATAATATCAGATGACAAGATGGGGCCCTTAAGCGATTGGGGCCCCCCGCAAGCTTCATGCTGCGGGGCCCTCTGTTACGCCCCTGAAAAAATCTATCATGTCAATAATACTATCAACTCGCTCATTGCAACCGATTTTGACTTGGTATGTGACCAAAAATTTAGAGTTAAACATGAATTTGCAATAACAATGTTGGACGGAACGGTCTGCAATGCCGCCACAGGAACTACATCGACAAGCCGATGTTACATTGGCGCCAATTGGCGGTGTAACTTTAAAAGAACAATTTAGATAGAGCTGAGTATGTTAACGATAAGGACAAAATATCAGGCCGAAATAAACAATCTTTAGCTAAAATTATCAAACATTCCTAAAAAGGGAAGCAAAGAAGATTGTCAGAACTATTGAGGAATTGCTGCATCAAGTACGATCAGCAGAATAGGTATATATATGGTAAACAAACTGTTGAAAAATAAAATTCAAGCAAAATATAAGGACATAGAAGCAGAAAAGCAAGTTTTAGAGCAGGAAGATCTACTGTCGATCATCTTTTTTTACTATGATCCAAATGGTAGAAAAGAAAAGGACATTTAATCAAGAACAACACATTTTATGTGTCGATCTGAAGCCGTAGATCTGTAAGCATATGGCAGTGTCTTCTAAAAAAAAATTCGGGAAGTTCTACAAAGCATGGTCATTAGAGTGTGTTATCTATCTAATAAATTGTGTGAAAGAGTTCCAAATCTATTTAAGGTAAAAAAATATAATAATAGTGGAAAATATAGAGCATTTAATTGACAAATTTATACCTATTTTATTTATTGATCTAAATAAAGCCTATGACAGTGTCCCTCAAACAAAATTCTATGAAAGAGTTATAGAGAAACACCATTATAAAACTAAAATCCACATACAGTTTGTCAAATCCATTGGTAAACAAAGATCTACAACAAAGATGTTGTCTCTCACGGCTTCTATTTAAAATATACATACTTGGAAGATGCCTTAAAATTCCTAGAACAGGAAGTATACAAATATGGAAATTTCATTAACAGAAAAGATTACTAGGTACTTATAGGTATAAACTATTTTTGTGGATGACCAAATGGTATTAACCCAGAACATGAGGACCTAGAATATACGACCCGCAAACTAATCGCAGAATACAAAAATAGGGCCTGGACATAAAAGGTAAATAATGAGTAAAACTGGATACCGCTATGTGTGAAAGAAAAAACAGAAAATCTGATACTTGAAAATGGAGAACTTTGTTAGATATACCTACAATATAACCCAACGTACAAATATTTAGGCATGATGATAACAGATGATGGGACCCTGGATAAAGCAATAAAAGAAAGAAATATATGGAAGGACGAAAACACACCATTACACAAAGTACCTACCTATTCTCACCTACGGGTCAGAACAAAAAAAAAATAAAATAGAAAAATCAGGAAAATGGACTTTTGAAGGAGGTCGGCTGGAATTTTATAAAATCTGCCACATGTTACAAAAATACCATTACACAAAATAGGAAATCAGTTAGAATGTGAAAACTACCGTGGAATCACGCTGCTGAATGCAGCATACAAAATAATGTCCAACGTCATTTATGAAAAAATTAGACCACACACTGAAAAAATAGTTGGCAAATATCAAAGTGGCTGCTGTAGACAGAACTCAACAATAGACCAGATATTTGTTCTGCGACAGATCCTCGAAAAAACAAGTGAACATAACATCGACACACATCATCTCTTCATAGACTTCGAAAGCGCATATGACAATATAAACCGAGAATTCTTAATAGAAGCAATGAAAGAATTTAACATACCAACACAACTAATAGAACTGATAAAAGAATCTCTAAAAGTAGAAAGTAAAATCCGGATACAAAACGAACTAACGGAAACAATAGATGTGAAAAAGGGACTACGCCAGGGAGACGCTCTATCATGCATCTTGTTCAACATCGTAGGTACTCGAGAAAATAATGAGGGACACAACAGTCAATACTCGAGGAACAATCATTAATAAAAGCGTGCAAATATGTGTGCAGATGATGTTGACATAATCGCAAGATCAAGAAGAGAAATGATAGAGGCATTAAATCAAATAGAACGAGCTGCACAAAATAGTGGCCTTAAAATCAACCAGAACAAAACAAAATATATGCAAGTAAGTAAAAACGCAGAAATAAGGCAGCCACAAAATATAACAATAGGAGAATACAACATTAAGGGGGTAAAAAACTTTACATACTTGGGATCCCTAGTCCCATCTGATAATAACGTAGCAGAGGAAGTGAAGAGGCGAATATTTATTGCCAATAAAAGTTATCATGGCTTAATTCGGCAACTAAGATCAGACAACGTCGCAAGGAAAACAAAATGCCAAATATACAAAACCTTAATAAGACCGGTACTCACATACGGCTCAGAAACCTGGACACTCACTAAAGGAGAGGAAACATTGCTAGCCACCTTTGAAAGAAAAATCTTGCGACACATATACAGTATGTCCCTGTAAGTTGTATCCATATGGAAAACTTTATTATTATTAATTTTACGAAAAAAAGTGATTCTTCATAAAAAGCTCTGCATGGTCCAAAACCTAAGATTCAATCATCAGATATTAAATTTTATAAATATTATACGAGATATGTCAAAAAGTTTGAATTTCACTCAAGAGTAAAGTAGCTTTATTTTTCACAATATTGAAAACTGCTATTATAAAAAGTTGTTTGGAATTAAAAACTATATTCTAATATGCAATTACATCTTTTTAATTGAAAATTTTTTTTTTGAAGAATTATGGATAGAAACATTAATTTATGTTATTTCAATTCTGATAACTCTTTTATTATTAATTTTACGAAAAAAGTGATTCTTAATAAAAAGTTCTCCATGGTCTAAAACCTAAAATACAACCATCTTATATCAAATTTTATCAATTTTATACGAGGTATGTCAAAATAGATAAATTTAGATAAAAAGTAAAGTACCGTTATAGTTCAGAATATTTCAATAAGAAGAATGTAATTACATAGGTACTGAAACATAGTTTTTAATTCTAAATAACTTTTCATAATAACAATTTTCGATATTGTGAAAAATAAAGGTAGGTATTTTACTATTGAGCGAAAATCATATTTTTTGACATACCTCGTATAAAATTGATAATATTTGTCATAAGATGGTTGTATTTTAGGTTTCAGACCATGCAGAACTTTTTAATAAGAATCACTTTTTATCGTAAAATTAATAATAAAAGAGATAGTTAGTTTTCCATAATTTTTCAAAAAAAAATTTCAATTAGAATGATATAATTGCATACTAGAATATAGTTTTTAATTCCAAAAAACTTTTCATAATAGCAATTTTCAATATTGTGAAAAATAAAGCTACTTTACTCTTGAGTGAAATTCAAACTTTTTGACATACCTCGTATAATATTTATATAATTTGATATTTGATGGTTGAATCTTAGGTTTTGGATCATGCAGAGCTTTTTATGAAGAATAACTTTTTTTCATAAAATTAATAATAAAAAAGTTTTCCATATGGATACAACTTACAGGAACATACTGTATAAAGGCACAAAAGAAAACGGAATTTGGCGAAGAAGGTACGACTTTGAACTACAAAATATACCAGGTATAGGCACCTTGTATACCAAATATACCAGGATCGGATATCATAACATTCATTAAAATAGGACGGCTGCGTTGGATGGGACATGTAGAAAGAATGGAAAAAGGCAAAATACCAAACAAAATATTCAAACAGATGCCAGTAGGAAAAAGAACAAGAGAAAGACCGAAGCTGAGATATTTATAGAAAATGATATAACCTTAAAAATAGAAAACTGGAGAAAAAAGCACAAATCAGATCAGAATGGAGAAGATTCCTGGAACAGGCCAAGGCCTAGAAAGGGTTGTCGAGCCAATGATGATGATGATGATGTTACAAAAATATACCTGTTATATGCAACAGGTTCTTAAATCGTTAGAAAATAGGTATCTGAAAAGGGGGGTTTTTTTATCACGCAATGTTTTAAAATATTATCTATGTCTTTCCCGAAATCAGTATTATCTAGGCCGTAAAGTAACATAGGTAATATATATTTATTACATAATTATACATTTTTCAAGTAAAATTCTTGTGTTTCTAAAAACAGAAACTGTAGCTACAATTGAATCTTAACCCCCCCAATCAAAAAACAAGTATATAAAGTGTTGTGTTCGCATAACTTCCGATACAGGTACCTACTGTTTATGATAAATGAAAATGTGGCTAGAAAAATGCGTCGTATCGTATAAAAATAATTGGATAATTAACATTAAATACACAAAAAATCACACAAATAATATATCAGTACCCACCAACCATCATATTTTGTTATAGAGGAAAACCACATTTATAGGTATTGAGGCACAAACAATATTCAATAGAACACAACTTTTTTGCACTTCCGATTAAATCATTGTAATGTTGTAATGCACCGCCAGAAAATAGTTAAACAGTTAAAGATGCAAAGAAATTTAAAACGAAGAGATAATCTATATTGGTATCACTATGAAATTCACTAGGTCAGTATTGAAATAATGATTTTATTATGCGCGTACTCAGATTAATTATTGATGGGACCGAAACGAAGCCACCCTTGGCGGTTTCTTGTAAATCTACCGGACCGTTGATATTGACTGAAAGTGTGAAAGAGTTCATAGAAATCTTGTCTGCTTGATCCTAATTACATGGCCTACCAGGACTGGCGTGCGATATTGGCTTAATGAGGGCGAGGCAGCTTCAATTTAGCCCATTTAACTAGCCTATCGTTAGTACGCTGAATCACTAAAGACTTTAATGTCAATTAGTGCCCCCACTAACTTACCGACAGGGCCCAGATTGTTCAGCATGTTTCAGGATACTCTCCAAAGCTGACGCACTGCACTGTTTATTTAATGAGTACTGATTTGATACTGAATTGTGAATATGTTGTTGATACCGAGAAGAGTAGCTAGTGGGAGTTAAACCAATGAGGCCCGGTACCTCGGAGGGGCGGGGCTTGAAGCGTGGGCGGAGTCTCGACCTTCCATTGCTATGATTGCCACGGCACCCTCCCGCGGGAAAGGAATTTCCTCAGGACAAAGGACGTTACAGAGGAAGATTCACGCAAATCCGCGTGGATGCCGCTTTTGTGTCTCTTTGTACTGTTGGAACTAGTGAAAAAAGTAATTAAACTTTTCAGCTTTATGTTTTAGGCTAGTTATTTCTTGTTGTAAATGTGTTAAGATGGTTATACTTAAAAGATAATTTTATATGGCTATCTTAAGACATCTCTTTAAATATTACAATAAACACACTTTACCGATACACATTTTTCAAAAGTAAAATTATAAGTACAGTGGAACCTCGATAAGTCGGATTAATCGGGACCGCGGCCGATCCGGGTTATCTAAAATCCGGGATAGCCGAAGAATATGGTAAAAAATTGATAAAATACCGTTTACTAACAGACAAACTTCATTATAATTACAAGAACATAAAATACATATGCACAGTACATATAAAATACGTACAGTTGCATACAGTATTGTTCATTTCTGGGTAAAAAACTCAGTCAAACCGAAAAAATGTTTGTTTTGTCTGATGAAAATCGGTGTGGATTAGCCGGACTTCCGGGTTATCGGAGGCCGACTTATCGGGGTTCCACTGTACTTGCAAGTAGGTACTTGTTAATTATTGTTTCTGACGTTACCAACGCGACGCACTAGTATGTATTTTTATACAGGGTGTCCAGAAACTCTCCCAACAAACAAAGACCAGAGATTCTTCAGATAATTTTAAGACAATTTAACCCAATTCACCTAGTCCTAAAATGCTTCTTTAAGGGAGCTAGAGCTCTTTAAAGACGGCATCTTGGAATTAGTTTTTCTTAAATATCTCCATTAACCCATTAACCGCCAAGCAAAGAAATACTGCAATAATATGTAATAAGTATATTTGATTAACTAAAGTAAAATAAACTTAAACATTCGTAAAAAAATTGTTTTACACTTTGATAATGGCAGGTGTCTAAACAACAAAATGGTTCGTTTTCGAACCTTTGGCGGAAATGAGATATAAAAATTGAAATAGGTAGGTACATAATTTTATTTTTTGTGAAAAGTCTCAAAACATTTAGAGTGTAAATGGACCTGGAAGTTTTGATAAACAAAAATAGTATGGTTAGAACATTGCCTACACCTTCTTCAGCTTCTTTCTCAAAAACGAAGTCGAACGGCCTTTTTAGTGATTTATTTTTTAATATCTTTTTTAGAAATTATTTTAGATATTTCCAGTTTACACTTTCCAATCCTGTATCTTGCACTGTGCCACACCGAGAGAACAATTTCTTTTCTCCTAAAACCCCGATTTCTTTGAGCAATATTTCTTTAAAGTTAACATATCCTATTAACTTAAACACACCGGTTCACATATAAAGAAACGAGTTTTTTAAACACAACTCAATAATTTCTTACAGATAATTTCTTCAATACTAAGAAATGCATTAATGGTTACATTTAATTTTCTTATCCTAAAGTTTTTATTTCTTAAATTGAAAACTACAAATATTTTGCAGTATAATAAATATAATGTTAAGTTAATCCATATTTATATTTGTGAACAAGAAATTTTCTTGCAATCAAATAAATATTTTAAACCACAAGAAATAATTCTTCCAAAATACCCTCTGTAGTAACTGTGGTTATAAAATAAAAACTTTGTCATTAATGCCGAAATGTTACTTGCAAAGAGATTTTCTTCCACAAAAGAATTGCGCAGATTAACTATTTATGATTGAGTCGTCAGTGTTTGTCAAGATGGCGTGATATGTTCATGTTCATATAGATGGATGTTTCATTTATTGGTGTTCTTTAAAAATTAACGGATATTTTGAAGGTACGTACATATATAGGTATTAAATAAAAGTAAATTGAGTAATTTAAGATGTAATAATAATATTGTTGCGTATCCGAATGGTTAAAAAAGAAACATAATAGTATCTTTATATGCTTTTTAGGTATAATGATGGACGACTCTGAAATAAAGGAGCTTATTATTCTAACTGGGAAATATGCCACAATTTAAAGCTGGGACAGAATGATATAATATATAGCTTCAGAACAATATTAAGAAAGGAGTTATTCCTCCTAAGAAAGGAGTTATTATTTCTTCCAGAAATGGTAGAACTTCATACATGTAAGTACCTTTTTAAAAAGGTGTATACTTATGTATCAACTATAATAGGTTTCTTGAATGTATCGTCTTCTATAAAAATATACAATACAACGATATATCAACCATGGCGGTTGCAACGCTGAGGATGTTTTCTGTTAATTTATTTGAGATAAAGAAATCAGTTAGTCTAAAAGAAATATATGTTTATGGTTAAGAAATGTTATTGCCGAAGACCGTGAATTAGTTAATATGTATTAAATTACTTAGATGTAAACTAATAATACTTTCCCGTAATAAAATTTCTTAATGATTAGGTATGCTGTCTCTTTTAGATTATAAGAAAATTACATATTATTATGTCTGCTTCAATGTTTTACATTGGTTGTTTTTTCCCTCTTGTTTTAGCTAAACAATGTTTATTGTGTGACTTAATATTATACAGATAAATAATTAATATTTTGTTAACAAAAAGAAAAAAATAAACAAAGATGTGTAGGTTAAATAATGCCATGTTTGAACTAAATATGATTGATTATTATTAGTATTAATAGTTCTTATATGAGGCCGTGTATTTGTTTTTTTTTTGTATTTCCTAAATTTGTCAAAATAAATATCTATAGATATCTTTATAAAAAAATTTAAGTAAGTTTACTCTTTCTACATAACGATTTTGTTTTAGTGAATTGCTGATATACAAAGTGCTATTAACAAAAGAAGGAACATTTGAGGAAGTTGGATTTGCCTCTCCATCCTTTTATTGTTGTGTGGAAGCCAGTGGTTTTTAGAGTGGAGAAAATATTTGTATGTAATAATAACGTTTTATATTTTGTTTTATTAATAAATAATGATTTTACCTTAACACAATGATTTATTTCGCTGTATGTAATATCACTTTATTTTCAAGAAGTATTAACTTAACTCTAAATATACGTTTATCTCTGCGAAATATATTTCTTAACATTAAATACATTAATTATTAATAGTAAAATAATAATATTCCTTACTAAGAAATATTATTGCTCAGAAAGAATAGTTTTGTTATGTGTAGAAAATATATTTTTATGACTAATAAAATTAATTAACATCAAGTGTAATTTCTTTCTGATAAATGGGTTTGAAGTTTGCCAGAAAGTGATAGTTCAATCATGTTTAAGATATATTTCTTTGGCTATAGTGGAATTTATTTGAAATATTTTAGAAAATTATATCTTACATACAAAGATATATTTCTTAGGCAATATGCCAAGTCGATCTGTCTTAAATATTAATAAAGTTTCTTTATGTCAAGAATTTTTTTCTCTCGGTGCAGTTGCATAAATTCGACAAATCGACATATTGTCTACAACACTACACAACCTCCCTTATGTAGCCCCCTCCCCCTCCCCCTCCCTAGATTATAACAAAACTGAATACCAGAATACCCGTCTTTCTAAAGGTACGTATCCACTACGTTCGTAATATTGAACCACCGAGGCACTGCCGCACGGTCGTTGGCGCACTGTTGCACGGTCCGGGAGCGCCAACCATCCACTATGTTCACGAACCTCTTGCACTCCGCGCTCTCTGCAACTGCTCCAATCGATACGATATGCGCTCCCTTACATATAAACCGCCACAGATTGGAGCACCAAGGCAGAGTGCGCACAATTGCACAGTCCGGGAGCTCCAAACGTGTCCCCTATGTGGAGCAGTTGCAGGAGCTCGGAGCGCAAGCATAGTGGATACGTGTGTTTACACATAATAAAGTAATAATATCCCAACAAATTACTGCCTGTGCATCACCTTGAACTTATTCCTGATCAGACAGGATTATATATCTCGACTTCCGCCAATGATTCGTTATCGAACCATTATTTTCAAACACGAGATTTTATTACTCAGAATTTTTTTTATGTATCTACAGTGTGTAACGAAAATACAGGTCATAAATTAAATCACATATTTTGAGACCAAAAATAGTTTGAATGAACCTAATTTACCTTAGTACAAATATGCACACAAAAAAAGTTACAGCCCTTTGAAGTTACAAAATAAAAATCGATTTTTTCGAATATATCGAAAACTGTTAAAGATTTTTTATTGAAAATGAACATGTAGCATTCTTATGGCAGGAACATCTTAAAAAAGAATTATAGGGAAATTTGTGCACCCCATAAAAATTTTAAGGGGGTTTTGTTCCCTTAAACCCCCCCAAACTCTTGTGTACGTTCCAATGAAATTATTATTGTGGTACCATTAGTTAAATTCAATATTTCTAAAACTTTTTTGCCTCTTAGTATTTTTTCGATAAGGCAGTTTTTATCGAGTTGCGGCTTCTTTTTTAATATGTTTACATAAAAATTTTATGGGGGTTTTGTTCCTTTAAACCCCCCAAATGTTTGTGTATGTTCCAATTAAACTTTTACTGCAGTACCATTAGTTAAACACAGTGTTTTTAAAACTTTTTTGCCTCTGTATTTTTTCGAGAAGGCACTTTTTATCGAGATATTACTTCTTTTTTAATATGGTTCAAAATATACCAAAAAATGTAAATCATAAATAAATTTTCATATTATTACGAAGTCTCCATAATCGTACTTACCCATATACAAATATGTGGTGGATTTGACAAATATTCGAAATATCTCGATAAAAACTGACTTTTCGAAAAAGTACTAAGAGGCAAAAAAGTTTTTAAAATATTTTGTTTAACTAATAGTAATACAATAATAATTAAATTGGAACGTACACAAAAGTTTGGGTGGGTTTAAAGTTTTAAAGGAACAAAACCCCCATAAAATTTTTATGGGGTGTCCAAATTTCACTATAATTTTTTCTTAAGATACTACTACCATAGGAATGCCACATGTCCATTTTCAATAAAAGATATTTAATAGTTTTCGATATATTGGAAAAAATCGATTTTCATTTTGTAACTTAAAAGGGCTGTAACTCTTTTTATGTGCACATTTGTACTAAGGTAAGTTAGGTTCAATCGAAATATTTTTGGTCCCAGAATATGTGATTAAATTTATGACCTGTATTTTTGTTACACCCTGTATTTTCATAACAATTGGTGTATGTACCTACAAATAGGTTAAAAAAATAATGATTTAATTTATTTGACCACAAAAGTGTTATGCCAATAAAATTATTACAGTAAAAATATAGTTGTGTCGAAGGATTGAAAATGTCGGATATTTAGAAAATATTTTTGTGATGAAAGCATGAGTTTGGAAATTAAACAAAATTAAATTTAGTTACACTTATACCTTCTGGTTGCTTAAAATATACAAAGATTTAAAAAAAATAACGAATTGTCAAAAAAACATTCTACAAAAAAATGGTGCGTTTTCGCATCTTTGGCGCTAAATGGGTTAAATATCTTCAGAGATAAATTGATTCCATCAATTACGAATTTCTAGTACCGGTCATAGGCGCCCGTTTTGGTTAGGGCAACGGTTATTTTATCGCATTTTTTGTCTTTAAGTATTTTTGACACTGCATTATTACATTGTGAGGTATTCTAGTACTAAAATGTACTCTTGCTTTAAGTAGGTAGGAGGCACCGTTTTCTAGAAAAATCGATATGAAAATATTTCGTTTCTTGAATTTGAAAAATTTTTTCTAAAGAATAACGGTGTATTTTACCGACTTACGGTGTCAAAAATGCTTAAAAATTAAAGACAAAAAAATTATGCAATATGTACCTAAAATAGCCGTTGACCTACCCAAAACTTGACCTACCCAAAACGGAATCATATGACCGGTAGTAGAATTCCACGATTGAAGAAATCGATTTATCTCTGAAAGGTAAATAAACACACCACTTCTCGTTTTTCTAAATAGTTTTTTTGATAATCAATTCACTTTAACTGGATATGGTTCTTTTGATACTGTTTAGTAGCACTATTTATACCTATACTTAGTAGTTCGGGTATATACTTATAGACCATGAGAAGCAATACGATAAACATACATAGCGAATCAAAATATCCATTAAAATCCACTTGACATATTTAGTTGACAAGTACTCAGAGGTCATAATAAATTAGGTACAATGTAAAAATAAAATATTTTGTAATACCTACAATTCTTTCCTAGCAGACGACGCGACGCCTTCGCTCTGAAATTAATTATAATTGTCTAGATTTTGAGAATAGCGGTCCTTCATAAAATAATATTATAAAACCTCCGTTAACCGAAATAATTGGGGGAAGGCCGTTTCGGATAACAAGAATTTCGGTTAAAAATAACATTGTTTTTTGTATTCTTCTTATATCAAATTACATAGTATTGGAGAGATATAGCTGCAAAACATCGTTGTCAAAAGAAAACACAAAAGAAAATAGATTTCTTAAAAAAAACACTCTAAATATGTTAATTTTCCTTAATTTTTTTTATATTTACGTTTTTTAACGAAATTGTTGAAACTGTCAGCCATTTCGGTTAAACGATGTTTAGGTTAAAAAGGTTTCAGTTAACGGAGGTTTTACAATATCCCATTGAAACTTTTAAAGATATATCACCTAAGATGATAAAAAATGTAATACGAATAGCATATCCACTGTTAAGGGGCCGTTCAAGTATTACGTAACGCAGGTGGGGGTAAAAAATCTTCAAAAATTGCGATACGCAATACTTGAACGCTCCCTAAGGACACCCACTCAATTGTTTTTTCTTATCATTTACTAGGAATCTAAATACCACATCGTAAAGACAGGCGTAAGACATCGTATTAGACAGGCGCAGGCGGCAAGAAAACAGTATCACAATCTTGTTTATTTTACTACATAGAAATCATTCATTTCCTCTCATAACTGCTGATACAAAACTAACAACTTGCAAGGAATTTGAAGAACATAAACAAAGCATTCTCATTAAGAGCAAAGTTGTTTGGTTGAAATATGGTATTATTGACCAATAAATTATATTACTAAGTACCTACATGGTATAAGAATTCTATACGGCATTGCATATTTTTGTATATTATGTGATATGCAAAACTAACAAACACAGATTAGGGTATTATGACGAAGTTAAACCACATTTAAAAAAATGAATTTTTCTATTTTAGTATTTTACATAATACCAGCAGAAATAAAGCTTACTCTGGCGCCCCCCAAACAGGAGCACCCGCCTGCAATTAGAGTTGCACAAGTTTGACTTGAATGTTTGAACTTGACTTGAGTTTGACTTAATTTCAAGTCAAACTCAAGTCAATCCTTCTGACAAATATTTCAAGTCAAGTCAAACTGGTCAATCGTACAGGTTTGAAAATTCAAACTGTTTGTCAAACTAGTTTGAAAGCGTTTGAATAATAATTTATTTAGTAGATATACTTTTTTTGTCGAGATAGACTTGTTAGTTGACAATTAAGATAAGAAAATTAATAATACAATGAGTGCCACATAAAAGTCAACATTTTCAATTTGTTTTAATTTAAAACTTTTAAATGTAGATATTTATTTTTTTCGAATCCTGAGAAAACTAAGAAGTATTTTTGAAAAATTTAAACGCAGATTGAAAGATTGCGTTATTACCGAAGGCCGAAAGTCTCATAGAATAAATAAAAAGTTTGTTTTGAATGAAATATTTGCAATTAATAACAACACTAAATTTTCCTTTTTATGTTCACCCCTGTATCTTATTAAAATAAACATTATACATAGAAGTTTTCAGGGATGTTCGTCCCTCAGAAATAAAGTAATCTTTCATGCTGCGTTTAAATTTTTTTTTTAATTCTTATTAGTTTTCTCAGGATTTGAAAAATATTAATACATTTAAAACAAATTGAACATTTTGATAAGCGACATGTTACGCCTATGCCCTTAAGGGTTACAATAAAATAAGACTATTTGGTTTTTCAATGGATAGCTCAAAATAAACTTATTTGGAATTTTTATGACTTTCTTTTATTAAAAAAAGCCTTTTATTTATCTTAGGGCCAGTTCGAAAAAACATGTGGTACCAAGCTGCTAGTTCACTCGAAAATATGTACCACAATACAAAAGTTAGTATTGCCAGAGAACAGTGATCGTTGTTCTCGGTATTGTTCTGGTCGGTATTGCTGTATATTCGTTGGTATTTCTTTAAAATTCAAAACTAACTATAGGGTTATTAGACCTGGATCCCGCGTACCAAAAAAAAGTTGATTAATAGCAAGCTAAAAATTTGTTAATAGCTTAACGGTGTCTAGTGACTAGCCTAGTCGGACAAACTTTGATGTACGGGAACACTGGAACAGGGAAAGGTTTAATTGTGGAACAGTTTAAAAATTTGGAACGTCAGATTACGAAAACGTCCCATGTATTTTGTCGGTCAGAACATCCAATTGATTTGTTACCCTTTCATTAAACTGTCATGCAAAAATCAGACTGCTATTACTAACCAACATGATTCCTGTCATTTGACATGTTCTTCGTGTTCCACTCATTAAAATGCCCAGTTGATGATAAACACCAGTCTGATTTTTCCATGAGAGTTTAATGAAATGGTAACAAATCAATTGGAACTTCTATCCAACAAAATACATGGAACGTTTACGTAGTCTGACGTTCCAAATTTTTAACCTTTTCCACAATTAAAACTTCTTCTGTTCCAGTGTTCCCATACATCAAAGTTTGTCTGACTAGACACCGTTAAGCTATTAACGAATTTTCAGCTTGCTATTAATCAACTTTTTTTTGGTACGCGGGATCCAGGTCTATATGGTTTTATATCTACAATTTAAATTTTTTTCGGATACAGGCTACAAATGTTGGGTTTAAATTTTAAAAAAATTAATGTATACATGCATTAAACTTTCTTAATAATTATCCTAAGTGGCGCGTTTAATGTCTGTCTGCGGTTTAAATATCGTATCAGCCAATACATTTCTATGTTTATTGAAATTTGTCAAAAAATTTTTTTTGGACCTTGTTGGGAGAGGAGAATTTCCCCTACCCCTCCCCCCCTACCCCCGTTGATCCGCCAGTGAACAAATAAAAGCGTAGGTGGTCTCATTTAAAACTGAAAATAAACATGTTGAGTAAAATTCAAACTTTTCAAACTGTTTGAAGATGTTTGAATTCAAGTCAAATCTAAAGATATCGAAATCAAGTCAAGTCAAACTTTTTTACAAAAAAAGTTTGATTTTCAAGTCAAGTCAAGTTTGTTGAGTAAAATCAAACTAGTTTGACTTGATGCATCTCTACCTGCAATGCATCCCTTGCAGGCCCGTTATCGCTGTCCCTGCTTCTGCTTTTTGTTTATGTTTTAAAAACTTTGGATGGTACTGCTGATTGCTTGAATATAATTGATAGTATTCTACTAAAATTTCTGAGATTATTGTTTGTTATAAACATAAGCGAATGCTTGGAGTTCTTTTTCAGTAAGTCAATTGGGATTTTTAACTGGAATCTGATTCTAGAATCTGAATAACCCTCGAGAAATAAAATTACTAATAATTTTTTTTTGGAATGTGATGTTTTACATGAGAAAAGGTATTGTTTATAAATAAAAATATATTTGGTGCCATAATCACTAAAAAAACAATTGAAAAATGTACTGGCATTACTAAAATCGTCGCATATTTATACACCACCGGAAACAACAAATAATAAACTGGTAATTGCAATCTTCTCACAACGCCTATTTTAACGAAATTAAAACAAATTATAAAGCACATTCCAGTGATAGGTTAGGGTTAGATAGATAAACAGGGTCAAAAATTAAATTTTTAAATATATTTGCAATAGAATTCTTATATCTGGCGTACAAAAGACACCAGAGCGTGTAGTTAAAGGTTAATAAGGTGTATAAGCCGTCAAAGTCTTCTCTATAATTTTTGGCTATGGTTTCAGGATCTTTTGATGCCATTGCATTTTTAACGAAGTCACATAATTCAGTGAAATTTAGCGTATATGAAGGAGATTCTGTCGTTAAAATATTTTCAATTGGCTTTAATTCGGCTTCAACATCTAAAGTCTTTTTCGTTTTTCTGGGTTTGGATTCTTTTGGAGCTATAAAAGTTTCATTTAAGTTTTTATTTTCTGAGATTTCAGGAGAGGTTGATATTTGCCTTTTGGCTTGATTGGTTGTATTAGTATTATTGCTGTTTACTGAAGTTTTTGAAGGTGCGTTGTGAGTGAATCATTCGTTGTTGGGATATCTGCAGAAATAGGGTTGGAGCGGTTGGTAGTATCTTTTGAAATGTTTGTTCCTGTATTATCTTGATTGACTTCCATGGATTCGAGTTCTGAGAAATGTGTTTGTTCTTTAAGTGATTCTGTTCCAGTAGATGTTGATATGGAGTTTTCATCAGTGTGGCAAGTAGTATTACATCGGGAGTACTTTAAACCATCTAGGAATAGGAAAATTCTGTAAGGAGTGTTGTCATAGGTTATTAAGAGTGAGTTTGGAACTGGTTTGGTAATTATTGGAGAGACAAATATTTGACGCTTAAAGCTTAAGACATGGCTATACTCAGGTTCGGGCATGCCAACTTTAAAAAATGTTAATTTGGAGTTAGTTCCAGTTGTTTAAGTTCATCTTCAATAACATAGTTAGGGATGCTGGGGCAGATGTTTGATATTACAAGTCTATTTGCTGGCGCAATAAGTCTTCGAGTTTCTATTTCATTGCCTTGGATGATTACGGTTTTGTGTTTGTTTAGTAAGGTATGTATTATGCTTGTATTATCTAAGTAAACACACACTCGGTCGTTGGGTATTCGAGGGGCAAATACAACATTTTGGCGTTAGTAGAGATCCTATGGCTACTACGTATTCATGTATTTTAATACCTTGGATAGCTGATAGGATAATGGCTTGTACTTTTGAAGGAAAATTGAAACTGCCTACTGCATTGGAATATGTCGATGCTGATGATGTAGTAGGTATGTTAATATTTTCAAAATTATCCACTTTTAAATTCTCTTTCACTTCATTTGATAGAAATTTGTTAAGCCGGTTCTGTATTTACTAATTAGTTCGACTTATCGAAGTTGTTGAAAAACCAGAAACAGGATTATTGAATGTGTTTTAACTGAATTATTGGTTATGTATAATTAATTTGCATTAAATTGGTAATATACTCACAGTTTCTTTTTTGTGTGATGAAACTTTTTTGTTTAAATACACTATTTTCGTAAAATTATTGAACGTTTCTTGATTATAAGCCACTAAAAGTTAGTTTTACTAGGACCAAATTTTAATCGATGCTATATCAACTAAGTTCAGGGTCGGAATCACTTTTTTACTTTGTTAGTATATAACGTTAGATATATTTTGAACTACGAAAGCCTGTAAGTCAATATTTAAATTTAATGCTACTAGTTAAATTTTAATATTGACTTACAAGCTTTCGTAGTTAATTATAAACCAACAAAGTAGAAAAGTAATAACGAACCAAAAATCGACTTACGAGGTTTTGCAGTTTAACCGTCGATAAGCTGGCCTATGAAGACAGTCCTTAAGTAACCAAAATTTCCTGTTCTGTTCGCGACTCCCGAGTAAATTAACTACACAAACAATCTCAAAATTGTCCAATAAATAAATATTTTTTTCACAAACTAAGTTCTCAATCTTGTAGTACAGAAACCGACAATAAATATCGTCTTCCATACCACCAGACTGACAACAGATGGAAAACTCTCTGGTTAAATGAAAATGTTTATACATTTTTAAATATTTTTGGATTTTATTTTTCAAGTTTAAATTAACTTAAACATTATATCTCATAAATGTGTAAAAATTGTTGCTGGTCCGACTCTTCGTGGTTTGAGCCACGAGAATCCTCTCCATACGAGTTGTCCAATATGGGCGGTTCAGGTAGGTCATCTTCTGGTGAACTCTTGGTGCTCCGATTGTCCATTGTATTTATTTAAACACCTTATGGGAACACACCTTACTAATAGAATACTGAACTCAAAAAAATTTAGTTCGTAATATTGATTAACAGTGATTATTGAATAGTATTTCGTTGTAACAACAATTTAATTTATTGTTTCAACGAACTTTTGGACATTGACGAATGTATTTGGTTATTGTCACAATGATTGAATAATAATTGTGAAAATAACTAGAGTACATTAATCAATAACACTCAATTTATTCAGACAATAACTTAGTTTTGTATATTTAATAAATAATGTTAATTGTGGCAGCAACTTACTTTCTTGATTTTGTACATGACAAGCAATTACCTTGGTTTATCGTGACAACGTACAGATTTCATTAAAACAATGTATAAATGTTGTTAATATAGAGTAATATATGATTATTGTAAAGATGTAAACTGATTGTTGAGACAACAAATGCATTAATCAATCTACTACTGCGTTTAATACCCACAATCAATGCGTTCATTGTGACAATAATCGTAGTTGTTGAGACAATAAATGTTTTGCTTGACCATTTGAAATGTAACGGCTTTTCCTTATCGTGATACCCCTAGCTTCTCTGTGTTTAAAAAAGAATTCTTTGTTAAACAATGCTGTTACCTCTACCGAAGTGCCGGACATTTCGTTTTCAAGTGTAGTCCGTAGTAGAAGGAAGTTTTCGTGTGTCTCTGATCGAGAAATATTTTGAAAATTTAAACGCAGAATAAAATATTACAGTATTATCGAGAGTCTGAAGTCCCTGAGAACTTCTATAATGATTATTTTAATAAGTCACAGGGGTGAAAAAGAGAAAATTTAGTATGATTTTTAATTTCAAATATACCATTCAAAAGAAACTTTTTGTTTATTCTAAGGGACTTTCTGCCCTCGGTAATAATGCAATCTTTTATTCTGCGTTTAAATTTTTCAAAAATACTTATTAGTTTTCTCAGGATTCCAAAAAAAATGAATGTGTTTAAAAAGAATTAGATCGAAATTTTTCACCTGCGCTCTCAAAACGGATTAAAGTGTTATACATTTTTGGAATCACTATTTCAAACGCTTTTAAATGAGCTGTCACATGACGTACTTTCCCATTTAAAAAAAATCAAAGTTACGCCTGTCAGCTGAAGAAGGATCGTGTAAAGTTCGAAACATTGATGTTATAATACACTTTGATTATTTTAAAAATCGACCTGTCCGAGTGTTTTGCTTACGTGTTAAAAATAAATAAGTTAATAAGGGGGTGGTGGAGTGTAACACTTATTCCAGTGCACTGTATAAGTGAAATCATATGAGAAATCATACAGTGTAAAGTCCATTAGGTTAAGGACAAAAAAGGGGGATTTAAAAAATTATTATTAATCAATTAATATCATAAATCGGCAATATCAGCAAGAAATGTTTGATCTTCTGCGAAGAGTTGAGTACGAAAGCAATAAAGTTGGTCTGAAAATCAATAAAGCTAAGACAAAAATAATGGTGGTCGACAGATTTGACACTATTCAACTGACTAACATATTACAGGAATACCAGATAGTAAACACCTTTGTCTATCTCGGGTCTAGTATAACTAACGATGGTAACTGTGAAGCAAAAGTTCGGAGACGTATTGGTATGGCAAAAAATGCGATGAGTCGCCTAACTAAACTTTGGAAAGACAGATCTCTCTCTCAAAATATCAAGATGAGACTGATGAATGCCCTTGTATTCTCAATATTTCTATACGGAGCAGAGACTTGGACTCTTCGCGGATGCGACCGCCAAAAAATTGATGCCTTTGAGATGTGGTGCTGGAGAAGAATGCTGCGCATACCTTGGACAGCTCATAGGACAAACGTTTCCATTCTAAACCAACTCAATATTAAAAAAAGGCTGTCCACAATATGTCTGCAACGAATTCTGCAATTCTTTGGTCACGTGGTTCGCAGAGGTGACGACACTTTGGAGAGATTAATTGTTTCTGGAAACGTTCCGGGGAGAAGATCAAGAGGACGATCACCAAATAGATTGTCTGACCAAATAAAGCATTCAGCTGGAAACTCATTCTGTGACGCTCTTAGAGCAGCTGAAGATAGAGACCAATGGAGAAACATTGTTAGGAATATTGGAAGAAATCACGTGCATCGGGCTAATGCATTCAGTAATTTTTGAAATAAAATACGTTCATAGTAGAAATGAACGAAACTGATTGTAAGAATGAATAGAATTGTTTGTAAGAAAAACAGTAATTATTGTGGGAATGAACGGAATTAATTGTAACAATAAACGGAAATAATTGTAGAAATTAACGAAATACGTTAGGAGAAATAACACTGTTATTGACACAACGAATAGTCTTCGTCGGTCAGTGGCGTGCTGGAACTTTTCAAGCGGCCCGGTGATTTTATAGAAAAGCGGCCTCCCATCATTTTACCTTCTATTATCAGGATGTTTTATTGTTATTTATAAAATAAAAAAAAACAAAAATATAAATTATTTTTAAATCAAACATACAACTTTAAACTCAATGATTTTTATAATTTGATATATTTTTTTATTTAAGAATAAGCAATAATTTTACAGATAATAAATGACATCTATGCCAATATTGTATGCATTAAGGCAGAAGGCCATGATTTCCTGAATAAATATAATATGAATTTGATGTAGTAATTAAGATAAAAGTAAAATAAAATTTTAAGAATTTTTCAATCATGTAAGTTGAATTTTAGTAAATCGATTAGATCGATTAGATTTTAGTAAATCGACAAAAGAGTACAAATACAAGTATAGTGCAAATACTTTAATTCAACAATATTTAAAATGTTAATACAACGAAATAATCTAAACATTCTTTTGCAATTATTTTATAAAATAATAACTTAACTTTCGACCAATAATTTCCGCATCAAAGTAGATTTTTGAGCAAATTCGTCGATTTTTCATCATTTTTAAGCTCATACAAAGTTTCTTTTTCTATAGCCATTAGCATAAATGTTTCCAAGTGATCTTGTGTTAAAGTACTTCTTAACTGATTTTTTATGTATTTCAACGTTGAAAAGCTTCTTTCGCAAGATTTCTGTCACTGAAAGAATTAATAAATGCTTATATTATACTATTTAAATTTGGATAAGTACACTGATATAAGTTGTACTTATGCAAAACAGCGTAACAGCAAGCTATACAATCTTTATACTTTTTACCACACGGAGGTGAAGTTTTCATGATATCAAAAACATTGTCATTTGTTATTTCATGTTCATTATCACTTAGATTAATAATATCATCCTTCATAATTTCTGTAGACTGAACATATTCATCATTAACTCGATCTTCTATAATTTCAGTATTTTGCAAAATCCTATTTTTTAATACAATCCATTTATCAGCACAATCCACGAGTTCTTCTCTAATTGCAGTCGCAGATATGGTTGGATAAAAATTTCTTAATTTTTCAGTAAATGATTTAAATGCCCGTTAAAGGTATACCATTTTTTATTGTGTCAAATTTTCTAGGATGTAGAGTGCATATAACATCATAAAACGATTTGTTTTGATCAAATCGTTTTTCAATACTTCCAATAATTCGGAAAAAATATGCAAGACATTTTTTATTCTGCAGAGTACCTAGGTACATGTTTTAAGGAAATTGGAAAAATTTAAATATTTTTGAAATGTTTTGTTAATATTATTAGCAAAATTAAAATTCGATTAGAAAATAAAAATATTTAATACAACTAAAAATTTTTGTGAAAAAATCCTATCTGATCGGCCTCAAGAGGCTGCGGCCTCTCGGTGATTGCACCGATTCATTTATATGGCCAGCACGCCACTGTCGTCGGTCAATTAACGACGTTGTTGTTTCAATAAATAGTGTTCGTTGGCTCAGTGAACAGAGTTCGTAATATCAATAAAGTGTTCGTTGACTCAGTGAACAAAGTTCGTAATACCAATAAACTGATATTATGGTATACGTAATGAATGTTCATCCATTCAATAAACGTAATACATTGGCTCAACTAACGAAAATAATGAATTGTTGAACATCGCTTTGTTGTTCCAATAAAACCAATAATTGGACAAATTTTAAGTATTGCATTTGTTGTCTAAATTAACATTTTTATTGATATTACGTACCTTTTTCGTTGAGTGTGTATTATTATTAAAGGTTACTATCACAAATTGACATTACGAAGTAATGAACTGAAATTAAAATAGTTCTTGTATTTGCTTGTATCTTGTCTCCTATGTTATTTTTTATATAATTTATATTCATTATGTCTCATTCACCAGTTTGTTTGTTTCTTGGACTTATATATTATATAAATTCCTTATTTTCTATTACACAATTTTTCATAATTATGGTGTTTTATTAGTAGTTAAACTTAATATCTAATAAAACACCAAGAACACAATACTTAAATATCTTAGCGATATTTTTCTATGCAATAAAACTCTTCAAATATATAATTTGGTATTGGACAACGTATTAAATTTTAAAATGATTTGAATCACCGACGTGTGTATATAAATCTATATAATACACTTCCATATTCGTATTATGTCATTCCCCAGGAAGAAATCCCTTGGGATGTAATATTGCAACCTACAAATTAACGTTTTCAAACAGATGGGTGGTGTACGTATCTATATGTGTATTATAAGCAGTCACCTGGTATTAAATTGTAAATGACATACAACGGAAACATCCCTATTGATTAGTAGGTATGTATCTATGTATCTGTAGTTTAATATACAACCAACTTTTTTCTAATTGATTATTAGTAGATACTATTCTGCTTTATTATGTCAATAGACTATCGTTGTTATGATTTTTGTTTCCTTTAATATTTGTAACCTTATATTTTAGATTTTATTATCCAGAGTTGTACCTATATATTTTAACAATAATTTATCAATCCATGTATAAAAGTGAAGTCACTAAAATAGCCAATGCGGTGCCAATTGTTCAACATTAAAATGACAACTCAGTAGTGTAACTATAAAACAGCCGATATGACGATTTCATTGTTGAAGCTTCGGCTAGCTCTGTCTCAGTAGGTACGTATTATCTTAAATGCAAATATGTATGAACAAAGCGAAATGGCAGCAACACATAAAATATTATATTAACAATCATTTTTATTATACGTAAACAAAATTTAATTTAATATTAAGATCGAGAATGCTTGTTGGCTCCTTTATGGAGCAACTAAGCTACTTTAGCCTGTTCCATGGGGTGTCTCACCAAAAAGTCTCCAATAGACGCTGTAGGCTGAGTACAACGTCACGCCGTAGGAAAATTGTTCATTTTCTTTACTTTTAATAAACTTTGAAGGACAAAAACTATCTTACAGCCTAAAATAGTTAAGAAAGAACACTCAACGAAAAAGGTACGTAATATTAATAAAAATGTTAATTCGGACAACAAAAGCAATACTTAAAATTTGTCCAATTCTTGGTTTTTTTGGAACAACAAAGCGATGTTCATCAATTCATTATTTTCGTTAGTTCATCCAATGTATTACCTACGTTTATTTAATGGATGAACATCCATTTATTAAGAACATATTACATATTACGAACACTGTTCACTGAGCCAACGAACACTATTCACTGAAACAACAACGTCGTTAATTGACCGACGAAGAATATTCGTTGTGTCAATAACAGTGTTATTTCTCCTAACGTATTTGGTTTTTTCTACAATTATTTCCGTTTATTCTTACAATTAATTCCGTTCATTCCCACAATAAATACGGTTATTCTTACAAGCAATTCTATTCATCCCTACTATGAACGTATTTTATATTGATAATTACTGAATGCATTAGCTCAATGTATGATATTAATTAATTAATAATAATTTTGCAAATCCCCCTTTTTAGTCCTAAACCTAATGGACTTTATACTTTGTGATTTCTCATATGATTTCACTTATACAGTGCGCTGGAAAAAGTGTTGCCCCCTTATTAAACTATTTATTTTTAGCACATAAGCAAAACGCTTGGATAGGTAGATTTTTAAAATAATCAAAGTATATTATAACATCAATGTTTCGAAGTTTACACGATCCCTCTTCAGGTGACAGGCGCGGCGTAACTTTGATTTTTTTAAATGGGAAAGTAAGTCATGTGACAGCTTATTTAAAAGCGTTTAAAATAGTGATTCCAAAAATGTATAACAATTTAATCCTTTTGGAGAGCTCAGGTGCAAAATTTCGATCGAATTATTCATTTTTTTTTGGAATCCTGAGAAAACTAATAAGTACTTTTGAAAAATTTAAACGCAGAATAATAGATTACATTATTACAGAGGGCTGAAAGTCCCTTAAAATAAACAAAAAGTTTCTTTTGAATGGTATATTTGAAATTAAAAATCATACAAAATTTTCTCTTTTTAGCCCCTGTGACTTCTTATTAAAATAATATTATAGATTCTATAACGATTATTTTGGGACTTCAGACCCTCGATAATACTGTAATATTTTATTCTGCGTTTAAATTTTTCAAAAAGACTAATTAGTTTTCCTAGGATTCGAAAAAAGTGAATACGATAATAGACACACGAAAACTTCCTTTCATACGGACTACACTTGGAAACGAAATGAAATTATTCGGCACTTCGGCAGAGGTGACAGCATTGTTTAACAAATAACGATTAAGAAAAGCCGGTAAATTTCCAATGGTGAAGCAAAACATTTATTGTTTCAACAACTTCGTTTATTGTGACCATGAACGCATTGATTGTGGTTATTAAACGCAGTAGTAGATTGATTAAAAACGCATTCGTTGTCACAACAATCAGTTTACATCTATGGAATAATCAAATATTACTCTATATTAACAACATTAGTACATTGTTTTAATGAAATCTGTACGTTGTCACGATAAACCAAGGTAATTGGTTATCATCTACGAAATCAAGAAAGTGCTTTGTTGCCAGAATTACCATTATTTATTAAATATACGAAACTAAATTGTTGTCTGAATAAATTGAGTGTTATTGATTAATGTACTCTAGTTATTTTCACAATTATTATTCAATCATTGTGACAATAACCAAATATATTGATCAATGTCTAAAAGTTCGTTGAAACAAAAAATTAAATTGTTGTTACAACGAAATACTATTCAATAATCACTGTTAATCAATATTACGAACTTAATTTTTTTGAGTGAATAATTCTAAAACAAATTTTAATTACGGGGTGTTGACTGAAATCCCCCAGACTGAAAACAATGGTAACTTTCTCTGGTTACACCTCCGAGGCTTCTACAATTTGCAAGCCATAACGGATGCTGAGACTAAGGAAGATGATGGAATTTTACAGTCTGGTGGAATGTAGAGTAACATTATGTTGTTTTATATGCCATTAGACTGAAAACTTAGTCTTTTGCTAGCAGTCGCCGCTAGGGCATCTATGCCATTTCGTTCGTTGCAATCCGTGACTACACGCTGGGGTTTGTTTTGGTTGGATCAGAGAGAGATGATGAGAGACAAATAAGTTTCGAAACCGGTAGAGCTGCTTGCTGCACTCTCTGATTGGACTAGAATATGGTGTGCGGCTGTATTTTCGTTTTGCAACGAAATTGAAAATGGTTATTCATTCTTGATTTACATGTTTACTCTGATTGAAGTACGAAGGGAACCAGTCTCGTTGGAACTTTACCGCGCTGAGCAGATGGGACGTGAATTATAAATTGTAAAATTCCCTCAAACTTACGCTATATACGCTATTTCAAACATGGCTGTTGCAACGCTGAGGATGTTTTCTGTTCATTTATTTGTGATAAAGAAATCAGTTAACCTAAAAAAATATTTTAATGGTTAAGAAATTTTATTGCCTAAAACTGTGAATTAGTTAATATGTAGATATTAAATAACTTAAGATGTAAACTAATAACACTTTCCTGTAATAAAATTTCCCAATGATTAGGTATGCTGTCTCTTTTAGATTATAAAAATAAATAAAATTACATATTAAGTCTGCTTCAATGCTTTACATTGGTTGTATTGTCCCACTTGTTTCAGCTAAACAATGTTTATTTTGTGACTTAATATTATATAGATAAATAATTAATATTTCATTAACAAAAAGAAAAAATAAACAAAGATGTTTAGGTTAAAAAATAATGCCATGTTTTAACTAAATATGATTGATGATTATCAGTACATGTTAATAGTTCTTATGAGGGGCCGCGTATTTGTTTTTTTTTTGTATTTCCTAAATTTGTCAAAATAAATATCTACATCTTTATAAAAAATTTTTTTATTAAAATAAGTTTACTCTTTCTACATAACAATTTTGTTGTACAAAGTGCTAGTAACAAAAGAAGGAAAAATTGTGTAGTGGTTTAAGAGTGGAGAAAATATTTGTACGTAATAATAACGTTTTATATCTTGTTTTTAATAATAAATAATGCACAATGATTTATTTCGCCGTATGTAATATCATTTTATTTTCAAGGAATATTAACTTAATTCTAAATATACGATTATATCTGTGAAATATATTTCTTAACATTAAATACATTAGTTATTAATATTAAGATAATAATATTCCTCACTAAGAAATATTATTGCTCAGAAATAATAGTTTTGTAATGTCAAGAAAATATGTATATTCGTATCACTAATCTAATAACATCAATTAACATCAAGTGTAATTTCTTTCTGATAAATGGGTTTAAAGTTTGCCAGAAAGTGATAGTTCAATCATGTTTAAGATATATTTCTTTGGCTATAGTAAAATGTATTTAAAATATTTTAGAAAATTATATATTACATTCAAAGATATATTTCTTAGGCAATATGCCAAGTCGATCTCTCTTAAATGTAAATAAAGTTTCTTTATGTCAAGAATTTTTTTCTCTCGGTATATGGTGAACTACAGGTCGTGAGTGCAATTATAGATTCCTTTGTCGATTATTGCACCACTCTGTTTTGCTTTATTTTTCTATCTTAAAAAGCGCAGAGCATAAATAATTGGAATTTCAGTTCCTGCCTAATTTTGACTTACAATACTTATACTATGACTATCATTGGTCCACTATATTTTTATTGATACTTTTTTTATTAACTTTATTTGAAATAATAAATAAAATCCAAGAAACTTTATTTTACGAGCTTCAATTTCAAAGGTTATTAAACTAAATGATCCCCTTTTCCAAAGTTCTTAAAGCATAGCAGTTCCAATAGATAACAAATTGTCTCAAGAAATTCAATTTAGTTCGATCTGATGGCCGGTGATAGAATCTCCTGATCGGCAATTTCCTGTCAGCCAGCGATTTCGATCTTTGCAATAAGGAGCAGGAGAAAAAACAGGGAAATGGAAACTTTTCCCGTTTGCAAGCACGATAAAGTAATAGCTGGTGATAACGACGATCCTCAACAAAATTGAAAATTGCTACAAACGATTTTATTTCTTATTGATTTCTGGTGCTGTTTCCAGATGCGTAAAATTTATTATATGTTCCTCTTTAGCTTATAAACTAAATGTTACTTAACTTAGTAAAGTTGCTACCTCGCAAAAAAGCAATTATATTGAACTTAAATATGCGAATTTTTTTTATTCGGCTTTGTTGATTTGAAACTGAATTTTTAAAGAATACTATTTAAAAATAGACCAGGGCATTTAGAACAAAAAACAGCGGAATAAATCGATTTTTAAATATGTACAGCACTTATTGCCTTACAACTTTTTGCATTGTATTCGGGATGACGTTAGGAAAAAAGTCTACAATAGAAAAATGGGTAGAAATGCATGATGCATTTACAGTGCATAAAATGCATCCAAAAGTGAATAAAAATATCAAAGTCAGTATATTAACCCTTAAACGCCCAACCTTTTTTAGGGTCTATGTACGCCCAAGGGTGGGTAAAAAATGTCCACCTCGAATATAGCTAATATGAAGAGTATAGAGGAAAAACAAGGAATGTCGCGTTTTGTACATATTGAGATAAACACCAATAAAGGTTTAATTCTTATGATACCTAAAAATGACTTGAAGGTTCTTAGCAAGTATTCTAGCAAGTATTATGCTATAATGTTAATATCATATTAATCGATATTAATTAATTAATTTAATAATGCACCAAAAAACTGCTAACGTTGCTTATTTTTGTTCAGGGGCGTGCGCACAATCCTTGTTCTTCACCTGGATACAAATTATTAGAAAATTTATATAGACTGATCTTTCTGGTTATTGTTCTGAATCGACAGTCTAGTCGATAGTTCTCAATTTTTGCTACCACATGGCAAGAAAAACCAAAATTCATGAAAAAGTGACATTCCTTGTTTTTCCCCTGTACGCTTCATATATTTATTGAGAGTTGTTGGAAATGGATTAAACTTAAGATTCTTATGCTTAATAAACACAGCATCTTCTAAAATATTTATATAAACAATTTACAAACCTTACAACAAAATTTTTTCTTTCAACCTCCTCATT
Source organism: Diabrotica virgifera virgifera (assembly GCF_917563875.1). NCBI lineage: Eukaryota > Metazoa > Arthropoda > Insecta > Coleoptera > Chrysomelidae > Diabrotica > Diabrotica virgifera. The sequence goes on from NC_065444.1 coordinate 205,552,564, forward strand.
GGCCGATAATTATGTAGATTATGTAATTATACGTCGATAATTATATGGATTATGTTCTTATCAATGAGAAATTATATAGAAACCTTTAGTAACAAGTTTTACCAAGGGTGTACTGTTTATGCCCACCCATATTTAACTCAAGATGCTACTTTTATTTTCAAAAATATCGGTAGAACCAAATTAAAATTCGATAAAGGGCTGTCTTTTTAACAACAAATAATTTTTTTTAAAATTTTTAAACACATAATAAATATGTTACAAGAGAATACGCATTAGGTGGACATTTTTTACCCACCCTTGGGCGTTTAAGGGTTAAGGACTGATATTGTTACTCGGGGGTTTTTTGGAAGACGCTGAACATCACGACCGACCCCCGAACCATCTGGTGTCCAGGGCTACCGCTGATGCACGTCATCTGAAGTTTGGAGGGGTTTCGGACTAAATTGATGCAAATAGATTACTTGGGAAGTTAGTGTGGTTGCTGCTTAGATAAGAATTCCCAGAAAAGCGTCCAATTCTTCTTCGGTGATGGACTGGAATTTTTTTCCGGTGGTCTATAGTCATCATGAAGGATCATTATTATCACTTGTTTTTGCAAACCATAGTAGGTCTTGGCCTTGGCCTGTTCTAGAAGCAGCTTCTATTCCTTTCTATCCTTCGTCTTGGGTTTCCAATTTCGTACTCTAACACTCGTTTGGTCGTCTTCCACCTGGTCCTTAAATAATGCTCTGGGCCTGTATTTCTTCTAACTCCTAACAAGGTATTTGCTTATAAATGTGTTTCGACGGCCCGAAAAAGTCCCAATATTTGAATTTTGTTTTGAAAACATTGTTTGCATTAAAAAAAATATTTTGTAAGATTGTACGTCGCAATATTCAATTTAATTCAATAATTTCTTATATCGATTCAGATTCTTTCTTTGAAGTTATACTTCTTTAGGCACGAGGGTGAATTTTTACATTCCCTGGCGCATGCGCACACCGACAGTATATTAGTCAATTATCGTTATATACGACAGTATATTTAGTCGCTCAAACGTTATACGGGATCGTATTGGGTGTTAAAATTAAAATCATCTGTCAATAATTGTTAGAGATTATGGATCAACAAATGTTCTTCTTCTTCTTTCTCTTTATAAGCAATTCTGCTTGTTCATTGGCGGATTAATACCTTTATGGAAGGTTTTCACTCCATCTTTTCAGCAGTCGGGCGATATTTCTTCTACCGATTGGTGATTTATCTCGTGCTATTTTGACCACACGTGTCTCCTCCATTCTGGTTATGTGGTTGTTCCATTCTTTTTGAAGTTATACTTCTTTAGGCGCGATTGAGAGTAAAATTTCATAATTCTGCGCGCATGCGCACACAGACAGTATGTACTTAGTTGCAATGAATTGTTCAGAATTAAAAAACGGCTCCGAAGGCTGGATAGGAAACAGATAAGAGGTAGAGCATTGGACTAGAGATCGAGGGGTCGCGGGTTCAAATCCCGGACGATTCACGTTTTTTTTTTTAATTATGGTAGTTTTAATAAAAAATTTTTGAAAGTGGTAGGTAAGAAAGTTAGTTTAATATTTAAATAAAATGCAAATATAACCAGTTAAGTATATTTATTTCGTTGAAATTATATAATAGAAGTATAAATTCTTACGTGCGTACAAAGTACACACACATTCTTTTTTTTTTCTATTTAGAATAGAATAGAATAGAAATATGCTTTATTGCCATGAAAAAATTTTACAATTTTATCGACAAAGCTTATAAATAGTAAAAAAAACAAAACAGTAACAATCCAATTTACTAAAATTACATAAATCGTCAATAAGTTAAATAAAATAAATAAATAAATCGAAGTTAAAACAGAAATAATCAGTTGCAAAAATTTAAATAAATTGCAAATCCATAGTCTACCTAATAATTAATAAAAAAGGTTTAAAAGTTAAAAAGTTAAGCTGCTGCATATGACACCCAAATATAGATAAAAAAATAATAAAAATACTATTTGTGCAAAGGGTACTGTAATTTCTTAGTTATTGACTAAAATAATCTTCTACTGAATAATATGGTCTTTCAGACAGGTAGGCTTTTGTCAGTTTACGGAATTTGGGAAAAGATGGTGCAGATTTTAGTTGTAGGGGGAGATGGTTGTACATTTTTTTTGCGGAATATAATATCGATTTCTTTACTAACTCCGAGGACGGGGTTGGCAAATAGACGTCAAACGTAGAATTTCTCGTGAAGTAGTGATGATTAGGTCTTGGTGGAAAGACATGTAGATGTTTACGAATTAAGCAAACAGTTTCTAAAATATACAAAGATGGAAGGGTTAAAATTCCGTGATCTTTGAAGTAACTTCTGCAGTGTGTTGTTCTTCTGAGGCCAAACAGATATCTTATAGCTCTTTTTTGTAATTTGAAAATAACATCGAATTGGGCAGCTGTACCAGAACCCCAAAAAGGAAGACCATAACGAAGATGTGACTCGAACAAAGAAAAATATGTTATTTTGGAAGATGCTAAATGGAGTTCATTCGAAACAGATCCTATAGCATAGCAGGCTGAAGAGAGTTTCTTTCGTAACAAATCGATATGGAGGGACCATTTAAGGTTGCTGTCTAAAAAAATGCCAAGAAATTTTACAGAATCAACGGTACTTATCTGGCTGTTATTAAGAGGTAAGGGTTGAAGAGCTCCTTTATAAGACAATGCTACTGTTTCATCTACGTTAAACGAGAGTAAATTTGAGTCAGGCCAGGTTTTTATTGTAAGTAGATCAGAAGTTATAGTAGCATGAAGAGTTGCAATATTTGAGTTGCTCCAAGTGATACTGGTATCATCAGCAAAAAGAAAGATGTTTCCATCGATTTTTAAATTAGTGATGTCATTAATAAAGATAAGGAAAAGTAGAGGACCCAATACTGAACTTTGAGGTACCCCACATACAATGTTTTTGAGACTAGAGTCTTTATCATTTGCTCTAACTAGTTGTTTCCTATCTTCCAAATAAGATTGGAACCAATCTAAAGAAATGCCTCGAATTCCGTAGCAATTTAGTTTTTTTATCAAAATGTTGTGATTTACACAATCAAAAGCTTTGGCATAGTCACAAAAAACGGTGGCAGTGTAAAGATTATTGTTCAGTGCTTGATAAACCTCATGTAATACAGAAAACATGGCATCAGTGGTGCATTTATTATTTAAAAAGCCGAACTGATTTTGTGATAAAATGTTGTTTTCAACTAGAAAGGACATAAGTCGGGCTTTTATGAGTCTCTCAATAATTTTGGAGAGTACCGGTAGTGTAGTAAAAATGCCTTTTACAAAATTAGGCTTTTATTCACATAAAACTTGACAGTAGAATTAATTTGAATGACAAAACAATTAATCAATAAAATAAACAATGACAAAAGAATACTAAATTATACTACATTCACCCGGCCCTATTTTTGAACAAAATCTTGCAAATATCGTGGTTTATTTTTAGTTCTAGCTGATTTACGGCTAGATTGAAAATCTGAATTTTCCAATCTTGGTTCATGATTATCATCCATCAGGTACTTGATTAAGTTCTTGAATAGATAAATTTTCTATGTCCTCTGGTATTGATTCAGTAGAGGAATTCTCTAGTGTATTATTTGGACTTTCATTTTCATCTTCATCATTATCTTGATTCAATAATTTCAGGTCACCTCTAGGAGCTAAATGCTTCGTTGAAACTGTACTTTTCTTTCCGTTTGGATACTGTATTAAGGCGTAATCTGAGTTGGCTTCTAAAAGATCAACCTCTTCAACTAAAGGATCAAACTTACTTTTTCGTACAAATTTTCTTAGTAATACTTTGTCTGAATCTTTAAGCCATGATGGAATAGAAGTTCCGCTAGTTGATCTTCGCTGATACGTAAACAAACGTTCATGAGGTGTACAATTGGTTGCTGTACACAGTAAACTTCTTATAGAGTGCAGAGCATCTGGTAGAACAGTCTCCCATTTAGTGATGTCTAAATTTTTGGTTTTCAATGCTAGATTCACTGCTTTCCATATAATTTCATTGTATCTCTCGACTTGACCATTTCCTCCAGGGTTATATGGTGTTGTTCTACTTGAAGATATTCCTTTAGAGTGTAGATAATTAATAAATTCTTGTGAAGTAAAGCTAGTTCCCCTGTCAGAATGTATATATGCCGGCATTCCATATAAACAAAACATTTGATTCAAACATTCAATTACTGTCTGACTGGAGGTATCTGAGCATGGAAAAGCCCATGGAAATCTTGAAAATTCATCAATGATTGTAAGCATATAAGAATTTCTAGAAGAACCGGGTATTGGACCTTTAAAGTCAATATTCAATCTTTCGAACGGAGCTGTTGATTTAATTAAATGTGTATCATCTTCTTTCCTATAAAATCTGGGTTTAATTTCTGCACAGATTGGACAAGAGGTAATTACGTGTTTAATTTCATCTAAAGAATAAGGTAAATTTCGAATTTTTACAAAATGGTGCATACGAGTAATCCCAGGATGCGATAAATCTGAATGTAATTGATATGACTTGCTTGTATTATTTATATTATTGCATATTCTTGATAGTGCATCAGCTGCATCATTAGCCTTTCCTGGACGATAGATAATATCATATTTAAAACAAGAAAGCTCCAAACGCCAACGCAAAATTTTTTCATTTTTGATTTTACTTGTATGGTTTGTATTAAACATGAACGAAACTGATTTTTGATCTGTGATTAGTTTGAATTGTCTTCCTAAAAGATAGTGTCTCCATTTTTTCAATGCTTCAACGCAAGCATATGCTTCTTTTTCAATTGCAGAATGTTTTCGTTCAGAATCTGTAAGGGTACGTGAGAAAAAAGAAACGGGTCTTCCAGATTGACTCAGAGTGGCAGCAATAGCAAATTCAGAAGCATCAGTTTCAACAATGAGAATTTCTTTTTCATCGATTGTCCATAGAAGTGCATTAGCTATATCAGTTCTCAACTCCTCAAAAGCAAAAAGCAAGTCCGGACCTAATGGAAATTTCTTGCAATCTATAAGACCTCTAATTTTTGCTGAAAAATTATTAACCCATTTTGAGTAATGTGAAAACATTCCAAGTGCCCTCTGAAGACTTTTAGAATCATTCGGAACTGGTAAATTTAGTAGAGGCTTCAATCTGTCTGGATCAGGTTTCATTGTAGAGTTTTCTATTGTATATCCCAAAATATTTATAATTTTTTGATTGTAGTGACATTTATTTTGATTTAAAGTTAACCCATATTTTTTAACAGCATTTAAAAAATTCTGTAAATTTAAATCATGTCTATCTTGATCCTCACCACCAACTGTTACATCATCTAAATAAGCGTAAACACCTTGTAGATTTTCTTTTTTTATGATAGAATCAATGGCTCTCTGAAAACATGATACTCCATTGGTAACCCCAAAAGGAATACGACGGAATTGGTAAAGGCCTCCACTTGCCTCGAAAGCTGTAAATGGTTTGTCAGATTCGTTAATTGGTATTTGATGATATGCGTATTTTAAATCAATTGAGCTAAAAATTTTATATTTTGCTATCTTAGACACTAGTGAATCAATATTCGGCAACGGATAAGCATCAAGTAATGTGAATCTATTTATTGTTTGAGAGTAATCAACTACCATCCGACGTTTATGATTTTCATTTTTAGTTACCAACACTTGGGCCCTCCAAGGTGATTTACTTTCTTCAATAATTTCTTCTTTAAGGAGACGTTTTATTTCTTGTTTAATAAATTCTTCATCTTCCTGTGAATGCCTGCGAGATTTAGTAGCAATAGGGTGACAATTTTCTGTTAAATTGGCAAACAACGAAGGTGGCTTAATTTTAGCTTCAGTAAGACAGCATATCTTAAGAGGTCTTCTTGGTCCTCCAAATTTAACTTCTAAGCTTTCATGTTGTTTCATAATATCTTGACCCAAAATCACATCTGTACAAAGATTGGATAAAACTAAAACTTTTGTTTGATCATATTTTTCTTTATCAACCTGAATGTTTATTAAACAATAGCCTTGAATATTAGCTGAGAATGACATAGATGCCATAGAAACTTGGACCCCTTGTATTGGAAAAATTTTAAGCTTATTTTCAATAGCGAATTCATGATCTAAAAAAGTATCTGAGCTTCCAGTGTCTATTAAAGCGTTGGCATCAATTTGGTTAACTGTTACTTTGGCTATACATTTTGAAAGCGATTGAGGTGTTTCCATTGAAGAAGCGATTACCATTGTAGATGCATAAGTTGATCTCGTTTGACTTTTCTTTGATTGCATGCACATTTTAAACCAATGTCCAATTTTATGACAGTTTTGGCAAATCGCAGCCCTTGCTGGACATACAGATCGAGGATGTCTTGGATGTCCACAAAAATAACAAGTCTGACCAGGTTTTGTTTGAACAGAAGCTAAAGTAGTTTGTTCTGAATTTGGATGACTACAAGATGCTATATTATTTAATGCTGCATGATATGTATCAGATTGTTTTTGAGAATCTTCTAAAGATCTAGATTTAGATAATGCTTCGTCCAAAGATAAAGAACTAAACTCTAGTAATCTTTGACGTATATTGGATTGAACGAGACCATTAATAAAAGCATCACGAATATAGTCATTTTTATTTTCTTCTGAAGAAACTGCTTTAAAATTACAATTTTTAGCCAAAAGCTTTAACTGTTGAGCATACTGATCTATAGATTCGTTTATTTGTTGTTTTCTTGTAGCTAGAATATGTCTTGCGTAAATCTCATTTGTAGGTTTAATATACAATTCTTCCAAAATTTTGATAGCAGAAATGTATGTTTTTGCTTCGCTTATGTAATCATATACTGAATGTGAGACAAAATTGATTAAAAGCATGTACTTGTCTTTATCTTCTAGCGATTTTTCTGTAGATTTATTGCTTTCCAAAAAATTCTTAAATGTTTCGTACCAGTGTTTAAATTCTTTGGCGGCAGTTTGGGAGTTTGGATCAGCCTCTAGTTTATCAGGTCTAAAGTACTTCTCCATTGTATATTTGGTATATTTATGTGAATAAAATTGTAGTAAAAATGCCTTTTACAAAATTAGGCTTTTATTCACATAAAACTTGACAGTAGAATTAATTTGAATGACAAAACAATTAATCAATAAAATAAACAATGACAAAAGAATACTAAATTATACTACAGGTAGTAGTGCAATAGGTCTATAATTGCAGGTATTAGATATTTCACCACCCTTATGAAGAGGAATAATGATGGCTGTCTTCAGGCACTCTGGAAATTTACCTTTCTCAAAAGAATCATTAATTAGTGAGATAAGGACTTCTAACACATTTTCTGGAAGATTAGAAAAAATTTTGATCGATAGACCATCAGTACTACAGGAAGATTTGCTTTTGATACTATTAATTGTTTGGATTAGTTCAGATTTAACGACTGGTTTTATAAAGAATGAATTCGAGACCTTTCTTGAATTAGGGAGATATGAAATGGGATCTTGTTGTGCCAAAATAGTTGATGTAATATTTTTACTCACATTAACAAAGTATTCATTTAGACTTTCAGGGTCTGGAAGGGAAAATGTTTGAGCAGTGTGGGTTTTATTTCGAAGATCGTTTATTATGGACCAAGTTTCTTTTGCAACACTTTTGGAGCTTCCCAGACGGTTCTGGTAGTAGACTTTTTTAGCTGATTTTATAAGTTTAAGATAGGCTGCCCTATACTTGGTGATATATTCAGTGATAGAGACGTTGGTAGTAAATTTCTTGATATAGAGAAGAGAACGCATATTCTTGGAAGATATTCGGATACCTTTAGTAGTCCAGGGTTTGTGATGTTTTGGCTTAATTGCAATTAAAGGAAATGCTTTATTGAAGATACAGATAAGCTTATCTAAGAATTCACTGAAATTATTATTCACGTCCATGGCAGGAAAGCGCCACTCAGAGGTTAAGCATAAATTTTGGAATTTACGAAAGTTCCGGGTGGAAAAAATCCTGCCTAAACGTCGGGTTTTCGAGGAGGGTTTGCTGGAGATATTAAACTTCGTATAAACTGCTTCATGATCAGATAGTCCAGCATTAATAATTGTAGAGTGGACATCAAGTGGTGAGAAATCTGAGACTATATAATCAATTATGGTAGATTAAGTTTTTTGTAATCCTTGTAGGAGAATCAACGTGCATTGTTAGACCATACGATTCAAATATGTTGACCAAGGATATTCGTGTAGCACAAGCAGCAGCATAATCAAAGTTAAAGTCCCCACATAAAATTTTTCTACTTTTATGGGGCAGGTCATCTAACAAATTTAGCAGGTTCTGAAAAAATAGTTCCACGGAAGAAGCAGGTGATCTATAAATGCAAATAATATAAAGATTAAGATTCTTATTGTAAACTAAGGAAAACTCAAAGGAGGCTTCACTTAACAGAAAGTCATATTTTGTTACCAAAGAAAAACCATTACTCGTAGACAAAATTAGTGTCCCCCCATAAGCTGAGCTTGGACGATCATACCTAGCAATTGTGGTGTATTTAGTGTCCATTCGTTTATACACTGTACGTTACATTGTCTTCTAATATCTTCGCTCCTCTTTCGATCTCCCAGTGTATTTCCTGTAATTCTTCTCAGTTCCCTCATTTCTGCCGTTTCCAGTAGTCTTTGTGTTGTGGCTGTATCGGGTCTTGTTTCTGATGCATATGTCATTATTGGTATTACACTGGCTTTATAAATTCTTGACTTCATCTCAGTGTTAATATGTCGGTTTCGCCATATAGTGTTATTAAGGCACCCTGTCAATCTATTTGCTTTTTGTACTTGATTTCTCACTTCTTTGTCTAGGTCTCCGTAACTTGACGATGTAATTCCAAGGTATTTTACTTCCATTACTTGTTCAATACTGATACCATCAATTTCTATTTTGCATCTGATTGGTTCTTTACTGATTACCATTGTTTTGGTTTTCTGAGATGAAATTGTCATATTGAATTCTTTTGCTCTTATGTTAATCTGTGAACTAATCTTTGCAGACTATCTTCATCTTGGGCTATCAATATTGCGTCGTCTACGTAGCAGAGTATTTTTACTTCTTTGTTTCCCATTCTATATCCTATTCCTTTTTTTTTGTGTAAACATATTAGTTTTTATTGTTGTGATGACAGAAAAAAAAGCAAGTTTATAATTGTATTGACTTTTTAAATAGTTTTTAAAAGCGAAAGGTACGTAATAATTGTAAATGTTTCAGCATCCTAATAAAAATTACATAGGTACCTACTTATTTGGAAAATTTAAAATGAACCTATTAAAATAGCATGTAATGCTTCGATTTACATAATTTGATTACCATCAAAATTTCTGTCAATATTCACCTAATATATTGTTTTCTTACTCTGTGTTTGGTTGTACTTATTTTAATATTTTAATATTTCAATATTCTACAAATATCAAAATAATTTGGTTAAATTCAGAACTGTCAAAAGTTTAAACCGTTTAGTTCGTCGATCTTCCCACTTGATGCATGTGTTTCCGTGGGTAGAAGTGTAAGATGAATTAATTCCAATACTAACTGCGCAAACATAAGCGGGTTCGAACTCCAATAGAAACTTTTTTGTTTTTGTTTTATACATCTTACGATTGTAAGTATATTTATTATATAATTTGTTTTCAGAAAATACGTATTTAGTTAAAAATTTGTCCGACAATTATTGTTCAGAAATCATTTGTGGCATTTTTCAGTGTGTTTGTGTGTGTTTTATTCTTTTATTTTTTTTTAATTTTTGGTACAGTTTTAATAAAAATTTTTGAAAAGTAGTAAGTATTAAAATTAGTTTAATTTAAATAAAATATAAATAAACTGTTTAAAGTATATTAATTTCGTTGAAATCATATAATAGAAATATAACTTCTTACGTGCGTACAAAGTACACACATTCTTTTTTTTTAATTACCTTCAGTTAAGTTAATAGTACATTGTTTACCGGGTAGGAAAAGCTTAACATTCCTGGACGACTGTGAAGATTGCTAAGTCGAGGCGCAAGCCGAGACTTAGCAACACAGAGTCCAGGAATGTGGCTTTTCCTACGAGGTAAACATACTATTTTTCCGCAAATCGTTTAAAATTCGACAGATATTGATTGATTTAAAAAAAACGCGATAATTTTATTTCCAAATAAATGGTGCTTTGAAATTCCTAATAAAATTACTTGGGTTACTATGGAAACGTATTGCGGTTGAATTGTCAAACTTGACAATGTTTTCTATCATTTATGTAGAACACTAACAACTGTACGGAAATATCATTTCCTTACAGTAAGGAAATGACATTTCCTTACAGTAAGGAAGTCCTGACTTTTTCTTCAAGAAATTTTGACAGGAATGTCAAAATTTCCTGGCGATTTGCGGAAAAAAATATTATTTTGCACCTGCCTATATTACGTCGTACTTTGTATTGTGCCTTAATAAGATTATGGTAGTGAAAAAATAATAAATTCCTATAACTTGTAAATTCCTATAATCCAAGGGATCCATGCTAAATGTTAAATTGGGGAATTAATAAATTTCTTAATTACAACCTCATTTTACATTTTTTTCTTGCTCGTAATACCTATTGGTCTAAGATCCGAATAGGAGGTCGAAATTTACCCATCTGCTTGCCGGATGAAACATTTTTTTATTATATTTCATACATAGACAAACACGACCAGCATGGGTTGCCTATCAAAATCGTGTTATAGATATCCTTAAGGGGGGGACGAAGGGGTTGAAATCAATATTCCAAGCACATTTTGAAAGTATGGTAGAATTATTTTATTTTAAAATTAGATAGGCATATTCATTACAATTCGTAATTACTTAAGAAAAAATTTAAGAAAAAATTCTGAAAAATTAGCCAACGGTGGCAAATTTTTAAAAGACACCTCAAAATACAATGAATTTTGCAGTGGACATCAGAACTCGTCATTGGATCATGGTAAATAAAAAATTGAAAAAGATTTCATTAGCTCATGAGTTTCTCGAGGTAACGCTGTCAAGATTTTTTCTATCTATCTAATCAGCCCTAAACATCCATCCTTGGATATAGGCCTCCTCTTCCTTCTTCCATGCCTCTCTATTTTGGGCAATTTGCATCCATTTTTTCCCCTGGCCTTCCCCTTTTTCGTTTGTGGTTCTATGGTCTCCAATGTATTACCATCTTAGTCCATCTTTCATCCTTCTGCCGTAGAGTGTGTCCGGCGAACTTCCATTTAAGCTTTGCTACTTGGGTAGAGACGTCTTTCACTTTTGTTTTGTTACGGATCCATTCGTTTCTTTTCCTGTCTGATAATTTAATGTTCAGCATTTGTCTTTCCATGGCTCTTTCTGTCTTTGCTAGTTTTTCCATATTCTCTTTTGTAAACGTCCATGTCTGAGAGCCATATATTAAAACAGGGAGTATACATTGATTGAAGACTTTTGTTTTTAGGTATTGCGGGCATTTTCTGTTCTTTAGAATATAAGACAGTTTTCCGAATGATGCCCAGGCCAACCTTATTCTTCTCTTTATTTCTTCAGTCTGATTTTCTCTATTTAATCTAGTGATTTGTCCTAGATATATATATATATATATATATATATATATATATATATATATATATATATATATATATATTTTTCTCCTCCTTAAACAATATATATATATATATATATATATATATATATATATATTCTTTTACTTGTTCTATTCTTGTTTGTGCCACTGTAATTACTAGTTCTTCTTGTTGATTGGTCATGGTTTTTGTTTTACTGTAATTCATCTTCAGTCCTATCTTTGTCGATTCTCTATCTAGTTCTTCCATCATTCTTTGTAATTCTTCACTTCTTTCTGCTATTAATACAATATCATCAGCATATCGTAAGTGATTCAGATATTTTTAAGATTTTTTAGTTTTATCTAATTTTGACTTTTTGATATCACAAATCTGAACAAAGATTATTTTTGCAAAAAGGGTGAAAATCAATATATTTATTATTGTTCAACAATTAATAGGCATAAAATAAAAAATATCTCGACAGCGTTACCTCAAGGAGTGTTTAAAGAAAATATAAACAAAATTCCAGGTGAGTTGGTCAAGTAGTTTTTGAGTTACAATTTTTAAAGCCTGAAAAAACCAGTTTTGAGAAAAACGAGTTTAAAGTATTGTCAATTTTTATTTTCAATTTCTTTTTGTCTGTAAAATGGTAAAGTAATGTACACCGGAATATGTTTTTAAATCGCGGAGTAATTTACAAAAGAAAATAACAACAGCTGTTAGGCTACGGCTCCACGGGCTGGAAATTGACGCTAGCAGTAGCCGCAAAACTAACTTAAGGTTCCGCAGAACGGAATAGAAATAGCCGAACTGTACCGACTACAGGACTTGTGCGTAGTCGGTTCAGTTCGGCTATTCCTATTCCGTTTCGTGGAACCTTGAGGTCGTTTTGCGGCTACTGCTAGCGTCAATTTCCAGCCCGTGGAGCCGTAGCCTTACCCATTTCTCACTACGCTCAAGCGCGCTGGCACGAACTTGCTGCAAAGCGAGTCGAAGGTAGGGAGATAGTGTTGAATAGCCCTACCTTTAACTCGATTTGCAGCAGGTTCGCGCCTGCACGCTTGAACGTAGCGAACAACGGTCAACTGCTGTTCTCATTTTCTTTTGTAAATTATTCCGCGATTCAAAAAGATATGCCGGTGTGCATAATTTTATGATTTGAAAGACAAAAAAGAAATTGAAAATAAAATTTGACAATACTTTAAACGCGTTTTCTTCAAAAACGCGTTTTCTTCAAAACTGCTTTTTTTCAAAGGCTGTAGACATTGTAACTCAAAAACTACTTGACCGACCCACCTGGAATTTTGTATATATTTTCTTTAGACATTTTGTTGTATGCTTATTTTTTGTTTAACAATAATAAATATATTAATAAAAAGACTAAGTTTTCACTCTAATGGCATATAAAACAACATAATGCTATTCTACACCCCACCAGAATGAAAACAATGGGAACCTTCTCTGGTTACACCTCCGAGGCTTCTACAATTTGCAAGCCATACGGATGCTGAGACTAAGGAAGATGAGGGAATTCTACAATTTACAATTTACGTCCCATCTGCTCAGCGCGGTAAAGTTCCAACGAGAATGGTTCCCTTCATAATCCACACAGAGTAAATGTAAATCAAAAATGAATAACCATTTTCAATTTCGTTGCAAAACGAAAACACAGCCGAACCATACTCTAGTCCAATCAGAGAGTGCCGCAAATACCCCTACCGGTTTCGAAACTTATTAGTCTCTCATCAGGAGGCACATATGCTGCTCTCCCCGATCCAACCAAAACAAACCCCAGCGTGCAGTCCCGGATTGCAACGAACGAAATGGCATAGATGCCCTAGCGGCAACTGCTAGCAAAAAGACTAAGTTTTCACTCTAATGGCATATAAAACAACATAATGCTACTCTACACCCCAACAGAATGAAAACAATGGGAACTTTCTCTGGTTACACCTACGAGGCTTCTACAATTTGCAAGCCATACGGATGCTGAGACTAAGGAAGATGAGGGAATTCTACAATTTACAATTCACGTCCCATCTGCTCAGCGCGGTAAAGTTCCAACGAGTTTCATTCTGGTGGGGTGTAGAATAGCATTATGTTGTTTTATATGACATTAGAGTGAAAACTTAGTATTTTTGCTAGCAGTTGCCGCTAGGGTATCTATGCCATTTCGTTCGTTGCAATCCGGGACTGCACGCTGGGGTTTGTTTTGGTTGGGTCGGGGAGAGCAGCATATGTGCCTCCTGATGAGAGACTAATAAGTTTCGAAACCGGTAGGGGTGCTTGCGGCACTCTCTGATTGGACCAGAATATGGTTCGGCTGTGTTTTCGTTTTGCAACGAAATTGAAAATGGTTATTCATTTTTGATTTACATTTACTCTGTGTGGAGTATGAAGGGAACCATTCTCGTTGGAACTTTACCGCGCTGAGCAGATGGGACGTGAATTGTAAATTGTAGAATTCCCTCATCTTCGTTAGTCTCAGGCTTGCAAGTCTCAGTCTATGGCTTGCAAATTGTAAAAGCCTCGGAGGTGTAACCAGAGAAGGTTCCCATTGTTTTCATTCTGGTGGGGTGTAGAATAGCAATATGTTGTTTTATATGCCATTAGAGTGAAAACTTAGTCTTTTTGCTAGCAGTTGCCGCTAGGGCATCTATGCCATTTCGTTCGTTGCAATCCGGGACTGCACGCTGGGATGTGCCTCCTGATGAGAGACTAATAAGTTTCGAAACCGGTAGGGGTGCTTGCGGCACTCTCTGATTGGACTAGAATATGGTTCGGCTGTGTTTTCGTTTTGCAACGAAATTGAAAATGGTTATTCATTTTTAAATATATTAATGTTCACCCTTTTTTGCAAAAAAAATTCGTTGCTTTGACTTCTGAGTGATATCAAAAAGTCAAAATTAGATAAAACTAAAAAACTCGACAGCATTACCTCAACAAACTCATAAGCTAATAAAATCTTTTTGAATTTTTTGATTACCATGATCCAATGATGCGTTCTGATATCCACCGCAAAATTCATTATATGTATTTTGAGGTGTCTTTTAACAATTTGCCACCGTTGGCTTATTTTTCAGTATTTTTCCTTGAATTTTTTCTTGAGTAATCTATGAATTGTACTGAATATGCGTATTTAATTTAAAAATAAAATAATTCTACCATACTTTCAAAAAAATATGCTTGAAATATTGATTTCAACCCCTACGCCCCCCCTTAAGGATATTTATGGCACGATTTTGATAGGCAACCCATGCTTGTCGTGTTTGTCTATGTATGAAATTTAATAAAAAAAAATGTTTCATCCGGCAAGCAAATGGGTACATGTTGACCTCCTATTCGGATCCCGTACTATATGTTCCGTATACGGTTGTCACTGCGGCTTAAATGCACACATTAGTATAGTTAAGCCTTTTGCAGTATATACATACAGTATTGTGTTAGTCTGAAAATACAGGAGTTTAAATGCAATCGTGGTGAAAATCCTCCTTTTGCTTGAGTTTAAGTAAATTCTCTAAATGCACTTAACGCAAGAATGCCTAGAAGTTCTTGATGTAATTCAGTTTTGATTTACACAGTAAGAAATTTCAATCGTTTCTAAAAATGAACTATAAAATTAATTCTAGAATTTTTATTATAACTATATATTATCTCTTTTTGACATTATGAAACATGAAATAACGTAAAATATTATTAAAAATATTTAACAATAATTATAAAATCCCTTGATATGGAGAATAAAACTAACCACTTAGTTTCATAAAAATCTAACCTTTGCTACTGTTCAATCAAAAGAATATAGACCTTAATTTATAATCCTATATTAATCTTAATTTCCTATTATGGGTCCCTATATAATTTTTTACCTATTTAATTGGAGTATATATTATTTATAATAAAAAAAATGTTCATTTCTCTGTTATTTTAAGTTGAACATACAGATTTAAGCATGATCAAAAAAAAAGTTTTTCACGTACCATATCTCTTTTTGTCTTATAACTAGAATATTTATGAAGAAACGAATCTGTTTGATTTTTCGTAAGCTACAAAAATAGTTTTTTTTTCGTTATATGCATAATTTTTAGGGTATTCGCAAAAAACCGTCCAAAAAGGTGACATTCCTCTATGAAAATGGCAAATGGTCAACCACGAATAACTCAAAATGTATCGAGTTTTCAAAAAAAAAAATATAGAACAGTTTTGCTTAAAACCAGATTCTCTAGCCACCTCTGTAGTTATTTTGACCGAAAATGTCCACCTTCGAAAAGGAGTGGGAACCACCCCCATGATAAAAGCGCACATCAGCATAGGGTAGATGTTGAATTAGAAGATAAGTAGAGACGATTTAAAAAATTTCATGAAAATCCATACAGTATAGGATAGAATTCGGAAGTAATATCCTGTTTTTGCTTTCATTGACTGGCGTATAAGTGGCATTGAAAATAGACAGGGCGAAATGGCGGGTTCCTTGGAAAAAATATTCCCATGAGATTTTTTTGCCTAAACACATTCGTGAGGCATCCCAGAATAAGGTTCAAGAAGTCGCCTACGTGAAAAGTGGTCCAAATTTTTTTAACAAAATTTTTTTAACCAAATTGCAAAAATCAATGTGACAAATTTTGTTTAAGTTTTTTGGGCCATTCTGGACAAAAAACGTTTTTTATAATTTGTCTCTAAAGTTGATCGTTTTCGAGTTATAGGGGAAGGGGGGGTATGATGGGGTAGCTCAGGAAAATAACAAAAATACAACATAATTACTACGTTTATTACTATTACTAATTGATGGCGCGTTACGTCATTAATCTAACTATGATTTGGTACAATCTTTGGAAAATCAACCTATCACATTTTTCAACAATTAGCCATTAATAAGAACATTATGGAAAAACCATCTTGCCCCATACTATGGGGTATGATGGGGTAATGGAATTGGAGCATGATGGTGATGCTAATTAATTCTCACAAAACAAACAAAAATGTGTATTTGCTCCAGATCTTCATTGTCCACCCTAGCACAAGCATTGTGAGCTCAACATCCACAGATCTGGCAGCCTACCCAGGGTTCTGACGATATCACTTTATCTATGGCTGTTTTCATAGCATCTCTCGTCCACTCTCCTCTTTTTGTTTTTTCTTGTAAGTACGTACCATGGTATTATCTAAAACAATAATCCAATGTTATTTATTAAGAAATTTAAATTAACCCAGACTTACCACCAATGTCCCATCATACCCCGCACCCAATACCCCATCTTTTGCCTCAAAAGGTAACTTTGAACAAAAAAAAAATTCACTAATTAAATGTTTAACGTATCCACACAAACAATATGCCATTATCAAAATAAGAATACTAGTAAACAACGATAAAAAAGACATTAATGAGGTGATCATAATTACCTTAAAATAACGATGGTTGTCCTTGCACAAAATTAGATCAACGGAGCGCTAAAACAGTTTTCCGTTTGTAAACAAAAAACGAGTGCACTCTCATTCACGGTTTCTCTTGCAGTGACCGTTAATGGAATAACTCTTCTTATTGAGTTACTGCATGCTATTCACCAACGTGTAGTTTCTTGTTTGTGTGCGGTACCCCGTCTTACCTCGCGACCCCGTCATGCCCCCCATTCCCCTAAGCAATTTAAAATTGAAAAATTCGAAAAATGGCGATTTTCAAGGCTTACCTAATTACTTGGTTAATAGTATATTATTCAACGAGCATGTAATGATAGGTATTACTAATGATGAAGTTTGCGACACGAGCCGTAGGCGAGTGTCGTAATTCAGCAGAGTGAGTAATAGCCATTACATGCGAGTAGAATACTATACTTTTTCTACGACCTTTTTTTTATTTTAATTAATAAAAAATATACTTATCAACTACTCGAGATTTAAATTATAATAATTTACAAAATATCTAAATGCTGTGTACCCCTAGTACGTGGCTGAATAATTGGTTGCCTACTATTACCAAATTCTTATTGATTGTAAAAATACAACAAGAAATAGTCAATACAAGTTCTATTCGTTTCCGAAAAATTATAAGCATAAATTAGTACCTACTATGTCAGTGAATCTAATAAATAGGAAATGGCTATTGTCGGTGGACGTATTTCATATAGTTATAATGTATATTTACATCAGTGGCGGCTCCTCTTTGAGGCCGCATGGCCGCGCGCCCTCCCAGATATAATGTTGGTTAAAAAATTCTGATACAACCAACTTCAACATTTTCTATTCTAATTTTAATTTGTTGAAATTCACATAAAAACACTGTCTAATATTTTTCCGACGCTCAACCAGCTTGTCATAGCTTTATAGGACGTAGGCAGGTCCATGTCACCAGCCCCCCTTTTTCGATTTGAGGGTCAAAAAAAAGCTCATTCGTTTGTATTGCGTTAGTACTGGATTGTATCACCCTTCATTCGTTTGTACTGCTCCCACCCTTTTAAATCTGCCTGGAGGGGCTGGTGACATGCCATCCCCCCTTTTTCGATTTGAGGGTCAAAAAAAAGCTCATTGGTTTGTATTGCGTTAGTACTGGATTGTATCACCCTTCATTCGTTTGTACTGCCCCCACCCTTTTAAATCTGCCTGGAGGGGCTGGTGACATGCCATCCCCCCCTTTTTCGATCTGGGGGTCCGGGATGGGTATGTTCGTTTGTACTGCGTTAATATCGGATTGTATCGCCCTTATTTTGTTTGTACTGCCCCCACCCGTCTAGATTGGCCTGGGGGGGCCAGTGACATGCTACCCTGTACTCTGCACTTTTTGCCTTCTAAATGTCGAAAATAGGCTATTTCGTTTGTACTGCGTTAGTACTGGATTGTATCACCCTTCATTCGTTTGTACTGCCTCCACCCTTTTAAATCTGCCTGGAGGGGCTGGTGACATGCCATCCCCCCCTTTTTCGATGTGGGGGTCCGGGATGGGTATGTTCGTTTGTACTACGTTAGTATCGGATTGTATCGCCCTTATTTTGTTTGTACCGCCCCCACCCGTCTAGATTGGCCTGGGGGGCCAGTGACATGCTACCCCTCTACTATGCATTCTTTGCCATCTGAATGTCAAAAATAGGCTATTTCGTTTGTACTGCGTTAGTACTGGATTGTACCGCCCTTATTTTGTTTGTACTACCCCTACCCTTCTACATTTAAAACAGAGAAGGATTAGTGCTAGGAGTAAGGACACAAAATCAGCCAAACATTGCACATAGTAACACCGTGGGTGTAAAATTTGGTAAATTCGTCAAAAATGAAACGAATTAAATTTTGAAACTGAAAAACAGGCTTACAAGCCACTCTCCACTCTCCATGGGGAATGGAAATTTACCCCCTCAGATGGATCTCGGAGTAGTAGTGATTTGAAAAATGGTACATGTATTTGTTGGAGATATTTTGAACACCATTTTCAATCAGAAATCAGAGCAGCGACCTTGTCTTTTCCTACTAGGAAGAAATTTATCCATCCCCTCAATAAATTTTACAGTTTCAGACGCTATCGATATGATTATCAAAGATCTTATGCGGCGTATTCCGAAATGCACTCTTTGTTGTACAATTTCAACCTCTCTGGATAACTGATTAACTGAAACATACATACGGCAGAATTCATTGGAATCGAAAATTATTAAAAGTATGTATTTGGAACATTAAATGAAAAGTTCCCACAATCAATATCTTTCTTACCATCTAATGTCAGAGACCAGATAACAATAATTGCAGCTGCTATGTTCTGGCAATTTGTTTTCTAGAAAGGTTTGTATTGTTCATTTATGACTGCAATAAGATTCAGAATTTCCGTAGGTATTTCATTATTTGTAAAATAAATATAGTGTCAAAAACTTGCTTATACATTTGACGCACTGTCCGTCAACGTGTTAATTGACTCTACAGATTCAGTGCCAAAACGAGACATTTTTATAGAAAAATATTTGCAAGTATATTAAATGCCAAACTGACCTATTAAATAAACAATGACATTGCAATTTTCGATTTCTACTATGGAATTATCGCTGTATAGACCAGGGCGGATCTGTTTTGAGGTGGATGTGAGAGGTGGCATTCCGATTTTTGCAGATAAAATTAGGTGACAACTTCAGTAATTATAATTGACTCACGCTCCTTCTCAAATATGTTTGGAACATTCTTAAAAAAATTTAAATATTTAAAAATTTCGAAAAACATCGATTTTTTTCAACTTTCATTGCTTGTAACTTAAAAACGATTCATTTTGGAACAAAGTCATAGGGAAATAAAATAAAGATAATTGAATTTTGTATGATATACGACACGATTGCTATAAAATATCTTAAATGATTATCCTTTCTGCAAAATAGCAATAAATACAAAATAAGAGGGCAAAATAAGCCTCTTTTTATTCAATGTTTTTCAACCACTTTGGTTGCACTTAGAACCTTCGTATTTTACTTAGAAAGTTCTTACAACATACTCAATCCGTCCACCAAATTTTATTAAAATCGAGATAATAGATTTTGCATAATAATTTTGCAATCTAAATTTTTTTAGAAAAGTTCAAATTTTTTAAAAACTTTCTGAACAAAAAGTAGACCTGTTAGAAGTTTGCTAATTTTTTCACATATCGAGAGGTACTTTACCAATCCAATACACTTTACAAAATTAAAATCGGATTATTTAAGCGACCTCAGCACTGTTTTAAGGATATAAACAATTTTTTTGCTTATAAACAAATATAGTGAGGACGTTTGAGTTGGAATAAATTCATTTTCTCGAGAATGGGCAACTCTGGAGATAAATCCCTAAACAGGTCGATTTTTATATTTAAATTATAATTTTTGGGATATCTATCATACTACTAACGTCATCCATCTGGGTGTGATGACGTAATCTATGATTTTTTTTAAACGAAAATGTGGGTCGTGTGCTAGCTTATTTGAAACATTATTCAATTCTCTATTTATTACATAATTATTTATACAGGGTGCCCAAATTTTTTTTAATTAATTGAGACAAACCGAAGAAAGTATTTAATTTAGTTAATTCGAGATACATTTTACTGTTGTCCTAAAACAGAAAAAAATGTTTATTTGATAAATAACAGAAAAATGAATTTATTCGTATTTATTAACTCAAACGTCCTCACTGTATTTGTTTATAAGCCAAAAAATTGTGTATAAGTTTAAAACATTGCTGAGGCCGATTAAATAAACCAACTTAAGTTCTGTAAAGTGTATTAGATAGGTAGGGCGTATCTTTATATGCAAAAAAATGAGCAAACTTCTAAATAATGGTCTACTTTTTGTTCAGAAAGTTTATAAAAAATTTTAACTTTTTTAAAAAAATTTAGATTGCAAAATTATTATGCAAAACCTATTAAGTGTATTTTATAGTCGTATATCATAAAAAATTAAATTATCTTTATTTTATTTCCCTACGACTTTGTTCCAAAATGAATAGTTTTAAAAACGATTGAAAAGTTAACAGAGAGGTTGAAATTGTACAACGAAGAGTGCATTTCGGAATGCGCCGCATGAGATCTTTGATTTTCATATCGATATCGTGTAAAACTGTAAAATTTATTGAGGGGATGGATAAATTTCTTCCTGGGAGGAAAAGGCAAGGTCGCTCCTCTGATTTCTGATTGAAAATGGTGTTCAAAATATCTCCAACAAATACATGTACCATTTTTCAAATCGGTAGCGTAGAACTACTCCGAGATCCATCTGAGGGTGTAACTTTCCATTCCCCATGGAGAGTGGCTTGCAAGCCTGTTTTTCAGTTTCAAAATGTAATTCGTTACATTTTTGACGAATTTACCAAATTTTACACCCGCGGTGTTACTATAATAGTTTTGGCTAATTTTGTGTCCTTACTCCTAGCATTAATCCTCCCCTGTTTTAAATGTAGAAGGGTAGCATGTCACTGGCCCCCCAGGCCAATCTAGACGGGTGGGGGCGGTACAAACAAAATAAGGGCGATACAATCCGATACTAACGCAGTACAAACGAACATACCCATCCCGGACCTTCAGATCGAAAAAGGGGGGATGGCATGTCACCAGCCCCTCCAGGCAGATTTAAAAGGGTGGAGGCAGTACAAACGAATGAAGGGTGATACAATCCAGTACTAAAGCAATACAAACGAATGCACATTTTTTTGACCCTCAAATCGAAAAAGGGGGGGATGACATGTCACCAGCCCCTCCAGGCAGATTTAAAAGGGTGGGGGCAGTACAAACGAATGAAGGGTGATACAATCCAGTACTAACGCAGTACAAACGAAATAGCCTATTTTCGACTTTCAGAAGAAAAAAAGTGCAGAGTAGAGGGTAGCATGTCACTGGCCTCCCCAGGCCAATCTAGACGGGTGGGGGCAGTACAAACAAAATAAGGACGATACAATCCGATACTAACGCAGTACAAACGAACATACCCATCCCGGACCTTCAGATCGAAAAAGGGGGGGATGGCATGTCACCAGCCCCTCCAGGCAGATTTAAAAGGGTGGGGGCAGTACAAACGAATGAAGGGTGATACAATCCAGTACTAACGCAATACAAACGAATGAACCTTTTTTTGACCCTCAAATCGAAAAAGGGGGGATGGCATGTCACCAGCCCCTCCAGGCAGATTTAAAAGTGTGGGGGCAGTACAAACGAATGAAGGGTGATACAATCCAGTACTAACGCAGTACAAACGAAATAGCCTATTTTCGACTTTCAGAAGGCAAAAAGTGCAGAGTAGAGGGTAGCATGTCACTGGCCCCCCCAGGCCAATCTAGACGGGTGGGGGCAGTACAAACAAAATAAGGACGATACAATCCGATACTAACGCAGTACAAACGAACATACCCATCCCGGACCTTCAGATCGAAAAAGGGGGGGGTGGCATGTCACCAGCCCCTCCAGGCAGATTTAAAAGGGTGGGGGCAGTACAAACGAATGAAGGGTGATACAATCAAGTACTAACGCAATACAAACGAATGAACCTTTTTTTGACCCTCAAATCGAAAAAGGGGGGGATGGCATGTCACCAGCCCCTCCAGGCAGATTTAAAAGGGTGGGGGCAGTACAAACGAATGAAGGGTGATACAATCCAGTACTAACGCAATACAAACGAATGAGCTTTTTTTTGACCCTCAAATTGAAAAAGGGGGGGCTGGTGACATGGACCTGACGTAGGCGATGGTTGAGACCACGTTGAGAGGGCACGCACGATATTTGGGCGCAAGAGAAGTGCGGCCACGTAACCATAGCAATCGAGGACGGTCGACCAACACTCCCACTCATCTTCAGACGTTGCGTGATGTTGCATTTTGGCCGCACTTCTTTAGCGGCCTCAGTGAGCAAGAAAGCACGCGGCAAGAAGCTTTGCAAGCAGTTATCTCTGACAACAATAAAGCGAAAGCAGTGGAAAAGTTTGCAGTAGTAGTGTTTAAAGTTTCACTTATTCTTATTACGTAAGTACACATATTTTTCATATTATAACACATGGGCTAATTAGAACGAATTTATTTTAGCTTCATGAATACTGTTCATAATATATTAAATACGAACTTTTCCAATCTGCCACTTGAAGATAAGTTAAAAATTAAAGAATTGGGCAGGCCGTTGCCAAATTTGAAGTTAACGCAAATTAGTGAACGCAAAGCAGAAAACAGAAGTTTCACCCGCCATTTTTCAAGAGACATTTATACAAGAAATAATTGGATTTGTGGTTGTGACGTTTCGAATTTATTGTACTGTTTCCCGTGTTTATTACTTTACAATGCCGGATCAGGGATGGACCGAAATTGGGCAAGAACAGGGATAAAAGATCTTCACCACCTTCCTGCAAAAATAAAAAAACATGAATCGTCTCGTGGTCATATTAATTCATGCACAGGGTTCGCATTGCTTGGCAAAGTCAATATTTTAACACAATTGAGTTCTGCATACAGGGAGTCTTTAGTACTACACAATAATAAAGTCAGAAAAAACCGACACATTTTGAAAAAAATTATTAGTTGTGTAAAATTTTGCGGTTCTTTTGAACTAGCACTTAGAGGTCATGACGAAAGCGAGGGATCTGAAAATCGAGGAATATTTAGAGAGTTGATAGATTTTACTGCAGAGTTGGATGCTACACTTAAAGAACATTTACAGAAAGCAACTGTGTTTAAAGGAACCTCCAAGACCATACAAAATGATATTTTGGACTGTATGCTACTAGTTTGTCGGGAAGAAATTTCCCATCAAATTGAAAAGGCCGACTTTTTATCTATCCAATGCGATGAAACCACCGATGTCTCAAATAATTGTCAAATGGTATTGATATTACGGTATTTCTACGAAGATTCCATTTATGAAAATTTTTGGGGCTTTTTAAGGGTTATGGATAAAACAGCAGCTGGGTTAAAAACCTGCATTGAAAACGAAATAGATCCGTTAATTTTAAAAACTCCTCAAAAACTAATAGCGCAAACTTATGATGGTGCAAATGTTATGAGCGGTTCTACCAGCGGTGTTCAAATCCAAATTAAACAGAAATATCCCAGTGCACATTTTATACATTGCTATGCCCATCAATTAAACCTAATTATGCAGAAAGCCGCATCGCAAAACCCTAAAGTGCGAGTGTTTTTTAATAATCTATCAGCTATCCCAGCGTTTTTTTCAAATTCTTCCCATCGATGCGATATTTTAGAAGAAATAGTAAATAAAAGATTACCGAGAGTGGCCGTCACTAGATGGAACTATAATATTCGTACGGTTAATTCTGTATATGAAAATCGTGAGAAACTTATAGAAGTTTTTGAAGAGGTCGAGGACAGATGTGAAAAGAGTGTTACTTCCAATGAGGCTTCTGGCTTGAGGCGAGCGTTAGAAGATCCAGAATTTATGTTTTGGTTAACGATTTTCCATAAAGTCTTGCCGCAAGTCGATATACTTTATAATCAACTCCAATCAAGAAATAAGGACAGTGTTGAATTGAAGAAGGACTTAGAAATTTTTGAGCAAAGTATTACCAACATTCGAAATGATACTGATGAAATTAAAGAAAGTGTTGAATCAAATTTTGAAAGTGCTAAAAGAAGAAGAACTGATGATAATATGCGAAGTGTTATTGCCAAGGAGGTGTGTGATGTAATAACAACACAAATGAAGGAAAGGTTCTCTTATCGGGGCCATTTGCAAGCGGCTGAACTATTCAACAAAGACATGTACTCAAAATATTCGAAAACTTTTCCAGTTAATATTCTAGATGCTGTAACTACTTGTTATCCCGTGTTATGCAAGACCAGATTAAAGACTGAATTAGAAGTAATATATTCGAGGCCAGACTTAAAAGAAATTGTTGGAGCTATGAACATTCTCACGTTTATGTTAGAGAATAATCTTGCCGAAACCTTTGCAGAAACAATAATGGTGTTAAAAATTATTGTGACAACTCCAATGACAACTGCAGAATCGGAACGTTGTTTTTCAACCCTTAAGCGCATAAAAACATTTTTGCGAAACACAATGCTTAATGATCGACTAAATGCCCTAGCTATGATGTCCATAAACCGAAATTTACTTCATGATGGGATCAATGATTTCGAGGAAAAAGTTATGGAAAAATTTATTGCTATGAAAGACCCTAGAGCCGATTTTAATTTTAAAAAGTAATTGTAATGTATTAATTATTATGAACGCAATGTCGTAGTGTATTTCTTGAATAGAACTATTAAACTATTATAAATCAAATTTGTTTGTATTTGAAAATTTAAATATGTAGTAGGTACCTAGTTCCTGTAAGTTGTACCTAACTATTTTATTTTGACCAGACCCGAAAGTCGGTAAGGTTGGTTTTTCCCATAATTTGAGAAATTTGCCGACCAGCCCATCGTAAAAATTATTGCCCCTATTTGAGTATTACCCTTCATTGCGTTTACCTGCGTAACGCTAATTTAATGTTTTCTACGAACTTGAAACCGTTTGCCGCGTCAAAAGCTTTGCCGTCATATTTGCCCATCTGCGTATATAAACCTACAATAGTTCTCAGCAAACATTCTAGGGAAAAAATTGCAAAGACACCGTTCAAATAGTAAATGGAAATCCACTTTGCACCCGATAGAAAAATGAAAACCCGCTGCTCCTGATCAAATTCCTACTAAATCCCTGAGGGCAAATTTTTGTGTGCAATTGTTATTATCTGCGCCCTCCCTGCTCAAATTCCACGAGCCGCCACTGATTTACATTTAACTATATACGAGTATAATATAATAATATAACTATATATAATATGTTATAACATATTTAACACAATATAACTTGAAAAATAAACACAATATTAGTTATAAATTCCAATTAACACAAACAAAATGCGCTAATGTCACTGTCACTAAAATAAATGATGAACGTCAAAATTTTTAGTAAACAAGCTATAAACGTAAAAAATATACTGATATTGTTAAAATTCCTTTAAAAATTTTTTAAAGTTAATTATTGATATAAATTACAATAATTATTGTATTAAATAAACAAGTTTAAGTAATTGTATTTGCAGTTTATATACGAGTAATACTAAAAGTGGCATGCTCCATTTGAATCTAACTTCAGCCCGTGAGTAATGACCCGTGAGTAATGAACTATTACTCACGGGTACAGTAATGGGTGCTATTATCTATGAAAAATAGCGAATAATGAGCATGTTATTAAACGGTCGTAGAAAAAAGTTACTATTATGAAAGTCAAAAAGTGACTAAATCAAAGTTTAAAATTCCCCCTACAAGACCCTAAAGAAATTGTTGTCATTATTTTATTACTACGCTGTTATTTTTAAGTAATAATAATGAGCGCCATGCACGTATTAGGCGGCCATCAATGGTGAGTGCGAGAGAGATGAAAGTCAATGGTGCATCTTACTCGCACTCACATTTACAGCCGCGTCAATACGATCTTACCGCCCATTGTTAATAATTAAAAATAGCAGCTTAGTAATAAATTAATAATGACACAATTTTCTTCAGCATCATGTAGAGGGGGCTTTAAACTTTGATTTAAGTCACTTTCTGACTTTCATATTATTAATTTTTAACCGAGCTATAAGTCTTAAAAATGGTCATATTCGCGTTTTTCAAATTTTAAATTGCTTATAGCTCGAAAACGATCAACTATAGAGAAAAATTACAAGAAATCTTTTTTGTACAAAATAGTCGACGAATTTAAAAAAAAAATGTTCGGGACTAGAGTTTCACGACATTCGATAAAAATGTCGATATTATATTGATATCGTATCGAAAACCAATACGATACCGATACAATACATACCTTGGCAATATTAATGTCGATACGATACTCATTACCTGAAATCAAAACCATACTCTTGTATTGTCGATACGCTTGCCTCGATATTACTGAAAATATCGATATCGAGAAGAAAAAAAAATAAAACGCCACATTTGTTTGATTATAGTTTGTGGAATAGGTGTTTAGATAATAATTATTTATTACATAAAAGTATAAGTGATCTGTAACCCAAGCATCAGCTGTTATAATATTTTACACTTGAGTGCATGAACTTGAAATTCTTGTGAGAGTGAGTAAATGTCTGTTGTAATTACACTGTTTATAACATGTGGCATTTGTGGCAATATTATGGAAGTAAGTGATGATGACTCAAAAATAATTTTTAACAAATACTGAATTGCGATTTATTCCGAATCTCCGGGGATTTCCCTATATTTTCAAAAGTAATTTTTAAACAATACAGAATTAGTAAGTATTTGTCGACTTTCAAAGAAGCATTCAGCCATATTCAATCTTTATAAGAATATACATATAAGTTATAAGCAATATTCGTAATATTTCTAACATAATGTCAATTTGCCAAGCATGCAAAAGTGGGCATAAAGGGCCTACACAGCTCAGATGTATAATCCTTTTTAAATTAATATCAATCCAATATTTTTATAAGAAAGTATTGTCGATATCGTAACTCGAACGATACTTCATTGACATAACCAATACAATACTCAATACTTAAAAAGTATCGATATTGTATCGTATCGTGAAACTCTAGTTCGGACCGAAAATATTGCGTAGCGTTGGAAGGTGACGAATTTCATGGCTGCACAACTTCAGGGACAGGCTTAATTGCTCGTCTAACTAGTTTTTTAGAGCACTCTTCGATACAAGATGGCACCTTAAGAGGAGGAAAAGATTTCATCCATTACAATGAATATTTATTATTACTTAAAATATTAAAAATATCTCTGCAAATAATGTCGATTATTTCATTCATAGAGATTCTGACCAATAGAAAACTAGACAAATAAAAATTATTGCGATTATTTTTTAATTATTTTAACATTCAATAGTGTAGTAAGATTTGTCATCACGTGTTTAATCTGTCCATTCAGATTATTATTACAGCGGTAATTTTCTACTGTACATTATTACAGTGGGAATAATTTTAAGTAGATTGTTTCTGTTTTATTATGGCAACCACTTTCCTAGCCTTGACAACCAGTTTCCTAGCTTTGACAAATGTCACATTTAAGAAAATATCCATAATAAACTTTTAGTTCTGCATCTAATGTCAAATTGTCACGAGGAGAACACAAATCGGCAATTTTAAGCGATCGAGTTTACTTCGGTAAGATTAATTTATGAATTAAACTGTATTTATAAATAATTTTACCTAATATTTTATTAATAATATTATCTTCGTCTAAATATTTGCTAAATTGTGCTGTTCACTTTGACAAGTTGAAACGAACTGTCAATACTGATGGAATGACCCCGTCCCATTCAAACAGTGAAGCAAAATTGCGGCCAACATACAAGAGAAAGGTCCTAGAGCGACAGAGAATTTGTCAGGTAAAATTTGCTACAACTACAACCCGAGTTGCCAGATGTGATAAATCTCCCACTTAGAAACTGAAATTCCCTCAAATTGAAGCTCAAATCTCCCAAATTTAAATTTTTGTCGCATCCTAATAAATTAGTAGTCAAATGTAGAGAGAACAGTAAACCAAAATTATACTACTTATCAACAGCGGGCTCTGGAAATTCATAGGTCCTATCGTCTTCGATTATAGGAGAGTATAATATACAGTTCTATGTATATTCGCAAATTTAATTTACCATGACCTCTTAAAATCCTCCATAATCCCCACCCCCCGCCCCTCCAAAAATCCCCCAACTATTTCTGCTTAGGGACGTTCCCATAGACGCTTTCAAATTAACCCAAAATTGTGGGAAAATACCCCAATCTGGCAACCCTGACGTACCTGACTAGCACTATCAATTTGTTTGTTTACGAAAGATGGCGATTATCTGGGCCTTAGACAAGAAAAGAGAGAGGACGAGTAATCCTATGACCAAAAGTGAAGCCAAACCGACACCAGAGATTTTGATCATCGACGTATCTTTGGGGTATTGTTATGCATTGAGTATTTAAAATAAAAACATGAAATGTATTTAAAATGAAGAATTTGTGTACGGTAAATGTTTTATTAAGTTGCTCATATTACGTACATATGTTTCAATACATACATATGTTTTTATTACGAATTTTAGATGATGATTTACTTTATTTTTTATGAAATTTTAACCTTCAAAGAACACCCACCACTGGCAACCCATTGTTATTTTTGACGTGACCGCCATGTTTCTGGTGACAAACAAACCAAAAACTGGCTTCACTTTTGGAACGTGTGTGTTAAATGAGTGTTACCCGTCCTCTCTTTTTTCCTTGTCTAAGATCTGGGCAGACTGCAATTGCGCGCAGCGGTCAGGGTTCTCAACAGGGTGTCTAAGCCAATGGTGCAATTGCGCGCACGTCTTTAAAAAGGTATGCTGTGATTGCGCGCAAAGTCGTAAATTATAGTAAACGGAAGTTTTATTTACTTCTTATTCGTTTTGAACGGAAATTTTGCTAATTTTAAAAAATTAAGATAATAACAAGTGAATACTACATTGAAATAGTTGTGATAAAAAAACTAAATAGTGTTTCTTTTATAATTAATATTTATTGTATTAAATAATGTACATATGTAGACATTTAATTTGAACATGCCTTATAACATATAGTTTTAACAAATTCTATTCTGGATATTTCTTTATTTTTAAATTTCTCTATCAAATTTGTTACATATTTTAATGTTCTTTCATAATTAATATTTTTAATTTTTTTGTAAATGTAAGCTATTTAATTGCACATAAGATCCTACTTGAACATTTTTTAATTCATTTAAAAATACAAAAATATTAGGATGCGGAGAATAAAATCTTTTGTTAAAATGGCTATGAAAAGATTCACAGGCGTTGGTAGTCCGTTCTCGACTTGGGCTACATGAAGCCCACATCTCTGGGGGAAATCTTGCAGATTCAGAAATGTAATTCTCCGTTAAATAATCGCAGAAGGACGTTATACAAGTATCGTTGGGGGCTTCAGCAATCAATTCTTCAACGAAGCATTCCGAAACATCGGTACTATCTAAATATAGTAGGCCGAAAGACCAGCGTAACCATTTCCCCAACTCACTGTCCTTGTCGGAATACTCTCTTTTGAGTCCAATATTCTGTATTTTCCTCAGCCAAGCTTGGCTGATGTGGAATCTGCAGCCAGTTATCTTTAGCTGGGGCCAAACGTTTCGGCTTGCTTTGTGAATAGCTTCTTCGAAATCACACACAATTTCACTGGGATTTAACTGAAAGTAATTTTCTTCGAGATCGGTAAATGCTATCCCGAATGTTTGATAGGTCTTGAGTTGTTGCCGAAAGAACCGCATCTCCCATTTCCATGTTCATGATT
Organism: Diabrotica virgifera virgifera; assembly: GCF_917563875.1. NCBI lineage: Eukaryota > Metazoa > Arthropoda > Insecta > Coleoptera > Chrysomelidae > Diabrotica > Diabrotica virgifera. Next base: position 205,582,906 of record NC_065444.1, read on the forward strand.
TTGCTGGGCCGGATAGAAATATCTTCGGTGGCTTTTCTTTTGGCGTTGTTTTGAACCTTCTATAACAAAAAATAAATATATTGTTAGAAACTGTATTTAATATTTTTTTTTTATTTAAAATTAATAAATACAAATAAGATTATTAGAAATTCGAGATGCAAAGGTAATATTCTTGGGGGTAACAATGTCATGGGGGGCTTGATTTTTATGAGCATAAAAATTCTCTTTACACATATTTCTTTGTGTTTACATGGTAATTAGTACAAACTAGTAATAAGAAAAAAACTCGTAGATATCAGAAATATCTACCTACAGCAAACGATAAAGCCTGTATTTAATATTAAAAATAATAAATAAGTCGATTTGAATTTAATTTATAGAGTTCGCATCTATGGACACCTGGCTTTCGATCTCAAAACCTGCTCTACAGTCACAGTATTTCCTCTGTCGTCTACAGATGGCGATACTTTTTTCGCAAACATTGTATTTAATATTGTTATATTAATTTTGTTAAAACATCTTACCTTGATTTTCAGATTTTCATTTCCATCGTGATTGTGCTCGTTCTTCCCTCATTCACCTGACTATCTTCTATCTCATCCTAGCCGCATTAAATTCATGGCGATTCCATCAGTATTGACAGTTCGTTGGGTCAATTTCACTGAATGTTTTTATACAAAGACTTGAATTTTGTGTAAGTATTAAATAACCTGTCGAATATCACACGATGGTAAGAATAAATAAGAAAAGAATGCTCCAATTTTTGTTCTCAAACTTGTTTCCATGCGGCAATAGTCACTCGAGCCCTCCGAGCTCACGTGTCTATTGCCAAGCAACAAGTTTTTAAAAAATTGTCGCATTATTGTCAATTTATTCTCACTCTCTAATATTAACGCCGAGAATTTTTTTCAATAATTTCCCGTCGTCAAGTACCTACCTATTACGTTAGATGCCCTTCGTTGCTACGCAAAAATGAACATTCAGTGACATTAAATAGGCGAGCGGCAGGGACCCCAAAATGACCAGGTACTGACCACGGAGAGGTGAACGGTCAATTTTAGTCATACTGTATGTTTTTGATGGTGCTGCAAACGAAAATGAGGTTTATTTTGAATTTTATGTGGGGGAAAATTGCCAAAATCTCAATTTTACCCAAAAAATAAAAAAAATGAAATCACGTTTTTTTGTGTTTACCTCTCTACAACTCTGTTCCATTTTATAATATTTTTTGAAATTTTTACAGTATATACATAACTCTAATACATCTGAAGACTACGGTATCTGTCTCAAGGTTTCAGTCGTAGTCTGATAAAAATTATGATTTTTTAAGGCCATGGGTACATAATTCCCAAATATTTTATGGCTATTCTTACTTTTTCTATCTTTACACGGCAAATTATGTGTGGTAAAATTCACACTGGTATGGATATGTAAACGCTACTAGAATGTCATTCTACTTGACAATGTCATCATTAATTTAAAGAGATGGCTTTTGAGTGTTCTTGGAAAACTGCTATTTGTATAATTGCAAATTATTAATTCAGTTAAATGTGATAATTTTTTCACTAACTATGTATCCAGTGATTGTAATAATTTATATGTACAACAAAAACTAATACTCAATCGAGAAAAGAGGAAAAGTGTTAAAGTGATTTTTTAATAATATATTGCTACTATGGAACGCTTACAATTATTTTGAACATTTTTAACAACAAAATACTTGAATCACAGAATTTAATCCTGATGTATTCTCTGCTTGGATCTTCCATAAATAACAAACAATAAATAACTTTATGTTCACGTCTTAAATCAATTATTTATCAAATACATTATCAATATTATTTAATTAACAACTCAAAATATTCCCGATGCCATGTCAAATATTTAAAATATTTATGTTGTTCTGAAGCTATTTCCTTGTGGCATTTTTATAATCAAGTATATTCAAATGGGAAATAAGCCACAATTTTACCTAAAAATGATTTTATTAACGTTTCGACGCCCAAGTCGGGTGTCGTTGTCAAAATACAAAATAATACTAAATAAATAAAAATGTTGTTGCTTAGTAAAAAATTCTTCTAATAATTTATTTAATCTGACTCATTTATATCGGCAATTCAGACACGTATAAAGTATTAAAGTAGACGACTTTAAAATGATATTGCCAATATCGAATGAACTATCTTTTAGTAAAGTCGTCCCAGGAACGCAACTCATCAATATTGGCAATATCATTTTAAAGTCGTCTACTTTAATACTTTATACGTGTCTGAATTGCCGATATAAATGAGTCAGATTAAATAAATTATTTGAAGAATTTTTTACTAAGCAACAACATTTTTATTTATTTAGTATTATTTTGTATTTTGACAACGACACCCGACTTGGGCGTCGAAACGTTAATAAAATCATTTTTAGGTAAAATTGTGGCTTATTTCCCATTTGAATATACTTGATTATTAAAATATTTAAAACTGTCACTGTCTTGTCATCATACCTATTCTATTTGACTCAGTGCGTTGTATGACGAAGATAGCTAATGTTCGATTTGGAAAATATCACCACGGACATGGTGTCCATTTTTTTCGAATCCTGAAGAAACTAGTAAATGTTTTTAAAAAATTTAAACGCAGAATGAAAGACTAAATTATAATCGAGGGCTGAAAGTTTTTCTTCTTCTTCTTCTTTTTATATAGACATTACTCTGCCTGTTTTTCAATGTGCCTCCAGTAAGTTGTCATTCCATCTTTTTCGTGGTCTTCCCACTTCACTAATCGTCTTCCTATTGGGGTACCCTCTCTCGCCGTCCTTACTACTATATTTGTTGTCATTCGGCTTATGTGGTCGTTTCATTCTACTCTTCTGCTTTTCACCCAGTTATTAATGTTGTCCACCTTGCATCTCCTTCGTATATCTGCACTTCTAGCTCTATTCCAAAGCGTCTTACCATCGATTTTTCGCAATGTTTTCATCTCTGCTGTTTCTAGCATTTTTTTGGTCCTTTTCTGCCGCATATGTCATTATTGGTCTGATGACTGTTTTGTAAATTCTGCCTTTCACTTCTTTTCCTTAGACTAAATAAAAAGTTTCGTTTGAATGAGATATTTGAAATTAAAAATCACACTACACTTTCTGTTAGCTTTTCACCCCTGTAACTTATTAAAATAAACAATATAGAAGTTTTCAGGGATTTTCGGCCCTCGGCAGTAACATAATCTTTCATTCTGCGTTCATACATTTTTCAAAAATACTTATTAGTTTTCTCAGGATTCGAAAAAAATGAATCACCATTTTAATAGCATTGCAGCCGAAAATACGTACCCATCCCCTTAAAGTAAAAGGTGCAGATTTGTGCATTGCAAAGTTAATAGCAAAAGTTGAGTGACGAAATTTGAAATTTAGCTATTTAATCACATCTATGTTAAAATATAGAGTACAAAAAAGCTCTCTGGAAAGATTTAGATCAAAACGTTTTGTAGCAAAAAAATAGTGCAACTTTTAATATCGACATTAGAAATCCCCAAAATAACGCTTAGTTTTCGAGATACTGACCATGGGTAGTGAATGGCTAATTTTGGTCTTACATTATGTTTTTGACGGTGTCTAATTTTAGGTGGAGTAATATTCTCAAAATCTCAATTTTAAACTAAAAATAAAAAAAAATTTAAATCACGTTTTTTTGCGTTGAGCTCGCTACAACTCTGGTGCATTTTAATATTTTTTTCCAAAGTTTCTACAGTATATAATGCTCACTTTTCTGAAGAGAATGGTATCTGTTTTAAATTTTTAGTGTTATTCTGGCAAAAGTTATGAATTTTTTAACGTGAAGTGCAAATGTTAATCGCAAAAGCTGTGTGACGAAATTTGTAATGTATCTTATTTTTTACGTTTATGTGAAAACATGGAGTACAAAGAAATTTTCTGGAAAGTTTTACATACAAATGTTTTATAGAAAAAAAAAATGGTGCAACTTTTAGTGTAGATGTTATACGTCCCCAAAATAACGCTTATTTTTCGAGATACTGACCATGGGCGGTAAATGGGTAATTTTGGTCTTAATTTATGTTTTGGATGGTGCTGAAAATGAAAATGAGCTTTATTTTCAGCACGTTTTTCTATGTTTAACTGGCTACATGTTACATTTTAATATTTTTTCTGAAATTTTTACAGCATATATTTTTCACCTTTGTGAAGACTATGAAAACTGTTGTAGACTTTCAGTCTTTTTCTCATAAAAGTTATGAATTTTTTAAAACAAAAAGTGATTCGTTAATTTAAAAGTTAAATCGCAAAAATTAAGTGACAAAACTTAAAATTTATCTATTGAATCACATTTATGTTAATCTATAGAGTCAGTGTTTCATTAGAAATGAAACATTTTGATCCAAAACTTTGCAGAAAACTTCTTTGTACTCTAGGTTTTAAAAAGAATGTAATTAAAAATCTAAATTTTAAAGTCAGTCAACTTTTGCGATTAAACTTTCAAATTCACGAATCTGCACCGTTTACTTTAAAAAGGTGAGCAGCATATATACTGTACAATTTTAAGAAAAAAATATTAAAATGGAACAGAGTTGTAGCGAGCTAAACGCAAAAAAGGTGATTTAATTTTTTTTATTTTTAGGCTAAAATTCGATTATGACAATATTCCCTCACCTAAAATTTAAAATAAATTACATTTTAGTTTTTAACACCGTCAAAAACACAATGTATTGCCAAAATTAGCCATTCAGCACCCATGATCAGTATCTCGAAAAATAAGCGTTATTTGGGGAATTCTAATGTCGATATTTAAAGTTGGACTATTTTTTTTCTATAAAACATTTTGATCTAAAACTTTCCAGAAAGCTTCTTTGTACTCCATGTTTTAACATAAATGTGATTAAAAATCTAAATTTCTAATTTCGACCCTCAACTTTTGCGATTAAACTTTGCAATGCACAAATATGCACCTTTTACTTTCAAAAATTCATAACCTTTATCCGAATTAGACTGAAAGATTGAAACAGCTATCGTTGTCTTCAGAACTATATACTGTAAAACCTTCAGAAAAAATATTAAAATCGAAAAGAGTTGTAGCGAGGTAAACGCAAAAAAAGGATTTCATTTTTTTATTTTTAGGCTAAAATTGCGATTTTGACAATTTTCCTACATATAAAATTCAAAATAAACCTCATTTTTGTTTTCAGTACCATCAAAAACATACAGTATGACTAAAATTGGCCATTCACCTCTCCGTGGTCAGTATCTCGAGAAATAAGCGTTTTTTGTGGGTGTGCCGCTCTATAATGATAATTAATGTTTTACAACTTGTCAAATAGAACACCACGAACAGGTTTAGCAAATATTCAGGCGAAGATATCAATAAAATATTACTTAAAATGATTTAAAAAACAGTTTTATTCATGAAATAATCTGATCGAATTACATTCGAGCTCTTACCGATTTGTTTTGCCCTCGTGAAATTGTGACATAATTTCACTCCCCTTCGGGTTGTGAAATTAAAACTGTCAAAGTGTCACTCGGGATACAAATCAATAATTTTAGAGCTCTCGTGTAATTACTACTGAAAATATTTTGACGACAATCGATTACACGACAATCGCAGATTTTTTTGTTTACAATTTTAGTGTCTCTCCTCGCACTATTTAACATACACAGAATGTACCTATATCGAGAAAACAAGTTCCCCAAACTTTTAACGGTGTAGGTAAAAGCATACACCTCCATTCAATTTTAGTCCTCGCGGAAGTTTTATCTGATGGCAAACTCAGTTCCACACTTTTATAATTTAATTTTGGAGTGGGTGTGTTAGTGTGTACTCGACAGATCAATCTGAATGTTTTCAATTTAACGTGCGATGGAAGTTTCTGTTTTGAACGTTTATTTTCTTTGTAATTATGGGATGATCATTATATTTTTGCTAGTTTGTTTGGTCAGAATTCGTGTCCAATCAATTTTCATATGTATTATATATTAAATCCAATCTCGTTTCAATTGATGAAAATGAACAGTAAATGGAGCAAATTAATTTTACATTAACACCTATTTTATAGCTATTAGCAATAATTTGATGAAATGATATTTTCGTTTGTCTGTTATATATAGAAATAATAGCGATAAGAACGATATTGTGATAAAATTATTCTTATCTTGTGCATATTATAATATAATTTATATTATCATATTAATTATATATTAATTATAATATTATATTATAATATGTACAAGATAAGAATAATTTTATCACAATATCGTTCTTATCGCTATGATTGCTATATATAACAGACAAACGAAAATATCATTATATCAAATGATTGCTACTAATAGCTATAAAATAGGTGTTAATGTAAAATTAATTTGCTCCATTTACTGTTCATTTTCATCAATTGAATGGGGATTGGATTTAATATATAATACATATGAAAATTGATTGGACACGAATTCTGACCAAACAAACTAGCAAAAATATAATGATCATCCCATAATTACGAAGAAAATAAACGTTCAAAACAGAAACTTCCATCGCACGTTAAATTGAAAACAATCAGATTGATCTGTCGAGTACACACTAACACACCCACTCCAAAATTAAATTATAAAAGTGTGGAACTGAGTTTGCCATCATCAGTGGCTCTACAATCAGTCTTGGCCTGTTCTATAATCAGCTCCATTCCTTCCTATCTTTCGGCTTGGTTTTCCAATTTCGTACTCTTAATACTCATAAGTCATCTTCCACCTGGTTCTTAAATCGTGTCCAGGGTCTGCCTCTTCTGCCATTTGCCATTATATACAGGGTGTCTCGGAAAATAGTGCGTTCCTTTAAGGTATGGAGAGAATACACAATTTGGAACAAAAAAGTCCTATACCATTTTTTTCTAAAGTTAATAGTTTCCAAAAAAAAGTTAACATTGTTTTCCATATAACTGTATTTTAATGTTTGGAAATTTTAATAAACTGGCAACATCGTACGCACTACGGAATAATAACATAATAAGAACTCGTTTGTAATTGTGATTAACAGTATTTAAAATAATCCAACCTAATAGTAGGTAATACTTATGTATTTACTATTTGTTTACTAAAATTATTTTCTTTTGAATTGTATTGAAATACCTATTGCATAATTTTAAACGAATTACACATCTTTTAACATAAAAACACATCTTTTAACTGCACTAGTATTATGTATTTAGTAAGGTTTAAATGGGTTGAATGCTGAGTATTGCTGAGGGCTTTAACTGAATTACATAGTTTTAATAGTTTACAGTGGAACTTAAATACACCAGATAATGTCTCAGTAATTTGTTTACTTGTGAACTGAAATAACTAAGTTGTACGTACTTGAAAATAATTATTGTACCGAATAGATGTTTCAGAAACACCATTCATAGGTAATAACATAATAGGTAATACACTCACTATTCGAAAACATTTTCGGCATTGACACTAAACAGGATTCTTTAAAACTATCTGTTTACTATCTATCTTCTATCTATCTATTTACATGGGACTGTCTATGCTTAAATTTGCGTACCGCACATAGTTGTCAGATTTAAATTTTCATACCAAAATACATTTTAATTTTTTGGTCAAACGGTTGCATTTAAAAAAAAATGTTATAAGAGTTTTGTGTTCTACATGGTGCCTTCTACCTATACCTTTAAGGAACGCACTATTTTCCGGGACACCCTGTATTATACCTATAAGAAATGTATAGTAATATTCTCTACAAAAAACAAGACTTGCAATCAATAATTAGAAACTGTTAAATTATGTTGGTTTAGAGATAAAACAGTCTAAAGTGCTATATAAAAAAAGAATGTGTAACTATGTACTTTGTACGCACAGATAACATCATACAGTAATACAAACTGAGAACTCATGCAGATTTCGAAGAATTATGTAACCAACCAGATAATAGTAAAAATAAAAAGGCAAAAATATTAAGATGTGCTAACTATGCCTAGAGACAAAATCAACGTGTCGTCAAGCTGGTCTGTCAAGAGAACCGGAAGAAAATCGTCCACTATGTGACCAAGGGTGCGGTGGAAAGATATATGCAGCAGAGATAGGTACTTACTATAAATATTGAACAAGCAGAAGAACTAATGAAGGACCGTTGAAAATGGAGGCAGGTTGTCAAGTCAGCGAAGGGTTGTGGTGCTATAGAGAAGAGAAGAAATTAATTAATATTTCATTGAGTTATATTTATTGTCGTAGACCTTAGTCAGTTCCAAAAAATTATACGCATCCCTCAATTTACTATATTTTTTCTCTGTTAGATATTTTAAACAGAAAATTGGACGAAATGATCGTAGGTCGTCCAATTTTATGGCATGTTTTTTCTTTAATCTGGAGTATTTTTATTATTTTCATATAAAGCTTACAAAGAGTGCAATTAATCTTTAGCGGAGAGTCCCCAGTGGTTAAGTTTTTTGTATTTGACAATTTTGTATATGTAGATCTAATTACAATTTGCAATACAAGTCTTGATTCAAAAATGCCTGAATCAACAGAAAGATGTTTACGCCTGTTTTATCGACTATGAGAAAGCATTTGATACTATCAAACATGACAAACTCATAGAACTATTACATCTTTCAGGACTTGACACTAAGGACATCCAGATTATAAAAAATCTATATTGGAATCAAACAGCCCACATAAAGAATGGACATATGGTGAGTGAAAACATAACCATTTCTAGAGGGGTTAGACAGGGCTGTATTCTTTCGCCACTGCTTTTCAACGTGTACACGGAACAAATATTTCTAGAGGCACTAGAAGAGTACAATGAGGGCATCAAGATTAATGGCGTACCAATAAGTAATTTTCGATATGCAGATGATACTGTTATACTAGCCGATAACATCGAAGATTTACAGATGATGCTAAATAGAGTAAATACAACTGGCAACCAATTTGGACTGAAGATCAATAGAAATAAAACTAAATTTATGGTGATCAGTAAAAAGAACATTCAACATATCGACCTGAATATTGACGCCGAACGTATTGAAAGAGTACACCGATTTAAATATCTAGGATATACAGTAAATGATAAGTGGGACCCAGACGTAGAGATTAGGATCCTAATTGAAATAGCAAGATCCAAATTCATAAAAATGAGAAAGCTCTTAAGCAACCGCAACCTAAGCGTTAACCTCCGATGGCGCGCCACAAAATGCTATGTACTCTCTACGCTACTTTACGGAGTAGAAGGGTGGACGTTAACAGCAGCAACTATAAAGAAGTTAGCGGCTCTAGAAATGTGGCTGTATCGACGCATACTGAGAATTCCTTGGACAGACAGAGTGACCAACACAGAGGTATTGAGACGAATGGGTAAAGAGTTGGAATTGTTAACAACTGTTAAAAGGAGGAAAGCGTCATACCTGGGCCATGTGTTCCGTAATGATAAGTACAGTCTGCTACAGTTTATCGTCGAAGGCAAGATTGAAGGTAGAAGAGGTTTGGGCAGGAAGAAGAAATCCTGGCTGAGAAACTTGAGAGAATGGTTTCAAATACCAGAAGCTGCGAACATAATACATGCGGCACAAAACAGAGAAACCTATCGTTTGATGGTCGCCAACCTTCGGTAGAAGACGGCACATAAAGAAGAAGAAGATCTAATTACATTAGGTACTAACTACACCAAAAGTAAAAAACGTATTTTATGCTTGTTAAAAAATTGTAATATATTTTTCTTTAAAAATATAAATAAAAGTTTTTCAATAAAAATATTTCTATAGGAAATCAAGTGCATTGGAAACATAAAATGAAACAACAACAATGCGAGAGTCATTTTAGAGAGCACTTACTAATTGAAAGCAGAAATTTGTTGTAATAATGGCATCTTTCATGTTAAGTAGAAATCGTTTATCATATATTAACACTGTTTTAATAAGTAATAGCTGATACTTTAAGCTAACGCGGGGAAGTACACTGAGCGGCACAAAAAATGGCCAGCCCACAAAATGGGTAATTTTTGATGTCGTGCATTTTCTAAATCTGTTGTCCGATTTAAGTGATTTTTTTAACATTCTATAGCCTTATTCTTTAACAATGTCGCTGTAATAAAATTATTGCTAGACAGTTAAATGATCATTGTATACCGGGTGTAACAATCAAACTGTGTTTTATTCTCAAAGTTCACCACACCCTGTGTAATATTCTAGCATTTATAAAATATTGAAATTAAAACCCAACTATAGCCACAGGTTTTCTTAACATTCTGTTTTTTGATTCATTCGCTTATGTTGGATAATAAAAATTTAGGTACTTTAACAACTAGCCATGTTCTTCATTAATACAGGGTGTTTCTAAATAAGTGCGACAAACTTTAAGGGGCAAATCTGCATAAAAAAATAATGGCCGTTTGCTTTATAAACATATGTCGGCAAATGCTTCGTTTCCGAGATACTGGATGTTGAATTATTTTCTTACAAACTGACGATTTATTTATTGCTCTAAAACCGGTTGAGATATGAAAATGAAATTTGGTAGGTTTTAAGATACAGTTATTGCACATTTTTTGACATGCAATTAAGGATTTTATATTCTCCATTGGCGCGCACACGGGTAATATGACGGGTAATATTTTTTTATAAACAATACTTTTTCTCCTGTAAAAATCACATTTCAAAAAATTTTTTATTAGTAATTTTATTTATCATGGAATCCAGTTATTCCATGATTCCAGTTATAAATCCCAATTGGCTTACTGAGAAGAAGCTCCAAGTATTCACTGATGCCGAATAAGGTTTATAACAAACAACTAAGTGTATTTTTTCAAAAAAAAAAAACAAATCCGCTGTTTTTAAGTGTATTTTCTTGTGGCGTATAAAGTACGCCACGCGTGTAGTTATGTTATAACTTGATGCGCGGGTAGTTAAAGGTTAAATACCTATCTGCAACATTATTAACTACTCTGAAGGACCAGATGAACAATATTTCTCCATTCAATTCTATCTTGAGCTTTTCTTTTCCTTGAAGTCTGTGAAGATGAGTCCTATATCGTCACTTAAGGACTTCCTCCACTTTATTAATCCAGTTTCTGGTTCTACCTCTTCTTTTAGTCTACGTCATAGACATAACATGAGGTGAGGTTTTAGAGGCGATCAAAGTGAACAAAGTACAACAAGTCAACAGGTCTTAACCAAATATCGGTAGACATAATACAGTTAATAGAAGAACAGCAAATTGGAATAATGGTCGACTTATTTAATACAATATCCAATATACAGTATAAGACATGGATGAATATCAATAACACATCAAAGATTGTCATAAAAAAAGTGTTAAGAGGTTAAAAAAAGGCTTCATTAAAGTCCACATTAGCATTTATTAAGTCTTACAATAAATTCGTAAGAGGTATTTTTCAAGTTAGGAGGTGCAATGAATGGCACTTGCTAAATCTGTATAGAGTTGGTTGAGAGAGTTAAAAATGAGATAAACAGAGTAAAACGAAATATTGGTGAAAATGTTAAAAATAAAAAAGCGATATATTTAAAAAAATTATGGTTATTCACTGTTAATAGATGAGGCAAAAATTTAAAATAGTAATCTGAAATGTCTCGAATTTCCTAAACCTGATGTGCGATGTAAGTGATTTTTTAATAAATTATAGCCTTATTCTTTAACAATATCGCTGTAATAATATTATTTATCTACTCTATGTCATATTATGTATAAGTTTTTAGTTTGTGGAAACTGTCAATATAGATCGCAGTGCGTGAAGGGTTTACAGTGTGCGTGAAGTAACGATGTATTTTAAATGGGATTTACTTTTTCGCACACTTTCAATGGGTTTTTTGGCACACTTTCATATAATCAAATATCCTTAACTTTCGCGTTGTCATGGTGATGACAATATGAGCATTGACTTACAACAAAATTTTTGACAGTTTTGTGGTTTGAAAGTAGTTAGGATTTTTAAATGCCAAAGTTCTAAAAATTGTAGAATAGAAATGAATTGGGTGACGAAGAGTTACAGTTTTTTTATTTGTTTAGGGAGCGTTTAAGTATTACGTAACGCAGTTTGGGGGGAGGGGGGTCTTGTAAAACGTTACGCCGCGTTACATGGGGGGAGGGGGTTCGAACAGCGCATTACGTAACATTTTTTTAACTTAATTAAAAAAAAACATAATTTCTTTTGTTTTACATAGACCCCTGAATTGTATTATGTTGCACCCTCACGCAGGGTTACCTAGGCCTACTGATTTTTCAGCAGACCTACTGATTTTTCAGCAGACCTACTGATTTGAACTCCGATCTACTGAAAACTGTATAAAATGTACCGAAAAGTCTAAAAAAAATTCATTGCTCAAATATAAACCATTTTTCATTCATATTATACAACCCAAAGCCCAACATCCAACAGCGTATTCTTCTTTCGTTTCACTTCACCTAAATTATATTTGATGGTAAAGTTAGGGACATAGGATTTTCAGGGTAAAAATGATATCAAGTGCCTTTAAGACTCTTTAAGGGACTCTTTCGTTGAGAATTGTTTTGTTTTGAATATACCATGTGTCATATTATGTTTCCAATATCCGGAACTGTTCCCTCGGAGTCATTTATGAGTTTAGGGTTTACCTGATGAATAGATAGGTAGGTACTTTATATTTTGGTAAAAATGAAATGGGTAATTTTTATCTTTTCTTTAGTTTAGTACTTATTCTGTTTCCAATTTCCAATAACTACAAAGCGTGTTTTGTTAAATTGTGGTATTTAGACTTTGCGGTGCTGATTTTAATACTAATTAAATATCAGATAAGCAGTACTTTGTTTTTAATTTATTAATTAGAAATAAATAATAATTAATTTCTATAATTTATATTTTTGTTGGAAATAAGCACTGAAGCACATAAGATGAGTTTATTTTGAAGTAAAATAAATAAATAAATAATAAAACGTCAAAATAAACTTATTTTACAGTAAAGTTGTAGCTTTTTTTGTAGTATTGTAGTATTTTATAACTAAAGTATTATGAAGGTTTTAAAAATATGAAATTATTTGGCCGCGTGCGTAATATAAAGGTGGTCGTTGATACCAGTTCATAAGTAAGGGCATCTATATAAATATAATTGGTTTGGACAATTTTTAAACTGGCCGTTAGTTAGAAACTGGGCGTTAGTAAAGGTGGCCGATTTTAGCAGGTGGCCGTTAACACAGGTTAACACAGGGTATTATACATGGTTTAAAAAATTTACTGATTGCTACTGATATTTTGAAAGCAAAACTACTGAAGAAATCAAAACTGACCTGGCAACCCTGCCCTCACGCTCCGCTCATGTTCCGACAAGAGGACAAAATGGTATTCAAGTGAAAAAATCTTAAAATTTGTGAAGCACTGTAACATGTGTTTGCAATAATTAGCTGGACCTTTCTCCACAACAAAAGATGAAAAGACACATATGGGATTAAGAGGTTGCAGAAGGAACTACATGCTCATAAATCATGTATGTTTTCTGAAGTCCATAACATTCAGTATCGTTTTCAGCAGTAGGTATTCATTAATGTTTTAAATACGTAAATTTTCAAATTATTTAAAAATGTTTTTAAATAAAAAGCATTAAATACAAAACCCACTATATTGATACTTAGTTTAGAAAAAATAAACAAAAATAAATTTCGACCACGAGTCAGGATTCTGTTAACCGAGATACGATAGTACCAAGCGGCGCCGCTAGGAGGAGCACTCCAACAATGCGTCTCAGAATACTTTAACAAAACGTGGTCATTTTGTACTCTACACCGAGTAAGGCATGAAAAAGAAAAGAAAATAATCGTTTTAGTTTTGATTCAATTCGAGTCTCTTGCCATCCTCTGACACCGTGTTTCGGGGTCTCTACCCCTTATCAAAGAGGCTATGCAAGTAGACTGAATTGAATTAACTCGAAACGAAGAAGAACTGCATATATTAAAATATCTGCAACAGAGTGTGGTTAGACTGTCCTCTAACGGGGAATTACAAAATAAATAAAAATAAATTTCGACCACGAGTCAGGATTCTGTTAACCGAGATACGATAGTACCAAGCGGCGCCGCTAGGAGGAGCACTCCAACAATGCGTCTCAGAATACTTTAACGAAACGTGGTCATTTTGTACTCTAAACCGAGTAAGGCATGAAAAAGAAAAGAAAATAATCGTTTTCGTTTTGATTAAATTCGCCATTGCGCCCAGCGGCGCCGCTTGGTACTATCGTATCTCGGTTAACAGAATCCTGACTAGTGGTCGAAATTTAGTTTTATTTATTTTGACATTCCCCGTTAGAGGACAGTCTAACCACACTCTGCTGCAGATATTTTAATATATGCAGTTCTTCTTCGTTTCGAGTTGATTCAATTCAGTCTACTTGCATAGCCTCTTTGATAAGGGGTAGAGACCCCGAAACACGGTGTCAGAGGATGGCAAGAGACTCGAATTGAATCAAAACGAAAACGATTATTTTCTTTTCTTTTTCATGCCTTATTCGGTTTAGAGTACAAAATGACCACGTTTCGTTAAAGTATTCTGAAACGCATTGTTGGAGTGCTCCTCCTAGCGGCGCCGCTTGGTACTATCGTATCTCGGTTAACAGAATCCTGACTCATGGTCGAAATTTATTTTTATGTATTTTGTCATTCCCCGTTAGAGGACAGTCTAACCACACTCTGCTGCAGATATTTTAATATATGCAGTTCTTCTTCGTTTCGAGTTGATTCAATTCAGTCTACTTGCATAGCCTCTTTGATAAGGGGTAGAGATCCCGAAACACGGTGTCAGAGGATGGCAAGAGACTCGAATTGAGTCAAAACGAAAACGATTATTTTCTTTTCTTTTTCATGCCTTACTCGGTTTAGAGTACAAAATGACCACGTTTCGTTAAAGTATTCTGAGACGCATTGTTGGAGTGCTCCTGCTAGCGGCGCCGCTTGGTACTATCGTATCTCGGTTAACAGAATCCTGACTCGTGGTCGAAATTTATGTTTATTTATTTTGTCATTCCCCGTTAGAGGACAGTCTAACCACACTCTGCTGCAGATATTTTAATCAGATGTTATGGATTTTTTAATATTCAATTTAATCAGAGTTTATGTAATTTTTTGTATCTGTGAAATAAAAAAAATATGTCAGATAATACAGCCTAAATTTTATTCGTGGTTTTTAAAAGGATTAGACCAATCCGAGCGTTAAGTGATCCATGCGTATAAGAGACTTTTTAAAAAATGAATGATCCGAGCCATGCCATCTATCTGACTGTGCCGGCCGGCTAGCCGACCCTAGTTCATCTCTCTAGCGTGACAATTTACACGTAAAACTCAACGAAGTAACAATTCGATGAGCAAGCGAACATACTTACATTTCTGTCCGTAGCCAGATACGGCAGGCAATGGTAGGTACTTACGGTAAATAAAGATCTGCCGAGGTTTCATTTCGAGGCTTCATCAGAAATTGTAAATAATAATCACGCCGTTTCACGTCGTTGAATTGATATTGTAATTTTTTTAAGTTGTCAGGAATTATCATTTATTTATAGATATATAATATATAATATCGTATAATCGTTATATATGATATAATTATAGATAACTAATAAAATTGTTTAAGAAATACGATTTGGGATTTTCTAATTTACTACTTTCTGATTCTAAGATATTTACGGCAAGTCTAAAACAGTACAGAATAAACTATTAAAAACTATAATCAATTAGTTACATTTTGAATAACGTTATTATATCTGAGATTCAGAAAACAATTTGCTTTTCGCTAGAAGTAGATGAAACTTCTGATTATCATGTCATTCACAATAATTATCAATTGTTGTCCGATACGCGTTACGCGATAATGAGAAGTTTTTAGGTTTTACAGACGTGAGTAAAAGCAATAAGGCAGAATATTCTTTTGGTGTTTTAAATAACAGATTAAAATTTTTTGATATCAAAAATAAATTGGTAGGGCAAACTGGGGCAAACTTATGACGGCGCTGCCGTGATGTCTGGTGAATTGAACGGCCTCCAGGCAAACGTTAAAACTATTGCATCACAAGCTCTATTTACTTACTGTCATGGAAATAGAATGACTTTAGTTTTGCAGGATGCGTGTAAAAGAATTAAAGAATATCGTCTTTTCTTGCCAGTTAAGCTCGCCCGGACTAGTTTAGAACAATTTGTTTTGAAAAAAAAAAAAAAATTCAAACAGTTTGTCAGACGCGATCAAATTTTAAACCTCGGTTAGTTTTCACTGTAGTAGATTTTCGTGAGCAGCTTTTGGAAGTTTTTTAAATGTATTATCGAAGGCAACGATTTTGAAAGGTGTGATGTAATATCTCGATCCGTGAAGCAATCGGTTTGAGAACTTTCTTAAATGATTACTCTTTTAATATTCTTTTAAATATTTTTAAGAAAGTGTTTGCCCAAACCGATTTGATATTGATTATTGTTCGAAATCAGTCAACTGACATTATTCCAAAGATAGAATAAGAAAACTGGTGCAAAATCTCAGAGATTTTCGTAATGATCGTAGTTTTCAATATATACGCAGTGACGTTTTGGGTTCGCCTGATATTTCCTAACCACCCAAAAAAGACACAGGCATGATACATATCTCGAAAAACGAGTATATTTTGAAATTTTGGATACCTACTATGTATTATGCAAATAGATATTCGTTTTTCGAATTTTGAAGATTTGTAAATTTTTTACCTCTTTGACGATTCAAAATTTAAAAGTTAAATTCGCCAAAGAATTGTTAAGATATTTATTATTACAAATTTTTTAAGAATTATGCTGATCCAAATATTTTCAGAAAGTTGGATAAGTTACAAAATATGTGTTATTTTATATAGTAAGTACTGAAATTCATTACAACAAACTGATCATCTTATTACCACCAACTTCTGCTTTAAATGAACGGTATTTCTCTTGTCTCAAAAGAATCAAAACATATTGTCGAAACACCATGAAACAAGAGATAATGTCAAGTAAACCAAACAAAAAAATCTCCTATGATGATTTAAGCCTTTTAATTAGATGGTATACCTATATGAGGAGACAAAAAGACCTTGCCGACCCTGTCTCTAAGGCCACGAGCCGCCACTGATTTTAATATATGCAGTTCTTCTTCGTTTCGAGTTGATTCAATTCAGTCTACTTGCATAGCCTCTTTGACAAGGAGTAGAGACCCCGAAACACGGTGTCAGAGGATGGCAAGAGACTCGAATTGAGTCAAAACGAAAACGATTATTTTCTTTTCTTTTTCATGCCTTACTCGGTTTAGAGTACAAAATGACCACGTTTCGCTAAAGTATTCTGAGACTCATTGTTGGAGTGCTCCTCCTAGCGGCGCCGCTTGGTACTATCGTATCTCAGTTAACAGAATCCTGACTCGTGGTCGAAATTTATTTTTATTTATTTTGTCATTCCCCGTTAGAGGACAGTCTAACCACACTCTGCTTCAGATATTTTAATATATGCAGTTCTTCTTCGTTTCGAGTTGATTCAATTCAGTCTACTTGTATAGCCTCTTTGATAATGGGTAGAGACCCCGAAACACGGTGTCAGAGGATGGCAAGAGACTCGAATTGAATCAAAACGAAAACGATTATTTTCTTTTCTTTTTTTTTTTAGTTTAGAAAATTGGGAAAACAGGGTGTTTAATTAAAATTAAAGATAATGGACTACGCTAGGCTTGCATGAATCACCCTGTACATTTAAATTTATGTTTAAAAAGCACACATTTTTATAAATGAAAATCTACGGGTCTCAGCGTTTTTTAAAATGATGTAAAACAAGGACAGAAATAATTTTATTTCATAATTGCCTTCTTATATATTATATATATATATATACAGGGTGTTTCAGAAAAAGGTAACACGATCTCTAGGATAGGTGAAAAATTAAAAAATAATTGGGGTTTGCTTACTAAATAATTTTTGTAACGGCATGCGTTTTCACGATACAGGGCGTCGAAGAACAAAAAGTTTTACAAATTTTTTTCACTATTTTTTCGAAACTACCGGTAACATCGCATATTATTCGTTATACAAAAATTTTTATTAAGCAAAATAAAATGTTAAAATAATAAATACAGTAGGAAAAATGAAAGAATACCCATGAACGAACATATAAAACACGCTGTATTTTCCTGTCACCGTGTCACACAAAAAATTAGCCAGCGCAAGTACCTACATGTAATAATTATTATCACATCTACTTGCGCTGGGCAATTTTCTTTGTGACACGGTAACAGGAAAATACAGCGTGTTTAATATGTTCGTTCATGGGTATTCTTTCATTTTTCCGACTGTATGTTATTTTATTTTAAGCTTTTATTAAAAAAGATAAAATAGAAGAATGCATGAGAAGAACAATAAAGAATGAAGCCAAAAATGTATTTAAGGATGGGGCCAAGTAGGGAAAATGTAAATTTAAATTTAAAATTAATGTAACTTTTAAAAGTGAGTTGCCCACATGCCTAAAGAGAAAGGTATTTGATCAGTGCGTCCTCCCAGTCTTGACGTACGGATCAGAAACACTTACCTTAACTAAAGCCTCGGCTACCAATCTAAGAGTAACGCAGAGAAGAATGGAGCGGTCAATGTTAGTAATAACTCTGCAAGACAAAATCAAAAACGAAGGTGACTGACGTCATCGAAAGGCTAGCCAGGTTGAAGTGGAGATGGGCAGAACACATTGCCAGCATGACAGATGGGCGATGGACAAAAAGGTTATTGGAATGGAGGTCACGAGAAGACAAGAGAAACGTCGGTCGACCGCCTACAAGATGGACTGACGACTTAAGAAAGCTAAATAAAAACTGGATGAGAGCGGCGCAGGATAGACGTGGTTGGAAACGAGGGGAGTAGGCCTATGTTCAGCAGTGGACATTTAAGGCTGAATAATGATTGTAAGTTTTTATTATTACCTCAAATGCGATTAAAATAATAACAAAGTTCTTTTACCGAGTTTCCGGTACTTTTCGCAATTTCGTTTTCCATTTAGGTTCAAATGGCCACTTGGGTGTTACGTAACGTTTACGTAGGGGGAGGGGGTACAGAAAAACGTTACAGTGCGTTAAATGGGGGGGAGGGGGGTCAAAAATCTTCAAAAATTGCTTTACGTAATACTTGAACGCTCCCTTATCGTAGATAAAATATTGTATGAAACTGTGCGTGAAGTACTTTTTGCGAACTTACGCGATGTATAGCACTTGATCCGTTGTCGCTTGTGCTCTAAAAATCGCGTGCGTTTGCAAAAGGCATACTTCACGAACTGTTTCATAAATAACTATTCTAAACAGGTAAATTTTTATTTTATACCGGATGTAACAATTTCTCTATATTCTGTTTTTTTTATTCATTCGCCGATTTGATTTGATTCATTCAATGTTGGACCATAAAAAAGTTAAGTAGGTACTTAACAACTAGCCATGTTTTGCATCAATACAAGCTGCTTTTAAATAAGTATGGTAAGTTTGATTTAAAAACGTATGTTCGCAAACGCTTCGTTTCTGAGATAGGGGCTGTTGAATTTTTTCTTTTAAACTGACGATTTATTTATTGCTCTAAAACCGGAGATGTGCAAATGAAATTTGGTGGGTCTTAGCCAACAAACTGTCAACACTGATCGAATGGCCCCGTCCTATTCAAACAGTGAACCGAGATTGCGGCCAACATACAAGAGAGAGGTCCTAGAGAGAGACAGAGATGCCAGGGAAAATTTGCTACAACTACCACCTACCACTATAAATTTTTTTGTTTACTAAAGATGGCGATTATCTTCTAACATTCCCTGACTCCTCTTATCCTGGCCGCATTAAATTCGCTTCTTGCCTTAGGTCACTTCTTGCTTTAGGGCTTTTCATCGATTGTCATTTGTGTTGTGTCGAGCTTCTGTCATGTTGTTAAATCTGTGTATAATATTAATATAGCTGTGCTCTATGCGTAAAGCGAGTTAAGTCCAAAAATGGTCGAAATTAGCCAATGCACTGTATGGTAGAATTTGATATCTACATGTGTGTATAATTTGTTAAGTCCAATTCCATTTCTAAACTGAGATATTCATTTTTCACAAATGAAAAACAATCTGTGTAAAGCGCGTTAAGTCCTTAACTTACACGCATGATTATTTAAGAAACAGGAATACTCAGTGTGTTAAGTCCCACAATATTGGGACTTAACACACTGTACATTAATGAGTTATTAAGTTGACTCTCTGTGCGCCACGCGACGTTGCAAACTTTAAACGCGTTTATCTCAAAACGGTGTTTTAGGACCTAACTCTCTTTACGCACAGAGCACAGATAGGTACACGGATTATACAACATACGACAGAAGCTCGAAACAAATGACTGAATGAAAAGCCCTATTCCATCAGTATTGACAGTTCGTTGGTCTTAGCACGTAGTTATTGCGCATTTTTTGACATACAATTAAGAATTTTATTTTCACCATTGGCGCGCGTACAGATCATATTACCCGTAAACTGATAATATGACCCTTATTTTTGCTGCTCAAAAATATCTACCAGCTCCTGGACCATTAAAATAATAATTAACGGATTAATAAATTGATAGTTGAAAATGTATTTTTATCTAATATCTTTTATTATGGATAAGTTTTTAGTTTGTGAACACTGTCATTATAGATAGCAGTAAGTGAAGGGTTTAAAGTGTGCGGAAAGTATTTTAAATGGGGATTTACTTTTTCTTACTGTTTTTTGGCACACTTTCATATATAATAAAATATCCTTAATTTTCGCGTTGTCATGGTGATGACATGTGGGCAATAAATTACAAAAGTTTTGACAGTTTTGTGGTTTGAAAGAAGTTTGAATTTTTAAATGTTAAAGTTCTAAAAATTGTAGAATAGAAATATATTCCAGTGACGAAGAATTGCAGTTTTTTTATGTTTATCGTAGATAAAATATTGTATGAAACTTCAAACTATGCGTAAAGTACTTTTTGCGCACTTACTCGATGTATGGCACTCGCCCGCTCGTGCTCTATACATCGCTTGCGTACGCAAAGAGCATACGTCGCGAACTGCTTAGAACACAAAGAGCATACTTCGCGTTTCATAAATAACTATTTTGCAACTACTCACTGACATCCATTTTTGTTTGTTTTATATTTATACAGGGTGTTCCATTGGGAAACGGAAATATTTTAATTGTGAATAGAGGTCACCGAGGCGGTTTTAGGTATACTACATTTTTTGACCTACCGACTTTTATAACCGAGTTTTATCGATTTTGTATATTTTTTTGATATTTGGTACACATGTGTCTCATTCAAAACCCAAACGACCGACATACCAATCACAAGAAAAATCCAGGTGCGGATTAACAAAAAATTATAAAGTAATTGTGACCTTAAAACAACACCCTGTATATTGAAATTCTGAAAATCTGTTTGCATATTTAAAAAGAGCACAAAAAACTAAGTCTAATCGTTCGCTTCAATTTTTCAGCCAGACAATTTTATGACTTTAATTTTGAAATTATATTGAATTTTTTAAGAACTCTGACATTAAATAGCGGGTATTATTAACTTTTAATTATAAATCAGTAAGCTATGAAATAAATACTCATTTTAAAATTAATTAATACTTATTTACCACATTGGAACGACCCAATTATTAATCACAAGAAAAATCCAGGCCCGGATTAACAAAAAAACATAAAGTAATCGTGATCTTGAAACAACGCCCTGTATATTGAAATTTTCAAAATTTGTTTGCACATTTGAAAGTACCACAAAAATCCGAGTTTATCGGTTTGCTTTAATTTTTTGTGAAGGACATTTAATGACTTTTTTATAATTTTGAAATTAAATATATTGATACTTTTAAAAACACTGAAATTAAAAAGCAGATTTTTAAAGCATTTTTTAATAATAACATATTAAAGTTATTAAATAAATACCCATTTAAAAATAATCAATACTTATTTACGACATTCTAATGACCCTCTTACAAATCACAACAAAAATCCAGGTGCGGATTAACAAAACAATATAAAGTAATTGTAACCTTGAAACAACACCCTGTATATTGAAATTTTCAAAATCCGTTTGCACATAGGTATGAAAAGAGCACAAAAAACTAAGTTTATTAGTTCGCTTCAATTTTATGGCCAGATAATTTAATGAATTTAATTTTGAAATTATGTCAAAATTTTTAGGAACTCTGGGAACTCATGTTCTGGTTCTAAAGTCATGGCTTAGGAAAGAAATGAGCAAAATCGATAAAACACCCTGTAACTCGGATATAAAAGTTGGTATGGTAAAAAATTTAGTATACCTAGAACGGCCTCAGTGACCTCTATTCACCATTAAATTATTTCCGTTTCCCAATGAGACACCCTGTATAATTAATGTCTTTCTAATGTCATATCTAAATAAAAATTACGCAGATACATAAATATTATGTATGCAAAAATGTGCATATTAATTTTGGAAAATTTTTGTGCATATATTATTATTATGTCCGGTCTCTATACTAATGAGACACGTATTTACGGATCAAAGAAAACCAAAATAGTTGGGTAAACAATCCAGCAAAAAGTAATGAGTTTAATGAATGAGTCAACAATTAATAGGAGAACTTTCCGAAGTTCATAAGTTATCCCATATAAAGCCGATGATAGCTTAGCAGGTATACATTAAAAGAGGAAGAGCAGGCGTTGGCGATCAATAAATCAATCAAGGGAAGCGCTGACAGAGGCACGTGCGGGTCGCGCGACCGAACAACGTCTGTTAGTTTCTAAACAATCGGTTTTATGCATGCAAAAGGCATCATTCAGGTGGTTCCCCTGACAAGAATGGTTTATTGAAATACGCTCTATATTATTACTCGTCAAAAGGAGTCAACTCAATGTTACTTTAGAATTTAATAAACAATGACAGGAGATAGAAAAACCGATTTAGATGTTTCATTAAAATCTTTTCCTTTTTATTAAACGCTTTCCTTTACTTCAATAGTTTGCATCAAATCTTTAGACGTTAATTTGACTGACGTTTCTTCAATGCAAATGAATGAAAATTTGCAGATATATGCATTCGCGGGAACAACACACTAATAGCCAATAAAAAAAATTATGTTTATTAATTGTTTAAATAAAAAAAAACGATTTTAATGGAAGATGCTTAAATTCTCTTGTTTTTTTACAATGTAGAAACTTGAAACTTCTACGGATTGTAGCTAATGATATGAACTATACATAATTTCACTTTTTACGTTAATTGTTTACGTTATGCTTCATAAATAAACAATAAAGTTTCAAATTTTGAACGCTCATATATTTGTTTATATATAAATCGGCGTTTATTCGTGTCAAATTTCAATACGATATCTACGAAACAAAACTTCAACCAAAACTCGAATTCAAAAAATTCGTGTTTTTATCGTAGTCTTAGAAAAACCACCCGTAGAGACGTTTTGTGCTCCAATTAATATTATAATTCGTTTTGTCGTATTAATTAATTAAACGCTATTCTTTAGTTCAATCGTTTGGGTCAAATCTTTGGACGTTAATTTGACTGTCTTTCTTCAATGCAAATGACTAAAAATTTGCAGACATATGCATTCGCGGGAACAATACACGAATAGTCAATAAAAATTTTTGTTTATTATTTGTTGAAATAAAAAACGATTTTAACGCAAAATGCTTAAATATGAAACTTGCAACTTTTACAGATTGTAGCTAATTATATGAACTATACATAATTTCAACATTAAAGTTTCAAATTTTTATTCGATTCCGATTACTTTTCATGTTTGTACATCATATGTTTTATTAGACAAGGCGAAAACGGCGGGGTCGTTGGAAAAAATATTCCCATGAGATTCTTTTCCATAATCACATTCGTGAGACACCCCAGAACAGGGTGCAAGAAGTCGCCCACGGGAAAAGTGGTCCAAATTTTTTTTAACAATTTTTTTTAATCAAATTGCAAAAAATCAATATTTTCGGTCCTGACATTCTTTTTAGTTTTTTGGACCATTCTGGACAAAAAAGGTTTTTTTTAATTGTTCCCTAAAGTTTATCGTTTTCGAGTTATAAGCAATTTAAAATTTGAAAAACGCGAATACTGCCATCTACTACTAAACAAAACAAGCAGTTTGTGTGAAAAATATATGCTAAAAATGAATATAGGAACTAAATATATTTATGATAGTAACATACAAAACCTATACGCAAACAAACATACATTTGGTGCAATACCTAGCAACCTGGATTCAGAGCCTATTTTACTTTAAATCAGGCCCGAGGCACTACTTAATTTTCGGGCCCCTAACAAAAATGTATATAAATAGTAATAATAATAACTTTTTTAAATGTATTGATTATTTAATAGAAATATAGTTGGACCAATAATTTAAATTTTTAAAATTGCAATTTTTAATTAATAAAATTTTTAATATTTAATATATGTTGCAATAAATAAAATTTATATTTCAATAATTAAAAATTGTTTGAAGTGCAAAAACTACCGTGGAGTTTCTCTATACTCAATAATATGTACAGCATATTATAAAGTCCTCACGTAAGAATACTATAAACCAGCGGCTCAAACCACTAGCAGAAAATATTATTGGAGAGTTTCAGACGGGCTTCAGACGGGGAAAATCGACAATGGACCAAATATTTACAGTCAGACAGGTCTTTAGCAAATCATGGGAACACGACATTCATGTTCACAACGTGTTTGTAGACTTCAAACAGGCATACGACTTAGTCGAAAGGAAGAGACTATACCTACTTTGGCTGAATTCGCAATACCACACAAGCTAATTAGGCTAATTAAAGATACAATGGATGAAACTCAGGCATGTGTATGAGCAGATAACCACCTGACAGACTTTTTCAAAATCTCGCTGCGATTGAAGCAAGGAGATGGGATGGCCCCAACATTGTTTAACCTGGCACTGGAGTATGCTGTTAGACAAATACAAACTGGACGAGTAAACCTACTGACCAACAGGACCGTTCAACTGGCCGCGTAGGCCGATGATATTAATATTATGAGTAGAACATCAACAGGAGCATAAGTAACATATGTATGCATAAAAAACAAAAATAATGATACAGACGAGAAGAAATATAGTCCCACAAAGCATACATGAAAATGACATTGAAACGGTTGGAAAGTATGCATACCTGGGAGTAGAAATATATGCTGATGGATTAGAATTAGAAGATAGAGAAATAAGGAGGAGAATAACACAGGCAAACAGAGCTTATTTTGCCTTCTCCCATATATTTCGGTTTAAAAGT
Source organism: Diabrotica virgifera virgifera (assembly GCF_917563875.1). Classification (NCBI taxonomy): domain Eukaryota; kingdom Metazoa; phylum Arthropoda; class Insecta; order Coleoptera; family Chrysomelidae; genus Diabrotica; species Diabrotica virgifera. The sequence goes on from NC_065444.1 coordinate 205,608,172, forward strand.
CTCCATCGAAATACAAGGATAAGAATCTATAAAACCTTAATTCGACCAATAGCATGCTGTGGCAGTGAAGCATGGGTCGTGAAAGAAACATCCAAAAACAAACTCGACATATTCGAAGGTAAAATACTGAGGAGAAAACTAGGACCTGTGAATTCGATACAACAACCAGCTTTATCAACTTTATAAGGAAACACCCCTGTCAAACTTCATCAGAATACAAAGATTTCAATGGGCCAGACATGTGATAAGAATGGGAGAGGTTAGGCTACCGAAAACAGCACTGAACGCTTGGATGCAGGGAAAGAGACCAATTGGAAAGCAAAGAAAGCTCTAGGAAGACACAGTAAGCAGCGATGCACAAGCATTTTTAGGAGTCCATGTATGGAGGGGAGCAGCGACAGATAAACAAGGCTGGAGGCGAAAAATAAAGGAGACCAAGGCTCAATTTGGGCTGTAGTGCCGTAGAAGAAGAAGAACAGGATAGGAGGATGAACTTCCTTTTTGCACACTGTTGTGTTGTGGGTTGTAACAAGGTGAATAGAGAACAGCAGGGAGATACTGGATTCCTTCAAAATAAGAAAACTTCAATACTTGGGTCATAGAACCCTAAAATTAATTATGCAGGGAAAGATTCAAAGAAGGCGCAGCATAGGTAGGAGAAAAATGTCCTGGCTGAGAAATCCCAGAGAATGGTTTGGATGCAGCTCAACTGACCTCTTTCGGGCTGTAGTGTCGAAAGTGAGAATAGCTATGATGATTGCCAACCTTCGTCGCGGAGATGGCACGTAAAGAAGAAGTGGGTTGTAAAATATGATAATATTCCATCTTTTTGTGCCAGCCGTTCCTGTTTTCTTGATTTTTGTTTTTTTTTTTCGTTTTTCACTGCCACTTAAAAGTTTGTAACTCATGATAATAACGAAACGATTACTTAGTTAAGAAAACTAAGTGTTCAAAGAAATTTAATAAAAAGACGAGATACTGATTATTGAATAGATTAGTTGAGCTAACTTAAAAAGAACAGGATGAAAACTAATACAAGCAATTTGAATAAATATTATGACAGATACGTGACTATACCTCTTGTAAATCGTACCTCTTGTTAATTCTTCGGAGGGGTGTTTACATTTTGCTTATTTTAAAATGCCGATAAGGCAATCTACCTACTCTTATTGCAGTTTTATGATAAGAATGGTTTATGGTTTATGAATATAGCTCTAACCAAATTTGTTATTATTTCCTGTTCGTAAAATGAAAAAATTTTGAAAATTTAATTTGTTTTTTTTTTCAATAAAAATATTCTTTTGGTGATCTTTTCGGGCGCCATTAAAATGCGGGCCCGAGGCAGGGGCCTTATGGGCCTAGTGGTAGAATAGGCCTTGCCTGGATTTAAAGAAATAATGATCAAACAACCGAAATAAGGGCCATGATAGAAATAGCAGATAAAAACAGTTTTCTGAAAAAAAGACCTTAGAATCGTTAGATTAGAACTGAGAGTAAGAGCTCTGAGACGTTACGTGTTTTCGATACAGCAATATCTTTGAAAGCTGGACACTGAACCAAGAACATACTCATCATAGTCATTAACATCTTAGTAGATGTGTTGTGGTTCATAATTGGGCTTCAGCAGCTCGGACAGTTTGATTGATAATATTTCTCCACTGGTCGCGGTCATCAGTTACATGTATTGCCTCAGTATACTGTTTGTTGAGAAGCTTTTTAGTAATGTCCGCCCATCGCTGTGGAGATCTTCCGCGTTGGCGTTGAGTCTGAGGCCTTCCTTGGACCACCAACCGCTCCATTTTGTGATCACTCCGATGGATATGACCAAAGAACTTTAAAATTCTAGAGTAAACGGTACTGGAGAGACGCTGATCCGGTTTAATTTCATCCAGAACCGAGACATTTGTACGGCGAGCCGTCCATGGAATTCGAAGCAGGCGTCTCCATGTCCACATTTCAAAGGCGTCTATACGTCGTCTATCTGATTCTTTGACTGTCCATGTCTCGCATGCATAGTAAAATATGGAAAAGACCAGATAGAAAGAACATACTATTGTGATTCAATTTATCAATCAAAGATAGAATAAAAATTAAATTTTTTTAAAATAACGCGGGCACATAAATTTGATACACCCTGTATATTGATTTGTAAATATTTATTAGAAGTTAGCTTTCATGCAAAGTGGGTTTCTCTTTTAATGAGTTTTCCATGAGGAATTAAAAACATTTTTGTAAATGAAAGTGAAGTGCAAGTTATTTAGGATTATAATTTTAAACCGATTGTTTATTACGGAAAAGGGAAATCCACAGGTAGATGTAATTATTAGTTTTTAGAAAAATAGAGGTAAACAGAATTGGAATTTTAAATATGTGTGTTTAATGACAGGAATATTTAGATAATTTCCGAAAAGTCATTAGTTTTGAGTAGAAATATTGTTTGAAAGAATGACTGGGTTTTTCAGTTAAAACAGAGGGAGGTGGAGAGAGAAATGTTTCTGATTGGCTTGGCAATTTGGAAGGGAGAAAGTTTTGTTTGAATGTTGAGACATTTTGGAAAAGAAGAGATCATTGTGTTACCGACATCCAAAAGGGACAGTCAAAAGTTTTCGTGAGTAGTTCAGCAGCAAGTACTAGTGTTTTGTTTTGATAGTGGGAGTAGCCGAAAAGTGGTACGAGAGACAAATCAAATCGAGAAGAAATATCTCTTTGATTATGTACAGTCCAAGAGAGTAAGTTACAAGAATTATCATAAAAAAAATTATTTGTGACACCAAGTAAAAAAGATACTTGGGTCTCAGGAGATTATTGTTGAGAGAAAGAGAGGAAAGATTTTTGGAGTTTATTGAACGAGTATTGGCTTGTGTTTTGGAGAAATAGTTGCTGGTATCCTGCTGGATTGTTTGCTGAGAACGGAGAGGGCTTTGATTAGTAGCCTAACATAATCAACAAGGAGGAACTGTTTGGGTCAAGAGGAGACATCATTGTGTGTGAATCAAAAAGGTCAGTCAATAACCTATGTGATAGATTTTGTTTTATAATCAGAAGTTAAATTTTTTTACGTAAAAGCATATGCATTTAAGATTCCAACATTTCAAAAAATTTAATAGGAAGTATAAGTAATTTGCGAATACCAAATTTGTTTGTTTAGCTTGGTTTATTAATGGTATCAAGAACAAAGCGATAAATATTTGTTTGAATTAGATTAATTTATATGGTAAAAGTTTCTTTTGGACAGTTATGCCCACAGAATTTAATTGATAAATTTACAGAACATTGCTTTTGATAATAAAGGTAATTGTATGTTTTTATTTATGATTTTTCTATTTATTTCCTTTTCCTATTTTATCCCGATAAGGATCAACTAAGAGATACTGAAACCACGAGAGAAGATAAGTGTAACATAAGATAATTTAGACATTTTTTATATTATAAAAAGGCACCCTGAGATTCTTTCTTAATTTTTATGTATGATTTGCATTAATTAAATAATTGATCAAGTAAATAATAATTAATATAAAAGTAATAGAAAGCAGATCATGACAATACATATAAACAAGCTACAACCAATTAAAATTGGTGTTAAAGAGGTATGCTTAGAGTAGCATGAACAAAAATGAAAACGAGCAGGGAAATATGGTGAGAAATGGGCAAAGAATACGAAGTAACAAACACATTAAAAATAGGGTTACAATATCTGGGACAAATAAGGAGGGGATATCGATATGAAATGCTAAGATTGAAAATACAGGAAAAGAAAGAGGAGGAACGAGTGTGGGAAAAGGGAGAGTGTCATGTGTCGTGGTTGAAAATTTTAAGGGACTGGTAGGCAGCATTTAAAGCAGCCTTATAGAACTCTTCAGAGCAGCGGAGCAGCGATAGATAGAGTAAAGATGGTGATTAGTGATAATGATATCCAACCTGAGATTTACTCTGGGCTAATTAGCAAAATTCATGGAAAAGTTATTTACCAGCAATTTTATTGCTGGAATCGAATTATAAGATCCTATATATTAATAATATAGGTATGCAAAGTCCGCAGATAGTGTGCTACTTTTTTTATAAACAAAATGGCGCCGACAAATCGTATTTTTTTCAATAATTGCGCTATAATTCATTTACCATTACAACAAAAATACCCAAATAAAAATTCACCGCAATTAAATTTTGCATAGAGATATGTTTTTCCCGATTTGCTCCGACGAAAATTTTCCTCGGAAAATGCGGGTTTTCCCAACAAAAACTCTAATTTTCAGATAAAGTTTTGGGTAAGTAAATATTAATCAATAATTAAATAACTTAGTGACATCAAAGCTTTCTTGGTATATATTGTAATTACAGAAGCCGGTGAAAATTAAACTAATATTTTAGCAACAATTCAATTGTTAATTAACAATTTACGATCGCAATAATAACCAAAATAATCATGAAACATTGATCAAACTTTTAAAGATTATAAAGATGAGATGCTTATTTAATATTTTATCGACAAAATATAAATTTTTTGTTTTTTTGCATAATTATTAAATTTTGAAAAAAAAATAGTTATAATAGGCTGGTCTAATTAGTAAAGTACAAAGAAAGGTTATTTACCAGCAATTTCATTACTGGAGTCGAATATTATGAACCTATATATTAATAATATAGGTATGCAAAGTCCGCAGATAGTGTGCTACTTTTTTATTAACAAAATGGCGCCCCCAAATCGTGTTTTTTTCAATTATTGGTATATAACTCCGAAGATTTTAACTTTACACCAAAAACACTCAAATAAAAATTTACCCCAATTTAATTCTACATATAGGCACGTTTTTTTCCGATTTGCTCCGACGAAAATTTTCCTTGGAAAATGTGGGTTTTCCCAACAAAATCTCGAATTTTTAAATAAATTTTTTGGGCAAGTAATTATTTATCAATAATTAAATAACTTGGTGAAATAAAAGATTTCTTGGTATAGATTATAACTGCAGAAGTCGGTGAAAATTAAATGAATATTTTAGCAACAATTCAATTGTTAATTAACGATTTACAGTCGCAATAAAAACCAAAATAATCATGAGACATTGATCAAACTTAGAAAGATTATAAAGATGTGATGCCTATTTAATATTTTGTCGACAAAATATAAATTTTTTATTTTTTTGCATAATCTTTAAATGTTTAAAAAAAATGGTTATAAACAAATTAACATTTCTCAGAAATGGTTTATTATATTCTAATTTTAAAAAATACTTAAAATGAGTATTTCAAAGGTCTTGAAAACGAATGCTTCAAGAAAATTTTCCATCCATTTGCAAAAAAGTTATGAAACAGCAAAATAAATATACGATTGTTCCGTTGTTTATATTTGTTTTAATTGGTTTGAAGCTTAAAAGTAAGTCTGTGGTACAATCTAATTACTCACAAAAAATATCACATATTAGTTCAATGGTTCTATTTTAATCAAAGATTAAAAATACTTTTTTTGTAATTTTTAGCGCGAAATTAGGCTTGATACAGAGCCGGAAATGTTCACTCGAAGCGACTGACACGCTTTAAACTCGCGCGAGTTTTGTATGTGGACGGGTATAATACATAAAGGCGGGTTGACATTACTAGTGAATAACGAACGTGGCTCACACACGTATTTTGCCCGTGCTATTGTTAGATATTTTAATATCTATTTGCAAACTCGAGCAGTACATTTGTATTCATGCAATACATAGCAATACAAATGTACTGTTCGAGTTTGAAAATAGCTAATAAAATATCTAACAATAGCACGGACAAACTATGTAAGCGTGGGCCACCTTCGTTATTCACTAGTAATGTCAACCCGCCTTTATACATAGCTACACTGTATTAGTCAACGTTCGCGCGTGTAAATTACAAAATAATATTTATAATCTTTAATTAAAATATAACCATTAAACTAATAATCATTATTTTTTGTAAGTAATTAGCTCGTACTTTAAATTCAATTTTACGCTTTGAAAGAATTAAAAAAAATTATAAACAACGCAGTATTCGTATGTTTACTTTGCTGTTTCATAACTTTTTTGCAAATGGTTGTAAAAAAGTTTTAAAACATTCATTTTCAAGATAATTGAAATACGCATTTTAACTATTTTTTTTAAATTAGAATATAATAAAAACTTTCTGATAAACGTTAATTTGTTTATAACTATTTTTTTAAACATTTAAAGAATATGCAAAAAAATAAAAAAATTATATTTTGTCGACAAAATGTTAAAAAGGCATCTCATCTTTATAAGATTTCAAAGTTTGATCAGTGTATCATAATTATTTTGGTTATTGTTGAATTGTTGCTAAAATATTCGTTCAATTTTCACCAGCTTCTGGAACTATAATCCAAATCAAGAAGTCTTTTAAGTCACCAAATTATTTAATTATTGGTTGATAATTACTTATCTAAAACTTTATTTGAAAATTAAAGATTTTGTTGGGAAAACCCGGATTTTTCGAGGAAAATTTTCGTCGGAGCAGATAGAAAAGAACATATCTCTATGCATAATTTAATTGCGCTGAATTTTTATTTGACTTTTTTTGTTGTAAAGTTAAAATCTTCTGAGTTTTAGAGCAATAATTGAAAAAAACACGATTTTCGGGAGCTATTTTGTTTATAAAAAAAGTAGCACGCTATCTGCGGACTTTGCATACCTACATTATTAATATATATAATCATAAGCTTCGATTTCAGCAATAAAATTGCTGGTAAATAACTTTTTCCAAAAATGGCCTATTCTCCGATAATTAGCCCAGACTAATTGGGGGACGACACTTAAAAAGAAGAACCTTTGTGGTTGTCTTTTACTTGTTTCTAAGTGAAAGCCAGTGCCGGATTGACCATTAGGCAAAGTGGGCAGTTGCCTAGGGACCTCGGACCCAAAGGGGGCCTCGCATGGCCCAAAATGAAAAATAATAATTAGAATTCAATAAAAGGTGTACATCCTATTATGTTGAAAAATTTAAATATCGCACAATGCCATAAAGTATGGTGGATGTATAAAACTGCATTACGATGCTTACTTCTGTAAAGCCTATTAGACCGGGCAGTATCGTCGCCCCCGCTAGCGCAATTATTCCGATTCGATTTTTTTGCACAAACTTACTCAAAAAGAGGTCCTTATAACATATCCACAGGGTACCGGGCGGTGCCGTGGTCGAAACATTTTTTAAACAATTTTTTTTAAACAAATTCACAAAAATAATTTTTTTATTTCCAACATTTTTTTTTTTTAGATATTTTGGGTCATTCTGAGCAAAAAAGGTCTCCTATCATTTTTCTCTAAACTTGACTTTTGTCGAATTATACGCGATTAAAAATTTGAAAAAATGCGAAAATGGCCATTTTCAAGGCTTCATAACTCGATTAAAAATTACTATTAGGAAATTCAAAAGGTGACAAAATCAAGATTCAAATACTTTCTTCAACATCCTGAAGAGATTTTTGTCACTATTTTATTACAAAGCTGTTATTTTTAGTTATTAACAATTAGCGGTATAGTCTAACTGTATCGTCGCCCCCGTTAGCGGAACTATTTCGATTCAATTTTTTTTCACAAACTTACTTAAAAACAGGTCTTTATAACATATCCACAGGGTGACGGTCGGTGCCGTGGTCTAAAAATTGTTTAAACATTTTTTTTAACAAATGCACAAAAATAATTTTTTCATTTCCAACAATTTTTTTTTTAAAATCTGGGTCATTGTGAGTAAAAAAGGTCTCTGGTCATTTTTATCTAAACTTGACTGTTGTCGAGTTATACGCGATTAAAAATTTGAAAAATGCGAAAATGGCCATTTTCAAGCTTCATAACTCGATTAAAAATTATTATTATGAAATTCAAAAAGTGACGAAATCAAGATTCAAATATCTTCTTCAACGTTTTGAACAGATTTTTGGCATTATTTTATTACAAAGCTGTTACTTTTAGTTATTAACAATTAGTGCTATAGTCCAAATGTATCGTCACCCCCGTTAGCGGAACTATTTCGATTAGATTTTTTTTGCACAAACTTACTCAAAAAGAGGTCCTTATAACATATCCACAGGGTGCCGGCCGGTGCCGTGGCCTAAAAATTGTTTAAACAATTTTTTTAAACAAATACACAAAAATAATTTTTTCATTTCCAACAATTTCTTTTTAGATAATTTGGGTCATTCCGAGCAAAAAAGTCTTGTTGTAATTTTTTTCTAGAATTGACTGTTGTTGAGTTATGTGCGATTAAAAATTTGAAAAATGCAAAATTGGCCATTTTTAAGGCTTAATAACTCGATTAAAAATTATCACTATGAAATTCAAAAAGTGGCCACATCAAAGTTTTAAATCCCTTCTTCAAGGTTCTGAAGAGATTTTTTCATTATTTTATCACAAAGCTGTTCCTTTTAATTATTCACAATTAGCGCTATAGTCCAGCTGTATCAACGCCCCCGTTAGCGAAACTACTTCGATTAGATGTTTTGCACAAACTTACTCAAAAAGAGGTTCTTATAATGAATCCACGGGGTGCCAGACGGTACCTTGGCCGAAAAATTGTTTATCAATTTTTTTAACAAATTCACAAAAATAATTTTTTCACTTCGAACAAATTTTTTAGATAATTTGTGTCATTCTGAGCAAAAAAGTTCTCTTGTGATTTTTCTCGAAAATTGATTGTTGTCGAGTTATGCGCGATTTAAAATTTGAAAAATGCTTAATACGGCTTAATAACGGCTTAATAACTCAATTAAAAATTAATATTAAGAAAGTCAGAAAGTATCCAAATCAAAGTTTAAAACCCTTCTTTCAAGATCCTGAAGAAATTATTTTATTACAAAGATGTTATTTTTAATTATTAAAAATTAGCGCTAAGTGTGAAATTATTTTCTGGTGTTAATGTTGTTAATGGCAACTACTATCGTCAAGTTAAAAGCCGAATATTTTATTTAGAATAAATTATGTCAATTATATATATTGGTAATTAAACATATAGTTACATAATATAATAAATAAGTAAATACGTTGAAGAAGGTATTTGAAACTTGATTTGGCCACTTTTTGAATTCCATAATAATAAAAATAATTTTTAATAGTTATTAAGCCTTGAAAATGGCTATTTTCGCATTTTTCAAATTTTTAATCGCACATAACTCAACAACAGTCAATTCTAGAGAAAAATGACAACGATACCTTTTTTGCTGAGAATTATCTAAAAAAATTGTTGGAAATGAAAAAATTATTTTTGTGTATTTGTTTAAAAAAATTGTTTAAACAATTTTTCGACCACGGCACCGCTCGGTACCCTGTGGATATGTTATAAGGACCTCTTTTTGACTAAGTTTATGCAAAAAAAATCGAATACAAATAGTTCCGCTAACGGGGCGACGATACAGTTGGAATATACCGCTAATTGTTAATAACTAAAAATAACAGCTTTGTAATAAAATAGTGACAAAAATCTCTTCAGGACGTTGAAGAAGGTATTTTAATCTTAATTTGGTCACTTTTTGAATTCCATAATAATCATTTTTGATTAAGCCTTGAAAATGGCCATTTTCGCATTTTTCAAATTTTTAATCGCGTATAACTCGACAACAGTCAATTTTAGAGAAAAATGACAAGAGACCTTTTTTGCTCAGAATGACCCACATTATCTAAAAAAAATTTTTGGAATTAAAAAAATTATTTTTGTGAATTTGTTTAAAAAATTTTTTGACCACGGCACCGCCCGGCACCCTGTGGAAATGTAATAAGGACCTCTTTTTGAGTAAGTTTGTGCAAAAAGATCTAATCGAAATAGTTCCGTTAACGGGGGCGACGATACAGTTGGACTACAGCGCTAATTGTTAATAACTAAAAATAACAGCTTTGTAATAAATTTATGACAAAAAACTCTTCAGAACGCTGAAGAAGGTATTTGAATCTTGATTTTGCCACTTTTTGAATTTCATAATAATCATTTTTGATCGAGCTATAAAGCCTTGAAAATGGCTATTTTCGCATTTTTCAAATTTTTAATCGCGTATAACTCGACAACAGTTAATTTTAGAGAAAAATGACAAGAGACCTTTTTTGCTTAGAATAACCCAAATTATCTAAAAAAAATTTTTGGAAATAAAAAAATTATTTTTGTGAATTTGTTTAAAAAAAAATTTTTTAAAATTTTTCGACCACGGCACCGCCCGGCACCCTGTGGATATGTTATAAGGACCTCTTTTTGAGTAAGTTTGTGCAAAAAAATCGAATCAGAATAATTGCGCTAGCGGGGGCGACGATACTGCCCGGTCTATATGTTATGAGAATAAGTCGCTAATAAATTCCATTTGGTAGAAGGAACAGTACCTACTGCCTGTCATGTGCTTCCGTAGGTAACTGTTCTATTTCAGTTTAAGAAGTTATGAACCAGAAACTGGGTTATAAGTTGAAGTTAAAGATAAATTGGGTCCTGAATTCGGAAACGACATAGGATTATGGAATACCATAACTGAATAAGTACGGAAATTTTGTATTGCGAAAGGTTCTTCAGAATATAAAAATGGGCATGGAAGTTTTTCAGCATCAAAAAGAAATTTTGGAGGCATGACAAATGTTTTTACACAATCTGTGGTTTGTCGAACAGATATCAGGGGTTCAAAAATTAAAAGAGATTGTCTAACTTAGGTACTCCCCCTCAAATGGAAATGTTTACTGTTTCCATGTATTTTATTTTGGCGAACATGACGCAAGCTTGATAGCATGATATTATCGGATTGATCAATTGCTTCTCGTCGAATGAAGTCACATGAAGAAAGTCAAGATCTCCATTCATGTGTGAAAACACTCATCGACAGGCCTTTATGGTCGAATTGACAGCTCTTTGAAAACCTACAGAAAATTGACAGCTCTAATCAACAACGAGATTACTGGATGCAAGTTCTGAAAAAAATAGTCTATGTGGTTAAGTTTCTACCTTTTCGCGAATTAGCGTTTAGAGCTGATACAAAAATCCTTGGTTCACAAAATATAGGGAACTACTTCGCCATTTTAGAGCTACTTGAAGAATACGATCCTTTTTAAGGCTCTCATTTAGCTAAGTATGCCAATAAGGATACTGGAAAACCTTCTTACTTTTCTTCAAAGATCTGTGAAGAAGTAATAGAGGTACCTAATGGGAAAACACGTTAAAATACAATTGTTAAAGAAATTAAGGAAGTCAAATACTACTCCTTAAGTGTCGATTCAACGGGTCTAGGACGTTTCATCGCCGCCGTTTCGATGCCACCAGTTCGATGCCGATGCCGGCCGATTCATCGTCAGTCAATTAATCGCTATCTGATATATTTCCGAATTTTCGACAGTTACAATTATTATTTATTTTTAGTATTAATTAGGAATTCTAGGAAATGCGAGATATGACGGCGATGAAATGGACTGGCGATGAACCGACGGCATCGAAACGGCGGCATCGAAACGGCGGCGATGAAACGTCCCATTCCGGATTCAACACCAGATTTGTCTCATGTTGACCACTTGAATGTTATATTACGATATGTCAGTTCATCTGATGGTAAAGTATATGAGCGTTTTCTCACATGCATACCCATAAATAGGTATACTGAAGAACATTTTCTTCTGTGCTGTTTTAACCTTTTTAAACGATTGTGGTATTGATGTAAACGACATGAGGGACGATTATATGAGAATGCAGCAAACATGTCAGACAAATACAATGGTCTTCAGGCTCATTTAGATATCTAAGATAAACAAACTTGCAATTTACAATCCTTGTGCGGCACACTGGCTTAATTTAGTTGGAGTAGGTAAATTCTGCTGAAAGTTCCGTTGGAGCAGTATCGTATTTTGGGTTTGTTCAGTCCATGTACAAAGTTTTTTCAGCCTCTACTTACCGTTGATAAATTATGATAAAAGAAAACTCCACTAAGCGATTCTATTCGCCACGATCTAGTCCTTAAAAGAAAAAGCATCACTAGATAAAATGCAAGGGCTGCTGCAAAAGGAGCTTTGTCTAAAGGTTACAACGCCTTCAAATCTGCTCTTCATACTCTTGCTGAAGACACTAATCAATGTTTGTTGAAAGAAATGTTGATTAAAACATTAAACATGGAAAAATTGATTATAACATTATAATAAATAAACAGTTTCTTGACTACTTCTTCTTCTGTTTTATTTCTTCAAGCAACACGTTTTATAAAATAAAACAAAAATTTAAGTTTAGGTCTACAAAACGTCCACTAATATATCTAATACCGCTCGAAAATGGAGGAGTCATCAGATGTTTTGGAGAGAAAAGGCGAAGATTTCTTAAGGGGCCCCATAGCTTGGGTTGCCTAGGGGTATCAATATTCTTAATCCGGGACTGGTGAAAGCTATATAATAAGTTTGTTCTTTTTTACACAATAATTTTTTTTTTTTGATATGCTTTATTGTCATTAAAAATTTAAAAATTTTATAGACAAAGCTTACAAGAATCATAAATAAAAACAATAACAAATACAATTTACTAAAATTATACAAATCGTCAATATAAATAAAACATAATAAAGTCAAATAAAAATCAGTAACAATATATTGCAAAATTAAAAAAAAAATGCAAATTGCGTAATCTACCTTAAGAAATTTAATAAGTTATGCTGCTGCATATGACACTCAAATATAGATTAAGATTCTACTTATACATAACAATACTGTAATTTCTTAGTTATTGGTTAAGAAACTCTGCTATTAAATAATATGGTCTTTCAGATAAATAGGCTTTAGTCATTTTACGGAACTTGGGGAAAGATGTTGCAGATTTAAGTTGTAGAGGGAGATGGTTTTATAGTTTTTTTGCAGAATATAATATAGATTTCTTTACTAACTCACTGGACGGGATCGGTAAATAGATGTCAAAAGTAGAATTTATGGTGGAATAGTCATGTCTAGGTCTTTCTGGAAAAACATGTAGATGTTTACGAATTAAGCAAACAGTTTCTAAAATATATAAAGAAGGTAATGTTAGAATTCTGTGATCTTTGAAGTAGCTTCTGCAATGTGTTGTTCTTCTGAGGCCAAACAGATATCTGATTGCTCTTTTTTGCAATTTAAAAATAACATCGGATTGGGCAGCTGTACCAAAACCCCAAAAAGGCAGACCATATCGAAGATGGGACTCGAACAATGAAAAGTATGTTATTTTGGAAGAGGCTAAATCCATTTCCTTAGAGACAGATCTTATTGCAAAGCAAGCTGAGGATAGTTTCTTGCTTAACACATCGATATGAAGGGACCATTTAAGGTTGCTATCTAAAAAAATACCAAGAAACTTTACAGAATCAACGATACTGATCTGGCTGTTATGAAGAGGTAAGGGTTGAAGAGTTCCTTTATAGGGTAATGCTACTGTTTTATCTACGTTAAAAGAGAGTAAATTAGAATCTGACCAGGATTTTATTGTGAGTAGATCAGAAGTTATAGTAGCATGAAGAGTTGCGATATTTGAGTTGCTCCAAGTGATACTGGTATCGTCAGCAAAAAGAAAAACTTTTCCATCGATTTTTAAACTAGTGATGTCATTAATAAAGATAAGGAAAAGTAGAGGACCCAATACTGAACCTTGCGGTACCCCACATGCAACATTTTTGAGACTAGAGTCTGTATCATTTGCTCTAACCAGTTGTTTCCTATTTTCCAAGTAAGATTGAAACCAGTTCAAATAAATACCTCGAATTCCATAGAAATCTAGTTTTTTTTATCAAAATGTCGTGATTTACACAATCAAAAGCTTTGGCATAATCACAAAAAACAGTGGCAGTGTGGAGATTATTGTTTAATGCTTGATAAACCTCATGTAGTACAGAAAACATGGCATCGGTGGTACATTTATTATTTAAAAATCCAAACTGATTTTGTGATAAAATCTTGTTATCAACGAGAAAGGACATAAGTCGGGCTTTTAGGAGTCTTTCAATAATTTTGGAGAGTACCGGTAGTAATGCAATAGGTCTATAATTGCAGGCAATAGATTTTTCACCACCCTTATGAAGAGGAATAATGATGGCCGTCTTTAGGCACTCTGGAAATTTACCTTTCTCAAAAGAATCATTTATTAGAGAGATGAGGACTCCCAACACATTGTCTGGGAGATTTGAGAAAATTTTTTTGGATAGTCCATCGGTACTACAGGAAGATTTGCTTTTGATACTATTGATTGTTTGGATCAGTTCAGATTTACCAACCGGTCTTATAAAGAATGAATTCGAAACCTTTCCTGAATTAGGGAGATAGGAAATGGGATCTTGTTGTGACACAATAGTTGATGTTATATTTTTACTCACATTAACAAAATATTCATTTAGATTTTCTGGGTCTGGAAGGGAAAATGTTTGAGCTGTGTGAGTTTTATTTCGAAGATCGTTTATTATGGACCAAGTTTCTTTTGCAACACTTTTGGAGTTTCTGAGACGATTTTGATAATACAATTTTTTAGCTGATTTTGTAAGTTTTAAATAGATTGCCCTGTACTTGGTGATATATTCAGTAACAGAGACGTTGGTAGTAAATTTCTTGATATACAGTAGCGAACGCATGTTTTTGGCTGATATGCGGACACCTTTGGTAGTCCAGGGTTTGCGATGTTTTTGCTTAATTGTGATTAAAGGAAATGCTTTATTGAAGATACAGACCAGCTTATTCAAAAAATCACTGAAATTATAATCGACGTCCATGGAAGGAAAGTGCCACTCAGAGGTTAAGCATAAATTTTGGAATTTACGAAAGTTCCGACCGGAAAAAATCCTGCCTAAACGTCGAGTTTCCGAGGAGGACTTGCTAAAGATGTTAAACTTCGTATAAACCGCTTCATGATCAGATAGTCTCGCATTAACAGTTGTAGCGCAGACATCATAATACCTAATTTATATGTTTATTTTATAACAAGATTTGGCAACACATAATTTAGTTTGCTAGTTTGATATTTTGTGTACGATACAGATGTCTACTGAGGATTTATAAATTTACGGATGAATTAATTTTTCAGAATTCATAAATATAATATCAACAAAGAAAAAGTGTGCTAAGCTTGCACGTAAACGTGGTTGCCTAGCAATATCTCCTCGTAGCTTTGAAGTTTATCGAAGCGGCCTCTCAAAGGAAATTTTCCACCGGCGTAGGTAGAGGAATGCAGGCAATAGGCACCATACCAGCGCTGCAGCGCCACTCGAAAAAGTTAGAAAAAACCCTCGACAGCTAATATTACCTACCTACCTATGTCGATATTTTTCGTATTTCCAATTTAGCTACACGAACTAATGGATATTGGCTGAAATGCTTTTTTCTTTTGTAGGTACGGCAATATTATATCTGATTTGATATATTTTTTTATATCCTTGTAAACAGCTCTTAAATACTGAGTATTTTTTATAACTTTTGAAAATAATCAACTATTTTAAATGGGAAATAATTTTACTAAAAAAATAAGTTTATTAACGTCTCGACGTCGAAATTGGATGCCGTTATCAAAATACAAAATATTAATAAATCAAACAAAAATGTTGTTGCTTAGTAAAAAATTCTCCTAATAATTTATTTAATCTGACTCATTTATATCGGCAACTTAGACATATTAAAGACTTAAAAATGATATTGCCAATATTTATGACTTGCAATACTGGGATGACTTTACTGAAATAAAGTTCAAAAGACAACCACACAGGGCTGCTTTATCAATTAGGCAATATAGGCAGTTGCCTAGGCCGGCAAATTGTGAGAGGGCGGCAAAAATACAGTACAAAAAAAATATTTGTATATAAAAATTCAAATCGAATAACAAGTATGTATGTTCATCCATCAATGAAATAGAAGTGGGCATTCATTTCTAAATAGAATAAAACAAATTGCATTCATAACAAAAAATAAAACAAACAGCATTCTGTTATCTTAACAATATTCATTCAAAAAGTACGGAAGTCATAAATTTAGTGATTATTAGGCCGCCGGCAGCTGGGCAAAGGCGGTGGGCCATTGAACACTTCAATATTGCACATTTTGCAGAAACTAAAGATTTGACTTGTCTACAGTAGGACATCGAGTTAGAGTTGGGATTTTCAAACTGTATTATTACAAGTATGTACATAAGATTCCTGTCGTCGCACAGATATACTTCAGGGAAATAAGCAAGAAATAAACCATGTTCGGGACAGTGCAATATTGAGGTAGCTGACTACTTTTTTAGTTATTGTTGACTGTTGACCTATGTGATGAAAACCTACATGTTTCCTGCCTAGAGTTCGCGTCCGTTTTTTAGTTAGGAACAATTTAGTGGAATCAACGCGATTTTTTTCCATTTTTTGCACTCAATTAAAAAGCTAAATAGTTGATATAAAATTACAAAATTTATTTTTTTAGAACATTGAAAACCTTCAAAATGACTATTTTTGAAAGTCAAAAAGTTAATTTGTGGCTTCGTAAAATGCAAAATAACTGAAAACCGTTATTTATTAATAACTTTTACTAAAAGTAACTTCGAACTGTAGTGTTTCACTGAAAGTTTGGTATTGGGGTACATAACAAACCCTCAAAATTTGAGACCGATCCATTAATCAGTTTAAAAGTTAGTCTATTTGTTTATCCCAGAGACCTTTGTTTTGCAATAACAAATGACAGAAAATAATGCAGATAGGATAATTCTGCGTATGCCAAATGAAAGTAGAAAAGTGATACTATCAAAATGTAGGTATTAATAGAAGATAAAAAATTATCTAATATAGTAAAAAATCCTAGTTTATAAACATTTAGAATAACTTTAAAAATATTGTCCGTAGAAAACATCTTTTTACATATTCGAAAAGGTGACATTTTACTCGAATTTAAAAAAATGTAGTTCAAATGGTGACTAGTCATGGTCAGTGAAGGGGGAGCTACTGCTTTGATTGCACTAAATTGTTAATAATTAAAAACGGATACGAACTCTAGGCAGGAAACATGTAGGTTTTCATCCTATAGGTCAACAATAACTAAAATAGTTGTCAGCTACCTGGCGGGAGCCGACAAATGCATGAGTTCAAAAACTAAAAAATCAACTTAAAACTACTATCATTTTCTATATCTTGGGATCTACTCAATGGATTTTGATCTTTCTTCTTTTTAATTTGTATGTACTTTTGTGTACATTACAAATATGCAATTTGTCTAGATATTTATTAATTAATAAACAGTCTAATTTTTTTAAAAAATTTTTGAAAAAATAATTTTTTCTCAAAAAACCATTTTTTGTAATTATACTATCATTATTAATAGAAAAAGTTAAGGTATACTTTAATAAAAAAATTATGTTCAATAAATATTTATTTAATAAAAATAATTTATTTATTAAAATATACTTTAACTTTTAACTCAAAAAACGAAAGGAAAAATATCAGTTAAAACAATGTTTGTAAAAAGTCATCAAACCAATTTTTTTCGTACAACTTAGCAAAAATATTGAATAACAGGCTTAAAAAATATTAAATGTTAAAAAAAATGTTTTTTGAACTCTAATACAGTATGTTTGGGTAACTTGGAACCTATTGAAAACTTTTTATTATCAACTTTCCAAAAAAAGCTATTCTTTATTAGATGCTCTGCATCGTATAGAATCTGAGATGTAAGCATCCGATATCACATTTTATTAATCTTATACCTTTATATTTCATAAGTACCTTTATATTTCACGATATCGAAAATTGTTATTGAAAAGTAATTTGGAATTAAAAACCATGTTTTAATATACAATTGCATTTCGTCTTGTGGCCCGAGGGGTGGGGAGGAGGGGGAGGTACAACGGCATACTTTATTCAGATGGACTTATCCAAGTTTCTTTATGTATTTTGTCCCGTAGAACTCGAATTTTTTGGGTTCCCAGTTGATCCGGATGTCGATAAGATTGTTATAAACAAAGAACTTAAGGAATTACATAACAGCGATTCTTAGCAAAACAAACCTTTTTTCTATTTTTTGGGTCATTCTAAGCAAAACATGTTGTTACAAGTTTTTTCGTAGGATGCATAGCTTTCGAGATAACGCGGTTGAACTTTCAAAATATCGAAAAATTGCAATTTTTGAACCCGAATAACTTTTGATTAAAAAATAAAATAGCGATTCTGCTTACCGCATTCAAAAGATCATGTCAAATTATACCGGTTTTGATTATTTGCATTGCTAAAAATTAATTTTTTTATTGTTAAACAAAGCTATAAACACATAGTGCTTGAGTAATGTTTTCAATGCATTTCTCATTTAAAATCGATCGAGTAGGCGCGGCTACAAACAGGCAATTTCTACGTATGCGCATGCATTTCTTAAAGCGCATGCATTGGGCTCAGGTCAAAACGCTCAAACATACTTATTACAGTAATATGTAACATTACGCCTGATGTAAAATAAAGAATATTTTTAACACATTTCCAAACATTATTTGAAGAACCTAACATTCTTATTTAAATAAAAAATTTTGCTTGCATTTTTTTTCGCAAAAATGGTACCTACATGCTTGAAGGGCGGCTACTAGAGAATTGCCTAGGGCGTCATTTGACCTAAACGCGGCCCTGCAACCACATGCAACGGTGACAGTAAAATTCTCGCGATAGAGATTCCATAGTAAATCATGAGGGAAAACCAGGAAAAACCTCGTGATACTATCCAGACATCGTAAGTATTAGGTCTTACATTTAGTTTACTCCCAAAACTAATACCAAATTCTGACCGTTATACATGTTATTTTAAATTATAAATAATATCATATATACAACAAATATGTAATATACAACAAATCCCCCCCCCGCGGAATTGGAAATGGGGTCCCTTTAAAAAATTACTAAATGCGACATGTGTAACAAATAACTATATGTGTTACAGCCCAGTAAACAATGAAAAAAATATGGCGATACCGTGTAATTTTCAGTGTCACCACCGAAGTAGTCAACTCAAGACTTTTCGAATTATTTATGAGTAAAAATGTTAACCACGTTTTTAGGCGATTTTTCGCAAATAGTTTAAAGAGTAAGTATTCGATCGAAATAGTACATTATATACCGCGGGACTGAAGTAGTACATTTAATCCTGAAGGTAAAGTTTATGGCCCGACCGCAGGGAGGGCCATAATTTACCTGAAGGATTAAATGTACTTCAGTCGCAAGGTATATACGATACTTTTCGTACTTCCGGTATGATTTTATTAATTATTTCAATAATT
Source organism: Diabrotica virgifera virgifera (assembly GCF_917563875.1). Taxonomy (NCBI): domain Eukaryota; kingdom Metazoa; phylum Arthropoda; class Insecta; order Coleoptera; family Chrysomelidae; genus Diabrotica; species Diabrotica virgifera. Next base: position 205,627,357 of record NC_065444.1, read on the forward strand.
TCAATCAGTTTTTTCTCTCTTCAACTCATTTAATAAACTGTCTTTAAAATAAGTTACCATAGTAACATTGCGTTGTGACAGTTATAATTTAGAAACATTGTCATTACTAGTGTCATTGTAAAGAAACATTGTTATTGATAATTATTGGTATCATGAGTGAAGAAGGTGTATCTGATATTGATAAAAGAGCAGCCGAAGTAGGTGAAGAATTGTTACCACCGAAATCTAGAAAACTATACGAGCAGCAGTACGATGCTTTTAAAAAGTGGTGCCGCTTAAAAAATGTGAGACAACCTACTGAAAATGCGCTGTTAGTCTACTTCGATGATAAATCAAAAGCGGTTTGTGCCTCAACTCTCTGGGCACATTACTCAATGCTGAAATCGGTTATTAACATTAGAGAAGATATTGATATAAGTAAATTTCCAAAATTATTAGCTTTTTTGAAGAGAAGAAATGAGGGATTTAAGCCAAAGAAGTCAAGAATTCTCACGTCTGAGCAGGTAGATCAGTTCTTACGGGAGGCTCCGGATGATAAATATTTAATGCTTAAGGTAAATTTGGAAATTTGTTTATATTCAGAAATTTTAAGAAATCAGTTTTTTTGTAGGTTGCACTTATTTTGGGCGTTGCGGGAGCTTGTCGTGGAAAAGAGTTGGTTGATTTAGAAATCGACGATGTGAGAGATTTGGGCGATTCCTTCCTAATTGCGATTAGAAACACCAAAAATAAAATTGACCGAAATTTTGTGATCAAAAATTCAGAAAACAGTGCCATCAGTTTTGTGGCGATATTTCGGAAATATGTGGCATTGCGAAAGACAGGGACAACTCATTCAAAATTTTTTGTTCAATACATCAACAAAGAATGTACTACGCGAGTAGTAGGAAAAAACATGTTTGGTACAATTCCACGGCAAATAGCAGCTTTCTTGAAATTAGAAAATGCGACGTCTTATACGGGACATTGTTTTAGACGCACATCTGCGTCTTTGTTAGCTGATTCGGGAGCAACAATAGACGTGCTGAAGAGACATGGAGGATGGAAATCCTCCAACGTGGCCGAGGGATATATTGAATCGTCTATTAAAAATAAACAAAAAATTTCAGATAAAATATTTGGTCAAGTCGCCGATTCGTCCACTATAGTTATGCCACAGTCCTCATTCTCGCTTCCTGTTTCCGCAGGATCTTCGAAACAAACACCAGTTCAATATGAAAAGGACCTATCTGTTACTCGTCAGTTACCTGCTGCATTAACCCAGGAAAGACTGGTCAATATGACGAACTGTCACAATATTAATTTGAATATTAACGTTAATTACCATTCTAATTAATTATATTTTTCAATAAAATATCCCTTAAATTCGTTTGTTTGTGATTTAATCGTTCCGGGAGTTTCGTCAATATTTAATCCCGGAGGGATTAAATGTGACACTTTAGTACCTGTCACAAGGGAGTGAAGTTGTCACTTTAGGCCCGGAAGTACGAAATAGTACATTATATACCGCGGGACTGAAGTAGTACATTTAATCCTGAAGGTAAAGTTTATGGCCCGACCGCAGGGAGGGCCATAATTTACCTGAAGGATTAAATGTACTTCAGTCGCAAGGTATATACGATACTTTTCGTACTTCCGGTATGATTTTATTAATTATTTCAATAATTTCAATCAGTTTTTTCTCTCTTCAACTCATTTAATAAACTGTCTTTAAAATAAGTTACCATAGTAACATTGCGTTGTGACAGTTATAATTTAGAAACATTGTCATTACTAGTGTCATTGTAAAGAAACATTGTTATTGATAATTATTGGTATCATGAGTGAAGAAGGTGTATCTGATATTGATAAAAGAGCAGCCGAAGTAGGTGAAGAATTGTTACCACCGAAATCTAGAAAACTATACGAGCAGCAGTACGATGCTTTTAAAAAGTGGTGCCGCTTAAAAAATGTGAGACAACCTACTGAAAATGCGCTGTTAGTCTACTTCGATGATAAATCAAAAGCGGTTTGTGCCTCAACTCTCTGGGCACATTACTCAATGCTGAAATCGGTTATTAACATTAGAGAAGATATTGATATAAGTAAATTTCCAAAATTATTAGCTTTTTTGAAGAGAAGAAATGAGGGATTTAAGCCAAAGAAGTCAAGAATTCTCACGTCTGAGCAGGTAGATCAGTTCTTACGGGAGGCTCCGGATGATAAATATTTAATGCTTAAGGTAAATTTGGAAATTTGTTTATATTCAGAAATTTTAAGAAATCAATTTTTTTGTAGGTTGCACTTATTTTGGGCGTTGCGGGAGCTTGTCGTGGAAAAGAGTTGGTTGATTTAGAAATCGACGATGTGAGAGATTTGGGCGATTCCTTCCTAATTGCGATTAGAAACACCAAAAATAAAATTGAAAATTCGTTTGTTTGTGATTTAATCGTTCCGGGAGTTTCGTCAATATTTAATCCCGGAGGGATTAAATGTGACACTTTAGTACCTGTCACAAGGGAGTGAAGTTGTCACTTTAGGCCCGGAAGTACGAAAAGAATATTGTTAGCAAAAATGTATCTAGCTTATAAAAAAATGAAACAAAAATGAAGTATATCGAATATTTCAACGTGAAATAACCAAAAAATAAAATATTTTTCGGGGAAACCAATTAGAACTTTTTTGGAGTGTTTAAAAGAAGCTTTATTTTTTACAAAAGTTTCTAGCATCAAAACTAAGACAGTTACGCTCAAAATACAGTTAATCCCATTTTTTGGCAAAAAAAAAATGGTGAAAATCTCCCCCCATTTAGCAACCCAAATGAAACTAATCATTATCGCCTTAAATTACTTTATTAGATTGAAAACTTAGTTTTATGATAGCAGTTGCTGCTAGGGTATCCCTGCTATTTCGTTCGTTGCAATCCGTGACTGCACGCCGGGGTTTGTCCTAGTTGGGTCAGAGAGAGCAGCATATGTGCCTCCTGATGAGAGACTAATAAGTTTCGAAACCGGTAGAGGTGCTTGCTGCACTCTCTGATTGAACTGGAATAATGATGAGGCTGTAGTTTCGTGTTGCAACGAAATTGAAAATGGTTAATCATTTTTGATTTATCTTTACTCCCGTTGGAGTACGAAGGGAACCATTCTCGTTGGAACTTTACCGCGCTGAGCAGATGGGACGTGAATTATAAATTGTAAAATTCCCTCATATTCCTTAGTCTCAGCATCCGTTATGGCTTGCAAATTGTAAAAGCCTCGGAGGTGTTACCAGAAAAGGCTCCCATTGCTTTCAGTCTGCACCGAGAGAACAATTTCTTTTCTCCTAAAACACCGATTTCTTTGAGCAATATTTCTTAAAAGTTAACATATCCTATTAACTTAAACATACCGGTTCACATATAAAGAAACGAGTTTTTTAAACACAACTCAATAATTTCTTACAGATAATTTCTTCAATACTAAGAAATGCATTAATGGTTACAATTAATTTTCTTATCCTAAAGTTTTTATTTCTTAAATTAAAAACTACAAATATTTTGCAGTATAAGAAATATAATGTTAAGTTAATCCATATTTATATTTGTGAACAAGAAATTTTCTTGCAATCAAATAAATATTTTAAACCACAAGAAATAATCCTTCAGAAATACCCTCTGCAGTAACTGTGGTTATAAAATGAAAACTTTGTCATTAATGCCGAAATGTTACTTGCAAAGAGATTTTCTTCCACAAAAGAATTGCGCAGATTAACTATTTATGATTTAGTCGTCAGTATTTGTCAAGATGGCGTGATATGTTCATGTTCATATAGATGGATGTTGGATTTATTGGTGTACTTTAAAAATTAACGGATATTTTGAAGGTACGTACATATATAGGTATTAAATAAAAGTAAATTGAGTAATTTAAGATGTAATAATAATATTGTTGCGTATCCGAATGGTTAAAAAAGAAACATAATAGTATCTTTATATTCTTTTTAGGTATAATGATGGACGACTCTGAAATAAAGGAGCTTATTATTCTAACTGGAAATATGCCACAATTTAAAGCTGGGACAGAATGATATAATATATAGCTTCAGAACAATATTAAAAAAGGAGTTATTAACCAACTGCAGGGCCTTCCAGAAATGGTAGAACTTCATACATGTAGGTAAGTACCTTTTTAAAAATGTGTATACTTATGTATCAAAACTATAATAGGTTTCTTCAATGTATCGTCTTCTATAAAAATATACAATACAACGCTATATCAAACATGGCGGGTGCAACGCTGAGGATTTGTTCTGTTAATTTATTTGAGATAAAGAAATCAGTTAGTCTAAAAGAAATATATGTTTATGGTTAAGAAATGTTATTGCCGAAAACCGTGAATTAGTTAATATGTATTAAATGACTTAGATGTAACCTAATAATACTTTCCCGTAATAAAATTTCTTAATGATTAGGTATGCTGTCTCTTTCTGATTATAAAAATTAAGAAAATTACATATTATTATGTCTGCTTCAATGTTTTACATTGGTTGTATTTTCCCTCTTGTTTTAGCTAAACAATGTTTATTGTGTGACTTAATATTATACAGATAAATAATTAATATTTCATTAACAAAAAGAAAAAAATAAACAAAGATGTGTAGGTTAAATAATGCAATGTTTAAACTAAATGTGATTGATTATTATTAGTATTAATAGTTCTTATGTGGGGCCGTGTATTTGTTTTTTTTTATTTCCTAAATTTGTCAAAATGTATATCTATATCTTTATAAAAAATTTTTAATAAAGTAAGTTTACTCTTTCTACATAACGATTTTGTTTTAGTGAATTGCTGATATACAAAGTGCTATTAACAAAAGAAGGAACATTTGAGGAAGTTGGATTTGCCTCTCCATCCTTTTATTGTTGTGTAGAAGATGGTAGAAGCCAGTGGTTTAAGAGTGGAGAAAATATTTGTATGTAATAATAACGTTTTATATCTTGTTTTATTAATAAATAATGATTTTACCTTAACACAATGATTTATTTCGCCGTATGTAATATCACTTAATTTTCAAGAAATATTAACTTAACTTTAAATATACGTTTATCTCTGCGAAATATATTTCTTAACATTAAATAAATTAATTATTAATAGTAAAATAATAATCTTCCCTACTAAGAAATATTATTGCTCAGAAAGAATAGCTTTCTAATGTGTGAAAAATATATTTTTATTACTAATAAAATTAATTAACATCAAGTGTAATTTCTTTCTGATAAATAGGTTTGAAATTTGCCAGAAAGTGATAGTTCAATCATGTTTAAAAGATATTTCTTTGGCTATAGTAGAATTTATTTGAAATATTTTAGAAAATTATATCTTACATACAAAGATATATTTCTTAGGCAATATGCCAAGTCGATCTTTCTTAAATATTAATAAAGTTTCTTTATGTCAAGAATTTTTTTCTCTCGGTGTGGTAGGATGTAGAATCACATTTTTGGATGTTCTTTTATGTGCTATTAGATTGAAAACTTAGTGTTTTTTAATTATTTTTTGTTTTTGACGTTTTGACTTGAAGTCCGAAAATAGTTTTCGAAGAAAGCTCCGAAAGTCGGTTCACTCAACTCAGATGAAATTTGACAGATTAAGAGTTAGTACGTTCTTTTAGTACGTTCTTTAACGGTAAAATATTGCAAAACCTCTAAATTTTAAAGAACCACTTGCATTGAGATGAAATTTGGCATACACATAGCTAACAAGTCAAAGAAAAAAGTGATATTGTGCCGATGTGTGCTTTTGCCCTATGGGTGTGTTTTACCCCTTCTTGGAGGTGGAAAAATGTACTTCGAAAATAAGTCCGGAAATAGGTAAACTAACTAATTTTAAGCAACTTTTGTTCTATAAAGTTTTTTCATTAAGTCAATAATACTTTTCGAGTTATTTGCGAGTGAATATGTTCATTTTTCAACAAAATAACTACGTTTTTAGACGGTTATTTGCAAATAACTCAAATAGTAAGTATTTTGCCGAAAAAAACATTCTTAACAAAAATATAGCCTGTACGAAGGTGATAAAAATGTTGTATACAGTAGTTCTCTAGACCTAGTAGAAGCAGAGATATAGCTAATGCAAAATAGGTTCATATTCGTCAAATTCCAAATCGAATATTTTAACGTAACATAATCAAAACACGAAGCACTTTTTGGGAAAAACTCATTACAGATTTTTAAAAGTGTTTAAAAAAAGCTTTATTTTTGTTTTATTAAAAAAATTTCTAGCGTCAAAAGTAAACAAATTACGCTCAAAATAAAGTTGGTTCCTATTTTTTTTGGTAAAAAATCGGAAATCACCCTCTAATACCATCTCAAATGAACTTAATCGTTACCGCTTCAGAAGTTGATTTACTCGCGTATGTATTGTTTATATGATCTGTAAGTTTCTTCTGTTTAAAGTCCTTATTTTTGAACATGCTGTAGATGAAAGGGCTTGAAGGAGTCACTAAACACGAGTGTACTCAACATTTTGAAAAGCCATATCTTAACCAATTTTTGTCTTACAAAAAAACAAAAAAATGTAAAATATTTAGAAAAGAAACTGTATTTTGAATAATTTTGAAGTTGTTTTGAAAAAAAGCATTTTCTTCAAAATTAAAAATTTTAAAAATTTTACTTTAAAACCAATTTTTTTTTAAATAAGCAGTTTGAAGGGATGAAACTTACATATCATAAATAAACACAACATAACCAAAGCCACTTGAGAAGCGATATCGATTAATTTCATTTTAGTTGCTAATTAGGGGATGATTTTACAGATTTTTTTTTGCCAAAGCAAAGTTTGAGCATCTTTAGTTTGAGCCTAATATGCTTATATGTATTTGATACTAGAAACCCTTTTTATAACAACAGAAATAAAGATTTATTTAAGCACTTTAAAAAAGTTGTAATGAGTTTTCTTTAAAAAGAGCTTCATTCTTTGTATATTTCACGTTGAAATATTCTACCTGAAATTTGGCGAAGATAAACCTATTTTTCATTAGCTATAACTCTGCTTCTACCAGGTCCAGAGACCTCGTGCACACACCATTTTTTTCACTTTTTTACAGGCTATATTTTTGCTGAGAATGTTTTTTTCGACAAAATACTTACTCTTTGAGTTAATTGTGAAAAATCGTCTAAAACGTGGTTATTTTGTTAAAAAATGATCATATTCACTCACAAATTACTCGAAAGTATTGACTTAATGAAAAATCCTTATAGAACAAAAGTTGCTTAAAATTAGTCAGTTTATGCATTTTAGGACTTATTTTGGGCGTATGTTTTCCACCCCGGAGAAGGGGTGGAACCCACCCCCAGGGCAAAAGCACACATCGGCACAATACCACTTTTTTTCTTTGACATGTTATGTATTCTTCTTCTTGTAGTGCCTATCCGTTTCGGATGTTGGCGACCATCATGGCAATCTGTACTTTGCACACTGCTGCTCGGAAAAGATTTGTAGTGGTTGTGTTGAACCACATACGTAGATTTTTCAGCCACGAAATCCTTCGCCTTCCTATCATCTACTACCGCTTCTTTGAAGATGTTTATAAGTTTATCATGTTTTACTCTATCAAACGCCTTTTTGTAGTCGATAGACAAATATACACGTCACAGTTAACATCCCTCCATCTTTGCATAAGCACTTGGACAGCGAATAGAGCCTCTCGGGTGCCTAAGGCATCGCGAAATCCAAACTGCATCCATGATACCTGTTCTTCGCATTTTTTATATATTCTGCCATGTATCACTTTCAGAAACGTTTTGAGTAAGTGGCTCATTAGGCTAATTGTTCTGTAGTCTTCACATGTTTTGGCATTTACTTTTTTGGGTAAAGTTACGAAGGTAGACTTTAACCAGCTTTGGGGTATTTTTCCAGTTACGTATATTTTGTTGAATACAGTTGTTATCCATTTTATTTCTTGTTCATCCATAAGTGTTAGGAATTCTACATAAAACTGATCAGGCCCTACAGCTTTACCATCTTTAGTTGTTTTAATAGCTGACGTGACTTCTTCAATGGTAATCGGGGGTCCAGTTTGACATTCAGTGTCTTCAATGGTATCCTGCCTTTCGTCTGCAAAAGTTACTTCCACATATTTCTTCCACGTGTCTAGTTTTTCTTCCACACTTAACAGTGGTTTGTCTTGGTTATCTGCCAAAAACCCAACTCTTCTAGGTTTGTATAAGCCTGCCGCTTCTTTAAATTTTTTGTGCATATTGAATAAATCGCGTTTATGTTGCAATTGCTGCATTTCCGCACACTGTTCTCTTAGTCGTGTATCCTTAGCTATTCTAATTGCTTTTTTGATCTCCTTATCTATTCTTCTGTATAATGACATGTCCTGATCTTTTGACTTTCGCCTCTCTTCCATCATATCTAAAACCTCGTTTGTCATCCACGATTTCTTCTTTATTTTTGGTGGTTTGAGGAATTTCTCACGTGTGTCTTGTGAAACTGTATGCAACTTTTCTATCTCCTGGCCCATTACATCCGATTGAATGACGGTATTCAAGTTGTTCTGTATATACCGTTTTGTTATATACCGTATTTTAATATCCTGATGTCGAATTTTGGATTGACACTACACCTTCTTTAGTCTGAGCTTAATTTTGCCAATCAATGGGTTATGGTCTGACTTGATATCAGCTCCTGGGTATATCTTGACTGATGTTATGCTGTTACGGAATCTTTTATTAATCATGATGTAATCTATTTGATTTCTCACTATGCGGCCTGGAGTGTCTTGAGGTGATTTCCATGTATATAATCTTCTGTAAGGGAGTTTGAAGTTAGTGTTAGTAATCACAAACTCTTCTTCTGCCACAAATTCACCCAGTCGGTCTCCTTGCTCATTTCTTTCTCCAAGTCCAAATTGCCCTAAGAAAGATAACGGGAAGTAAATGGGGTACATGTCCTGGCGTCTTAAGAGCAACGGCACAGGCATTGTGTTTTTAACTGCTGAATATGCGTTCCCTGTTTGGGGCAGATTTTCCCATGCCACACAAATTGATACTATCCTGCGCTATGCAGGATTCCTCTTCCTCAGGTTCAATGGACCGGCCAGTCACTAGATTTTAAAACGTGGAAAACTATGAATAGAATAAGAACGGGGGTCGCTCCAGTAAAATCAAGCATGGTAAAATGGGGGAAAATCGTGGCCCAATACCGGGCCGAAATTCTATGAATGACATGTCCGGACACGATAAAGTAAAAGTAAGTACAGGTTCATGTGTATGTACGGATGTTACTTTATTATAAAGTATTCCAGGTTACAGTATGTAATAAGCTTTGCAACATTGCACCGGACCGAGAAGTATCCTACTCGTAATGAGGTTGTCGTTGAGTTGTCGTTGCTCCAGGTAACTATCAGTCGAAGAAAAAGAGTTCGCTTTTTAAAACATTTTTATTTGGGATCAAAATAAACGGAAGATAAGATAATTAGCCTTAACTACTCATTAAGTTTGTTAATAAAATATATTTATAATTCCTACGCATCGAGCTTACTGTTCGGGCTGATGTGACGATATTTTTGTACATGAATGAATGATTTTGATGATCGCGTGAAATAGGAATTGCTTTTATTAATACGACATGAATGTATAAGGGAAGGGGAGAAAGGAGATCCCGCTCACCTCGCCGGATTGAAAAGACATATAAAGGATATACGATCACCACTCATATAAGGATAGGTAAGAAGAAAACTGTCGGATTCGCTCAGCTCGCCAAAAACGACAGCGGAAAATAATCGGGAAATACTACCTACATAAACTCACCTCCTGTACCTCGCTGTTGTCTATTATTCTTCGATCAATGCTCCAAGAATAATAATCAACTAGGATTTTTGATCCGATTTTTATATCGTTTGAAACAGTACAAAAACGTGTTTTACTTAATTCATTGGCGTACTCTAGACGATAAAATTATATTATGGTCACAAATACTTCATTAATTATTGTTACTTTATGGACCCTTCTGTTGGGAATCCCTTAATGGGGTGTCTTTTAATCATATCACACTCTGGTGGAATTAATTTATTTGTGATTGTCTCGTTCACCTCGTTGACCTTGACATTTGGTGGGATTTAAAAAAGGTTACGAATCGATTGACTTCAAAGCGTTGACTGCAAAGACGTCAGTATAACCTGAGAATGGATATTTCAAAAATGACATGATGAGTTGAAACTTATCCTGTTTTAATACCAAGATTTCGAATACTCATGATACCAAATTGAATTCATAAATTGGTTATTATATTAGGTGAATTTTCCACTTACGTAACGTTAATGTTAGCCTGTTCACAATAAAATGCACCAAACAAAAAATCTCTGCGATTTTCTAGTTTTATCAACGTGAAAATGAGATGGTTCCGGTCTGTAACTATGGTTAGTATTATTTAAATACTAACATACAGTATGTTGCAAATGAAAGGAATAAATTCGTTATTTCGTAAGCCAGTTACTTGAAGGAAAAATCCCGAAACAGATCTATTTTTGTTTTTAAATTATGATTTTTTTGACATATTTAGGTCATACAAGTGACGTCATTCATCTGAGCGTGATTACATAATAGATAATTCTTTTAAATGAGAATATAGGTCTTGTGCTAGCTCATTTGGAAGGTTATTACGTGGGAAATCATAAACTGGTGAAATTGACGTGCAGTCAGTTACTGTTGCGATGAGCAGAAGAGTAGTGCCATGTTCGGTTGCACAACACATTGTTATCAAATTCCTTGCAAAAGAGAATGTTGGTCCCGCGGAAATTTGGCGAAGATTAAAAAATCAGTATGGGCTTTACCTCTGACGACGAAAGACATTTCTTGCGTTCGAAGAAATATCTATGCTGCAAGACGAAAATCCACTCAATCATTGCCCAAGTCACAGGAAGAAGTTCTACAAGTGTTAGTGAACTTCAATTTAAAAACAAATACAGGTGACAACTTCTTATTATCTACGAAAAATAATTCCGCAATTTTTAATTGTTTCACAAATCTTTACTTTTGTGTAATGTAGGTTCTTTGTATGTAGATGGAACTTTTCAATACTGTTCTAAATATTTTTGTCAGATGTTTACTATACATGGCTACAAAAATGGTTTTTTTGTAGTATTTTGTTTGTTACCAAATAAATCACAGCAATCGTACAAAAGTACTGTTGATACATTAATAACAATATATACTGTATACAGATTTGAATTTAAATTTCAAACCGAAGCGAACAATTTCTGATTTTGAAATAGCAATTCAAAATACAGCCAAGTTAGTGTGGCCTGACATTATTATTTTTTGTTGCAAATTTCATTTAACACAAAACTGGTACCGAGAAATTCAAAATTTAAGTTTGTCCTCAGAATATAAAAATCAAATTGTTATTGGAAAATATTTAAAATTGTTTTTCGACATTCCTTATTTAGATCCAAATGATGTTGGTGACTTTTTTCTGATGAACTTTTTAATATTATGCCAGAAGATGATAGAGTTTTACAATTTTGTGATTACCTAGTTGATAATTATATAACGGAAGATTCAATATTTCCACCTTACAGTTTGCTTCAAATTAATCATCTCTTATATTTACTACAAACGCATGTGAATCATTTCACTCGAAACTTAACGAAGGTTTTTTAAATCACATCCTGACATAATTAAATTTACAGACATTTCGTTAAATTTTTAAGCAGAAGTATATGTGAAAATTAGAACTGCACATAAATTCGAAAAAAAAAAACTTGATAAAACGGCAAAAAGAGAACTTGATTTTATTGAAAATAGGATAAATGAATATTACGTTAATCGAAAACATTATAGTCTAAGAGCTAGTGAACCCTCCGACTAACGGTCGTCCTGTAAGGGAGACATTTTTCTAGTGATAATTCATAGCACACCAAGGCTAAAAACCATGACCTGACAGACATCAGCGGTGCACGTGTATCTACCAGGTGAATCGAAAAGTGCAAATTTAGGGGGTAAAATAAACTTTCTCCTGTAAGGTTTAAATTTAAGTATGTGTTTGAGTAAGTCATTTAGAAGAAATGTGCACAATGACAGGCGATTCTGAAGAGCATAAAACCTTGCCAGGCGAGGGCAAAGATTAGGGGTTTTTCCTAAAATTATTCTTTTTGCATCGAACAATTTTTTTTTAGGTTTTTGAATCATTCCAAACAGAAAAGGTCTTTAGTGATTTTTCTCTTAAGTTGATAGTTTTTGTTATATAAGCGATTGAAAATTTTGAAAATTGCGAAATCGGCCATTTTTAACCCTAAATCGGACATTTATCTAAAAATTTTAAAGTTACCAAGGTAGGTGGATATTCTTTATACATTGATTGATGAAATCCCATAGAGTTTTTTGCAATACAATATCGGAAACGCCTTTGTTTTTTAATTGCTAATCAAGTGGGCGCGACACTGTAGTATAAGTGAGGACGTTTGAGTTGGCATAAATTCATTATCTCGAGAATGGGCAAATTTCAAGAGAAATCCTCAGATAGGTCGATTTTTATTTTTAAATTAGGACTTTTTGGCATATATATATAATACTAGTGACGTCATCCATCTGAGCGTGATGACGCAATCGATGATTTTTTTTAAATGAGAGTAGGGGTTGTGTGATAGCTCATTTGAAAGGTTATTTAATTCTCTATTCACTAATATAAACATTAACATCATTATTTTTACAGGGTGTACAAAATTTTTTTTAATTAAATTGACTTTGATTAAATTTGACAAATAGAAGAAAATTTTTTTGTACACCCTGTATAAATAACTACGTAAATGTTTATATTACTGAATAGATAATTAAATAGCCTTTCAAATGAGCTATCACACAACCCCTACTCTTATTTAAAAAACTCGTCGATTACGTCATCACGCCCAGATGGATGACGTCACTTTTATTATATATATGCCAAAAAGTCCTAATTCAAAAATAAAAATCGACCTCTCTGAGGATTTCTCTTGAAATTTGCCCATTCTCGAGATAATGAATTTGTGCAAACTCAAACGTCCTCACTTAAACTACAGTGTCGCGCCCGCTTGATTAGCAATTAAAAAAACAAAGGAGTTTTCGATATTTTATTGCAAAAAACTCTTCGGGATTTCATCAATCAATGTTTAAAGAATATCTACCTAACTTGGCAACTTTGAAATTTTTAGATAAATGTCCGATTTAGGGTTAAAAATGGCCGATTTCGCAATTTTCAAAACTTTCAATCGCTTATATAACAAAAACTATTAACTTAAGAGAAAAATCACTAAAGACCTTTTCTGTTTGGAATGATTCAAAAAATCTAAAAAAAATTGTTCGATGCAAAAAGAATAATTTTAGGAAAAAACCCTAATCTATCCCCTTGCCTGGCAAGGTCTTATGCTCTTCAGAATCGCCTGTCATTGTACACATTTCTTTTAAATGACTTACTAAAACACATACTTAAATTTAAACCTTACAGGAGAAAGTTTATTTTAGCCCCTAAATTTGCACTTTTCGATTCACCTGGTAGATACACGTGCACCGCTGATGCCTGCCAGGTCATGGTTTTTAGCCTTGGTGTGCTATGAATTATCACTAGAAAAATGTCTAGCCTTACAGGACGACCGTTAGTCGGAGGGTTCACTAGCTCTTAGACTATTAGTAAATTAGACTTGTTAGCAATTAGCATTGTTATTGTTTAACTGTAGTATTTGTTATTGTATATAAGTTAATGTAGATTTATAAATAAACTTTACTCGATTATATTGTTATAGTTTCATTATTTACTCATTTAAAATTTTCGCTTCTAAGTATACCTAAGTATATCTAATACCTAGGTAGCGTGGGGCAGTTCGTAGTGGCTTTTAATCCTACTATAAAACTGAACCCATTAAAATCTGGGTAGCGTGGGGTAGTTCGTAGTCGCCCTATTAAACTATCTGTTCTAATAGGAAAAAATCTATTATGGATATGACAATGTATGTAGTATCCTAGCTACTGTGGTTAGTGGTTCGCTTTAGCCAGTTAATATTGAACAATTCCACTGTTATCCTATTTTGTACTGTAAAATAAAGAATGATAAATTGAAAACAGATTATATGACATGTAATAATTTTCTCAATTATTACATACGAAAATTTCGAACAATCCTGAAACGTTTGCGTTCCGGCAGCAGCATCGACTTCGGCTACGGCAAGACTGCGAGAGAGCAGGAGGAGCAGGAGTGTAGGAGCAGAATTGCGTGGCTTCACCCGTCATGGCAGGAAATCAAGAATAATGCGGACATGAAACTGCACTCGCGATCGACTCCCGTGGGACTAGAAGCGGTGGAGAGAAACACAGTGATCATCCTCAGTAGCTATATCGATTTCGAAGTATTTTTTAATGTGCTTTTAAAAAGGTGTTAGCTTTTAAAAACAATACTTTTTGCTACTAAATAATCTAAATACAAAACAGCTATGCCCAATCATTTAGCGCATGTTTTGTAAATATAAAAAACTTCTGTTATAATAGGTTGCCGAAAAATACTATAATTATAACACAGAGAAAATTCTCTATAATATAAGTTGCTATAAGTCTGAGTGCAGAATTCTTGGTAACTATCAGTTGCCTGAGCTTTTTACAAATTTATAAAGACACGCTTCACCTGCCGGTTATCTAAATAAAATTCCAACAGAATTCTGCATCCTTAGTATTCAAATATAAGTAAAATGAAATAAGGAAAGAGACAGCTTTAGATAAAATTCGATTCGAGGCCACCGCCATCGGCTGACCATGGTTTCTACTTTTTAGAGTCTTCAGAGTCGCCTGTGGTGTATCCCTAAGCTAACTGAATCCAAGCTGTTGCAGATCCTCCTATGTCCGCTATTTATCGGCATGTGTCTTTATAAATTTGTAAAAAGCTTAGGCAACAGATAGATACAGGTCCCATTTTACCACTAGGCCCATGAGGCCCCTGCCTTGGGCCCGCATTTTAGTGGGGCCCGAAAAGATCACTGAAAGAAAATTTTAATTGAAAAAACAAAATAAATGTTCAAAATTATTTCATTTTACGAACAGGAAATGATAAACATAGGCGTAACCAGGGGTATGGTGTTAAGCGTATAGAGCTCAAAGTACATCCAAATAGGGGGTTATGACCCCCTAAACCCCCCTGGTTACGCCTATGATGATAAATGATAACAAATTGGGGTAGAGTGATATTCATAAACCATAAACCAACAATAAGCAAAATTTAGACACCACTCCGAAGGATTACCAAGAGGTAGGATTAACAGGAGGTAGGATTAACAAGAGGTATCGTCACGCATTGTCATAATATTTATTCAAAATGCACTTTTAAATTTAATATTCAGTTTGATGATTGATGCAGTTTTCTTGTTCTTGCAAAGATAAGGTATTGCTTGCTTGTACACTTCGCGTCAAAAAAAACTGGTACTTACTACTCTTATAACCTAAAATCGCGTTATTCAAGTTGTGTAAGTTGGTCTTGTCAAATGTGTCATTCTAATTTCTAGGGCAACGTTGACAGTCATCTCAGTTAAGTACCCATACATTGATTCGTGTTTAATAAATTATAATTTATGAAAATATTTCAATTCAAATATAATTAGACAAGGCGAAAACGGAGGGATTGTTGGGAAAAATATTCCCATGAGATTTTTTTTGCATAATCACATTCGTGAGACATCCCAGAATAAGGTTCAAGAAGTCGCCCACGTGAAAAGTGGTCCAATTTTTTTTAACAATTTTTTTAATCAAATTCCAAAAATCAATACTTTTGGCCCAGACAATTATTTTTTAGGTTTTTTGGACCATTCTGGACAAAAAATGTCTCTTATAATGTTTCTCTAAAGTTAATCGTTTTCGAGTTATAAGCAATTTAAAATTGAAAAAAACGAAAAATGGCGATTTTCAAGGCTTAATAACTCGGTTAAAAGTTATTATTATGAAATTAAGAAGTGACTAAATGAAAGTTTAAAGCCGAAAAAAATTTTGTCATTATGTTATTACTAAGCTGTTATTTTTAATAATAATAATAATGAGCGCCATGAATGCTGAGTGCGAGGGAGATGCCATTCCAGCAGTCCAATTGTGCATCATACTCGCACTCACATTTACAGCCGAGGCAATACGATCTAACCGCTCATTATTATTAATTAAAAATAACAGCTAAGTAATAAATTAATGATACACATTTCTTCAGGGTCATATAGCAGGGGTTTTAAACTTTGATTTAACCACTTTCTGACTTTCATAATAATAACCTTAAGGGGGGGGGGTATGGTTTGAAATATTTAATTTTTTTATTATAATTTTAATTATAATTATTTCAAATAAAAGTGCATACTTTCAAAAATACTCTCTGAAAATTTCAGATTGATCGGAGTAAAATTACCCGATATACAGAGTGTTGAATATCCCTACCTTTGTCTCGCTTTGTCGCGGCTTCGCGCCAGCACGCTTGAGCGTAGTGAGAAACGTTCAACATCTGTTCACCTTCTCTTTTGTAGATTACTCCGCAATTTAAAAAACATATTCCAATGTTCATCACTTTACGATTTGGCAGACAAATAAGAAGATGAAGATGCAGTTGTCAAAACTTAAAAACGCATTTTTCTCAAAACTGATTTTTCAAATGCGGTGGACATTGTAACTGAAAAACTACGTGACCGATCTACCTGAAATTTTGCATGGATTTTCTTTAGACATTTCGTGAGGTAACAAAGTCGAGATATTTTTCGTTTTGTGCTTATTTTTTGTTCAACAATATTAAATCTGTTGGTTTTCACAAAATTTTTATCAAAAATTTCATATTTTTGATTTTTGAGTGATCTAAAAAATTCACAAATCATTAAAAATAAAAAAAACTCAACGTTTTTACCTCGTTAAACTCAAAAGCTAATTAAATCTTTTTGAATTTTTTATTTCGTATGATCCAGTGATGAGTTCTGATGTCCACCGCAAAATCTATTTTTTTTTTGAGCTGCCTGCCAAAATTTGTCACCAATGGCTTATTTTTCAATATTTTGGATTGAATTTTTTTTTAAATATTCTTTAAATTGTACTGAATATGTTTATTTAATTTAAAAACAAAATAATTCTACCATAGCTTCGAAAAAAATTCACGAAAATGTGATTGATATGTTGATTTCAAAACATACCCCCTCTTTAAACTGAGTTTTTAAGTCTTAAAAATGGCTATTTTCGCATTTTTCAAATTTTAAATTGGTTATAACTCGAAAAAGATCAACTTAAGAGAAAAATTATAAGATACATTTTTTGTCCAGAATGGTCCAAAAAATCTAAAACAAAATTGTCCGGATCAAAAGAGTGTTTTTTGCAATTTGATTAAAAAAAATTGTTAAAAAAAATTTGGACCACTTTTCACGTGGGCGACTTATTCAACCTTATTCTGGGATGTCTCACGAATGTGATTATGCAAAAAAATATCATGGGAATATTTTTCCCAACGAACATAACTTTCAATCTAGACATAACTTTAAATTATTATGTTTAAATTAAAATCGAGAAGCGTGATTGGTTTCTCGTAAATTCGTAAATTGTACTGTAAATACAAAACTCAACTGAGTTGTGGGATACTAGAATAAACACACGGGAAAAATAAAAAAAATTGATTTGAAATTAATACAATATGAATAAGTTTTACAGTGAACAAGTGTGGAATTTAAATATTATATATATTACGACTACGAGTACAATTCGAAACTGCTGAAATATTAATATTTTTTCATAGCTCCATTATTATTAATCACTTCTTGTAATCTTCTGGGCACTGAGAAATAAATTTAGTTATAAATTTTCATCTTCATCCAAACTTTCCCAGGTTTCTTCAATGATGGTCAATTGGTAGTGATTAAAATAATACCTATCTAAAACCTTTATACATTTTTAAACGTCATTATTTTGTATTTAGATTTAGTGCAATTCCGTTATCTGTTATGGCGACAACGAAGTGATTCGCGAACTATTGTATCCAGTCTGAACACAGGTTTACATTGGCAAAAAAAGTGTACCAGTTTTTTTTGACGGGAAGTGTACTGTTGTGATCTTGATTATTGATATGAGATGATAATTTTATATGTCATTTAATTTAATCAATGCATTACTAATAATCTAATTAATTTACCAGATCACATATCAATATGTTTTCAATCTCAGGGCTTTTTATAAAATTAATTACTTACATACGTGGCTTCTAAGTATTTCTTAATGGTTCCTAATCGGGATAGGAAAGAAAAGAGTAAAATAATAACACATATGGGTTACAATTGTAATCAAAATATTGTTTAATTTATTTAAATGGCAATCACTGCTTAATATTTGCTATATCTTATTATTCTAAAACCTAACATTTACACATGGGAATCTTATTTCCTTTTGATTTCCAATTGAAAGTTTTTATTAACATTTAACTATTATGATTTATTAGCAACAATTCTATTTAAGTTTGATGAAGCTTTTCTGATATTATTGATTATGTTTCTTCAATTTTAAATGTGGTATTTACTACGAAAAACCCATACATTCATGTCCAAACAAATGAGACTGACCTTTTTCTGGTGCACTGAGAATGTCTTCACACAAGACCCGTTTCCTGCTATCCTTGGCTGCAATCAAAACCTCGTCCTGGCTTCCAGTAATGTTCTCCTCTGAAACTAGCTCGTATAGCTCTCGTTTCCTGCTTCTGTCGTGATGCTGTGTTCTACCTTTTTCGAAACTGCAATCAGCTACCGGGAACTCTTGGCTCAAGGAGGTTCTTTTACTCTCAACCTGGCCTACCTCTCGTTCTACGATAGATACTCCACACTCACGGAACTACACAGGCTTTCTCACTCTCCGTACACTACCGTCTACTACTCGACTTCACTTCTCGACAGCTCAAAACATTCTGCTCTCTATTTGTCATTCATTCCCCTACTTTCTAAATATCCCTTCCAGGTTCACAAATCAAACTTCCACCACCAACTCTCATTCGCAGTATTCCTCAAAACCAATTTTTAAACTTTCTAAATATGCTTAATGGATTTCAAAGAAAATAGTTAATTCCCATTCTAAAATTACTTTCTACTATATACAAATTTTAATGACCTATTCTCTATTTCCACTTAGTCTTATTTAGCATCGGCTAATGATCGATCCTTCCGCGAACAACGATAATGACCTATTAACGATTTCACTTGAGTCTTATTTAATCACTTCTTAAAATTAAATATAACAATTTGTTGTATACAGGTTGTTCTAAATTTATATGCCCGTGGTTGAGAAAATTGAAAATATTTTATATTAAATTGAATTCTGTTTATAATTATCAAATTTTAATTTTCATATCAAATAGAAATATAACAGTACATATTAGTTTTCAGTCCTGTGCTTTTTAAGTTAATTCAAAGTTCAACTAATCTATTCATTAATCATTAGTCGTTTTATTAAATTCCTTTAAACACTCATTATTCTTAACTGTGAGACTTTGAAAAAGTCTGGCCGGTGGTTTTGTACCCGTAGACGTGCCTGAGTTTTATCCATTGAGACTTTATTGAGACTAATTAGCTTGTATGGTATTACCAATTCAGCCAATATATTATAATATAGTCTCTTCCTTTTGACTCAATCGTATGCCTGTTTGAAATCTACAAACACGTTGTGAACATCAATGTCGTGTTCTCATGATTTGCTCAAGACCTGCTTGACTGTAAATATATTCCATTATCGATCTTCCCCGTCTGAAGCCGGTCTGATACTCTCCAATAGTCTCCAATAACATTATCTGCTGGTGGTTGAAGCCGCTGGTTTATAAAATACTTACGTGAGGACTTTATACATACATATTATATGCTGTACATAGTAGAGAAATTCCACGGTAATTTTTAATTAAACATTGTTTAATTATTTAAATATAAATTTTATTTATTGTTAATAAAATTTAAATTTCTGGTGCAACTATATTTCTATTAAATAATTATTACATTTAAAAAACTTATTATTATTATTACTATTAAATTTTTTTTAGGGGCCTGAAAATTATGTAGTGCCTTGGGCCTGATTTGAAGTAAAACAAGTAATTGGACTTCGTAAGTCCTAGGTTTTCACCCAAAGTAATCGAAAGTAGAACTGGAAGACGATATTTGAATTTTACGTTTAACTTTGCGTGGATTGATATACGAATTTACTAATGTTGAGTCATTCTTACTAAACTTTGACATTTGTCACCTCATTTGTGATTCTACCCAGTATAATGGCAGAGGAGTTACATTGGCGGTCCTACGGACCGACGGAAAGATTGCCCAGGTCAAATATCTCACCTTAGTACCATCCTTGGATTATCAGCTTTTATTTGACACCTCATTTGTCATTCTACCTGGTATAATGACGGAGAAGTTATATTCGCGGTCGTACGGACCGACGGAAAGACAGCCTAGGTCAAATATCTCACCTTTAGTATCATCCTTGGATTATAAGCTTTCATTTGACACCTCATTTATCATTCAAGCTGGTATAACGATGGAGGAGTTATATTCGCGGTCGGAGGGACCGACGTACAGACCGCCTAAGTTAAATATCTCACCTTTAGTACCATCCTTGGATTATCAGCTTTCATTTGACACCTCATTTGTCATTCTACCTGGTATAATGACGGAGGAGTTATATTCGCGGTCGGAGGGACCGACGCACAGACCGCCTAGGTCAAATATCTCACCTTAAGTACAATCCTAGGATTATCAGCTTTCATTTGACACCTCATTTGTCATTCTACCTGGTATAATGACGGAGGAGTTGTGGTTACGGACAGACGGACAGACGGACGTGGATAATACAAAGATTTCACATTTTTTCAAAATGGGTGAAAACAATAGGCTCTGGATAGATGCCAAGTACTGAGTACCTTGTACTCAGATGTAAAACTTAATATGTACGACAATAAATACTTAGTACTACAATTCATATAAAAAATTACAATACCTAGGTAATGAATGAGAGGAGATGTTGGATATGGAGAATGCCGATGATAATAGAAAGCAAAATAAAGGAAATAGAAGTATTGGAACAAGACGCATTTTCTTGTTGAAGAGTATGATAATATGCTATAAATGCAATTCGTAGAGTTATTTGGAGCTGCACTTTCAAAAGTGAAAGTAGTTATGATTGTTACCGACCTCCTTAAAGAAAAAAATAAATAGGCATTTAGAAATGAAGAAAATAATAATATAGAAAAAAGTTATTTCATTGGAGAAGCTATTTTAGATCCGCATACAAAATGGTACGATAATGGTATGTTCATCTAGCTCCAGTTATCTTCTAGATAACAACCTAGACAACATAGAAAGTATCTAGATTTTTGGCTAACAACCATCAACTGAAGCTGAAAGAAAGTGTTAAGTAAGAATTTTTAATAATTTTTAATTAAATACAGAGAAAAAATTATCAGTAGTAATTGCACAAGAGCTCTAAAATTTGATAATACTTTTAGAGACCGAGTGCAATTTGTTGCGATTATTTCATGAATAAAACTGTTCAAAACCAAAATTTTATTGTAATTTATTTATGTAAGTACAAATTAGTACAATTAAACACACAGTTGTTATAAATATTTGACGGTTGAAAGTAATCACTTATAATTTTTAAAACATTAATTGTCATTAATGTCACTGAATGTATTTTTCGTAGCAACGAAGGGCATCTGACGTAATATACTTGACGACGGGATATTATCAAAAATTATCACTAGTAATACCACTAGAGGTCAAATTATTTCCGGAAATTTTTTTGAGATCATGAATATTTTGAAAATTTCCCGAGTCGCAGACGAGGGAAATTTTCTAAAAATATTCATGATCAAAAAAAAATTTCCGGATATTAATTTGACTTCGCGTGGTATTCGGTAAGAAAATTCCACACCAAATTTGCATTTGAAAATCCAAAGCTGCATGAACAGATTAATAGCGCGCCATAGCTTTGTCAGCAATTATTTAGGCTTTCAAATTCGTAATTTCTACTCATTGTAGTTGCATGGGAATACCATTTCAAGATAGAAAATAGTATATTCTTCAATTTTACATAAGTTTTGAGTAACTACAAGTGATAGAAAATTATTTTTTGGCGTTTTTAAAACTAAACTACGCAAAATTGAAAGTACTGAATGGGAAAAAGGTAAATAAATTAGTGTCTAAATATTATATATATTTTATTAGACATAGAAACTTAATTGAAAACATTCAAAGTCCTGCATTTTCGCCATTAAGAAGAGAGGAGGTGTCCGAAGAATATAGAAAACATCTTAGCTTTGTAACTAAAATGAATCAAAACTAAATTATGTAAACAAATAAAAACCAGTCTGTCAAAAATGTTCTGTTATTGTAAACGTCAAAAAATTTCCACTATAATTCGCTGTTGGGTACCCCACGAGCAAAAAATTTCCGATAAAATACCTCCGTTGCCATGGTGATCTGTCAAAATAACGTATTTTGATTGGTTCAAAATTACAGGTGTGGAATTTTCAGTTTAATTTTTATTTCTGTAACTTTCTATTGGTCAGAATCTCCTATGAATGAAATAATCTGTAGTAATTGCACGAGAGTTTTAAAATTATCGATTTGTTTCCCGAGTGAGACTTTGACAGTTTTAATTTCACGACCCCAATGGGAGTGAAATTATGTCAAAGTGTCACGACGGCAACAAATCGATAATAATTTTATAGGTCGGGTGTAATTCGTTGAGATTATTTCATGAATAAAAAACTCTTTTAAATCATTTTAACTAATATTTTATTGATATATTCGCCTGAATATTTGCTAAACCTGTTCCTGGTGTTCTCTTTGACAAGTTGTACTTACCTAAAACTAAAACATGAATTGTCATTAATGTCCCAGAATGTTCATTTTTCCGTAGCAACCAAGGGTATCTGACGTAATAGTTGACGACGGGATATTATCAAAAATTATCGCTGTAATTTTTATTTCTGCAGCTTTCTATTGGTCAGAATCTCTATGAATGAAATAATCACTAGTAATTTCCCGAGAGCTCTAAAATTATCAAAATCCACAAGGAAAAGAAAAAGTTTTTCCTGTAGTTGGCTGTATACCATCAATCACAAAATTGGAAAAAATCCTTTGTAAAAGGTATAAAATTTTTTTTACTAAAATCCCTTTAAAGGGCTACATCACAACAAAACGTTTTCGATTTGTATAAAAAAACATCATCAGTGTTAGATAAACTGGATGCTAGCTGAGCCACAAAAGGAAAATATCCGGGTAAAAACCCTTTAAATATAACATAGATGCGTTAAAAGTGCATACTTTAATAAAATGCCTTATGATGGTCACATGGCAACTAGGATAATGCCCTAAGGTAATGTATTGAAATTTCCCAACACGTGGGTTCCAAATTGAGTTGATTACATTTCAATGACTTGTCATTCAGTAGTTGCCATTAAGTCATTAAAATGTAATCAACTCAATTTGGAACCCACGGGTTGGGAAATTTCAATACATTACCTTAGAGCATTCTCCTAGTTGTCATGTGACCATCATAAGTCATTTTATTAAAGTATGCACTTTTAACGCATCTATGTTATATTAAAATGGTTTTTACCCGGATATTTTCCTTTTGTGGCTCAGCTAGCATCCACTTTATTTAACACTGATGATGATTTTTTATAAAAATCGAAAACGTTTTGTTGTGATGTAGCTCTTTAAAGGGATTTTAATAAAAACATTTTATACCTTTTACAAAGTATTTTTTCCAATTTTTTAAAATTATCGTTTTGTTTCCCGAGTGACACTTTGACAGTTTTAATTTCACGACCCCAAGGGGAGTGAAATTATGTCAAAGTGTCATGAGGGCAACAAGTCGATAATAATTTTAGAGATCGAGTGTAATTCGTTGAGATTATTTCATGAATAAAACTGTCTTTTTAAATAATTTTAACTAATATTTTATTGATATCTTCAAGTGAATATTTGCTAAACCTGCTTCTTGTTGTTCTCTGTGACAAGTTGCAAAACATTAATTGTTATTAATGTCACTGAACGTATTTTGCGTAGCAACAAAGGGATATCTGACGTAAAATACTTGACGATGGGAAATTATCAAAAATTATCGGGTATAATATCACAAGAGAGTGAGAATAAATTGACAATAATGCGACAGTTTTTCGAAAATTTGTTGTCTGGCAATAGACACGAGAGCCCGCAGGGCCCAATGACAACAAATTTGAGAAAAAAACGAAGTACTATTTTCTTAAAAATAAAAATGTATACCATTTTTATTCAGTTGCAATGCGAAGGCAAAACAATCTTACTTTTCAATTAGAATACGGAGCGCAGTCCAGTCCTCTGAATCGCGATTTTCGGCTCTTATTGGAGCCTCATCGGAGAGAACGTAGGCACTGTTCTCCATGAATTCCTTCCCTTTGTCTTCACTGCAGCATTCATGTGCTTGCAAATTGTAGAAGCCTTGGAGGTTGTCACCAGGAAAGTGTACAAATAAGCTTTCAATTTCAAAATCTTTTAGTAATATTTTTAATATTTTCAATATTATTAATTTTACTATTAGGATTGAAAACAAACTTCATCTTGTTATTTTCTTATTTATTCTTACTGTCGTGTGATATTCGTAAGATTATTTTTTAATATTTACATATAAAATTCAAGTCAATAAAATTCAAGTAAAATTCAAGTCACATTTTTCAATTTTTTAAAGTGAAAAGCACAGTTTAGCAAATATTTAGATGAAGATATTAATAAATTATTAGTTAATTTATTTATAAATACAGTTTTATTCATGAAATAATCTTACCGAAGTAAATCAAGCGCTTAAATAATGTGCCTATTTGTGTTCTCCTCGTGACAATTTGACATTAGATGCAGAACTAAAAGTATATTATGGATTAAATGTGACAGTTGTCAAAGCTAGGAAACTGATTGCAATTAAACAAAAACAATCTACTTAAAAAAATTATGTCGGTAATTTTCTACAGTAGATTATTCCCAGTATAATTTTAATCTGATTGGACAGAATTAAATACGTGATCAAAAATCTTACTATACGATTGGAATTTAAAATCATTAAAAAATAATCAGTAGTAATTGCACAAGAGCTCTAAAATTATCGAATTTTTCCCGAGTGACAGTTTTAATTTCACGACCCGAAGGGGAGTGAAATCATGTCAAAGTGGCATGAGGGAAACAATTCGATAATAATTTTAGAGATCGAGTGCAATTTGCTGCGATTATTTCATGAATAAAACTGTTCAGAACCAAAATTTTATTGTAATTTATTTATGTAAGTACAAATTGCTACAGTTAAACACACAGTTGTTATAAATATTTGACCGTTGAAAGTCATGACTTTTATAATTTTTAAAACATTAATTATTGTCATTAATGTCACTGAATGTATTTTTTCGTAGCAACGAAGGGCATCTCACGTAATATAGGTACTTATCATAATATATACAGTGAGCACGTAAAGGTTGGAATAAATTCATTTTCTCGAAAATGGACGATTTTGGAAAAAAATATCGAAACAGGTCAATTTTTATTTTTAAATTACGACTTTTTGGCATATATATCATACTAGTGACGTCATCTATTTGGGCGTGATGACGTCATCGATGATTTTTTAAATGAGAATAGGGGCCGTGTGATAGCTCATTTAAAAGTTAATTCAATTATCTATTCAGTAATATAAACATTAACATAATTATTTATACAGGGTGTCGAAAATTTTTTTTTGATTTACATTTATTGACATAAAAGGAAGGATATATGTAATTTATTTAATTCAAAATACATTTTACTGCTCTCAGAAAATAGAAAAAAATGTTTATTTGAAAAAAAAAATCATTGCTTTTCGCTTAAATTAAATGCTCAAATTGTCAAGTGGCAGGTGGGTGGCTGCTTTAATATTGAATTTGCAAAAAACAATATTTATTTGTCAAATAAACATTTTTTCCTGTTTTATGATAGCAGTAAAATGTATTTTGAATTAAATAAATTACACAGATTCTTCTTTTTATGCCAATATATAAATAAATGTATAAATAATTATGTTAGTGTTTATATTACTGAATAGAGAATTGAATTACCTTTTAAATGAGCTATAACACGACCCCTATTCTTATTTAAAAAAATCATCGATGACGTCATCACGCCCAAATGGGTGACGTCACTAGTATGATATACCTATATGCCAAAAAGTCGTAATTTAAAAATAGAAATCGACCTATTTCGGGATTTTTTTCCAAAATTGTCCATTCTCGAGAAAATGAATTTATTCCAACCTTTACGTGCTCTCTGTATGTACTTATACATATCAAAAATTATCATTTTAATTTTTATTTCTGTAGCTTTTTATTGGTCAGAATCTTCTATGAATGAAATAATCAGCAGTAATTGCACGAGAGCTCTAAAATTATCGAATTTTTCCGAGTGACACTTTGACAGTTTTAATTTCACGACCCGAAGGGGAGTGAAATCATGTCAAAGTGTCACGAGGGCAAAAATTCGATGATAATTTTAGAGATCGAGTGCAATATGCTGCGATTATTTCATGAAAAACTGTTCAAAACTAAAATTTAATTGTAACTTATTTATGTAAGTACAAATTAGTACAATTAAATACACAGTTGTTATAAATATTTGAGAGATCAAAGTCATCACTTTTATAATTTTTAAAACATTAATTGTCATTAATGTCACTGAATGTATTTTTTCGTAGCAACGAAGGGCATCTGACGTAATATACTTGACGACGGGATATTATCAAAAATTATCACTTTAATTTTTATTTCTGTAGCTTTCTATTGGCTCCGTGCGTCTCCCCTCTACTTACAGTCACGTGGCACGCTGTCAGATTTTGTCAGGACGTTTTAACATTGAGTCTTATGGGATTATTTTGTTAAACTTGAATATTTTATTTTGTAGTGAAAATAACCGAATACAATTGTTAGAATTCATTAGTTATTAATTTGACATAAACTGCGATAGTGAGGTTATGTATACAAAATCAAACTGATAATCAATATTGGAAATAGAAGGATTTATATCAGATTAAGTGCGTTTTTATTTTCTGGTTATATTAATACATAATATCACTAGCGGGACACGGCATTTGTTTTAAATGTCTCATTTAAACATACACAAAACGTCCTGATAAAATTTCAAAAAACCGCCACCATGAGCAGGTCGGTCGATTTTGCTTTGACACTTTGTTAACGCTCAGAGCGAATAGAATAGAATATAATAGAAATATGCTTTATTGTCACTGAAAATACAAATTTTATGGACAAAGCTTAATTAAAGTCAGAAAAAATAAATAAATAATATCTAACAATAAAAATAACAAATACAATTTTCTGAAATTTGATAAATCGTCAATATAAAAAAAAATATACATAAATACAAAATATAAGTTAATAAAGTAAAGAAAAAAAAAAACAAAATCGATATATTTGCAACAATTTATAGAAATTGCAAAGTGAATATACAACAAAGTAAACTATTTATAGACATAGGAACTAATAAGTTTAAGCTGCTGCATGTGACACCCAAATATAGATAAGTTTGGTTACTTGTACATTACTGTAATTTCTTAGTTAGTCATTAAGAAACTCTTCTACTGAATAATATGGTCTTTTAGATAGATGAGCTTTTGTCATTTTACGGAACTTGGGGAAAGATGTTGCAGATTTGAGTTGTAAAGGAAGATGGTTGTATAGTTTTTTTGCGGAATATAATATAGATTTCTTTACTAACTCAGAGGACGGGATCGGTAAATAGACATCAAAATTTGAATTTCTGGTGGAGTAGTCATGACGAGGCCTTGCTGGAAAGACATGCATGTGTTTACGAATTAAGCAAACAGTTTCTAAAATATATAAAGATGTAAGGGTTAAAATACCGTGATCTTTGAAGTAACTTCTGAGGCCAAACAGATACCTTATTGCTCTTTTTTGTAATTTAAAAATAACATCTAACTGGGCAGCTGTACTAGAACCCCAAAAAGGAAGACCATATCGAAGATGAGACTCGAACAAAGAAAAATATGTTAGTTTAGAAGATGCTAAATTGAGTTCTTTCGAAACAGATCTTATAGCATAGTAGGCTGAGGCGAGTTTCTTACTTAACACATCGATATGAAGGGACCATTTGAGGTTGCTGTCTAAAAAAATACCAAGAAATTTTACAGAATCAACGGTAGAGATCTGGCTGTTATTAACAAGCAGGGGTTGAAGAGCACTTTTATAGGATAATGCTACTGTCTTATCCACGTTAAAAGAGAGTAAATTAGAGTCAGACCAGGTTTTTATCGTAAGCAAATCAGAAGTTATAGTTGCATGAAGAGATGCAATAGTTGAGTTGCTCCAAGTGATACTGGTATCATCAGCAAAAAGAAAAATTCTTCCATCGATTTTTAAGTTAGTGATGTCATTTATAAAGATAAGGAACAGTAGAGGACCCAATACTGAACCTTGTGGTACTCCACATACAATGTTTTTGAGACTAGAGTCAGTATCATTTGCTCTAACTATTTGTTTCCTATTATTCAAGTAAGATTGGAACCAATTCAAAGAAATACCTCGAATCCCATAGAAATTTAGTTTTTTAATCAAAATGTCGTGATTTACACAATCAAAAGCTTTGGCATAGTCACAGAAAACAGTGGCAGTATAAAGATTATTGTTTAGTGCTTGGTAAACCTCATGAAACACAGAAAACAAGGCATCAGTGGTACATTTATTAGTTAAAAAGCCGAACTGATTTTGGGATAAGATGTTGTTATCAATGAGAAAGGACATAAGACGGGTTTTTATGAGTCTCTCAATAATTTTTGAAAGTACCGGTAGTAAGGCAATAGGTCTATAGTTGCAAGCATTAGATTTTTCACCACCCTTATGAAGGGGAATAATAATGGCTATCTTTAGGCACTCTGGGAATTTGCCTCTTTCAAAGGAGTCATTAATTAGTGAGACGAGGTTTTCCAACACATTTTCTGTGAGATTTGAGAAGATTTTTATGGATAGTCCATCAGTACTACAGGATGATTTGCTTTTGATACTATTGATAGTTTGGATCAGTTCAGTTATATCGATTGGTCTTAAAAAGAATGAATTCGAGAACACTCCTGAATTGGGGAGATAGGAAATGGGATCTTTTTGTGGCAAAATAGTAGAAGTTATATTTTTACTCACATTAACGAAATATTTGTTTAGATTTTCCGGGTCTGGAAGGGCAAATGTTTGAACTGCGTGAGTTCTATTTCGAAGATCGTTTATTATGGACCAAGTTTCTTTTGCAACACTTTTAGAGCTTTCCATACGATTTTGATAGTAGGCTTTTTTAGCTGATTTGATGAGTTTTAGATAGGTTACCCTGTACTTGGTGATATATTGAGTGACAGAGACGTTGGTAGCAAATTTCTTGATATACAATAGTGAGCGCATATTTTTGGCTGATATTTTTTTTTTTTTTTTATTACTCCAATTTATTTAACAATCTGTTCCGTTAGGAACAATCAGTTAAAGTTATGACTTTCTTAGGCTATGACATGTAGGTAAGAATTCCAATGAAAACTTTCCTTTCTAAATTATCAACAAATGTATAGATAGTACTACTAGTAAAATAAAGTAAAACTTAAAATAGTTCTAATTTATCTAAAATCTATTTGGTAAGTCAGTTGGTTTATAACGCTTAAGTCTGCGAACTTCACCCTCCGTGTTTAATAATTCACTCGCGAAATCATTTGGATGCGCACTAAGTCTTTCTTCATACTTTTCACTGTATTTGCTGATTTCTTCTTTGATGCTGGGAACTTTCAGGTCTCTCTCTATTATTGCGTTGGGGACGTACCATGGAGCGTTTACTATGGTTCTTAATGCCTTATTTTGAAAACGTTGTATAATTTCCAAGTTAGAGTTACTGGCTGAGCCCCATAGCTGTATGCCATAGGTCCATATGGGTTTAAGTATGGCTTTGTATACCACTAATTTATTTTCAATTGACAGTCTTGAATGTCTACCCAGAATCCAGTACATTTGTTGAAGTTTGAGTCCAAGTTGCTTTCTTTTGGTGAATATGTGTTTTCTCCATGTTAGTTTTTTATCTAGATGTATGCCCAGGTATTTGGTTGTATCTACTTGTAATAATTGTTTGTTGTTTATGTATACTGGTGGACAGCTCTCTCTTCGCATGGTAAATGTCATGTGGGTCGATTTTGTTTCATTAGCTCTTAGTTTCCATTTTTTTAACCATTTTTCTATTTTATTTAAGTGGGCTTGTAAGTTATGCGAAGCTCTTTGGGGGTCTGTGTGAGATGCGATAATACCTGTGTCATCCGCGAATGTTGCGACTGTTGTCAATCTAGTTGTAGGTAGGTCAGCAGTAAATAACAGGTATAGTAAGGGACCAAGTACACTACCTTGTGGGACGCCGGATTTTATTTTAAATAGTTCTGAGCGAGCATCTTGTTGTTTTACTAATGAAAAGCGATCTGTCAGATACGATTTTATAATTAAATAATATTGATACGGAAGATTTTTCTTCAGCTTATGGAGGAGTCCTGTATGCCACACTTTGTCGAATGCTTGGCTGATATCTAGAAAAGCTGCACTACAGTACCTCTTGTTTTCTAGATCATTGCTGATTTGTTTGACTATACGATGTGTTTGCTCTATTGTTCCATGTTTGCTACGAAAACCAAATTGGTGTTTTGGAATTAATCTTGTTTCTTCTATTATTGGTTCTAACCGACGTAGAAACATTTTTTCAAATAGCTTAGATAATATTGGTAAGAGACTAATGGGTCTATATGAGTTCAGTTCTTTGGGGTCTTTTCCTGGTTTTTGTAACATTATGATCTCTGCTACTTTCCACTGATTGGGAAAATGTGCATACGTAAGTATTGCATTAAATATATGTGTTATTGCCATGATTGTTTTCTTAGTTACGTTTTGCAGGATTTTTCCAGTGACGAGGTCATATCCAGGAGCCTTTTTTGGATTAATTTCATCCATAATTACCATTCGGATTTCTTTAGGTTTAAATTTTTTTATTGGGAGATCCATTTGAAAAGGTATATCAAGAAAATTTAAGATTTCATTATTATCTTCGTCGTTTTGGTCCATGTTGTAAGGTTTAAAGACGTTGCTTAGGTGTTCAGCAAAGGCCTTTGCTTTTTCATTATTACTTCTGGCCCATGTTCCCGCAGAGTCTCTAAGCGGAGGTATTTGTTGTATTGGTCTTTTCATTTTTCGTGTAGCACGCCATAGAGAATAATCTGTTGCTTCCGTAGGTGTTAGTTTTTCGCGGTACTCTTGTACGTTCTGATTCCTTATTGTGTGTAGTAGTCTTTTTAATTCAGATGCTGCTCTGTTATAATTCCTTTTATTGATTTCAGTTCTATTGTTTTGCCACTTGTTACGAAGTCTTCGTTTTTCTATGATTTTTTCTTTTACAATAATTGGATTATCACCTTTGGATTTATTATCGGCAACATTGGGAGTTGCGTGCCAGGCTGCTGTTTGAATTCCTTTTGTTAGATTTGCGACGGCTTCATCAATGTTCTGTGGTGTCTTGAGTGGAACGTTTAGTTCAATGTTCTCATCAAGTTTTTGTCGGAATAGCTCCCAGTTGGTCTTTAGGTTGCATAATTGAGGTTCTTGGTATTTTCTTATTACTTTTGCATGTAACGTCAATATTATAGGAGAATGATCTGATGAAAGATCATAGCTGCTTTCAATTTTTAGGTAGTTTGGGTTAATACCTTTTACGATGAAAAAGTCGATAGCGTCTGGTATTTTCGCAGGATCGGACGGCCAGTAGGTGGGCTCTCCTGTTGCTTTGATGCTTAAATTGTTACCTGTGATTGTGGTCAATAATTCTCTGCCCTTAGTGTTTGTAAGTCGAGATCCCCAATGTGTATTCTTGGCATTGGCTGATATGCGAATACCTTTTGTAGCCCAGGGTTTGTGATGTTTTGGCTTAATTGAAATTAAAGGAAATGCCTTATTGAAGATAGAGACAAGCTTTTCTATAAAATCGTTGAAATTATAGTCCACGTCCGCAGAAGGAAAATGCCACTCAGAAGTTAAGCATAAATTTTGAAATTTATGAAAATTCCCAGCGGAAAAAATCCTACCTAAACGTCGGGTTTTCGAGGAGGGTTTGCTGAAGATGTTAAACTTCGTAAATACTGCTTCATGATCTGATAATCCCGCATTAATAATTGTAGAGCAGACATCAAGGGGTGAGAAATCTGAGACAATGTAGTCAATTATGGTAGATGAAGTTTTTGTAATCCTTGTAGGAGAATTATCGTGCATTGAGAGACCATATGATTCAAATATGTTGACCAAGGACATTTGGGTAGCACAAGCAGCATCATAATTAATGTTGAAGTCCCCGCATAGAATTTTTCTGCTTCTATGAGGCAAGTCATCTAACAAATTTAGCAGGTTCTGAAAAAATAGTTCCACAGGGGAGTCAGGTGATCTATAGATGCAAATAATGTAAAGATTAAGATTTTTATTATAAACTAGGGAAAACTCAAAGAAGGCTTCATTTAACAGAAAGTCATATTTTGTAATCAGAGAAAAATCATTATTTCTAGAAAGAATTAGGGTGCCTCCATGAGCTGAACTTGGACGATCATACCTAGAAATTGTGGTATATTTTTCTACAAAAAAAGGCTCGTTGACTTCAAGCCAGTGCTCTGTAACCGCAACTATCGGGGGAAATCCTAATTCTTCCAGAAACAAAAATAATTCGTCAGTTTTATTTCTTATTGAACGAATATTAATCAGAACCATACTAAAGTTGTCATCACTAAAATTATTCGAGGTTTCTAGTTCCTCAGAACACGTCGTGTTATTTAAAAATTTCGTCTTGGAGAGCTAGTAGAATAATAATTTCGGTGACATTCCCTTGATTTTTGTAGATGTATGATTCTTTCTGAACTTAGAAAGGACCTATAAGCAACAAGATCAGCTTCCACCTCAGCTGAACCAATTCCATAGGCATCGTTAAATTCTAGAAGAATTTTTCTTAGTTCCTCAGTCTTGGTAGGTAGTCCTTCGGAAGCCAAAAATAGTTTCACACTGGTGTTGGTATATCCATCACAAAATACTGAGGCAGGCTGGTCGTGTAGGAAAGCAAGATGTAGCTTAATTGCTTTTAATATATCCGGTTCCCTTAATCTTGCTAGAAGATATCGACTGTTTGAGTTATTGGTTAATCTAACTCTTGGTGGTGTTAAAGGATCCAAATTTATCGATGGTTCCAAAGTATCTTTCTTAATGAAATTAATTTGGGAACGGAACGGATCTTTAGATTTGCAAATTTCGATGGCCTGCTTGTCAGTAAGTATATTTGTGTTTTGAACTTCATTTTTGTTTTTACTTGGAATGGTAATTGGATTTTCCAAGCTAACTGGGCTTCTGATGTGCTTCGGTTTCATATTTGCCTCAGATGAAGTTGTTGGTTCGGAGCGTGAGGATTCTGTAGACCATTTAATGTTTACACCAGGTGGCCAAATTTCCTTATTAAATAATAAGTCAATAGATGTTTTAGACTTAATACCTATTTTGAATGAGGACCCTGTTGTTGTGTTGGCATCTTTAAGAAGGGCATAACATCTTATATATTCCTTGATACCTAGCTTCTCTTTAATGTAGTGAACTACTTGAATAGGAGTGTAAATTGGGGTTAAGTTGCTAACAACGACAAAGTGGCATTTATCTTCTGCACTTTTTGATTTTGTGACTGGACTAGCTTCGAAATGTTGAGTGTCTTCGGTTTGAGTACTTGAAGTGGCATACACAATGTCTCTCTTCGATACATCTTTCTTCGTTGGTATAGCAGGTAGTTTATTTGAAAGATTACTCATTTGATTAGATATTTCACTTACGTTTGAAGAGAGCCTATCTAGTCCCAATTTTATCTCAGATGAATTTGAATCTTGGACTTGCACCTTAATCGTGTCATTGGAACAGCCGAAAAAACTGACGATATATTGAAGATATCTTATTCCATCTGCCTTATCGATTTTAAAAGATATTCAGGATTTAGCAGGTTATTTAATTTATGTATCTCGTCAATTTTTTTCGTAATATAGTCTAATTTGCCGTCATTTTTGGTTAATAAATCATATGTCTCGATGAAAATTGGCAAATTATCAGTGAGTTTTTTTGTCACTTGAATTAGGGCGTCAAAATTCTCTTGTGGTATTTGATTTTTTGAAAGATTGTTAATTTTTTCATTTAGATATCTGAGACTAGGCGAATCACATAAAGTACAGAAAAATCTTAAATGAGAATTTTTTGGGTCCAGTAGAGTTTTTGCCGTTGTTTTGTTGAGACCAGAACATTTGATGCAAAAATACCGTTTACAATCTCCATGGCAACTTATCTGATATTTTTCGTTTTCAGAAAATTCAGCTAAGCAAATTTCACAATTTTTGGACGTCATGGTGTCAAGGTTAAATATTATACAAATATTTAACTAGGTCGTTTAAACTTGGTGATGTGATGATATTAATAAAAAAATAAAACACTTACAGCTAGTATTGGTCAGAATCTCCTATGAATGAAATAATCGCTGTAATTTTTATTTCTGTAGATTTCTATTGGTCAGAATCTATATGAATGAAATATTTTGCTAAATTTAACAAGTAACACAATTTTAAAAAATACATTAAAATTTTTGTTTTCCTTTATTGTCTTTGCTATTATATTATCGTCATTTCGTTTAACGTTGTCTTGAAATATTTTTCGTCTAACTTTATGTGTTTTCGCAAATTTCACAGTGTTTTTTTCATCAACTATTTTATTATTTTATCAATTTTATGTCGAGTTTTTTTCTTGTGTATTTTATTTCTGAGTTCATAATTGCATTGGGGAGTTACATACTAATGAATTAATATTTGTAAATTAAATAACGAATTTCTATCCTACCTATTTCAGTCTAGTCTTTATTTATGTTGTTGTTGTCCCTCATAAGCTTCGTTTTCACTTTGTAAAAAAGAGTCATATAAATATTAATATTATAATTATTACAATACAATATACTCAAAAAATGATTATTACATCTAGAGTAGTGTCACTATTAACATTCCTTCTGAACTAATAAGTGTATTACAACTGGATTACACCATTGAATAGGGGAGAACTATTGGTTTCAATGATAATGCCGTACACGTGACCAAGGATTACTTTATCCGCAATATGTTGGGCCCTTTGATTTATTGATAGTGACATGAGCGCTCAATTAGTCTGAATATATAAGGTTATGTTTCTCCGTCATCGGTCGATGTTCAAACGGGAATACCCTATATTAAATTTTCAGGTTTAATAAATTATAGTTAATACCTGGGGAAAGATGTATTCCTATATGAGCCACTTGCTCCAGCAATGCTTGTGTGTCTAATTTTTTAGCAATGTCAGGTGAGTCACAGTCTAGAACAACAATAAATGAAAAAGTATAAATTTAATAAAGAAAAAAGACTTTCGAATCGTAAAGTACAAGGAGCGATATTAATTGTTAGCAACGTTTATTTTTAATGATTTCCAGTGCGTAAAATAAAATACTTTTCCTACGACCGTTTAATAACATGCTCATTATTCACTATTTTTAAATAGATAATAACACCCATTACTTTAACCGTGAGTAATAGTTTATTACTCACGAGTCATTACTCACCGGCTGAAGTTAGGTTTAAGTGGTGCAAGCCATCTTTAATATACATTTTAGTCATATCTTCTTCTTTAGTCCATTTCTATCCAGCTTTGGACAAAGACATTACAAAAATCTTTCCATTTCCGTCTGTCCTTGGCTGGGCTTTTCCAGTTAGTTCCTGCAGCTTTTACAATATCGTCCTTCCATCGCATCTGAGGTCTTCCTCTTCCTCTTCTTCCTGTCCACTGTCTCCAGTTTTGTATTTCAGCATTCCACCTTTTATCTTCCTTTCTCGCATTTTGGCCCGCATATCTCGATTTTAACCCTGTTAGATGTTCAGTTACATGTTTTACTTTTGTTTTCTCTCTTATTCATTTGTTTGATTTTTCTGTCTTGTACCTTTATTCCCAACATGGATCTTTCGATTTTTCTCTGAGTTAATTATATTTTGTTTATGTTGGCCTTTGTTAATGTCCATGTTTCTGAGCCATACGTCAGAACAGGAAGGATGCACTGGTCAAATACACGGGTTTTTATGTACTGTTGTATCTTTGTGCTTTTTAGTATCCATCTTAACTTTAAAAACGCTGCCCACGCTAATTGGATTCTTCGCTGTACTTCAACTGTTTGGCTATCTTTATTAGCTTTTATTATTTGACCCAGGTATATGTATTCGTCAACAACCTCAATATTGGCATTATTTATACAAGAATAATAAACCGCTAAACGCCGTAAAAATGAGTGGCGCATACAATATTCCAGCTACAAAAGATCTGATATGAATATTACGTGGCGCGAAAATGTATTTTCATTTTGATATCAAACAAAATTATAGTTTTATTTTAAAAGATTTTTCCATAATATTTGCTAAATTTGAAGTAAACGCACCACAAAAGAGTTTCAAAATTCAAACTGTATCAAAGTTACTCCTTTGTGGCGCGTTTACTTCAAATTTAGCAAATATTATGGAAAAATCTTTTAAAATAAAACTAGAATTTTGTTTTGCATTAAAATGAAAATACATTTTCGCGCCACGTAATATTCATATCAAATCTTTGTAGCTGGAATATTGTATGCGCCACTCATTTTTAAGGCGTTTATGCGGTTTTTTATTCTTGTTCTCTATATA
The DNA here is from genome assembly GCF_917563875.1 of Diabrotica virgifera virgifera. NCBI lineage: Eukaryota > Metazoa > Arthropoda > Insecta > Coleoptera > Chrysomelidae > Diabrotica > Diabrotica virgifera. The sequence goes on from NC_065444.1 coordinate 205,664,141, forward strand.
CCATCAAATGTAGAAAATATAAACTTGGAAAATTTAAATCCGACCTTTACGGCTTCTAATAGTACTGATCATTGCCTTTCCAAAAATCGGTTATACCATTCAAAAGTTACCGAGCTCAGAAATATGACTCAAATTTTATTTAAAAAAGGGAAAACGTTTCTGGATATGTATGAATGTGGAAAAGTTAAACCGATCTGAATTTTTTTCTATCTTTGAAGAGGGGGTCAGGGCCGATTCAGAACCGGTGTACTTTTTGAATTTTGACCAACCATAAGCCAGCTATAGGACTAGGTAGGTACAAAATGGCATATTTTTGGGGGGTATATATCTTCGGTTCAAGAAGAGACAGGAGAATCGTAAATACACAAAATCAATAATGTTGAGTTATGCTTTCAAACGGTGTCTAAGTTGTCAGGATCCGACATACACAGGGCTCAGTATAGCCGAAAATCTGAAAAACAAACTTTGAAAATTTTGGTTTTTCGACCATTACTCAAAATTTCAACCTACGAAATGCGCCAATAACTGAGCGTTTGTAAAAGAACTCTAGACAAATTTAACTGTGTATACCTATTAACCGAAAAAAATCGAATTTTTAAGTTATAGGCTTCCTAAATATGATCAAATCTATGTCCTATGAGAAAAACGGTTTTTCAAGCTCAATAATTCCTGTAATAGCTTTAGTTATCATACTTGACCTTAGATGCATCAAATACTACTTGTCAATACGTTTCAAACTCATGTTTAGTGAATAGAATCGGTTAAGCCGTTTAGAAGTTATTAAGCTACAAAAGTATAATCCAATTAACGATTATTCCCGAAATGGTTTATGTAGTTGTAGTGGTTACGACGCTAAATGTGATCTGGCAACGGGCAATCCGAGTACATTTACCGACCATCCCAATATTTGTTTCAATCTATTTCGAATAGAAAAAAATCTAGTGTACATTCGATGGACACTAGATCATTTGGGAGATAATGCGACAAAGGCGACCATTTATAAAGCTTAACGTGTAATCGAGAAACATTGCATTCAAGTTCATACATTTAATTTATAAATTACTTTGAAAAGCTCCTGATCCAAGAATAAAAAACCGCTAACCGCCGTAAAAATAAGTGGCGCATACAATATTCCAGCTACAAAAGATCTGATATGAATATTACGTGGCGCGAAAATGTATTTTCATTTTGTGGCAAAACAAAATTATAGTTTTATTTTAAAAGATTTTTCCATAATATTTGCTAAATTTGAAGTAATCGCGCCACAAAAGAGTTTCAAAATTCAAACTGTATCAAAGTTACTCTTTTGTGGCGGGTTTTACTTCAAATTGAGCAGATATTATGAAAAAATCTTTTAAAATAAAAGTACAATTTTGTTTTGCATCAAAATAAAAATGCATTTTCGCGCCACGTTATATTCATATCAGATCTTTTGTAGCTGGAATATTGTATGCGCCACTCATTTTTACGGCGTTTAGCGGTTTTTTATTCTTGTTCTTGTTATATCTATACAATAATAAATACAGTCATATTTTTATTTTTTTATCAAACACTGTAAAAATTAGCGGTTATTTTTCTGTCATTTACCACTAATTAATCCTAAATCTGGTATATCGAGCTTATCCTGCTGTTATGTGGGGATATCTGTCGTTGCGATATATGGGAATACACGTCCATATCGTGTTTCACGGCTGCGGCTTAGCCACGACGGGCTTTATGGGTATTACATTTTATACATAAATCTACAAGATGCATAACTCTCCAACGGGATCAGAGAGGATAGCTGCAAGCTCATAGGCTGTCTTGGATTGACCCAAATGTGCATTAAAATTAACACAGTTTCCCTAAATATTTACTACAACTTCCTTTACGAGTTCTTGTGCTGTTAGTCCACCTCGTCCACCTCGTCCACCTCGTCCCTTTTTCTTTATTATCAGCATCAACCCCTTTGGGTTATTAGCTGTACTGTCATTGATACATGGTTACTTAAATCTAATAGCATTTTGATTATTACATAAGTTCACATTTAGGTAACAATATCATAATTTACAAATTAAGAATGGGGTTTACAAAATGTTAACAGTGGTTATAGTCTGTTTAAAACATTAATGTCTTTCAAATAATTAAACAAATTTGTAAGCTTACAGTGTGATCCTAAGACTGCTTTTATATTGAATATTGAGAGGTATGGAGTGTTTTTGTCTTTCATTAATATATTTAGGACACTCTATTAATATATGTGTTACATTGATGTCGCAATTACACAGGTCACAAATAGGGCGATTTCATTTAGATATTAGGTAGCTGTGAGTAAGTCTGCTATGCCCTATGCGTAAACGATTTAGCTTCACAAACAGCTGGCGATTTAGGTATATCTCACACCAAGGTTCAATTGAGGGCTTTATTGTGTGTAGAGATGATTGAGAAAGATTCCATTCGTTTTCCCATTTGTTTAACACTTTTTCTTTAAGGAATGGTTTGTAATCGGAAACAGGCACTAAGTTCACTAACACTGAAGACGCACTGTGTATTGCTTCTCTGGCATGGAAATCTGCTTTTTCGTTTCCTTGAAGTCCAATGTGTGATGGAACCCATATAAAGCTTACTTGCTGCATCGTGTTCTTCAGTAAATGTAATTGTTCTTTTATTAAAATACTTATAGGATTACTTGTATATAACTGTTCTATCGTATGTAATGCACTGAGAGAGTCGGTAATTATGACAGATTTTAGAATTTTTTGAGTACGAATGTGAATGAGGGCTTGCAAAATTGAATATAGTTTTCCAGAGTAAATACTGCAAGTGGAAGATAATTTAAATTGTAATATAGTGTTTGAATCTACAACTGCCGATCCCACACCATCAGCAGTCTTAGATGAATCTGTATAAATATAACAATGATCTGGGAAAGAAGCAAGTATGTTGAGAAAATATTGAATAATTGTTGCATGGGGGTATTAAGCTTATTGTATTTAGAAAGAGTTAGATCACATATATTGCAGGAGGAAAGGTCCAGGGGGGAGGAGTAACTGTATTTGTCTGATTAAAAAATTTTGGGAATTGAATATTATGTAGAGAGAGATATCTTCTGATTCTCTCGTAAAAGGGGGGGTTCGTTCTTTTTTTATTTACATAAGTTTCTTTGAAACGTTCTGCAATAGTGTAGTGGAAAGTGGAATGCGATTTTATTGCATATATGGATGATGCGTAGGTTAATGACAAGTACATTCTTCGGAAATTTAAAGGTGGTTCTCCGGTTAAACATTGTAAACTATTAATGGGGCTAGTACAGAATGCTCTTGTGGCTATTCTTAATGCTGTATTTTGTATGACTTCTAGTTGAGCAAGAAGTGTCTTCTTTGCAGATGAGTATACAATTGATCCATAATCGAGTTTGGATCGTACTAGAGATTTGTAAATAAGAATCAAACTTTTGCAATCTGAGCCCCAATTACGATAGCACAGTGTACGCATTAAATTGAGACCAGATTGACAGGATTGTTTAATGTGCATAATGTGGTGCTTCCAAGATAGTTTTTTATCAAAGATCATTCCTAGAAATTTTAAGTGTTCCACATAAGTTAAGTTGTTTCCATATAACTGAAGATTTGGAGTTGTAGACTGCCGTTTTTTTGAAAATAAGATACATTTAGTTTCGGTTGTAGAGAATTGCAATCCTACAGCTTTCGACCAGTTTTCAAGGTGATTTAATGCACATTGTAAATTTTTCTGTAGAGAAAGAATATTTTTTCCTCTTGAATATATAACTAAATCATCAGCGTATAATCTCGCTTTAACAAGTTTTGGAAAGTTTTCTAAGATTTTGTTTATTGCTACTAAGAATAGTGTTGAAATAATAACAGATCCTTGGGGTGTTCCATTTGTTTGGTCTTTAGTGCTGGATAATGTACCATTTATCTTAACCTTAAATTGTCTCTTACTAAGAAAATTTTGAATGAAATATAGCATGTTACCTTTGACGCCCCAATGACTTAGTGTGTTAAGAATGTCGTATCTCCAAGCCATGTCAAACGCTTTTGTTATATCGAAAAAAAAAACCGCAAGACATTCCTGTCCAATTGCAAACGATTCATTTATCTCGGATTCTAGGTCAATTAAATTATCTATGGTGGATCTGTTCCTGCGAAATCCGCTTTGTTCATTGATTATTAATTTATTATGTTCCAAAAACCACCTTAGTCTATTATTCACCATTTTTTCCAAGATTTTACACATTGTGTTGGTAAGCGAAATTGGCCTATAGGATTCGGGATCAGTTCGTGGTTTATTTGGTTTTAGCACTTTAGCAATGGAACTATTATCGCCTGCGTCCATTTTGTGGGAAACTCATTATTAGTCCAAATTCTGTTGTATAGGTTAAGAAGATATTGTTTTCCATTATCTGGTAGATTTTGTAAGAAACTAACAGGAATATCGTCTGGTCCTGGCGCCGATTTTTTGCTGGTACTTAAAGAGTGATTAAGCTCTTCCATGGTAAATGTTATATTAAGAGGATTATCTTCAATGCAATTAAAATCTATTCATTTATTTTCCGAAATCATTTTGGTATTGATAAATTCTTTAGAAAAGTTGTTATTGCTGGAGTTCATTTCAAATTGTTTTGCTAATAAATCTGCTATTTCGTTATTAGATGTTACTATCTGTTTGTTATTGCATAGAAATGGAATCTTTTTATAGGTATTACTTCCAGATATTTTTCTAACTTTTTCCCATACGGTGCTTATAAGCATAGTGGAATTAATAGAAGACATAAATTCTTGCCATGATTTTTTTCTGTTCTTCTTTTCCGTTTTCTGTTCTTCCTCGTCCCTTGAATACAAGAAATTTTTACTCTTTTTTTAAGCGCATTTACCAACTTCATCCACTCGTCCAAAAACCTGTCTTTTTTCTAGCCTATACGTTTCCCCTGTAATAGTCCTCAAATTTAAATAGTTTTTGAATGATTGAGCCTGAATTGTTTTTCTTCATGGTTTGATTAATTTGGTTTTCCTGTTTTATTAGATCACTGGCTAAAGGGGATTTTTCTGTGGTTCCCATGTAGGGGTGGAGGGGGCTAGTTGTAACAATTTTCATAAAATCAAATATATCTTGACAGCTATTTTCCCAATTATCACTAATTAAACACTCAACGCTAGTTTAACTCTTTCTGAATCAAATTGAACTGAAAAAAAGTTAAAAAAAACTGGTATTTTTTAATCAACTAGCATTTTATGAAAAAAAGTGCATTGTTACAACTTACCCCACGCTTGGGGCTAGCTGTAACATCTATTGGGGCAGGTTGTAACAGTACGATAATTTGAATTTTTTGGTATATTTCGAAGAAAATAAAACGTTGCTCCTTTTCAAAGATGTTGCTCGACTTAATAGCATGTTCCGGTGTTCTTAAATATAAATGTAAATTTCTACGCATAACATTTTGAACCCAATCTGGACCAACTCTATAATTTTGATACCAATAAGAAAGAAGTTGCTTAGCACTGAGTTTGGTAAGACAGTTTTCGCATCTTCATGGGAATTAATCCAAAATATATTTCAGCTCACTTCAGAATATACGAAGCCATATTACAATATGTTACAACAAGTCCCAACGTTTTGTTACAACATACCCCGTAGCACAATTTTGTATATTTATTAAAATAACTGTAAAAATATCATCCTAATCGTAAAATTGTTAAGCAACATCAAAGAATAACTAAATTTAGAAAAGAAATGAACACCAAAAGTTGCATTTCCATTTAAAACAATAGCGATAACCAAAATTTTATGAGTGTCAAATTTTATATTAACTCATCCAATTGAAGCTCGTGCACAAAACTACTACAGTAGAGCGTCGATAATCCGAACCCTGGTAATACGAACTTTCGCTAATCCGAACGCAAAAAAAATTATAAAATTAAAAAATATGATCGCGGACCGAATTTTTGGATATAATATGACAATATGGGCCAAATATGACCGCGGATTTTTGTTTTGTTTATGCAGAAATACATACAATATATTTGTTTATTGTGCAGGTGTTTTATTCCTTGTAACTGAAACGTATGTACATATGCACATATGTACTATGTTTATGAGCTTTCTATATATTTTGAACATATGTTCGATAATCCGAACAATTTGATAATCCGAACTACCCCTGTACCAATTAGTTCGGATTATCGACGCTCTACTGTATTTGCAACTATGGGACGATGACTGGCTAGACGGTGTCATTTGCAGGGCGATAAGAGAATAAGATTGAGCCAGCTAAATTAGTTAACAACGGTCAAATAACCTATGAAAAAGCCGTGTCACTACTTACCCCTGTTACAACAAGCCCCTTGTTCCCCTACTTGGACTATTAATTCAGATAAAATTCCACATTTACATATAAGCACTTCATTATCAGCCACTTACTCACCAAAATAGTAGGAAAAATCAGTAGCTATTGTTTTTACACAATTTTGAAAAAAAATGTGAAAACGTTGAATTATCTACGTCCGTCTGTCTGTCCATCCGTAAACTCAACTCTTCCGTCTTTATACCAGGTAGAACAACAAATGAGGTATCGAATAAAACCTTATAATCCAAGGATGGTACTAAAGGTGAGAAAATTTACCAAGGCTTCCGGTTTTAGAAATGCAACCGGAAGTACTGTTAAGTCACCGAAATAGTACAAGTGGTATGTTATTCTACACGCCTTAGCAAGGCGAGAACAAATTATATACTTCCGGTTTCATTACTGCCTCTCTGTCTGTCCGTCTGTCCGCGAACATAACTCCTTCGTTATTAATACAGATATAATGACAAATGAGGTGTCGAATGAAAGCTGATAACTCAAGGATGGTACTAAAGATGAGAAAATTGACATCGTACTTCCGGTTCAAGAGTTGCAATCGGGAGTACTGTTTTAAAGTCACCGAAGTAGTATAAGCGACATATTATTCGACTTGCCTCATCAAGGTAAGAACAAATGTATACTTTTCGTTTTTATATAATTCCCGGTTAAAAAGTTCTAACCGTAAATTGCCATGTTATAGTCGCAGAAATAGTACATGTGACATATCAATCGAAGATTATTGAAAAGTCGAGCTTGACTCTTTAGTCCTGAGTTTGAAATCATTTCCGTTTCAACAATTATGTCTTAAAGTTTGGTAAAAATGACTCAAAATTAGTGAAATCGTATATCAATCGACGCAAAGTTACACTACTCTGGGCTAATTAGCAAAATTCATGGAAAAGTTATTTACCAGCAATTTTATTGCTGGAATCGAATTATAAAATCGTATATATTAATAATATAGGTATGCAAAGTCCGCAGATAGTGTGCTACTTTTTTTATAAACAAAATGGCGGCGACAAATCGTATTTCTTTCAATTATTGCTCTATAACTCCGAAGATTTTAACTTTACAACAAAAACACCCAAATAAAAATTCACCGCAATTAAATCCTGCATAGAGATATGTTTTTCACGATTTGCTCCGATGAAAATTTTCCTCGGAAAATGCGGGTTTTCCTAACAAAAACTATAATTTTCAAATAAAGTTTTAGGTAAGTAATTATTAATCAATAATTAAATAACTTAGTGACATCAAAGATTTCTTGGTATAGATTATAATTCCAGAAGCCGGTGAAAATTAAACGAATATTTTAGCAACAATTCAATTGTTAATTAACAATTTACGATCGCAATAATAACCAAAATAATCATGATACATTGATCAAACTTATAAAGATTATAAAGATGAGATGCTTGTTTAATATTTTATCGACAAAATATAAATTTTTCTTTTTTTTGCATAATCTTTAAATTTTGAAAAAAAAATAGTTATAATACGTTGGTCTAATTAGTAAAGTACAAAGAAAGGTTATTTACCAGCAATTTTATTGCTTTAATCGAATTATAAGATCCTATATATTATTAATATAGGTATGCAAAGTCCACAGATAGTGTGCTACTTTTTTTATAAACAAAATGTCGCCGACACATCGTATTTTTTTCAATTATTGCTCTATAACTCCGAAGATTTTAACTTTACACCAAAAATACTCAAATAAAAATTCACCCCAATTTAATTCTACATAGAGACATGTTCTTCCCGATTTGCTCCGACGAAAATTTTCCTCGGAAAATGTGGGTTTTCCCAACAAAATCTCGAATTTTCAAATAAATTTTTTGGGCCAGTAATTATTTATCAATAATTATATAGCTTGGTGAAATAAAAGCTTTCTTGGTATAGATTATAAATTCAGAAGCCGGTTAAAATGAAATGAATATTTTAGCAACAATTCAATTGTTAATTAACAATTTACAGTCGCAATAACAACCAAAATAATCATGAGACATTGATCAAACTTAGAAAGATTATAAAGGTGTGATGCCTATTTAATATTTTGTCGACAAAATATAAATTTTTCATTTTTTTGCATAATCTTTAATTGTTTAAAAAAATTGTTATAAACAAATTAACATTTCTTAGAAATTGTTTATTATATTGTAATTTTAAAAAATACTTAAAATGCGTATCTTGAAAATGAATGCTTTAAAAAAATTTTCCAACCATTTGCAAATAAGTTAGGAAACAGCAAAATAAATATACGATATCTCCATTGTTTATAATTTGTTTTAATTGTTTCAAAGCTTAAAAGTAAGTCTATGGTACAATCTAATTACTCACAAAGAATGTCAAAAATTAGTGCAATTGTTATATTTTAATCAAAGATTAAAAATACTTTTTTTGTAATTTTTAGCGCGAAAGTAGGCTTGATACAGAGCCGGAGATAAAATGTTCACTCGAAGCGACTGACACGCCTAAACTCGCGCGAGTTGTGTATGTGGGCGGGTAGCTACGGTACTGTATTATTCTACTTTCGCGCGAGTAAATTACAAAAAAATATATTTATAATCTTTAATTAAAATATAACCATTAAGCTGATAATCGATATTGTTTTATAAATAATTAGCTTGTACTTTAAACTCACTTCTACGCTTTGAAAGAATTAAAAAAAATTATTAACACCGTAGTAATCGTATGTTTATTTTGCTGTTTCATAACTTTTTTGCAAATGGTTGCAAAAAAGTTTTAAAGCATTCATTTTCAAGATATTTGAAATGCGCATTTTAGCTATTTTTTAAAATTATAATATAATAAAAACTTTCTGAAAAACGTTAATTTGTTTATAACTATTTTTTTTTAAACATTTAAAGATTATGCAAAAAAATAAAAAAATTATATTTTGTCGACAAAATATTAAATAGGCATCTCATCTTTATAAGGTTTCAAAGTTTGATCAGTATATCATAATTATTTTGGTTATTATTGCGACCTTAAATTATTAATTAACAATTGAATTGTTGCTAAAATATTCGTTTAATTTTCACTAGCTTCTGGAACTATAATCTAAACCAAGAAGGCTTTTAAGTCACCAAATTATTTAATTATTGGTAAATAATTACTTATCTAAAACTTTATTTAAAAATTAAAGATTTTGTTGGGAAAACCCGCATTTTCCGAGGAAAATTTTCGTCGGAGCAGATCGGGAAAAACACGTTTCTATGCATAATTTAATCACGGTGAATTTTTATTTGAATGTTTTTGTTGTAAAGTTAAAATCTTCGGAGTTCCAAAGCAATAATTGAAAAAAACACGATTTTCGGGCGCCATTTTGTTTATAAAAAAAGTAGCACACTATCTGAGGACTTTGCATACCTATATTATTAATATATAGGATCTTATAATTCGATTCCAGCAATAAAATTTCTGGTAAATAACTTTTCCCAAAAATGGCCTATTCTCCGATAATCAGCCCAGACTACACGAAGAGTTCAAATATCGACTTCCGGTTTTACGTTCGATCACTTTAAGTGATAACCTAGGACTTACGAAGTCCAATTACTTGTTTATTTATGTGAGCAGGAACAGCTAAAACATTAGAGGTGCAAAAACTAAGAGATATTTGGGACGAATTAACTAAGATAATATTAAAATCATGAAAGGTAAATCGCGGACAAGATCGCCAGAAAAGATGGAAAGTGATCTGACATTTTTTCAGTCTTAGCCTGTAAGGCATGTTGAGCGTTTTCTTCTTCCAGTGCCTATTTGTTTCGAATGTTACTTTGGAAACTGTTGCTCTGAAAATATTTGTGATTGTTCAACCAGGAAATCCTTCGCCTTCCTGGTCCACGTTTTACTTCTACTTTCACTGTATAATTAGTTGCAGCAATCCATATCTTTCGTTGATATATGCTCATTATATGACCGAGTTATAGATGATGAGCGTTTTAATAATGCTATTTTTGATCAATCTGTATCATCATCATCATCATAAACCCGTACTCGTCAACTGCTGGACGTAGGTCTCCGTCAACTTTTTCCATGTTTCTCTCTTTTGTGCGGCTTGCATCCAGTTGCTGACAATACGCTTCAGATTGTCAGCCCATCTGGTTGGTGATCGTCCTCTGCTCCGTAGTGCTTCTTCTCGTGGCCTCCACTCGACAATACGTTTTGTCCATCGCATCGGTTGTCTGACAATCTGGCGACGTGTCCTACCCAATTCCACTTGAGCGACGCGATTCTTTCGACGGCGTCAGTTGTTTTTGTTCTACGACGTATTTCTTCGTTTGGGATTCGGTCCCTCAAGGAGACACCCAGCATCTGGCGTTCCATAGCCCTCTGAGTTATGCGAATCTTGTTCACTACCTTTTTTGTGAGTGTTAATTTTTCCGCTCCATAAGTGAGTGAGTATAGGCAATACACACTGGTCAAAGATTTTCCTTTTCGGGCATATGGGTAAGACCGATTTAAATACATAGCTCAGTTTACCAAACGCTGCCCAGGCTAATCCTACGCGACGTGGGAGCTCACACGTCTGGTTATCTCTTCCCAACCGAATTTCATGTCCCAAGTACTTATAAGATGCAGTCTGCTCAATATCCATTCCATCAACAACAATATTACGATTTAGCACCAGATTAGTCATTATTTGCGTCTTGTTGATGTTAATCTTTAGTCCGACCTCTAAGGAAGCGTGATATAACTTGTTCAACATTGTTATTGCATCATCCTTACGATCGGCTATAAGGACGATGTCATCTGCGAATCTCAAATGACTGAGCTTCTCTCCATTTATATTGATACCGTATTCGTTCATATTATCTGCCTTCTTAAAACTGTGTTCTAGAAGGGTTGTGAACAGCTTTGGTGAGATGTTGTCTCCTTGCCGTACTTCTCGCTGCATACATAATTTATTAGTTTGTTGATCAGAGAGTCTTACGCTAGCCGTTGCATTGTGGTAGATATATTTTATCATGTTAGTGTAGCGATGGTCTATTCGGCTTTCTGTCAATGCTTTTAGCATTTTCTGCTGGTTTATGGTATCGAACGCTTTCTCGTAGTCCACGAATATCAGTGCCAATGGTTTGTAGTATTCCGCCGACTTCTCTATCAAGTTTTTTATTACCAGTAAGTGGCCGTTAGTGCTATATCCGGATCTAAACCCAACTTGTTCTCTAGGCTGTTAGAAGTCTAACTTAGCCTCCAGTCTTTTTTTGATAATTTTTGTGAAAAGTTTATATATGTGTGATAGATATGTAACGAATATTCGTATTCGCATTCGCATTCGCGAATATTCGCATGTTTTTGCATATTCGCATTCGCATCAGCATTCGCGAAATTTGTGCGAATGTTTTGCGAATAAGAAAACCAGAAAAAAAAAATAATTTTAGGATAATATTAGGTTAATAAAATCAAAATCTATTCATTTCTCATCTTTTTTATTAAGTTAAGGTAACTTAACCTCAAACATGCGGCTACTCTCAAATGGAAATATGCAGAACACAACAGCAGACAAAGAGACGGATGAAGGATAAGTCACTGGAATGAAGCGATAACTCACTGGAGACCTTGGGACTACAAAAGAGGAAGGGGCAGATCACAGACGAGATGGTCGGATGACCTAAAAAGATACGCAGGGACCAGATCGACAGCATTAGCACTGAACCGAGAAGAGTGGAAAAATAAGGGGGAGGCCTACGTTCAACTTTGGACAAATGAAGGGCAATAGATAGATAGAACTTAACCTTGCATAATCACATTATCAGCCTCCACTTTTTTTTTATTATTTGGTATTATGTAATAAAGCTTAAGATTCAGATTGATTTACGCTAAATATCAATTAACTTTTCATTATAAATGTAAATATTACAAAAATAGAAACAAATTAACAAAACTGAATATTCGCATTCGCATCCGCATTCGCGAAGGTCGGTAGCAGATATTCGCATTCGCATTCGTATTCGCGAATGTTCAAAAAATGACATTCGTTACATCACTAATGTGTGATAGCAGACTGATAGGACGGTAGTTTTTTAGATCTGTTATGTCACCTTTCTTGTGCAATAAAACAATTACTGCATTGTTTCATTGAGAAGGGGTTTTTCCTTGGTAAATGCATTCGATGAAAAGTTTGGCCAAAACCTGGATAATTTTATTTCCACCTTGTTTGATTGCCTTGATCACTACTCTGTCATCGCCAGAGGATTTATTATTTTTCATTTCTGAAAGTGTCTTTTTAACTTCGTATGGTGTTACTTCTGGCATTAATTCTGATCCCTGGTTTGTGATTTTGGGCAGCGGCTGATCTTGCCTTGCGTTGGTGCTCTCATACATTTCGCGATAAAACGAGTCGACAACCTTAAGGATTTCGGCTCTATCCGTAGCATTGTTGTTGTGTTTGTTTCTTATTCTGTAGATATTTTTGTTGCCAATGTTATTCGTATTTCGCCGAAAAACTTTTAAACTTTTGTTTTCTTGAATTATTTGAGTTATTTCTTTTGTATTGTTTTCTCTTTTCGGATTGATCGGTGGATATTTTTATTTAATTTTTTCAGTGTTGTGTAGTTGGAGTCGTATTTTTCCGTCAGTTGTCTTCTTTTACTTATTAACTCTTTGGTATTTTGGGTTAATTTTTCTTTATGGTTCACGACCGTCGGGCAGCACTTCCTTTCGGTTTCTTTTAGAGCCCTCGTTATGAGAATATTTGCTAGTTCGATGTCTTCTATTTCATGTTCTAAGTCTTGTGTACGTTTGGTTGGTATATCTTCATAGAGGTCGTTGTTTTCTGGGGGAATCCATTTCTTCTTTCGTGTTTTGAAGATCATCTTTGTTCTTTCCAAGTTGACATTTAATTGTATCCTTGCTCGGATTAATCTGTGGTCGCTTCCTATTGAAAATTTGTTAAGTACTTCAACATCTTTAATTATTTCTTTTCTATTCGTTATGATAAAATCCATCTCATTTTTGACAATGCCATCTGGGCTTATCCATGTTCATTTAGGCTGAGGCTTTTTATCGAAAAAAGAGTTCATCATGGATAAATTTTCCTGGTGTAAGAAGTTGAGCAGTCTTTGCCCTCATTCATTTCTTTCGCCGTACCCATACTTGCCATTGCTACTTCTGCATCATCTTGTTTAAAGCCCATTTTCGCATTAAAGTCGCCCATAATTATTGTGTAATATGCTGGTGTAGTATGTAATGCTGTTTGTAGGTTATCATAAAATTTTTCAATTTCTTCATCCGATTGGCTAGTTGTTGGAGCATCTGTCTGGATTATCTTAAGGTTATATCTTGCATTTAGTTTGAAGATGAGGTACACAATTCTGGGACTTATGCAATTAAGTAATTTTAGTTTTATTTTCGGCGTACTTTCTATGTATAATGAATCCACCTCCCCCTTTTTAACACTTTTCTTACACTTATTTCATTTTAGAGGGGTAGGACTCTTCTCCTCTAAAATGAAATAAGTGTCCCGATTTAAGAGTAATTTGGTCTTCTCCTCTTAGTCTGATTTCGCTGAGGTCGATGATGTTGATGTGAGTGGGATGAGTCCCATTTTATTGTTTTTAGCTCTTTCTCCAGTTCCATCATCTTTCAATCGATCTTCCAATCTGTATAACCATAGATAATAATTCTTATATTTATTATCTGAAGCAGTTTTCATTCTAGTCAACAAAATATCAAACGTAAATTTCTATAGACAAAATAAAAGAAAATATTATCCTGCCTATTAGATCTATACCTACAATAATAAATACACTCATATTTTTATTATTTTATCGAACACTAAAAATTAGCGGTTATTTTTCTGTCATTTAGCACTAATTAATCCTAATTCTGGTATATCGAGCTTATCCTGCTGTTATGTGGGGATATTTGTCGTTGCGATATATGGGAATACACGTCCATATCGTGTTTCACGGCTGCGGCTTAGCCACGACGGGCTTTATGGGTATTACATTTTATACATAAATCTACAAGATACATAACTCTCCAACGGGATCAGAGAGAAAAGCTGCATTCTGTTGGCCACGTCTTTTAGCTCTATTTTCGAGCTTTGTCGTTTTTTCCTCTACGGTGGCGGAAGAAAACTCTATCGGAATTTTAACTGCTTATTATTAGAAACCCTCCATATAGGCATTTGGTTTATTAGTAGGGGATGTTAAAAGACAAACGGATCATTACAATACCTAATATATGCAGTGTGTAATTATAAGGTACAGAAGGTGGTTTTGTTTGCTCTGCTTATTCATGAAATCGCATAAAATATAATTGTAAAAGCTAACTAAAAATTAAAAAGTTTTAAAATATTTTTTAAGTATCAAACGTTAAAAGAAAATTACGAAGCAAGTCAAGTAGACGCTGATAATAGGGCTTTTCATCGATTGTCATTTGATTCGAGCTTCTGTCATATTTTGTATAATCTGTGTATAATATTAACAAGAATAAAAAGCCGCTAAACGCCGTAAAAATGAGTGGCGTATACAATATTCCAGCTACAAAACATCTGATATGAATGTTACGTTTCGCGAAAATGTATTTTCATTTTGATGCTAAACAAAATTCTAGTTTTATTTTAAAATATTTTTCCATAATATTTGCTCAATTTTAAGTAAAACGCGCCACAAAAGAGTAACTTTGATACAGTTTGAATTTTGAAACTCTTTTCTGGCGCGTTTACTTCAAATTTAGTAAATATTATGGAAAAATCTTTTAAAATAAAACCAGAATTTTGTTTTGCATCAAAATTAAAATACATTTTCGGGCCACGTAATATTCATATCAGATCTATTGCAGCTGGAATATTGTATGCGCCACTCATTTTTACGGCGTTAAGGGTTTTTTAATCTTGTATCAGGAGTTTTTCAAAGTTATTTATAAATTAAATGTATGAAGTTGAATGCAATCTTTCTCGATTACACGTTAAGTTTTATAAATGGTCGCCTTTTTCGCATTACCTCCCAAATGATCGAGTGTCCATCGAATGTACACTAGTTTTTTTTTCTATTCGAAATAGATTGAAAAGAAATATTGGGATGGCCTTTAAATAAACTCGGATTGCCCGTGGCTAGATCAAATTTAGCGTCGTAACCACTACAACTACATAAACCGAAGTCGGACTTAAATTTTCGAAGTTTTTGGGAGTTTTGGGGACGAGAACGAAAAACGGACCCTAAATAGGAAGGGCCGTAAAATCAACACCCATAGACCAAAGAGGATGATTGATATATGAATGAGTGAGTCTTTTCCTGAACTATAAGATGGGAGTTGGCCAATTCAGTCAGATTTAGAAAATCGAAGAAAGTGTCGCGTGTAGGGGGTGTAAGTGTGCGCCACTGGCGAGACTTGCCGTTCTCTGGTAATATACACGGATTATACGACATATGACAGAAGCTCGAAACAAATTACTGTGAATGAAAAGCCCTGTGTATATCTGACATAAAATACTGATAGTACCTATATTTTATACTAGATGCGAAAAGTGGCCTGTTGAAATATGTCGCTCTGAGTTATACACGGCCGGTTTTGGGTCGCTCTGTCTGTGTTAAAAGTCAATCTTAGTATTCTTTCAGACTCCATGATGAAATCAGTAAAAGTACTTTCAGGCAGTCCAGTAAGAGTTCAGGTCTTTCTCTATTTGCCCTTGCTTGAGGTAGCGCTATAATATAGCTTTATTTCGTGTTGCATTCCACAAACACTGATGGTAGAAAGTAAATAATTCGGAATATTCACTTTTGTAAGAGTACTTGAACAATTGTAAGGGTGGTGTAAATACATAAATTCATTTCTCTTGAAGGCAGGAGAAAAATTCTTGATAGACATTATGAAGAAGGGGCTATTGAGGGATCATCGTCTCAATGGCAACCATCCAGCATGCATATCAAGAAGGAAAATCAACAGAAGCAGCACAGGACGAAGTAGTTCAGAAAATCAGTCACTCCGTTAATAATGGAGACAGTGCATTAACCGCCTTATACGGTGCTTCTTCTTCTTTAATTCTTTAAGTTCCATCTTCTGTCGAAGGTTGAAAGCCATCATGGCAATACGAACCCTGTTGACTACCACTTCTCTAAATAGCTCTGCACTACTGCATTCGAAACATTCCCTTAAGTTTTTAAGCCAGGATGTTCTTTGTCTTCGCACATTTCGCTTTCCTCGGATTTTGCCTTGCATAATAAGTTGTAATAATGAGTATTTTTGCCCTCTGATCACATGTCCCAAGTACAGTGGAACCCCGATAAGTCGGCCCCCGATAACCCGGAAGTTCGGCTAACCCGGACCGATTTTCATCAGACAAACATTTTAGCAATAAAAATGTATGTAATATAATATTTGAGAGATAATGGGTATTTGTGTAATTTGAACTATACGATAGTAAAAATAACTCATGGTACATGGCGGCAGAGCGACGTTCATTGACTCGGATTATCGGAAACAACAGGCACCTGTTATTCCTTTATTTATTTCAAACTGTCTTAGCATTGTTTAAAAAAGACTATTTAAAAAATAATTTTTTAAACAATGGTCTTAGTCTCCACTGTTCTTAAATAACATAACATCGTTCCGATTGTGACCCAATTGTGTGTAGTACAGTCGTATTTCAAATATATTGGAGTTTATATGTAAGTATACCGTATTTAATTAATTTTTACCATATTCTCCGGCTAACCCGAATTTTCGATAACCCGGATTTTCGATAACTCGGTTTGGCCGTGGTCCCGATTAATCCGAGCTATCGAAGTTCCACTGTACTTAAGTTTTCTTCTTTTCTTCTTCCTCTTTATAAGCAATTCTGCTTGTTCATTGGCGGATTGATACCTCTATGGAAGGTTGTCACTTTATCTTTTGCGCGGTCTACCGATACTTCTTCTACCGATTGGTGATTTATCTCGTGCTATTTTGACCACACGTGTCTCCCCCATTCTGGTTATGTGGTTATTCCATTCTTTTTTTCTATTTAGTGTCAATTCGTTTATACACTGTACGTTACATTGTCTTCTAATATCTTCGCTCCTCTTTCGATCTCTCAGTGTATTTCCTGTAATTCTTCTCAGTACTCTCATCTCTGTCGTTTACAGTAGTCTTTGTGTTGTAGCTGTATCGGATCTTGTTTCTGATGCATATGTCATTATTGGTCTTAACACTGGCTTTATAAATTCTTGACTTCATCTCAGTGTTAATATGTCGGTTTCGCCATATAGTGTTATTAAAGCACCCTGCCAATCTATTTGCTTTTTGTACTTGATTTCTCACCTCTTTGTCTAGGTCTCCGTAAGTTGACAATGTAATTCCAAGGTATTTTACTTCCATTACTTGTACAATACTAATACCATCAATTTCTATTTTGCATCTGATTGGTTCTTTACTGATTACTATTATTTTGGTTTTGTGAGATGAACTTGTCATATTGAATTCTTTTGCTCTTATGTTAAATCTGTGGACTAATCTTTGCAGGCTATCTTCATCTTGGGCTATCAATATTGCGTCGTCTGCGTAGCAGAGTATTTTTACTTCTTTGTTTCCCATTCTATATCCTCTTCCTTTGTTGACGTTTTTGATGATTGCATCCATGATTAAATTGAAAAGCATAGGACTCAATGAGTCTCCCTGTCTTATTCCGCTGCCTATATCTATAGGTTCTGTAAGTTGTCCATCTATTCTGACTTCCATTTTGTTGTTCTGGTAGATGTTCTCAATAGTTTTAATGATATCTAGAGTGACTTCTCTATTATATAGAAGATGTATTACATCTTTGAGTCTTACTCTGTCAAATGCTTTCTTTAAGTCAATCAGACATAGAAATGCTTGTCTATTATACTCTAGTGATTTCTCAGTAATTTGCTTTATGACGAATATTGCATCTGGACACGATCATCCAGTACGAAAACTCTGTTGTTCATCTGTTAAACTTATCCTCTGACTAATTACGTCTTGTAAGATTTTAGTTAAAAGTTTTAGGGTAGTATTTAACAAGTTGATACCTCTGTAGTTTTCTGGCTGCTTTTTATCTCCTTTTTTGAATAGTAGAATTAGTTCGCTCGTTCTCCATTATTCTGGTATTTTATTGTGTTTTATGATTTTGTTAATTAATGTTGTTCATTGTTCTGTCATTGCTACTCCACAATCTTTCAGTAATTCGTTTGGTATTCCATCCTTACCGGCAGCTTTTTTGTTCTTCAGCTTTTCGAGAGTTTTTCGTACTTCCTGTGCACTTATATTAACATCTTCATTTGTGGAAATTTCTGGTGTTTCCGGTTCTAGCATCATTTCTTCTTCCTCTGCATAGAGCTTTTTTAGATAGTCAATCCATGTATCCTTTTCTATGTGTTTTGGTTCTGTTAGTTGCTTTACCTCCGTTCTTTGACCTCTTATAAAGCGCCATATTTCCTTTTGGAGACCAAAAAATCATGTTCCATTTCTTTCGAAAAACGTTCGCAGTGATCATTTTTTATTCTTCTGACTACTGAATGTGTTTCGTTTCTTATAGTCCTATAATTATCGTATGCCTCTTGTGATTTAGTTGACATGTATTTTAGGTAAAAATTTTTCTTCTCTTTACATTTTTCCTTCACTTCTGTATAAAACCATGGAGTTCTTCGTCTTGGAAGCGATTTATTTTTATTAATTTTTCTTTCACCAAGAATTTCCTTGGCTGAGTCTAAGATATTGGACTTAATTCTTTTGATAGTTAATGTTATTTTTGCTTTATTTCCTATCCTTCCGATCCTATAAGGTGCATTTACTACCAAATTCTGTTTATAATGCAGCAATATATTATGAGGTATCATAAATATAAGAAAGCAATGCTGGCAAAGAAGATGATTGACACAGGCCTGCAAGGAGGAGAGTTTTTGGAAAAAGAGCTAGGGGCTGCCCATAGTGAAGAGTGCTTTCTTTTCTCCCATGGCACTGTTAGTGATGACTTAATCTTGCTTCTTAACAAATAGGGGGTAAAATTTCAGGCCTATGCGGATAATCTAGTAATAGTGGTAATCTTATATCCAGTACATTACATATCATTACTAGATGGTGTGTCAGGGGAAATCCTCTGTCGATTCTAGTAAAACAATAGTGGTCAGTTTCACAAGGAGACGTAACCTAGATAACATCTAAATGCCCGCTCTGTATGTAGAAATTATCAAAGAGGTAAATGAGCTGAAATGTCTAGGAGTAATGCTAGATAACCGGCTTAAATGGAATAACCGTTTGCTAAGAATAACCAACATAGCAAAGCTTTGTCTTTGGTCATGTCGAAGAATGTGTGGGCAAACTTGGGGTATAAAATCCTAACAGATATACTGCGGCTATAATAAAAAGAGATGAAACTAGTAGAGGTGGCAATTATCGATATAAACGTATAAACTAACGTTACATTACATAGTTTCCCACCTTTAGACGTATCGGACGAAGGAGTATAACAACTGTCACTGTGACAGGAGAGTTTTATAAAATACTTCTGTCACAGACGTCTAAAGGTGGGAAACTATGTAGTGTAATATTAATTTATAAAAAAAAAACAATAAAATCTTTTATAAAAGGTATACATTAAAAATCCCTAAAAACGGCTACATCACAGAACTAGTTTTCGATTGGTTGACCAATCATCATCAGTGCTTACGTGAAGTTTACATGCTAACCACCAAGATATGGTTTTACAAAAATATGTGGGTCAAAGCCCTTTACAAATAATTCGTCAATGAAATATCGGTTAAAAATGCTATCCTATCTTAAGCATGGATGTTTAAAATATTTATTAATACGCCCCAGGTAACAGCTGAGTTGGCAGTATGGCAGCACTTGCTGCCATATACTGTCACCATGTGAACAAGTAAAACCATAGCTCAGATGTTCACATTGTTCACATTGTTCAGATTATTCACATGGTGACAGTATGGCAGCAAGTGCTGCCATACTGCCAACTCAGATGTTACCTGGGGCGTATTAATAAATATTTTAAACATCCATGCTTAAGATAGAATTTTTAACCTATGTTTTCTTGACGAATTACTTGTAAAGAGCTTTGACTCACATATTTTTGTAAAAGTGGTTAGTATGTAAACTTCACGTAAGCACTGATGATGATTGGTCAACCAATCGAAAACTAGTTTTGTAATGTAGCCCTTTTTAGGGATTTTAAATATACAGTTCTAGTCAAAAGTCCGTACCCCCCTCGTATCTTCTGAACGGTTATACCTATAATAGTGAAATTTGGAGGGAGGAAATAAACGGACGTAAGCTTCTTAACTAGTCATGACAAATGACGTAATACTGACAGATGACGTTACAGAGCCACTGTGACCGATAATTTTAAATGGGACCTTATGGCAAGTGATACCTCATTTAAAAGGTATTCAAAATACCTATTCAGTCATACTAATTTTTTTGGGTTTTAGTTGATTTTGATTTTGGTGAATAAATTAAATAAATATATTATTGTAGTTTCGCATTTAATTAATAAAAATTCAAATGTCAACGTCAACCTTTTTAGGCAAGTAATCATATGCGGAATTTTGAATTTTTATTAATTAAATGCGAAACTACAATTTTATATTTATTTCATTTATTCATCAAAATTAGCTTAAACTCAAACAAAATTAGTATGACTGAATAGGTATTTTCAATACCTTTCAAACGAGGTATCACTTGCCATAAGGTCCCATTTAAAATTATCTTTCACAGTGGCGCTGTAAAGTCATCTGTCATAATTACGTCACCTGTCATAACTAGTTAAGAAGCTTACGTCCGTTTATTTCCTCCCTCCAAATTTTACTATTATAGGTATAACCGTTCAAAAGATACGAGGGGGTACGGATTTTTGACTAGCACTGTATATCTTTTATAAAGAATTTTATTCTTTTTTGTATTACATGATTACGTATAGCGTAGGTACTAATGTGGTGGTCTAAATACCTACAAAAGGCCTACCCTCCGGAACTCCGTAACCGTTGATTTTAGAAAAATTATGCATAGGACCTTTTCCGTTTCAAATTTAATGTAGAAATATTGACGAAAAACTTAAAAATTACTAATTTACCGACTTTCTCCCCTCCCCCTGCCCCAAAACCGACGCTCAAAATAGTGTAATTTTTTATTGAACATTATGTGGACCACATTCAAAGGCATTCGATACGGTGAAACATAATCCGTTAATAAAACTACTGAGAACAAAGAACATCGACACACGGGATATAAGAATAATAAATAATCTGTATTATGAACACGAAGCTGTCATAAGAATAAATAATTTAAACACCAATAAAAATTAAATTAATTATGCAAGGAAAGATTCAAGGAAGGCGCAGCATAGGTAGGAGAAAAATGTGCTGGCTGAGAAATCTCAGAGAATGGTTTGGATGCAGCTCAAATGAACTCTTTCGGTCTGTAGTCAGGAGCTTCATTTGAAATTTTGCTAGGAGGGGGGCAAACATTATATGTATATACAATACATTATATATGTAAACATAATACAAAATTGATCTAATTTTTGTAAATTTCAGTCATTTTCAGGGTCAGGTTGGGGGGCAAATGCCACCCTGACCCTATCAAATGGCGCCCCTGGGCTGTAGTGTCAAAAGTGAGAATAGCAATGATGATTGCCAACCTTCGTCGCGGAGATGGCACGTAAAGAAGAAGAAGATGTGGACCATATAGAACAGTTTGGTGTTGAGGAAAACTTTTATTTTGGATGACGGGGTTAGGCCTTTTTTGGACCAATGATACTATACTACCTTCGTAACTTTGTAACCCTTCGTTTCAGAAGGATTATGCCTAGGACCTTTTTTGTTTAAAATTCAGTGTAGAACATTTTTGTATAGAACATTGTTCACGCCAAACCGCATAATTTTAGAAATATAAACGAAAAACTTAAAAACTACTAATTTACCGACTTCTTCCCCACCACCCCCTTATCCCGACGCTAAAAATGGTGTAACTTTTTTCTGAATATTATGTGGACTATATAGAACAATTTGTTATTGGAGGAAAACTTTCACTTTTGATCTCTGGGTTATGCCTTTTTTTGGATCAATTGTGTCAAACTAATTATGTCAGTGTAATGAGGAGACGATGGAACGCGTTGTGTGCAACTTCCCAGGATGGGATAGGATAAGTTTCAGTACATATCTATCTACAGATTGTTGATTAATAAAAATCATGGTATCCATTCTTTCGGATGTTGGACACCAACACGGGTGTTTTGACTTAATTGACTGGTACGGTAGAAATTCCGATACATGACAAGTAGTGCAATTTCTGTAGGTTAGACAACCAGAATATTGTTGTTCATTACACATTATGAGGTCCCGATATTCCAATTTGCGACATTTCATGGTCATGACTAGTTCGCTCTCTTTACACATTCTGTGCTTCTTCTACGTTGATAACTTTATTTATCTAATTCTCTACATGCGTCTGTAGCACCACATTTCAAATGCCTCGAGTCTCTTCAGTGACGCTTTAGTTATAGTTCATGACGACTCCATATGTCACCTCCGCTCAAACAGTGTCACAACTTAAAAAAAATAAAATCGGTTTTATTGCACGCAGTTTAATAAAACTACAAAATCTTATCTCAAAAGTGTTACGTTTATAGTTCAAGTATTTGTCGTTAGATGACACTAGAGTCATTATATGATTAACCAAAATCAACGGTGCACCGAACATAAACAGTGTCACATATCGACTTGTGCAAGGCATTATTTGTTAATCTAAGATGTGTATTAAAGCTTCGTTTGTCGAGTTAACACAGTATATGTGATTACTTTATACAAAACAATCTGCGTATGTGCTCAAGAAAAGTGACACATTTATCACTTATTTATCTTTCTTTTTGCAGTATTTTTTTTTGTTTAATGTCGTTCTTCTTCTTTACGTGGCATCTCCACGACGACGGTTGGCAATCATCATTGCTATTCTCACTTTCGACACTACAGCCCGAAAGAGTTCAATTGAGCTGCATCCAAACCATTCTCTGAGATTTCTCAGCCAGCACATTTTTCTCCTACCTATGCTGCGCCTTCCTTGAATCTTTCCCTGCATAATTAATTTTAGGAGTTCATATCTGTCACCACGTGTTATATGACCCAAGTATTGAAGTTTTCTTATTTTGATGGAATCCAGTATCTCCCTGCTGTTCTGTATTCTCCTTAGTACTTCCTCATTGGTTATTCTGTCTGTCCAGGAGATTCTCAGCATTCTTCGATACGTCCACATCTCAAATGCTTCCAATCTATTGAGGCATTGTTTATTGAGAGTTCATGTCTCCACACCATACAAAAGAACAGAAAATACATAACATTTTAGTACTCGCTTTCTAAAATCTAGGCTGAGGTCTCTACTACACAATATTTGTATCATATTAGTGAATGCACTTTTAGCCTTTTCTATTCTAATTCGGATTTCTTTGGTATAATCGTTTGTTTCACTAATGTTCGTCCCTAAATAGTTATAATTCTGAACTCGTTCTATCGTCTTATTATTTATGTGTAGATTGATGTTTCTAATATTTTTCTTTGATATAACCGTCGTTGCCGTTCTTCTTCTTCAGTGCATTATCCCGTCCGGATATTGGCGATCATCAAGGCTATCATTGTTTTGTTGACGGCTATGCGAAACAGCTCCGCGGAGGTTATCCCAAACCATTGTCGGAGGTTTTTCAACCACGAGATACGACGGCGTCCCGGTCCTCTCCTGCCAAATACTTTGCCCCGCATGACGAGTTGAAGAACTCGATATTTTTTTTCGTTTTGCATCACGTGGCCAAGGTACTCAAGCTTACGTTGTTTTACTAAATTAAGCACTTCTTTTTCTTTTGTCATGCGCTGTAGGACCTTAATGTTGCTGACATGGTCCACATAAGATATTTTTAGTATCCTCCGGTAGATTCACATCGCGAAGGCTTCAATCCGCTTTTCAGTGGCTTGCGTCAGCGTCCAGGCTTCAACTCCATACAGTAGCACTGGAAGAACGTAGCACCTCACTATCCGCATCTTGGTTCCCAAACTGAGATCACTGCAGCACAGCAAAGATCTCAGCTTGATAAATGTAGACCGTGCCATTTCAATTCTGGATCTAATCTCTTGAGCGTGGTCCCATTGTGAGTTGAGGGTAGTTCCGAGGTAAGTGAATCTGTCGACTCTCTCTCGAATTTGTCGTTGTCGTTACTTGTATTTAAAGTTACATCATTAAAAATTATAAGTCTGTTAACCAGATAATAATAATGATATTTTATTCCGTACTGCAACAGCCTCTTTTGATAAGTTATATTTCGTAAATTTTTCGTTATATAATCTGTATAGTGTCACAAGTCAAAAAAAAATATTTTTTTTAAATTTTTTTAGCAGAATTAATACACTATTTTGTAGAGCTTCAAAAACCTTTGTAACTGATAAAAAAGTCGGACGGATCAAATTGTATTTATATAAAATTATTTTTGTTTTGTGACGTGAATTATTATTTATTCTTACTATTTATGTTTTTTTCTATAAAACAAAATAGCTAACATGTTGATATATAATTTTATTTTGGCATGTGGGAACAACCAATGGGATGAAGATCTTGTGTTATTTTTATTAACCATAGAATTATCTATTTCCTTGCCGTATATTTGGCATATAATAAAAATTAAGCTGTATACGCAATATATTTTTTATTATTACTTGTCGAAATCACAGCTTTACATAAAATGGAAGGAGTAAAAGAGATATAAACCGTAACACTCAAAGAAAAGGTACGTAATATTAATAAAAATGTTAATTCAGAAAACAAAAGCAATACTTAAAATTTGTCCAATTCTTGGTTTTATTGGAACAGCAAAGCGATGTTCATCAATTCATTATTTTCGTTATTTGATCCAATGTATTACGTTTATTGAATGGATGAACATCCATTTATTAATATAATATATTTTCATTATGTTTACCATAATATCACTTTATTGATATTACGAACACTGTTCACTGAGTCAACGAACACTATTCATTGAAACAACAACGTCGTTAATTGACCGACGAAGACTATTCGTTGTGTCAATAACAGTGTTATTTCTCCTAACGTATACTGCTTTATGCATTCAATCAGTTTCGTTTATTTCTATAATTATTTCCGTTTATTCTTACAATTCATTCCGTTCATTCCCACAATAAATACGGTTATTCTTACAATCAATTCTATTCATTCCTACAATCAGTTTCGTTCATTCCTACTATGAACGTATTTGATATTAATAATTACTGAATGCATTAGCTCAATGTATGATATTAATTGATTAATAATAATTTTGCAAATCCCCCTTTTTTGTCCTAAACCTAATGGACTTTACACTGTGTGATGTCTCATATGAACTTATTTATTTTTAGCACATAAGCAAAACGCTCGAACAGGTCGATTTTTAAAATAATCAAAGTATATTATAACATCAATGTTTCAAACTTTACGTAATCCCTCTTCAGGTGACAGGCACAACTTTGATTTTTTTAAATGGGAAAGTACATCATGTGATAGCTCATTTAAAAGCGTTTGAAATAGTGATTCCAAAAATGTACACTTTAATCATTTTTGAGAGCGCAGGTGCAAAATTTCGATCGAATTCTTTTTAAGCGCATTCATCTCTTTTGGAATCCTGAGAAAACTAATAAGTATTTTTGAAAAACGTAAACTCAGAATAGAAGAGTATATTATTACCGAGGGCTGAAAGTTCCTTAGAATAAACAAAAAGTTTCTTTTGAATGGTATATTTGAAATTAAAAATCATACTAAATTTTATTTTTCACCCCTGTGACTTATTAAAATAATCATTGTAGAAGTTCTCAGGGACTTCAGACCCTCGATAATACTGTAATTTTTTAATTTGCGTTTAAATTTTTCAAAAATACTAATTAGTTTTCTCAGGATTCGAAAAAAATTAATACGATAATAAACACACGAAAACTTCCTTCCAGTACGGACTACACTTGAAAACGAAATGAAATTATTCGGCACTTCGGCAGAGGTAACAGCATTGTTTAACAAAGAATTCTTGTTTAAACAATGGTAACACAGAAAAGCTCGGGGTATCACGATAAGGAAAAGCCGTTACAATTCAAATGGTCAAGCAAAACATTTATTGTTTCAACAACTGTGTTTATTGTTACCATGAACGCATTGATTGTGGTTATTAAACGCAGTAGTAGATCGATTAATTCATTCGTTCTTATAACAATGAGTTTATATAATATATGGAATATTCAAATATTACTCTATATTAACAACATCTGTACCTTGTTTTAATGAAATCTGTACGTTGTCACAATAAACCAAGGTAATTGCTTATGATCTACGAAATTAAGAAACTGTTTTGCTGCCAGAATTACCATTATTTATTAAATATACGAAACTAACTTATTGGCTGAATAAATTGAGTGTTATTGATTAATGTACTCTAGTTATTTTCACAATTATTATTCAATCATTGTGAAAATAACCAAATACATTGATCAATGTCTAAAGGTTCGTTGAAACAAAAAAAAATGAAATTGTTGTTACAACGAAATACTATTCAATAATCACTGTTAATCAATATTATGAGCTAAATTTTTTTGAGTGAAAATTGAGTTTCTTTTATGTGGTGTCCATATCGTCTGTAGGCGTGTTTTACCATTTTTCTCCTAAGAATAGTTGGCGCTCAACTCCAGATAGTCGTACTGAAAAACTACCCAGCCAACGTGGAGTACGACAGGGTTGTGTTTTATCACCCAGTCATTTTAATCTGTACTCAGAAGAAATTTTTACGGAAGCATTGGACGACAGATAAGAGGGAGTAAGACTGAGCGAAGTAATCAACAATATTAGATACGCTGACGATACAGCTGACGATACAGCTGATAATACAGCTAGTGAAGCAAGTTATCTAAGAGGCCTAAAAGTCAATATTTCAAAGACAAAGTGGACGGCAGTTGGAGAGATTAGTGTAGATCAAGGTGTGCTTTCTCTTGATGGCGAGGAATAACCAGGATCGAAATATCACGTAAGGCTTTTATAACCTGGAAACCTTTTATGTAACAGAATCCTGCCGATGAGTATTCACAAGAAGGTATTGAAATGTTGTTTGGTCTATCTTATTGTATGGTTGTGAGACATAGACTTTAAAACCACAATGCTAAACAAATTAGAATCATTCGACTTGTAGTGCTATCGACGAATCCTAAAGATATCGTGGGTTCCGCACACTTCCAATGAAGATGTTCTCCAAATAATAATTTCAGAACGTCTGCTCATAAATATCATAAAGAGGAGAAAAACAGAATACTTCGGCCATATAGTTACAAGAGCTAAATACCATCAACTTCGCCTTATAATA
Organism: Diabrotica virgifera virgifera; assembly: GCF_917563875.1. NCBI lineage: Eukaryota > Metazoa > Arthropoda > Insecta > Coleoptera > Chrysomelidae > Diabrotica > Diabrotica virgifera. Next base: position 205,691,812 of record NC_065444.1, read on the forward strand.
CAAGGAAAGGCGGAGGGAAAGAGATAGATCGGTTGAAAGAAGCTTTCATAGTTGCATGATATTAGACAATGCTGTGGTTCCACAGTAGAAGAATAATTTCGAGCAATAGCAGATAGAGACTGATGAACATGATGCGCTCTTTACTCGTTTTGTCATTCTTCTACGTTGATAACTTTATTCGTATATCCAGGAAACCCTCTACATTAGTGATGTTGATTATAGTTACTTTCGAGTATTCGTTACAAATCGTTACTTTTGTATAAAGTAATCATTTACAGTATTCGTTACTTTGATTACTATGATTACTTTTGTATTTGAGTACCGGTAATCATAATATGAGGTAATCATGATATTATCGAAAATCATATTTCTCAGTAGGTAGGTATTTTGTATAGGTATTCCGATATAACAAGTAATCATTTACAGTATTCGTTACTTTGATTACTATGATTACTTTTGTTACTTTTGTATTTGAGTACCTGTAATCATATCGAAAATCGTATTTTTCAGTAGGTAGGTATTTTGTATAGGTATTCCGATATATACAAATAATTATTTACAGTATTTGTTACTTTGATTACTATGATTACTTTTGTTACTTTTGTATTTGAGTACCGGTAATCGTTTCCAAAATCGTATTTCTCAGTCGGTAGGTATTTTGTATGTCCCCTAAATGCCCTGGTCTAATTCTAATAAAATCAATGCAATACATACAAAATTAAAGTTGTTGATCATACTGTAGAAACATTATCCTCTCCACATTTTTCCGGTCAGTCTAGAAAGTAATCAAGTGTACTGGTTGTAGATACAATAGTCGTTACTCGCTCTGATAGGAGTGGTACGATGTAACGAAGTAATCAGAGTAATCAAAGTCGATACAATAGTCGTTACTCGCTCTGATACGATTGGTACGAAGTAACGAAGTAATCAGAGTAATCAAAGTAATCAACGTAATCAAAGTAGATATAATAGTCGTTTCTCGCTCTAATACGATTCGTACGAAGTAACGAAGTAATCAGAGTAATCAAAGTAATCAAAGTAATCAAAGTAATCAAAGTAATCAAAGTAATCAAAGTAATCAAAGCAATCAAAGTAATCAAAGTAATCAAAGTAACCAAAGTAGATACAATAGTCGTTACTCGCTCTGAGACGATTGGTACGAAGTAACGAAGTAATCAGAGTAATCGAAGTAACGCTTTGCCTCTCTTCATAGTAATCGTTACTTTCGGTATTCGTAAGTAACGAGTACTTTGTAACGAATAGTTACTTTTTCAACATCACTACTTTACATACGTATAAAGCACCACATTTCGAATGCTTCGAGTGTCTTCACTGCTTTAGTTAAAGTCCATGACTCGACTTCATATAGAACAATCGAGGATACGTAACGTTTTAGTAAACGAACTTGCATTCGTATAAAGGCATGTATAAAGGCACGTATCCACTATGTTGGCGCTTCGCGCTCCCTGCAACTGCTCCAATCGATACGGCATGTGCTGTTCTACACATAAACCGCCACCGATTGGAGTACCAAGGCGGATCACGCACTGTTGCACGGTTTCAGATGGCTAACGTATCCACTACTTGGAGCACACTTGCAGGAGCGCGTAGCGCTAACATAGTGGATACGTGCCTTTATAGTTTTATTTTTTGACGTGAAAAAATCCTTATTACTCCTTATTATTATTATTTTTTAAATAATAATAAGTATAAAGTATATATTGTTATGTTCCAAACTGCTTCACAAACAAACAAACAACGGGACTCGCTCGAAATCTCTATTCAGTTTTTTTTTCTGCTCGATATCTTGTGCAAATTAATACCCACCGGCTACTCGTTCTAGACAGAAAACAGGAATCTCCTCGGACACAAGGAAAATTAACTTCTCAACTCGATCAACGATTTCGTTTCACCACGATCTGCTCGAAAAGGCCAAGTTCACCACTTTACACCGACTTCTCACTTTTTAAAAACTGGACTGTCCTCTCCAGATATTAATTACACAGTGCCCATTTTTTCTCTCCTCAAAATCAGACTCAACACTCTCATCCCCACTATCTATCTTTCTCCGCCAATCACAAACATTCTCTCTATTAAGAACCTTCTTATTAAGAACCAATTTATTTTGTATACAACTTTTCCATTTTGTTAAATTCTAGGAGACACCAAATTACTTTCGTTGTTTCAAAATGCTAAACAAAAATCCTTATATTCTAAACTCAATAAATTTATTTACGGCCTATCCTTCTAAGAAACATTTATAAAACGTCATTGTTCATTTCACAGCCAAATAACTGTACTTTATAATTTTTACCGCGTCATTGTATTTCCGTTCAGAGAAACATTACCAAATCACTTAACGATTTCACTTTCCGCGAAAACACTGCTTACTAACTAAATTATAATATTTACAATTTTTGTTCATACACAGGGCGATGAAAATCTATGATCTCGTGGTCTCTGATATAAATTTATTTTCTAAGTTTGTCCCATAAAAATTATACAACAATATATAATAATAATACTGACACAACTTTGTTTTTTGCTGATGACCAAGTAATTCTTGCCAAAGATGAACATGATATGGATTATATGCTAAGAAATTTACAGATCGAATATGAAAAATGAGGCCTATGTATGCACAAGGAGAAAACGGAATATTTGAGAATAGGAAAGTAAACCGAAGATCCGGAATTAGAGTTAAGAAGTATAAGAAAATGTAAGGAATCTAGATATTTAGGAAGCATAATATCAGAAGAAGGAACTACAAAAAGAGACATACAGCATACAGCATAGGATACATCAAGGAAGGAATTTTAAATGGTCTACTATGGTCTAACAAGATGAAGCTGAACACAAAATTAACAATCTACAAAACAATTGTGGAACCTATTATAACTTATGGAGCAGAGTGTTGGCAACTCACCGGAAAGGAAAGAAAAAATATAGAAGTAGCGGAAATGGATTACTTACTTAGAGCATGCAGGGTTTCTAGATTAGAACACGTACCAAATGAGGAAATAAGACGACGGACAGAGAGTGTATATTCCACGGTTAACCATATAGAAACAAAGAAATTGCTATGTTATGGTCATGTTATGAGGATGTCAGAGGAAAGATGGCCAAAAAGAGCATTAAATTACACACCCATGAATAGCAGAAGAAGAGGAAGGCCTACAGAAACATGGACGAAAGGCATAGAACAGTCTATGCCAGATAGAGCTATAGAAGAAAACGAATGGGTGGATAGAAAACGATGGCGAGCGAAATGTGGGATCCGGAGGAGACCGTAGGAACCCCACTACTTATATATATTATTATTTTTTCCATAAAATAAAATGTTAATGTGTTTTTATTTCTACACACGAGAACGATCGAAAATGAAATGCGAATTTTGTGTTAGTTTTATTAACCATAGAATTATCTATTTCCCTGCCGTATATTTTGCATAAAAATAAGTTTTCAAATAAAAATTAAGCTTTATACGCAATATATTTTTTATTATTACTTGGCGAAATCACGGCGTTACATAAAATGAAAGGAATAAAAAAGATATAAACCGTAAAATATCCCATAGAGCTTCTTTTATGTGGTGTCCATATCGTCTGGTGGCGTTGTAGAGATGAGTTATGACTTTCCACCCTAGTTTGCATTTACTTCTCAAAATATTTATGAGTCATGACTGTTTATAAACGTATGGCGAGAGTGGCTATAATGGATGTACAGTGGGTAATCATATGTAATTACATTCAAAAAGGGGTTGCAGGAAGGTTAGTTTTTATAAGATAAAACTAGCTTAAAATCTAACTTATATTGTTATTGTTATTTTTATACTTTCATTATTTTTGGCACATTACTTTAAAAAATATGGATTTGTCAGATTTGTTAACGTAGTAGGGGTTTTCTTTTTAAGTCTCCACATGGACAGGGTAAGTCTAAGTTCACGTGACGGTCTCTTAAGGCTGATTTATCTTACACCGGTACGTGAACGGCACGGCACGTAGAACAATAGAAATCGAACATCCTCGACACTTCCCGCTGTCGCCCCGTTCCATCGTATGATAAATCAGCCAATGCTTTTCATATTAGACGATTCTTCAACGTGCCTTGTCCCGTCCACATCCCCGTTATAACATAAATCCAACTCTGGACATTAAAGTTTTAAACATTTTGTCTATTCAGATTTACCTGAACTGTCGATTGTACTCCTCAAATTAAATTAACTTTATTATAGATTCACCAATATTTCAGTGGTATAAAGAATAGCAAAATAATTGAATTAAAGTTCCATAGAACTTTAACTGCACCAATGAAATATAGACTAAACACTAGGGTGGTGCGAAAAAAGTCAAGTTGATAATTCCGTGTCGCTATAGTGCAGAAAAGTTGGGATTGGTAATTACAAGAAAAACAAAAACATAATTATTCAAATCGAACTTTATCTTCCGATCCCGCAATAGGCCTAACGATTATGAAAGACAAGTAAAATTGGACTTCGTAAGTCCTAGGTTTTCACCCAAAGTAATCGAAAGTATTTGAAGTCGATATTTGAATTCCTCGTGTAACTTTGCGTGGATTAATATACAAATTTACTAATTTTGAGTCATTTTTACTAAACTGTTTACATAGAAATAACTCAAAAGATTCAAACCTTTCAATACGCTTCGATTTATGTGTTACATATACTATTTTTGAGTCTATTGGGACCGTGCAAGTTCGGCAAAACGACACCTGGTTTCTACGCTCTGCAACTTTATTCGCACTTTTAATTATATTGGCCAATTATATTAGTCCTGGTGACTGGATAATTGTCAACGCCATAGTCCAAAAAAATAATAAGAACGAAAAATAAGATTCAGGTTATGTTATTAAAACGTAAACAATTGTATGTAGTAAATAAAATTAGTTATTAAAATGCAAATACAATTAATTTAATTTACCTTTATATAATAATTGCATATAATATCAATATTGTAGAGCAACATATAACTTTTCTTCTTCAATGACAGTAGGTATGAAATGTACGTTAATTTGACAATTTCAATGGACAATATGAATTATTTAAGAAAGTTGCAATATTTCTCCGCTATTCGCGCACGATCGTTTCTCGTATCCCTTCCAAGTACTTGCACACCGCGAATAATGGAATTTCCGGTTATAACTTTTTAAGCGGAAATTACGTAAAATCCAAAATTTAACATTTTTTCTCATCTTGCTAAGCCACAATGAATAATATCACTTATTCTCTTTCGGCGACTTTAAAATAGTAAATACTTACGGTTGCAACTCTAAAACCGGAACTCCGACGTCAAATCTCTCATCTTTAATAATACCATCCTTAGGTTAAAAGCTTTCATTCGACACCCCATTTGTCATTCTATCTGTATTAATAACGGAGGAGTTGTATTCGCGGATAGACAGACAGACGGACAGACAGCCTAGGTAAAATTTTTCATCTTTAGTACCATGCTTGAACTATAAGCTATCATTTGGCACCTCATTTGTCATTATACCTGGTATAATGACGGAGGATTTATACTCGCGGTCGGAGGGATCGACGGACAGACAGCTTAGGTCAAATTCTTCACCTTTAGTATCAGCCTTGGATTATAAGCTCTCATTTGACACCTCATTTGTCATTCTACCTGGTATATTGACGGAGGAGCTATATTCGCGGTCGGACGGACCGACGGTCAGACAGCGTAAGTCAAATTTCTCACCTTTAGTACCATCCTTGGATTATAAGCTTTCATTTGACACCTCATTTGTCATTCTACCTGATATAGTAGAGGAGTTATATTCGCGGTCGGACGGACCGACGGACAGACAGCCTAAGTCAAATGTCTCACCTTTAATACCATCCTTGGATTATAAGCTTTCATTTGACATCTCATTTGTCATTCTACCTGGTATAATGACAGAGGAGCTATATTCGCGGTCGGACGGACCGACGGACAGACAGCCTAAGTCAAATTTCTCACCTTTAGTACCATCCTTAAATTATAAGCTTTCATTTGACACCTCATTTGTCATTCTACCTGGTATAATGACGGAGGTCATTCGCGGTCGGACAGACCGACGGACAGATAGTTTAGGTCAAATTTTTCACCTTTAGTACCATCCTTGGATTATAAGCTTTCATTTGACACCTCACTTGTCATTCTACCTAGTATAATGACGGAGGAGTTGTGGTTACAGACAGACAGATGGACAGACGGACGTGGATAATCCAAAGTTTTCACATTTTTTCAAAATTGAGTGAAAACAAAATGAAATTCTACCAATTTTAAAAAAAAAATTATTCCATCATTCTTGTACATTTTATTTATTGCTATAGTAAAATTTATTTACAGTTTGCATGGTAGAGTAATAAAAAAAATAGATCTACGCTTCTTCTTCTTCTTAAAGTTCCATCTCCTAGCGGAGGTTGGATATCATAATGGCTATGGTCACTTTGTTGGCTGCTGCTCTGAACAGTTGTAATGAACTACAGCTAAACCATTCTCTAAGGTTCCTTAGCCAGGAGATGCGTCTTCTTCCTATGCTTCTTTTTCCTTGGATCCTTACTTGCATAATAACTCTCAGCAGCTCATATTTCTCTTCTCTGGTAATGTGACCCAAATATTCTAGTTTTCTTGTTTTTATACTGTTCATAATTTCTAACTCCTTATTTAAACGTCGTAGCACTTCAACATTGGTAATCCTTTGAACCCACTGAATTTTCAACATTCTTCTGTAACACCACATTTCGAACGCTACTATTTTTCTTATATGTTGCCTTTTCAATGTCCAAGCTTCCGTTCCGTATAGTAAAATAGAAAATATGTAGCATCTTAGAGCCCTCAATCTGAGAGGCAACTGAAGATCTTTGTTTGTAAGCAGTGTCTTCATTTTTATAAATGCTTGCCTTGCAGTTTCAATTCGGACTTTAATTTCTTTGCTTTGGTCATTTTTGTCATCAACCCAGGTTCCCAGATATTTGTATGTCTTTACTTTTTCTATTTGGGTTTGCTCTAGTATTAACCTTTCATTTCCATATTGTGTTTTTGAGACAATCATAAATTTAGTTTTTTTCTTGTTTATTTTGAGTCCATATCGAATGCAATAATCGTTAATTATATTTAACAATTCTTGTAGCGACTCAAGGGTGTCTGCCATTATAACGGTGTCATCAGCGAATCTTATGTTATTTACTATTCTTCCGTTTATAGAGATTCCATCACTTGGTTCCGCTATCGCTTCCTGAAATATGGCTTCACTGTACACGTTAAACAGTAGTGGCGACAGTACACAACCCTGTCTTACCCCTCTCTTTATATCAATATTCTCGGACTCTTGTTCGTCTATCTTTATATTGGCCTTTTGATTCCAATACAGATTGATGATAATTCGTAAGTCTCGTCTGTCTATATCTCTGTTTTTCAATAATTCTATTAGTTTTTCATGTCGGACTCTATCGAACGCTTTTTCGAAGTCGATGAAACAGGAATAAATATCCAGGTTCATATCTAAGCATCTTTGAGAGAGGACATTAAATACAAACAATGCCTCTCTTGTTCCAAGTCCTTTGCGGAACCCAAATTGGGTATCATCCATATCATTTTCTAGCTTTCTGTATAATCTTCCATGAATCACCTTTAGAAATATTTTGAGGGTATGGCTTATTAGTGATATTGTCCTATAGTCTGAACAATCTTTGGCATATATTGTTTTAGGTATTGGTACAAAGGTGGACACCAACCATTCCTGAGGTATTTTTCCGGTTTTATACACTTCATTAAACAGATCCAGTAGTACAGGTAGAGTTTCATCGTCTAGACATTTCAGTAATTCTGCAGGTATTTCGTCTGGACCTACAGTTTTTCCGTTTTTTGCGTTTCGTATTGCTTGTTCGATTTCCTCCATTATGATCTCTGGTCCGATCTAGATTTACGCATTTAACGAATATCTTCCGATCCCGCAAAGTCAATCAAAATCTATAAAAATTTGAAATTTTTGATGATTTTGATAGATTAAAAAACTCATTTTTCTGTTACATTGTGAAACTCTTCGCTTGTTTAGATATTGTATGACAATATTTAGATATTGTATGACAATATTTAAACAACCCAGAACTCACAACGAGGGGGTGGTTGCAGTTATAGCTCCACACGCACCCCTCTCTCCAACCAACCAATGAGTGTGTGTTTTTTACATTATTTAAATATGTACATTTCTTTTTCATCTCTTTGTGTCCTGCTCTTAAACATCAACTTTGTATTGTGATTTCTTGGTAAAATCTGGCAGCATGTACCTTGATTTAAATGTTTTCCTGATGAATCCATCTGTCATACATTAGCATTAGACGATGCTTCCGTGGGCAACTTTAGACACCGCTCGTCAGCTTGCATGTGGCAGGGATACTTTTGTACATTCCAGTCTGGCATGTCTCTAGATGTAACGAAAGAAGTTATATCTTCATTTGAAACTCTTCGAAGAACTGGTGGAAAAGAAACTTTTGTAACATTCCAGTCTATTATTTCAGTGTACTCTTGTGCTTGAAAATTTAAAGTAGGAGGTATGCAATTTCTAATACTTTTGCCCTTGGCTTTAGTCTGTCCGGCTTTTAACACTCTCCTTGGCACTAGCTTTCTAATGTGTTTCCTTTCTCCCTACTACTTGAAATTTTGAAGCACAGGCCTAAACTAAAGTAATAGACTGGAATGTTGCAAAACTATTTTCTCCACCACTCCCTCGAAGAGTTTCAAATGAAGATATAACGCCCTGTATTACATCGGGCGACATGTCAGATTGGAATATACAAAACTATCCCTGCCACAAGCCAGCTGATGAGCGGTGTCTAAAGTTGGCTACAGAAGCATCGTCTAATGCTAATGTACATTTATGTGGTCCTCAATCCAAAGATGGATGCATCAGGACAACACTTAAATCAAGGTCCATGCTGCCAGATTTTACCAAGAAATAACAATGCAAAGTTGGTGTTTGAGAGCTGGATACAAACAGATGAAAAAGAAATGTACATATGTAAATAATGTAAAAAACACACTCATGGGTTGGTTGGAGAGAAGGGTGCGTGTGGAGCTAAAAGTGCAACCACCCCCTCGTTTTGAGACCTGGGTTGTTTAAATATTGTCATACAATATCTAAACAAACGAAGAGCTTCACAATGTAACAAAAAAATGAGATAACTAAATGTTTTCTAATTTTTCAAAATCATCAAAAAGTTCAAATTTCTATAGATTTTGGTTGACCTTGCGGGATCGGAAAATATCCGTTAAATGCGTAAAACAATTTTTTTTAGTACCTACTCAACCATGCAAAGTGTAAATAAATTTTACTATAGCGATAAATAAAACGTACTCGAAGGATAAATAAAAATTTTTGAAAAAAAGGTAAAATTTTATTAATTTTTTTTTTCATAATCTTTAGGTCCGTTGCGGGATCGGAAGATAAAGTCCGATTTGAATAATTATTTTTTTGTTTTTCTTGTAATTACCAATCGCAACTATTCCGCAATATAGCGATACGGAATTATCAACTTGACTTTTTTCGCACCAGCCTACTAAACACGTATCATTCAAGAGTGATTGCAGACACTGACGATAATAGACCAGATAATGGTAAAATAAAGAACGAAGTTAAACCAGAAGAAATATTTGCCAGAAGTAAAAAATATACCAAACACCACACAAGATAAAAACAAATGATATAAATAACCAAAATGAAATAAAGGAATAAATGAAGCAACTAGTAGATGATAACAAAAGCAAAAATAAGGAGCTTGATGCTATAAGTACATGATGGGAAATATAGCAGAGGCAATAAAGGAGGTACTACAAAATAGTCCAAGAATTTTTAGCTATACACCATTTTTAAGTATAGAAAATAAGCTTTTTTTTATTCTACAATGTATATACCTACCTAAATGTACAAGAAAAAGTCATAATAAAAAATTTTAAAAATAATCATAAAAAATGTCAAAAATCATTACAAGTATAAAACCTTGAAAAAGCATAACTTGTTTAAAAAATAGTCGTACAACCCTATACAATAGACCATTTTAAAGTTAATTAACTTCTTTTTCTACTATTGTACCACTGCATATACCTTTTTTTTTTCGTCTTTAAAGAGGGGGGGTCTGGAATCTTCAAAAGACACCTCAGTCCAGAACGCCGCCCGACTGACCTTAATGCAGGATTCATTCTTCGTAGTACCAGCGATAGTTCCCGAGGTGCTTTAAAACGCTCTCTCGTCGCCGAGGCTAAGCCGAATGCCTACCTGCTAAACCAGACCCTCCTCTGTCATCCAGCGCTCCGAAAACGGAATGGCCGCTACAAGGTCGACATCGCTTCCGAAGCACTTTACCTTCATTTATCCACAGACTGTAAGCAAGGAGGCCCTTCATTTTCCCCGTTCCCCCTTTTTTTGGTCCCAAGATTGGGTTTTTTTTTTATTAGAGTTTCTTTCCCACAATCTGTCTCATACAATATATCTCACTTATTCGCCTCTCGTCAAAACTTATTCCCTCTGCCTTCTACTCGCCATATATTTCCCTCTCAACCCTATCGTTGGTACAGCTGTTTTTCCTCCTTTTCTTTCTTCTTGATCACTACACGGATATAGTTGTGTATGCTAGTCCAACCAGTTTTATTTTCAATCATTCTCTCAATCATTTCTCGCACTGTCAAAAAATTCACACCTGTCTCTCTTTCCATTCTATTTCTTTCTACTATCCATCTGTTGCACTCTAGCATGGTATGTGTAACAGTGTCCGGGTGTCTGCAGTATAGACATTCGTCAGTGTCAGCCTTTTCAAACCTAGAGAGGTAGGCTCTAAAACACCCGTGTCCTGTGAGCACCTGCGTCAGGAAATAGTCCAGTCGCCTGTGACCACAGTCCATCCAATCTTTTAAGTTAGGAAGCAACATCTTTGTCCACTGTGCCACATGCTCCATGTTGTTCCATTATTGCTGCCATCTTTCAATTGACCTTTCTCTTTCCTGTCTTCTCTCGGCCATAGTAAGCTCAAGGTCTCTTCTCTCATACAGTTCTTTTCTTTCTACTACCAACACATGCAGCGGAACACATCCAGTAATGGCCCACAAGGCTGCGGCAGACACAGTCCTGTAGGCGCATGCCACTCGCAGCAAACTTGTTCTGTCCACTCGTGTAATGAGCCCCCTGCAGGCCCGTATCCCTACCGCCTCACTCCAGACTGGGGCTGCATAGAGGACGATCGACTGCACAACACCGTGCAAGTCCCTCCTCCTTTCGGATTTGGGTCCCCCAATGTTGGGCATCACCCTCCCCAACGCAGCCGCACTGTCTGTAGCCTTCCGTGTCACCACCTGCACGTGCTCCCCCCATTTTCCATTCTGGAGCATTTAGTGCATTCTGGTGCATTCTGGTGCACGTAGAAAAAAGTTACAGAACAATGTTTGCGAAATAATAGATAGGGAAAATGGCCCAAAAATGCTGTGAGCAGTGGAATTTGGAAAATCATATTTCAGAAACTATCAATCCTAGAGACTTCTACCGAACGTCATTTTAAAGAGGAAGGATGGAAATTATTTTTCGCTGAAGCAATGCCTATACCTATATCCCTGTGGAAAAAAATTATGAGGCGAAAAACAAAATTGCTTTCTTTTATGTTTTTTCTTGCTTTTCTTTTGAATATATTTTTGTAAAAAAGATATTTTTGACTTTGGAATGTGATATTTCGGTAGTAAATTTAACCTGGAACAATTTTCCTGTAGACGTGTTTGTACCAAAAGAACTCACCCTAATTCACCCTGCGCCTAGGGAATAATTCACCCCTTTCTCAAAAATGCACCAATCCAAATGGTAGCACTCTGCGGTTTTTTCAAATTTAGAGGTCCATTGACCATATGAGACAATAAAATCCCGTTAATGTTGTAGTTCCTTTTAGCTCTCTTATTTTGAACATAAGCAATAGCCTACAGTGCTCTTAAAATTGGTTAATTACATATTATATGATATTGTCTTCAAAATGGATACCAAGTGCATACTTTAAAAAATCACGATCAGAATTCTCGGCAGAGAATCGCGAAAAACCATCAACCACTGGTGGAAATCCATTAGTCACGTGACGGTGAAAGGCAGGGCGGAGCGCCTCTATATTAATTAAAGACTATCTGTCACTAACTCGCCCTATCTTCATGATGGATGAATCCATAGGCGTCCTTTCAATTTTTAATGAAATATACCCCAGTGGTTTGTGTTACTAATGAAATATTGACATATATACGTAAAGAGAACAATCCAATGAAGGAAAGTTGCTTTCATTTAACAATCCCGAGTATTTGAGGAAAACTGTTCAGTTTTCTCAAACGTGTTTAAATTTTTACCAATGTAATGTAAATGTAAATAAAGAACCAACACACGTAACTGGAGCATAAAAAAATATAAATATAATCTTTATCATTAGAAATATAATAACCAATAGTGCTCAAGCTCCAGATTTAATAGCCAACTATAACTTAAGTTTTAGATGAGCCCCTGTAAATGATATGCTCCACATGTGACAAATTAAACGTCCATGTAAAAGTTGTAGCATTACATTTTTCTAGCCCATAAAACTTATTGTAGAGCTGTATCAAACCATATTATTATTTGAGTTTTCATATCATTAACTTGCATTTGTTTAGTTAAGTAGGAAAATTAAATAATATGTACTTAGGTCGTATATCCACTTTCTTAAGTCGAAAACCGTCATGTAATATAAACACATTTCATATAACGGCTAGGAATGTTTTTGTTGCCACTCAATTCCTAATTAGTCTGGAGATCAGTTAAAAATAATAGAACACCCCTATTTCATTGCATTTCTCAGTTTGTTGTCTCAATGGCAGCTGACGTCAATTGATAAGATTTTTTTAGATACAGTTCAGTAGTGAAAAAAAAACACGATTGTGGTAAGTTGTTATTTAAATTCATTTAAACATGATTTTAGAAGATTTTTTTTATTTTTAGGGCTTTTGTAAATGCACGGCTAATTACCGAAATAGTTATAAATTATTTCATCAAATTTTACGTTGCGGTTTTTTCTGTCGACCAGAAAAAGGGAGTCTTTGAATTTTTAATTCAGTACCCTTATATCGACGTTTCTGAGGTCCTTTAACTTCCCTTTTGTGGCAACCCACACCATAATCACAATTGGGTGGTGCACGATAAAAAACTGGATTTCGTCTTTCACTACGTCCTCTTCTAACCCAGGTTCGGCTATCAAGTATCCCTGCACAGAATCGAGATTTATCATTTAGAAGAACTCCATTCCATTACTGGTCCCAAGCCAATCGTTCTCTGTACTATTAAAGACGGTTTGTCGGTGTTTATCGATAGCAGGTAGCAGCCAGTGTAGCCGAAATTAAAAAAGGCTTAAACTTCGAATTCGACGATAAAATTGTTCGCATTCCAATTGGTCTTCCATGTTCTGCAAACTATTGATTCGCAATTTCCGAAAAAGAGTCACTACAGTCCCTTTTAGGCCAACCGTCCGCCCCCTATCAAACTCAAAATAAGAAACGAAGAAAAAGAAGAAGAAGCAGAACTGTTTGAGTCCTATTTCTGGATATATAGGGTTTCTCTTTAGAGAAATAGGAACGTAAATATCAAGTTTCGAGACTTTAGGAATTTTTTCTAGAAAGTTATTACAAAGATAGAAGACAGACCATGACAAGATTTAAAGAAGGACCTGCCCATTGCTTAATAATAACTGGTAAACATAAAATAAGCTGTCAAATCAATGTGAGAATTGCCAACCTGAATAAAAAGAGGATGGTAGCAAGAGGGGAATTACCTACTACTTTTAGTTTCGAGAATTAAATATTTATCTATTGAGGTATTTATTTTTTAGGTAAGAAAATTTGCACTACTTGAAATACGTACATACTTAAATTTATGCACTTGCGTCACAAGATATCTTATCGTTAATAAATAGTAATTAACAAAATTTTAATTGGAAAATAATAAAAAATATAGTTTTTATCCTATACAAAATTTTGGACTTTACCTACTTATGGATTTTTAACTAGGTAATCTATAATATTAATTTTTAAGTCATATTTATTTAGTAGTATTATCTGTAGATTATTTCATAATAAGAAAAGATATTTCCTAATTATAAGCAATATGATTAATTTTAAATAAATTTTACAACTCATGTTGATTTCCCAATATCAAAGATATTTTATAATTTAGAGTGTTGGATAGTTAGCTAAAACGCCCAAATAATTTTTGTTTTAATTTCAAAATTATTATACATAAGTACTTATCAGTTATATTGTTCTTAATATGGAAATATTCATGAATGTGTTTTTATATAGGTAATATACAGTAAAACCTGATTTAACCGAAATAATTGGGGGAAATCGTTTCGTATAACAATAATTTCGGTTAAAAATGGTTTTGGATAAAACATGTTTTTTTGTATTCTTGTTGTATTAAATTGTATAGTTGGTATTCTTGATCAAAGTTAGTATTAAAAAATACATACCATGAGGTGATTTCGTAATGTGTTGTATATTTAATTGCGTTCATTAGTTGTATGAAAGCAAAGTTGAAAATGTTGACAAATTAACATAAAATTGTTTCCGCTTTCCCATAAAAATTTACTTTTTATTGACAAAATTATTGAAAGTGTCAGCCGTTTATTAAATTCATTAAACAATGTTTCGGTTAAAAAAGTTTCGGTCAACAGAGATTTTAGATAATGTATTTGCACTTTTGAATTTTGACATGATTTTTCGATATTTTATAAACAATCGTTACACACTATTATAGTACATTTTCCGCAATATGTATGTCAGTGGTGTGGCTTTACAATTTTTCCTGGACAACGTCTTTGCTCTATACGTTTCTCCATGAAGTGTTCTTACTCTAGATGTTGATTTTCTCGATATCCTTACTATACCTACTTTTTGTACCATCAGTCAAGTTTAGATAGAAAACTACTACAGATCGATACAAATCTAATAAAGTAATATTTGACTTGTTTTTAGAGAAACCATAAATTTAATAATATTGGTCAATATCACTTCTTAGCTCTGATTTTAGGGGCATATTTTTCAACAAACCATTTGTTGAGAGTGAGAGTGTTGAGTCTACTGTTACTTCATTGATTCTACTTAAGTTCTAGCTTGTGCGGTAGGCCGGTAGGTAGTACATTCTTTCACGATTTTTGTTCTAAATTTTAAAGAACCGCTTGGATTGACATGAAAAATATCATACGTATAGCTTATATGTCAAAGAAAAAAAGTGATATTGTGCCGATATGTGCTTTTGCCCTGGGGATGACTTTCACCCGCTCTTGGGGGTGAAAAAATATATGTCCAAAATAAGTCCGGAAATGGGTAAACTGACTAATTTTAAGTAACTTTTGTTCTATAGAGCTTTTTCGCCAAGTCAACACTTTTCGAGTTATTTGGGAGTGAATATGTTCATTTTTCAACAAAATAACCACATTTTTAGACGGTTTTTCGCAAATAACTCAAAAAGTAAGTATTTTATCGAAAAAACGTTCGAAAAACCAGAGTTGTAGCCAATGAAAAATAGATTCATATTCACCAAATTTCAAATAGAATATTTCGACGTGAAACATCCAAAAAATTAAGCACTTTTTGGGTAAAACGCTTTATAACTTTTTTAAAGTGTTTAAAATGCTTTATTTCTGTTTTTACAAAAAGTTTCTAGCATTAAATTTAAGCAAGTAACGTTCAAAATAAAGTTGGTCCCTTTTGTTTTAGCAAAAAAAAAATCAGGAAGACCACCCCCTAATTAGCAACTTAAATGAAATTAATCGTTACCGGTCCACAAATTATTTTATTTATGTTGTGTTTATATGATCTGTAAGTTTCATCGATTAAAAGTGCTTATTTTTGAAAAAATTTGGTTTCAAAGTGAAATTTTAAAAAATTTTAATTTTGAAAAATATGCTTTTTTTGAAAATAACTTAAAAATTGTTAGAGATACCAAAAATCTCGAAAAAGAAAAAAGTGAGCATTGCTTTTCTGAATATCATGTATTTTTTTGTTTTTCTGTTAGACAAAAATTGATTAAGATTTGGTGTTTCTAAATTTGCATACATTCGTGATCAGTGACTCGTTCAACCCCTTTTAACTACAGCCCTTTCAATAGTAAGGACTTTGAACCGATGAAACTTACAGATCATATAAACAATACATACACGAGTCGAGAAACTTGCGAAGTCGTAACGATTAAGTTCATTTAAAATATTAATTAGGGGGTGATTTTCTCGATTTTTTTACCAAAACAAAAAGGGACTAACTTTATTTTGAGCGTAACTTGTTTACTTTTGATGCTAGAAATTTTTTTATAAAACAAAATGAAGCTTTTTTTAAACACTTCAAATAAGTTGTAATGAGATTTCCCCGAAATGTGCTTCATTTTTGGTTATTTCACGTTTATAACTCTGCTTCTACTAGGTATAGATAATTGCATACGTGATATATACATCATTTTTTTTTTATTTTTTACAGGTTATATTTTTGCTAAGAATGTTTTTTCGACAAAATACTTACTATTTGAGTTATTTGCGAAAAACCGTCTAAAAGCGTGGTTATTTTGTTGAAAAGATGAACATATTCACTGCCAAATAACTCGAAAAGTATTGACTTAGTGAAAAAACTCTATAGAACAAAAGATACTTAAAATTAGCCAGTTTATCCATTTCCTGACTTACTTTGGACGGATATTTTTTCACCCACAAGAGGGGGTGAAAACCACCCCCAGGGCAAAAGCACATATCGGCACAATATCACTTTTTTTCTTTGACTTGTTAGCTATGTGTATGCCAAGTTTCATGTCAATCCAAACGGTTCTTTAAAATTTAGAGGTTTTGCAATATTTTACCGTTAAAGAACGGACTAAGGTTCTAAATTATCAAAATTAGATGCTTAAAACACTTATCATTCCATTCTACAAAAAGTATTTTCTCGATTACATCAAATCGAAAATTATATGACTTTTTACCAAAAGTTAGAGCTTCACGATACGACACAATATCGATATGTTTTAAGTATTGAATATTGTATTGGTTATGCCAATGAAGTATCGTATCGTGTATCGTATCGTGTATCGATATCGGCAATACTTACATTCTTACAAAAATATCGTATTGATATTGATTTCGATACGATATGGATACAATACTCGATAAAATATCGACTAAAAAAAGATCAAATTAATAAAAACACGATTCTCTATTCATTTGTCTTTATTAAAAAAATTCGTAAAATATACAAGAAATAGATAAATTACATTGCAACCTCACAAATATTATCATTTAAAGAGCTTTTCATCCATCTGTTCACACAAATGAGTTCTTTGATACTTTTATCTTTTAAAGAGCATCTTTTATTCGTTAGTACCAGCGCTGTTTCAGAAAAAAGCCACTCGACTGGTACGGACGTCGCTTTGACACACAAAATATCCCTAGCCAACCGAGACAAAACTGAGAAAACACTACTATATAATTTCCACCATAATAAGATATTTGTGTCTGGTTTAGGTCTTGGAGATTGCAAGTAGTTTTCAATTTCCTTTTCAAAATTGATTGAATTATTGGGTTCATCGCCCTTCTCTCTCGCACTAATGGAAAGCATACGCGCTTGCTTATAACTATTCCTATAATATTTTAACTGTATAATAGGCCTTATGCAGCAGTCACGTGGCGTTTTATTGTTTTTTCTCCATATCGATATTCTCAATAATGTGGAGGCAAGCGTATCGACAATACAAGAGATTGTATTGATTTCAGATAGTGGGTATCGTATCATTCGTATCGCTATTAATATTGCTAATAGTCCAGAAAGCCACTGCGCATCCGCTAGGAAAAATATTCTGATTCGGATTTTTTGCACAATCTTACTCAAAAAGAACTCCTTTTAACAAATTTGCATGTTGCCAGGACCAAAAGGTGGTCAAAAATTTTTTAAACGTTTTTATTTTGTTTTTTTCTTAAAATTATTTTTTTTGCATGGAAAAAGTTTTTTTTTAGGTTTTTTGGATCATTCCAAACAGAAAAGTTCTTTAGTGACTTTTCTCTAAAAATGATATCTTTTGACAAATAAGCGATTAAAAATTGAAAAATTGCGAAATCGGCCATTTTTAACCCTCAAAAACTATGTGACAAACTGAAAATTCGAATGTTGCCAAGGTAGGTAGATATTCTTTAAACATCGATTGATGAAATCCCGAAAAGCTTTTTGCAATACAATATTCAAAACTCCGTTGTTTTTTAATTGCTAATCAAGCGTGCGCGACAGTATTTTCCACCGACAGTATGGTGCAAATGAAATTAATAAATTCGTTATTTCGTAAACCGGCGACTTTAAGGAAAAATCCCGAAACATGTCGATTTTTATTTTTAAGTTATGATATTGTGGCATATATGGTATACTAGTGACGTCATCCGTCGGGGCGTGATGACGTAATCGATGACTTTTTTAAATGAGAATAGGGGTCGTGTTGTAGCTCGTTTGAAAGGTTCTTCAATTCTCTATTCAGTAATGTAAACATTTACATAATTATTTATACAAAGTGTCCTTCTACTTATTTTTTTGTCAAATAATTTAATTTAATAAAAATTTTTGACCCCCTTTTGGTCCTGGCAACATGCAAATTTGTTAAATTGAGTCCTTTTTGAGTAAGATTGTGCAAAAAATCCGAATTAGAATATTTTTCCTAGCGGATGCGCAGTGGCTTTCTGGACTATAAGGTATGTATTGTATCGATATCGAATTAATTTTCGATACGGTATCAATACAATATCGATATTCTTATCGAATATCGTGAAGCTCTACCAAAAGTTGTTGTATCTTGTGTAAGACAGTTCGCTAATGTATTTTCCCGCAAGATTCCTGCTGTTCGGTGATTACATTTTTTGTAAGTGAAATAATAAATCTCTGCTGGTAAATAAATTATTAAAAAAAAATAGCCAGTGGATTTTTTGGTGAGTGGTCAGATCATTTTATTTATTTAATTTTTTTTATTATCCCAAAGAATATTCGTTAAGATATTAATCACTGTGGAATAATTATTTGTCGTAACTATGATAAAATATAAAACTTTCTATGTAAATCGAAATAGACAAAAATGTAAAATAAAAAAATTACTTTTTCTACGAGCGTTCAAAAATGTCTACTTTCGCGCACGCATTTTAGTTTAGAAAGTTTCACTTTTCCGCACGCGTGTTACTTTTCCGCACGCGTGTTACTTTTCCGCACGCGGTTTTTACTTTTCCGCACGCGTGGTTATTTAGATATGTTAATATGGCCTTAAAGTAATTATAATACATGCAATAAACTAATATTTAGATATTATTTACTAATTTATTTCAAATATATCTTAATGTGTTCCTGTTTTAATGAAATTAACGCGACAATTCGATGAAATAAAATTATTTTAACATAATATTCGAAAGTCAAATCGGTAGACAATAACAGTCGTTTTGAATAATCGTCATGGAAACCAAGATCGTCGTCATGCTAACTAATTATATTGAAACTTTGGTTTTGACAACCTTGTCAAAGAATTAATTTGTGTATGTATTTTCATATTAATTAGTGTATGTATTTTCATATTAATTAAATTAATTGATTAAGATTTGGTAATTTTTTAAACACTCTTAGAAAAAATATTGTTCCTAACTCTTGCAGAAAGTCTCTTTTCCGCACTCGACTGCTTGCCGAACTCCCGCTTCGCGTCGTTCGGCAAACTGCAGTCGCGTGCGGAAAAGAATGACTTTCTGCACTTGTTAGGAAAATAACTATTTTATCTACTCTATGTCATATTATGTATAAGTTTTTAGTTTGTGAAAACTGTCATTATAGGTAGCAGTGCCTGAAGGATTTAAAGTGTGCGTGAAGTTACAATGTATTTTAAATGGAATTTACTTTTTCGCACTGTCTTAACCTTCGCGTTGTCATGGTGACAATCCTTAACTTTCGCGTTGTCATGGTGATGACAATATGAGCAATGAATTACAACAAAAGTTTTGACAGTTCTGTGGTTTGAAAGTAGTTCGAATTTTTAAATGTCAAAGTTCTCAAAATTGTAGAATAGAAATGAATTCCAGTGACGAAGAGTTACAGCTTTTTTATTTGTTTATCGTAGATAAAATATTGTATGAAACTGTGCGTGAAGTTTTTTTTGCGAACTTACGCGATTTATGGCACTCGCTCCGTTGTCGCTCGATCTCTAAAAATCGCGTGCGTTCGCAAAAAGCATATAGTATTTTTACTACAAAAACGTTATTACGTAGGTCAAAATTTTTGACGTAAGAGAACTGTCAAAACATTAGAATGTGACTTTTCATTATCGCCATGTTTATTATAAACATGCCAATAATGAAAAGTCACATTCTAATGTTTTGACAGTTCTCTTACGTCAAAAATTTTGACCTACGTAATAACGTTTTTGTAGTAAAAATACTATACTTCACGAACTGTTTCATAAATAACTATTACGTCAACGACTTGTGCAGAGACAAGTATAATTTTATAGCATAGGTATAGTCCTCTTTATAGATCAGTAAAATAAAACTAATTACTATTCAACAAATTATATTTCCGAGATTTATGAATAAATATATATAGTTTATAATAAACATTAATTAACAAGAATAATCCTTTATAAAAGGTATATTTGTTAAAATCCCTATACAGGGCTACATCATAAAACAAACAGAACCAGTTTTCAATCGGTTGACCGATCATCGTCAATGTTTCTTGAATCATACACGCTAACCACCAAAGTAAAAATATTAGGGTGAAAACCCTTTAAAATTAATCCGTCATAGGAACATATAAAATTAATGTGACTTTACTTATGGATGTACAAAATATCCAATGTTTTAGGCCCTAGGTACTATTGAGCTAAACATGACTTGTTCACATCATGGCTGTGTAGAAGCAAGTAAAGCTTTTGTAATAAATGGTATACAGCCAACTACAGGAAACAATTTTTCCTCGTGGATTTTTTTAAGAATAATCCACTAAATAATAATAAATAATAATAAAAGAGCTGCTATGAACCTATATAGATATTTAAAGTCAGAAAATTTGTCCAATGTTTTAATTTTTTTTATTGAAATGATGTTGGAAAGTTAAATCAAAAATTATAATTTAGTTTATTATAGCTTAAAATATCAATGAAATATTTTTCTTCTTCTTCTTCCTGCTTCCTTAATACGCTCGCTCCTGTTGCATCTTCGGATGACTCCTCATCAGATATCCAGGTTGTCACTCCATCTCTTCCTTTCCTTGGCCTTCCTATACTCCTTCGGCCGTTTGGTGATCTGTCTCGAGCTATCTTTACCAGTCTTTCTTATCCCATTCTGCTTATATGGCTAGACCATTCTTTTTTTCTTTTCAGTGTCCAGTCGTTTATGCTTTCTATATTAGAGCTTAGGGCTTTGCCTGAGGTCTGTGCTACGTTTTCTGTCCCATAATGATTTTCCTGTGATATCTCGGACTATTTTCATTTCACACGTTTCCATCAGTCTTTTTTGTCCTTGTGGTGTAAGGCAGTGGCGTACTGAGCATGGTTCCGCGGGCTCCGCATAACCAAGGTCCGGGCCCCGCAGGGGCCCGCTCTAAAGCGCTTTTTGCTTCTTTTGTTTCTAATTTGATGGGGACATTTTGAACTACACTTATTTTTGAATTTTTGTGTAGGTACTTATTAATAAAAACGAAGAAATAACGCTTTTGTAAGGTTCCTTGCTCGTTTTGTCTGCTTGACGAAGTCCTTGTTTAAAGACTAACCGCCGGTGCCTGCCTACACGTGCTAACTCAAACACTTGTATTTTTTATATTAGCACGATCCATGGAATAAGTTGTAGGTAAACTACAAAGTTGCAAAAATTCGGAAATTGAGATATTCAATGCAAGTTTTAGACGGTGGGTCATAAAAATAATCCCATTACAATAGGGTAGATGCTCGATACTCGTGATATACAATGTGAGTTTTTATTGGGTGGGTGGTCCCGCATCTCAACTGGAACCATGGCCCGCTGATATATCGGTACGGCACTGGTGTCAGGTCTTGTTTCTGCAGTGTAAGTCATATTTGGCCTAACTACTGTCCTATAAATCTTGGCCTTTGTTTATGTCCGTAGATGTGTGTTGCGCCAGATAGTATGTTTAAGATAACCTGCTATTCTGTTGGCTTTGTTTATTTGTTGGGCAACTTCCGCTTCTGTATCTCCATAACTGTGCATTAATACTCCCAGGCAGCTGATACTTCTTTCTTACTGTATTATTTTACTGTCCGCTTCCAGCTTGCACCTTATTGGATCTTTAGAGACTACCATTAGACCAGGGCGCATTTGTAAAAATATTAGTACATTTGGACGTTGAGAGGTGACTCAAATTTTTTTGCAGAAATTGCTTCAAAATAAATCAAATAATATTTAAGTTATCCTCCCTCTCAAAAAGGTCCGGAACATTGTTTAAATAATCAAAATGTCAAAAAATTGAGGAAAAATTCGATTTTTTTCTTGGTTTTTTGATTATAACTTTAAAAGCATTCATTTCCGAGAAAAGTTGTACTGACATAAAAGTTGAGTAATTAAATTTCCTATAATACAAAATTGGTTAAAAATTTTAAAAATAATCACCCTTGTTGTAAAATAGCAATAATTGTGAAAAAAACATACAAAAACAAGTATTCGCATTTTACGTTTTTCAACCATTTATGTTACACTTAGGACCTTCATATTTCACTATGAAAAACTTCACGATACAATAAAACAACAATGTAAATTTCATTACGATCAGTTCAACAGATTTTGCAAAATAAATTTTGCAATCCAGGTTTCGTAAAAAAAATTCATTTTTTCAAAATGTTACAGGACTGAAAATAAAGCAGATAGCAAGTTGAAAATTTTTTTGCATATAGAAGTGTACTGTACCTTTCATTTGCAATTTTGAAAAATTAAAATCGATTAATACCACGGCGTCAGAAATTTTTTTAAATAAACATTAATTATTGGTGCTACGCGCAGGACAGCGGATAGTTTGCTCTGATTGGGCATTCCAATGACCTTTGATAATGATTGATACATTTTAATTTATATCACATTTCGATATAAATAAATAAATTTGTTTATTGCAAAATAAAAACACATACTCTATCCTTTGAAATAACACTTTTATTACCAAAAACTTTCTTTGTTCATATATTTTAACTTAAATAATAAAAGTTTATTATTTTTAAACATATGCAATTGTTTAAACAATATTGCACAAACAATAATAAAATTAGTTTGATTTTTGTGGAATTAAAATATTAAAATACAACAAAATATAGAGTAAGAAAATAATATATTAGATAAAGATTGGAAAAAATTTTGGTGGAAATCAACTTGTGTGAATCGAACACCGCTGTCCTGCGCGCAGCACCAAAAATTATTGTTTATTTCAAAAATTTTCTGACGCCGTGGTAATTAATCGATTTTAATTTTGAAAATTTCCAAATGAAAGGTACAGTACACTTATATAAGCAATAAAAATTTCAACTTGCTATCTGCTTTATTTTCAGTCCTGTAACATTTTGAAAAAATGAATTTTGTTTGAGAAATTGCAAAATTTATTTTGCCAAATCTATTGAACCGATCTTAATGAAATTTACAGTATTATATTACTGTACCATATAGTTTTTCTGGGTGAAACATGAAGGTCCTAAGTGTAGCATAAATGGTTGAAAAACGCAAAATGCGATTACTTGTGTTTGTATGGTTTTTTCGCAATTATTGCTATTTTGCAACTAAGGTGACTATTTTTTAAATTTTTAACCAAACCTATATTGTGGGAAATTTAATTATGCAACTTATATGTCACTACAACTTTTCTCGGAAATGAATACTTTTAAAGTTATAATCAAAAAACCAAGAAAAAATTCGAATTTTTCTTTAAATTTTTGACATTTTGATTATTTAAACAATGTTCCGGACCTTTTTGAGAGGGAGGATAACTCAAATATTATTATTTGATTTATTTTCAAGCAATCCCTGCAAACAAATTTGAGTCACCTCTCAACGTCCATCTCAAAACAGATGCGCCCTGGACTACATCCTATTTGTTTTATTTTTATTTGGTGATATTGTCATGTTGCACTTTCTTTCTGTTATATTAAATTGATACAAAAATCTCCGAAAGTCATCTTAACTATCTGCAATAATTATGGCATCATCTGCATAGAATGCTATAGAGATAATTTCTTCACCCATTCTGTACCCTTGCTCAGGTTTTTAACTTTATGAATAATTTCATCCATGATGAGGTTAAACAGCAGCGGGCTCAATGAGTCTCCTTGACGTGTGCCTCTTTTTACTTGTATCGGCTGTGTTAGTTTGTTATTAATTCTGGCTTGTATGTTATTTCTGCTGTACCTATAATATGCTTTCGATAGTCTTGATAATATCTGATGGTATGTTTCGTTTATATAGCAGGTGAATTACGTCATTCAGCTCTACGCGGTCGAATGCCTTTTGTAGATCTATGAAGCAACAGTAGGTAAGCCGGGACGTTGTATTCTAGTGATTTTTCCATGACTTGCCTAAAGACAAAAACTGCATCGTTACAGGATCGTCCTGATCTAAAGCCTTGTTGTTCACCTGCTACCTGCTAGATCTAGTTCGTTGGTGATTTTGGTGGTTATGAATTTTGTGGTCAGAGCGGTACTAAGCAGGTTTATTCCTTTGTAGTTTTCGAGTATCGTTTATCACCCTTTTTAAACATTAACGGCCGGTTTCACAAAGTAAAGTTAACTTGTCGTTAAGAGATAACCAGAGGTTGTGGTTAACTGACAGATTTTTTAACCAGAGGATGGAGTGATGGTTAAGCTCTTAACCAGAGGTTAACCTAACCTAATTTCGTTTTATTGACAGGGCAGAATGTAGAGTGTATACACGTACACGTAAATTATGATTACAGATATGAATTTATATGATGTACTTAAATGCGTTTAGTATTTCAGCGGCCAATAATTTCTCGATTTTTAAATGATTTGTTTCCTGGGGTAATTATTAATTCACATAATTATAGTCTCTTGCTTGTTACATGTTTTTATATTAATTTAATTTTAACGATTTTGGCGAAAGACCATAAAACAAATATTATTCTTAAACAAAACTTAGATGTATAATGTGTATGTAATACACAGCGTGTGTACTTAAGTTGGCCACTGGCCACGTTTAGGAAGCATTTTTAATATTAATTTTATGAAAAAAAGATAATTCAAAAAAGTTCTGCAATTTATATGGTCCAAAATCTAAGATGCAACCATCATCAAATTTTATTAATCTCATAGGAGATATTATGTTAAAATATATGAATTTTTTAAACAAAACAGCAAGAATCCACATCAAAACTATGATTATATTATGCAAATGAAACCAAAAGTCTCGCAGTGATCCTAACCACACATATACACACATTTAATTTTCCTTAATCTGCAAAATAAACTACACAACTAAATATAAAATCCCTAAATAATATATACAACAAAAATAGTCCTACAGAAATATAAAAATTTATTGAATTTATCCTAATAAAAATCAATCAAAATTCATCCGACTCATCAATGTTCTTAAATTCATAATACATGCTCATCAGCTGATCTGATAATTCTCCATAAAAATTTATTTCTGGTAATCATTGTCCATAATTTCCTACCAACATAAGAAAAATAAAACAAAAGTTCCAACCACAGGAGCGTCATTTGTCATTTGTGGTTAACTAACCACAGGAGCGTCATTTGAAATTTTTCTAGGGGGGGGGAGGCAAACATTACATTATATATGCAAACATAATACAAAGTTGATCTATTTTTTGTAAATTTCAGTCATTCTCAGGGTCAGGGGAGGGGGCAAATGCCCCCAAATGTAGACTGATGGTAAAGGTTAGTTGACCGCTAGGGTTAACCACAGATTGTGAAAGTGGCCGTAAGATCGTTGTGCTAGTGCACCAGCTGTTAGGTATTGTATGTCCCAAAATAATTTTTTGTACAAGTATCCTTAGTTGTTCAGTTAATGTGTTTCCACCACATTTCAGCATTGCGTTTGGACTCTTGTCCGGTCCTGAATATTTATAGTTTTTCAGTTCTTCTAATGCTTTAACAATTTCCTCCGTTAAGGAGGAAATCTTTTTCTTTTAAAAAATGTTCCATATATAGAAAATTTAAGCAGATTTTAAGGGGGAAAAGCAGTGATCTATAAATACAACCCTAGCCTAAAATCGGTAAAATATTTCAATGGAATTTATATTTATAATTTGTATTAGTTAGTTATATATCAAGAGGTACCGATACTACTTCATACCAAAATCTCTATCATCAGGCGCTATGCATTTCCTACGTTATTATAAGAAGTGAAGGTCTGGACACTTTCTGAAGCTTCTTTAAAAGAACTCGAGGCTTTCGAGATGTGGTGTTGCAGACGCATTTTAAAAATTTCATGTGTGGATTGTGTGACTAATATTGAGGTCTTACGTAGAATGGTCAAGGAATGCGAGACTATTAACACAATCAAAGAGCGCAAATTAAAATATATTGGCCATGATATGAGGAATTAACAGAGACATGGCTTGTGCAACTCATTCTTCAAGGCAATGTATTTGAAAAGAGAGGACCAGGGAGAAGAATAATACCTATCTTGCCTTTAAAACCTGAGAATGTGGTTCAATTCATTGACAATAGGACTGTTCCAAATCCAAATCCGAAACGCAGCAAGCTAAGTTTACATAGCCATGATGATTGCCAACATCAAGGTCCGTAATTTATAGGCTCTGTCAGAAGAAGAAAGAAGTTATACCGTTGATTGAAATATTAATATGGCCCCAATACCTCAATCAACGGTTATACCCACTATAACAGTTTAAAATACGAGAACACTACTTACATAGACAGCATTATAACCGGGTGTCCACTTATATTTTCCCCCATTTTAACTGCCTATAACTTCTAAACGGCTCAACATAGAAATATGCGGTTTTCGCTGAAATGTTTTATTTTAGCAAAAGTTTTGTCTGAATGGATTAAATTTTTTATATCGCTTTCAAATACGAAAAAAAAATGACGGATTTTTGAATAAAACGTTGTTGACTTTTTTTTAATGGAACACCCAGTATATTTTTCTGTAAATTGAAAGAAAGGTCATTCACCTATCCAGCGATATAAAGTTTTTCAAAATCGGTTGTCAAATCACTGAGTAATTAATTTTTAAAATGAGAGGTGCAACGTGGATATCACATACCTAAATAACTAAGCAAATTGACATGTGATTTCCACATTGCATCTCTCATTTTAAAAATTAATTGCTCAGTCATTTGACAACCGATTTAAAATTTTTTTTTATCGCTGGATAGGTAAATGACCATTTTTTCAAGTTGTAAAAAAAGTATACTGGGTGTTTTAATAAAAAAGTCAACAACGTTTTTTTATTCAAAAATCCGCCATTTTTATTTAAAAGCATTATAAAAAAATGGTAATTTACCTAAAAACTTAGAAAAATGTTTATTTACCTATCCAGCAATATAAAAACTTTTAAAATCGGTTGTCAAATGACTTTAAAATGAGAGATGCAATGTGGAAATCACATAAATTAATATTATTTATGTGATATCCATGTTGCACCTCTCATTTTAAAAATTAATTACTCAGTGATTTGACAACCGATTTTAAAAAACTTTATATCGCTGGATAGGTGAAGGACCTTTCTTTCAATTTACAAAAAAAATATACTGAGTGTTCCATTAAAAAAAATCAACAAAGTTTTTTTCAAAAATCCGCCATTTTTGTTTTCGTATTCAATCCATTCAGACAAAACTTTTACTAAAATAAAACATTTCAGCGAAAACCGCATATTTCTATCTTGAGCCGTTTAGAAGTTATAGGCAGTTAAAATGGGGGAAAATATAAGTGGACACCCGGCATAGTATAATTATTATTATATTCATCAATTGATCAAAAGCACTACACTGTATATTTACAATTAATTTATTGTAGAATATGAGTAACATATTTATAAAAAATTATGACCAAAAAATTTTTAAGAAACGCTTTTCTTTAGTTACGAGTGACTAAAATTAAAAATATTAAAAAAACAACTAACAAGCAAAAAAATAAAAAAAAGCTGAAAAAATCTAACACATTCGTCAAAGAAAAGCGTGGCGCGTCTTCATCGAATAAACGGTTTTCGCCCCACGCTTTTCTTTAACGAATGTGATTTTTTTTAACCCTTTCCCTGTCCTGTGCATTACATGTGATACACGGGGATTATTTTTGAAACGTCTGTGCATTACAGGGTGCGCCAAACCTCTGGTCTTCTTTGATTACGGCTAAACTATGAGATATACAAAAAAATGTTTATAACAAAACTAATGTGTATCAAAGAGGTCTATAATTTAAAATTATTTTCAATTATACAGGGTGAGCGAGAACGACGGTATGAACCAAAGTTGTATTTTTTTAAATGGAACATCCTGTATATTAAATCATTTTTGAATATATTATTTAAAAATATGAAAAATTTGTATAAGGTCTTATAGGCCTAAAGTTAATAATTTTCGAAATATTTACATTTTTATTGAGAAAAATGGTAATATTTATAGGGTTGTGGATTATGTTTCCAAGGAAATAAAAATTTAGGTGATAGGTCAAAGTTTTTAAAATATAGTGTTATTTTTAAATAATTTAATATTTTTTACTTTTAGCCATAAAATATACAGTGTGATCACTATTTGCAAATACAAAATTTTCTCATTTTTTTTAAATGGGACACCCTGTATATTAGTTTTGCGTTTGGTAGTAAATATTACAACCTTTCTTTTGGTGTGAGGTTGTATGTACCTAGCATGTTTCGTTTTGTAGATATTTTAAAAAAACTATAGATATTACGTTTTTGCGGATTTTTTATTTAAAAATTTTTTTGCAAAAAAAATAATTATAATCTGGTTTTAGAAACATACACTAAAATATAAAATATGAAAATAAAAACGTAATTAAAGATTAAAATAAATCGTATGCTAGTACAATTCAATTGAATTTAATAACTTTAAATTATTTTACAAAAAATAATTTACCATATTAATGAATACATAAATTAGTTATCTACTAAATTAAATCAACAACCAAATTTTAAATCAATCGTAGTAATTCTTCTACCGCAGCAACTTTCCTATACCAAATTAATTGTTAGTTATATTGTATTTACGAGTAAGATCAGTTAATAACTTTTTAATTTACCTACATCTTGAGAACGTATAAAGTATGCTTTGAAACAAATGAACGTTATGGAAGTATATTAAGAAGTAAATAGTATCTATGTACCTACTCGTGTCACAAAATCTGGTAATAATTTCTAATGGTTTCGCCCAAAACAAATGTCATATCCAAAAATGTTTCGGTTAAAAAATTAAAATTTAAAATAAAAAAAATTGTTACAAAAATTTCAACTACAAAAGTATTCCCAGTTTTTGTGACACCAGTAAATACTATTTATATTAATAAATAATTTGGATGATACATTTAACATTCATTTGTTTCAAAGCATACTTTATAATAATTTTTATATTCTCAAGATGTATGTGTAAATTTAAAAGGTAAATTAAAAGTTTAACTAAATACAATTTAACTAACAATTAATTTGGCACAGGAAAGTTGCTGTAGTAGAAAAATTACTGCGGTTGATTTAAAATTTGGTTGTTTATTTAATTTAGTAACTAATTTATGCATTCATTAATATGGTAAAATATTTTTTGTAAAATAATTTAAAGTTATTAAATTCAATTGAATTGTACTAGCATACGATTTATTTTAATCTTTAATTACGTTTTTATCTTCATATTTTATATTGTAGTGTATGTTTCTAAAACCAGATTATAATTATTTTTTTTGCAAAAAAATTTTTAAATAAAAAATCCGCCAACACGTAAAATCTATAGTTTTTTTTAAATATCTATAAAACGAAACATGCTAGGTACATACAACCTTATACCAAAAGAAAGGTTGTAATATTTACTACAAAACACAAAAGTAATATACAGGGTGTCCCATTTAAAAAAAATGAGAAAATTTTGTATTTGCAAATAGTGATCACACGGTATATTTTATGGCTAAAAGTAAAAAATATTAAATTATTTAAAAATAACACTATATTTTAAAAACTTTGACCTATCACCCAAAATTTTATTTCCTTGGAAACATAATCCACAGCCCTATAAATATTACCATTTTTCTCAATAAAAATGTAAATATTTCGAAAATTATTAACTTTAGACCTATAAGACCTTATACAAATTTTTCATATTTTTAAATAATATATTCAAAAATGATTTAATATACAGGGTGTTCCATTTAAAAAAATACAACTTTGGTTCATACCGTCGTTCTCGCTCACCCTGTATAATTGAAAATAATTTTAAATTATAGACCTCTTTGATACACATTAGTTTTGTTATAAACATTTTTTTGTATATCTCATAGTTTAGCCGTAATCAAAGAAGACCAGAGGTTTGGCGCACCCTATGTGATGCTCAGGGAATAGTATATTTATAATGAAATATTTCTTCAAAGCGCATGAGATATATTCATTCGGCACTGCTAATCGTGTCATTTAAATAGTATATTAAGTATGGAGAACGGTAAGGGTTTTATATCGATCGAAGACAATTGTTTGGAGGAGGAGCGGAGCGACGACTCCAATTATTGTCTGAGATCGGTTACCCTTAACGTTCGACATGCTTATAACGTTTTTTGCACGATTGATACCATTATAAATTATAAAATTAAACATTTTCGTCATATTGACTAGTTTCATTCATTTTATCAAGATAGATACTTTGGTTGTTAGGTAGTAACTAGGGTGCATAACAACAATGGAGAATTGAGTTTTTATTTAGTTGTCAATAATTTTAAGTACAATTTTGATTATTATAAATTAAAATATGAGCGAAAGTGAATTTGAAGAAATTGAGCGGGCTTGGGAAGAAGGGTGTTCCGCAATTATTTCCGAAAAATCCAAAATCCGTTATCAAAATACCTACCAAAGTTTTATAAAATGGTGCGAAGGCAAGAATTTAAGAATCGAAGAAAAGACTCTATTGGCATATTCCGTTCAAAGACATATGCAGTTGGAAGCTCCTGGAAGCCTCTGGGCAGAATATTCAATGATTAAATCCACCGTTTTTCTTTATGGTGGCATTGATATTTCCAAGTTTTCAACTTTGATCGCGTATTTGAAGAGAAAAAATGTTGAATACTACTAACGTATGCGATTCTGCAGGAGTTTCTGTTAGAAGTGAAACCACAGCCCAAACAAGTGGGATTTCATTAAATAATTTGACAAATTGTATCATAAGTTTCAATATTAATAAATAATTCGTTAGTTTTCTTTATTCTTTCAAAAAATAAATTAAAATTAAGAGATTTTTTAACTCGACGGTAAGTGAATTACTTACCGTCGAGTTGGATTACTTACCGTCGAGTTGCTAGTAAATGTCACCTACTGACGTAAAATCTGTCACGGTAAACAGTCAAAAATGATCAATCGTGCAAAAAAGTATATTTACGACCAAGTATATGATATTGGCTGTACAGGTTAAGTTTGAGAGAGGAAACTCGATTTCCATATTAGCTCATGAAAACAAAAGTATTTATAATTTGTGCTTCTATTTTATACTACTATTGAAAAGAAAGTAAAAACAATTTCTAGATTATTTATTGGTTAAAAAAATGTATATAAATTCCAAATTTTGCGACACAAACAAAACTTAAATATATTTCTAAGACTAAAAAATAAAAAGCAAAAATTCAAATTACTTTTCGTGACTTTCATTGAAACGTGGTAGGCAGAATGGTTTCTCGCAAATCCTACACTCGTAGATACTTGTTTTGCTTCTTTTAGGGCTCTTTTACGATTGTGTTCTAGACTTATTTTTTTATAACATCCATTACACCGCCTGCGTTGAAGTTTGCCATTTTCTTTGCGTGCAATGTTTGTTAGTTCATGAACTTTTCGAATGGGCTTTTCTATTTTCTGCTTGGCATCGATTCCAAGTAAAGATTCCGCCAAACATTTGGTAAATGGAGCTAGTGGCATTGGTTTATTACTATAAAATTTGTTATATAAAACCCAGCTATTAACAACTGCAATACTAATACATTCAAAAAGGACTTTCCTATACCATTTGACGCTTTTACGAGCAGGACTGTAGTAAGAAATCATTTGATCTGAAAAGTCTATTCTTCTTCTTAACGTGCCCTATCAAGTCCCCTTGACGTTGGCGATTAACATGGCGAAACTGTCTCTGTCTCGAGCTATTCTAAATAGGTGTTCTGCTTTCTTTATTCCTGTCCACTCCCGGATATTCTTCAACCAAGAGGCCTGCTTTCTACCAATTCCTCTGCGTCCTTCGATTTTACCCATCATAATAAGTTGAAGAATATTATACCGGTCTCCCCTTACTACGTGTCCAAAATAGGCCATCTTTCTATATTTGATGTTATCAAGCAGCTCACGGGTAGCATTTGCTCTCTTAAGGACTGCCACATTTGTCAGCATAGCCGTCCATGGTATTTTTAGAATACGTCTGTGCAGCCACATTTCAAAGGCCTCCAAACGGTTAATGGTGGATATTTTTAATGTCCATGCTTCGACACCATACAAGAGGACTGACCAAATGTAGCATTTAATCATGCGCTTTCGAAGTTGAAGTTGCAAGGTATCATTACAGAAGAATGACCTCATTTTTAAAAATGTCGTGCGGGCTATCTCGATTCTACATTTTATCTCTTTATCTGGATCTAGTTGTTCAGTAATATGGCAACCAAGATATTTAAAACTGGGTACTCTTTGAATCATATGACCATCAACATATAACCGTGAATCTTGATGGGCCAAACGGCTAAATACCATGTACTTTGTTTTTGAACAGTTTATATTTAGGCCAAACTCTCTTCCCACTCTGTCAATGGCATTTAAAAGGTGTTGTAATCCATTCATATCATCACTTAAAATAACTGTATCGTCTGCATATCTGATTGTATTTATCAGAATTCCATTAACCTTCACACCCCATTCCAAATTATGCAGCGCTTCCTTAAATATTCTATCTGAATATAAATTGAACAACAGTGGGGACAGTATACAACCCTGTCTGACGCCTCTTTGTATTTTGCATATTTCTGTTGATTTTCCATTTATGCAAGCTGTCGCTGTTTGACGCCAGTATAATTTTTCTATGATTCGTACATCTTGACTATCAACTCCTTTATCCTTTAGCATTTTAATTAATTTGTGATGTTGTACTCGATCAAAGGCCTTCTCATAGTCAATAAATACAGCAAAGACGTCTTTCCTTTGATCTCGGCATTTCTGCAATAACACATTTAGTGCAAAGAGTGCGTCCCGGGTTCCCAGTCCATTTCTGAAGCCAAATTGTGTTTCATCCTGGTCTTCTTCACATTTATCTCTGATTCTACTGTGGATGATACGTAGAAAGATTTTCAAGGTGTGGCTCATAAGGCTTATCATTCTATAGTCGCTACAGTTTTTCGGACGTTGTTTTTTTGGTAGGGTTATGAATTCGGACTTTAACCAATCTTCAGGGATATCACCAGTCGAATAAACATCATTGAAAAGTTTGACTAGTATTCCAATGTTTTCCTCATTTATGAGCTTTAACATTTCTGTAGGTATGTTGTCGGGACCAACGGCTTTATTGTTTTTTGCCAATTTTATAGCATGTTGTATTTCTGATTTTAGTATTTCTGGTCCTTCACCTTCATCTAAAGTGTCCAGTTCTTCGGGTCTATCATCATTAAAGTCTATACCATACGTTTAATCCTATTATAGTCTAAAACTCAAGTAGGTTTTCTAATTATTTCACCTTTGCGATTTCTTCTCTCAGTTTCCTTCATGTCAGATCCATGGAAGGTTGAAACCATATAAATTGTTTTCTTATCTTGATACTTGAATAGTCGAATTCCGTTAGTATTAATTGCACCTATAATTTGTCCTTTGTTTAGTTTCTCTGTTTTGACGTCATTTGGGATACCACTTCGATTAACCCTCATTGTTCCACAGTATTATGTATCTCTATTTTTTTAAAAAGTGGCTAATGAAATACTGCTGTACCAGTTGTCTGCTACAAGAGTGCGACCTTCGTCAAGTAATGGCTCAGATAAAGA
This sequence comes from Diabrotica virgifera virgifera, assembly GCF_917563875.1. Taxonomy (NCBI): domain Eukaryota; kingdom Metazoa; phylum Arthropoda; class Insecta; order Coleoptera; family Chrysomelidae; genus Diabrotica; species Diabrotica virgifera. The sequence goes on from NC_065444.1 coordinate 205,726,039, forward strand.
AACAACAACAGATCCGGGGTGGTCTAATCCAGGTAATATTTTAGACGTACCCTGTCCGCAGTATATGGAGAAATTCCATATATTTATCCTGATATCTCGCATAACTTAAATAATTTTATTCCATATTTATGAGACTTACCAGGATTATACTGCCGAAATAGTAGTCTTCCTCGCTGAGAAATCATAGTTTTATCGACACTTATTTCTTCCCCGGGGGCATAGATCTCTTGAATTTTTAAAATAAACAACTTGATGGAAGCATCTATTTTGTACACTCTATTGTTAGGTTCAGCTGTTAAATTATCACAAACGTGCCAGTTTTTCAGTATCAACGAGAATCTGTTGTAGCTCATTCCAATTTGGTGAAACATTGGATGGTAACATAGACTGTCTCGTCGCCAATAATTTTCTATGTTCGGGTATTGGATAAGTCCAGTTACAAGCAGAATATCTAAAAAAAATTTCATCTCGCATGATGTTACATCGACCCTTTTTTTCATTCTAGAGGACCTTCTTAGTGTATGTGTTGCCATGTATTGCAGCGCATAACGATTTTTGTCAGTAACCATCAAATTGATTATTTAGTCATCAAAAAATTGTTGGAATATATCAATAGGATTTACTGCATTTCCATTTGCATCTGGAATTCTCTTTTGTAAACCGGAATTTTCACTAGTAATACCACTAGAGGTCAAATTATTTCCGGAAATTTTTTTGAGATCATGAATATTTTGAAAATTTCCCGAGTCGCAGACGAGGGAAATTTTCTAAAAATATTCATGATTAAAAAAAAAATTCCGGATATTAATTTGACTTCGCGTGGTATTCGGTAAGAAAATTCCACACCAAATTTGCATTTGAAAATCCAAAGCTGCATGAACAGATTAATAGCGCGCCATAGCTTTGTCAGCAATTATTTAGGCTTTCAAATTCGTAATTTCTACTCATTGTAGTTGCATGGGAATACCATTTCAAGATAAAAATAGTATATTCTTCAATTTTACATAAGTTTTGAGTAACTACAAGTGATAGAAAATTATTTTTTGGCGTTTTTACAACTAAACTACGCAAAATTGAAAGTACTGAATGGGAAAAAGGTAAATAAATTAGTGTCTAAATATTATATATATTTTATTAGACATAGAAACTTAATTGAAAACATTCAGAGTCCTGCATTTTCGCCATTAAGAAGAGAGGAGGTGTCCGAAGAATATAGAAAACATCTTAGCTTTGTAACTAAAATGAATCAAAACTAAATTATGTAAACAAATAAAAACCAGTCTGTCAAAAATGTTCTGTTATTGTAAACGTCAAAAAATTTCCACTATAATTCGCTGTTGGGTACCCCACGAGCCAAAAATTTCCGATAAAATACCTCCGTTGCCATGGTGATCTGTCAAAATAACGTATTTTGATTGGTTCAAAATTACAGGTGTGGAATTTTCACTAGTAATACCACTAGAGGTCAAATTATTTCCGGAAATTTTTTTGAGATCATGAATATTTTGAAAATTTCCCGAGTCGCAGACGAGGGAAATTTTCTAAAAATATTCATGATCAAAAAAAAATTTCCGGATATTATTTTGACTTCGCGTGGTATTCGGTAAGAAAATTCCACACCAAATTTGCATTTGAAAATCCAAAGCTGCATGAACAGATTAATAGCGCGCCATAGCTTTGTCAGCAATTATTTAGGCTTGCAAATTCGTAATTTCTACTCATTGTAGTTGCATGGGAATACCATTTCAAGATAGAAAATGAATCAAAACTAAATTATGTAAACAAATAAAAACGAGTCTGTCAAAAATGTTCTGTTATTGTAAACGTCAAAAAATTTCCACTATAATTCGCTGTTGGGTACCCCACGAGCAAAAAATTTCCGATAAAATACCTCCGTTGCCATGGTGATCTGTCAAAATAACGTATTTTGATTGGTTCAAAATTACAGGTGTGGAATTTTCAGTAAAATTTACTCTCAATCTCTCCTGAAAGTTTGAACTCCATTGAGGAATAGGTTGTGTTGGTGATGGTGATAGACGTAATTGAATATCTTCTTCGGAAGATAAACTTGTTGATGAAGAATCAATTGAACATTCAGAAGGCACATACTCGTCACTTGAATCACTAAAATTTTCTGGATTATGGCTTTCACTGTCTTCATCAGACTCTTAGCTTCTTTTGTTACTACTATGGCCATTAAAGTGTGCCGGATTCATTTTTATAAGCTAAAAATAAAATAAATTAATAACCTAATAAAAAACAAGTACATACTAATTTTAAGTAACGTGAATCAAATATGATACTCACATCGTATGAGAAAGAAACAATTAGAAAATTGCTTTGAATATCACATATAATGCACGTGGTTTTTGTGCTTACTATCTCTCGTCTATTACTCACAATACTGCCACAGATCACTTAACCCTCTTTAGATGTTTCACGCAGGTATCTCAAAGTCATCCTAAACTAAATGTCATTTTTAGTAATGATACGTTTTTTGAGATGTCGCCATGCACCTGGAGTGAAGATTTCTTCTATATCACTGAATCTGAGTGTCATTATAATTTGTCAATTGTCATCATTGTCAGTATCATGTCAGTATGCCTTTATCTTTATGTCAGATGTCAGTAAATGTTTATCTGATTGTTAGCAATAATAAAAAATCCTGATTTAGATAAAATGGATTCAAATACAGTTTTTGAAACAAAACGAATGTGATTTGAAGATCCCTAGGAAGATCAAATTCCTAGCTTACATTTGCATGGTGAGTTCAACAAGTATTTGTTATTAGAGAACAAGTAACACAGTTAGTGGTGTAGGGAAGCAAACGAATGTAACACCAAGTAAGTAACCCCTACTGAAAATATATAATTAATAAAAATTATTTTACGTGAAATGAATATGGTTTTCATCAAATCAATTATATTAATTTTTTGTTTTAGTTGAAAGTCCTTCAACAAGTAGAGATGCACACATGTTTCAATCATTTGAGATACCTTTTGCAGAAGTACTTGGAACTCAATTTGGAAGATAACTATTAATAATTTCATTTGTAAAGATACGATTTGTAAAAAAGTATATACAAAGTGGTTTTGCTGGTATTAAATAAATAAATAAAAATACGTTGTCATGTCTTATTTTTTCCCAAATGGTATTTTGTATATTTGAAATTAAAAATAATTTTCATATTTTAAAACCAAATTATTTTTTTTTCAACTGTACAAATATTTTAACCTAACATTTTCTTCCCACCAAAATTACATTTTGAAATTCCCGCTGGCATTAGTTCCGATACAAGCGGCATGGAGCGCTGTTTTTCATATTTAACCAAAGCGTTATCGTGAAACATCTAGAGGAGGTAGGTGATCTGTGAATACTGCCACAGTTCAAAATTCGCACCAAAAATGGGTTAGACTGGCAATGGGTTAAATTTTTTTAATTTTAGTAACTCGTAACTAAAGAAAGGCGTTTCTTAAAAAAATTTTTTTCATATTTTTTATTTTTTACTTTTTAGTCTTACACTTTTCAAACATTAAAATATATTGTCATGTTTATTAAAATATGTATAAAACATATGATGTACAAATATGAAAAGCAGTCGGAATCGGCAAAAAATTTGAAACTTTATTGTTTATTTATGAAGCATAACGTAAACAATTAAGAGGATGGGTACGTATTTTCGGCAGCAATGCTATTCAAATTGGGATTCATTTGTTTCGAATCCTGAGAAAACTAATGAGTATTTTTGAAAAATTTAAACGCAGAATGAAAGATTACGTTATTGGCGAGGGCCGGAAGTCCCTAAGACCTTCTATAATGTTTATTTTAATAAGTTACAGGGGTGAAAACTAAGAGAAAATGTAGTGTGATTTTGAATTTCAAATATCTCATTCAAAAGAAACTTTTTATTTATTCTAAGAGACTTTCGGCCCTCGGTAATAATATAGTTTTCATTCTGCGTTTAAATTTTTCAAAAATATTGATTGGTTTTTTCAGGATTCGAAAAAAATAAACACAATGTCCGTGGTAATATTTCCAAATCTATCTTTGTCATACAACGCACTCAGTCGAATAGAATATTGTCAGCTTACTGTCAGTCAGACAGTGACAATCAGTGACACTTTTAAATATTTGACATGGCATCCGGAATATTTTCAGTTGTTGATTAAAGAATATTGATATAATCAGGCGCGGATCCAAGGGGGGGTCAATGGAGTCAATTGCCCCCTCCTTGAGACCTCGCGTGGTGTCTGCTGACACTGTTTTTAAGAAAGAGATTACGATTGAACATAAATAGTGAATTTTGTATCCTGTTGATAACTGAATAACTGAGACATAAATATGGCAGAATTCCTTGAAATCGAAAATTATTAAAAGTCTTTGGAACATAATAAATGAAAAAATCTTTTATTGCCATATATTCAATTGTTATTGCTGTTAATAAATCTGTTTATTGCCATCTATTCAATTCAATGCCAGAGACTAGATAAAAATAGTAATTGCTGGTGCTATGTTATGGTAATTTGATCATTTAATAAAACCTCCCGAATAAGAGCCGCTTTTAGAAGGATGTCCAAAGTATTATGTAACAGAGACCTAAAATTGGCATTAAGGATCCGACTACTTCGCTGCTATGTGTTCTCGGTTTTACTGTATGGTGTCGAGTCTTGGACTGTGAATAAAATCGATCTAAATGGTCTAGCTAGAGGCTCTCGAAATGTGGTGCAATAGAAGAATTTTAAGAGTTTTTTGGATGGAGAAGATTCGAAACCACAATACTAGAATGTCTCAGCAAGACTACTGCGATTATAGAAAGCATCAAGAAGAGATAGCTGGATTACTTCTGACGTCTAATGAGAGGTCCCAAATATAGGTTGCTACAAAATATTATTCAAGGGAAAATAGCAAGCAAATGCAGTCCAGGACGAAGAAGAACTTAATAGTTGATTTAGGGTGGCAATAAATAATATTAAGATACCTATGATGGTAACCAACGTTATGAAAGGACATGGTACATGAGGAATAAGAAAATAACAGCCAATCCCGAAAAAAAATCCTGCGTACGCCAGTCACGAGAAAATTTCTATTTCATTGCCCCCACCTTGCAAAGTTGCTGGATCCGCCGTTGGATATAATATAGTGTATTTGATAAATAATTGATTTAAGACGTGAACTTAATAAAAAGTTATTTATTGTGTATTATTTGTGGAAGATACAAGCAGAGAATACATCAGGATAATATATTCTGTGATCCAAGTATCTTGTTGTTAAGGATGTTCAAAATTGTAAGTGTTCCATAGTAACAATATATTATTAAAAAATCACTTAAACACTTTTCCTCTTTTCTCTATTGAGTATTAGTTTTTGTTGTAGGTACATATAAATTATTACAATCACTCAATACATAGTTAATGAAAAAATTATCAGTAGTAATTGCACAAGATCTCTAAAATTATTGAATTTTTCCCGAGTGACACTTTGACAGTTTTAATTTCACGAGCCTAAGGCGAGTGAAATAGTTAAAAATTCTATATTAATTTTAGAGATCGAGTGCAATTTGTTGCGATTATTTCATGAATAAAACTGTTCAAAACCAAAATTTTATTGAAATTTATTTATGTAAGTACAAATTAGTACAATTAAACACACAGTTGTTATAAATATGTATTTGACTGTTGAAAGTCATCACTTTTATAATTTTTAAAACATTTGTCATTAATGTCACTGAATGTATTTTTTCGTAGCAACGAAGGGCATCTGACGTAATATACTTAACGACGGGCAATTATCAAAAATTATCGATTTAATTTGGATTTCTGTAGCTTTCTATTGGTCAGAATCTTCTATGAATGAAATAATCAGTAGTAATTTCACAAGAGCTCTAAAATTCTATATTAATTTTAGAGATCGAGTGCAATTTGATGCGATTATTTCATGAATAAAACTGTTCAGAACCAAAATGTTATTGTAATTTATTTATGTGAGTACAAATTAGTACCTACTGTTAAACACACAGTTGATATAAAATATTTTACGGTTGAAAGTCATCACTTTTATAACTTTTAAAACACTAATTGTCATTAATGTCACTGAATGTATTTTTTCGTAACAACAAAGGGCATCTGACGTAATGTACTTGACGACTGGATATTATCAAAAATTATCACCTTAATTTGCATTTCTGTAGCTTTCTATTGGTCAGAATCTTCTATGAATGAAATAATCAGTAGTAATTGCACAAGAGCTCTAAAATTCTATATTAATTTTAGAGATCGAGTTCAATTTGTTGCGATTATTTCATGAATAAAACTGTTCAACACTAAAATTTTATTGTAATTTATGTATGTAAGTACAAATTAGTACAATTAAACACACAGTTGTTATAAATATTAATTTGACGAAAAAGACTAAGTTTTCACTCTAATGGCATATAAAACAACATAATGCTATTCTACATCCCACCAGAATGAAAACAATGGGAACCTTCTCTGGTTACACCTCCTAGGCTTCTACAATTTGCAAGCCATACGGATGCTGAGACTAAGGAAGATGAGGGAATTCTACAATTTACAATTCACGTCCCATCTGCTCAGCGCGGTAAAGTTCCAACGAGAATGGTTCCGTTCATACTCCACACAGAGTAAATGTAAATCAAAAATGAATAACCATTTTCAATTTGGTTGCAAGACGAAAACACAGCCGAACCATTTGTTCGTTTTGCAACGAAATTGAAAATGGTTATTCATTTTTGATTAATTTGACGGGTGAAAGTCATCACTTTTATAATTTTTTAGAATGATATTCTAGTAATGTTTACATATCCATACCAGTGTGAATTTTACTACACTTAATTTGCCGTGTAATGACAAAAAAAGTAGGGCTGGCCGTAAAATATTTGCGAATTAAGTATGTACCGATGGCCTTAACGTAAAAAGTGAAATTATGTATAGCCTTATATCATTAGCTACAATCTGTAAAAGTTTCAAGTTTCTTCATTGTAAAAAACAAGAGAATTTAAGCATTTTCCGTTAAAATCGTTTTTTTATTTAAACAATTAATAAACATAAAAAAATTTATTGACTATTAGTATATTGTTCCCGCGAATGCATAAATATGTCTGCAAATTTTGAGTGATTTGCATTAAAGAAAAGGCAGTCAAATTAACGTCCAAAGAGTTGACCCAAACGATTGAACTAAAGAAAAGCGTTTAATTAATATGCCAAAACGAATTCTAATGTTAATTGTAGCACAAAACGTCTCTACCGGTGGGTTTTCTAAGACTACGATAAAAACACGAATTTTTTGAATTCGAGTTTTGGTTGAAGTTTTATTTCGTATCTTATTGAATTTTGACACGAATAAGCGCCGATTTTTATATAAACAAATATATGAGCGTTCAAAATTTGAAACTTTATTGTTTATTTGTAACGTAAACGTAAACGTAAACAATTAAGTAACGTAAAAAGTTAAATTATCTATAGTTGATATAATTAGCTACAATCCGTAAAAGTTTCAAGTTTTAGTTTCTACATTGTAAAAAATAAGAGAATTTAAGCGTTTTCCATTAAAATCGTTTTTTTATTTAAACAATTAATAAACATAAAAGAAATTGTTTTATTGACTATTCGTGTAAATATTGTCTCCGCGAATACATATATCTGCAAATTTTCAATCATTTGCATTGAAAAAAGGGCAGTCAAATTAACGTCTTTGGCGCAAACTATTGAACTAAATAAAAGCGTTTAATAATGTACTAAAAAATAGATGATAAAAAAATAAATGTTACCGAACTGCAAACGTGTGACATCTGTACGTCATTGCTAAAACTACGTTGCCGGAAGCCAACAGCTAACAGAAATCATTTTGTGTTAGAATCGATCATCCTTGTATGTTTGGCAACAGAGGACGCTAGCAGCAAAAGTATTGATTTTTATTGCTGGTAATTCAGTTAACTAGTTACTAAAAATGAATTAGGGAATCCAACGATCTGTCAAACTATTCCAATATGTCTGGCGATTGGCATGCAATACATTGAAGGCATATGATAGTGTCCATGTAAGTATTGCTAAATACTTCTGTGACATAGTAACAAATATTGCTTACGTCAATAAACTTTAATAAGTAGTTAAAAAGTTTTAACTAAGTAATTTGGAAGATTGAAGAAAGCTAGGTTAACAAATGTTTTATAAGTTTAATAAAAAATAATATTGAGCATCCCTAAAATAGATTTTAGGTAAAATCATCGGGGTAATATATATTTTATTATTTTAGGTACTTAGTAATACCACATTGTATCTTAAATTTGAAATTTTAATTTAAATAAAGTATCCAATAAAATCGCTTGTGTGCAGTGTTGCCAGAGAAATTTTTGTAAATGCACCGGAATGACTGGAATAGTGACACAAAGTACTAAACCAACACATTTTGTACAAAAACTTAAAAAAACGTCGTTTAATATTATTTGAAGCAAATTTCTTATGTCACAAAATTTTAGGTTTTTACTTTAGGAGACTTTAGTATCCAGTACCGGCGCTAGGGTATAAGGCGCCCGCCTGAGAAACTAGCATAGGCGCCCTTCGGATTCTTTTAATTTAGTATTTTGTGCAGTACCAGCAGAAAAAAACTCATTTTGGCGCCCCCTAAACAGGGGCGCCCGCCTGCAGTGCATCCCTTGCAGGCCCGTTATCGCCGGCCCTGTTAGTATCAAAAGTTTGGTTGTTAATTGTATCAAATTGGTACAATTTTAACAACTCTGGCAACGCTGAATTGCCTGCCATACGTCCTGTCATTAAAAATCACGTGGTTTGGATTGCCTAATTACCAGCAATAAAAATCGGGTCGCGGATGTTTCCCCAACTGTCATCAATACGACTAACTTCACGCGTAACTTTGATACGAGAATTATAGAAAAAATATGCATTGAAATCCAGATCCCGTAATTTTTTAAGCGTTATAAAGTGAGTACAAAGATATAGGTACATATTTATTTCTTTGTAATTAAAGCTTCAATTTACCGTACACTTCTCGTAGACTCTGCCGATAAGGTAGAGTCGAGTTGGGGAAAAGTCCGCACCCCACTAAAATGAATAGATTATAGTTTAAATTTTTCTTTATAAGAAGTAATAATGTTATAACTGTACGTAAATTTATTTTTCTTCTTTTCTTTAGACATAGGTACTCCTTGTTGTTTAACGTAGCCGCTTATTCCTTTGGAATATACATATTATTATAATCATTAAATCTTTTTTTGTCAACGAATGTTTCTTCTTCTAGTTGATGTCTTAATAGGCAAAATTGTAGTTTATTTTCAGTATAGGAGACACATTCAATTGAAACACAATTTTGGAAAAAAAATTTTGACGAATAATATCTAAGTACAAAAAATAAGTAGGTAGGTGAGACCAGGGCAAAACGAGACTCGGGCAGAACGGGAAATGCATCGATAACTTATAGTCTTCATAATACAGTGGAACCCCGATAAGTCGGGCCCCGATAACCCGGAAGTCCGGCTAACCCGGACCGATTTTCATCAAATAAACATTTTGATTTTCAATATTTTGTATTTTGACAACGACCCGATTTGGGCGTCGCGAAACGGTAATAAAATTATTTTTCAATTTAATTGTGGCTTATTTCCCATCAAAATAGTTAACTATCAGACAAACCTTTCAACAATAAAAATGTATGTAATATAATATTTGAGAGATAATGTGTATGTGTGTAATTTGAACTATACGATATTAAAAATGACTCATAGCACACGCCGCAGAAACAACAGCCACCTGTCTGTAGTACCTATTCCTTTTTATTTCAAACTGTCTTAGCATTGTTTAGGAAAGACTATTTAAAAAATTCTTTTATAAACAATGGTCTTTAGTTTTCACTGTTCTTAAATAACATTACATCGTTGTGACTGTATTGTGTGTCTTGTATTGTTCGCTTCCGTTTGCTTACGTTTGTGTTTGGTGTTTTTTTTTAGTAATTTTAATGAGTAGGTACTGTGCATATTTATAAATATATTTCATGTTATTTCAATTCTAACGGAGTTTATCTGTAAGTATACCGTATTTTATTAATTTTTACCATATTCTCCGGCTATCTCGGATTTTCGATAACCCGGATCGGCCGCGGTCCCGATTAATCCGAGTTATCGAGGTTCCACTGTATTGGCAATAGCACCATTCGAACGAACGTGGGTTTACTCACTTCTGTCACTAAAAAGAAACTTCTAGTCACTTAGTATGCTTCTTTCCAGACATAAAAACCGTTTTCATTTGTTTTGCTAAAAATTTTGGTGATATTTATAGAAGTGCTATAAGGTGAGTAAGCAAGTTTTATCACGTTTTTCATTCAAATATGATATATTCTTACTGAATTTTAGTATTGCGTGCTGTGAACCGTTTTATATCTCTTACATTAGAAATTACTGATTGTATTTGAAATGTTATCTGTTGGGGCAAGATGGGATATTATCCCATCTTTTCCCGCTCTCCTAAATTTCCGATACTTTACAGCATTTAAACTTTTAAGAAAAATCTGATTAAAACTGACACTAATAAAAAAAGTCAAATAAAACTAAAGAAGAAAACGAGATGGACACTGACTCATCAAAAGATGATAAAGATTGTGGTTGCACCTGCTGTGGATACTTATATTTGCAGTCAACTGAAGGATGGGTAGTGTGTAGTGTCTGCCATGGATGGGCTCATAATTCCTGCATAGATGTTGAGGAAGAAAACGAAGGTGCTCATATTTATGAGCTCTGCCAGCCTGACTAAAATACATTCCCATCTTGCCCCGTAGCATTTTCCATTTTGCCCCGTAACTGGGGCAAAATGGGAATTTCGGACTGAAAGTTAAGTTCTTTATAACCAAATAACTAAGCAATTTGAATTATAACTAAAGTAAGTTATGTGATGTTTAGTAACAAGTGATCCTGTCTGACTTTGTTATTTTTTAATATGTACACAGTTCAGTTTTCTTTCTATGATTTTTTCTTTCTTAAGTATCCCGTTCTGCCCCGGTCTCCCCTGCCTACCCTTAAAATTGAGTCATGAATCATATCTGTATCCCATTGTTTCACCAACCGATGTTACTTGCTTAAAGAAGTCTTTTATCTTTTGCATATTCCTGTAATTTGATCGATCCTTCTTTTTGAGGATCTTTTTCGTGATCTTCATCCTTCCACCTTTCCTTGTATAATGAGTCTTTCCATGTTTTCTGTGTTTGTTCTCACAAGACGTCCAAAGGATTTTGATCAATTGATGTTGGAGATGAACGTTACTGGAAAGTCATTGGCTAATTTTTAGCTCTCTTAAAATTGAATTATTATTTGTCCTACGCTCGGAAGTTAGTAGGGTTAGGAAGAAAGGCAATTAAAATATTCTAATTTTTTTATTTATTTATTTTAACCCAGACATTAATACAATGCAAGTACATCGATCATCGATTTCTATAAAATAGTAAAATAATGTTGTACTTTCAACCCTACACCTTAAACGATATTCTAACTTATTACTTTTGATGAATCAATACAGAGTAGGTACTTAATTATCTAATAGGTATAATATATACAAACATATATCTTTTGATCCCATCAAGGGTAGCGCAGTTAACATATATCTCTAGTGTAAGTTTTAAATACACAAAGGCTAAGATTTACTAAATTTACCCCATTTGAAATCGGTTAACAGCATTTTTATGTCCCTACTATAGTTAAAATAGATATTTTTCATTTGTAAAACAATTCAACTGTTTCATTTTAGGTTTCTGTAGATTAGAGGGTTAAAGTTAGATCAAAAATATAAATGTAAACATTTAGGTATTCTAATAACTACGTATTGCTTAATCGTAAGTATCTACTTAAAGTAGGTACACAGATAAAAGGCACAACGCTTTTCGCCGAATCTTTGAAAGAATTGACGGAGCTGTTAGATCGAGCGAGTCTGTAAGCAGGGGCTGTCCATAAATAAATCAAAAACAAAGGTTATGATCATAAATAGAAGAAATTACAAATTACAACCAGGCAGACCTTGTCAAAATCAATGACATCACAGTGGTAAATTAAGTTGTGTGTCTGGGCACCCTCATATCTAATTTCGGAGGATAAATAAAAGAACCAAAGAAATAAAAAGAAGGTCAGGTATGGCTAAGGGAGCAATGACAAAACTCACCAAAAGATGGAAAAACCACATCACCATGGATACAGAAATAAGGCTTGCAAACACAATGGTGTTCTCGATGTTTCTATATGAATCTGAATGCTGGTCTTTTGAGGAAGTTGATAAACGCACTATAGACGCATTTGAACTGTTTTGCTGTCAAAGAATGTTGCCAATATCCTGGACCGCAAGAAGAATCAACGAGTATATTCTTAGTCAGCTGCACATGACACGTAGGCTTCGAAACATTGTGACCTAAAAGACCTCGGCTTCCTCTGGTCATGTGGTGGCTGTCAAGCTGGCATTGCAGGGAATGGTGCAAGGAGCGAGAGCCCCGGGTTGATCACCAACAAGGTAGGTGGACCATATTACAAAAGAGGTCGAGCTCCGCTAAACCTTTGCTTCAGAGTTCCAGAGGATGGAGAAAAAGATGGGGGCAGTTTAAGAGAAATCATTGAAAATTCATGGCGGCACTATTTCCGGATCGAACGACCAACTAGGAAGAAAGAGTACTTAAAACAAGTTTACACCAGTGGTACAAGCATATTTCATCATCGATCTTCTAGCACTGGACATCGGTATGTCATAAGTCGCTGCCAAAAGAGAACTTAGATGCTTTGCATCGAACATATCTTTTTTGAGATACTTTGCTTGTTATTATCTCCTTAAAAGCTTTACTATCTGATTTATTTTCACCATTAAGTATACCATTTTATCTGTTTTTGCCTCTCAATTAAAGGTAAGTTGACTAAGAATTTGGTTCTTATTGATCATTTTTCTGTTTTATTTATTGTCAACAAAGGTATCGAAATTAATTTTTACACATGTTTAAAATAAAACATATAAAAACATTTATTCACTTATTTATCGTGTAAAATGTCTAACAGTTTCACGTAATTTAAGATTTACTCACATTTAATAAAGATATACGTAATTTCAAAATTTTGAGACTCATAGAGTCCAAGACAGTTTACATATTTACCCTACTTTAACTCTCTATAAGTAATGTAGTGCAGTACAATATTTCGCCATAACTCTTCAAGTTCGGCAATGTACTACATAATACTTGAATTCTGAGTAATTTTTAGTTAAATTCAATATAACTGTATATACAAACCATATCGGTTATGGTCAGAATAATAAGCTTCCCTCTTTAATGGATAAGATGTCAACAGATCAGCACTAGAAACTTGGTTTGAGCTTCCAGTAAGCAAATTTGAAGGAATACCGTTCCATCAAATTTTCGTTTTTTCATTTCTGCGCTACGTTCTTACAAAACCTATCTTATTATCATTTCGTCATCTAAACTATCCAATTTCCTGCGCAACAACAAGTGTTCCTCCCTTATCAACTCAGCCAAAATCTGCATGGCCTTGTCGATTTGCTTCAAACCAACTTTACTGTATGAAGCTCTGACGTAGCTGCAGGCTGCTGTAGGATCCGCCATGTAGTTTTGTCCGGGAATGAAGGTGATGTGTTTCTTTAGGCCTCTGGTTAACAACATATCGTAGACATCAGATACACCAAGTACCTTGAACCAGATGAACATGCCGCCTGATGGTAGTTCCCATTCGCAGAGTCCTTTGAGATGTTTCTCCATGCATGAGACAGTGTAGTCACGCCTTACTCTGTAGAATGAAGCAACTCTTGAAAAGTAAGCAAGAAGACCACTGTTGCCCCATTTTTCAAACAGGTTTTGAAGAATGACCTGAAACAACATAGAAATTATTAGACAGAATTCTAAAAAACATGATTTATTTTTACATTTTTACGTGTGCTTATACATAGGTTTGGATCCTTTTAATATGTTTTTGCTAATAAACTTTAAATAATATTTAAATCTAAGTCTTCATAAGAATGGAAAATTTTGAGAAAACTCATTTCAATATTACTTTAATGCTAAGGTGTTTCCCTCTTATTTGCTTTCTGCTTTTATTGAAATTTTGTAACTAATGTACTATTGAATGGCTTTGGTCTCTACTGAATTAAATTTTTTTAAAATATAAAGTCAAAAATAGCAAACACACACTCTGGAAATTAGAACATTTCAGCCATATTACAAGACTTACAGTTTTATTAGATTAGATTCAAGGAAAAATCTCGGGAAAGAGAAATGTGTTCATTTCAGAGCTGCAGCTCCGTCCAATACAATTGTTCAGAGCACATTTAAGATTGCTGTGATGGTAGCGAACCTCCGATAGGAGACAGTACTGCAAAAAGAATACCTGATATTGAAAAGAAAAATACAGAGAAACGGATCAGACGAGGATCTCTAGGGGGTCAATTCTCAATTTTCATCGTTTAGGAAATGTCTCATGCAGTGACTAAATTGTTTCACAAGTTGTATGGCATGTCGCACCTTCTTGTTGCGACCACATTAGTCCATATTCATATCATCCCATTTAGGCAGCAGCTCTTATAATATTTCGATATCGTATAAATGAACACCAGTAACAGTCATTGCATGACAAGCCTCATTTTCAAAGTATGGTCCAATGATGTGTCCAGCCCAAAATCTGTTCCAAGCAGTTCCAGTTTATAGATGCATTTATTTTAATAGTCATATCTGGGTTCGCAGAACTCCAAGTGGGGCAACTTTGACGATTAAATCCATCAAGGTGAAAATGAGCTTATCGCTTATGAAGATTTTGCTCGAAAAATCTGCTTCCTTTCTTTATGTTCAATGATACATTCAATAAACTTTCTTCGCTGTACATGGTCATTAGGCTTCAGTTCTTGTGTCATTTGGACTTTGTTAGCATAGAGATACAGATCGTCAATGAGTATATATGATGTAGAGAGCTTCTTGAAATTTATAATTATTCTTGTCCACTACGCCGAACTGATTTTCCTAGACTCTCACCGTCACTCTCACGCACTGCTTCGATATTGATATCTGAGCAGCTTGTTTTTGGACGACCATCACCGTTGCCGAAGTAAAATCAATATTGCGACCATATTTTATTACAAAATTCATCCAAATTCATTCCAATATTTTGATCAAAGTTATTCATGAATTTTTGGGACACCTTTCATAAGATCCCCTGAGACTTTGGGAGTGAGTTTAGCAGTTATGACACCTTGCTATTACTTATACAACCAATAGTGTAGCACATTGCAATCACCGCTTCATAAGAGCAGATAATATTATTGTAGTATGATTATGTAGGTACATAAGCTCAAACAGGCCATAGAGGCCCAAGGCTCCAATGGTTTTCGTCCATTTCTTCCTATTTTGTGCTAATTTTGTTCTTCCAGTGTTGTATTTCTAATAATGCCAAGTATTCTTTTACCGATTCCATCCATTTCCTTCGTGGTCGTCCTCTTTTCCTTTTTATGCTAGCTTCAGTATTTATTAATTCTTTGGGGACTCTTCCTTCCTGCTTTTTAGCTATGTGTTCGAGCTTTCTTTGAACTTCTTAGTCTTTGAACTTTCGCAATGTTTGAAGTTTTTTGTTGTCAATACATTTGCATTATTTCAATATTTTTTCTTCTTCTCCAGATATGACCATCTTTTATACCTCCATATTATTCTTGCTCCCATGCGTATCTTCCGCTCCCATCTATCTAGTTTCAGTTCTTGGTATTGTAGTATGATTACTGTACCTCATTATAGTATCGTTTTTTTAGATAATTTTTTTAAAATGTGTTATTTCATTCCACATAATTTTCAGCTTATCTTATTGTGAGCTATCAATTTAGCGACACAATTGACGGGGTCGTTGCTACTATATTGGTCAAAAATGAAACTTCTTACACCATAATGATCGAAGTGTTTAGATAATGGTAATAGAATTTAATAAAATTATTACAAACTGGTTTTATCTAGTTTTACTAATGGAACGTGTGACCTTTGCAAACAGCTTGCGCTGATAACTGCAATTATCATTTGTTGTAACTAGATTATTTGGTGGGTCAAACTGGTCCGATTAGAAAACTAATTATATATCAATTTACTAGCTTAATAAGTTAGACCGTTTTATCTAAGTAATTAAATCATCATCGGCAAATAATCGACATGACTTTACTAAAGAAAAACAAGATTTTTTCAAATGTAGACGTGGGAGCTAAGTTCATTGTGCAAATAATCAGTTTTTGAAAGATAAATTAGAATTTTTACACTAACTGGACATGTGTACGAAGCTTATGGTCCAGATAAGCAGATTTTAAATTATATTAATTAGCACAAATAGTATACAATGTAATCGTTTTTAATTTTCTAATAATTATATTTTTAAGAACTTAATTGATTAATTATAATAATTATATTTATAATCAGTCCTGATTTAAAAAAAAAAAAATTTCTGTTGTTTAAAATCAAATTGTATAACACATCATTAAAGACTAGGGGGGACCAAACAATTTTTTGTGTTTTCAACATAAATGATGGTATTCTTCAAATGCAATTTATTTCTTTTATCACATTTCAAGATTTTTTGAGCATCAGATCCTTTTACTTGCAAGTAAAGTTCAACATCTCAAGTAAAAACAGAAGCAAAAACAAAGAAGATAAAACGACAGAGAGGGGTTAGATAATAGATAAGGATATTCTGTCTTATCCAAGCTATTTATTTTAGCTCTAGAAAAAGATGTTTCAAGCTCTAGAATGGGCAAATTTGACCAAAGGGCTGATTTAAATAGAAGATATTTTAGCATGGATCGCGTTTGGAAGATTAAAAACAATATTAAAATCAAACTTATCAAATGCTGTCGATTAGTAGGTATTCTATATGGAAGTGAAACATAGGTTTTAACAACAACTAACAACATAATCCACAAACTACAAGTAATTCTGAGAGCTATGGAACGGAGAATACCCAACATTAACTTCAGCGATCGCAAATTCAATGACGAAATAAAATGATCAACAGTAACGGATATAATCCAAACTATTGTTATGTTGAAATGGGACTGGTCAGGACACATGAGAAGAATGTAAGGCAACCGTTGGACGAAGCGAACTGTTGAATGGAGACTAACAGCAAATAAGTGAATTAGAGGCAGACCTCAAATCAAATGGACTGATGATATCAAGGAATTGGTTGGTTACAAATGGATGCAAAAAATAACGAATGAATGCAAAAAGTAACGAACATAAATGAATGGGCACATCTAAGGGAGGCTTACAACCTACGATGGATGGAATACCAGTTAATGATAATGTCCTTCTACAATTTTATTAGTACATATTTAGATTGCCATTATAATTTGAGGTATAATATATCGTAAATAAACTGCTCGTCAAAAGTTAGGGATATAGAAAATTCTGCTGAACTTTTATAGTAGATTTTTTCGTGAACAGGTTAACGGATTCCGCTATTTTTTTATTATTTTAGACTTTTCTTTAGTATTTACACAGTTATGCAAAGGTTTACTCAAACTATTTTTTTGTACTTATACCGGGCGGAAGAAAAGAAATGTTTTTCTTATGTTAGTTTTGAGACGCCCTGTAGGGAGGACGAGGTATAAATGGGAATATATATCGAAATTGTATTGTAGTCTTACGATTTGTGAACAGTTTGATTTTTGAATGTCCCTGATATCTTTAGAAATAAAAAAAATAGACGGTTTTGTAATTCAACATGTGTTTTAACCGAAACAAAAGTTTGAGACACCTTGTAGGGAGAAAAAGGTGAGTATACCTCTATATTTTGTTGTATTCTCATATTTTGTGAATATTTTATTTTTTTAATTTCTCTGATATCTTTAATAACAAAGAAACTAGACGATATTACTCTTTACTATATGTTTTAACTGACGACATGCGTCACATCACACATGTGAAACATAGAAAAACTAGTAAAGAGTAATACCGTCTAGTTTCTTTGTTATTAAAGATATCAGCGAAATTAAAAAAATGAAATATTCAAAAAATATGAGACTACAACATAATATCGGGGTACACTCACCTTTGTGCCTTTTTCTCCCTACAAGGTGTCTCAAACTTTTGTTTCGGTTAAAACAGATGTTAAATTACAAAACCGTCTATTTTTTTTTGTTTCTAAAGATATCAGGGACATTCAAACAACAGCATGTTCATAAAACATAAGACTACAATATTATTCTGATGTATACTCACATTTATACCTCGTTCTCCCTACAGGGTGTCTCAAACTTAACACAAGAAAAACATATTTTTTTCTTCCACCCGGTATAAGTACAAAAAATAAGTTTTAGTAAACCTTTGCACAACTGTGTAAATACTAAAGAAAAGGCTAAAATAAAAAAAAATAGCGGAATCCGTCTGTTCGCGAAAAAATCAACTATGAAAATCAGCAGAATTTTCTATATCCCTAACTTTTGACGAGCAGTTTATCTTTCTAAATTGATTGTATAATGTTTAAAGTTTGAACTAAGATTTACTTTTCGTTGCCAATATCTACGTGTTATCAGTTGACCAATAGGAACTTAATCTATATTTGGGATCAAATACCAAAGAGACACAACCTACCTGTGAAAGCACACTGGAGTGAAGGATGCAGCTTGAAATGTGTATCTCTATATTTTGGATCAACCTCTTTGGTCCAGTGACCCAACCCAGTCTGAGTCCGGAGCTAAGGACTTTTGACATGGAATCTAGTCGGATAACTCTTCCTTCAGTATCAAGGCTTAAAAATGAGACAGGTTGCTCATCCAGGAAATGTAAGAAGTAGTAAGCATCGTCTTCGAGAATAAGAATGTTGTATTTACAGCAAATTCGGTATATTTCTTTTTTTCTTTCCGTCGGTATTGTTCTTCCAGATGGGTTTGATGCTGTAAATAAAGATACTCTTAAGCTTGTGAGAAATATTTATATATAGTTAATATTTAACTTTATTAACATTTATAATATACCTTGGAATTACACTGTTTAGCTATGGAGACCTGGAGAAAGAAGTAAGAATAAAAGAAGTGAATAAAGTATATTAATCTTTCAGTCTTTCAACTAAAGAGGTAAGAGATCAAGAACCAAAAGCAAATAGACTGACAGGAACAGCATTCTTGGAACAATGATTAACTCCACAAATTACTACTTTCATGAAATCAAAATCAGACTAGAAAAGGGTAGAGCAAATTTCAATAATATGAGAAGAACGTTCTGCACAAGAGATCTAAAGTTGGAGCTGAGTGTAAAGTTAGGTTGAAGAGGTTCTATGTTTTCTCGACTTTGTTTTATGGAATGGAAGCTTGAATCTTGAATGTATGTAAATTCATTAAAAGATCTGGAGTCATTCGAGTTGTAGATGTATAGAAGAATCAAAATGTAAAAATGATAAAAGTGAATGTAAAAATTTTGTGGACTGAACATGTCTAAAAACAAAGAATTTCTGAAAAGGATGAATAAAGAAATAGAAATTTTGAATACAATCAAAACAAGAAAATTGGAATATTTCGCATATGGAGATACAACTTGCTCCAAACTGATTATGCAGGGAAAGATCCATGGAAAGAGAAAACATTTTGTAGTATTAGAGAGTATAAAAGTTTGACTGTTGTTAATAATATAATACAAATTACTTCTACTTTCTGATCCTCTTTCTAATCTAAATCCTCGAATGGCAACCAAGAGGAAATCGCAGACCAGGAAGACCTAGAAGAAGCTGTAGAGAAGGAGTTGATAGGGGACAGAGAACACGAGAACGATCTATGGAATGACAGAAAGAGATGGAGATTGGAAATCGGAAGACGTCGAAGCACGTTGTAAACCGATATTTTATAGGTATATTATATACTTCTACTTTCTAGAGTGATATATATTAATTTCAAGTTTAAATTACCTGTTGGGTTTAAATAGATAATTTTTGGCATTTTCCCTCCCCCTTCTTCTGTGTACTTTTTGCAGTTTTCCAAGGCATCGATGAGTTTTTGCGGAACGATTCCAAATTCATCTTCGTCAATTCCAATAACGTTAACATTCAGAGGTTTAATCTAGAAAGAAGAGATAACGTTGATTAAGATTAAAATAATATTGCAAAAATTTTCTTAAATTATAGACACTACAGACTAATTATTTTATAGCTTATTGAATGATTTTGAGTTATAGTCTATAACAACTACTATTAGTACTTACGATGGCCTCCGTTCCAGCATAATAAGGATTTTGCACCAGCATACTATCATTTTCCTCCAAAACCATCTCCAGAACACGACTCATTCCATCTTGGGATCCGTTAGTTATCAGAGTTTCATATTTTTGCCAACCAGGAGGGTTATGTACATCTTGAGTAAAGGTCTTGACCGATTTCACCAACGCTGGATAGCCTTGGGTTGGAATGTATTGCAGAGCGGAAGCTAATTCTTGGCCGACAATGTCAAACTTCGATCCATCTTTTAGGTTTACAGTAATAGACTCAAACGGAAAAGTGATTTCATTTGGAACTCCTTCGGCGAGTGATATTTGTTCCTTGGGGCCACCATATTGCCGTTTAGCTGGAAATAAATTATTTGTTATTACTATGATATCGATCCTTCAATAATAGGCAACTACTAATATTAATACCATATTATACTATAGAGCCAATGTTGTCTTGCTAGTGTAGGTACACACAAAAATTATTAAAATACATTCAACAAAATTAACAAAGAACCATTCTTGGTGCATCCAATAAAACCAAAAGAATGAAACAAAATATTTGTTTTAAGGATTGGTTGGAAGAATGGTATTAAATTTGTAAAAATGACGACTACAAAATAGCATCAAAATATTTACTCTGTCAGTTTCAAGTCAACAAACAATTGAATAAGGAAAAAGTTTATTTGAACATAGTTTTCGAAATATAGTTTGTTTCAGGGTAAAAGGTAGTCTTGGACCCAAGCTAATCCTGCAAGGAAAAATATTTGGAAAGCTAGGACCACGAGAAAGAAGAACAACCTGGTTAAAGAACACAACATCTGTGCATCGTTTTTGCGCTGTTGTAGATAAACCATGATGATCGCCAACATTCGTCACCGATAGGCACATCAAGGAGAGGGGCCCAAGCAATAAGTATAAGACAAAAAACTTTTGGTCTAACACGTTAAATTATACGAAATTTTAAAAATAATAATGCAATGTGAAATATTGAAGATTTTCAAGCCTTTTTATTGTTTGTTTGTTTGTAAATTAATTTGTTTTCTTTGTTACTATCATATATTTAGTCTGTTTTGTATTAATTCTTAATCCATATTTTTCACAGAAACTGCTTGTCTTGTTTAGTAATATTTGGAGTTGTTCAGTGGAGCTTGCCATAATCACGCTGTCATCTGCATATCTTATGTTGTTAATAGTTCTCCCGTTAATTATTATTCCTTCATTTTTAGATAGTATTGCTTGTTCAAAAATTAATGTGAATTTCTGAACTAAGTTCGTTATCTATTACAATTTATGCTCTTTGATTTAAGTATATATCAACAAAAACCAAGATGACAATATACAAAACGTTATATAGAGCTATGGTGACATCCGGAGCTAAAAACTGGATCTTAACCTTCCGATGACCAACCTTTTTTTGGTACACGGATGACCAACGGGGGTCAAAAATGACCCCCAGTCAAAAATAACAATTGACAAAAAAATTAAGTTGTTTTAAGAAATGAAATAATGTATTCGTGATTTTAATGTTAGTATTGTATCAATAAATTATAAATAAACATTAGTAAAACATACCTATTTTAATTACAACTGAACAAAAACAGAAATGATCATTCTAAACATAGAACTAAAGAAATTTTAAAATATACACTAATTTACATCGCCACAGGTGCAACAGACAAATTTTTTTTTTCAATATTGGAATGTTGACGGTATTTACTTGATATAATATAAAATTGGAACATGGAAGGCAAGGGAGTTCGTCTTTGACCCCAAATTCAGAAAAAAAATTTTACGTAAAATAAAGAGAATTTTTTTTAGGGCAAAATATGAGGGTATCTAGAATGATATTAAAGACAAATAATAAAATAATGAGTTTAAAATTGAAAATATTTCTGAATTTATTAAATAAAAACATACATTGGGGTCAAAATTTACCCCCTTGTTCATAACAGTAACCGACAAGTGAAAAGAGTGTAGGAATCAAAACCAATAGGGAAGAACAGAGGAGGACGACCCATTAAAGGATGGAATAGTGACATCTCCCAGATACTACCAAGTAAGAGTAAACCTTAGCAAGAAGCAACACAAATGACAACCAGTAGGAAAGAATGGAAAAAGTTCATTAAGAGCTAGACGCAATTCTCGACACCTTAAAAGAGGACTGATTAAGATTGATGGTGATGGCCCAACATCGAAAGGTATCAATGGGTCTACTGATTAAATAAGTAAGTGAAGCAAGTAAAGGTTTGATATTATTCTTAAGTTTCGTTTGTCTATATTTGTCTTTAGAATTTGGACTCTAGATTAATCAAATACAAATTGCCAAATAATATGCGTAGTTTGCTAATTGATTGTAGACACAATGAAATGTTTGTTTATTTTATTTCTAAAATAAAACAACTGTTCTTTTAAATTTCGCAAATGACTTGGCGACTTAAGATAGTACGGGACACCAAAACATTTACTATAATGAACTTCCGGCAAGATAAAGAGTATTTTTTAGTCATCTTGAACAATGTTTTCCGATAAAACTAAAGAAAAATAAATGATTATCAGTTAACATTTCTTAACGTTTGCGTAATTGTATCATATAAAAGTTCGTTATTGTTCGGAAACAATATGAAATTTTTAATTGTATTTAATATGCACAGTACCTAGAATAAAAAATATGCGAGGCGATCAACTCAGCTATTAATTGTTTTAAAATTTTTAATGGATCATGTATCGCTTAATCCAATTGGTACCTGATTTTTTCGATTATTTTATTCGTCGCTTTATTAAGACTTGATTGTGATAAATTTATCTTTTTTATGCACTGTCGTATTTAAGATTACTGATGAGTTCACCAGTGATTCTAACTCCAAAACCTTTATCTTGCAAAGCCTGTTTGAAAATTATATCCAAGATCTTAAATAACAGCGGGGATAGAGTGCATCCATGTGTGACTCCTCTTTGAATGTAACATAAGTGTCAGTTAATCTTCCATCGACTCGTAGGACTGCTTTTTGCTTCCAATACAAGTTTTCTATGATTCTCTATGAAAACTCTTTTCGTAATAGATGAAAGCGGCATAAATATCTTTACGTCGGTCGCGACATTTTTGGAGCAGTACATTTAAGCCAAAACGTACCTCACGTGTACTCAGAGCATTCCTAAATCCAAACTGAGTTTTAGCTAGGCTTTTCAAATAACTTCTTATTCTTTCATGAATTTGTTGAATTATTGAATTATATAATATCATGAACATAAAATGTAGAGCAGCTGTTTCATCCTGATTGTGCTATCCTCAATATTCAAACGGAATATGTACTAATCTGGCTTGTATATTGGTGCTCGTGTATA
The DNA here is from genome assembly GCF_917563875.1 of Diabrotica virgifera virgifera. Taxonomy (NCBI): domain Eukaryota; kingdom Metazoa; phylum Arthropoda; class Insecta; order Coleoptera; family Chrysomelidae; genus Diabrotica; species Diabrotica virgifera. The sequence continues at coordinate 205,749,595 of NC_065444.1, forward strand.
GTCCTAATACCCTATTTGCGTCAGACGAATTCCATTGGTCGGTTCTTCTTCCTTTGGTGCCTATTCATTTCGAATATTGGCGATCATTCTGGCTATAATTATTTTATTAACTGATCCTTTAAATAGATTAGTTGTTGTTGTGGAGAATCATTTCCTCACGTTCTTTAACCATGATACTCTTCTCCCAATTCCTCGCGGGAAGGAGGTAGATTGGTAGTGAATACTTATGATCGATAGAAAGGGATGGTAGATAGTGAGAGGCCAATATCGACATGCTTAACAGAAAAGAGAATATGAATGGCAAGGAATAGGCCGGGATAAAACAAAAGGAATTAAAAAGTAAGCAGGCCAGATCATTAAAGCCAAACCAAGAAGTTACCATGAAACTTATGCGTAAGTAGGTAGGTACATATATATTTAGATGCTTAGTGAAATTATTTACATAGATTCCTTCATTTAATATTATTGCTCTAAATGTACATTGTTTCATTCATGTGTATTGATTAATTTATTATAGCCTTTTGTTTATAAAAGTAAACAAAATAAAAAAATACAATAAAATGTTTAATTAACCCCCGCAGCATGAATATAAATATTTTAAAATTACACGTAAAAATATATTTTGCATGTCTTGCCATTGTCCCTTAATTTGTTATGTTAATAAATAATTAATAAATATTTTGTATTAAATTATCTGAATTCCTTAATTTTGTTTATTAAATTAAAAATGACGAATTATTATTAATTAAATCACAAAGTACGAGTGAATAATTGATATTTTATTTTAATGATATCCGTATCGTAAAACTTGCACTTATATAGTAAAAAAATAATACGTATTTTAACATAAACAAGTTCTTCAAAATGATTATGCGTAATATATTTTTAATTACTTATTAACTTTAATGTTAGGGAAATTCTTAATTCTAGTAAATTTTGATTACAAAACAAAAATAAGAATCTAGAATATAAAAAGAAGACAAATCACTAGCAATCAAAAAAATCTACCAAATTAATATATCTCAACAAAAAAGGAGGAACAAAAGAAGAATAGAGAACCACCATTTCTTCCACATTAACCACCTTATATATTAAAAAAATATACTATATTTATTTAAAATAGAAAGTAATACTTTTCAAGGTGTTATTCTACTAGCTCAGTGCAAACGGAAACCCCTTCATAACAAGCTGGAAACTTAACTTTAAATGAATGCATAAATCGATTTTGAATATGATATGCATCAATTGAGACCCACTTCTACAAACAGATGCCAGTCGACTCCCTCGAAAGATCAAATACCAAAAGTAGATTTTACCTTACTCAACTGCCCCAATCCCAAACATTCACACGATCCTTCTAAAATAAAAACAACAATTTCAGTCTACTACCTCCAGATATCCTGATTTCAAACTAATTTTTATTTACTAATGGCTCCACATCAGCAATGGTGTAGCGGCTGCATCTATTTTCGAAGACAGTACTTCTGCCACCTGCTAAGCAAAGGAGTGTAGCATATATACTGGAGAACTGCAAGCAATCTCCAACGCACTGAACCAAAGTACCAGCAGCGATTCAAAATTTCTTATCACATCAGATTCTTTGAGTAGGTACCTTAAATAGTGTCAAACAGACTCATACTAAATGAAAGAGATGCCATAGAATGCCCATGCCCAAAGACGTTGCAAAAACATAACATTCTTATGGGTACCATCCCATGTTGAGTTAATGAATAATAAAGCGGCTGATAAAACAGCAACAGAAACTGTCAGAGCCAAAAACACAAAAAAGATACGAGATGAGCAGACCAAGCTGGGTTATTAGCAAGAAACTCATATAGCCTATATAGCACAATGTATATAAAACCGAGGGTCTGCAAATAGATCAATCGATCAACGTTAAAAAGACGTACTACCCGATACTTAAGCAGTAAATTTTAGAATGCAATGAATGATATCTGAGTTCTACAAAATACATAAAATAAAATACTTTATTCAAAATATTCCTTCTGAGATAAACACATGTATGCCTTAAGATTCGCTATTATGTAGGTAAGTATCAGACAAGGTAAAAACTATCTGAGTTGTATTATTGAATAGTACTACATGAAAACGAATAATATATGTACTTATTAACAACAGGAAGCAAGAATACCAAACAACTCAAGATAAATGAATAAGGAGAAACTTAGAAATGCTTGAGGTAAATATAATAATAGACTAAAAGGAATACCAGGCATTAGTAGAAAAACAAAAATTAGAATAAACAACACATTGACCACAGAGATAAGAGGACTAACAGAGATGGAATTTTTAAGCAGATGTTATATAACCATAAGACAAGACTGAATTATTAATGCAGAGGTTAATAAATGTATGAGAACGAACTCCAATATCATCGATAATATCTTAATATCGAGGAAATAAAGAGTTTATTTTGGTACTGAATAACAAAAATTGCAGAATAAAGTTGACCAGTTAATGGAAAAAAGAAACCTGCAAGTCAGAGATCGGCAGAACAGAAAGCGCTGGATAAAATGATTAAAAGCAGAGATACAGTAAAATCTGTACAAATTCTGAGTAGTACTTAGCAGAAAAAAAAACATTGGAAAAAACGTGGATATAAATGATTGATTGTAGTAGCTAACGAAATAGTTGCAATACTAGACTAGTCATAAAACCGATATTGTTAAGATCATAAAATAATCAAGAAAATATTAAAGCATACAATTCTAAGTTTGCTTAAACTTAGTATATATTTAACTTTTGTAAGTATCAAGTGAATATTGGTAGTACTTAACCTCTAGTGACATTTCAAAATATACCATTAATTTAATCTTATTAATCTAATTAAATCAAAAATTCTTACAATATTAAATCATTCAGAATTATAAGGAGAAAGAAGTTTGATCACAGCAATCAATTCAAATTTTTACATCAGCCAATACTTTCATTTTTTTACAGGTCACATTTTTGATTTGATACCAAGTCTTAGTAGAAGCAGAACGATTAACGGTTTGACTATATTTTTATGGAATTTTATTATGTTATTAATGATTAAATAAACTATCAATAAATTAATCATAACAGACAAGAATTGGAATAGCTAACATTTGTCCAAAAAATCCAATAAACAATAGGTGACACAAGCATTTTGTTTTATTTTTTAATGAGCAAACAGTAAAACATACAATTAAAAAATTTTAATTACTAATTAAAAATTACTTACTTATTTCTCTTGTCAAAGCCGGTCTTCTTCTAGCCGATTTCGAGTTAATGAAGTAGGAATAGTCAATAATAGTCGACATTTTCGTATCTTCGATCTTCGTAATAAAAAACTTGAGTAAATCTCAAACACCACAACGGTAAAATACCAAAAGGGCAGGTAAAAATTCAGTAAAAGTGAACACGACAGAGCACTGAAACAGAATGTTGATGCGTCCACGCTGTTTCGTTTTTATATGATCGGTTTGCCGCGCTCAAAAGATGATGTAATTTCGATAGAAAACAACGATATGGTATTTCATTCATGTTTTTGTTTTTGATCTGCATCATAAAAACGGTATTTTTTAGATTTTGTAAACATTGATTACGGTGGCCGAAATTACAAGAAGAGATTTGTTAGTATAATCAGGAGCTTAAAGAGAGGAGGACTTTGAATTTAACACAAGTCATCCAACTGTCTTTCAATATTCAATATTTACGTAGAGGTTGAATATGTTTATTTCTTTTTGTTTATTTCATGTTACATAGAAAAATTTTTTAATTTTCTTATTAATGCTGGTGATCATCAGGAGATTAAAGAGAGGAGGACTTTAAATTAAACACAGGTCATCCACTGTCATTGAATATTCATTATTTACGTAAAGGTTGAATTTTTTTATTTTTTTCTGTTTATTTCATGCGACATAGAATATTTTTTGTTGTATTTTCTTATTAATGGTGATTACATTTCTTTTAACTAGGTTTTATTTTATTACTGACTTTTGACTCTATATTGGTCCATTTTTTTATCAAAATTCCTCAATTCTGCGCTTATGATTATAATAGTCTATTGATTAAGTACTTTACAAACGAACTACAACGTTAAAGGGGTTTTATTGTTTCATATGGCTAATGGACCCCCAAAATATGAAATAAACGCAGTGTAATACCATTTATTTAAAAGTGTGCGTTTTTGATAAAGGATAGAATTAGTCTATTTTCAGATTTTTATTTTTAACTCGAAATACAAGCACTTTTTGTACATGTAAGACTGTAAAAAATTGTTCAAAATTCAATTTTCTCTCCAAGCATCACCTTCTAGAATAAAAAATATTTCTTTTTCGAAAAAGACACGAAAAACTGTAATTTTTCTTAGCCGCATAATTTTTTCCATGGGTTATAGCGTGTTATAGGTACAGGCTTTTTTTCAAATAAAAAAAAATGATCCTTAATTTTCAAAATGATGTTTTGTTGAAGCCTTTAGAAATATAAATAATAATAGTACAGGAGATATGAATTTCCAAATTTCGCCACGCATACCTACCATTTTTCATTCTATTTTTACACAAACATTTTCGTAGGTACCTATACCTTTCTAGGTAGATGGTACTTTTATTAAAAAGAAAAATTAATTACCTTTAAAATGGTCTATTATAGAAGATTATAGGACTAGTTTTGAGCAACGTATGTTTGTTCGTCCTTCAGTTAGATTTCTACTTTCAACGACTTTTGCTAATGTTGCTAACTATTTTAAAAATTTTTTAGTTTAATTTTTTTCTTGTACATTTAGAGGTATGTACGCATTACTAAATAGAAAAGAAGGCTTATTTTTTGTACTTCACAATAGTCTATTGTAAGATATTCGATTATTGTAAGTTACCGTTAGTCCTCGAATCTTTTACAATAGACCATAATACAACAAGTAAACGTTCTTTTTTATTTAGCAATGTATATACGTTAATATACAAGGAACGAGATTTATATGAGAAATTTAAAAAAAGCCGTAAAAGTTAGTAAAAATTATTTAATGAAAAGTAGAAAACTTTGAAGAACCATATCTTGCTTCAAATTCGTTAGTACTTTATACAATAGACCATTTTAAAGGTACCTAGCTAATTCATTTTTCTTTCTACTAATTGTAGCATTGTATATACCAAATAGAATGCTTGCGAGAATATAGAATAAAGAATATAGAATATAGAATATAGAATATAGAATATAGAATATAGAATATAGAATATAGAATATAGAATATAGAATATAGAATATAGAATATAGAATATAGAATATAGAATATAGAATATAGAATATAGAATATAGAATATAGAATATAGAATATAGAATATAGAATATAGAATATAGAATATAGAATATAGAATATAGAATATAGAATATAGAATATAGAATATAGAATATAGAATATAGAATAGAATGCTTGCGAGAAACTAGGGAATATGGCCCAAGTATGGTGAGTTGTGAAATTTGAAAATTCTATCTGGGATACTATGAATCCTAAAAACTTCTACCAAACGTCATTTTTAAGTGGAAGGATAAAAGTGTTTTTTCTGTGAAGTAATGCCTATACCTATAAATCCGCAAAAAAAGTTATGGGACAAATAATTGCGTTCTGTTTTTTTTTGTATTTGCTTCAGATTTTGAATATATTATATTTTTTTAAAATAATTATTTTTGACGTTACAAGATGATATTTCTTGTTTTAACCCTTAAGTACTAACATGTTAAATCAATGACGTAAACACTAGCCAACCGCTTGACAGAGGGGTTTCACATTTTAGTGGTAATTTTTGTTTTTGTTAAATATTTTAATGCAATAAAATATCTCGATGACTTACTGAAAGTATTGATTATCTAAAAAACACAGCAATTAATCTAGTTTTTCCGTATTTATTAAAATGAAAAACATTATAAAAAGAATGGAAAGATTGTTTGTGTACCTTTTTACTCCTGAAAAAAGTGTGATAAAAATTAAACAAATTAAAGAATCTTAATAAAAATTTATAATAAAGAATTTATAATATAAAAAACCAAATAGGAGGAAAAGGGACACCTTAGATTACAGTGGAACCGAAATAAAAATAGCAATGGAAAAAAGAGACCCCATTGAAGAAGATATATAGAACAAGAAGAAATGGCTGTTAGGATGTAAACGGCAAACAGAGTATAGAGTATGCGGTGTGTAAAGCCACGGATAACTAAGTAACCCATTTTTCAATTCTGCTTAGCTTACTATTTAGATAATCTAATACTTCATCTGGTTTCTTTCGATTTTTTTCTTTGTCATCTGCCATTGTATATTAATACCATTAAAGTCACAAAACATATTTTTTTAAATCTTAGTATAATCTTAATGCGATTTTATCTGTAATAAAATTACAAATTATAAAGTTAATGTGTTACGTAAATATTATATTATTATTTAATATACCTATAGATTAGAACTCATATAAAACTTTTTTTAAAATTTCGTCAGATTTTTCAATACTATTCTGCCTGCATTTTGATTTGTTAATGTGACATTATTACCAGAGAACAAGGACCACATGTGGTCCTTGTTCTCTGGCATTACTCCACCCTGAGAGACGAAGATAAGATAAAGATGCTGGGAGGATCAAAACGAATTTTCGGTTTGTACTGAAGGCTTATGCTTATTGTTGATGATGCAATAACCGACTATAATGACATAAAAATTAGTATGCACCGCGGGCAATATTTTATTAGCCGCATATGGCCGAGACGACTCACAAACCGTCAGATTCGAGTCCGTTATTTTTGGAAGCGTTCAGGGCATAAATATCTTCTTTTTAACACCTTAACAGCCGATCCAGTCTGAGTAAATTTTCTCCCAGAGCAGAGCCGCTTACTTTTGTTGATACATAGACGTTTATTTATTAGTTGGTCGAGAAGTTCTAATAGTCAATTAGTATTTTTAAACTAAATGCACATAAACTACAACAAGGGTTGTCTAGAAAGTTATGTAACTCTCTATTACGACACAATATTGTCTAGCATATATCTTTGTCCTATATATAGTGTTTTCAAAAAACTGTTTGTTTTGTTTTTTTGTGAGGGACAATAATATATTATTAAGTTGTGCCTCCTGATGAGAGACTAATAAGTTTTGAAACCGGTAGAGGTGCTTGCTGCACTCTTTGATTGAACTAGAATAATGATGCGGCTGTGGTTTCGTGTTGCAACGAAATTGAAAATGGTTATTCATTTTTGATTTACATGTTTACTCTGATTGGAGTACGAAGGGAAACATTCTCGTTGGGACGTGAATTATAAATTGTAAAATTCCCTCATCTTCCTTAGTCTCAGCATCCGTTATGGTTTGCCAATTGTAGAAGCTTCGGAGGTGTTACCAGAGAAGGTTCCGATTGTTTTCAATCTGGTAAAATATAGAGTAACATTTTTGGATGTTGTTTTATGTACTACTAGATTGAAAACTTAGTATTTTGTTAGCAGTTGCCGCTAGGGCATCCCTGCCATTTCGTTCGTTGCAATCCGTGACTGCACGCCAGGGTTTGTCCTGGTTGGGTCAGAGAGAGCAGCATATGTGCCTCCTGATGAGTGACTAATAAGTTTCGAAACCGGTAGAGGTGCTTGCTGCCTTGCTGCACTCTCCAATTGAACTAGAATAATGATGCGACTGTGGTTTCGTGTTGCAACGAAATTGAAAATGGCTATTCATTTTTGATATTATTAAGTTATTTATACTTACTTTAAAGCATAATTAAAAGAACTGGAATGGAAACAAAAAGGTATTAACATTCATTGATGGACGCAACTTAAATTACTTGCGATTTGCCGATAATATTGTACTAATTAGCACTTGTGCACAAGAATTACAAGAAATGTTAATATACTTAAAACAAAGATCGGAGAGAGTAGGAGGAATTAAAAAAAATATTGAGAAAACTAAGGTGATCATGTTATCTGAAAAAGTAGAAATGAAGAAGAATATGTGTACTTGGGACATGAAATAAAACACGGCGAAGAAAATCAAACTGCACAAATAACCAGAAGGATAAGCATGCATGACTTGGATGGCAGTAGGTAATCAAGCTTTATTATAAAAGATCCAAAAATCTTAGTTCATTTAAAACGAATGGTTTTTGACACCTGTGTTCTTCCTGCCATGACTTATGTAATGGAGACCATGACACTTACTAACCAATCTTTCAATAGACTTGGAACAACTCAAGGAAAACACAAGCGGAGGCCTATGCTTAGGTCTGGACCAGATATCGCTGCTAAAGTAAAATATTTTGTATATGCTACTAGGGGTCGTCAACTTCTTGAAAACTTCAAGATCTTGTCTTGATCTTGTCTTGATTTCAAGACAAGATCAAGACAAGAAGTAAGTTTAGATTTCAAGACAAGACAAGAAATTTTATGTCAATAACCAAGATTTCTTGTCAAGAAATCAAGAAATCTTCAAATATCTTGACTACCTAATAATAAAAACTAGATTTTATTTTAAATAACAAATTTAGCACATTTTTAAATCGGAATTGATAAGATATGAATTAAGGCAGATAAAACTTCTTATGGAGTCGACTCCTAGCTGATTTTTTGGCTTTGTTATTGTTAAAGTTGCTGTTGAAAATAGCCTTTCCGCAGGTACAGATGTTGCTGGCGTTCCGAGAAAATCCTTGGCCATTTTCGATAATGACGGGTAGATATTTTCGTGTCTTCTCCACCAATCAAGTATGTATATTCTCAGAATCTTCTGACCTAGGCTCATTTAAGTATTTTTCAATTGCATACTTCCAAGATTGTAAGTTACCTTTATCAGCTTTCTTAAATAAAATAGGTAAGTAATATCTAAATCAAATCCGTTATCTTCTTTTTTCACATTAAGTACTGACTCTGGTATTGGATGATTCTGGGATTTATTAAAGTAGTTAGCTTTAAATATTTGTTCACATTTTTGTACTGCCTCTGATTATAGAAGCTTTTCCCAAGATGAAGAAGAAAATCCCTCTATTTTATGGCGAGGATTCAAAATAACAATAATACAGTATATCCAATTAGTTTTGTTATAGTGTTTCATTATTTTATCTCTCGCAGCTTGAATGCAGTAAATTAATTGCTCATCGGAAGCGTTTCTATCAATTTTATTATTAAGTTCATAAGCCCATGTTTCCAGTTTGTCTGAAAGTAAATTTACTTCAATTAAAACCAATGGGAGTGTGCAATATTTTTTCCTTTCGAGAATTGAAGAAAGTGTTTTAAACCTTCTGAGATACTGACAAAATTTACTGATCAGAACCAGTCTTTATCTAACATTTTCCAATTATTTACATTTTGGTTGTCACAAAATATAGTTCTAAGCATTTTTTACACTTAAGCCCCATGTTAGCATCTCGAAAGTTGAATGCCATCTTGTAGGCGGTTTACTGTAAAGAGGCCGAAATGATTAGACCGAAAAGCACTTTACCGAAACCTTACAAGTCCGAACAGTAGGAGACCGAAAAGAATTAGGTACATAATACAGGGTGCTCAAACAGGATTGTAATCTGAGCAAGGGTAACATCAACCTCCCTTCACCCTTTATCCAGGCTTAGGACTGGCAGCACAAAGTACTGGCGAGTTTAGAGGTTGTTCTTTTTCTTTTGTTTATTTTTTTCTTTTTCTTTTTACTTGTCGCAGTAAAAGAGATAAGCCAAATGTAATTACAAGAAAATGATATTTAGATGGTTATAAGAAACAGTTAAAATGGTGTTAACGTCGCTCTACCCTTAATTTATTTTTACCTTCATTTAGTTTGTTTAAGAGCACACAGTAGCGATCAACAGGTAGCAACAAACGCGGTCCAAGATTGCGAAAGTTCTGCGAACTTTCAAAATTGAGGCAACAGTGCATCGGTAATTCGACACTGACAGTGACGTTTATACTATCAAAAACAATAATGTTTATGCACATAGGCGCGAAATGTTGCCAAGTCAGTGACGTTCGATTTCTTGTTATAAAAAAATCGATTTTTAGTAGTTGCAATGTGACACAAAATCTAGGCAAGGGATACAAAGGTTTATTTGAAGAAAGTGTATTTTTTTGTCTTTCTTAATGGCGGTACAGGTTTCTTTTTTTCAATATTTTATTTAGTTATGGAGTAATTTCCACATACTAACATATTTCTGAAATTGGACTCTGTACCACCATTCTTTATTATATTACGAATATGTGTGCCAAATATCTCGACAAAATATTCAAAATTAGAGCCGCAATCTTGGAACGCGTTTGTTGCTACCTGTTGATCGCTATTGTTTGCTCTTAACGGATGAAAATTATTTCATATCAGACTGTACAGAGTAACAATTTACACAGTCTATATGTAAAATAATACAAAAAAATACAATAAACAAAAAGACAGATATACAAAAACTTACTAAAGCATACTTTACTGTAATCTTTTGTAATTTATGTACCATTTCGGTCTAATGCTGTTCGGTATAGTGAGGTTTCGGTAAATTGCTTTCGGTCTAATGATTTCGGTCTAATTTCCGTGTACCCTTGTATGCACATCTAGTTCTGGCAAAGTCATCTTACAATTTATGGCCTCGCAAGCACTGTTAAGTTTAAGTTGCATTTGCCCTGAGTTTTTGATTTATTTACAAGGTATTTAATTTTACTTACAGAAAAGTTAAAATCTAAAGTACTAGCATTAATAGCATTTTCTACTCTGATCTTATCCTCCAAATAATCAAAATCCTTTTCGATGTCTAAACTGTTTCGATTTGGCTCAGCAATTTTTATGAAATCCTGGACAGCTAAGCTTAGAATATGTGCGAAACATACAAAATGCTTATTGTAAGCATGCAACTACACATCAATTTTGGGGTCGTCAGGAAACAAATGTAGATCAGGGACTCCCCCTAGTGGCAGTGGAGGGCGCGTGTTAGCACGCAAGATAAGATATATGATCTCAAGAAAACGTCAAGACAAGATTTTTTCAATTTCTTGATTTTTTCTCAAAAAAAAAGACAAGAAGTTGTTGTCAAGAAAAGAATTCTTGTCTTGTCGACCCCTATATGCTACTGGGGTCTGTCAGAAGATTTCTGTTTTCATTTCTGATGTTTTCATTATATTGCTGTTTTATTCCTGGAACTATATCATTGCAAATTTAAGCGTTAAAATAATCTACAGTGCGTAGATTCTAAAGGTGCTGGTGGGGGATGGCGTCTATGCGCAGTATTATAGTCGGTGTATGAGAGAGAAAGTAGTCGAAATAATGAAATGAAAAATAATATAAAATTTGTTATTTAATTATTTCGAATAGTTTCTCTCTTATACACCGACTATAACACTAAGCATAGACGCCATCTCCCACCGGCACCTTTAGAATATGTGCACTGTACAACTGTGCACTGAATCTGCATTATAATGATTAGATCCAGAAACTAGAATCTGATAGATTCATTTCGGTTCTCGTCTAGATATTTGGGATACTTATTATTTTGGAGTGTTTTGCCTTGGAAAGTAATACTTAATTTTCGATGCGCCATTTTGTTCTTGAGATGATAACAGCATACTTCAGTTTTGCTAGCATAGGACACATTACCCATTTTTTATAATATTCTTCCATAGTTTTAAATCCAACGTTAAAGTTTATTTCATCTGTGGTTTATATGAATTTATTCTAGTTGCAAATTTTATATCGTCAGCGTACAAAAATTAACGGAACGGCTTTGTGGAAGATCTGAGATTTACAAAGTAGTGCGCGTGCTGAGTACCTACTTCAGTAGCTCTTTATTCAGTTTTTTGTTTCACTAGTTTTTTCACTTCTTGGAATTTTCTGTCACACACAGTGTATGGTTGATTAATCGAGCAGTTGTTTTGAAGGATTACTAAGAACTTTTAAAATGTTTCTTTTTTAAAACTACGTCATATACTACCAGTGGCGTAACAAACTCCGTCGGGCCCCCCCGCACAATTGGAAATGGGCCCCCCTTTAAAACATTACTAAATGCGACATGTGTAACAAATACCTATGTGTTACAGCCCAGTAAATGAACGTAAAATATGGCGATACCGTGTAATTTCCAGTGTCACCACCGAAGTGGTCAACTCAAGACTTTTTGAGTTATTTATGAGTAAAAATGTTTATTGTTTAGCAAAAAAACACATTTTTAGACGATTCTTCGCAAATATTTCAAATTTGATCGAAAAGAACATTCTTAGCAAAAATGTAGCTCATAAAAAAATGAAACAAAAATGAAGTCTATCGATCCAGTAAAAGAAAAGCTGTAGCTCATGAAAACTTTTTCTTATACGTCAAATTTCAAATCGAATATTTCAACGTGAAATAACCAAAAAATAAAATACTTTTCGGGGAAAACTCAGAACATTTTGAAAGTGTTTAAAAAAAATGCTTTATTTTTATTTTTTACAAAAGTTTCTAGCGTCAAAACTAAGCCAGTTACGCTCAAAATACAGGTAATCCCATTTTTTGGTAAAAAAATTATGAAGATCTTCCCTATTTAGCATCCGAAACAATATCCGTAGTAAAATTCAAGCATGCGAAATGCGATATGTACGTGCGGTATCCCGGGTGACCAGACATGATCGTATAAGAAATGAAGACATACGTGAAAGGTGCGGTGTTGGAAGGACCTTAGACAGACTTGAAACGAAACAGTTTTCGTGGTTCGGACATATGGCGAGAATGAGTGAAGGAAGAACTGTAAAGAGGGTATGGAAAGCGGCATCTGACAACAAACGACGAAGAGGCAGGCCAGCAAGAACGTGGGACGCAAATATTGGAAAGGCTTGCGTAAAAAGAAATATTGTGTGGAGAGAAGCAGAAAGACTAGCTACTGACCGAAAGGCATGGAGACGTTTGATTTCTCTACTTACCTCGACACCGTAAGGTACAAAAGGACGGCTTAAGTAAGTTTGAAACTAATCATTATCGCTTTACAAATTTCTTAACTTTTTTATGTCTTGTAAGTTTCACCGGTTCAAAGTGCTTACTTTTGAAAGGTTTCTAGTCGAAAGAGCTTGAACGAGTCACTAATCATGAATATAAGCAAATTTTAAACAGCCATAACCAATTTTTGTCTTACAGAAGAACAAAATAAAGCCAAAATATTTATAAAATAAAACCTACATTTCATTACTCTTTAAGATTTTTCACTAATAATTTTTATGTTATTTTGAAAAAGGGCAGTTTTCCAAAATATTAAACTTTTTTTACGATGAAACCATTTTTTTTTTTCAAAAATAAGAAGTTTGAACCGGTCAAACTTACGTATAATATAAACAATAAATATTTAAAGTAAATGGTAAAGCTCTAACGATAAATTTTATTTGGGGTGCGAAATAGGGGGACATTTTTACGATTTTTTTAATAAAAAAGGGGCTAACTTTATTTTGAGCGTAACTCGTATAGTTCTGGCACTAAAAACTTAAAAAAAAATAAATCTTTTTTTTAACATTTAAACAAAGTTTTAATGAGTTTTTCCCAAAAAGTGCTTCATTTTTGTTATTTAAGGTTGAAATATTCGATTTGGAATTGGACGAATAAGAATAATTTTTATAAGCTTCAACTGTGCTTTTACTGTGTCGATAAACCTCATGAATATACACCTTATTTTGTATCTTCTAAGCTAAATTTTTGCTACAAATATTTTTTCGATATCTAATATTTAATTCGATAAAAGACTTAATTTAGAGTTATTTTCGAAAAACCTTTCTGAAAACCTGTTTTTTTGTTGAAAAATAAACATTTTCACTTGCAAATGGCTTGAAAAGTATTAACATAGATAAAGAAACTCTATAGAAAAAAAAGTTGCTTATAATTAGTCAATTTAAACATTTCCTGACTTATTTTAAACGTATGTTTTCACCCCAAGAAGGGATGTCATCCCCTGAAGTAAAAGCAACCAACGGCATAAGTCCAACTTTGAAGTGGGGTGTAACTAGAACCTAAATCCAAATTGTCAAGCAAATACGTCCATCGTGACGCTGAGAATTTCACTCCAAAACTGTCATTTACTTGGTATATAATAGCCTACTTATTGGTATAGAATAAAATAGAACAAAAATTACTAAATGATTACATTAGTATTATTCTATGAGATGAACAACTTTTTTTCGTGCACTACTAGGATTAGCGAATATATCTACAATTTTATTAATTCGGATGGGCCACTTCATTTTCAATATTGCGCTGCTTAAAAAACGTATGTATGCGAATAATATAACAACACATTTTTACATATATTAGACGACAAGATGGACCCCCGGACATATTAGGCCCCCCGTAAGCTTCATGCTGCGGGGCCTCTGTTACGCATCTGGATAATTATATCGAAATACTAAACGTAGGGAAAGATGAAAGAGAAAACCCAATTTTTAGATTTAGAAATGTAGTTCTAAAATTCGGCAAGTTGCAATTCTCAAAGCTTTCAATAGTCACGTACAAAGGATTATAGTTTATTGTCGTCACCATAAAAGTTCGAGAGACCGGAAAGGATTAAGTTTCTAGATATGAGATGATTTACTTGCTGAATGCGCCTGTTTAGAAATTTACGTTTTTAAATTTAAGCACACAACGTAAAATAATATATAACAGATTTTTACATAATAGCAGACGACAAGATGGGGCCCCCAATCGATTAGGGCCCCCCGCAAGGGGCCTCTGTTACGCCCCTGTATACTACATAGAGGCTGCTGTAAAATCTATAAATGTCACCCATACTTTGAGGTATTTCTGGGAGCAACTTAGATATATTTTAAGCTAATACTTAGCCACAACAGCTCCGATTGGGCCTACCTAAAACCAATTTATTCCGTAGGTATAAAATTTATAGTGTCTGTAAAATTCCATGAGCGATTTTGTACAGGTCAGCTCAGTAAAGAAATGGATCTGAAGTCGTCTCTTTTGCTTTTTCGTTTTTGAAATGATGATTATCTTCGTCTTTTTGTATTCCTTGAAGCAGTGGCGGCTCGTGGCTTTAGGGACAGGGTCGGTAAGGTTTTGTCTCCTCAGATAGGTATGCCATCTAATTAAAAGGTTTCAATTTCATAGAAGATTTTTGGTTTTTGTTTTTTTTTATTTTTTTATTTTTTTTTTTGTTTTTTTTTGCAAACCTGTTTATAAATTAACTCTAGTCTATGTTGTTTCGAAGTAGCAAAATGGGTTATAACGTCATTGTATTTATTATTGTTTTGGAGAGGTTTTAAAAGTTTTTTCTATTGACATTTGAGACAAGTTTGACATTCTCTCTTGTTTCATGGTGTTTCGCCAATACGTTTTGACTTTTTTGAGACAAGAGAAATCCCGTTCATTTGAGGCAGAATTTGCCCACATTTGAGCACAATAATTTATTAAATTCGGGAACAGTTTGTTGTACCTAATGAATTGCAGTATATAAAATTAAACATATTTTGTAACTTATCCCACCTTCCGAAAATATTTAGATCAGCATATAAAACTGTTAATCCATTTTCTTATTTTATTTGAATAAAGAATGATGGATAATTTTTAATGAACTTGTCTAATAGATATTTTGAAAATTCCTTGTAAATAATAATTGAGTTATCCTTCCGCTCAAAAAGGTCCGGAACATTGTTTAAATAATCAAAATGTCAAAAAATTAAGAAAAACTTCGATTTTTTTCTTCGTTTTTTGATTTTAACTTTCAAAGTATTCACTTCTGAGAAAAGTTACACTGACATAAAAGTTGGGTAACTAAATTTCCTACAATATAGGATTGGTTAAACATTTTAAAAGGTGTCATCCTTGTTGCAATACAGCAATAATTGCGAAAAAAACATAAAAAACAAGTATTCGCATTTTACGTTTTTGAACCATTTATGCTAACACTTACGACCTTCATATTTTAACCAGAAAACCTTTATGATATAGTAAAACAATACTGTAAATTTCATTAAGGTCGATTAAATACATTTTGCAAAATAAATTTTGCAATCCAGCTTTTACATATAGAAGAAAGGTACAGTATTATACGTACTATACGTAAAAATAAATTTAACTTGCTGTCTGGTTTATTTTCAGTTCTGCAACATTTTGAAAAAATTTATTTTTTGCGAAAGCTGGATTGCAAAATTTATCTTGCAAAATCTATTGAACCGATCTTAATGAAATTCACAGTATTTTTTTATTATATGATATAGTTTTTCTGGGTAAAATTACGAAGGTCTTAAGTGTAGCATAAACGGTTGAAAAACGTAAAATGCGAATACTTGTTTTTTATGATTTTTTCGCATTTATTGCTATTTTGCAACAAGGGTGACAATTTTTAAAATTTTTAGCTAATCCTTTATTGTAGAAAATTTAATTACGCAACTTTTATGTCATAGCAACTTTTCTCGAAAATGAATACTTTTAAAGTTATAATCAAAAAATGAAGAAAGAAATCGAATTTTTCCTTTATTTTTTGACATTTTGATTATTTAAACAATGTTCCGGACCCTTTTGAGTGGGAGGATAACTCAAATATTATTATATGAGTTATTTTCAAGCAATTTCTGCAAACAAATATGAGTCACCTCTCAACGTCCAAATTAAATCTCAACGTCCAAGTAAATAGTTTTAAAAAGTTTTACGTGTCTTGCCGTTTGCAGATCACTGCTGTGCTCGGCAGATTGTTTTTCTGCCGTACTTGTCATTCAAATAAATACGGGGAATGTATAATTGGTTGCCTATCGGCTAATATTCCATAGCGTATTATTACAAGCAAATGATCAACTGGGTACGGCTTGCCGAAGCGGGCCATGAATTCACACAATCGCAGTCGTCCGATTATTTATCTATGGTCGGGTGTATGGCTGGCTAGGATCAGGATCCTTAATTTGAAAAGTCTCTTACGCACAGCGCACCGGGATCACTTAACATATCAGATCGTTCGAATTATTTTTAAAACAATGAATAAAATTTAGTCTGTATTATCTCACAGATATTTTTTTATTTCACAGAAACGAATATCATCAACTCTGATTAACTTATTTATTTAAAAAAATCTATAATGTGTCCATAAATGTGTGGGTCGGCACTGCCGACCCTGCCGACCCTGACCAGCCGCCACTGCCTTGAAGAGATTACAAATAGTAGACGATTTTCGAAAATTTCGTACAAACCACTTTCTTCGAACCCGGGGGTTTTACTTTTTAAATCTTTAATTGCCGTTTTACTCTCTCCCGACGCAAATAGCAAAAATCTGCAAGACACTCTTTATGACTTGTGTTTACTTTTGAAAAAGTTATTGATTAACTTTAATTGTGTATCTTTTATAAGATAGCTCCCAGGCCTAGAAGGCCCATGGCCTTTTATGAGATAGGGTCCGAAATAATGTCTGTTATTCTATTGTATTCATATTCGCCATTGAGTTGTTCTTAGAAAAAATATAAAATATGTATATAATAATAATACTATATGATTAAAATTAAAGATGGATACTCGTAATTCACCAATAAACGTATATTTGATCTTCATAATATACACATGCATACGTCGGGAACGGACGAGAGCGGGTGAAATGGTCCTCCGAAAAGGGGGTTGTGCTATGGGCCGACGTTCCGTACATATGAAAATTTTGAAGCCACGAAACAGAAACTATTGCCTCGGAACAAGACGGATACTCGATATAAACGACACACGCAACGGAATAAGGATATTTGCATAGGTACGTGGAATGTGTTAAGTTGGTACAGACCTGGAATAGCGACAAGAGCCATTAGACAACTGCAAGAATATAACATGGATATAACAGCAATACAGGAAATAAGATGGACAGCAACGGGAAATTTAGAAATGGAAGATGTTATAGTCTTTTGGTCGGGTAGTGAGAACAGACATGAATACGGATGTGGATTCGTAATTGCAAAAAGATTAAAAACGGCAGTGATAGATTTCAAGCCAATAAACGAACGTATCTGCTATATTAGACTCAAAGGTAAGTGGTTCAATCTCACTATATTCTCAATTTATGCCCCAACAGAAGATGCCGAAGAAGATAGGAAGGACGAATTTTACGAATTACTAGACCAACAGTATAAAGCAACGCCAAAACATGTCATCAAAATAGTAATGGGGGACTGTAATGCTAAACTAGGTAAGGAAGACTATTTAAGAGAAGTAATTGGTAAACATAGCCTACACGATAAAACAAATGATAATGGACACAATTCGCAATATCTAATAACATGATTATTAAATCCACCCAATTTGAAAGAAAGGACATTTACAAGGTCACATGGGTGTCGAATGATGGAAGAACACGTAACCAAATAGATCATGTCCTCATTGATGCAAGACACTCTAGTAGCATTATTAATACACGAAGTATGAGAGGAGCTGACAGCGATAGTGATCATTTTCTTGTAAAATCAAAGTTGAGAACACGAATATCAGTACAGAAGATGGAGCAACAAGAACAAAGAGAAAGATGGGACATAGAAGCTCTTTAAACACCAAATAAAGAACTGGAGTACCCAGTAGCCATAAGCAACAGATTTCAATTGCTGGGAGAGGAAGACCAAAATGTAGACCTAGGAGATGCATGGTAGCGAGTGGCATCAGTGATAGAACAAGCAGCGAAAGAAACCATTGGGAAAAAGAGGACTCGCCCAAAACAGAAATGGTTTGACAAACAATGCGAAGAAATGCTGGAAACAAAAACTCACAAAAAAAATGAAAATGCTACAAAACCCTACAGATGAGAACAAAGCAGATTTTCACAGAATGAGGGCACAGACAAGGCAACTACTCAGAACTAAAAAGAGAAGCTACATAGAACAGCAAATACGAGTAATGGAAATAAGTG
Organism: Diabrotica virgifera virgifera; assembly: GCF_917563875.1. Classification (NCBI taxonomy): domain Eukaryota; kingdom Metazoa; phylum Arthropoda; class Insecta; order Coleoptera; family Chrysomelidae; genus Diabrotica; species Diabrotica virgifera. The sequence continues at coordinate 205,768,389 of NC_065444.1, forward strand.
GCGAGAGGAATCAAATAAGAAAATTCTTTAGGGAAGTGAAGACAGTCAGACAAGGTGGAAATGTTGGGGTAACACAAGCTATGAGAAATGAAGCAGGTGAACTGATAATGATGGAAACAGAAATCGTAGAGCGATGGAAGGAATACTTTCGGAATTTACTAAATATTGAAAGTGAGATGGAGGAATCAGAGACTACATTTCATTCTGCAGATGTGGAAATACCACCACCAACACTCCAAGAGGTAAAGAATGCAATAGCATCTCTTAACGATCACAAAGCACCAGGAAATGATGGTATAAATGGAGAATTGATAAAAAAAGGAGGAAAAGTTTTACATCAAAAACTGTATGACATTATTCTCAGAATATGGCAACAGCAGAAAATGCCTAGAGAATGGAATGGAAGCATTATAATACCCATACATAAGAAAGGAAATAAAGAGCAATTCCGAAACTACAGAGGCATATCGCTTATTAGTACAGCGTATAAGATTCTATCAATTATCTTACTAAAGAGACTCACTCCGTATTCGGAAGATATTCTAGGCGACTACCAATGCGGCTTTCGAAGTGGAAGGTCAACAATAGATCAAATATTTACCATCCGACAAATATTAGAAAAAAACTGGGAATTCAACCGAGATGTACACCAAATCTTCGTAGATTTCCAGCAAGCATATGACTCGATAAAAAGAAGCAGACTATGGCTAGCAATGCTAGAAATGGGAATACCAAGAAAATTAGTGCAGCTCACTCAAATGTGCGTGGCAGACTCATATGCACAGGTAAATATAGGAAACAGAACATCGATGCCATTTAGTATAACATCAGGGCTTAGACAGGAGACCCTTTATCACCATTGCTATTCAATTTCGCTTTAGAATACGCAATAAGTAAAATATCGTCTGAACTAACAGGGGATTCGCAAATCGAGGATCAAAACTATTGTTGGCTTTTGCCGATGATCTAGATGCAGTCGCTCATTCTACAAGAGACGTAAGAGAGGTGATTTCGAGGAGGAGGAAACAGGTAACCTGGGCCTTCGAATAAATGAAGAGAAGACGAAATATATTCTGGTGACCAAAAATCCAAGACCAAGAGTTAGGCAGAACGTAACTATTAATGACCACAACTTTGAAGTAGTAAAAGAGCTTAAATATCTGGGAGCAGTAATCACAGAGGACAATCACATAGAAAAAGAGGTCTCAGCAAGAATAGCTGCGGGAAATAGAGCATTATACTCCCTATCATCATTATTAAGATCTAAGCTGCTGAAAAGACAATCTAAATTAAGACTGTACATGTCAATTATTCGCCCAGTTGTTACATATGGGAGTGAAACATGGACTCTACATCAGCGAGAAATAAATAAATTGCTGATATTTGAAAGGAAAGTCCTCAGAATTATATTTGGTCCTCAAAGAGATGAATTGACAGGAGAGTGGAGAAGGCGCCGCAATGCTGAATTGGTGACTCTATATGGTACTGAAAACATCGTCAGACATATAAAAGCTAATCGGATAAGATGGGCAGGTCATGCAGTAAGATCAGAGGAAGACAGAGTGCTAAAGACAGTGTTCTTCGAGAGACCAGACGGTAGAAGATCAGTGGCCCGTCCCAGAAAAAGATGGAAGGATGATGTTGAAACCGATCTATCTAGGATTGGGGTACAACAATGGCAAATCAAAGCGCAAGATCGCAGACGATGGAGGGCCATAGTGGATGCGGCGAAGACACCCCGAGTTGTAAAGCCAGTCAAGAAGAAGAAGAAGAAGAATACACTCATCGCCAATAGTGTTGCAACCCTCTGAAAATTTAAGTTTTAAGCATACCATGATACTGCGGCTATAGTTATAAATTGTTTACAGTAGTTTACACGATATCAGCATAAAAACAATTACAACAAGAATAACGTAAGAAACATTATCACTTTTTTTTACCCGTGTTGAGCTGGCGCCCCCCCACTTGCAAAAATTAAAAAACAAATAGCCCTGATTTATGAGCTATTTATGAGCTCTCATATTCCGCAAACTAAAAATTTTGAGCTCGTTCCACTGAGCAGGAATTTAATACCATAGTGTGGGGGGCTGAGTCAGCCCCCCCACTACTTAAAAATAGGAATATTGAATCGGTTTTTGCGGCAGAATTACGAGCTATTTATGAGCTCTTCAAATTATATAGTTTAGATTTTTGAGCTCATCCCCTTCACCCCCAAACAACCCTTTAATTGATTTAACTTAAGAGAAAGATGCTGAGAAAACTTAAAATATATCGTATTGCGGATATAATTCCTATAGCTTATATACTCTAAGAATAAACTATTAAATCAAGGGAATTTCGATTATTGAGCTACAACCCCTTCGCAAGAAAACCACCCTATCTTCCCGGCTTAAGAGAAAGTTGTACTTAAAATGCGTTAAACTAATTATTTGGCGACTACATATCATTTAATAATTTATAAGCTTCCAAATTACGCGCATTTAGATCAGTAAATTGCAATTTATTTTGTATAGTGCAGTCACTGAAGGTAAAAATCAACGATTACCTTCAATTTCGGTGAACCTTCATCGATTTTCACGAAAATTGGTTAGTGGTTAGAGGATACGTCAAGAAACAAAGGTGACATGGTACCACCTTGCGCCTTTACCCTGAGGGTGGATACCGCCCCTTCTCGGGGGTGAAAATTATTTTATAAAAAATAATTGCACAAATCAATAAAAGAACAAATTAAAAGCAAAATTTATTATATAAAGTTAATAAAATAAGTCAATACTTTTTAAGTTATTAAAGATCAAAGATTTTAATTATTTGTGAACAAAATGCATGTTTTGAAGAGGTTTTTTGTAAATCACTGAAAAACAGTAAGTTTTTACAAAAAAGTTAATAGTAGTTTAATTCGTATAGCTTATATTCTAAGAATAAACTCTAAAATCACGCGCCTTTCGATTATTGAACTACAACCCCTTCGCAAGAAAACCATCCCATATTCCCGGCTTAAGAGAGGGTTGTACTTAAAATGATTTAAATTAATTATTTGTCGACTATATATTGTTTAATAATTTATGAGCTCGCAAAATATACTCATCTCAATTATTGAATTGCCATTTTCTTTCTATAGTGCAGTCACTAAAGGTAAAAATCAACTATGACCTTCGATTTCGGTAAATCTCCATTCATTTTTACGAAAATTCGTGAGCGGATTTTGATACTATCAACTTTTTCTGGATCTTATTTTTGATGGGTATTTCTAAGTACTTTGACAAGTATTTAGTACCTAAGTGTTATAAAATGCATCTTTTTCCCGTTATTTAAGCTTGAACCCTTAGATTTGAACAGTCGCGGAAAAAAATATACATTTAATTACCAATAACTTACTTTAAATTAACATTAAAGGTTTTTCAAGTAAGCAATTTATTATATTTTTTATTAGCTTCAATTTTAGTGATAAAAACTTTTTTGTAAAAACTTACAGTTTTTGAGTCATTTATGAATAATCGCTCTAAAGCATGCATTTTCTTTCCAAAAATTAAAATATTTGATCTTTAATAACTCAAAAAGTATTGATTTATTTTAATCACATTATATAACAAATTTTGCTTAAAATTTGTCCCTCTCTCGATTTGTGAGGTTATTTTTAATAAAGTAATTTTCACTCCCGAGAAGGGGTGACATATACCCCAGGCTAAAACCCCAAGTTGTTATTGTCAATTCGTGAAAATAAATGGAGATTTACCGAAATCGAAGGTAATAGTTGATTTTTACCTTCAGTGACTGCACTATAGAAAGAAAATGGCAATTCAATAATTGAGATGCGTATATTTTGCAAGCTAATAAATTATTAAACGATATGTAGTCGCCAAATAATCAATTTAAATTATTTTAAGAACAACTCTCTCTTAAGCCGGGAAAATGGGATCGTTTTCTTGCGAAGGGGTTGTAGCTATATAATCGAAAGGTGCGTGATTTAAGAGTTTATTCTTAGAATATAAGCTATACGAATTAAACTACTATTAACTTTTTTGTAAAAACTTACAGTTTTTCAGTGATTTACAAAAAACCTCTTCAAAACATGCATTTTTTCACAAATAATTAAAATCTTTGATCTTTAATAACTTAAAAAGTATTGACTTATTTTATTAACTTTATATAATAAATTTTGCTTTTAATTTGTTCTTTTATTGATTTGTGCAGTTATTTTTTATAAAATAATTTTCACCCCCGAGAAGGCGCGGTATCCACCCTCAGGGTAAAGGCGCAAGGTGGTACCATGTCACCTTTCTTTCTTGACGTATCCTCTAACCACTGACCAATTTTTGTGAAAATCGATGAAGGTTCACCGAACTTGAAGGTAATCGTTGATTTTTACCTTCAGTGACTGCACTGTACAAAATAAATTGCAATTTACTGATCTAAATGCGCGTAATTTGGAAGCTTATAAATTATTAAATGATATGTAGTCGCCAAATAATTAGTTTAACGCATTTTAAGTACAACTTTCTCTTAAGCCGGGAAGATAGGGTGGTTCTCTTGCGAAGGGGTTGTAGCTCAATAATCGAAATGCCCTTGATTTAATAGTTTATTCTTAGAGTATATAAGCTATAGGAATTATATCCGCAATACGATATATTTTAAGTTTTTTCAGCATCTTTCTCTAAGTTAAATCAATTAAAGGGTTGTTTTGGGGTGAAGGGGATGAGCTCAAAAATCGAAACTATATAATTTCAAGAGCTCATAAATAGCTCGTAATTCTGCCGCAAAAACCGATTCAATATTCCTATTTTTAAGTAGTGGGGGGGGCTGAATCAGCCCCCCTCTAGGGTATTAAATTCCTGCTCAGTGGAACGAGCTCAAAATTTTTAGTTTGCGGAATATGAGAGCTCATAAATAGCTCATAAATCAGGGCTATTTGTTTTTTAATTTTTGCAAGTGGGGGGGGGGGCAGCTCAACACGGGTCTTTTTTTTACAAATAATTGTAATCACTCAACTGACGCGACGTTCTGAAATGTTAGATAGGTATGTGTGTAAGCGTCACACTGTGACGTTAGTTATCTTTGTTGTTAATCATTGTTCCAAATATAACCAATGTGCGGAAAAAAAATTATTTTTGACCATGAAGAACGCTATCTCATACATCTGCAGAACCTAGAGTGTAGATCAACGAAAACCTATAAAATGAAAGTTTGAACAAGCTCCATCTCGCGATGAGATAAAAACGTCCAGAGATGTTCTCACATGGTGTCATTTTCCTGCACAACAATGCTCGGTCTGATGTTGCCAAAGTAGGGGAAGAAAATCTATAACGAGGATATTAGAGCATCCAACCTTGAGTTCCGATTTATCGCCTTGCGATTTCACATCTTGGTTCACTAAAGACATCTTTAAGAGCAACTTCCCGATAGCTATGAAACAGAAGATACGTTTCAAATTTCATGTACAACATTTTTGTATAGAATATTTTTCACGCTAAACCGCTTAGGTTTAGAAATATTGAAGAAAACGTAAAAAACTAAAAATTTGCCGACTTCTCCCCTCCCCCTCCTCCCAAACCCGACGCTCAAAATGGTATAACTTATTACTGAACAATATGTGGACCATATAGAACAATTTGATTTTGGAGGAAAACTTTTATATTGGATTATTGGATGACGTGGTTAGGCCTTTTTTTGGATCAATTATACTGTACTACCTCCGTAACTTTGGAACCGTTCGTTTTAGAATAGAAGGATTATGCATAGATCCTATTTTGTTTAAAATGTAATGTAGAACATTTTTATATAGAACGTTGTTCACGCTAAACCGCATAGTTTTAGATATATTGGCGAAAAACGTAAAAAACTCCTAATTTACGAACTTCTCACCCATCTCAGTCTATCGCTAGTAGATTAACGACACACGTACATTTTTGTGCTCCTAGTAATTTTCAAGATTACGCTGTAAATAATAATAATTTCGCAAAGAAATTTTGCATACCAGTTCCATATACAAATAGTCATTAGTGGTTGTAAAAAATTTTGTGTAAAAAAGTGCAATTACAGTGAACATAAACAACTGTGAGTACCGTTTCACAATTTATTAATAATAAAACAAACTATACTAATTACATACCAGTAAAAAACCCGATCATGCCTTCTACCTCAGTTTGTTCTAACTGCTCCAAAAACATAGCAACAGCTGACCGTAAACTTCAGTGCGATGGTTGTAAGCGACAAATACATATCACATGCACGGATCTTTCTTCCGACGATCGCGTTACTCGACAGAAAATTCGTGGGATAAGTATCCTATGTAATTCTTGCAGCTCAAATATCTCTAATTTCTCGGAAATAAAAGATCTTTTGCTGGACTTTAAAATGGAAATTCGTACGAAAATTAATGATTTTGAAAGTAAAATAACTGAGTTAAATAATAAGCTCAGCCAAATTGATTTGTTTAAGTCTACCGAATTCACGGATAATATTGCAAACGAAGCTGTAGATCGCATGACACGTGCGAAGAATATTCTAATCAGAGGCGTTCCAGAATCTTCCTCTGGGGATGCACAACGCAGAAAAGATGACGACGCAAATAAGATTAACCTTGTCTTGGAAACTGTTGGCTGTCAGGAAAAGCAAATCACTTTCTACAGAGTCGGCAAAGCGAACCAACGTTTTCCCCGAATGATAAAGGTAGTAATGAGTTCGGAATACCACGTTAAAGATATTTTGAGAAATAAAGCAAAACTTTTGGAAAACAAAGCCACGGAAAAATTCTCAATAATTGACGATAAGACGCCCATCCAACAAACACGCTTAAAAGAACTCCGAAATGAACTAGAAATTCGCAAAAATAACGGTGAACATGACTTAACAATTAAATACATTCATGGCACTCCCAGAATCACGAAATTTCGTTCATAATTTTTCTACCGATAGATTTAATGATTGGCTATTTCTATATACGAATTTATATTCACTTTCCGCAAAATTTGATGAATTTGTATGCACAGTGCAACTTCTTCAGCCACACATTATTTGTATTGCTGAATCCTGGCTTAAACCCTCAATTCCTGATTCTTCTGTTAACATCAATGGATATACAATTTATCGTAAAGACAGAGAAAATCGTGTCGGTGGTGGTGTATGCATTTATTTATCTAATATTATTACCACAACTTTCAAAATTAACATTAACCCATTAGATATTCCTGGAATAGATGCTATTCACGTGTCTATTATTAAAAATCCATTTTGCCTTAATTTAGTCTGTATATACCGTCCACCTTTTACAGTACTTGCACACGATAATATTATGTTTACTAAACTTGAAGAACTATCATCTCTCGATAATCTCATTATTACTGGAGATTTTAATTTTCCGGAGATCACCTGGCCAATAACTTCGTTATCTGACACCGAAAACTCTCATAATTTATTTAAAAGTTTTGTAGTAAATTCGAACTTAATACAGCTCATTACAGAACCTACCAGATTTAGAACTAATAACCAACCATCTACTTTAGATCATTTGATCATGATTTCATCTCTCGAAATCAGCTCTCCTATAGGAAAGTCAGATCATGCAGTTATAACGGCTCACATCCAATTCAATCAAATTCTACCCCGCAAAAATAATATTGTAACATACACCACAACAGATTTTTCTGAAGTCGACGCTGAATTCTCTCAAATCAACTGGAATTTGTTTTTTGCTGACTTAAACGACCCTTCATCAATGTGGACTGCATTTCTCGATACAGTCCACAATATAATTTCTAAAAATACTACCATCCGTAAGACTTATAAAAACAATCTTAAACCGTGGATTAACCAAACGGCAACAGAAAAAATTAATCACAAACGACATCTCTGGCGGAAATTTAAACAGACCGGGCTTTACAGCGATTTTCAAAACCACCGCAGATTTTCAAATAACTTAAAAACATTTCTAAAAACTTTAAGACGTAATTTTGAAACAAGTGTTATTGAAAGCGGTAACATGAAAAAAGTTTACAAATACATAAAATCCTCATTGACATCTAAAGCGTCCATACCTTTACTACAAAAACCTAATCAGACTTTATGCTCTTCTGACACAGATTCTTCCGAAACTCGCTCCTTAGCATTTTCACAGGTTTTTACTAAAGAATCGAATGATGGCAATCTACCTCCTATTAGGTGTAACCGTGTCGGCGCATCCTTAGAGCAAGTCGAATTTACAGTGGATCATGTCAAACAACATTTAATGAAACTTCGCACAGTCGCTTCACCTGGTTTAGATGGTTTAACACCAAAAATGTTAAAAAGATGCGCAGACACGCTTGCAATACCTTTAACGTTAATTATGCAGACTTCTTTTATCCAGAATTCCTTACCCCCTAGTTGGAAATTAGCATCCGTCACCCCTATTTCTAAAAAAGGCAACAAACTCGATCCCAACAATTATCGTCCAATTAGCTTGCTGTCAGTAGTTGGTAAGGTCATGGAAGCCATTATTTCTGAGGAGATGACTAAATTCCTTCTCCAGGAACATGTCATTCCAACACAACAACATGGATTTGTGTCTGGCCGCTCTACTCTAACCAATCTCCTACATTGTGTTAACGACTGGACGCTATCCCTTAACAGTTCGCAGCCGGTCGACGTTGTTTATCTAGACTTCTCTAAAGCCTTTGACCGTGTCCCTAAGCGCAGACTTTTACATAAGCTAGAACATATCGGAGTTCGCGGTACTTTACTTCGTTGGATAGATGATTTCCTGACAGATCGACATTACAAAGTTAGAGTTGGCGAATCTTTCTCACAGGACAGGTTAGTGGAAAGTGGAGTGCCTCAGGGATCTGTCCTCGGACCTCTGCTTTTTACGGTTTATACCAGCGATTCCTTATTATGTTTCCAGTAAAATATCGTTCTATGCTGATGACACAAAAATATATGCCAATCCTATGACAAACCAGTTAACCCTCCAAAGGGACTTGGACTCTATCTTTACTTGGTGTTCCCAATGGTTACTACCCTTAAACGCGGAAAAATGTGTAGTGCTTAGAATTGGTAAAAATAACCCACTTGTGCCGTATTTTGTTAACGGGCGACAATTAGATTCAGTGTTCTCGTATAACGACCTTGGTGTTATCGTAAACAGCAGTCTAACGTGGTCCGATCACATTACTTCTATTTGTAAACGTGCGAACTCCAGACTATATCTTATTCGGAGGTGTTTTGCGAGAGTTTCAATGCAGTCATTCTGTAAACTTTACACTATTTACGTAAGACCGATTCTTGAATACGCTGGTCCAACGTGGCATCCTGATTTGGTCCGAGACAAAACATTGTTGGAAAACGTCCAAAGAAAACCAACTCGAATTCCATTGGGACTGAGAAGACCCTCCTATGCAGAGAGACTTAGTATGGCCAATCTAACTTCCTTCGAACTTCGTCGACAACGTGGAGACTTAATAACCACTTTTAAAATATTAAAATTCAGTTTCGGAAATCTCGACGAAATGTTTACTATAAACCAAGATGAACGTCTCAGAGGTCACCAGTTCAAACTTAAAAAAGAGAACTTTTCTACGAGATCAAGGCAGAACTTCCTACCAAATAGAGTGTTCGAGAGTTGGAATAACCTTAGTGATAACAATGTCACGGCCCCCTCTACTAACACGTTTAAAAACAGACTTAACCGTTTCTTATTATAGCTGAACTATTTTATTTTTTTTTATGTAAACAAAAATTATATCTTTTTTTTTTGTTTTATATTGTATCTACTAGTAGGTTAGTTATGTAATTTCTTTGTTTTTGGGCATAATAGGGACTTGTCCCTCTGCCCTTGCTTATGTATAATAATAATAATAATAATAATAATAATCTCCCACCCCCAAACCCGACGCTCAAAATGGTCCAACTTTTTACTGAACAATATGTGGACCATATAGAACAATTTGGTGTTGATGGATAACTTTCACTTTGGGTGTCTGGGTTTGTGTCTAGTTATAGTTATACCATACTAATTATAGGAAAACAATAAAGTGATTATGTACACACACCCTAACTTATATGGAATCACCATGTATTTCAAAGTAATATTTATTTATTTTGAAAAAACTTGTTATTGTTGCGAAGATTAAAGGTTTTTATTGAAAATAAACAAATATACAAGACAATCGGATAGTACAGCCCGGTACGGTATAGATTATTTGCTTGAGTTGCAAGTTGAACGAAAATAAATAAACTAACTTTTGCGTTCAAAAACGAAAATATGCCCCAGGGGGGGGGGTTATAAAACTTACAACGAGGAAAATTATTGGTCTTGTGGAGAAAGTAATGTTCTCAGATGGACATAGCTGCAGAGCTAGGCGTAATACAGGGCGTTCTGTCCAAAACATATGCTAGGTAACAGGAACTAGGAAAGCTCAAAAATAAAGCAAGAAAAAGTCGCCAAAAGTAATAACGGCTCTCTACGATCGTTTAATTGTCCAATCAGCTGGAAGACGCCCAACGATTTCTCACCTGCAGCTCCAAAGGCAGTTTTTGGAAGCTACATGTGTAACTGTTTCAGTTGAAAGGATAAGAAGAAGAGTTCGTACCAAGAAGTATACTGCAGGTGACAGTTATGGGTTCCTGAGTTATCAAGGCAGCACAAGATTGATCGCCTAAATTGGTGTCTTCACCACCAAAACTGGAACATTGGGAATTGACAAAATGTGCTATTTTCAAAAACAGTCAGAATTTAATGTAATCAGATGGAAAATCAGATGACCCACGAAATGGTGTACTTAGAGGTCGAGGAAGACAAGCAACGACGAAAACTGTCAGATCTGTTCACAAATATACAAGGGGAAGTGTAATATTCTGGAGAGGAATTGTGATCCGTAAAAAAACTCCTTTAATTTTCATCCAATCAACTTTAACTGCTCACAGGTATGTTGATAACCTGTAGTCAGGCTCTGGAGACGCGCAACAGGAGAAAATTTAATTTTATTGCATGATAATGGACCTCTACATACCATTAGAGTGACTACAGTCATCATTGAAGCAGAAGGTAGCCCTTGCTTAGAGTGGCCTGCTTGCTTACCCGAGCTTAATCCTATAGAGTATTTGTGGGGTATGCTTAAAAGAAAAATTAGAGCTCGCCGGGATAATCCACAAAACACCGCACGGCTAGTACAAGCTGCTTTTAAAGGATGGAGCAACCTACCACAACAAAATGTTGATAATTTGATTAGGAGCGTGCCCACGCAAACTGAAGCTTGCATAAGGACTAGAGGTGATAACACTGACTACCGCAAAATACAAAAAAAAATAAATAAAAACAAGTTAAACATTATTCGTTTTAAATTGAAATTTTGTGTGCTATTGACTTTAAAACAACTACTTTCAATTTGTTTGTTAAATAAGTTATTGTTTTATTTAATTGTTATGTATTTGTTATTAAATTTAAAATAAATATTGTTTGACTTCGTACGTTCGTTTATCAGGTGATTCCATATAAGTTTGGGTGTGTGTATTTCTTTTCCCATATCTTTTCCCATATTTATATCCCATTAGAAATTATTTTGATATTTCACCGTTACAATGCATTATATTTTCTATAATTTTGATTCAGGAAAAACATTATTTAAAATAAAATATGCTATGTAATAAAACAAATTACTTTATGTCATAATAAAGTTTACGGGTTTTTTAAATTGCTTTCACAGACATTATTAATACACCTAAAGAATCAAGCTTAATTTTATAGCGATACAGACGCAATAGTCTTCAATTTGACATATTTCTAGCGACTTACTTGTTCTCGGAAGTATATGTCAAAACGCGTGCCTTTTTCATTTCTAAAAGAATTCCACAATTATTATTTGTATCTAAAATAACCCAGTGGCATAGCCATGTACCAGAATTACAAAGAAAATTTGACGTAATATATTATAAATTCTTCTTCTTCTTTAGCATGTTTGTATTCACTCATGTACAAAGGCTTTCCCATGAGTTCTTAACTCTTCTCTATTTTGTACTATTTGGTAACAGGTTCTCCTCAATTTTGGTGCTCGTGTGGTCTCTACAATGTTACAATGTTTCTCGTCCAGCTTTCGATGCTTTGTCGTACCACGTGTCCTACCCATTCCATTTTATTTTCGCACTTCTACTAATTACATCTTCCACCTTCGTCCTGCTTCGCACGTTCTCATTTCGTATATTATGTTCCCTCAGATAAATAATTTATCTCTCTAAATAGACCAGGGCGCATCTGTAAAAATAGTAGGGCGCATTTGGACGTTGAGAGGTGACTCAAATTTTTTTGCAGAAATTGCTTGGAAATAACTCATGTAATAATAATTTAGTTAAACTAAAAAGGGTAGTTCCCTAGGTTGGCTGTATACCATATAGTTAAAAAACTCTAACATGAAGTAAAAACCACTTCTATGTAATTGGTATATGTATTAAGAATTTTAAAAATCCCAATGGATTGAATAAATTGTGTCCAATTCAAAACGTTTTCGGAACTACCAGTCCATCATCAGTGAATAGGTCCGAAAACGTCTGAAAGGTCCACTGATAGGTCCGAAAACGTTTTGAATTGTACACATTTTATTCAATCCATTGGGATTTTTAAAACTTTTAATAACTATACCGATTACATAGAAGTGGTTTTTACTTCACGTTAGAGTTTTTAATAATTTAGTTATCCTCCCAGTCAAAAAGATCCGGAACATTGTTTAAGTAATCAAAATGTCAAAAAATGAAGGAAAAATTCGATTTTTTTCTTCTTTTTTCGATTATAACTTTAAGAGTATTCATTTCTGAAAAAAATTGTACTGACATAAAAGTTGAGTAACTAAATTGCCTACAATATAGCATTGGTTGAAATTTTTTAAAATTGTCACCCTTGTTGCAAAATAGCAATAATTGCAAAAAAGCCACAAAAAACAAGTATTCGCATAACCATTTATGCTACAATTAGGACCTTCATATTTTACCCAGAAAAACTTTATGATATAATAAAACAATACTGTAAATTTCATTAAGATTGATTTAACACACTTTGCAAAATAAATTTTTCAATCCAGCTGTCGCAATAAAATGCATTTTTTCAAAATGTTGCAAATAAAGCAAAGAGCAAGTTAAATTTTTTTTACATAAGAATACTTTACCTCTCATTTAAAATTTGCAAAATTAAAATCGGTTAACTACCACGGCGTCAGGAATATTTTTAAATAAACATTATTGTTCGTGCTACGCGCAGGACAGCGGATACGTTTGCTCTGATTGGGCATTCCAATGACCTTTGATATTGATTGATAAATTTTAATTTTTAGTACATTTCGATATAAATAAATAAATTTGTTTATTGCAAAATAAAAACACATACTCTGTCCTTTGAAATAATAGCTTTTTAGCAAAAATAGCAATATTAGCAATATTTTACACACAATAAACAAATTAGTTTGATTTTTCTGGAATTAAAATATTAAAATACAACAAAATATAGAGTAAGAAAATAATATATTAGATAAACATTGGTAGCCGCAATATTCGATAATTTTTGACAAGTCATTGGAATGCCCAATCAGAGCTAACGTATCCGCTGTCCTGCGCGTAGCGCCCAATATTTGTGGTTATTTAAAAAAATTCCTGACGCCGTGGTAGTTAACCGATTTTAATTTTGCAAATTGCAAAGAAAGGTACGGTACTCTTCTACATGCAAGAGAAACTTAAACTTGCTACGTGCTTTACTTTCAGTTCTGCAACATTTTGAAAAAATGCATTTTTTGCGAAAACTGAATTGCAAAATTTATTTTGCAAAATCTATTTAACCTATCTTAACGAAATTTACAGTATTGATTTAATATATCATAAAGTTTTTCTGGGTGAAATATGAAGGTCCGAAGGGTAGCAGAAATGGTTTAAAAACGTAAAATGCAAATTGGGGAGAGCGGGTACAATTGTAACAGTTTTAACTTATAATTTTTTATTTAAAAATGGGTTTCAAATAAGTGGGATATAAAAATAGGGGAATATATGTTGAACATTTAACTTCAATTTCCAATTTTAATATGTAAGTTTTATTGATTGGTTAACTAGAAAAATGCATTACTTTAACTTAACAACTAGTGTTACATCTGTACCCATTCGAGGGACAATTGTAACACATGTAACACAAATGTAACAAGGTCAAGGTCACCGAATTTTATCCAACTTATTCCCAAAGTAAGTATTTATAAACAGGTGTCTTGTAAACCAATAAAGAATTAAATATTATTTAAAGACCTACTTACTACTACTTAAAGTGAACATATAAATATCAAAAATGTATTCCAAAACACACACACACACACACACACACACACACACACACACACACACACACACACACACACACACACACACACACACACACACACACACACACACACACACACACACACGCACACACACACACACACACACACACACACACACACACACATATATATATATATATATATATATATATATATATATATATATATATATATATATATATATATATATATATATATAAAACAGATGAAATAGAGAATGTGGAAAAATCCCCTTACGAACAATTCACACATCCACCATTTCGTAAGGGGATTTTTCCACATTCTCTATTTCATCTGTTTGATTTCGTACGAGTGGTCGTCAAACCATTAACCTTGGATCTTTTGATCACTGAGTGTGTTTCAAGGATCTACATCTCATGTTTTTAAATATATATATATATATATATATAAAAGATGAGAAGTTATTGGTTTAACGACCACTCGTACGATATCAATCAAATGAAATAGAGAATGTGGAGAAATCCCCTTACGAATAATTCACACATCCACCATTTTGGGTTGGGAAAATTTTTTGAATAGAATTAAAAATCCAAACACTAGTTCTTAGAAATGTGTTTCGCCCTCTTCAGAGCCCAGAGAGGTTGAAGAGGGCGAAACACATTTCTAAGAACTAGTGTTTGGATTTTTAATTCTATTCAAAAAATTTTCCCAACCCAAAATGGTGGATGTGTGAATTATTCGTAAGGGGATTTCTCCACATTCTCTATTTCATTTGATATATATATATATATATATATATATATATATATATATATATATATATATATATATACAATATACATATATATTACATATAAATATATTTGTATGTAATATATTACCTTATATATATTTATATCATATATACACAGTGATACAAACATATATAATTGTATGTAGATATACAAAGGTATGGATAATACACGTTACAATTGTACCTGTTGCTAGTGTTACAATTGTACCACAACGACATGCCAATGGTTTGTCAGAATTTTATAACACATCACGGAATCTAATCTCAATTTAATAAGTATATTAATAAATGTATAATATGAGTCAATTCTTATGCCACCCTTTCTAAAAAATAACTCTAAAACTAGATTGATTATCCAAAAAATACAAAATTTAATTAACGTTACTCGCTAGGCGTAAAAACCAATATTTTCATCTAACAACGTAACTACCTCACTTAACATCGCCAAACTACGGTTGCCAGCTCTATTCGACCAAAAACAAGATGTCTATAAGCAATGTTACATTTGTACCGCGTTACAATTGTACCCGCTCTCCCCTACTGTTTTTTGTGGTTTTTTCGCAATTATTGTTATTTTGCAACAAGGGTGACAATTTTTAAAATGTTCTACCAATCCTATACTATTGAAAATTTAATGGCCCAACTTTTATGTTAGTGGAACTTTTCTCGAAAATGAATACTTTTTACGTTATAATCAAATAACAAAGAAAAAAATTCGATTTTCTCCTTAATTTTTTGACATTTTGATTATTTAAAAATGTTCCGGGCCTTTTTGAGCGGGAGGATAACTTAATTATTATTATATGAGTTAATTCCACACAATTTCTGCAAAATATATGAGTCACCTTTCAAAGTCCATCTCAAAACAGATGCGCCCAGGACTAAAAGTTTCTCTGAGAGAACATAAATATAGTCCGTCTAGAAAGTATTCGGAATTTTATATTTTTCCTAATTTTAATAGATTTCCTTTTTGTAACATTTTAAGACAAAAGTAATGCATCAAGTAGGTTGTACCGCTAGTAGGTTATAGACAAAATCGCATGACAACACCATCTGTCAAAGATTGTTGTTTGTAAAGAGACTTAAGATTTGTGAAATAATGTCGCAAGTAGAAAAAAGAAAAGTGGTGGAATATTTGTATAGAAAGGGTGTCCAAAAGGTTAAAAAATTAGTGCAATTGACTGAACTCGGAAAAAGTGAAGTGTATGAGACAATAAAGAGGATAAAAAATGGCATAGATATGAGACATAGACCAGTTTCGGGTAGACCGCGTAAGATTCTCGGAAACAATTAAATGCTTTAGTGGCTTTAGGACGACAAAATCCGCGCATAGGGTGTAGAAAATTAGCGAACAGATTTGGAAATCAACGAAGAATAAAAGTGTGCCCAGAAACTGTCCGCAGAACACTGACAAAGCAAGGCTACTTATCAAGGAATCCAAAAAAATCCATACAATGACACCTCTGCAAAGGCAACGAAGAATAGATTTTTGTCAACGTTTTCGAGAAGATAATTTTAACAATGTCTTTATATCTGACGAAAGTTGTTTTCAGCTTGGTGCAAATCATCTAAAAGTCCTATCAAGAGAAAATGATCGCGTTCAAATTTCCAAATTTTCCACTAAAATAGTGGTTTGAGTAGCAATATCTCAGCGTGGCGCTACACCTCTCTGTATAGTTAATGGTACTGTTATATATAGTGCGACATATTGTGACATCCTAAATGGTTTTCTTCTTGAAACGGCTCATATTTATATCAAGAGGGATGGCGTTTTCAGCAAGATAATGCAAGACGCCATACTTCTGCTTATACTCAAGCTTAGATGCAATAACATAAATTGGCAACAGTTCCTTGACCAGCAGTATCTCCAGATCTTAGCCCCATTGAAACCATTTGGGGACTGATAAAGATTGAAGTGGAACGAGCAGCGCCACGAGATAAAGTAGGTTTGATCCGTTCAGATTTACAGGCCTGGAACACCATTACCGAAAATTATGGCCTTGACCTAGTTTCGGGTGTACCTGGACGTTTAGTTAAGTGTTTAGATTTAAATGGAAGTTGTATAAGTAAATGAGATGAATTATTTGTTGAAATTTTATATTTCAAGTGATAGAAATAGATATCGTAAAATTATAATTCTGCTTTCTCTTTTCCGGATACTTTCTAAACGGACTATATATAAATTAAGCCTTTTCTTTAGACAGTAAGCCTCTTCTGTAGCAAAAACATCGTAGATGTTGTTTCTAAGATGTTTAAAGTAAAGGAGTATACGATAAAAAGTAGAAGATAAATAAAGAATCAAAAATCGCTAATTGCTGTAAAAGTGAGTGTCTCACACAATATTCCAGCTACAAAAGAGCTGATATGAATATTACGAGGCGCAAAAATGTTTTCTTTTACTTTGATTGAAAATAAATTTCTATTTTTCTTTTAAAACATTTCTTCATATTTGCTGCCTAGCCTAAAACGCGCTGCGCTGC
Source organism: Diabrotica virgifera virgifera (assembly GCF_917563875.1). Classification (NCBI taxonomy): domain Eukaryota; kingdom Metazoa; phylum Arthropoda; class Insecta; order Coleoptera; family Chrysomelidae; genus Diabrotica; species Diabrotica virgifera. The sequence goes on from NC_065444.1 coordinate 205,785,938, forward strand.
AAAAGAGCTTTAAATTACAAATTTTATCAAAGGAACTTTTTGTGGTGCGTTTTACTTCAAATTTAGCAAGAGTATAGAAAAATCTATAAAGATTAAATTAGAATTTTATTTTCCATCAGAATGAAACATATTTTGCGCCACGTAATAATCATTATCATTATCCGCAATTTTGTAGCTAGAATATGGTGTGCTACAGTCATTTTTACAGCATTTAGCGATTTTTTATTCTTTTATCAAGAGTTTCCCAAAATTTTTTACAAATAAACTGTATGAATTTAAATGTAATGTTTCTCGATATTGCTGAAATGTTCAGGATCACTAATAAGGCAGTGTTGCCCAAATTCAAGACCAAGACCAGACTTAGAGAGTCTTGGTCTTGGTCTTGCGCCAATACACCTGGTCTTGGTCTTGCACTCTCGGTCTTGGTCTTGGTCTTGGTCTTGCAGCAAAAGTCTTGCAAGTCTCGCAGTTACAACGTACATTTCACAGATTCTACAAGTGCCGCTGGAGGATGGCCTTTATTCGCAGTATTATAGTCGGTGTAAGAGAGAAAAAGTATTCGAAATCATGAAATAACAAATGTTATATTATTTGCTATTTCATCATTTCGAATAAGCCCTCTCTTTACACCGACTATAACACTACGCATAGACACCATCCCCCACCGGCACCTTTAGAATCTGTACACTGTAACAGAGTAGGCACATTTTAATCTTGAATTAACATAGCCATAGTAATGAATAATAAAACTAATAAATGTCTAAACTGACATTGGGTAAGGTATGATCCCACGATCGGCACGATCTAAGCGATCCGTGCCAATGCTCTAACTGAGCTATCCATGGCCAGTTTCTTAATAAACGTTTGCATTTAATAAGCTTACATGTGCCAAAACATGGTTAAAATACAAAAAACCAAATTAATGACATAAAGTTAACTATTTCAAAGACCATTATCTGTCTAGAAAGGGATTGATCGACCCTCACCTTATACAGGGTGTCTGCGTAACTTGGAACCATATGGGAAAATTTTTTAATATCAATTTTACGAAAAAAAGTCATTATTTATAAAGTGCTCTGCATAGTCTATAACCTAAGATGCAATCATCAGATATCCTATTTTGTCAACAGTATACGAGGTATGTCAAAAAGTATGAATTTCATTCAAGAGCAAACTACCCTTATATTTCAAAATATCAAAAAATTTTATTATGAAAAGTTATTTTCTAACTTTCTAAATTCATATTATTTGACACACCTCGTATAAAATTAACAAACTTGGATAACTGATGGTTGCATCTTGAGGTTTAGACCATGCACAGATTTTTATGAAGAATAACTTTTTTTCTAAAATTATTAATAAAAGAGTTATTACATATCTAATAAATAAACATGGTGTTCGAAATCGGTAATTTAGGAAAATTTCAGAATTTTTTTTTCAAGTAGAAAGCTGTTATTGCATATTTGAATATGGTTTTTAATTACAAATAACTTTTCATCATAAAATTTTTTGATATCCTAAAATTTTTTGATATTTTGAAATATAAAGGTAATTTGCTCTTCATATTTTTTGACACACCTCGTATACTGTTGACAAAATTTGATATCTGATAATTGCATCTTAGGTTTTAGATTATGCAGAGCACTTTATAAAGAATGACTTTTTTTCGTAAAATTGATATTAAAAAAGTTTCCCATATGGTTCCAAGTTACGCAGACACCCTGTATGAGATGGAATAAAAGGAATACAATTTGCCATTTATTTAAGTAAGAAATAAAATACAATACAAAATAAATTACAGAACAGTACGCAATTGCTTTGACCTTACTGTTACTAAGACTTTATCTTTATATTAATTTTTTTTGACCAGGAATTAATATAAAGTACAATTCTTTATAGAAGATCTAGAGAAAATGGGAGTGCGACAATGGGAATTAGTGGCAAAGGACCGACAAACATAAAAGGCAATAGTAAACGCGGCAAAGACTCACGAAGAGTTGTAGCGCCATTGATGATGATGACAATTCTTTATACTCGTTACTATCCAATACCCTAAGTAGGATATTGTTACTTTCCCTAGTCCAATTAATAGTCCAATACCCTACCGTTATTTCGTTACTTTTTCTGTATTTTGTTTATACAGTAGCAGGAATTATCTGTTAATAATTTGTCTCGTTACTTTTGAATAACAAATACTACAATAATTAAAGTAATTTACAAAAGCATGAAAATAGAGACTTCATCTGTAAGTTTAAAATGCGAAAGTGTCAATGAAATTAATTTTAAACTGTTAATTTTTTGTTTGTAGTCTGCTGCGCGATTAAAAAGAATAATGAGTTTAAATTTCTCTATCAAAGATAAGCATACCGAAAACTGGAAAGGTAACATAATCTGTTTCGCGATTAGCAGACATGTGTCTGTTAGACATGTTTTGGTGTCATAAACGCCGAAAGATATGCATATCAAAGAAAGAAACTTATTGTTTATTGTTCATTATGTTAAAATATAATAGAAATAGACTGTTATTGATAGTTAGTCGAAAATAGCCGCGCATTTTCAGCAAATTTTGGTGTGTAACTGATATCGCACACTCAGCACAAACAATGTTAGTCTAAAGGCCGATAAAATTTGTAATATGTATTATATTTTTTAATTTTTTGTCAGCTAAGCTGAGATGACATAATATTTTTAAAATGTTGTGGCGGCTATTATCAAACTCTGGACAATAAATTTCAGAGTGAAGAAATAATCGTCTGCTGGGGCAGAATGCTCAAAATGTTCTATTTTTACATCGTACTTATGACCTCTGAGTAGGTATAAAATGTGCAAATGTTCTTTTAATCGATATTTTGATTTGCTATGTATATTGTATTGTTCGTAATGCGCAAAAGTCCAATTTTACAAATTTTTGTTACATATTTTTTGGCATCTCAAAGAGTCTCTATGCATCTAAACATATACCCGAAATATTATACTACCTAAATGACACTCGATTCTAACTGCAAGACGCAAGAGTCTCGCAGGGTTAGCCTTGTTCTTGCTCAAATCTTGCAGGGTCAGTCTTGGTCTTGGTCTTGCTAAAATTAGGCGGTCTTGGTCTTGGTCTTGGTCTTGCGAAAATGCAAGAACAAGACCAAGACTGCAAGACCAAGACTGATTTTGGGCAACACTACTATAAGGTTTACAATGCTAAACTTCTGATCGGGTAATCCGAGTCACATGCCAGCAATCCCAATAGTCTAAGAGCTGGGAGCGGATTTTGTGCGTGATAAGTAATATGGAAAAGCTCTACGGGGATATGTTGAATTAGTTGTGTACATGACTTTCCCCAACGGGCGGAAACCAGAGTGGGGGACGAGGGTAGATATAAGGGGTCAAAGTCGCGGTTTTTATTATTTTTTTTGTGACGCTCATGATCAAGATGTAGGAATAAGTAGGTCATGACGTAACTAAGTAAAATCTCTAGGGGCAGAACGCTGCGTGGCCGACAAAGGGGTGAGGGTAGGGGTGAATATAAAAAATATAAGGGGTTTTTTGCGACGTTCTTGATTGAGATAGTGCACCAAAATTTGGGAATACGTAGACCATGACATAACTAAGTAAAATCTCCAGAGCCGGAAGCCAGAGTGGGGAAGAGGGTAGTTATAAGGGGTCAAAGTCGCGGTTTTTATTATTTTTTTTTGTGACGCTCATTATCGAGATAGTGCACCAAAATTTGGGAATAAGTAGACATGACATAACTAAGTAAAATCCCCAGAGGCGGAAACCAGAGTGGGGGCTGAGGGTAGTTATAAGGGGTAAAAGTAGTGGTTTTTATTATTTTTTTTGTGACGCACATTATGGAGATAGTGCACCAAAGTGCATTGGGATTAAGTAACTAAGTAAAATCTCCAGTGGCGGAACGATGCTTGGGGTACAAAGAGGTGGTAGGCAGCGGCAGGGGTGAGTACAAAAATATAAGGGTTTTTTTGCCGTTCGTGATCGAGTGCACCAAAATTTGGGAATAAGTAGATCATTACATTACTAAGTCAAATCTTCAGGGGCGGATTGTTGCGTTGGGGACAAATGTTGTGATGCGTCACAAAAAAAAATAATACAAACTGCGACTTTGACCCCTTAAAACTACCCTTATCTCCAACTCTGGTTTCCGCACCTGCAGATTTTGCTTAGTTACGTCATGATCTACTTACTCCCAAATTTGGGTTCACTATCTCGATCGTGAACGTCACAAAAAATCCCTTATAATTTTTATATTCACCCCTGCCCTCATCCCTTTGCCGGCCACGCAGCGTACCGCTCCTGGAGATTTTACTTAGTTACGTCACGACCTAATTATTACCAAATGTTGGTGCACTATCTCGATCATGAGCGTCACAAAAAAAAATAATTAAAACCGCGAATTTGACCCCTTATAACCGCCCTAGTCCCCCACTCTGGTTTCTGGCTCGGGCGATTTTACTTAGTTATGTCATGGTCTACTTATTCCCAAATTTTGGTGCACTATCTCAATCACAAACGTCGCAAAAAACCCCTTATATTTTTTATATTCACCCCTACCCCCACCCCTTTGTCGGCCACGCAGCGTTCCACCCGTGGATATTTTACTTAGTTACGTCATGACCTACTTATTCCCAAATTTTGGTGCACTATCTCGATAATGAGCGTCACAAAAAAAATAATAAAACCGCGACTTTGAACCCTTATAACTACCGTCGTCCCCACTCTGGTATCCGGCTCTGGGGATTTTACTTAGTTATGTCATGATGTAGTGTGACCAACTTCAATTTAGTCGAATTCGGGATAAGGCTGAAAAAACTGCCTAAAATCCGGGACTTTTCAATGAAAATCGGGCCATTTTTTTTTAAATATAAAACTTTCATATCATCATATTATTATTATTTAACATTTTTATGTTGACAAAAATTTTTTTGATCGAATTGGTTGTAATGATTATTTCATTCATATGAGATTCTGACCAATAGAAAGCTACAGAAATCTAAATTAAACTGATAATTTTTGATAATATCCCGTCGACAAGTATATTACGTCAGATGCCCTTCGTTGCTATGAAAAAATATATTCAGTGACATTAATGACAATTAATGTTTTAAAAATTATAAAAGTTATGACTTTCAACCGCAAATATTTATAACAACTGTGTGTTTAATTGTACTAATTTGTACTTACATAAATAAATTACAATAAAATTTTGGTTTTGAACAGTTTTATTCATGAAATAATCGCAACAAATTGCACTCGATCTCTAAAATTAATATAGAATTTTAGAGCTCTTGTGCAATTACTACTAATAATTACATTTTTGTTAGTTTTTGACGTTTCGACTTTCAATCTGGAAATCGTTCTCAAAAAATGAAAAATTAGAAAATAAACTAGGTAATGGTGGATTTCCATGTAAATTGAACCTTTGAACCTTGAATAATTTTCATTATTTGATATTCATGTTTTTAAATCGTCTTTTCAGAAGACGATAATTAAAATACAGAAACCGAAAAATGTCCATTTTAGTCCATTTGACTTTTCATAGAACTATAATACGACGATGTAAAATGCATGCGTTTTGGATGTGGTATTAAGTATAACAGTCTAGAAATTGTTGACTTTTTTTCGTCCCGCCAATTCAATTTGATGTGAATTCTAAAAGAATAATGTATTAAAAATTTCAAAATTGAATTTTACCAAAACCTTGAAAATTCGGATGGCCCGGAAGCCTTGTCCGGGACGCCGGGACACGACTTCGTAATTCGGGCCACGTCCCGGATTTTTCGGGCTAGTTGGTCACACTAAGTCATGGTCTACTTATTCCCAAATTCTGGTGCACTATCTCAATCACGAACGTCGCAAAAAACCCTTTATATTTTTTATATTCACCCCTACCCCACCCCTTTCTCAGCCACGCAACGTTCCGCCCCTAGAGATTTTGCTTAGCTACATCATGACCTACTTATTCCCAAATGTTGGTGCATTATCTCGATCATAAACGTCACAAAAAATAATAAAAACCGCGACTTTGACCCCTTATAACTAACCTCGTCCCCCACTCTGGTTTCCGGCGGTTGGAGAAAGTCATGTACACAACTAATTCAACATATCCCCGTATAGTTTTTCCATATTACTTATCACGCACAAAATCCGGTTCTATCTCTCCGACAGAGCCAAAAAATATTTTTTTTTGGCTTTTAATAATAATTGTTCAGCTGTACGTCTTCAAGAATTTATCATCAAATATCCCTGTATACCTTTGAACTTCTAAAAACCTGTATACAATTTTGGCAGCTGTTTTTTTTTCTATACTGGCCGAAATTTTGAATAAGCTGATACATTTAATTACTAGAGATAAGTGATTGGAGAATTATAAGGGGAATATGCATATCATTTTCTCAAATAGGTGAAATACTTTTTCGGGATCTTTATCGTCAAATCACATTTTTTGTCAAAATTCCATTTTACGTTTTTTTGGCGTTTCGATCTCCAATTCGGCAATAATTTTCACAACATCTTATTAAAAAAAAGTTATTTTAACCTGTAGTTGTTTAAATTAGCGCTTTCTTTCAGCGAATTTGACAGATTACTCAATTGGCCTCGATATTGTAGGCAAATAGCCATGTTTTGAGTTGAAATTCTGAGGGTGATCTTCTTCTTCTTAAATGAGAAAGTTCGTTAGTTTCTGGCACTTGGTCATAAAGCCTTTGTACCGTACCTTGTTTTTTCATTAAACTCTAATAAGATCTGTGGCCTCAATAAAAACCAACAGTTTTCATATTGCTAGTTTTAGGATCTCTTCTGGTTCAAACCTCAGTTGGCCAGTAAATTCCTGCCTTACATCACTTAGCACACTGCAATAGCCTAGTATGTAGTGTTGCCCAAAATCAGTCTTGGTCTTGCAGTCTTGGTCTTGTTCTTGCGTTTTCGCAAGACCAAGACCAAGACCAAGACCAAGACCGCCTTATTTGAGCAAGACCAAGACCAATACTTACCGTGCAAGATTGAGCAAGAACAAGACTAAGCCTGCAAGACTCTTGCCTCTTGCAATTAGAACTGAAGGTCGTTTTATGAAGTATATTAGTTCGGGTATATTCTTAGGTAGGTACTCTATGAGAAGCAAAAAAAATTGTAAAATTGGACTTATGCGCCTTACGAACAATACCATAAACAAACATACATTCTTCGCTCTGAAATTAATTGTCCAGGTTTTGAGAATAGCCGACCTCCATTCATAAATTAATAGGTCTGGATTCCGCGTATGAAAAAAAGTTGATTAATAGCAAGCTGAAAATTTGTTAATAGTTTAAAGGTGTCTAGTCAAACTTTGATATATGGGAACACTGGAACAGGGGAAGTTTTAATTGTGGAACAGGTTAAAAATTTTTAACGGTCAGAACACGAAAACGGCACATATATTTTGTTCGACAGAACAGACTTAAACTCTCCGAACAGAGATTAAACTCTCATGCAAAAATCAGACTGCTATTTATCACCAAATGGGCGTTTTAATGAGTGGAACATGTAGAATATATCAAAGGACAGGAATTATGACAGGTGATAAATAGCAGTCTGATTTTTGCAAGACATGAGAGTTTAATCTCTGTTCGGAGAGTTTAAGTCTATTCTGTCGGGCAAAATAAATGTGCCATTTTCGTGGTCTGACCCTTCCAAATTTTTAACCTGTTCCACAATTAAAACTGCCCCTGTTCCAGTGTTCCCATATATCAAAGTTTATCCGACTAGACACAAGACACCGTTAAGCTATTACATAACAAATTTTCAGCTTGCTATTAATCAATTTTTTTTCATACGCGGGATCCAGACCTATAATGTATCGAAACTTTTTAAAAATATGTCATATGCTGATAAAAAATATACCTACAATAAGTAGTTCATTTTTTTCCTTAATTTGTTTTCTAGGAATTTAAACACACAAAAATCATATCGATATAATATAGAATAATAAAACTATTATGTATATTTTTTCTGCTGAGTGTGATTACGATAAGGAGACAGACTTTAACAGATAATGCCGTGCCGGCTATTGTACCGTGCAACCAAATACCCAAATATTTAGTCTGCGAGGCATTCAACAAAGAAATATTTACAGTGAAATATATACATGGAAAACAAAAGGACATTTACAGCAGTTTTTTCTGTAGGTAGTTAAATTAAATTGGTCATTTGTTTTATCAATCGACTGTTCTTTTGTTATGCTCGTTGGTTGATATACACTATTCCAAGAAACGGTCATTTTTGGTCTCTCGAATTTCCTAAACTTGTTCGATTTATGTGGTTGATAATTTGATTTTTTATTTATTTGATTTTGTAAATATCGCTGTAATAATATTGTTTCTAGACAGGTAAATTTGTCATTGTACACCGGGTGTACCAATTAAACTGTATTTTTTTTCTCAAAGTTCGCATCACCCTGTGGAATATTCTAGCATTTATAAAATATTGAAATTAAAACCCAATTATAGCCTCATATTTTCTTAACATTTTGTTTTTTTGATTCATTCGCTTATGTTGGATAATCAAAAGTTAGGTACTTTTTTAACTAGCCATGTTTGGCTAATTTTTTTTAACTAGCCAATAATTTGACAGTTTGCTTTATAAGTGTATGTTCGCAAATGCTTCGTTTCCGAAATAGGGGGTGTTAAAATTTTTCTTACAAACTGACGATTTATTGCTCTAAAACCGGTTGAGATATGCAAATGAAATTTGGTGGGTTTTAAGAGGTAGTTATTACGCATTTTTGACATACAATTAAGAATTTAATATTCACCATTGGCGCGCATACGGGTAAAACGACCCGTTTGTTTAGAATTACCCCTTAAAATTTGCCATACTGATTTAAAAATACCCTGTAATGATGAAAAACATGGCTAGTTGTTAAAATACCCAACTTTACTGTTATCCAACATTAGCGAATGAAAAAACAAAATGTTAAAAAAATATCAGACTGTAGTTGGGTTTTAATTGGGTTTTAATTTCAGTATTTTATACATGCTAGGATATTCCACAGGATGATGCTAACTTTGAGAAAAAAAACACAGTTTGATTGGTACACTCATTAGTACCTACCGATAAGTTATTAGCGATATTGTTAACGAATAAGGCTATATAATATTAAAAAATCACTTATATCAGACAACAGGTTTAGGAAATTCGAGACATAAAAAATGACCCATTTTTAAGGAGGTGCCTTAATTTCTTGGAGAAGTGTATTATTCTTGGTTTGGTATTCGGTACGAAAATCAGAACTGGCGTTAACATATGAAGGGCCAGGGGAAAGAACGATGAATGTCTATCTGCAAGCATTTTCGGTAAAATGAGAACTAAAGTTACATATTCATTGTTTTTACCACTTGCGTCCAATCTTGTGACGTGATTTTAAAACTATTATCATACTTATTTCCCCTTGTCCATTCACAGGTTTATAGTACCCTTTCTAAGCTAACATATTGCACAACAATCTCAGAATGACCAAAAATTGACATTCATCCTTTTTCCCTCTGACCCTTCATATTGTGCACATCTGTCACTGAATTGAATTCTTTTCAAATCACACATTGTCAATGGCAAATACTCGAAAAAATACGTAAGTTCCTAATAAACTTTAGTTAGTTGGAATATAGACAAGGATCGCTTAGATCGTAGGTTTAAACCCCACCCGGTGTCATTTGTTTAGATATTTATTAATTTGATTGGTCTTTACTATGGCTGTGATATTAAAGCTTAAAATTGACCTACTCTGTAACGTTGTTCTAGTTCTAAGATATGTAATAGGCTAATGGGCAACTGCGAAACTTGCAAGACTCTTGCTGCAAGACCAAGACCAAGACCAAGACCTGGAGCGCAATACCAAGACCAAGACCAAGACCAGGTGTACTGTCGCAAGACCAAGACCAAGATTCTCTAAGCCTCGTCTTGGTCTTGCACTTGGGCAACACTACTAGTATGGCAGTCTCTTCTTCCATTTCATACTTTCTGCACCATGGTTCATTCACCTTACCTAGCTTTTCTAGGTCTAGGTGGTTTCTTAAACGGCAATATCCAGTTACCATTTCAATAACCGTTTTCATCTCTCTTTTATTGAGGTTCATCAAACTGTTCAATTTGAGGATGATTTTGTTACAAGGTTTTGGAACATCGATAAGGAAAAGTTTGTATATTATTATTTTAATTTAATAAAATTTGTATCTGTACGTTCTGTGTAAATACCAGATTTTTATGCTACAATCCAGTTGTATAATCTTCCAAAAATAATGAATAATTATAATATCAGTTATGCAATATTTAAAAAATGCAAATATAAAATAGAGACTTTGACCGTATTTATATGATATCACAATATTTAGGCTTTGCGATTAGATATTAAAAGTATATTTTGGAAATCGTATTAAAGAGTGACCAATTTTAAAATTGATTAAAACTAAATCGAGTATTTAAGATACTAGGCCTGGATCCCGCGTACCAACAAAAGTTTATTAATAGCAAGCTGAAAATTTGTTAATAGCTTAACGGTGTCTAGTCGGACAAACTTTGATGTACGGGAACACTGGAACAGGGGAAGTTTTAATTGTGGAATATGTTATAAATTTCGAACGTCAGAAGGTCCCATGTATTTTGTCGGACAGGACTTCCCATTGATTTGTTACCCTTTCATTATACTCTCGTGTAAAAATCAGACTACTATTTACCACCAATATAATTCATGTCATATGATATGTTCTACACGTGTCGGACTTATTAAAATGCCCAACATAATATTTGTCGGACAAACTTTTTTTGTATACATATTATGTAAAGTTTGCTATTGAATAAACTTAAAAACAACCTGCTAGTTTAGTTTTCACAATCATGGGTTTATTATACAGGGTGTCCCAAAAGTAGTGGAACGATCGAATATTTCGCGAACTAAACATCGGATCAAAAAACTGAAAAATACTTGTTCAATAATTTTCAAAAATCTATCCAATGACACCAAACACCAACCCCCACTACACCCCAGGAGGTGGGGTGGGGGGTAACTTTAAAATCTCAAATGAAAACCCCCAGTTTTTCTTGCAGATTTTAATTTGTTACATAAAAGTAAGCAACTTTTATTCAAGACATTTTTTAGAACTGTGGATAGATGGCGCTATAATTGGGAAAAACGATTTATCCTGATACCATAGGTAAATTATATAAACGGTCTAATATCTCACGAAATACACTTCCAAATGAGAAACTAAAAAACAGATTTTTAATCTTTTTCGAAAACCTATCGAATAACACCAAACATGACCCTCCAACCCATCCCCTGAATGTGGGGCGGGGGGTAACTTTAAAATCTTAAATAGCAACCCCCACTTTTTATTACAGATTCGGATCCGTCATGAAAAATTAAGCAACATTTATTCACAACATTTTTTAGAATTGTGAATAGATGGCGCCTTAATTGGAAAAATTCGATTTATTAGCGCCATCTATCAGAAATTTTAAAAAATGTTTCGAATAAATGTTGCTTAATTTTTTTATGACGAATCCGAATCTGCAATAAAAAGTGGGGATTGCTATTTAAGATTTTAAAGTTACCCCCACACCACATCCAGGGGGTGGGTTGGAGGGTCATGTTTGGTGTTATTCGATAGGTTTTCAAAAAAGATTAAAAATCTGTTTTTTGGTTTCTCATTTGAAAGTGTATTTCGTGAGATATTAGACCGTTTCTATAATTTACCTATGGTATCATGATAAATTGTTTTTCCCAATTATAGCGCCATCTATCCACAGTTCGAAAAAACGTCTTGAATAAAAGTTGCCTACTTTTACGTAACGAATCCAAATTTGCAAGAAAAACTGGGGGTTTCTATTTAAGATTTTAAAGTTACCCCCACCCCACTTCCAGGGGGTGTAGTGGGGATTGGTGTTTGGTGTCATTGGATAGATTTTTGAAAATGATTGAACACGTATTTTTCAGTTTTTCGATCCGATATTTAGTTCGCGAAATATTCGACCGTTCCACTACTTTTGGGACACTCTATATATGTAGATAAATATTAGGTCAAAAACCGAAAAAAACTGCATTACAAATATATGCATCTTAACTTCCAGAAGTAACACGAGGGGACGGGTGGGGCAGTCAGTATATATTGCTAAATATCTCAAAACCGAAAAATAAATGTGTTTCAAAAATATCGCCATTTGTTGGAGTGAGCAATTATTGAAAGGTTTAATACTGAAAAGGTCATTTGTTTAATATAATAGTTATTTATGATGTGTTAAAAGTACACGTTTAAGGCACGCATGTGAGTTTGCAGAATGAGCGATAGAGAGTTCTGCAATTCACATGAGTGCCTTAAAAATGTACTTTTTAACACGCATATCATACAATATTTTTTCTATAAACGTAATTACAGGACAATATCTACAAAAACTTTTACTTGAACTTGACTGACATTCCATTTTTATATTTTTTGACATTACATCAAAATTGTCTATACGGTCAATACGAACTGCAGTGCCTTAAAAATATTTTAAAGCACTAGTGCCTTAAAGTAGCATTTTTAACGCTCGTATGGAGTGCTAAAAATTGCATTTTTAACACGGTTGTAGAAAATAGATATTTATGTATCAAGGGCGTAAAATCAGAGACATGTAAAAGGATAGACTTGGCTAGGAATATGCCACTCAATGCATCGGGGTGTAACGTCGACATAGGATTGAGTGGTCTTAGCCATCTTTGTCAGTCACATGCGTGGGATCGCTTGGTTAAAAGAGATAGATAGACCACCGATCAACTGTTTCCTAATAATATGTCAATGCGTAAAATAGGCCTTTATGGAACGCGACGTGTAAGTAAGAGCCCCAGCCGATAGGAGAGGGCTATTAACACGTAAGGTCCATAAGCGCTGTTTACGCCCGAAATACATACAAATTTGTATGCACGATTGTTTTAATGATCATTTATTAATAAAGATACAAAATTCCTTGCATGATCGTCTTAGTGATTATTAGAGCTCGAGAAATATGCAAAATGCATATTAAGTGCATATTTGTATATTTTGGATAAATTTAATAAGTGCATATGGATTTATTAAAATTGCATATTTTTAGACTTTTTTGCATTTTTTGTATATACGCATTTTAAAGAGAAATGAGAAGTCTCAGATCTAAACAATAAATGTGAAAATTCTCGTGGATCCACTTTCTGTTAATATCCTTAATATCTGCCTTTTACAATTTATAAGGCGACGAAGGGGCTCTACAATATGCAGTCACATTTTGTTAGTAAAAACATTTTGTTATTGTTAAGTGATGCTGCACCATATGACCAAAGGTAGACAAGATTTAAAAATATTTTTTTCAAATTTGTTACTTGTCTAGAGCACGCGTCTGCTACAAATAGAGTAGCAGGATGCTACAAGCTGTAAGGATGGTATTTGCAATGGTCAATACCCTTGTATCACATATAAAAATATATTTTTAAAAGCCCTTCTGCGAGTATAGGTATATAAAGATCGTTTACCTAATGTCCCTTTACCACCTGAACCTGTGATAACTAGATGGAGAATATGTAGTATGGTATAACTAGATCCAAACCCAGACATCCAAAGTGAAAGTTATCCTCCATCACCAAATTGTTCTATATGGTCCACATAATGTTCAGAAAAAAGTCACACCATTTTGAGCGTCGGGTTTGGGGGAGAGAGGGGGGAGAAATCTGAAAATTCTTAGTTTTTTAAGTCTTTCGTCAATATTTCTAAAACTATGCGGTTTAGCATGAACAACCTTCTATACAAAAATATTCTACATTAAATTTTAAATAAAAAAGGCTCTATGCATAATCCTTCTAAAATGAACTGAATGAATTACCTGTGTGTGATATTTTGTTGTAATGAAGCTGGTGTATTGTAACTGTGCAATTGTTACTTAGGTGTCTTGTATATTTAGAACTTTTAGATTTTTAAGCTGATTCAATAATGCTGAAGTTGTCTTTTTTCAGAAATTTATACAAACTTTCCTATTATTAATTTCTTCTGAATTAGATATTGATATTGAGAGTAAATTAGTAGGTACCTAGAATCGAAGATTCATTCCGATTAAGAAAGGATTACTACAAAAGCAATGCGTAGCATCATAATTTTTGCTGGGGTTCCTTCGGAATTATAAGAAATTTATGTTTATTGGAAAATTATCAGGCAGGCCTATTGACCTTAAGCGTAGAAAATTTCCGTTAAAAGTACTTCCCAAAGTTTTCAGCAACAAATGATAAAATAATTTCAAGGTTGATTGCAATACCAATAATTAATTAACTTATCAGAAAATTTAAATCAAAATCGGTGAATAAATATTTCCATTAACTATTAAATAACAATTAACCCCTTAACTTATTATTAATTATATATGGAAATCTTTCAAAAGTTACAGTCACGTCAGATCGATTATGTAAATAAAACATTTTCGTTAAAATTTTATTAAAATACAGAATGTTTCATGACGAGCTTACACTATCTGTTTATCGCAAACTACTTCACGATATTTATGTATATAATATATATATATATATATATATATATATATATATTTTAAATAAAAAAGGCTCTATATGTATATATATATATATATATATATATATATATATATATATATATATATATAGAACTGGATTCGAAATCCGATGTATTTATCGACCGTGCAAGTATATTCTATAACACTATAAAACAGTGTTGAAATTATCGGGAATTGCGGTCTGTGGCTTAGATTGAAACTACATTTAATTCTGTTGAATTTCGATATTTCGATGAGTATTTATTAATTTTTCATCTTCATCAGGAACAAACTACAAAATTAACTAACAGTTAGGTACAAACATAATATTACAATGATATAACTTACGAATTGTTGTAGGTATGTTATATAAAGCAATTTAACTTAAAGCTATGCATGTCGTTTCACGAGAACGTCGAGGGCGGCACTGAGTCAGGTATCTTTTCTCACATGTGTTAAGGGTCAAAAGTTCCAATATCGAGCCATCTGTTTAATATTCTGCTATTTTTCGAATTTTAAAACATTGCAGTAAATTTCGCTTAATCTACTTGTGTCTGATTTGTAATTAATTGAACGTTTATTACTGTTTATGTGGTACATCTCGAGGAACAATCTTTTCTTATAATTTCTTTCTGAATCTAAGATCTTGATATCTGACAAATTAAATTGGTGTCCTGTTGTTATGGAATGGTGTGCTGCTGCACAAGTATTTTTGTGTGTTTTACAATCACTTTTGTGCTGCGTTATTCTTTGTTTCAGCCACTGCGATGTTTGTCCTATATACTGCCCATCACATTCGAGACAAGAAAGTTGATAGATGATATGACTCTGATTTAGAAGCGGTGTCTGGTCTTTAAGCTTCGAGAATAAGCTGTAGTTGGATATGCTATTGTATTTCGCTATTTTGATTTTAGGAATTCCGTTCAGCAGCTTGATTATATTGTTGGTTAAGCCATTTATGAAGGGCAACTTTTTGTAAATCACGGGATCTGATGGTCTGTTGTCACGTTGCCCGTCGTATAAGTCTGAGTTATATATCAGTTGCTTAAGAATTTTACTTGGATAGCCGTTGTTCAAGAATATGTTGTAGAGTGTTTTTAAATTCTTTTGTGTGAACAGGTCATTGCTGATGTGTAAAATTCTGTTTTTCATTGCCACAACAGTGTTGTGTTTTTGGCTTTTCGAGTGCTGAGAGAAATAATTTATATATCTTCCAGAGTCAGTTGGTTTCTGATACCAATCCAAAATTATCTTGTTCTCTGTGGTTCTTATCACCTTAGTGTCTAAAAAGGGCACACTTTGTTCTTTCTCCTCCTCAACGGTAAATTGTAGGTGTTTGTGAAATCCATTGAAGAGGTCCAGTGTAGTTTGAATAGAGTCCTCGGGGATCGCACTTATCACATCATCCACATATTTGTATATGAACGGTAACTTGAACGGTAGTCGTGGAATTACTATATTAAATAGATGATCTAAAACTATTGTGGCTAGAATGGGGCTGATAGGAGAGCCCATGGGAGTGCCAAATATTTGTGAGTAAAAAGTTCCACCGAAAGAAAAGTAAACATTAGAAAAAATAAAATCGATTAGTTTGAAGAAGTTATTCTTACTTAGTGTGGTGTTGGGTTCTATTAAGTGCCAATTTTGCTCTAAAATTTCAATAATCAAGTTGAGAGGAATATTCGTGAAAAGCGATACCGCATCTAAGGATATAAGTACATAGGTTTGAGGAATTGTAACATTCTTAATTAGTTCTACAAACGTAAATGTATCTTTCACATTATAATTAGTTTGATATTCAAAAGTGGCAGTTAGAATGTTTGCCAAGTATTTCGAGATGTTGTATGTAGTGGAGTTGATTGAGCTGATGATAGGGCGAAGAGGAACATTGCTTTTGTGAATTTTTGGTAGACAGTATAACTTTGGAAACATCGAGTTGTAGATCATTAGTTGTTTTGCAGCATTAGCGTCTATCTCACCTATGGATTTCAGGTTCTTAATAATATTGTTGTATTTGGTTTGTATTTTCACCGTTGGATCAGTGTTTAATTTGGTGTACGTGGAAGAATCCTGTAGCATTATCTCAGTTTTATCCATATATTCTGATTTATCCATGGCAACCGTACACCCACCTTTGTCTGATTGCAAAATGTATAGATCTGGATTTGATTTCAAAAACTTGCGTGTTTTTTCAAACATCCTGTTGAAGTGGTTTGGTTTGTTTGTTGTAGTGTGGTTCACATAATTAGTTATGATGTTGGTTGCTCTAGCTCGTACGACATCCTTTGATTCATCTGGAATATCATCCACTATATTTTCTAAGTCTGCAACAAACCTATCTAGTCTGACATCTTTACCAACACAGGGCACACTAAATTTAGGTCCCAATGATAAGAAATTTGCGACTTCTTCCGGTATGGCTATGCTAGAGATATTTTTAAACCATTTGCTGTTGTCTTTAAATACACGGTTGTGTTTTTCGTTATTGCTGTATAGTCGTTCAAATTTGTTGATGTTCGTAAGTTTTATTTTCTCAAATTCAGATCTAAATTTTCTTTTCAGACGATTTTCGTATTCACGTATCATATCAGTTGGAAGAATCTCAGAAAGTTCAGATTTGATGTTACATATAAGTCGATTATATCTCGAGATGTTATTGCAAGTAATTTTTATTTCTAATGATAATGTTTTCTTGTTAGTGCTCGACATAAAACTGTTAATCCTATTAGTCATGCTAAAATTGTTACCTGTTGTCAATAAGTAATGTAGATTTTTGGTGCCGTCCTGAACGTGTCGTGGAAACGTGTTTGATGTTCTACACCTCAATAAGAAAATTCTTCTATTGGTGACACTTGCTAGCTTGATGTTGATGCTTGACCATTGCTTCATTAACGGAATTCCTAAAATCAAAATAGCGAAATACAATAGCATATCCAACTACAGCTTATTCTCGAAGCTTAAAGACCAGACACCGCTTCTAAATCAGAGTCATATCATCTATCAACTTTCTTGTCTCGAATGTGATGGGCAGTATATAGGACAAACATCGCAGTGGCTGAAACAAAGAATAACGCAGCACAAAAGTGATTGTAAAACACACAAAAATACTTGTGCAGCAGCACACCATTCCATAACAACAGGACACCAATTTAATTTGTCAGATATCAAGATCTTAGATTCAGAAAGAAATTATAAGAAAAGATTGTTCCTCGAGATGTACCACATAAACAGTAATAAACGTTCAATTAATTACAAATCAGACACAAGTAGATTAAGCGAAATTTACTGCAATGTTTTAAAATTCGAAAAATAGCAGAATATTAAACAGATGGCTCGATATTGGAACTTTTGACCCTTAACACATGTGAGAAAAGATACCTGACTCAGTGCCGCCCTCGACGTTCTCGTGAAACGACATGCATAGCTTTAAGTTAAATTGCTTTATATAACATACCTACAACAATTCGTAAGTTATATCATTGTAATATTATGTTTGTACCTAACTGTTAGTTAATTTTGTAGTTTGTTCCTGATGAAGATGAAAAATTAATAAATACTCATCGAAATATCGAAATTCAACAGAATTAAATGTAGTTTCAATCTAAGCCACAGACCGCAATTCCCGATAATTTCAACACTGTTTTATAGTGTTATAGAATATATATATATATATATATATATATATATATATATATATATATATATATATATATATATATAAGGAAAAGAAGTCTTTGCTGACAACGTAGAAAACGGAATTCTGAGGTTATTGGGATATGCAGCGGTGAAATAAGTGTACTCTTTTAACTAAGTTTCAAGCTTTCGAAAATGTTTATTTTCATCATCAGGAATAACTGAAATAAAGTGCTACTGTTAGTACAGCATCCTCGAAAACATATAGTACAAGGTGTAAAGGTTTAAAAACTTACGTTATTGAGATTTGCTTTCCGTGGATGTTATACTCACAGGTGACAAATTCACGCACCACTCATTGATTGAGTCAAATATTAAAAAATACATGGTGTAAAAGACCAAATTGACAAATTATTTTCTACACTAACACATAAGAAAAAGACAATTAAAAAGATTTACATGCCACGTGTGCCGGCAAGTGTGAAATGTGAGGTTAGAAGTCAATGTCATTCCTGGACATACGCAAATGACACCACTTCTTCTTTTTTTCTTTGTCTTATGTAGTACTAATACTTTAAGAATACACATCCAAAAATTTACCAGAGTTTTGTTTGAAGTTAAAAAACCAAAATTATAAATAATTTACATTTCAATGTACTGAAAGCTGGAAACTTTACAATGAATCAGTTGATAAGACATCATTGAAATGAGGATAGTTGTCCAAACATAATAGATATGAGTAAATAGAGCTTAATTGATTTATGTCACTCCTTTTGTTCATTGCATTAGAATTCTGCGAAATGAAAGCCATCTCTAAGAACAGTCTTTTAGTATAGTTGGATTCAGAAGCTAAAACTCTGACCGATTCGTAATTCATTTTGTGATGTTCTTTATTAACATGTTCGGCAAGAGCAGATCTTTCAGGATATAATCTGCTATCACTGCGGTGACTAACTAAACGACTACCTAAATTGCGTGCGGTTTGTCCAACATATACCAAATTACAGTTGTTACAGGGAATCTGGTAGACGACGTTAGAACAATCCCTAATGTCACTCTTGTCCTTAACCTTTGAAAATATAGATCTTGAAGTTAAAGATGTTTTAAAGGCTATTTTCAAGTTAGGGATGTCTTTAAACAGTCTAGCCAGTCTGGGTGTTATGCCTTTAACGTATTTTAAAGAAGTATATAAACAATTGGCATTTTGTTCTCCGCTTGTAACAGTAATTTGCAACTCATTATTATGGCGTATTATGTCAGGGGTCAAACTGAATAATATCTTGGTGACTAGGTGTCTTGGATAAGAGTTGTCGATAAAAAGGTTAGACAGGATTCTCAGGTTCTTCTGATGGCAAGAAGGATCACTGATAGCTATGATTCTAGCCTTCATTTGCTTAATTAAATTGATTTTTATTGAGTGTCGATGATATGACCAATAGTTAAGAAAACGTCCAGAACTATGAGGTTTTCTATGCCAGTCAATTCTCAGGGAGTTGTTATGGGTTCTAATGAACCGGGTATCAAGAAAGGGGACTGAGCATAGATCATCCTCATGTTCAATTGTGAACTGTAATAGAGGGTCATAACTATTGAATACTTGCAAAATTTCAGCTGATCTATTGCTAGGAATAGCGAGGATTAAGTCATCTACATACTTTTTAACAAAAGGAATATAGAAGGACAATTCTGGGATCACCATATCCAGTAAATGATCCATCACATAACAGGCCAGAATGGGAGAGATAGTACCTCCCATAGGAGTCCCTTGTGTTTGTCTAAACACAGTATTATTAAATGTGAAGTAGGTGTTGTTAAAAAGAAAGGAAATGAGTTTTTTGAAAGATTCCAAGCTAATATTGCAATGAGAACTAATAAGTTCTCATTTGAAGTTGAACTCATGAGTTGTTGAAAACAATTGGAATTTTATTAGTTCTCATTGCAATATTAGCTTGGAATCTTTCAAAAAACTCATTTCCTTTCTTTTTAACAACACCTACTTCACATTTAATAATACTGTGTTTAGACAAACACAAGGGACTCCTATGGGAGGTACTATCTCTCCCATTCTGGCCTGTTATGTGATGGATCATTTACTGGATATGGTGATCCCAGAATTGTCCTTCTATATTCCTTTTGTTAAAAAGTATGTAGATGACTTAATCCTCGCTATTCCTAGCAATAGATCAGCTGAAATTTTGCAAGTATTCAATAGTTATGACCCTCTATTACAGTTCACAATTGAACATGAGGATGATCTATGCTCAGTCCCCTTTCTTGATACCCGGTTCATTAGAACCCATAACAACTCCCTGAGAATTGACTGGCATAGAAAACCTCATAGTTCTGGACGTTTTCTTAACTATTGGTCATATCATCGACACTCAATAAAAATCAATTTAATTAAGCAAATGAAGGCTAGAATCATAGCTATCAGTGATCCTTCTTGCCATCAGAAGAACCTGAGAATCCTGTCTAACCTTTTTATCGACAACTCTTATCCAAGACACCTAGTCACCAAGATATTATTCAGTTTGACCCCTGACATAATACGCCATAATAATGAGTTGCAAATTACTGTTACAAGCGGAGAACAAAATGCCAATTGTTTATATACTTCTTTAAAATACGTTAAAGGCATAACACCCAGACTGGCTAGACTGTTTAAAGACATCCCTAACTTGAAAATAGCCTTTAAAACATCTTTAACTTCAAGATCTATATTTTCAAAGGTTAAGGACAAGAGTGACATTAGGGATTGTTCTAACGTCGTCTACCAGATTCCCTGTAACAACTGTAATTTGGTATATGTTGGACAAACCGCACGCAATTTAGGTAGTCGTTTAGTTAGTCACCGCAGTGATAGCAGATTATATCCTGAAAGATCTGCTCTTGCCGAACATGTTAATAAAGAACATCACAAAATGAATTACGAATCGGTCAGAGTTTTAGCTTCTGAATCCAACTATACTAAAAGACTGTTCTTAGAGATGGCTTTCATTTCGCAGAATTCTAATGCAATGAACAAAAGGAGTGACATAAATCAATTAAGCTCTATTTACTCATATCTATTATGTTTGGACAACTATCCTCATTTCAATGATGTCTTATCAACTGATTCATTGTAAAGTTTCCAGCTTTCAGTACATTGAAATGTAAATTATTTATAATTTTGGTTTTTTAACTTCAAACAAAACTCTGGTAAATTTTTGGATGTGTATTCTTAAAGTATTAGTACTACATAAGACAAAGAAAAAAAGAAGAAGTGGTGTCATTTGCGTATGTCCAGGAATGACATTGACTTCTAACCTCACATTTCACACTTGCCGGCACACGTGGCATGTAAATCTTTTTAATTGTCTTTTTCTTATGTGTTAGTGTAGAAAATAATTTGTCAATTTGGTCTTTTACACCATGTATTTTTTAATATTTGACTCAATCAATGAGTGGTGCGTGAATTTGTCACCTGTGAGTATAACATCCACGGAAAGCAAATCTCAATAACGTAAGTTTTTAAACCTTTACACCTTGTACTATATGTTTTCGAGGATGCTGTACTAACAGTAGCACTTTATTTCAGTTATTCCTGATGATGAAAATAAACATTTTCGAAAGCTTGAAACTTAGTTAAAAGAGTACACTTATTTCACCGCTGCATATCCCAATAACCTCAGAATTCCGTTTTCTACGTTGTCAGCAAAGACTTCTTTTCCTTTTCTTTTTAAGGCATGGGATTCTATCAGAACATCGCATATCGCTATGGTGACCTCGCTGTACGGGCACTCAAGGATTGGTCAAAGACTAAACAAAAATTGGCAAGAGAATACAATAAAAGATGTTTTTTATTAAGATGTAGATCATCAAACATTTCACCTACACACATCATACACTCCACTTCATCCATCACAAAATTATTACAAAGACAGGACATCCAGTCGAACAAGGATGCTTTACAATTTACCAGGTTAGAAAACAGAATTTTGAATTTAGAAATTTCTAATTGCATTAAAGTCATTCACAATTTAGAGTCTAATTTATCTAAACTCAAAAGAGACATCATTGACTTGACTTCTGAATTCATTTTTAACAACTTTTCTAGTAAACAACAAGTTTTATATAACAAAACTTTTCATAAAACCAAATTAGTAAATACTAACAAATATAATAGATTATTTAATCAAGAACTGAACTTGAAACTAAAGACAAAACCGGGTTGGATTAAGAACCTTTCCAATGTAACTTTACCCGATGATATTTCTAGATTTTTGTCTTTGGGTCCAAAGTTTAGTATAGAACCTATTGTAGGGAAAGATATCCCTATCAGGGATATGTTGGCTGACGTTGAAACAATTATGCACTCTGTCACGGATGCACAACTGAGGGACGTACTAGTAGCTAAATCTACGTACATCATTACTGATTATGTACATAAAAATAACAGTAAGAGTGGCTTTAACTTCTACAGAGCTATGTTACATAAAACTCGTAAGTTTCTTAGTGAAAACACTAACATTATTGTCATGCCTTCTGACAAATGTAATGTAACTGTAGTTCTGGAGAAGCAGAGATACTTAGATTTATGTCTCGAATTGCTAAATTCTGATAATATATATGAGAGATTGAACAGAGATCCAACTAATACTGTTCAAACTAAATGTAATAACCTCATCAAGGAATTATGCAGTTCGGGACAAATAGATGATGATACAAAGAAAAAATTAACAGGGTATAAGGGTGTCATACCCAAATTTTACGCTTTACCTAAGATTCATAAACCACAGCTTTCGGTACGTCCCATTGTTGCATGCATTGGTTCACCTACTAATTTATTAGCATCTTTTTTGACTGAGATTTTGACCAATGCATATGTCTCTAATGAATATGACGTAAAAAGTTCTTTTGATGTCTTCAACAGCTTTAACAACTATCAGTTACCTGAAGGCTATGTTATTATCAGTCTGGATGTAGTCTCTTTGTTCACTAATGTACATCTAGATGCAGCCTTAATAGCTGTTGAAAACAATTGGAATTTTATTAGTTCTCATTGCAATATTAGCTTGGAATCTTTCAAAAAACTCATTTCCTTTCTTTTTAACAACACCTACTTCACATTTAATAATACTGTGTTTAGACAAACACAAGGGACTCCTATGGGAGGTACTATCTCTCCCATTCTGGCCTGTTATGTGATGGATCATTTACTGGATATGGTGATCCCAGAATTGTCCTTCTATATTCCTTTTGTTAAAAAGTATGTAGATGACTTAATCCTCGCTATTCCTAGCAATAGATCAGCTGAAATTTTGCAAGTATTCAATAGTTATGACCCTCTATTACAGTTCACAATTGAACATGAGGATGATCTATGCTCAGTCCCCTTTCTTGATACCCGGTTCATTAGAACCCATAACAACTCCCTGAGAATTGACTGGCATAGAAAACCTCATAGTTCTGGACGTTTTCTTAACTATTGGTCATATCATCGACACTCAATAAAAATCAATTTAATTAAGCAAATGAAGGCTAGAATCATAGCTATCAGTGATCCTTCTTGCCATCAGAAGAACCTGAGAATCCTGTCTAACCTTTTTATCGACAACTCTTATCCAAGACACCTAGTCACCAAGATATTATTCAGTTTGACCCCTGACATAATACGCCATAATAATGAGTTGCAAATTACTGTTACAAGCGGAGAACAAAATGCCAATTGTTTATATACTTCTTTAAAATACGTTAAAGGCATAACACCCAGACTGGCTAGACTGTTTAAAGACATCCCTAACTTGAAAATAGCCTTTAAAACATCTTTAACTTC
The DNA here is from genome assembly GCF_917563875.1 of Diabrotica virgifera virgifera. Lineage (NCBI taxonomy): Eukaryota > Metazoa > Arthropoda > Insecta > Coleoptera > Chrysomelidae > Diabrotica > Diabrotica virgifera. The sequence goes on from NC_065444.1 coordinate 205,809,924, forward strand.
AAGATCTATATTTTCAAAGGTTAAGGACAAGAGTGACATTAGGGATTGTTCTAACGTCGTCTACCAGATTCCCTGTAACAACTGTAATTTGGTATATGTTGGACAAACCGCACGCAATTTAGGTAGTCGTTTAGTTAGTCACCGCAGTGATAGCAGATTATATCCTGAAAGATCTGCTCTTGCCGAACATGTTAATAAAGAACATCACAAAATGAATTACGAATCGGTCAGAGTTTTAGCTTCTGAATCCAACTATACTAAAAGACTGTTCTTAGAGATGGCTTTCATTTCGCAGAATTCTAATGCAATGAACAAAAGGAGTGACATAAATCAATTAAGCTCTATTTACTCATATCTATTATGTTTGGACAACTATCCTCATTTCAATGATGTCTTATCAACTGATTCATTGTAAAGTTTCCAGCTTTCAGTACATTGAAATGTAAATTATTTATAATTTTGGTTTTTTAACTTCAAACAAAACTCTGGTAAATTTTTGGATGTGTATTCTTAAAGTATTAGTACTACATAAGACAAAGAAAAAAAGAAGAAGTGGTGTCATTTGCGTATGTCCAGGAATGACATTGACTTCTAACCTCACATTTCACACTTGCCGGCACACGTGGCATGTAAATCTTTTTAATTGTCTTTTTCTTATGTGTTAGTGTAGAAAATAATTTGTCAATTTGGTCTTTTACACCATGTATTTTTTAATATTTGACTCAATCAATGAGTGGTGCGTGAATTTGTCACCTGTGAGTATAACATCCACGGAAAGCAAATCTCAATAACGTAAGTTTTTAAACCTTTACACCTTGTACTATATGTTTTCGAGGATGCTGTACTAACAGTAGCACTTTATTTCAGTTATTCCTGATGATGAAAATAAACATTTTCGAAAGCTTGAAACTTATATATATATATATATATTAGGGTGGTCCTTATTTTCGAAAGTTCATATTTTTTCAAAATTATTTGTAATTTTGTTCAGTTACACCAAAACATTAAAAATACAAAATTTCAGCTCAATCCGATAATATTAACACGTGCCGCATTGGCCTTGAAGTTTCATGCATCTGACTGTCTAACATGCTACGACGAGTCGGCGCCAAGTGCGTTCGAATTCGCTACAAGCGCGACTACAAGTCTCGACAAGTCAATTTTGTTTTTACATATTATTTGTTCAATGCTACATTCGTTTTAGTTTCGTACTTGAAGTGCATAAGAAAAGACGTGCTATATAAGTAATTGATAAAAGTGCTGAAATGTCCACTTTGCGGAACAATATTTATCTAGTTGGAGTGATGAAAAATCAAATCTGCGGTAGTAAATTACCATGTAAACGAGATGTTTTGAGTGTACTTTTTTATAACATGAGAGTGGTAAATTTAAATCTTAATGACAGCAGTGCTTTAGTTATTGATGAAGTGGTCGTTTTTTGGAAAAAAGCAAGAATCCCAGTTCAAAACCGTTCAAACTGTATTTTGAAATTAAAATCTTTGTACGATAATGTCAGAAATTTAGAAAAATCTAAAAATAGAGATACTGAACGGCAGAGAGAAAAAGAAAATGATTTTAAAGAAGCTTTAGACAACCTTTTCGATATTGCCACCTTAAATGCGTTAAATGAGATTAAAATCGCCGAAGATAGAGAATTTTTAATTAAGCAAAGGGAGAAAGGTAGAGTAGGTTGTATGTTGGGAGTAGATATCAAATTATTACGTAAGGAAAAGCGGAAAGAAGAACGCACAGCTGCAGAGTTGAAAAGAAAAGAAGATTTGTTGGAAAATTCTAGTTGTTCGATTGGACATTTTGAAATGGAAGATAAAGAACACGAAGATTCACAGAAAAAAGTGATAAATCAAGACAACAGTGAAGATGACATATATTTCATATCGGAATCTCAACAGGGTCCATCTTCAAACAAGAGAGGACGAAAGACGTTAATGACACCTCGCCTGGCCGCTGCCTTGGACAAATGTAAAGTGAGTGACAGGGATGCAATGCATATTATTTCTGCCGTCCTAGAAGCTCTTAATATAGATATCACCGAGTTTGTTCTCAATAGATCGTCTATCAAAAGAAATAGAGAGATTTTGCGGAAAATAAAATATTCATCAATAAAATCGGTAGGAAATGATGCAAATTTTATTGAAGTGCATTGGGATTCCAAATTATTGCCTGATATCACAAAAAATGAGAAAATTGATCGGCTTCCTGTGATCGCGGTTGGTTTAGATTTTGAACAATTATTAGGAGTACCTGGAATTGCATCATCAGCAGGATCGGAAGTTTGCTCTGCTGTGTTCCATATCACTGATGAATGGAATTTAACCGAAAAAATTCAAGCCTTTTGTTTTGATACTACAGCATCAAACACTGGACGTATAAAAGGAGCTGCAGTTCTGCTTCAACAAAGGTTAGGGCGAGATATTTTGTGGCTTCCATGCCGACACCATATATTTGAGGTCGTTTTGGCTGGTGTATTCACGAGGACAAAAGCAATTGTAACATCCGGCCCTGAAATTGCTCAATTCAAAGCACTTAAAGAAAACTGGAAGAATATTGATAAAATGAAATTTTTAGATTATACCAGCGATGAAGCCGTTTATAATGCACTGAAAGATGTAGCGCCCGAAATTATTTATTTTGTGAAACAGAAACTTGCAGAAGAGCAACCACGTGATGACTACAAAGAGTTTTTGCAATTGACGCTCATTTTTTTGGGAGATAAAACAAATGTGAGTTTTAGGGCCCCCGGTGCATATCATTTAGCGAGATGGATGGCTAAAGCGATTTATTGTTTAAAACTTTTTTTATTTCGCGATCAAATGAAAATGAGAAAGGATAATTCCAAACTGAATGCAGAAATTTGCGTTTTCGTTGTATACTGTTATGTAGAGGCCTGGTTTTCAGCAACGAATACTACAGGAGCTCCCCTAAATGATATATATTTTTTGAGAAAATTGGTTATATTTAAAAATATTAATGAAAACATTGCAACCATTGCAATAACAAAATTTTTAAACCATTTATGGTATCTAAGTGAAGAGTGTGCTGCCATGGCAATATTTGACGATAGAATTGAGAGAGTTGAAAAAATTAGAATGGCTCAAAAAATTATGGAATGTGCAAGTAAAAACATAGAGACTGTGAATGAAAAAGAAGAAGAAAATGAAGAGACAGAAGTCATTGAGAAAAAACTATCGTTGCAAATCCGAGATGTCCAAAATTTTGTTCAAAAAGATCTACCAACTGAATTATTGTCCGCCAATTCACTTCAGTTATTTAAACGATTCGGTATTTGTGTTGAATTTCTTCAGGACGATCCGCTGAATTGGGAAAACAGAGAGGATTATCGCACAGGAAAAAATATCATTTCAACCTTAAAATGTACAAATGATATTGCAGAAAGAGGAGTCAAGTTGATTGAGGATTACAATGAAAAAATGACGAAAAATGAACATCAAAAACAATTTTTGATACAGGTATGTAGTATGTATAAACAATAGTTATTTATGAAACAGTTCGTGAAGTATGCTTTTTGCGAACGCACGCGATACTTAGAGTACGAGCGATAGCGAGTGCTCTACATCGCGTAAGTTCGCAAAAAGTACTTCACGCACAGTTTCATACAATATTTTATCTACTCTACGATAAATAAATCAAAAAACTGTAACTCTTCGTCACTGGAATTCATTTCAATTCTATTTACAATTTTTAGAACTTTGACATTTAAAAATTCTAATTTCTTTCAAACCACAAAACTGTCAAAATTTTTGTTGTAATTTATTGCTCATTATGTCATCACCATGACAACGCGAAAGTTAAGGATATTTGATTATATGAAAGTGTGTGAAAAACCCATTGAAAGTGTGTGAAAAAGTTAGTCCCATTTAAAATACACAGGTACTTCACGCACACTTTAAATCCTTCACGAACTGCTATCTATAATGACAGTTTTCACAAACTAAAAACTGATACATAATATGACGTAGAGTAGATAAATTTAATTTTTTGTTATTTTTTTCTTAGCAGTTAGTCCCATTTAAAATACACAGGTACTTCACGCACACTTTAAATCCTTCACGAACTGCTATCTATAATGACAGTTTTCACAAACTAAAAACTGATACATAATATGACGTAGAGTAGATAAATTTAATTTTTTGTTATTTTTTTCTTGAACACATTATATAGGCTAGGTTCAGAAAACACATTCAATATTATTTTTTTTTATTCAGGTTGTTCAGGAGTACCGGAGAGAGTTCCCAGTCGCCACAAAAGGAGGCTTACTTAAATCCAAAATATGTATCTGAAGTGGATGTATCATTTCAATAAATAAAAAATATAGTATTAGGATAAACTATATCTTTATTTTACGTTTTCATTTTAATTAGTATGTTTTTATACTAAAGTTTAAAAAAAATGCGTAATTTTATGTTTACAGTCGAGCGTACGCGTACATTGTCGTTCTTATAGGTAATAACTGCCTTACATTGAATCTCACAACTTTAGCGTCGATGCGGCACGTGTTAATATTAACCGATTGAGCTGAAATTTGTTATATTTTCATGTCTTATATAAAGGTACATTCTGGCAAATAATTTCTAAAAAATTCGAAAAAAAATTTTTTTCCTTATAAATAAGGACCACCCTAATATATATATATATTTGTTTGACCGCTTATACAGTCCCAAAACGTCATACTTCACCGCCTATTCAGTCCAAAAGTGACGTTGTCAGACCCAGCTTCGGGTCTGACAACGTTTACTTATAGTACTGGATTCTAGGGGTGTAGGGGGTGAATTTTTAGCTGGGCTTGAAAAATCGGTAATACATCATATTATATACAGATTTAGTTCACCGCTCGGCAGATTCGAGGGCGCTTCGATCGCGCTCAACTAGCTGTATATATTTCGCATAGTTAACATACGCCTAGAAGCCCTACACCTGGCAACACCGTATGGTGTATAAATAAACCAAGAATATATTATATTCACAGGGCTCATACAGTTCCGATACACTAAAACGACCTAAAACTTATTTGATTCAAAATTATAACAAGTTTTAAGGATTATGAGGCTTTTAAATATACGTTAATTGGGTATATATCTTCAGTTCTGATACAGACCCGATATGCTAAAACTGCCTACTAACTACCGTTTTTTTTTATTATTTCGCGCTGGTAACAATGATAGATTTGTGTTGAATTATTCCCCAAAAAGAAAACAAAGTTTTGTTTATCCAGAATGCGATATTTTATTTCAGAAAATTTAAAAAAACATGAAATATTGTAAAAGTAATTTTTACAGATTTTTCTTTGAGATACTCAAAACACATTCACAAACATGCAATATTGTCTTTTAATAAAAAAAAACTAAAATTGTTGTTAACTAAAAAAATAAAAGTAAAAATTAGACTTCAAACGTATATGAGTTTAAATTTATTTGTAAAGGAGAGCTTACATAAAGGGTAACATAATATAATCTATTTTGCGATTAAGCAGGCGACATTTGTGGATATCATAAATGCATAAAGAATTGCATTTACTTTCGACGAACGAAACTTGTTCATTTTTTAAATAATATACTGTTATTTTTGATAGTTCGTTAATTTAAATCAGCGAAATTTTATATATAGTCTTTTTACTACAAAAGCAAGATTACGTAGGTCTAAATTTCTGACTTAACAGCACTGTCAAACATTAGAATGTAACTTTTGATCATGGCCACGTTTATGTCATTACTTGTCAGATTTTTTTCTTTACTATAAAAATTATATCTATGGTTATTTATTCAAATTAATGATGTCAATTTGTTTTTCATTACTTGCCGAAATATATTATTTACCAACAATATTACCACACTGTAGGTATAATCATTAAAATAGATTATTTAATATTTTTAAAACTAAGTACTGGAAACGCTAAAATTCATAAGAAAACTTTCAGTTCTTCAAATCTAATAATAAACTTATTTCTAATAAAGCTAATCTGAGAAATCTAAATTTTTTAACTTACATCTCTGCAGTTAATGGTAAAAGGGAATCCCATTATTTCGTTCTTGTTTAAAAATAATCTATTAAAAAAGCATTTTTGATTTTGCACAATGTTTCTCAATACGAACACAAACACAATAGTATAGGTACACGTACACAACAATAATTGCAATAGTTTTTAAATTAAGGTATATTTTAATATGTAGGTATTTATAAAAACAGTACCTACAGTGTAAAGCTATATTTTGGATCAAATTGTGTACGAAATGAAGTAAAAATGTAGCAACACAGAACTGTTACATCAGTACGATTACAGAGTTACAATGCACTATTGTCTGATATATTTAAATAAAATTATTATTTTCTGGAGTATTTAACTTAAAGGAATGTTTCATAAAATTTATATGATTAATAATAAAATATGTTTTTTAAAATATATAAAATCTAAAATTCTCAATGTACTCGCGATTACGTTTTTATTATATGGCTTTTCATCGATTGTCATTTGTTTCAAGCTTCCGTCATATGTTATATAATCTGTGTATAATATTAATATACCCGGATTATACAACATATGACAGAAGCTCGAAACAAATAATTATGAATGAAAAGCCCTATTATACCATTTTGACACTCTTGCAAGATCGGTCAGTTCGGTCAGCTCAAGAAATGTCAATTTTAAAGTTGATTTAATTAAAATTACAAATATTTCGGCGTATTATTAATATATTTCGGCAAGAAATGAAAACCGATTGACATCATTAATAGGAAAAAAGAATTAGAGATATTATTTGTACAGTAAACAAAAACAAAGAAAATATCTGACAGGTAATGGCATTAACGTGGCCATGACGAAAAGACACATTCTAATGATTTGTCAGTGCTCTGACGTCAGAAATTTTGACCTACATAACCTTGCTTTTATAGTAAAAAGACTATACCTACCTTTGGCCCAGTCGGGATAGCAGTCGACCTTGCATGCCAAGCTGTCCCAAATTAAATTTTTCTAATCGTTAAGGAGGGTTAATAGTAGTGTAAATTTAAAATCTCGACTGAATTCCGCTGTAGCGTTAGCCGCCATCTTGATTTTAAAAGAATATTTAAAATGATATCTCCGCCACTTTCAACTTTTCGACAAAACGTGTAAGGACTAAAATTGTTGAAAATTCGATTTTCGATAATTTATTTTATTTTAATTTTTTTCGTGCGGTCGATATTTTCCGAGTTATGGGGGAAAATAGTGAGTTGGAGCATAATTATTGAATTATTTTGTTTATTATTAGTTTTACGACAAACATGTACCTATACGAAAATAAAAGTGAATTAAATTTTATACAATTTTAATTTGATCCATTTTTTCATAAAATCAATATTTAACGTAGTACGTATGCGGTAAAGGCGCGAGCGTAAGACCTGATTGGTTTTATAGCAAATGTTTTTGTTCCATATCTCCATTTTCAACTTTTCGACAAAAATTGTAAGGACTGAATTTGTTAAAATAGCGAGTTACTACAATCTTTCGAGAGAACCAGAGAACCTACGAAGGGGGAGGGGTGGGGAAATTTCCCAAACAGGGTCCAAAATTAAAAAAAAAATGTTAGAACAAAAATATATTTAGTTGACAAAAAACTTAATGGAAGTTTCAAAAACTGTATATAATACAATTCTCTTTATTTTTGTTTACGTACAATCATGTCCTTAAATTAATGATACACGAGACAATTATTCAATAATTATGCTTCCCCTCCGCTTTCACTATTTTACCCCTTAACTCGAAAAATAATGATCGCATAAAAAATGTGCAAAAGAAATTGTAGGAGATTGCATTTCCAAAAATTCTATTCCTATCATTTTTTCAAAAAGTTGAAAATGGCGGAGATATTAAGCAACAACGCTTCTCCTTTAAAATCAATATGGCGGCTAACGTAATGGCGGAATTCAGTAGCAATTTTAAATTTACACCACTATTGACCTTCCCTTAATGATAAAATTATAAAACTTGGGATAATTATGCCTCCCACCCCTTTTTACTATTTTCCCGCTTAACTCCAAAAAAATCAACCACACCAAAAAAATTGTTAATAAGAAATTGTAGGAAATCATATGTGGAACAATTTTAGTTCCGGCCGTTGTTATCGAAAAGTTAAAAATGGCGTAAATGCTGAACAAAAACCATTGCTATAAAATGAATCAGGTCTTACGCTCGCGCCTTTACCGACTACGTACTACCTTAAATATTGATTTTAGCAAAAAGGTGAAAGAAATCAAAATTGTATAAAATTTAATTCTCTTTATTTTTTATCGGTACATTTTTGTCGTAAATCTAATAATAAACGAAATATGTAATTCAATAATATTCTAACTCTCATTATTTTCCCCCATAACTCGGAAAATATCGACCGCACGAAAAAAATGTAATAAAAGAAATTATAGAAAGTCGAATTTTCAACCATTTCAGTTCTTACACGTTTTGTCGAGACGTTGAAAATGGCGGAGATATTGAGCAAAAACCGTCCTCGTTTAAAATCAAGATGGCGGCTACTCAACGGCGGAATTCAGTCGAGATTTTAAATTTACACTACTATTGACCCTTCCTAAAGATTAGAAAAATAAAATTTGGGGCAGCTCGGCATGCAAGGTTATAGGCCTTTTATTCGTCTAACCCGACTGGCCTACTTTGTATAATTTAAGTATAGTAAATACTGAATCCCAAGGTCATGATACTTTATGGAGACAATTAACTTCTAAAAATCCAATAATTGTGACCACGTAGGGATTGGTATATGGTTTAACATTTTCGACCAACACGCCACGAATCCCGATTGTCTGGCAACACCGCTGGGTCTGGTTACCATGGTCGGATGTTATCAAGTAGTATATATGGGCTCGAGATGGTGGTAAAATGAATTGGGTTGTAAAACTGTTATTCGGTATGCAACTTTTTATGTAAAAAGAAATGTTTTCCCCTCTAAGCATGCTTAAGAAGTTATATTTTCGAACTGCTTATTTCCTGTTTATATACACACCTAAATCATTTGGATTAAGTGGGTCTTAGGTAGCCTGAATAATATAGCGGGACTGAAAACGTGGGCCGGATAAATATATATATATATATATATATAAGGAGAGGTTAACGCGAGTTAATAGATATCGGCATGGCTCGCAACAATGAAAATACAAAATATGCATAAGATGGAATGCAACCACAGACACGTGTTTCTGACTTATTAGTCGTCATCAGTATGGTATAGCCAAACAGGAGCAACGCAACCAATTTGTGGCTGTAATGTTAGAAGACCCTCAGGATTCGAGAGCAACAACTAACACATCCACGGAGGAAGCTACAGCTACCTGAGGAAAGTAATGCCAAACGTTTAAAACGTTTTAAGATCAAACAAGGAGAGGTTAACGCGAGTTAATAGATATCGGCATGGCTCGCAACAATGAAAATACAAAATATGCATAAGATGGAATGCAACCACAGACACGTGTTTCTGACTTATTAGTCGTCATCAGTATGGTATAGCCAAACAGGAGCAACGCAACCAATTTGTGGCTGTAATGTTAGAAGACCCTCAGGATTCGAGAGCAACAACTAACACATCCACGGAGGAAGCTACAGCTACCTGAGGAAAGTAATGCCAAACGTTTAAAACGTTTTAAGATCAAACAAGGAGAGGTTAACGCGAGTTAATAGATATCGGCATGGCTCGCAACAATGAAAATACAAAATATGCATAAGATGGAATGCAACCACAGACACGTGTTTCTGACTTATTAGTCGTCATCAGTATGGTATAGCCAAACAGGAGCAACGCAACCAATTTGTGGCTGTAATGTTAGAAGACCCTCAGGATTCGAGAGCAACAACTAACACATCCACGGAGGAAGCTACAGCTACCTGAGGAAAGTAATGCCAAACGTTTAAAACGTTTTAAGATCAAACAAGGAGAGGTTAACGCGAGTTAATAGATATCGGCATGGCTCGCAACAATGAAAATACAAAATATGCATAAGATGGAATGCAACCACAGACACGTGTTTCTGACTTATTAGTCGTCATCAGTATGGTATAGCCAAACAGGAGCAACGCAACCAATTTGTGGCTGTAATGTTAGAAGACCCTCAGGATTCGAGAGCAACAACTAACACATCCACGGAGGAAGCTACAGCTACCTGAGGAAAGTAATGCCAAACGTTTAAAACGTTTTAAGATCAAACAAGGAGAGGTTAACGCGAGTTAATAGATATCGGCATGGCTCGCAACAATGAAAATACAAAATATGCATAAGATGGAATGCAACCACAGACACGTGTTTCTGACTTATTAGTCGTCATCAGTATGGTATAGCCAAACAGGAGCAACGCAACCAATTTGTGGCTGTAATGTTAGAAGACCCTCAGGATTCGAGAGCAACAACTAACACATCCACGGAGGAAGCTACAGCTACCTGAGGAAAGTAATGCCAAACGTTTAAAACGTTTTAAGATCAAACAAGGAGAGGTTAACGCGAGTTAATAGATATCGGCATGGCTCGCAACAATGAAAATACAAAATATGCATAAGATGGAATGCAACCACAGACACGTGTTTCTGACTTATTAGTCGTCATCAGTATGGTATAGCTTGGATGTGTTAGTTGTTGCTCTCGAATGCTGAGGGTCTTCTAACATTACAGCCACAAATTGGTTGCGTTGCTCCTGTTTGGCTATACCATACTGATGACGACTAATAAGTCAGAAACACGTGTCTGTGGTTGCATTCCATCTTATGCATATTTTGTATTTTCATTGTTGCGAGCCATGCCGATATCTATTAACTCGCGTTAACCTCTCCTTGTTTGATCTTAAAACGTTTTAAACGTTTGGCATTACTTTCCTCAGGTAGCTGTAGCTTCCTCCGTGGATGTGTTAGTTGTTGCTCTCGAATCCTGAGGGTCTTCTAACATTACAGCCACAAATTGGTTGCGTTGCTCCTGTTTGGCTATACCATACTGATGACGACTAATAAGTCAGAAACACGTGTCTGTGGTTGCATTCCATCTTATGCATATTTTGTATTTTCATTGTTGCGAGCCATGCCGATATCTATTAACTCGCGTTAACCTCTCCTTGTTTGATCTTAAAACGTTTTAAACGTTTGGCATTACTTTCCTCAGGTAGCTGTAGCTTCCTCCGTGGATGTGTTAGTTGTTGCTCTCGAATCCTGAGGGTCTTCTAACATTACAGCCACAAATTGGTTGCGTTGCTCCTGTTTGGCTATACCATACTGATGACGACTAATAAGTCAGAAACACGTGTCTGTGGTTGCATTCCATCTTATGCATATTTTGTATTTTCATTGTTGCGAGCCATGCCGATATCTATTAACTCGCGTTAACCTCTCCTTGTTTGATCTTAAAACGTTTTAAACGTTTGGCATTACTTTCCTCAGGTAGCTGTAGCTTCCTCCGTGGATGTGTTAGTTGTTGCTCTCGAATCCTGAGGGTCTTCTAACATTACAGCCACAAATTGGTTGCGTTGCTCCTGTTTGGCTATACCATACTGATGACGACTAATAAGTCAGAAACACGTGTCTGTGGTTGCATTCCATCTTATGCATATTTTGTATTTTCATTGTTGCGAGCCATGCCGATATCTATTAACTCGCGTTAACCTCTCCTTGTTTGATCTTAAAACGTTTTAAACGTTTGGCATTACTTTCCTCAGGTAGCTGTAGCTTCCTCCGTGGATGTGTTAGTTGTTGCTCTCGAATCCTGAGGGTCTTCTAACATTACAGCCACAAATTGGTTGCGTTGCTCCTGTTTGGCTATACCATACTGATGACGACTAATAAGTCAGAAACACGTGTCTGTGGTTGCATTCCATCTTATGCATATTTTGTATTTTCATTGTTGCGAGCCATGCCGATATCTATTAACTCGCGTTAACCTCTCCTTGTTTGATCTTAAAACGTTTTAAACGTTTGGCATTACTTTCCTCAGGTAGCTGTAGCTTCCTCCGTGGATGTGTTAGTTGTTGCTCTCGAATCCTGAGGGTCTTCTAACATTACAGCCACAAATTGGTTGCGTTGCTCCTGTTTGGCTATACCATACTGATGACGACTAATAAGTCAGAAACACGTGTCTGTGGTTGCATTCCATCTTATGCATATTTTGTATTTTCATTGTTGCGAGCCATGCCGATATCTATTAACTCGCGTTAACCTCTCCTTGTTTGATCTTAAAACGTTTTAAACGTTTGGCATTACTTTCCTCAGGTAGCTGTAGCTTCCTCCGTGGATGTGTTAGTTGTTGCTCTCGAATCCTGAGGGTCTTCTAACATTACAGCCACAAATTGGTTGCGTTGCTCCTGTTTGGCTATACCATACTGATGACGACTAATAAGTCAGAAACACGTGTCTGTGGTTGCATTCCATCTTATGCATATTTTGTATTTTCATTGTTGCGAGCCATGCCGATATCTATTAACTCGCGTTAACCTCTCCTTGTTTGATCTTAAAACGTTTTAAACGTTTGGCATTACTTTCCTCAGGTAGCTGTAGCTTCCTCCGTGGATGTGTTAGTTGTTGCTCTCGAATCCTGAGGGTCTTCTAACATTACAGCCACAAATTGGTTGCGTTGCTCCTGTTTGGCTATACCATACTGATGACGACTAATAAGTCAGAAACACGTGTCTGTGGTTGCATTCCATCTTATGCATATTTTGTATATATATATATATATATATATATATATATATATATATATATATATATATATATATATATATATCAATAATAAAATCAAGCTTTATAACAGTAAAGCTATGAAAGGCGATGTAACGGAATCCTTTTTCCGACAATACATCATGCAAACACCGTTTGGGCTAACCAATTCGTCTCTTACTGGAGAATAGAGTAAAATGAAATGGATAATTGCATTTTAGTTGGATCCGAACCTCACCGGAGCCCGACTAGTTTCGAGTCATGTCAACTCGTCATCAGGCGACACTAGGTGAGTGTTCGAATTCAAGTAAAATGCAATTATTATTTGGTGGATTTATAGAAGAAACCCACCAGAGTATGCTTAGCGCGACCCTCTATGTGTGAAATGAGAACATAAAATATTCTCTTGGTAGCCCGGCGAATAGCAAAATCAAGCTTTATAACAGTAAAGCTATGAAAGGCGATGTAACGGAATCCTTTTTCCGACAATACATCATGCAAACACCGTTTGGGCTAACCAATTCGTCTCTTACTGGAGAATAGAGTAAAAAAAGTTTCTATAAATCCACCAAATAATAATTGCATTTTACTTGAATTCGAACACTCACCTAGTGTCGCCTGATGACGAGTTGACATGACTCGAAACTAGTCGGGCTCCGGTGAGGTTCGGATCCAACTAAAATGCAATTATCCATTTCATTTTACTCTATTCTCCAGTAAGAGACGAATTGGTTAGCCCAAACGGTGTTTGCATGATGTATTGTCGGAAAAAGTATTCCGTTACATCGCCTTTCATAGCTTTACTGTTATAAAGCTTGATTTTGCTATTCGCCGGGCTACCAAGAGAATATTTTATGTTCTCATTTCACACATAGAGGGTCGCGCTAAGCATACACTGGTGGGTTTCTTCTATAAATCCACCAAATAATAATTGCATTTTACTTGAATTCGAACACTCACCTAGTGTCGCCTGATGACGAGTTGACATGACTCGAAACTAGTCGGGCTCCGGTGAGGTTCGGATCCAACTAAAATGCAATTATCCATTTCATTTTACTCTATTCTCCAGTAAGAGACGAATTGGTTAGCCCAAACGGTGTTTGCATGATGTATTGTCGGAAAAAGGATTCCGTTACATCGCCTTTCATAGCTTTACTGTTATAAAGCTTGATTTTGCTATTCGCCGGGCTACCAAGAGAATATTTTATGTTCTCATTTCACACATAGAGGGTCGCGCTAAGCATACTCTGGTGGGTTTCTTCTATAAATCCACCAAATAATAATTGCATTTTACTTGAATTCGAACACTCACCTAGTGTCGCCTGATGACGAGTTGACATGACTCGAAACTAGTCGGGCTCCGGTGAGGTTCGGATCCAACTAAAATGCAATTATCCATTTCATTTTACTCTATTCTCCAGTAAGAGACGAATTGGTTAGCCCAAACGGTGTTTGCATGATGTATTGTCGGAAAAAGGATTCCGTTACATCGCCTTTCATAGCTTTACTGTTATAAAGCTTGATTTTGCTATTCGCCGGGCTACCAAGAGAATATTTTATGTTCTCATTTCACACATAGAGGGTCGCGCTAAGCATACTCTGGTGGGTTTCTTCTATAAATCCACCAAATAATAATTGCATTTTACTTGAATTCGAACACTCACCTAGTGTCGCCTGATGACGAGTTGACATGACTCGAAACTAGTCGGGCTCCGGTGAGGTTCGGATCCAACTAAAATGCAATTATCCATTTCATTTTACTCTATTCTCCAGTAAGAGACGAATTGGTTAGCCCAAACGGTGTTTGCATGATGTATTGTCGGAAAAAGGATTCCGTTACATCGCCTTTCATAGCTTTACTGTTATAAAGCTTGATTTTGCTATTCGCCGGGCTACCAAGAGAATATTTTATGTTCTCATTTCACACATAGAGGGTCGCGCTAAGCATACTCTGGTGGGTTTCTTCTATAAATCCACCAAATAATAATTGCATTTTACTTGAATTCGAACACTCACCTAGTGTCGCCTGATGACGAGTTGACATGACTCGAAACTAGTCGGGCTCCGGTGAGGTTCGGATCCAACTAAAATGCAATTATCCATTTCATATATATATATATATATATATATATATATATATATATTATATACAGAAATATATATATATATATATATATATATATATATATATATATATATATATATATATATATATATATATATATATATATAGATAAATTAGTGTTGATCACAGCTGATTAAGTTAGAGAACAAACTTTGAGATTCTTTGGGTAAAACAGCTGAAAGAATAGGCTAAGTGTACTCTTTATTCCTTTATTGATCCAATATTTCGTCGATAGTCATCGACATCATCAGGGATAAGCTACAAATAGTTTTACATAAAGAATTGACAGTCTATTTAAATTTTTTGATGTTACTTACAATTTGAGATTAGCGCCGTAATGAAAGCTGGTCAATGTTATAAAAACTTGTATAAGTTGTCTTACAAAAAACATGTAGTGTATATTTACAAAACTGGTACAAAAACAACGAAAAAGGTGTTTTCTTTTTTTGCATCGGACTGAAATAAGTCCTCTCTCGAGAGTTTTACATCTTTTTATTTTATTTTAATGCAGAACCTGAACCATGTGACATGTTGTAGGTTGGAAAACACTAACCTCTAAAATCTTCTCTCTTAGATAGTCGAAGTAGAATGGAGATTTTAGTGGCCTTTGCCTTCATTGGATGTATATACCTATATTTGCTTAGAAACTCAAGTTCTAGCTAATTTTATTTATTTAAAAAAAAAAAAAAAATTTTTTGTACAATTGAAATTGTTAATGTGATTGAAGATCACTTTAACAAGAGTTTGTTTACTAGATCTTGGTTAATTTCAAGATCTAGTTCTTATGTAAATGAATATGTGCTGTTAGATTTGTTACTAAAAGTCTATTGTTAAACTGTGCGATACTATGGTAATGTAATATTTTTATTCTAAAATGGAATCTATTGAATTGTTGAATTTAATATGTTGTTTGTCAACTGTGAGAAGAAAAGAGTAGATTTCACTAAGGTGGTGGATGTCTGTTTTTTTATTTATGTTGTTATCTGTTTGTGCTATGCAAGCCATTTCTAGGAAAAGACGTTTTTTGTAGTTGGTTTCCCTTTCTAGAACCTCTACAGAATCAAAGTCCATCTGGTGTCCTTCATTTACTGCGTGAAGCGCTAATGAGCAACGGTCAGGATGCAGTCTGCAGTCGCTTTTATGTGACGTTAAACGATTTTTTAAATGCCTTTCTGTGTGGCCTATGTATTTTTTATTACAGTCTTTGCATGGAATGCTGTAAACTACATGTGACATCTGCTCCTTAGGTGTTTTGTCTTTTACTTTTGTGTGAAGACTTTTGATTGTAAATACAGTTTTGTTGGCAAATTTAAAATTATGAAAAGAATTAAGTACCCTTGCTAGTCTGGGTGTGAGTTCCTTGATGTAAGGTAGAGAAATCATAGTGTATTCTATAGTTGGTTCAATAGTTATGCTCTGTTCAACATTTTCCCTTATTTCTTGGATGTTGGTGTCAATTCCTTCGGCACCACCTCCTCCTCTATGAACATGTGTATTGATGTTGTTTAATTCATCTACTATAATCTGAGGAAGGGATGAAGGGGTGTCATATAAGATTTTCTTAACTAAATCAGTGGGGTAAGAGTTGTCTGTAAAAAGGTTGTGCAAAAGTTTAAGGTTCTTTTCGTGGAAAGTTATATCAGAAATTTTCATCACCCTGGCCTTCATTTGTTTTAGTAGATTGATTTTCATTGAATGTTTGTGATATGATAGGTAGTGCAGGTATCTACCTGATGCTGTTGGTTTTCTATACCAGTCCACTATGATATTATTGTTATTAGTTCTAATTAATTTAGTGTCGAGGAAAGGAACAGATTGTTCATTATCCTCTACTTCTATTGTGAACTGTATATATGGATCATAACTGTTGAAGACTGATAAAATGTCTTCAACTTGATCTTTTGGAAGTGCCAAGATGATGTCGTCCACATATTTCTTCACAAAGGTAAGGTTATAGGGTAGTACTTGGATAACTGTGTCGAGAATGTCATCGACTACATATGCAGCTAGGATTGGTGAAACTTTTGCACCCATTGGTGTTCCAAAGGTAGATTTATATATCTTATTATCGAAGGTGAAATAAGTGTTGTCGAACAAAAAGGTTACCAACTCCAAGAAGGTCTCTAGGTCTATTTTGCAATGAGTTGAAATTATATCCCATCTTTTTTGTATTGATCTCAAACACGCTTCTAAGTAGACATTACTAAACAAAGACACCACATCAAGACTAGCAAGAATATAGTTTGGTGGAAGGGTGACATTTTCCACTAGTTTTTTGACTTCAAAAGAGTCTTTGATATAATATTCATTGTTTAAGTCATATGAGGTTGTTAAAATGTCTGTTACTAGAGTGGCTATTTTCTCTGTAGGCGCTCCGATGGACGACACTATAGGTCTTACTGCTAGTTGAGGTTTATGAATCTTTGGCAACGAATAGTATTTAGGTGTTATGCTGTTATATGTTGTAAGTTTCTTTTTTGTGGCATTGTCTATCATGCCTTTTGTGTTTAATGACTTTATGAGTTTGTTACTTTTTGCCTGAACAGAAGAAGTAGGATCACTGCGTAATTCAATATAAGTATTACTGTTTGTTATCAAATCATTGGACAGTTCCATATATTGTTGTTTTTCCATAACTACAGTTACGTTACCCTTGTCAGATAAAGTAACTATGAGTTGTGGGTTTTGTTTGAGAAAATATTTGGTTTTCTTTACTAGTTGTTGTAAAAAAGAAGGTTTAGTTGAACTGTTACTTGTTACATAATTGGTAAGAGTGTTTGTAGCTCTGGCCATTGCAATTGATCTTATTTCCTTCTGTTCGATAAAAGAAGTGGCAAAATCTATGTCAGCCATAAGGCGCCTTACAGAGATATTGTGATGCAAAACAGGTTCTATACTAAATTTAGGTCCTAACGCTAGTATACATGAAACATCGTGGGGAATCTCAACATTGGTTAAGTTTTTTAACCAATTTGATTTTACTTTGAGTGTATTTTTTATAGTCTTTTCTTTTATGTTGTTGAGTTTATTAATTTGTTTTCTTTTGATTTCATGAAAAGAATGATTGTATACTCTTAATTGTCTGCCTTTGAATTCATTAAAAACTAATTCTCCACAATGTTTAATGATAACTGTCTTTAAATTGAGTAATTTTTTCTCAAGTTGTTTAATTAATTTATGATTGAAACCTATCTCATAATTTAAAAGTTTATCTCCTACCCTTGTGTTAATGTTGTTGATTTGAAGATGTAAAAAAGGTTCTTGTTTTCTTATGATCTCTTTAACAGGATTTGTTGCTGAATTTATATGGTCAGGACGGATGCATAATTTTCTACAACTGAGAAGGAAGGTTCTCCTATTATATTCTTGTGAAAGTTTTAATTTTGTTTTTGCCCAGTGTTTAAGTGATAAGACTGCCACCTCTCCATGGTTAGCTCTTATGGTGGAGTAGAAACCCATCTCTATATTGAAGATAAATTAGTGTTGATCACAGCTGATTAAGTTAGAGAACAAACTTTGAGATTCTTTGGGTAAAACAGCTGAAAGAATAGGCTAAGTGTACTCTTTATTCCTTTATTGATCCAATATTTCGTCGATAGTCATCGACATCATCAGGGATAAGCTACAAATAGTTTTACATAAAGAATTGACAGTCTATTTAAATTTTTTGATGTTACTTACAATTTGAGATTAGCGCCGTAATGAAAGCTGGTCAATGTTATAAAAACTTGTATAAGTTGTCTTACAAAAAACATGTAGTGTATATTTACAAAACTGGTACAAAAACAACGAAAAAGGTGTTTTCTTTTTTTGCATCGGACTGAAATAAGTCCTCTCTCGAGAGTTTTACATCTTTTTATTTTATTTTAATGCAGAACCTGAACCATGTGACATGTTGTAGGTTGGAAAACACTAACCTCTAAAATCTTCTCTCTTAGATAGTCGAAGTAGAATGGAGATTTTAGTGGCCTTTGCCTTCATTGGATGTATATACCTATATTTGCTTAGAAACTCAAGTTCTAGCTAATTTTATTTATTTAAAAAAAAAAAAAAAAAATTTTTGTACAATTGAAATTGTTAATGTGATTGAAGATCACTTTAACAAGAGTTTGTTTACTAGATCTTGGTTAATTTCAAGATCTAGTTCTTATGTAAATGAATATGTGCTGTTAGATTTGTTACTAAAAGTCTATTGTTAAACTGTGCGATACTATGGTAATGTAATATTTTTATTCTAAAATGGAATCTATTGAATTGTTGAATTTAATATGTTGTTTGTCAACTGTGAGAAGAAAAGAGTAGATTTCACTAAGGTGGTGGATGTCTGTTTTTTTATTTATGTTGTTATCTGTTTGTGCTATGCAAGCCATTTCTAGGAAAAGACGTTTTTTGTAGTTGGTTTCCCTTTCTAGAACCTCTACAGAATCAAAGTCCATCTGGTGTCCTTCATTTACTGCGTGAAGCGCTAATGAGCAACGGTCAGGATGCAGTCTGCAGTCGCTTTTATGTGACGTTAAACGATTTTTTAAATGCCTTTCTGTGTGGCCTATGTATTTTTTATTACAGTCTTTGCATGGAATGCTGTAAACTACATGTGACATCTGCTCCTTAGGTGTTTTGTCTTTTACTTTTGTGTGAAGACTTTTGATTGTAAATACAGTTTTGTTGGCAAATTTAAAATTATGAAAAGAATTAAGTACCCTTGCTAGTCTGGGTGTGAGTTCCTTGATGTAAGGTAGAGAAATCATAGTGTATTCTATAGTTGGTTCAATAGTTATGCTCTGTTCAACATTTTCCCTTATTTCTTGGATGTTGGTGTCAATTCCTTCGGCACCACCTCCTCCTCTATGAACATGTGTATTGATGTTGTTTAATTCATCTACTATAATCTGAGGAAGGGATGAAGGGGTGTCATATAAGATTTTCTTAACTAAATCAGTGGGGTAAGAGTTGTCTGTAAAAAGGTTGTGCAAAAGTTTAAGGTTCTTTTCGTGGAAAGTTATATCAGAAATTTTCATCACCCTGGCCTTCATTTCTTTTAGTAGATTGATTTTCATTGAATGTTTGTGATATGATAGGTAGTGCAGGTATCTACCTGATGCTGTTGGTTTTCTATACCAGTCCACTATGATATTATTGTTATTAGTTCTAATTAATTTAGTGTCGAGGAAAGGAACAGATTGTTCATTATCCTCTACTTCTATTGTGAACTGTATATATGGATCATAACTGTTGAAGACTGATAAAATGTCTTCAACTTGATCTTTTGGAAGTGCCAAGATGATGTCGTCCACATATTTCTTCACAAAGGTAAGGTTATAGGGTAGTACTTGGATAACTGTGTCGAGAATGTCATCGACTACATATGCAGCTAGGATTGGTGAAACTTTTGCACCCATTGGTGTTCCAAAGGTAGATTTATATATCTTATTATCGAAGGTGAAATAAGTGTTGTCGAACAAAAAGGTTACCAACTCCAAGAAGGTCTCTAGGTCTATTTTGCAATGAGTTGAAATTATATCCCATCTTTTTTGTATTGATCTCAAACACGCTTCTAAGTAGACATTACTAAACAAAGACACCACATCAAGACTAGCAAGAATATAGTTTGGTGGAAGGGTGACATTTTCCACTAGTTTTTTGACTTCAAAAGAGTCTTTGATATAATATTCATTGTTTAAGTCATATGAGGTTGTTAAAATGTCTGTTACTAGAGTGGCTATTTTCTCTGTAGGCGCTCCGATGGACGACACTATAGGTCTTACTGCTAGTTGAGGTTTATGAATCTTTGGCAACGAATAGTATTTAGGTGTTATGCTGTTATATGTTGTAAGTTTCTTTTTTGTGGCATTGTCTATCATGCCTTTTGTGTTTAATGACTTTATGAGTTTGTTACTTTTTGCCTGAACAGAAGAAGTAGGATCACTGCGTAATTCAATATAAGTATTACTGTTTGTTAT
Organism: Diabrotica virgifera virgifera; assembly: GCF_917563875.1. Lineage (NCBI taxonomy): Eukaryota > Metazoa > Arthropoda > Insecta > Coleoptera > Chrysomelidae > Diabrotica > Diabrotica virgifera. The sequence goes on from NC_065444.1 coordinate 205,830,715, forward strand.
CAAATCATTGGACAGTTCCATATATTGTTGTTTTTCCATAACTACAGTTACGTTACCCTTGTCAGATAAAGTAACTATGAGTTGTGGGTTTTGTTTGAGAAAATATTTGGTTTTCTTTACTAGTTGTTGTAAAAAAGAAGGTTTAGTTGAACTGTCACCTTCGATAATAAGATATATAAATCTACCTTTGGAACACCAATGGGTGCAAAAGTTTCACCAATCCTAGCTGCATATGTAGTCGATGACATTCTCGACACAGTTATCCAAGTACTACCCTATAACCTTACCTTTGTGAAGAAATATGTGGACGACATCATCTTGGCACTTCCAAAAGATCAAGTTGAAGACATTTTATCAGTCTTCAACAGTTATGATCCATATATACAGTTCACAATAGAAGTAGAGGATAATGAACAATCTGTTCCTTTCCTCGACACTAAATTAATTAGAACTAATAACAATAATATCATAGTGGACTGGTATAGAAAACCAACAGCATCAGGTAGATACCTGCACTACCTATCATATCACAAACATTCAATGAAAATCAATCTACTAAAACAAATGAAGGCCAGGGTGATAAAAATTTCTGATATAACTTTCCACGAAAAGAACCTTAAACTTTTGCACAACCTTTTTACAGACAACTCTTACCCCACTGATTTAGTTAAGAAAATCTTATATGACACCCCTTCATCCCTTCCTCAGATTATAGTAGATGAATTAAACAACATCAATACACATGTTCATAGAGGAGGAGGTGGTGCCGAAGGAATTGACACCAACATCCAAGAAATAAGGGAAAATGTTGAACAGAGCATAACTATTGAACCAACTATAGAATACACTATGATTTCTCTACCTTACATCAAGGAACTCACACCCAGACTAGCAAGGGTACTTAATTCTTTTCATAATTTTAAATTTGCCAACAAAACTGTATTTACAATCAAAAGTCTTCACACAAAAGTAAAAGACAAAACACCTAAGGAGCAGATGTCACATGTAGTTTACAGCATTCCATGCAAAGACTGTAATAAAAAATACATAGGCCACACAGAAAGGCATTTAAAAAATCGTTTAACGTCACATAAAAGCGACTGCAGACTGCATCCTGACCGTTGCTCATTAGCGCTTCACGCAGTAAATGAAGGACACCAGATGGACTTTGATTCTGTAGAGGTTCTAGAAAGGGAAACCAACTACAAAAAACGTCTTTTCCTAGAAATGGCTTGCATAGCACAAACAGATAACAACATAAATAAAAAAACAGACATCCACCACCTTAGTGAAATCTACTCTTTTCTTCTCACAGTTGACAAACAACATATTAAATTCAACAATTCAATAGATTCCATTTTAGAATAAAAATATTACATTACCATAGTATCGCACAGTTTAACAATAGACTTTTAGTAACAAATCTAACAGCACATATTCATTTACATAAGAACTAGATCTTGAAATTAACCAAGATCTAGTAAACAAACTCTTGTTAAAGTGATCTTCAATCACATTAACAATTTCAATTGTACAAAAATTTTTTTTTTTTTTTTTTAAATAAATAAAATTAGCTAGAACTTGAGTTTCTAAGCAAATATAGGTATATACATCCAATGAAGGCAAAGGCCACTAAAATCTCCATTCTACTTCGACTATCTAAGAGAGAAGATTTTAGAGGTTAGTGTTTTCCAACCTACAACATGTCACATGGTTCAGGTTCTGCATTAAAATAAAATAAAAAGATGTAAAACTCTCGAGAGAGGACTTATTTCAGTCCGATGCAAAAAAAGAAAACACCTTTTTCGTTGTTTTTGTACCAGTTTTGTAAATATACACTACATGTTTTTTGTAAGACAACTTATACAAGTTTTTATAACATTGACCAGCTTTCATTACGGCGCTAATCTCAAATTGTAAGTAACATCAAAAAATTTAAATAGACTGTCAATTCTTTATGTAAAACTATTTGTAGCTTATCCCTGATGATGTCGATGACTATCGACGAAATATTGGATCAATAAAGGAATAAAGAGTACACTTAGCCTATTCTTTCAGCTGTTTTACCCAAAGAATCTCAAAGTTTGTTCTCTAACTTAATCAGCTGTGATCAACACTAATTTATCTTCAATATAGAGATGGGTTTCTACTCCACCATAAGAGCTAACCATGGAGAGGTGGCAGTCTTATCACTTAAACACTGGGCAAAAACAAAATTAAAACTTTCACAAGAATATAATAGGAGAACCTTCCTTCTCAGTTGTAGAAAATTATGCATCCGTCCTGACCATATAAATTCAGCAACAAATCCTGTTAAAGAGATCATAAGAAAACAAGAACCTTTTTTACATCTTCAAATCAACAACATTAACACAAGGGTAGGAGATAAACTTTTAAATTATGAGATAGGTTTCAATCATAAATTAATTAAACAACTTGAGAAAAAATTACTCAATTTAAAGACAGTTATCATTAAACATTGTGGAGAATTAGTTTTTAATGAATTCAAAGGCAGACAATTAAGAGTATACAATCATTCTTTTCATGAAATCAAAAGAAAACAAATTAATAAACTCAACAACATAAAAGAAAAGACTATAAAAAATACACTCAAAGTAAAATCAAATTGGTTAAAAAACTTAACCAATGTTGAGATTCCCCACGATGTTTCATGTATACTAGCGTTAGGACCTAAATTTAGTATAGAACCTGTTTTGCATCACAATATCTCTGTAAGGCGCCTTATGGCTGACATAGATTTTGCCACTTCTTTTATCGAACAGAAGGAAATAAGATCAATTGCAATGGCCAGAGCTACAAACACTCTTACCAATTATGTAACAAGTAACAGTTCAACTAAACCTTCTTTTTTACAACAACTAGTAAAGAAAACCAAATATTTTCTCAAACAAAACCCACAACTCATAGTTACTTTATCTGACAAGGGTAACGTAACTGTAGTTATGGAAAAACAACAATATATGGAACTGTCCAATGATTTGATAACAAACAGTAATACTTATATTGAATTACGCAGTGATCCTACTTCTTCTGTTCAGGCAAAAAGTAACAAACTCATAAAGTCATTAAACACAAAAGGCATGATAGACAATGCCACAAAAAAGAAACTTACAACATATAACAGCATAACACCTAAATACTATTCGTTGCCAAAGATTCATAAACCTCAACTAGCAGTAAGACCTATAGTGTCGTCCATCGGAGCGCCTACAGAGAAAATAGCCACTCTAGTAACAGACATTTTAACAACCTCATATGACTTAAACAATGAATATTATATCAAAGACTCTTTTGAAGTCAAAAAACTAGTGGAAAATGTCACCCTTCCACCAAACTATATTCTTGCTAGTCTTGATGTGGCGTCTTTGTTTAGTAATGTCTACTTAGAAGCGTGTTTGAGATCAATACAAAAAAGATGGGATATAATTTCAACTCATTGCAAAATAGACCTAGAGACCTTCTTGGAGTTGGTAACCTTTTTGTTCGACAACACTTATTTCACCTTCGATAATAAGATATATAAATCTACCTTTGGAACACCAATGGGTGCAAAAGTTTCACCAATCCTAGCTGCATATGTAGTCGATGACATTCTCGACACAGTTATCCAAGTACTACCCTATAACCTTACCTTTGTGAAGAAATATGTGGACGACATCATCTTGGCACTTCCAAAAGATCAAGTTGAAGACATTTTATCAGTCTTCAACAGTTATGATCCATATATACAGTTCACAATAGAAGTAGAGGATAATGAACAATCTGTTCCTTTCCTCGACACTAAATTAATTAGAACTAATAACAATAATATCATAGTGGACTGGTATAGAAAACCAACAGCATCAGGTAGATACCTGCACTACCTATCATATCACAAACATTCAATGAAAATCAATCTACTAAAACAAATGAAGGCCAGGGTGATGAAAATTTCTGATATAACTTTCCACGAAAAGAACCTTAAACTTTTGCACAACCTTTTTACAGACAACTCTTACCCCACTGATTTAGTTAAGAAAATCTTATATGACACCCCTTCATCCCTTCCTCAGATTATAGTAGATGAATTAAACAACATCAATACACATGTTCATAGAGGAGGAGGTGGTGCCGAAGGAATTGACACCAACATCCAAGAAATAAGGGAAAATGTTGAACAGAGCATAACTATTGAACCAACTATAGAATACACTATGATTTCTCTACCTTACATCAAGGAACTCACACCCAGACTAGCAAGGGTACTTAATTCTTTTCATAATTTTAAATTTGCCAACAAAACTGTATTTACAATCAAAAGTCTTCACACAAAAGTAAAAGACAAAACACCTAAGGAGCAGATGTCACATGTAGTTTACAGCATTCCATGCAAAGACTGTAATAAAAAATACATAGGCCACACAGAAAGGCATTTAAAAAATCGTTTAACGTCACATAAAAGCGACTGCAGACTGCATCCTGACCGTTGCTCATTAGCGCTTCACGCAGTAAATGAAGGACACCAGATGGACTTTGATTCTGTAGAGGTTCTAGAAAGGGAAACCAACTACAAAAAACGTCTTTTCCTAGAAATGGCTTGCATAGCACAAACAGATAACAACATAAATAAAAAAACAGACATCCACCACCTTAGTGAAATCTACTCTTTTCTTCTCACAGTTGACAAACAACATATTAAATTCAACAATTTAATAGATTCCATTTTAGAATAAAAATATTACATTACCATAGTATCGCACAGTTTAACAATAGACTTTTAGTAACAAATCTAACAGCACATATTCATTTACATAAGAACTAGATCTTGAAATTAACCAAGATCTAGTAAACAAACTCTTGTTAAAGTGATCTTCAATCACATTAACAATTTCAATTGTACAAAAAATTTTTTTTTTTTTTTTTAAATAAATAAAATTAGCTAGAACTTGAGTTTCTAAGCAAATATAGGTATATACATCCAATGAAGGCAAAGGCCACTAAAATCTCCATTCTACTTCGACTATCTAAGAGAGAAGATTTTAGAGGTTAGTGTTTTCCAACCTACAACATGTCACATGGTTCAGGTTCTGCATTAAAATAAAATAAAAAGATGTAAAACTCTCGAGAGAGGACTTATTTCAGTCCGATGCAAAAAAAGAAAACACCTTTTTCGTTGTTTTTGTACCAGTTTTGTAAATATACACTACATGTTTTTTGTAAGACAACTTATACAAGTTTTTATAACATTGACCAGCTTTCATTACGGCGCTAATCTCAAATTGTAAGTAACATCAAAAAATTTAAATAGACTGTCAATTCTTTATGTAAAACTATTTGTAGCTTATCCCTGATGATGTCGATGACTATCGACGAAATATTGGATCAATAAAGGAATAAAGAGTACACTTAGCCTATTCTTTCAGCTGTTTTACCCAAAGAATCTCAAAGTTTGTTCTCTAACTTAATCAGCTGTGATCAACACTAATTTATCTTCAATATAGAGATGGGTTTCTACTCCACCATAAGAGCTAACCATGGAGAGGTGGCAGTCTTATCACTTAAACACTGGGCAAAAACAAAATTAAAACTTTCACAAGAATATAATAGGAGAACCTTCCTTCTCAGTTGTAGAAAATTATGCATCCGTCCTGACCATATAAATTCAGCAACAAATCCTGTTAAAGAGATCATAAGAAAACAAGAACCTTTTTTACATCTTCAAATCAACAACATTAACACAAGGGTAGGAGATAAACTTTTAAATTATGAGATAGGTTTCAATCATAAATTAATTAAACAACTTGAGAAAAAATTACTCAATTTAAAGACAGTTATCATTAAACATTGTGGAGAATTAGTTTTTAATGAATTCAAAGGCAGACAATTAAGAGTATACAATCATTCTTTTCATGAAATCAAAAGAAAACAAATTAATAAACTCAACAACATAAAAGAAAAGACTATAAAAAATACACTCAAAGTAAAATCAAATTGGTTAAAAAACTTAACCAATGTTGAGATTCCCCACGATGTTTCATGTATACTAGCGTTAGGACCTAAATTTAGTATAGAACCTGTTTTGCATCACAATATCTCTGTAAGGCGCCTTATGGCTGACATAGATTTTGCCACTTCTTTTATCGAACAGAAGGAAATAAGATCAATTGCAATGGCCAGAGCTACAAACACTCTTACCAATTATGTAACAAGTAACAGTTCAACTAAACCTTCTTTTTTACAACAACTAGTAAAGAAAACCAAATATTTTCTCAAACAAAACCCACAACTCATAGTTACTTTATCTGACAAGGGTAACGTAACTGTAGTTATGGAAAAACAACAATATATGGAACTGTCCAATGATTTGATAACAAACAGTAATACTTATATTGAATTACGCAGTGATCCTACTTCTTCTGTTCAGGCAAAAAGTAACAAACTCATAAAGTCATTAAACACAAAAGGCATGATAGACAATGCCACAAAAAAGAAACTTACAACATATAACAGCATAACACCTAAATACTATTCGTTGCCAAAGATTCATAAACCTCAACTAGCAGTAAGACCTATAGTGTCGTCCATCGGAGCGCCTACAGAGAAAATAGCCACTCTAGTAACAGACATTTTAACAACCTCATATGACTTAAACAATGAATATTATATCAAAGACTCTTTTGAAGTCAAAAAACTAGTGGAAAATGTCACCCTTCCACCAAACTATATTCTTGCTAGTCTTGATGTGGTGTCTTTGTTTAGTAATGTCTACTTAGAAGCGTGTTTGAGATCAATACAAAAAAGATGGGATATAATTTCAACTCATTGCAAAATAGACCTAGAGACCTTCTTGGAGTTGGTAACCTTTTTGTTCGACAACACTTATTTCACCTTCGATAATAAGATATATAAATCTACCTTTGGAACACCAATGGGTGCAAAAGTTTCACCAATCCTAGCTGCATATGTAGTCGATGACATTCTCGACACAGTTATCCAAGTACTACCCTATAACCTTACCTTTGTGAAGAAATATGTGGACGACATCATCTTGGCACTTCCAAAAGATCAAGTTGAAGACATTTTATCAGTCTTCAACAGTTATGATCCATATATACAGTTCACAATAGAAGTAGAGGATAATGAACAATCTGTTCCTTTCCTCGACACTAAATTAATTAGAACTAATAACAATAATATCATAGTGGACTGGTATAGAAAACCAACAGCATCAGGTAGATACCTGCACTACCTATCATATCACAAACATTCAATGAAAATCAATCTACTAAAACAAATGAAGGCCAGGGTGATAAAAATTTCTGATATAACTTTCCACGAAAAGAACCTTAAACTTTTGCACAACCTTTTTACAGACAACTCTTACCCCACTGATTTAGTTAAGAAAATCTTATATGACACCCCTTCATCCCTTCCTCAGATTATAGTAGATGAATTAAACAACATCAATACACATGTTCATAGAGGAGGAGGTGGTGCCGAAGGAATTGACACCAACATCCAAGAAATAAGGGAAAATGTTGAACAGAGCATAACTATTGAACCAACTATAGAATACACTATGATTTCTCTACCTTACATCAAGGAACTCACACCCAGACTAGCAAGGGTACTTAATTCTTTTCATAATTTTAAATTTGCCAACAAAACTGTATTTACAATCAAAAGTCTTCACACAAAAGTAAAAGACAAAACACCTAAGGAGCAGATGTCACATGTAGTTTACAGCATTCCATGCAAAGACTGTAATAAAAAATACATAGGCCACACAGAAAGGCATTTAAAAAATCGTTTAACGTCACATAAAAGCGACTGCAGACTGCATCCTGACCGTTGCTCATTAGCGCTTCACGCAGTAAATGAAGGACACCAGATGGACTTTGATTCTGTAGAGGTTCTAGAAAGGGAAACCAACTACAAAAAACGTCTTTTCCTAGAAATGGCTTGCATAGCACAAACAGATAACAACATAAATAAAAAAACAGACATCCACCACCTTAGTGAAATCTACTCTTTTCTTCTCACAGTTGACAAACAACATATTAAATTCAACAATTCAATAGATTCCATTTTAGAATAAAAATATTACATTACCATAGTATCGCACAGTTTAACAATAGACTTTTAGTAACAAATCTAACAGCACATATTCATTTACATAAGAACTAGATCTTGAAATTAACCAAGATCTAGTAAACAAACTCTTGTTAAAGTGATCTTCAATCACATTAACAATTTCAATTGTACAAAAATTTTTTTTTTTTTTTTTTAAATAAATAAAATTAGCTAGAACTTGAGTTTCTAAGCAAATATAGGTATATACATCCAATGAAGGCAAAGGCCACTAAAATCTCCATTCTACTTCGACTATCTAAGAGAGAAGATTTTAGAGGTTAGTGTTTTCCAACCTACAACATGTCACATGGTTCAGGTTCTGCATTAAAATAAAATAAAAAGATGTAAAACTCTCGAGAGAGGACTTATTTCAGTCCGATGCAAAAAAAGAAAACACCTTTTTCGTTGTTTTTGTACCAGTTTTGTAAATATACACTACATGTTTTTTGTAAGACAACTTATACAAGTTTTTATAACATTGACCAGCTTTCATTACGGCGCTAATCTCAAATTGTAAGTAACATCAAAAAATTTAAATAGACTGTCAATTCTTTATGTAAAACTATTTGTAGCTTATCCCTGATGATGTCGATGACTATCGACGAAATATTGGATCAATAAAGGAATAAAGAGTACACTTAGCCTATTCTTTCAGCTGTTTTACCCAAAGAATCTCAAAGTTTGTTCTATATATATATATATAGTGGCTAAACACCCCTTTAGGGGTTACGCCGCTTACGCTCTCTAGATCTATGGTTTGAGGTAGATCAGTCCTCATGTTCGTTATTTAATTTTCTCGGTTATTTTTCTCCACTCTTTCCTGTCTCTGGTTTTTTCTTTCCAATGTCGTATGCCCGCCTTGTTGAGATCACTTACTACTTCTTGTAACCATGTAGATCTTGGTCTTCCAACTCTTCTCTTGCCAGCTGGTGTCCATTCCAATATTGTGAATATCGTCGTAGTTGATCCGGATCTCCGTATGTGTCCTAGCCATTTTGCTCTTTGCTGTTTTATTTTACACACTATATCTTCCTTAATTTCATCCAGTAGCTCAAGGTTCGTTCTTTGTTTAAATTCATTGTCACTTATTTTTATTGGTCCTAGTATTGCTCTTAGTATTTTTCTTTCTTGTATACTAAGATTTTCCTCTTGTTTTTTGTCATGCTAAGAGTTTCTGCTACATACATCATCGTCGGTCGAATTATTGTTTTGTATACTTTCATTTTTGATTTCTTACTCAATAACTTATTTTTAAGTAATTTTTTATTTGCATGGAAGCTCTTATTTGCTGTAATAATCCTTTCTTTGATTTCGGTTTCTCTTTCTCCATTGCTTGTTATTAATATTCCTAAGTATTTAAATTTTTCGACTTCTTCAAAAGTGTATTCTCCTACTCTAACCTTTCTCTTTTTAAAGTTTTTGTCAAATCTCATTATTTTGGTTTTTTCTTGGTTTATTTTTGATCCCATTGCTGTTCCTTCTGTTACCAATTCGTTTAACATTCGTTCCATTGTTTTTCTATTTTTTGTTATTAGAACAATATCATCAGCGTATGCTATTATTTGTCCTTCTCTCGTTCGGAGGGTGCCTTTGTTGATCTTCCTGACGATGTATACTAGGGCAAGATTAAACAGAGTTGCTGATAATGAATCTCCTTGTCTCACGCCTTTATTGATGACAAATTCTTCTGTGTCGCCTACTTGAGTTTTTATGCTAACTACAGTTCTACTCATTGTCATTTGTATTAGTCTTCTTAATTTATTTTGTATTCCCATTTCGTTCAGAGCTACCATTAATTTTGATCTTTTTATTTTATCAAATGCTTCCTGAAAATCTATAAAAAGCAGTTCAATTTCTATTTTATATCCATGTGCTTTTTCCATAATTTGTTTAACCGTATGTATGGCATCTGTTGTAGACTTTCCCTTAACAAATCCGCATTGATAGTGTCCTATGATATTCGTGGTAGCTTCGGTCAGTCTTCGTTGTATTAAGGCGGACATGATTTTAGATGCTGTGTTTAATAGCGTCAGTCCTCTGTAGTTATTGCACATCTGTTGATCTCCTTTTTTATGAATCGTGATAATTTGTCCTTTGTACCATTCTTCCGGCATTTTTTCTTCGTTCCATGTCTTTTATTAAATTGTATAATTTATCTTTTAATTCTTCACCACCATATTTTATAAGCTCCATATTGATACAGTCCGATCCTGAGGCTTTACCATTACGGCTGCTATTAATAATTTCCTCAACTTCCTCTTTTGTTGGTATTTCTAGCTGGTTTCCTAACATCATTGTCTCTTCTTCTATGTTTTCATTTAGGTCTTGATCTTCTTGTTCTGTTAATAATTCTTTAAAATAGTTAGCCCAAATTTCTTTATACTCTTCATCGTTTTCTGATACTTTTCCATTTTTATCTTTTATGCCTTTTATCTTTCCTTTAAAAGTTTTGTTCTGCTCACTAATTTTCTTATAGAATTCTTTTGTGTTTCTGTTCTTACTTTCTTTTTCTATTTCTTTTATCTTATCATCCAACCAGTCACGTCTAATTTTCCTTATTTTTTCTTGCGTTCATGTCTTATTCTATTGTATTCTTCCCTATAATCCTGTCTATTTGTTCTTATCTACATTTGTCTCATTTCTACCTTCTTTTTTAGCATGTTATGGTATTCTTCGTTATACCATTCTTGTCTTTTTTTGTTTCTTTTTATCCCAATGTGTACATCCGCTGTTTCATTTATACATTTTTTTATATTTCTCCAATCTGTTTCTATATCCTTTGTAGGTTTAGATTGTTCCTTCAGTTTTTTGTTCATGTCGTCAGCATACTTAATCCTTATGTCTGGAGCATTCAGTTTTTCTACGTGCCATTTATTTTTTGTTGTCGTGTTTTTTTGAGTTCTTTTGACTTTTTGTCTTACCTTTGCAGTCACCATAAAATGGTCTGTGTCTGCATGTGCACCTCTGTAGGTTCTCACGTCTGTTACCGATGTTTGCTTCCTTCTTGTAATCAGTATATGGTCTATTTGTGACAATGTTTTTTGGTCTGGGGAAATCCACGTTACTTTATGATATTTAGGATGTTCGAATTTTGTACTAACGATAATCATATTGGTACTAGCTGCTAGGTTACATAATCGTTGACCATTGTCATTAGTTTTTTCGTGTATTGTGTGCTTACCTGCTACTTGGTTAATGTAGTCTTACTAATTGATGTATTAAATGGTTTGGCGTTAATTCTCAGGTAAGCCATGCGTTCATTTATTGGTTTAAATTGCATAATGTTATTTTTTATTTTTCCCATAATTATGAAAGCAACTCCATATTGACCTTGTTTTTCATGTCCCGAGTACTGTAGTGTGTAGTTCTTTTTATTTATTTCTCCTTGACCTGCCCATCTAATTTCTTGAGTCACTGCAATATCAATTTGGTATCTTTCTAGTTCTGAGACGATCTCCTGCATTTTTCCTGGTTCAAGCATTGTTCTGATGTTCCACGTACTTATTTTTATTTTATCACATTTTTTCGTTTTTTTATTATATTTTTTTCTGTTCGTGTGTTTTATTTTATCTAATCTGTTCAGATCCTTTTCCTTTGCCATTTTCGTGTCCGTTTTTTGTGTTGTATCCGATATTTGTTGTTTTATCAGTTTTTTGGCGTGTCTTGGTTTGCCCTTTCCAGTTCATTCTTCTCTTTGTTCCATTTTCACGATATTTATGTAGGATTCGTTAAAGACAATCGTAATAAAAGTCCGTGTGAGTCTTAACAGTTTTAATTAATAAAATAGACAATTAAATTATAGATAGGTACTATTAAGTTGAACGAAATGTAAAAGTGTTTGTGTAATTGCGACCAAAATTTTACGTGTTCTTATAAAAAGAAATGTATTTGGAAATAATTGCGTCTAATGAACATTATAACTGTCTTGTCATAATACCCGTCTTAAAGCGTCTCTAAGTTGCGTCTTTTTCGATTATCCCAAATAGCAAGTCCGTCGAGGTCCTGATGTTAAAATCGACTAACTGCCTTGATTTCCACACTAACCAAAACCGTCTCCTTTCTTCCCCCCTTCATGCTTAAATCCGAAACTATTATAATTCTACTGCAATCAATTTGACTTCCTATTAGTAATAAAAATTAGTTCACAGAGTGGCGACTCTTATTCTTACTTATGTCTTAAAGATTCAAAGTTAAAAGTAGTTCGCAACGGCTGCGGCTACCGTAGTAATCCCAATCCGTTCCACCCATCTGGGCCGACGTAGGTCCATAAGTGTGAGATTTTTATTCCGTGCTCTTAATTATAATTAAGAAAAATTATATACAGGAGAATTAAAATGTAAGATAAAATATTTACAATTCTACATTTATGAATACACACACCCAAGCTTATATGGAATCACCATGTATTTCAAAGTAATATTTATTTCTTTTGAAAAAACTTTTTATTGTTGCGAAGATTAAAGGTTTTTATTGAAAATAAACAAATATATAAGACAATCGAATAGTACAGCCCGGTATGGTATAGGTTATTTGCTTGAGTGGCAAATTGAATGAAAATAAATAAACTAACTTTTGCGTCCAAAAACGAAAATATGCCTCATGTGGGGTTATACAACTTACAACGAGGAACAATTATTGGTCTTGTGGAGAAAGTAATGTTCTCAGATGAACGTAGCTGCAGAGCTAGGCGTTATACAGGGCGTTCTGTCCAAAACATATGCTAGGTAACAGGAACTAGGAAAGCTCAAAAATAAGCAAGAGAAAGTCGCCAAACGTAATAACGGCTCTCCACGATCGTTTAATTGTCCAATCAGCTGGAAGACACCCAAACATTTCTCACTTGCAGCTCCAAAGGCAGCTTTTGGAAGCTACAGGTGTAACTCTTTCAGTTGAAACGATAAGAAGAAGAGTTCGTACCAAGAAGTATACAGCAGGAGACAGTTATGGGTTCCCGAGTTATCCAGGCAGCACAAGATTGATCGCCTAAATTGGTGTCTTCACCACCAAAACTGGAACATTGGGAATTGACAAAATGTGCTATTTTCAAAAACAGTCAGGATTTAATGTAATCAGATGGAAAATCAGATGACCCACGAAATCGTGTACTTAGAGGTCGAGGAAGACAAGCCACAACGAACACTGTCAGATCTGTTCTCAAATATACAAGGGGAAGTGTAATGTTCTGGAGAGGAATTGTGATCCGTAAAAAAACTCCTTTAATTTTCATCCAATCAACTTTATCTGCTCACAGGTATGTTGATAACCTATAGTCGGGCTCTGGAGAGGAGCAACAAAAGAAAATTTAATTTTATTGCATGATAATGGACCTCTACATACTATTAGAGTGACTATAGGCATCATTGAAGCAGAAGGTATCCCTTGTTTGGAGTGGCCTGCTTGCTCATCCGAGCTTAATCCTATAGAGTATTTGTGGGATATGCTTAAAAGAAAAATTAGTGCTCGCCGGGATAATCCACAAAACACCGCACGGCTAGTACAAGCTGCTTTTAAAGGATGGAGCAACCTACCACAACAAAATGTTGATAATTTGATTAGGAGCGTGCTCACGCAAACTGAAGCTTGCATAAGGACCTAGAGGTGATAACACTGACTAATACAAAATAAAAAAAAATAAAAACAAGTTAAACATTATTCGTTTTACATTGAAATTTTTAATGCTATTGACTTTAAAACAACTACTTTCAATTTGTTTGTTAAATACTTTATTGTTTTATTTAATTGTTATGTATTTGTTATTAAATTACTTTAAAATAAATATTGTTTAACATGATATGTTCGTTTTTTTAAATTCGCATGGAATAGTAAGAAATATCAGATGATTCCATATAAGTTTGGGTGTGTGTAGATATTTTAAGGCAACTGCAAGTTATGAGGGAAATAAAGAAAATATTTTGACAGACATGCCACTTCCGGTTATACCAGATGTGTACAGTAACTTGGTTATGTTAAATGGAGCACCGTGTATATTATTGCACTTTTAGAGTCTGCGTAATATTCTAGACGAGATTGTTATGAGGTGCCATAATTCAAAACTTCGCATATAACTCAAAATCTATCAACTTTGGAAAAAAACAAAACGACATTTTCTGTTTAAAATGGCACCAAAAAACCCTAAAAAATATGTTTTCCAGAGCAGAAGAGGATAAATTTTAAAATTTGTTTCAAAAAAATTGAATAAAAAATTTATATCCAAAAATTCACACTCTTCAGATTTTTTTAGAGGGAAAATTTTTGAACAGGAATCCGCAAAGAATCCGAATCAGAAATAATATTGGTAAGGGTGCCGCGCCGCCTAACAACCTGGACTAAATAGGCGAGCGCCACACCTCTACATTGAGACTTAGAAATCAAAAAAGCGACCATAATAGGTGAATGGCAAATTTTGGTCATTCGTTATGTTTTCGAGGTCGGTGAATCCGAATATGAAGTTTATTTTTATCTACAATTGGTGAAACATATTCAAAAATCAAATTTTATGCAAAAACGCGAAAATCAATTTTGATGATTTTTCATATTTACCTCGCTGTATCTTTGGTCGCTGTAAATATTTCCTTTTAAAAATTTTACTTTGTCATCTTTGAAGCATTTAGATAACATTGAGATTTGTCTGAGATGTTTAAACAAATTAAAGGAGAAGTTGTTAATTTTTAAACATTTGTCGTCAGATTTCGTTAGTTTCATGTTTACTTAAAAAAGTTGAATTACATAGAAACTTTTTAGTTTATAATTTTAATCAACACAGAATTAAAACATAAGTCATGAAGAAGTTTTCTGGGAAAATTTCAAGTCAAAATATACGACAGGTAAACAGTTGTGTGACTTTATAGACGAGTGGCACTGCCCCAAAAAACGCTTATTTCTCGAGATACTGACCACGGTGTGGTGTATGGCTAACTTTGATCATACTTTATGTTTTTGATGGAGCTGAAAACGAATATGAGGTTTATTTTAAATTATACGCAGGGGAACATTTTCAAAATCGCAATTTTACCCTAAAAATAAAAGAAAATGAAATCACGTTTTTCTTAATATTAAAAGTTGCACCATTTTTTTTCTATAAAACATTTTGTTCTTTGTACTCTATATTTTAACATATACTTGATTTAAAAGCTAAATTTCAAATTTTGCCACTAAACTTTTGCGCTTAAACTTTGCAATTCAGGAATCTGAACCTGTTACTTTAACAATTCATAACTTTTATTATAATAAGACAGAAAGATTAAAACAGGTCCCATTGTCTTCAGAAAGGTAAGAAATATATCAAATAAAAATTTCAGAAAAAAATATTAAAACGAAACGGAAAGTTGTAGCGCGTATAGATTATATAGGTTAAAATTGCGATGTTCCCCACGTAAAATTCAAAATAAACACCATCAAAAACATAAAGTATGCTCAAATTTAGCCATTCACCATACCGTGGTCAGTATCTCGAGAAATAAGTGTTTTTTGGGGTGTGGCGCTCATTTACGTAGTCACATAACTTTTTTCCTATTGTATATTTTGACTTAAAATTTTTCAGAAAATTTCTTCATGAAATATTCTATTGCTGTGTTGGTTAAAATTATAAACTAAAAAGTTTGTCACTCAACTTTTTTAAGTAAACAGATAACTGACGAAATCTGACGAGAAAATGTTTAAAAATTAACAACTCCTCTTTTATGTTTAAACATTTTGGACAAATCTCATTGTTACCTAAATAATTCAAAGATGACATAGTCAAATTTTCAAAAGGAAATATTTACAGTGACCAAAGATACAGCTACATAAATTTGAAAAATCATCAAAATTGATCTTTCGCATATTTGCATAAAGTTTGATTATTGAGCATGTTCCACTAATTCTAGATAAAAATAAACTCCATATTCAGACTCAGCAACCTCGAAAACATAAATAATGATTAATATTGGTTCAATAACCTTAAAGTTGATTTTCGTGGTAGGTATAATGTAATTTTAGGTATAATGTAGGTACATCTATATGTGAAATTAAACAAAAAAATGTGTGTTTTACTTTTTGAATTTCTTGTTAAAAACAGCCAAAATGTCTTCTCTGCTTTTAAGTAGTATTTGTCTTTTCTTCACGATATTACGGATAGGTCGTGGTCTATCTGGATGTCTTTTAGCAAATAAAGCACGTATTCTAATACCGTTGATTGAGGTACCTCAATCAACGCTAATACATAAAAATAGTAAAGTAGTACCAGGCATCTAATAGCGCGTCCGCATTGGTAAATTTTTCGTGCGTAAATTTTTACCAGTGAGGACGCGTTGCTCAAATCATTTGATCTTCGCTCGAAAACGATAACCGATGGAGCGTGTGCGTGTCAAAAATTCTTGCGTCCGATTTATGCGACGAACACGTCCACAATTACTAGCACAATTATTTACTTCGAGCACGCAAATATTTGCGACGAATAGATGGTACGCACAAAAAATTTACCAATAGGACGCGTCATAAGAGAATCACTAATATTCAGCTCAGCGGGGTGTTATTGTTGAAGGTGTGATTGAATTCCATAAACAAGGGATATACCTGTTTGATGAAATGACCATACCACCCCTCTGAGCTGAATATTAATTAGTCTAGTATACCAGAAAGTTATTGTCTGGTATGGGTATCTTCATTGATTATTTTTAAACGAGCTATATTTATCAAAATCAATGGGAAAGTCCCCGTAGCTGGCTGTATACCATAGTTAAAAAACCATACAGAAGTAAAAACTTCTTTTGTATATTGGTATAAAAAGTTTTATTAAAAAACATAAAAGTCCTCGAAAAGGATTTGCAAATCCTTTTGGAGGACTTTTATGTTTTTTAATAAAACTTTGTATACCAATATACAAAAGAAGTTTTTACTTCTGCATGGTTCTATATTTATCACTTTGTAAAAGTAGTACTAACCAGAAATAATGACATTAACGTATATCCCTAATAGTTCAGAGAAATGAGGAAAAATATATCCTGTTGGTGCCACAACCCCCTCCAGGGCGAAACCAAATTTTTTTGAGTTGTATGGACATCTACATTAATAACCTATATGTTTCCTGCAGCCGATTTTGACGATATACATAGTTATAAACAAATGAAAATCAAAAAACTGTAAATTTTCGCTTTTTTCGTCTATAACCAAAAAGTTAAGCATTTTAAACAAATTTGAGAGTAAGAAACTCATAAATCGTCTAAAAAATTTCAATATGGCGTTCGCTGAATATGTCTATCCTTATTGGTTGCTTAGAAAATTGCAAAATAATTCATAAATTTTGAGTTTTTATAAATATTCATAACTTATGTAAAAGTTAACTTAGAACGTTCTTATTACACGGAATGCTGAAACTTCTGGTGCTTAAATCATACCCTAAACTTCAAAGCAATTGGTCAAATAGTTGGTCAAATAGTGGTAGTGGTAAAAGGTATTTAATTTGTTTATCCCAAAATATTTTTTGCAACGCTATAAGTCAGAAAATGATGAAGTTACACTAATACTTTGGATAGTTTATGAAAGAAGAAGATTTATACTATTAACTTAATTAAAAAAAATAACAAAAAATAATTGTAAGTACTGCAAAATTATTTTGCAAAAACATGTGAATTAATAAAAAGGGGGGGCTAACTTCGTCCCTAATTGTCCTAGGACAATTGTTTTTCCTTCTAAATGTATATAAAAATTGAGACTTTCCAAATATGAAAAAATAATTTTTTACGGCTAACGGTTAACAAGTTATTCTAATTGTTTATTACTAAGCAAAAAATCGACGTGTTCTTGCAAAATAATTTTACACTGTTTAAAATTACTTTTTGTCATTTTTTTTTTAATTCAGTCAATAGTGTAAATGTTCTTCTTCCATAAACTGTCAGAAGTCTTATTGTAACCTCATAATTTTCTGACTTATAGTGTTGCAAAAAAATGAATTTGGGAGAAACAAATTAAATAACTTTTAAACTATTTGACCAATTGCTTTGAAATTTAAAATATAATTTAAGCACCAGAAGTCTGAGCAATTATTGTAATAAGAAGATTCTAAGTTAATTTTTACATAAGTTATGAATATTTATAAAAACTCAAAATTTATGATTTATTTTGCAATTTTCTAAGCAACCAATAAGGATAGACATATTCAAGAAACACCATATTGAAATTTTTTAGACGATTTATGAGTTTCTTACTCTCAAATTTGTTTAAAATGCTTAACTTTTTGGTTATAGACGAAAAAAGCGAAAATTTACAGTTTTTTGATCTTCATTTGTTTATAACTATGTATATCATCAAAATCGGCTGCAGGAAACATAAAGGTTATTAATATAGATGTCCATGCTACTCAAAAAATTTGGTTTCGGCCTGGAGGGGGATGTGTCCCGAGAAAAATCTTATTTCTGTGGACTATACAGTTTTCGGAAAAAATAAATATGTAATTTCTAGTTGTAAATTAAGTTTATTTCATTAACTAAATACAGGAAATTAAGTCTACAAATTTAAGTTTTATTATGTATTTTACAGAACAGAAAGAAATCCGTGATCTTGGATGGCACGTAAATTTGGTCTTGCATGTACAATAAGCCTTTGGACTGTTTCTAAATCGAGCTCACGAAATTTTTGCAAAATTCTTCGCCTTAGCTGATCTTCATTTTGGGCTTCCCAGCCATTATTATTCACCATTTGGCTCAAAACAGCCCAAAACTCTTCTATAGGCCTCGCCTGAGGTACATTTGGAGGGTTGTCGCGCTTGGGAACAAAATTTATATTTGGGGCAGTTAACCAATCTGTTGTTTTTCTGGCGTAATGGCATGACGCTAGGTCGGGACAAAATATAATTTCATCATTAGGGTGATGAGTATTTATAAATTGAACAAGCTTTGTAAGACACCTGTTAACGTAAATGTCAGCATTGAGAGCTTCACCGCGAACATGCCCAACAAACAGATGTGAAACATCAGCTTCTGAGATGGCACACCATACCAAAATTTTATTGGCAAATTTCAGTTTTCCCTTAAACCTACCTTCCTCCGGTGCATCTTGTACATTGTGTGTATACAATCCGTCGTTGCCCTTCATTTCGGAATTAGATAAAGTAATAGCTATTTGTATAACAAGGGGGCAGTAATCATTCAAGGGAGGAAAAGGCACTTTACTCCCATGTTATACATATGGTTTTTCCACCTTCCTCAAATAACAAGTAATTTTTTCATTTTTACTTAATTTATTTATGTAACTAACCAACAAAATTTATTAGAACTAAAACAACAAGTAGGTACAATGTAACTGTCAACTGTCAAATATAAGTCAAATTATTAATGTAAACATTGTTAAATCAAAATAACAATTTACTGTTTTTTACCATTCTGCAAAATAGAGGGTGTTTTATAAATAAACGTTAAAATGTATAGATACTTCGTAATAGAAAATAGATATTATACAGGGCGTCAATAAGTTATATTTCATGAATGAAATACTATGACGTCACTTTTACTTTTCCTCCCTAGGGAGGAAAAATATTTTCCTCCCTAGGGAGGAAAAGTACAACTTTGCTCCCTACAATCAGGTCCGGAAAAGTATACTTTCGGTAGAGGTAGGTGGAAAAATACTTTTCATCATCCATAGTTTATCAGGAAAATGAATACTTCTCAATGCACGACAACATCTAGGATTTTTTTTTAACTGGACTGGAGTGTACTTAGGAGCTTTCTTCTTTTATATCGTTTTACTAAACTTTTATAACTATTTCTAGAAATTGTTCTACTTGCAGTCATTCGGGAAACATTATATCTTCGGCCAACATTTCACAAAGACTTTCCTAATTGGTTCTCCAGACTCTGAATTAATCTCTGTTCCCGAGCAGGAGTTAAAACTCTGGGTCCTCTACTTTTGGGCAAATTAAGGCATGGTATACCATTTTCGCACTCTTTAATTGTCTGGTAAATCGTTGACACATAAATATTTTGAGCACTAAAAATTCTTACAATATCGCCTTTTGGTACATGTCCAACTAAACGATAAATACTTTGATGACGAATATTAAGTTTGTACGACATCTTAACGAACCTTGTCAAAACTGGTCAAAACTGACATTGTTTATATCGTTTAAGTTATTTACTAACTTTGGTTCCCAATGGCAACTTGATTCAATGCTTCCTACCAATAATACTTTTAAATCTAAAATTTTCCGAAAACTTTAGGGACACACGTTATGACATGGCCATTATAACATTTTCCTAAACGACCTCCTAAAGTAAAACAAATATTTTACTTTTAACATACCAACATTATCATCCCCTTTGTTGCTCGCTGGTAAGATCGCATACCTTTGAATTCAGGGGTCGTGAGTTCTAATATCATCTGGAGTAGGAGATGTTTCATTTATTAAAAATTCATAAATGAAAATAGATTATATCCTTGTGGGATCGGTACTCACCGGAGGGACCGCAGAAGTTCGGATATAATTATTAGCGTCTCTTTGTAAAGACAATAAAGTCGACTTTTCAAAGTAACAAGACATTTACTCAACACACGCACACACTACACTAGGTATCTGCTTGCAAAATCAACTACACCACACCAATGGCCATTAGTTGCTAAAATGTGGCATTAAGCTAAATAAAAACATTATCCAGTAGTGTTAAATTTAGGTATAGGAAATTCTAATACTATTTAAAAGGCAATTGATTTCTTTTTTTATTAAAATTATAAAACACAGGATATTTCGTTTAAAACACTATAGTTTACAACCAATTTGCCACCCGAATGCAAAATGCTGTTTTTTGTTAATTTTTACTCTCTGAATATGATTATGATGATAAAAAGTTCTTAACCCGTAAGATTTTTGAGTTATGATTTTTTCAAAAAAAATGAGTTACGATTTTTGAGTTATGAGATTTTACTAATTTTTTTTTAAACAGTCATTTGTAATATATCTGAGCGTGATGTTATCAAATTAACGTTTTTCCTAAAAATTGTGCATAATTTGGTAATATGTAATGTGTTATTCGTAGACATTAGGGTTTTTTCAACATTAAGGAAATTTACCCGCTTGTTTTGAATCTCGTTGGAAGCTAGGAATAACTACGGCACTTTCACAAATAAACTTTATTACAATAACACAAACTTTTGGTATTAAAGTAATAAATTATGTGGGACCGGACACACGCCCTACCTTCCCGTTTTTATATTTTTTTTATTATAATATATCATCAACACCTTAGTAACGAACTTTCCATTTTTTTAATATTGCGCCTTTATGTAAACTTTGAATTATACAGGGTGTCCCGAAAAGAATGGTCATAAATTATACCACACATTCTAGGGTCAAAAATAGTTCGATTAAGCCTAACTTACCTTAGTACAAATGTGCTCATAAAAAAAGTTACAGCCCTTTGAAGTTACAAAATGAAAATCGATTTTTTTTTCAATATATCGAAAACTATTAGAGATTTTTTATTAAAAATGGACACGTATCATTCTTATGGCAGGAACATCTTAAAACAAAATTATATTGAAATTTGTCCACCCCATAAAAAATTTATGGGGATTTTGTTCCCTTAAACCCCCCAAACTTTTGTGTACGTTCCAATTAATTCATTATTGTGGAACCATTAGTTCAAAACAACGTTTTTAAAACTTTTTTGCCTCCTAGTATTTTTTCGATAAGCCAGTTTTTATCGATATGAGTTTCTTTTTCAATATATTTACGTAAAAATTTTATGGGGGTTTTGTTCCTTTAAACCCCCCAAATGTTTGTGTAAGTTCCAATTAAACTATTATTGTGGTACCATTAGTTAAACACAGTGTTTTTAAAACTTTTGCCTTTTAGTCTTTTTTTCATAAGTCACCTTTTATCAAGATGTAGCTTCTTTTTCAAAATATACCTAAAAATGTAATTTGTAAAAAAAATTTCAGATTATTAATAGGTCTCTATAATCGTACGTAACCATATACTAAATATGTAGTGGATTCGACAAATATTCAAAATATCTCGATAAACACTGGTTTATCGAAAAAGTACTAAGAGGCAAAAAAGTTTTACAAATATTGTGTTTAACTAATGGTACCACAATAATAATTTAATTGGAACGTACACAAAAGTTTGGGGGGTTTAAGGGAACAAAACCCCCATAAAATTTTTATGGGGTGCACAAATTTTACTTTAATTTTTTTTAAAGATGTTGCTGCCATAGAAATGCCGCATGCAAATTTTCAATAAAAAATCTCTGAGAATTTTCGATATATGAAAAAAAATCGATTTTCATTTTGTAACTTCAAAGGGCTGTAACTTTTTTTGTATGCAATATTGTATATAGGTAAGTGAGGTCCAATCAACCTATTTTTGACCCCAGAATCTGTGGTATAATTTATGACCAATCTTTTCGGGACACCCTGTAGAACATACAAACATAGAAAAACTTTGTGACGTGTAAAAAAGGCGCAAACCACTAAACAAAATATTTAAATAAAGTATAGTTTTACTAAAATTAGCGTTGGGAATTTATTTCTCCAACAATTAGATATCCCAGTGTTACCATTGGTAACACTACTGCGATATCTAATGTCTACGAATAACACATTAACATTTAAAAAAGAATAAACCAAAGGTAATCCTTAATCAGTAAACCTACCCATTTAAACTTAATATGTAGTTCTAAACCATTTTAACGACTGTTACTTCTGCATGATAAAAGTGTCTGGGTTTTCAAGGACGAGCAAGCATAAAATTGAATATCCTGATGTGACCTCAGCAATAAAACCGGTTTTTCGTGGAGAAAATTTACCAATCCCAGGACCTTCGGCAAATTGGGAGGAAGATTTGGAAACGTATGGCGATAAAAGTAAACCCGATGATGTATCAGAAAAAAATCATTCTTATTTTTCCGAAAGCAACGAAAAAGCACCTTATTGTATTAGTTCTGTGGCCAGGGGGGGGGGGGTACAACGGCCTCCTTTATTCAGATGGACTTACCCAAGTTTATTTTTATGTATTTTTACCTGTAGAACACGAATTTTTTGGGTAACAGTTGATCCGGATGTCGATAAGATTGTTATAAACAAAGAACTTGAGGAATTACATAACAGCGTTTTTGTTGAATTTTTTGCGTCATTCTAAGCAAAAAAATTTCACACAAGTTTTTTCGTAGGATGCACAGTTTTCGAGATAAACGCGGTTGAACTTTCAAAAAATCGAAAGATTTTTTTTTTTTTTTTGATTAAAAGATAAAATAGCAATTCTGCTTACCGCATTTGAAAGTTCAAGTCAAATTATACCGGTTTTGATTATTTGCATTGCTAAAAATTAATTTTTCTATGGATGCTATACAATGTGCATCTTCTCTAACTACTTATGTACATTCAAAACGAACAATTCCTCGCGCAGTGAGAAAAGTCGGCCATTGCAGTGAGAAATATTTTTCTCACTTAATATTTTCCATAGAAAAATTAATTTTTTGCAATGCAAATAATCAAAACCGGTATAATTTGACTTGAACTTTCAAATGTGGTAAGCAGAATTGCTATTTTATTTTTTAATCAAAAGTTGTTCGGGTTCAAAAATTGCAATTTTTCGATTTTTTTAAAGTTAAACCGCGTTTATCTCGAAAACTGTGCATTCTACGAAAAAACTTGTAAGAACATTTTTTGCTTAGAATGACGCAACAAATACAAAAAAAAATGGTTTGTTTTGCGAAAAATGGTTGTTATGTAATTCCTCAAGTTCTTTGTTTCTAATCTTTGTAATCTAATCTTATCGCCATTCTGATCAACTGTTACCCAAAAAATTCGTGTTCTACGGGTCAAAATACATAAAAAAACTTGGGTAAGTCCTTTTGAATAAAGGATGCCGTTGTATCTCCCTTCCCCCCCTGGCGACAGGACTACATCCAACAAGCCGAATTACATGATTTAGTACGAGACCTTCACTTGTCCAAAGTTATGCTTAACTCTTAGGTTCTAGATTACAGTAATGGATGCTTTTCAAATGGAATTTACTAGCCAGTACAACTTATAATATTTAAGCACCATAACTAGGAGCTATACTCGTTTTTTACCAGGCAGGATAAAATGTGTGTTTGTGTTAATCCAAATGGTGTTATGGGACAATTGGGATATGCACAAAATTGTGTACAAAAGACTTACTATAGTTTTTGTTTGTAGTTCTGAACTTATGTGTATATATAATGTGACCAACTCCAATTTAGCCGAATCCGGGACAAGGCTGACAAAAATACCTGAAGTCCGGGACTTTTCAATGAAAATCGGGCCATTTTTTTTTTCAGAAGACGATAATTAAAATACATAAAAGAAAAAAGTCCACCGTCCACCGATATAAAATGCATGCGTTTTGGATGTGGTATTAGAATTAAACTCTAGAAATTGTCGACTTTTTTTCGTTCCACCAATTCAATTTAATATGAATTAGAAGAATAACGTATTCAAAATTTCAAAATAGAATTTTACTACAACGTTGAAAATTCGGATGGCCCGGAAGCCTTGGCCGGGACGCCGTGACACGACTTCGTAATTCGGGCCATGTCCCGGATTTTTCGGGCTAGTTGGTCACACTAGTATATAGGATATGAGAATTTTTATAATATATAGCAATATTTAATGCATTTTTTAACTCAAAATCTAACATTTCGCCTGACTGACAAGACAATGTTCGGTGGACGCCTACGTAGAAATGTACGGCACTTTAAGAAGAAGATAACTCAAAATATATACGTGGCGAAAAATTTTAGTGTTTGAATTCGCATTCCGGATGCTTCATACTCCCCGTATATACAGCCATTTTAACATTAGTCGCAACTTCTTTTTGTTTATTTGTTGACTAGTGAAATTATTGACTTACTGTGGTTGGAAGTTTAAAGAAATGGCGCATCATTTATGAACACCCTGTACTTAGAAATTCGATTTCGATAAGTTACTAAAAGAACGCGACGAACTCTTTGTGTGTAAAAGTTTCCAAGATATGGTGTACGTCAATGGATGGGCTATTAACTTTAAAAAAATTGTCCCTGTCAAAATTTTTGAAAAAAGATGGATAACTCAAAAAGTATGAAGTTTTGACCTATAGTGACCTATAAAAATTTTGTCTAGACTTTTAGGAAAAAGCTAAAAATTTAATAATATACAGGGTGTTACATGTAAAATATCAAAGTTGCTCTTCATTTCAAGTATTTTCGAAAGAGGCCTGTCTATCAAAATATTTAGTTTAACGTCGCAATAACTTGTACTCCCCATAAACCAATTTCATTTCATAAAATATCGTGTAAGTAGTTTCCGATACATAGAAAGTATAAGTTAGGGTAAGCAAACGTCCCGTAAAAACGGGATTCTCCTCTTTTTTTAAGCTGCAAAATCGTTGTCTTTATTTATTATACTCCCCACATTTAAATTAAATTACATATTCATAGGCAAATTGAAACAGGTTTATGTTTATGTCCAAAATTGGCTAAAAAGAGCATGTTTCAATGACTATGGTTCTTCTCAGAGGCTTCAGTGTGGCGCAAGTGACAGAAAAAAAGGTACGTCCGTGATACATACACATGTATAACAGTTACAAGAATAAAAAACCGCTAAACGCCGTAAAAATAATGAGTGGCGCATACAATATTCCAGCTACAAAAGATCTGATATGAATATTACGTGGCGCGAAAATGTATTTTCATTTCGATGTAAAACAAAATTCTAGTTTTATTTTAAAAGATTTTTCCATAATATTCGTTAAATTTGAAGTAAACGCGCCACAAAGGAGTAACTTTGATACAGTTTGAATTTTGAAACCCTTTTGTGGCGCGTTTACTTCAAATTTAGCAGATATTATGGAAAAATCTTTTAAAATAAAACTGGAATTTTGTTTTACATCAAAATGAAAATACATTTTCGCGCCACGTAGTATTCATATCAGATCTTTTGTAGCTGGAATATTGTATGCGCCACTCATTTTTAAGGCGTTTAGCTTTTTTTATTTCTGTGTCAGGAGTTTTTCAAAGTTATTTATAAATTAAATGTATAAAGTTTAATGCAATGTTCCTCTATTACACGTTAAGCTTTATAAATGGTCACCTTTTTTGCATTATCTCCCAAATAATGTATTTTCCATCGAATGTACACTAGATTTTTTTCTATTCAAAATAGATTAAAAAAAATATTGAGATGGCCGGTAAATGAAGTCGGATTGCCCGTTGCCAGATCAAATTTAGCGTCGTAACCACTACAACTACATAAACCATTTCGGGAATAATCGTTAATTGGATTATATTTTTGTAGCTTAATAACTTCTAAACGGCTTAACCGATTTTGATCAGTAAACAGGAGTTTGAAACGTATTTACTAGTAGTATCTGATGGATCTAAGGTCAAGTATGATAACTGAAGCTATTACAGGAATTATTGAGCTTGAGAAACTGTTTTTCCCACAGGATATAGATTTATAGATTCATAGGTTGAAATTTTGAGTAATTGTCGAAAAACCAAAATTTTCAAAGGTTAGTTTTTCAGTTTTTCGGCTATATTGAGCCGTGTGTATGGTTGATCCTGACCCTGACAGCTTAAACACTATGTGAAAGATTAACTCAATACAATTGATTTGATGTACTTGCGGTTATCCTGTCTCTTCTTGATCCGAAGATATATACCCCCAAAAATATGCCGTTTTGTACTTACCAAGTTAAGGGCTGGTTTATGGGTTGTCAAAAGTCACAAACTACACCGGTTCTGAATCAGCCCTGACCCCCTCTTCCGGCGCAGAAAAAAAATTAAAATCGGTTTAACTTTTCCACACACATACTGTTATGATCTGCTTCTTATTAATTTTATATTAATTATTATTTATTTGATTAATTATTTAATTGTCGCAAATCATACATAAAAATGAATAAAAAATCTCAGGGTGCCTTTTTATACTATTAAAAAAAATCCAAATTATCTCACGTTATACTTATCTTCTCTCGTGGGTTCAGTATCTCTTAGTTGATCCTAATCGGGATAAAATAGGGAAAAGAAATAAAGCAAAATATTAAAATAAAAATACAGAATTGTCTTTTATTTATCAAAATCAATACTCTAAAATCTATCAAATCTAAAAACCTGTGGACACAGATGTCCGAATGAAATTTTTATCACTTAAATTTATTATAGTTAAAAAAAACAATTTATCGGTTTGTTCCCGATGACTTTGGTAAAACAAACTAAACAAAACAAATTTATGTATTCGCAAGATTGGCTATACTTCCTATTTACTTTTAGAAATATTGGAATTTTAATTCATATGCTTTTTACTCAAAATTTTAGTTTCCGAACATAAAAATATCTTTCACATAAGTTGACTGACCTTTTGCTTCAATCACTCTGATGTCTTATCGTGACCCAAAAACAGCTCTCCCTCGTTGACTATGTCAAAGGCTACTCATCAAAGCCCTCTCCGTTCTCCAGCTTCAAAACTATCAGCATACCAGCACCAATTCTCCAACAAGCCGGGCCTCTTTTGACACGTACTCGATTCAAACAAAACTCCAAAAATTCTCTGCTCTCCTTCTCACAATAATACAGAATCAAAGAGGTATTTCGTCTCAATTTGATCTGTCTCTCGTTCCACTTTTCAACACTATTCTCCTATATCAAACAGCCACTGGTACTTGCTAACTATCTATCCACGAAAACGTCGAACTGCTCTTCAGCGATGCCAAAAACATAATGCCTTCTTTTTCAAACTCACTCAATCATTCAATCCACTTTTCCCCTTCCAAGTTGCCCAGAATCAGAAACATCGACTTTTCCATTCAACAAACAAACAGTCATTTTCAAAATTATTCCGACCATCCTAATTACCTGTTCATTTTAGGGTTACAGGGTTTAAAAATTGTTTTGGTCGAATATTTTTTTATGTAGAACATGTGATTTTTTATTTTTGGAATATCGCTGGGAGCATTTTTCACTATCTTAACCGACTAGACCCTTTAGTTTTTTAGTGCAATAAATGTTTGCTAAACAAGCAGATTTGGCTCCCAATTTTTTTTAAATTGTTGTAATGTTCATATTTGGCTCTTTGGCTAAACAGTTTGCCGACCACTGATTTAAGCATTTGATCATCACTTCCCAACGGTGGGTAGAGATTGAAAAAAGTTTTACACAGACTGAACAAACCCAAAATACGATATTCTATTTGAGGGAAAATACGTCAGCCAATCTCTTTTAATTTTTTTTCCACTGATTTGTTTTCGAAAAACCATAGATTGTATAAAAATCTTGTACTGCCTTCAAAACACTGACGCTGAAACACTTCCATCAAGGTTTTTACATTCTGAAGACCTTTCCCAATCCAAAATGTCCTTACTTCTTTAGTTACTGTATTCCGTAATCCTATGCCGTTTTCCGAATTTAGGACCCAATTTATCTTCAATTTTTAACTTAGTTTCGGTTTCTGGTTCTTTAACTTCTTGAACTGGCATAGAACTCTCTAGAAACTACAAACTGTTACATGTTTTTTCATCTTCTTCAGTTAGGGAAGCTATGTTTCCCTCAGTTATTTCTATTCCATCACGTGCATTTTCATTGGTTGCTTCTTCACTAGCTATGGATTTCCGTGTGAAACTGAGTTTAAATAAGTTTTGCTTCTGTTTTGGATTTTGATTAAGGATCTTTTCTTTCTCCTGATTTTTCTTGTGTTTTTTTGCTCACTTTCGATTCTTGTTTCCGTCTGTAGTACTGGTCCTTCTTCCAAAGGGCATTCATTAGCGATGTATTCCCACAGCATATACGTTCTATGTGAACAAAAGTATGCATTGTAATGTAGCTTTATACGTCCACCATAACTTTTATGGTATTGCGCGATATTTGAATCTTTCAACATTTTTTCGTTTTGGTCCCCGCGAGGCCCCGTTTGTGGCCGAGGCCCCTAGGCAACTGCCTACTTTGCCTAATGGTTAATCCGGCACTGTTTAAAGTAGATAACTTTCTTTTTTGTTATCGCCCTTATCGTTATTTTTCTTTTTATAATTTTTTAAAGATTCAATACTTTGATGGCTGCTATTTTTGCATAATTATTTAAAACAATATTACACATAATTTTTATAACAGCAGAATAAACTTTGAAGGCATTTTCCCTACATTCACACTAAAATTGAAAATTTAAGTGAAATCCTTCATGCTGTTGTAAACTTTTCATTACCAAAGATCATAATAACATCAGGTAATAATAATTGTTGTGCAAAAATAATTTTTTAAGATTGGGATTGTTAATAATAAATTCAAATGGTGAACAAAGGTGATAATAAATAAATTTTACTGAATCCGTTGCTAAGCACAAACCATCCCTTTGTCAATAAGCATAGTAATCTGCTCCAGTTGTCTCTCCTTTACTGCAAAAAACAAGTTGTTTGAACTAGAATCATCTGAATAACATACCTTTTAAAGCTCTTTATATTTTGTAGCACGAAATATTGTAAAAATTTTCAGTTTCGCTGTAAATATGTGAATATTGTATACAAATAAATGAGAACTGACAGAGACAGACTTATCCGGTCTACCATTAGATGTGGCCAAGTTTCAACTTCATGGCTTGTTAAGTAAAGGTTGCGTTAAGATCGAGCGTAGTAGTTACGTTTTTAATTGCAAGTTTTTTGGGAAATTGCTGAATAAACTTTAAGTGTCCATGTTTCGGGCAAGAAAATTTAATGGTGCATTGAAAAACCGCCATCGTTTTATATTTACGCAGGACAAATAATATTTCTTATCAGAATGAATTAAATTGAAACTTTTATATTGGGTAATATGTAATATTTTTTAAGTATTTTTTAATGTTTTGTTAATTTTTATTTATTGAACTTTGACACATTATTGATTTATTTCTAAGGCGGTACGAAGTTCGCCGGGTCAGCTAGTTTATACCGGGTGTCCACTTATATTTTCCCCCATTTTAACTGCCTATAACTTCTAAACGGCTCAAGATAGAAATATCCGGTTTTCGGTGAAACGTTTTATTTTAGTAAAAGTTTTGTCTGAATGAATTGAATTTTTTATATCGCTTTCAAATACGGAAACAAAAATGGCGGATTTAAAAAAACCGTTGTTGACTTTTTTTAAATGGAACAGCCAGTATATTGTTTTGTAAATTGAAAAAAAGATCATTCACCTATCCAGCGATATAAAGTTTTTCAAAATCGGTTGTCAAATCAACTGAGTAATTAATTTTTAAAATGAGAGGTGCAACGTGGATATCACATACCTAAATGTATGTGATTTCCACTTGCATCTCTCATTTTAAAAATTAATTACTCACTCATTTGACAACCGATTTTAAAAAATTTTATATCCCTGGATAGGTAAATGATTATTTTTTCAAGTTACAAAAAAATATACTGGGTGTTTTAATAAAAAAGTCAACAACGTTTTTTTTCAAAAATCCGCCATTTTTTATTTAAAAGCGATATAAAAAATGGTCATTTACCCAAAAACTTGAAAAAACGGTTATTTACCTATCCAGCGATATAAAAAATTTTAAAATCGGTTGTCAAATGACTGAGCAATTAATTTTTAAAATGAGAGATGCAATGTGGAAATCACATAACATAATATCAATTTGCTTAGTTATGTTATTTAGGTATGTGATATCCACGTTGCACCTCTCATTTTAAAAATTAATTACTCAGTGATTTGACAACCGATTTTGAAAAACTTTATATCGCTGGATAGATGAATTACCTTTCTTTCAATTTGCAAAACAATATACTGGGTGTTCCATTAAAAAAAGTCAACAACGTTTTTTTCAAAAATCCACCATTTTTGTTTTCGTTATTGAAAGCGATATAAAAAATCCAATCCATTCGGACAAAACTTTTACTAAAATAATACATTTCAGCGAAAACCGCATATTTCTATCTTGAGCCGATTAGAAGTTATAGGTAGTTAAAATGGGGGAAAATATAAATGGACACCCGGTATATAAAATCTACATCAAAATATCACATACACAGGATATAAAAGACACATATTATGTGTATCATTTTGTCAATCAAAGATAGAATAAATTTTTTATTTTTTTTAACATAACGCGGGCACATAAATTTGATACACCCTGTATATTGATTTGTAACTATTTATTATAAGTTAGTTTTTAAGCAGTGGGTTTATCCTTAATGAGTTTTTCCCTGAAGAATTAAATACATTAGTAAATAAAGTGATATGAATAGACAATTTGTTCCGGGATGATAATTTTAAAACGGTTGCTTTGTTACGTGCGAGGCCAAAAGACACAGGTAATTATTATATTTAGAAAAATAATGTAGAGAAAGT
Organism: Diabrotica virgifera virgifera; assembly: GCF_917563875.1. Classification (NCBI taxonomy): domain Eukaryota; kingdom Metazoa; phylum Arthropoda; class Insecta; order Coleoptera; family Chrysomelidae; genus Diabrotica; species Diabrotica virgifera. Next base: position 205,862,136 of record NC_065444.1, read on the forward strand.
TGGAATTTTAAGGCTCTTTGTTTAAGCCCCAAGTAAATTTGTAGAATTCCCGAAAAGTAATTATCATGAGTAGAAGTAATTGTTTGGAAGGATGAATGGGTTTTCGAATGAAAAAAGTGGAATGGGGATGAGAGAAGGTGGAATGTTCAGATAGTATAGAAAAGGAGATTATTATGTGACCGGCATCGGAGAAGAGCAGTCAAAGTTTTCGTGAACAGTTCAGAAGCAAGTAACAGTGGTTGTTAGATAGTGAAGAGTGTAGCTGAGAAGTGGAACGAGAGACAGATCAAATTAAGAAGAAATACCTCTTTGATTCTGTAAAGCCCAAGGAAGATAATATTATTGTGAGAAAGAGAGGAGAGAATTTTGGAGTTTTTTTAACGAGTACTTGTCAAAAGAGGCCTGGCTCGTGTTTTGGAGAATTGGTTGCTGGTATTCTGCTGGATTGATGTTGAGAACGGAGAGGGCTTTGATGGGTAGCCTAACATAATCAACAAGGAAGAGCTGTTTGGGTCAAGAGGAGACATCATTGTGTGTGAATCAAAAGGTCAGTCAATAATTTATGTGATAAATTTTCTTTATGTTCAGAAGTTAATTTTTTTTGAGTAAAAGCATATGAGCTAAGATTCCAATATTTTAAAAATTGAATAGGAAGTATAAGTAGTTTTGCGAATACATAAATTTGTTTGTTTAGTTAGTTTTACCAATGTTATCAAGAACAAACCGATAAATATTTGTTAAATTAAAATTAATTTATGTGCTAAGAGTTCCATTGGACAGTTATGCCCACAGGATTTAGTTGATAAATTTTCAGAGTATTGCTTTTGATAATAAAAGATATTTGTATGTGCTTATTTATAGTATTTCTATTTATTTCCTTTTCCTATTTTATCCCGATAAGGATCAACTAAGAGATACTGAAACCACGAGAAAGGATAAGTATAACCTAATATAATTTAGTTATTTTTCTTTGTATAATAAAAAGGCACCCTGAGATTTTTCTTAAATTTTATGTATGATTTGCGACAATTGACTAATTAATTAAATAAATACTAATTATTATAAAAGTAAGACAAAGCAGATCATAACAATATATATGTATAAATAAAACACTACACATATCCTCACTTAAATAAAGGGAAGAAGACAGACGGTGCCTCTGTTAGCGGAAAACTTCTCATAGCTGATATGAAAGTTTTATTTTATCATATTTATTAACACCTATCTCTTGATAATATTGTTTCAACGACTACTTCACACTACAGCAGTTATCATCAGACTGGATGCAACCTTAAAGTGCTACAACTCCATGTAGTTCAGAGAAATAAGGGAAAAAAATATCGTGTTGGTGACACATCCCCCTCCAGGCTGAAACCAAATTTTTCGAGTAATATGGTCATCTATAATAATAACCTATATGTTTCCTGTAGCCGATTTTGATGATATACATAGTTATAAACAAATGAAGATCAAAAAACGGTCAATTTACGCTTTTTTCGTCTCTTACTAAAAAATTGGGCATTTTAAACAAATTTGAGAGTAATAAACTCATAAACCGTATAAAAAACTTCAATATGGCGTTCGCTGAATATGTCTATCCTTATTGGTTACTTAGAAAATTGCCAAATAAATCATAAATTTTGAGTTTTTATAAATATTCATAACTTATGTAAAAATTAACTTAGAACCTTCTTATTACATGGAATGCTGAGACTTATGGTGCTTAAATTACACCCTACATTCCAAAGCAATTGGTCAAATAGTTTAAAAGTTATTTAATTTGTTTATCCAAAATTAATTTTTTTTGCAACACTGTAAGTCAGAAAATGATGAAGTTACAGTAATATTTTGGATAGTTTATGAAAGAAGAAAATTTACAGTATTAATTTAATTTAAAAAAAATGACAAAAAATAATTATAGATATTGCAAAATAATTTTGCAAAAACATGTGAATTAAAAAATTGGGGGGGCTAACTTTGTCCCTAAATGTCCTAGAACAGTTGTTTTTCTTTCTAAATGTGTATAAAAATTCAGTCTTTCTAAATATGAAAAAATAATTTTTCTACGGGTAACGGTTAAAAAGTTATTCTAATTGTTTATAAGTAAGCAAAAAATGGACATGTTTTTGCAAAATAATTTTACATTGTTTAAAATTATTTTTTGTCATTTATTTTTAATTAAGGTAATAGTATAAATGTTCTTCTTTCATAAACTGTCCGAAGTATTATTGTAACCTCTTAATTTTCTGACTTATAGTGTTGCAAAAAAAAAATGGGAAAAATAAATTAAATAACTTTTAAACTATTTGACCAATTGCTTTGAAATTTAAAATATAATTTAAGTACAAGAAGTCTCGGCATTCCGCGTAATAAGAAGATTCTAAGTTAATTTTTACCTAAGTTACGAATATTTATAAAAACTCAATATTTATGATTTATTTTGCAATTTTCTAAGCAACCAATAAGGTTGGACATATTCAGCGAATGCCATATTGAAGTTTTTTATACGATTTATGAGTTTCTTACTCTCAAATTTGTTTAAAGTGCTTAACTTTTTGGTAATAGACGAAAAAAGCGATAATTTACCGTTTTTCGATCTTCATTTGTTTATAACTATGTATATCATCAAAATCGGCTGCAGGAAACATATAGGTTAATAATATAGATGTCCATACTACTCAAAAAATTTGGTTTCGGCCTGGAGGGGGATGTGTCACGAGAAAACCTTATTTCTCTGGACTAATGTGAACAATAAAGAATCCAGTCTATATTTCACTATACATATAATAATGGTTTAGTTGTTGGCCTGTTCTCATTTTTATTCTAATTTTATGATCTAGCTCTAATTTTAACATGACCCTGGTTTGTATATATATATATGATCGGTTTAGAACGTCTTGCGGCGTTGTCCGATTCCCAAATTCCATTCCTTCCCATTTTGCCACAGGTCATCCCTGAGGTCTCGCGCGCTCATCGGTTTCCGGATGCCGGTGGTCCAATTAACTTTCGGTCTCCCTCGCTTCCGATGTTCAGGAGGTTGCCATTCCAGACATTGTTTTGGAAGTCTCTCGTCATTCATTCTGTTTACGTGTCGATACCAGATCAGTTGTCTTCTCTCTATATCTTTCATTATTGTTCCTTCTATTCCCATTCGATTTTTAATGTCTTCATTTCTGATATGTTCTCTTCTGGATATACGTAATGACCTTCTGATTGCATCCATTTCCACTACTTCAATTTTGTTTTTGTTTTTTTCTGTAAGCCTCCAAGTTTCAGCATCATATAATAAACTACTCTTAATCATAGTATCGTAGATATTAAATTTTCTCTTATTCGATATTTGAGTACTCCAAAGAATATTATTGAGACATCCCTGGTTTGTTACGTTATTTATTTGTAACCGTCTATTTTTTACTTTTAGTTTTTAAGTTTTTATAATAACTCTTACACTGGGCCTGAGGATGAGGCATATACTGTTAGCCTCGAAACCGGTCGCCTTATTTAACACCAATAAAGATTTGACCCTTTTTTCATATACTGTACAATATCTATACCATATAATGGAACTAATGATAGAAGCATCGTAATCAGTGAAAGAATCCAGGCAGGAAACAGAGAATACTGGAAATACAACGACTTCCTCAAAGATAAGAAGCTTACTCAGAATACCAAACTGAAAATTTACAACGCAGCAATTAGACCAGTAATCACATATGGTGCCGAAGTAATGTGTCTGACCCAGAAAGAGAAAGAAAGATTGAGGATCTTTAAGAAGAAAATAATTCGGAGGATAGCAGGCCCACTAAACTTAGGTAATAATGAATTTAAAAAACTCATGAACCACGAAGTATGAGGACTTCTGAAAGGAGAAGACATCACCAGATTTATCAAGGCACAGAGACTCAGATGGATGGGATACATAGAAAGGAGAAATCCAGAAGCCGTCATCAAGAAAATTTCCAAATGGAGACCTGTATCAGGCAGACCGCGAGGAAGACCCAAAACTAGATGGGAGAACCAGATAGTCGAGGACTTTAAGAAGATGGGAGTCAGAGAATGGGTAACCATAAGCAAAAACAGGAACGAATGGAGAAAAATTGTAGAAAATGCCAAGTCACACAACCAATTGTAAAACCAAAATGTTAATGCGGATTAATTCACCGCGACAAACGAATCGAAAGAGCCCAAAGAGGGCGGCAATCATTCCGCCAGGAGTGTGGATGCCATGATGATACAATATCTAATTATTCACACACCACCAAAAAACCTAGCTTATCTTGGAAAGTTTTATAGTTTATTGTAAAGAAAAATTTACGGGTACGAAAGCTTGTGCAATTCACTGGCTAATTGTTACATCCGCGCAAGATCGAGAACAATGTCGTCAAATTGTCATGGAAGCTACTCACGCCTAAAATTTGAGCACAGTACTCAAAGAAAAGGAAGTGAAGAGATCACTTTTTTATGGATTTTTTTAATACCTTATCTTATTAAAGATTGCAGAGACTGGGACGTAAGAGAGGTGTCACATACGTCGGATAGATAATGGTCTATCCGATAATGGTCTAAAGATATCTGAAAAGTGTAGCACGAGTAGGTAGATGTCCTAGAACAGCATACCTTAAAAAATGCTACAAAAGCTCAGGAAAATACCGGAACATGGTTTCGTCCAAATATTTTGTTTATCCCGGAGGATTATTATTTAAACCACTGTACATTTCCAAAATGTTACTCTAAAGGTATTTAGCAGGTAGCAATTTATACCTTGGGACTTAAATTTTTAGATATATGTATTAAAAAAAAATAACATTTTATCAAAACCCTTTGTAGTACCTACGTTCTTTAAAGGTAAAATATTGCAAAACCTCTAAATTTTAAAGAACCGCTTGGATTGACATGAAATTTGGCATACACATAACTAACAAGTCAAAGAAAAAAAGTGATATTGTGCCGATGTGTGCTTGTGCCCTAGGGGTGAGTTTCACCCCCTTTTGAAGGTGAAAAATATATGTTCGAAATAAGTCCTGAAATAGATAAAATGACTAATTCTAAGCAACTTTTGTTCTATAAAGTTTTTTCACCAAGTTAATATTTTTCGAGTTATTTGCGAGTGAATATATTAATTTTTCTACAAAATATCCACGTTTTCAGACGGTTTTTCGCAAATAACTCAAAAAGTAAGTATTTGGTCGAAAGAAAATTCTTATCAAAAATATAGCATATAAAAAAAGTTAAAAAGATGGTGTATATATTAGGTCACTATATCTAGCAGAAGCAGAGTTATAGCTAATGAAAAGTAGGTTCATATTCGTCAAATTCCAAATCGAAAATTTAACGTGCCATAACCAAAAAACGAAGCGCTTTTTTGGGGAAAACTCATTTTAACTTTTTTAAAGTGCTTAAAAAATGCTTATTTTTGTTTCTTAAAAAAATTTTTAGCAACAAAAGTAAACAAGTTACGCTCAAAATAAAGTTGGTCCCTTTTTTTGGTAAGAAATCGGGAAAATCACCCCTTAATTAGCATTTCAAATGAACTTAATTGTTACCATTTCACATTTTTTTTACTCGCGTATGTATTGATCATATATGATCTGTAAGTTTCATCGGTTGAAAGTCCTTATTTTTGAAAGAGCTGTAGTAAATATGGCTTGAACGAATCACTAATCACGAGTGTATTCAAATTTAGAAACATCGAATCTTAACCAATTTTTGTCTTACAGAAAAACAAGAAAATACAAAATATTCAGAAAAGTAAAGGCGACTTTTTTTATTGTTTAAGATTGTTGGTATCTCTAACAATTTTTAAGTTATTTAGAAAAAAAAAATTTTTCAAAATTAAATTTTTAAAAGTTTTAATGTAAAACCAAATTTTTTCAAAAATAGGCACTTTGAATCGATGAAACTTACAGTTCATATAAGCACAACATAAGTAAAGTAACTTGTGAAACGGTAACGATTAATTTCATTTAAGTTGCTAATTGGGGGATGATCTTCCTGATTTTTTTTGCCAAAACAAAGGGGACCAACTTTATTTTGAACGTAACTTGCTTACATTTGATGCTAGAATTTTTTTATAAAAACAGAAATAAAGCTCTTTTTAACACTTTAAAAAAGTTGTAATGTGTTTTCCCCAAGAATGCTTCATTATTTGGATATTTCACATTGAATTTGGAATTTTTCGAATATGAACCTATTTTTCATTAGCTATAACTCTGCTTTTTCTAGGTACAGAGACCTAATATATACACCGTTTTTTTCACTTTTTTATAGGCTATAGTTTTGTTGAGAAAATTTTTTTCGACAAAATGCTTACGTTTTGAGTTATTTGCGAAAAACCGTCTAAAAATGTGGTTACTTTGTTGAAAAAATGAACATAATATTCACTTGCAAATAACACGAAAAGTATTGATTTGGTGAAAAAACTCTATAGAACAAAAGTTGCTTAAAATTAGTCAGTTTATCCATTTCGGGACTTATCTTGGACATATATTTTTTCACCCCCGAGATGGGGTGAAACTTACCCCCAGGACAAAAGCACACATCGGCACCATATCACTTTTTTCATTGACATGTTAGCTATGCGTATGCCAAATTTCATGTCAATCCAAGCGCTTGTTTAAAATTTACAGCAAAAATTGTGAAAGAATGTACTATTGAAAAAGGGTGGACATTTTAGCTTATAAACATTTATAATAGTCCAGGCTGTATACTCGCCTCTGATAGGTAAATTATTCCAATTCGTTTTTTCCGCACAAACTTACTCAAAAAGAGGTTCTTATAACAAATCCACAGGGTGCTGGACGGTACCGCGGTCGGAAAATTGTTTAAGGGGCTATCCTAGTGTAAAAGTATGAAATTCATATACTTCTTTGGGAATTTCTAAAATAAAAAGTACTGTACGAATTATTTTGAAAATTTGCTTGAGCATTTATTATAAAAAGAAGTACGTGAAAAATAATCTTAATAAAAAAATATTGAAAATAAAACGATTTATGCACCATCTACTGGTACCGTGAAAATAAAAACAGCTTCACTGCGGCAGTGATTGGGACTCATAGACATCCTGAAACATAAAATTTCAAAGTTACTATTGAAATATAAGTTATTTTCTATATCACCAACTACGGGTTTTTTAATCGGATAAAAAATGTCAATTTGGCGGTTTTTGAAACTGAAAATGTTTTAGCTAATATAAAAAAAATTGAACGCTTCGTCATTTTTCCAAATTTTAATATTTTTCAAAAATCCTAGTTGATGGTATAGAAAATAACTTCTATTTCAATAATCACTTTCAAATTTAATGTTTCAGGATCTCTATTAGTCCCAATCACTGCAGCAGTTGAGCTGTTTTTATTTTCACGGTACCAGTAGATAGTGCATAAAACGTTGAATTTTCAATATTTTTTTATGAGAATGGTTTTGCACATACTTCTTTTTATAATAAATGCTCAAGCAAGTTTTCAGTAGTAATTGCACAAGAGCTCTAAAATTATTGAATTTTTCCCGAGTGACACTTTGACAGTTTAAATTAGGTCAAAAGTGTCACGAGGGCAAAAATTATATATTAATTTTAGAAATCAAGTGCAATTTGTTGCGATTATTTCATGAATAAAACCAAAATTTTATTGTAATTTATTTATGTAAGTACAAATTAGTACAATTAAACATACAGTTATTATAAATATTTTACGGTTGAAAGTCATCACTTTTATAATTTTTAAAACATTAATTGTCATTAATGTCACTGAATGTATTTTTTCGTAGCAACGAAGGGCATCTGACGTAATATACTTGACGACGGGAAATTATCAAAAATTATCAATTTAATTTAGATTTCTGTAGCTTTCTATTGGTCAGAATCTCCTATGAATGAAATAATCAGTAGTAATTGCACAAGACCTCCAAAATTATCGAATTTTCCCGAGTGACACTTTGACAGTTTTAATTTCACGACCCGAAGGGGAGTGAAATTATGTCAAATTGTCACGAGGACAACAATTCGATAATAATTTTAGAGATCGAGGGCAATTTGCTGCGATTATTTCATGAATAAAACTGTTCAAAACCAAAATTTTATTGTAATTTATTTATGTAACCACAAATTACTACAATTAAACACACAGTTGTTATAAATATTTGACGGTTGAAAGTCATCACTTTTATAACTTCTAAAACAGTAATTGTCATTAATGTCACTGAATGTATTTTTTCGTAGCAACGAAGGGCATCTGACGTAATGTACTTGACGACGGGATATTATCAAAAATTATCACTTTAATTTATATTTCTGTAACTTTCTATTGGTCAGAATCTCCTATGAATGAAATAATCAAAACAATTGGTTCAGTACTTTTTCTTTTAGAAATTCGCAAAAAACGTATATGAATTTCGTACTTTTAGACTAGGATAGCTTAAACAATTTGTTTAACAAATTTAAAAAATATTTTTTTTTAGATTCTTCGGGTCATTATGAACAAAAAAGGTCTGTTGTAATTTTTCTCTAAAATTGATTGATGTCGAGTACTACGCGATTTAAAATTTGAAAAAGAAGAAGTGAAAAAATTGCATACTTATAATAATTATAATTATACCTACTTGAAAAAAATTTCTTATGATAAAAGTTCTTATTATTCTCAGTTCGTCTTATTTTCGAGAACTAATTAAGTTTAAAAAAAAAACGAATACTTTCACCGCCCCTCCATTTTAACGTGGCGGTATTTTATGAGTTCGATCACTTTAACGTCTAGCTTTTTACACCTTATCTGTATATGCCAGCTATAAATTTTGCTCCATATAATCTAGATCTTCACTTATATCTGTTCAATTTTCAGTTATTAATGTCAATAAGGACAATATGCAATGAAATTATGAATAAAAATTGCTTCTTCGTTCCAATTGGTCATAAAATGTGTCTTTTTAATTTATTGTAAATTCCTATAAACTAAAAATCGGCCCTTTTTCAACCATTTTTTATAGCAATTTTAATAAAAAAAATTTAATTATTTAATACCTACGTCTTGTTTAAATGCCCAAAGAATCGATTGTAATCCGCTAAATACCGATGGAGTCCCTGTTTGGGCAAGTACAGTCAGAGCCGCGTTTAGGTCAATTGACGCCCTAGGCAATTTTCTAGTAGCCGCCCTTTAAACATGTACTTTTTTGCGAAAAAATTGCAGAGATTTTTATTTAAAGAGAATACACTAAAAATGGATTCAAACTACGATGTTTATATACCGAAATAGAAAAAATTGTCATTCTTCATTGAAAAAACTTCTTTTCAAAAAAAAACAATTGTTCTTGACAAAATCGACAAATTTTTAACACGTTCTTGCGTCATAATTAATGGAAAAATATTTTTAATTCTTGACATTTTCGAAAATGACCTTTCAGCGGACACGTTGGCAACTGGAAAGTACAAATAAATGTGCAAAGCAATGTCAAAATTAGGGAAAATATTTTTCAATCCACTTAGTGCAGTCACTGAATGATTTCACCTCCGATTTCGTAGAACATCCATCGATTTTCATGAAAATTGGTCAATAGTAAGAGGATACCTCAAGGAACAAAGATAACATGATGCCAACTTGCGCTTTTAACCGCGGTGGTGAAAACTACCACTTTAAGTGGGGGTGAAAGAAATAATACCATAAATCGATAGAGAGATTCTAAGCCAAATTTGTTATACATGTACAGGGTGTTTCATTAATAATTGTCCATATAGTAACTGGAGAAACCTTAGCACAAAATACGAAGATTTAACCTAAAACGCTTAAATAAAATGTGGTTCCTTACTGAGTTACAGGGTGTTTTATCTAAAAATTGAAAAATTATTTTTGCTCACCATTTTAACTCTATTCGACGTATCCTTTTCATACTTGGCATAAAGTGCGACTACTATTCACCCTACTAAATTATAATGAACAAACGTTTATAGCTGCTACCAGAGGCGTTCGACAGGGGATAGTAAATGGTTGACCATTCTTAAATTCTACGCCACTGGAGAAATTACTATTTTAGTGCCATTTTTAGATTCTCCAATACTTTCTACGTACATAACATACTCTTCATTGGTATCGATAAAGTCATTAGTTTTCGAGATATTTGAAGTTAAATATGAAACGGCACAGTTATTTTGATTAATTTACGATATGATTAATATGATTAAAATTTAAAAATTATTTATACCCAGTACTTTAAATCCATTTGGCGTATCCTTATCATACTTGGCAGAAAATGTAGGTACTGTACACCCTACTAAATTAAGATAAACAAACGTCTCTAGCTACTTCCAGAGGCGTACGACAGGGGATAGTGTCTGGTTGACCCTTCCCAAATTCTACGCCACTGACGAAATTGCTATTTTAGTGTAATTTTTTGATTTTCCAACACTTTTTATGTAAATAATATACTCTTCATTCGTAACGATAAAATTATTAGTTTTCGAGATATTTGAAATTAAAAATGAAGCGACACAATACATTAATCAAAATAACCGTGTCGTTTCATTTTTAAGTTCAAATATCTGGAAAATTAATGACTTTATCGTTACGAATTAAGGGTATATTATTTTCATAGAAAGTATTGGAGAATCCAAAAATTTAACTAAAATAGCAATTCCGCCAGTGGCGTAGAATTTGGAAATGGTCAACCATTTACTTTTCCCCGTCGTACGCCTCTGGTAATAGCCAGAAACGTTTGTTTAACATAATTTAGTAGTTTGTACAATACCTATACTTCCTGCCAAGTATGAACAGGATACGTCGAATGGTTTTAAAATTCTGAGCAAAACTACTTTTCAAATTTTTAGATAAAACACCCTGTAACTCAGTAAGAAACCACATTTTATTTAAGTGTTTTAGGTTAAATCTTCGTATTTTGTGCTAAGGTTTCTCCAGTTACTATATGGACAATTATTAATGAAACACCCTGTATAAAGTTATTAATATAAATCAATACTTTTTGAGTTATTAAAGATCAAAGATTTTATTTTTTCGTAAAAAAATGCATGTTTTAAAGCTGTTTTTCACGTTAAACTCGAAAACTGTAAGCTTTTACAAAAAAGTTATTATTACCAAAATCGAAGATAATAAACAAGCTGAAGACACTCCTCACTTAAAGAACTAAACTAATGTTAATTCAAAGTGAGTTATGGGTAATTTAATGTATACTTTGTCGACGAGTACTCAAATCTAAGTATTCAAGCTTAAATAACGGGAAAACGATGAATTTTATCAAATATACCTGCTAAGCACTTGTCAAAGTACTTCGGAGTACCTATCAAATGAGCTAAAGTAGAAGTTAATGGCATCACAATTAAGCAAGTTATGATGAAAATAAGAGAACCCTTTAGAACTTTTTAGGAAAAATTGAAAAATAAAACATACGCCATTTCCACAAAAATCAAAATTTATAGTAATCTTTAGAAGGATTTCTTTATATTAACATAAGTAATGGTTTCAACAATTTTGAAGGGTTTATAATGCATATTTTTGAAAAAAGATGTAATTTAAAAAAATCAGAATTTTTAAAATCGTCGTTATTTTCATTTTCTTTTGATAATACCTACTAAACTCCAAAAATATTCAATATACTTAAAAAGTGACATTATATGCATAACCAAATTTTAGTTTTTTCTGAATCAAATATTTTACCATTTTACTATGTCTGCAGGGTAAAAAAAAACCGAAATAAAAACGTTTAAAGCTTAAATTTTGCTGCGAGAACCATGTAACCGGGGCCATTTAACATTTTATTTTTAAAAAAGTAAGGGGTTTAAAAGATTAGGTAAATTCAATGTTGTTTAATAGCCACTAAAATTAACTTTCAGACGGTTTTTAGGCAAACCTGATATCGTAAAAATTAACGGAGTTAAAATTGAATTAAAAAAAAACAATAACTTTGTTGGAAAAATTTTTAAAAGATAAATTTTTAAAAATATTTGGTGCATAAATTTTAATGCTATCAACTTGTTCGAGGACTCATTTGATAGATATTTCTAAGTATTTTGACAAATGTTTAATAAGGTTATGTTATAAAATGCAACATGTTCCCGTTATTTAAGCTTAAATACTTAGATTTGGGTACTCGCCGAAAAAATATACATTCAGTTACCTATAATAACTCACTTTTAGTTAACATAAAAGGTTTTTCCAGTACAGAGTTTATTTCGTTTTCTATTAGCTTTAATTTTGGTAATAATAACTTTTATGTAAAATCTTATAGCTTTTGAGTTATTTATGAAAAATCGGTAAAAAACATGCATTTTTCTCACGAAAAATTAAAATCTTTGATCTTTAGTAACTCAAAAAGTATTGATTTATTTAAATAACTTTATGTAACAAATTTTGCTTAAAATTTGTCCCTCTATCGAATTTTTAATAAAATTTCTAATTTTCAGGGGATATTTCTAATAAAATAGTTTCAGTCCCGAGAAGGGGAAATTAGTTTAAGTCCTTATTGTAATTAATTATTTTATATCCAATACTGTTTGTGTCAATGGTCATTGCAGCCGAGACACATAAATTTAAATAAAAAAAAATAAAAGATTCTATCCTTGGGTGAGGTGGATTAGGATTACTCTTCTGTCATTTATAGCTTGTTATGTGTCCTTGCTACTGTTGTAACTCTTTTCCATTTCTTCCTGTCCTTGCACTGAAGTTTGTCTTTCACATTCCTTGCTCTTATGTCTTCTTCTACATCATCCAGCCATCTTCTTCTGGTTTTTCTCCTACACCTGGTACATAGACATGTCCAGTTAGTTATCCTTCGCAACATATTTGATTGTGAGCGTCTTTGTACATGTTCTATCCATTCTAAGCGATGAGATTTTATGTATCTGGCTATATTATCTCTCTTTAATTCTTCCTCAATTTCGGCATTAATTTTCATTCTTATTTCTGCCTTTATTCATAATTATCATTAATAAAAATATTATTACTGAACGACTTTAACTACATTTTTAACAATACACCTACTATATTTTAGTTACAAATTCGTGGGCAATTACTAAACAATTTTATTGTCAGTTTTTGTTTATCAGTTAAACTGCTTTCAACGGCAATTTAATCGAATTAATTTTTTAAAAAATTGCATCATACATTACTGTCGTAGTGTTTACGTACTTCACCTTGATCATTTAACCCAGTTAGTAGATTGCCAAAATTTTATTTACTGTGTTTAGATAGGTATTAAGCGGATAAAAATTTAGTTGCTTATTTGCTCATCACTCGAGTTTGTGGATTTTATTGATGATAAATTTTAATATTTTTGAATGGAACCAAAAAAATTATCATTGCACGTAGATCTAATTATGTAAAACATAGAATGTGACAAAGCCAAATGGAATAAATTCATTATTTCATAAACTGGCTACTTTAAGGAAAAATCCCAAAACAGGTCGATTTTTATTTTTAAATTATCCATCCCGGCGTGATAACGGAATCGATTATTTCTTTAAATGAGAATAGGGCTCGTGTGTAAGCTCATTTAAAAGGTTATTTAATTCTCTATTCAGTAATATAAATATTAACATAATTATTTATACAGGGTGTCCAAATTTTTTTTGATTAAATTGACACACACAAAATGTATGTAATTTATTTATTTCAACATACATTTTACTGCTTTCAGAAATCAGAAAAATGTTTATTTCCCAAATATTCGCATAAATCAAATGTTCAAATTGCCAAGAGGTAGGTGGATGGCAGCTTGAACATTGAATTTAAGTGAAAAGTTTAATGCTTATTTTTCAAATATTAATTTTTACCTATTTTCTGACAGCAGTAACATGTGATTTGAATTAAATAAATTACATACAATCTTCTTTTTGTGTAAATAATTATAATTTAAAAAAATTTTGTTGGACTCCATTTATAACTCCCTGTATAAATGAGCTAGCACACTACCCTTATCCTCATTAAAAAAAATCATCGATTACGTCATCACGCCTAGATGATGATACTGGTATGATATATGTCAAAAAATTATAATTCAAAAATAAAAATCGACCTTTCGGGATTTTTCCTTAGTCACCGGTTTACGAAATAATGAAATTATTCCATTTAGCTTTGCCACACTTTATAATATGTCATAAAAGTCTAGTTTCTAAGGACAAATGACAAAGATTACAAATTTGAGAAGGTAACTCAATTTGAGTACCTTGGAGTAACAGTTACAAATAGAGGAGACGAAGAGAGAGATAGCTAAACGGTTGTTGAAAGGAAGCAAAGCAGTAGGTTCAATAAACGCACTGTTGAAGGCAAGAAACGTGTCCAGGGCAGCCAAGATCCGATCGTATGAAACAATAGTGAGACCAACGGTGTTGCTTGCTTGTGAAACTTGGACAATGAACCAGAAAGAAGAAAAAGCTAGAGATTTAAGAGAGAAAAATATTAAAACAAAACAGACTTGCTGCCACACTTCCACCATGTGAACAAGTCATATCACAGCTCATATGTTACCTGGGGCATATTAGTAAAAATATTTCAAACATCCACGCTTAAGTTAGCATTTTCTACCTATGTTTTCTTGATGGATTACTTATACAGGGCTTTGACCCTCATATTTTTGTTATATTATATCTTGGTGGTTAGCATGTAAACTTCACGTAAGCACTGATGATGACTGGTAAACCAGTCAAAAACTAGTTATGTGATTGTGATGTAGCCCTTTTTAGGGATTTTAAATATATACCTTTTATAAAGGATTTTACTATTTTCTGTATTACATGGTATACAGCCAACTACAGGAAAACTTTTTCCGTGTGGAGAAAAATATTAAAAAAAATTTTGAGTGGTATAACGGCGGCTAACGGGGAATGGCTCAGAAGAACAAACCAGGAGCTTATGTAAATGTATAAGAAACTTAAATAACTCAGAAAATCAAGTTGCAGAGAGTTAGATGGTTGGGACATGTTTTACGAATGTCACAAGGAAAAAACGTTCTAAGGGTTTTATCAGCAGGAGATCAAGCGAAGATAAGAAGAGGGAGACCACGAAGGAAGTGGTTTGATGCAGTTTGGAACAAGAGACTGAAGAGGACCGGAAGATTACTAAGTATACAGGACCGGAAAAAGTGAAAAAAATTAGTCAAGACTATCGAAACCAAGGGCCTCTAATCATAAGGGCTGTAGTGCTGTTATAATAAAAGGCTAGGTGCTGGTGCCTCCAACAAGAGGCGAAAATCGTCGATTTAGGGTGCTGGTTTGCGCTCTCTGTACTAAGTGAAAAATAAGACAGTTTTGCCTTCGCATTGCAACTGAATAAAAATTGTATATATTTTTATTTTCTGTTGGTATTACTTCTATAGAGTAACTAGTTCCATTTCCGTTGAAATTTACCAAGCTGTAGACGGGGTTGTGAATTGCAACTTTTAGAATTCCCTCTTGTCTTCACTGCAGTATCCATCTGGCTTGCAATTCTTCGGAGCCATGGAGGTGTCACCAGGAAAATGGTCCAATAAATTTTTCAATTAAATATCTTTTAAAAATATTTTTAAATATTTTTATTAGGTTGAAAAACTTTGATTTTCATTTAGTAGATGTCGCTAGGCACCTACTCCATAACGTCAGTTGCAGTGCGAGGACCATCTCTCGTAGGTTTGCCACTTGGGGCAGAGAACAGCAAACCTACGCCTCTCTGATGATGCCTCCAACAAGAGGCGAAAACCTTCGATTTAGAGTGCTGGTTTGCGCTCTGTACTAAGTGAACATTAAGACAGTTTTGCCTTCGCATTGCAACTGAATTAAAATGGTATACATTTTTATTTTATAACGAATTACTGGCCCAGAAACAAAACCCTCACTTTTTGCGAATCTAGTACTTGATGTGGTATCCATTCATTGGGTTCTTGAACCTGAAGGACAATAATGACTGGCCACAAAAATGAATTATGTTCCAGCATACAAAGGAACCATATTATTATTAGGTGAGGAAATGCAACAATAAATATAGCAACTTTTTACATTTAAATGCATCTCAATGAAACTTGTTGAATTCGATTAGTAAGAGCCTTAGAAAACTTTGTGAACTAAAGTGTTGGTGACGAAATGTAATAGTTATTTTCCTAACTAGTGCGGAAAGTGATACTTTCACGCACGAGACTGCCGTTGACTCGAATGAGGCGATAGCGGAGTTCGGGCAAGCAGTCGAGTGCGGGGAAGACACTTTCCGCATTAGTTGGGAACAATATTTTTTCTAGGGCCGTACGTTTGGAAAAAAGCCACAAAAAAGAGTTATATCAATTTTTATTTAGAAGTGAAAATACACAAATTAATTCTTTGACAAGGTTGTCAAAACCAAACTTTCAATACAATGGGTTACCACGACGACGATATTGGTTTCCATGACGACGATTTAAAACCATTATAATTGTCTACTGATCTGACTTTTAAATATTATGTCAAAATAATTTTATTTCATCGAATTATCAGTTGTAATTGCACAAGAGCTCTAAAATTCTATATTAATTTTAGAGATCGAGTGCAATTTGTTGCGATTATTTCATGAATAAAACTGTTGAACACCAAAATTTTATTGTAATTTATTTATGTAAGTACAAATTAGTACAATTAAACACACAGTTGTTATAAATATTAATTTGACGGTTGAAAGTCATCACTTTTATAATTTTTAAAGCATTGATTTTCATTAATGTCACTGAATGTATTTTTTTGTAGCAACGAAGGGCATCTGACGTAATATACTTGACCACGGGAAATTATCAAAAATTATCGATTTAATTTAGATTTATGTAGCTTTCTATTGGTCAGAATCTCCTATGAATGAAATAATCGCACTAAGTTCACTAAAACATGAACGCAATAAGATAAATTTGAAATAAATTGGTAAATAATATCTAAATATTAGTTTATTGCATGTATTATAATATATTGTAATACCATATTACAAGGTATTTCACTTTCCCGCACGCAGAGTGGGAAAATTTACTTTCACGCACGCGGTGCGGGAAAGTGCAACTTTCGGAAACGAAATGCGTGCTTGAAAGTTGCTCTTTTGGGTTACAATTACAATTTGGGTTGTATACTTGTTCAGGAAAATCCAAGAATAATTAGTCGTGTTGGCAAAACCCATTTATTGCATGCAATTACCAATTGAATTTGAAGTATTGAAGAGATATAATTGGGAGCAGGATATACTTTGTATAAATTTGCATGAAACTTGTTTCTGTTAGATAAGCTAATCACTTAGGTAGCTCCTTAATATGTTTACTAGTAAAAAAACTTGGTAGACACTATTAGTATCGTTTATGATTTTTTAACAAATATAAAATTTCCATTGCGTTTGGTTTTTTGTTCTAATACCTATAATAATATATAAAATACGGTCATTAAGGAAAATACGGTCATTAAAGAAATTAAAAATTAATGGTAAGCATTTATTTGTTTATTAAAACATCACTTTGCAAATAAAAATGGCTTATCTTTCTTCTTCTTCTTCTTCCTTTATTGGGTTATATCCCTCGGGATAATTCGCCCAGCTTACACCAGGGAAATACTCTTGTCTTGCTCTGGGCAATCGAATATTTCCAAATATATATGCTAAAGCCTCAATTTTTTTAAATATATATATTAGTAGGAATATCTTCTTATAGGACCAGACAGTCCCTACAGGAAAGGCAATATTATAACATAAGGGTTAAAACTTTTATCGTTTGGAGGTCTAATATCTTTTTATATCTTTATCTTCTTAATTTTTTTAATTCAAAGTTGGGAACTGATTTGCTATGCATAACACGTGGTAATCTCCAATATTGCTATTCTGACCTTGGACAAATACTTCATAAGGACCTATGTCGGTCTCCGAATATAGTATTTGTTTTTTACTGGAAGACTTTTCTGAATACTTGGAGGTTGAGATTGACATTCATATTGGTTGATTTTATTAGGGGGGTCAGGTGGTGGAGGAGGATCGGGAGGAACTTCTTCCTCCAGCTTATGCAGCGTATTGACGAATTTAAAATCTATACCAGGCGATGCAAATTAGAAATTAACAGGAAAATATAGATAGTTTTGGCCCTTACCCTTTGGATGAGTTTCAAAAGTCGTCCGTTCACCTCGAACGATAGTCACAGATTTGTCTATTTCAAATTTTCTTCCAAAAAAATTAAACGTCAAACACAACAAAAATTACAAGAGATATTCACTGCGAAAAGAAACCGAGGCTGTTCATCCCATCGGACCTCGACTCCTTATCAGCGATAAATAAAAAATTAACAAAAATTAACAACTGTTTTCAAATTAAATTAGGTTTGATGAGGTTTTTTTAGAAAAAAGTAAAAACTGTCAACTATTCGCTATGTGACAACCACCTAGTTTTTTCATGGCTTATCTTTCTTGTAAATTTTAACTATTTAACCTTAAATATTTCTGACTAATATAACCTTGATGACGTATACTCATAATAATTATTAATGAAGTATGACGTTTCTCGATGTAGGTACATAGAGTTAAATATTAGCATAGAGAGATTGTCATTCAAAGCGAAGTGACGACACCATCTTTTTTATTTGGATTAGTGCTGTTTCACTCTTACGCATAGTAAAGCTGCTACAGTTGTCCTCTTCCGTGCCTATATTCACACTGATTGTCATTATAGATTCTCGATACAATGTGTTAGAAGGAGATGCAGCAAACCAGTCTCTGAGATCTTGTCGTCAGGAAGCGCGGAAGGTAGGCTCCCTCTATGTTAATATATACCTCTATGTGTAGGTACTGTTTTTCTATGACAGCTTTTCTAAATTAAGTCTGATTCGACGCATAGCATCTTCTACTCCGTTTTTGACAGCCTCCCATGTTTTCAAAATAGAAAAATTGCTGTTATTGCAATGATTGTGATCCAGGTAGCTTTTTCTTATTGTTTCCCCATTACTGAGTATATAGTAATTTCCTCCAAATACTCCTATAAAAGTTTCTACAATAATTGGCCTCTGTCTTCAAATGCTCTACTATAAGGGTTTCGCAGCAAACCGATTGGTGGATATATTTCATTCGATTTTCCATAGTTTTTGTCTTGGTACTTTATCAAAAGCTTTTCGAAGTCAAGAAATGCTACGTATATGCTTCAATGCTTTAGATTGAAAAGAAGATTAAAAACTATTTTCTGACAAAAACATAAATAGTTGGAATTTTTATAAAATAATAAAATATATATTTTTACAAATTTATTGGGATTTACTAATATATCTTATATAATATTTATAATTAAATACAGCTTTTAAATAACTAGTCCATTAAAATATTACATTTTTTAAGCCATACCTTGCATTTGTTAGAGGAGTCAATTTTATTTCTTTAATATGTAGGGAGGATCAGTAGAAGCCTAAGTTCAAGTTTTTGGGGTCTCCCTCCACCCTTGTCCCCCGGCCGCCATCTTGGAAATGGGGTGCAAAGGGGTTTAGCGCTATATCTTGTAAACTACCAACCCTATGGAAATCTAATGAAATATAGTATGTAGGAAATTAAATTTTCTACAATTTTGTTTTTATTACTTTTTATCGTCAAGTGACTAACAAAAAAGATATAAACAAAAATATGTAAAAATTTTTTAACAAGTTTCCTGTTGGAGGTTATAACTTTTTTTCGGTTCATTTTAAAATAAAATAACTTTATAGCAATTTTGTAGAGGGTTTTTCAGCGAACAATTTCCACTAAAAAGTTGTTTAATTCTATTAATTTACATAGGTTTTACAGCGCTCCAAACTTGACCAGATTCTCGAATACTCATATGGATTCAATAAAAATAAAAGTTAGGCTTACTTTTCTATCTATATATATTTTTTATTCATACAATTATTTATTATGATTTTAACATTCCTATGCTATTATTAATCTGTTTTTGACCTTTCTCCCCACTATAAAACTTATAACCCTAAGCATATATATATATATATATATATATATATATATATATATATATATATATATATATATATATATATATATATATATAAGGCCCAAGAAGTTGTTTAAGGACAAATTCGCCGGTTCAGAAGAAGAATGACGCAACCGCAAAATGCAAAATTCTTAAGAAGAGCAAAAAAACGATTTTTGATATCAAAATTATAAAGTATGATCAAAATTAGCCATTCACCACACCGTGGTCAGGATCTCGAAATATAAGCGTTTTTTGGGGTGTGCCGCTTGTCTATGAAGTAACATAACTTTTTTCCTATTGTACATTTTGACTTAAATTTTCCAAAAAACTTCTTCATGAATTATATTTTATTGCTGTTTTGGTTAAAACCATAAACTAAAAAGTTTGTCACTCAACTTTTTTAAGTAATCATGAAACTAACGAAATATGATGACAAAATGTTTAAAAATTAACAACTCCCCTTTTAATTTGTTTAAACATTTTGGACAAATCTCATTGTTATTTAAATACTTCAAAGATGATACAGTAAAATTTTCAAATGGAAATATTTACAGCGACCAAAGATACAGCGAGGTAAATTTGAAAAATCATCAAAATTGATTTTTGGCATTTTTCTATAACATTTGATTTTTGAACATGTTCCACCAACTCTAGATAAAAATAAACTTCATATTCGGATTCAGCGACCTCGAAAACATAAAAATAGACCAAAATTGGTCATTCACTTTAAATTTGATTTTCGTTGTCGGCATAACGGTTGATGCCGCTCGCCTAATTTATAAATAGAAAAGTATTGTTTTTATAATCAAGTATATTCAAATGAGAAATTGTATTGTTTTTATTGTATTATAAAAAAAAAGTATTATTTTTATTGTATTCCTATGAGAATTCGAGAATCTGGTCAAGTTTGGAGCACTGTAAAACGTAGATAATAAATAAAATTAAACAACTTTATAGTGAAAATTGTTCACTGAAAAATCCTCTACAAAATCGCTATGATGTTATTTTATTGTGAAATGAACGGAAAAAAGTTAAAACCTCCAAAAGGAAACTTCTTACAAAATTTTCTCTTATTTTTATTTATAACTTCCTTGTTGGTCACTTGACGATAAAAAGTAATAGATACAAAATTGTACAAAATTTAATTTGCTACATTTTATGTGTAATTAAATTTTCTGTAGGATTGCTAGTTTAGGAGATACAGCGCGAAAGCCCTTTGCACCCCTTTTTCTAATATGGCGGCCGGGGGACAAGGGTGGCGACCCCAAAAACTTGAACTTAAGCTTCTACTGAACCTCCCTACACATTAAAAAAATAAAATTGACTCCTCTAAGAAATGCAACCCTAAATGTAACATTTTAATGGACTAAACTCCCAATTAAATTTTGAATTCTAGGGTCACTTACAAAAGGTCAAGTAATACTTATAATTAAAAACGTTTGTTCACAAACATACAATAAACAACGTTTCAAGAATTAATGAAGTTGAATTTCTAAGAGCCGAAGCAAATTGTTTATTTAAATCAAAAACAGTTTAAACGATGCTCAAATTGAGAACTCAAGAAGAAATAAGCCAAGCCTTGTTTAAATTCTCAAAGCACGTTTTTAAAGATTTTTATTTCAAATGGCATGAACTTCAGTACGAGTTCTTTCCTTCAATTCGTCTATATTATTGAATCAAGTGACATAGATATTTCATATAATATATTCCTGTAAAACAATCCAACGACGTAAGGTCTGGCGACCTAGCTGGCCATTCCATGAAGCCACTACTCCCCATTGATTCATTTAGCATGTTTAATTGTAAATTTTTGTGACAATTTTTGTCGCCCAAAAAAAGGAATTTGTAAAATTTTCTTTATTACATTTTTTTAATACCTATCTTAGAAATGTCTGATTTGGTAACTGTCTCTGCATGAGGATATTTATTATTGAATATAATGCATACACATCGAAATTAAGCGTATTCGACTTAAAACTCTTTAGAACGTGATGCTTGAATTGACTATTGACAAGAAGTAAGGAGATTGCTGTGAGTTTCTTGAAATTGTCCAACTAATTCTTGGAATCTTAACATCTTGTACATACGGTATCCGCCAAAATAAACAGTACCGAAATAAAAAGGGGGCTGTGCAATTGAGCACACATGTTGCATTGTTTATATTTAACATACGTGTCATTAGTTGTCAACTTGACATTAGGTTACGGTTAAAATCTTTGTCATTATGGTTCTTTCTACCGAAGAAACAGTTTTTTAGTAGAATATTGTTTCCGCTCATACGAAGTTGGACGGAATAATGGCCCATGTGTAAAACAAATATCGGAAACATATCAACAATATTTTAGCTAGGTGTCCCCTAGTAAAGCTGTAATGCTAGCGGTTGTTGAGAAATTTCGTCGCACTGTCAATGTATTATGTCAACGTAAAGGCTCTTCAGGTGGTCGAAGAACGGTTTGTACCAAAGCTAATGAAGGGCGCTTGTTTAACCAAATCATTAAATCTCCGCAAAGAAGTCTCGTACGAACAGCAGGTAAACTGAATATAAGATAAACATCTACACGTCAAATGTTCAAATCTATTGGCAGCTTTTCATACCGAATTCAAATGGGACAGAGACTAAGGGTCGATTTCTCTTACCTGCGGTAATGTATGGTTCAGTTGAACCAGGTTCACCGGTGAACTTCGGTTTTGTTTGGAATGCATTTCTCATTGCACGTTCATGTCAGTGCACGTACTGTCGCCATTTTGAACTGCCTTTTTATGCTGTTTTTGAATAAAGTTAAATGTAAGTTAATATAAAATAAAACTACTTCGTCTTAAATTTAAGTATTTATAGTCAAATAGTCATTTTAATAATTCTAAATAAATATTATAAAAACAAAAATAATGTTATCTTTTATCGTTAGGCTTAATATAATAAAATAAATTATATTTATATTATGACAGCGTTTCGTGTTAATACAACCCTAGTATGGTATAACTATACCCAAACCCAGACATCCAAAGTGAAAGTTATCCTCCAACACCAAATTGTTCTATATGATCCACATAATGTTCAGAAAAAAGTCACACCATCTTGAGCGTCGGGTTTGGGGGGGAGAGAGGGGAGAAATCGGTAAATTAGTAGTTTTTTTAAGTTTTTCGTCAATATTTCTAAAACTATGTTTTATCGTAAATTATGTTCTATACTCAAATTTTCTACATAACATTTAAAAAAAAAGGTCCTACACATAATTGTTATTAAATCAACGGTTCCAGAGTTACGGAGGGTGAAAAGTGGAGGTTTTCGAGACTTTTTATATATTTTTGGGCAATTTATAATATTATTACTGATGAAAGAATTTTTTTTGTAAATAAAATTTGCTATTTCAGTGGCCGATGGTATGTTTAGTGATAAGGCCTTAAAGAAACGTCAACCTCACCACCAAAAATCATCATCAATTGTCCAAATAATATAAACAGTATCGAAAACCTCCACTTTTCACCCTCCGTAACTCTGGAACCTTTGATTTTATAACAATTATGTATAGCAGCTTTTTTGTTTTTAATTGTATGTAGAACATTTTTGTATAGAACATTGTTACACTAAAGCATAGTTTTAGAACTATTGACAAAAAACGTAAAAACTACTAATTTACCGACTTCTCTCCCATCTCCCCGCCAAACCGGATGCTCAAAATGATGTAACTTTTTACTGAACAATATGTGGACCATATGGAACAATTTAATGTTGGAGGAAAACTTTTACTTTGGATGTCTGGGCTAAGCGTTTTTTTGGACCAATTACACTATACTACCTCCGTAACTTTGGAACCGTTCGTTTTAGAAGGATTATGAATTGGAACTTTTTTATTTCAAAGTTAATGTAGAACATTTTTGTATCGAAGGTGGTTCATGCTAAACCGCATAGTTTTAGAAATATTGACGAAAAACGTAAAAAAACTACGAATTTACCGATTTCTCCTCCCTCTACCCCCCCCCCCCCAAACCCCAAACCCGACGCTCAAAATGGTGTGACTTTTTTCTGAACATTATGTGGACTATATAGAACAATTTGGTGTTGGAGGATAACTTTCACTTTGGATGTGTGGGTTATGCCATTATTTGGATCAATTTTATCATACTACCATGAGTAATATATTATGAAATCATCTGAACTGGGTTTAGAATTCTTTGAACGGCCGAATTCCAGCGTTCAAGCATCGTTCATCGGCAAGTTTAAACTGCCATCGGTTGAACGTGAATTGAGAAAGACTATTTTGACTTTAAACTGACGTTCACTAAAAGTTCAGGTTAAACTGGAGTTGAACTCGATATGAGAAATTGGCCCTTGCGGATAAACGTGAGAGAGAAATTTACTGTTGACCCGTGCTGAGCTTAGTTTATGAAGATCCCAATTTTTTAAGAAATGTATGGTTTTCTGACGAAAGTGACATTCACCTTAACTGTTACATTAACTGGCAGCAAACAAATCTATTCCTTGGGTTTTAGTGTCATGATGCCATTGCAGAAAAGCCTTTCCATAGTGCTCGAGTAACCATTTGGGTTGTTGTGACTGGTCAGGGGATAATTGGTCCTTATTTTTGTTGAAGAGGAGAATGAGCAGCCAGTTACTGTCAATCAAGAGCGGTACAGACATAATATTGTGACACCTTTGGTCAAAGATTTCAAGACATTTTGTCGTGCGCGTAATTTAAGAACAAGTAAGCAGTCAGTGCTTTCAACGGGATGGCGCAACAAGCCATACAGCCGAACGCTCCATAAATTTGAATATTTTGGTAAGAGAATAATTTCGCGTCGCACATATTTCGTGTATCTACCTCATTCACCGGATTTAACACCACCTGATGCCTACATTTGGGGTATACCCATTATTGATGAAGATTATTGATAGAGGATTATTGATGAAGAATTCCATATTTCGCTCGGCAAATCCCCCAGAAACTGTTGGAGAACTATGGCAAAGAGTAATAACTTAAAGACTAAGTTTTCACTCTAATGGCATATAAAACAACATAATGCTATTCTTCATCCCACCAGAATGAAAACAATGGGAACCTTCTCTGGTTACACCTCCGAGGCTTCTACAATTTGCAAGCCATATGGATGCTAAGACTAAGGAAGATGAGGGAATTCTACAATTTACAATTCACGTCCCATCTGCTCAGCGTGGTAAAGTTCCAACGAGAATGGTTCCCTTCATACTCCAATCAGAGTAAATGTAAATCAAAAATGAATAACCATTTTCAATTTCATTGCAAAACGAAAATACAGCCGAACCATATTCTAGTCCAATCAGAGAGTGTAGCAAGCACCTCACCCCAGCGTGCAATCCCGGAATGCAACGATCGAAATGGCATAGATGCCCTAGCGGCAACTGCTAGCAAAAAGACTAAGCTTTCACTCTAATGGCATATAAAACAACATAATGCTATTCTACATCCCACCAGAACGAAAACAATGGGAACCTTCTCTGGTTACATCTCCGAGGCTTCTACAATTTGCAAGCCATACCCTCATCTTCCTTAGTCTCAGCATCCGTATGGCTTGCAAATTGTAGAAGCCTCGGAGGTGTAACCAGAGAAGGTTCCCATTGTTTTCATTCTGGTGGGATGTAGAATAGCATTATGTTGTTGTATATGCCATTAGGGTGAAAACTTAGGCTTTTTGCTAGCAGTTGCCGCTAGGGCATCTATGCCATTTCGTTCGTTGCAATCCGGGACTGCACGCTGGAGTTTGTTTTGGTTGGATCGGAGAGAGCAGCATATGTGCCTCCTGATGAGAGACTAATAAGTTTCGAAACCGGTAGAGGTGCTTGCTGCACTCTCTGATTGGACTAGAATATGGTTCGGCTGTATTTTCGTTTCGCAATGAAATTAAAAATGGTTATTCATTTTTTATTTACATTTACTCTGATTGGAGTATGAAGGGAACCATTCTCGTTGGAACTATACCGCTCTGAGCAGATGGGACGTGAATTGTAAATTGTAGAATCCCCTTATCTTCCTTAGTCTCAGCATCCGTATGGCTTGCAAATTGTAGAAGCCTCGGAGGTGTAACCAGAGAAGGTTCCCATTGTTTTCATTCGGGTGGGATGTACAATAGCATTATGTTGTTTTATATGCCATTAGAGTAAAACTTAGTCTTTTTGCTAGCAGTTGCCGCTATTCATCTATGCCATTTCGTTCGTTGCAATCCGGGACTGCACGTTGGGGTGAGGTGCTTGCTGCACTCTCTGATTGGACTGGAATATGGTTCAGCTGTATTTTCGTTTTGCAACGAAATTGAAAATGGTTATTCATTTTTAATAATAACTTATTTTCAACATTTGCAGCAACCACTTTTCTTAAATATGTTTAATGATCTTCAGAAACGTTATGAAGCTTGTTTGCAGCGGCATGGTGCACATTTGAACATAAATATGTAGGTACAGTTGAACAGCTGGTTCGTGCCAAGCAAAAGTATTTCTATAACCGGGATATTCTGATAACCGATGATTGGTGGCTAGTAAAATCGTTTCGGGGCCTCAAATTTCTATTCCTTAAAGCAGGTTATTCCTATAGCCGTTATTATACAGGTTCGACTGTATTATAAAATATATTTTTTTTTCATTCGGCACTGTTTATTTTGGGGAATAGATACTGTATATCAAAAACATAACTTTAGAACAATAGTGATATATATTGCCACTTTTAAAATTTCATTTTCTATTTAATTTTTTAAAACTAAAATAATCGAAAGGTCCCGAAGTTTTTTGCTTAAATGCTAGTACCTAGCGGAAATATTGTAAGGTTTCCTACCCAAACGTTCACACTGTATATATATTTTTTTTTTATCAAAATCGTATGTTGCTTCTTGCTTCCGAAAACAATAACAGCGTGTTTTTGTCATTACAAAAACAATAAAATTCGTATGCAACAAATTGTTTTGATAATATTATGAAACACCTTTGACGTATATGCATAGTACTTATGATAGGAGAATGCAGTGACGATATATGGAAAGCAATTGATTAAAAAGTAAAGCAAACATAAATAATATCGTATTCTTAGAAACATAATAACGTTTTAAGTTTGATATTTTGAAATATAGCAAGTTATTCTATATTTTATATTTTGTAATGATATGCTAGTCCTGGAGTTCTTAGCCCGGCCGCACATCAAAGAAACATGAAACGTAAATTACGTTTCATGGAAATAAACCACTGCTAAACAAATATATATCCGGCCATTTATGAGACTCTCCGAAAATAAAAAGGTGTCATGAGCATGAATCACACTCGTTTCATTAGTAGGCGGACTTTGAGATTTTTTTAGCAGTGTTTTCTTTTCATGAAACATGTTTTTCGTTTCATGTTTCATGTTTTTCGTTTCATGTTTCTTTGGTGTGCGGCTTGGCTTAAAGCGCAGCGTTTAAGATGATCACTTCTACACTTTTATGAAAATATATTATAAGAAGGAAAAATTATTGGCAAATCTCGCAACGTGAATACAAAGAAAAATAGATAATAAGGTGGAAGGCAACCGTAGGTAAATATGTATTGCTGGCCAGGCGCGGATACAGAGGGGGGTCAACGGGGCCATGGACCCCCTATTGTATTTACTCTACAAGCATTTTTTTATTATTTATATTTTTTTCTGCCAACTCTTATTTTCAACCGATCAGTAAGTAATTCTGGACCCCCTATTATAAATTTCTAGATCCGTGCCTGTTGTTGGCTATTTGGTAATCATAAGCATAATGCAGCCAAGTTAGAACAGGAACAAATTAACTTACAGCTTCCTAATTAGAAATCGAACGAGTCATACGCTTAAAACAAGCTCTACAATAAAACCAGTTTTTAAGTGTTAAAAAGCAACAATGTAATTCTAGTTTTACGTAAAGAGTGAATCTAAGTGATTGTTCTTACGGCAAGTACAAAAACTGTGAGTACAAATTATTATTTAATCCAAATAGTTAACGTTTACGCT
This sequence comes from Diabrotica virgifera virgifera, assembly GCF_917563875.1. Taxonomy (NCBI): domain Eukaryota; kingdom Metazoa; phylum Arthropoda; class Insecta; order Coleoptera; family Chrysomelidae; genus Diabrotica; species Diabrotica virgifera. Next base: position 205,889,995 of record NC_065444.1, read on the forward strand.
AAATCCACGTAGACAGTAATCAATTTTAGATATAAAGCAACAACTTTTTTACCCACCTGCTATCAGTTCTGGTATCAAAGGGACAGGACCGTACTTTTAAAATTTATCGATGACAATAATAATTGAAAATGGATAGTTTTTTCCGCCTTTTGGGGCTCCTGATCAAGAACTGGAGTATAATTTACCAAATACAACTATGAAACAATCTTTTGCCACTGTCATAAATCAAAATTTACCCAAATTCCCGTTACAATCACAAACAGTAGTTTTTCCTGCGTTGGAAAATACAAGGTTGGAAGAATATTTGTTTGCGATTGGTGATTTAATGCATCCCAAAAATATTCTTTTCTCCTCTAAAATGTCAAATGGTCGAATTTGTATTTACCTAGCAAGCGAAATTTTAGTTAACAATTTTCTACAAATTAATAGGGGAATAACAACTGTAAGCCACCAAAAAATTCAGGGTCGTAGATTAATATCACCAAATGAAAGATTATTGATATCAAATGTTTGTCCTTCAATCCCTCATTCAATTATTGAAAATAAACGTTCCAATTTGAGATTAAAATTGGTAACTCGAATAATTTTTTTTTAATTGGTACATCAAATCCTGCATGATTACAAACACATTTACGGTTTCAGAAGGCATACTTTTATTTCTCCCCCTGTCTCATCAATACATGACTCAATACTTGTAAATTACGAAATGATATCATGCCGTATATTTCTTGTAATGGAGAAAGATTTATGTACTATTTGCAGGCATGCGGGACATTCGGCTGAAAATTGTCCAACTGTTTCGGAAACACAAACATCTCAAATACAAAATACTGCTCCAACTACTTCAACTGGTTCAATAAACGATGAATACATTCCAACTGCTTCAGCCGCTCCAACTACCTTAACTGATAAAATAAACAATGAAAACATTCCAACTGCTTCAACCGCTCCAACTACCTCAACTGATCAAAAAAACAATGAATACATTCCCCGAACGCAAACTATATCTTCATTTACTCCTACACTATCGACTAAACCTAATATTCATATTTTACTCGCTACACAAAGTACTGACACCCAACAAATATCACACGATCCTCCTTCAAACAAACGAACTATTTCTGAAATTATAAGCCCTCCCCCAAATGATACTCCAGAAAACAGCTCCTTTTCAGCTCCAAAATTAAAAAAGCCAAAGTCTTCAATCACAGATACAAGATCAATTCAAGTAATGGAAGATATAAAAAATTCAGCTAGACTAATGTATGACGATACTTCAGTAACACATTCAATATCTTATGAAACATTTGTAGATATATTGGAAAATGTTCATGGTACCCCTGACCCAATAAGCTTAATAAAAACTTATACAAACGATCTCGAAAGCCTATTGAATCTTTTAAGTCAACTACACGAAAATTTACCAAATAAGAAATCAAAAGCACCAGATGCACCAGACTTCGAAACAAAATACTTAAATTCACACAACCAGACACAAACACCGAATTCGAAAATGAATTTGAAAAAGATAAATAATGGCTATCTCGATTATTCAGTGGAACCTACGCAATATGCCCTCCAAGAACTCAAGACGTACAGTAATGTATATACACCGTTCTTAGGCGTCAACGCCCTTCGGTAGGGATCTATGGGGAGTATCACCGAGCCGCAAGCCCTTATCCCTTGCCGTACTGCTCCCTCATAGGTCGATCAGATGCCCGCATATTCCAGTCTAAGCGCCAGATTCATATTTAGAATTTTATACTGACGCGTTAGCCTTTTTGTTTTTCCGATGGCCTGGCTTGGGCTTGAACTCTCGTACCTCACGGCGAAGTGAAGTGCGGGTCAGCCACTAGTCGCACTGAGCTATCCGATCGACATATACAGTAATCATAATCTTATATATATACCGATGCCTCTAAAACCATGGAGGGAGTGGGAGCAGCATTTATGTTCAATAAAACTAATATATTAATTAAACCCCCGAAATTAACTTCCATTTATACAGCCGAGTTAACTGCTATCCTCAACGCAATAAATTTTGTGGTAGAAAATAACATGAAAATCCTGTCATTACTACGGATTCCCTAAGTTCTGTAACTGCCTTAAATGACCTATATCCTCTTCATCCAAGTCTACTACTTATTAAATCAGCACCAATTGCAAACTATGAATATCAATATCAACTTTGTATGGATACAATCACATATCGGAATTGCTGGTAATGAAAGAGTAGATTCATTGGCAAAACTAGCAGTATTAAGCACGGAAGCTGTAGAAATCAGACGCATTCCACATCTAGATGTAAAACCTGTATTTAAGAACTTGGTAATCAATGCTTGGCAAACGAAGTGGAATCAATCAACATCCAAACTGCTAGAAGTAAAACATTCAATACTACCTTGGAAATCAACCCCAAATAAGCGATTACATCAATCCATTCTCTCTCGTCTGAGAATAGGCCACGCCGCCATCACGCATAAACATCAGATCTGCTGGAGAGTGAAGTAAAACCACAGTGATGCGTATGTGATATTGTGCTCAGTGTTCGCCACATTTTACTGGAGTGTCCTCTCTATTGCATGGAGAGACTTCAATATAAACTACAAGACACCTTACAAGCAATATTAAGTGACGGAATTGATATTGTAACAAAATAATTATTGACCTACCCTCGTATACCAGCTCCCGTCTCCGCACAGACAGAACACTATCGATGTTTCGAGATACGCCGATGCAGCGCCGATGACGTGCAAGCGGTCGAGTCACATGGACATAGCTGGAGATATATAGATATTTCTGGAATATCTGTATCGCATATATAAATAGGACATATTTGTAAATACAGTTAGTCTTAAGCTAAAGTTTGTAAAGTAAACTTCTATAAATAAAAAAATAAAGTCGTATATAAATTACGAACCGCTAGTTTTATTGTAATTAGAAGTAATTACAATAGTCACGTTATATTGGTGTCAGAAGTGGGATATAAATAAGTGAATTCGGAAAGACTTTAAAAGACTTTTGGACTTTATTCGTCGGGAATAGTTAAAGTCCGTTGATTGTTCGGTATTCGGGAAGACTTAAGACATTTTGAAAAGTACGTGTGTGCCGACCAAAGATGTTGCTACAAGAACTGACCATAAAACAGCTCCGTGAACAATTAGAAGAGTACGAATTAGACAGCAGTGGGTGCAAGATAGTCCTACAAGCACGACTCAAGGAAGTCCTCACGAAGAACGGAGATGACCCAGAGACGTTCCACTTCCAGTCAGCAGAACAAGTAATCTTATCGAAATTAAAAACTGTTTCTGAAACGATCGATGAAACTTCTAGAAAAAGCGACGAGAAATTTGAAAGTGTTTCTCAAAAGATCGATGAAACTTCTAGAAAAAGCGACGAGAAATTTGAAAGTGTTTCTCAAGTAATTAAAGACGTTTGTAGACAGAATGACGAGAAATTTGAAGAAGTTTCTAGAACATTCGATAAGATGCAGAAAAGTGTAGAGACCGTAGAAGAAAAGATCAAACAACTAGAGAGTATGATAACTGATACAAAAGTACAACCATCAGTTAATGCAGCAGCGTTAGATCCTGTAGTGAAAGATGAACTACCGAGAGACGAAACGTCGCATAATATGAGATTCAAATTACCACCATTCGATGGAAAGTCCTCTTGGTCCATATATCTTAGACAGTTTGAAGCTATTGCGACCGCCAATCATTGGACCGAACAAGAAAAGGCTGTTTCTTTGACTGCTGCTTTACGAGGTGATGCTGCAGATATATTAAGATCAATTCCTAAGGGTCAAGAAAAATGTTACCAGACCTTGTTCACTCGTCTAGAAAAACGCTATGGAGATGCTCATCTACAACAAGTATACAAAGCACAACTGAGAAGTAGAAGTCAACGAGCAAGTGAGAATCTGCAAGAATTTGAAGCAGATGTGGCTCGTGTGGTGCGGTTGGCTTATCCAGAGGTGCCAGACAGCGTTTTAGAAGAAATTGCGGTAGATACCTTCGTCAATGGGCTGAAAGATAGTGAACTACAGAAAGCTTTACGACTAGCAAGACCGAAAGTTTTAGATGAAGCACTTGCCATTGCCTTGGAACACGAAGCAGCTAGCCAAGCTTCACGAAACAATCGAGTAATAACCGTGGAAAAAGGCGATAAGAGAATAGATGAACGTTTGGTGGAAATGGTACGGAGGGTGATTCGTGACACGATCCCGAAGAGACGCGTGAAGAGGGCTGGAAGAGTTGGTTCAAATACAGATGCTTCCTTAATACGGCCATGCGGTGAAAGTTGTAATCACCGGCTTAAAGTAGAGGAGCAGCTTTGCCCCGTGAGACGAACCACCGTCGTTAATGAGCAATGGCAGCCACAACAGTTACAAGAAGCCCAAGAAGACGATCCATGTATAAAAAGAGTATTGGATTGGATGCGTCGAGGTGAGAGACCTAGTTGGCAAAACATTAGTGCATGTAGTCCGGAAGTCAAGGCCTACTGGAGCCAATGGAATTGCCTGATACTAAAAGATGATCTTCTGTACAGAACCTTTGAGAACGATGATGGTACAGAATCTAAGCTTCAGTTGATTGTACCTAAAAGTAAAGTGTCAGAAGTATTGCGTCAGTTGCATGACGGTACATCAGGTGGACACTTTGGTATTACGAAGACTCTGCAAAAGGTTCGAGAACGGCTCTATTGGGTGAACTGTAAAGATGATGTAAGAAGATGGTGCCGGAAATGTGAACTGTGTGCATCCGGTAATGGTCCAGTTGGTAAAAAGAGAGCACCCATGAGACAGTACAATGTTGGAAGTCCTATGGAAAGAGTAGCAATCGACATTGCAGGTCCATTTCCAGAAACCGATGCTGGAAATAAATACATTCTGGTAGCCATGGACTATTTTACGAAATGGACCGAGGCCTATGCATTACCGAATCAAGAAGCTGCTACCGTTGCAGAGGTACTTGTTAAAGAATTCTTCAGCCGATTTGGTGTTCCCTTGGAGATCCACTCCGACCAAGGGCGAAACTTTGAGTCAGCTCTTTTCCAAAACGTTTGTAAATTGATTGGTGCCAATAAGACCAGAACAACACCCCTGCATCCTCAATCAGATGGAATGGTCGAGAGGATGAACCGAACGATGGGTAAACACTTGTCCAAAGTTGTATCTGAACATCAGCGAGATTGGGACCAACACATTCATTTATTCCTGATGGCCTACCGCTCGGCCGTGAATGAAACTACAGGTCAAACACCAACCTGCCTGATGTTGGGTCGTGAAGTTCGTTTGCCCTGCGACCTAGAGTTTGGCTGCAGACCTTCCGAGGAATATGTTGCAGGCGAAGAATACGTAGACCGCCTGAAGTTACGAATGAACAACATTCATGAACTTGCCCGACAACACATCCAGATAGCCAGTGACAGAATGAAAGATCAATATGATTCTCGCTGCAAGAATGAAAGCTTCGAAGTAGGTGATCTTGTCTGGCTTTATAATCCACAACGTCGTCGAGGCCTGTGTCCTAAACTGCAAAGACAATGGGAAGGTCCGTATGAAGTTAAGAAGAAAATAAATGACGTAATATACAGAATTAAGAAGTTACCAAACGGTAAACCAAAAGTTATTCACATAAATCGTCTTGCACCATATGCTGGCTCAAATGAAACAGAGGAAGCCCGAGTCCTCCAACAGGAGATGAAAGATGCACCACAGCCAAGTTTTAAGGAATTTATGTCAAATTACGCAGAAAGAAAGAGTGCTAGATTCGGCGTGACCACAGAAGTTCAGCAAGATCTGTTTGGTGTTCCAGAAAACGTCTCTCTAGCCCACTGTGTTGCCCAAGACCTCGAGATGACTAAAGGAATCTCGTCCGTATTCAATAGAAAGTTCGGCCGCCTGGACGAGTTAAGGAATCAACAACCTAAAATTGGAAGAGTATTGCGATTGGAAGATGGTCCTCGATCTTTGCTGTATATAGTGACCAGGAAGTCTTATACGGACACGCCAAGCTACGAGAACATATGGCGTGCTCTAACTAATTTGAAGAAAATGGTCTGTAATTATGACATCAAAGATTTGGCTTTACCAAAAATTGGCCATGCAGTAGAAAATCTGGATTGGAAGATTGTGAGAAGCATGCTGGAAGTGATCTTCAGAGAAACTGGCGTACGGATTACTGTGTGTTGCATGAACCCGAAGATGTCATACCCTTCAAAGACAGTAGACTGTTACTTCTTTTCTAGGGGTGTATGCAGAGCTGGAGAATCCTGTAGATTCCGCCATCCTGGGCCATCTAGAGTTGCTGATCGGGACGCTCAGATCTTAAGAGGGGAGCAGTGTAACAAAATAATTATTGACCTACCCTCGTATACCAGCTCCCGTCTCCGCACAGACAGAACACTATCGATGTTTCGAGATACGCCGATGCAGCGCCGATGACGTGCAAGCGGTCGAGTCACATGGACATAGCTGGAGATATATAGATATTTCTGGAATATCTGTATCGCATATATAAATAGGACATATTTGTAAATAGAGTTAGTCTTAAGCTAAAGTTTGTAAAGTAAACTTGTATAAATAAAAAAATAAAGTCGTATATAAATTACGAACCGCTAGTTTTATTGTAATTAGAAGTAATTACACTAATCACGCTACAATATGAACAATTTGACATCATACTTGTATTCTATAAATGTACTAAATAAATTGTAAACCTTTTAATAATTGTATTGCGCCAATGACTCTTTGAGGTTGAGGCATAAATAAATAAAAAAAAATTAACTTAGGAAAGGATCACTACAGGAGCAATGTGCGTAATTGTGACAATAATGTCAGAAGACCCTGCATTCCAGAGCTATAACTAACACAGCCACATTTTGAGCTGCAGCTACCCTGCTACCCAAGAAAAGAAACGCTAGAATGTTTTAAACATAGAAAATAATGTAAATTGATGCCAGTACTAGTATATGTAGGCAAGGAAAAATATTGTCAAAACTCGCATGGATATAAAGGTAAATAGATAAAAAGCCCACTTTTGCCATGACTTCCTTGGTCCTCTTTTTTTCCATCTTGTACTTGGGGTATCACCAGACTCTAATTGTTAACCAGTCACTGTTCATTAGTTTGATGTGGTGGCACCAAGAAAGTTATTTTTTCTCTATTGCATCTGTTAATGTTGTTTCTTCGTTCATTATATTTTCTTTAATTCTATTCGTTTATACATGGTCATGTAGTTTGGGTCTCTAAAATCGCAAAAAAATTTTCTACTGCATTATTTCGGTTTTGTGAGCTCTTACCTATTATTCAGGTTTCTGAGCTATATGCAACCCTGTTTTACACGAGATGTAAACAATAGATTTTTTTTCTCTCGAATATCTTTGCTCCATAAGAAACAATTTACCTATCTGACTTATATTGGCTTTACCTCTTCCGTAGGTATAACTCAAATGCATTTATGTCAATTGGTATCTATTATTATTTTTCCTTCTTAGTGTCAATCGTTTCCTACTGAGCTTATTGCCATGTCTTCTGTTTTGCCCGCATTTATTTTTCTACCCTACTTATTACATTCTTCCACGAGTTTCCGATCCATATGTAGCGTTTTCACCTTCTCTGCTAGCACCGCCTCGAAGTTAGCAAATACTAAGGTACAGTTGAGTCCGGGAATCTTTACCCGTGCGTCATCATTTAAAGCATACGAAATAAGTCGATGATAAGTCGGAAATTGAAATTTACTAAACGCAACAGCAAGTGACAGTAAGTGACTTGCTGTTGCGTTTAGTAAATTTCAATTGACTTATCATCGACTTATTTCGTATGCTTTAAATGATGACACACGGGTAAAGATTCACGGACTCAACTTGTACTTTGATCGCTATTCTCGACATCACTCGCACTCGCAATTAGCGCGTATACGTAAGTTGCGAAGGATTGATTTGCGAACATTTCCTAAAAATGGTATTCTTGACCAACGTTCGCAGAAACATAAGACCGTTCGCATTGTTCAGGTCTAAATACATTTAGCAACACTGTAAATATCTAAAATGTCTATCTTCGCTGCTGTGCTGTAGGAATTCGGAATATTGTAGTGAGGGAGCGTTAGGGTCGATTCTCACTATACCTCCCGTTTACTTTCAATACGCATGGCATTCCGTTTCCATAAAATATTATTAAATACAAATCATATAGTATATGCCCACTTTCCGTTACGTTTACCTACCATTCCCGAATCTTTGCATTCAATATCGGCCACGTATTTTTCGGCGACGTCTCGGATACCCTATGGATAATGTGAATATTGCTATTACCTCGCGGTTCAGTCACGTCTTTTTTTCTACGACAAGGTGTGATTTGTCGGGTAGAGTATGGATTGGGGGAATACATAGCGGTTATGGATAGGGGGAATACATGGTGAGAAAAATTTGGACAATAAAAAATTTATAGAACTTGTCTGACATGACTTTTTAATTTTGAAAATAAAAAATACAGTGATAATACATTTAAAGACGGCAATATTTTGGGCGGCTGTTGCCAAGGAATTAAAATATTTTCTTCATCCAATATCTTCTTAAGCAATTCCGCTGGTTCATCGGCGGATTGATAACCTCTACGGAATATTGTCACTCCATTTTTTGCTTGTTCGGCCGATACTTCTATCGATTGGTGATTTATTTCTTGCTATTTTGACCACACGTGTCTCTCTATTCTGCTATGTGGTTGTTCCATTCTTTTTTCTTCTATTTAGTGTCCATTCGTTTATACATCCTGGGATATATAGTTCTGAACATTTCAGGGACTACCTTCTTCGCTTTCCGGTGACACAATTATAATATGTTTGCTTGTTCCAACTGCTTCGCTTCACTAGAAACAAAGTTAGAGAACTATAGGTTCTTCCAAGTTGTGCGTTACCTTTTTCGCTTTCTGGTGACACAATAATTATAATATATCTGCTGGTTCCAACTCCATTGCTTCACTAGAAACGAAGTTAGAAAACTATAGGTTCTTCCAAGTTGTGCGTTACCTTTTTTGCTTCCCGGTGACACAATTATAATATATCTGCTTGTTGCAACTCCGTTGCTTCACCAGAACCGAAGTTAGAAAACTATAGGCTCTTCCAAGTTGTGCGTTACCTTTCCTGCTTTCCGGTGACACAATTACAATATATATGCTTGTTTAAACTGCCTTGCTTCACCAGAAACGAAGTTAGAAAACTTTTTCCAAGTTGTGCGTTATCTTTTTCGCTTTCTGGTAACCCAATTATAATACTTATATCTGCTTGTTCCAACTCCGTTGCTTCACCACAAGCGAAGTTAGAAAACTATAGGCTCCTCCAAGTTGTGCGTTACCTTTTTCGCTTTCTGGTGACCCAATTATAATATATCTGCTTGTTCCAACTCCGTTGCTTCACCACAAGCGAAGTTAGAAAACTATAGGCTCCTCCAAGTTGTGCGTTACCTTTTTCGCTTTCTGGTGACCTAATTATAATATATCTGCTTGTTCCAACTCCGTTGCTTCACCACAAGCGAAGTTAGAAAACTATAGGCTCCTCCAAGTTGTGCGTTACCTTTTTCGCTTTCTGGTGACTCAATTATAATATATCTGCTTGTTACAACTGCGTTGCTTCACCAGAAACGAAGATAGAAATCTATAGGTTCTTCCAAGTTGTGTGTTACCTTTTTCGCTTTCCGGTGACACAATTATATGTACCTGTATATTATCTGCTCGTTCCAACTGCGTTGCTTCACCAGAAACAAAGTTAAATTTTTAATTTATGAATGTTTTTTATATTGATAACGATTTCCGAAGTGAAAGTCGAAACGTCAAGTAAACTTGATTTCAAACTCGAATTGTGGCTTATGCCCAAATAAAATAGTAAATCTTATTTTGTATTTCTCACGCCGCGGCGCGCCGGTAAGAAAACAAATGTGAAATAACCTTTTTTTACATTGGTCCGCATGTATATTTTACATTTCTATTATTAAATTTTCTTCAGACCACATATTTCATCAAGCCGAAAAAAACACGTGTATTCGAATAAAAAATTTAGGGTAAAATGTTACCAAACCGGTACAAAATGTGTGGAATATTAAATGGGGAAAGTAAACGCGACGTCTAGTGAGAATGGTGGTTAAATTATTGGAAGGTGTATGGAACGTGTATGGTAAGTAAACGGAACGTCTAGTGAGAATAGAATTTTAATGGGAGGTGTATGGAATGGTTATGGAAAGTAAACGGGAGGTATAGTGGGAATCGACCCTTAGGGTGCGTTCACTACGGAGACCAAAGGATGATATCCTAGCCTAGAGCATGTTATCGTACTCTTCATATTTGTGATTTCTCGCATTTAAAGTAATGCATTTATTTTACATTGCGATCGATAATATAGTTTCGATCGCCAGGTAAAATAAATACATTATTTTAAATGCGAGAATTCACGAATATGAAGAGTACGATTCCATGCTCTAGGCTAGGATACCATCCTTTGGTCTCCGTAGTGAAAGCACCCTTAGAGTTCATTAGGGTTCGATTATTTATTTATTGTTTTTGTTACACGTGGCTACACGACGTTACACAGTTTAGGCCAGGAACCGAAGCTTTTTACCTCGCAATTTTTACAGAATGGGTCGATTTGCTTGAAAATTTGAGAATAAGTAATGGATAGTCCAAGGATCAAAATCTATATGATGCCGACAGGCGCTTTTACCATGGGGGTGGTTGCCACCTCATCTCGGCGATGGAAACTTTTTAGTATATTTTGACCACAAAAATTAATAAAAACATTCATTCTAAGCAAAAAATGATCTATACATTTTTTTGATCAAATTAATAGTTTTCGATTTATTCGCTATCGAAAGAGTTAATTTTGTATAGAAAAAATCAATGTTTTCGATATACTCATTTACGATTCACTCAATTTTTGCGTAGATTTTTTCAAACCAAGTTCTTGGGAATTAAATAACCTACAATTTTATATTGAAACATTTTTTCGTATCTCTGGTGCTAATCTTTTTATTCTGAAGAAAATGGCATTTTTTACCAAACTACAAAAATTCGTTATTAGCTTTTAACTCTAGTTTTTTAAAAACTGATCATTTTAAGCCAGACAAACTTCTAAAATCTATTAATAATGCATAAATAAATAATAATGAATAAGGCCAATCACTAAAAACACCGCTAACTTACATTATTATGTTTCCAATTAGATTTCTCAATTTTTTTTCAAAAAAATTTACTTATTTTTTAACTGTCACTTTTTTATTTTTTATCTTGGAAAGTTTGGTGAAAAATATATAAGCCCATTAATATTAAATCTTTTTGAAATCCTCAATCGCAAAAACAGGTGACTTTGAAAGGGTTGGTAAAGGTGGTTTTTGCATGTTATTACAAGTTTTAATTGTCAATAGCTCACTCAATTTTTGAGGTAGAAAAATTTTTTGCAAACCAGTGTCTTGGGAATTAAATAAGCTACAATTTCATGTTTAAATATTTTTTCGTATTTCTGATGCTAATCTTTCTATTCTGAAGAAAGGCCATTTTTTTCCAAACTACAAAAATTCGTTATTTGCTTTTAACTCCATTAAAAAAAACTAATCATTCTAAGCCGATCAAACTTCTAGAACCTATTAATAATACATAATTAAATAATACCAAATAAGGTCAACGACTAATTTTAATTAGGGTGGTGATTAGGGGGTTGCCTGCGATCACTTTTTCCCTGAAAAAAATAGGGACTGACATTCTTTTCATTATAAGTCACTTGATTTTTGAGCCATAGACTTTTTTCTTATTTCTAGAGATATATATTTTTATGTACTTTAAATTAGTTTGGACAAGTTGTCCTCGAAAAATGCATAGTTTTCCCGTCTTTTGACTTTGAAACTACAATATTTAGCATTTGACAAAGAAGTGCCAACATATAATAAAGTATAGCTCGATTACTATTGATTTAAAGAGAATTAAAAAAAAGTTTTTATTTATTTTTTCAAAAGGTACATTTTTGTTAAATAAAGTTGTTTTGTTAAAACGACAACTTTTAGAATTATTAGCAGAAAACTTATTAAAACATTGATTTTTTCGATATAAAACTAACTTTTTCGATAGAGAATAAATCAAAAACTATCAATTTTATCAAAAAAATGTATAGAACGTTTTTTGCTTAGAATAAACGTTTTTACCAACTTTTGCGATTAAAATATAATAAAAAATTTCCATTCCCGAGATGGGGTGGCAACCACCCCCATGGCAAAAGCGCTTTTCGACATGATATAGATTTTGATCCTTGGACTATCCACTACTTATTCTCAAATTTTCAAACAAATCGATCCATTCTGTAAAAATTGCGAGGTTTTGTCCTATTTTAAGCTTCATTACTTGGACTAGTTAAATATTGTTTATATTATTTGTATTTTGAAAATGGAAATTTCGTCGGTTAAAGCAAAACAAACAACCAATGTTAGACGAGAAAAAAAATTATTGCTGGAATTTTTGAAAAGAAAAATCCTAATTTGCTAAGTGCAAAATGTTCAAATGCCTTTACTCAAAAGAATTTTTCTTCTTAAAGTTGACTTTAACTTCACCTGGAAAATTAAAAAATGTAATAGATATTAATGAATACATAAAATTATAAAATAACTTATCGCACCAATTATTATTCTACATAAAATTCACAGCAACAATTAAATATATTATACAATTTCCAAATTCTATTTAAAAATAACCATAAAACATTACAATCTTCACTTGCGAAGACAATGCGAATGATTACAAGCACTCGTAGCGAGTTAGGAACATTCGCAATTGTTGCGAGTGCTCAAGAATACAAAAAAACTCTATTTCGTTCGCATCGTTCAATCTTGCGAATGACATTAATTTGTACTTACGAGTGGTCAGGAATAGCGCCTGGGTAGTTGTTAGGTTACCTTTCCAAATTTTTATTTCCTGTTAGTCCCAGTTTTCAAACTGGCCTTCTATTCAAACTCTTACCGTTTACCTTCAGAAGATATAACACTGAGTCCTCTGTAGTTGGCACAGTCAAGTTTGTTGTCTTTCTTGTTATGAAACTGAGCAGTTTAGGTATAATTCGGATAAAATTTCTTCCCCAGTCAAACGTTTGTTAAAATCAGAGTTGAGACAATAATATAAATACGCACATAAATAATGAAAATTAAAAAGAACTATAGCAAAAAGTATAGTTTTTAACAATCGAGTCAAATTTAGGTCACTTCATTGTATTTTCTTAAAACGACTAGTTTTTTGCATGACAAACTCTACTACCATTACCAACTAATGGAAACACAAATAATCGAAGTAATAATTTTAACTTGATATGGAGATAAAACATCGATTACGTCATCACCTCCAGATGAACAACATCACTAGTATGATATATATCGGTGCCGCCCAAAATCCCGACAGCCAAAATCCCGACACTCAAAATCCCGACGGTCAAAATACCGACACGCCAGAATCCCGACACGCCAGAATCTCGACAGGCCAAAATCCTGACATGCAACAATCCTCGTATAAGTAAAAATTCCGACCACTACATTTTGAAAATTTATTGTTTCCTTTTCAAATGCAATACCAAATCATATTATAGAGTATTGAAATTGAAAAATTATTACTTACTAATAAGTACGGGTACTAAATTATTATGTATTTTTAAAGAAAAAAATATTTAAACACTTCATTTTATTATATAAAAGCTATACTTACTGAAATGGAAGGTTGTAAGTGACATGATAATATCTATTGCATGAAAGTAAACTTGAATTCAGGATTTGATATATATTATTGGACTATATATTGGCAAAAAAAATAATTTAATTCATATACCCATGTTAAATATTTTATTTAAAAAATTAGTTTATATTATATGGTAAATACCTTTGTTTAGTAACACAAAATAAAAGCAGATGGCCATAAACAAAAAACAAGAAATAAATGTAAGTAATTATATGTTAAAAAGAAACTTATCAAACCTGTCGGGATTCTGGTCTGTCGGGATTTTGGCCTGTCGGGATTCTGGCGTGTCGGGATTTTGGCTGTCGGGATTGTGGTTGTCGGGATTTTGGCTGTCGGGATTTTGGGGAAGACCCGATATATATATATATTATGCCAAAAAATTGTAACTTAAAAATAAAAATTTAGTCCATTCACTAACGATAAAATATTGCAAAACCTTTAAATTTTAAAGAACTTCTTGGATTGACATGAAATTTGACATACACATAGCTAACATATCAAAGAAAAAAAGTGATATTGTGCCGATGTGTGCTTTTGCTCTAGAGGTGAGTTTCACCACTTGTCTGAGGTGAAAAAAATATACGTTCAAAATAAGTCCGGAAATGGATAAACTGACTAATACAACTTTTAATGTATCTAATTGTTGACTATTAAGCAACTTTGTTCTATAGCGGTTTTTCAGGAGCATACACGAGTGTTTTAATATAAAGTACCATAAATTTAAAATTTTTGTATAATCCATATTTTTGCTTAGTTTATTTTTTTGACAGAATACTTATTTTTGAGTTATTTGCGAAAGAGCGTCTAAGAACGTGGTTGTTTTAGTTGCTTAAAATTAGTCAGATTATTCATTACCAGACATATTTTAAACGTATCTTTTTTCACCCCAGAAAAGGAGTGAAACTCACCCCCAGAGCAAAAGCACCCATCGGCACAATATCACTTTTTTTCCTTCGACATTTTAGCTATGTGTATATCAAATTTCATGTCGGTCCTAGCGGTTCTATAAAATTTACAGCAAAAGCTGTGACTCAATGGACTAATCGACCTATTTCGGGATTTGTCTCCAAAGTCGCCTATTTTCGAAAAAATGATTTTTTTTTTCATAATTTTGCCGCTCAACGTATAATAATCGTTGATCTAATGCAAATCCTGTAACCTCTTAATTAGTGATGAGCGAGACTGGCCTTGGTCTTGCGGTCTTGGTCTTGGTCTTGCAGCAAGACCAAGACCAAGACCAAGACCAAGACCGCCTTTTGGTTGCAAGACCAAGACCAAGACCAAGCTTGCAAGAACAAGACCAAGACCAAGACCGAACCTTGCAAGACCACGCAAGACCAAGACCAACCTGCAAGACTCTTGCACTTTTTTGAGAAAAATTGGATTTTATTATTTAACTTTATTTTTTTAGTTCAATAATATATACTGACATTGTAAGAAACCTTAAACAATATCGAATTTTTAAAATACATAATATTTTGGTTATCATTTTAAGTCGTTTTGATTCAGTCAAACGGTTTGCATTTTCTCAACCTTCAAAGTGTCCAGAAGGCAAGTTTTCAAACGGCGATAGTTCAAGGACAATTGAAATTACTTGTAAGACAAAAAAATATAATTATAGATAGGGTAATCCATTTAAAAAAAAATGCAATTAAAAACGGTTTTTATGTACCAGTAGTTTTCGCTTTTTTGTCTAATAAAAATACTGACACTTATTTCAATTCTTTTCGCATAATCGAGGAAAAATGTAGGTCGTTAAATTTAAAATGAATACAAAAAATAACATAATAGATTTTGAAAAGGGATTCACAATGCTGTGAAAGCATTGTGGCCTGAATAAAAAATAACTGGTTGTCGATTGTAATGTGTCAAGCTTGGTATCGCAAAATCCAAAGCTTAGCTTCAGTTTCTGAATATAATAACGTGTAAAGAATTTTACTGATTTCATAGTTGAAAACTATTTGGAAGAATCTAGGTTTTCCCCAGTAAGGGCCAGTAGTACAAATAGTATGTGCCGCACTTGAAATGCATGCGCATCATTTCAGTGTGTTTTAAATTCTAGTTTTTACTTTTTAAATGTCATAATGGGTATTCAATCCAAAAATATGTGAAAATAAAAAGTGCGAATAACTCGTGTTACGAGAGCAATGTAGTTTAAATAAAATTAAAGAACTGCAAGATAACAAATTACAGAATTAAGCGTTTATAACTCCCCATTAGGTTTAGTTATTATGTTATAGTATTAGGTATATAAATAGGTATGGTAAATATGTACGTATTTACTAAAAAGTATGTTTTAGTTAGTTTATAAAAAAAGTTAATTATATTAAATAATGATTAAATAGAGTAAAAAATATTTGATTTTTGTGTTCTCTTAAAAAAATTTAATTTATGTTCTTAAATTTGACCCTCGTAGGATAAATACTACAGTGTTCGAGTGAAAGGAGCAGACCATTATCTGTTAACAACTATAAACCGTTTATCGGTTTTCGTAAAATCCGTGAATTGAAGGTCCCCGACCATTTGTGGCACCTTTAAGAAGCTCTTTTTCTTTAACATTTTATTAAAATACAGGGGTAATAAACAATAATCCAGACTCAAGACGTGGTCTGAAGGCAGGCGGCAGGTATAGGCAGCATGTAAAACACAACGTGACACAACCGAAGGCCGGCAATTGCAACAAGGGTTGTATACTGATAAACAATACCATTATAAAAATATATAATCTCTTTATATAGAGAGAAATAATTAGGTCATTAGGTGAATGTATAATGTTAAAATTGGTATCCGTTTGAAACTACATTCTACATTCTGTTAAAATTTTAAAGCAAAAAATATAGTTTCATTCTTCACATCTTTATTTATTTCAATGTACATTTTATTTGAAATTGTTAGGTTCAAATTACTACTACCAAAAAAGCAAGACCAGCAAGACTCTTGCAGCAAGACCAAGACCAAGAACAAGACCGGCTAGTGCAAGACCAAGACCAAGACCAAGACTGCCTTTTAGCTGCAAGACCAAGACCAAGACCAAGCTTGCAAGAACAAGACCAAGACCAAGACTAGCCTGGTCTTGGTCTTGTTCTTGTTTTGCTCATCACTACTCTTAATACTTTAAATAGATATATAAATTAAATAAATTCGTATTGCATGGCACGTGCTAGCGCTTTTCAAAAACAAATATTATAATAGATAACAATTATTATAATTTATCAGAAATACATATACCCCACTTACCAAGGTCAATTTGTAAACAGGTATCATAAAAAACCCAAAAAGTACCCCACTTACCAAGGTCAATTTGTAAACAGGTATCATAAAAAACTAAAACAAATTGTAAAACTATACATTAAAAATACATGAATATTGCTTATAGATCTACTATTCCCACCTCAGTTTGTTTATAGGAATTAAAATAAATAAATTAAACAACATCATTTATATAAGATACGACTTATCTTAGTGCATTCACTTAGTGTATTCTTCCGAATACATGCTATAATCATACTCATATGTCTAATGCATCAAATTAGCATGTGTGTGGTACTACGGACATTCTAAAATTAGAAAAGTAACCATGGGCATATGTGTCCCATTATCATCACTAATGGGACACCAATCAGTGGTACACCAATTAGATTGTCTCAAGTTTCTTGCGGTATAGTATTCTCTTCTGAGCTTCGATTTTCCTGTTGGGCACACTGATTTTCTCAGCACATTTTCCTAATTTATTAACCGAACCTTTGGTCTACCCTGTTTTCTTTTGCCTATGTCCTACCCATTTTAATGTAGTTGTTTAATCATGCTAATAAAATCTTCTCCAACGAAGTTGTGCGTGTATGTATAGCTCAAACTTGTATCTGTGACACCATGTTGCGTTCTCACAAAGTGCTCCAAGTAGGTAATACTAACATCTATTTGGAGGTGTAGATGGAAAGCAAGAGCGTTGTTCACTAGCATGAAGCAAATTTTCACCTCTAATAGCCTTAGTTACCTCTCAAAATCCGACTTCTCGAATATGTATTCCCGGTTTTGTTATATGGAATAGAGGCGTGAACAATGACGTACGCAACATTAATGAAAAAAGTAGAGGTCATCGAAATGTGGGCTTACTGTTGTACATTACATATATCCTGGACCGAGCACGTGACCAACGAGGAGGTACTACGCCGGATAGGTAAGGAGAGAGAGGTAGGAACAGTGGCGTACCGATAGATCAGCGGACCCTGGTTTCAGTTGGGATGCGGGCCCACCCTCCCAATAAAAACTCACATTGTATAACACGAGTATCGAGCATCTAGCCTATTGTATTGGGATTATTTTTATGACCCACCGTATAAAACTTGCATTGAATATCTCATTTTCCGATTTTCTGCACGTTTTTAGTTTATCTACCACTTATTCATGGATCGTAGTAATATAAAAAATACAAGTGTTTGAGTTAGCACGTTAGACAGGCACCGGCGTTAGTCTTTAAACACGGACTTCGGCAAGCAGGTAAAACGAGCAAGGAACCTAACAAAAGAATTCCCTGTGTTTCTTAATAAATTTTGATTTCAGATTTTTTGATGAATAGTTATTCTTCGTTTTTATTAATAAGTACGTACACAAAAATTAAAATTTATTAAAGTTACATTTCGTAGTGTGTACTTGGGTAGTTCAAAATGTCCCCATCAAATTAGAAACAAAAGAAGCAAAAAGCGCTTTAGAGCGGGCCTCTGCGGGGCCCGGGCCCTGGTTCCGCGGAACCAGCGAAACCATGCTCGGTACGCCACTGGGTAGGAATAACTATAAAGAAGAGAAAGTTGGAATACTTGGGTCGCATTATGAGGCATAATAAGCATGGGCGCCCATACCTATGGGCAGGGGGGGCCGTAGCCCCCCTGGCTTTTCGGTTGCTGTTAACTATTATATGGTTATCCAAAGTATACAAAATATAATGTGCAACATCTTCACGTGTGCCCCCCCCCCCTGAAAATTTTTATATGGGCGCCCGTGATAATAAGCATTGCGTGCTACAGCTAATCCTCCAAGGAAAAATAGACAGCAGAAGGGTTCCACAGAGGAGGAGACACACGTGGCTCCAAAATTTGCGGCAATGGTTCGGGTTGTCATCTGTCAAACTATTTAAAACTGAAGACAAGGCACATGAAGCAAAAGGAGATGGAAAAAATGAACACGCTAAAACGGATACCTAAGAACGGCTTACACAAGGGAAAAATAATTCCCAGAAGATCTGGTGTCTTAGTAACCCAGGGCACCAGAGCTCTAGGGATCTGTTCTGATGGCGCTTTCATGTGTAGCGACCCCAAAAACACCCGAGTAATGTGTTTGCACCAATTTAGGGCCGAAAACCTTGGAAACTCCCGATTATGTGCTTTAGAAATATCCCTGGGCATCAGATATCACGTGTCAGTTCTGATAGCGTGTTCATGTTCAGCGACCCCAAAAATCTCCCAAGTAAGAAAATCTGACCCTCAATATACCTACTGATTTAGATAAGTTTATGAAGTTTTGGATAGATTATATGCACTGCATTTATTATGCATTTTCACCCATTCTTCTATTGTAGACAGTTCTTATGACATCCTTCCGAATACAATGAAAAAAACATATGAGAGCAGCATATGTGCCTCCTGATGAGAGACTAATAAGTTTCGAAACCGGTAGAGGTGCTTGCTGCACTCTCTGATTGAACTAGAATACTGATGCGGCTGCAGTTTCGTATTTCAACGAAATTGAAAATGATTATTCATTTTTTATTTACATGTTTACTCCGATTGGAGTACGAAGGGAACCATTCTCGTTGGAACTTTATCGCGCTGAGCAGATGGGACGTGAATTATAAATTGTAAAATTCCCTCATCTTCCTTAGTCTTAGCATCCGTTATGGATTTCAAATTGTAGAAGCCTAGGAGGTGTTACCAGAGAAGGTTCCCATTGTTTTAAGTCTGGTAGGATGTAGAATAACATTTTTGGATGTTGTTTTATGGGCTATTAAATTGAAAACTTAGTTTTTTGATAGCACTTGCCGCTAGGGCATCCCTGCCATTTCGTTCGTTGCAATCCGTGACTGCACGCCGGGGTTTGTTCTAGTTGGGTCAGAGAGAGCAGCATGTATGTCTCTTGATGAGTAAAGCTCGGATTTATAGGCAACAAAAATTGAAGAAAAAGGCGCCTATATAGGCAAAGATTTTTATTAAAAAAGGCAGGAATATTAACATTTAGGCAAAATATAGGCAATAAAGAAATATAAATTATTATTTATTGTACAAAGTGAATTAACGTAATATTAATTTAAGGCAGGTATATTTACACATTAGTATAAATAAACTAGTATCTAAATAACTGTTAATTAATAATTAAACATTGTAACCACTTAAAATTTTATCATTAAGAGGATCGGTACGTATTTTTGGCTGCAATGCTATTCAAATGGGGATTCATTTTTTTCAAATCCTGAGAAAACCAATAAGTATTTTTGAAAAATTTAAACGCAGAATTAAAGATTACGTTATTAGCGAGGGCCGAAAGTCCCTGAGAACTTCTATAATGTTTATTTTAATAAGTTACAGGGGTGAAAAAACTAAGAGAAAATTTAGTGTGATTTTTAATTTCAAATATATCATTCAAAATAAACTTTTTATTTATTCTAAGGGACTTTCGGCCCTCGGTAATAATTTAGTCTTTCATTCTGCGTTTAAATTTTTCAAAAATATTTATTGGTTTTTTCAGGATTTGAAAAAATGAACACAATGCCGTGGTAATATTTTCCAAATCTGTCTTTGTCTTACAACGCACTCAACCGAATATAATATTGTCAGCATATATTGTCAGTCAGACACTGACAATCAGTGACAATTTTAAATATTTGACATTGCATCGGGAATATTTTGAGAAATTGATTAAATATTATTGATATATAGTGTATTTGATAAATAATTGATTTAAGACGTGAACTTAATAAAAAGTTATTTATTGTGTATTATTTGTGGAAGATCCAAGCAGAGAATACATCAGATATATCCTGTGATCCAAGTATTTTGTTGTTAGAGATGTTCAAAATTGTAAGCGTTCCAAAATAACAACATATTATTAAAAAATCACTTTAACACTTTTCCTCTTTTCTCGATTGATTATTAGTTTTTGTTGTACAAATAAATTATTACAATCACTGAAAACATAGTTAGTGAAAAAATTATCACATTTATTAACTGAATTAATAATTTGCAATTATAAAAATAACAGTTATCCAAGAACATTCAAAAGCCATCTCTTTAAATTAATTATGACATTTTCAAGTAGAATGACATTCTAGTAATGTTTACATATCCACACCAGTGTGAATTTTACTACACGTAATTTGCCGTGTAAAGACAGAAAAAGTAGGGATACACGTAAAATATTTGCGAATTATGTACCCATAGCCTTAATAGAAACAACTAAATGTTTTTGAATATTTTCGGTCTTAAAACTATGTCTTCGATCACTTAAAATTAATTTGTACATTGGAAACGAACGTTCGACATCGACAGATGTAATTGGAGCATATTTCAGAGCGGATAATAAATCTAGCATAATTTGTAATTCCTCGGAAAATGTCCCATTCAAAACTTTAGCAACATTAGATAAAAACGAAAAACCTTTATTCTTGTCGAAAAAATATTTCATTTTTTTTTTAAATTAATTGACCGTTACTTTCAGGCGCCGATTTAATTTTCGTCTTTATATTATCTATTAATTTTACTGACTCACATAAATTTATCTCTTGTTTTTCTAATAAGGTAATTGTGGTAACTATTAATTTATAATTGTCATTGATATAAGCGAGCTCCTGTTTCAATTTGGGATTTTTTAATATTTTTTTTTGCTTCTCGAATGGCTTCGGAAATATCATCAAATTCTGACATAACTAATTCTATTTCATTGCAGTGTTCAAAGTAAAAAAAAACTGCTTCGAGCCAGGTTCCCCACCTTGTAATTACTGGTTTAGGTGGCAAAGGGACACCGGGAAGTCTTTCTTTATATATTTGCACCCTCAACGAAGCCTTTACAAAAACTTTTTTCATAAAATTATTTACCAACGGAAACAGATTTCTTATTTCTTCAGCAATTCTATTTACTCCGTGGGCTACAAAAGTGCCATGAATTAAATTAGGATAAAAAATCTTTAAATTAACAGCAGCTTTTAACATATATGCCGCAGCATCTGAAAGCATTAAAACTATTTTATTCACTGGTATAGGGTTGGGTAAAAAGAGGTTTGTTAAACTATCTTGTATAAATGGACTTATTGTTAAATTGTTTGTTTTTACCAATTCTTTAACGGCAACTAAATAAGGTTTTCTCGCAAAGTTTTCGTTCAAAATTCCAATCATTAAATTAGCTATATACCTGCCGCATACTTATGTCGTTTCATCCACGATAATATACAAAAAATTGCCCTCTAACTCCCGCTTAATTTTTGAAATACATTCCACATAACATTTTTCCACGGTATGTTTTCTCAATGTACTCTCGTCCGGTAAGGATTTATTAAGTTATTTTTCGAAAAAGCATTTAAAACTAGGGTTATTAACTTTATATAGAGGGATGTTGGATGCAATCATCATCTGGCATAAATCAAATTTAAATGCGTCTTCCTCCTTTTTTTTGAACTGCTTAAACTATCCCGCAGAGATATTTGGGCTAACTTGGAGGAATTTAATTTTTCCAAATTACGTTTATGAAGTGGGGTTCCACAATGCTGGTCAATAAAGTACTTTTTTCTACTTGAAATCTGAGAATTAAAAAAAATAATTAGAATTCTAAAACCGCTTTAGAATTTAGTTATGTTGTGGGACGAGAAAAAAAGAGAAAATAAAACTTATCGATTTGCCGCATGGTTTACAAAATGCTCCATCTCCTTCTAGAGAAAGTTCCGAATAAGGTGCGATCCACAGCCTTAATTTAGATGTCATCTTTTCACACAAATGTCTAAAACGTTTTAAAACGTGTTCTTTGCTTTTCAGTATACGCAACAAAACTAAACTAGGATATAGCAATTTGTGACTAAACTCTGATACAGTAACCGACTGTACAAGTGATAATAAACTAATAAAGCTTAGGGATTTCCAAATAGTTAACCCTCAAGTCTCGATCAGGTACATTTTCCTAGAAATCTGTTATATAAACAAACCATTGATATTTTATTATTGATCCAAAATTGTATTATAGAATGATTTAGTAATAGAATAATATCATGGGTAGTACCATGAAATTTTAAAAAAGGCACAAATAGGCGGAATTTACGAAAAAAGGCAAAAAGTGCAAAAAACAATTATAATATGCAAAATAGGCAAAAAAGGCATTTTGCCTATAATCCGAGCTTTACTGATGAGAGACTAATAAGTTTCGAAACCGGTAGAGGTGCTTGCTGCACTCTCTGATTGAACTGGAATAATGATGCGGAAAATGGTTATTCATTTTTGATTTACAATGCAAAAAGTTGCAAGTCTCTATAAGGTGTTATATTTAGAATTTTATTTATCCTGTGTTTTTTATTCTAAATGTTAATATTTCATCTATAACGTTAATATTTCATCTAAAAGTTAATTCAAATTTACATTTTCGTAAAAAATAAAATAGTTATTATAAAACTAAAATTGTTTTGTTATAGTTTTTAGTTCAACTTTATGCGTAAATTTTTTTTGTGAACAAATTGAACGAATCCATTTTTCCAATTCATCCATCCACACCGTTTAGAGATATAGAACATAAACAAATTAACATTCTGCTTTTAATGGTGTGTTAATTATATTCATTATTCTACAAAACTGGATATTGACGTCAATTACATAATCACATACAGAAAATGCAGTTTTTCAGTCACGTAATGGTAGGGACATCTTAATACACATTGGGTTAGGTTAAGACACATTATAATCGATTTTAAAATGCTTAATAGTAGTACTAGGGCTGGCGGTTGTTGCCAAAACACCGGTTTTCGATTATACCGGTTTATTTTACCTACGGTTTAACCTGGCGGTTATAACCGGTTAAAAAAACCGATTATTTCAAAAACCGGTGTTCGGTTTTTTTAGTCATAGCCAATACCCAATAGGTTACATTTTCATTGCGCTTTAGTTTGCGATACTCCATTTGAATTGATATCAGTCCATATCAGTATAGAAATCAGTCATCAGTGTTGTGAAATCGGTTTCAGTCAGCTTAAAACTTCTCATTTACGCGCGGGGGCAAAAATGTTTTGCATTTTTTCTCTGAATTCAGTATTTTTTCCACTTATTCGGTTTTTCATCGGTTATTACTTTAAAAAAAAACCCGGTTATAACCGGCACATAAAAACAACCAGAAAAACCGATTATTGCAGAGAAAAAACCGGTTTTAGGTTATAACCGGTAGGTTTTTGCCATCCCTAAGTAGTAAAATTTTAGCACGCAGAAGATTATGATTTCGAAAGAGAAGTGAAACAACTAAATTTTCTGAGAGATTTACCTCTACTACTAATCTTGTAAACGCCTATGCGACAAGTCACGCATTCTCCCCAGGACATTTGTCAATATGTGAACCAATGACGTTTAATAAACTTTTATACCTTGTTTATAAAAGCTTCAGAATAACTGAACCGATTTAGCTAATTTCGATTTTGAAACATTCGTAGAAATCCAAGGAAGGTTTAAAATGTGAGAAAATGTGTTGACATTATAAAGAAAATACAACAATGATATTTTCATATACAGTTATAATAATCTCCTTTAGATTGACGTCAATAAAACTGCAGCTATCTTCGCGTCTATTTATTTTTTGCGGAATGAGCTCGAATCTCTATAGGTGAGAACTTTTTTTTTGTTTTTTGAATCCCTAACTTTTTGTCTCTTATTATTTTAAATCTTATCTATGATAAATGATTAAAAAATCAATCAAATTGAAATGAAATAATTAACCAGTGTATATCTTCCACATTTACTAAATATTATCATGTAATTTATAAAACAAATGCTTCTTACAGCTACCCAAGATAATAATGATAATGAATAACCATAAAATGGTGATGAATGTCATCATTAATTTAAAGAGATGGCTTTTGAATGTTCTTGGATAACTGTTATTTTTATAATTGCAAATTATTATAATTCAGTTAATAAATGTGATAATTTTTTCACTAACTATGTATTCAGTCAATTCAGTGATTGTAATAATTTATATGTACAACAAAAACTAATACTCAATCGAGAAAAGAGGAAAAGTGTTAAAGTGATTTTTAATAATATATTGATACTATGGAACGCTTACAATTTTGAACATCTTTAACAACGAAATACTTGGATCACAGAATATATTATCCTGATGTATTCTCTGCTTGGATCTTCCACAAATAATACACAATAAATATCTTTTTATTAAGTTCACGTCTTAAATCAATTATTTATCAAATACACTATATTATATCAATATTATTTAATCAACAACTCAAAATATTCCCGATGCCATGTCAAATATTTAAGATTGTCACTGATTGTCACTGTCTGACTGTCAGTATGCTGACAATATTCTATTCGACTGAGTGCGTTGTATGACAAAGATAGATTTGGAAATATTACCACGGATAATAAATAAATAATAATAAACCTTGAAAATTAAATAAATATTTTTGAAAAATTTAAACGCAGAATGAAAGACTATATTATTACCGAGGGCCGAAAGTCCCTTAGAATAAATTAAAAGTTTATTTTGAATGAGATATTATAAATTAAATATCACACTAAATTTTATCTTAGTTTTTCAGCCCTGTAACTTATTAAAATAAACATTATAGAAGTTCTCAGGGACTTTCGGCCCTCGCCAATAACGTAATCTTTCCTTCTGCTTTTAATTTTTTCAAAAATACTTATTAGTTTTTTCAGGATTCGAAAAAAATTAAACCCCATTTGAATAGCATTGCAACCGAAATACGTACCCATCCTCTTAACCTTCGGATGACCAAGCGGGGGAAATTGTGACCCCAGCGTATGTTTTTCTTTAATAAATTCAAAAGTATTTTCAATTTTTAACTCATTATTTTTTTATTTGACTTTAATATCATTTTAGATATCCTCATATTTTGAAATAAAAAAAATTCCCTATATTTTACGAATAAAAAATATATTCTGAAGTTGATGTTTAGTAAAATACCGTCTATTATCTGTAATTCCAAGTAGTTTTACGCTAATGACGTCGACTTTGCAAAGTAACAAGACACTTACTCAACATACACACTACACATGACACTAATACTCATGTTGTGACTGGCTAAATGACATAAAGTCCATGCAAAAAAAAACTTTTAAAAATTAAATAAACAAATTTTAAAAAAAAGTTTATTTTTTTGTTAATTGTCATTTTTGACATTTTTGACTGGGGTCTTCCCCCCCCTCTCCCCCTTGGTCATCCGTGTAACAAAAAAAGGTTGGTCGTCGGAAGGTTAAAGTGACAAAATCGGCTAATTAGAAATAGTTGCCATGTATCTGCCATAACATTGAACAGTGTTTAATATCCCCATATACCAACGATATACCATGAATGTGATTTAATGCTTGAGAAATGTCATATATCCATTACCACAAAAATGATTCCTCAAACATATATATCTGCAGACAAAATCAGGCCAAGTTATTTGCAATATCTAATGCAAGGTCATACGAAGCTGGTTTTGTTTAATATAGTATGATAGCACGACGATACTTTACTGATAAGCAAACATAAAATTTTCGCACACTTCCAATGAAGATGTTCTCCGAGTAATGAATTCAGAACGTCTGCACATAAATTTCATAAAGAGGAGAAAAACAGAATACTTCAGCCATATAATTAGAGGACCTAAATACCATCTAATTACCATACCATCGAATTAAAAGCACTTTACAATGACACCGATATTGTCCAAGAAACTAAATCACAGCGACTAAGATGGGCAGGCCACGTGCACAGACTTCATAGCGAAAGACTTGTAAAACTGGTATGTGAGGAGATTTCTACAGGCAAAAGACCACTTGGACGTCCCAGAATGCGATGGAGAAATAACATCCAAGCAGATCTCCGGAAAATGAACATTCCATTTGACCCTAGGTTGATGGAAGACCGAAGAAATTGGAAGAAAGTTGTACAGTCAGCCAGGACCCACCCAGGGTTGTAGCGCTACGTGATGATGATGATGAAATACCATCTACTTCGTCTTATAATACAAGGAAAAGTGGAGGGAAAGAGATGGATTGGTCGAAAGAAACTTTAATGGTTGCGTAATATGGCAATGGTGTGGTTCCACGGTAGAAGAATTATTTAGTGCAGCAGGCGATAAAGATAGGTTTCAGGAACTTGTAAACATGATGACGGCCAACGTCTGAATACGGACGCGGTTCCTAAAGAAGAAGGCATAAAATTTCAATAGTATATAACGCCTCTAAGAAGTAGTCACTTCTATCGCAAGTGCCACGTGCCGTTATTTATTGTCTTTCGATTTTGAAATCTATATCTATTATATGTATAATAAGAATAAATTGGAATGGGTCAGTAAAAGTTTGAGGATAAAGAGACTTGGTGGTGGTCAAATGAAGTACAAGGAAAAATAAAAGAGAAGAGAAAATTATATAAAAAGTGGCAAGAAACCAGATCAGACATAGATCTTCAAAACTATATGGTCGCCAAAAAGGAAGCGAAAATAGCAGTAGCAAAAGCTAAAGCAGAAGCGTATTCAAACCTATTCGATCAACTTGATACCAGGGAAGGCGAAACGAAGATACCTATATAAAATAGCCAAACAGAGAGCAAAGAAAGCAAAAGATTTTAATCAGATTAGATGTATCCGAGCTGAAAATAATAAAATACTAGTTCACGAAAGGGATGTCAAAAAGAGATGGAGAAAGTACTTTGACAGCTTATTAAATGAAGAATTTGACAGACAGCCTGTAGAGTCAACGGAGACACTAGCAGCAATGGTCACCAAAATAACCAACGAGGAAGTGGCTCAAGCGCTTCAAAAAATAAAGAAAGGAAAAGCGGTAGGACCAGATGATATTCCTGGGGAAGTATGGAGAGCATTGGGAGAGACAGGAACAAGGTAGCTAGCATGTCTATTTAATAGAATTATGGAAGGTGGACAAATGCCAGACGAATGGAGAAGCAGTATACTGGTACCTGTTTACAAAAACAAGGGAGATATACAACAATGTACAAACTACAGGGCTATAAAACTGCTTAGCCACACCATGAAAATATGGGAAAGAGTAATTGATAGACGGATACGTGAAGAGACCGAAATATCCGAGAATCAATTTGCCTTTATGCAGGGTAGATCAACAACAGATGCAATTTTCATTATAAGGCAGTTGATGGAAAAATACAGGAGTAAAGAAACAAATGCTCATATGGTATTCATTGATCTTGAGAAAGCATATGATAGAGTTCCTCGAGAGATTCTGTGGTGGGCACTCAATAAGAAAGGAGTCCCTGGTGAATATGTAAAGATTGTGAGGGATATGTATGAGGGAGTAACGACTAGTGTTAGGACAGGTGTGGGAGAGACTGATAAATTTCATGTGAAAGTAGGATTGCATCGAGGTTCTGTGCTTAGTCCCTATTTATTCTCATTAGTTTTGGACCAGATAACAGCGAAAATACAGGGTAACATTCCGTGGTGCTTAATGTATGCTGATGATGTCGTGTTAGTAGGAAATAGTGAAAGAGACTTAGAACAAAAACTGGAACAGTGGAGACAAGCTCTGGAGGAAAAAGGTTTAAAACTTAGTAGGACAAAAACAGAGTATTTGGAATGTTCATTTAAAGATGGAGCTACTACAAATAAAATGGTATCTTTGGATGGTGAAATGATTGTAAAAAGCAATAGTTTTAAGTACCTAGGATCGGTATTACAGAGTAATGGAGAAATAGATGGAGATGCATGCAGTAGAATTAGGGCTGGATGGATGAAGTGGAAAGAAGCGAGTGGTGTGTTGTGTGACAGAAAAATTCCAATGAAGCTGAAGGGAAAATTCTATAAAACAGCCATAAGACCAGCTATGATGTACGGAACTGAATATTGGGCAGTGAAAAAGAAAGAGGAACAGCGAATGCATGTGGCGGAAATGAGAATGCTTAGATGGATGAGTGGAGTGACAAAGAAGGATAAAATTAGAAATGAGTATATTAGGGGAAGTCTAGGTGTGGCACCAATTGATGCCAAAATGAGAGAGCATAGGTTAAGATGGTTTGGTCATGTTCAACGTCGAGACGTTAACCACCCAATACGAAGAATAGCTGAAGTGCAGATTCCTGGAAGGAGTAGGAGAGGAAGACCAAAGAAGACCTGGGGGGAGACGATAAGGCAGGACATGTTGGTAAAGGGGATTAACATTGATATGGCCCAAGATAGAATTGTGTGGAGAAATGCAATTAGGGAAGCCGACCCCGCATAGGGATAAGGCAAAGAGAATGATGATGATGATGGAATGGGTCAGTAAAAATTAGAAGCTATCAGAAAAAATTTGATGGAGTCAGAAAAAATTTGAGGTATCAGAAGATTTGGGAGAGAAATCTCGAAACAGGTCGATTTTTATTTTGAAATTATGAGTTTTTGCATATACATATACAGTATGTTTCAAACGAAAGAAAGAAATCCGTAATTTTGTAAACCACCAACTTTAAGGAAAATTGCTGAAACAGGTCGATTTTTATTTTTAAATTAAGTATGATTTTTTGACATAGATAATATATCATACTAATAGTGACATCATCAATCTGCGCGTGATGACGTAATCAATGATGTTTTAAAATGGGAATAGGGGTAGTCTGTACTCTTCTCTGTTCAGTAATACAGGGTGAGTCATGAGGAACTGTACATACTCCTACCTCGTATAGAGGCTCCTATGGGGAATAACAAATGACCATTAAAAAGTGTCTGCTCCCCTTGTTTAATAATATATAGGGCGAGTTTCGCATTTTGACAGAAATTTATATTCGTCATAATTTTTGAACGGTCAGATCGATGTGTCTCTTATTTTGGTCAATCGTTACACTAAACAACTGATTTATTCAAACTAGAAAAAAATCAGGTCCGGCTTTAAAAAATTAGTTCGTTTGGGTCTTAGAAAAAAATTCACCCTGTATACCCTGAAAACTCTAATATGAATTTTACAAATTAGACAAATAGGCAATTAAAATGGCATATTTTTATGGTAAAATTTTTGACAAATTTGATTTTTTAATAAAAAATTAAGTAATCGTGTGGGGAAAAAATAAATATGCCATTTTAATTGTCTATTTGTCTAAGATGTAAAATTTATATAAGAGTTTTCAAAAAGCGTATACAGGGTGAAACTTTTTCTAAGAACCGAACGAACAAATTTTTTAAAGCCGGACCTGATTTTTTTCTACTTTGAATAAATCAGTTGATTGGGTGGTAACATAAATCAAATATTTGTTTAAAAAAATTAATTTTTGTAATAAAAGTTAATTTTTTTTAAATATATGGTTCACTTTACCAAATTTTTAATTCATAGTCAAATTTGATTTTTTTATAAAAAATTAAGTAATCGTGTAGGGAAAAAAATAAAAATGTCATTTTAATTGCCTATTTGTCTAATTTGTAAAATTAATATTAGAGTTTTCAAAAAGCGTATACAGGGTGAAATTTTTTTCCAAGACCCAAAGTAACTAATTTTTTAAAGCCGGGCCTGATTTTTTTTCTAGTTTGAATAAATCAGTTGATTAGGTGGTAATAGTGTAACGATTGACCAAAATAAGAGACACATCGATCTGACCGTTCAGAAATTATGACAAATACAAATTTCTGTCAAAATGCGAAACTCGCCCTGTATATTATTAAACAATGGGAGCACTTTTTAATGGTCATTTGTTATTCCCCATAGAGGCCTCTATACGAGGTAGGAGTATGTACAGTTCCTCATGACTCACCCTGTATAAACATTAACATAATTATTTATACAGGGTGTCCAAAAAAATGTTTTTAATTGAATTAATTGACACAAAAAGAAAAATGTATGTCATTTACTTAATTCAAAATATATTTTACTGCTGTCAGAAAAAAGCAAGAAATTTTTAGTTATTATCAAATAAACATTGCTTTTCGCTTAGATCAGATAACTCAAGAAGTAACGCAATTATTTAAGTTAAATATGATACATCACAACAATTCGACTATTATAACTTAACTACAGATACAGAATTAACTTTACGTTATATTTAACACTTTTTCTCTGATTTTCTCGATTGAAGCCTGAACACGAGACACAGTATTATCCCATGGCTTTGTGGAACAGCTTAAGAATCTCTAGCCACTACCCTTACAATGTTCAGCTCCCGGATTGGTGTGTTCTGCTGCAGAGTATACTGTCTGGATAAACGGTACGTCTACACAGTACTACACACAACTATAAGAACAGTAACCAGAGCACATAAAAAGATAAAAGATGATCCAGGCTTAACTATATACCCAGCTATTCCTGATTTGAGACAGAACAGGCCGAAAGCTAAAAACCCGTCTTTATTTACTTCCAGGTCCCTATTTTCAGCGAATTTTGAGATAAATGACGGGAAGAATACATGGGAAGTGATACCTCTTTAAATACCCAACACAGTGGTGTGAAACTTGATGTAAGAACGGACGGGGATTATAAGAGGCATCCAAATATGAGAAAATATATAGGATGTCCTATTTAAAAAACTGTATGTTTGCTTTGCCTGTGTTAGGTGTGGGGTGAACTGAGTAGCTTCACACATGATGCATCCGGTCCCAAGCCCGGATAAAAGAGGAGGGGAGAGGAGTAACACCTCTATAAAAAACCAGGGTTTAGCTGGCCCGGCTAACAGCACCCTGTAAGGGCCCCTTGTCTAGGGTTACAGATAAACCGAATGACTGCCGGAATAAGCAATCCCCCACTTACTGACCAACGGCTT
Source organism: Diabrotica virgifera virgifera (assembly GCF_917563875.1). Classification (NCBI taxonomy): domain Eukaryota; kingdom Metazoa; phylum Arthropoda; class Insecta; order Coleoptera; family Chrysomelidae; genus Diabrotica; species Diabrotica virgifera. Next base: position 205,921,694 of record NC_065444.1, read on the forward strand.
TGGGCGGATGAGTTAGTAAGTGTTTAGGGCACTCTTTTGCCCTGGAGTTGAGAAATCGGCTCCAAAGGCGGATGAACCAACAATGTGTCAACTGCATAAGGATCAAGCAGGCAAACGGAAAACCACTTGATTACATATTCCAGAGCACGTTATGGAATGACAAAGGAAAGTAATATAGTGCTATGCGATCCGGCAAGCAACCGGCGCCACGTCGATTCCGGGTCGACGGGTGTGAAATGGACGACCGGGCAGATGGATGTGGGCTACCAGGCTACATCTGCGAAATTGGTGACTGGAAACCCAAAATTAAAATTGCGCACAAAACACCGTATAGCCACATGGAACGTCCGAGGTTTGCTAGAACCAGGAAAACTACATATCTTAGAACGAGAGCTTACTAGAGAAAAAGTAGACATATGTGGAGTTTCAGAAACACACTGGGAAGGCCAAGGACACTGGGAATCTAACTACTATAAAATATTCATGTCGGGAGCCAATAAAACTGGTCAAAATGGCGTAGCAATACTGGTACGGATGAACCTCGCAAAATGTGTATATGAATATCTCCCAATAAATGAGCGCCTAATTAAAATTACTCTTGATGGACAGCCAACAAAGGTTCATGTACTACAAGTATATATGCCAACATGCGACGGGACAGATGAAGAAGTAGAAGAGATGTACCAGTTAATAAACAGTAACATCGCTAACATACCCAAAAAAGAGCCAGTCATAATATTGGGTGACTGGAACGCAAAAATAGGCAAAACAACATCAGAAGAGCTGCTGAAAGGAACAGTTGGTGGGTTTGGAATAGGCGAACGAAATGAGAGAGGAGAAAGGCTATTACAATTTGTCATCGACACTGAACTTAGTATCATGAACACCATGTTTAAACATCACCCGCGAAGACTATCAACTTGGACTTCACCAGGGGGAAGATATAAAAATCAAATATATTATATTCTTGTCAGCAAATGATGGAAAAGTTCGGTAGTAAACGTAAAGACAAAACCAGCGGCGGATTGCGGAACAAACCATAAACTGTTACAATCCGAATTCCGTATCAAATTTTGTAAGAAAATTGAAACAACTAGAATAATTATATTCCTAAAGAGCCTGGAAAATACAAAGAAACACTAAGACATAGTAACACACCAAACTTTACTGGCGACCCCAATCAAACATGGGAACATACAAAGACGTGGATTATAGACGCAATAAATATTACAAACCCCAAAGAAACCCAACGGAAAGAAAAACACTGGATGACTGATGAGACACTGAACCTAGTAGAAGAACGAAGAAATATTAGAAACAACGCTGCAAATCCAACAGAAACTGAAAACAAGATAGCAGATGTAAACAGACGCATAAAATCATCAAGTACAAGAGACAAAAATAATCACATTAAAGAGATATGCAAACAACTAGAAGAACACGCCGACCGTCAAGAATCTAGAGAACTGTTTTCCAAAGTGAAATACTTAACTAAAGAGTTTAAACCACAAACGCAGGTCATTAAAGATAACTTGGGAACGATCATCACCAATTCAGAGGGTATAGCAGCGACATGGAAACAATACTGTGAAATGCTGTTTCATAGTGACCATGAAGACGTGAATCCAGAAGAAATAAATGACGAAAAGGAACCACATATTTTAAAATCGGAAATAGAAACCGCGATAAAAAAATTGAAAACTAGAAAATCTCAAGGAGAAGACGGAATTACGGCGGAAGCACTTAAAGAAATGGGAGACATAGGAGTTGAAGTGATGTTCAAACTGTGTAATGAAATCTGGAACACAGGAAAATGGCCAGATGATTGGTGTAAGCTTACTTTCATACCCATTTATAAGAAAGGCTCACCAACTGATTGTAATAACTACCGCACTATAGCCTTGATCTCCCACGCAAGTAAAGTCCTTCTAACTATAATTAATGAGAGATTAAAATCAATACTTTTAACACAGATCCCACAAGAACAATGTGGATTTGTCCCTGGAAGAGGCACACGAGAACAAATTCTTAATCTCAGACAAATTATAGAAAAATCTAGAGAATTTAATCTAGAAACATATTTGTGCTTCGTCGACTACTCGAAAGCGTTCGATAATGTAAAGTGGCATAAAATGTGGGGAATACTGAGAGACATGGGTACCCCCGAGCATCTAACATATCTGCTGAAACAACTGTATATCAACAACACAGCTAACGTAAGAGTCAACCACACATACTCCGATAATTTTAAACTAAAAGCCGGTGTTCGTCAAGGATGTATTATCTCTCCCACATTATTCAATATATATAGCGAACACATCATGCGCATTGTATTCGACGGATGGCTAGGAGGAATATCAGTCGGAGGCCGAAAAATCAGCAATCTCCGCTATGCTGACGACACTTTAGTACTAGCATCATCAACAAATGAACTTGAATACATCATGTACAGACTAGATACTATTAGTCGTGAATATGGACTTAAAATTAATGTACAGAAGACCAAGGTAATGATAATCGATCGAATTAGAAATAACCAGCCGGAAATACGAAACGTAGCGGGGTTTGAAGTGGTAAGCCGTTTCAATTACTTAGGTTCTGTTATCACAAACAATGGTGGATGCGAAGAAGAAATGCGCCGACGCCTTACAATGGCCAGATCAGCAACGGTCAAACTCACTAAAATATGGAAAGATACGGCCATAACCAGGAACACGAAACTGCGCCTGGTACGGACGCTTATCTTTCCTATCGCTACCTATGCTTCAGAAACTTGGACCATTAAAAAGTCCGACTCACGACGTATAATGGCCTTTGAAATGTGGGTATATCGTAGAATGATGCGCATACCCTGGACAGCACATCGCACAAATATCTCAATATTATCAGAACTCGACATCAACACTAGGCTTACCACCATCATCAACCAAAATATATTGACGTACTTTGGACACATTACCAGACGAAGAGAAGGCATGGAGAGGTTGGTGGTTGAAGGCAAGGTAGAGGGTAAAAGAACTCGAGGAAGATCGCCACTCCGATGGTCAGACCAAATAAAATGCGCCACCGGTTACTCTCTGTCTGAGGCAGCACACCGCGCCCAGGAGAGAGAAGAATGGATAGCAACCATTCGTCAAATACCATAACGTCACCACATCCTTACGAAGGATAAAGGATAGAGGAGGAGGAGGATGTTTGCTTTACCACTTAGGAATTAATAATCTTGTAGAATTTGGCATATTTTCCAAGCATGGAGAATATGATTGCCTTCATTTTTTCTAATTACCTTTTTTGAGTACCTATTCTGTATCATATTGGAATTATTAACCAAAGTCGCACTAAAAACTAACCCTGTATATGTATTTATATGTCTGGTATAACCGTCTCACAATGTCTTATCTGGCTCTCATTTCCTAGTCATTTTAAAACTTTGACCCTTAGCGGTTCCCAGTATGGAGTAAATAATATCATTTTAACCTTGAACCTGCCAATCTTAATATAAGTTCTTTTAGTTTACTAATCGGTGACACACCTAAATTGTCTCTAATATATTATTTTTTTAATTTTATACTTGTTTGTCATTCACCATATTATCTAGAAGTTCAAAAAAGATCACACGCAATCTTACACTACGGTGATTATTGGAAAAGATTTCGGTACAATAACAAATTCCAACGATGAATAAACTTTTTTAAAAAGATTACCTCTATTTTTTATGTATTTTGGTGTGCTGAGTCCGAAAATCATATTAAAAATACTGTATCACCCACCATTCTTTCACAATTTAGCATTTAAAATTGCCTAATAACCTATGAAACCAAGATGACTACTAAGGGAAAAGAAGCTTGTATTGCATCCAAAAAAGTTGTAACCAACTTTTTAGGTAATGTGAAAGACCCTAACTACGAGCTTGTAGTAGCTAATTTATTAGATAAGTTTTTTAAGATATTAGATAAGATTTAAAATTTGGGATGTCTGATGAGCCTAAAAATCCACTTTTTGTATAACCATCTTGACTTTGTCCCTGAAAATCTGGGTAATGTCAGTGAAGAACAAGGCTAACGATTCCACTAGGATACCAAGGTGATGGAGAAACGATACCAGGGACGTTGGAACATCAAGATGATGGGTTATTACTGTTGATCACTTAATCGGGAACAACAGAGTGGCTCTCATAGGACAAAAAGCTACTTAAGAAGTTTTACATAAAAAAGAGGAAGAAAATACAAAACATTGACTCTTGAAATGGTTGTACAGACAGACCTATACTATTACAAGATATGAATTAGATAAAAGGTATTAAATTATTTAAAGGTATTTTCAAATTATTATAGGTAATGTAGAATAAACCAGTGTCATATGGTGGGAAAACTATGGGTGATACATAAAATCTAATTTCAGATTCTTTTTTAGCGCCAAAAGGCAAAAAATACATAGGATTCACATAAATGTGTAAGAAAAGTTTTGTAAATATTTTTTTTGTTGGCCTATGTAATTATACGAACTCAACAGTAACAATATATAGAGGAGCGTGGTATACCTATAGTGGGACACTTGTGAATATTTAAGTCATTCAGGTCCATCTCTTATTTTTGAAGGTATAAAATCTTTGAATACCCTCGATTATGTGTCAATGGTAGTTTTAGATAAAGTTAATAGAAAGGACTGCATAATCATTGACCCAGTATAAACCATTTGTCTCAGTATGGACCAATATTGATTCATAGTGGGACTCTAATTGGTTTATATCGGGACACATAAATATGATCCATACTGAGACTAAACAGTGATGAGCGCACTAATAACCAGCAAAATAACGTAAAAGATGGAAAACATAATACATTGTGAAGTAAAAAGAGATGAAACTAGTAGAGGTGGAACATTACATTATATAGTTTAGGGGCCGTTCAAGTATTACGTAACGCAGGTTGGTGGGAGGCGGGATCAAAAATCTTCAAAAATTGACTTACGGTGCGTTACATAGGGGGAGGGGGGTCAAAAATCTTCAAAAATCGCGTTAGGTAATACTTGAACGCTCCCTTACCACCTTTAAACGTATCAGAGGAGTATGACAAATGTCATTGTGACAAGAGAATTTTATAAAATACAGACAAGAGATTTGTGTGCAGGGGGTGTCGACTGGACCTTATATCACAAAGGAAGGAATTATCACAGCAGCAAAGCAAGTAAAGAACGAAAAAGCGTTGGGGAAGATAATATCCCAACTGAAATAATGCAGATATTAATAGACGATCATATCGAAATGATGGAAGAAACAAGCATAATCCCAAATTATTGGCTAATTTCGGAGTTTATACCAATACCAAAAAAAAGAAACTCCAAGAAATGTGAAGACCTTAGAATTATTAGCCTGATGAACCATATGCTGAAGCTTTTCCTACGAGCAGTACACAATAGAGTATACAATAACCTAGCTAGACGAATACACTGATCAAACTCAATTTGGTTTTAATAATGGCTTCGGAACAAGAGAAGCAATTTTTTCAATACGTGTGTTGTTTGAAAGATGTAGAGATGTCGATTTTGATATATATATATATATATATATATATATATATATATATATATATATATATATATATATATATATATATATATATATATATATATATATATATATATATATATATATATATATATATATATATAAAACAAGGTTGAATATATTTTTTATATATATATATATATATATATATATATATATATATATATATATATAAACAAATCAAATAGAGAATGCGGAAAAATCCCCTTACGAACAATTCACACATCCAATACTTCGTACAATTCATACATCCACTATATATATATACTTATATTTTATAGACTTTCAGAAGGCTTTTGACCTGGTGAAACATGTTAAAATAATAGGTCATTTAAGGTCATGTAATATCGACTATAAAGACTTAAGGATCATTTCAAATCTCTACCAAGAACAAAAGGATAAATCAGAATAAAAAGCGAAACATCTGGAAAAATCAGTATCGATAAGGGAGTCAGACAGGAATGTGTCCTATCACCCTCGCTGTTCAACGTTTACTTTGAGAAGATATTTAACCCTGGAAGATCACACCTATTTTTTTTTAAATAATCCGCACACATGAGTGTCAGATACCCAATGATTTTTTGTAAAGAAATAAAAAAAAAGGTAAATATTTTATGATTTCCGGAGACTCCCTAATCACTATTGAATACATAAGAATAATTAAATCAATAATTTTATTTTCTATCTCTTAATTGTAGTAACACAAAAAAAATATTAAAAATGCCTAAAAATAATTAAAAAACATTTTCTAAAAAACCGGAAACATAATTCAAAATATTTTAATTTAATTTAACAACAAAATGGTCTTTCTAACTAAAATATAATACCTTTTGATTATAGAACTCATATTCATTCTTAGCCAGGTATTTCAGTTTCACTCATTTTAGTAACTACATTCATAAGACAGTGTGGCTCTATGCTCCATGCATTATGCTTTATAGCAAGCCGAGCATGCACGCTTTGCTTTTCCATCTTTGCCTTTGCAGAAATAACACCTAGTTTGTTTTACTAAATTTGTGGGATGTTGTGTTGTTAGGTCATTAACTTGAACGCACTCTTGATCGCAAACCTCACACATGGGTGCTACATACCCTAGCCTGTATTCAATAAATTCTCGTGATTGGAAATATTGCTCAAATGAGACCGCAACTACACACGTCCTTGGCAGACTAGAGACTGAATTTACATAAAGCAGCAATACCATTGAAATGCAGCTGCGCAAGCTACATGCAGTTAAGCGTCGCGATGGGTATCTCACACCCAAGTGTGAGCTTCCAGGGTTAAGAAAAGCTTTGGAAGGCACCTCAGATTGTTTTAGGCCTGGATCCTGCGTACCAAAAAAAGTTGATTAATAGCCAGCTGAAAATTTGTTAATGGCTTAACGGTGTCTAGTCGGACAAACTTTGATGAAGGGGAACATTGGAACAGGGAAAGTTTTAATTGTGAAACAGGTTACAGGTTTCGAACGTCAGACTACGAAAACGTCCCATGTATTTTGTCGGACAGAACTTCCAATTGATTTGTTACCCTTTTATTAAACTCTCATGCAAAAAATCAGACTGCTGTTTATCAACAACATAATTCCTGTTATTTGAAATGTTTTACGTGTCGGACTTATTAAAACGCCCAATGTATTTCTCGAACGAAAATTTTGTCATACATTATTTAAAGTTTGCTACTGAATAAACCTAAAAACAACCTGTTAGTTTTCACAATTATAAATTTCTCAGGATGACACATTCCACAATTAAAATCACGTTCCACAGTTAAAACTGCCCCTGTTCCAGTGTTCCCATACATCAAAGTTTGTCCGATAGTTAGACACCTTTAAGCTATTAACAAATTTTCAGCTAGCTATTAATCAACTCTTTTTTGGTACGTAGGATCCCGGCCTATATAATTACAAACGGGCAATGTATAATGTATAAATATCCTGTGATACGCTGATGACACGAAAAGCCCAGGCTCTGTTAGACGCGGTCGAGGAATGGTGTAAGTGGAGAGTTACGCTGAACGAGAATAAAACAACAACAATTGTGTTTCGCGCCCCCTCTGTGTCACTGAGAATCATTATAAATAAATATGACCAATATCCACTGAGACTGATGAGAGAAAGGCTCGTGCTCAGCCCGACTGCAACCTATTTGGGAGTTCTGTTTACCAGGACTCTCAACTAAGCCAGGATCTAAAGGCAACTTTAGATAGGGTAAGAAATAGAGCCAGACTTCTCAACCCTCTCTCAGGGAGAATTGGCAAGAAACACAGGAAAACTCTCATCCACACTTACAAGACCTATATTCTGCCTATCATTGAGTATAAAGCAGGTCTCTATAGTATTTTCAGTACAGCACAGAAAGTGAACTTGTTGCGAGTGGAACGTAGAATCCTGCGTAGAGCAAACTACGAGCACTGGAGTTTCCCGTCAAATGAAATCCATAACCTTTCTAATATCCCCACAATTATCGAGAAAATTAACTCTCTGAACAGAAACTTCACATCTAAAGTAATCAACGATCCCCTCTCCGACACACAACAATCTCTAAAATGTTCCTGTTCTGCTCTCGGCCACGTATTCTGCCACCGAAAGCCCAAACGGAAAAAGAATCACCCACCATCCGTTGTAATGCAAACATGCATTGACGAACTCGCGGCAGAATACGAAGAAATCCTTGAGGCTACCCCGCTAGCCTACCGTACCCTCCTCTTCTACCTCCTATTCCCAAGGCAAAAGGAACCAGGAAGAAGGCGCAATTCTTGGCTTAAAAACGTACGACTATGGATGAATATGACCTCCATAGAACTAACCAGGGCAACTGCAAATAAGACTAAACGGGCAAATGCAATGGTCAACGTTCTTAAGGATACGGTACCCAGGGCCCCCGCTACCATATGTGCAAAGTGTGCAATGCACACGGGCGCCGTCCTTTAGGGGCGCCAAAACCGAGGGTCAAAAAGTGCAAAAATATTTACAAAAAAAAAAAATAAAAAAGCAAAAATTAATTTTAAAATAAAAGTTGAGAAATTAAATAGTTTAGTTTTATTTTGTTTGGATCTTGGATGACATTTTTAGTCTTTCTATAAACATAAAAAATAAAAATCCCGCTATAAAAATAACAAACACCCAACTGTAGATAAGAAATACCAAACTATGCGCTGATTTCGTGGAAAAATTCCAAACACATTGGTTGAGCAATAGTGTGTGGGCGGTAATTCTATCTCATCGATAAGTGAACGATTCTGCGGCGCTCAAATGATGAATCGACAATATTTGAAAATCGCATACCTATCAAATAACTAATTAGAGCAGACTGTATCGTCGCCCCTTTGCGATATTATTCCGATTCGATTTTTTTGCACAAACTAACTCAAAAAGAGGTCCTTATAACAAATTCACAGGGTGCCAAGCGGTGCCGCGGACGAAAAATTGGTAAAACTTTTTTTTAAACAGATTCACAACATAAATTTTTTATTTCGAACAAATTTTTTTAGTTGGGTCATTCTGAGTAAAAAAGGTTTCTTGTCATTTTTCACTCAAATTGATTGTTGTCGAGTTATATGCAATTTAAAATTTAAAATATACGAAAATGACCATTTTCAAGTCTTAATAACTCGATTAAAAATTATTATTATGAAAGTCAAAAAGCGACCAAATCAAAGTTTAAAACCCCTCCTTCAACATTCTGAAGAAATTTTTGTCATTTTTTTATTACAAAGCTGTTGTTTTTAATTATTAACAATTAGCGCTATAGTCCAGGCTGTATCGTTGCCCACGTTAGCAAAATTATTTCGATTAGATTTCTTTGCAAAAACTTACTCAAAAAAGGTCCTATAACAAATCCACAGGGTTCCAGGCGGTACCTTGGTCGAAAAATTGTTTAAACAATTTTTCTTAAACAAATTCACGAAAATAATTCTTTTACTTCGAACAATTTTTTTTTAGATAATTTGAGTCATTTTGAGCAAAAAAGGTATATTGTGATTTTTCTCTAGAATTTATTGTTGTCGAGTTATATGGCCATTTTCGCATTTTTCAAATCTTAAATCGCGTATAACTCGACAACAATCCATTTTAGAAAAAAATGACCAGGGTCCTTTTTTTCTCAGAATGTCCCAAGTTATCTAAAAAAAATTTGTTCGAAATTAATTTTTTTTTGTGAATTTGTTAAAAAAAATGTTTAAATAATTTTTCAACCACGACACCGCCTGGCACCCTGTGGATTGAAGCTAGGACAAATAATCCTCGGACAAATAATCCCGGAAAAAAATCCCCACAAATTATCCCTGGACAAAAAATCCCCAGACAAAAAAACCCCGGACAAACAATCCCCGGACAAATAATACCCGGACAAAAATCCCTACAAAAAATGCCGGAAAATAATCCCTACAAATATTTTTGGACAAAATATCCCCACAAAAAATCCCGGACAAAATATCCCCAAGAAATATTTGCTGCCGAATAGTTCTCTAAAAGGTTTGCCGTGAATGCAATCGGTATAGGTAGATAGCAATCGCCATGAAACCGCTTTTCGGTACGAAAATAATGAATAGCAATTAATATTAAGCATGAATTGTAATTTCGATTAAGTACCAAATTTCGAATTCCAATTCCATGTCGTATACTTCAAATTTTACGTGACAAAAAAGTGTGAGTTTTTTCAAAAATCGTGGGAGAGTATGATATGGGGAATGAGCTAAGGCTGTGGGAATCATGTTGTAATTATTGGCTTAAATCTTTTGCTCACTCTGTTTTGAATAAGTATGTCCAGTACATTGCGTATTCGTGATGATAACTGCTGGTCTTGACAACGATAATCTTGATTGTAATCCAAAAAACCTGTGTCTTTTTGTACATTTAGCGTCAAAAATATTTAGTCATCATCATCATCAATATCGTTATAACTCTTCGAGAGTCTTTGCCGCGTTTATTATTGCCTTCCATGTTTGTCGGTCCTGTGCCACTATTTCCCATTGTCTCACTCCCATTTTCTCCATATCTCCTCTGACTGCATCTTTCCACCTTTTTCTAGGCCGTCCTACAGACCTTCTCCCATCTGGGCTCTCCCCGAGTAGCTATGTCTGGCTTGATTTTTGGATAAATTTTTGGCATGACATATTCTAAGGCCAGATTAAACAACAATGCTGACAACGGATCTCCCTGTCTCAGTCCAGAATTTACGCAGAAACCGTTTGATATTTTTTCCACTATTCTAACTTATACAAAGGAGTTACTTAGATGCATTTGCGTTACCGCAGTTAGTTTATTATGTACGCCCAACTCGGCCATTTTGGTCGAGCTGGGCGTACGTAAAAATTGTATTCCATGTAGTGTTGGACAATTAATGTAAAATTTGAAGATTTCGGCATTGAATTGGAATTCGAAATTTGGTAAAATTTCGGGAAAACTTTTAGAGAATTATCCGGCAACAAATAATTTGTGGGGATTTTTTGTAGGGATATTTTGTCCAAAAAAAATTGTGGGGAATATTTGTCCGGGATTTTTTGTGGGAATTTTTTGTCCGGGGATTTTTTGTTCGGGGATTTTTTGTCCAGGGATAATTTGTGGGGATTTTTTGTCCGGGATTATTTGTCCGGACCCCAAAAAAATCAATAAAAAACATTATCAAAATACCTATGCCTATAAAATGACAAGGGGCGCCAAAATCCTTTTTTGCACATAGGCGCCACTAGTTCTTACGGGGGCCCTGACGGTACCGTAAGAAGGAGAAGGCATTGGAATAACTTTACTTCGTGTAATACAAACTTTAAACTTGGATTTATCACTCCAAATAACTGAAGTCCTTGACGTTGAACCCGGTTTCGGTGATCTATTGCACTTAAAAATAGGTTTCTTGTTTCTTTTTCTTTGTCTAAAAATTGAAATGATAAGTTTGAATATTTAAGATGAGATACCTAAAGCCTACATACAAGAAGGAAGAAGAAGAAGATGAGATACCTATGTGTTGCTTTTACAAGCTTTCGTTGTAGAATCCATATCCTATTTTTTGTTCCTTCAGACAAATGTCTTTTGAAATTTGTCTACCAAGAGAAGGGGCCCATTGTACAGCCAATTATCGTGAAAAGGCTAGGTGATCGTGTTTAATAAGGGTACGAGGAGTATATTTGTTTCTTTCCGTAATCTTTTAAGAACTAGTATTTTAACTTTTTTCAACATTTCCCAGTCCCTTAAAATTCCCTAAATTTTAAGCAAGTTTATGTCTAGAAAATCCTTTGTGATATCAGCCAAAACAATGGAATTTCATATGTGAGAAGTTCCTCTCCTATGAAATTGATTAAGATGTTCTATATAAAATCGTAAGAAAGGCTGACGGTGCTTGTCACGCTCTCTATCGAAAAACTTTAGTCAGAGAAATTTTTGATTTCTACGAAAATATGATGAAAGAAAAGGTTAATCTCAGATAAAAAGAGCAGGATTGAGTTTCATTTTAATAAAACAGCACACGACATCCGTAATTTATCAAACACACAAGTTTGCCCAAAACTTTGGGTCATCTATTTATCCTTACATTAGGTCACTGATTATCAGCTGTGACTTTTGCATCTGCGTCACATAGTCAATAATCTTTTTTTTTTATTTCTATGTGGCTAGAGACACGTGTATTTATAAATAGTTTTATGTGGAAAAAAGTCATGTATGAAGTGGATGACAAACTTATATTAATCTTGAACTGTATCAATTTCTTATAAAATTCGTCTTAAATATCTCAGTTATCATTACGTAGGTACGTACACCGAGCTCATCCCAACTCTTAGGTAATATTTTTTTATATATCGTTTTTGTAAGCGAAATAGTTTTCTTTAAAAAGAAAAGGTTAAAGTTAAGCAATTTATTATTATCTTCTTCTAAAGCCTCAAGTAATTCAACTTTGAACATAGGGCTCCCCTAGTGTTTTCTATTTTGCGCTACTTGCTTCCAGTTGTGTCATCCAAATCTTCTTAATGTCATCAGCCCATCTTATTTGTGGCCTTCCTCTGCTTCTCCTTCCTAATCATATTCTCCACTGTTGTATTTCGTGAAGCAAAGTATTCTTCTTTTTCTTAAAGTTCCCTCTCATATCGGAGGTTGGATATCATAATGGCTATGGTCACTTTGTTAAACAACTACAGTTAAACCATTCTCTAAGGTTCCTCAGCCAGGAGATGCGTCTTCTTCCTATGCTTCTTCTTCCTTGGATCCTTCCTTGCACAATAATTCTCAGCAACTCGTAATTTTTCTCCTCTGGTAATGTGACCCAAATATTCCAGTTTTCTAGTTTTTATACTCTTCATAATTTCTAACTGCTTATTTGCACGTCGTAGCACTTCAACATTGGTCATCCTTTGAACCCACTGAATTTTCAATACTCTTCTGTAACACCACATTTCGAACGCTTCTATTCTTCTTATGTGTTGTCTCTTCAATGTCCAAGCTTCCATTCCGTATAGCAATATAGAAAATATGTAGCATCTTAGAGTCCTCAATCTGAGAGGCAACTGAAGGTCTCTGTTTGTAAGCAGTGTCTTCATTTTTATAAATGCTTGCCTTGCAGTTTCAGCAAATTATTAGATTTCTTTAAATTATAATTCTGTTCCTAAAGTTACCTCTTCTAACAAAGGATATATGCACCATATCCACAAAATTCATTTGCCCAAGAAGTAATGATGTTGATTATAGTTACTTTCGAGTATTCGTTACAAATCGTTACTTTGGTATCAAGTAATCATTTACAGTATTCGTTACTTTGATTACTATGATTACTTTTGTATTTGAGTGCCGGTATTCATATCCAGAATCGTATTTCTCAGTAGGTAGGTATTTTGTATAGGTATTCCGATATAACAACGAACTTCACCGAACTCTTTAACGGATAAAAATGATTTGATTACTATGATTACTTTTGTTACCTTTTTATTTGAGTACCGGTAATCATATCAAGAATCGTATTTCTCAGTAAGTAAGTATTTTGTATAGATATTCCGATAGGTGTAGCAACGACCTTCACCAATATGTTTAAAAGATAAAAATGATTTGATTGCTATGATTACTTTTGTATTTGAATAGGTATTGGTAATCATATCGAGAATCGTTTTTCTCAGTGGGTTGGTATTTTGTATAGGTATTCCGATAAAATAACGACCTTCACGAAGTACGAAGTAATCAGAGTAATAAAACTAGATACAATAGTCGTTACTAGCTCTGATACGATTGGCACGAAGTAATCAGAGTAATCAAAGTAATCAAAGTAGATACAATAGTCGTTACTCGCTCTGATGCGATTGGTACGAAGTAACGAAGTAATCAGAGTAATCAAAGTAACGATTTGCCTCTCTGTATAGTAATCGTTACTTTCGGTATTCGTAAGAATAGTTACTTTTTCAACATCACTACCAAAAAGAGCCGAATGAGGTTATAACGTGCTTGAATGATTCTATTGAAAAAGACAAAGATTTATAACAATGCATTCAGCCAAAACCAAAGTCGAATTATTTTCACTTACCTAGACCAGTTATATACAAACGTAACATTTTTAAAGACATTGAAATATGGGATTCTATTCCAGGATACTCTATGATGCCAGAGGATAGAAACTTTGATGCCATTTAAAAAAAAACCTGAAATTAGAAGTAACTAACAATTCTGAGACTTACGTTGAGCTGATCAAAACGGGTCTACCCCAAAATCCCGACAGCCACAATCCCGACAGGCCAAAATCCCGACAGGCCAGAATCCCGACAGGTTTGATAAGTTTCTTTTTAACATATAATTAAATTTATTTCTTGTTTTTTGTTTATGGCTATCTGTTTTTTATTTTTTGTTACTAAACAAAAGTATTTTGTATTAAAAGTATTAAACAAAAGTCGGAATTTTTACTTATGCGAGGATTGTTGCATGTCGGGATTTTGGCCTGTCGAGATTCTGGCGTGTCGGGATTTTGGCCGTCGGGATTGTGGCTGTCGGGATTTTGGCTGTCGGGATTTTGTGCGGCACCGGATCAAAATACGTAGAAAAAAGAATTCATCTGATGTTGTGTTCGTTAAACACAGTCTGAGATCAAGCGGAGAGCTAGTCCCAGTCGATAGAGTAGGTACATAAAGTAGATTATAAACAATGGGTAATGCCATATGTCATTACAATGGAAGCAGATAGGAAGACTAAATAAAAGATGACCCAGAACGAGATAGTTGGATGACGTGGAATATTTATTTATTTATTTATTTATTTATTTATTTAACGGGGCGAACCCTTTTTCCTTACAAAAAATTACAATATATACATATAATTAACAAATAAACTGTAGTCATACATTACATATTTCAAAAGTAGGTATTATTAACATCAATGTCTCAATTTCTTTAAAGTATTATTTAATGCGGATACAGATGGATTAAACAAATCAACACTATCTTGCAAATGATTGGCAGTTTTCATCATCCTGGTAATTGTCTCGTTTTTACCATAATTAGTGTGATGAAACTTTATTCTAAATAGGTCAGAAGAACGTGTTCTTCTAGAATTTTTATTAAAAACAATTAATTCTAGCAGTTCCGGACAATCAACAAAACCATTAAGAATTTTATGCAAAAAACGCAATTCACAATCAGATTCTCTATTTTCCAAAGTTTTCATATTAAGTTGACAAAGAATATAATTATAATCACAGTTAGTTCTATTAAAACCCATTTTATACCTGCAAATTCTTAGGAATTTATTCTGAACTCATTCTAACTGATCAATATACATATTATAATGAGGATACCAAATAATATTACAATATTCCAAAATGGACCGAACTAGAGAACAATACAAAATTTTAAAAGTAAATATTGAAAATTCCTGCGAGTTCCTCTGAACAAAGCCGAGCATCCTATAAGCCCGAGACGTAATATCATTAATATGCCTATCAAACATTAGTCTCTGATCAAATGTAATTCCGAGGTCTCTAATTTGATTAACTTCCGTAACTGATCCGCCCTTAAGTATGTATGTTCTATCTAACTGATATTTAGTATTTCTAGAAAATGTAATTTTGTAGCACTTTTTAAGATTCAAATACAAGGCATTGATGTCACACCAACGAGAAAAATTATTTATGTCAGACTGAAGAGCATCCATATCCGAGGTATTTTTAATCGCTTTACAGATTTTTATGTCATCAGCAAACAACAGAAATTCACTATTATTAATTACTGATGATATATCATTCACAAAAAGATTAAATAGAAGTGGGCCTAAGTGAGAACCTTGAGGAACACCCGAGGTAACACTAATGGCTTCAGAAACAAAATCACCATATTTCACTATTTGTGAACGACCTGTTAAATAACTCCTGATCCAACCCAATAAATCATCTCCAATTCCATATCCACGAAGTTTAGCAATTAATATTTCATGATTCACCCTGTCAAATGCTTTAGCAAAATTAGCATATATGGAGTCAACTTGGTTACCCGATTCCAAAGAATCAACGATAAAGTTTGAATACAAAATAAGATTTGTACAAGTAGACTTTTTCTGACTGAAACCATGTTGTTGACCGACAATCAAATTTTTACAGTCGTAGGTTAACATCTGATTAACAAAAAAATCAAGCAACTTTGGTAGTTCAGACTGCAAACAAACCGCCCTGTAATTTTCAACATTATTATTTTTATCAGATTTAAAAATGGGCCTTAAAAACTTACTTTCCAAAAATCAGGAAATGTAGAAGAAGTTAATGACATATTGAATAATAACTGAATAGGTTTTGCAAGAGTAAATAAACATTTTTTAATAAAATACATTGGTATGCCATCCGGACCCGCTGTCTGTTTCCACGGATTATGACCTGAAAACTATGAATATCTGACAGTGGATGAGAAAGGACAAGAGTGATCTGAATGGAAGGTCATAGCCAGACCCATCCAGGGTCATGATGTCAAAAGAAGAAGAAGAATCCATGAACAAGAAGAAGGAGTTGTAACTTTTGTACAATATTTATTCTCCATTTCATTATCCATTTATTAAGATGACTGCTAGTAGAAAAATCTTATAGTTAAGTGTATTATATTGTCTGCTTCAATTTAAATATCATTTTAATTTATTTTTCTTAGATAAAGACTGTCGGAAAAAAATTAGTTTTTGCTTTAATTGTCCAAAAGGTTTAAATTTATTAGAACACCTGCTGCCAAATTAAATTTTTATCATTACGTGTTTTCCTACTAGTCTATTGAAAGGTTACATTTAGGTTGCATTTTTTAGAGGAGTCAATGTTATTTTTTTATTGTGTAGGGGGTTTCAGTAGAAGCTTAAGTTCAAGTTTTTGTAGTCGCCACCCTTGTCCCCCGGCAGCCATATAGGAAAATGTGCAAAGGGCTTTTGCGCTGTATCTCCTAAAGTAGCAATCCTACAGAAAATTTAATTACACATAAAATGTAGAAAATAAATTTTCTACAATTTTATGTCTATTACGTTTTATCGTCAAGTGACCAACAAAAAAGTTATAAACAGAAATAAGAATTAAGAAATAAGAAATAAGAAACTTGACCAAATTCTCATAGGAATACAATAAAAATAATAATACCACGAAAATCAAACTTAAGCTGAAAGACCAATTTTGGTCTATTTTTATGTTTTCGAGGTCGCTGAATCCGAATCTGAAGTTTATTTTTATCTAGAGGTGGTGGAACATGTTCAAAAGTCAAATTTTATACAAAAAATCCAAAAATCAATTTTGATGATTTTTCAAATTTACCTCGCTGTATCTTTGGTCGCTGTAAATATTTCCTTCTGAAAATTTTACTGTGTCATATCTGACGTATGTAGATAACAATGAAATTTGTCCAAAATGTTTAAACTAATAAAGGAGTTGTTAATTTTTAAACATTTTGTCATCATATTTCGTTAGTTTCATGTTTACTTAAAAAAGTTGAGTGAAAAACTTTTTATATTATAATTTTAACCAACACAACAATAAAATATAGTTCCTGGAGAAGTTTTTGGAAAATTTTAAGACAAAATATGTAATAGGAAAAAAGTTATGTTACTTCATAGACAAGCGGCACAACCCAAAAAACGCTAAAAACTCGAGATCCTGACCACGGTGTGGTGAATGGCTAATTTTGATCATACTTTATGGTTTTGATATCAAAAATCGTTTTTTTGCTCTTCTTAAGAATTTTATATTTTGCGGTTGCGTCATTGTTCTTCTGAACCGGCGAATTTGTCCTCAAACAACTTCTTGGGCCTTTTCTATATGTGCATAGGGTTATAAGTTTTATAGTTGGGAGAAAGGTCAAAAGCAGAATAATAATAGCATAGGAATTTTAAAATCACAATAAATTGTATGAATAAAAAATATATATAGATAGAAAAGTAAGCCTAACTTTTGTTTTATTGTATCCCTATGAGCATTCGGGAATCTGGTCAAGTTTGGAGCGCTGTAAAACCTATATACGTAAATAGAATTAAACAAATTTATAGTAGAAATTGTTCGCTGAGAAACCCCCTATAAAATTGGTATAGTGTTATTTTATTTTAAAATGAAATGGAAAAAAGTTATGACCTCTAAAACGAAACATGTTAAAAAATTTTTACATATTTTTGTTTCTATCTTTTTTGTTGGTCACTTGACGATAAAAAGTAATAGAAATAAAATTGTAGAAAATTTAATTTGCTACATTTTATGTCTTATTAGATTTTCCGTAGGGTTACTAGTTTACGAGATATAGCGCGAAACCCCTTTGCACCCCATTTCCAAGATGGCGGCCGGGGGACAAGGGTGGCGACCTCAAAAACTTGAACTTAAGCTTCTACTGATCCCCCCTACACATTAAAGAAATAATATTGACTCCTCTAACAAATGCAAGGTATGGCTTAAAAAATGTAACATTTTAATGGAGTATACTGGTATGAATCAAAATTAATTATTATGTTTCTACATATTTATAGCAGATCTTATTAAACTCAAGTGCTGATTACTTCATAAGCGTTTCCAAAATGATTAAAAATAGGAAATATAAAAATAACCTTTACCGATTATTACCTAACATTGAACATATTTAAAAAAAATTATATATTATACAACTGTAGATAAAATTTATATTCTAAATATACTTACTTGAATATTTTAGATAAATTGTCCGTTATAATTATTTCTAAAATTGTATGGCAAATAAAGAGTTAATTATTTAATTTTTTTATCGTTATATTATGATCGGTGCTCATTTGACGGAGCGTAGAGATTCGAATACAATTAGCACTATTTGTAAAGACAATGAAGTTAACTTCACTAAGTAACAAGACATTTAATCAACACATACACACACGCTACAAATTACACTCTAATCTCATTGCGAAATCAATTATTGACCGTGCCATCTTGCCAATGGCCTTAGTTGTCGATGAATTTAAAATAAATAAAAAAACTTATTTAATTACAGTACAACCTGCCATATCCGGACCTGTCATATCCGGACCTCCCCATATCCGGACCTCCCCATATACGGTTCGGCGCCGTCCGGATCTACCGAGAAAGGCAGTCCTGCTGTTGAACAAAGCACTAAAAGAAGAACTAAAAGATGGCGATATAATGTATTATAGAATCTATAAAACGTGTCTATCGACGAAAGTTATTGACGGCGTTGTTTACTGGAATGTATGAAGGAGAAAACGTTTCAGAGACTATAAAAGAAGTAGTGGTCTTGATATCCGGATTTTTTCATATCCGGATCGGTCTGTCGCCACATTGATCCGGATATGGCAGGTTTGACTGTATCCTATTTAACGAATCTCATATTTAACATCTTTTCTGAATTTGTTTTCAATAAAGCAGTGGATAATGCTCAATATGGTATCAAAATGAATGGCGCCAATATTAATAATATTAGATACGCGGATGACACGCTGGTAATTGCGAGCAATTATGAAGAACTTCAACATCTGATTAATAGGATTACCACAACGTGTGATGAATATGGACTCAAGCTAAACACCGCAAAGACCAAAGTTATGGTTGCCAGTAAGACGCCAACAGAACCGGAAGTAGTAACAGCTTATGGTTACAATTAAAGAGAACTAACAGTATCACCTACCTTGGTTGTAATCTAAATGAGAACTGGGACATGAGCAAAAAAAATAGAATACGTATAGAGAAGGTCAGAGCTGCATACTTTAAGATAAAGAAACTTTATGTGTAAACAAACATGAGATTACAATCTATGAAATCTTAAAATTAGATTAGTGAGATGTTATGTGTTCTCTACTCTTTTGTACGGTGTCAAAGGTTGGACTTTAACAGATACAAGTCTCAAGAAATTGGAAGCCGTTGAAATCTGGGTATATCGGAGAATCCTACGAATATGTTTGGTGGATAGATTTCGTAACGAAGTTGTTTTGCACCGGATGGAAAAAGTCATCATCAGAATAGTTAAAAATCGAAAACTTGAATATTTTGGCCATGTTATGCGACACCCAGGGAGATATAATATACTTCATTTAATAAAACAAGGCAGGGTAGACGGAAGAAGGGGGCTAGGTCGAAGAACGTCATGGGTCAAAAACCTGAGGTTTAACAGATCCTCTGCATTTCTTTTCCGAGCTGCCGCCAACAAAATTACTATAGCCAATTTGGTAGCCAACGCTCGATAATCGAGTACACCACTTAACGAAGAAAAATATTTAAGGAACAGGTTGAACTATTACCACAGTTTGAATCCTTGAGCCACCCTTTATATTTTCTATGATTTTAAGTTATACCTATATCACGCAATTGTTGCATAATATTTTGCATATCGTCGATTTTCTGCCAAAACAAACTTACTACACTTTTTGTCGATTCTGAATTTAAGTACTCCGTTATACATAAAAATATTCTCAAAGAATGTTATGGGAAAACCAAACACGCCCAAACTGATTTTAAATTTGGAAAACAGAATAGTCCAGAAAGCCACTGCGCTTTTTGCACAATCTTACTAAAAAGGACCCCTTTTAACAAATTTGTATATTGCCAGGTTCAAAAGTGGGTCAAACATTTTTTAAACGTTTTTTTTTGTTTTTTTTTTCCTAAAATTATTTTTTTTTTGCATCGAACAAAGTTTTTTTAGGTTTTTTGGTTCATTCCAAACAGAAAATGTCTTTAGTGACTTTTCTCTGAAGTTGAGAGTTTTTGACATATAAGCGATTAAAAATTTAAAAATTGCGAAATCGGCCATTTTAACCCTCAAAAACTATGTGAAAAACTGAAAATTTCAATATTGCCAAGGTAGGTAGATATTCTTTAAACATCTATTGATGAAATCCCGAAGAGTTTTTTGCAATACCATATCGAGAACCCCTATGTTTTTAATAGCTAGTCAATGGATTGCGACACTATTTTCAACCATTGCATGTATATGTAAAATATGTAAAAAATCATAAGACCACAATACGATTCCGATATATACTCACATTTGTACCTCGTCCACCCTAAAGGGTGTCTCAACCTTAATATAAGAAAAACATTTCATTTCTTCCACCAGGTACAAAGTACAAGTACAAGTACAAAAAAGAAGTTTGAGCAAACCTTTTCACAACTGCGTAAACACTAAAGAAAAATCTAAAATAATAAAAAAATATTAGCGGAGTCCGTTAATCTGTTCATGAAAAAAGCAATTTATTTTTAAATTATGAGTTTTTGGCATAATATATCATACTAGGGACGTCATCTACTAAGGGTCGTGTTCTAGCTCATTTGAAAGGCTATTTAATTAAAAAATCCACAAGGAAAAGAAAATGTTTTTCCTGTAGTTGGCTTATACCATTAATCACAAAAATTGGAAAAATCCTTTGTAAAAGGTATAAAATTTTATTAAAATCCCTTTAAAGGGCTACATCACAACAAAAAGTTTCCGATTTTTATAAAAAATAATCATCACTGTTAGATCTAAAAATAAGTATAACCGATTTAATGAATGTAAAGTTGGTATTTAAATTTTTACTAAGGTTAGAGCAAGTTGGTTATACTTACAAACTGGATGCTAGCTGGGCCACCAAAGAAAAATATCCGGGTAAAAATCCTTTAAATATAACATAGATGCGTTAAAAGTGCATACTTTAATAAAATGCCTTATTAAGCAACGAGGATAATGCCCTAAGGTAATGTATTGAAATTTCATAGCACGTGGGATCCAAATTGAGTTGTTTACATTCCCATGACTTAATGGCAACTAAATATTCTCTATTCAGTAATATAAACATTAAGATAATTATTGATACAGGGTGATCGAAATAAAAAATTTTAATTAAAATAATTGACACAATAAGAAGAATACATATTATGTAATCTATTTAATTCAAAATACATTTTTCTGCTGTCAGAAAACAGAAAAAATGTTTATTTGACAAATACACATTGCTTTTCGCTTAACTTCAATGTTCAAGTTGCCACCCACCTACGTCTTGGCAATTTGAACATTTAATTTAAGCGACAAGCAATGTTTATCTTTCTGAAACAGTTTAATACAGAGAAAAATATTTTGTAGATATTTTCATCATTCTTTTGAATTGTTTTCATAATAAATACTATTACAAAAAGTTCAAATTTTAACTAAAAAGGGTTTTACAGGGAAAATATCACCTATATAAGTATGAAATGTTATTTTTTTTATTTTTAATTAGCTTTTGATCTTATCAATTTTTATGCTTATGCTCATTATTGTAAATAATACCAGAAAATTTTCTAACAATGGGTATGATGTAATTGAAAATAAGTATTACTGATGTTTAAAAAAATGTCATCAATTCAAAATTTATTGGAACAGTTTATACATAAATATTTGATGGCTGTTCTTAAGCAATAACGTATATGTATTAAAATTTGAAGGACAAACTGCCAAAATATAGCAACAAAATGTAGTTTTCTTTAATGTTAAAACATAAAGTATTATTTATGGTTTTTGGGAATAAAAGCTTTGTGGTATTCGTTGAAGCCAGTTTTGGGTATCTATTGATTAATGAGTAATGACAAGATGTTACGATGTATTCGAAGCAGTTGCGCAAGTATTTAAAGCGTTTACGTTCCTTTCGATCATTTTCGAGCATTTACATTCCTCCTAAATTCCCTAGCTCTTCTCGCCAACCTCTCAGACTTCTTAACAGTAAATGCATGTAGTATTCCAGTTTTTGGTAGACTCATATACGGTATTCCCCGCTCACATACTTCTATTGTTCTATAAATGGTTCTGCGTGAAATATTTTCATTCTGAAATATTCGACAGATTTCAGCCTTGTGTATCAGCGAACGAAACTTGAAGATACTTTTTCTTATTTCTATTGTATATGACATTTTCGAGCGAAAATTTTAAAATAGACAATGTCAACTAGAACTGACAGTACATAAAGCAAGCCAACTTTTGTTTCCAAAGGCAACTTGATATCATTTTGTTTTTGTTAAAATTAAAGCCGACGAATTGTGTGCCAAAACTCTTAAGATATACGTATACCGGCAAGTGAAAGGGTTCTAGTATATTCGAAGATTACTAGACAAGTTGTTTACAATTACCCAGTTTTTCAAAAATCGCATTTTTTGTCATTTATTGTAAACTGAGAGTACTTTTGCCTGACAATCTCAAAGTGCCTAAAAATTTAGGAGAAGGTACTTTTTATAGGCAGGCTATAATATTATGTATACAACAATTCTAGTTATTGGATTTCTTGGCCCAACGAATTATTAAAATAGATAAAAACCTAAATTTTAAGCGTTATACCAAGGGTTTAGTTGGTCGAGAACCATAGCTATGGCAGTTTTAATTTTAAGTTTATGAACGCATCTTTGCATTCTTTGTATATTTTAGAAACTGTTTGCTTAATTCGTAAACACATGCATGTCTTTCCAGCAAGGCCTCATCATGACTACTCCACCAGAAATTCAACTTTTGATGTCTATTTACCGATCCCGTCTTCTGAGTTAGTAAAGAAATCTATACTATATTCCGCAAAAAAACTATACAACCATCTCCCTTTACAACTTAAATCTGCAACATCCTTTCTCAAGTTCCGTAAAATGACAAAAGCTCATTTATCTAAAAGACCATATTATTCAGTAGAAGAGTTTCTTAATGACTAACTAAGAAATCACAGTAATGTACAAGTAACTAAAGTGTATTTATCTATATTTGGGTGTCACATACAGCAGCTTAAACTTATTAGTTCCTTTGTTTGTGTTTTATTATATTATGTTGTAGGTTCAATTTTGCAATTTATAGTAATTTTGCAATATATTGGTTTTTGTTTTTTTACTTCACTTTTTTTTAACTTGTTTATATATTTTTTTTATTGACGATTTATCTAATTTTATAAAATTGTATTTGTTATTGTTATTGTTATGTATATCTTTTTCGTGAATCTATGTTAAGCTTTGTCCATAAAATTGTATAATTTTCAGTGACAATAAAGCATATTTCTATTCTATTCTATCAAATACGTGTAAGCTAATACCTACTGCTGGCAATATAAAGCGACAAAAAACCACTATGCGTCACTGGATAATGTCTCCTCCGGAGGCTTAAATAACGAATGCATAGTAGGTACATATGTAAATAGTATTTATGTATCGTTTAAAATTTCTTTATAGGGACGTATTAGTTTGTTAAGTAAATATGAGGACCAAACCAGTCAAAAAATAAACCATTTATTAAAAATAATACTCTGGTTTTTTGTTGTTTGTAGCATTTAATTTTACTTTAACCGGGACCTGAAGATGCTGTGCAAAGTGTAGACAGCGAAACCGGTCGTCAGTTGTAAAATAAATTGTTTGTGAGAACATGTCTCTTTTCTTTACTACAATAGTATGGACTCACACACGAAACCCATTCATTATTTGAATAAAATAATATTTTATGTTTTAACATTGAGGAAAACTATATTTTGTTAATATATTTGGCAGTTTGTCCTTAAAAAGTTTATTAGATATTATTGCTTGACAATGTTTACCACATATTTATGGCTAAAATTTTCCATTCAATTTTGAATTGACGAAATTTTTTGAACACCAGTGATACTACTTGTTTTCAATTACATCACATCCATTTTGTTGGAATATTTTCGGGTTTGGACTGGCAATAATGCGCATAAGTGAATAATAAAAATCAAATTTTAATCAGATCTGAAGCTAATTAAAGATTTAAAAAAATACATTTCATAGAATTGTTTGTTTGGTAGGCATACAATCACAATTATAACTTTTTGTTAATCTACAAAATATTCCCTCTATTAAACTGTTTCAGCCTTAATAGTTTCACTTATGAACTCTTTCTATGATCTATTTTGTTTTGTCGTGATAATACTAGTTCATCGTAGGTAGTTTTGCTTTTTGTGATGATACTATCTCATCGTCGGTAGTTTCTTTCACTTAACTACAGGCACAGATTAATGCCTTGTTACAATTAGAATATTTGATTGTCTCTTTACTGGTCTACACTAAAAAACATTTCAATGTGCCTAACTAATTTTATTGTCCCTCAAACGCTATCGGAAGCTAGAAACCCAAATCTAACTTTGGAAGCTAGATTCTGATTAAAGCTATTTTCTTTTGGCAAATTTTTGTACTTTGAGAACTATTCCCGAATTAAAAATCTAAACGTCAAAATAAACATGTTAAACTACAAAAAATTGTGGTTAATTCCCTGTACAAATAGTAAATTTAGAAACTTGATTTAAACAATGAATATTCTTTTAAAGCAATATAAATATAGATATGTTACGCTAAATTTTCTTTTTTTTTTTAATGAGCAAGAATCAGACGAAAATAATATTGGGTGGAATGCATAAAACGTAGTACCTGCTAATGCTTCAAGTACGTACTACATTTTTGAAGATTTTACTACACTTACAAAGCACTTACTTTCCGCGGTAGCATCTGCTACTATTTACCAGATACATAGAAGAATATACTACGCTCTTGAAGTATTTGCTAGTTTAGTAATATGTGCTTCAGTTTAAGTGAAGTTGGTGGATGGACGACTTCGGCGTAAGTATTTTTTTGTTACAATATGGCAGCATTTATGAATGTGTGTAATAGAAAAATCTACAAACTTGATTAATCCGTCCGTCATATTATGCGTTTTAAACTCTTTACAAAGTAGCACTCAACTTTATCAATTTCAGTTTAAAACTAAGCTGATTGGGGAACTACTTATTACAATATATAAGATGAACATAAATAATACCTAGGAATTTTCCATTAAAGACGATTAAAATGTAATATACCCGTGACACCTACCCTAATCGCGTTGTGGACCGTGGCCCGTGACGTCGGACCAATAGAAGGACGTTCAAGAGCCTCCTAAGATATTTGAATTTTATAGCATTTTCAAAGCGTCGTAATTAGCGTACGGGTTAAAAATATTTGTTTTTTTCGCATGCAAGCGTTTTAAGATGATGTTACCTTATGATTTTTAATATCATTTTAATATTTAAAAATTTATGCAAGTTCCCTACTGTCACATTTAAAAAAATATCCATAATATACGTATTAAAAAATAATCTTACGAATATCACACGACAGAAAGAATATAGTCCGTCCGCTATAACTTTTCCCATGCGGTACGATTCATTTTCAATCAAAGTAAGTCAAAACAGAAAGTGAAACGTACGCCGATGTGTGTAGTATATAGTATACAGTATACAAAATGTATATACACATCGACGTTCGTTTCAATTTATGTTTTGATTAATTTGATTGAAAATGAATCGTACCGCATGGGAAAAGTTATAGCGGACGGACTATAAATAAATAAATAATGCTTCATTTTTACTCAAATTTGTTGTCATTTGGCAATAGTCTATTGCCAGACTACAAATTTTCGAAAAACCGTAGCAATATTTTCAATTTATTCTCACTCTCTTGTGATATTATACCCGATAATTTTTTATAATTTCGCGTCGTCAAGTATATTACGTCAGATGCCCTTCGTTGCTATGAAAAAATACATTCAGTGACATTAATGACAATTAATGTTTTAAAAATTATAAAAGTGATGACTTTCAACCGTCAAATATTTATAACAATTGTGTGTTTAATTTTGTATTAATTTGTACTTACATAAATAAATTACAATAAAATTTTCGTTTTAAACAGTTTTATTCATGAAATAATCGCAACAAATTGCACTTAATCTCTAAAATTAATATATAATTTTAGAGCTCTTGTGCAATTACTACTGATTATTTCATTCATAGGAGATTCTGACCAATAGAAAGCTACAGAAATCTAAATTAAACTGATAATTTTTGATAATTTCCCGTCGTCAAGTATATTAGGTCAGATGTCCTTCGTTGCTACGAAAAAATACATTCAATGACATAAATGACAATTATTGTTTTAAAACTTATAAAAGTGATGACTCTCAACCGTCAAATATTTATAACAACTGTGTGTTTAATTGTACTAATTTGTACTTACATAAATAAATTACAGTCAAATTTTGGTTTTGAACAGTTTTATTCATGGAATAATCGCAACAAATTGCACTCGATCTCTAAAATTAATATAGAATTTTAGAGCTCTTGTGCAATTACTACTGATCATTTTAATAATTCTTAAATTTCAGTAAATATTCATATCTGTTTTAAAACCAAACACATAACCATAATATTGTGTGGAAAACTATTTAAATTGTAAATCCCTTGAATTGTAAAACAACTTTTGTTTTGCAATAATATAAGTCAGAAAAATATGGACCTACAAAAATCTACGGACACTAGAAGCAAGAGAGAGTTATTCTCTGAAAGGAATAATTAAAAAAATGAAAAAGGTTCCATCATTGCTAAACTTGATGGCAAAATCGTAAACTTTTTGCTTATAAATATTTTGAATTAGTTTTTTGCTGATGCTGTGGAATGATTATAGTTTTATATTATTTAAAAAGCTGGCAACACGTATAATTCCAGTTCGTCCTTAAAAATGTTACTATACGTTGCTTAACAATACCTATTTATCAAAGATTTATGTAATGAATGTTCCATTCCAAATAAATTGACGAACTTTTTTTACACATCAGTAATATTTGTTTTCAATTACATCACATCTATTTTGTTGGAAAATTTTCTGGTTTTATTTGTAATAATGAGAATAATTGAATAATAAAAATAAAAGTTAATCAGATCACAAGCTAATTAAAGTTTTAGAAAAATAACATTTCATAGAGTTGTTTTCTTAGTACAATCCTAATTTTATCTTTTTGTTAATCTACAAAATATTCCCTGTATTAAACTGTTTCATCCTTATGAGTCTTCCCATGATCTATTTTTGTTTGCCTTATTTTACCAATTATTTTACCAATTACTGTAATTTATCTTAGGTATTTAGTTGCATTCACTTAACTGAAGGCACAAATTTCCTGCTAAGTTTATAATATTTGACTGTCTCTTTATTGGACAACACACAAAAATGTCTCAATTTGACTAGCTGCTTCGTATTATCCCAAAAACTTTATCTAAACCCAACTATAATCCAACTTTTGAAAACTTTCCTGAACCTTTTGAAACTGTTTACTTTTCTTGTGACATCTTTTTGTATTTTGAGAACGATTTCCGAAGTGTAAATTAAAACGTCAAACGTTTAACGTATTTTAAATTAAAATTTTAGTTAATTCTCAGCAAAAGGAGTAAATTTGGAAACTTGGTTTATAAACTGAATACTATTTAACCACAAGGTAAATATCAATATATTACATTGAATTCTTTTTATCTGGCGAACAGGCAGACTAATAGGCGTGGATCCAGCGTACCAAAAAAAAGTTGGTTAATAGCAAGTTGAAAATTTGTTAATGACTTAACGGTGTCTAGTCGGACAAACTTTGATGTACGGGAACACTGGAACAGGGGAAGTTTTAATTATGGAACAGATTAAAAATTTGGAACGTCAGACTACGAAAACGTCACATGTATTTTGAAGGACAGAACTTCCAATTGATTTGTTACCCTTTTATTAAACTCTCATGCAAAAATCAGACTTTATCACCAACATAATTTCTGTCATTTGACATGTTCTACTTATTGGGCTTAATAAAATGCCCAGTTGGTGATAAATATCACCAATATTATGATTAACTATTTAGATGGGAAATAAGCTACAATTAATTTGAAAAAATAATTTTATTAACGTTACGACGCCCAAATCGGGTGTCGTTGTCAAAATACATATTTTTGACAATTTTTTTGACAACGACACCCGATGTGGGCGTCGAAACGTTAATAAAATTATATTTTCAATTTAATTGTGGCTTATTTCCCATCTAAATAATTAATCATAAAAATGCCACAAGGAAATAGCTTCAGAACATCACCAATATTGTTCCACAGTTAAAGTTTCCTGTTCCAGTGTTCCCGTACATCAAAGTTTGTCCGACTAAACACCGTTGAGCTATTAACAAATTTTCAACCAAAATATTTTGTGAAAAAGCCCTTTGAAGTAAAAAGCCACAAATTATTAATACTAACTGGTACTACATATTGTTAACAATAATATTGGATGGTACAAATATCACCCAGAGCAATACAGGACTGACTCTAACCAACGAAGATGTAATGTGAAAGGGATGAACCTCACATATTGTGAGTTGAATGTCAACTACATCCACGTGGGTTAGAGTTCTGTGTTGCCCTGGGTAATATCCAGAAATATTTGCAACATCCAATATTACTATTAGAGATGCATCAAGTCAAACTAGTTTGATTTTACTCAACAAACTTGACTTGACTTGAAAACCAAACTTATTTTGTAAAAAAGTTTGACTTGACTTGATTTCAATATCTTTAGGTTTGACTTGAAATCAAACTTCTTCAAACAGTTTGAAGTTTGAATATCATAGTGCGTTCAGTTACGTTCGTTGTGAAGTGTGTGCTTTGTGCGATAATGTCTCAGTGGCGGATCTACGGGGGGAAGATAGGGGACATTCCCTCCCCCCACAAGGAAAAAAAATAAATTTCAATAAACATAGAAATGTATTAGCTGATATGATACTTAAACCACAGACAGACAAATAAAACCCTATAAAGGCGCTAGTTTGGATAATTTAGAAAACTTAATGCATATAGGTAGGTTAATATTATTTAAAATTTAAACCCAAACATAATAGGTCTGGATCCCGCATAAGAAAAAAAAGTTGATTAATAGCAAGCTGAAAATTTGTTAATAGCTTAACGGTGTCTAGTCGGACAAATTTTGATAACAGGTTAAAAATTTGGAACGTCAGACTACGAAAACGTCAGATGTATTTTGTCGGACAGAACTTCCAATTGAGTTTTTGCCCTTTCATTAAACTCTCATGCAAAAATCAGACTGGTGTATATCACCAACTGGGCATTTTAATGTTGGTTAGTAATAGCAGTCTGATTTTTGCATGAGAGTATAATGAAAGGGTAACAAATCAATTGGAAGTTCTGTCGGACAAAATACATCTGACGTTTTCGTAGTCTGACATTCCAAATTTTTAACCTGTTCCACAATTAAAACTTCCCCCTGTTCCAGTATTCCAATATATCAAAGTTTGTCCGACTAGACACCCTTAAGCTATTAACACATTTTCAGCTTGCTATTAATCAACTTTTTTTTTGGTACGCGGGATCCAGACCTATAACATTTGTAGACTGTATCTGAAAAGAAAATTCAATTATAGACATAATAAAACCAATAACACTATTATTATTGCTCAATTATTTTTAAATATTTTCTTTTTTATATAAATTATAATCATCAGGGGTAGGCGGTATTACAGTACATGAAATAAACTGCTCGTCAAAAGTTAGGGATTCCGCTATTTTTTTTATTTTAGATTTTTCTTTAATATTTACACAATTGTGAAAAGATTTACTCAAACTTATTTTTTGTACTTACACCGGGTGAAAGAAAAGTAATGTTTTTCTTATGTTAAGTTTGAGACACCCTGTAGGGAGAACGAGGTACAAATGTGAGTATACATCAAAATCGTATTGTAGTCTTATGTTTAGTGACCATTTTGTTGTTTGAGTGTCCCTGGTATCTTTAGAAACAGAAAAATAGACGGTTTTGTAATTTAACATGTGTTTTAACCGAAACAAAAGTTTGAGACACCTTGTAGGGAGAAAAAGGCACAAAGGTGAGTATACCTCGATATTATGTTGTACTCTCGTATTTTGTGAATATTTTATTTTTTTAATTTCTCTAATATCTTTAATAACAAAGAAACTAGACGGTATTACTCTTTAATATGTGTTTCTATGTTTCACATGTGTGATGTGATGCATGTCTCGTCAGTTAAAACACATATTTAAGAGTAACACCGTCTAGTTTCTTTGTTATTAAAGATATTAGAGAAATTAAAAAAATAAAATATTCACACAATATGAGACTAAAACATAATATCGAGGTATACTCACCTTTGTGCCTTTTTCTTCCAACAAGGTGTCTCAAACTTTTGTTTCGGTTAAAACACATGTTAAATTACAAAACATTTTTTGTTTCTAAATATATCAGGGACATTCAAAAACAAAATGTTCACAAAACATAAGACTACAATACGATTTCGATGTATACTCACATTTGTAACTCGTCCTCCCTACAGGGCGTCTCAAACTTAACATAAGAAAATCATTTCTTTTCTTCCACCCGTATAAGTACAAAAATGAGTTTGAGTAAACCTTTGCGTAACAAGAAAAATCTAAAATAATATAAAAAAAATTGCGGAATCCGTTAATCTGTTCACGAAAAAATCTACTATGAAAATTCAGCAGAATTTTCTATATCCCTAACTTTTCATGAGCAGTTTATATGATGTAAAAAATAAAACAACCTTGGTAGATTATTTAAGCATAACATAATCTTGAAGTTTAAAAAAATACTTCTGTATTGTACGTTTTTGAGCGAACTGACAGCTTGACACCATGTGTCGTTTTTCGTTTTCGACCTGGCCCTCAGATACAAGAAATAGTACAAACACTCTCATAAATATATCTCAACTATCCATTGACAAATCCCAGTTTATCGTTTTTAATTGCATCCCTTCTGACTCAAGCGCTTTATTGCTGTTCCAAAATCAAACGAATATCCGTTTCTGCTATGGCTTGCGGTCTATGACACATAATTATAGTGCCGGCAAAAAAATCTTGAAATTCTACAAAGTGAATAAAACGCATAAATTATGAGAATTATTATTTTAATTGCTAATTAAATGTAATGTAATTAATACTCTGTCATATCTATTTATATACTCTGTCATATCCATTATCTATTTACTATTTTAGTTTGGAATAAGCCACAAAATTGGCTTATTCTGCACACTATAATAATAGCACTGCAATAGATATGCGCAGGTAGAACGCATACTATATAGTAGCACCAGTATTTTTTGGTGACATTTAATTTTATAGCATACTTTCAATATTTAACATTTCAATAGTAATTTTACCATCTTATAGTAGGTCCACTTTGGATGTTGTAATTTTATCGACATCATGGTAATTTCCATATAAGACTTTACACATTATGTACTCAGATGTAAATATATAATTTAGCTCTTCAGGCCTAGAATGCAAATAGTTTGGTTTACTTTTCTTTTCCATTCTCTCCTGTTTGCTGCTTTATTTTTCCAATTTGTGATTTTAAGTTCTTCTATGTCTCTTTTAACATCTTTCTTCCATCTGGTTTTCGGTCTACCTTTCTTCTTCTTTCCTCTTTTTCCTACCGTTAGTATTATTTTGAGAAGTCTTGTGTATGTCATCCTTTGGATATGTCCCAACCATCTCAGTCTTTGTGATTTTATGATCCCTTCTATATTCGGTTCTCCATAGATCCAGTTCTACATTTGGTATTTTTATCCACATTCCATTTCATAGATTTCCTCCAAATATTTTCCTGAGAACTTTTCTTTCCCACACTTTCAGCATGACTTGTTCGGATTTGTTCATTGTCCGTGTTTCACTGGCATATAATGCTATAGGTGTTATCACTGTCTATTTTTTATCTTAGCCCTTCTAGGTATGTTTTTACTTCTTAAGTTGTTTAGAGGTTTAGAGCAAAGATACAAAGATTACCAGCCATAATTCTCGCTTGGTTTTCATCTTTCATATTTGGTCTCCTAGTGAATATCGCTCCTAGATATTGGTATATTTCTACTTCTTCGAATTTATATGATTTTCTTTCTGTGCTTATTGTCCGGTATTGTCCTTGTATGTATTCTCGTTCTATTCATTCTATATATTTAGTATTTTCTTCATTTATGTATATCCCCTTCTTTCTCGCTATGGTCTCTAGTCTTTTTGTTATTTCTTTTAATTCTTGTTTATTTCTGGCTATCAGTACTATGTCATCAATTTTGTCATCGGTAACTAGCATCTAACTCGACAAAAAGTATATCTACTAAATAAATTATTTTTCAAACTTTCAAACTAGTTTGACAAACAGTTTGAATTTTCAAATTTGTAACCATGGACCAGTTTGACTTGACTTAAATTATTTGTCAGAAGGATTGACTTGAGTTTGACTTGAAATTATGTCAAACTCAAGTCAATTTCAAACATTCAAGTCAAACTTGTACAACTCTAATTACTATCAACAATATGTAGTACCATTTAGTAATTTGTAACATTTAAATGGTTTTTACCCAAAACATTTTGGTGGCTCACGCATGCATGCTATTAGGCGAAGCAAAAGCACGAAAATCGGCTTTACCTCCGAAAAAAAACGACGGATCTTAATATTTCTTTTGCATTCGATTCTTGAATTCACCAGGAAACTTTGTGACACCGAGCCATGATATAATATTAAAGAACTGAATACAAAAAATTTATTCTTAAAGTGCATCTCAAACAGACAATAAAAAAAATCAGAACTCGTCAATTATCGGCGGAAATGAGTACAATTTTGTTATTCTGAAGTTTTTGGGGTCGCTGAAAACGAATATGACATCGTAAGTGATCTCCGGAGTAGCTGGTGTCCAGGGTAGCTACTGTTTACCTCTTCATTAAAATTCATTAAAAAATTAGTCAAAAATCATTACTCGGGGGGTTTTTAAGGTCACTAACGACGAACATGACATCGGAAGTGATCTATGGAGTACCTGATGCCCAGGGTACCTACTGTTTACCTCGTTTTGTGGAGTTTTCAGCAAAAAATTTATTAAAAAGTTAGTCAATAATCATTATTTGGGGGGTTTTGGGGTCCCTAACGACGAATATTACATCGGAAGTGATCTCCGGAATATCTGGTGCCCAGGGTACCTCGTCTTCTAGAGTTTTCGGCAAATTCATTAAAAAATTAGTCAAAAATCATTACTCGGGAGTTTTTGGGTCGCCGACGACGACTATGACATCGGAAGTGATCTACGGAATACCTGGTACCCAGGGTATCTACCGTTTACCTCGATTTCTGGAGTTTTCATTTAAAAATTAGTCAAAATTCATTACTCGGGGAGTTTTTGGGATATCTGATGACGAATATGACATCGAAAGTGATCGTCGGAGTGCCTGATGCCCAGGGTAGCTACTGTTTACCTCATATTCCAGAGTTTTCGGTAAATAAAATTAATCAAAAAGCATTAGTCACGAGATAAACAGTAGGTACCCTGGGCACCAGGTACTCCGGAGATCACTTCCGATGTCATATTTGTCGTCAGCGACCCCAAAAACCCCCTGAGTAATGATCTTTGACTAATTTTTTAATGAATTTGCCGAAAACTCTGGAATATGAGGTAAACAGTAGGTACTCTGGGCATCAGGCACTCCGGCGATCACTTCCGATGTCATATTCGTCGTCAGCGATCCCAAAACCCCCCGAGTAATGATTTTTGACTAATGTTTTAATAAAATTTTGCCGAAAACTCCACAAGACGAGGTAAACAGTAGGTACCCCTGGCACCAGGTACTCCGTAGATCACTTCGGATAATAAATCCCAGAATGATCTACAGAATCCAATACCAGAGCCAGCACTTCTAAAGCAGCTTTAACCAGTCCTAAAAAGGAAGATAACGAATTTTATTTAGATATTACTTACCTATTTAAGAAAGCTGATAATGATAACTTACAATCTTGGAAGTATGAAATTAAAAAATTCCTAAATGGGCCTAGGTTAGAAGATTCTGAGAATATACTTGATTGGTGGAGAAGACACGAAAATGTCTTTATACGAATAAATACGTTTTAGAGTTTTCATTATTAGGTACTTAAGATATTTCAAGATTTGTTGTTTTCTTGACAGGAAATCTTGGCATTGACATAAAATTTCTTGTCTTGTCTTGAAATCTAAAATTATTTATTGTCTTGATCTTTTCTTGATCTAGATCTAGATCTCTTGATCTATTTATTGTCTTGAAATCAACCGGAAATCTGCAACCGGAAATCCGAGGTTAAATTTCTTGGACAGCTTGGCTATTAGTGCACCCTATGTAACCCGGCCCAGATAACAACATAAACTTGTTTCAAACTTGCAACAAGTTTGATACATCAAACATGAAAGCTTGCTGCAGATTTGCCATGTCAACTTTGCAAACTTGCAGCAAGGTTAAATCAAACTTGCTAGTTGGTGTGTGACAAACTTGCATGAAGTTTGTTTTTTCAAACTTGATACAAACTTGATATAACAAACTTTCTGAAGGTTTGTTTTTGTTTTGTTGCATAAAGTTTGTTTTTTTCAAACTTGATACAAACTTGCTTAAGGTTTGTTTTGAGATACTAGCCACAATTTTAATAAAACAATGTGAATAAAAAATACAATACCATTTTATATAACTATTTATTAATCACTCGACTAAAATACAACCTATTGTATAAAATTATTCATTGGAACTTACAATAAACACCCTAGCTTCAGATTCCGATGCTTGATTTTGTCTATCAGCTCTGAAACAAATAGAAATTGTTAAAAACTCTTGCTGTGCGAACAGAATTAATCTATGTTATTAAAAGAGGTAAAACGATGTTAAAGTAACAATTTTACAATAAAACCTAAAATTTATTTATTATATCTATTTTATAATATATAATTTATTTTAAATAGTATGTGAGTACAGTTAGAAGCTACAAAAAAACATAAAAAGACTTACCTCTACCTCAATGCCACCAGAGTTGACCAGAGCAAAATGAGTAGGTACTAATCTGTAATGCAGTAATCATGCAGTTTGGTCTATTAACAATGAAGAAAATAGACTTCAGCTTAGTAATAATAATTAAGGTAATAGTCTCGGAGAATTGTACGGAAAATTTAAGTTGTAAAAAACTTGAAGAAAAATATCAACATAACCACAACAACAAACTATCAGCGCGTGGTGTAGCCGCGTACGCTAGCAGATTATTTTTCCCGTGTTGCCAGCCATTAAGTAAGCTTTTTCCCTCAACTTACCTTAAAAATTCTCACTCTTATGAACAAATTCGCTCCTATTTACAAAATCTGCGAAAATATGTTGAATTATTTTCAAATATTTTGATTTTTTTTAAATATTGGGCAATTTGGACTGGAGCAAAAATTCCCTTTTGAGATAACTTTTTCAATTGTATGTTGAAAATTCTCGCAAACACAGAAATTTCCCTCCGGGTGGCAACACTTTCGTTGTCGTGGGGGGGGACATCAGTCGGGGCGCCGAACGAAAAACGAATCGAAGCGGGCTGTGCAAAGCTAAGCTTGAAGCAAAGTTGCTACAAACTTGAATAATCATCTTTGTCATAACAATATAGCAGCAAACTTGTCACAAACTTGCCTCGTCATATTTGACGCAGCAATGAAAAATCAAAGAAGAATCAAACTTGCCACAAGTTTACATGCTATCTGGGCCACAGCTTAATCTTATGTTTGTGCATAACAGTGTTGCCATACTGTTTTCTTTATTTCTTTCATAATTTCAATCAATGTTAAATGTACCTGCAAGAATAATAGAATAATTTTATAAGAACGTTTACTTCTCCGTCATTACACCAGGTAGAATGACAAAGGATATGTCAAATGAAAGCTTATAATCCAAGTATTGTATTAAAGGTGAGAAATTTGACATAGGCGTCTGTCCGCCTGTCCGTCCGACCGCGAATATAACTCCTTCGTAATTATACCTGTCCTGTCAGAAAGACAAATGAGGTGTCAAATGAAAGCATATAATCCAAGGATGGTACTAGAGGTTATAAATTTGACATAGGCTGTCTGTCCGTCTGTCCGTCCGACCACGAATATAACTCCTCCGTCACTATACCAGGTATAATGACAAATGGGGTGTCAAATGAAAGCTTATAATCCAAGGATGGTACTAAAGGTGAGAAATTTGACTTAGGCTGACTGTCCGTCTGTCTGTTCAACCGCGAATATATAGACCAAGAGGCAGCGCTGAAAAATCTATTTGAATTTATTAAAGCTAGATTTTTCACAGTTGATTACTGTGAGTGTGTAGAGAAACATACTGCGGTCGGTCAAGCAAAACGTAGAACAGGGGTTACTGAGAAGGTATCAAAGTTGCTTTCCTACGAAGGTAATTATTTCCATTTACTAAGGCTGAAAATCGGACAACACTTTCTAAATTAAATATAAATAAAAGTTAATATAGTCGGTCAGCTGTATGACGGGACAGAGCCGGTCGGTCGGCCCCAATAGTCGATTCAGAAAATGAAGCATTTTAGTTCGCAATTTTTTCGTCCAGCATGGATTTACTTGAAATTTTCACAGAAGGTAGGAAATAGTCCAAGGATCATTTTCAATATCATGCCACTATCATACGCTAAAACCTTGGGGGTGGTTGCCACCCCATCTCGGGGGTGGTAATTTTTTATTACATTTTAACCATGCAATTCGATGTAAAAAGTGGTTCTAAGAAAAAAATGTTTTCTACATTTTCTTCGTAAAACTAATATTTTTCGAGTTATTCGCGCTTGAAAATAACAGTTTTTCGACGAAAAAATCGACTTTTTTAGAGGGTTTTTTGAGAATATCTCGAAAAATATGCATTTAATCAAAAAAACTGTAGATATCAAAATTGTATCTTTTAGTAATATAAACCAAATTCTTTTCCAATAGTATCTTGAAGACCAACACAAACCGAGATACGGCATGTTAAAAGTTAGCTTTTTCGTCCAATGCATAATTTGAAATATTCAAAGCCAAATAATGGGAAAAATTTGCATTTTTTGAGGAAAACTTAAAATATTTTTTCAAGTATACAATTAGATCTTTCAAAAAAAGGTAATAAAAAGTTTCTAGCATGAAAATTCAGCGACTTATAATAAAATAAAATGTCGGGACCTGCTTTTCTTTACGAAAAAATCAGTGAAAACAACCCCCTAACTACCTTCCTAATTCAAAATTAGTCTTCACCTTTCTGTAGTTTCCTTTATATTTATATTATCAATACACTCAAGGAGTTTGACCTATTTAAAATGCCTAATTATGGAAAAATATTATATCTCATTGTGTACTGATTTCTAGCCTTAGTAAATGAATTTAATTACCTTCGTAGGAAAACAACTTTGATACCCTCTCAGTAATGAGACCCCTCAAAAACGATTTTGTAGGATTTTTAAAGAGCTATAAGACTCTGTAAATTAAATTCCGTAAGACGCCTTAGTTTTTAATTGGGGCGGGTTGAAAGGGCTCGAATAAGGGGGTGTTTGTTGGTAATAGAGGTTTTAAACAGCTATATCTAGCTATTTACTGTAATGAAAATCTATATACAGGGTAATTTTAGTCATTAAAAAGCTAAAATTTCGTAGTTTATAATTTTTTTCATATCTTCAGTATTTTCGAAGATATTTTGAAGTAAAAGGTGAAAAATACTAAATTGCAAAAAATAAATTTTCCTTTTAACTTCAATTTTTCCAAAATTAGTCATTATAAATAGGTCAAACTCCTTAAGTGTATTTATAATATAAATATAAAAGGAACTACAGAAAGGTGAAGACCAATTTTGAATTAGGAAGGTAGTAAAAACTAAGGCGTCTTACGGAATTTAATTTACAGAGTCTTATAGCTCTTTAAAAATCCTACAAAATCGTTTTTGAGGGGTCTCATTACTGAGAGGGTATCAAAGTTGTTTTCCTACGAAGGTAATTAAATTCATTTACTAAGGCTAGAAATCAGTACACAATGAGATATAATATTTTTCCATAATTAGGCATTTTAAATAGGTCAAACTCCTTGAGTGTATTGATAATATAAATATAAAGGAAACTACAGAAAGGTGAAGACTAATTTTGAATTAGGAAGGTAGTTAGGGGGTTGTTTTCACTGATTTTTTCGTAGAGAAAAGCAGGTACCGACATTTTTTTGTAAGTCCTTTAATTTTCATGCTAGAAACGTTTTATTATTTTTTTGAAAGGTGTCATTGTATACTTGAAAAAAAATTATTTAAGTTTTCCTCGAAAAATGCAATTTTTTCCCATTATTTGGCTTTGAATATTTCAAATTGTGCATTTGACGAAAAAAGCTAACCTTTAACATGCCGTATGTCGGTTTGTATTGGTCTTAAAGATATTATAGGAAAAGAATTTGGTTTGTGTTACTAAAAGATACCATTTTGATATCTACAGTTTTTTTGATTAAATGGATATTTTTCGAGGTATTCTCAAAAAACCCTCTAAAAAAGTCGATTTTTTCGTCGAAAAACTGTTATTTTCAAGCGCGAATAACTCGAAAAATATTAGTTTTACGAAGAAAATGTAAAAAATATTTTTTTTTAGAATCACTTTTTACATCGAATTGCATCGTTAAAATGTAATAAAAAATTCCCACCCCCGAAATGGGGTGGCAACCACCCCCAAGGTTTTAGCGTATGATAGCGGCATGATATAGAAAATGATCCTTGGACTATTTCCTACCTTCTGTGAAAATTTCAATTAAATCCATGCTGGAAGAAAAAATTACGAGCCAAAATGCTTCATTTCCTCAATCGACTATTGGGGCCGACCGACCGGTTCTGTCCCGCCATACAGCTGACCGACTATAATAACTTTTATTTATATTTAATTTAGAATGTGTGTACCAATTTTCAGCCTTAGTAAATGGAAATAATTACCTTCGTAGGAAAGCAACTTTGATACCCTCTCAGTAACCCCTGTTCTACGTTTCGCTTGACCGACCGCAGTATGTTTCTTTACACACTCACAATAATCAACTGTGAAAAATCTAGCTTTAGTAAATTCAAATAGTTTTTTCAGCGCTGCCTCTCCGTCTAATAACTCCTTCGTCATTATACCAGGCAGAAAGACAAATGAGGTGCTAAATGAAAGCTTATAATCCAAGGATGGTACTGTAGGTGATAAATTTGACCTAGGCTGTCTGTCCGTCCAACCGCGAATATAACTCCTCCGTCATTATACCAGGTAGAATCACAAGTGAGGTGTCAAATGGAAGCTTATAATCCAAGGGTGGTACAAAAGGTGGAAATTTGACCTAGGACTGCCGGTTTTAGAAATGCAACCAGAAGTACTGTTTTAAAGTCACTGCAATAGTACAATACTCGAATATGTTATTCGACGCGCCTTCACAAGACGAGAATAAATATATACTTTCGGTTTAATGACTGTCTGTCCGACTGTCTGTCCGTCCGCGAATACAACTTCCTACCTGCTATAGTGACAGAGGAGTTATATTCTCAGTCGGACGGACAGGCGGACAGACAGGCTATGT
The DNA here is from genome assembly GCF_917563875.1 of Diabrotica virgifera virgifera. NCBI lineage: Eukaryota > Metazoa > Arthropoda > Insecta > Coleoptera > Chrysomelidae > Diabrotica > Diabrotica virgifera. Next base: position 205,961,844 of record NC_065444.1, read on the forward strand.
CAAACTTCTCACCTTTAGTACCATCCTTGGATTATAAGCTTTTATTTGACACCTCACTTGTCACTCTACCTGGTATAATGACGAAGGAGTTGAGTTTAGAAACAGACGGACGGGCGTGGATAATTTAACATTTTTTCAAAATTGGTGAAAACAACAACATAATAAACTTTACTTAATTGGTGTTTCAAAACTACTTTTTTTACACATTACACAATATTACAAGGTATCTAGCAAGTTAAACTTCACAATGATTTTAAAATAATCAAGTAACATCCTATCTATACATAGCATATATTAGAACATACCTAAAATACACAAATGATACATTTCACACACAAATATAATATCAGAAAAAATTGTAATGTGATAGTATGAAAAAATAGAGGATAGGGCAACGGTGTTACATGTCATGTTCGGATCCAATGCCAAAATCTACACAGACATATTAGGGTGCACTAATACCCAGGCTGTCCAATTTCATACGTCTAATACCATCCTTAAATTATAAGCTCTCACTCAACGCCTCATTTGGCATTCTGTCATATCTATCGATTTGGAGGAGTTACGAGTATATTCTCGGCCAGACAGACAGGCAGACATGAAACCGGAAGAATTTGTTTTCGTCTTGCTAAGGCGCATGGAATAATATATCGCTTGTATGATTTCGGCGACTTGAAAACTGTAGTTCCGGTTGCAACTCTAAAACCAGAAGTCCAAGGTCAAATTTGTCACCTCTAATACCTTCTTTGGGTTATAAGTTCGCTTTCGAAACCTCATTTATCATTACATATATCGGTTTTAATATCGGAGTCAAATAATATATCGTTTGTATTAGGTTTGTTCTAGCAAACAGTCAAACTAGTCAGAAACCGTCAGCAAACAGTTGGTCAGTGAGAGAATATAATACAGTCACCAGTGCTATCCGCTCTACTCGCGCTGGTCCACTATTCGCTGATGGTTTCAAACCGTTTGAAACTGATGCTAGAACAAACCTATTATTTCGGCGGCTTTAAAATTACTTCCGGTTGCAACTAGGAACTGTAAGTGCGAGGTCAAATTTCTCACCTTTATTAGCATCTTGGGGTTATAAACTTTTATTGACGGAGATTTTCAAAATGGGTGAAAACAAAATTTTTATTTATTCAAGATTTATCTTCAAAACTGTATTTAAAAAATATTTGATTGTCTAAAAACAATATTTTCAAGCTGATTTCAAGAATACACTCTAATGCAATGTTTTGTTATCAAATTACATTATCACATTACTACAACGAACCTGAAAATACGAAGATTTTGTTTGTTTACTACATCGTTGCGGATAGTGCCTTTTGAAATAAACATTTCGTAGAAGTGATAACACCATAAGTAACCTTGAGTGACGAAAAAGTGATTACGTATTGTGTAGGATTCCCCATTACACATTACATGCATCTTTAATCTCCAGACCTATAGGTAGTGATAATATCCGAGTTCAATATTCCACAATGATTATTGTCTCTCTGAAATTTTTTATTACGTTTTTTGTGAATAAATCAATAAATAAATTACGTGCAATCTTTATTTTTCTATACAATATCTTCCAGAAAGCTCATTTACTGCGAAGCAAAGAAAATTACTGGCATAATGGTTTTAATATAACTGTACTAAGGATAAAATAGGTAGACACAGATAACACATAGTTCTAATTAACTACGTGGATATCGGCATATAATATTTTATTAATTGTTTTAAAAGTAGTTACTATTCAGTTTTTAGAGTTGTAAATAAATATACGAGTATTGGATATTGGGTATAAGAGCTTTAAAAGAAGAAGCAAAATTGAAAGCTATAATTCAAACTTTGTATGCTACTACAAACAAAACAGTTGTGAAGCAAAAAGAAAATAGCCAGAAGGAATGATTGCTTCCTTCTGGAGCGTAACATGGTGTCCTTTATAAAGCTAACTACTAACTACAAAAATTTCTTTCTGGAAGGCAAAAAGGTCAAAAAATATAGTAATTTACGAATGCCATGAATTCTCTTTTTTTATACGATTAAATTGGTCACCACAGTGAGTAAGGTTACGGACAGATATGAATCGATATTGTCAATATAATTTGTTTATGTATTTTTGGGTTTCTTTAATAAACATAATATTTTTGTAAATTTAATTCAGACAATGATCTTCAACAAAATAAAAAAAAAACTTATTAAATCTTACTTCCGTACAGTCACCCAATAGTGTCCGAAATGTTATCAATCGTTACTCTCCAGAGTTTAGAGTAACACTGTTATGAACCACCAACCTGTCGAGTTCTTTTGATATTCTTCGTATATTCTTCTGATATTTAAACACTAATCTAGAGTCCATCTTAACACTTTTCATAGCTCCCATACGTACTTGACTATCTGTGCACATATTGATTTGCTTCAGTTCTCTGCCTGATAGATATACAGATGTCTAGTAAATACAAATCTTTGAAAGTCAAAGTTTTCAACCTAATAGAAATATTAAAAATACATATTGAAAAATATTCCTAAAAGATATTTAATTGAAAACTTATTGGATTATTTTCCTGGTAATACCTCCATGGCTTCTAAAAATTGCACGCCAGATGGATGCTGAAGCGAAGAAGACAAGAGGGAATTCAAAAACTTACAATTCACGACCCCTTATGTTCAGCTGGTAAATTCCAACGGAAAATGGACCTAGTTACTCCAAGGAGTAAAACTGAGATAAAATAAAGTAAAAATGTATACCACTTTTATTCAGTTGCAATGCGAAGGCAAAACTTCAGGAAAATAGGAAATAATTTCAGAACAATATTTAGTCAGAATTATAAAAACAATAATTCTGAATTTTTCCTAGACGAATGGACGGAATGTGACTGCATATTGTAGACTAGTCGTTTTCTTTATTCGTCGTCTCCTGGCCTTACAAATTGTAAAAGGCAGAGATTAAGGATGTTACCATAAAATATGGTTCAAAGAGAACTTTGAGATTTATTGTTTAGATCTGCACCGAGAGAAAAAATTCTTGACATAAGGAAACTTTATTTAGGAAACAATAAAAGGATGGAGAGCCAAATCCAACTTCCTCAATTTTTCCTTCTTTTGTTAATAGAACTTTGTATATCAGCAATTCACTAAAACAAAATCGTTATGTAGAGAGGGTAAACTTATTTTAATATTTTTTTTATAAAGATATAGATATTTATTTTGACAAATTTAGAAAATACAAAAAAAAACAAATACACATAAGAACTATTAATTAATACTAATAATAATCAGTCATATTTAGTTCAAACATGGCATTATTTTTAACCTACACATCTTTGTTTATTTTTTTCTTTTTGTTAACGAAATATTAATTATTTATCTGTATAACATTAAGTCACACAATAAACATTGTTTAGCTAAAACAAGAGGGAAAATACAACCATTGTAACACATTGAAGCAGACATAATATGAAATTTTCATTATTTTTATAATCTAAAAGAGACAGCATACCTAATCGTTAAGAAATTTTATTACGGGAAAGTATATTAGTTTACATCTTAAGTCATTTAATACATATTAACTAACTCACAGTTTTCGGCAATAAAATTTCATAACCATTAAAATATTTCTTTTAGGCTAACTGATTTCTATATCACAAATAAATGAACAGAAAACATCCTCAGCGTTGCACCCGCCATGTTTGATGTAGCGTTGTATTGTATATTTTTATAGAAGACGATACATTCAAGAAACCTATTATAGTTGATACATAAGTATACACTTTTTTAAAAAGGTACTTACATGTACATGTATAAAGTTCTACCAGTTCTGGAAGGCCCCGCAGTTGGTTAATTGCTCCTTTCTTAATATTTTTCTGAAGCTATATATTATATCATTCGGTTCCAGCTTTAAATTGTGGCTTATTCCCAGTTAGAATAATAAGCTTCTTTCTTTTAGAGTTGTCCACCATTATACCTAAAAGCATATATGTAGATACTACTATGTTTCTTTTATAACCATTCGGATACGCAACAATATTATTATTACATCTTAAATTACTCAATTTACTTTTTTTTAATCTATATATGTACGTACCTTCAAAATATCCGTTAATTTTTAAAGAACACCAACAAATCCAAAATCCATCTATATGAGCATGAACTAATATCACGCCATCTTGACAAACACTGACGATTAAATCATAAATAGTTAATGTTGTTCTGAAGCTATTTTCTTGTGGCATTTTTATAATCAAGTATATTCAAATGGGAAATAAGCCACAATTTTACCTAAAAATGATTTTATTAACGTTTCGACGCCCAAGTCGGGTGTCGTTGTCAAAATACAAAATAATACTAAATAAACAAAAATGGTGTTGCTTAGTAAAAAATTATTCTAATAATTTATTTAATCTGACTCATTTATATCGGCAATTCAGACACGTATTATACATTTTAAAGTAGACGACTTTAAAATGATATTGCCAATATTGATGAGTTGCGTTCCTGGGACGACTTTACCAAAAGATAGTTCATTCGATTACATGAAATCAATCCCAACTCAAGAATATCCGCCACAAAAAATCATAGCATGTGACCTGTCATTAAAAAGACAACCAAATGCAACGGTGGCAGTGAAATTCTCGCGTTAGAGATTCCATAGTAAATCACGAGGGAAAACCAGGAAAAACCTCGTGATACTATCCCGACATCGTAAGTATTTGGGTTTACATTTAGTTTACTCTCAAAAAACTAATACCAAATTCTGACTTGATATTTTAAATTTTAAATAATACTAAAATACTAAATATGTACTAACTCGATATGTCACTGATTTACTAATTGTGGTATTTTCTTTCTATTGACTTCTTCCTTTAATATGGGTAACCACATCCTACTGCATTCTACCGAGGAATTTGCGACACAATTGGTTTCATTTAGCATAATTAGAGCCGCTTCTTTGATTTTTCTCTTTTTACTATCTGCTTCTTTCAGGACTATACTTGAATCTCTCCTCTGAACTCTATGTTCATTATCCCATGCGTGTTAACATATTTGAGATCTATCAAATTCTCTATTTTTTATATAGGACTGATGTTCATTTACTCTAACGTCTAATGGTCTTGACGTTTCACCTATATAAAATTGTTCGCATTCACAAGGTATTTTATAAATACAATTCTTTGTTCTTTCTTGTTCACTGTTAGGTTTAGTTTTAGATAGAATGGATCTCAATGTGTTTGTTGTTTTGAATGTTGTTGATATGTTGAATTTATTTCCTATTGTTTTAAGTTTCTCGGATAGTCCTTTTATATATGGTATTGATATTTTCCTCGTATTATTTCTTATGAATGTTGTAGGATCCCGTTCTAAGTTGTTCTGTTCCATTCGATCCAATCTTGATAATTCCTTATTTATAAACGATATGGGATAATCATTTTTTAATAAAACAGATGTTAACAATTGTTTTTCTTCTAAAAATGAATTTTCGTTAGAACAAGTAATTTTGGCTCTATCATATAAGGATTTAATGATTCCCTTTTTAACGTTGATGTTATGATTTGATTTGTAATTGAGATATCTGTTGGTGTGTGTTGGTTTTCTATACACTTGTCTCATATCCAGTATCCTTCTTTGAGACCAAAACATCGAGGAAAGGTAGGGTGTTATTGTATTCCTTTTCCATTGTAAACTTTATTGTCTCTTCTTGATCGTTTATAATATTCACGAACGTATCCAACAATTCCGATCTATGAGGCCATATGGAAAATACATCATCTACATATCTCCACCATACTGTGGGTTTTAAATTTTGTTTAGAAATGATATTAGTTTAGAAATCCTCCATAAATATATTAGCCAATAATGGAGATAAAGAAGAGCCCATTGCGAGACCAAAATTTTGTTTATAGAATTCATTATTTAGTTGAAAATAGGTATTATTAGTACATAATGTCAATAACTCCATTATAGCTGATACATTTAGTCTTGTCCTAGTTGTTAATGTATTATCATTTTCTAATTTCGTTTTGATTATGTTTAAAGTTTTATCTAATGGCACATTTGTAAATAAACTGTTTATGTCAAAACTTACTAAAATATTATTTGGATTAAATTCAATATTTGATAATTTGTTTAAAAAATGTTGTGTATTTTTTGTTGTGTATAAATGTGTCATTATTATTTGCAAATGGTTTTATAATATTTAATAAAAATTTTGATAGTTCACTACAAGGATAATTGATGGTACTACAAATAGGTCTAAGTGGAATATTTGCTTTGTGAATTTTCGGTACTCCATAAAAATGTGGTGTCTTACTGTAATGAGGTGTCATTAATTTTCTTTGATAGTACGTTAGGTCATTTTTAAATTTGAATAAAGTTCTATAGATTTTGTTTTCCAGTGTCTTCGTTGGATCCTTCGTTAATTTGGTATAAGGTCCATTTGTAATTAGATCTGTAATTTTGTCCTCATATTGTACTTTATCCATTATTACAGTTGCATTTCGTTTATCCGCTGGTAGGATAAATAATAGTTAAATCCATAAATAGTTAATCTGCGCAATTCTTTTGTGGAAGAAAATCTCTTTGCAAGTAACATTTCGGCATTAATGATAAAGTTTTTATTTTATAACCACAGTTAGTACAGAGGGTATTTCTGAAGAATTATTTCTTGCGGCTTAAAATGTCTATTTGATTGCAAGAAAATGTCTTGTTCACAAATATAAATATGGATTAACTTAATATTATATTTCTTATACTGCAAAATATTTGTAGTTTTTAATTTAAGAAACAAAAACTTTAGGATAAGAAAATTAAATGTAACCAATAATGCATTTCTTGGTATTGAAGAAATTCTCTGTAAGAAATTATTGAGTTATGTTTAAAAAAACTCGTTTCTTTATATTTGAACCGGTATGTTTAAGTTAATATGATATGTTAACTTTTAAGAAAGATGGCTGAAAGAAATCAGTGTTTTAGGAGAAAAGAAATAATTGTTCTCTCGGTGTGGGACTTCTCATTTCTCTGCAATAGATGTCGCTACTGCTACAGCCTCCGATACACAAAATTATTATTTTTATAATTCTGCATAAATTGGCAGCTTGGTTTTGTTTCGAATCACGTGTCCACGTAGCCCCACTGAAGAAGTCTAGAGACTGAAACGGGCGTATGGGGATTGGGGATCATCTCTGAACCGAAATTAAACCTAAGCTGTTTTTAATTTAACAATAAAAAGAAGGAATTCCTATTACTGATCGGAACCAAACATTTATCAGTACATTTTATTGACTTAAAATATTTTTAGAACACGCACTAACAACTTGGAAGACAAAGTGTAGGGGTATGGGAATACCGATAAGGGACGATTATCTCTACACATTGTGTTTCGCAGACGATCAGGTGGTGATGGCTCAAGATGAAGAGGATATCAGTTACATGGTAAGAAAACTAAAAGAGGAATACAAAAAGGTGGGCGTGGAAATAAATATGAAGAAAACGGAATACTTAGTAATATCGGAAGAAGACGTAAAAAAACTTGGAAGTAGAAGAACAAATTGAAAAAAAAGGAACGAAGAATTTTAAATATTTGGGCTTTATAATATCGAAAAACGGAACAACAGAAGCAGAAATAAAAAGTAGATTGGGACAAACAAGATCTTGCATCAGACAACTCCATAATGTAATCTGGAATAAGAACATTAAGGGAAAAACAAAAAGAATGATATACCAAACAATAGTAAGAAGCATCATGACATATGCCGCAGAAATTTGGGTCATAAACAAAAAAACCCAAAAAAGCATTCTAGCAACCGAAATGGAATACTGGAGAAGATGCTGTGGTCTCACCAGAAGAGACAGAAAAACAAATGAGGAGATAAGGAGAAGAATGCAAGTGGAAAAAGATGCCCTGCAATATATAGACGAGAGAAGACTGAAATGGTACGGCCACGTACGCAGAGCAGAAAACACTTGGATAAACAAGGTTGCAGAATGGAGCCCAAGAGGAACGAGAAGAAGAGGACGACCGAGAAGATCTTGAAAAAATGAAGTCGACGAAGCCATGACTAAGAAAGGATTGGAAGACGGAGACTGGGAAGAACGAGAAAAATGGAAGTCCTGGCTGACGGAAGGGAAACGGCATTAGCTGTAGACAACCCTATATATATATATATATATATATATATATATATATATATATATATATATATATATATATATATATATATATATATATTTATTGACTTTCAGTACACTAAATCACTTGTCTACTCCACTAACTTTATTAGCTCCTAGATTCTTTTTGGTGCATTGTTATACTGGATGTGGCTATTTTATTAGCATACAATATTTGATTAAACAAGTAAGGAAAAATTACAACACAAAACGGATAACATCTAAAGGTCAAAAATATCCGAATACAATTAACAAAATAAGCGCTGCTTAGGGATAACAACAAACCGTAGTATAATATTGCAAATCATGATTTAACGTTTTTCTTAAACATTACAAAGATTATCTCAGCTGGAAACAAGATACAACTTTTTTATTTTTTTTATGGAAATTTAAACAAACAATTTAATATTATTGGTATTAGGCAACAAAAGTTTATAATAAATCGGCTTTCGTACGCAAATCATTCGAGTATTATCTTATTATTTGTTTTGTAAAGTATATCATTTACTATGTTTAAAAAACAAAGAACTTTAAATAACATAAACACTAATTTTCGGTTTTAAACAATGAGAGATAGAAATAATGTCAACACGTGAAAATAAATACGTGATGGACTACCCCAGCTAATTGAAATTATATTCGAGAATATTACCTCAATCATCCAAGATAGCCATCGCTACACCCTCAACTGAGCTCAGCCACTCAGTTGCGTGTTCGTCTTGTCCTAATCTTAGAAATGAACTATGAAAGAGTTTGGAATGAAAGCAAACAAAACAATATTTTTAACTAATCATGTTTATTGTTCAATAAAGATATAATAAAAATATGACTTGTAAAATTGCATTAACAAATACATTCAAATTCTTGTCAAAAACTAACAATTCTTGATTATACTTATGGATTTTGGTATCTGATGGTAACTTCTTGATGTTGAATGGTACTGCTGCTGGTTCTGCAACGGGCTCTGGGGTTGTAGGTGTTGTATTCCACCAGGCCTACGGATGTTGGTCGTTGCAGTCTTGGTGATGTGGGTGCAGCATGGATGACATGTCCCCGTTGTTCTATCGCCGGCGATTTGAGGGTTGTTGAAACTCCCGGAGGGAGAACGGCGATCTTATCTCAAAAACTAGAACAGTAAAACACATATCAACAATCAAGAAGATAAACCAACGTGTGCCGTCTGCCATTCTAATCGTCAGAAAGGGTAGAAGATGACAATAATAAATTAAATGAAATTTAGATGAGGAGAATAGTTAAAATTTGATTACCAAACGTGCATATATGTAAATTAAAAAGATGTATACACCGTTCTTAGGCGTCAACGCCCTTCGGTAGGGATCTATGGAGGAGTATCACCAAGCCGCAAGCCCTTATCCCTTGCCGTACCGCTCCTCCATAGGCCGATCCCATAGTCGGTCTTGACGGTCCAGTTGGCTGGGGTTCAGTCTATCGACAAGTTTAGTGGATGTGCGATTTGCGGTCGCTGGTTCGAGCCTCAGCTAGGTCATGAAATTTATAAAAGGCCAACGCCGTAGTATAAAACTCAATAGAGTCTACGGCTTGGTCTGGATAAACTGGCGTCGGATCGGCCTATGGAGGAGCGGTACGAAATTAAAAAGATAATATATTTAAAACTAAAATATCGGAATCCATGCTTCTGACATTGGGGGTTAGATATAAAAAATTTTAGAAAAAGACGTTAGATTTAGATATGTAATTACAAAAAAAATTAGAACACAACTCACCCCAAGAGAAAATTAAGTCTGGAAATAGATAAGGCCTTATGGGCTCATCTCTTTAAATAGATAATTTTTCCCTGTCCCTTCCATTTTCATTTTGTGTCAGCGGGTAGGGATGAAGTGTCACTTTCATGACAGTGCGACGTTTGAAATGATAACCAAGTACTATGAAGTAGCAGGCATGTTCCGTATTGAAATACAGATATTTACAGAGCAAGAATATATGGGGTACATTCAGTATGTTCAGTTGATGATTTAGATTTTAGATGAAAAGAGATATTATAGTAAATAGAAGATAATAAAAGAGGATAATAAAAGAGGATGATAAAAGATAATAATAAGAGAGGGCGCCAACGAGTCTTTAACGAAGAAAACAGGTAAAACAAATAGAAGAAAGTTATTGTTAATGAAATATTAAAGAAAATAAAATAAAATAATTATTTAAAAATAAAATATCAAAGATGTGACGTTCGTAACGTTACACACAATGGGGAAACAAATGATTTTATTTAATACGTTATATCCAAAAGAATTTATATCCATGATTCTTCGTAATTTGTCGTAATGGAAAATTAGTATCTCGACTTTTGTATCCATATTATATAATTTCCCTAATGTATCCATATTTAATTGTATTTTTGGTTTTTCGTTCCACTCCTTTGTCTAAGAATACTCATTTGCGCCACACACATGGGATGTTTCTCCTCGGTCTTTTAGCAGAGGTGGAGAATTTTCTTTACAGTTTTATTAGAATCTTTTAATCCATGGAATTACATTGAAATGATTTAAAACTGTCGAAAATCCTAATAGTCTTAAATCTACTCGAAAACAAATATTTTAGAACGAATTATCAAAAGTAAAAAACTGATTTCGGATTACCAATTTGAAGTCTAGAAAACATATTTTTAACAAATGAAAGTAACCAATACTTAAGACACCGACATTCATTCTTCCAACATCATGGTATAGGCTATTATTGTTATCAGTGCTACAAAGGCAATAAAGTCTACAATGATGACATAATATGTCATAATATGACATTTTTAAATCTTCAAATTTATTTAGGGACACAAAGTTCCAAGTACAGCGGTTACAGTGGCCTAAGGTTCCAAGTACAAGTGTATCATTTTAAAAAAACTACGAAATTTGTATTTTATTCTACAACGACGGCATTCATTTAAGAATCACAGTACTATTACCAAATCCTTAAACAATAGTAAGTATATAACAAATCTGGAAAAGTATAATTTTGTCTGAACCATTTTATTTGACAGCAAATTTAAAATTTGTTTTCTGAAAAATTTTGTAAATGTCCCTTGGCACCCTATGGTTTTCAGCCCTTGAGTATCAATCTTAACGCTTCGTGAGGACCTGAGAATCCTGTTCATACAGGACTATTGAAATTAAGTTCATTTGACGTTTGGATTTCCACTTCTAAAATCGTTATCAAAATGGAAAAACTTATTATCTTTTTATTTTTAACTTGTGTGTAAACAATTAGAATAATTTTTAAACTACAGGGTGTAACAAAAATACAGGTCATAAATTTATTCACATATTTTGGGACCAAAAATAGTTCGACTGAACCTAACTTACCTTAGTACAAATGTGCACATAAAAAAAAGTTACAGCCCTTTGAAATTACAAAATGAAAATCGATTTTTCCCAATATATCGAAAACTAATATAGCTTTTTTATTGAAAAGGGACATGTGACATTATAGTCCATTCTTTCACGGTTTTTGCTCTAAATTTTAAAGAACCGCTTGGATTGACATGAAACTTGGCATACGTACAGCTTACATGTCAAAGAAAAAAGTGATATTGTGCCGATGTGTGCTTTTGCCCTGGGGGTGAGGTTCACCCCCTCTTGGGGGTGAAAAAATATATGTCCAAACTAAGTCCGGAAATGGGTAAACTGACTAATTTTAAGTAACTTTTGTTTCATAGAGCTTTTTCGCCAAGTCAACACTTTTCGAGTTATTTGAAAACGAATATGTTCATTTTTCAACAAAATAACCACATTTTTAGACGGTTTTTCGCAAATAACTCAAAAAGTAAGTATTTTGTCGAAAAAAACATTCTTAGCAAAAATATAGCCTATAAGAAACTAAAAACAATGGTGTACGCGTTAGGTCTCTGGATCTCGTAGAACCAGAGTTATAGCCAATGAAAAATAGATTCATATTCACCAAATTTCAAATAGAATATTTCGACGTGAAATATCCAAAAAATTAAGCACTTTTTGGGGAAAATCTATAACTTTTTTAAAGTGTTTAAAAAATCTTTATTTTTGTTTTTACAAAAAGTTTCTAGCATTAAATTTAAGCAAGTTACGCTCAAAATGAAGTTGGTCCCTTTTGTTTTTGCAAAAAAAAAAATCGGGAAGACCACCCCCTAAATAGCAACTTAAATTAAATTAATCGTTACCGCTCCAGAAATGATTTTACTTATGTTGTGTTTATATGATTTGTAAGTTTCATCGATTCAAAGTGCTTATTTTTGAAAAAATTTGGTTTCAAAAATAAAATTTTTAAAAATTTAATATTTTAAAAATATGCTTTTTTTCAAAATAACTTAAAAATTTTTAGAGATACCAAAAATCTCGAAAAACAAAAAAAGTCAGATTTGCTTTTCTGAATATCATGTATTTTTTTATTTTTCTGTTAGACAAAAATTGATTAAGATTTAGTGTTTCTAAATTTGCATACATTCGTGATCAGTGACTCGTTCAACCCCTTTTACCTACAGCCCTTTCAATAATAAGGACTTTGAACCGATGAAACTTACAGATCATATAAACAATATATACACGAGTCAAGAAACTTGTGAAGTCGTAACGATTAAGTTCATTTAAGATACTAATTAGGGGACGATTTTCTCGATTTTTTTACCAAAACCAAAAGGGACTAACTTTATTTTGAGCGTAACTTGTTTAATTTTGACGCTAGAAATTTGTTTTATAAAACAAAAATGAAGCTTTTTTAAACATTATAAGTTGTAATGAGTTTTCCCCGAAATGTGCTTCATTTTTAGTTATTTCACGTTAAAGTATTCCATTTGGAATTTGACGAATATGAACCTATTTTTCATTAGTTATAACTCTGCTTCTACTAGGTGTAAAGACGTGATATACACACCATTTTTTTAAATTTTTTACAGGCTATATTTTTGCTAAGAATGTTTTTCGACAAAATACTTACTATTTGAGTTATTTGCGAGAAACCGTCTAAAAGCGTGGTTATTTTGTTGAAAAAATGAACATATTCACTGCCAAATAACTCGAAAAGTATTGACTTAGTGAAAAACTCTATAGAACAAAAGTTACTTAAAATTAGCCAGTTTATCCATTTCCTGACTTTCTTTGGACGAATATTTTTTCACCCCCAAGAGGGGGTGAAAACCACCCCCAGGGCAAAAGCACATATCGGCACAATATCACTTTTTTTCTTTGACTTGTTAGCTATGTGTATGCTAAATTTCATGTCAATCCAAGCGGTTCTTTAAAATTTAGAGGTTTTGCAATATTTTACCGTTAAAGAACGGACTATTATTATGGCAGTAGTATCTTAAGAAAAAATTATAGTGGAATTTGGAAACGCCCCAAAAATTTTATGGGGGTTTTGTTCCTTTAAACCCCCCCAAACTTTTGCATACGTTCCAATCTAATTATTATTATAGTATCATTAGTTAAACTCAATGTTTTAAAAACTTTTTTGCCTCTCAGTACTTTCTCGAAAAATCAGTTTTTATCGAGATATTTTGAATATTTTTCAAATCCACCACATATTTGTATATGGTTAAGTACGATTATGGACACTTGGTGATAATATGAAAATGTATTTATGATTTACATTTTTAGGTATATTTTGAACCATATTAAAAAAGAAGCCACATCTCGATAAAAGGTGCCTTATCTAAAAAATACAAAGAGGCAAAAAAGTTTTAAAAAGACTGTGTTTTACCAATGGTACCGGAGTAATAGTTTAATTGGAACGTACACAAACATTTGGGGGGTTTAAAGGCACAAAACCCCCATAAATTTTGTATATAAACGTATTAAAAAAGCAGCCGCATCTCGATAAAAACTGCCTTATCAAAAAAATATTAAGAGACAAAAAAGTTTGTAAAATATTTAATTGAACTAATGGTATCACAATAATAAATAAATTGGCACGTACACAAAAGTTTGGGGGGGTTTAAGGGAACAAAACCCCATAAAATTTTTAGGGGGTGCACAAATTTCACTATAATTTTTATTTAAGATTTTCCTGCCATAAAAATGCCACATGCCCATTTTCAATAAAAAATCTTTAATAGTTTTCGATATATTCGGGAAAATCGATTTTCATTTTGTAATTTCAAAGGGCTGTAACTTTTTTTATGTGCATATTTATACTAAGGTAAGTTATGGTTATTCGAACTATTTTTGTCCCAGAATATGTGCTTTAATTTATGAGCTGTATTTTTGTTACCCTGTATTACTCGTAGACAAAATATTTGTTCATATTTAGAAAGCTGACAATTTTGGACGAATTTGAACAAAAAAAGTTACATCTAGGACGAAGTAGCGATAGTATTAAACGTAACATTATCTGCGGGTGTTAAAAATGAGACAAATGAAAATTAGTTGGACCATATGGAGAGGCAACTAAAAATTCAAGCATTTAAATAATAAACATATATATATATATATATATATATATATATATATATATATATATATATATAAACTCCTGGACAAAATTAACGCACCACTCATATTTTTCTCAATAATCTTTATTTATTGATAATTTACTGTACGACAAGTTGACTGTGGACCTTGTTTGACAGTGACAATTGTTATGTAAGCTAATAATAATCTTGTTTTAACAATAATTTGTATTAAACTTCGTTTTAGGCTAATAGTGAGTTTAACTTTTCATAAAAAAAGTGCCGATTAAAGCAAAGTGCTTGTGAGAAACAAGCTTTTTATTGTGATATTTTTCATCACATGCATGTTTTGAAGTTCATTTGCATAAAAATCAAATAAAAAAATGAACCGCCAAAGAAATTTGTCAATGGGGGAGGCAGTGCGAGCATCAACTCTCCTAGATAAAGGATATTCAATGCGATACGTTGCAGGTTTGTTAGGAAGACATCATTCCAGCATCAGTCGCAAGGTGAGGCGATATAATGAAACACGGTCGTACCATCGAAGACCAGGGCAAGGGCGAAAACGTTGGACTAATCAAATTGATGATCGTTTTTTGAAACAACGTGCTCTCAGAGATAGGAGAGTCACCAGCAATTTGCTAAAAAATGAACTAGCAGATGTTCGAAATGTCGCGATATCGTCTCGAACAGTTAGAAGACGTTTACATTAAACGGAATTGAGCAACCGGAAACCGGCCAAAAAACCTATGCTTACCAGAGAACACAGGGTTCAGAGATTGAATTTTGCAAGATTGCATCAAAATTGGACCATCGATGATTGGAAACGAGTTCTTTTCTCCGATGAGACTATAGTAAGCCAAAAAGCTCCAAATGATCATGAGCGTGTCTGGCGAAGGCGAGGAGAAAGGTTTGCCAGCTGCAATATCTCTCCTAAAGTACCTTTGGTGGTGGCTCTAAAATGTTTTGGGGGGAAATTTGTTTTGAAGCTCGTACGGAGTTGGTCCCCATACGTACGAGGTCTATGAATGCCCATTATTACTTAGACAACATTATTGTCGAACATGTAATGCCTTTTGCTGCGTTTCTTGGACCTAATTTTTTATTCATGAAAGACAACGCTTGTCCTCATGTGGCTCGACAGGTTTTTGGCTACCTAAATGATGTTGATATTCCATTATTAGAGTCTCCACCTAACAGTCCGGACATGAATCCTATAGAGCATCTATGGGAAGTCGTAGACCCCCTATGGCCAGTCACAACCAACTCATTGAGGCCATTATTGAAGAATGGGAGAATATTCCGCAAGCGTTTGTTGAACATTTGATATCAAGAGGGCCCATTTAGAGGAGGGCCTACACGGTATTAGTGTTGACCCAGATGCATTTTATTGTGTTACTTTACTGATTTTTTTCTGTTTGCAATTTGGAGTTATGCTAGCTTATTTACGCATTTCCGGCAAAAACAAATTTTTAAAGAAACAATAAGGCAAATTAAGGTCATGATAAAGTCATGTTGGACTTTTTATTATTATTTCAATGTAACTTAGTTTTATTTTTTGTTTATATTGTAAATATTTAGATTAATTAAAGTGGTGCGTTAATTTTGTCCAGGAGTTTATATATATATATATATATATATATATATATATATATATATATATATATATATATCATAAAGGAGTACGACCGTCAATTCCAATATAACAAAGGAGCACTCGTAAGTGTAGGGTTTTATCGGTCAAGTGGGTGAAAAAAGAGACAAAGAATTCAGCTACTTCATCTATTTATTGAAGACGTTTCGTCTACTGCTCAGTAGACATCATCAGTTCATCTACAAAAAGAGTGTTATAAGAAACAACATCCAAAAGAGAGGTAAAAAAGCACTAGCGTTACCTTAAAAAGACATGTAGCAAAAGATAAGATGTACATAGTAAAAAAAACCTTATCCATGAACCAATGTAATGTATAAGTATGTAACATTTAAGTGTATAGTTAATATTTAAAAACTTTAGTACAGCCAAAGACAAGACCATGTGGTAACAGTCACATATAAAAAACAAGTGGAAAAAAGCTGGCTTGCTTTTTTTTCCAAAGTCAAGAATGAACCAAGAAAAAACCAGATTCACACTTCCAAAAATTTAGTAGTGTTTAAGCATACTTCATTTTAACCTTAGGCAACATCATTAAATGAATATAGTGCTAATATGCAACTTCGAAAATTTAAAGTTGAATAGTTACCAGCAGGTCATCCTAGCCCAACGGACACACAAAAGAAAATGGAGTTTGAATTATCAGGTGTAAACTGACATCTCGCCAAGAGGCAGGCAACCTTTAAAAAATTTTATAACAAAGAGTGACTGACAACTGCAGCGCAGCGCGGTAAAATTTAAATTGATGTATTTAAAACAGTTATAAAAGTGTTTAAAAAGTGAAAGTAATATCAAGAAGTAATCAAGGGATGTACCTTATACCTCGTAGACAAGAATCACAGTTTATTTTAAACAAGTGAGGGCACTTCACACAATTATATGGAAAAGTGCCTACGTTAGTACTGGTCATCCAGTTACTAACGAATATATAAGATAGTACAATAGTATAACTCCCATATATCGCAGCTCAAAATGCAAGAAAAAATATGCAATAATTTAAGAAAATTTATAAATCAGTTTAGCAAATTGTAATTTATAATTAATATCAATAATGCAAAATTTTATCCTATGGAAAATTTTAAATTGTTCAATCTATTAAGTAACTGTTATTATCAAAAAAAAAAAAAGTGGGAAAAGCTTGAAAAAACCACCAAAAACTTTTTTACAATAAAATAATTTAAGTGTAATAACATCTACTGATTCCGCAAGATCAATATTAAAAGAAGTGGGAAAAGCCTGAAAACCACAAAAACTTTTTTACAATATAATAATTTGAGTGTAATAATACCAACTAATTCTGCAAAATCAATGCATGGTATATTTGACTCAAGTTACTGATGTCAGTTCTCTTGTTAAGTACATTAGAGGTTTTTAATATGAAACACATCTCTAAGAACTGTCTTTTCGACAGGTTGCGTTCATTGCAAAGGATCTTGGCTTCATCAAAGTCCACCTTATGTTTTGTATCTATTGCATGTTGGGCTAAGGCACAAGTTGGTTTTTTCAAATTGATATCACTACGGTGTGAAATTAAACGTGATTTTAAAGCTCGCTTTGTTTGCCCTACATAACATGCGTCACATTCAGCACAAGGTATGTGGTAGACCACATTAACCTGTTCCAAAGGGGACAAGGGTGTTTTAGTCTTAGAGAACAAATTTCTGACTGATCTTGCGTTCTTAATTGCAATCTTAACAGGAATATTATTATTTTTATATAGTTTAATAAGTTTATCAGTAACCTGAGGAAAATAAGGAAGTGAAGAAAACTGGGAAACAGGAGTCCCAAGATTAGTAGTAGGCAGAATTGTGATGTTAACAGTATTATTCGATATTGATCTAAGTTGGTCACCATTGGGTATGTCGTTCAGAGAAGAACCGTAACTTTGGGAAAAAAGAAATTTATTGATAAGGGATGAAGGGTAGGAATTATCTACCAATATACTTCTGAGTAACAGAAGGGATTCCCTTCGATTAACCGGATGTGTCAACCTATGTAGCCTGCAGCTTAAAGCTTTAATAAGATTTATTTTATATTTAAAAGGATGACAAGAATGGTAGTTGAGAAACCTATTAGAGGCCATTGGTTTCCTATACCAGCTTGTACAGAGTGTGTTATCTCCACTTCTAGTGACACGCATGTCCAAGAAGGGGATACTCTGGTTGTTGGGGTCCTCGAGTTCACATGTGAACTGCAAGTGAGGATCAAACCCATTGAAGATGGACAAGGTGGCCTGAGTCTTGTCTGGTGGTAAGGCTAGTAATAGGTCGTCCACATAACGTTTAACAAAAGGAACTTGAAAATCTAAATAACCCAGCCGGTCAGAAACTAAATCATCCAAAACATAATTCACTAGGATGGGTGAAATCGAGGAACCCATTGGTGTCCCAAATTTACAAATTTTTGGGACACCAATGGGTTCCTCGATTTCACCCATCCTAGTGAATTATGTTTTGGATGATTTAGTTTCTGACCGGCTGGGTTATTTAGATTTTCAAGTTCCTTTTGTTAAACGTTATGTGGACGACCTATTACTAGCCTTACCACCAGACAAGACTCAGGCCACCTTGTCCATCTTCAATGGGTTTGATCCTCACTTGCAGTTCACATGTGAACTCGAGGACCCCAACAACCAGAGTATCCCCTTCTTGGACATGCGTGTCACTAGAAGTGGAGATAACACACTCTGTACAAGCTGGTATAGGAAACCAATGGCCTCTAATAGGTTTCTCAACTACCATTCTTGTCATCCTTTTAAATATAAAATAAATCTTATTAAAGCTTTAAGCTGCAGGCTACATAGGTTGACACATCCGGTTAATCGAAGGGAATCCCTTCTGTTACTCAGAAGTATATTGGTAGATAATTCCTACCCTTCATCCCTTATCAATAAATTTCTTTTTTCCCAAAGTTACGGTTCTTCTCTGAACGACATACCCAATGGTGACCAACTTAGATCAATATCGAATAATACTGTTAACATCACAATTCTGCCTACTACTAATCTTGGGACTCCTGTTTCCCAGTTTTCTTCACTTCCTTATTTTCCTCAGGTTACTGATAAACTTATTAAACTATATAAAAATAATAATATTCCTGTTAAGATTGCAATTAAGAACGCAAGATCAGTCAGAAATTTGTTCTCTAAGACTAAAACACCCTTGTCCCCTTTGGAACAGGTTAATGTGGTCTACCACATACCTTGTGCTGAATGTGACGCATGTTATGTAGGGCAAACAAAGCGAGCTTTAAAATCACGTTTAATTTCACACCGTAGTGATATCAATTTGAAAAAACCAACTTGTGCCTTAGCCCAACATGCAATAGATACAAAACATAAGGTGGACTTTGATGAAGCCAAGATCCTTTGCAATGAACGCAACCTGTCGAAAAGACAGTTCTTAGAGATGTGTTTCATATTAAAAAC
Source organism: Diabrotica virgifera virgifera (assembly GCF_917563875.1). NCBI lineage: Eukaryota > Metazoa > Arthropoda > Insecta > Coleoptera > Chrysomelidae > Diabrotica > Diabrotica virgifera. Next base: position 205,981,467 of record NC_065444.1, read on the forward strand.
CTCTAATGTACTTAACAAGAGAACTGACATCAGTAACTTGAGTCAAATATACCATGCATTGATTTTGCAGAATTAGTTGGTATTATTACACTCAAATTATTATATTGTAAAAAAGTTTTTGTGGTTTTCAGGCTTTTCCCACTTCTTTTAATATTGATCTTGCGGAATCAGTAGATGTTATTACACTTAAATTATTTTATTGTAAAAAAGTTTTTGGTGGTTTTTTCAAGCTTTTCCCACTTTTTTTTTTTTGATAATAACAGTTACTTAATAGATTGAACAATTTAAAATTTTCCATAGGATAAAATTTTGCATTATTGATATTAATTATAAATTACAATTTGCTAAACTGATTTATAAATTTTCTTAAATTATTGCATATTTTTTCTTGCATTTTGAGCTGCGATATATGGGAGTTATACTATTGTACTATCTTATATATTCGTTAGTAACTGGATGACCAGTACTAACGTAGGCACTTTTCCATATAATTGTGTGAAGTGCCCTCACTTGTTTAAAATAAACTGTGATTCTTGTCTACGAGGTATAAGGTACATCCCTTGATTACTTCTTGATATTACTTTCACTTTTTAAACACTTTTATAACTGTTTTAAATACATCAATTTAAATTTTACCGCGCTGCGCTGCAGTTGTCAGTCACTCTTTGTTATAAAATTTTTTAAAGGTTGCCTGCCTCTTGGCGAGATGTCAGTTTACACCTGATAATTCAAACTCCATTTTCTTTTGTGTGTCCGTTGGGCTAGGATGACCTGCTGGTAACTATTCAACTTTAAATTTTCGAAGTTGCATATTAGCACTATATTCATTTAATGATGTTGCCTAAGGTTAAAATGAAGTATGCTTAAACACTACTAAATTTTTGGAAGTGTGAATCTGGTTTTTTCTTGGTTCATTCTTGACTTTGGAAAAAAAAGCAAGCCAGCTTTTTTCCACTTGTTTTTTATATGTGACTGTTACCACATGGTCTTGTCTTTGGCTGTACTAAAGTTTTTAAATATTAACTATACACTTAAATGTTACATACTTATACATTACATTGGTTCATGGATAAGGTTTTTTTTACTATGTACATCTTATCTTTTGCTACATGTCTTTTTAAGGTAACGCTAGTGCTTTTTTACCTCTCTTTTGGATGTTGTTTCTTATAACACTCTTTTTGTAGATGAACTGATGATGTCTACTGAGCAGTAGACGAAACGTCTTCAATAAATAGATGAAGTAGCTGAATTCTTTGTCTCTTTTTTCACCCACTTGACCGATAAAACCCTACACTTACGAGTGCTCCTTTGTTATATATATATATATATATATATATATATATATATATATATATATATATATATAAAGTAGTTTGGTATTATTGACTGACAATATGTAGATACAAGTTTTTATTGAGGTTGCAGTCAGTGTAAGGGGCAGGATGAGAGAAACTCTTTGTTACAATCGAGCTTTCGCAAAATTTATTTGCTTCGTCAAGATTAGCTAAAATGAGTATATAATTATAAATACAATGAAATTAAAGATAAAAGAACATTGTATAAAAAAGCACAAAAACTTACAACGTGAGGTTAGTTCATTAATTTAACATTTCCACAAAACATAATTATATAAAAATATCCTTATTTTAATCGTTTCCAAATTTCAATGTTTTAATTTTTACAATTTCTAATGAAAAATTTTGATTTATTAATTTAGTTCTAAATTTGATTAATGCCAGAAAGACACTCAATTAATGTCAATAAGACATTAAATAGGTATCTGTTTATTTTATTTTAAGTTGTTAAAAACTAGTTTTTTGATTATTACTTACTAGCGCACTTTAAATTATGGAAGGTATAGATAGATATAAGTACATGTTTTGTTGATTATTGTTTTATTAATAAATTAAAGTGGCGTTAATTTTAAAAATTTAATTTTTGAAATTTTGTCAGGGAATTTACTATTCTTTAATTAGAATATCATTTATCGTAAGATAAAATATAATTATAGATGTTACTTAGTTTATTTATGTCTGTTCTTTTATTTACACATTGATATTTATTTATGCACACCATTTCTAAAAATTCTCTTTTATTTAGTTTATTTTCATGTTTTAATACCGTTGTTTCATCGAATTTGAATGTATGATTTTTGTTTATTGCATGATCTACTAATGCACATGTGTTTTTGTTATTTCTAAGGTCGCTTTTGTGTGACGTTAGTCTACCTATTAAATTCCTGGATGTGTGTCCGATGTATGACTTATCGCCATTTTCGCATGGTATTTTGTAAACTACATTTGAGCTTTCCATAATACTAATAGGTGTTTTAGTTTTTGTATATAGTGATGCTAATGTCTTTACATTTTTAGTTGCGATTTTAATTTGTGGGTAGTTCGTAAATACTTTAGTTAATTTGGGTGTTAATATTGGTATGTAAGGTAGTGATGTATAAGTAAATTGGGGTTGTAAAATTTGGTGATTTGGTGTTGTTGTTATATGTATGTCAGTCATTCTATTATTAGGGTTGTTAAATAAAAATTTGTTTATTAGTTTAATTGGGTAAGAATTCTCCAATAAAATGTCTTTGAGTTCCATTAATCCTTTATTGATGTTGCTACTGTGAGATAATTTGGTGATTCTGTGTTTTAGAGCCAATATTAAATTTATTTTCATATGAGGCGGATGCTGAGAATGATAGTTGATAAATCTATTACTATCTATAGGTTTTCTGTACCATTCAGTTATTAATATATTTTGTGGATTTCGTTTGAGTCTTATGTCGAGATATGGGATGCTGTTATCTATTTCTTCTTCACATGTAAATTTTAGATGTTCACTATAGTTGTTAAAAGTTTGTAAAGTTTCATTTATTTTATTTACAGGTAAAGCAAGTATTAAGTCATCCACAAATCGTTTAATAAATGGAACATAAAAAGGCAATTTATTTAAAGAATCCCTGACTAAATCATCCAGTACATAATTACATAATATGCATGAAATACTAGAGCCCATGGGTGTGCCAAAAATTTGTTTGTAGAATGTATTATCAAAAATTAACACATTAGAATCAAAAATGAACCCCAAAATGTCTAAGAAAGTTTTTTTGTTTATTTTGCAATTTATTTCAATTTCATGCCAGTGTCTGTTAATACTGTTATTGATAACATGTAGAGGTAGATTGGTAAATAAAGATACTACGTCAAAGCTTACCATAATATAGTTGTTAGGTAGTTGATAGTTATTGATAAAATTACTAAGTTCAAAAGAATCCTGTATAGAGAAACTATCATTTAAGTTATATGATTTTGTAAGAATATTATTTAAAAATGTTGCCAGTTTACTATTGGGTGAATTAATTGATGATACAATTGGTCTCATTGCTAAGTTAGGTTTATGTATTTTTGGTAGTGCATAAAACCGTGGTGTAACTGAGTTATATATTGTAAGAGTTGAAGATTCTTCTTTGGTGATCATTTTTTTATTTTTTAATTCAGTAACTATTTTGTTGGCTTTCTGTTGTAGGGTACTTGTCGGATTATTTTGTAATTTTTATAATATTTAGTGTCATTTAAAAGTTCATAACTTTTTGTGTAGTAGTCATCTTTGTACATCGCAACAGTCACATTTCCTTTATCACTTCTCACAATGTATATTTCAGGGTGTTCTTTGATAAATTTCTTACATTCATGATATAAATTATTTAAAAAATGAGTATTATTTTTATTTTTGTGTAAATAGTTAGTTATGATGTTAGTGCATTGTGCCCTGACTAAATTTTTTTCATTTTCAGAAAATCTAGTTATTGTACTTTCGATATCTGCTAGTATATTAGAAATTTTGAAATCTTTAATAGTTGGTAATAAACAGAATTTAGGACCTAATGCGAGTATCTTTCTTACATTATAAGGAAACTCAATGTTAGTTAAATTCTTAAACCATTTTTCTTTAAAGGTAATTGAGTTATAAGCGTTCATTTTCAGATTTTCAAATTTAAGTATGTTATTTTGTTTTATATTATGAAATATTTTGTTGTAAGCTATTTTCTGCTTACGAAAAAATTCAGTAGTAATATCTTGTGGAAGTAAGTTTTGTAAGTTATCCTTAATTGTTAACATATTTTTTTCTAAAAAGTTTATGTCTGAAAATGTAGCTTTTATTTCTAAATTAATAACTTGTCTTTTTAAATTTAAATTAAAACATTGTACTTGTTGACCTGTTCTTCCTCCTCGATGGTGTAGTAGGTTGCTGGTATTAGCAATACCATTTATAATGTGGTTAGGATATAGGTGGTGTTTTCTACATTTAATTAAGAAAATTTTTCTGTTTTGTGAAGATGCCAATTTGCTGTTATATTTTGCCCAAGTTTTTAGTAACCTTTCAGTTGCAGGTCCATACCTATGTTTGATGTTTTCGTAGAACCCCATCTTTAATTATAAAGTAGTTTGGTATTATTGACTGACAATATGTAGATACAAGTTTTTATTGAGGTTGCAGTCAGTGTAAGGGGCAGGATGAGAGAAATTAGCTAATTATTAATAATTAGCTAATCATTAATTAGCTAATTATTAATTAGCTAATTAATGATTAGCTAATCTTGACGAAGCAAATAAATTTTGCGAAAGCTCGATTGTAACAAAGAGTTTCTCTCATCCTGCCCCTTACACTGACTGCAACCTCAATAAAAACTTGTATCTACATATTGTCAGTCAATAATACCAAACTACTTTATAATTAAAGATGGGGTTCTACGAAAACATCAAACATAGGTATGGACCTGCAACTGAAAGGTTACTAAAAACTTGGGCAAAATATAACAGCAAATTGGCATCTTCACAAAACAGAAAAATTTTCTTAATTAAATGTAGAAAACACCACCTATATCCTAACCACATTATAAATGGTATTGCTAATACCAGCAACCTACTACACCATCGAGGAGGAAGAACAGGTCAACAAGTACAATGTTTTAATTTAAATTTAAAAAGACAAGTTATTAATTTAGAAATAAAAGCTACATTTTCAGACATAAACTTTTTAGAAAAAAATATGTTAACCATTAAGGATAACTTACAAAACTTACTTCCACAAGATATTATTACTGAATTTTTTCGTAAGCAGAAAATAGCTTACAACAAAATATTTCATAATATAAAACAAAATAACATACTTGAAAATCTGAAAATGAAGGCTTATAACTCAATTACTTTTAAAGAAAAATGGTTTAAGAATTTAACTAACATTGAGTTTCCTTATAATGTAAGAAAGATACTCGCATTAGGTCCTAAATTCTGTTTATTACCAACTATTAAAGATTTCAAAATTTCTAATATACTAGCAGATATCGAAAGTACAATAACTAGATTTTCTGAAAATGAAAAAAATTTAGTCAGGGCACAATGCACTAACATCATAACTAACTATTTACACAAAAATAAAAATAATACTCATTTTTTAAATAATTTATATCATGAATGTAAGAAATTTATCAAAGAACACCCTGAAATATACATTGTGAGAAGTGATAAAGGAAATGTGACTGTTGCGATGTACAAAGATGACTACTACACAAAAAGTTATGAACTTTTAAATGACACTAAATATTATAAAAAATTACAAAATAATCCGACAAGTACCCTACAACAGAAAGCCAACAAAATAGTTACTGAATTAAAAAATAAAAAAATGATCACCAAAGAAGAATCTTCAACTCTTACAATATATAACTCAGTTACACCACGGTTTTATGCACTACCAAAAATACATAAACCTAACTTAGCAATGAGACCAATTGTATCATCAATTAATTCACCCAATAGTAAACTGGCAACATTTTTAAATAATATTCTTACAAAATCATATAACTTAAATGATAGTTTCTCTATACAGGATTCTTTTGAACTTAGTAATTTTATCAATAACTATCAACTACCTAACAACTATATTATGGTAAGCTTTGACGTAGTATCTTTATTTACCAATCTACCTCTACATGTTATCAATAACAGTATTAACAGACACTGGCATGAAATTGAAATAAATTGCAAAATAAACAAAAAAACTTTCTTAGACATTTTGGGGTTCATTTTTGATTCTAATGTGTTAATTTTTGATAATACATTCTACAAACAAATTTTTGGCACACCCATGGGCTCTAGTATTTCATGCATATTATGTAATTATGTACTGGATGATTTAGTCAGGGATTCTTTAAATAAATTGCCTTTTTATGTTCCATTTATTAAACGATTTGTGGATGACTTAATACTTGCTTTACCTGTAAATAAAATAAATGAAACTTTACAAACTTTTAACAACTATAGTGAACATCTAAAATTTACATGTGAAGAAGAAATAGATAACAGCATCCCATATCTCGACATAAGACTCAAACGAAATCCACAAAATATATTAATAACTGAATGGTACAGAAAACCTATAGATAGTAATAGATTTATCAACTATCATTCTCAGCATCCGCCTCATATGAAAATAAATTTAATATTGGCTCTAAAACACAGAATCACCAAATTATCTCACAGTAGCAACATCAATAAAGGATTAATGGAACTCAAAGACATTTTATTGGAGAATTCTTACCCAATTAAACTAATAAACAAATTTTTATTTAACAACCCTAATAATAGAATGACTGACATACATATAACAACAACACCAAATCACCAAATTTTACAACCCCAATTTACTTATACATCACTACCTTACATACCAATATTAACACCCAAATTAACTAAAGTATTTACGAACTACCCACAAATTAAAATCGCAACTAAAAATGTAAAGACATTAGCATCACTATATACAAAAACTAAAACACCTATTAGTATTATGGAAAGCTCAAATGTAGTTTACAAAATACCATGCGAAAATTGCGATAAGTCATACATCGGACACACATCCAGGAATTTAATAGGTAGACTAACGTCACACAAAAGCGACCTTAGAAATAATAAAAACACATGTGCATTAGTAGATCATGCAATAAACAAAAATCATACATTCAAATTCGATGAAACAACGGTATTAAAACATGAAAATAAACTAAATAAAAGAGAATTTTTAGAAATGGTGTGCATAAATAAATATCAATGTGTAAATAAAAGAACAGACATAAATAAACTAAGTAACATCTATAATTATATTTTATCTTACGATAAATGATATTCTAATTAAAGAATAGTAAATTCCCTGACAAAATTTCAAAAATTAAATTTTTAAAATTAACGCCACTTTAATTTATTAATAAAACAATAATCAACAAAACATGTACTTATATCTATCTATACCTTCCATAATTTAAAGTGCGCTAGTAAGTAATAATCAAAAAACTAGTTTTTAACAACTTAAAATAAAATAAACAGATACCTATTTAATGTCTTATTGACATTAATTGAGTGTCTTTCTGGCATTAATCAAATTTAGAACTAAATTAATAAATCAAAATTTTTCATTAGAAATTGTAAAAATTAAAACATTGAAATTTGGAAACGATTAAAATAAGGATATTTTTATATAATTATGTTTTGTGGAAATGTTAAATTAATGAACTAACCTCACGTTGTAAGTTTTTGTGCTTTTTTATACAATGTTCTTTTATCTTTAATTTCATTGTATTTATAATTATATACTCATTTTAGCTAATCTTGACGAAGCAAATAAATTTTGCGAAAGCTCGATTGTAACAAAGAGTTTCTCTCATCCTGCCCCTTACACTGACTGCAACCTCAATAAAAACTTGTATCTATATATATATATATATATATATATATATATATATATATATATATATATATATATATATATATATATAATAAGCGAGTCTTCTACAGCTGTCGCCGCTTCTCGCATCCTAATCTCCAGCGATTTCTGTCGAAGCAATCTTCAGTTTTTAAGTCTCTGGCGGTCATTGCATCTTCGACATCTTCTCTCCAGGATCGTCTTGGTCTACCTCGTTTTCTTCTTGTGGGTGGAGTCCATTTTTTTATTTTTTTCGGCCATCTATTTTCAGGCATTCTCTGAAGGTGTCCATACCAGTTAAGTCTTTTGGCTTCGATTGTGTCTATTATATCTAGATCGATTTCCATTTGTCTCCTAATATCTTCGTTTCTCACCCTATCAAGTCTAGTGAGTCGGCAACATCGTCTCCAATAGTTCATTTCCATCGCCTTGATTTTTGACTTGTTTCTTTGGTTGATTTCCCAGAGTTCAGCGCCGTACAACCCAATACTTTCTATTATTGTTTTATACATTCTTCTTTTATTTTCTTTTGTTATTTTATTACTCCACAATAGTCCGTGTAGCTGTCTGGTGGCTGATCTTGCTTGGCCAATCCTGGAATGTATTTCGTCGTAAACAGAACTAAAAGAAATAATAAACAGAACTTCAAAATACTGTGTCTCCGGTCAGAGCATATTTTACTTCAAATCAGTCCCGAGGCACTACATAATTGTTGAGCCCCTAAATATAATTTAATAAAAATAATAACTTTTTTAAATATATTAATTATTTGTTCGATGTTCTGAATATTCTTTTGCGTTGGATTTCTTTGGCAGTGTAACGAATGTAGACAACAGCCACTCTTGAGGTATAATACAAGTATTAAACTGTGTTAAATAAGTGCAATATTATACCTATTGATTCATCATTCAAGAGCTTTAGCAATTCAGTAGGAACCTCATCAGGTCCATTTGCCTTTCCCGTTTTTGAATTTGTAAGTGCCATTACTACGTCACATTTTAGGATTTCCGATCCGCTTTCACCTGAACAATGTTATTTCTGTTGTCCTCAAACAATTCTCTTATGTATTCACTCCATCTATTAATTTTTTCTGTTAAATCCATAATAATAATTTCGTGTTTGTTCTTAAGCAAACATATTTAATCTCTTCTTTGGGATCATGTAATTTCTTTTACTTTTTTATGTAGATATATTAAATTTGTCATACTTTCTTTCATAGTTTTCCATTTCTACACATTGTTGTTTAATCCATGATTCTTTGGCCTTATTTATTATTTGCTTTATGTTCTTATCGACCTCTCTGTATTTTTGTGCATTATTCTTCACTGTAAACGTCGATAGGGTGTTATTTAAAAACAAAAAGTTCATCATTCTTTTCGGATTTTGAAAGATACATATTATATTATTAGATGTGCTGTAAAATTCTTTAATGAGTGATTTCCACTAAATCGTCAACATCGATATCGTTCTCATCTTCGGTGATAGTCTTCAAGTCTACTGTTTTACTATTGTCTGTGAACAATATGTTAAAAATATCATTTACAGAATTATAAGCATATTTTATTTTTATATAGATAGTTGCGCAATTAAAGTAGATATCAAAAATGGGTAAAAAATTAGTTGTTTTAAAATTTCCATGTCATTAAAAAAATTGATAAGAACAGTTTATGGTTTATGAATATAACTCTTATTGTTATCATTTTTATCGTTTCCTGATAAATGTGATCATATTTCTTTTGTGCTCTTTCCGGGCCTCATTAAAATACGGGCCCGAGGCAGGTGACTTACGTTCCTAGTGGTAAAATAGGCCATGTCACCGGTTCTAGTTGATGGACTTTTTTTTAAGTTGTTTATACTTTTTAGCTACTTTTGCCCACATTACAAATGTTTTAATAACACTATTAGTAAATAAACAATGTAATTTGTTTAAATAATTAACAAAACATATTTTTCACAAAAAATAAAATTCTTTATTGCATTCTAATTGATTTTTTATTGTATAATAAAACTTTAAATTTTTATCTTTAAAATGAGACTAATTAGGTACGTTTCTTAATTATTGTTATAAACAACTGCTGCGAATTAAAAAAAAAAGATTCCTACTTTTTATCTAATCGATTGATTTTCTTCTTTTGTGTAAAAACTATTACCATTTCAAGTACATAAAAATAAACTTCTCGTCAAAAGTTAGGGATATAGAAAATTATGCTGATTTTAATAGTTGATTTTTTCGCGAACAGACGGATTCCGCTATTTTTATCTATTTTAGATTTTTCTTTAGTATTTACAGAGTTGTGCAAAGGTTTACTCAAACTTATGTTTTGTACTTATACCGGGTGGAAGAAAAGAAATGTTTTTCTTATGTTAAGTTTGAGACACCCTGTAGGGAGAACGAGGTACAAATGTGAGTATACATCAGAACCATATTGTACTCTTAGGTTTTGTGAACATGCTGTTGGTTGAATGTCCCTGATATCTTTAGAAACAAAAAAAAAATAGACGGTTTTGTAATTTAACATGTGTTTTAACCGAAACAAAAGTTTGAGATACCTTGTAGGGAGAAAAAGGCACAAAGGTGCGTATACCTCGATATATGTTGAGTTGTAGTCTCATATTTTGTGAATATTTTATTTTTTTAATTTCTCTGATATCTTTAATAACAAAGAAACTAGACGGTATTACTCTTTAATATGTGTTTCTATGTTTCACATGTGTGATATGGCGCAAGTCCTCAGTTAAAACACATATTAAAGAGTAATACCGCCTAGTTTCTTTGTTATTAAAGATATCAGAGAAACCAAAATAAAATAATAACAAAATATGAGACTACAACATAATATCGAGGTATGCTCATCTTTATGCCCTTTTCTCGATACAAGCTGTCTCAAACTTTTGTTTCGGTTAAAGCACATGTTAAGTTACAAAATCGTCTATTTTTTTGTTTCTAAAGATATCAGGGACATTCAAAAAACAAAATGTTCACAAAACATAAGACTACAATACGATTTCGATGTATACTCACATTATTTGTACCTCGTCCTCCCTACAGGGCATCTCAAACTTAACATAAGGAAAACATCTCTTTTCTTCCACCCGGTATAAGTACAAAAAAAAGTTTGAGTAAACCTTCGCATAACTGTGTAAGTACTAAAAAAAATCTAAAATAATAAAAAAAATTAGCGGAATCCGCTAATCTGTTTACGAAAAAATCTACTATGAAAATTCAGCAGAATTTTCTATATCCCTAACTTTTGACGAGCAGTTTATTTGGTCTATGAGGAATAGTTTAATAGTTATTTTAATTGTTTCTTCTTCTTCTTAATCCTCTTTATAAGCAATTCTTGTTCATTGGCGGATTGGTACCTCTATGGAAAGTTGTCACTCCATCTCTTGCGCGGTTAGCCGATACTTCTACCGATTGGTGACTTATCTATTCCTATTTTCACCACACGGATCTCCCCATTCTATTTATGTGGTTATTCCATTCTTTTTATCTATTTATTGTCCATTTGTTTATACACTGAACGTTAAGTTTTTTTCTCTGATGTCTTCACTCCTTTTTCGATCTGTCAGCGTATTTCCTGTAATTTTTCTCAGTGCTCTCACCTCTTACACTGGAAAAAGAAGTGTGGGCCGTCGTACAACTTCTTGGCTTAAACACATACGCCAATGGTTTGGGAAAACTAGCACTGAACTATTTCGTGCGATGTTATATATTCCCAGTACTACTTTACGGGGTTGAAGAATGGACAATGACAAAGTCGCTTTTGAAAAACCTAGAAGCATTTGAGATGTGGCTCTACCGCCGTATTCTGAAGATCAGTTGAGTAGAAAGAGGCACAAGCGAAAGAGTTTTGCAACGTTTGAGAAAAAGTTATGAAGTAGTGAACACGGTTAAAAGGCGTAAATTAAAATACTTTGGTCATGGTCATATAATGCGTCACCGAGATATATGTGATATACTTCACCTTGTCATGCAAAATAAAATAATGGGGAAAAGAAGTATGGTCCGCCGTACAACTGCATTGCTTAAAAACATACGCCAATAGTTTGGGAAAACTAGCATTAAACTATTTCGTGCAATGTTATATATTCCCAGTACTACTTTATGGGGTTGAAGCATGGACCCTGACAGAATCGCTTTTGAAAAACCTAGAAGCATTTGAGATGTGGGTCTACCGCCGTTTTCTGAAGATCAGTTGGGTAGAAATAATCACAAATTAAAGGGTTTTGCAACGTTTGAATAAAAGTTGTGAAGTAGTGAACACGCTTAAAGGGCGAAAATTAGAATACTTTGGTCATATAATGCATCATCCAGAACAATATGACGTACTTCACCTTGTCATAAAAGCTAAAATAATGGGAAAAGAAGTGTGGGCCGACGTACGACTTCTTGGGTTAAAAACGTACGCCAATGGTTTGGGAAAACTAGCACTGAACTATTTCGTGGGGCTGTAAATAAGACAATGATTGTTAATATGCTGGGCAACATGAGAGCCAACGCTTGACAAGCGGTCTCGACACCTTTTAGAAGAAGCCATTTTTCTTTGTATGTATTAGCTTTTACGATGCTTTAAAACAGATGCATGCCTCGACGTCATCAATCATTATTATTATCGACGACTTTTTATTTTGTAAACAAACACTGTTTAAAATACATCATTGTATTACGTAAATAATCCCTTTGCATACAAAGTGCAATATTTATTAGTCAGTTAAAAATATTTACAATAATTAAAAAAAAAATCTAAGATTGTTATATAATTACATAACTGATAACATAACTAATAAATTATGAATTTGTTGTGCTCGTAAATACATTTATAATGTGACCTATTCATCTTTAGTTAAAAGTGGCACATATTTTTCTATCAGTAATCCTCTTGATAATAGTTTTGAAATATTTGACTATAAGATAATATCTGTCGATATTACAATAATCATATGTTTGTAACGGATAAAATTATAATAAAGTAATATAAAGGTTATATGGGATTAAGCCAAATTGATTGGTGTAATTACAATTTCCACTTCTGATTCTCAAAAAAATTAATCTAATAAATTCTGGGAAAATGCGTAACCTGTGTATAGAATTTTTAGTCAGGGTAATACATCTTCCCAGAATTTTGTAGAATGATCTTCTCGATCGTCCTCTCTTTCTTGTTTCTCTTAGGCCGCTTTCTGCAGACTACATTAATTTGAACAAGGTACGTCTGCTCTGATTGGTCGTCATCGTCATCTGATTTTGACATAGACATATGGATTTTTTGAGAGGTTATGTTTTATGAAGTAAAGAAACACAGACTTACTCACAATCAATAAATGATTGTGAGTAAGTCTGTGTTTCTTTACTTCATTTAATATGGACTCACATATGCAACCCATTCAATAGTTATGTTTTATGTTTATAAGAACAAAGTAACAAAGTATAATATTATGAAGATATTGTATGTATTTATGATATAGTTTTGTGTTAATATGAACATTTACATTATACACAAGAAATGAGATAAAAATGATATGGCAGCAACAGCCTTAAAGGTTCAAGAATGGAATGCTAACAACAAGAATTATTCTTATTCAAGAAAGAAGGTAAACACCAAATATTTTTTTTGATACCTACTACCAACCACAATTATAATATTAATCCTATTCCAATAAATTCGACTTGTGTGAATTGTTATCCTTGCATGGCTCATGTCACAAACTTTACTATTGTTAGCAAAATCAACAACATACATCTCTTGATGTAATACATTTTAAACATTGTTAAATAATACATCTGCTAAGATTTTAATTATTGGCTTTTTAATTAAAGCTAATTTTGTTATGGAAGTGGTGATGTTGGTTTATGGGGCACATTTACTGGTTTAATTCTTATCTTTGCCTCTCTCATCTAATACATCTCACACTTGTCAGAAATCAACAACACCTCTAAAATAACTATTAGGCTTATTTATTAAGTTATTGTCTTTTTATATTTATCATATGCCAGATAAGCCTTTTTAAGTCTTGGTCTGTTTAACCTTTCAGTGCTAATGTGAACTATTTTAAAATAAGTACTAGCATCTGTCTCTGGGACCGTGTAATTATACATGACCTAGTACTATAAATTTTACAATATTTTACAATTTAATCTCTTTCAAACTTATCATCCTTGGCATGTTTGTTGCAATATTTTTGCTCCTCGTAGTTCATTTCCCTTTCTAAGGAGTAAAAAAATATATTTTATTCACTAAAAAAAAAAGTTACAATCCTTACCTTTAGTACAACCACAAAAGACAAAGTTGTCTAACAAATAAACTATGCATCTAAATCATAAGTTTAAAAATCTCTTAATACTAACTATAAAAATATTATAGGGTTAGTTAAAGTATGAAGCTATTGAAAGACCTAGCTTGAATATCGGAACATATTGTTAATTATCAGTATGAATATGTTACCTCTGTCTGTGAGACCATACGTTAGCATTAAAAGGTTAAGAATACTTCTCCATTCCGATCTATTTCACTTTTTCCATCCAATTTTTTATTTTTAAAATTGCTGTCTTGTTTTATTTGTTCCTTATATCTATTCTTTGGTCTTCCTCTTGCTTGAAATTGTCATGTCTTGTTTTATTTGTTCCTTATGTTCATCCTATAAACTCTGTTTTAGATGCTACTGCACGATGTTTGGGAGAAACTTCAATTATCAAATCAAGGCATGAGGAGGAAATTAATGAAGGCATTGGCAGGACAAAACCAAATGAAGTCTTAATTACAAAACTTAACAAACAGAACAGAATACTTAAAAAATGTAATAGAAGACTTAGAGGACGAAAGTTTTACTATGAAAATCCTTCAAATCATGCACAAGGAAAAGGAAAGTTGTTAAAAAAAAACGGCAAGAATATTACAACAAAGCGAAAAATTGAGAAGCAGGAGTATTTTCCATCCAAGAAAAAAAAAACTGATTAAACATTAAATTTGATTAGCAATTTTTGTAGCTAACATGTATAGTACTTTTTGTTTCATACATGTATTGAATTTTTATTATAGCTTTATACACTTGTTTACAAGAGAGGTAGTTAATTAATTATGGATTTTACTTGATTAGTAATGTAGTGAAATTTTTTATAAAATAATGTATGTATAGGTACTATTAGATTTATATTTTTAAATCGGGATGTACTGGGTCCTAGGCGAGGTTTAGAGGGGTTTTACCTTCGCCAATGTACCCATAAGGCCCCCTCCTCCCAGAATTTTAATAAAAAATTAAAAATTTAAACAGCTATTTCGTGTTTTATTTAGTTTGCAATAATTATTTCCAGTAAATATTTGTTTAATTTTATTCAAACATTTTTCATAGCATCCAACTCAAATTTTTTTTTATTATCATACATTTATGGTGACATCTAACAAAATTTGAATTTGAAAAGGTTCTAGAAATAAAGTGGGTAAGTCATTTTGGATTTATGCAAGGTAGGTCCACAACTGAAATTTTTATTATAAGATAGCTAATGGAAAAACTTGCACTTAGTATTTGTTGACCTTGAGAAGGCATATGGTAAAGACATCAGAAACCCACTGTTACTAAGTAGGAAAGGAGTGTAGGCTGAATATTGAGAATGGTGCAAGACTTATGAGAAGGTAACAATGAACATTAGAGCGAATACAGGTAAAACTAGATAATTTCGTTTGAAAGTAGACTTCATTAGGGTTCTATGTTAAACCCTTATTTATTTCCATTCATGCTGGATCAGATAACAGCTGAACTTCAAAGGGAGATCCGTGCTTGTTAATGTATGCAGATAATGTGTTGGTAGGAAAATCTGAGAGATAAGTGGAGGAAAAAACAAAAACAGAATTTCTTCTTTTAAAGATGGTAATCCAAATTGCAGAGTATAGTTATCTTAGATACACAAGAACCAAGAACTCACACAAGATGATAGTTTTATGTATGTAGGATCGATATTACTAAGCAATGGGGAAGTAGGTACATAGAAATGCAAGTAATATAATTAAGGCTAAATGGATGAAATGGAAAGAGGTAAATGGAGTACTGTTTGACAAAAAGGTAAATTAATAAGACTGCTATAAGACCAGCTATGCTATTGTATGATCCTGAATGTTGAGCAGTAAAACATAAGAGATGAACTGAAATAGTGTATTACTGAAACGCAAATGCTCCGTTCGCCGAATGGAGCGGGTAACAAGAAAAAATAAAGTTAGGAATGAGTATATAATGTGTAAGGCTAGGTCATCTGTAACTTAGAGATGAGGACTATTCCATACATATACCTAGAGGAGAGGTGCTTAAACCCTGGAAGAAATAAAACAGGAAAATCGAAAAAGACGTGGTGGGTGACAGTTAATCAGGATATGGGTGTAAACGGTATTCACGTTTATAGGGCAGAGAAAAAAAAAAGAATGTGTGTGTACTTTGTACGCACTTAAGAAGTTATACTTCTATTATATGATTTTTACGAAATTAATATACCTTAAACAGTTTATTTATATTTTATTTAAATAATAAACTAATTTTAATACTTACTACTTCTCAAAAATTTTTATTAAAACAGTGCCAAAAATTAAAATAATAAAAGAATAAAACACACACAAACAAACACATTGAAAAATGCCACAAATGATTTCTGAACAATGTAGGAAAAATTTTTAACTAAATACGTATTTTCTGCAAAAAAAAATTATATAATAAACTTACAATCGTAAAATGTATAAAAAAAAATAAAAAAAAAAAAGTTTCCATTGGGGTTCGAACCCGCTTATCAGCGCAGTTAGTATTGAAATTTATTCACCTTAAACTTTTACCAACGGAGACCATGTGTCATCATGTGCGAAGATCAACTAACTAAACGGATTAAACTTTTGACGATTTTGAATTTAACCAAATTATTTTGAATTTGAATTGAAATTATTTAGAATTAAAAGAAATATTAGAATACAACAAAACATAGAGTAAGAAAACAATATAGTAGGTGAATATTGATAGAAATTTTGATGGTAATCAAATTATGCAAATCAAAACATTACATACTATTTTAGTAGGTTGTTTTTAAATTTTCCAAATAGGTAGGTCCTACCTATGAAATTTTTTATTAGGATACTGAAACATTTACAATTATTACGTACCTGTGGCTTTTAAAAACTATTTAAAAAGTCACTATAATATTATAAACTTGCATTTTTCTCTGCCATCACAACAATAAAAACTAATATACACAACATTAATTTGTTTATCCAAAATCTCCATATTGAACAATATTGACAGATGATTTTAACACCCAATCAGATCCCGTATAACGTTTATACCATACTGTCTGTGTGCGAATTTTACTCTCAATCGCTCCTAAAAAAGTATAACTTCAAAAAGTTTGGAGGAAAATAATTCTAGGGTGCTCGGTAAAAAGAGTATAAGTCAAAAATGGTCAAAATTTATTTTTGACGAAAACCTCTATAAAGGACTATATCTTTACCTTAGTATCAATAGAACAAGTCAATATGGTAATATAAAATAAATAAAATTATTTGGTAGTAGATATGAATACTAATTATCGTTTTTTGCTTCTCCTGAACAGTTGACTAAATTGACTTACGGTCGATTTCCTAATAAAGTTAAAGTGAACTTTAAATTTTAAGTTGGTACCTTTATCAATGGAATTGGAATACACATTAATATGAACTTTAGTTAATGTTCACTATAAGTTGATTTATAAAACCGGGCGTTGTACTCTTTTTACCGAGCACCCTAGAATTAGAGAAGCCAAATTCACAAGGCGAAAGGCAGAGAGAATAATAATGAAGATGAATGTTCTAGAAATAAAAGCAATAAGAGGAACCTCTAAACAAAACATTATCTAATAAAAAAAATTAAAACAATATACATAAGTAGATTCCTACCTAGATATTCAAGAAAAAAAGCATCACTAGAATATCAATATAATACATTCAAACGCATATCGGATTTAAAGTTGGCATATATTTTTACCTACATATCACAAACGGAAAAATAATTATATTTCAATAAAGCTGTACTAATGTTAGTCAGTTTAATCCTAAAATGCGAATATCATCTGCTTGTACTCATTTATGCTACCCGCTAAATTTTAAATTAGGACACGCCCACCGACCAATAACAACAAAGGTACCTTGTTGATATTAATGTAGCCTCCATTCTTTCTGCAACCTTGTGTATCCATTTATTTTCAGCTCTATGTAGGTACGTGACCGTACCATTTGAATGTTCTTCTATCTATATACTACAGGGTATTTATTCTTCTCCTCATCTCTTCATTTGGTATCCTATCCCTTCTAGTCAGGCCAAATGGTCCTCCCTAGTAGTTATTCCGGTCGCGATAATGTCCCTTTTTTTGTGTATGATCCAAATTTCTGATGCATATGTCATGATACTTCATATTATTGTTTGGTATATTTTTTTTTCGGTTTTTTATGTTGTTTTTATTGCAGATGACACTATGGAGTTGTCTTATACAAGATCTTGTTTGCCCCAAACTATTTTATATCTCTTTTGCTGTTGTTGCGTTTTTCGGTAATATAAAATAATATAATATAATAAGACCTAAATATTTAATTTTATTCGTTCCTTTTATTTCTACATGTTCTTCAATTTAAAATTTTTATTTATATATAGTTTTCTTCTCCTCCTTCTTCCTCTTTTAGTTTTCTTACGATGTAGCTGATATCTTCCTCATCTTGAGCCATCACCACCTGGTTGTCTGCGAAATACAATACGTAGAGATAATCGCCCCTTATCGGCATTTCCATAGCAATTCATTGTAAGCTCCGAGCTGTTAGTGCGTGCTCTAAAAAAATTTGAAGTAAGGTTAGTGACGTTGGGATCCATGTTATACTCCTTTCGTCATTTTGACGTTGTTTTCCATCTTGTTTCCCGATTCTTATATATACTTTATTTCCCCTGTATAAGTTCATGATTGCTTGTGTTAGGTTAGCTGGTATCCTTATTTTTGTCACTGCTTTGTATAGTTCTTTTGTTGGCATGGTGTCATATGCATTCCTAAGGTCTACAAATGCCAGTGTACATCTCTATTCTTAGCTCTTTTATTCTCTATTGTGTTATTTTGTATAGATATGACCTAGACATGATTTTCCCTGTAGTGAATCATACTTGCTCTTCACCGATTTTACCTTCTATACTTTTCTCTATGTTGTTCCTGAAGATCCTGCCATACAGTCTTCCAATTCCAGCTATGACGCTTTGTAGTTCTGTAGTTTTGTGAAAACTACAGTCTCCCTGTAGTTTTTACAATGAACGATGAGAACGATTTCCGATACCACCTGAGATAGGTACTTATATGGAGAAATATAATTAGGACATAAAAGACAAAATAAAGGAAAAAGAATCATATTGAATCATAAATTGTCTTCTAGAATTTAGTTTGTTATTCTTATAATCAAATAATTATAAATTCCCTTAATATATGAAGTTGGTAATAATTTAGTTATTGTGTTATTCAGTCGATAATATTTTGAATCAGTTACATGTCATAGGCCTGTGACGTCAAAGACCCAAATAAAAAATATTTATTCGTATATCCAAATATTTTATTTATATTTTAAATTTAAATTATTGTTTTAATTTTGTGAAGTTGCAACATATAAACGTCAGTACTATTTATGTATTGTTACTATATATTATCAAAAGAGTATTCTTTGAAAGTCGCATGATTTTTAGGCAGCAATAACAATTCTGCAATACCTATTAGATGAGCGGCACACCCCCAAAAAACCGCTTATTTCTCGAGATACTGACCACGGAAAGGTGAATGGCCAATTTTAGTGATACTGTATGTTTTTCATAGTGCTGAAAACGAAAATGAGGTTTATTTTGCATTTTATGTAGGGGAACATGGTCAAAATTGTAATTTTACCCTAGATATAAAACAAAAATAAAATCACGTTTTTTGAGTTTACATCGCTACAACTCTGTTCCATTTTAATATTTTTGAGAAAATTTTTGCTGAAATTTTTACTGTATATAGCTCTAACATTTCTGAAGACAACGGTGCCTTTTTTAAGCTTTGAGTCTTATTCTGATAAAGAATATGAATTTTTTAAAGTAAAAGATGCAGATTTGTGCATGTGCATTGCAAAGTTTAGTCGCAATATTTGACTGACAAAATTTGAAATTGAGATTTTTAATTACATTCTTGTTAAAACATAGAGTACAAAGAAGTTTTTTAAAGTTTTAGATCAAAATATGATATAAAAAACAAATGGTGCAACTTTAGCATCGATGTTATACATCCCCAAAATAACGTTAATTTTTCGAGAAACTGACCATGGGTGGTGAATGGCTAATTTTGGTCTTACTTTATGTTTTTGATGGTGCTGGAAACGAAAAAAAAAAGTTTATTTTAAATTTTAGGTGGGGGAACATTGTCAAAATCGCAATTTTACCATAATTATAAAAAAAAAATAACGATTCTT
Source organism: Diabrotica virgifera virgifera (assembly GCF_917563875.1). Classification (NCBI taxonomy): domain Eukaryota; kingdom Metazoa; phylum Arthropoda; class Insecta; order Coleoptera; family Chrysomelidae; genus Diabrotica; species Diabrotica virgifera. The sequence continues at coordinate 206,001,692 of NC_065444.1, forward strand.
TTAAAATTTAAAGTTGCACCATTTGTTTTGTATAAGACATCTAGATCTAAAACTTCCCATAAAACTTCTTTGTAATCTATAGTTTAACACAAATGTGATCAAATATATAAATTTAAAATTTTGTCACTTAGTTTTTGAGATTTAGCTTTGCAATTCACGAATCTGCATCTTTAATTTTTAAAAAATTTATAACTTTTATGAGACAAAGACTAAAAGTCTACAACAGTTTTCATAACATTCACAAAGGCAAGAAATGCATGCTGTAAAAGTTTCAGAAAAAAAAAATATTAAAACGTAACACAGTTGTAGCGAGTTTAACGTAGAAAAATGTGATTTCATTTTTTTTTTTATTTTTAGGTTAAAGTTGCGAATTCAAAATCCAAAATAAACCACATGTTCATTTCCAGCACCATTCAAAACATAAAGTAAGACCAAAATTAGCCATTCACCACCCATGGTCAGTATCTCGAAAAGTAAGCGTTATTTTGGAGATATATAACGTCTATATTAAAAGTCGCACCATTTTTTTCTATAAAACGTTTGTAACTAAAACTTTCCAGACAACTTCTTTGTACTCTATGCTTTAACATAAACGTAATAAATAATATAAATTTCAAATTTAGTCACTCAACTTTTGCGATTAAACTTTACAGTTATCAAATATGTACCTTGTACTTTAAAAAATTCATAACTTTTATTAGAATAAGACTAAAAGCTTGAAACAGATACCAGTGACTTCAGAATAGTCAGCAATATATGCCGGACAAACTTTAGAAAAAAATATTAATACGGTCCATAAATAATAAAAATAATTAAACGGAGTTGTATCGAGTTAAACGCAAAAAACGTGATTTCATTTTCTTTTTTATTTTTAGGGTAAAATTGCAGTTTTGACAATAAACAATTAAACGGAGTTTTATCGAGTTAAACGCAAAAAAACGTGATTTCATTTTTTTTATTTTTAGGGTAAAATTGCAGTTTTGACAATATTCCCTCTCTAAAATTTAAAATAAATTTCATTTTCGTTTTCAACACCGCTAAAAACATAAAGTAAGACCAAAATTAGCCATTCACCACCCATGGTCAGTATCTCGAAAAATAAACGTAATTTTGGGGATTTGTAATGTCGATATTAAAAGTTGCACTATTTTTTTTATGAAACACTGTGATTTAAAACTTTCCAGAAAACTTCTTTTTACTCCTGTTTTAACATAAACGTGATTAAAAAGCTAAATTTCAAATTTCGTCACTCAACTTTTGCGATTAAACACTTTGCAATGCACAAATCTGCACCTTTTACTTTAAAAACTTCATAGCCTTTATCAGAATAAGACTGAAAGCTTGATGGAAGTACCGTTGTCTTCAGCAATATTAGGTCTATATACTGTAAAAATTTCAGAAAAAAAAATATGACAATGAACCAGAGTTGTAGCGGGGTAAACGCAAAAGACATGATTTTATTTTTTTTTTTTTATTTTTAGGGCAAAATTGCGATTTTGACAATGTTACCCCACATAAAATTAAAAATAAACCTCATTTTCGTTTTCAGCACCATCAAAAACATACAGTATGAATAAAATTGGCCATTCACCTCTCCGTGGTCAGTACCTGGTTATTTTGGGGATGCCTGCCGCTCGCCTATATGTATCAGCAGCAAATTGATTCTATGGAAATGCCAGTAGAAATTACTGAAAAATATTAAAGTTGCAGACAACAGAGATTAAAGTTAAAAGACAACATTTCAAATGAAAAACTTTGTAAAAAACATATGTAATTGTTAAAATTAAGTGAGAATAAAAAAAGTATGAAAACCATTTTTGTGAGGCTTGTTTGGTTTTGCCTTAATAGGTCTGGATCAAGCGTATGAAAAAAAAGTTGATTAATGGCAAGCTGAAAATTTGTTAGTAGCTTAAGGGTGTCTAGTCGGATAAACTTTGATATATGGGAACACTGTAACAGGGGCAGTTTTAATTGTGGAACAGGTTAAAAATTTGGAACGGTCAGACCACGAAAATGGCACATTTATTTTGTCCGACAGAACAGACTTAAACTTTCCGAACAGAGATTAAACTTCATGCAAGAATCAGACTGCTATTTATCACCTGTCATAATTCCTGTCATTTGACATATTCTACATGTTCTACTCATTAAAACGCCCATTCGGTGATAAATAGCAGTCTGATTTTTGCATGGGAGTTTAATCTCTGTTCGGAGAGTGTAAGTCTGTTCTGTCGGACAAAATACATGTGCCGTTTTCGTGGTCTGACTGTTCCAAATTTTTAACCTCTTCCACAATTAAAACTTCCCCTGTTCCAGTGTTCCCATATATCAAAGTTTGTCCGACTAGACACCCTTAAGCTATTAACAAATTTTCAGCTTGCTATTAATCAACTTTTTTCATACGCGGGATCCAGACCTATAGTTAGTCATCTTATAAGTCACTTTGAACATCACTGCCCTCAATAACAGGCTCACTAATAGTACAAATATGAGAAAATGAAATAATGCCAATTGATTTATTGATTGCTTAATAGGCAAACTGATTGCTTAACTAGCAAATTGATTGCTTAATATTATGTCCCCTATATAACAAGGGAGACAAACTGAAGTGTGACAACTAGATGTATAGCCTAAATAGATATTGTATACAAAATCTCGACAAGAATATTGAGAAATAGATTAAATGATTATAATTTTTTATTTTATTTTATTTATGGTAGGGGAGCCCAAGCGGGGATTTTTGCAGTTACTCGAGCGATTCAGATTATCATATGGGGAAAAACCTGGTACCCTGCAGATGTACCTCTACCATAATTGGCTCTTAACACAGGGGAGTTCTTTAAGGGGGGCCCGAAAAAAAAAACTATCGTTAAAAAAACTCGAAATTGTCAGATTAAGATAAGGTACGTGCAAAACAGTATATATTTCAAAAATCTAACGATTTGAGCCGGGCGTAAGGAAATGGGTGGGTCCCAAAATTTCACAACAAAAAAGCGAATATTTCGCGAAATGAATGACAGATCAAAAAACTAAAAAACATATGCTCAATACTTTTTAATAATCTTTCGAATGATACCAAAAATGACTTCCCACGGAGAGGGGTGGGGGTAAATTTAATATTTTAAATACGAATTCCGCGATATTTCGCGAAATGAACATCAGATCGAAAAACTGTCAAAAATACTTATTCAATATTTTTGAAAAATCTATCGCATGGCATCAAACGCGGCGCCCCATGGAAGTGGGGTGGGGGATAACTTTAAAATCTTAAATAGGAGCCCCATTTTTTATTACAGATTTGGATTCCATACGTAAAAAGAGGTAACTTTTATTCGAAACGTTTTTTCGAATTATGGATAGATGGCGATATAATCGGAAAAAACTATTGTTGGAAATGGAAAATTAAATTAAAAAATGGCAAGCGCCCACTAAAATGGTAAGCTTTACTTAATTTTTTTTTTTTTGGTTTTAGGACCTACTCTTCACAACCCAATTAATGCTCCCCTACCATTATTAAATTAGCTATACAGAAAGAATCCTACACGAGCACCAAGCCTGCTTTAGTAAGGACTGATCTACTATAGACCAAACCTTCTCCTTAACCATTATAGCCAGTGTCCCATTTATACATTTATTCATTTATACTGAAAAAAATTTATTTTCAGCCCTTAAAATTTCCTCTTCTTCTTCTTGACTGGCTTTACAACTAGGTTTCCATCTTCTCCGATCTTGCGCTTCCATTTCCCATTGTTGTACCCCAATCTTAGATAAATCGACTTCAACACCTTTCATCCTTTTCTGGGACGGCCTACTGATCATCTACCGCCTGGTCTCCCAAAAATGCTATCTTCAACACTCTGTCTTCCTCTTTATCACATGACCTGCACATCTTATCCGGTTAGCTTTTATATGTCTGACGATGTTTTTAGTACCAAACAGAGTCACTTTCCATGATCGACTCATGGAAATTCTGAAAACTAGATGAAAGAGATTTAAGACTAATAACACACCTATATTGCAATCAGCGAGCAATAGTAAGAATTGAAAAAGAAACATCTGAAGAAATTGAAATAAAGAGAGGAGTCAGGTAAGGCTGCATACTATCACCTCTATTATTTAACGCTTATTCTGAAGAGATAATGCGAGAAACTCCGGAAGATGTTAGTCGGCATAAGAGTAAATGGAGTCTTAGTTAACAACATCAGATATGCAGATGACGCAGTAATAATAGCCGATAGTTTACAAGACCTGCAAAGACTCATGAGTAAAATAGTAAGGTGTAGTAGGGATTACGGACTCTCTCAATATCAAAAAGACGAAGTTTATGAAAATTAGTAAAAACAACCATAATACTAACAAAATCTTGATAGTAGAGGGCCAGCAGATCGAAAGAGTAAAAAGTACACTTACCTAGGAACACTTATAACAGAAAATAATGACTACACTGCTGAAATCAAAGTCAGAATCGAAAAAGTACGTTCTAATTCAATGAAAATGAAAAAGGTCCTATGTAGCAAAGATTTAACATTAGTTCTTAAAGTACGCCTACAAGATGTTACGTATACAGTGTATAATACTATTGAGTGGAATCATGGACGTTAAATGTAGAGACGATGAGACGCCTTAACGCCTTTGAAATGTGGACCTATAGAAGAATTATGAGGGTTTCCTGGGTAGATAGAGTTACGAACAACGAAGTACTGAGAAGAATAGGTAAAGAGAAGGAAGTTGAACTTACAATTAAAGAAAGAAAACTACAGTATCTCGGACATGTGATGCAGGGCGAGAAGTATGGCATCCTGCGACTCATAATGCAAGGAAAGATAGATGGCAGAAAAAGCATCGGAAGAAGACGAATTTCATGGCTGAAGAACCTGAGAGAATGGTTTGGATGCAGCTCAAAACAACTCTTTAAAGCTACCGCCTCAAAAATTAAAATAGCTATGATGACTGCCAACCTCCGTAGCGGAGATGGCACCAGAAGAAGAAGAAGAGAGTCACTAATTCAGAATTACGGCACCTTCTCCACTCACCTGTCAATTCGTCTCTATGAAGGCCAAATATCAATCTGAGAACCTTCCTTTCAGACACCAGTAGCTTATTTAATTCCAGCTGATATAAAGTCCATGTTTCGCTTCCACTGGGCGAATAATTGACATGTACAGTGTTAATTTAGATTTTATTTTCAGCAGTTTAGATCCTAATTCATGAATAATGATGATAGGAAGTATAATGCTCTATTCCCGCAGCTATCCTTCGTGAGACCTCTTTTTCTGTGTGGTTGTCGACTGTGATTACCGCCCCCAGATATTTAAATTATTTTACCATTTCGATAAAAAAAAAGAAATTGGATGCAAAGTGCTCAAAATAGAGCACAATGGACAAAAATGAGGGAGGCCTATGTCCAGCAGTGGACGCAGAGGGCTGTGGTGGTGGTGGTGGTGGTGGTGATGACGATGATGGTGACCACTTCGAAGTTGTGGTCATTAATATAGTTACGTACCCTTAACATTTGTTTAAATATAATGAAAATTTTATAATGAAAAATAACTAACATCAGACAAATAACATTGTGGAACACATTCTTTGTTGAGTTAGATCTGACACTTGTTTTTGTCTCTCAGATTTTGTCTACCACGTAAACTTTTTAAACTGAGGTGCCCATTGAGTGGCCATTTCTTAGTTTATGAGGTGCCCATGCTTTATCTTTATCACCAAGTTTCACTTTAAAATAGGCAAAATATGCTTGTCTGACAAATGTACTGATGTTTGTCCTTTGACTGGGAATGGTAAAACTGGCTAATTTTAAGTAACTTTTGTTCTATAGAGTTTTTTCACTAAGTCAATACTTTTCGAGTTATTTGGCAGTGAATATGTTCATTTTTTCAACAAAATAACCACGCTTTTAGACGGTTTTTCGCAAATAACTCAAATAGTAAGTATTTTGTCGAAAAAACATTCTCAGCAAAAATATAGCCTGTAAATTTTTCTAAAAATTGGTGTATATATCACGTCTCTACACATAGTAGAAGCAGAGTTATAGCTAATGAAAAATAGGTTCATATTCGTCAAATTCCAAATGGAATAATTTAACGTGAAATAACCAAAAATGAAGCACATTTCGGGGAAAACTCATTACAACTTATTTAAAGTGTTTAAAAAAAGCTTCATTTTTGTTTTATAAAAAAAATTTGTAGCATCAAAATTAAACAAGTTACGCTCAAAATAATGTTAGTCCCTTTTGGTTTTGGTAAAAAAATCGAGAAAATGACCCCCTAATTAGTATCTTAAATGAACTTAATCGTTACGACTTCACAAGTTTCTTGATTCATGTATATATTGTTTATATGATCTGTAAGTTTCATCGGTTCAAAGTCCGTATGATTGAAAGGGCTGTAGTTAAAAGGGGTTGAACGAGTCACTGATCACGAATGTATGCAAATTTAGAAACACCAAATCTTAATCAATTTTTGTCTAACAGAAAAACAAAAAATACATGATATTCAGAAAAGCAAATCTGACTTTTTTTGTTTTTCGAGATTTTTGGTATCTCTAACAATTTTTAAGTTATTTTGAAAAAAAGCATATTTTTCAAAATTTAAATTTTTAAAAATTTTATTTTGAAACCAATTTTTTTCAAAAATAAGCACTTTGAATAAATGAAACTTACAGATCATATACACACAACATAAGTAAAATAATTTGTGGAGCGGTAACGATTAATTTAATTTAAGGTGCTAATTAGGGGCTGGTTTTCCCGATTTTTTTTTGCAAAAACAAAAGGGACAAACTTTATTTTGAGCGTAACTTACTTAAATTTAATGCTAGAAACTTTTTGTAAAAACAGAAATAAAGCTTGTTTTAAACAATTTAAAAAAGTTATAATAGATTTTCCCCAAAAAGTACTTAATTTTTTGGATATTTCACGTCGAAATATTCTGTTTGAAATTTGGTGAATATGAATCTATTTTTCATTGGCTATAACTCTGGTTCTACGAGATCCAGAGACCTATCGCGTACACAATTTTTTTTTTACTTTTTTATAGGCTGTATTTTGGCTAAGAACGTTTTTTTTCGACAAAATACTTACTTTTTGAGTTATTTGCGAAAAACCGTCTAAAAATGTGGTTACTTTGTTGAAAAATGAACATATTCATTTGCAAATAACTCAAAAAGTGTTGACTTGGCGAAAAAGCTCTATAGAACAAAAGTTACTTAAAATTAGTCAGTTTACCCATTTCCGGACTTATTTTGGACATATATATTTTCACCCCCAATAGGGGGTGAAAGTCACCCCCAGGGCAAAAGCACACATCGGCACAATATTACTTTTTTTCTTTGACATGTAAGCTATGCGTATGCCAAATTTCATGTCAATCCAAGCGGTTCTTTAAAATTTAGAGCAAAAACCATGAAAGAATGGACTAACATATATAACAAAACGAATGGGACCTGTTTTCGCCCTTTCGACGTGTAGGAGCAGAGGTAACCATAAGGAAACGATTCAGTTCAAATACACTAAGTAGTTCTATACACTTCAGTAACGAAATACTAAATACTGCTAACCGACACAGGTTTTGCCACAATATTAACTGAGTATAACTAGTGTTGGAAAATTCTCGAGAATGAAAAATCGGAGAATATTCTCGAGAATATTTCTGAGAATTTTCTGAGAATGAACCCCATGACGCACTTAAGAATATTGTTGAAGATGAAAAATAGGGTTTTAAAAATAATGATCTTATGAGTGTTCTTTGTATATAAAAAAATACAAAAACAACAGAAAGTACAAAATTTCTTTGATAAAAAAATTAAATTTTCTTCTTAACAGCAAATACTCGATGTGGTATGATAAAAGATGAGACCTCAGATTCAGAATATATTTCTATCATTAGCTCATCCTCGTCATCTACAATCTGCTTGTCAATGTACTGATGAGTTGTGGGATTTTGTTTTTCACGAGTGGCCAGCTCAGTCATGGATTGGTCTACAGCTAACAATTTTAAATTGTGAGCAATAAAAGTTACCTTACGAGCCCGTTCAGCAGTGAGCCGGTTTCTTTTAGAAAGTTGCTAAATTATCTACAAACTCAGTTTTCTTAACTTGTTCTCTACTTAAATGAACACCATTCTAAATATCTGCACGTTAATATTGCACCAAAACAATAAATATTGACATTGTCAACACCCTTGCTAGTGGTTCATGGGATTGGCAAAAACAATATACCTACATATTTTTTAAATTATAATAATTTGACCCGTATCTAGTTTTTATTTTTGTTTCGGTTTTTGAAAATATAGAAACATTTTGCCGAGAATAATCTCGAGAGAATTTTCTGGCCGAGAATATTCTCGAGAATACTCTAGTTCTCGAGAATATTCTCTTGAGAATATTCTCTTCTAATATCACTAAGTACAACAGACGTAACTGAACAGGAACAGGCATGTCTTGCCTGCAAAATTAAAATAGTATATGTGAAAAAAGTGAGTTTTGAGATAAATGACTTTTTGTGCTTTTACTGTGCCGTTTTGTCATTTATAAAGTTAGACAAGTGAAATTTGGAATATAAAAAAGTATGTTATTATAATAATTATTACAACAGCAAATAGGTATAGTTTCCTCAAATGTGCTTGTAAAGTGACATATACTGTTTTACCATTTTTCCAGTATACCCAAAGAGTATATAAAAGATTTTATATGTATATACCGTCGAGGGAGATAAAAATTCCCATTGGTCATACTATGGAAAAAAAGTATATGAAATGTTATACTATTTTACCATTGGAATTGGGACACCGTTTTTATGAAATATGTTACCGTATAACAGCATATACCACATATATCCTGTTTTACCAGTAGAGTTTCAAAAAATAGATACCATAATACCAGAGATAAGCAGTGTATGACGATGTATACTATTCTGCCTTTGTAGAGTTTGTCGAATATACTGTTTTACCATAGCAGAGACGCAAGTACACGTACTCATATACTGTTTTACCAGTGTCACATTTTGAAATTTGAATGAGATAGAAATAAACTAAAAATTGCATAAGAAAGAGCGAAAAAAATAACCCAGTTTCGGCGCCAAATTCAAAAATCGATTTTTTTCACATATACTGTTTTACCTTTGCAGGAAAGATGTTCTAAGACCAGTTGCAGTTATCAGCGCGGCATTCCTCCCACCCACATAGAAAACGAACGTGACGTGATAAAATAAAACTAAAAACTGTTTTGAAACCAGTATATACCCAATTCTATAGAAAACAGCTAAAAAATTTAACTTAACAGAAATTAAGTTTTAAATTATTCCCCAGTGTACCTAATATCTACGGGTTTCATATCGGCCCTTTTTCATCTTTAACTTGATTATTCTTATCGATTAATGTTTATAATAAACTATATTCATAAATAAATCTCAGAAATAATATAAATTGTTGAATCGTCATTATTATAAGTTTTATTCACTGATCTATAAATAGGTCACTGGTAGTTAGCGTTATCAATATTTGCAGTATTCAGTCAAAAATGTGAATCTGTGCAAAAGTCGTTTTATTTATTTATTTGTTAATTGCGATTTGCATACAAAGTTTTATATTTTATCATTTCTAGGACAAATTATTCCGCAGTAACTAATATTTTAACGAATATAATTTTGGATAATAAATATAAAAATATAGTAAGTGAAATGATTATGAAATACTTAGTAGTTAAATAATTTATTGAAAAAAGCTTATCCAATTCGGCCACAAATTTTGGAATTTCAAAAGTAGTACTTGATATCTTCTGAATATCACTTGATTCTAAACCTGTAATCTACTGGGCATTGTTTTTAATGTATTTACCAGCAAAGATTTATTCTATAATCTACAAAAATTTGAACAGCTAGCAACAGGAATCATGCGGAAAAATAGATTAGTCTTATACCTGATACAAAAACTCTTGGTAAATATAGTCGTGTATCACTATCACAAAGGAGTCAATAAGTCAGCAATTATTTGTAGGATGTATATTATTAAAAGTATGTACATTAAATACCAGGCAAGTCTTGTATTTAGTATATCCGGATTTAGCTTATTCTTTAAGATTAGCAAAGCGGTAAGGTTGGCAAGCTTTCACGACATTTATCATCTTTATAGTAGGGGAGGAAAGTATGCTAAATGTGCAGTCACTCATGCGCTTTGGGGACCTATTGGGTTGTGAAGAGTAGGTTCTAAAACCAAAAAAAGTTAAGTAAAGTTTTCCATTTTAGTGGGGACTTTTCATTTTTAATTTAATTTTCCAATCAATTATTTTCAATGGAAAATAAGCCACAATTTTACCAAAAAAATGATTTTATTAACGTTTCGACGCCCAAGTCGGGTTGTTGCTTAGTAAAAAATTCTTCTAATAATTGATTTAATCTGACTCATTTATATCGGCAATTCAGGCATGTAACATACATTCTAAAGTAGAAGACTTTAAAATGATATTGCCAATATTGATAAGTTGCGTTCCTGGGACGACTTTACTAAAAGATAGTTAATTTGATTACATGAAATCAACCCACTCAAGAATATCTGCCCCAAAAGATCATAGCATGTGATCTGTCTTTAAAAAGACAACCAAATGCAACGGTGGCGGTAAAATTCTCGTGTTAGAGACTCAATAGTAAATCACGAGGGAAAACCAGGAAAAAAACCTCGTGATACTATCCCGACATCGTAAGTATTTGTGCTTACATTTAGTTTACTTTCCAATCTAATACCAAATTCCGACTTTAATATACATAGTCCCGAACTGATTGGTCATAAATTATACCAAAGATTCTGGGGTCATAAATAGGTTGATTGAATCTCACTTACCTATATACAATAGTGCACACAAAAAAAGTTACAGCCCTTTGAAAATACAAAATGAAAATCGATTTTTTTTTCATATATCGAAAACTCTTAGAGATTTTTTGAAAATGGACAAGTGGCATTCTTCTGGCAGCAACATCTTAAAAAAAAAATTAAAGTGAAAATTGTGCACCCCATAAAAATTTTATGGGGGTTTTGTTCTTTAAACCCCCCAAACTTTTGTGTACGTTCCAATTAAATTATTATTGTGGCACCATTAGTAAAACACAATGTTTTTAAAACTTTTTTGCCTCCTAGTACTTTTTCGATAAGCCAGTTTTTATCGACATATTTTGAATATTTGTCGAATCCACCACATATTTGTGTATGGTTAAGTACGTTTATATAGACCTATTAATAATCTGAAAATTTATTTATAATTTGCATTTTTAGGTATATTTTGAAAAAGAAGTCACATCTCGATAAATGGTGACTTGTCAAAAAAAGACTAAGAGGCAAAAAAGTTTTAAAAACACTGTATTTAACTAATGGTACCACAAAAATAGCTTAATAATTGGAACGTACACAAACATTTGGGGGCTTTAAAGGAACAAAACCCCCATAAAATTTTTATGTCAATATATTAAAAAAGAAGCCGCATCTCGAAAAAAACTGGATTATTGAAAAAACACTAAGAGGCAAAAAAGTTTTAAAAACGTTGTGTTTAACAACCCCCATAAAATTTTTATGGGGTGGACAAATTTCACTATAATTTTGTTTTAAGATGCTCCTGCCATAAGAATGGTACATGTCCATTTTCAATAAAAAATCTCTAATAGTTTTCGATATATTGAAAAAAATCCATTTTTATTTTGTAACTTTAAAGGGCTGTAACTTTTTTATGAGCACATTTGTACTAAGGTAAGTTAGGTTCAATCGAAATATTTTTGACCCCAGAATGTGTGGTATAATTTATGACCAATCTTTTCGGGACACCTGTATAATATGCTATTTTAAATTATAAATAATATTAACTAACGTTGTACTAACAATAATATGTACTAACTCGATATGTTACTGACGTACTAATCGTGGTATTTTCTATCTATTGACTTTCTCTTTTAGTATGGGTAACCACATCCTACAGCATTCTACTGAGGAATTTACGACACAATTATTGGTTTCATTTAGCATAATTAGAGCCGCTTCTTTGATTTTTCTCTTTTTACTATCTGTTTTTTTTTTAGGACTATACTTGAATCTCTCTACTGAACTCTATGTTGATTATCCCATGCATGTTGACATATTTGAGATCTATCAAATTCTCTATTTTTAATATAAGACTGATGTTCACTTATTCTAACGTTTAATGGTCTTGATGTTTCACCTAAATAAAATTGTTCGCATTCACAAGGTATTTTATAAATACAATTCTTTGTTCTTTCTTGTTCATTGTTAGGTTTAGTTTTAGATAGAATAGACCTCAATGTGTTTGTTGTTTTGAATGTTGTTGAAATGTTGAATTTATTTCCTATTGTTTTAAGTTTCTCGGATAGTCCTTTTATATATGGTATTGATATTTTCCTCGTATTATTTCTTGAGGATGTTATGGGATCCCGTTCTACGTTGTTCTGTTCTATTTGATCCAATCTTGACAATTCCGTATTTATAAACGATAAAGAATAATCATTTTTTAATAAAACATATGTTAACAATTGTTTTTCTTCTAACAATGAATTTTCGTTACACAAGTAATTTTGGCTCTATCATATAAGGATTTAATGATTCCCTTCTTAACGTTGATTTTGTAACTTGATTTGTAATTGAGATATCTGTTGGTGTGTGTTGGTTTTCTATACCAGCGGTTCTCAACCACCGTGTCGCGACACACTAGTGTGCCGGAAGAACCTATCAGGTGTGTCGCGAGATTTACGAATACGATATTTCTATTTATATTTTTTTACTTTTTATAATATACCAATCATGCATTCAACCATTTTTTTAACGATTAGGTATATACCACGTTATACCAATCAATAAAGTGCCAATTCGTAATTGTTTCCTCTCTATGCTTAATATATTCATCTGTAGTTACCTACCACCAGCAAAAATTTGTACATATAAGGGTGTCGCGAATCTGTAAGAATACGTTAGTGCGTCGCTGAGTAAAAAAGGTTGAGAACCGCTGTTCTATACACTTGAGTCTCATATCCAGTATCCTTCTTTGATACTAAAACATCGAGGAAAGCCAGAGTGTTTTTATATTCCTTTTTCATTATAAATTTTATTGTCTCTTCTTGATCGTTTATAATATTTAGGAATGTATCCATCAATCCTGATCTATGAGGCCATATTGAAAACATATATCATCTACGTATAAGTCTTACTTAATTAATTTTCCATTTCCAAAGTTTTTTCCGATTATAGCGCCATCTATCCGTAATTCGAAAAAATGTTTCAAATAAAAGTTCCTTATTTTTACGTAAGGAATCCGAATCTGCAATAAAAAATGGGGGCTTCTATTTAAAATTTGAAAGTAACACCTCACATCCGTGGGGGGGGGGGGTCGTGTTTGGTGCCATTCGATAGATTTTTCAAATATATTGAATAAGTGTATTTTTCAGTTTTTCGCTGATTTCCATCTCGCGAAATATCGCGGGATTCGTATTTAAAATTTTAAATTTACCCCCCACCCCTCTCCGTGGGCAGTCGTGTTTGGTATCATTCGATAGATTTTTGACAAATATTGAGCAGATATTTTTTAGTTTTTAGATCTATAGTTCATTTTCTTGTGAAATTTTGTAACTCACCCATTTCCTTACGCCCCGCCCAAATCGTCAGATTTTTTAAATATACACTGTTTCGCATGTACTTAACTTATCTTAATCTGAAGATTTCGAGTTTTTCTAAGGATAGATTTTATTTTCGGTTCCTCTTTAACGAACTCCCCTGTGTTTAGAGCCCATATATGGTAGAGGTACATCTACAGAGGTATGTTTTATTTACTAACCACAAATAACTTTGTCTTTGTTGTATTTATTCAAAGTTCGTTATTGGAACATTCTCTAGAGTCTCGATCTATAAGGAATTAAAGATCTTCGATACTTTCAGACATGGTCGCTGTGTCATCTGCATATGACACATATATGACACACATATAGATGTTGTTAATAGTTTCTCCCCCAATTCGAACTCCACATTGCCCTTCTAAGGCTTTGTAAAAAAATTGTTTCTGAGTAAACAATAAACAAAGTTGAGGATAAGACACAACACTGTCTTACACCTCTTTGAATGCAAATTTTGTCTTTTTCTGAGCTGGCTGAAGATTTTCACTTGGATCAGAGTCAGAGATAAGCAAACCTATGTCTCTCTGATGATGCCTCTAATAAGAGGCGAAATCGTTCATTGGTGTGCTGGTTTGCGCTCTCTGAACTAAGTGAAAATTAAGACAGTTTTGCCTTCGCATTGCAACTAAATAAAAATGGTATACATTTTTATTTCATTAGTATTACTCCTATCGAGTAACTAGACGAATTGTTATTTGCAAATTTTAGAATTCCCTCTTGCCTTCTTTGCAGCATCCATCTGGCTTGCAATTTTTAGAAGCCATGGAGGTGTTACCGGGGAAATAGTCCAATAAGTTTTTCAATTAAATATCTTTTAAAAATATTTCTCAATATTTCTATTAGGATGAAAAACTTTTGACTTTTATTTAGCAGATGAACAAATTCCTCCGATTCGTAAAAGAGACCGAACATGGGCACGCACTGACGAGGAAAAAGCAAATACCTTCCGAGAATATCTGGAGGAAGTCTTTCAACCTCTTCCATCGCAAAATACGCCTGAAATAGAAGCTAAAATCAAAGAAACTCTTGAAGCTTCATATCAAATGTCCCAAATTCCAAAACTCTTCAAGGTAAAAGAGGTACATGAGACAATCAGAAGAAACTTAAATCCAGATAAGGCTCCAGGGTTTGATCTGATCAAAGGCCGTCTTATTAAAGAACTCCCAAGAAAAGGGATTGTGCTAGTAACAACAATATTTAACGCGGTGCTACGATTAGGACACTTCCCTGCCCAATGGAAAGTTGCCGAGCTTATACTTTCCAAAACCTGGAAAACCAATAAATGAAGTAACATCATACAGACCAATCAGCCTGCTGCCAGTCCTTGGTAAACTCCTAGAAAAGCTACTCATAACCCGACTGACTCCCATAATAGAAGAAAACCACCTGATTCCTGAACACCAATTCGGATTCAGAAAGGATCATAGCACAATTGAACAGATCCACAGAGTAGTGGACGAAATAAATGAAGCATTTGAGCAAAAAAGTTACTGCACGACTGCTTTCTTAAAGGTGAGTCAAGCTTTTGATAAGGTTTGGCATAATGGACTACTATTTAAATTTAAAAAATCACTTCCCCACACACTGTACATTATTATGGAATCCAACCTAAAAGAAAGATATTTTACTGTAAGGTATGGACAGACAACAGAAATCACATTGATAAAGGCAGGGGTACCACATGGCAGTGTTCTTGGTCCACTTCTCTATCTTATGTACACAGCTGATCTTCCAGTGAGCAACCAAACAATCACAGCTTCCTTTGCAGATGATAAAGCGATAATGGTCAAACACAAAGACCCAGTCATAGCCGCAAGAATTCTCCCACAACATCTAGTGAAAATACAGGACTGGACAAGAAACGGGAGAATCAAAGTCAATGAAGTAAAATCAGTGCAGGTTACATTTACCAAATGCAGAGGTACAGTGCCACCTGTTACACTAAATGGACAAGATCTGCCTCAATCTGACAGCTTTAAGTATTTAGGGATGCACTTGGATAAATGACTGACCTGGAGAAAGCACATTTTTAACAAACGAAAACAACTTGGCTTAAAACTCAGCAAATACTACTGGCTATTGGGAAGACAGTCAAAGCTTAGTTTAAAAATCAAATTATTGGTGTATAAAGTAGCCTTAAAACCAATATGGACATATGGTGTACAACTATGGGGTACGGCTGCAAACTCAAACATAGAGATATTGGAACGCTTTCAGTCGAAGGTACTACGGACCATAACAAATGCACCTTGGTTTATACCTAACAGAGAAATCAGAGACGATCTTCAAGTAGCCACAGTAAAGGAGACAGTGAGTGAATACAGCAGCCGCTATTTGGTAAAATTAAAAAACCACCCTAATAATCTTGCACTAAACCTGCTGGATAATAGTGAGCAGACTCGGAGACTGAGGAGGCACAAACCACTGGAGCTACACATAGGTTCTAAGCAGCAGTGAAGTGAAGTATCGTGCAGTGCAGTGCAGTAAACTACTTACCTTTCAGGGCACAGTTCAATAATTTAAGAGGCTAGTGGAGTCTTTGTTATCATTGGATAACAAATCCAAATTTATACTTACACCCCTTTGAACAAACAACTAGTTGCTGGTTTGCGCTCTCTGTACTAAGTGAAAATAATTAATACAGTTTTGGCTTCGCATTGCAACTGAATAAAAATGATATATATTTTTATTTTTGTCTTCTTCTTATACTACGGTTAGGTATAAAGAGGAACAACTATAGGAGCAGATCAAAAACAAAATTGCCAGACTCAAATGGAGCTTAGCAGCCTACACTGCCTACATTACTAGATAAAAAGGTTAACGTTAGAACACCACAATACAACATTTTGAGACTTACAAAAAAGGTAGACGACGTAGACGAAGACCACAAACGAAATTGGTGGATGACCTTAAAAAAATAGCAAGAACAAATTGAAAGTATGTTGTTCAGGATTATCAGGATAGAGATCAAAGGAAGGAGTTGGGAGACATATGTCCAAAAATGATGACAGAAGGCTAAGAAGAATAAAGAGGAAGTTGCTGATTGGACGAATTTCTATTATTAGTAGTTAAGTAATTACAATAAAAAATATTACATATTAGAAAAAAACTAAAAAGAAAAGTTATTTATTTTAAAGTAAGTTATCAATCGAAGTAGCATAGAAAACGACAATAAATATCGTTCCCATACCACCAGATTGACAACAGGTGAAATACTTTCTTTGGTTACAACCTCCCGAGATTTTCAAAAATTATAAATCATACAGGATGCCGAGGAAATTAAGATGAGACAATTTTAAATAATTCACAACCCATCTGCTCAGCGTGGTAAAAGTTCCAAGAAGAGAGATTCCTTAGTATTCAACAAAAGGGTAAATGAATTAAAATGTATAAACATTATCAATTTCTTAGCAACACGAAAATGCAGCAGCTGCATAATGGTAGGGGAGCCCAAGCGGGGATTTTTGCAGTTACTCGAGCGCGCCAGATTATCATATGGGGAGAAACCTGGTACCCTGCAGATGTCGACGCTGTCAAGCCAAAACGGCATAAACGACATTCACTTGATTTTTCAGGAAACACAAAAAACTGATTATTTTTATTTTTACCAATTCGGCTTATCTGCAGAGTGACTCAAAAAAATGGTGATTTTTTTTTTCAAATTTTAATATATTGTGAATATTAATGTGGCTGAAAATACTGTCTGAAATAAATTAAAAACTAGAAAATGGCGCTTATGTCCAATCAAGATATAACATTGGTGAATATGCCAAACTTACCTCTGGCGTTTGTGTTGATCGTATCGTTGTAAGGTTAGTCAATATGGCGCTTAAAAGGGATATATACCATTAATGAAAAAAGAAACGAAAATTAAAAATTGTCGTTTATGCCAACAAGAAAAATTATGAAATTACGAAGATTTTTGATAGGGTTTATTTTTTATTAATCAAAAATACATTATAAGTTAAAAACAAAACCTTCAATTCTTAAACATGTTTTTGATGCCAGGATGAAATACTTAAAAGTAAAAAATTCGAGAATAGAAGCGGATATCTAATAATAGTGGATTCTAATTCATAATCACTGTCAATATTTGGTTCAACATCCGTATTGATTTGACTGCTTGTATTTTCCTTATTTTGATCACTACTTATACCGGCACCCAAACCACTATCTGCTGCTAAGTTGAAACGTGATGTGAGATTGTGACTAAATATTTCTTCTTCTACTGCAACGTCTGGTGGTTCCTCAAAGACGATAATGTCATTGCTAAAAGCTTCTGCAATGTTGGCATTATAAATGTCATAAACCTCTAAGAGAAACATAGGGGAGTTATTGTCAGTCAGTATATCATTTTGTACTGATTCGGTATATGTTTTATTTTCATTTAGTAAGGCCATTATTTGTTTACTTCTGCTATTGATCTACAACAACAAAATGGCATAAACGCCAAAAATCGATCGCCATTTTTAGCTATATAAAATTGATTTGAACTCTATGCTGTAATACAAAATGAATTGTTCATCACACTAGTACAAAGTTACAATAGAAAATTTTAGAATAAACTTTTTATTTGCGCAATTTTTAAATAAGAAACCTGCATAAGAATAGCATTGAGCAATGGCACTTGTGTCAACCACAATGTAAATATGTGGTTTTGGCATAAACGCCTCATAGTTTTTAAAGAAATTCAGTGTGTTTACGCTTCAAAAATCAATACAAATTGAAAATATTGCAAGGGTAGGTAATATCATGTTACTTATCCATAAAAATTGTAAAAATACATACCTTTACTATTATTACTGGACCGAAATGTACACAATGATAATCTTACGGACACTGGCGATTATGTCAATCGGTGTTCACGTCGGTATTCACGTGCGTGACTAGACTGGCGTTTATAAAAATTTTAAACCTATATTACACCTATTTCACTTTTTCTGCGGTTATTCCGCGTTGACTGTCTGGTGCGGAAATTAAAATCCTATTTTTTAGTGCAGCTAACTAAAAAGTGGTCATTTTGGCGTTTATGCCGTTTTGGCTTGGCAGCGTCGATGTACCTCTACCATGTAATGGCTCTTAACACAGGGGAGTTCGCTAAGGGAGACCCGGAAAAAAAATCTATCCTTAAAAACTCGAAATTGTCAGATTAAGATAAGGTAAGTTAAGTACATGCAAGAGAGTGTATATTTCAAAAACCTGATGATTTGGACCGGGCGTAAGGAAATGGGTAAGTCACAAAGTTTCACAAGAAAAAAGAGAATATTTCGCGAAATGAATGACAGATCGAAAAACTAAAAAATATGTGCTCAATATTTTTTAAAAATCTATCGAATAATACCAAACACGACTTCCCACGGAGAGGGGTGGGGGATAAATTTAATATTTTAAATACGAATCCCGCGATATTTCGCGAAATGAACATCAAATCGAAAAACTGTAAAATACACTTATTCAATAATTTTAAAAAATATATCGAATCGCACCAAACACGACCCCCCACAGAGGTAGTGTGGGGGTTACTTAAAAATCTTAAAAAGGAGCCCCCATTTTTTATTGCAGATTTGGATTCCGTACTTAAAAATAAGTAACTTTTATTCGAAGCATTTTTTCGAATTATGTATAGATGGCGTTATAATCGGAAAAAACAATTGTTGGAAATGGAAAATTAAATTAAAAAATGGCAAGCGCCCACTCAAATGAAAAGCTTTACTTAACTTTTTTTGGTTTTAGGGCCTACTCATCACAACAAAATAGGTCCCCATAACGCTCGAGTGACTGCATATTTAGCATACTTTGCTCCCCTACTATAATACTCTGGTTAAATCAGAAAGTGCAGGAAGAGTCTATACCGGTTTCGGAGGTTTTTTCCTCCTCATCAGTAGTCCCATATCCTCTTCTCTCCGATTTCCCTAAGTATCACACTTTGGGCCTTTCTGAATTGCAAAGAACGAAACGTCACGGATGTACTAGAGGATGAACGAAATGTCACATTTCGTTCTTTGCAATTCGGAAAGGCCCAAAGTGTGATACCTGGGGAAATCGGAGAGAAGAGGATAGGGGACTACTGATGAGAGGAAAAACCTCCGAAACCGGTATAGACTCTTCCTGCACTCTCCGATTTAACCAGAGTATTATTCAGCTGCTGCATTGTCGTGTTGCTAAGAAATTTCGTGTTGGTGCATTTATTCTTTGGTGGGTACTAAGGAATCTTTCTTGTTGGAACTTTTACCACGCTGAGCAGATGGGTTGTGAATTATTTAAAATTCTCTCATCTTAATTTCCTCGGCATCCTGTCTGATTTAAAATTTTTGAAAATCTCGGGAGGTTGCAACCAAAGAAAGTATTCCACCTGTTGTCAATCTGGTGGTATGGGAACGATATTTATTGTCGTTTTCTGTGCTACTTCGATTAATAACTTATTTTGCTTTTCGGTAGATGGCTCTAGTACATCCGTGACTTTTCGTTCTTTGCAATTCGGAAAGGCCCAAAGTGTGGTACCTTGGGATATCGGAGAGAAGAGGATATGGGACTACTGATGAAGAGGAAAAACCTCCGAAACCGGTCTAGACTCTTCCTGCTCTCTCCGATTTAATCAGAGTATTATGCAGCTACTGCATTTTCGTGTTGCAAAGAAATTGAAAATGTTTATACAGTTTTATTTATTTTAAATGAAGTATTTTATTTAAAATAAACTTATTTATTTTACTTTGCAATGTGTCTTTGTTAGGACTTGTATACTTATTATAATGTATGTGCCTAATTCATTTTTAATAATAGTTATTTATGAAACCGTTCGTGAAGTATGCTTTTTGCGAACGCACGCGATGTTTAGAGCAGGAGCGACAGCGAAGCGAGTGCTATACATCGCGTAAGTTCGCAAAAAGTACTTCACGCACAGTTTCATACAATATTTTATCTACGATAAACAAATAAAAAACTGTAACTCTTCGTCACTTGAATTCATTTCTATTCTACACTTTTTAGAACTTTGACATGTAATAATTCTAATTTCTTTCAAACCACAAAACTGTCAAAACTTTTATTGTAATTTATTGCTCATATGTCATCACCATCACCATGACAACACGAAAGTTAAGAATATTTGATTATATGAAAGTAGATCCTATTTAAAATACATTGTTACTTCAAGCACACTTTAAACCCTTCATGCATTGCTATCTATAATGACAGATTTCACAAACTAAAAACTTATGGTAGGGGAGCCCAAGCGGGGATTTTTGCAGTTACTCTAGCGCGTCAGATTATCATGTGGAGAGAAACCTGGTGCCCTGCAGAAGTACCTCTACCATATATTTGCTCTTAACACAGGGGAGTTCGTTAAGGGGGGCCCGAAAAATAAAATATATCCTTAAAAATACAAAATACACGAAATTGTCAGATTAAAATAAAGTAAGTTAAGTACATGCAAAAGAGTGAATATTTCAAAAATCTGACGATTTGAGCGAGGCGTAAGGAAATGGGTGAGTTAAAAAGTTTCACAAAAAAAAAGCGAATAATTCACGAAATGAACGTTAGATCGAAAAAAGAGAGGAGTGGTGGGTAAATTTAAAATTTTAAATACAAAGCCCGCGATATTTCGCAAAATAAACATTAGATCGAAAAACTGTAAAATACACTTAATCAATATTTATGAAAAATCTATCGAATGGTACCAAACACGACCCCCCACGGAGGTGGGGGGGTTACTTTAAAATCTTAAATAGGATCCCCAAATTTTTATTCCAGATTTGGATTCTTTACATAAAAATAAGTAACTTTTATTCGAAATATTTTTCAGAATTATGGATAGATCGCGCTATAATCGGAAAAAACCATTGTTGAAGATGGAAAATTAAATTAAAAAATGGCAATGCTAAAAACTTTTCTTAACTTTTTTTGGTTTTAGGACCTACCCTTCACAGCTGAATAGGTCCCCAAAGCGCTCCAGTGATTGCACATTTAGCATACTTTTCTCCCATACATAGACATAGAGTAGATAAAAAATTGTATGCCGTTCCCAGAATTAGTATTGACGTAAAGGGAAACATTTACAAATATTATTAGAAAATTTTTAACAATTTACTATTAATAATTAAGAAGTTCAAATAGTGATAACACCAACACTCCAATTAATATTTTTAGTCACGTAGTAATAGCAAAATATCTCATTATTTTTGATAGTGCTACAAAAAAATTCGCGAGCAAATCATGTAGTTGATAAAGTGAAAAACCTTGACATTGAAAAGTGTGCAAGACTGTCGATATACATAAATATATAATTCTGTTAAGTTTCCATTTGTTGCATCAGATTTTTTCGATTATTACATATACGGATATCTGTCAATATTTGAGTAAGATAACAGTTTACTCGTAGGTATTACCTGTAGTAAATAAGATGATGAAATTTTTACTATAATTTTATGATACACGCATAAGCTTTCATTCATTACTATATTGTCTTTAGAAGCGTGGTATGTGTAGTACTAGTCGAACTATCAATACCAATTTAATGTCATTGTCAGAAAGGCCAATGACCTGATTGAATTTATACTTTTGATTTTAAAAGAGGCTGCTTTAATTTTGTGAACTTCATGAGATTAGTGATAAGAATAATAATAGTATTTTTATTGTAATTAATTTTAATTAGTTTTGAGAATCTTACCCTACTAATATTTTGACCGAATTTTATCCAATTTTGCATTTATCGCATGCATTACACAAGCAATGTATTACACAAGTAATGCATTACACAAGCTATCCGAGAAAATGAAACGAAACATTGTTCAAAAATAAAGAACGAAGAGAAACTAACCAATGAAACCAAAACCTTGATGAAACCGATATAAAAGAAAATATAAACACAAGTAAAAAATGAAACGAAAAAAATGAATCAAGAAGTACACAAAGAAATCAGAAAAAATTGAGAAAATATAATAACGAAAAAATCCAACACATCATACAGACAAATAGAAGCTTGAAGGTACTACAAAGCAATTTAAAAACTGTAAAAAGAGTCATATTATCAATTTAAAATCAAACAGGGAGGAATAATAACCAACGGAACTGTTTTCAGAAATGCGAAAGATTTATATCAAGAAATATACCGTAGTAGATGGGACACCAAAATAAAGGCATCTGAAAAAACCTGTACAGTAGAACGTCGATAATCCGGACGTCAAAAATCCGGACCGTCAGTAATCCGGATTTTTATCTAGTAAAAATATCTGATTCTTTTAAAATAAATTAAGAACTTGCTGCGAAAAACGAACCTCTACCGCAGTTCAAAAATATTTTACACATTTTTTAAATGCCCAAATAGTGTCTGAGGTTTTTACTGTTAGTCGGAGAGATAGAAGCGGATTTTGTGCGTGATAAGTAATATGGAAAAACTATACGGGGATATGTTAAATTAGTTGTGTAAATGACTTTCACCAACGACCGGAAACCAGAGTTGGGGCCGAGGGTAGTTATAAGGGGTCAAAATCACGGATTTTATTATTTTTTTTGTGACGCTCATGATCGAGATAGTGCACCAAAATTTGTGAATAAGTAGGTCATGACGTAACTAAGTAAAATCTCCAGGGGTGGCACACTGCGTGGCCGACAAAGGGGTAGGGCAGGGGTGAATACAAAAAATATAAGGGTTTTTTTTGCGATGTTCGTGATTGAGAGAGTGTACCAAAATTTGGGAATAAGTAGACCATGGCATAACTAAGTAAAATCCTCAGAGCCGGAAACCAGAGTTGGGCATGAGGGTAGTTATAAGGGGTCAAAATCTCCGTTTTTATTATTTTTTTGGGACGCTCATGATTGAGATAGTGCACAAAAATTTGGGAATAAGTAGGTCATGAGGTAACTAAATACAGTCTCCAGGGGTGGAACGCTGCGTGGCCGATAAAGGGGTGGGGGTAGGTGTGAATATAAAAAATATAAGGGGTTTTTTGCGACGTGCTAGATTGTGATAGTGCACCAAAATTTGGGAATAAGGAGACCATGACTTAGCTAAGTAAAATCCCCAGAGCCGGAAACCAGAGTTGGGGATGAGGGTAGATTTAAGGGGTCAAAATCGCAGTGTGTATTATTTTTTGTGACCTGGCACAACATTTGTCCCCCACGCAGCGTTCCGCCCCTGGAGATTTTACTTAGTAATGTCATGATCTACATATTCCCAAATTTTTGTGCACTATCTCGATCACGAACGGCAAAAAAATCCCCATATATTTTTATACTCACCCCAGCCTACCACCCCTTTGTACCCCAAGCAGCGTTCCGCCCCTGAAGATTTTATTTAGTTACGTTATAACCTACTTACTCCCAAATTTTGGTGCACTGTCTCCATCATGAGCGCCACAAAAAAAATAATAAAAACCGCGACTTTTACCCCTTATAACTTCCCTCGTCCGCCACTCTGGTTTCCGCCTCTGCGGATATTACTTATTTATGTCATGGTCTACTTATTTCCAAATTTTGGTGCGCTATCTCAATTACGAACGTCGCAAAAAAACCCTTACATTTTTTTATATTCACCCCTGCCCCACCCCTTTGTCGGCCACGCAGCGTTCCACTCCTGGAGATTTTAATTAATTACGTCATGACCTACTTATTCCCAAATATTGGCGCGCTATCTCGATCATGAGCGTCACAAAAAAAAATAATAAAAAACGGAAATTTGACCCCTTATAACTACTTTCCTTCCCCACTCTGGTTTCCGGCTCTGGGGATTTTATTTATTTATGTCATGGTCTACTTATACCTACCCAAATTTTGGTGCACTATCTCAATCACGAACGTCGTAAAAAACCCCATATATTTTTTATATTCACCTCTACCCCCACCCCTTTGTCGGCCACGCAGCGTTGAGCCCCTAGAGATTTTACTTAGGTACGTCATGACCTACTTACTCCCAAATTTTGGTGCACTAAAACATTTTCAAAAATTAAATTTTTTAAAGATACTTATTAGTTTTCTCAGGCTTCGAAAAAAACGAATGCATTTAAATACCATTGAAGCCGAACATTTGCGCCTATGTCCTTAAACAATATTTTATTGTTTAAATATAAATTTTATTTATTTTTAATAAAAATTTTATTTTCTTGTGCAACTATATTTCAGTTAAATAATTTTAATACATTTAAAAAAGTTATTATTATTATTAAATTATATTTAGAGGTCCGAAAATTGTGTAGTGCCTCGGGCCTGATTTGAAGTAAAATAGGCTCTGATCATAAGTATCAACGGAGAAAGACAAGACTGCACCACCTGAGTTATGTTGATGACATAGTTTTAATGATAAGACACAAAAATACATACCTAAACAAAATCGACACCATGTTGGAAGAACTCGAAATTAGAATAGGCAACGACAACCACACAGGTAACGCATCAAGAACAGCACATGGATGGGTACCATATGGAGCTCTTCAAGCTTATTTAAACACGGCAACGCACCCATTAATCTGAAGCAGAAAATCTTCGACCAGTGTTTTCTGCCAGTAATGACCTCACCCAGTGCCGGTTTATCCACTGGGCGCATGGGTCGGGCGTCCAAGGGCCCGTACCTTTTAATTATAAAAAAATAAAGTCGCTAAATAATCTACATATTTTCCGAAAATAATCTCATACGCAGATACGCCAATACACTGCAACCGCCTATGTTCTATTGTTACATCTCTTCACGCCTATACACAGTGGCGTAGCCTAGCCCCAGCCCCACAGGGGCCCCGTGTCAATGATTGTGGCTGTCCTTTTTCAAAAACTACAGAAAGTTGTCAGAAAGATGTCTCGAATGTAGTGAATTTTGCATGTGGATCCAGCTTGGAAGCAACTAGTTATTCAGAACTGTTCAAAGTATCTACACGTTTTTTTCGGCTTCTCCTCAAAGGTGGAATTTACTGAAAGAAAGCGGCAAATGTTGTGTAAAAAGATTAGTGGAAGCTAGAGGGTCTTCCCGATTTGACGCCGCAAATGCATTATTTAGAAACTGCGGATCCAGAGCTTATTTTACTTTAAATGAGGCCCGAGACACTACACAATTTTCGGGCCCCTAAATACAATCTAATAATAATAATAAGGAATTTCTGTGGGAATTTTTTGTCATTTCTTCTATCAGGCTATATGCAGGAGTGTACACTAACCATTCGCGAAGAATTTTTTCCATTAGCTCTGGTTTTATAAAAAATCGCACTTTGCAAATGTGTGGTTTTATTATTATGGTAGGGGAGCAAAGTATGCTAAATGTGCAGTCACTCGAGCGTTATGGGGACCTATTGGGTTGTGAAGAGTAGGTTCTAAAACCAAAAAGTAAAGTTTTCCATTTTAGTGGGCGCTTGCCATTTTTTAATTTAATTTTCCATTTCCAACAATCGTTTTTTCCGATTATATCGCCATCTATCCATAATTCGAAAAAATGTTTCGAATAAAAGTTACTTATTTTTACGTAAGGAATCCAAATCTGTAGTCAAAAATGGGGGCTCCTATTTAAGATTTTAAAGTAACCCCCAAGCCCACCTCCGTGGGGTGTCGCGTTTGGTGGCATTCGATAGATTTTTCAAAAATATTGAATAAGTGTATTTTACAGTTTTTTGATCTGATGTTCATTTCGCAAAATATCGCGGAATTCGTATTTAAAATAATAAATTTACCCCCACCCCTCTAAGTGGGAAGTCGTTTTTGGTATCATTCGAAAGACTTTAAAAAAATATTCAGCACATATTTTTTAGTTTTTGGATCTGTCATTCATTTCGCGAACTATTCGCTTTTGTGTTGTGAAACTTTGGGACTCGCCCATTTCCTTACGCACGGCTCAAATCGTCAGATTTTTGAAATATATACTTTTTTGCACGTACTTAACTTACCTTATCTTAATCTGACAATTTCGAGTTTTTTTAATGATAGATTTTTTTTCGGGCGTTCCTTAACGAACTCTTCTGTGTTACGAGCCAATATATGGTAGAGGTACATCTGCAGGGTACCAGGTTTCTCCCCATAAGATAAGCTGATGCGCTCGAGTAACTGCAAAAATCCCCGCTTCGGCTCCCCTATAGGGGAGTTAGAATAGCAATGATGATTGTCAATCTTCGTCTCGGAGATGACATGTAAAGGAGAAGATATGGTGACTAGTGATAGAGTGAAAATAAATTATGTGATGAAGGGCGAGTTGCAATCAAAGAAAATTATGACTCCAATCTTGATTTTCAAGCGACTTCACCTAGCACAAATCATCATCATCAACCCGTACGCGTCCACTGCTGGACATAGGTCTCCCTCAGCTCTTTCCATTCATCTCTATTTTGTGCGGCTTGCATCCAGTTACCGACAACATGTTTCAAATCATCGGCCCATCTGGTTAGTGGGCGTCCTCTGCTCCGTAGTGCTTCTTCTCGCGGCCTCCACTCGACAATACGTTTTGTCCATCGGTTGTCTGGCAATCTGGCGACGTGTCCTGCCCAATTCCACTTAAGCGACGCGATTTTTTCGACAGCGTCTGTTGTTTTTGTTCTACGGCGTATTTCTTCGTTTTGGATTCGGTCTCTCAGGGAGACACCCAACATCTGGCGCTCCATAGCCCTCTGAGTTACGCGAATCTTGTTCACTACCTTTTTTGTTAGTGTTACTGTTTCGGCTCCATAAGTGAGTACAGGCAACACACATTGGTCAAAGATTTTCCTTTTGAGGCATATGGGCAAGTCCGATTTAAATACATAGTTAAGTTTACCAAACGCTGCCCAGGCTAATCCTATGCGACGTGGGAGTTCGCACGTCTGGTTATCTCGTCCCAACCGAATTTCATGTCCTAAGTACTTATAAGATGTAGTCTGCTCAATATCCATTCCATCAACAACAATATTACGATTTAGCACCAGATTAGTCATTATTTGCGTCTTGTTGATATTAGTCTTTAGTCCGACCTCTAAGGAAGCGTAATATAATTTGTTCAACATTATTATTGCATCATCCATACGATCGGCTATAAGGACAATGTCATCTGCGAATCTCAAATGATTGAGCTTCTCTCCATTTATATTGATACCATATTCGTTTAGATCTGCCTTCTTAAATGTGTGTTCTAAAAGGGTTGTGAACAGCTTTGGTGAGATGGTGTCTCCCTGCCGTACTCCTCGCTGTATACAGAATGTATTTGTTTGTTGTTCAGACAGTCTTACGCTAGCCGTTGCCGTTTGGTAGATATATTTGATCATGTTAATGTAGCGATGGTCTATTCGGCATTCTGTCAATGCTTTTAACATTTTCTGCTGGCTTATGGTATCAAATGCTTTCTCGTAGTCCACGAATATCAGTGCCAATGGTTTGTTGTATTCCGCAGACTTCTCTATTAGATTTTTTATTACCAGTAAGTGGTCGTTAGTGCTATATCCAGATCTAAATCCAGCTTGTTCTCTAGGTTGATAGAAGTCTAACTTAGCCTCCAGTCTTTTTTTGATAATTTTTGTGAAAAGTTTATATATGTGTGATAGCAAACTGATAGGACGGTAGTTTTTCAGATCTGTTATGTCACCCTTTTTGTGTAATAAAACAATGACTGCATTGTTCCATTGAGAAGGAGTTTTTCCTTGGTAAATGCATTGGGTGAAAAGTTTGGCCAAAGCCTGGATAATTTTATTTCCACCTTGTTTGATTGCTTCGATTACTATTCCGTCATCGCCAGGGGATTTATTATTTTTCATTTCTGAAAGTGCCTTTTTAACTTCATGTGGTGTTACTTCTGGCATTAATTCTGATCCCTGGTTTGTGATTTTGGGCAGGGGCTGATCTTGCCTTTCGTTGGTGCTCTCATACATTTCGCGATAAAACGATTCGACAACCTTGAGGATTTCGGCTTTATCCGTGGCAATGTTGCCATCTTTGTTTCTGATTTTGTACATATTTTTGTTACCGATGTTATTCGTATTACGCCTCAAAACTTTTAAACCTTTGTTTTCTTGAATTATGTGAGTTATTTCTCTTGTGTTGTTTTCTCTTATGTCTTTTCGGATTGATCGGTGGATATCTTTATTTAATTTCTTCAGTGTTGTGTAGTTGGAGTCGTATTTTTCCGTCAATTGTCTTCTTTTACTTATTAACTCTTTGGTATTTTGGCTTAATTTTTCTTTATGGGTCACGACAGTCGGGCAGCACTCCCTTTCTGTTTCTTTTAGTGCTTTCGTTATGACATTATTTGCTTGTTCAATGTCTTCTATGTCGTTTTCAAGGTCTTGTATACGTCTGGTTAGTACATCTTCATAGAGGTTGTTGTTTCCTGGGGGAATCCATTTCGTCTTTCGTGTTTTGAAGATCATCTTGGTTCTTTCGAAATTGACATTTAATCGTATCTTTGCTCGGATTAATCTGTGGTCGCTTCCTACCGAAAATTTGTTAAGTATTTCAATGTCTTTAATGATTTCTTTTCTGTTTGTTATGATAAAATCTATCTCATTTTTGACACTGCCATCTGGGCTTATCCATGTCCATTTACGCTGAGGCTTTTTATCGAAAAAAGAGTTCATCATGGATAAATTTTCCTGGTGTAAGAAATTAAGCAGTCTTTGTCCTCGTTCATTTCTGTCGCCATACCCATACTTGCCCATTGCTACTTCTGCATCATCTTGTTTGAAGCCAATTTTCGCATTAAAGTCGCCCATAATTATTGTATAATATGCTGGTGTAGTATGTAATGCTGTTTCTAGGTCATCATAAAATTTTTCAATTTCTTCATCGGAGTGGCTTGTCGTTGGAGCATATGCCTGGATTATCTTAAGGTTATATCTTGCATTTAGTTTGAAGATGAGGTATACAATCCTGGGACTTATGCTGTTAATTTTAGTTATATTTTGGGTGTGTTTTCTATGTATAATAAATCCTACTCCACCGTGTGAAGTGTCTTCTTCTCCTCTAAAATGAAATAAATGTCCCGATTTAAGAGTAATTTGGGCTTCTCCTCTTCGTCTGATTTCGCTGAGGCCGATGATGTCCCATTTTATTGTTTTCAGCTCTTCCTCCAGTTCCATCATTTTCTGGTCCGATATAAGGGTTCTAACATTGTATGAGGTGATATGCATTTGTCGTTCTTTGTGGTAGCCTGATCTTTTCCGGGGATTCTTAGCACCCTCTGCTCCAACCCTTTTCCATCCGCTACCTTGGTTGGGGGTATTGGAGCGGCCGGAGACTGAGGGCCGTTCAGTACTATCGTCTTTCATGAAAATTTGCCTTTGGGGTTTTAAGCCATTAAAACGCCACGCTTGGCTAGTGCGTGTTGGCGAGTTGGACTGGATGTGGAGGGAGGAAAGGGTGGAGATAGGATTGCTTTGGGATAGGACATGGTTTCCCCGGTGAAGGGATGCTGGGGAAATCCATGAGCTCGCGTGGGCAGGTGTGCTATTCCTGAAGTAGATCTATTCCCTGCCGGGATCTCAGAGAAGTATCTACCCGCTACCACCCGCTAGCACAAATACATCTATAGAAAACGACAATGCCTGTAACTCTTTTCCTAGCGATATATGGGATTGGTCATTGGTCAAAACATTTGAATCTGGAATTTCAACAATATTTTAAAATATAATCAACCGAATCAAAATATTGATGGTATACCCATAATATGGTATACCATTATCCAATTGTGTAACGCACTCGCTAATTTTATCAATATTTTGATTCGGTTGATTATATTTTAAAATATTGTTGAAATTCCAGATTCAAATGTTTTGACCAATGACCAATCCCATATATCGCTAGGAAAAGAGTTACAGGCATTTTCGTTTTCTATAGAAGTAATAAGTGATAAGGAACGCATATTACAGTAAAAGGGTGAGTTCATCCCAAGTATATTTAATGTGGTTTCTTCAATTATTTACGACTGTACATATAAGTATCAAGTGATATTATTATAAAAACAATAATTATCTGCTATAGTCGTACTTGTACCTGTACCTTATAGAACCGGAATTTTAGAAGTCATTACCAGTAATCACATATTAGGCCAGTCAAGTTTCAGAATCCCAATAAAGATGAACAAATGTCCAAATTGTAAGTTGTCGAGTGTTGACAATAAGAATACGCTTAATTGTATGTCGTGCAATTTACCGATTCATATTCAATGTCTAGATATTGCACAGGAGGAGGTTATAAGAATAACTAGGGCAAAATCAAAGTCACTAAGAATCGTCTGTAACGGTTGCTGTACATTCGAAGATAAGTTCAATAAATTGACTGATCTAATTTCTAAGTTGTCAGATAGATTGGCATCAATTGAGGAGCGTCTTGAGGTTTTGGAACAGTCTTCGAGAACTAGCCCAATGGAGTTCGAGGACTGTGTTCAGGAATCAATTGCTCGTCATCAGAAATCGTTTAACCTTATTTTGTATAATCTACCAGAACCAGAAGGTGATGATAAGGAGGCGGAGGATGTATCCACAGTTTCCACGATTATGGATACAATAAAACCGCGAAATCCTTCATTTGCGTCCGTTTTTAGAATTGGAAAAGTTAGCAATAATAAGCCTAGGCCAGTAAAAGTTAAATTTTTAGATAATGATAGTCCTTTGTTTATGTTACGAAATAAGAGGAGGTTGCTAGGTACCCAATTTTCTAGAGTTGTTTTAAAGGATGATTTAACTAAATATCAGATTAACTATTTACATAAAGTGCGAGAGGAACTGGAAAAACGAAAAATACTAGATAAGGATCTAACGATAAGGTATATTAATAAGATTCCAACCATTGTTAGTACTAACCAACAACCCACCGCAAAAAACGAATAAAGTTGACAACAATAAATATTTTTTATACTAATATTGCTTCTTTACATGCTAAGTTCGCTGATGTTTTGTCATTTTCATCTTCTAATCCCGATATTCATATTTTTGCTGTAACAGAATCCTGGTTAAGTCCCAGAATACCTAATTCTTTTGTAAAACTTAATGGCTATTCAATTTATCGTAAAGATCGCATTGATCGTGTAGGTGGCGGAGTATGTGTCTACTTTCAGGAGACCTTCTTTAAAAAATCTAAGATAAGTACTGTAAGTCATAATCTGGAAGGTATAGAATCTCTTATGTTTAAAATTATCTTTCCTAATAAAGTTGTTTTGCACCTCCTTGTTATCTATAAACCAAACATTTCTTTTACTCTTACCAAATCAATGTGTGAATTTATTGAAAAATGTAGTAGAGAAAAAGAAAATTTAATCATTTGTGGAGATTTCAATTTTAAGGATTTAAAATGGCCAGTTCAAACTCCGCTTATTGGAAATAATCCGAGTGTTCCATTTTACAATTTATTTTTTCAAACCAATCTAAACCAATTGGTAAAAGAACCTACTAGATATCGTCAAGGTAATACACCTTCGATTTTAGATTTGATAATCACTAATGAGGAAGAACTTATCAGTGAAATTCATTATCTTTCGCCAATAGGTATTTCGGACCATGTAGTTCTTCAGACACAAGCTCAATTGGACATTACTGGAGCAATTAATGAAAAAATAGTTAAAGAGTTTAGTAAAATAGATTATGTTAAATTAAATCACTATTTTAGAGAAGTAATTTGGCCGGATTTGGATAATTGTTCATGTAATGATTCTTGGAATAAATATAAAGAAATTATATATAAAGGTATTGATAAATGTTCTTCAAAGTACACTATTAGGACTAATCCGAGAAGCCCTTGGATCGATAACCGACTGATCGCAATGACTAAAGAAAAAAACATTTTATGGAAAAGGGTAAGAAAAAATCCATCGGAAGAAAACATACTTACACATAGACAATTTTCCAATAGATTGACAAAGGAGTTGAGATTATCGAGAAGTAATTATGAAAACAGAGTTAGCTCCAGAGGTCCCAAATCTTTTTACAAATACGTTAGATCAAAATTCTGTACAAAAACTGGTATTCCTTTATTAGAAAAATCTAATGGCGAAATATGTTTAAAAGAAGAGGTTTGTGAGTTATTTGCTGAGACTTTTTCCACTGCTTTTACAGTTGACACGGATGCTGCGTTTTCAGGTTTGCCCACTACTGATAGAACAATGGAGAGTTTATCAACAATTGACATCTCTACTGAATTGGTTAGAGAGGTATTATGTTCTTTAAAGACTACTGCGTCTCCTGGATCGGAAAATATTTCACCATTGTTATATCATAATTGTGCAGATAGTTTAGCGGCTCCAATGGCAGCTTTATTGGCCAAATCTTTGCAAACAAATTCAATACCAGCTTCATGGAAATCTGGTATAGTAACACCGATATATAAAAGTGGAAATAAACTCCTTTCGTCTAATTATCGCCCAGTAACAGTTCCACCAACATCAGTTAAAATAATGGAAAAATTAATAGCTAATAAATTAATATCCTTCTGGTTAGAGCATAATGTTATTCCAGTCTCTCAACACGGATTTCTGCCGAACCGTTCTGTAACTAGCAACCTTCTTCACTCTCTTAATGAATGGACTTTATCTTTGGACCGATATGAACCGATTGACATTATTTATATAGATTTTTCCCGTGCATTTGATAAGGTACCCATACAAAAATTAATGCTGAAGCTAGAACATTACGGCGTGCGTGGTGAGTTGCTATTGTGGTTAGAAAACTTCCTCTCTGAAAGAACTTTTTCGGTCAAAGTGGAAAATGACTGCAGTGTTCCACGTGCGGTAGCCAGTGGTGTCCCTCAGGGATCAATATTAGGGCCTATTCTGTTTTTGTTGTACGTATCTGATTTAACGTGCGGATGGCAGTCAAAATCAGTTTCATATGCCGACGATTTAAAGTTATATTACTGTCCCGATATTGTTAATACTCTTCAGAGTGACCTTAATCAGCTATCAGAATGGAGCATGAAATGGGCTATTCCATTAAATTCGCGTAAGTTTTGTATTGTTCAATGTGGATATAATAATCCACATATAACATATTTTTTGGATGGAGTTCCTCTGAAATCGGTACAGGAAGTTAATGATTTGGGCGTTACGGTCAACCAAACGTTAAGTTGGTCTACTCAAACAGCAAAAGTAGTCGGTAAAGCTAACTCTGCTTTATACCTCATATCAAAAGCTTTTCCTAGAATGTCTCCAGACTTGTTTTTGAAACTCTATAAAAGTTATGTCAGACCTCACCTGGAATTTGCGGTATCTGTTTGGTCACCTCATTTACAAAGAGATATTAATTTATTAGAAGGAGTACAACGAAGAGCTACTAAGCTACCTTTTAATTATGCAAGATTAAGCTATGAAACTCGATTAAGAAAGCTTAAGTTGTCTCCATTGACTCATAGAAGAGAGAGAGGTGATTTAATATCTACTTACAGAATTCTTAGGGGAGAATTTTGGGGAACATCGAATTTTTTTAATATCAGCGAAGATGCTAGACTACGAGGTCATCACTATAAATTGAAAAAGGAACCTTTTAAAACTACTGTAAGGCAAAACTTTTTGGTAAATCGAGTTTTTGATAAATGGAACAGTTTAAGTGATGACATCGTAGGGGCTATTAGCTTAAATAGTTTCAAAAACAGGTTTGATGAGAACTAACTGGACATTGTATGTGTAATGTTAGCAATTTTTGTTAAAATAGTTGTTGTAAAATATAAGGATATATTTTATGTTTTTTTTTTTATGAGAAAAAGGAAATTTGTAATTTTTAGGTATACTAACTTTCTAGTTTTTGTATCTTTTTAATTTGCTATTGTTGTAACAACTTTTATGAAAACCAATTCTTTTGGATATTTACTTTAATTTAATTTTTATTTTGTAAGAATTTGTTTTATGTTACATTATTTAGTTTAAGACCTACAATTATTTTTGTACTTTGAGCCATATAAGCTCTGCTTTGGCTCGATATTATTGTATAATAATAATAATAATAATATTTGTGCTAGGTGAAGTCGCTTGAAAATCAAGATTGGAGTCATAATTTTCTTTGATTGCAACTCGCCCTTCATCACATAATTTATTTTCACTCTATCACTAGTCACCATATCTTCTCCTTTACATGTCATATATTGATGGTATACCATAATGTGGTATACCATTATCCAATTGTGTAACGCACTCGCTAATTTTATCAATATTTTGATTCGGTTGATTATATTTTAAAATATTGTTGAAATTCCAGATTCAAATGTTTTGACCAATGACCAATCCCATATATCGCTAGGAAAAGAGTTACAGGCATTGTCATTTTCTATAGATGTATTTGTGCTAGGTGAAGTCGCTTGAAAATCAAGATTGGAGTCATAATTTTCTTTGATTGCAACTCGCCCTTCATCACATAATTTATTTTCACTCTATCACTAGTCACCACATCTTCTCCTTTACATGTCATCTCCGAGACGAAGATTGACAATAATCATTGCTATTCTAACTTTTGACACTACAGCCCAAAAGAGTAGAAATGGCAATCTTTTTTACATCTTTTTGGGGTCCCAAAATTGATATTCTCAGCAAAATTCAGCTTGTTTTCAGCATTTTTCAGCGCACTGTTGTGTGATGTAAAAAATGATAATATTGCATCTTTTTGTCCCTACCGTTCCTGTTTTTTGTTATTTTCGTTTTTCACTACCACTTAAATGTTTGTAACTCATGATAATAACGAAACGAAGAAAAATAAATGTTTAAAGAAATTTAATAAGATGACTGATGAATGATTAATGAATAGATTAGTTAAAGTCCCTAAAACTTCCATAATGTTTATTTTAATAAGTTACAAGGGTAAAAAAAGAAAAAAATTAGTGTAACTTTTAATTTCAAATATCTTACTCGAAAGAAATTTTTGGATATTCTAAGGGACTTTCGGCCGTCGGTAATAATGCAATCTTTCATTCTGCGCTTAAATTTTTCAAAAATACTTATTAGTTTTCTCAGGATTCGGAAAAATGAATACATTTAAAACACATTAAACATTATGACAGGCATCATTTTCCGCCTATGCCCTTAATAGTGAAGATACCTCTTGTGCCTTTTGTTAATCCTTTGGAGTGGTGTTATAACAATTTTGTTTATTATTATTGAGGTCAAAGCGGCAATTATTGATACCGACGATACTTTTATTCAGTTTTATGATAAGAACGGTTTATGAATATAACTCTTATTGTTGTCATTTTTTATCATTTCCTGTTCGTAAAATAAAAGAATTTTTAAATATTTATTGTGTTGTAGCAATAAAAATTTTTTTGGCGATCTTTCCGGGCCTCATTAAAATGCGGACCCGAGGCAGGTGCCTCATGGGCCTAGTGGTAGAATAGGCCCTGTACGGATCCATCAAACATATTTTTCCAGTTAAGTAATAATAGAGATGAAAAATCAGCAGATAGAAGTGAAGCCAAGGCACTGTACAATAAAATGGATACCTTTGAGACAGCTCTATTGACACTGATATGGGCAATAATTTTGGAACGAGTGAATGCAACAAGCAAAACGTTAAAAACTGTGGACTTAAACGTAGAACGTATCAGTTGGGGTAGAATTAACGGCATCTCTTCTAAGCTTTGTTGGACACGTAAGAAATAAGTACATAAGTTTAGCGAAATTGAACAAGAAGCGAAAACTTTCTTTTGCGAAGGAGAGGATATCTCAAACATCTACTATAAAACTGACATTCAAAGAATAAAGAAAATAAAAACATTTTTCGTAGGTGAAAGTGGAATCATTTTAAAGGGGCAAGAGATATTCAGAATTGAATTGTTTAATGTTATATGCGACAATATTACTCAATATCTTTTTAAGTGAATTGAATGCTACAAAGATGTAACATCAGCTTTTAGATGTTCTTTTACGCTAGGAGAAGAAGTCAAGACGTCAATTAATACTTTATGCGAGAAATATAAAAAAGATGTTGATGAAACCAAAGAGAACTTGCATAATGAAATTACTGATTTTGTAACGTTATGCCAAAATTTAAATAAACATACATTTTATGAAAAATTTGATTAGTCCAGGGCGTATCTCTTTTGAGATAGACGTTGAGAGGTGACTCAAATTTTTTTGCAGAAATTGCTTGAAAATATCTCAAATAATAATATATGAGTTATCGTCCCATTCAAAGCGGTCCGAAACATTGTATAAATAATCAAAATATCAAAATATGAAGGAAAAATTCGATTTTTTTATTGGTTTTTTGATTATAACTTTAAAACTATTCATTTCTGAGAAAACTTGTACTGACATAAAAGTTGCGTAATTAAATTTCCAACAATATAGAGTTGGTTAAAAATTTCAAAAATAGTCACCCTTGTTGCAAAATAGCAATAATTGCAAAAAACAATACAAAAACAAGTATTCGCATTTTACGTTTTTCAACCATTTATGCTACACTTAGGACCTTCATATTGTACCCAGAAAAACTTTATAATATAGTAAAACAACACTGTAAATTTCATTAAGATCGGTTTAATAGATTTTGCAAAATAAATTTTGCAATCCAGCTTTCGCAAAAAAATTCATTTTTTTTAAATGTTGCAGGACTGAAAATAAAGCAGATAGCAATTTGAATTTTTCTTGCTTATAGAAGTGTACTGTACCTTTTATTTGCAATGTGCAAAATTAAAATCGATTAATTACCACGGCGTCAGGAAATATATTAAATAAACATTAATTTTTGGTGCTACGCGCAGGACAGCGGTGTTCGATTCACACAAGTTGATTTCCACCAAAATTTCTTCCAATCTTTATCTAATATATTATTTTCTTACTCTAAATTTTGTTGTATTTTAATATTTTAATTTCACAAAAATCAAACTAATTTTATTATTGTTTGTGAAATATTGTTTAAACAATTGCATATGTTTAAAAATAATAAAGTTTTATTCTCTAAGTTAAAATATACGAACAAAGAAAGTTTTTGCTAAAAAAGTGTTATTTCAAAGGATAGAGTATGTGTTTTTATTTTGCAATAAACAAATTTATTTATTTATATCGAAATGTAATAAAAAATAAAATTTATCAATCATTATAAAAGGTCATTGGAATGCACAATCAGAACAAACTATCCGCTGTCCTGCGCGTAGCACCAATAATTAATGTTTTTTTTTAAATTCCTGACGCAGTGGAAGTTAATCGATTTTAATTTTGCAAATTAAAAATGAAAGGTACAGTACACTTCTATAAGCAAAAAAAATTTCAACTTCCTATCTGCTTTATTTTCAGTCCTGTAACATTTTGAAAAAATGAATTTTTTTTGCGAAAGCTGGATTGCAAAATTTATTTTGCAAAATCTATTAAACTGATCTTAATGAGATTTACAGTATTATTGTACTGCATCATAAGGTTTTTTTGGGTGAAATATGAAGGTCCTAGGTGTAGCATAAATGGTTGAAAAATGTAAAATGCGAATACTTGTTTTTGTATGGTTTTTTCACAATTATTGCTGTTTTGCAACAAGGGTGACTATTTTTTAAATTTTTAACCAATTCTATATTGTAGGAAATTTAA
The DNA here is from genome assembly GCF_917563875.1 of Diabrotica virgifera virgifera. Lineage (NCBI taxonomy): Eukaryota > Metazoa > Arthropoda > Insecta > Coleoptera > Chrysomelidae > Diabrotica > Diabrotica virgifera. The sequence goes on from NC_065444.1 coordinate 206,039,776, forward strand.
TTATGCAACTTTTATATTAATACAACATTTCTCGGAAATGAATACTTTTAAAGTTATAATCAAAAAACGAAGAGAAAAATCGAATTTTTCCTTAATTTTTTGACATTTTGATTATTTAAACAATGTTCCGGACCTTTTTGAGAGGGAGGATAACTCAAATATTATTATTTGAGTTATTTTTAAGCAATTTCTGCAAAAAAATTTGAGTCACTTTTCAACGTCCAAATGTACTAATATTTTTACAGATGCGCCCTGGTCTAGATGTCATCCAGGATGTAAAGGCAACTTTTCCCAATATTTTAACTGCAAATTTATTTGGCGATACTAATTTCTAATGCGTCAGGCGAGCGGTCTTTTTTGGCTTTAAAAAGAATAAAAACATATTTAAGATCAAATTTGGGTCAAAAAAACCTAGACGCATTATCAATATTGTATATAGAGAATGAAGAACTGGAGAAACTGAATTGTGATAATATTATATGGCAGTTTACGAATGCCAAGTCAAGAAAAAAAGTGATCTAATTTTTGTTTTTATGTATCTTTAAAATATGTTTTTTGTTTGTCATGTGTTGTGTTGTGAAACTTTCTGTTTTTGATTTAGGTTTTTAAATGTATTTTTTGGATTATTTTTTATAAAAATAGTCTCCCGTTTTATACCGCTCCCGTGGCTTTGGGAGTATAGCAGAGTAGTCTGCTATATCTAGGGCCTACGGTGTACAAGGAGGGTAACGTGGCCAGTGCTACGCTTCAACCGCCTATTATTACCCCTGGTTTTACCCAAGGTACTCATTTTATTTAAGGCTGAGTCGACCTGGGGCCTATAGACATTTTTAAAAATGTCTAGTTGTTCTTGCCGACGCTGGGATTTGAAACCCGACCTACCAGCACGCGAGTCAAGCATACTACCGCCTGAGCTACGCCGGCCCGGGATTATTTTTTACGTTTGCTATTCTTCTTGCTTGTTTAAAAAAAATATTTTATGGATTTTACAATAAACCTTTATAGTTAATGCATGTGTTTTCTTAACAGCAACCAACATAAACCTCTAGCGCCCAGGGCCCGAAGTTAGGTTAAACCGGCACTGACCTGACCTACGATGCGGAAACACTGTCCTTAGCAAAAAATAATGCTTCAAAACTAAGAGCAGCACAGAGTATGGAGCGTTCAATGATAGGAGTAACAATAAAAGACAAGATCGCAAACTAAGACCTAAGATAACAGGACAGTAGTGGCGGCTCGTGGCTTTAGGGACAGGGTCGACAAGGTTTTGTCTCCTCAGATAGGTATGCCATCTAATTAAAAGGCTTCAATTTCATAGAAGATTTTTGGTTTTTGTTTTTTTTTTATTTTTTTTTTGTTTTTTTTTTTGTTTTTTCCTATAAATTTAGAACCTAAACCAGTTTATAAATTAACTCTAGCCTATGTTGTTTCGAAGTAGCAAGATGGGTTATATCGTCATTGTAAAACTTATTATTGTTTTGGAGAGGTTTTAAAAGTTTTTTCTATTGACATTTGAGACAAGTTTGACATTCTCTCTTGTTTCATGGTGTCCCGACAATAGGTTTTGACTCTTTTGAGACAAGAGAAATCCCGTTAATTTGAGGCAGAATTTGCCCACATTGGAGCACAATAATTTATTAATTTCGGGAATAGTTTGTTATACCTAATGAATTGCAGTATATAAAATTAAACATATTTTGTAACTTATTCCACCTTCCGAAAATATTTAGATCAGCATGTAAAACTGTTAATTAATTTTCTTATGTTAATAATAATCTTATGATAATTTTTAATGAACTTCTCTAATAGATATTTTTAAAATTCTTTGGAAATAATAATTGAGTTATCCTTCCACTCAAAAAGGTCCGGAACATTGTTTAAATAAGCAAAATGTCAAAAAATGAAGAAAAACTTCGATTTTTTCTTCGTTTTTTGATTTTAACTTTCAAAGTATTCACTTTTGAGAAAAGTTACACTGACATAAAAGTTGCATAATTAAATTTTCTACAATATAGGATTGGTTAAAAATTTTAAAAAGTGTCATCCTTACAAAATATAAGTATTGGCATTTTACGTTTTTCAACCATTTATGCTACACTTACGACCTTCTTATTTTAACCAGAAAACCAGAAAACCTTTATGATATAATAAAACAATACTGTAAATTTCATTGATCGCTTCAATACATTTTGCAAAAAAAATTTTGCAATCCAACTTTTGCAAAAAAATTTAATTTTTTCAAAATTTTGCAGTACTGACAATAAAGCAGATAGCAAGTTAAATTTTTTTTACATATAGAAGAAAGGTGCAGTCTTCTATACATAAAAATAAATTCAACTTGCTGTCTGCTTTATTCTCAGTTCTGCAACATTTTGGAAAAATGAATTTTTTCGCGAAAGCTGGATTGCAAAATCTATTGAACCGATCTTAATGAAATTCACAGTATTGTTTTATTATATGATATAGTTTTTCTGGGTAAGATTATGAAGGTCCTAAGTGTAGCATAAACGGTTGAAAAACGTAAAATGCAAATACTTGTTTTTTATGATTTTTTCGCAATTATTGCTATTTTGCAACAAGGGTGACAATTTTTAAAAATTTTAACTACTCCTATATTGTAGGAAATTTAATTACGCAACTTTTATGTCAGTGCAACTTTTCTCGAAAATGAATACTTTTTAAGTTATAATCAAAAATTGAAGAAAAAAATCGAATTTTTCCTTCATTTTTTGACATTTTGATTATTTAAACAATGTCCCGGACCTTTTTGTGTGGGAGGATAACTCAAATATTATTATATGAGTTATTTTCAAGCAATTTCTGCAAACAAATATGAGTCACCTCTCAACGTCCAAATTAATGTTACTAATATTTTTACAGATGCGCCCTGGTCTATAGGTACGTGTCTTGTTGCCGTTTGCAGATCACCGCTCGGCAGATTGTTTCTCTGCCGTACTTGTCATTCAAATAAATACGGGGAATGTATAATTGGTTGCCTATCGGCTAATGTTCCATAGCTTCTTATACAAGCAAATGGTCAATCTGGGGACGGCTTGACGAAGCGGGTCTTGAATTCACACAATCGCAATCGGGTGTATGGCTAGGATCATTAATTTGAAAAGTCTCTTACAGCGCACAGGGATCACTCAACGTATCGGATCGATCGAATTCTTTTAAAAAACAATGAATAAAATTTAGTCTGTATTATCTCACAGATATTTTTTTTATTTCACAGAAACGAATATCATCAACTCTGATTAATTTATATATTTAAAAAATCTATACTTAATGTGTCCATAAATGTGTGGGTCGGCACTGCCGACCCTGCCGCCACTGCAGGACAGAGTTACAAATTTTGTCGAGAGAGCTTGTAGATTAAAATGAAGATGGGCTGGCCACGTGGCAAGGATGAACTTTTACATCAACCAGTTTCTTATTTGTTTTGTTTCCTTAATTTCTTTTTATTATACAAAAAAATGTAGCAGTATGTACTGATGTGATCTTGATTATTGATATGAGATAATATTCTTATATGTTACTTAATTTAATCAATGTATTAATACTAATCCAATTAATTAACCAGATCACATATCAATATGTTTTCAATCTCAGGGCGAATTATAAATTAATTACTTACTTCCGTGGCTTCTAAATATTTCTTAATGGTTCCTAATCGGGATAGAAAAGAAAAGAGTAAAAAAAATACACATATGGGTTACAATTATAATCAAAATATTTTTTATTTTATTTAAAAGGCAACCAATGCTTAATATTTGCTATTTCTTATTATTCTTAAACATAACATTTACAAATGGGAATCTTATTTCCTTTTGGTTTTCAATTGAAAGTTTTTATTAACATTTAACTATTAGGAGTTATTAGGAACAACTCTATTTAAGTTTGATGAAGCTTTTCTGATATTATTGATTATGTTATTCAATTTTTATGTGGAATTTAATACGAAAAACCCATACATTCATGTCCAAACAAATGAGACTGACCTTTTCCTGGTGAACTGAAAATGTCCTCACACAAAACCCTTTCCTGCTATCCTTGGCTGCGATCAAACCTCGTCCTGGCTTCCAGTGATGTTCTCCTTTGAAAAACTAGCTCGAATAGCTCTCGTTCCTGCTTTTGTCGTGATGCTGTGTTCTACCTTTTTCGAAATTGCTATCAGCTACCGGGACACTCTGGGCTCAAGGAGGTTCTTTTACTCTCGACCTGGCCTACTTCTCGTTCCACGATAGATACTCCACACTCACGGAACTACACCGGCTTTCTCACTCCTCGAACACTACCGTCTACTACTCGACTTCACTTCTCGACAGCTCAAAACATTCTGCCCTCACTTTGTCATTCATTCCCCTACTTTCTAAATATCCCTTCCAAATTCACAAATCAATCTTCCACCACCAACTCTCATTCGTAATATTCCTCAAAACCAATTTTTAATCTTTCTAAATATGCTTAATGGATTTCAAAAGAAAATATTTAATTCCCATTCTAAAATACTTTCTAACTATTTACAAATTTTAATGACCTATTCTCTCTTTCAAATGAGTCTTATTTAGCATAGGCTAATGATCGAAACCTTCCGCGAAAAACGATAATGAACTATCATCTATTTCACTGAGTTTTATTTAGCATAGGCTAATGATCGACCTTCCGCGAAGAAACGATAATGGTACGCGTCATTCACTTTGTTTATTCTAAGCACATTGTTCCGAGTTTCGTACGCTTATTCTAATCACTTCTTAAAATTACATATAACAATTTGTTGTATACAGGTTGTTTTAAATTTATATGCCCGTGGTTGAGAAAATTGAAAATATTTTATATTGAATTGAATTTTGTTTATAATTATCAAAATTTAATTTTCATATCAAATAGAAATATAACAAATCCCCGCCTTGTATTCGATAAAATTTATCTGCATTTTTAAATAAATTTTCTCGAGGCAAAACCAACTCCCTGTATATTTCCTTACTTTAATCTACGTCTTATATCCTAACTTACTATCTACTTCATGTAATTCTGTCTTTTATTCGTGATATTTGTATACATCGTGAATATTATAAATTCCTCGGATCTTTTCCGAGTTCCTGTGCCTCAACTCATAACTATTTATCCCATTTTCATTATTCACGATGTACGGTCCTTCCAAAACAGGCATCAACTTTGCGCAAATGCCCCCAGGAAGATTTGATACTCGTAATGCCCTCACGAGTACTTTTTCACCCTTTTGGAAAGTCACTGGTCTTCTTTTTCTATTTTGTTCCTGTCTTTGGATATATTTTTCGTTGCTTCGCCGTAATCTTCTCTGTACGGTTTCAATCACTTGTTGATATTCTTTTGGCTCTTGGTCTTCCCATGGCCTTATCGGCAATACACCCTTCATGATGTATTCTGGGGTCTCTTTTGTTACTGTGCTCGGAATTGTATTTAGATACTTTTCTATTTCCGCCATTTTCCTGTCCCAGTGGCGATGTTGACCATCTGTTGCAATGCGAAGAAATTTCGTCACTTCCTGTATGAATCGTTCCGAAGGATTACTCTGTGGATGCCTGATGCTGACAAAATTTGTCTCTATTCCTCGTTCTCGAAGTTGTCCCTTGAAACGATCATTTCGGAAATACGTTGCATTGTCCAGTAGGATCTTTTTTGGTGTTCCTACTATGGCTATAAAATTGTCGATTTTTCTTAATATTTCCTCCCCCTTTGTGGTGCGGCAACTATATAATTTTACGTATTTTGAAAACACATCCACCATTACCAGAATATGTTTGTTCCTTTTAGTGGTCATAATTAGATCGCTTAACATATCTATTGCTACAATGTCTAGTTTGTTTCGGGCTTCAATATTTTTGGCAACATTTTCGTTTTTGAAATTCCGACTCTTATATTTTTGACATACATCGCACTTCTGGGTAATTTCCTTTGCAATGCGGTAATCCTGTCGGCTGATGTAATTTTCCCTAAAAACGAGCCAAACTTTTCTGCTACCGATATGCCCATTGTCCTCATGTAATTTCTTTATTATCTTTTCGGCCAATGTCTGTGTCACTAAATATAGTTCCTTTCCGTCTATTCTCTTAAAATATATGTCATTTTCTACTTCCGCTCTTCTTTTCTCTCTTTCCTCTAGGTCTTCTTGGTTTGTCCTTATCTCATTTAACGAATATATCCCTTTTTCTTGTATTAATCTATTTAGTCCCACCTGTAGAGTAATTGTTTCCTTTTTTCCCGTGTCCTCATCCCGTGTTAGAGCGTCGGCTATTATGTTGTCTTTTCCTTTTATATATCGGAACTCAAAATCATACTCCTGTAATAATAGAATACCTCTATGTATTCTATTATTTACTAATCTATTCTTCATGATATGTACTAAAGCTGCATGGTCTGTTTCGATTGTGAATTTTGCTCCCAATAAGTAAAACCTCAATTTGTTCACGCAATATAGTACACTGGCAAACTCCAATTCTGTAACACTATATTTTCTCTCATGTGTTTTAGTCACTCGCGATATAAAACATATCGGCACTTCTTGGTCGTTTTGTATTTGAGACAGAACTCCTGCAAATTTTTGTATGGACGCATCAGTTCGGAGTATAAAAGGTAAATTGTAAATGGGGTGGTATATTTTCGTTCCTTTTGCGAATTCTCGTTTTAATGTTTCGAAAGCTTCCTCCTGTTCTTCTTTCCAATTCCATTTTATTCCTTTTTTAAGCAACTTTATCAGAGGGATTTCCTTTTGGCTCAAATCGGGAATCAGTTTTTTAAAATAATTAATCGTGCCAAGAAAACCTCTCAATGTTTTCAAATTCGTTGGTCTTGGGTATTCATCTATGAGCTTGACTCTGTCTTCGGATAATCTTACTGTTTTGGTGTCCAATTGAAAACCCAAATAAATGACTTCTTTTTGAAAAAATTGACATTTTTCAATGTTTAATTTCAATCCCGCTGTGTCCAATTCTTCCAGAATTATTTCTATGTGTTTCAGATGACTCTGAGTATCTTGTGAAAAAATTAATAAATCATCGATATAATGAACTATGAAATCTTCGTGGCGATTCAAAATGGTATGTAGAGCTCGGACGAGTGCAGCACAAGCACTCTGCAATCCAAACGGCACTACCTTAAACCGGTAGACAATACCATCAATAGAAAAAGCGGTGTAGTTTCTACACTTTTCAGCTAACGGTATCAACCAAAAACTGTGTTTTAAGTCAATTTTCGAAAATATGTGTGACCCGGTGATTCTTCCAAAAATGGCCTCGATGTTTAGAGGTGATTCATATTGTGATACAGTGTGCTGGTTGATATTCCTGGCATCTAAACATAATCTCAATTCTCCACTGCTTTTCTTTACTATCACAATCGGGTTAACATACGGTGAATCACATCTTTCGATGATTTGATCTTCCAACATTTTATTTATTTCTTCTTTCACCTCTTGTCGATACTTGTATGGAATCGGGTAAGTCTTTGATCGAAAATTTCCCAAGTTTTTCACCTCAAATGAATGTTCGTACTTTTTAGCCACTCTGTTTTCCTCATTGATCAAATTTTCGTAGTTTCTTAACATCAACCGCAATTCTTTTTCTTTCCCTTCTCCACATATCAATTTTCTGTCTTTTTTCTCAGATTCTTCACACATGTTTACCGTGCATTCTGCATCCTCGTTTGCATATACCTCCTCTTCAAATACCACTGTTTCAATCATATTCTTTTCACTTTCATTTTTTAGCTTTATTTCTTCTTCTCCTGAGCCCGTCTCTTCTTTTGAGGAATCCCAGGTTTCCTTTGTTTCTGATACTCTCAAATTTTCTTCTTCTGGGCTCAACTCTTCTTTTGAGGAGCCACAGGTTTCATTTTCTTTTATCTTTTTCTGACCTTTTCTCCTTTTTCTTCTTTGTCCTTGCTTCGCTGCCAAATTCATTTCCACTGTTTGTTCTTTACCTGATTCGTCCGTATTTTGTTTCTCATGTTCCTTGTCCTGTTCTTTTTCTTTTTCTTCTGTTAGTTTCATCGTATTATTTTTAAAATCTATCACTACATGTTTTTCTGCCAATTCGTCCACTTCTACTATCATGTCATGTGACATGTTTGGCATTATTACACATTGTAGTGCATACATATTCTTGCCCAGTCGTACTATTACTCGTATGCCTTCATTTATAGTTGCCAATGTCCGTTTGTTTGCGCCCACTAAATTTACCCTAGGTATTTTATAAATTAAATTTGTTAAGTTAACTTCTTCTATTAGTTTTCTGTTGACCAATGTTATTTCAGATCCAGTGTCTATCATAATTTTAATTGGTTTCTCGTTGATAAATCCATCCACAAATTTTAAATTAACTCCATTTTTCTTTTCGTTGTTTCCTGCCAATTTAATAAACTCCTTGGGGTGACAAAAGATTCCTGTTTGATTTTTGGTTTTTAGTGAGCGCCGTCGTGAAAAGACGCCGGTTGCTCATCGTTGTTTATATTTTCGTCATAATGTCTCTCTCCGTCATATTCATCTGTCTGGATATTATTCACTTCTCTTCTATTTTCTCTTGGTCTGTCGGATCTGTTTCGGTTTTCTCGATATCCCTGTTCATTTTGTCTACCATTATTTCTGTTTTCTTGATTTGAGCGTGTGGTGTTTCTATTCTGGTATTCTCGATTTCTGTCCTCATTCCATTGCCTATTTCTTTGTTCATAATTTCCTCTTCCGTTGTCCCTATTTTCGTTTTCCCTTCTGGGATTAAAATCTCGTCTTGTATAGTCCCTCCTATTTTGATTTCTATCTCTGTAATCTTGTGTTTCTCGGGGCCTGTAATCTTCTCGCGACCTTCTTGATTTTCTTTCTCTTAGACGTGATTCTCTTATTTGTAGGAATTGGCATAAACTATCTATGTCTTTGTAATTTTGCAATGTGATATGGTCTTCCAGCGTTTCCTCGAAATGTCTTGCAATCAGTTCGACTAATTGTTCCGATGAGTAATTATATTGTAAATGTTTTGCATTATTGTAAATTTGCAAAGCATATGTCCTTTCTGATACACCCATCCTATCATTGTATTTCCCATTTTGCAATTCCTTGTTAATTTCCAATTGTTGGACCTTTCCCCAGAAATAATTCAAAAATTTTTGTTCAAATTGTTGCCAATTGCCGAATTCTTCTTCTTTACTATCGAACCATAGGCTTGCTTCATATTTGAGATGGTTTCTGATAGTTTCTTTTGCTGTATCGAAATTTCCGATGTGTTGTATTTTCTTTTTCAGGCTATTAATGAACGGCACTGGGTGTAATCTTCTTACATCCCCGCCAAACCTTATCTTCACGTCATCTGTGCTATGTATAACCATTTCTCTTCTTTCTCCGACATTTTGTTGCGTATTGATTTCCGCAATCTTTCTTTCCACTTCTTCTATGTCTGCTTGAATAGCGTTTTGCAACTTGTTTTCCAAACTTTCCATTTCTTTTTTCTGGCAATTCGTTAACTCCTTCATTTTATTTTGAATTTTCATTTCTTGTTCTTTCATGTGGTCCTTCATTCTCATTTCTTGTTTTTGCATGTGATCTTTAATTTTCATTTCATACTTTTCTATGCGTTCCTCTATTTTCTTATTGTTCTCTTCTATCGCTTGTTTTGTTTCCTGTTGATTGTCATCCATTTTTTTCTCCACTTTATCCATTTTCTGTTCCATTTTTTGTTGTGTTTCCTCCATTTTTTGATCCACTTTATCCATTTTCTTTGATGTTTCTTCCTGATTTTTATCCATTGTCCTTTTTGCTTCATCCATTGCTAGTTTTGTTTCCTCCTGATTTTTATCCATTGTCCTTTTTGCTTCATCCATTTTTTGTGACTGGAGTTGCATCAGTTGTAATAGTTTATCTATTCCTGATAATTCTTGCTGTTCTGATGCCATGATTGTCTTGTCTAAAATATCTTCTTGGTCTGAATGTTCTTTTTGTTTTTTGTTGTCCTTGCTTTGGCTTCTTGTCACAGACATTTGTTTTCAAGAAGTACTGTCCCCGCCAAATATGAAATTTTACTAGTATGTTACCAAGACGACTTTTTCTCACCCAAATATTATAAATTGTCAATAAATATATCAAATGTAAATATCGTAAAAATAAAATATTAAATCAGTTATGTAAAATTTGTACCTAAAGAGATCTAAAATTTTATGTTATCAAATGTAAGTATCTCACTTTTTACCACAGGCATATAAATTTTCAAATACCGGCTTTACTCTTTCTATCCTTCAAATTTGCCACTAGAAATACTTTACAATGCTTTCCACGTTGGACGACAGTTGATGTGATCTTGATTATTGATATGAGATAATATTCTTATATGTTACTTAATTTAATCAATGTATTAATACTAATCCAATTAATTAACCAGATCACATATCAATATGTTTTCAATCTCAGGGCGAATTATAAATTAATTACTTACTTCCGTGGCTTCTAAATATTTCTTAATGGTTCCTAATCGGGATAGAAAAGAAAAGAGTAAAAAAAATACACATATGGGTTACAATTATAATCAAAATATTTTTTATTTTATTTAAAAGGCAACCAATGCTTAATATTTGCTATTTCTTATTATTCTTAAACATAACATTTACAAATGGGAATCTTATTTCCTTTTGGTTTTCAATTGAAAGTTTTTATTAACATTTAACTATTAGGAGTTATTAGGAACAACTCTATTTAAGTTTGATGAAGCTTTTCTGATATTATTGATTATGTTATTCAATTTTTTATGTGGAATTTAATACGAAAAATCCATACATTCATGTCCAAACAAATGAGACTGACCTTTTCCTGGTGAACTGAAAATGTCCTCACACAAAACCCTTTCCTGCTATCCTTGGCTGCGATCAAACCTCGTCCTGGCTTCCAGTGATGTTCTCCTTTGAAAAACTAGCTCGAATAGCTCTCGTTCCTGCTTTTGTCGTGATGCTGTGTTCTACCTTTTTCGAAACTGCTATCAGCTACCGGGACACTCTGGGCTCAAGGAGGTTCTTTTACTCTCGACCTGGCCTACTTCTCGTTCCACGATAGATACTCCACACTCACGGAACTACACCGGCTTTCTCACTCCTCGAACACTACCGTCTACTACTCGACTTCACTTCTCGACAGCTCAAAACATTCTGCCCTCACTTTGTCATTCATTCCCCTACTTTCTAAATATCCCTTCCAAATTCACAAATCAATCTTCCACCACCAACTCTCATTCGTAATATTCCTCAAAACCAATTTTTAATCTTTCTAAATATGCTTAATGGATTTCAAAAGAAAATATTTAATTCCCATTCTAAAATACTTTCTAACTATTTACAAATTTTAATGACCTATTCTCTCTTTCAAATGAGTCTTATTTAGCATAGGCTAATGATCGAAACCTTCCGCGAAAAACGATAATGAACTGTCATCTATTTCACTGAGTTTTATTTAGCATAGGCTAATGATCGACCTTCCGCGAAGAAACGATAATGGTACGCGTCATTCACTTTGTTTATTCTAAGCACATTGTTCCGAGTTTCGTACGCTTATTCTAATCACTTCTTAAAATTACATATAACAATTTGTTGTATACAGGTTGTTTTAAATTTATATGCCCGTGGTTGAGAAAATTGAAAATATTTTATATTAAATTGAATTTTGTTTATAATTATCAAAATTTAATTTTCATATCAAATAGAAATATAACAGTACATATTTGTTAGCATCAATGGATTTCGTTAAAAATTATTTTTCAAAACATCATCTCGTAACTATACAAAATTATAGGTATTATATAAACATTTTGTACCACAATAATATGTAGAATATCTATTATAAAAATATGATAGGAAACGACAAAGCTAATGAAACTTATAAAAGAACATCTAAATTAAATAAAAATAGAGACCTAGATACAACTGACTAAAAACGCCAAAAACGTCATTGATGCGCGATAAACAACGCATCGATAAAATAAATAAACAAAATTGAAAAATAATTATTCCTTTACGAAAGAAGAGAAAACTTAATTTTAAGAATACTAAGGAAAGCAAACCTACTATAGTTAGTCTCACCTTGACTTTACAGTATAAGGAACATAGTGGTAGGGGAGCAAAGTATGCTAAATTTGCAGTCACTCGAGCATTATGGGGACCTATTGGATTGTGATTATTAGGTCCTAAAACCAAAAAAAATAAGTAAAATTTTCCATTTTAGTGGGGACTTTCCATTTTTTAATTTAATTTTCCTTTCCCAACAATCATTTTTTCCGATTATAGCGCCATCTGTCCATAATTCGAAAAAATGTCTCGAATAAAAGTTGCTTATTTTTACGTAAATAATCCAAATCTGCAATAAAAATTTGGGGGTCCCATTTACGATTTTAAAGTAACTCCCCACCCCACTTCCGTGGGGGGTAGTGTTTGGTACCATTCGATAGACTTTTCAAAAACATTTTGAAAGAGTATTTTGCAGTTTTTCGATCTGATGTTCATTTTGCTAAATATCTAGGGGATTGTATTTAAAATTTTAAATTTACCCCCAACCCTCTCCGTGGGGGGTCATGTTTAGTAACATTCGATAGATTTTTGAAAAATATTGAAGACGTATTTTTTAGTTTTTCGATTAGTCCATGTGGTGAGACCGCTCCCGTCTGAAAAACATTTCTAATTCTGTTTCTCTGCGGATTCAGATTCAAAAATGTCCCCTTTAAACAAATCTGAAGGGTGCCGGATGGAATTTTTGGTCAGAAATTGTTTAAACAATTTTTTTAAACAAATACATAAGATCACCCTTTATTCCTTCAAAAAATATATTTTTAGGTTTTTTGGGCCATTCTAAACAAGAAAGGTATCTTTTGATTTTTCTCAAAAATTGACATTTTTCGAGTTATTGGCGATTTAAAATCTAAAAAATGCGAAAATACGCATTTTCGAGGCTTAAAAACTCATATTTAAATTAGTATTTTTAAGGGTGCCAATAACTTGGATTAAAGTTCAAACATTCCTTTTCAAGATTCCGAAGAGTGATCTGGTCTAACTTCAATTTAGACCGTAGTTTTTTAATTGTTAATAATGCATGTCCATCCGATTTTTTGGCCGGTGCGGCGCGCTCTATTTAAAAAATTTCCTATTTTACTGCGAAAAATATTTTTTCTAGATTCTTTGGGAGATTCTAAATAAAATAAGTTTCTTGACATTTTTCTCAAAAGTTACTAGTTTTAAAGTTATAAGCGATTTAAAATGCGAAAATGTGTTTTTTTGTCATTTTTCGAATTTTAAATCGCTTATAACTTTAAAACTATGTATTAACTTTTGAGAAAAATGTCAAGAAACTTATTTTATTTAGAATGTCCCAAGAAATCTAAAAAAATATTTTTGGGAGGAAAATAGGAGATTTTTGAAAATAGTGCGCGCCGCACCGGCAAAAAAACCGGATGGACAAGCATAATTTACAATTAAAAAACTACGGTCTAAATTGAAGTTAAACCCGATCACTCTTCGGAATCTTTAAAAGGAATGTTTAAACTTTAATCCAAGTTATTGGCACCCTTAAAAAGGCTAATTTAAATATGAGTTTTTAAGCCTTGAAAATGCGTATTTTCGCATTTTTCAGATTTTAAGTGGCCTATAACTCGAAAACTATCAATTTTTGAGAAAAATCACAAGATACCTTGTTTAGAATGACCCAAAAAACCTAAAAATATGTTTTTTGGAGAAATAAATGGTGATCTTATGTATTTGTTAAAAAAAATTGTTTAAACAATTGCTGCCCAAAAATTCCGTCCGGCACCCTTCAGATTTAAAGGGGACATTTTTGAATATGAATCTGCAGAGAAACCGAATTAGAAATGTTTTTCAGACGGGAACGGTCTCACCATATGGACTAGATCTAATCTTCATTTCGCGAAATATACGCTTTTTTTGTGAAAGTTTTTGATAAACCCATTTCCTTACACCTCGCTCAAATCGTCAGATTTTTGAAATATACATTCTTTTGCATGTACTTAATTTACCTTATCTTAATCTGACAATTTCGAGTATTTTTAAGGATAGATTTTTTTTGGGCCCCTCTTAACGAACTTCCCTGTGTTAAGAGCCAATATATGGTAGAGGTACATTTTCAGGGTACAAGGTTTCTCCCCATATGATAATCTGACGCCCTCGAGTAACTGCAAAACTCCCCGCTTGGGCTCCACTACCATAGGCAATGCAGTCCTTATGAGAGATTTAGCGCCGTGATGCCGATTTCATCAAAAAGAAATTGTAATCGAACACTAGAGAGATTAAATTAAAACTGTTTTTGAAAGATAATCTACAATTTTAGGATTCTTATGCGTTTAAGTTTATTTGATATACTATAGTTATTACGCATATGAATCCTAAAATTGTAGATTGCCTTTCTAAAACAGCTTTAATTTAATCTTTCTAATGTTTGATTAAAAATTCTTTTTGATAAAATCGGCATCACCGCGCTAAAAACTCTCATAAGGACCGCATTGCCTATGTTCCCTACACTGTAAAGTCAAGGTGGGAAGGACTATAGAACGATCCATCAATATTTAATGACAAAAGAAATAATGAGATTATGTGCTCTAAATACAATGAGATCCTGATTGTGAATCATATTGTTGTTGACGGTGTAATATCGTTGAACCTTCCAGAAGACCCCAAGGGACGCTAATTATTTAACTTTCTAAATTTGCCAATTTGCAAAACGAGATGACCTTAACGGGGAAAATATGAACAGATTATTGCAATTATGTATTGCAGAAATATAAGGTATTTTTGAAAATTTTGTAAGTCTTGGCTTTATAGGTATTGTAGACACTATATAATATATAATATAGATACATAACCAAACTTACATGAAATTACCATGCATTTCAAACCTGAAGTTTTTGGAAGCAACAACAGGATTTATGTAGGTAAAATCAGATGATCAATGCAGTGGCGGCCCGTTTGCTAACTATGCAGAAACATATTTTTTATCTTAAAAACATCTTAATGCCTGTTAATTTTTTTTGTGATTATTTCTGTGTAGCGCAATGCACATCTAACCACCGACTCTGGCCACCCACAGCTGACCGGATAAGGGATGAAGATCATGAAGATCCCGGTGCCGAAAGGCATAGTGGCTCGCCAGAAAAGAGAAAGATTGTATGAGCATCCTATGTAAGTGACAGAGATAGAGCGGTATTGCACTTTTAATACACGTTTAAATTGGACTTTCCGTGCCAGGCTCGAAATCTCGAAAAGGAAGTTAGTAGATCTTAAGATACGTTCTAGATCTATTTCTAGTTTCTTTACGCGTTCGCTTGACGCTATTGTGTTTATTATCTACTACTCTATTGTATATTTGTGTTTATACTCTACTATATTCTTTAATTTGTAATTATTAGTGCGTCGTGTTCGTGGGTGTCGTAGGTATATAAATAATATTTTGACAATGAATCAAATTAGTATATTAAAAAATTCTTTTGGTGGTTTTTCGTTAGAAAAAATAACTTCAAAATAAAGAACTCGGTCGGCCTTTACCCGATTTAATAATTTAAAAACAAAGTGAAAATGGACAAAAACTTCGCTGTCGTAAGTTTAATAAAACTATTTATGATAAAAATAGCTGGTTGTGTGGTTGCGAACAAACTAATAAACTGTTCTGTTTTGTATGCGTTTTGTTTGGAGGTAACGAGACTAGGTCAAACAAAGGCACCGATGATCTTGTACATATATGGGAGAAATTGAAATCCCATGAAAAAAATAAAGTGCACATGAATAACGTTTTTAGCTTTTCAATGCTTGGTAAGTTAAATATAAAAACCCAATTAAATTCAGCTTATCGTGATACTCCAATTAAACATAATGAACAGGTAGATAAGAATCGATATGTCTTGAATCAAATCATAAATTGTATAAGGTTTTGTGGAGCTTTTGAGTTAGCTCTAAGAGGTCACGACGAAACGAAAAATTCAGACAACAGAGGCATATTTAAGGAGCTGGTCAATTTTAGCGCTGAATTAGACAACGACTTAAAGGTTCACATTCAAAGTTCCAAATCTTTTAAAGGTACCTTAAAAACAACACAAAATGAACTACTGGAGTGCATGTTAGATGTTTACCACGAGGAAATTAAGAAAGAAATTGAAAATTCTCCTTATGTTGCAGTGATTGCCGATGAAACCACAAACGTTGCTGGTGAATTTCAATTAGTTACAGGCTTCCGATATTTGTGTAAAGGACGACCAGTTGAGAGATTTTGGAGATTTTACGTGCCGGGCGGACATGATGCTAAGGCAATCGCTGAATGTATTTTTAATGTTTTAAATCCCTTATTAAAACATACTCCAAACAAATTAATTGCTCAAAGTTATGATGGCGCATCTGTTATGAATGGTGGCTTAAATGGTGTGCAAAAAATTATTAAGGAGACATATCCTCTTGCAAATTACGTTCATTGCTATGCACACCAAATGAATTTAATTATGACAAGTGCATGTTCCATCAATAGGCAGGCTAGGATATTTTTTTTCTAATTTATTTGGTTTGTGCTCATTCTTTTCAACGTCTCCTCAAAGAACAAAAATTTTGGATGAGGTGGTTAATCGCAGGTTGCCAAAATCTTCCCAAACACGTTGGAATTTTCAATCACGAAGTGTTCATACTGTTCATGAAAATAAAAAAGACCTCATTGCAGTTATGGACGTTATACAAAGTACTTCACGTGATTTGTCTTCCATTAATCAAGCAAATGGTTACAAATTAAAGCTCCAGGATAAATATTTTGTATTTTGGTTATTTATTTTTAATAAAATTATGCCTCACGTAGAAATTATTTTTCATCAATTGCAAAAAGTATGCACTGATTTTGTTAAAGTGAAAAAAGATTTGGAAAATTTTGAAGCAGCAATTCAAGGTATAAGGGAGCAAATGGACGTCATTATTGATAATATTCAAGAAGAAATAAACACGTCACAGAGACAAACCGTATAATGATAATGATGAACCAATAAAAAAAAAGGCGCGAATTGAAGAGGACAGGCCCAGCAGAAAACGGGAAGCCTTAGAGATATGCGATGCAGTTTTGTTGCAAATAAAAACAAGGTTTACCTTCTCCGGACATTTAGTTGCTTCTCATTTATTTATGTCAGAGAAGTTTTCTGCTTATAAGGATAAGTTCCCCGAATCATTTCTTAATGAAACATGCACACAATTTTTATTTTTAAACAAAACTCGGCTTAAAACTGAATTACAAGTATTGTATCAGCCAGACGAAATAAGTACTACCTCTGGTCCTCTGGGGCTGTTCCGTTATCAGTTTTATTAAATTGTGAAGGTTTAAAATATACATTTAAAGAAACTGGTAAACTTTTAAGTATATTAATAACCATTCCCATGTCAACATCTGAAGCAGAACGTTGTTTTTCAATGCTAAAACGAATTAAGACATTTCTCAGAAATACCATGAACGAAGAACGACTATGTGCTTTAGGTATGCTGTTTGCAGAAAGACATTTTGTAAATGGATTGACAATTTTAATAAGGAAGTCATTGAAAACTTTATTACCACCAAAAGAGAAAGAACTTCACATATGGTAAACTTTAAAAGTGATATTAAATAACTTTGTGCGTGTGTGTAAATAATAGAATAGTGTTATTTTTTATAATTTTCTAAATAGGCTCTAGAGACCAAATCGTAACAACAAACTTCAAGTACATCAGCAGTGGTAGGAAGAATGAAAGATTGACAGCACAGGATTAAAGGACGTGGTGGTCGGATGAGTGCGAGAGACGGAAGCTGATGCGTGATGACGAGCGACTGAGAATCGGGCAAAAGAAGGACATCGGGGAGAAGTCATGCCCTAACGGGCGATTCCACCCTGATGCCCTAGTATGAGAGGGGTGGGGTTTAGCTTCAAAAAATCTGAAAAAATTAATGAAGGTGTATCTTAACAATACAAAGCACCCTGATTTTTTCAGATTTTTAGCTTCAAAATTAAGCACAGGAAAATGTTTTGAAATTTTTAAAAAAAATTTTAGGTTATGTTGGAAATTTTTCGCCAACTTTAAAATATTGTTATTTTTTGAATTTTTTCCATTCTTTGGAATGGCATAGGCATCATTATCATTTTCGACGTGGAAAATACCTAAAAATCGAAAAAACTGTTTTTTTTTCTGAAGTTTTTGATTCATAACCTCAAGAACATACAGCTAAATTAATCATAATTCACCTTTTTGTATGTATTTTTATCTTTACCGTCAAAATCAGATAATAAAACTTATTAAAATTAAAAATTTGTTGTTATCGATAGAATGTAATACAATTAATACTTAAATAAGTGATTTATTTGCACGATTATTTGAATTTCATATATAATAATATCGTCCGATTAAGGGTATCCTGCCACAGGCTTATAAAAACATTAATAAATTAATTTTTTTAACGTTTAAAAAATAAAATTTTTGTAGTGTTCGATACAAAAAAAACCACTCCTCAAGTACTGCCGTCGAAGTCACTAATTACTTACGTAATAAAAATGGTGTTATTAAACGTTAATGAAGAAAATTTTTTAACGTTTAAAAAATAAAATTTTTGTAGTGTTCGATACAAAAAAAACCACTCCTCAAGTACTGCCGTCGAAGTCACTAACTACTTACGTAATAAAAATCGTGTTATTAAACGTTAATGAGGAATTATTATATAAATAAATTACTAAATTATTTGAATTATTTAATTGCTTAAATAGTGTAAGCTAAAGAGTGCAGTGTTTAAAGGGATTAATAAATGAATTATTAAAAAGTTACTACGTACTCATGAAATTACAAAATTCAAATTCAAATTTATATACAGTATGATGCAAAGGAAAGGAATAAATTCGTTATTTATTAAACTGTCGACTCTAAGGAAAAATCCCGAAAGAGGTCGATTTTTTAATTGTGATTTTTTGGCATATATATCATACTAGTAGTGACGTCATCCATCTAGGCGCGATGACGTAATCGATGAATGTTTTTAATGAGAATTAAGGTTATTTGAAAAACCATAGTAGTAAAGAACTTTGGTTTGTATAATGGTATAAAATTTTATTAAAAAACTTTTAAAAAAGTCATCCAAGAACATCCAGAATGTTTTCGATTTAGTCAAATCATCTTCAGTGACATTCTGTGTAGTAATTGAAACTAGCCCACTAGTTGATATATATATTTTTTAAAATTACATAATTTTATTAAAATAAACTGTTTATTAAAATTATACTTTTGGAATGACAAGTCAAGACGAGTGACACAGACCGAATTCCGTCTTGATCTCGAACATGTTGTGACAAGTACCCCTTCAGTTTTTCGAGCAGGGAAGCCATGCTGCTTTTGAGCTTTAGTAAAATCCATTAATATCGACATTGTGCCGCATTTCAAAAGTATAATTTTAATGTTGTTCTGCAGCTATTTCCTTTGGCATTTTTATGATTGACTATTTATATGGGAAATTTTAATGAATAATTATGTAATTTTGAAGACTAAATAATAATATATCAACTAGCGGGCTATAGTTTCAGTAACTAAACAGAATGTCACTGAAGATGATCTGACTAGATAGAAAATGTTCTGATGTTTTTCTATAATCTATTTGGATGACTTTTTTAAAAGTTTTTTAATAGAATTTTATACCATTATACAAACCGAAGTTTTTTATTTCTGTGTAAGTTTTTTAACTATGGTACACAGCCAATCACTGGGACTTTACTATAATTTGTTTATTCGAACGGTTATTCAATTCTCTATTCAGTAGTATAAACATTACCATTATTAGAAAGGACTAAGTTTTTAATCTAATAGCACATAAAATAACATCAAAAATATTACTCTATATCCCACCAGATTGAAAACAATGGAAACATTACCCTTATTATTTATACAGAGTGACTAATTTTCTTTTAAATAAATTAATTTACAAAAAAAAATCATGTATGTAATTTATTTAATTCAAAATATATTTTGGTTTCAGAAAACGGAAAAAAATATTTATTCGAAAAACAACCATTGCTTTTCGCTTAAATAAAATGTTCAAACTTCCAAGAGGCAGGTGGCTAGCAGGAGCTGGCTTGAACATTGAATTTAAGTGAAAAGCAATGTTTATATCTCAAACATTTTTTTCTGTTTTCTAACAGCAGCAAAATATATTTTGAAGTAAATACATTACTTAAATACTTCTTTTTATGTCAATTAATTTAATTCAAATTTTTTTTGGTCACCCTGTATAAATAATTGTGTTAGTGTTTATATTAATGAATAGAGAACTGAATATCCTTTGAAATAAATTGCCACACGACCCATATTCTCATTTAAAAAAATCATCGATTACGTCATCACGCCCAGATGGATGACGTCACTCGTATCACATTCGACCCTTTTCGGTATTTTTCGAAAAGTCGCCAGCTTACGAAATAACGAATTTATTTCTTTCTTTGCACCATGCTGTATATTAATTTGAATTTTGTAATTTCATGATTGTGTAGTAACTTTTTAATAATTAATTTATTAATCCCTTTAAACACTCTGCACTCTTTAGGTTGCACTATTTAATCAATAGGGAACTTGCATAAATTTTTAAATTCGAAAAAAATGTTGTAAATCACAACGAAAATAATTTAAAACATGTATCAAAGATAAAAAAGTTTTGTTTGTCTTTCGTTTGGTCCCTAAAGACGATTAAAAATTCAAATTAAAACAGGTGGTCCAAAACGCGTCGTGACGTCACTGGGTTGTACATTTACATTTTTCCAATAAAGTAAACAGAATTTTAAATTAGACGTTATAAACGTCAGTAGAAAATACATTTATGTGACGTTACAAGTGTTTTTGATTGTTTGAACTATTCATAGAAAATTTTTACTTTTACAAAATGGTTTTATTTTCAATAGTAAACCTACGTTCCTTTCCTTCATAAACAGTATAAAACTCGCAATTTTAACAAACTGGTATATATTATTACAATGACATACGATAAATGTTTATAATATTAGAATATAAATATTTTTGACTTATTCCACGACGATGAGCTGGCCAAATACCCAAGTAGGTGGAGGCCAATAAACTAAAGAAGGAGAAGAAGAATATACCTAAATATAAGGTTGTGTCTAGGTATACGTTAAGGTGTACGCAAATAAAAAAGTTAGAGTGTCAGTGATTTCTTATTTTTTATTTGTTTAGTGTTTGTTTTTAAATTAACTATGGAGTGTGGACACTTATTTAGTTCTTTTAACGAGTTTAAGAACATTTTAAAACAGTACGAAAAAGATAAGAGACTATAAATTAATATATATTTTTTTAGTTATAAATGAAATAGTATTACCGTCCAAGATTAAAATAAAAGGAAGACCTAAAGCTTTCACAATAATAATTAACTTGTTCTGAAGCTATTATCCTTGTGGAATTTTTGTAATCAACTATTCTAAATGAGAACTAAGCCACAATTTAACTAAAAAATTGATTTTATTAACGTTTCGACGTCTAGACGGATGTCGTTGTCAAAATACAAAATATTATTAAATTAAACAAAAATGTTGTTGCTTAGTAAAAAATTTTTTCTAATAATTTATTTAATCTGACTAATTTTTGTATTTTGAAAATGACATCCGATTTGGACGTCAAAACGTTAATAAAATATTTTTTTTAATTAAATTGTGGCTTATTTTGCATTTAGAATAGTTGATTATAATAATTCACTTACATATAAAAATTATTTTAACAATGTTTTGTACCTACATGGCATGTCAACTAATTGCATATAATTATTTTGCTAACCTAAATATATACTTTTATATACAGGGTGCGCCAAACCTCTGGTCTTCTTTGATTACGGCTAAACTATGAGATATACAAAAAAATGTTTATAACAAAACTAATGTGTCTCAAAGAGGTCTATAATTTAAAATTATTTTCAATTATACAGGGTGAGTCAGAACGACGGTATGAACCAAAGTTGTATTTTTTTAAATGGAACACCCTGTATATTAAATCATTTTTGAATATATTATTTAAAAATATGAAAAATTTGTAAAAGGTCTTATAGGCCTAAAGTTAATAATTTTCAAAATATTTACATTTTTATTGAGAAAAATGGCAATATTTATAGGGTTGTAGATTATGTTTCCAAGGAAATAAAAATTTAGGTGATAGGTCAAAGTTTTTATAATATAGTGTTATTTTTAAATAATTTAATATTTTTTACTTTTAGCCATAAAATATACAGTGTGATCACTATTTGCAAATACAAAATTTTCTCATTTTTTTTAAATGGGACACCCTGTATATTAGTTTTGCGTTTGGTAGTAAATATTACAACCTTTCTTTTGGTATAAGGTTGTATGTACCTAGCATGTTTCGTTTTGTAGATATTTTAAAAAAACTATAGATTTTACGTTTTTGCGGATTTTTTATTTAAAATTTTTTTTGCAAAAAAAATAATTATAATCTGGTTTTAGAAACATACACTAAAATATAAAATATGAAATTAAAAACGTAATTAAAGATTAAAATAAATCGTATGCTAGTACAATTCAATTGAATTTAATAACTTTAAATTATTTTTCAAAAAATATTTTACCTTATTAATGAATACATAAATTAGTTACTAAATTAAATAAATAACCAAATTTTAAATCAATCGTAGTAATTCTTCTACCGCAGCAACTTTCCTGTACCAAATTAATTGTTAGTTATATTGTATTTACGAGTAAGATCAGTTAATAACTTTTTAATTTACAAAGTACATACATCTTGAGAACGTATAAAGTATGCTTTGAAACAAATGAACGTTATGGAAGTATATTAAGAAGTAAATAGTATCTATGTACCTACTCGTGTCACAAAATCTGGTAATAATTTCTAATGGTTTCGCTCAAAACAAATGTCATATCCAAAAATTTTTCGGTTAAAAAATTAAAATTTATAATATAAAAAACTGTTACAAAAATGTCAACTACCAAAGTATTACCAGTTTTTGTGACACCAGTAAATACTATTTATATTAATAAATAATTTGGATGATACATTTAACATTCATTTGTTTCAAAGCATACTTTATAATAATTTTTATATTCTCAAGATGTATGTAAGTAAATTTAAAAGGTAAATTAAAAGTTTAACTAAATACAATTTAACTAACAATTAATTTGGTACAGGAAAGTTGCTGTAGTAAAAAAATTACTACGGTTGATTTAAAACTTTTTTGTTTATTTAATTTAGTAACTAATTTATGCATTCATTAATATGGTAAAATATTTTTTGTAAAATAATTTAAAGTTATTAAATTCAATTGAGTTGTACTAGCATAAGATTTATTTTAATCTTTAATTACGTTTTTATTTTCATATTTTATATTTTAGTGTATGTTTCTAAAACCAGAATATAATTATTTTTTTTGCAAAAAAAATTTTAAATAAAAAATCCGCAAACACGTAAAATCTATAGTTTTTTTAAAATATCTACAAAACGAAACATGCTAGGTACATACAACCTTATACCAAAAGAAAGGTTGTAATATTTACTACAAAACGCAACACTAATATACAGGGTGTCCCATTTAAAAAAAAAATGAGAAAATTTTGTATTTGCAAATAGTGATCACACTGTATATTTTATGGCTAAAAGTAAAAAATATTAAATTATTTAAAAATAACAATATATTTTAAAAACTTTGACCTATCACCTAAATTTTTATTTCCTTGGAAACATAATCCACAACCGTATAAATATTACCATTTTTCTCAATAAAAATGTAAATATTTCGAAAATTATTAACTTTAGGCAGATAAGACCTTATACAAATTTTTCATATTTTTAAATAATATATTCAAAAATGATTTAATATACAGGGTGTTCCATTTAAAAAAATATAACTTTGGTTCATACCGTTGTTCTGACTCACCCTGTATAATTGAAAATAATTTTAAATTATAGACCTCTTTGATACACATTAGTTTTGTTATAAACATTTTTTTGTATATCTCATAGTTTAGCCGTAATCAAAGAAGACCAGAGGTTTGGCGCACCCTGTATATACATTGATTTATTACAATTAAGTTTGAAACATCTGAATAGTTCTGCTTCCCTTCCCTTAACAAATATTTTTCTATCAAACAAACACTAAACATATCAAAATAGCATGTACTAAAATGTATAATCACTGCGCAAGCTAAATAATGACGTCACTGGCTTGATGAAGTTTAATTCGCGTCTACCTAAGTTTTCTATTTGCGTACACGTTAGCGTGTACCTAGACACAGCGAAATATAACCATAATGAAAACTAATGCAAAACTATGTGACGTCACGGGCCGTTTGAACTATTTTATACCGCAGAAGACTTTAAATATGTATTTCTAAGTTATTACGAGTTTTTGAAGAGTGAAATTTTGGAAATCTCATTTTTAAACAAAACTGAACATTATTATCTAATAAAAAAAATGTGCAAGTTTCCTATTAAGTAATTCAAATAATTTAATAATTATTTATTTAAATAATAATTCCTCATTAACGTTTAATAATAATATTTTTTTTATTTATTTTTTTTATTTTTTAATCAAAACGAAACCGTAGATTTTCTTATTTTATTATTTTAAAAATATTTTTATTACGTAAGTAGTTAGTGGCTTCGACGGCGGGTACTTAAGGACTGGTTTATCGTGAGTTTTTTCCAAAAACGTGGCTAGAAGCGCTTCCTTGCGTACGGCACCAAAGTGCCGAGCTTTTTTAACCTTAGCGCGCTTTGAAAATCACAACCGCAACAAGCATTTTTATAAAAGGGCAACATTTTCTATCGAATACTACAAAAATTTTATTATTTAAACGTTAAAACGTTAAAAAAATTAATTTATTGATAAGCCTATGGCAGGGTACCCTTAATGGATATAATAAAAATTAATAATTTCATATATAATATTACAATATTATTATATATTAAATTCAAACAATCGTGCAAAACAAAAAAATAATTTATTTAAGTAATAATTGTATTACATTCTATCGAGAACAACAAAATTTTAATTTTTTAAACGTTAAAAGAATTATTTTTTTTTTACTGATTTCTGAGGCTATTTAGTAAAAACGCCGAAAACGGGGTTTTTGAGCATGCTACAGGAAAAAAATAAGTTCTAATAGCTGATTTTGATTGTAAATGTAACAATACATATAAAAATGTAAATGATGATTAATTTATCTGTATGTTGTTAAGTTTATGAGTCAAAAACTTCAGAAAATGCCAAAAAAAACAGTGTTTTCGATTTTTAGGTATTTTCCACGTCGAAAATGATAATGATGCCTATGCCATTCGAAAGAATGGAAAAAAATACACAAAATAACAAAAAAAAATTTACAACATGACCTAAAATTTTTTTGAAAATTTCGAAAATTTTTCCTGCGCTCAATTTTGAAGCTAAAAATCTGAAAAAAATCAGGCAGCTTTGTGTTGTTAAGATACGGATTAATTAATTTTTTCAGATTTTTTGCAGCAATACAGCGTTTGGAAAAAAATGTTTTCAAAAAAACACGTTTTTTTCCATAGCGGACCCCCCGGTGCACCTAGGGACTTAAAAATTTGGCTGAGTGAGTTTTCAATTATATATTTTCGAATGGCTAAACCCAAAACTGAATCGAGCCTGGTGCAATTTTGACCATCTTATCCCGCTATAGCCTTTAAAAATTACCGGTGAAAGTTGAATTAGTAGTCCGCTAGGAGCGACACCAGCGAAGTTCAGAGCGTTGTGATGAGCGCACCAATAACCGGCAAAATGACGCAAAAGATGGAAAACATATTAAGTTTTGAGATAAGAAGAGATGAACCTAGTAGAGGTGTTTAGCGATAGTAACTTATAAACTGATATTATATTGATTGTTTCCCACCTTTAGACGTATCGGACGAGTTTGAGAAATGCCACTGTCACAGTGACAGTTTTAGTTGACGTACTCCTCTGATACGTCTAAAGGTGGGAAACAATCAATATAATGTCAATTGATATATTATGTTACTATCACTAAATTTAACAACTCTAGTAGTTTTATTTCTTTTTATCTCACAATTTAATATGTTTTTCATCTTTTGCGCTATTTTGCCGATTATTAGCGCGCTCATCATTGTATAATGTGTCAAAAGTAGCGAGGCGGGCGAAAAACTAAAAAATACATTATGAATATTTTTCAAAAATCTATCGAAAGACACCAAACAAGACTCCTCACTCCACCACCTGAAGGTAGGGTGCGAGGTAACTTTAAAATAGGAACCTTTATTTTTTATTGAAGATTTGGATTTCTTATCTTTGTTTAACTAGTCCTTATGTCAAAACTATGGAGACCTACACAGAGGAGAAGAATCGAGATAGGACGACCTTGAAATTTTTGTACACGATTTTGCCTGTTTGCTTGGTTTCTCGCTAGGGCGGCGGTGGCATAGAGATAGATGCTACTTTTGCATTGGAGTGAATGTGAAAATTTCGAAAATAATTAATTATTCGTAGTTAATATAAGATTATTGGTTTTGGTGGTTAATATTATTTAAATATGAGTGCCAAGAAAGCTTACACTAAAAGAACTTGCTTCGTACCGGGATTTATATCGAGTTATCGTTCCGATAAAAAATTCAAAAGGGAACTTAATGAAGTTAATAAAGACTTTTTATAAATATTTGTCTTTATGTTATTTATAACGTTCATGGATTATACCTATTCGTTTGTATGTTATTTCCTTCGGTGTAAATAAAATTTGTGCCTATTATTGGTTTTTATTTTAACCTGAAAATTATAGTGATAATAGTAGGAGGATCTTGGAAAGTTTTTCTGTCGAAACAATGCATTTTTTGAGAAAAAATATTTCACAAAAATTAACATTAATTTTATAAAAGTCAGACTATCGTCTGCGTAGTTTATAGACATATATTTTTATTAACTAAATTTAAACATCTGATAGGTAAGCTTTCAGAATATAGATAAATGATAGTATTCAAAAGAAAAAGCAGTTTAAATTTTGATAAAAAGAATAATTAAAAAAAAATTGATCAATAAACTTCAAATTATTTAAATAACTTTTTAAACTTTTTAAAAACAATTACGTACAGTTAAGTCAATTTTTTCAACTAACAAACTTTTTGATATCAGTTACAAAGATATTAAAAAATTAATTTGCAGTTGAAATACCATTGGTATATAAATGTGGCAGTTAGATAATGTGACAAAATATTTCCGCTTCAAAATAAGCTGTCCTACATATTAAAGTAATGACGTTGATTGAGGTATTGGATCAATATTTCAATCAACGGTAATGACAAATTTAAATTTGATGTCACATCTCCATCTACAATAGGCCGTTCCAACATGCTGTCAAAATTAAATCAATATGGCTGCTGGAAGTAAAACATAAATGTTATTCTATAGGTTCTTAATGTGTTTTAGATGGTTTTAGATCATTTTTGTTGTGTTTCTTTGTAATTTTGTGTTGTACAAAGATTAATTTAACATTTTCTCTGGAAGTATTAATTTAGAAAGATAATATGCTTCATTGGTGTTGTGTTTTGAAGTGTGAAATGCAAAATAATCCTGATAAAGTCAAGATAAAGTTCACTTTTAAACTGAACTAAATACGGTATCAGCTGAGAGACAACAATGGTTAAATGCAATACAATGTAAGGTTTTACTAGCGAAATGAAAATTCTCCTGTCCTGTCTGCTGTAATCATTTTATATCTGGTAAGTTACAATTACAACAGTAACGATTTTTGAAGATGTTAACATTTTAATCTTATAGGAAAACCAGCCGACTTAATCGATAATAACAATCCAGATTGGGTTCCTTCAATAAATAATATGGGCTATAAACACAATGAAATAAGTTCCCCAAAATCTAAAATGAAATGGTATCAAAGGAGAATTAAAAGAAAAAATATTCATATTGAAATTATTTATAAGGCACTGGACTGTCTTAAATTCTACAAATACTAGGTGGGTAAATGATTTTAGACATTTTTCATTAATGGTTGTAGGTTACTGTTACTTCAGTAGATTTGTTTACACGGGTAGAGTAATGATGCAAGTACTTGATAGAGTAGAGTAACTCTACCTGTAAAAATGCTCAGCACAGTAGAATAGCTAGTAGAGTGTATAGTAGGAGTTAAAGTAGAGTGACTAGCAACATATGGCAAAGTAACTACTCTATGGCCACCACCACTGCCAAAATGTCTACTCGGCTGCGCACTCTACCCATGGAACACGCTCAATTATGGCAGAGTAGAGTAGGTAGGAGAGTACATGGGGCCGCTCTCATTCTGGCTGGAATTGTGTTTTGTGTAAATAGTGAAAATGAAGTTCACCGAAGATGAAACTTTAAAACTTGTAGAGCTATAATACGGCGAATACCAGTGTTTATGGAATTTAGGTAGTGTATACTACAGAAATAAAAGTATGCAGCAAGCTGCGGAGGATGAAATCGTCGAAAGAATGGCAAAGGGGGCTTTGGAGTAAACGAGCTCAAGCAAAAAATTAAGAATTTAAGGTGCACTTATAATCAAGAGTGTTTAAAAATACAAAAATCGGTTTCACTATACTAGCATCAGTACTATACTTGTACTCTCCTCATGTGAATGGTATCAAGCCATTTTTGGTAGAGTACTACTGCTATTCTACTCTCCTCAAAACTCTACCCATGTAAACAAGTCTGTAGAAACAGTGGAAAATGAGGTAGCTAGTAGAGTAGTAGTAGAGTAAAATATACTGGTTTAGCAAATTACAATGTTTTAAGGTGATACAGTAGCGATCAACAGGTAGCCAAAACGCGTTCCAAGATTGCCGCTGTAATTTTGAATATTTTTTGGAGATATTTGGGACATGTATTCGTAATATAATAAAGAATGGCGGTACAGAGCCCCATTTGAAAAATATATTAATATGTGGAAATTACTCTGTAATTATACAATATTTAAAAAACGAGCCTATACCGCCATTAAGAAGAACAAAAAAATACACTTTCTTCAAATAAACTTTTTTATCCGATGCCTAGATTTTGTGTCATTTTGGAACTACTAATGAAATAAAAAAATTTAGTATTACGAATACGTGTGCCAAATATCTCGAAAAAATATTCAAAATTACAGCCGCAATCTTGGAACACGTTTTCGCTACCTGTTGATCGATACTGTTTCCTCTGAAGATAGTTTTAATAGTTATTTATGATATAAGTATTAAAAGTACAATTTTAAGACACGCATGTGAAAGTTAACTTGAAAAAATAATTTTATTAATTAAGCCCAGAGAGGTTGAAGAGGGCGAAACACATTTCTAAGAACAGGTGTTTGGATCTTTGATTCTATTCAAGAAATTTTTCCCAACCTGAAATGGTGGATGTGTGAATTGTTCGTAAGGGGATTTTTCCACATTCTCTATTTCATTTGTTTGATTTAGTTACGTTTGGTCGGTAAACCAATAACTTAGATCTTTTGATCACTGAGTGTGTTTCAAAGATTTACATCTTTTGTTTTTTTGTTTTTCAAACATATATTTTACTTATAGTAATTAGGGAATTAAAACGTGAGGCTGTCATGGTCAGATTATGCGGCGTAGATATACGCTCCTGCTATGTCTGGGTCTCGAATGTTGTTTTTTGATGAATGTGTCTAAAGATATTCAACCTCTCATCTTTATTGATAAGCCCAGAGAGGTTGAAGAGGGCGAAACACATTTCTAAGAACAGGTGTTTGGATCTTTGATTCTATTCAAGAAATTTTTCCCAACCTGAAATGGTGGATGTGTGAATTGTTCGTAAGGGGATTTTTCCACATTCTCTATTTCATTTGTTTGATTTAGTTACGTTTGGTCGGTAAACCAATAACTTAGATCTTTTGATCACTGAGTGTGTTTCAAAGATTTACATCTTTTGTTTTTTTGTTTTTCAAACATATATTTTACTTATAGTAATTAGGGAATTAAAACGTGAGGCTGTCATGGTCAGATTATGCGGCGTAGATATACGCTCCTGCTATGTCTGGGTCTCGAATGTTGTTTTTTGATGAATGTGTCTAAAGATATTCAACCTCTCATCTTTATTGATAAGCCCAGAGAGGTTGAAGAGGGCGAAACACATTTCTAAGAACAGGTGTTTGGATCTTTGATTCTATTCAAGAAATTTTTCCCAAC
Organism: Diabrotica virgifera virgifera; assembly: GCF_917563875.1. Taxonomy (NCBI): domain Eukaryota; kingdom Metazoa; phylum Arthropoda; class Insecta; order Coleoptera; family Chrysomelidae; genus Diabrotica; species Diabrotica virgifera. The sequence goes on from NC_065444.1 coordinate 206,069,953, forward strand.
CTGAAATGGTGGATGTGTGAATTGTTCGTAAGGGGATTTTTCCACATTCTCTATTTCATTTGTTTAATTTTATTAATGTTTTGACTTCCACATCAGATGTCATTGTCAAAATACAAAATATTCATTATTATTAGGTTTGTTCTAGCAAACAGTCAAACTAGTCAAAAACCGTCAGCAAACAGTTGGTCAGTGAGAGAACATAATACAGTCACCAGTGCTATCCCCTCTACTTACGCTGGTCCACTATTTGCTGATGGTTTCAAACTGTTTAAAACTGATGCTAGAACAAACCTATTATTATTATGCATATCATTATCTGTAACTAATATTTCTTCTGATTGTTAATTGTAAAGGATAGAAAAATTACCATTTTAATTTTTTTTTAGAATCAGCTGAGAGAAGTGGTGTACAAAAAAACTAGGAAGGGAATGGAATATGTGGCTACGAAAGGCAAAAGAAATGAATACAAAGCAAATGTGACACATTTTTTTAAAAATATGTAGGAATATCAGTAAACTACATTAAAAATGTATGAAAAGATTTTGTGCAATAAAAATGTTTATATTTATCAAGGATGTATTATTTGGTATGGCCACATATCGTCAGTGATGTAATAATACATCCTAACTGTTTTTTCATGAGTTTTGTAAGAGAGACTAAAAACTTGTCTTAGGGTCACCTCCTGTTTTCATATGATATTTTTTGACTTGTTTTGTAGTAAATTAAACTATCTATGAACTACAAAACAAGTCAAAACTTACATATGAACACAGGAGGTGACCTTAAAACATATTTTTCCATCTCTCCTACAAAACTCATGAAAAAACAGATAGGAGGTATTGTCACATCAGCAAGGATATACAGTGATGAGCGCCATAATAACCGGCAAAATAGCGCAAAAGATGGGCAACATATTTAATTGTGAGATAAAAAGAAATGAAACTAGTCGAGCTGGGAAATTTAGTGAAATTAACCTTTAAATTTACGTTATATTGATTTTTTCCCACCTTTACACATATCAGAGGAGTATGTCAACTAAAATTGTCACTGTGACAGTGGTAGTTTCCAAACTCATCTGATACGTCTGAAGGTGGGACACAATCAATATAATCTAAATGTATAAGTTAATATCGCTAAATTTCCCAGCTCGACTATTTTCATGTCTTTTTATCTCACTACTTAATACTTTTTTTGTGCTATTTTGCGGGTTATTAGAGCGCTCATCACTGTATTTCTGGTATATCCAGGGAATGTCTAAAAATATATTTTGAATGTCCAAAGAACATTCGTGGACATTCATGGAATGTTCTAATAAGACATTCAGGTAATGTTTAAAATGCTGACACAGGATTTTCCTGGGATGTTCAGGGAACGTGTTTTTGGTGATATTCCAGGAATTTTTCAATGTCTGTGTACCTTCTATGGACATATATGGAATATTTTGGTGTTATTAGCGCCGCACTCCACTTGCGATTTGTAATCAGGAAGATTGAACACATTGTTTCAAATACAAGTCAATCCATTTGTGACTAAATAATCATGGATTGACTTCTATTTGAAAGAATGTGTTCAATCTTCACAACTACAAATCGCAAGTGGAGTCCGGCGCTTAGGGCTACTTCCTCTTCGATTATGTATTATACTACAGAAATCAGGAACTTTCCTTCTAAATATATGTATGCATCTTGGCCATCAAACAAATTATTCCAAACATTTTTTTAAGGGGTTACATAGGTCTTGTGGGTAAAAAAGTGACTTTTTAAAAAAATTATATCTCGAAAACTAAAATTTATTTTTATTTATAATTGGAACATGTAAAAGTATAGTACTTAAGGTAGTCTCAAAAAAAGTTTCATCCAAAAATATTCATTTTTGTAGATAAGTTTTTTTGCGGTGGGCAGCATAACTAAGTCCAGTCTCATCTGAAATCAAAAAGTCTCTTGTAGTTTATACCTCTGGCTAGTAAATGAACGAAGGAATTAAAAAAATGAAATTTGAAGATTTTACATAAGTTTAAACACATTTTCGATCCCAATTTTTCTCATTTTTAAAGTAGTTCTTTTTTATAAAACAAAAATGACCTCATCTAATAAAAAATCCTTCGTTCATTCACTAGCCAGTGGTATAAACTACAAGAATCTATGATTTCAGATGAGACTGGACTTGTTATGCTGCTCACCGCAAAAAAGGGCTGTTGTCGAAAAATTGCAGTCAACTCTACAAAAATCAATATTTTTGGCTGAAATTTTTTTGAGAGTACTATACTTTTACATGTTTCAAATATAAATAAAAATAATTTTTAGTTTCCAAGATATAATTTTTTTAAAAAGTCACTTTTTTACCCGCAAGACCTATGTAACCCCTTAATAATTGCCTTTCCATGCTGTAGCAAACTTAACAAATTGTTGATTTCAAATTGTAACAGTTAAGTTTTGCAAAGTATGCTGCCCTCTTGTATCTTCTGCGTTATCTTCATCTAAAAACTTTCTGCGATATATTCGTTTTGTTGCTAAAATTATTTCCTGATCCATGGGTTGAATAAGCGATGTTGTATTTTTTGGCAAAAACATACAACTAAAGTTGCCATGTTTTGATCATAGAATATTTTCAGAGGGATGAGCAGGAGCGTTGTCTAATCAAAAAACATTTCACCTCTTCCGGCAGATTCTCAGTTTCTTCTCTTGAAATTTTTTCACTGCAGGTACAGTCGGAAAAAGATTGACGTGACCGTTCATGGGTATTCTTTCATTTTTCCGACTGTACAAATTCTTTAAAAGGTCAATTTTTTAAGATATCTGGGGTGAACCACTATGATGAAATTATTTATTTTTATAGCTCCACAATTATATACAAATCCTACCTCAAAATATTTGTAAGAATTTAAATTCTTGAATGCCTTCATTTGTTGACCTGTGTAAAAACTATTACTAAGCTCTAAATACAAAAAAAAAACTAGTTATGTCCATGTAAGTAACTATGTCCAAGTTGTTACCCTTGAAAAACTTTTTCTACTGTAGGTTAACTCATACTCCTTGAGGGAAAATGGATCTATATACCGGCAGCTTTTGAAAATATTTACTTATGTTTATTTATTCACTGCTTACAACTAAATACAGTCGTTAAAGTACTTCTACAGCTAGAAGCTATACGAAGTCAACAGCAAAATGTTCGGAAAATACAACTATAAAAAACTATTATACAACGATTAAACTATTATATAAAAACAATTATATAAACCACTATTTTATAACAACAATAACTATTTTATAAAAAAACTATTTAACGTAAAAAACTCAAAAAATTCAATGCGGTACAAATATAAGAATTTTAATGTTTGCCCTCCAGCTTTCAATTTAGTGTCATAAACGTCAAAGTCTTGAAATGGCCTATGGTATAAAAAAAATACACTTTTTACCACACGTCGATATGTTATAAGGTTAAAATAATTTATTTTTGGCTTAAAACATATTCAGCTACAATCCACCAATAAATTAATGTCTAATTACGCTAAAAACAAAAATAAAATGAGTTAAATATTAAATAAGTCCATAAGAGCTAATGTATTTGTAGCACCTATTCGAACACTTGCGCCTCTAGCGGCGATTGCTGAAAGTTGAATTAGAGGTTGAAAAGTTAGCCCACAAACGATGCATTGCGTTTCCACTCTTTCTTACAGGTCTCCATAGTCAAAACGTTGATAATATTATTAATATTTGAATCGACGGTAAAAATAAGCAACTTTTATTCAAGACATTTACCACTTATTTAGAGATGGCGCTATAATCGAAAAAAAAGAGGTTTTTTCTTTATACCCTAGACCCAGGAAAATAATGGAAATGGTCTAATATGTCTAGAAATTCAATATGTCTGATTATAATTAAAATTAACTACCTCGCTTCCTAAAAACACAAAATGAAATTTTCGTAGTTAGAAAATGGAGTTAATACCTGTCTATGCGTTCCTACTTGCTGCCATCTATGAGGCAACGTTAAAACGAATGAACACATTTAAGTGCGAATGCATTCCTTAGGTGTGTAGAAATCTGTTACAGGAGTTTATACTAGACGTTGGTGTCTAATACACTTGGATGGTTAAAGCAGTTTCTAAACAGAGGGCGCAGCGCGCCAATTGGTTGAAAAATCGAAAATAGGTATAGTCTGGCAGATTATCGGAAAATAGGCAATTTTTTGGAAAAAGTTATTTACCAGCAATAATTTTATTACTGGAATCAAATCTTATGACTCTATGTATTAATATTATAGATATGCAAACTCCGCAGATAGTATGTTATTTTTGGTATAAACAAATTAGCTCTCCGAAATCGTGTTTTTTTCAATTATAGCTATTTAACTCCGCAGATTTTAAGTTTACACCAAAAACACCCAAATAAAAGTTTACCGTAATTGAATTCTCCATAGAGATATTTTTTCCCGATTTACTTCGATGAAAATTTTTCTCGGAAAATCCGGGTTTTCCAAACAAAATCGTTTATTGTCAACTACAATTTTAGGCCAGTAATTAATATCAAGTAATAATCAATAAATAAATAACTTCCAAATATATTTGTAAAAGCCAGTGGAAATTTAACGAATAGTTTAACAATAATTAAATTGTTAATTAATAATTTACTGTTGCAATAATCACCATAATAATTATGATATACCACAATAGCTATGATTTTCGTATAAAAATTCACTATATTGTTCGTCCGTTATAACTTTTCCCATGCATCACGATTCATTTTCAAACAAATCGTCGGTATAATGCGAAAACCAGGTAAATGACAAATTTTAAAATGTTGAGTTAAGTATACCAAAATTCTCAGCTTTTTACGCTCTACATACAGGTAAAACCCAGTAAATGATACGACTTATTATTCAGCAGATAATTCGTGTGATAAACAAATAAGTTACACATAACCAAGTTTTCATTTCAAGTAAAACAATATATCGCTACTTACTTCCACAAAATTAAAGTTATGTTGCATGCAAAACCAAGTAAGCGCACATATATTATTTTGCCGGATAACAATATATTTCAACTGCTGTATACCATATTCAGTGAAAAGGTGATAAATGTCTTTTAATACATTTACATGTATATTTTATTAAAATTTCTCATTCATATCAACTGGTAAAATCGATAGTATCGACTATGTTTCTTTTAATGGTCAAGAGGTACAGGTATGTGAGAAGTTTTTTTGTAAGACACTTTGTATATCAGCGTCGTTAATGCAAGATGTGGTAAGAAAAATTGATATTCTATGTTGTTATGTAGATTCGGGCAAAAGAGGCAAGCATATACTTCTAAATAAAGGGGAGTTCGGTCCTGGCAGGTATACTAGTTGGTGCGTATTTGTCAGCTCCAAACAAAATAGTTATTTAGATAGTAGCTAATGAGTAAAAAATTTTTATTTTCGTATATATAAGTGTATTATAGTGCGTTCAATTATTGTACGTAAGTACTCTTTAAAATTATATAAAGCCAAGTTATTTCACTGGAATTTATTATTTATCAGAAGTCGGTTTGATACAAAAAACCCTAAACACGTTTATTCGTTATCTATAACGACATGATAAAATCACCTGTTGTAAGACAGGTCCGTATTTCAGGATTTACTTAGTTTTGAATAATAAATAAAATATGTCAAATCCGACTGCCGGGACTTCTGACTACAGGAGCGCCCAAATGGAAAACACTACTAAAACTTATTCTACTGCTTTGATTGAACAACAATTTCCAACAAAAGAACAAGCCATTGTATTCCCATCCATTGAAAACCTTAAACTTCAAGATTATCTGATTTCACTAGGAAAGTTGATCGAGCCCAAAAATATCATATTTTCCTCAAGGCTTTCTAACAACAGAGTGTGTATGTACCTTGCAAACAAAAATGTTGTTGAAAATTTCATGAATAATTATAGAGGATCCATAGAAATTAATAACCAAAAAGTCCAAGCACGCAAACTAATCACTCCATCACAAAGGCTAATTCTGTCAAACGCTTGTCCCTCCATACCGCATGCTGTATTAATTCAAGAAATTGAAAAATTGGGCCTTCAACCCATGTCTCCCATGTCATTTCTCAAGATAAGCGCCGGTTTGCCGGAATTCAACCACATTTATAGTTTTAGACGACAAATCTTTATCACACCACCGCTTGCCCCAATACCTGAATCCATATTAATGAATTATGATAACACCAACTATAGAATTTATTTTGCACAAGATTCCTTGATCTGTTTTTCATGTAAAAGGCCAGGCCACACTGCAGCAAATTGCAAAACAATCCAAGAATCAGTTTCTGAAAATTATAACCAAAACCCCCACTCCCAATCATCTTCGCAACCCATACCTTCCGAAATACTTTCAACCAACCCCTCAAAAACTCCAACCTCACAACCAATTATCAATATAGATACAACCCAGTCTACACAAAATAGCTCAAAACGCAGTTTGGATGACATTGTTACACCTCCTCTAGCGCAAGATGCTAATTCAGAAAACCAAAGTCTTGAACCATTTGTTAAACCTAATGTTGCCCCAGCTAAAAAACCAAAGAAAAGTAAGGGAAAGACTCCAACTCACGTACTCATGGAACCGACCAAGGCATTCATCTCAGAGCAAAACCCTTCATTTGTTCTTGATTTTGATCAAATATCCGATCTATTTGAAAATGTTTATGGTGCACAGGACCCAGTCAGCATCATAAAAAACTACACTAGCGAATTTGAAGCTTTAGTGAAAATGCTAACAGCAATATACCCGTATTTCAAACAAAGATCGATTAAAGCTAGATGTACAAAAATTAGAAAGAAACTATTGAAGCATTTACAGATGGCTTACTCGGATACTGAGGCATCAGAGACTGAAAGTGAGTTTTCTCAAGAATAGAGTCATGAACTTCTGTGACAATCCCAAATTTCAGTTTTATTTATTATAAATGGGCTTCTCATCAATTTTGCAGTGGAACATTAACGGTTTCTATAATAACCTTCCAATGCTCCAAATAATTCTGTCCAGACACAATCCAGATATAATTTGTCTTCAGGAGACTAATTTCAAAAATGAAAACATACAAGCTTTAAAAAAAAAAAAAAAAAAAAAAATTTAAAAATTACTGCAAAAACAGAACTAACCAAGATAAAGCCAGTGGTGGAGTAGCTATCTTTGTAAAAAAGTCAATTGAAACTACAGTAGTTCCTCTCCAAACTAATCTAGAAGCAATTTGCATTAAAGTTAACTCGAGTCCAAATATCTACGTTTGTAACTTATACTTACCTTCATCAACGCAAGTAGACTCAGAAGCATTAACTGAACTCTTACAACAAATTCCCCAACCCAGGCTTATTTTGGGCGATTTTAATGCTCACAACTTTTCATGGGGCTCTTCTACTATAAATACCAGAGGAAGATTGCTGGAAGAGATATTTGAACAGTCCAACCTTTCAGTCTTAAACGACGGCAGACCCACTAGATTTAATATACAGAACGGTGAATCTTCATGTATAGACCTTACGATATGCGAACCAGGTCTGACCCCACAGCTCACCTGGGATAGGCTGGATTTCTTGTATAACAGTGATCACTACCCAATTTTTATTCATAACAACAAAAACCAACGTGGACGGACATTTACCCCAAAATGGAATTTAAAAAAACCTAACTGGAATCTTTTTTCAAATTTAGTCGAAAGCAGTATGACCACATTTAAAAGCACCTCAAACATAGACGAGACCCTTAAGAACATTGTTACCATTATCACAGAAGCAGCAGAAAGAGCAATAGGAAAAACTTCATACATAAAACAACGCAACCCCGTCCCATGGTGGAACCATGAATGCAAAACAGCAGTTGAATCTAGCAAAAGAGCTTTTAACAAATACAAGCGCTACAAGACTCTCGAGAATAAAATTGAATATACAAAACAACGTGCAATAGCCAAGAAGACAACTAGAAATGCCAAACGCCAGTCATGGACTCAATATGTATCAACGTTAAATGCAAACACTCCCATGACTGAAGTATGGAACAAAGTCAGAAGAATATCTGGATTAAACAGCAATCAGAATATCAAAAGCCTCGAGAGAAATGGAAAGGCAGTTACTAGTAATACTGAGATTGCTAAAATCCTTGCTAACACATACAAAAACCGATCCAGTAATATTAATTATAAAAAATCTTTCATTAATTACAAACAACATGAAGAAAATAAGAAAATTAGCATTACTCCTAACACAGATGAACCGTTAAATTTACCCATTTCTCAATTAGAGTATACGGAAGCATTATCAAATATTAAAGAAACTAGCGCTGGCCCGGACGATATTCCTAGTATTTTTATTAAACACCTTCCAGCGAGCGCTCACAAACAACTTCTAGATCTGTTTAACATTATTTGGCTTCAACACAAATTTCCTGAAAAATGGCATGAATCCATAGTAATACCTATACAAAAACCTAATAGTATTAAGACAAGTCCCGAGTCATACAGACCGATATCTTTAACATGCGCCATGTGTAAGTTACTAGAAAAGATTATTAACAATAGACTAAGATGGCACTTGGAGAGACAAGATTTGATTATTCCAGAACAAAGTGGTTTTAGAGACCAAAGGTCAACTATAGATAATATCATAGATTTGGAGAGTAACATTTCTGAAGCATTCGCACTAGGGGGTAAATGTCTAGCGGTTTTCTTTGACATATCAAGAGCTTTCGATACAGCCTGGCACGACTATATAATAAAAAAATTACATAGTTGGAACATTCACGGTCACATCCTATTCTTTATTAAAAATTTCCTTCAAAATAGAACTTTCAGAGTTAGGACAAATAACATAACATCAGATATAATGTATCCAGAAAATGGTATCCCTCAAGGCTCGGTTATAAGTCCTACTCTCTTCATAGTGGCAATCAATGATATCCTCAAAAACCTAAAATCGCCTGTAAAGGCACGAGTCTACGCAGATGATCTTGTAGTTTTCTGCAAAGGTAAAAATATACAAAATATATTTCGTCATACACAGAACTTTATACAAGACTTAGAAATCTGGTCACAAAAAACAGGTTTCTGTTTTTCCGCTGAAAAAACTCGCTTCATCCTGTTTTCAAAGAGAAACGTCACAAATATCCCCAACCTAAGACTATGTGATGAAAACCTAAAGCGTGCAACGTCAATTAAGTTCTTGGGCATGACATTCGAAGAAACCCTAAGCTGGAAACTTCATATAACAAATCTGATGTTATCTTGTCACAAGCGACTAAATCTTCTAAAAACTCTGGCCAATAAAGAATGGGGTGCGGATCGCCAAACACTTTTAATGTTATACAGAACATTAATCAGATCAAAATTAGATTATGGGTCTACTGTGTATTCTACAGCGGCTAAGACGCTGCTGAAAAAACTTGACAGTCTTCACAATCTCGCTTTACGTATAATATCTGGAGCTTTTCGCACAACACCAATCGAAAGTCTGTATTGTGAAGTTGGAGAACCCTCCCTAGAAGACAGAAGAGTTTATTTAAGTGTAGCATACGCCGCAAAAATCAGGTGTAACTCAAAAAACCCTACTATACAAAATTGTTTTACAGAAAAGTTCCCAAATCTCTTCATAAATAAACCAAGAACGGCCAAACCCTTCTACGCAAGAATTAGAAGCTACTTAAACCAAATAAACTATGCGTTCCCAGAATGCTTTCCTTCCAAACTGTCCTCAATTCCTCCGTGGCAAATAAAGAACCCTCAGTGCCTAACACACCTCATTTCTTTCGATAAACATTCAACAAACCCACAGTTAATCAAATCCGCCTTCAATGATATACTCCGCAATTACAAGGAGTATACACAAGTATACACCGATGCATCTAAATCAAATGAAGGCACTGGTGCTGCAGTCATAACCCCAACATCAACAAATAAATACAAACTCCCTTCAGAGTACTCTATTTACTCTGCTGAATTATACGCTCTATACCAGGCCACCCTTGCTGTCAATGCGTCCAGTAATACCAAATATATCATACTCACAGACTCTCTAAGTTCGGTACAGTCAATCCAATATGTCTACCCATCTAATCCTTTGGTCATCAAAATAAAACAAGAAGTTCATACCGCTCAACTGAATGGAAAAATTATCATATTCCTCTGGATACCATCCCATATTGGAATTCAAGGAAATGAAGAGGCAGACAACGCTGCAAAAGAAGCTGCAACTAGTGATAGTGCGGAGTGTACGGAAACATTTACGAGTGCGGATGTGAAAACGGCGGTCAAACGTAAAGTGCGGTATATGTGGGAAGAAAAGTGGAAAGTGTCATCGGCCAAGCTACGCGAAATTAAAAAATCGATAAAACCCTGGCCAACATTACCAACAAGTCGGAGAGATCAGGTAATATTAACGCGACTCCGATTGGGTCATACGCGATTAACTAATAGTCATGTGTTTTCCTACAAACAAGAACCAAGATGTGACAACTGTGAAGAAAAGTTAACAATCAAACATTTATTGGAGAATTGCGCAGCATTAACGCCAAAGCGCATATTGTACAATATACCAAACAAACTGAGTGACATTTTAGGCCTACAGTGCAATATGTCAAATTTAAAGAGGTTCCTAAGTGCAATTAACATTTTATACAATATATAAAAACACAAATGTAATAAAAATTATTGTTCACCACTATTGTTTCGCTAATAGCCAATTTGGCTGATGCGATTTTTGTTAATAAAAAAAAAAAAAAACTTCTAAATAAAACAAGCAATGAAAACCGAAAAATTATGAAGGCTCATTTTGAGTCTTTTCAAACCATGGTCCCACATTATATTCGCCAAAGTTCGAAGCGAAGATATTTGGACAAAAATTTGAGTATGAGGAAAATGTATCAACTTTATATAAATGATTGTCAGCTGAAGAAACCGGAAGGTATTAGCGAAATTACATACCGAAGAATATTTTCTAACGACTATAATTTAAGCTTTTTGTCCTAAATAAGATCAATGTTTAGTTTGTAATAAATAATATTTATTAGCCATATCATATATCATGATATGGTTAATCCAACTAAGAAACCGGATTTAGAGAACAGTTGCAGACAACATCCGAAAAAAAAATAGAAGTATGGAATCAAGAAAAACGAAATGATAAGAAAAGCTCTAATCAACAACGGAATTTTGTTTCAATCACTTTCTATCTACAGGCTATACTACTGATTCCAGATTAACTGGACAATTAATATATTTTTTCCGAAAATTATGGGTCTACAATTTGTGTGTAAATGAAGCCGCATTACCAAAATGTCACCGTTTTGCCTGGTCAGAAATTAACGGTAGACGAGGAAGTTCTGAAATAGAAAGCATTATACTCAACTACTTATCAAAATGTGTCCCAGGATATGTAAGACAGTGAAATAAGTGTATTTTCTTGTACCTGTGGAGGACAGTATCGTAACATAAGCTTTCTTGTATGGAAGTTGACTCTATACATAGCAGCATCTAAACCGCTAGAAATCAGGTCTCTCTATGGTATGCCAGATTACTTGTCTGTTTTTTCAAAATGCAACGGAAACTAAAAATTTCAAGATCAGTGATAAAAAAGTTTGTATAGAACCATACAAGTGTAAAGATTTTAAATAGGTACTACGACTTTTATGATTTAAAAAAATTGTCACACACTCTAATTAAAAACCGAAGAAAAGACCAAAACGGCGACAAAATAATGTGGTTAAAGATAAAAAGATGAGATTCGTGAAAGAAGAGACAAACCGAATCCATTTCAATTATGACTTCGCCAATCAATATATGAATATGAATATTTATGATAGAACTTCGCCAAGTAGCATAGCAAAAACAGAGATTTGGTACAGATATTTGATAAGGGAGTGATACTGGAGGAATATAACAGGTGGTATCGTATTTTACGATGCCAATGGCATCTTGTCAGATCCTGCTTTCAGATCTGACGAGTAATACGCATAGTAATATTATTTTCTTGTATCTATAACACGTTTAAAATATATTTGTTTTTTCTATAAAACTGCCTATCATTTATGTAAATAATATCCATATAACTTAGTGTTGCCCAAAATCAGTCTTGGTCTTGGTCTTGTTCTTGCATTTTCGCAAGACCAAGACCAAGACCAAGACCGCCTAATTTTAGCAAGACCAAGACCAAGACTGACCCTGCAAGATTTGAGCAAGAACAAGACTGACCCTGCGAGACTCTTGCGTCTTGCAGTTAGAATCGAGTGTCATTTAGGTAGTACATATAATATTTCGGGTATATATTTAGATGCATAGAGACTCTTTGAGACATTACAAACAATACAATAAGCATACATAGCGAATCAAAATATCGATTAAAAGAACATTTGCACATTTTATACGTACTCAGAGGTCATAAGTACGATGTAAAAAAAAAAAGATTTTGAGCATTCTGCCCCAGCAGACGATTATTTCTTCACTCTGAAATTTATTGTCCAGATTTTGATAATAGCGGCCACAACATTTTAAAAATATTATGTCTTCTCAGCTTAGCTGACAAAAAATTAAAAAATATAATACATATTACAAATTTTATCGGCCTATAGACTAACATTGTTTGTGCTGAGTGTACGATATCAGTTACACACCAAAATTTGCTGAAAATGCGCGGCTATTTTCGACTAACTATCAATAACAGTCTATTTCTATTATATTTTAACATAATGAACAATACACAATAAGTTTCTTTCTTTGATACGCATATCTTTCGGCGTTTATGAAGGACGCCAAAACATGTCTAACACACACATGTCTGCTAATCGCGAAACAGATTATGTTACCTTTTCAGTTTTCGGTATGCTTATCTTTGATAGAGAAATTTAAACTCATTATTCTTTTTAATCGCGCAGCAAACTACAAACAAAAAATTAACAGTTTAAAATGAATTTCATTGACACTTTCGCATTTTAAACTTACAGATGAAGTCTCTATTTTCATGCTTTTTTAAATTACTTTATTAATTGTAGTATTAATGTTATTCAAAAGTAACGAGACAAATTAACAGATAATTCCGGCTACTCTATAAACAAAATACAGAAATATTTAAAGTAACGAAATAACGGTAGGGTATTGGACTATTGGACTAGGGAAAGTAACAATATCCTACTTAGGGTATTGGATAGTAACGAGTATAAAGAATTGTCATCATCATCAATGGCCTTACAACTCTTCGTGAGTCTTTGCCGCGTTTACTATTGCCTTCCATGTTTGCCAGTCCTTTGCCACTAATTCCCATTGTCGCACTCCCATTTTCTCTAGATCTTCTATAAAGAATTGTACTTTGTATTAATTCCTGGTCAAAAAAATTAATATAAGATAAAGTCTTACTAACAGTAACGTCAAAGCAATTGCGTACTGTTCTGTAATTTAATTTGTATTGTATTTTATTTCTTACTTAAATAAATGGCAAATTGTATAAGTCTTTTATTCCATCTCATACAGGGTGTCTGCGTTACTTGGAACCATATGGGAAACTTTTTTAATATCAATTTTACGAAAAAAAGTCATTCTTTATAAAGTGCTCTGCATAATCTAAAACCTAAGATGCAATCATCAGATATCAAATTTTGTCAACAGTATACGAGGTGTGTCAAAAAATATGAAGAGCAAACTACCTTTATATTTCAAAATATCAAAAAATTTTAGGATATCAAAAAATGTTATGATGAAAAGTTATTTGTAATTAAAAACCATATTCAAATATGCAATAACAGCCTTCTACTTGAAAAAAAAAATTTCCTGAAATTTTCCTAAATTGCCGATTTCGAACATCATTTTTATTTATTAGACATGTAATAACTCTTTTATTATTAATTTTAGAAAAAGAAGTTATTCTTCATAAAAATCTGTGCATGGTCTAAACCTCAAGATGCAACCATCAGTTATCCAAGTTTGTTAATTTTATACGAGGTGTGTCTCTTTTTAAATTCTTTCTAAATTCATATTATTTGACACACCTCGTATAAAATTAACAAACTTGGATAACTGATGGTTGCATCTTGAGGTTTAGACCAAGCACAGATTTTTATGAAGAATAACTTTTTTTCCTAAAATTATTAAAAAAAGAGTTACTACATGTTTAATAAATAAAAATGATGTTCGGAATCGGTAATTTAGGAAAATTTCAGAAAGTTTTTTTTTCAAGTAGAAGGCTGTTATTGCATATTTGAATATGGTTTTTGATTACAAATAACTTTTCATAATAAAATTTTTTGATATTTTGAAATATAAGGGTAGGTTGCTCCTGAGTGAAATTCATATTTTTTGAAATATGTACCTCGTATACTGTTGACAAAATTGGATATCTGATGATTGCATCTTAGGTTATAGACATAGACTATGCAGAGCACTTTATAAAGAATGAATTTTTTTCGTAAAATTGATATTAAAAAAGTTTCCCATATGGTTCCAAGTTACGCAGACACCCTGTATAAAGTGAGGGTCGATCAATCCCTTTCTAGACAGATAATAGTCTTTGAAATACAGTCAACTTTATGTCATTAATTTGGTTTTTTGTATTTTAACCATGTTTTGGCACATGTAAGCTTATTAAATGCAAACGCTTATTAAGAAACTGACTCCCGTGGGCCATGGATAGCTCAGTTAGAGCATTGGCACGGATCGCTTAGATCGTGCCGATCGTGGGATCACACCTTACCCAATGTCAGTTTAAACATTTATTAATTTTATTGGTCATTACTATGGCTATGTTAATTCAAGATTAAAATGTGCCTACTCTGTTACAGTGTACAGATTCTAAAGGTGCCGGTGGGGGATGGTGTCTATGCGTAGTGTTATAGTCGGTGTAAAGAGAGGGCTTATTCGAAATGATGAAATAGCAAATAATATAACATTTGTTATTTCATGATTTCGAATACTTTTTCTCTCTTACACCTACTATAATACTGCGAATAAACGCCATCCCCCAGCGGCACTTGTAGAATATGTGAAATGTACGTTGTAACTGCGAGACTTGCAAGACTCTTGCTGCAAGACCAAGACCAAGACCAAGACCGAGAGTGCAAGACCAAGACCAGGAGTATTGGCGCAAGACCAAGACCAAGACTCTCTAAGTCTCGTCTTGGTCTTGCATTTGGGCAACACTAATATAACTACAAACAGCTCTGAATAAAATGTTCAGGGAAAACCAGTTAAATGGTATAATTATCGACCAATCCCTTAAAAATATTGCTATTAACTATGTAGTTAAAACTTCATATTCCGATCACGAAACTACAAAGTATTATATTTGGTTTATTATATTTGTTATAAATGTGGAATTTTAAGAGTAACTGATTAATTTAGATTTACAGGTAAAACCAGGTAAGTGACCGCATCTCCATCTTAAATTTAGGTTTAATCAGCTAGAAGTCTTAACTTTTTCAAACTAATGATAGAATATCATTTCTTATATATGCATTTTTCACTAGAATACCGAATATCAAACACAAATTGTCCTCTTAATTCAAAATAAAACACTAAACTTTAAAAACGTTTTTTCTCGGTTTCGGTATTTCGGCATTTATCTGGTTTTCGCAGTATACCGACGAAATTAAGTCAAAACATAAAGGGAAACGTACGCCGATGTGTGCGTAGTATAATATAGTCTACAGTATACAAAATATATATAGGTACACATCGACGTTCGTTTCACTTTATGTTTTGACTTAATTTGTTTGAAAATGAATCGTGACGCATGGGAAAAGTTATAGCGGATCAACAATACATGTAACGTAGGTACTTTACAGAATTGAAATTGGACCATTTAGCGGCTTCAGGGATGTTTCAAAGTTATAAACAATGTTTTGGCGGATAAACAAATATAATATCTCGGTAACTGTCAGATGATATTAAATTAAGAATACAGTGTAGGAACGGACGCGGCAGGACTCTTCTTATAAAAGAAAAAAAGTTTAATTGCGATGAGTGGTTCCTGAGATAAAACCGGTCAAAGTTCCCATTTGACCCTAGGTTGATGGAGGACCGAACAAATTGGAAAAAAGTTGTACAGTCAGCCAGGACCCACCCAGGGTTGTAGCGCTACGTGATGATAATAAACCGGTCATATTTGACCGGTATTTTCTACAAAGTTATAAACAATGTGATGGCAATTTTTGAACCATTATCTAGGGTTTTATTTCGGTCCTCTTTCTACATACAAATTTTCATATCTTCAAGAGATTCAGAACATACCTATATCATAATAACAAAAGCGATCAGTAGGTAGGGGAGAGTTGGATAAAACGGGATAGTCGGATAAAACGGGATACCTAGCCTGGAGACCCAACTAGTGCTGCTATCAATCGGACAACGACGAAAACTTGTTCTCAGTCGTCATTTTAACATTCTCAGTTCGTTTTACTTCGATGCCATTATTTGATGAAAAGTTGTTGTGTTCAGAATTGTTTGACTCTATTTTTTTGGTACTTTATACTTTTAAGTGCGTTGTTTTCTACATTATATTGCCTACATTAAACACATAATTCCGGTGACTATTACATTTATTTAAGCACTCATTAACCAATATTCTCATGTGTAGTCTATCTAATTTTACTTTCACGTTTAGGCAGGAGTCATTTTGTTTTGAAAAATGTCTGAGTTGGACAAAACGGGACACTTATAAGTTGGATAAAATGGGATACAGTTTTTTATGTCCCGTTTTATCCACGTATTTATTTGTTGGCCTATTAATTTTTTAAACAGCGATGAAGCATGTTCTCATAGTGCAGAAAAGAACAACATATTTTTATGTGACTTTTATTCTAATATACGTACCTAGTCCTAAACAAAAGGTCTTATTTCCCATTTTGCAATAAAACATAAAAAAGGCCTATTTTGAAGTTTCTGGTTAATGAAGATATTGTTTTTTCAAAGGTAAATTTTGCTTTGCATTCTTATATCTACTTAAATATACTTTTTAGATAATTTTATGCAAAAAATTAAATATTGTGAACCTATCCCCTTTTATCCAACTGTGGTATGCTAAAACGGGATGTGCAGGACTTCAATAAATATTTTTTTTACTATTTTCCAGTCATTAAAAATAGCTAAAAATATGTTTTTTGTGTGCTTCAATAAATGTTATACCTATAAAAAATAATAATATGATAATTTCTTTAACATTTTTTCCGTAATAAGAATAAACAAAAATGGTATCCCGTTTTGTCCAACTCTCCCCTATTACGCATGAAAAATACCAAAATTACCAAAATCCCAATAAAAAACTAGGTTGAAGAAAATATAATCTCAAAGTTAAAAATCGGTATACGTTAAAAAATGTAATTTCTCGGCTTCCCACTTTTTAATTTTTTTTAATTTCGCCGTAACTTCGTTACTTGAGCAGAGACAGATAACTAACGTACCTACTATTAAACGCCAAATAGGCTTTGGTTTTGTCATAATAAATTAATTAATTTATAACAAAATAAATCTAGGTACGTATTTTTTCAGTTGTAGACTTTTTTTAGAAAAACTGACCAGACGTGTAGGTACCTACCTTTTAACGTTAAAAATGCAATAATTATTCTCATTCAAAAGCTGTATGTATAGTTATTTAAACACTCTTTATTTAAACAAATTAAAAAATTTTTGGTAAGAGCGCCTACCTTTGGATCGAAAGGTCCGAATGACCATGAGTTCGAATCTCACCAGGGTCAGAGATTTTTCGTTTATTATAAATTAATAAATGAAGATAGTTTCTGTCCTTGTGGGATCGGTACTCACCGGAGGGACTGCACACCTTCGGATACAATTAGCGTCTCTTTGCAAAGACAATGACGTCGACTTTGCAAACTAACAAGACACTTACTCAACACACACACTACACATGACATTAGGTACCTAACTGCAAAAATTCACCGTACCTACCATGCCAATGGCCATTAGTTGTCGAGGCATTAGCTAAATAAATAAATTGCGCCAATATGTTTATTTGGTTTAGAGTAATATATTTATGTTTTATGGCACATTAAACAAAACTATAATCATACGTATGTATATACAGTGCACTGGAATAAGTGTTACCCCCCTTATTAACTTATTTATTTTTAGCATATAAGCAAAACGCTCGGACAGGTTGATTATTAAAATAATCATAGTATATTATAACATCAATGTTTCGAACTTTACTCAATCCCTCTTTAGGTGACAGGCATAACTTTGATTTTTTTAAATAGGAAAGTATATCATGTGACATCGCATTTAAAAGCTTTTGAAATACTGATTACAAAAATATATATTACTTTAATCCTTTTTAAAAGCGTATGCGCAAAATTTCGGTCGAATTATTTTTAAATGCATTAATTTTTTTCGAATCCTGAGAAAACCAATAAGTGTTTTTCCAAATTTAAACGCAAAATCAAATATTACAGTACCTATTATCGATGGTCTAAAGTACCTGAGAGGTTCTGTAATGTTTATTTTAATAAATCACAGGGGCGAAAAAAAGAGAAAATTTAGTCTGATCTTTAATTTCAAATATATCATTCAAAAGAAACTTTATGTTTATTCTAAGGGAATATCTGCCCTCGTTAATACTGTAATCTTTCATTCTGGGTTTACATTTTAAAATAATACTTATTAGTTTTCTAAGGATTCGAAAAAAATAAATGCGTTTAAAATGAATTCGATCGAAATTTTGCGCCTACGCTCTAAAAAAGGACTAAAGTATTATACATTTTTGTAATCTGTATTTCAAAGGCTTTTAAATTAGGTGTCACATGATGTAATTTGCTATTTAAAAAAAAATCAAAGTTATGCCTGTCACCTGAAGAGGGATCGCGTAAAGTTCGAAACATTGATTCTATAATATACTATGATTATTTTAAAAATCGACCTGTCCGATCGTTTTGCTTATGTGCTAAAACTTGCGTATGTGGTAACACTTATTCCAGCGCACTATACCAGTTATAAATCATCTAAAATTATGTTCATTTTCTCACAGTCGATTTTTTCATGGATAGATTAACGGATTCCGCCAATTTTTTTATTATTTTGGATTATTCTTTCGTATTGTTTTGAAGCTATTTATTGGTTCGCGTGCTAGATCATTTAAAAGGTTATTCAATTCTCTATTCTGTAATATAAACATTAACATCATTATTTATACCGGGTGTCCAAGAAAAAATATTTTGAATTAAATTCTTTCACACAAAAAGAAGAATGTATGCAATTTATTAAACTTAAAATACATTCTACTACTGAAAACAGAGAAAAATGTTTATTTGACAAAATAAATATTGTTTTTCGATTAAATTCAATATTTAACCTACCAAGAGGCAGATGGGTGGCAGCTTGAACATTGAAATTATGCGGAAAGCAACGTTTATTTGCAATAGCATCTTTTAAAGATCACAAAGCACCAGGAAATGATGGTATAAATGGAGAATTGATAAAAAAGGAGGAAACGTTTTACATCAAAAATTGTATGACATTATTCTCAGAGTATGGCAACAGCAGAAAATGCCTAGAGAATGGAATGGAAGCGTTATAATACCCATACATAAGAAGGGAAATAAAGAGCAATTCCGAAACTACAGAGGCATATCGCTTATTAGTACAGCGTATAAGATTCTATCAATTATCTTACTAAAGAGACTCACTCCGTATTCGGAAGATATTCTAGGCGACTACCAATGCGGCTTTCGAAGTGGAAGGTCAACAATAGATCAAATATTTACCATCCGACAAATATTAGAAAAAAACTGGGAATTCAACCGAGATGTACACCAAATCTTCGTAGATTTCCAGCAAGCATATGACTCGATAAAAAGAAGCAGACTATGGCTAGCAATGCTAGAAATGGGAATACCAAGAAAATTAGTGCAGCTCACTCAAATGTGCGTGGCAGACTCATATGCACAAGTAAAGATAGGAAACAGAACATCGATGCCATTTAGTATAACATCAGGGCTTAGACAAGGAGACCCTTTATCACCATTGCTATTCAATTTGGCTTTAGAATACGCAATAAGTAAAATATCGTCTGAACTAACAGGGGGATTCGCAAATCGAGGATCAAAACTATTGTTGGCCTTTGCCGATGATCTAGATGCAGTCGCTCATTCTACAAGAGACGTAAGAGAGGTGTTTTCACAGCTCGAGGAGGAAACAGGTAACCTGGGCCTTCGAATAAATGAAGAGAAGACGAAATATATGCTGGTGACCAAAAATCCAAGACCAAGAGTTAGACAGAACGTAACTATTAATGACCACAACTTTGAAGTAGTAAAAGAGTTTAAATATCTGGGAGCAGTAATCACAGAGGACAATCACATAGAAAAAGAGGTCTCAGCAAGAATAGCTGCGGGAAATAGAGCATTATACTCCCTATCATAATTATTAAGATCTAAGCTGCTGAAAAGACAATCTAAATTAAGACTGTACATGTCAATTATTCGCCCAGTTGTTACATATGGGAGTGAAACATGGACTCTACATCAGCGAGAAATAAATAAATTGCTGATATTTGAAAGGAAAGTCCTCAGAATGATATTTGGTCCTCAAAGAGATGAATTGACAGGAGAGTGGAGAAGGCGCCGCAATGCTGAATTGGTGACTCTATATGGTACTGAAAACATCGTCAGACATATAAAAGCTAATCGGATAAGATGGGCAGGTCATGTAATAAGATCAGAGGAAGACAGAGTGCTAAAGACAGTGTTCTTCGAGAGACCAGACGGTAGAAGATCAGTGGGCCGTCCCAGAAAAAGATGGAAGGATGATGTTGAAACCGATCTATCTAGGATTGGGGTACAACAATGGCAAATCGAAGCGCAAGATCGCAGACGGTGGAGGGCCATAGTGGATGCGGCGAAGACTCACCCCGAGTTGTAAAGCCAGTCAAGAAGAAGACAATGTTTATTTATCAAACAATATTTTTTTCTGTTTTGTGACAGCAGTAGAATGTATTTTGAATTAAATAAATTACAGACATTCTTCATTTTGTGTCAATTTATTTAATTAAAATATTTTTTCTTGGACACCCTGTATAAATAATTATGTTATATTTATATTACTGAATAGAGAATTGAACAACCTTTTAAAAGAGCCCTATTACCTATTTAACAATAAGAGGTGGGGGAAGTGAAAGGGGGGTTGACAAATGACAAATGTATGTAGCGTAAAAATGTGTCCCCCTTAGATCAAAACCGACCTGTTTCGTCATTTCCTTGAAATCTAATAAATACTGCCAAATATCGAGGTGGACTGTTTTCTTAGGCCCACTTTATATATTGTGTCTTTGACGACACAATACATATCTATACACTTTAAAAAAACTAAAAAGCAAAAGAAAAATCTAACTTCTGCGTTGCCTGAAAGCAACGCTCTGCAATATAGGGTTAAAATGTTTGCTAATATGACAATGTTTAATGTACAAAAAATTAATTCTTGTCGATTGTGTGCACCTGCTGTGTGCTATTTGCTCGTTTATTAATTTATTTCCCTTAATAGTTGACTCCGAAAGAAAAACGGAAATTCATTTCGAATCACTGCTAATCTAATATTAACAGATAAAACGCGTTGAAAATACTCTCGAGCACCCTCTATATAAATTTCAAAATAACAATGTAAAAAATTTCGCAACGAAATCTAATAAAAGTCATGTTGCATCCCCTAACAAATGTTACTATGTCCAATTCAATAAACGACGAAACAAACCTAATTGTGTTCAAAAAATCATTACAAACTTGCCCAGGGTGAAAATGTTACAAATGTCTTTATAATGTGGGTCTTTTTCCACCCTCGTCGGTCGGCGCGGATGGGGCGTTGTTTTGATGCTGTTTAAGGACGACACAATAATCAGAGGCGTAGACTTTGGTTTTTTTGGCTCATCTTTTTTTTTTTAATTAATTTTACTATTGACACTTCTAAATCAATTGAACGTCTTTGTGGGATTAGACAAGGATACATTTGATCGCCACTGAAATGGAAATGGAAGTTAAAATTGATGTACAAATTATAAAATCGGTAGACATAGGCAGTGGAATAAGATAGGGCACTCATTAAGTTTTATGCTTTTCAGTTTAATTATGGATAATATCATCAACAGTGTCGACAAAGTAATAAATAATAAATAATAAATAATTTATTCACCTTTTGTTTCATACAAGTATGAAGGTAAGTCAATATAGAATTACATAATAAATATTACATAATAAAGCATAAAAATTTCACAAATAACTTGCACACTTAAAATACAAAAAAAAAACAGAAATTATACAATACTCTCATATCCGCGACTACCCAGATGTCTCTTGGATGAATTCTTCCAAGGAATAAAATGCATTATTCAACAAAAACTCTTTCAGCTCTTTTTGAAATTTTCTTAAGTTATTTTGATTTTTTAAACTTAGCGGTAGTCTATTAAATACTATTAGTACTAGTCTATTAAAATAAAGTAAGATAATACAGAACGGGAAACAAAGAAATAAAAATACTCTCTTACTCAGACGACGCAATATTGATAGCCCAAGATAAAGAGAGAGTCTGCAAAGATTAGTCCAAAGATTTAACATAAAGACAAAGAGTTTATTATGATAATCTAAACTTAAGTAATAGAAAAGAAAAACTTGGAATTATACTGTCCAGCTGTGGAGACCTTTTCAAAGAAGAAAATAATCAAGTCCAAAAAGCAAATAGGCTGGTAGAATGCCTTAATAACACTATAAGGCGAAACGGACATCGTAACACTGAGATAAGGTCAAGAATGTATACCTAGAGACAGTATAAGAATGACATATACAACAGAAACAAAACCAAACACAACCACAACACAAACCACTACTATTTTATAGAAACGGGAGAGGTGAAAGTATACTGATTATTTATTATGAAAGAATTACAGGAAAGGCGCTGACAGATCGAGAGAGGAGTGAGGACGTTAGAAGAAAATTAAACTCAGAGGCGTAGCTACCGCCGTATCAGCCGTATCAATTATACGGGGCCCCCAACATACATGGGCCCCAGCGCAGAAGGTCGAATCAAAATGCCATTTAAAAAAAATTATTATTATTTCACTACCAAAACGTTTTGAAACAGTGTATATTGTTTGGATATTGACATTTTCGTGTAATGGATTATTTATCTTTATATAAATTATACTGATCTATTTTCTATTCTGTCGCTCGCCGATATTCCCTAAAAACAGAGCTTTTTTGTTTTCAAGCTACCTTTCATTGTCTATTCACCGATGGCTATGTGTGAGACATTGTATAATGTATAATACCAAATTGCAATTTTTGTAATCGCTTTACTTTTGAATATTTAAAACAGTGTGTATTTTTTAGGTATCTTTTCCTGTGATCTGTTCTTTATCTATAAATTGTATTTATATATATATATATATATATATATATATATATATATATATATATATATATATATATATATATATATATATATATATATTGTTGTGATCTTGATTATTGATATGAGATAATATTTTTATATGTCATTTAATTTAATCAATGCATTAATAATAATCTAATTAATTTACCAGATCACATATCAATATGTTTTCAATCTCAGGGCTTTTTATAAAATTAATTACTTACATACGTGGCTTCTAAGTATTTCTTAATGGTTCCTAATCGGGATAGGAAAGAAAAGAGTAAAATAATAACACATATGGGTTACAATTGTAATCAAAATATTGTTTATTTTATTTAAATGGCAATCACTGCTTAATATTTGCTATATCTTATTATTCTTAAACATAACATTTACACATGGGAATCTTATTTCCTTTTGATTTCCAATTGAAAGTTTTTATTAACATTTAACTATTATGATTTATCAGCAACAATTCTATTTAAGTTTGATGAAGCTTTTCTGATATTATTGATTATGTTTTTTCAATTTTAAATGTGGTATTTACTACGAAAAACCCATACATTCATGTCCAAACAAATGAGACTGACCTTTTTCTGGTTCACTGAGAATGTCTTCACACAAGACCCGTTTCCTGCTATCCTTGGCTGCAATCAAAACCTCGTCCTGGCTTCCAGTAATGTTCTCCTCTGAAACTAGCTCGTATAGCTCTCGTTTCCTGCTTCTGTCGTGATGCTGTGTTCTACCTTTTTCAAAACTGCAATCAGCTACCGGGAACTCTTGGCTCAAGGAGGTTCTTTTACTCTCAACCTGGCCTACCTCTCGTTCTACGATAGATACTCCACACTCACGGAACTACACCGGCTTTCTCACTCTCCGTACACTACCGTCTACTACTCGACTTCACTTCTCGACAGCTCAAAACATTCTGATCTCTATTTGTCATTCATTCCCCTACTTTCTAAATATCCCTTCCAGATTCACAAATCAAACTTCCACCACCAACTCTCATTCGCAGTATTCCTCAAAACCAAATTTTAAACTTTCTAAATATGCTTAATGGATTTCAAAGAAAATAGTTAATTCCCATTCTAAAATTACTTTCTACTATATACAAATTTTAATGACCTATTCTTTAGTTCCACTTAGTCTTATTTAGCATCGGCTAATGACCGATCCTTCCGCAAACAACGATAATGACCTATTAACGATTTCACTTGAGTCTTATTTAATCACTTCTTAAAATTAAACATAACAATTTGTTGTATACAGGTTGTTCTAAATTTATATGCCCGTGGTTGAGAAAATTGAAAATATTTTATATTAAATTGAATTCTGTTTATAATTATCTAATTTTAATTTTCATATCAAATAGAAATATAACAAATCCCCGCCTTGTATTCGATAAAATTTATCTGCATTTTTAAATAAATTTTCTCGAGGGCAAAACCAACTCCCTGTATATTTCCTTACTTTAATCTACGTCTTATACCCCTTCTTCTTGTATTACTCTAATTAGTCCCACCTGTAGAGTAATTGTTTCCTTATTTTCAGTGTCCTCATCCTGTGTTAGAGTGTCGGCTATTATGCTGTCTTTCCCTTTTTCCCATATCAATCTTCTGTCTTTTTCCTCAGATTTTTCACATACTTTTACCGTGTATTCTGCATCCTCGTTTTCATATGCCTCCTCTTCAAATGCCACTGTTTCGATCATATCTTTTTCGCTTTCATTTGTTAGCTTTATTTCTTCTTCTCCTGAGCTCATCTCTTCTTTTGAGGAATCCCAGTTTTCTTTTGCTTTTGATACTCTCAATTTTTCTTCTTCTGGGCTCAACTCTTCTTTTGAGGAGCCACAGGTTTCATTTTCTTTTGTCTTTTTCTGACTTTTTTTCCCTTTTCTTCTTTGTCCTTGCTTCGTGGCCAAATTCATTTCCACTGTTTGTTCTTTACCTGATTCGTCCGTATTTTGTTTCTCCTGTTCCTTGTTCTGTTCTTCTTCTTTTTCTTCTGTTAGATTCATCGTATTATTTTTAAAATCTATCACTACATGTTTTTCTGCCAATTCGTCAACTCCTACTATCATGTCATGTGACATGTTTGGCATTATTACACATTGTAGTGCATACATCTTCTTACCCAGTCGTACCATTACTCGTATGCCTTCATTTATAGTTGCCAATGTCCGTTTGTTTGCGCCCACTAAATTTACCCTAGGTATTTTGTAAATTAAATTTGCTAAGTTAACTTCTTCTATTAGTTTTCTGTTGACCAATGTTATTTCAGATCCAGTGTCTATCATAATTTTAATTGGTTTCTCGTTGATAAATCCATCCACAAATTTTAAATTAACTCCATTTTTCTTTTCGTTGTTTCTTGCCAATTTAATAAACTCCTTGGGGTTACAAAAGATTCCTGTTTGATTTTTGGTTTTTAGTGAGCGCCGTCGTGAAAAAACGCCGGTTGCTCATCGTAGTTTATATTTTCGTCATAATGTCTCTCTCCGTCATATTCATCTGTCTGGGTATTATTTACTTCTCTTCTATTTTCTCTTGGTCTGTCGGATCTGTTTCGGTTTTCTCGATATCCCTGTTCATTTTGTCTACCATTATTTCTGTTTTCTTGATTTGCGAGTGTGGTGTTTCTATTCTGGTATTCGCGATTTCTGTCCTCATTCCATTGCCTATTTCTTTGTTCATAATTTCCTCTTCCGTTGTCTCTATTTTCGTTTTCCCTTCTGGGATTAAATTCTCGTCTTGTATAGTCCCTCCTATTTTGATTTCTATCTCTGTAATCCTGTGTTTCTCGGAGCCTGTAATCTTCTCGCGACCTTCTTGATTTTCTTTCTCTTAAACGTGATTCTCTTATTTGTAGGAATTGGCATAAACTATCTATGTCTTTGTAGTTTTGCAATGTGATATGGTCTTCCAGCGTTTCTTCGAAATGTCTTGCAATCAGTTCGACTAATTGTTCCGATGAGTAATTATATTGTAGATGTTTTGCGTTATAGTAAATTTGTAATGCATATGTCCTTTCTGATATACCCATCCTATCATTGTATTTCCCATTTTGCAATTCCTTGTTAATTTCCAATTGTTGGACTTTTCCCCAGAAATAATTCAAAAATTTTTGTTCAAATTGTTGCCAACTGTCAAATTCTTCTTCTTTGCAATCGAACCATAGGCTTGCTTCATATTTTAGATGGTTTCTGATAGTTTCTTTTGCTGTTTCGAAATTTCCGATGTGCTGTATTTTCTTTTTCAGGCTATTTATGAACGGCACTGGGTGTAATCTTCTTACATCCCCGCCAAACCTTATCTTCACGTCATCTGTGCTATGTATAACCATTTCTCTTCTTTCTCCGACATTTTGTTGAGTATTGATTTCCGCAATCTTTCTTTCCACTTCTTCTATGTCTGCTTGAATAGCGTTTTGCAACTTGTTTTCCAAACTTTCCATTTCTTTTTTCTGGCAATTCGTTATCTCCTTTATTTTATTTTGAATTTTCATTTCTTGTTCTTTCATGTGATCCTTAATTTTCATTTCATACTTTTCTATGCGTTCCTCCATTTTCTTGTTGTTCTCTTCTATGGCTTGTTTTGTTTCCTTCAGATTTTCTTGCATTATTCTTTTTGTTTCATCCATTTTCTGTTGTGTCTAATCCATTTTTTGATCCAATTTTTGTTGTGTTTCATCTATTTTTTGTTGTGTTTCATCCATTTTTTGTTGTGTTTCATCCATTTTTTGATCCACTTTATCCATTTTCTTTGATGTTTCTTCCTGATTTTTCTCCATTGCTTGTTTTGTTTCCTCCTGATTTTTATCCATTTTTTGTTGTGTTTCATCCATTTTCTGTTCTATTCTTTGTGACTGGAGTTGCATCATTTGTAATAATTTATCTATTCCTGATAATTCTTGCTGTTCTGATGCCATGATTGTCGTGTCTAAAATATCTTCTTGGTCTGAATTATTCTCTTGATTTGAATGTTCTTTTTGTTTTTTGTTGTCTTTGCTTTGGCTTCTTGTCACAGACATTTGTTTTCAAGAAGTACTGTCCCCGCCAAATATGAAATTTTACTAGTATGTTACCAAGACGACTTTTTCTCACCCAAATATTATAAATTGTCAATAAATATATCAAATGTAATATCGTAAAAATAAAATATTAAATCAGTTATGTAAAATTTGTACCTAAAGAGATCTAAAATTTTATGTTATCAAATGTAAGTATCTCACTTTTTACCACAGGCATATAAATTTTCAAATACCGGCTTTACTCTTTCTATCCTTCAAATTTGCCACTAGAAATACTTTACAATGCCCTCCACGTTGGACGACAGTTGTTGTGATCTTGATTATTGATATGAGATAATATTTTTATATGTCATTTAATTTAATCAATGCATTAATAATAATCTAATTAATTTACCAGATCACATATCAATATGTTTTCAATCTCAGGGCTTTTTATAAAATTAATTACTTACATACGTGGCTTCTAAGTATTTCTTAATGGTTCCTAATCGGGATAGGAAAGAAAAGAGTAAAATAATAACACATATGGGTTACAATTGTAATCAAAATATTGTTTATTTTATTTAAATGGCAATCACTGCTTAATATTTGCTATATCTTATTATTCTTAAACATAACATTTACACATGGGAATCTTATTTCCTTTTGATTTCCAATTGAAAGTTTTTATTAACATTTAACTATTATGATTTATCAGCAACAATTCTATTTAAGTTTGATGAAGCTTTTCTGATATTATTGATTATGTTTTTTCAATTTTAAATGTGGTATTTACTACGAAAAACCCATACATTCATGTCCAAACAAATGAGACTGACCTTTTTCTGGTTCACTGAGAATGTCTTCACACAAGACCCGTTTCCTGCTATCCTTGGCTGCAATCAAAACCTCGTCCTGGCTTCCAGTAATGTTTTCCTCTGAAACTAGCTCGTATAGCTCTCGTTTCCTGCTTCTGTCGTGATGCTGTGTTCTACCTTTTTCAAAACTGCAATCAGCTACCGGGAACTCTTGGCTCAAGGAGGTTCTTTTACTCTCAACCTGGCCTACCTCTCGTTCTACGATAGATACTCCACACTCACGGAACTACACCGGCTTTCTCACTCTCCGTACACTACCGTCTACTACTCGACTTCACTTCTCGACAGCTCAAAACATTCTGATCTCTATTTGTCATTCATTCCCCTACTTTCTAAATATCCCTTCCAGATTCACAAATCAAACTTCCACCACCAACTCTCATTCGCAGTATTCCTCAAAACCAAATTTTAAACTTTCTAAATATGCTTAATGGATTTCAAAGAAAATAGTTAATTCCCATTCTAAAATTACTTTCTACTATATACAAATTTTAATGACCTATTCTTTAGTTCCACTTAGTCTTATTTAGCATCGGCTAATGACCGATCCTTCCGCGAACAACGATAATGACCTATTAACGATTTCACTTGAGTCTTATTTAATCACTTCTTAAAATTAAACATAACAATTTGTTGTATACAGGTTGTTCTAAATTTATATGCCCGTGGTTGAGAAAATTGAAAATATTTTATATTAAATTGAATTCTGTTTATAATTATCTAATTTTAATTTTCATATCAAATAGAAATATAACAATATATATATATATATATATATATATATATATATATATATATATATATATATATATATATATATTCAAAGTGATTATTTCGACCAAAAACAATAAATAAATCTGTAGGAAATATCAGGTATGTGGTCTATAATAAAAAATCTTTATTTTTTCTAAAAACTCAATATTTCGCACATTTTTTTGATGGCTTCTTCAGGAGTATACTGTAACAACAATTTTAACAACTTACAAAGACGTACAAACTAGATTTTAAAATACTTACAGAAAGTTAAAAGATTTCACAAATAAATAACATTGACATTAAAATAAAAATTGTTACTGTCATATATTAAAATGCATCTTAAACTTAATATAAGAAAAGGTCTGAAGCACGTTCGTTACAGTAATAAGACAAAACACATAAAATGACTCAAACGCAAAAAATAACAACAAAAGAACAATTAGAGGAATACTATTACTTTAATTATTAAGGTTAGTTGTTTATTAAGGCGAGTGTTAACTTAATGATTACTGTAAATTTTATTCAATATATTACAATATATGTTACTTAACTGTCCAGTGTCTGTTTTGTAATTTAAAGTTTTTTTATTTTTGTTAATGTGTTATATATAATGTTATATATAATTATATATATATATATATATCTATTTGGCGGCTGACGTTATACCATAAGAAAAGAGCTTCTTTGTTTAAGCTCATTTTCAATGTCCATTCAACCTTGGATTGAAAAAACTGAACGTTTGCAAACAATCACTCTCAACAATTCAAATCTATTTTTCGACTTATTTTTCTACGATTTTTCTGTTTATTAGAGTTTATTGGGTTTATTATTATTATCTATATTTGGGTGTTTTACTTAGAACTTAATAGGACTTAATGTGGTACTATGTAATTTCCAATTTATTGAAATTTTGCAATATATTGTTTTGTTTTATTTCATTATCTTTTATTTTAATAATATTGACGATTTATGTAATCTCAGTAAACTGTATTTGTTATTGTTTTATTTTTTGACTCTGTGTAAGCTTTGTCCATAAAATTGTAAAATTTTCAGTGACAATAAAGCATATTTCTATTCTATTCTATACAAGCGTTTTTGCTTCTTTTTCTGAACATCTCTTTAGCACTATCCCACAGTGGCGTGCGGTGACTTTTTCTAAAGGGGAAGCGATTCAATAAGGATATAAAGATATTTTCTTAAGGGTTGAGGGTCGAGCCACTTCCCACCTGATAACACTCTGATGCGCTATAGGGGCAACACTCTCTATCAGCAAAGTGCTTATGTGAGACGTCCTGGGTACAAGGAGTCACAAACTAAATCCTAGCCCGATCAATGCCTGAGGTACTCTATTGCCGCTATTTCTAGTGACTATAGTGACCTATCATTGATCTGTATTGCTTGCTCGGGCCTAAAGTCCTCGCTCCGGGCTTCGTTTTCTAAAGAAGAGATCTCTTTAAATGTTTTTTTTTTAATTCCAAGGCATTTTCCACAACACACAACTTTCAACAATATGACACATGACACTTATTTATACTTGAGCTCTATTCTCCTATCAACTTCTGATAATTGTTGAATTCGGTCTTTTTCAATGGACTTGTAAAGTCTGCCTTCGCTTGTTGAATTTCTTGTAAAACTTTTAATGCATTTTAATACTGAAAAACTTCGTTCAATTGATGCACTTGTGACTGGGGTAGTTTGTAGTAATTCACACAAATTGGACACTTCACACAGGGACTTTTTTAAACCAGTAGTTATAAGAAATACCCAGATTTCTGAGTATATCTTTATCACTAATGTGAGTTGTTTCATAAACAACACTTAACTTATAATGCAAAGCTGGCATATCAAAATATTTTCATTATTTAATCGTAGTGAAATAAATTCCTCTGTGGGAAATTTTGATGAATTATAATTAGAAATATTAAATAAGAATATATTATATAATTCTACAAATTTTAATTCGTTAAAATTTTGAAAGCGAAAATTCATTTTTTGTAGAATGTTATCAAAAGGTCTCTCTGTTGTCGACATTATCAATCTTCATTCTTTTTCTTTCACCTTCAAGCCCCATATTTTCAGTTTTATCCCAAATATTTTTAAACTGCTCTCGTTTTTTAATTATCGTATTAATAAAGTCATCAATTTGTCTTATACAAAATGCAATGTCAATTGACTTCATCTGTAAAATGTCAAATAAAAGATCAGTAAAAGGAAAAATCTCTGCAAAAAATTTAAATCGAAATATTCGTTAAGCGAATGTATGTACCTAAGCAGACTAAGCATCCCTTAGAAGCAGTAACAGTCAGAGCATCCCAATCTTGGAAGGCGATCGAACAATCGCTTCTGCAGGGTACCAAAATTCGCGCGACTAGTGGGTGCGGTCATTGAACCCTGACCAATTTTTATACGGGACAACTGCATGACAAGCGGCGATTTTGAGATGCGCTTCTGTCAGAGGTGGACCGAATAGTTGAATTGTGTGCATAGCGCATATTGAGTTCCTTCCTATGCGATTAATTTTTAATATTTTTCAATGCCTATTGCTTATGTAATAATATGTAGATTACTGCGATTGGGGAAAATTTTTGATAATTAAATATTAGTTAATAATATATTTTGTTATATCGAAGTATATAATAGGGAAGCGGTGCTTCCCCCGCTTCCATGGACCGCACGCCTCTGCTATCCCATATCAGTCGTGGTAAAGGGTCCCACGACAAACTTTGATATGGGGCATGGGGCCCCTGTGGTGCTAGCTACGCCACTGAATGAAACGTACAGTGTATAAACAAATGTACAGTAAATGAAAAAAAGAAATATTCACATAAGCAGAATGGAGTAGACCCGGATGGAGACAATAACAAGAGATAAATCACCAATCTGCAGAAATATCGGACGACCGCCTCAGAGTTGAAACGACAACCTTCCATAAAAGTATCAATCCGCCAATGAACAAGCGGAATTGCTTATAAAGACAAATAAGAAGAAGTAGAATATATAGGAATAATCAATTACTTAAGAGGTGCTAATATCTTTTCTTAAAAACCACCGTTACCTTCGTGCGAATATTTTTATTAAACGCTTTTTTTAGTTCAATAGTTTGCGTCAAATCTTTAGACCTTAATTTGACTGCCTTTTCTTCAACGCAAATGAATGAAAATTTGCAGACATTTACATTCGCGGGAACAATACATGAATAGTCAATAAAAAAAATTATGTTTATTAATTGTTTAATAAAAAGAACCGATTTTAATGGAAAATGATTAAATTCTCTTGTTTTTTACAATGTAGAAACTTGAAACTTTTACGCATTGTAGCTAATGATATGAACTATACATAATTTCACTTTTTACGTTAATTGTTTACGTTATGCTTTATAAATAAACAATAAAGTTTCTTTTGAACGCTCATATATTTGTTTATATAAAAATCGGCGCTTATTCGTGTTAAATTTCAATACGATACGAAACAAAACTTCAACCAAAACTCGAATTCAAAAAATTCGTGTTTTTATCGTAGTCTTAGAAAAACCACCGGTAGAGACGTTTTGTGCTACAATTAACATTAGAACTCGTATTGGCGTATTAATTAATTAAACGCTTTTCTTTAGTTCAATTATTTGGGTAAAATCTTCGGACGTTAATTTGACTGCCTTTTCTTCAATGCACATGACTAAAAATTTTGCAGACATATGCATTCGTGGGAACAATACACGAATAGTCAATAATTTTTTTTATGTTTATTAATTGTTTAAATAAAAAAACGATTTTAACGGAAAGTGCTTTTCTCTTGTTTTTTACAATGAAAAAACTTGAAACTTTACAGATTGTAGCTAATTATACGAACTATACATACATGTCATACATTCACTTTTTTCGTTATTGTTTACGTTATGCTTCGTAAATATACAATACAGTTTCAAATTTTTTGCCGATTCCTACTATTTTTCGTCATATGTAAAAGTGTAATACTAAAAAGTAAAAAATAAAAAAAATATGAAAAAAAAATTTTAAGAAACGCTTTTCTTTAGTTACGAGTGACTAAAAATAAAAATATTATAAAAAAAAAAATCAACTAAAAAGCAAAAAATAAAAAAAATTCAAAAAATCTAACACATTCGTTAAAGAAAAGCGTGGGACGAAAACCGTTTATTCGATGAAGACGCGCCACGCTTTTCTTTGATGAATGAGTTAGATTTATTTATTATTTTTTATTTTTTGCTCTTTTGTTGATTTTTTTATAATATTTTTAATTTTAGCCACTCGTAACTAAAGAAAAGCGTTTCTTAAAAATATTTTTTTTCATATTTTTTATTAATGTTGTGTTCATGCAGCGAAGTACTGAATCTTATTTTGTTGTGCAGGTGTATCAAAATGACTGTAAAAAAAATTTCTGTCTTTAATGGTCTTTAGTGATTTGTCCAATAAATTGCTTGGCGTGGATAAGATGTACAAAAAATTATCGTCAGTTTGTAAGAAAAATTTCAACACCCCGTATCTCGGAAACGAAGCATTTGCCGACATACATTTATAAAGCAAACTGTTATTTCTTTTTCATGCAGAATTACCGTTTAAAGTTTATCGCACACCCTGTATTAACGAAACACATGTTTTTCATTACAACTAGCTGTTAAAGTACTCAAATTTTAAACGCTTTTATTTACATAGTTCAATAGTTTGCGTCAAATCTTAGGCGTTAATTTGAATGCCTTTTCTCCAATGCAAATGAATGAAAATTTTGCAGACATATGCATTCGCGGGAACAATACACGAATAATCAATAATTTTTTTATGTTTATTAGTTGTTTAAATAAAAAAAAAGGATTTTAATGGAATATGCTTAAATTCGTTTGTTTTTTACAATGTAACAACTTGAAACTTTTACGTGTTGTAGCTAATGATATGAACTATACATAATTTCACTTTTTACGTCAATTGTTTACGTTATGCTTCATAAATAAACAATAAAGTTTCAAATTTTTTGCCGATGCCAACTACTTTTCATGTTAGTACATCATATGTTTTATACATATTTTAAGAAACATGACGATATATTTTAATGTTTGAAATGTGTAAGACTAAAAAGTAAAAAATAAAAAATATATATTTTTTTTTTTTTTTTATTAAACCCAAGCTGTGTTTAGACTACTGAAATCTGGTCATCAGTTGACCAATTATCAGTTCTTCTTTAACTTATATTACTACATGATACATAATCTAAGATCTTAACCCTATGGTGTCCTCTTATTTTTTTTAACAAGTATGAAATTTTAAAACTAAAACTAACACACAATACAACACTATGCTTTTACACTAACACTTTACACTAACTCAAATGGTTTTCTTCGTTTGAGTCTTCTTTCTAGCCCAGTATTATCGAGGAGCTGGATGGCCTCGATGTTTACATGACTATGGAGCCGTTGTTCGTGACTACCTGCCATCTTCTTGATAACTTTGTCTACATCTTCCATCTCAAGATCCTTGTGGAGGTCGACATTTCGGATATACCAAGGAGCATCAACGATGGAATCTCTGGATAATCTGAATATTACTTGAATTGGCTACAGATTGTAGCTAATTATACGAACTATACATACATGTCATACATTCACTTTTTTCGTTATTGTTTACGTTATGCTTCGTAAATATACAATAAAGTTTCAAATTTTTTGCCGATTCCTACTATTTTTCGTCATATGTAAAAGTGTAATACTAAAAAGTAAAAAATAAAAAATATATGAAAAAAAATTGTTAAGAAACGCTTTTCTTTAGTTACGAGTGACGAAAATTAAAAATATTATAAAAAACAATCAATTAAAAAGCAAAAAATAAAAAAAAATTGAAAAAATCTAACACGTTCGTTGAAGAAAAGCGTGGGGCGAAAACCGTTTATTCGATGAAGATACGCCACGCTTTTCTTTGACGAATGTGTTAGATATTTTAATTTTTTTTTATTTTTTGCTTTTCAGTTGATTTTTTTTATATTCTTAATTTTTTTTCATATTTTTTTATTATTATCCAACATAAACGATTGAATAAAAAAACAGTGTTAAGAAAACCTGAGGCTATAATATAGTTGGTTTTAATTTCAGTATTTTATAAATGCTAGAATATTTCTAATGCTATTCTAGGAGCTACACAAGGTGTGGTGAACTTTGAGAAAAAAAAAACAGTTTGAGTGGTACACCTGGTACAAAATGACAATTTACCTGTCTGACAACAATATTATCACAGCGACATTGTTAAAGAATAAGGCTATAACATAATAAATCAAAATCAAAATAAAGTTAAAATAATCAATTAAATCCGAAAACATATTTAGGCAATTAGGGACATTTTTAAGGTGTTTCGTTAATTTCTTATAGTAGGTAGTTCTTGGGCAAAATAATTTCGATGATATTTGAAATCGTCCTAATGTTGTAATTATCTGCTTTTGTTTTTACTTATTTACTTTTTGTATCACTCATTATTTATCTTCAATATTATTTGTGTATCACTCATATAATAAATAAGAAATACATTATCGAATCCTCTGAAAAAATCAATAGTTACGCACGTGGACTAAGGCTATATTTATATCTTCGGTGTTTACCAAACTCAAATAATTCGAATGAGGGGCATACACTTAATTGACTTTGTAAGGGAAGAAGGACAATGTAATTTTTGCTCTAAGCGTACACACACTCTATTATTCTTAATGAACATTATTTTTGATGTAATGGCAATATGACTCGACGTGTTAAAAAAGTAGATATAAATAAAAGATGTCATAGTGATTTTTGATTTTATTTCTGTATTGTATATTTATCATTTGACAGGTTTAAAACCGCCTGAGGTAATGCGCATTTGAGTTTGAATCACGTGTATTGATTACAAGGTATTAATTCAATAGGTACTACACATATATATTAGGCGCAACAACGAAGCACTAAAAAGCCCAAAACCTAGAAATTTTGTGCAGTAAGATGAATCGTCATGCAACTTTTTGCATTCGATACAGGAGAGTGTCAGGAAAGTTTGTGAACTAAATTGATCTCCGGCAGGTAAAAATTTCCATATGAAAAACGCATTCAAAGTGCATCTCGAAGAGATGGAAAATGAAAAATTTATAACTTAGGAAATACTAACGGAAATGAGTTCAATTTTTATACCCGGAGTTTTGGAGGTCGTTGAACACGAATTTTATCTCGGCGATGGACTCCAAGATACCTGGTGCCCTGGGTGGAACTCGTCGCCTGGAGTTTTATGTTATAATTAAAGTCCGGATTATAAGCATGACAGAAAGGTCAAAATAAGCACCTATAGTATAGTATAGTTGATCCAAAAGATGGCAAAACCCAGACATCCAAAGTGAAAGTTATCTTTCAACACCAAATTGTTCTATATGGTCCACACAATGTCCAGTAAAAATTCACACCATTTTGAGCGTCGGGTTTGGGGGGGCGAGGGGGGAGAAATCGGTAAATTCGTAGTTTTTTAAGTTTTTCGCCAATATTTCTAAAACTATGCGGTTTAGCATGAACAACCCTCTATACAAAATTGTTCTACATTAAATTTGAAATAAAAAAGGTCATAGGCATAATCTTTCTAAAATGAATGGTTCCAAAGTTACGGAGGTAGAATAGTATAACTGGTCTAAAAAAAAGGCCTAACCCAAACATCCAAAGTAAAAGTTTTCCTCCAACACCAAAATGTTCTATATGGTCCACATATTGTTCAGTAAAAAGTTACAACATTTTGAGCGTCCCGTTTGGGAGGGAGATCGGAGAGAAGCCGGTAAATTAGTAGTTTTTTTAAGTTTTTCGTCAATATTTCTAAAACTATGCTTTAGCGTAAAAATGTTCTACATGAAATTTAAAACAAAAAATATTCTATACATAATTGTTATAAATTCAACGGTTTCAGAGTTACGGAGGGTGAAAAGTCGAGGTTTTCGATACTTTTTGGGCAATATTTATGATATAACTATACCAAAAACCCCGACATCCAAAGTGAAAGTTATCCTCCAACACCAAATTGTTCTATTTGGTCCACATAATGTTCAGAAAAAAGTCACACCATTTTGAGCGTCGGGTTGGGGGGAGAGGGGGGAGAAATCGGTAAATATAAAAAGGATCGAAAACCTCCACTTTTCACCCTCCGTAACTCTGGAACCATTGATTTTATAACAATTATGTATAGAACCTTTTTTGTTTTAAATTTTATGTAGAACATTTTTCTATATAACATTCATTACGCTAAAGCATAGTTTTAGAAATATTGACGAAAAACGTAAAAAAACTACTAATTTACCGATTTCTCCCCCATCTCCCCCCCAAACCGGACGCTCAAAATGGTGTAACTTTTTACTGAACAATATGTGGACCATATAGAACAATTTGGTGTTGAAGGAAAACTTTTACTTTGGATGTCTGGGTTAGGCCTCTTTTTGGATAAATTATACTATACTACCTCCGTAACTTTGGAACCCTTCATTTTAGAAGGGTTATGCGTAGAGCCTTTTTTATTTCAAATTTAATGAAGAACAATTTTGTGTAGAGGGTTGTTCATGCTAAACCGCTTAGTTTTAGAAATATTGACGAAAGACGTAAAAAACTACGAATTTGCAGATTTCTCCCCCCTCTCCCCCCAAACCCGACGCTCAAAATGGTGTGACTTTTTTCTGAACATTATGTGGACCATATAGAACAATTTGGTGTTGGAGGATAACTTTCACTTTGGATGTCTGGGTTTGGGTCTAACGATACCATACTATTATATAAGCAAAAAATGTCGCAAAAATAAGCAAAATTTTTATGAAATAACCAAGGTTCATGAAATAAACTTCTAAATAAACATAGATATAATGATATAAATAATATGAATAAAGGACATTAACATTAAAATTACGTTTATTTTAATTGTCGTATTATTAATAATAAATAAAAAATTACAAAAGTGTTAAACTGTAATATAATAAAAAAAAAAGAATGTGTGTGCTTTGTACGCACGTAAGAAGTTATACTTTTATTATATTATTTCTTAAAAATAAATATACTTTAAACAGTTTGTTTTAATTTTTTTAAACACCAAACTAATTTTGTGCTTACCGCTTAAAAAAAATAAAAAAAAAGTATAGGATTGCTCCGGATTCGAACTCAAGACCTCTCGATCTCTAGCCGAATGCTATACCAAATACGCTACGAGGACTGTGTCTGTATCGGTTCGGACGTACCTAATGACAATTCACGGTAACAAACAGACAAGGTGAAGTATAATAAATATACAATAAAATGTTTTAATAATACTCATCTTACTCCTGAGGAAGATAGATCCAAAGACACAAAAAATATAATAAATATATTTACTAAAAACACTAATATAGGGTGTCTGCGTAACTTGGAACCATATGGGAAATTTTTTTAATATCAATTTTACGAAAAAAAGTCATTCTTTATAAAGTGCTCTGCATACTATAAAACCTAAGATGCAATCATCAGATATCAAATTTTGTCAACAGTATACGAGGTATGTCAAAAAATATGAATTTCGCTCAAGAGCAAACTACCTTTATATTTCAAAATATCAAAAAATTTTATTATGAAAAGTTATTTGTAATTAAAAACCATATTCAAATACGCAATAACAGCCTTCTACTTGAAAAAAAAATTCTGAAATTTTCCTAAATTACCGATTCCGAACATCATTTTTATTTATTAGACATGTAATAACTCTTTTATTAATAATTTTAGGAAAAAAAGTTATTCTTCATAAAAATCTGTGCATGGTCTAAACCTTAAGATGCAACCATCAGTTATCCAAGTTTGTTAATTTTATACGAGGTGGGTCCAATAATATGAATTTAGAAAGAATTTCTAAATTCATTCTCCCTAGGGAGGAAAAAAGTAAAAGTGACGTCATGGTATTTCATTCATGAAATATAACTTATTGAAGCGATGTACAATATCTATTTTCTATTACGTAAGTATCTATACATTTTAACGTTTATTTAAAAACACTATGGATTTTGCAGAATGATAAAAAACAGTAAATTGTTATTCTCATTTAACAATGTTTACATTAATAATTTGACTTATATTTGACAGTTGACAGTTATATTGCACTTACTTGCTAGTTTTAGTTCTAATAAATTTTGTTGGTTAGTTACATAAATAAATTAAGTAAAAATGAAAAAATGACATGTTATTTGAAGAAGGTGGAAAAACCATATGTATAACATGGGAGTAAAGTGCCTTTTCCCCCCTTGAATGATTACTGCCCTCCGCTACGCGTCGAGCAGTAAACTTCATTCTCGGGAGGAAAAGTAGCGCTTTCCTCCCTTGTTATACAAATAGCTATTTCCACCTACCTCTACAGAAAGTATACTTTTCCTGACCTGATTGTAGGTAGCAATGTCGTACTTTTTCTCCCTAGGGTGAGAAAGTTCTTTTCCTATAGTTCTCCTAAAGTTCTTTTCCTCCCTAGGGAGGAAAAGTAAAAGTGACGTCATGGTATGTCATTGATGAAATAACTTATTGACGCCCTATACAATATTCTATTATCTATTATGTAAGTATCTATACATTTTAATGTTTATTTATAGGGCACCCTGTATTTTTCAGAATGGTAAAAACAGTAAATTGTTATTCTGATTTAACAATGTTTATATTAATAATTTGACTTATATTTGACAGTTGACAGTTATATTGTACCTACTTGATAGTTTTAGTTCTAATAAATTTTGTTGGTTAGTTATATAAATAAATTAAGTAAAAATGAAAAAATGACATGTTATTTGAGGAAGGTGGAAAAACCATATGTATATCATGGGAGTAAAGTGCCTTTTCCTCCCTTGAATTATTACTGCCCTCCGCTACGCGTCGGGTAGTAAACTTCATTCTCGAGAGGAAACGTAGCACTTTCCTCCCTTGTTATACAAATAGCTATTTCCACCTACCTCTACAGAAAGTATACTTTTCCTGACCTGATTGTAGGTAGCAATATCGTACTTTTCCTCCCTAGGGAGAAAAAGTTTTTTCCTCCCTAGGGAGGAAAAGTAAAAGTGACGTCATAGTATGTCATTGATGAAATAACTTATTGACGCCCTATACAATATTCTATTATCTATTACGTAAGTATCTATACATTTTAACGTTTATTTATAGGGCACTCTGTATTTTGCAGAATGGTAAAAACAGTAAATTGTTATTCTGATTTAACAATGTTTACATTAATAATTTGACTTATGTTTGACAGCTGATAGTTATACTGTATCTACTTGTTAGTTTTAGTACTCTAATAAATTTGGTCAATTGCAGTTACATAGTCAGTGGGTTATATAAATAAATTATTTAAAAATGAAAAAATTACTTGAAATTTGAGGAAGGTGGAAAAATCATATGTATAACATGGGAGTAAAGTGCCATTTCCTCCCTCGAATGATTACTGCCCTCCGCTACGCGTCGAACAGTAAACATCATTCTCAGGAGGAAAAGTAGCACTTTCCTCCCTTGTTATATAGATAGCTATTACCGGTCCCTAACGTTCACTTTCCGGTCTTGACCTGCATAACGGTATTTTCTGGATAAAAAATTTCCAGAAATTGTACATTTTCTGGTCGCTCTTAAAAAGGATTAGGTATTCAGAATAATCAAAGACAGAAGATATTGTAAAGTGTTCTAATACTGAAGGATCACAAACGATTTCTGAAAATGTGAAATGATTTCAGAAGAGAGGGAAGTGGGAAAAATGACTGGATAAGTTAGTTACGTTGAAATTAATATGCGTTGGGTAGTTTAGATAATATAGTTAATGTCCGAATGCCACTGAGAATTAGTTTTAGTGAAAGAAAGGAGTCATTGATGAAAATATATAGAAATGTGAAGAAGGAGGATATAAATATTTAAAGTTGAAATTAAAATTTATTTTGGGAGATGTAATAGAAAATTAAAAAAATATCCATGGGGACGAAGTTATATCATCATCATCATCATGGCATCTACACTCCTAGCAGAGTGATTGCCGCCCTCTTTGGGCCCTTCCGATTTATTTGTCGCGGTGAATCAATCCGCATTAACATTTTGATTTTACAATTGGTTGTGTGACTTGGCATCTTCTACAATTTTCCTCCGTTCGTTCCTGTTTTTGCTTCTGGTTACCTATTCTCTGACTCCCATCTTCTTAAGGTCCTCCACTATCTGGTTCTCCCATCTAGTTTTGGGTCTTCCTCGTGGTCTGACTGATACAGGTCTCCATTTGGAAATTTTCTTGATAACGGCTTCTGGATTCCTCCTTTCTATAATATATTTCATCCATCTGAGTCTCTGTGCCTTGATAAATCTGACGATGTCTTCTCCTTTCAGAAGTTCTCTTACTTCGTGGTCCATGAGTTTTCTAAATTCATTATTATTTAAGTTTAGTGGTCCAGCTCTCCTCCGAATTATTTTCCTTTGTAGGATCCTCAATCTTTCTTCCTCTTTCTGTGTCAGAGACATTACTTCAGCACCATATTATATGATTACTGGTCTAATTGCTGCTTTGTAAATTTTCAGTTTTGTATTCTGAGTAAGCTTCTTATCTTTGAGGAAGTTACTGTATTTCCAGTAGGTTCTGTTTCCTGTCTGGATTCTTTCATTAATTTCGATACTTCTATCATTAGTTCCATTAACTGAGACTCCAAGATATTTAAAATGTTCTACCTTTTCAAATTCATATTCACCAATATTTAAACTTATTATATTAACTTGGTTTTTTCTTGAGCATATTAGGTATTTTGTTTTGTTTTGATTTATTTCTAAACCCCTTTTGGATGCTTCTTTGCATAACTTCATAAATTATTCCTTTAAATTGTTTAGGTTTCTGCTAATTAATGATATGTCGTCAGCATACGCCACAAGTTGCGACGTCGATGTTATAGACGTACCTTTTATTTCTGTAGCTCTTATTGTTCCTTCTATAGCGACATTAAATAGTGACGTTGATAGAGAGTCGCCTTGTCGTACTCCAATTGCTATTTCTATATTTTTGGTGACTCCGTTATCCGTAATTATTGCTGCAGTCGATCCATTCATTGTCATTTTCGTAAGCTTTATAAGTTTCATTGGTATTTCTAAGTTTTTCATATCTTCTATTAGGTCGGGTCTTGTTAAGCTGTCAAAAGCTTGCTTGAAATCTATGAAAAGGATGTGTTAGTCGATATCATGTTCGTAACATTTCTCAATTGACTGTGTGATTATGTGAACTGCGTCTTATTGTTGACCTTCCCTCTTTAAATCCGTGCTGGTAGTCTCTTATTTTAGTTTCAATGTGTTTTGAGAGTTTTTGTCTGATTAATGATGTCAATATTTTGTAGCAGCTGTTTAACAGTGTTACTGCTCTATAGTTGTTACATTTTGTGGGGTCCCCTTTTTTAAGAATCGGAAACCTCCATTCAGCTTTCCATTCTTCGGGCATTCTTTCTTCTTCCCAAATCCTTATTATTAGGTCGTATATTTTCGGTTGGAGTTCTTCTCCGCCTCTTTTTATTAGCTCATTTGGGATTTCATCTGGACCTGCTGCTCTCTTTTGTTTTAGATTTCTTATCACACGTAAAAAGTCCTCATATGACGGCTTCATGATTTCGATTTCATCATCAAAGTCCGTTTCTTCTGTATATTCGAGAGAACTTTCTCTCGCCTTAAATAACTCTTCGCAGTATTTCTCCCATATTTTGGCATCAATCTTAACTGTTGGTTTCTTCTTGTTTTGTGATTTTACATATTTGTAAAGCTTTACATTATTCTTGCTATTTACTTCCAACTCTTCTATAACTTCATCAATCCATATCTTTTTCTTATTTGTGCAGAATTTGTTTGAGTCTTTCTTTTTTCTCCTATACTCTTCCAGATCTTCTTCTCTTCCTGTCTTCAGCCATTTCTTTCGAGCTAGGTTTTTTCCCTGGTTGCTGTTTCGCAGTTGTCGTCATACCTACGGTGACCATATATTTTTAAAGAAAAATAAGTACAAAAAAAATTGTGTTAAAAACGCAAAATGTATCTTGTTATTGGACAAATATAACTTTTTGGCATTAAAAATAAATAAACTATGTAGCTAGACATAAAAAATGATGTCAATTAAACTAAACATAACACATTACATTAACTTTGAAAAAGTTACAAACCTGTAATTAAGAGTTTTTAGATGAGGGACCTGGAATAGCCTCATCTTCTTCCGGTTTTTTGCATCATTCATATTTTTATGAACTTAAAATTAATTTAAGAAGGTCCGGCTTCGACTGAAGTAAATGAAACATTTCATACAAGTCTCATCAAAATTTGCGTATACCAGCATCGCTGCCTTGAGACTGGATATGGACATTTGTGACTTTTGCGACGACCAATAATAATTATTTATTACAGAAAATAAATGTTCGATAGCCGCACTAGTACCCGGAAGACAAAAAATAAATTCGCATAATATTTGTAAGTTTTTCAGTTTGAATTGATCTACACACTTAAAAACTTTAAGCCATCGATCCTGACTATTTTTTTCTTCTCTGTTCCACTCAGCAATTTTTTCACTTGTAGCCACGTCTTTCAAAATTCCCGGTTCGTCAAAGAGTTGATCTTCGTTTAACATGGTTGCCTTGATATACAATTTAAAGCTTCGAGAGAATAACAAACATCGTTTCATGTTATTTCACTTCTTATGCGAGCTCCACACTCTCGCCGAAGTCGATCGAGGTTCAACAAGTACGAGAGTGTAGACGGCCACCTTGTGTAACTTTGCCTCACTTCGTTCTACTTCCATTCTCTGTTGGTCTGGTCAAAGGGATCTTTGTCGGTATCGCACCGCTCTTTGTCGGTATCGCACTTCCTCGCGAAGTAGAACGAGTGTGTAGAGAGGGTACTTCGAACTTCGGTCAACTTTGGCGAAGTAACTTCGCCGAGAATGTGGAGCCCGCTTTAGATCTATGCTTTTGAATAGTTTAAATTAATGAAAATTTGTACTCCAGTTTTCTAGGTAGGTTACACATTTTGTGTAAAAATGTTTCACTTGCGCAGTGAAGTTTTGTGTGCGACCACCGCACCATAATCCTGATGTTTCACACACTTAAAATGTTTCTAAAGATCATTCATAAGAAACCCACTTTGAATTTACACTACTAATCCAGAGATGCTTGGATGTGAACCAGGATATGTACGTCCGTTTCATAGATTACAACAAGGCCACAATTCGATAAAGTCCGCCACAAAGAGCTAATGGACGTCCTCAAAGCAAAACAATTACAATACCATGACTTTTGAATTATAACAAATCTATATTATAAACAGCAGGCACGCATACGCATTAACGAACACACATCAGAAGAGTTCGAAATTAAAAGAGAAGTGCGACAGGGGTGTGTATTGTCACTACTATTATTAAATGCATACTCTGAAGAAATTATGAAAAAAGTTCTTGAGGGA
Organism: Diabrotica virgifera virgifera; assembly: GCF_917563875.1. Taxonomy (NCBI): domain Eukaryota; kingdom Metazoa; phylum Arthropoda; class Insecta; order Coleoptera; family Chrysomelidae; genus Diabrotica; species Diabrotica virgifera. The sequence continues at coordinate 206,114,396 of NC_065444.1, forward strand.
GAAACAGCAGGAATAAAGGTACCTAAGTGGAACGCCAATTAACAACATTAGATATGCGGACAACCTCCAAGACCTCCAAAAGCTAATGAACAAGATAGTTGAGTATGGAGAACAATATGGATTATCAGTAAACATCAAGAAAACTAAATTTATGAGGCTATCAAAAACCCAAAATAATGATAAAAGCCTGACAATTAAAGGTAAAACTTTAGAACAAGTTGAAAACTACAACTATCTTGGCACAATAATTAATCACACAAACGATTACTCCAAAGAAATCAACGTTCGAATAGAGAAGGCAAGAACCAACTTCAATAAAATGAAAAAGGTAGCTTGTGCAAGAGAACTGAAATAATTAAGACTTGAGAGTTAGGCTGACAAGGTGTTATATTTTCTCGACTCTACTTTACGGGATAGAAGCATGGTCAATTAACGCGTCGACTACTAAAAAGTTGGAAGCATTTGAACTGTGGGTGAAGGTACTTGAAGATAGCATAGACCAAGTCTGTAACAAACAACTCAAGACCCAAAAGCTGCAATACCTGGAACAGTATATAAAGAAATTTGTTTAAAAGTAGTAAACGATAAAAATATTCATTTTTTAGAAAAAATAAGTACATTCGCGTGTCCTTAGAAAGGTTTTAAAGTACATTAGGACAATATTTAAAAATAAGTACTGTCCTACTTAAATAAGTACATATGGTCACCGTAGTCATACCAGTCTTTTTGCCTTTTTATTTCTTTGTATCCTATTACTTTTTCTGCTGCTATCGAAATGTGACCTTTTATTACTTTCCACGTTTCTTCTATGTTATTAGGATTCGAAACTTTTAAATTTGCCTCAAACTCTTTAGAATAATCTTTCTGAACAGTATCCGAATCTAGTTTCCTTACGTTCCAATTTTTTCTTTTCGTGAATTTCTTTGTGTCTTTAATTATTTTCATTTCCATATTTCCTATTACTAGGAAGTGGTCTGAATCTGCATTTGCACCACGATACGACCTGACATCTTGAATTGTTCTCCTCCACTTTTTTGAAATCAAAATATGATCGATTTGATTACCCTCCGTTGATCCTGGTATTAGCCATGTTACCTTATGTTCTTTTTTGTGTTTGAAATGTGTGCTCATTATAAATGTGTCTGTTGCTGCTGCTAGGTTACAAAGCATTCTCCCATTAGTATTCGTAATTGTGTGGAGAGTTTCCTTACCAGCTACGTCCTTGTTTATATCTTCCTTTCCTGTCATTGCGTTGAAATCACCTAGTAAAATTAATAGGTCATTCTTGGGTATATTTTCATATATCTCTTCGAGTTTCTCGTAAAAATCGTTTTTGTCTTCCTCATTCGCATTCTCGGTGGGAGCATATGCATTAATGAATGTTAAATTAGATTGCTTGTTCTTTATTCTGACATAAGATAATCTTCCACATATTGCTTTGAAATCTATCACCTTGTCCCTTAATTTGCTGCTAATTAGGAAAGCTGTACCATTATGTCCTTGTTTGGTATCTCCGGAATAAAACATTGTATATTTCTTTTTTACTATTGCTCATTGATTTTTCCATCGAATTTCTTGTAGCGCTAAGATTTCGATCTTGTACTTTTCCATCTCATTCGTCAGCTGTTCCATTTTCCCTGCTTTAATAAAGTCCTAATATTCCATGTTCCTATTCTGATCCTGTTAGTTTTACGTTTACTTCGATTTTTTTGTTTTTTGTTTTTTATTATACTCTTTACAACCGTTTCCTTATTCATAGCCAATTTTCGTTCCTGATGATTTTTATCGTTTGCTGAATTATTTTTTAGTTTTTTGGAGTACTGTTTAGCTTTGTTATCTTTGCTATATTATCTTCTGTGCTTGGGCTTCCTATGGGAGATCTTTGACTAACTTTACTAGCATTTTTTTTCTGTGATCTACTGTCTTCTTCAATCGTTTTTCCCAGTGGAAACATTTCTTTTGCCGGTTCGTTTATATCTTCGCTCTGAGGTTGGTCGAGTGAATACCTTTCTCCATTTATCCATAATGTATTGTATCTTAAATGTGCCAGGTATCCTTCCTCTCTTGCTTTTTTCGTATGCTCCGTGAGTTGTTTTCTATCGGCGATTCGGATTCGGACGAAATTATATACGGTTGAAAGATGACCCTATTAAAATTGACCGAAAAGAGAATAAATATGAGGTTTAAGTTTGGAAAAGTGTTGAAATCTTGTGTGAACAGCTGTATTATATTCCTGAAAAATAACTCTAATAATCTGTTTTAGATTTACGATTTGTTTTTAAATTCCTGTATTAAACAAAAACAAACAAAAAACAGTTGTATATGTTTATATACAGTGATGAGCGCGCTAATAACTGTCAAAATAGCACAAAAGATGGAAAACGTATTAAGTTGTGAGATAAAAAGAAGTGAAATTAGTCGAGCTGGGAAATTTAGCGATATTAACATATAAATTTACATTATATTGATTGCTTCCCACTTCCAACCTTTACACGTATCAGAAGAGTATGTCAACTAAAACTGTCACTGTGACAGTGGTAAAGTGGTAGTTGCCAAACTCGTGCGATACGTCTAAAGGTGGGAAACAATCAATATAATGTAAATTTATATGTTAATATCGCTAAATTTCCCAGCTCGACTAGTTTCATTTCTGTTTATCTTACAACTTAATACGTTTTTCATCTGTTGTGCTATTTTGCTGGATATTAGCGCTCTCAACACTATATTTTATATTATTATATTTGTACACTGCTTTCTGGGACCAACTAAAATCCCAATCAAAGGATTTTTAAAATCATAGCCTGCCCTAATAACGATATTTGTTCCCATGGCTAAAAATAAACAAAAATGTAAAATAATTGCTGTTTATTTTAATTAGCAGTAAATCTGATAATCAGCAAATAATAATCGAATTTCCCAAATTAAAAAGCTTTTCGCAGAAATAATTCCATAATTTGATCACACCTTACTTCTTAATGAGAGAATTTTTAAAAATTAAAATTCTCCGTAGAAGTAAGGACGGTAATTTCCGCCAAGTTTGGAAATGAGACACGAACTGAAAACTGATTTCGATTCCATCCGATGAAAATTCATCAACATCTTTTAATTTGCTACTCTTAGAGTTTAATTGTCTTTATTCGATTAACGGTATATTACTCAATTTCTCTTTTTCCAAGTCGAATTGGTTCTTTCTTTTTGTACGATTCACGAACTCTACTGATGAGATTCGAAGGAAATACGAAGATTGGAAAAAGCAATTCCAGTGAAAGTTTACTATTAGCTAGGAATATTTTTAAACAAGTATTTCGATTAAAATTGTACAATCAATTTACTGGAATTATATAGAATTTATATCAATTATTGAATTGCAAAATAAGAAAATGTGCATACGTAATATTACCTTATTAAAACAAAAAAAAGGAACATAATTTTTCTTAATGATATCTTAGTTGATACGACAATAACACATTTCCAAAAATGATGCTGAAATTTTTTTTGACATCCATTTTATTGCGATCTACTTTATATAAAACAATAAACAATACAGTAGAACTCCAATTATCCGGACTCCAATTATCCGGATCGCCAATTATCCGGATCAGATTGAGAAAAAGAAAAAAATCAAGTTTTTAAAAAAATAAGTCATTTTACTGTGATTCAGTATTGTGTGTCAATATTACGTAATGTAAAATTTGTCATTTACATATTGTTGTGTATACTGTATTGTTTTTCATAATAAATACCGTATATGTTCTCCATTGTGTTTTGCTGTAATTACGTTTCTTTCCCAGAAAAGGCCTTTTTTGACAAAAATCCAATTATCCGAATTTTTGATTATCTGGATCGGGTCCGGTCCCAATTAATCCGGATAATTGGAGTTCTACTGTATATGTTTGCTAAGAGAGTAACAGGCATTTTTCACCAAGTAGTAAATACCTACTAAATAGTACAATAATATGTAAATGAATTTAATTTAATTTATTTTTGTGTTTTAGTTTAGTTTCTAGTGTTGAAGTCAAGAATGTCTGTTTTTTTAGTTTTCTGTTCTGTAGGGGTGTCACAGGAGATTGGCAACCAATATGTTTGGGTGATCCTGCAGTATATTGTGGTACTTGAAGCACGGAGAAATAATCTCTTCTTTGACAGTTTGGACTTGGAGATCCCTGCGTATAGTACTGTTGGAAATGTACCAAGGAGATTTGTAAAGTTGCCTTAGAACTTTCGATTGAAAGCAATAAATCTTGTGTACCTACCTATGTTTGTTTCTATGGTAGTACCCAGATATGGATGCCATATGCTCAGATGAGTTTCATTACACAGTTGTAGATAAGCAGTCTGATGCTTAGAGTTAAACGTGATTTTTGATTCATGAACCACTACATCTTTCTGTATATGAGTCATAGTTACAGTCGTATTTTCCAAATAAGCCTATGCCAAGTTAGACGGCTGCCTACGTAAGGATCCAAGTATTTTATAAAGATGTCACTTTTTATTGGCAATTGTGTGTTGTTGTTACAGCTGGATTGACCTCCTTCCTTAGTATAAACATAATGTATATTGACTTGAAGATATTAAATCATAAAAAAATATGAAAAAAATATTTTTAAGAAACGCTCTTCTTTAGTTACGAGTAACTAAAATTAAACATATTATAAAACATCACCTAAAAAGCAAAAAATAAAAAAATTGAAAAAATCTAACACATTCGTCAAAGAAAAGCGTGGCGCGTCTTCATCGAATAAACGATTTTCGCACCACGCTTTTCTTTAACGAATGTGTTAGATTTTTTCAATTTTTTTATTTTTAGCTTTTTAGTCTTACACTTTTCAAACATTAAAATATATCGTCATGTTTATTAAAATATGAATAAAACATATGATGTACAAACATGAAAAGTAGTCGGAATCGGCAAAAAATTTGAAACTTTATTGTTTATTTATGAAGCATAACGTAAACAATTAACGTAAAACGTGAAATTATTTATAGTTCATATAATTAGCTACAACCTGTAAAAGTTTCAAGTTTCTTCATCGTAAAAAACAAGAGAATTTAAGCATTTTCCGTTAAAATCGTTTTTTATTTAAACAATTAATAAACAAAAAATTTTTTATTGACTATTCGTGTAATGTTCCCGCGAATGCATATGTCTGCAAATTTTTAGTCATTTGCATTGAAGAAAAGGCAGTAAAATTAACGTCCAAAGGTTTAACCCAAACGATTGAACTATAGAAAAGCGTTTAATTAATTAATACGACAAAACGGATTCTAATGTTACTTGTAGCACAAAACGTCTCTACCGGTGGTTTTTCTAAAACTACGATAAAAACACGAATTTTTTGAATTCGAGTTTTGGTTGAAGTTTAGTTTCGTATAGTATTGAAATTTGACACGAATAAACGCCGATTTATATATACCTAAACAAATATATGAGCGTTCAAAATTTGGAACTGTATTGTTTATTTATGAAGCATAACGTAAACAATTAACGTAAAAAGTGAAATTATGTATAGTTCATATCATTAGCTACAATCCGTAAAAGTTTCAAGTTTCTACATTGTAAAAAACAAGAGAATTTAAGCATTTTCCATTAAAATTCTTTTTTTTTTAAACAATTAATAAACATAAAATTTTTTTTGACTATTCGTGTATTATTCCCGCGAATGTATATGTCTGCAAATTTTCATTCATTTGCATTGAAGGAGAGTCAGTCCAGTGGCGGATACAAGGGGGGAGGGTGTCAAAATAAATATGAATTTAATAATCCTAAAATAAGAAAAACCGGAAGCAGTCAAACACAAAAAGATTAGGTTAATAAAAAAATAATTGAAAACCCACTTATCCTAGGGGTGGTGTGACCTTGCATCAGAGAAAAGTAATTAAATCACCCTTAAATCCATGACCATCCCCAAAAAAATTTCTGGATCCGCCACTGAGTCCGTCAAATTAACGTCTAAAGACTTGATGCAAACTATTGAAGTAAAGAAAAGCGTTTAAAAATCTCCACAGTTTGGAAAGTTAAATTCCATCCGATCCAAATTTTAAAATCCGATGAAAATTCATCTTCTTCTTTAAGTGCCATCTCCGGACGGTAATCGGTAATCATGATAGCTATTCGGACTTAAGAAACAGCTGCTCTGAAAAGTTCAGTTTTGGTGTACATCGATACTATCACAGGTTGCACAGCCATGATATTATACGTCTCCCTATACTTCTTTTTCTTTGGATCTTTCCCTGCATAATGAGTTGGAGCAAGTTGTATCTCTCTCCACGTGTTATATGTCCGAAAAATTCCAATTTTCTGGTTTTGATTGTATTTAAGACTTCCATTTCTTTATTCATCTTTCTCAGAACCTCTTTGTTTGTGACGTGTTCTGTGCATGATGTTTTCAGAAATCTTCTTTACACCCACAACTCGAATGATTCCAGTTTTTTCATTGATGCCTCATTCAAGGTCCAAGCTTCCATTCCATGAAACTAAGTCAAAAAAACGTAGCACCTAGCCACCTAACTCTTAGCTCCAACTTCAAATCTCTTGTGCAGTGCACTTTTCTCATTTTGTTCATATTTTTTGCTCTAACCTTTTCTATTCTATAATTTTCATTTCCAAAAATTCAAAAAACTGAAAAGAGAACAAAGGACGGATACGGAATGCAGAATGGAAGGTGGCTACCTGGAATGTCAGAAGAATAAATGGCAAGGCAATGGAGATTCTAGAACAATGTACAAACCAAAATTGTACAGCAGTAGCTATTGCGGAGACGAAGAAAAAAGGCCAGGGCATACAATGGATCGGAGACGGTAATTTGTTAATATATGCAGCAGTAGATGAAAACAAAAGAGCCCAATCAGGAGTAGCATGCCTGATTCCCAAAAATAACGTAGAGAAGTTGAAAAACTGGGAATGTATAAACGACAGAATTGTAAAAGTAATAATAGATATAAGTACAGAAAATACAGCTACGCTTGTAATAATATATGCACCAGGAGAAGATGACAAAGCCGAAGCAAAGCATCAATTTTTGACACAACTACAAGAGACAATAATTGACGATTATGAAGGAATGTTGATAATACTGAGAGATTATAACGACAGAGTGAGAAAAGATCATAAAAAATGGCAGGGAGCAATAGGTATACATGGGGAAAATGCAGTAAACACCAATGGAAAGAAACTACTAATTCTGCATCGAAAACGATTTGACTATAAACAATACATTTTTCGAGCACAAGTGGATCCACAAAATAACAAAAGAAGTACCCACACGAAACGAACGCTCAATAATAGACTATATGTATAATAACACATAGGTATTGTAAGAAACAAATTAGAGATGTAAGAGTCAAAAGAAGTTTTAAAGCAGGCACTGGCCATTACCTAGTAGAAACTAGAATTAGAATGAATCCAATGCTAAATAATAAGGGTGGAGTCAGAAGAAGTGCCACAACAGAACGAATAAAGATCTATAAGCTGCGAGATCCACAAATAAGAATAAGATATGTGGAAGAAACCGAAAAGCAAATACAAAACTGTAACAGGGAGGAACAAACGACGATAAGTAAAATTCGGAGGATCCTCCGAAGAGGATAAATAGAATGAATTCAAAGATTCAATATTAAAAGTGGCAAGACAAATATGTGGATATAGTAGAAGTAGTAATACCAAGAAACAAACAAGCTGGTGGAGCGAAAATATCAAGAAAGAAGTTAAAAAAAGAAAAAATTGTGGAAAAATTATTTACAAAGTAGAAGTCTACAAACATATGACATGTACCAAATACAAAGAAATAAAGTTAAAGAAATGATCAAAGAGGCAAAAAAGTATAGCTGGGAAGATTTTAGAAGAAAAATGCAGAAAAATAGTGAAGGAAACAAAAAGTTATTTTATAGAACACTGAGAAACATAAAAAAACCAAAAGAGTAAATCTTAATAAAATAAAAGATCATCAGGGAAATATCATAACGGTTCCATAACATCTCGTAACGCGGCAGTTCGTAACCGGATAAATGGTAACGGACAATTCGTAACAGCGACAGTTCGTAACGGCGACACTTCGTAACGGCGACAGTTCGTAAATATACAAATTCGTAACGGACTATTCTGTTTATTTCTGTTAACGTGGAAACTAACTGTTATTACAGTTAGAAATGCAATTATGTTTATTGAATAACCAGTGATTTAATACGAATCTGAATAATCACGAATTATTTCATTATTCCTTTGTCTAGGCATATGCAAATTTAAGGAACAATTAGAGGGATAAACTTTTAAAAATATTGATAAAAGTTTGTATGTATTTAAATATTTGTTTGTGTTTAAAGACTTTTAATATATTCTGAAACACGAAATATAAAGGTACGTATAGATATGCGCGCCGAACACTTCGCGCCGTGTGTGCGGTACGCGTTCGCGGCGGGTTCGTTAGATTAGTACGCGTTAGTACGTGTTTTCAAGTGGCACACAAACGGTGCTCCCACGATCGAACTTCTGTCGGCGCCAAGAATGCACGGCGTACACACGGCGCAAAGTGCGCAGCGCGCATATCTACACATACTTTAAAATGTGTTAAACATGTTTATCCCGGTACTGATTCGTTAAATCGCTAAACATAATTTTAAATGTAACTGTAATAAAAGTTAGTTCCCACGTTCACAAAATAAACAGAATATAAAAATAAACAGAATAATTCAATTTTGATGTTACGAATTTGTATAGTAACTAACTGTCGCCGTTACCACTTGTCCTCCGGTTACGAATTGTCGCGTTACAAGATGTCTGGTCACGTATCATAACAGACGAAGAAAAAAATATCGAGCGCTGGCAAGAATATTTTACAGGCCTACTAAATAGTGAAAATAAAATATTGTTTTCACCCAATTTTGAAAAAATTTGAAAACTTTGAATTATCCACGTCCGTCTGTCCGTCTGTCTGTCTGTCTGTCTGTCTGTCTGTCTGTCTGTCTGTCTGTCTGTAATCACAACTCCTCCGTCAATATACCAGCTAGAATGACAAATGAGGTGTCAAATGAAAGCTTATAATCCAAGGATGGTACTAAAGGTGAGAAATTTTACCTAGACTGTCTGACCGTCGGTCTGTCCGACCGCGAATATAACTCATATGTCCTTATACCAGCTAGAATGACAAATGAAGTGTCAAATGAAAGCTTATAATCCAAGGATAAATTTCACTTAAGCTGTCTGTCCGTCGGTCTCTCCGACCGCGAATATAACTCCTCCGTCTTTATACCAGGTAAAATGACAAATGAGGTATCAAATGAAACCTTATAATCCAAGGATGGTACTAAAGGTGAGAAATTTGATCTAGGCTTTCTGTCCGTCTGTCTGTCCGACCGCGAATATAACTCCTACGTCATTGTACCAAGTAGAATGACAAATGAGGTGTCAAATTAAAGCTTATAACCCAAGGTTAGTAATAGAGATGGGAAATTTTAACTAGGCTCTCTGGCAGTCGGTCTGTCTGACCGCGAATATAACTCCTCCGTCCTTATACCAGGTAGAATGACAAATGAGGTGTCAAATGAAAGCTTATAATCCAAAGATGGTAAAAAAGATGAGAAATTTGACCTAGGCTGTCTGTGCGTCTGTCCGTCTGACTGAGAATATAACTCCTCCGTCATTTTACCAGGTAGAATGACAAATGAGGTGTCAAATGAAAGCTTATAATCCAAGGATGGTAACAAATGTAAGAAATTTTACCTAGGCTGTCTGTCCGTCTGTCGGTCCGACCGCGAATATAATCCCCTGGTCATTTTACCAGGTAGAATGACAAATGAGATATCAAATGAAAGCTTATAATCCAAGGATGGTACTAAAGGTGAGAAATTTGACCTAGGCTGTCTGTTTGTCTGTCCGTCCGACTGCGAATATAAGTCCTCTGCTATTACAGGCAGAATGACAAGAAAGTTAAGAAATTTGACATAGGACTTCCGGTTTCAGAAATGCTACCAGAAGTACTGTTTTAGAGTCACCGGAATAATACAAGTGATATATTATTCGACGCGACTTCGCAAGAAGAGAACAAATATATACTTCCGGTTTCATGACTGTCTGCCCGTATGTCTATATCCTCCGTTATTAATAAAAATAGAATGACAGATGAGGTGTCGAATAAAGGCTTATAACCCAAGGATGGTATTAAAGATGAGAAATTTGACATCGGCCTTCCGGTTTTAGAGTTGCAACCGTATGAACTGTTTTAAAGTCACCGAAATAGTATAAGCGATATATTATTTGACGTGCCTTAGTAAGATGAGAACAAATGTCAAATTTTGACTTTTATATCATTTCCGGTTAAAAAGTTCTAACCAGAAGTGCAGAAATATTACATGTAACACATCAATCTAAGCGTATTGAAAAGTTGAGTTTGAATCTTTAGTTTCGGTTTTGAAGTCATTTCTGTTTAAACAATGATGACCCAAAGTTTAGTAAAAATGACTTAAAATTAGTAAAATCGGTTATCGACTTTCAGTTCTACTTTCGATTACTTTGGGTGAAAACCTAGGACTTACGAAGTCCAATTACTTGTTGATAAAGGAAAAGAAAAATGAGTCCGATAACATAACCGAATCAAATGAATCTGGAATACACGGTTGGTCAGCTTGAGCTGGTGTAGTAAACATCGTGTTTTGTGGAGCTTTCTTGTTTTTGATTAATCTCCGTGAATGGGCTTCTTCGTGCGATGTGTTGGTGGAAGTGAACTGAATGAGTATATGCTGAACATTTTGTGATGTGGAGATGGACTGTGAAAGGGACAGTAAATTGTTTGTTGCAGATAGTTCAGTATCCTTATCACTTGATTGACTTTTACGGCTGTCAGCACACAGTACCAACGTTATAAAGTACCATGCTAATGACAACCAATAGATAAGCATAGTGAACGCCAGGTAGTTATGCCAAACATAATACGTGTAATTGTTTATTTATTTATGGCTGTGACAGCTGTTTATACACGAACTTGATTTGGAGTTTTTATCAATTATTTCTTTGATCCTCAATGCATAATATTGTCATTTTTAAATGAGTAAGGACGCTGATAACTTTTCAACACCAAACAATAAGCGGTCAAGAAGCGAAGTATTCCCGTTGTGTCAGAGTAATATGGCCATGATTAACAGGGAAGATTTAGAAAGCGTCCTGGAAGAATCATTGGATGCAAAATTAAATCCAAGACTGGATAAAATAGAGATAAAATTATTAAAGGAACGAGTACTGCTTCTGGAGAGTCAAGTTGCTAATTTTGCGGGTGAGTTGGGAGATCTAAGAACCAGGGATGAGGTGAAGCAACAAAAATTAATAGAGCATGAAGGGAGACAAAGAAGAAACAACTTGATTTTCATAGGGTTGCACCATTTCGGTAGAGAACCTTGTATTCCTGCCATTAAAATATTTTTTTCAGATATGCTTGGAATGCAGGAAGAAATCAGAGTGAACAGGGCACATCTACTAAGTCCAACCAAGTTAAACGGTCCGATCATTGCACCCATTCCTTGGGATGACGACATAGCGCTAGTATTTAAGAATATAAAGAATAGAGTTGCACAAGTTTGACTTGAATATTTGAACTTGACTTGAGTTTGACTTAATTTCAAGTCAAACTCAAGTCAATCCTTCTGACAAATATTTTAAGTCAAGTCAAACTGGTCAATCGTACAGGTTTGAAAATTCAAACTGTGTGTCAAACTGGTTTGAAAGAGTTTGAAAAATAATTTATTTAGTAGATATACTTTTTTGTCGAGATAGACATGTTAGTTGCCAATTAAGATAATAAAATTAATAATACAATGAGTGCCACATAACAGTCAAAATTTTCAGTGTGTTTTAATTTAAAACTTTTAAATGTAGATATTTATTTTTTTCGAATTCTGAGAAAAGTAATAAGTATTTTTAAAAAATTTAAACGCAGGATGAAAGATTGCGTTATTACCGAGGGCCGAAAGTCTCTTAGAATAAATAAAAAGTTTGTTTTGAATGAAATATTTGCAATTAATAACAACACTAAATTTTCCTTTTTATGTTCACTCCTGTAACTTATTAAAATAAACATTATAGAAGTTTTTAGGGATGTTCGTCCCTCAGAAATAATGTAATCTTTCATGCTGCGTTTAATTTTTTTTTAAATTCTTATTAGTTTTCTCAGGATTTGAAAAAAATTAATACATTTAAAACACATTGAACATTTTGATAAGCGACATGTTACGCCTATGGCCTTCAGGGTTACAATAAAATAAGACTATTTGGTTTTTCAATGGTGATTTGGAATTTTTATGACTTTCTTTTATTAAAAAAGGCATTTACTTATCTTAGGGCCAGTTCGAAAAAACATGTGGTACCAAGCTGCTAGTTCACTCGAAAATATGTACCACAATACAAAAGTATTTCTGTTATATTCGTTGGTATTTCTTTAAAATTCAAAACTAACCCTAGGGTTAATAGACCTGGAACCCGCGTACCAAAAAAAAGTTGATTAATAACAAGCTGAAAATTTGTTAATAGCTTAAAGGTGTCTAGTCGGACAAACTTTAATGTACGGGAACACTGGAACAGGGGAAGTTTTAACTGTGGAACAGTTTAAAAATTTGGAACGTCAGATTACGAAAACGTCCCATGTATTTTGTCGGTCAGAACATCCAATTGATTTGTTACCCTTTCATTAAACTCTCATGCAAAAATCAGACTGCTATTACTAACAAACATGATTCCTGTCATTTGACATGTTCTTCGTCTTCCACTCATTAAAATGCCCAGTTGGTGATAAACACAGTCTGATTTTTGCATGAGAGTTTAATGAAATGGTAACAAATCAATTGAAAGTTCTGTCCGACAAAATACATGGAACGTTTACGTAGTCTGACGTTCCAAATTTTTAACCTTTTCCACAATTAAAACTTCTTCTGTTCCAGTGTTCCCATACATCAAAGTTTGTGTGACTAGACACCGTTAAGCTATTAACGAATTTTCAGCTTGCTATTAATCAACTTTTTTTTAGTACGCGGGATCCAGGTCTGTATGGTTTTATATTTACAATTTAAATTTTTTTCGGATACAGGCTACAAATGTTGGGTTTAAATTTAAAAAAAAATAATGTATAAAAATATGCATTAAGCTTTCTTAATAATTATCCTAACTGGCGCGTTTATTGGGTTTTATTTGTCTGTTTTCGGTTTAAATATCCTATCAGCCAATACATTTCTATGTTTATTGAACTTTGTAAAGAAAAATTTTTTTGGATCTTGTTGGGAGGGGGGGAATTTCCCCTACCCCCCTGTTGGTCCGCCAGTGAACAAATAAAGGCGTAGGCGGTCTCATTTAAAATTGAAAATAAACACGTTGCGTAATATTCAAACTTTTCAAACTGTTTGAAGATGTTTGAATTCAAGTCAAACCTAAAGATATCGAAATCAAACTTTTTTATACAAAAAGTTTGATTTTCAAGTCAAGTCAAGTTTGTTGAGTAAAATCAAACTAGTTTGACTTGATGCATATCTAATAAAGAAACTTAAAAATACCAACATTTATGTTGACGGAGACTATACAAAAGAGTTTAGGTGGAAAAGGGCAATATTAAAAAAGTCATGAAAAAGATTAAAGAACAGAACAGTGAAAGTGAAATTATGGTGAAACTCGTATTTGATAAACTTTTGGTAGAGTCAGTGCGATATTCTTGGGATGATCAGTTCGGCCTAATGTGCAATACAGAAAATGGGTCTGAAAAGTTATTAAAGGACTGGAACATCAGTTTGAACTTAAACATTGGCACGAAGCAACAAGTAGAAGATACCATACAGATGGAGTCAGGGAAAGGGTCGGTGTAGAAGACAGGGAGAGTTATTTAGAGTCTATCGATACTTTTGAACCATTTAGAATATTGTATTATTATGTAGGAGGGATTAAGGCATTGCTCAGGACACCAGAATTTAATGATTATGTAAGTAGTTATCATATATTTATATTAAGTGAAACTCATGTTGAGAAGGTCTCTAGTTCTGTATATGAAAATGTATTTGATAGTTTTAGGACATTTGTTGTACATGCCACTAGAACAAGCTCATTTAGTAGGGCTAGCGGGGGAATGATCTGTGGAATAAAGCCGGAATTGAAACCTAGGTATATCGAGATAGAGGGACAGATAGTAATTCAACTGACCATGTTATCTCATGATGTAGATATAGTACCCGTGTATCTAAGACTAGGAGAAAAGTGGGAGAGAGATTTTTTTAATTTGGAAAGGGTTGTTGTTGACATCACAGAGCAGAGAGGTGGAGAGTCGATTGTAATGATTGGAGATGTAAATGAAAGAATAGGAGAAGAGTCTAGTCTAGATATAGGGATAGAAGGGTGCGAATACGTTGGTGTATTGGAACCGGTAAGAACATCTAAAGACAAAATAGCCAATGCTCAGGGAAGGAGGATTATAGGACTTTGTTAGGAAAATTAGAGACCGACCGATTAATCGGCTTCGGCCACCTTCGGCCACCTTCGGCCAATATTTAAACCTTCGGCCAAAATTCGGCTTCGGCCAAAACGAAGCCGAAGGTTTCGCCGAAGGTGGAATAATAAAGTGTTCTGAGTATACACTAACTATACTATATAAATAATCTCTAAACAATATGCTTCGGCGAGCCTTTGATACTTTGAATAGTATTTACACCCTATTTTATACCCTAATAAACTAAAACGTTTTACAAACTTTCAGGTAGTAGGTAGGATATAAATTTTAACAATAGGCCAAGATGTCTCAAAGATCTTCATTTGAATATTTCTCACGTAGTAAAATTCTGAGGAACTATAATAATTTGATTGTATTTGTTAAAACTCAAGATTACTGGTATTTTGACTACCTAAATATTAATGGCAAAACATCGACCATCGACTATCCCTACTATAAATGCAAATATTTAGTCACCTTCGGCTTCAGCTTCGGCTTCGGCCGAAGGTATCCTTCAGGCCGAACTTCGGCATCGGCTTCGGCTTCGGCCAAAAAAATCACATTCGGTCGGTCTCTAGAAAATGATATGATAATTTTGAATGGTAGGACTCCAGGTGATCATAAGGGTGAATTCACTTTTGTAGGTACTATGGGGAGCTCTGTAATAGATTTGGCGTGAATTTCAACGGCATTGTTGCAGAGATTGGGGGATTTCTCAGTAGGTTGTGAATACTTTTCAGATCATCAGCCAATAGTCCTGGAGCTCAGGATGGTGAGGGATCAGAAGCAGGTACAAAATGAGGACATTTTACCGTTACTACCTAAACTTAAATGGACAAAACAAGATGCAAGAAATTTTGAAAATAAAATAGAGGAACGTATTCAGCAGATAGACGTGAATATGATGAGGCCAGAAAGTATTGTTGAGGAACTGCAAAGAATCATTATGGAAACCGCCGAGATGGGAGGAGTACGCGAACAGAGAGGTAAGAGAGGGAGTAATAAAAAAGGTAGGCAAGTATGGTTTGATCGAGAATGTGGGAATTTGAGAAAGTAGGTAATGAGTTTCCTAAATATGTTTAGGAAGACGGGTGGAGGATATGTGAGAGATATGTATTTGCAGAGAAAGAGAGAGTATAAACAGACTTGTGTAAGAAAAAAGAGAGAGTATTACATGAGAGTGGCAGAGGATTTAAGAAGGGTACGTGACTCTAAAGAGTTTTGGTCTTTGGTAGGTATTTTAAGAAAAAATAGTTTGAGATGTGCATCAATCCCCTTAGAGACATTTCGTCTGCACTTTTTGGGTCTCATAAATCTAGCACTTCCCTCGGGCCAACTAAGTTATGCAGAGCCTTATATTGTCGATGAAAGAATGGATGTGAGTTTTGATATGACGGAGTTAGATACAACTCTCGTAAGTCTAAAGGATAATAAAGCACCTGGCACCGATAGGATACCTGCTGAGTTTTATAAAAATCTTTCAGCTACTAGCAAAGCAAAGTAATTGGTTGCTTTTAATCCAATGTTCAATTGAGCCTCGGTTCCGGATTCTTTCCGGGATGCGATAATTTTTCCTTTGCATAGGAACGGTGCGACAGACGATGTAATGAATTACAGGGGAATAAGTTACCCGAACGCAGTAGCCAAGCTGTTTTCGTCTTTGTTATTGGGTAGAAAAAAAAAAGTGGGCAGAGTCAGGGATTTTACTGGAATACCAGGCAGGGTATAGAGAGGGATACTCTACAGTTGACCAACTGTTTAACTTGACAAGCATAATTAAAATACGAAGAGCAAGGGGTTATAAGAGAACCTATGCTTTGTTTGTAGACTTCAGTAAAGCATTTGATACGATTGATCGACAAGCGCTGTATTACAAGCTTAGTTGTATGGGGTTATCTTGCAAAATGCGGGAAATTATCAAATGCATTTTTACAGGAACACAATCTGCAGTATGGGGAACGAATGGTACGTCACGTTGGTTTGACTGTGAGAGGGGAGTTAGACAAGGCTGCATTCTTAGTCCGCTGCTATTTGTACTATTTCTTAATGACTTACATGATTTTCTATGAGGAGACGTTGATTTAAACGGATTTATCATTAGAATATTGCTGAATGCTTATGATATGGTAGTGTTAGCAAGCAGCCCGAGAGTTTTACAACTGAATATGCTAATTGTTGAGAGAGCTTCACAACTAAATATGCTAATTGATAAAGCAAAGGCCACTACTGTCGCGAATAGAAGTGATAAAAAGGGATAAGGTGACTTCGTTCAGACGATCGACAGTTATGTTTTAAAATATCAGGTAATAAGCCTAACCAAAAAACTTATATCTGTTGAAAAATAGACCATGGTTATTTTTTAGGGCATATAGGCAAATAGCTAACCTAGAGATGGTTTTCGAACAAAGGTTGGTTGGACTAATAACTTTAAACATCAAAAGAAGAAGGCAGAGTTAAATTTAATTTCGCCAAAAGATCAGGTAAAACCTCTAAGTGACTATAATAAATAACTGATAAGGGCAAAACAAAACGTGAAAATCATTGGACGAGATAAACAGACTGCGGAAATATCAGTACTCCATAAAATGTTTCTCTTAGATGAGTATACCCACACTTCAAAAGGAATCAGGCGAATACACTCAGAATGGTAAAAAGAGCGTAAAATCCTTCACAGTATGCTCTTTCCTGAATCTAAATAAAAAACTGGGACCACTAGCCACAGAGAAGCAGACTAGTCTATCATGCGCGCAAAAAAACTGATTGATACTGTTATGTGGTAAAAGAACTGATAAATCACGACAAAATCAAGTGGATAGTAAACTTATGTGTGCCGTTTAATTCACCGGGTCCAGACGATAATAATCCAATAATTCTATAAGATATATTCAATATTTCTATGATACTGTATATACATAGTAGGCTAGCTTAGGACTAAAATCATAGAGGCTTATAAGTGCAGCTTTTAAACACAAGTTTGGCCAAACAGGCTAGGAAAAACTAAACTCCTGTGGTCGATAGAACTGATCTCATTTATAATGTAGGCTCTTGAAAAACTGACCGATAGGCACATTAGGAATAATGTATTGACAATGATAGGAACACTAGCAATAGAAGGAAACTAGCTGATAATTTAAATTTCCCATGAAATGAAGTCATAGAGAAGATTTTTATCTACTTTAAGAGCTACCGAGAAATAAAAAGAATTGTTTTTTCTAAACTAAAAATTGAAAATTAATATTTGATTTCAAAAGGGATGTAGAAACAAAATTCTGACTTACTTAAAATCTGTTTGCTCTTATATACCTACTTACATATCACCTCTCTATTCAACCCTGGTGTCGGAAAGTTGGTCGAGAGAACACTTCGTTGCACATATTGAACCCCAAGTTCCTTGCACTAATATAAGGAAACCCATTAACCTCTTCCTCATTCCGTTAGTCTGTTAACCATCTACCTTTTAGATAATAGACTAGTTGTCCAATGCAAAAGATAATGATCACAACACAATGTGAAATTTGCGAGTGACGTAGGGTATAATTTTCAGATTTGATCGACCAAATGTGCACCCTTTCCCTTAATGGATACACCTCCCGCTGACTCTGACATAATAACATCTGTCAGAGATACAGATTTAACATTATAAACTTTATAGCAGTATATTATCAAATACTTTTTGCAGGGAGGTATTCAGGAATTTCAAAGTTAAAATTGAAATTAAACTAGTTATAACTTATTGTCAGAAAAAACTAGGATACTTATATTTTAAACTTTGGCAACACTTCCTGTTGTGAGATGTTATCTGGCATTTTAAGTATAAACTACCCAAGTAGCACCGACCGAACGGGTTTATTAAGTCTTTTAAGGATGCTTTAAAACTGTAGAATAAAACTAAAATTAAAACCATTTGGTTTTTAAGTAAACCTTAAGGTTGCAATAAAACCGCTTTCAGCATAAAAGGGCTCACTCTGAAAGAGGTCAATAAAACCAAAAATAAAAACCTTCTTAAAACTTTGGTTTCTTAAGCAATTGGTTTTAAAGCTGCTACGAAGATGCTTTTAAAGCCATGTTAAAAGACACTTTAAGTGCAGGCAGTTTTATAGCAAACTTAAAAAGGTTTCTTAAATGGAGACTTTTAAAGTCAATTTACCATATTAAATGATTCTTTAAACCCATAAATTCCATATAGGCCAACAAATTTTTACATGTGTTATGATAGGTAGATACGTATTTGTAACCATAAAATAATAAAAATTACTTGGTTATTTCGGACTATCAAGGTAGAAAAACACTTGCCTACCCAACTTTACTGATAATGTTACCAAAAATAGACCTAAATAACTCACGCGCTCTAAAATTTCTGACTGTTGGCGATTAAAAAATCAAAATAATAAAAAAATTTAAATCCGAAAAATATTAATTTGAAAGAAAAATAAATTTATCTAAAATTTTAATGTTTTAATGTTAAAATAAATCGAATTTATGTATTTAAGACGCTTATTTATAATTTTTATGTAAGCCTTATATTGTAATCTATCATGGGTTAAGAAAACTAAAAAAATAGTCTTAAGGCATACGTTTTACTGAGATAATAGTCTTGAGATTAAGTAGTTTTAATATTGAGTTTTACTAGTCCTATTAGGAGAATCTTTAAATCAGCAATAAAACTAAAAGGTAACAAACTAAAATCGAATAAAACCAAACAGTCCGGAAGTTCTTCATAAAACTGATTAGTTTTAAAGTAAACTGAGAATAAACCATTTTAAAATTACAATAAAACAAATTATCTATTAAGATTAATTAGTCCTATTTGATACTCTTATTAGATACTTTAAAACTATTGACAAATGCTTAACAGTTTTAAAGTTCTGGCAGTATATCTACAATGTAACTTTAAAACCATTATCTTCTTATTTACCACAATAAAATCTTTATAAACCTTAAATAAAACTAAAATGTTTTTATTGTGCTACTTGGGTACACCGCACACATTTATGGAAAATGTAATGTCTCTAAACTACAATAAAATTTACATGAATAGATTCGTCTCGAAACTACAATCATTTCATGTCATTGCGTCAACTCTGAATTTTGGTTAATAACAGCGTAAATTGAGCAGCCTCACGCTGAAATAAGCTGTTTTCAGTAGCGATGATATATTCTAGGTAATAGAATTTATTAATAGGACAGTTTTATGGACTTGTATTCTCATAAACTCTAATTACAATTTACGCGCTTACTAATCAAAATTCAGAGTTGAATTGAATTGAAAACTCGTCGTTTATACCCCGTTTAGGCTTAAGCCTCTTCAGGGTGAAGGATTCTCCTTTTCAGGAGTGTGGGAGATTGCGTCGATGGTATGTGGAGAAGCAGAATTGCTAGTGGATTGGGTTAAGAAGGTGGTTTTAGCGCAGAAGCTGTAGAAGTGAAAGATAAAAGGAAATTGCCATGCTCAGCAAGCGACCAGTCAGTGAGGGGGTTCCAAATCTGTCACCTTAGAGGAACGGCTCTTAGATCAGCGTGTGGGGATGCAGTTGTTTATCTGCGATACATTAAGGGAGTTTGTTCAAGTATTTCGTAGTACTCATCGGGAAGTTCGTTTCTGGCCAATTGTAGAAGATTGGCCGGAGGGAATGGAACTTTGTTTTTGGGAGTCCCGGTGAGTATATGCCCTCGCCGATTGCAAGGGGTAATTAGGACATTTTTAGCCCTTTGGTTGTTACCATTAATCGTTCGTATGACATATTTGTTGCTGAGAGAGCGGATTCTCTCATTTATGGGGGGTAGTTTAGCGAGTGGATGTACCAATACCGACGGATATCTCCAGTGTTTCCTGAGGCACTTTCTGAGAATTCTACGCTCGCATCCGAGGATTTTATTAGTATATTGTTGATTTAGCGAAGCATAAAGGAGCGCTCTGTAGTCGATAATGGGCCTTATGAAGGTTTTATAGGTGTGCAGGAGAGTCTTGCTAGATGTGCCTCCAAACGTTCCAGATAACGCACCAAGGAGTTTAGCTCTGTTTCTTACCCTGTTTAGGGTGTATTGGATGTCGATGTTCCAATTGAGTGTCCTGCTGAAGTGGACTCCCAAGTAGACCACCGACGGACGATATTCAAGAGCTTCTCCTTGAAGGGTTATTCTGGTTGTTTCGTACCTAGCACTACGAGGGTGTCTGAAGGCAATCATTTGTGTTTTGGCTGGGTTGAGGGTGACTCTCCATTTATTGCACCACCTCACTACCTTGTCTAATAGAGTTTGGGCCCTATCGAAGGCAGAGGGCCGTCCTAGCGTGCCTCGCGCAGTGCCTGCAGTGAGCAGTGCAGTATCGTCGGCGTAAAGTAGGATTGACTCGGTTCGATTAATGGGATGGGGAATGTCACTGTTGTACGCTGTGTATAGTATAGGAGCTAATATGGATCCTTGTGGCACTCCTGCTTGAGGAGTAAATGGGGTGGATAATTGGTTAGCGACTTTGACGCGAATTGTTCGATTTGAGAGGTAGGAATGAATAAGTTTGATAAATGTTATAGGCAGTCCAAATCGGTGGAGTTTTTCGATCAGGCCTGGGTGCCAGACCTGGTCGAAGGCCTTTTGGACGTCTAGGAAGATGCCTATAGCATATTTTCTATGCTCATTAATGGTTTGGGAAATGAAAGTAGCTGCTTCAATCAATGCGTTACGTGTGGAATGTTCAGCTCTGAATCCAAATTGAAAACTGGGGAGAATGTGGTTTGTCTCTAGGAATTCTACGAGTCTCTCCTTGAGGATTCTCTCGTAGACTTTACCTAGAGTGTTAAGAAGAGAAATAGGTCTGTAGGATTCTGTGCTGGTAGGTGGTTTCCTAGGTTTAGGAATCATGACTGTGTTGGCTACTTTCCATGAAGTTGGAAAATAGCACAACCTGAGACATGCATTGATTGTGTTTGTAAGCAGGGGTATAATACTCTCTGGAAGTTTTTTAAGGCACCTTTTGTGGATACCATCTGGGCCAGGAGATGTGTTTTTTCCTATGTTACACATCTGCCTGACGGTTTCCTCCTCCACAGGAGCCACCATCGGATGAGGGTAGGCTGCCATGTGTTGGGGGTTTTGGAGTATTTCTTCCACTCTCCTTTCGACATTGCGTCTGTGTCGCTCGTTGAAGTTTGGGTTGTTGGGTGAGATGAAGGCTGTTTGGAGAGAGCTTTTAAAAGCTTCGGCCTTATCTAGTGGATTATTAAGGATGACGTTATTGACTACAAGATGTGAATGATGTTTAGATTTTTGTTTCGTTAGGATTTTGAACTTATTCCAGAATTTACTCCCTTCTCTATAGTCCAGCTGAGAAGTAACATGCCTCCACTGAGCTTGTTTCAGCCTGTTGACCTCCAGCCTGATGGACGCTGAGAGTCGGTTGTATATTCAGAGTTGGCCATTAATATGAAATTATTGTAATTTCGAGACTAATCTATTCATGTAAATTTTATTGTATTTGAGTGATATTAGATTTTCCATAAGATGTGTGCGGTGACCTTTTAGCATTTTTAACACAATATAGGGTGAGGCAGATAACTGGCCTATTAGAAGTATCTCGAGAACTAAAGGTAACAGAATCATAAAAATTGGAATAAAGGGGTTTTAAAGGATGATCTATTTAATGAAAATATTTTCATCTCTTTGCAACTTCCGGTTATACCGGAAGTTACTTATAACTTCGTTTTTTTAAATGGGACATCCGATATATTTTTACATTTTTGGATTTTCCTCAATATCTTCTTTCTTAAAATATAATGTTTTGTAATATTATACAGGGTATTTTAAGAGATATTTACGTTCTTTTATTAATTTCGTAGCAACATTCACACCCTGTAGAATTTTAATATTTTGACATTAAAAGCTCTGCTTACGTTCAAGTGATTTTTAATATAGTCTACTATTATTATGAATCATTAGTATAGCTAATTTTAAAATTTTAGTATACAGGGTTGGTCGAAACTCGGAATGAATCTTTTCCCAGTTTTCTTAAATGGAACACCCTGAATTTAGTATTGTAATGAAATGATATTTCATGGTACTTTTTTATTTTATAAGTATTCCCTATACCTAACTGCTTTAATTTGTGAGTTATTGGTGATTCAAGCTAAACATTAATTGCAACAAAAAATACGTAAAATTTCATTAGGTTGGCCGTGAAAATATTCAATCACAAATAATTTTTCAAAAATAAATACATATTTTTCCAGACTGATTCTTAAAATTACCAATAATGGTTTAGCTATCAAAATACCTACGTAGTTTAGATTGTTGGTGCGATTAACAATTAAGCACAAATTAAAGCAGTTAGGTATAGGGAATGCTTAAGAAAGAAAAAAGTACCATAAAATATCATTTTATTACAATACTAAAATACAGGGTGTTCCATTTAAGAAAACTCAAAAAATACTCATTCCGAGTTTCGACCAACCCTGTATACTCAAATTAAAAATTTAGCTATAGTAATAATTCTTAACAATAGTAGACTATATTAAAAATCATTTGAACGTAATTAGAGTTTTAGATGTCAAACTACTACAATTCTACAGGGTGTGAATATTGCTACGAAATTAATAAAAAAACGTAATTATCTTTTAAAATACCCTGTATAACATTACAAAACCTCATATTTTAAGAAAGAAAAGATCAAATAGAGTCCAAAAATATAAAAATATATAGGGTATCCCATTTAAAAAATCGAAGTTATAAGCAACTTCCGGTATAACCGGAAGTAGCAAATAGATGAAAATATTTTCATTAAACAGATGACCCTTCAAAACCCCATAATTCAAATTTTCATGATTCTGTTGCCTTTAGTTCTCGAGATATTTCTAATAGGCCCTTTATTTGCCTCACCCTGTATACAATGCACAGAAATGAGTTCACAGCCTTCTTTACCTAAACCTTGTGTCTCTTAAGTACTCTGTGGGATAGTCCTTCCATCTTCTCCTTGGTTTTTCTCTGCCTCTCCTTCCATCAACCTATAACGGCTCTATATTTCCTAGCACATAGTTTTACTGAATCTTTTTACAGACCACGCTTCACCGTCGTACACCAACGTAGATCTCATCACACTCTTTCTTTCAGCCCTCTCTCGATTTTTCGATCACAGTGTCTCGGCGTTTTTTGGTTGAATGGAGATATTTGCGTAACTAATAGAGATATTTGATGTTTTCAACCCAAAAATTCATTTCTTCTTCTCCTTACAGTGATTCTTCTTTTCAGATGTTGGCGCCGCGATCAGCATAGATATCCTAACTTTGCTTGCTGCTAATCTGAATAGTCCGGTTGTAGATGTATTGAACCACTTTCCTCAGGTTTTGAAGCCAATATATTATTCTTCATCTCTCTCGTCCTCTTTTTAGTCTTTTTTCAAGTAACTTGCCCTAAATAAGTAATGAGTTACAACAAACCATATAATCCAGGGCTTACCAAACTGTGCGTCGCGACGCCCTGGGGCGTCGTGGCGTTGTCACAGGGGCGTCGCGTGTCATCGCGGATTTTTAATACAGAAAATATACTTATTTGACTTTAAACGAGTATAAAATATATGTATAAATAAATAAATCAAATAAAAAATATAATATCAAGTCGATATACCCTTGAATTATCCGAAATTATTCAAAAAATTGTTCGTCGTATTCACGACATGGCAGAAGATATTAATGAGCAAATTGTGGGGAAACTTTCAGGTTTATTTGCCATTCAACTGGACGAGGCGACTGATGCTCAATTGATATGTTATGTACATACAAGAAACAAGTATATGTGAAGATTTGTTATTTTGCAGAAAAATGTGTGAAAGTTGTAAAGCTACTGATTTATTCGAGATTTTAAACTCATATATTATGACTGAAAATAATATTAACTGGGATAACTGTGTAGGCGTGTGTACAGATGGTGCCCGAGCGATGTCTGGACAGTACGGAGGACTACAAGCTCTCATCAAAACCAAGGCTCCAAGTGTAAAATGGACACATTGTGTCATACACAGAGAGGCCTTAGCAGCAAAAAACATTACACCTGACTTAAGTTTTGTGATGGATAGCATTATTAAAATGGTGAACTACATTAAAACACGACCCGGGAAATCAAGACTTTTCCATAAACTTTGTGAAGATGTGGGGGCCGAGCACTCCTCTTCAATTTATTATTGCAAATTTCGTTGGCTGTCCAAAGGCAACGTACTCGGACGTGTATACGACTTAAGAAATGAATTTTACACGTATCTACATACATAATTACATAATGATGCAAAAAACTTTATTAATTCAGAGTTTATAATAAAATTAGCATACCTCTGTGACACATTTAACAAATTAAATAATCTTAATAAGTTTTTGCAGGAAACAATACTCATATCCTGCAATTGGCAGATCAAATTACTGGGTTTTAGAAGAAGTTGCTCTTATGGATGAGAAAATTAGAAGACCAAGAAATTTACTGTTTCCCTGCTTTACAAGGTATTCTACACAAAAAATTGAGAAATATTTTCCCGGAGATCTGGAGTAATATCACTAGGTCAGAAACCCTTTTCAGTCGTCCACACTGAATTTTGAATTCAGAAAAACTGTTTCAATTTTGGAGCTCAGTTTCTCATGGATATCATGATACGAGCACTGCTGCATTAAAGGTTTTATTGCTATTTGTGACTTCGTACTTGTACGAAACGCGCTTTTCTGCAGTTGCAGTAATTAAAAACAAGTACAGGTCAAACATAAACTAAAAGAAAAAGAAATGTTAGTGGTAATTTCCAAACTGGAGCCCCGGTTTTAGAGATGCATCGTGTCAAACTAGTTTGATTTTATTCAACAAACTTGACTCGACTTGAAAACCAAACTTTTTTTGTAAAAAAGTTTGACTTGACTTGATTTTAAGATCTTTAGGTTTGACTTGAAATAAAACTTCTTCAAACAGTTTGAAGTTTGAATATCATATTGCGCAACGTATTTATTTCCAATTCTAATTGAGAGCGTACCGACTTTTGTTTTGACTTATTTGGATAGGTCTGAATCTGCTACTCCGCAAATTAGTTTGTAGTTCATATTATCATTAAGTATATGCTTGGCTTGTTTATTACGTTCGTTTTGAAGTGTGTGCTTTGTGAAATAATATCTGAACCTGAATATTTTTCAGCTCAGAATAAGTACCAGATCAAATTGAGTCTGATTTTGACGGTAATCCCAGTGCAAAAATTAAGAGAAAAACATCTGCATACTTGTATTATGTAATAATAAAAAACAGCGTTATAAAAGGACAAATAGTGAACTAATTCTTTAAGACGGCATTGCAAAGTCGCAAAAAATCCATTAAACCTACTCTCTCAAAAATATAATATTTTGTTGTTCCTTCATAAATTTTTGTTCAAGTATTACAAAACGCAATTTTTGAAGCTCTTACAACCTCTTTATTCCATCTGTATCTTTTCATCTTTTGATGTGAAGAAAGGTCCAGCTATTTATTGCAAACACGTGTTACTGTGCTTGATTTGGTTAATACAAATTTTAAGATTTTTTCACTTGAATACTATTGTCCTATTGTAACATGAGCGGAGCGTGAGGGGCAATATAATACAATCCAGGGGTTCTATGTAAAATATAAACGAAAGTTGAAAAGTTGGGAGATTGTGATTCCGTAGTTTTTTTTATTTAAGTTAAAAAACAATGTTACGTAACGCGCTGTTCGAACCTCCTCCCCCCGTATAACCGTATAACGCGCCGTAACGTTTTACCTGGCCCCCCTCCTCCCAACTTCCGTTACGTAATACTGGAAAGCTTCCAAAGTAGATTAAATTACACTTGGTATGATAAAAAAACTATCCAACGAATTCTTTGTTTTAATCTAGTAACACTCAAATATAAAAAAGTTATATCGATAAAACCAAACTTGCCAGCAAGCCATTCTAAGCATACAGGAATCATTTTCAAAAAATTTACCCTAATTTGATTATAATCGCTTCCTGTATCAAGATACTTTTATGTGGCACTCATTGTATTATTAATTTTCTTATCTTAATTGGTAACTTACATGTCAATCTCGACAAAAAAGTATATCTACCAAATAAATAATTTTTCAAAGCCTTTCAAACTAGTTTGACAAACAGTTTGAATTTTCAAACCTGTACGATTGACCAGTTTGACTTGACTTGAAATATTTGTCAGAAGGATTGACTTGAGTTTGACTTGAAATTAAGTCAAACTCAAGTCAAGTTCAAACATTCAAGTCAAACTTGTGCAACTCTACCCGGTTTCATAAGCTGTGCTCAAAAAAGCAAGCACATCCCTCACATTAACCAGCCAGTTACATAAATAAATATCCCTTTTTATTTTTGTGCCTATGTTTTGATTTCGTTGTTAATTTCTAGTAAAAATTATAAATGTTCAAATTGTGTTTTTGTCATAACTATAACCTGTTACTAGACTAGTACTAAAATTGGTAAGTATATTATTGGGGGTTGGGTTGAGGGGCGTCGCAATAAAATAGCAAAGTCTCAAAGGCGTCCCAGTACGAATAAGTTTGGGAAGCTCTGATATAATCTGTTTATTTTTCATAACATGGCCGATATATTATAGTTTGAGCTCTTTTATTGTGTTAGTAATCTTGCATTCCTTGTCCATTCAAGGGCCGTAACTACCATTATGGCAACCAGGACAGTGCCCCGGGCCCCCCGGCCAAGGGGGGCCCCCGTTTGGTTGGCCATGCATAAATTTGAACGAGGTCAAATAAACTTTCAAAGTACTTTCAGTCAAGTTCTCAAGTACACGGCCTATTAATTTTAACAACTGTCGCAAAATATCTCCATGAAGTCACCTCATTTTCTTTGCTTTTAAACCACAAAGCAGCTCCGTCTTTTATAAATGGCTTCTTATAATTTCTTTGCAATCTTCGTTCTGCATATGATTTTTTTTTAAGATATTAATGAAAGGTACCGGATGTGGTTTTCTAGTATCACCGCCAAATTGGATTCTGCTCTCATTAGAGCTGTATACAATTACTTCACGATGGTCTCCTCCTTTTTGACATTTTCCTATCTCCTTCAATTTTTCTTCCACTTTTTTATATAGAATTTTAACGCATTCTCGAATTTTCCTTCCACCTTTTCAATTTTATGTATCTCCTCAGCAATCTGGTTTACCTCTCCCTGTATTTTCTCTAAATAAACCTTCATATCTTCAAATTTTTCGAACTCTCAACGAACAGAATCGTTCGTTGGGAGGCACTGAATTCCTCATACCAATCTGAAAGAAGTTCCTCGAAAGTGACTCTTAAACCTCTCAATCCAACACGCTGGGCTGGAAGATTTGATGCACACAGATTTTGCGATGTTTTTCAATTGTCTTTCAAGTCTAGCTCTGACAAGTAATAAAAGAAATGAAAGAGACGAAGCAGCACAACTGAAAAAGAAACTAGAAATTTGTTTTGTTACTAGTTGTGCAAAATAAAATCCTGGAAATCCTCAACATAGTCTCGAAAACACTGCAATCAGAATTTTGGGACCTTTTAACAGCTTACAGTTTACTTGAAGAGAGCCTCTTAAAACTAACTGAAATGAGACGACAATTAGAAACCTTTGAAGAGGCTTCAAATATGTGTCAACGTTTGGGGAATACCAGTAGGGTTCGCTCCAAAAATAATGCAGAAGACGAAAAAACATTTTGATGAACTGTGCGAAGATGAAAGATTTCAAGATCCCAAGCCATGCTTTAGAGAAACCGTGCTTTACTCAATGATCGACACATTAAGCCATCAGATAGACACTTGCTTTCAAGAAATGAAAGCAGTGTTAAATACTTACCGAAATGTTCAACCTGATTTTATTTTGAATGCAAACGAACAAGACCTTCAAATCGAAGCAATCAACTTCATAGAACGTTTTCCAGATGAGAGATGGGGGTTTACACCCCCCCCCTACCGCTGGGGGTAAACGGTAAATCCCCGAAATGGTAGAGATTTTGGTACCAAGTGGTACATCGTGACTTCTGTAGGTGAAGAGACTTCTCATCGTTACGAACGCTGATCTTGCGTTTCCCTCTGTGTTGTTTTATTTCAGTAGAGTGGTCCCATTGGTTGTTAGGTTGGTACCAAGGTATGTGCAACTGTTTACCCTGTTAATCGGTTGTTGGTTTACAAACGTTCTCACTGTATATAAATATATATCGATATCAGTAGTCTAAAATAGCCAGCGATAATCTATTAATTAGTGGTTATAGGCCTTTAACACGTTCGGTGCCCATCTTGGACAAACGCCAATTGACTGGTACTACGTAGGTATCAGTGGTGTCATGGCAAAATTAGCAGTGCCGGAACGCACTGCTAATTTTTGTTTACAAAACCTAAATTCTCTATTTATTTATTTTTTCTTTGCTTAACCAGTGTGGGAACGGCGTTCCCACGCGTTCCCACACCATGACACCACTGGTAGGTATTCAAATCGTTCATTTGGTAATACAGTTGGTACTACTGCCGATACTCGTGCGTCTTCGGTACCCTCGACGAAACCGTCGTGACGACACTCGTGCGTTATTAGCGTGACGGCACCGAACGTGTTAACTACGTATGGAAATTATAATTGTAATTATTTATTCAACCGAGATTTGGGTAAAAGACTAGACATGATATAGTCTAAGAGCTAGAGGCGAGAAATCATCGTCATAAGTAATATGGAGTTTGGCATGTGAAATGTGTCTATTGTATGTTGATAATTATGACCCCTTTCAGGCTGACACCTCAGTGGATACAGGGAGTAGCAATAAGGGATGAAAGGTGAAAGTTAATGCAGTCATTAAAGGTTTTCACCTCCTATTTTGTTAAACCTACATCGATTTACATGAAAATTGGTGAGTAGTTAGAGCATACCTCAAGAAATAAAACTGATATGGTGCCAACGTGCGCTTTTACCCTGGGGGTGGATGCCACCCCTTCTCAGAGGTGAAAACTATTTTATTAAAAATAACCCCACTAATCGATAGAGGGACAAATTTTAAGCAAAATTTATTACCTCTAATTATTAAAATAAATCAATACATTTTGAGTTATTAAAGATCAAAGATTTGAATTTTTCGTGAAATAAATGCATGATGTAAAGCGGTTTTTCGTAAATAATTCAAAAACTGTAAGTTTTATCAAAATAGTTATGATTACCAAAATTGAAGATAATAAAAAATAAAAGAGATTTCTTATTCGAAAAACCTTTGAGAATTAATAAAAAGTGAGTTATAGGTGATGGAATATATATTTTTTTCGGCTAGTACCCAAATCTATGTATTCAAGCTCAAATAACGGGAAAACGGTGCATTTAATAAAATATATTTACTGAACACTTGTCAAAGTACTTAGAAATATGTATCAAATGAGCTCCCGGAAAAGTTGATACCATTAAACATTATGCTACAAACATTTTTCAAAGTTTAGGCTCCAAAAATTTGGAGCTTAATTATTATATTATTTATATAAGTTTTTAAAATTGTTTTAAGACATTTATATAAAATGTAGCAAAAATGTATTTGAATATTATGTCATATGTGCCCATTATTGGACACCCTCAGTTTCTGTACATATTCAGTTTATACAGGGGAGGTTCTAGACCAACAAAAGTGGGGAGCAAGGGAACACAACCGGTGACTAAACAAGATAACGTGCCTTTTTAACGAAAATTATAGTACAAAAGTACTGTAAAAACTGAAGGGGGCTGCTGCCCCCTGCCCCTGGCTAGAACCGCCACTAAGTTTATATCGATAGAAAAAATTAAATTAAATATCGAAATAATATATCAACATCTTTTACGAGCACGATACATTAAAGTATTTGGTTGAACGCCTATAAAAAAATCCAACAGATCTGGTTATTGAACAAAATGGTTGGGAACTTGCTGAAGATAACACATATAAATTAAAATTGTTTGAAGGGCCTCAAATGCCAGAGATTGTTAGAGATATTATTTTTGAGAATGAAACAGACGATGAGATGGATGATGAGCAAGCTGATGATGATATTCATAATAGCGAAAGTGATGAAAATAATTATGATAGCGACTTTAGTGAATGTGACAGCGAAAGTGAAAAATAAATAGTATTTTCAACGAAAATTTTGATTTCGTTTATAAATTCGCAAAGTCCGTTCGTTCGTTCCTGCGTTGCCACTCCTGCAATATCTGGAGCTTATGTACCGATGTCAATGTAGTTTTGTCTAAATCTGAAAATCCAAATCTGAAATCGGCATTTCGATATCTCAAACCATCTTCG
Organism: Diabrotica virgifera virgifera; assembly: GCF_917563875.1. NCBI lineage: Eukaryota > Metazoa > Arthropoda > Insecta > Coleoptera > Chrysomelidae > Diabrotica > Diabrotica virgifera. Next base: position 206,145,093 of record NC_065444.1, read on the forward strand.
AGATAACCGACCTCAAAGCAAATTTTTTAGCAATTTTAGATAGCGAGATAATTCTACAATGGAGACACTGTACGTAAAAATGTTAATGAAAATTTCATATTATTTCAAAAATATATTACTTCATATAAACTGTAAAAGAATTGAAATATCAAATAAATAAATATTACTTATTAATTTTAATGTAAGTAATGTTAAATGGTAGGTTACAAATTTTTGGTGCTGTCTACCCAATGATTTATGTATTATGTATATTATATTGTATAATATACAGTGTGTCTACTTAAGTTGGACACATATATTACGGGACACTTTTTTATTTTTAATTTTACGAAATAAAGTTATAATTCATAAAAGTTCTGCATCGTCTAAAACCTACGATTCAATCATCAGATAGCAAATTTTATTTATATTATAGGAGGTATTTTAAAAAATATGAATTTCGCTCAAGATTAAAGTACCTATTTTTTCACACTGTTGTAAATTATTGTTACTACGAAAAATTGTTTGGAATTAAAAACTGTGTTGTAATATATGCAATAGTTGTTATTATAATTCAATAATTAATAATTATTATAATAATGTAACTATTATCTACATTCTTCTAATAAAAAGAAAATATTTAATTTTTTTCTCAAATTGGAGATACCTACCAATCATCATTTTCATTTATAACTCTTTTATTATTAATTTTACGAACAAAAATTATTCTTCATAAAAAGATTTGCACGGTCTAAAATCCAAGATGCAATCATAAACATAAGATTATATAAAATTGTATCGATTTTAGTCGATGTGTAAAAAATATGAATTTCGCTCAAGAAATTCGCTCAGTAAAGTGCCTTTATAGCTCACAATATTTAAATAGTAGGATATAATTGCACATTATACATAATTTTTAATTCTAAACAACTTTTCATAATAGCAATTTTCCATATTAGGAATTTAAATACATAAAAACAAAGTTTTCGTTATAATAATGCTCGCATTTTTAACTTGTTATATTTAAATTGTAATAAAACGAACTTGATAATAAATTATAATCCTAACTTCATTCCCGAAATTCCTTTAAAAATTATTCTGTTACCAAATTTCAAAATAAATATATAAATAGCGTATGTTTTAATTTTCACTTTTTCCTAAAAACTCGAAAGGGTTCTCTTATTTTCATCATCACTTGCTTAGCTTTGATGTTATAAACTTCATCTGGAGCTCACTTGATAGGTATTCTTGAGTACTTTGACAAGTGTTCAGTAAATATATTTTATAAAATGCACCGTTTTCCCGTTATTTGAGCTTGAATACTTAGATTTGGGTACTAGCCGAAAAAAATATATATTCCATCACCTATAACTCACTTTTTATTAATTCTCAAAGGGTTTTCGAATAATAAATCTCTTTTATTTTTTATTATCTTCAATTTTGGTAATCATAACTATTTTTATAAAACTTACAGTTTTTGAATTATTCACGAAAAACCGCTTTACATCATGCATTTATTTCACGAAAAATTCAAATCTTTGATCTTTAATAACTCAAAAAGTATTGATTTATTTTAATAATTAGAGGTAACAAATTTTGCTAAAAATTTGTCCCTCTATCGATTAGTGGGGTTATTTTTAATAAAATAGTTTTCACCCCCGAGAAGGGGTGGCATCCACCCCCAGGGTAAAAGCGCACGTTGGCACCATATCAGTTTTGTTTCTTGAGTTATGCTCTAACTACTCACCAATTTTCATGCAAATCGATGGAGGTTTAACAAAATAGAAGGTGAAATAATTTAATGACTGCACCAACTTTCCCCTTTCATCCCTTATTGCTACTTCCTGTATCCACTGAGGTGTCAGCCTGAAAGCGGTCATAGTTATCAATATACAATAGACACATTTCACATGCCAAACTCCATATTACTTATGACGATGATTTCTCGCCTCTAGCTCTCCGTCTAATAAGATGTTAACCATTTTTTAATCTGAGAGCTTTAAAATAGTAGGTAAGTATTTCGACTCTGAAACATTTTTTAATAAACGTAGCATTCTTTTTGATTTACGGAAAAGCGTTTAAAGTTTTCGGTTAACCGATTCGACGTCGAATTAACGAATTTTGATGAAATTCCCGTCGGTGGCGGTGGCGTATACAGAACGAGAGCATGAACGGGTCTTTCCAATCAGAACCAATCAATGAAAGCAGTTGAGTAAATAATGGAGTCTAGCTGCGGTGGCATCGTGATTAGTTATACGTCTGCGGGCTGGAGGGCAAGAGGAAAGAGGCAGGTACCTGCCAGCTTGATTACCATAGTCATGCGGCCGGGTCGCAGGAAATTAAATCGGTTTACGGCCCTCCAATATTTGTGTTGCCAACATTTAAACAATTTAGTTTCATTATGGCGTCATAAAGCTCTAACTCGGCGTTGATATATACATGTTGTATTACTCCATTGCTCTTTGTGAGATTGCATACAATTGCATTTGGGATGCTATGTGTACTTGGCAATTTAATAAAGTTAATCTGCATTAATTAGCGACGCTGTTTTGTTTGCTCGATTGTTATCTCTGTGAATAGAATTGTTTCAATGGAAATTACTAAAGGTTTGCTATTATAATTTGCGGTCTCAACATTCTTCGAGTTAACTTTATCCACAGAAACACGTAACACACTGATACAATTTCAAAATAAACACTACCCGCATGCAATATTGCATGTTCAAATTACTCTGTTAAATCTGATCTGTTCTAATAGTTGCTTTTAAAAAACATCAAAGACTAACATTTTGATTCCGTTATAAAAAAATGAATAAATGGCAACAGAATAATAATTCTCAAATGGTATTTTTATTTGTATCTAATTATCCACATCAGCAATGCAAAGTTATTCGCAGAATAATAATTTGGAAAAATTATACCAGGACTGTCCTTGACCAGAAGCAATATAATAATAATACCTAATATTGTAGAAGGAATGAAAATAGATGAGGTCAAAATAAGTAGGTATAGTTAGGTATATAGATATGTTAGTCAGGGACAGTGGTGTCATAGCAAAATTAGCAGTGCCGGAACGCACTGCTAATTTTTGTTTACAAAACCTAAATTCTCTATTTATTTTTTTTTCTTTTCTTAACCAGTGCCGGAACGGCGTTCCCACGCGTTCCCGCACGATGACACCACTGGTCAGGGATGCATGTTGTCCACACTGTTGTATCTGTATTCTTAAAACACATTTAATGAAGGCTTATGGAAAGAGTCGACACTGTAGGTCCATTTCCAGAAATAGATGATAGAAATAAATAAATCCTAGTAGCCATAGATTATTTGACGAAATGGACTCAGGTTTATGCCATACCAAATCAACAAGCTGCTACCGTTGCATAGATACCTACTGGCTAAAGAGTTCTGCAGCCTATTCGCTATTTCCTTGGAGATCCACTCTGACCAAGATTGAAACTTTGAGTCAAACTTCTTCTAAAACGATTGCAAATTGATTGGTAGATATTAATAAGACCAGAACGACTCCCTGCATCCTAAATCAAATGAAGTAGTCGAAAAGATGAACCGACCGATGGAACGATGGGTAAACACCGGTCCAAAATTTTATCCGAACACCAGAGAGATTGGTACCAGTATATTTATTAATTTCTAATAGCCTACTGCTCGGCCGTGAATGAAACTACAGGTCACACCCCAACTTGCCTGATGTTGGTCGTGAAGTTCGTAAACCTAGAGTTTGGCTGCAGACCTTCCGAAGAATATGTCAACCGCCTGAAGTTAGGAATGAATAACATTCATGAACTTACCTGACAACACAGCCAGATAGCCAGTGACAGAATGAAAGGTCAATATGATTCTCGATGCAAGAACTTGAAGTAGGTGATCTTGTCGGGCTTTGTATTGTCCCTGTTTTGTTTTCTCGGTTGTTATCTTTGTGAATAGAATTGTTTCAATGGAAATTACTAAAGGTTTGCTATTATAATTTACGGTCTCAACATTCTTCGAGTTAACATTATCCACAGAAATACGTAACACACTGATACAATTTCAAAATAAACACTACTCGCATGCAATATTGCATGTTCAAATTACTCTGTTAAATCTGATCTGTTCTAATAGTTACTTACTTTTAAAAAACATCCGGAACTAACAATTAATTTCATCAATCTATTTTTGTTTTAATTTTTATTTGTAATTATCCAATTAAGTAACCATGCAAACTGATTGAGATAAAGATCTGATAAAGAAAATAAAGAAAACGTGAGTATTCAGATCAATGGTATACATATACAACAAATTGAATGCTTCGAATACCTGGGTGTAAAAATTGAAGATTCAGGTCAACAAGGTTTACAAATCGATAAACGTATAGAGAAAGCAAAAAAAAATAAAATAAAAAAAAATTATATCAATAGGTAGAAGTTCATCTGAAAGATTGACTTGTGGATACTTTTGGCGCCAATTGATTAAAACAAATATGTATTGTTGTGATCTTGATTATTGATATGAGATAATATTCTTATTTGTCATTTAATTTAATCAATGCATTAATAATAATTTAATTAATTAACCAGATCACATATCAATATGTTTTCAATCTCAGGGCGAATTATAAAATTAATTACTTACTTACGTGGCTTCTCGGTATTTCTCAATGGTTCCTAATCGGGATAGGAAAGAAAAGAGTAAAATAATACACACATATGGGTTACAATTATAATCAAAATATTGTTTATTTTATTTAAATGGCAATCACTGCTTAATATTTGCTATATCTTATTATTCCTAAACATAACATTTACACATGGGAATCTTATTTCCTTTTGGTTTCCAATTGAAAGTTTTTATTAACATTTAACTATTATGATTTATTAGCAACAATTCTATTTAATTTTGATGAAGCTTTTCTGATATTATTGATTATGTTCTTCAATTTTAAATGTGGTATTTAATACGAAAAACCCATACATTCATGTCCAAAACAAATGAGACTGACCTTTTTCTGGTGACCTGAGAATGTCTTCAAACAAGACCCGCTTCCTGCTATCCTTGGCTGCGATCAAAACCTCGTCCTGGCTTCCAGTAATGTTCTCCTTTGAAACTAGCTCGTATAGCTCTCGTACCTGCTTCTGTCGTGATGCTGTGTTCTACCTTTTTCGAAACTGCAATCAGCTACCGGGACACTCTTGGCTCAAAAAGGTTCTTTTACTCTCAACCTGGCCTACCTCTCGTTCCACGATAGATACTCCACACTCACGGAACTACACCGGCTTTCTCACTCTCCGTACACTACCGTCTACTACTGGACTTCACTTCTCGACAGCTCAAAACATTCTGATCTCTCTTTTCAGTCATTCACCTACTTTCTAAATATCCCTTCCAGATTCCCAAATCAACCTTCCACCACCAACTCTCATTCGCAGTATCTCAAAACCAATTTTTAATCTTTCTAAATATGCTTAATGGTTTTCAAAAAAGAAATAGTTAATTCCCATTCTAAAATTACTTTCTACTATTTACAAAATTTAATGACCTATTCTCTATTTCCACTAAGTCTTATTTAGCATCGGCTAATGATCGAACCTTCCGCGAACAACGATAATGACCTATTATCGATTTCACTTGAGTTTTATTTAGCATAGGCTAATGATCGAACCTTCCGCGAACAACGATAATGGTACGCGCAATTCACTTTGTTTATTCTAAGCGCATTGTCCCGAGTTCCGTAAGTTTTTTCTAATCACTTCTTAAAATTAAATATAACAATTTGTTGTATACAGGTTGTTCTAAATTTATATGCCCGTGGTGGAGAAAATTGAAAATATTTTATATTAAATTGAATTCTGTTTATAATTATCAAAATTTAATTTTCATATCAAATAGAAATATAACAGTATATACATAAAAAAATATATATAAAACCAAACACCTTTTGTTAACCACAAAGAAGATGAAAAAGAAATTATAAAGTGCAGCAATTCATGAGCTCAAAATATAAAAACTGGTTAGGCGAATGGATCCAGTAATCCGCAGTAATTTTTTTTTCAACCACACACACAAACACACAAAGCAATAAATTAATATTATGCAATGAACACAACTTTTATAGGAAAAAAGGAAATAGCGCAAAGTACAAATATGAAAGTATTTAAGGCAATATATAGACCCATACTCACCTTCGGTTGCGAATCGTGGACATTAACAGAGAGGCAGAAGAGCAGAATACAAGCGACGGAAATGAAGTAGATACCTAAGAAGAGCGAAAGGAGTCACAAGACTTGGGTAAGAAATGAGCAGGTAAGAGAGACCAAGAGGAACATGGGACCAAGCTATTGGAAAAGTTCTACAAAAGAGAGGCAAATCCTGGAAAGAAGCAAACGTCTTGGCACAAAATAGAAGTCAGTGGCATAAATTTGTACACAATATCTAAGTTATTAGATATTGTAATCCCGACACCAATATGGTAGAAGGGAATTTGATTATATATGCAAACTGATTTTCAGAATAATCTTCTAGTAGATAAAAATTATAACAGAATTGTCCTGTGATCAGAAAGCAATATAATAATATCTATAACTCAGATAGTTAAAAGCCTGTAATGACCTTCTTCTTCATCTGCTTCTTCTTCACGTGCCTTGTCCGTTCCGAACGTTGGTAATTAACATGGCTATTCTGACTTTGTTTAAGACAGATCTGAATAGTTCTGTAGATGACAATCAGAACCATCGCCGCAAGTTTTGGAGCCACGAGTTCCTCCTCTCTGATTCCCTTCTGCTGTGTATTATCCCTTAGATAATATGCTGAAGTACCTACTCTATTATTTCTGTACCTCATAATGTGACCCAAGTATTCCAACTTCCTTTTCTTTATAAATATATTCCTACCTTTCTCTCCTTACTTATCCGGCGGAGAACCTCTTCGTTGGTCACGTGTCCGGTCCAGGATATACGTAGTATACGTCGGTAGGTCCACATTTTAAAGGCTTCTACTTTCTTTATTAATGTTGCGGTCATTGTCCACGTCTCCATTCTAATATTCCGCTTGTATCGCCGTCTAACCAGCAGAATTAATAGTTGTTTCTATATCAGATGTAGAACATCACTGGATGCTTCATTTTGCTGCTTATATCACAAAAAAGTACCTTACATATTTTTCCTCAGAAAACATTAGTAAGTAATATCGCAACCTTAAAAATATTTCAGCAGATGGAGCGAAATAATATGTCTACAATTAAAAATCAAAGCTCATGCTCCGATAAAGACAGTCTCATTCGAATTTGTGACAAGAAGCTGTGCTAGTTTCCGGTGAAAAACGTATTAAAATTCAAAAAACGAAACACCAAAATGTTTTATTCTTTCTTTCGAGAAAAAGTAGGTAGCGTAAATCAATTTTTTTGGATAAAAACTGAAGATCTATTAAACTATTGAAACTGACTGAGGGATGAAAACCTATGCTATAAAGAACTGTCTTTTCTGCTTTAAGACGTTTGTACCCATAATAATCTGGCTTCACCCTATGTGAAGATATGAAGTGGTGGTAGATTCAATAAGACTTCCAACGTCGCTGTAGCACTGGTAGTCCAGGGTAATAAGGTTTTGTCCATGACACTTGAACAGCCAGGGTACTGAAGTGTTTTTTCGACAGGTAATACTTATAAGAGCAAATTGTAACTAGAATAGAATAGAAATATGCTTTATTGTCACTGAAAATTATACAATTTTATGAACAAAGCTTAACATAGATTCACGAAAAAGATATACATAACAATAACAAATACAATTTTATAAAATTAGATAAATCGTCAATAAAAAAAATATAAACAATTTAAAAAAGTGAAGTAAAAAAACAAAAACCAATATATTGCAAAATTACTATAAATTGCAAAATTTAACATACAACATAATATAATAAAACACAAACAAAGGAACTAATAAGTTTAAGCTGCTGTATGTGACACCCAAATATATATAAATACACTTTTGTTACTTGTACATTACTGTGATTTCTTAGTTAGTCATTAAGAAACTCTTCTACTGAATAATATAGTCTTTTAGATAAATGAGCTTTTGTGATTTTACGGAACTTGAGAAAGGATGTTGCAGATTTGAGTTGTAAAGGGAGATGGTTGTATAGTTTTTTTTGCGGAATATAGTATAGATTTCTTTACTAACTCAGAAGACGGGATCGGTAAATAGACATCAAAAGTTGAATTTCTGGTGGAGTAGTCATGATGAGGCCTTGCTGGAAAGACATGCATGTGTTTACGAATTAAGCAAACAGTTTCTAAAATATACCAAGATGGAAGAGTTAAAATTTCGTGATCTTTAAAGTAACTTCTGCAATGGGTTGTTCTTCTGAGGCCAAACAGATATCTTATTGCTCTTTTTTGTAATTTGAAAATAACATCAAATTGGGCAGCTGTACTAGACCCCCAAAAAGGAAGACCATATCGAAGATGAGACTCGAATAAAGAAAAATATGTTATTTTAGAAGATGCTAAATTGAGTTCCTTCGAAACAGATCTTATGGCATAGCAGGCCGAGGCGAGTTTCTTATTTAACAAATCGATATGAAGGGACCATTTGAGGTTGCTGTCTAAAAGAATACCAAGAAATTTTACAGAATCAACGGTAGAGATCTGGCTGCTATTCACAAGCAGGGGTTGAAGAGCACCTTTATATGATAATTTTATCCACGTTAAAGGAGAGTAAATTAGAGTCAGGCCAGGTTTTTATCGTAAGAAGATCAGAAGTTATAGTTGCATGAAGAGTTGCAATAGTTGAGTTGCTCCAAGTAATACTGGTATCATCAGCAAAAAGAAAAATTTTTCCATCGATTTTTAAATTAGTGATGTCATTTATAAAGATCAGGAAAAGTAGAGGACCCAATACTGAACCTTGTGGTACTCCACATATAATGTTTTTGAGACTAGAGTCAGTATCATTTGCTCTAACCAATTGTTTCCTATTATCTAAGTAAGATTTGAACCAATTCAAAGAAATACCTCGAATTCCATAGTAATTGTTTTTTAATCAAAATGTTGTGATTTACACAATCAAAAGCTTTGGAATAGTCACAGAAAACAGTGGCAGTATAAAGATTATTGTTTAGTGCTTGGTAAACCTCGTGAAGTACAGAAAACATGGCATCAGTTGTACATTTAATATTTAAGAAGCCGAACTGATTTTGTGATAAAATATTGTTATCAAAGAGAAAGGATATAAGTCGGGTTTTTATGAGCCTCTCAATAATTTTGGAGAGTACCGGTAGTAGGGCAATAGGTCTATAGTTGCAGGAATTAGATTTTTCGCCACCTTTATGAAGAGGAATAATAATGGCTGTCTTTAGGCACTCTGGAAATTTACCGTTTTCAAAGGAATCATTAATTAGTGACACGAGGAGTTCTAACACATTATCTGTGAGATTTGAGAAGATTTTTATGGATAGTCCATCAGTACTACAAGCTTTTGATACTATTGATCGTTTGGATTAATTCAGATTTATAGATTGGTCTTATAAAGAATGAAATCGAGACAATTTCTGAATTAGGGAGATAGGAAATGGGATCTTGTTGAGATTGAATAGTTGATGTTATATTTTTACTCACGTTAATGAAGTATTCGTTTAGATTTTCAGGGTTTGGAAGGGCAAATGTTTAAGCTGCGTGGGTTTTATTTCGAAGATCGTTTATTATGGACCAAGTTTCTTTTGCAACACTTTTGGAGCTTCCCAGACGATTTTGATAGTAGGCTTTTTTAGCTGATTTGATGAGTTTTAGGTATGTGACTCTGTAATTGGTGATATATTGAGTGACAGAGACGTTGGTAGTAAATTTCTTGATATAAAGTAGTGAACGCATATTTTTTGCTGATATGCGGATATCTTTGGTAGTCCAGGGTTTGCGACGTTTTGGCTTAATCGTAATTAAAGGAAATGCCTTATTGAAGATACATACAAGCTTCTCCAAAAAATCACTGAAATTAAATAACTATGTATTTCCTGCGTAGGATCTGGCGGCCCTTTTTATTTATAAACAATTAAGTGTCAAAAAATGGCATTTTTCACTTTTTTTTCAAATCAATGGAAAACAAGGAAACTTATGGTTTTTTTAGTACAAATATCTTTGAGATTATGGAAAATGCTTTAAAAAGACATATTAAAAAGTTTGATATACTCATTTATTGTTAATGTAATTGATAAAAAAGTTCGGAATTGCAAAAAAAAATATTTTCGCAGTAACTGTTGTAAAAATTAGTGCACAGCTTTGAAATTTTTGTCAAATAAGGGTTCTTTGGTGCTTAATATGTGATAAAAATTTCAAAGCGATTCATTCAATTGTTTAAATTTTATTCAAATTGTTTATCCCAGAGAGCATTTTTTTTTGCAATAACATAAGTCAGAAGAAAATGACGTTAGAACCATTCCACAGGTGTCAAATGAAAGAGCATGAGCTATATTTTCGAATTGGTTTAAAAAAAGTGAATAAAAAATGCATTTATTAGTAATAAATAATTATGCAAAAGTATCGTAAATCTTTCTTTATAAACTTTTTATTTTGTTATATAAAAAATTATACATATTTATTACAATTGATTATCAATTATGATATAGATAACATTACTTGGTAGTTGTGCACATAAAATAGGGTAAAAAAGTTAATTTTTTTGAAAAAAAATATTCAAAAAGTTTATAAAGAAAAATTGACGATACTTTTGCATAATTATTTATTACTAATAAATGCATTTTTTATTCACTTTTTTGAACCATGTTAAAAACGTAGTTCATGCTCTTTCATTTGACACCTGTGGAATGGTTATAAGATCATTTTTTTCTGACTTATGTTATTGCAAAAAAATGCTCTCTGGGATAAACAATTTGAATAAAACTTAAACAATTGAATGAATCGCTTTGAAATTTTTACCACATATTTAACACCAAAGAACCCTCATTTGACAAAAATTTCACAGCTGTACAGCAGTTTTTACAATAGTTATTGAGAAAATATTTTTTTTTTGCAATTCCGGCCTTTTTTCGCAATTATATTAACAATAAATGAGTATATCAAACTTTGTAATACGACAATTTAAAGATTTTTCCATAATATTATAGATATTTGTACTAAAAAAATCATAAGTTTTACTGTTTTCCGTTGATTTGAAAAAAAGGGAAAAATGCCATTTTTTGACAGTTAATTGTTTATAAATAAAAATGGCCGCCAGATCCCACGCAGAAAATAGTTATAATTTGTTCCTATAGGTATTATCTATCGAAAAAACGTTTCAGTGCCCTGGCTGCTGAAGTGTCACGAACAGGGTATATTTTTGTCTTATTGCCCTGGCCTATGGTTTATATGGCTTCCGTAATACACAGGCATGCCTAAACAATACACAGGCATTACTTAGCAGCCTTATTTCTCTCATTTCCTGCGGCTTTTTGTCCACCACATTGCAGACCCATAGGTTATATTGGTCTAATAATAACCCTTGTGTGTAACTAATGGGTCATTTTAGGCTTGAGCTCCTCAAAATTCTTACCTTACATTCTTCTATATCTGACCATAGGACATAGTAGCTTTCTATGTGGATTTCAGCATGTGAGTATTTCCATGTAAACCTGTGACCAAAATATGTATACCTACTCCTAGTCCCTACGTACTTTGTTTCTTTGACAAATGAAATCTCAGTTCTTTCCAGCGCCGATATTTTTTTTCTGAAACGATTTGTGTTTTTGAAATTGACTATCAGTCTCTCCTGTTTATACCAGTACACCAGTTATCAACTATATTCAGGGCTGCTTGCATTCTCCCAGACGTCACCTGAGCTAAGAAATTGACTCTGAAGATGGAAGAGTTTATTTTAGCTAACAACATTGGGATGTGGAAAGCCACGGGATAACTATCACATTAAGGATCCGTAAGGATATCCCCAGGACACCACAATGGCTGAGAATCCAAAAGAAAAGACCCTATGTCCCGAGTATCCCTTAAGTGGGGAGAGGGTGTTAAGAATCCTCCCGGTAATCAGTAATGTCCCGAAAGTGAAAAGGATTGGTACGTGGCATATTCGAAGTATGTAACAGGCAAGGCAGCAAATACTATTCAAGAAGTGACTCGTCTGAACGTATATATTTTAGGATACAATGAAGTTAGATGGCCAACTTCTTTTTTTGAAAAACCAATTTCTTTAATGGTAGCACCATATTTTGTCAAACTTTTATGGATTCGAGAGCAGGCCAGAAAATCTGTTATCTTCTTTCAAAACTATCTTCGTGCTTTCCTCTTTTCTTTCCGTATTTATTTATTCAGACCGGTCTAGTTAAGACTCAAAAATAGGAGTGAGGTTACAATAATTACCATCAAGCTAAAAATTGGCAGGATTGTTCAAAATACCATCATAAATGAAATCTAAAAAGTCCTCATAAATCCGACCCGAGCTAAAAATTTACGAGGGGTCAAATGTCATCAAATATGGTTTTTAGCGATTTTCAGCGAAACTGTAAGTTTTAGCATAAAATTAGTTCTAACAAAAAATGTAGATTAGATAATTATCTATAAAAAATATTTTAATACTTTTTTTTCGTAAGAGCCACCGTTTTTGAGATGGTAAAGATGAGTTATTTCGGAATAAACACGTTCTGTCGGCACGTAGGCTAATCTAAATAATCACCCTACCTATTCTTTTCTCAGAAGGGTTTGAACATAACAATAAAAGCCAACTTTCTAGGCAAAATGTTTATTGCTAAGTACTAATAAACATTTCAATATACAATAAACCTTATGCAAATTTAGTTTGTTTACTATTATGCAAATTACACCTTTATCTTCCTGGGTGGCGAAATCCTTCAGGTAGATGACATCCTCGAGGTATTAATTAGTCTTGAGTACTACTCCGGAGTGAAAATACTTATTAAACCTATATTACTTATTACTTGGATGTGCTGAAGTTAAAAAAATCTAATTCAACTTTACAAGAAGTTATTTCCAACGGAATTAGCTTTCTTCTCTCTATGTATGGAGCGCCTAAAAAAACTACGTGCTTAGATAAGTTTCGATATGCATGTTTCTTTAAAAATACTCGAAATAAAAAACAAGTGCAATTTTTCGGGTATATTACCAAAATCAAGTAAGGCTTGGTTATCAGCTAGATCCAAAAGACTGGGGATGGAAATTAGTCGACAGTTCTATAGAACCAATTCAAACTTTACTCACACCTGCGCTGGAAAAACTCCTGAACACAATTTTTTGCAACTGTATAAAGGGATGTAGCGCTAAATGTGGTTGCAAAAAAGTTGGACTGTTTTGTTCGGTAGCATGCACTAATTGTCAAAACCGGTCGTGCTCCAATGTTGAATCACCAGCACTTGAGGATTCATTTGATTCTATCGAGGAACCATGCGATGTGTCATTATTAGGACAATTTACTTGCACCCAGAATGAGCAGGAAGAAGAAAAACTAGAAGGTGAAGAAGAAGAAGAAGAACAAGGAGAAGAGGAAGCAGAAGTATTAAAAATTATGAACCAGCTGGATAAATTTCCTTTTTTTGAATTTGTACCGCTTTTTATAACTTTTATCATTTTTAACCCTTGCCAATATCAATTATTCAATAGCTTCAAATTAAACAGAATCGTAACAGATCCGTGGAATAGGCCTACTGGGGAAACCACTTAAAAAAACGCGCTAAGTACACTACCTCAAAGTTGGTGTAGAAACGTATGCGCATATTATGACGATTACTATCCCTTGCAAGATAATTCGGATGGAATTCCCCAGATTAAGAGACTGGGCCGATATCAAGCACAAAATAATCTGGGGAATTCCACCCGAATTATCTTGCAACGGATAGTACACCTTTTTGAATCGTTGTCAAAAACGGTGGCTCTTAAGAAAAAAGTAATGACATTTTTTATAGATAATTAAGGGACCGTTCAAGTATTACGTAACGCAGGTGGGGGGGAGGGTCAAAAGTCTTCAAAAATCGCGTTACGTAATAGATAAACGCCCATTACAGTGCGTTACGTGAGGGGGGGGTCAAAAATCTTCAAAAATCGCGTTACGTAATATATGTACTTGAGTGCTCGCTTATCTAATCTACACTTTTTGTTAGAACTAATTTTATGATAAAACTTACCGTTTCGCTGAAAATCGCTAAAAACTATATTTGGTGACCTTTGACCCCGCGTAAATTCTTTAGCTCGGGTCGGATTTATGAGGACTTTTTAGATATCATTTATGATGGTATTTTGAACAATCCTGCCAATTTTCAGCTTGATGGTAATTTTTGCAACCTCGGATGTGTAAGTTGACCGGAGTAATTATATATTTGGCTTTAGCTTATACCTGTAGGCATCACAATCTTGTCTATTTTCAAAAATGAGATGAAATATGTTACGATAAAAAAAGGTTCAGAAACAAAGACTGCAATGGTTTGGTCACATTAAATGTAAAATGAGAATTATGTGGGACGAAGGATAGAGCTGTTAGAAGGTGATGGAAAGAGAGGTAGAGGTAAGCTGAGAAGACCAAGGGACAGTGTGGCAGAGGACTTAAGAGAGAAAGATTTAGATGAAGAAGACACGACAAACAGAAATGAGTGCGAAAAGGAGAAAGGAACAGCGGCTCCTGAAAAGGAAAAGGTCGAGGAAGAAGAAGGATAATACTTCAGGCGGTATTCTCACAACAAAATACAAAAATAATTACAACGAAAAGCCCCAGATACAAAGTTTACTACGTTTTAAACAATTAGAATAATTGAAATAAAAATATAATAAACAATATTTTAAATCTAAGACTTTTCGCTAATAAACTGCTTTCTGGCTGCATCCCATATCTCCGGATTTTACAATATATAATCACGTAGAGACGACGAAAATAGGAGAAAGCAAATAGAGGACACTTAGGCCACGCATTTACCTTCTCTTCGTCTAGGAAAAGGACCGAAAGACAGTTTCTAAATACTCAAAAACTGAGTAAAATGAAAAAGATAAAAAAGGGTTCAAGGCAGGTTTTGTTTATATTCGATTCAGAGTTGGACTACCATCTCCATATAGCAACTATTTCAGCATCCTTATGCATCATCAGTGAAGTTTATGCAGTCACAACTCTGAAGGGAATATAAACATTCTGCCCCTTTTAAGGCAAACCATCGCGATGCAATGAACCCACCTTTTGAGACGCAATCTAGCGACATCTCTCGTATTACGAGGAAAACAACGAAAAGCCCCAGATACAAAGTTTACTACTTTTTAAACAATTAGAATAATTGAAATAAAAATATAATAAACAATATTTTAAATCTAAGACTTTTCGCTAATAAACTGCTTTCTGACTGCATCCCATATCTCCGGATTTTACAATATATAATCACGTAGGGACGACGAAAATAGGAGAAAGCAAATAGAGAGATAATACGAGAGATGTCTCTAGATTGCGTCTCAAACGGTGGGTTCATTGCATCGCGATGGTTTGCCTTAAAAGAGGCAGAATGTTTATATTCCCTTCAGAGTTGTGACTGCATAAACTTCACTGATGATGCATAAGGATGCTGAAATAGTTGCTATATGGAGATGGTAGTCCAACTCTGAATCGAATATAAACAAAACCTGCCTTGAACCCTTTCTTATCTTTTTCATTTTACTCAGTTTTTGAGTATTTAGAAACTGTCTTTCGGTCCTTTTCCTAGACGAAGAGAAGGTAAATGCGTGGCCTAAGTGTCCTCTATTTGCTTTCTCCTATTTTCGTCGTCCCTACGTGATTATATATTGTAAAATCCGGAGATATGGGATGCAGTCAGAAAGCAGTTTATTAGCAAAAAGTCTTAGATTTAAAATATTGTTTATTATATTTTTATTTCAATTATTCTAAATGTTTAAAAAGTAGTAAACTTTGTATCTGGGGCTTTTTGTTGTTTTCCTCGTAATAAGAGAGAAGTCGCTAGATTGCATCTCAAAAGGTGGGTTCATTGCATCGCGATGGTTTGCCTTAAAAGAGGCAGAATGTTTATATTCCCTTCAGAGTTGTGACTGCATAAACTTCACTGATGATGCATAAGGATGCTGAAATAGTTGCTATATGGAGATGGTAGTCCAACTCTGAATCGAATATAAACAAAACCTGCCTTGAACCCTTTTTTAACAAAAATAATTGTTCGATGCGTTAATAGCAAAGTTATATTAGTTGTCAACATCGCAACAATAAATCTAGGGCTAAAGCACATAAGTCAAAAAACCGATTTTTCTTTTTATACATGCACATGTCCATATATTTTTTCTCCACCGACTGACTCAAGCACATAAGTCAGACACGTTTATTTCACATTTATTTTAAGTAGCGTACTTTTTCAACCTTTCAATGCCTATAAATCTATAGACGTTATAAAGAACATAAGTTGACTTATGTGAAAAAGTACAACTGATATATTCAGTTTTGCTGATTTATAAGTATGACTTAAGTTGATAGGTACCTCAAGTACTTGACGTTATGGTCTTACTTGTTTAAGAATATAGAGCTATGTATTTAACTTTAGCTACCTACTTAAAACATGGCTAAGAGAGAAGCGATATTCAATGAATATTGGCTAATGAGTATATACAAAAAAAAGGTCTGCTTAAATGTCATCACTAATAGAGATTGAAGAAAAAGCTTCTCAAAGACAACGCGAAATAGACCCTGAAAAACAGAAATTTCGTATGAAGACATATACATATTTTATTTTAATAGATGGACTGCGTTAAGCTATTTGTAGGGGGTGGCAATGAAGAAACAGTCTTCAGCAGGTGTCACAAAAATTAGTGATATGCGTGGAACAACTTACTGTACCTAAAAATAAAATATCCGATGATAAAAGGAAGGAAATCAAAAAACATATTTTGTCTCTTCCGTCGTAAGAAAGTCACTACACCAAAAAGAGTACATCAAAGAAATATTTGCCTTCTCACTTCTTAACACTCACCAAAATATATCAACTATTTGTGTAACAAACCCCTTCAATAAAAACTTACAGCCAAGAATTTAACAAATCAGGATAGTGTTTCAAAAACCCCGCGTTGATACATGCTATACTTGTGATAAGTGATAAGTTTAAAATACAAATTCAACTTTGTCAAGATGAGCAAACCAAAACTGAAATAACTTCGCAACATGATAATCATAAAATGACAGCAGATCAAGCTTACGAATCTAATAAAACGACACACAGATGTATCAAAATGATAGTACCGTACAAGTGTATACATGTGATTTACAACAGTGTTTTCCGACTCCATCATTGACTTCTTATGTAGCTTTTCATAAACATCAGTTGTGGACGTTCAATTTGACTATACATGACAATAAGACCGGAAAAGCTGTATGGTATGTGTGGTATGTGTGGTATGAATCTACTTCTGCTAGACGAGCGAATCAGATTGCATCTTGTCTCTTTAAACATCTTCAAACAAATCTACCTAATAACACAAGAAGTGTAATATTTTACTCTGATACCTGTGGAGGTCAGAATAGAAATTCTCACGGGGTTCTATGTCTACGTGGGCTGTACATAACTTACAATTAGAAAGAATCGACCATCAATTTATGGTTCCAGGGCATAGCCATTTATAAAGTTAAACAGTTTATGGGATAATAGAAAAGAAGAAAAAGAAAACAGAAATCCAAATATATTATCCTCATGACTGGAGTCAACCGATTAGGCTAGCAGTAACAAATTTCAAGTTGTGGAAATACTGGCTTTTTGGACTTTTGACTTTGGTATTAAGAAATAAAGATGTAGATGGAAAGCAGTTTAAATGGTTGGACAAAAGGTGGCTTCGCTATGATACGGAATTTGGAATGATATCCTACAAAGACACCTTACAGATGGAATCAGAATTTCACAAGATACATTTAAGACGGAGGCCATCTTAATGGCCTACTCTTATGGGTCACCCCCAAAATCTCAACTGTCATCAACACGCCTAACTTCACGCGCAACTTTGATACATCATTGATTCAATTTCTATAATATTCTAAATATTTATTTTTCCTAATATTATGTATCCGAGTTGCTGTGAATATGATAGGTCTTATCCAACTTAGTGCCTATGCTTTTTGGGTATAGTTGACACCATCTATCTATCGCCCGTCGGCAAATTCAAACAAAAATATAACTCCAGAACATCTTTTACCACCTTTAGTCCAGACAAATTAATATATGTATTTAATATATTTTTTTACCATCAAAAATGAGATATTTTAATCAAATATTGTATCAAATGTAATTTGCAGAATAATTTTGAATTACGTTCCGCTAATGAACTCGCTTTTTTGTCCTTCAAAGTAGAAAAAAGTTTCAATTATATTGCTTAATAGTATAATTGTCTAACAATTTTAACTGTACTAATCCCCAAGTATAAATTTTTAAGTGCTAAACTGATTGATTTACGATGAGTAACCGGGTTGTAAAAATACCGGCATGTTGTAGATAAAGGGACATCGGTTTACTTGAATTTCATAACATACAAATATTACATCAAAGTTGGGAGCGTGAAGTTAGGCGTGTTGATGACAGTTGATATTTTGGGCTGCACCCATTCTTTATACCTAGTAACATTCCAGTTGTGTCACTATTGCCTTTACGTATATCAAAAGAAAAAAAGATGACTTAGTTTCTCTACTAACATTAATACCAAATGACTTTTTTCCATAAATTTTATATAAATTTGTCTAGTAAGGAAAATGTAGGTAATATGGATTAATGGAAGAAAATATTGTGTTGTATAACAAACTAAAATACCTAGTTGTGCTTTAAGACATAAGCAGGGGCGGCTCGTGATAGTACAAGATGGTGAGGCACACTACACTTGACGAATATTACAGTAGACTCTCTCTATAACGAACACGGGTATTACGAAGTTTCGCTTATAACGAGGTATGTCCAACATATGTGTGCTTACCGAGGCCAGTGCTGTAATAAATTCCACCGCCTGTAACTTCCTTCCTATTTATCTGTCGACCGATATTGAATATCGTAGGAAATTTACAATTTGCGATGGCCAAGTTTCATTGTTGAAGTCGATGATCGACACCTAATAAACTATGTAGGAGGCTTCAAAACATTTCAGTAGTGGTGATATGTACTGTTTTAAGTTCCTTTCGTCATGTAAATCAAATATTAAACAGTATTGTTCATACAAATCTTTATTAGCAATCAAGAAGCTACAACTTACAAGTTACATGACGCTAGCCGGAATGGCGTTACGTCGCTGACATCTGTCTGTCGTTGGTCTTCTTCTTTTACATCCTAAACATAATATATTACATAATATTGTTGTCTGATATAACGAGATCCGCTTATAACGAGGTAATTAGTACGCCATTTCAGTTCTCGTTATAGAGGGAGTTTACTGTAATATTATGGTTAGCTTCTCTTTAATAGCCGGAAGGTCGATTTTGTGGCGTCATAACGTCACAAAACGGCACCGTATTTATTTTAAGGCTTGCAAACGATATTAAATAACAATTATTTTATTCGCAAAAGAATGTCGAAAGTTTTAAGTCTATAACATCGTTCATACTCTTATTAGCTGTTTTTTTAGCTAAAAATAATTAATATGATACCACATATCAAAACAGTGTGAGTCAGATGTTTCGTCCTTTCTTGGTCTCATCAGCGTTGTACAGTCATATTAAGCAAAATTTACATTATATACTACATGACAAGAACGTACAACTGATTTCAGTGGCGTAACCAGGGGGTTTTTAGGGGTTATAAGCGCCCCATACCCTTAACATCCTCCTTAATTCCATACCTCCGGAGACCCATACCCCCTTAGGATCATCCTGGTTACGCTGTTGACTGATTCTTTTATTATTAATCACTTGCCAAAACGAAATTATTGTGCGCAATCAATATACCTTCAAACACGTGATAATTTCATTTGGAACCAATCTTATATTGTAAATGTATTGAATATATAGGAAATAAAAACAAGCAAGTAAGCAAATTACTGTTATATTATAAGATTGATTTTTTATGTTAAATAAACTAAGGGTTAAATTTTATTCTTTCGGTTTTTTATATTTTTTATTAAACAGCGTGCTTAAAAGTAAAATTATTATGAAAGAAATCATAATTTCTAATTTTTTTATTAATTTACTTATTTAATTGACATTTGGAAAATGGCATACAGCTAGTCACAGCGTAATAACATATTCTAAACAACTAATTATACTAATAGTAAGTAACCAGAGTGTAGAAGGCCAAGTACACGTAACCAGAACAAACTGCTTTAACAAACTATCTAACGAAAAGTGCAAAATCACGCTAGAGGCATATTTTTGCCAGCCTCTGAAAGGATATTTAATCCCGGCTCCAAAAATTATTCTCAGTTTAAATTTTATTGCGGCCGGCCGATCACCGCCGGCTTCGTAATATGCTAGACAAGGACCCATCTGAGGCAGTGCTTCTGCTATAATTTGAGAAAGTGAGAATGAGACGCATATATACTCCCACGTAGGGTAGGTACCTACCGATGTCTTTATGAAGAACGCTTAACTACAAAGATACGGGGTGAGGGCCGTACCTACCTATTTTTATTTTTTATCATAAAAATAAAGTTATTAAGTTTTATAATAAAAATTAAGTTATTTAGCAAGTTTCAAAATGTTAAATTGTATTTAAATAATTGATGATGAAATAACGATATAACGTAAAGAGTCGATTGATATACCGGTGAGGCACTGCCTCACCTGCCTCATAGGACTAGCCGCCACTGGACATAAGCCATATATGCTTGTGTTCTTTTTAACATAAGTCAGGAAAAACAATTGTCCATACTTTTTTATGGAGTCATACTTAGCTCCTAGTAAATATAATATACACACTCTCATAAAAGAAAACAAATGTTTTTAAGAAATATTAAATTATTTTTTTATACAGTTTTATTCGATTTCTGAAAATCTATAGTTTTTGAGTTATGTGCTTTAGTCTACCGACCCTACAATAACAGATTATGAAAAAAAAAACGAATATTTTTTATATTTTCTAAACGATATCAATATTTTAGTATCTAATAAAAAATATTTCGAGAAAATTCCTTACTAACATGGAACCTCATTCATCATTGAACTTAAATGAAGTAGAGGTGAGAATATTAGTAACAGTCAAACGCTTCGGCCAATAAAAGCTCGCATTAGCGTAAAGTTTCACACCAACACTGACAACGACCTAAAAACTCATAATAGAGCCTCTATTCCAGTCCTCATGGTTCTTGTTTATACGGCCGGTGAATTCACACAAGGGATTATCAGGTAAAACTTACAGTTTAAAGATTTTTAAACTATTGTCATGTCATCAGCTTATATGGGTCGTGCTCATCCACTTCAGTTAATAAAGTTTAATAAGTGTTTTAGAAGGTTTTGTTTGGATTCTTTGTAAAGGATTATCACAAACGAAAAATTGAATTTTAATAAGCCCTTTAATAGTGTTTTAGAGATACAGCTTATATTAGGTAGATTATACCTATAGCCAGATCCTAGACCATAGAAAGTAAGACAAAGGATAAATCCGAAACAGTTTAAGATGATCGGTCATAGAATTTGTTGAAACACAATGCAAAATAGACTTTAATCAAATAATTATCAAAACTCAAATCAACAGATGAAAAAATCAATACATCAGGACTCAATGCAAAATAAATAGATTATAAGGCTTATACTAAAATAGAATTCTACTTACGAAAAAACTTGAACCTCATGTGAATCTTTTAGAATTTTATAAAAAATTTAGAGGTCTACCTCTATCTGCAAGCTCTGAGAGGTTGTTTTCTTGTGCTAGCCAAAATGGTGGAAGAGGGACGTGCCAGGTTGTTATACTATAATCATCATTCTCTTTGCCTTATCCATATGCGAGGTTGGCTTCCCTAATTGCATTTCTTCATACAATTGTATCTTGGGTCATATCAATATTAATCCCCTTTACCAACATGTCCTGCTTAATCGTCTCCCCCCACGTCTTCTTTGGTCTTCCTCTCCTACTCTTTCCAGGAATCTGCACTTCTGCAATTCTTCGTATTGGGTGATTAGCATCTCGACGTTGAACATGACCAAACCATCTCAAACTCTGCTCTCTCATTTTGGCATCAATTGGTGCCACACCTAAACTTCCCCTAATATACTCATTTTTAATTTTGTCCTTCTTTGTCACTCCACTTATCCATCTAAGCATTCTCATTTCCGCCTCATGCATTCGTTGTTCCTCTTTCTTTTTCACTGCGCAACATTCAGTTCCGTACATCATAGCCGGTCTTATGGCTGTTTTATAGAATTTTCCTGTCACACAGCACACCACTCGCTTCCTTCCCTTTCATCCATCCAGCATTAATTCTACTGCATGCATCTCCATCTATTTCTCCATTACTCTGTAATACCGATCTCAGGTACTTAAAACTATTGCTTTTTTACATTAGTTCACCATCCAAAGGTATCATTTTATTTGTAGTAACTCCATCTTTAAATGAACATTGCAAATACTCTGTCTTTGTCCTACTAAGTTTTAAACCTTTTTCCTCCAGAGGTTGTCTCTACTGTTCCAGTTTTTGTTCTAAGTCTCTTTCACTATTTCCTACTAACACGACATCATCAGCATACATTAAGCGCCATGGAATGTTACCCTGTACTTTCGCTGTTATCTGGTCCAAAACTAATGAGAATAAATACAGTCTAAGCACCGAGCCTTGGTGCAATCCTACTTTCACATGAAATTTATCAGTCTCTCACATCTGTCATAACACTGGTCGTTAATCGCTCATACCCCTCACAATCTTTACATATTCACCAGGGACTCCTTTCTGATTGAGTGCCCACCACAGAATCTCTCGAGGAACTCTATCATATGCTTTCTCAAGATCAATGAATACCATATGAGCGTTTGTTTCTTTACTCCTGTATTTTTCCATCAACTGCCTTATAATGAAAATTGCATCTGTTGTTGATCTGCCCTGCATAAAGCCAAATTGATTCTCGGATATTTCGGTCTCTTCACGTATCCGTCTATCAATTACTCTTTCCCATATTTTCATGGTGTGGCTAAGCAGTTTTATAGCCCTGTAGTTTGTACATTGTTGTATATCTCCCTTGTTTTTGTAGACAGGTACTAGTATACTGCCTCTCCATTCGTCTGGCATTTGTCCAACTTCCATAATTCTATTAAATAAACCTGCTAGCCACCTTCTTCCTGTCTCTCCCAATGCTCTTCATACTTCCCCAGGAATATCATCTGGCCCTACCGCTTTTCCTTTCTTTATTTTTTGAAGCGCTTGAGCAACTTCCTCGTTTGGTATTTTGGTGACCATTGCTGCTACTGTCTCCGTTGACTCTACTTACAGGCTGTCTGTCAAATTCTTAATAATAGTCTTAATAAGCTGTCAAAGTACTTTCTCCATCTCTTTTTGACATCCTTTTCGTGAACTAGTATTTTATTATTTTCATCTCGGATACATCTAATCTGATTAAAATCTTTTGCTTTCTTTGCTCTCTGTTTGGCTATTTTTATATATCTTCGTTTCGCCTTCGCTGGTATTTGGTATCAAGTTGATCGTATAAGTTTGAATACTCTTCTGCTTTGGATTTTGCTACTGCTACTTTCGCTTCCTTTTTCGCCACCATATAGTTTTGAAGATCTGTGTCGGATCTGGTTTCTTGCCACTTTTTATATAATTTTCCCTTCTCTTTTATTTTTCCTTGTACTTCGTTTGACCACCACCAAGTCTCTTTATCCTCAAACTTTTTTCCTGACGTTTTCCCACGTATTTCAATAGCAGTATCTGTAATACTACTGGCCATTTTTCTCCAAATTGTATTAGGGCTTTCTTTCATGTTGCAACATATTTTTTCTACTATTCTTTCCCTGAATAGGCCTTTCTTTTCATCTTTTAGCATCCACCACTTGATTTTTTGTGGTCCTCTCCGATATTTTGGTTTAGCTTCCCTTTTTACTTTAATGTCCATAATAAGCAGCTTATGTTGTTGCCTTACTGTCTCACTAACTATTACCTTGCAGTCCTTGTATTCACGTATGTCTTCTTTCCTTATTATGAAATAGTCTATTTGGGATTGATGTTGTCCACTTTTTTACGTAATAAGATGAGTTGTCCACTTTTTTACGTAATAAGATGAGTTTCCCTCTTTTTAAAGAATGTGTTAACAATTGCCATATCTAGTGCTGCTGCTAGTTCAAGCATATCATCTCCAGCTTCATTTGTAGTTCCAAAGCCTAGTCCCCCATGTATTGCTTCGTATCCTGCCTTGTCTTGGTCCACATGTGCATTGAAATTACCTCCTATTATAATTTTCTCCTCTGACGGAATATGACTCAGGCGTCTCCTAATTGGTCATAGAAAGCTCTTCTTTCATTCTCACCCAGACCTGTTTGAGGAGCATACATACATACATTTGTTATACTATAATGTGGACAAATTATTATTTTTGAATACTCTCTTCTTCCAATATAATCTGTTCAATGTCTTCTCGGATTCCATGTCTCGGAGAATTGCATAGAATCATCCGTCAGGACCGCTTTATAGCCTCCTTACTTCATCCTGAGTACTTTTTATGATTACCAAGAAGGCTCATGACACCTTCAGATTCTTACTATTAGTTTTTGAAAAGTACACCAGTACATGTTTGGACTTAGGGAGTTTTTCACCTATAAGAGCCTTTCACTAATATTTAAAAAAAATTCGTTGTAATCAAGAACTTTGCTTCAGCACGTGTTACCTACATAATATTAATGTCCATCACTGAGTCGATGTAATCCATATCAAGCAAAACTTATATTTTTATCGGTATTTTATAAAGGCATCTTTGATGGACACTTCTTCATGTTTGGACACAGTTTTATGTTCGGGTAGTTCTTGGAGATCTTACTATCTTGATCTATATAAGACAAATTTTATATATTTCTACAACAGTAACAGTACTTCGGACAAAACTTCGCACGTTTTCTTTTTTACTATATTATCATGGTGAGTCTTTCAGGAAGTCTCAGACCACTTAGCAGCGTGTTTACGAGTAGTAGGCGGAAGTTTGCTTGGTTCGTTAACTTTGCTACTGTCAACATTTTGCTCTTCCATGTTTTTACATTCATTGTTTGATCTGAAGATAAGCATTGTTCGGAGATCTCAAGTGGTTCAGTGTTTCATCTGAAACTAGGTATTCAAATTCAAATCGTCTTATAATAATGGTTTCTATCCCAAGTTTAAAGGAATTGATAGCAAAAATGAATAACCATTTTCAATTTCGTTGCAACATGAAACTACAGTCGCATTATATTCTAGTTCAATCCGAGAGTGCAGCAAGCACCTCTACCGGTTTCGAAACTTATTAGTCTCTCATCAGGAGGCACATCTGCTGCTCTCTCTGACCCAACCAGGACAAACCTCGGCGTGCAGTCACGGATTGCAACGAACGAAATGGCAGGGATGCCCTAGCGGCAACTGCTAGCAAAAGACTAAGTTTCCAATCTAATAGCACATAAAATAACACCAAAAATATTACTGTACATCCCACCAGACTGAAAAAACCGAAAACCATCCGACTGCACGCCGTGGTTTGTCCTGGTTGGGCCAGAGATATCGCAGTACCTATATATGCCTCCTGATGAGAGACTAATAAGTTTCGAAACTGGTAGAGGTGCTTGCAGCACTCTCTGATTGGACTAGAATATGGTTCGGCTGTGTTTATGGCATTTTTGATTTACATGTTTACTCCAATTGGAGTACGAAGGAAACCATTCTCTTTGGAACTTTATCGCGGTGAGAAGATGGGACGTGAATTATAAATTGTAAAATTCCCTCATCTTCTTTAGTCTCAGCATCCGTTATGGCTTGCAAATTTTAGAAGCCTCGGAGGTGTAACCATAGACGGTTCTCATTGTTTTCGGTCTGGCTGGTGGGATGTAGAGTAATATTTTTGGTGTTATTTTATGTGCTATTAGATTGAAAACTATGTCTGAATTGATAGCACTTTCTGAGTATGCGTGCTGTTTAAAAGTAATTTTGTTACTTTATGGATTAGAGGTAAGTCCATGATTATTTAAGTGGTTCTTTATAAAAACCTGATATAATCTTATCAAATCGATTTCTAGGGTAATATTTTATAATAATAATCGTTAGCGAGTCAAGCCTAGTAGGCCCACGACTTGATTGAATATTCTTCTCACCACTCTTGTCCATTGCCTTTATCCAGCAAATTGTGACCTTAAGTCTTTTTAGGTCATCTTATACATCCATTTTCCACCTTGTTCTGGGTGTACCTCTTCTCTGACGTCCTTCCATTGTACAGTGGCATTTTCGATAGTCTACTTCTGGCATCCTCTGTATTGTTATGCTCTGTATTTCTCTCTTTTATGAGATTAATGAGTAAATTCTAAATTTAAATAATTATTCAATTATTTTAATTACTGCCTATGTAAAACAAAACCAAATTTAAATTAACTTTTCTAATAAACATTATTCTCAGGGCTATTTTATTTTGATGCTTTACCTTTGGTTTGTGGCTTCTGGTATCTCTAGTTGCTTACTCCACCCAGGAAAAAAAACAGGGAAATTAAACACACTCAATGTCTTATAAATGTTAACAATATTATTTATTTATCTAATATACCATAAACATAGGATTTAAAAAAAGATGCTAAAATCTAAATTTGTTGCAACTATTTCTCATCTACTAAATTAAGCTTTAATTCTGATATCTCATCTGTTTTAACAAAAAAAATTTATTTAAATAATTCGTTATTTATTCTTACAAATTTTAATAACTTCTCTCTTTTTTTTTTAATTGATTACTTATTTCTTCTTTAAAATTTGGAATGACTAATTATGTTATAGAACTGTTCAATACAAAAATTACGCAAATATGGTGTGGATATAAACAAACTCTCCGTTTCACAAATTATTTGACTAACCTTTTTGTTTCTTCTCTACTTCTTTTCCCGGATTGCGTCGTCCTCGATTCTCTCACACGTACTCTTGGATGTTGCGAAAGGTCCCTCTCGTCCAAACTGCTTCACACACAAACAAACAGGACTCACTCGAATTCTCGACTCAGTTTTCTCTCTGCTTGATACCTTGGTGCAAATAGATATCAATCGGATACTCGTTCTAGACAGAAACAGGAATCTTCCTCGGACAAAGGAAAATTAACTTCATAAACCGGTCAACGCTTTCGTTTCAACTTGATTCTGCTTGCAAATGCCAACTTCACCACTTTACTTCCAACTTCTCACTTTTCAAAAACTGGACTGCTGTCTTCAGATATTAATTTCACAGTGTCTATTTTTTCTCTCGTCCAAATCAAACTCAACACTCTCATCCCTTCTATCTATCATTTTCCACCAATCACCAAACATCCTTTCTACCCAATACACCCCTATTATCATTTCTTAGGAAACGATTTAATTTGTATACAACTTTCCAATTTGTTAAATTCTGGGAGACATCAAATTACTCTCGTTGCTAAACAAAAAGCCTTACATTCTAAAATTATTAAATTTGTTTACCGCTTAACCTTCTTCGAATTTTTTTATAAAAATATCTTATTGTCCATTGCAAAGCGAAATAAAACTGTATTGTCTACTCTGACCGCACCATTGTTTTAGTCCGTTCAAAAACCCATTAAGAAAAACCACCTTCTTGACGATTTCACTATTCCGCGAAAACACTGATTACTCACGAAATTATCCTATTACAATTTTTGGTCATATACAGGGCGATGAAAATCTATAATTTCGTGGTCTTTGATATAAATTTATTTACTACATTTTTGCCACAAAAAAATTATACAACAAATTCCCGCCTTTGAACTCGATAAAATTCTTTGCATCTGCAACTGATTTTATCGAAGCAAAACAATTTTCCGGTATACCTATTTCATTTTCCTAATTTATTTCCTATTCCCTACCTTAACTATTTATTATGTGTCCTTCCTTCCTTTACTCATGATACTTGTACACATCGTGAATATTATAAATTCCTCTGATATCTAGTTCCTACTATCACGAATATATTGATACACGGTGAGTCACATCTCTCTACGATTTGATCTTCCAATATTTTACTAATTTCCCCTTTCACCTGTTGTCGATATTCTTACGGAAGCGGGTATGTTTTCGATCGACCCTTTCCTAGGTTTCTCACCTCAAAATTTTGGGTCGTTCTATGTTCTTCATTTATTAAGTTTTTATAGTTTCTTAAATTCAAGAGCATCTTTTTTTCTTTTCCTTCTAACTCCTTACCTATGTTTATCGTATATTCTGCATCCTTGTTTTCACATGCTTCTTCTTCGCCTAACACTGTTTCAATTGTACTCTTCTCATTTTCTTTTGTTAATCTTATTTCTTCTTCTTTTTCCTGGTTCATCTCTTCTTTTGAGGAAATTCCATGTTTCATTTTTTTTGTTACTGTCAATTTTTCCTTTTCTTCGGGGCCCAACTCTTCTTTTGGGGAATCCCAGATTTAATTTTCTTTTGTTACTTTCAATTTTTTTCTTCTTCTGGGCTCAACTCTTCTTTTGAGGAATCCCAGGTTTCATTTTCTTTTGTCCTGTTTTGCACCTTCTCTGCTTTTTGCTTTTTCCTTGTTTCATTGCCAAATTCATCTCCACTAATTGTTCTTTATCTGATTCGTCCATATTCTGTTTCTCATGTTCCTTGTCATTATTCAAATGTTCTTATTCTTCTTCATTTTCTTTTGTGAGGTTTATCTTGTCATTTTTGAGATCAATTGCTACGTATTTTTCTGTCAAATCGTCGACTCCTACGATCATGTCATGTGACAGATTTGGCATTATCACACATTATAGTGCATAAAATCTCTTACCCAATCGTACCTTTATTCGTATGCCTTCATTTATTGTTACCAATGTCCTTTTATTTGCGCCCACTAAGTTCACCCTAGGTATTTTGTAAATTAAATTTGTTAAATTAACTTCTATTAATTTTCTGTTGACCAGTGTTATTTTCGATCCAGTGTCTATCATAATTTTATTAGGTTTCTCATCGATAAAACCATCCAAAAATTTAAAAATTTTTTCATTTCTTTTATCATTGTTTCCTGCCAGTTTTATAAATTCCTTCGGGTGACAAAAAATTCCTGTTTGGTTCTTTGTTTTTAGTGAGCGCCTTTGTAAAAAAAACGCCGGTTGCTCCTCGTTGTTTTTATTTTCTTCGTAGTGTCTCTCTTCTTCATATTCTTCTGTCTGGTATTATTTACCTCTCTTCTATTTTCTCTTGGTCTGTCGTATCCGTATCGGATTTTCCGATATCCCTGTTCATTTTGCCTACTATTATTTCTGTTCTCTTGATTGGTGCGTGTGGTGTTTCTATTCTGGTTTTCTCGATTTCTGTCCTCATTCCATTGCCGATTTCTTGATTAATAATTTCCTCTTTCGTTTTCTCTATTTTCGTTTTTCCTCCTAGGATTGAAATCTCGTTTTGTATAGTCCCTCCTATAATTTTGTCTTCTATCTCTGTATTCCTGTGTTTCTCGGGGTCTGTAATCATCTTGCGATCTTCTTGACTTTCTTTCTTTTAGACGCGACTCTCTTATTTGTAGGAATTGGCATAAATTATCTATGTCTTTGTAATTTTGCAACGTGATATGGTCTTCTAGCGTTTCTTCGAAATGTCTTGCAATCAGTTCAACTAATTGTTCTGACGAATAATTATATTGTAAATGTCTTGCATTATTGTATATTTGTAATGCGTATGTTCATTCTGAGATACCCATCCTATCATTTTATTTCCCATTTTGTAATTCCTAGTTGATTTCCAATTGTTGGACTTTTCCCCAGAAATAATTTAAAAATGTTTGTTCAAACTGTTGCCAACTGTCAAATTCTTCTTCTTTGCTGTTAAACCACAGACCTGACTCATACTTAAGATGGTTTCTGATCGTTTCTTTAGCTGTTTCAAAATTTCCGATATGTTGTACTTTCTTTTTTAGGCTATTTATGAAGGGCACTGGGTGCAATCTTCTTACATCCCCGCCAAACCGTATTTTCACGTCATCTGTACTATGTATAACAGTTCCTCAATTTTTCTTTCGTTTTCTTTGATCTTTCTTTCCACTTCTTCCATATCTTCTTGAATCGCGTTTTCCAACTTGGTTTCGAAATTTTCTAGTTCCTTTTTCTGGCAATTCTTTATCTCATTCAATTTGGTTTTGATTTCTTTAATCTCTATCTCCTGTTTCTCGCTCTTTTCTATAATCTCTTCGATTTGTTTAACCATTTCAAATAATAAGACGATAGAACGAATTCAGAATTATAACTATTTAGGGACAAACGTTAGTGAAACAAACGATTATACCAAAGAAATCCGAATTAGAATAGAAAAGGCTAGAAGTGCATTCACTAATATGAAACGCAAATATTATGTAGTAGAGATCTCAGCCTAAATCTTAGAAAGCGAGTACTATAAAATGTTATGTATTTTCTGTTCTTTTGTATGGTGTGGAGACA
The DNA here is from genome assembly GCF_917563875.1 of Diabrotica virgifera virgifera. Classification (NCBI taxonomy): domain Eukaryota; kingdom Metazoa; phylum Arthropoda; class Insecta; order Coleoptera; family Chrysomelidae; genus Diabrotica; species Diabrotica virgifera. The sequence goes on from NC_065444.1 coordinate 206,175,562, forward strand.
TGGACTCTCAATAAACAATGCCTCAATAGATTGGAAGCATTTGAGATGTGGACGTATCGAAGAATGCTGCGAATCTCCTGGGCAGACAGAATAACCAATGAGGAAGTACTAAGGAGAATACAGAACAGCAGGGAGATACTGGATTCCCTCAAAATAAGAGAACTTCAATACTTAGGTCATATAACACGTGGTGACAGATATGAACTCCTAAAATTAATTATGCAGGGAAAGATTCAAGGAAGGCGCAGCATAGGTAGGAGAAAAATGTCCTGGCTGAGAAATCTCAGAGAATGGTTTGGATGCAGCTTCAACTGAACTCTTTCGGGCTGTAGTGTCAAAAGTGAGAATAGCAGTGATGATTGCCAACCTTCGTCGCGGAGATGGCACGTAAAGAAGAAGAAGACTGCTAAATCGATTACGACTCCCTCAGCAATCTTAGAAGACCTGTGGCCTGTGGCATACCATTAGGGAAATCTGGATGAGTAGGTATTCCGCAATATTATATAGACCACTTAATTCGATCAATCCCCTTAGAGTAACTGAGTATATAGAAAATCAAGGAAGGACCATTCGTTATTAATTTTTTTACGAAAATGACATTGCAACTTTGTTTATAATGTTATCAAATAATAAGAATATTTAAAATGTATACTTCCATAAAAAAAATATTAAAAAAAAATTTGTACTTCTAGGTGTTACCTACATTTTTTTTGGCCATCATTAGGTAGGTATATTTTTAAAAAAATTTCCACGCTGGTATATTATAGAATCCTGATGGAGATCTTTTTCTTTAGGACGCCACTGTGACGTAATTCTCCTTGAAAAGACATCATTAGTGGGATTGAGACGGCTTTGCGGTGAGGTGACACTGTCACATACACAGCTCACAAAAAGCGCCATTGTTCTGTAAAGAATAGTTTACAGCGGTCAAATACAGCATGTAAACAATGGGGCAGAGGCGCCGATTAGCCCCAGGGGGGCGATTTGTTGTTACCCCTGCTTCTTTAATCTTATAGGGCTGCCACTCATAAACTAGTTATGCCCTTATTTCATTATACTACCGCCATTATATACAAAATATGAAAAATTGGGTTTTAAACTACTTTTGTATTTAAGTACCGTTTTTAAAGATTGTAGTTAAGATGGTAGACTTTATGTTAATGTTTATGACCCTTTGTAAGATTTTGAGCAAACAAATATACCTAGCAATTTTTTCACCAATAAACACTAAACTTTGAATTTCTAACTAGCTAAATTTGTATTAGGTAAATAAAATTTAAAAACGAAATTTTTATTGTGTTTAATTTTCTTTATATGAGCAATCTCGAGTTGCATGCGAAATACGGGCGCAACGAAAAAAATATCTAATTTTTAGACGCTTTTCTTTAGTTCAATACTTTGGGTATAATATTTAGACGTTAATTTGACTGCCTTTTCTTCAATGCAAATGAATGAAAAATTGCACGTAAGAAGTTATACTTCTATTATATGATTTCAACGAAATCAATATACTTTAAACAGTTTATTTATATTTTATTTAAATATTAAACTAATTTTAATACTTACTACTTTCCAAAAATTTTTATTAAAAAATACAAAAAATTAAAAAATAAAAGACTAAAACACACGCAAACACATTGAAAAATTAAACCAAAGAAATTATTTCTGAACAATTGTTAAGAAAATCATAACTAAATGTATTTTCTGAAAAAAAATTTAATAAATATACTTACAATCATAAAATGTGAAAAAAAAATTAAAAAAATAAAAATTTTCATTGGGAATTAAACCTGCGTCTATCAGGTTTATATTATTTTGAACTCACCCCACGAAGAATTTAACTACCGAGACATGTGAATGAAGTAGAAAGATATACCTAGCAACTAAACGTTTTAAAATTTTTTTGACAGTTGCTTATTCTGTTAGTTTAATCAAATAAGTTTGATTCTTTTTTTTTTATTTACAATTTGCTTCAACCACAAAAGTTTGATTCTTGTGGAATTAAAATACGACAAAATATAGACTAAAAAAGCAATATATTAGTTGCAGATTTTTGTTGTTAATCAAATTATGTAAATCAAAGCATTACCTATACTAGCTAGGTAGGTACATTTTCCAAATAGGTATTTACCTAATTTGTAATTTTTTATTACAATACTGAAACATACCTTATTGTAAATGTTCGTACCTGTTGCTTTTAAAAACTATTTAAAAAGTCACTACAATTATGACCTTGCTTTTTGTCACTGTCCTCACAACAATAAAAACTAATATACACAACATATTGTTTATCCAGAATCTCCATTTGAACAATTATTGACAGATGATTTTAACACCCAATTAGATCCCTCATAACGTTTCATACCATACTGTCGGTGTGCGCATGCGCCCAGAAAAATAATAATTTACCCTCGTGCCTAAGAAGTAACACTTCAAAAATTTAAATGGAAAATGCTTAAATTCTCTTGTTTTTTACAATGTAGAAACTTGAAACTTTTACAGATTGTAGCTAATTATATGACCTATAAATAATTTCACTTTTTACGTCAATTATTTACGTTATGCTTCATAAATAAATAATAAAGTTTCAAATTTTTTGCCGATTTCGACTACTGTTCATGTTTGTACATCATGTTTATAAACATTCTAAGCGGCGAAGATTTTGAACGCTCATATCTTTGTTTGTATAAACATCGGCGCTTATTGGTGTCAAATTTCAATACGATACGAAACAAAAATTCAACCAAAACTCGAATTAAAAAAATTCGTGTTTTTAACGTAGTCTTAGAAAAACCACCGGTATAGACCTTTCGTGCTACATTAGAATTCGTAATTCGCGATAAATTAACAGGGTCTACACCGTACAATAGTAAAGCATTAGAAGAGATGGAAAGACTGCAAAAGCTGTAATAGGTGTAAATAATGATTTTAATTTAAGAAATGTATGAAGAAATTACAGAAAATCTACAATGTATGGATCAAATGTTAAAATAAATGCATAAATGTGTCAAAAATCATACCTACATCCTTTTTTTTTAACATGGCGATATATTTTAATGTTTGAAAAGTGTAAGACTAAAAAATAAAAAATAAAAAATATGAAAAAAAATTTAAGAACGCTTTTCTTTAGTTACAAGTAACTAAAATTAAAAATATTATAAAAAAAATGAACTAAAAAGCAAAAAATAAAAAAAATTCAAACTCGAAGGATTATTCGAAAAAAACTGTTAGACAGATTAAATATACAAAAATCTCACACATTCGTAAAAAAATTGAAAAAGTCTAACAAATTTGTTAAAGAAAGGCGTGGGTCGTGTCCGTGTCATCATCGAATAAACGATTTGAGGATAGATACTTTTTCTTTTCGCGCCCCACGCTTTTTTTTAACCAACGTGTTAGATTTTTTCAATTTTTTAACGAATGTGTGAAATTTTTGTATATTTAATCAGTCTAACAGTTTTTTTTTTGAATAATCCTTCGAGTTTGATTTTTTTTAATTTTTTGCTTTTTAGTTTATTTTTATTATAATATTTTTAATTTTAGTCACTCGTAACTAAAGAAAAGCGTTTCTTAAATTTCTTTTTCATATTTTTTATTTATTAAAGGAAATAGCTTTAGAACAGTATTAAGATTATTTTTTCAGATCCTGTTAAATAAAAAATTGTGCACAAGGTACCTACATCCTGATGTAATTCCAACAAAACAAAAAAAGAATGTGTGTGTGTGTACTTTGTACGCACGTAAGAAGTTATAATCCTATTATATGATTTCAACGAAATTAATATACTTTAAACAGTTTCTTTATATTTTATATAAATATTAAACTACATACTTACTACTTTTAAAAAGTTTTTATTAAAACAGTACCAAAAATTAAAAAAATAAAAGAACAAAACACACACAAACACATTGAAAAATGCCACAAATGATTTCTGAACAATAATTGTCAGAAAATATTTTAACTAAATACGTATTTTCTCCAAAAAAAAAAAATATAATAAATATACTTACACTCATAAAATGTATATAAAACACAAAAAAATAAAAATTTCTATTGGGGTTCCAACCCGCTTATGTTTGCGCAGTTAGTATTGGATTTCATTTATCTTACACTTCTACCCACGGAGACACCTTCATCATGTGGGAAGATCGACGAACTAAACCGTTTAAACTTTTGACAGTTCTGAATTTAACCAAATTATTTTGATTTTTGTAGAATATTGAAATATTGAAATACATATTAGAGTAAGTACAACAAAACATATAGTAAGAAAACAATATATTACGTGAATATTGACAGAAATTTTGATGGTAATCAAATTATGTATATCAAAGCAATACATGCTATTTTGATAAGTTCTGGTAACAAAAAAAAAACTGGTACAACTCTTATAACCGAAAATCGTGTTTTTCAAGTTGTGTAAGTTGATCTTGTCCCAAGTGTCATTCCAATTTCTAGGGCAAAGTTGCCAGTTCAACGAAAATATTATATCAAACTAGGTAAAAACGGGGCTGTGCGACAGACTTCATTTTTTAATACACTAAAAACTAAAACAATTGTAATTTTCCGTCATCTAAATTAAGTATCCATACATTGATTCGTTTTTTATTATAATTTATGAAAATATTTCAATTCAAAAATAATGATAGATAATAAATCTTGACATGACTTTAAATTATTATGTTTAATGTCAAATCGAGAGCTGTGATTGGTTTCTCGTAAATTGTAGGACAAAACTGCATTAAGTTGTGTAGAATAAATAAAACACACTGGAAAAATTAAAAATTAAATTTGAAATTAATACAAAATGAATAACTTTTACAGAGCACAAGTATGTAATTTAAATATATGTATTACAATTCGAAATATATATTTTAAACGTTATTTTTTTTGTATTTAGATTTAGTGCAATTCCGTTATCTGTGATGGCAACAACGAAGTGATTCACGAACAATAATTGTCAGTCTGAACACAGGTTTACATTGGGAAAAAAAAGTGTACCAGTTTTATATGACGCGAAGTGTACCTACGTAATTTTTTTTAGGATACTGAAACATTTACAATTATTACGTACCTGTCGCTTTTAAAAACTATTTAAAAAGTCACTACAATTATAAACTTGCTTTTTTCTCTGCCATCACAACAATAAAAACTAATATACACAACATTTGTTGATCCATAATCTCCGACAATTATTGACAGATGATTTTAGCACCCAATATGATCCCGTATAAGGTTTGAGCGACTAAATAGACTGTCATAACGATAATTGACTAATATACTGTCGGTGTGCGCATGCGCCAGGGAATGTAAAAATTCACCCTCGTGCCTAAAGAAGTATAACTTCAAAAAATAGATTCCTATGGAAAATGTCCATGACGATCTGAATTTCGACAGGTCCCACCTGGACTATTAGTTAGGATATTATGCATTATTTTGTGGTGATAAACTGGATCTCTATTTGCCAGTTCTCCAACAAGCTCCCCAACTATTTATCAATAAAGCGAATCTGCTTCATTTATGTATGAACCAAATTATTATTATGCGGAACCACGCCAATTGCAGTGAACCTGTTAATACCGATTTGACTGGATTGGCCGACCATTTTGGATTAAATTCTCTTCAATTACGTGGGGATCATTCGGCATTTAACAATAAATTTTAAACTGCGGTCTCGAGCTAAATTTGTTAACCTGTTTAGTTGGTGATTTGTTTTACATAGTGCCGTTACTGTCCTATTATAATTGAATATATTTCTCTTCTTGTACACTTTAATTGTATGTTGTCTCCGATCTTTTTTTATCATTATGAGTTTACGTGCGAAAAATATCGTTTTTAGGTTACAACATTAACCCATTTATGCCCACAACTATTTTTGTCAAATATATCAATGATTTTCTCAAGAATGTAATAAAATACCCTAAAAAGCATTGAAAAATTACTAAAAAATTTTTTTAAAAACTGATTTTCGAAAAACATGCTGTGTCGTTAACGACCCGTTGGGCACATAGAGGTACAAAATAAAAATAATTACTTTTATGCAATAACATTTTATTTTACTTTATTTTTAAAACAATGAAGCAGGCATAGATTAATTATATTACTTAAGGCTTAAAATAGTTTGTGTGATAATCTTTGAAGAATTTATCGTGGAGTGGATTTTCACATTATCGCATGCCTTTGTAGTTTTATTTAAACATACACGAAATCTCCTTCTTTGAGCACCAGTAATAGTTAGATGCTGTGTTGATGCGGATGGAGCAGGAATTATTGCTATATTTTGAGGTCCAGTAGAACGGATAGAACGACTTTCCATAGTTAGATAATAATGTACGAACTATATATCTTCTAAATTCTAAGTTGTCATTTTTATATCCAAACTGTCGTGCTTGTGTCCAAGCATTAGTTACACAAACATCCAGCACCCCTATCCATATTGGAAAGTACCACTCACTCACACTCGCTGATCATCCCAACCCCCTAGGAACATGTGTGTACCGCTGCTAGTCAGCGGGACCCACATGTCCGAAGATCAAACCGGTCTCGCCCCAAAAGAGCAAATCATTTTGGATCGGTACCTATCTGACCCACAGGTTTTTCCTCCACCCCTACACAACGTGTGACATACGCGGGGAGGCTTATGATCTTTACGTCGGGCGATTTGGGAAAAGAAAACTCCCTCCGTTTCAGCACGGTTGTGGTTAGGCCACCTCATTGTAGGGGTAGCTTTATAGCTTTTCTCCCTATTTATATTACTGATTCTACTTTGGTTTTGTCATGATTTTGGACTGAAGTCCCTAAGAGTGTGTCTCCCCTCAGAGAGACACCAACCTAGGTTGGTATCCCTCCGCGAGGAGCCGTGTGGTGAGCTCGGTCACTCAGCTGCCGAATTGGCAAAATAAATTTTGTTCTCCTCGGCAGCTGGGCACCCGATGAGTCTGGCCATCGAGCCCATGGCTATCGCCCATGACCTCGATGCTTGGAAAGTACCATTTTTTTCCACGCATTTTTATACTGTAGTTCGAAATGTTGTCCATCAAGTCGACTCCGCCCATAAATTTGTTGTATTGCGAAATTAAAAGTGGTTGATCTATTTGAATTTTTAGTTTTTCTTTTGGTGAATATCCGCTTGCTTTTTGGATTGGCTTCGTTCCACGCTCATTAGATAACATGTCTATACAACAATTGCAGACTTAAACCGTATGCACCAATAAAAATAGTCGATTTTTTTGGTCCAGATCGTATCAAAACATGATTGTTGTGAAATTCTGACTTAAGCCATTTATCCCAGACATGAGAGATTTATCATCCGATTTAGTCTCACTATTTTCATTCTATTTCCTCCAGACTTTCTGCAGTAGATAATGGTTTCTTACTAAAAAAACATTTTCTCATTCTGATATGTCATGTGCCCAACGGGTCGTTAGCGACCCATCAAAGTATAATATTATATTTTTGACATATATCAAATTATTTTCATACTAGTAATATTATAATCTGTTAATACAACTTATGTTTATCTGTATAAAATGAATTCAAATAATAAAATGATGTATTTAAATATACTTACATACGTTTGAATGAAGCCATGCTGCGAACTTTATTCAAGTTCTATTTTGATGTACCTACACTCTACGAACACTACGAGCGAAATAAACGGTTTTGCACTAAATAAATTGCTTACTTGCATAGTCAGAAATGAATTTGTAAACCAACAGCGACTGGTAAATTCGACATATTTGCTTGGAACATATTTTTGTCAGTTGGGTCGTTAACGACCCGTTGGGCATAAATGGGTTAAAACTCTAAGTCATCATTACGATAAAACTCCCTTGAACCTTGGATTTATATATAGGGTGTGTCAAAAGTAGTGGGATGGGCGATGATTGCGCGAAAGGGCCTAGCCGGGTAAGATGGTGAAAAGTGCCCCCAGCTCGATTGAAATTCCATATAGGACACTTTCTAGCACATATAGAGGAACTCACTTTCTGAAATTTTTAGTCCCTAGGTGGTCACGTGACCCCCCTAGAGCCTAATTAGGCTTTTTATGTTTCTATTTTTTCTCTCAGCCGCAGTAAGAGCTAGCCAAAAACTTTTTTTAAAAAAGTTGTAAGTTTCAAAAAGATCTATAAGGAAATTTTTTTTTAATTTTTTTGGCGGGAAATTCGAATTTTTAGAACCATTTTAAACTTTTAAATACCTCTGAAAAAATAACTAAGACACTCGTTTTTACGAAAATTAATTATAATGTGTATTTTTGCACAATATTTCACCTTAATTTTTTCAGATTTTTAAAATAGGTGAAACGTACCTTTAAAAATAAAAAACCGCATTTTTTCGGTTTTTTTTTCGTTTTTTGATACAATTTTATACATATTTTTCAAAAAATTTAACACCGTCACTAGAATAGGTAAAAAACTAAAAAATAATTGGGGTTTGCTTAATAAAAATTTTTTGTAACGATATCCATTTTCAAGATACAGGGCGTTGAAGAAAACAAAATTTTACATATTTTTTACGATTTTGCCGAAACTACTGGCAACATTGTAATAAAACTTGGCGGGTTTTAAGAGGTAGTTATTGTGCATGTTTTGACATACAACTAAGGATTTAATATTCATCATTGGCGCGCATAGGGGTAATGGTCTGAACTTTTCAAAGAAAAATAGATAGTACGCCACTGACATATTTCAAATTAACAATCATTTTTGAATTCCTCGTTCAATTTTCAATAAAAAATCTATCTTCTCATTTTTTACGCGCTGCATACAACGCGCCGTTTTGCTGCAAAAAATAAAATATCTTAACGCTTCCAAAGTATTCGAATTAATTTTGATAATAATGGATGTATGAGTTTATTATGTAGATGTAGTAAGTACTAGAAGTTCGAATAATTTGTAAGGGTTAAGATCTTTTATTTTTTGAATAAAAATGGCGCGTCGGATGAAAAAATAAGAAGATACATTGTTTGTCACAAATTGAACGAGAAATTCAAAAACCATTGTTAATTTGAAATATGTCAGTGGCGTACTATCTTTATTCTTTAAAAAGTTCAGACCATTACCCCTATGCGCGCCAATGATGAATATCAAATCCTTAATTGTATGTCAAAACATGCACAATAACTACCTCTTAAAACCCGCCAAGTTTTATTACAATGTTGCCAGTAGTTTCGGCAAAATCGTAAAAAATATGTAAAATTTTGTTTTCTTCAACGCCCTGTATCTTGAAAATGGATATCGTTACAAAAAATTTTTATTAAGCAAACCCCAATTATTTTTCAGTTTTTTACCTATTCTAGTGACGGTGTTAAATTTTTTGAAAAATATGTATAAAATTGTATCAAAAAACGAAAAAAAAAAACCGAAAAAATGCGGTTTTTTATTTTTAAAGGTACGTTTCACCAATTTTAAAAATCTGAAAAAATTAAGGGTGAAAGATTGTGCAAAAATACACATTATAATTAATTTTCGTAAAAACGAGTGTCTTAGTTTTTTCTTTCAGAAGTATTTAAAATAGTTCTAAAAATTCAAATTTCCCGCCAAAAAAATAAAAAAAAAATTTTCATATAGATCTTTTTGAAACTTACAACTTTTTTAAATAAAGTTTTTCTCTTACTGCGGCTGAGATAAAAAATAAAAACTTAAAATGCCTAATTAGGCTCTAGGGGGGTCACGTGACCACCTAGGGGGCTAAAAATTTCAGAAAGTGAGTTCCTCTATATGTGCTAAAAAGTGTCCTATATGGAATTTCAATCGAGCTGGGGGCACTTTTCACCATCTTACCCGGCTAGGCCCTTTGCATCGGATTGGAAAACTGAAAAACACGGGTTCAATATTTTCCAAATTCATCGTTTTTTCAAAAAAAATGTGTCAGTTCATTGTTTTTTAAAAATCTATCAAATTACATCAGGTGGTATGGTGAGGGTAGCTTTAAAATATTTGGTAGGAACCTCCCTTTTTATTGCAGAATTGGATTTATTATGCAAAAATAAGTAACTTTTATTCGAGATATTTTATCGAATTGTTTAAATGATTTAATGTCGAAATGATTTAAAATTACATCCGTAAATATACTTTTATATAAAAAACTGAAAAATACGTGTTCATTGTTTTTAAAAAATCTATCGAATTACAACAAATATAGCCCCCATCCTACCCCCTGGGGTGGGGGGTGATAACTTTAAATAGTTAAGTAGGGACTCCAATTTTTTTATTGCAGATTCTGATTCTACAAAACGTTGTTAAAAACCGTATTCAGTAACTACCATAAAAATTAGTTTGCAGAATTCGAATCTGTACCTACACATATAGGTAGCTATGTTTTTCTGTGATTACAACGCCATCTATCGCGTATCGAAAAATTTTTAGATAAAACTGGTTTACTTTTTCATGTAGAAGTTTTCATAATTTACCTTGGAATTAGATATGGGTTTCATAGATACGGAAAAAGCTTTCGACGGAATTAAAAGAGAAGATATTTGGAAAATACTAGAGAAGAGAAAAATTGAACAAGATCTAATAGGATGCATCCAGAGTTTATACGAAAGAACGAAAAGCTATGTTAGGACAAGAAATGAAAAATCAAAAGTATTCGACAGCAACATTGGATTAAAACAGGGTTGTGTCCTGAGCCCACTACTCTTTAACCTAGTACTAGATGACGTAATAAAATAATGCAAACACAAATGGAGAGAATATAATGTAGGATATTGAAAGTTGAGAATGATACAAATAACGGAACAATGCTGCGCAGACGACCTGGTGATCATTGGGGAGTCAAAAAAACATCAAAAACAAGAAAAATCAAAAACAATGATAATTGGGAGTCAAAAAGGAAAACATGAAATAGAAGTAGATGGCAAGCAACTTGAACAGGTAGACAGATATATTTGGGGTAATCATAAGCCGGGATGGAAAATTTGAAGATAAGATAAATGAAAGAATTGCAAAGACTGGTAAACTGTACAATATTATTAAGAGCATCTTTTTAAAATAGAAAGAAATACCTAAGAATATAAAAACGGAAATATTAAAAAAGATTATGAAACCCACTCTAACCTATGCCTGTGAATCTTGGGCATTAACAGAAAGGCAAAAGAATAGACTAATAAGCACAGAAAAGAGATTTTTGAGAAGAATAGAGGGAAAACAAGAAAAGATAAAATTAGAAATGAAACCTTTAGAGAAAATCTGAAAATACACCCAGTTACAACAACAATCGAACAAGGACATCTTAGATGGCTCGGACATGTACTGAGAAGAGGAGAAGAAAAAATAGTAAGACAAATATATGAAGCAAGAAATATGGGAAGAAATATGACTGGAAGACCAAGAAAAACGTGGCCAGAAGTGAGGGAAGCGGCCGACAAAAGAGGAATAAAATGGGAGGAAACAAAAGCATTGGTCATGGATAGAAGGAAATGGAAAGAAATGTGGAAGAAAACAACGGAGAACCTAACTCCGTAATATCTCACACCGAAAGGTAGACGAGTTCTGGATTAAGTAAGTAAGTAAGTAACCTTTGGAATCACGATGCATTTTTTCCGATTATAGCGCCATCTAAGAACAATTCGAAAATATGTCTTGAATAAAAGTTACTTACTTTTGGATAAGGGATCCTAATAAAAAAATGGGGGTTCCCATTTAAGATTTTAAATTAAACCCCGCCCCAATCCCAGAGGTTGGAAGTGGAGGGTCGTCTTTGGCGTCATTCGATAGATTTTTGAAAAATATTGAACACGTGTATTTCAGTTTTTCGTTCCGATGTCAATTTCGCGAAATATTTGACAGCCCCGCTACTTTTGACACGCCCAGTATAATAAATTTTTGCTGTAAGAAGTTCTTCATCACACAAAAACTTTAAAAATGGAACACTTATTAGAAAAATTGGCACCGATATAGAAAAACCCAACTGGTTAGAAACAAGACACATTCTTTTGAAGAGGGAACTCATATTTTTATCTTTATGATGTCTAATTTTGATACCGATCACGTATATTTGAATATAGAGTAACAAGGACTAAACCGTGAAAACTGAAACCTTAGACTGGGGCAAAACTGCACGATATAAAAAGCTAACTCTATTTCGTTCCTAATGACGCGAAATCTTTTATGAAAATTTACATGGTTTATGAAGTGTACAGACAAAGAAGGTGCTATGTCAATTTTTGCAGAAAATGAGTTTCTGGTTCCCTCTGTTAGCAAGCGATCTTGGCTACCATTCTATAAATCAATCACCGGTTATGAACTTGTTGAGTCAGGAATAACATGATGTTTTAATTTCTCTAGTCAGGCTAAGAAGGTGGCAAGTCCGCGCGGTCCCGGCGAGAAAAGTGCTATGTCGTGTTGTACACATAGGCTGATGCCATCGCTGTAATTCCCGAAAATTTAGTAAATAAATGAGTTTTCGTCAGTGCATAAATAATAAACAAACACCAGAGAGTCTTAATCTTTAAAACCATTTTTCTCGAAACTTATTATTTTGACATAGCACCTTCTTTGCCTGTACCCTTCCTGTACCTACTTTGCCACTATAATGAGAAATTTAAAAATAATCGTAAAACATATCAAAAATCGTTAAAAGTATAAAATTTTGAAAAACAATATCTTGCTTAAAAATAGTCATACAACATTCTGTAATAGACCATATTCAAGGCAATTGGCTTCTCTTCCTACTAAATGTACCATTGCATATACTATTTACCTAAAACTGCTATAATGGGGAAAAATAATGGGAAAAATGGCCCAAAAATGCTGTGACCAGCGAAGTTTGAAAAATCGTATTTCGTAAACTGTAAATCCTAGAGACTTCTATCGAACGTCATTTTAAACAGGAAGGATGGAACTTTTTTTCTGTGAAGCAATGCCTATACCTATATCCCCGTGGAAAAACGTTATGGAGCAAAAAACAAAATTGCTTTCTTTCGTGTTTTTTGCTTCTTCTTTTGAATATATTTTTGTAAAAAAACATATTTTTGTCTTTAAAAGGTGATATTTTGATAGTAAATTTAACCTGGAATAATTTTTCTGTAGACGTGTTTGTACCAAAAGTGCATAGAACTCACCCTAATGCCCCCTGTGCCTAGGGACTAATTCACACCTTTCTCTCTCAAAAACGCACTTCTGTAAATGGTAGCAATCCGCGGTTTTTTCATATTTAGAGGTCCATTGACCATATGAAACAATAATACCCCGTTAATGTTGTAGTTCCTTTCTAAAGTACATAATCAATAGCCTAACAGTAGAGATGAACTTACTAGAATTTATCAAAAAGATAGAAACATATAATAAAGAAGATCAAAACCTCGTTTATTGAACACTAAAATTATTGAGAAGAAAAAACACAGGGACGACAAAAAAATAATGAAGAGATGGAAACAATGACGATAGAGACATAATAATGAAAAAGCATAACGATTGAAGTAGAGACACTAATAAAGGAGCTTACAAATGAAAAGTCCCAGGATATGACAAAATATCATCAGAAATGAAAAAATATTAAAATAAAAATAAAAATATATACCATTTTTATTCAGTTGCAATGCGAAGGCAAAACAATCTTATTTTTCACTTAGAATACGGAGCGCAGTCCAGCACTATGACACGACGATTTTCAACTCTTACTGGAGTCATCATCGGAGAGGTGTAGGCCTGCTGCTCCATACTCGAAGTGACCAACCATGAAAGTTTATCCCCACATTGCAACTGACGTGTATGGATTAGGTGACTAGCGTCATCTGGCAATTGAAAGGTAAAGTTTTCAATCCTAATGAACCTTTTTCCTTTCAATTTTCAGTTTTAACTTTCAATTGCCAGATGACGCTAGTCACCTAATCCATAGACGTCAGTTGCAATGTGGGGATAAACTTTCATGGTTGGACTCTTCGAGTATGGAGCAGCAGGCCTACGCCTCTCCGATGATTACTCCAATAAGAGTCGAAAATCGTCCATTCAGAATGCTGCACTGCGCTCCGTATTCTAAGTGAAAAATAAGATTGTTTTGCCTTCTCATTGCAACTGAATAAAAATGGTACACATTTTTATTTTTATTTTATATTAGTATTACTCCTACAGAGTAACTAGGTCCATTTTCCGTTGAAACTTTACCAAGCTACAGATGGGGGTTGTGAATTGCGCATAGTGTAGAATTCCTTCCCTTTTGTCTTCACTGCAGCATTCATCTGCCTTGCATAATATTGCAGAAGCCGTGGAGGTGTCACCAGGCAAATGGACCAATAAGTTTTTAATTTAAAAATCTTTTAGTAATATTTTTAATATTTTTCAATATTATTAATGTTGCTATTAGGATTGAAAACTTTACCTTTGAAAAAATATTAGACTAAATGGAAAAGAAGATATTTTAATATTACTTATCAATTGTGGTTTAATCCCATATAAATAAAATATGTATTTAACTTAAACATTATTTTATATTGTATTCGACCTTGTATATGTATATTTGTGAGTACATATGTCACCAGTACCTATCTAATAATGCTATTTTCTCGTGAAATCTGATAAAATCCATTTCTATAACACAGTAGGATCCATTCTTTAAATAATATTATTAGCAAACACGAATGTACTCAAGTACTTTCAATCTAATCTATTTCCATCTCTTATAAACTCCAGAAACATTAGATACTATCTTAGATGTCAAGCAGAGTACACGCGTTCAACAAAACGTTTGAATGGTTATATAGGTATCCCGCTACTTCCATCTGTTGTCTGCTATCGATACAAAGAATTTGATCCAGACAATGTTACAGTCGTATTTTATAACCGGTAAATGTTACCAAAAAGCAGTTTCTTATTTTCTCGTAATACCAAAAAATCATGAAAAATAGAGAAATGGTTTCCAAATTGAGGTTAAAAATGGATTTCATGATAATAAAAAAGAGCAACAAATTAGGTAGATACATACCTCAGTCATTTTAAAGCTTGTGAGTTGTAGTGAAACTCTGCATTCATTTCACACTTCTATTCATTTGTTTTCAATGACTTTAGTATTATTGTTTTTAGTATTATATTTTTGTACCCATATGGTATTACTTTGTGAATTAATACACAAACATACAATAAATTCTCTCTGGGGTGCCACAAGGAAGTGTACTAGGACCTATATTATACCTTATATTCACTGCTGAATTACCGACAGATACACATATCACTACAGCCACATTTGCGGATGATACGGCAATACTATCATCGAACAAAAATCCCAAAATAGCCTCAGAAATCTTACAAAATAATCTAAATAAAATTCAACAATGGATGACAAAATGGAGAGTCAAAATTAATGAAAACAAATCGCTACACTTAACATTTACCACGCGTAGGGAAACATGTCCGGCTATATACTTAAACGGTAAAGGAATCCCACAAAGGGATGAAGTCAAATATCTAGGTATGTACTTGGACAGAAGATTAAACTGGCGGAAGTATATATTTACTAAGCGAAAACAACTGGGTCATAAGTTAAGAACCATATATTGGCTGTTATGCAAAAAATCAAAACTATCAACTGAAAATAAAATATTAATCTACAAATCCATCCTAAAACCAGTGTGGACTTATGGGATAGAATTATGGGGAACCGCTGCACATTCCAACATTGAAATCATACAAAAATTTCAGTCCAAAATATTGAGATCAACACTAGGAGTTCCATGGTTCATAACCAATGAAGCCATCCATCGGGACGCCGGACTACCATACGTCAAAGATGACATCAAAAAGTGCGCGAAAAAACATACAGAGAAACCTAAAGTGCATCCAAACGTGTTAGCAAAAAATTTAGTGAATAAACCGCGCACTGTTCGTTGGTTAAAACGAAAAGTTCCGTTAGAGTTAAGTGAACAATAGGAACTAAATTAATGTGTAATGTGTTTATGTCGGAAATAGTCAGTGTTGTAGGCTAAGTTTTAAAAAAGGGGTGCATCACTGGATGCCTCCCTACATGTCATTCCTAATCATTGTCAGTCCTATTACTTATTGTCTGTTATCTACCTAAACATTTAGGTTTAGATTGTATAGATAGATTGTAATAAATGTGGGGTTAATAAAAAAAATATGGTATTACTTCATTTTTTTAACGGGCTTAAACATAGCACTTAACATGCACAGGACTTTTAGACATAAACTATTTACATTACCTCAAAAGATTTTAGGTACATTGACTCGAAAGGTTTAGTATTGTTGATTCTCCTCACTATTCCATGCTGATCCAGGACTTGAAGAGCCTCTACGTTTGCACGTTTATGAAGTCAGTTTTCATGCCTACCTGCAAACACTTTAGCACTATCTACGATATTTTAGTATCACATCTGCGACCGTTTCCACACCTAGGTTTCGGTGTAGTTCGTTACTTCTTTATGTACCAGGAAGTATTTACAATATCCCTCAGTACTTTATTCTGAAAACTTTGAATCCTTTCACTCACACTGGTACATTCCTAAAGCTGTATGGCATAATATGTCTACTTGTCTTAGACATCGAGGAATCAAGGAAATTAAGCACAAAAGAAGGCCTTACAATTTTCTGCAAAACACAAGGATTTGGCCTAGAGTCTAATCATTTGGCTACAATTTTTTTAAAAATTCATGTTTTCGTTTTTTGCCTCTCCTGTAAAATCGCTAAAAATGAGTTACAACCTTGTTCGATGGCGGTGTCGAAAGAAACAGTTTGTTCTATTCCATAGACGATTTTTTGGCGGAGGCGGCTGGGTAATTACGAATATGAAGATGTTCCTAGATTGTTAGTCCTCTATGTGTTTATACTTATTATTTATACATATTCTGTACTGCTAAACCCACTTTAAATAAATAATATTTCGTAGATTTTTCGTTATTTTAACTGTATAATATCATAACTAAAAAATATTATTTATAATAGTGCAGTCACTGAAGGTTTTCACCTCCGATTTCGTTGAACCTCCATCGATTTTCATGAAAATTGGTGTTTAATTAGAGGATACCTCAAGGAACAAAGGTGACATGATGCCAACTTGCGCTCTTACCCTGGGGGTGGATGCCACCCCTTCTCGGGGGTAAAAATTATTTTATTAAAAATAATACCATAAGTAAATAGAAGGACAAATTATAAGCAAAATTTGTTATATAAAGTTATTAAAATAAATCAACACTTTTTGAGTTATTAAAGACCAAAGATTTAATTTTTTCGTAAAAAAATGCATGTTTTAAATCGGTTTTTCACGTATAAATCAAAAACTATAAGCTTTTACAAAAAAGTTATTATTACTGAAATTGAAGATAATAAAAAAATGAATACACTCCTCACATAAAGAACTAAACTAATGTTAGTTCAAAGTGAGTTATTGGCAATTGAATGTGTATTTTTTTCGACGAGTACTCAAATCCCGTTAAATAACGGGAAAACGATGCAATGTATAAAATATTCCTGCTAAACATTTGCCAAAGTACTTCGGAATACCTATCAAATGAGCTTCAGGACAAGGTAATAGCGTCAAAATTAAGCAAGTTACAATGAAAATAAAAGAACCGTTTCGATTTTTTTAGGAAAAAGTGAAAAATAAAACATACGCCATTTCCACAAAAATTAAAATTTATAGTAATATTTACAAAAAATTTTTTATAGTAGCTTATAAGTACTGTTTTCGATAATTTTGACCGGTTTAGAATGCATATTTTTGAAAAAAAGATATAATTTAAAAAAATAATTGTTTTAAAATTTTTTTTTTAATTAAGTATTGTAATTCTCATGTTCTTTTGATAATAACTCCAAAAATACTCAATATACGTAAAAATTATATATTTTATCTGTTTTACTATTTCTATAGCAACTATGCAACCGGGGTCATTTAACCTTTAATTTTTAAAAAAGTAAGGGGTTTAAAAGATTAGGTTCAACGTGCTTAAATAGCACTTGGAATTAACTTTCAGTTTTTAGATGAACTTGATATCGTAAACACGAACGGAGTTATTAAAAAAAACAACATTTTTGGAAAAAATTTTAAAAGATAAATTTGGAAAAAATTTTGAAGCATAAATTTTAACGGTATCAACATGTTCGGGGGCTCATTTAATAGATATTTTTAAGTACTTTGACAAATGTTTTATTAAGTTTATGTTATAAAATGCATCGGTTTCCCGTTATTTCAGCTTAAATACTTCGGCTGAAATGAATGAAAAATATACATTCATTTACCTAAACTCACTTTTAGTTAACATTAAAAGGTTTTTGTAATAAGAGGTTTATTTAATTTTTTTATTAGCTTCAATTTAAATAATAATAACTTTTTTGTAAAAACTTACACTTTTTGAGTTATTGATGAAAAATTGGTTAAAAACATGCATTTTTCTCAAGAAAAATTAAAATATTTGATCTTTAATAACTCAAAAAGTTTTGATTTATTTTAATAACTTTATATAACAAATTTTGCTTGAAATTTGTCCCTCTATCGAATTATGGGGTTATTTTTAATAAAATAATTTTCACCACCGAGAATTGGTGGCATCCACCCAAAGGTTAAAAGCGCAAGTTGGCACCATGTCACCTTTGTTCCTTGAGATATCCTCTATCCGCTCACTAATTTTCATGCAAATCGATGGAGCTTCAACGAAATCGGAGCTAATAGCTCATATCCACCTTCAGTGACTCTACTATAAACGTTTTTAGTAGACTTAATACGCTATTTTGTAGGTCTACAAAAATCTTCTAACTCACTAAAATATTTATTATTCTAATTTGAATAGTTTTTGAATTAAACCCGAAACAGTTCTAGCACAAATTTTATTGAATTATGACACTCTATGAGCGAAGGTGCGATATGTGTAAATGTGTAAATTTTATATATTTTTATTTTATATATTTTCTTTTTTATGTCTTAGCTTCATACTTGAATGGTTTGAAAAGTCCATAAATTATATAGTTATTATTATGTAGTGCAGCAACTCTTTTATGTAAAATATGACAAGTAAATAGATTTCTTCTGTGATAACAGAATAATGTTGATCGATTGAGTAAAGTTATTTGGGATATTTTAATTTTTAGTCTAGGTGTTTCAAAAACACCTAGACTATAAATTAAATGTACCTACATAATAAAATCTATCGTGTAGGAGTAGTTCAAGGGAATGAAAGTATTTGTTAAAAATGCTGACCAGATGTAAGAAGCATATTCCAGGTGGCAACGAACAAAAGCACAATTAAAAAAACATGAAATCCTTTATAAAAGGTATATTTGTTAAAATCCCTATACAGGGCTACATCATAAAACAAACAGAACTAGCTTTCAATCGGTTGACCGATCATCATAAGTGTTTCCTAAAAAGTGCATAACCTGATGAAATGATGCAAAGTATTTAAAATTTTGGCTATGATTTTAAAAAGTTATAGGTTATACTCACTTGAATCAAACATGCTAACCACCAAAGTAAAAATATTAGGGTAAAAACCCTTTAAAATTAATCCGTCATAGGAACATATAAAATTATTAAATATCCAATGTTTTACGCTCGAGGTACCATTGAGCTAAATTTGATTTGTTCACATCATGGCTGTGTAGAAGCAAGTGACTTTGATGGCGGAAATCCTGAATGGTAACATGACAAAAATGACAGTTTCACAGGAACTTAACATTTCCCTGTTGGTTTTGTGATTGTAAAGTTTGTTAAATTATTAACAATATAAACAGTCGCTCCCACTATGGTAAATACTCTGTTAGAATGATAAAGAACTTGATGTAAAAGTTAGAATATTTGTAATGAAAGAGGTAGGCAAACCACATTACGCGTTGGAACGAAAACTTAGTAAACGTTATCAAGCCCTCTTATGTGGACATCTAAGCCCTGACATCTAAGCCTTGCTTTTCTAAGCCCTAGATATCCACATAAGAGGGCTTGATAACGTTTATTAAGTTTTCGTTCCAACGCGTAATGTGGTTTGTCTACCTCTTTCATTACAAATATTCTAACTTTTACATCAAGTTCTTTTTCACTCTAACAGAGTATTTACCATAGTGGGAGAGACAGTTTTTATTGTTAATAATTTAACAAACTTTACAATTACAAAACCAACAGGGAAATGTTAACTTCCTGTGGAACTGTCATTTCTGTCATGTCACCATTCAGGATTTCCGCTATCAAAGTCACTTGCTTCTACACAGCCATGATGTGAAAAAGTCAAATTTAGCTCAATGGTACCTAGGGCGTGAAACATTGGATATTTTGTACATCCATATGTAAAGTCACATCAATTTTATATGTTCCTATGACGGATTAATTTTAAAGGGTTTTTACTCTAATATTTTTACTTTGGTGGTTAGCATGTTTGACGTTCGTGGATATGTATGCTGTCCATGGGATTCTGAGCATGCGACGGTAACACCACAATTCGAACGTTTCTAATCTGATCATCCTATACTGAAATTTAATTTTGGGATTTGAAGAAGATTATGGCTTTATATTTACTTAAATTTATACCTATGCCCTTGTTTAAACACCAATCTCGTAAGTTCTGTAAGTTATAATGAATTTTGTCGTGATATTCATAGTATCTAGTATAGGGATGGCGGTTTTTGACAAAAAACCTGTTTTCGGTTATACCGGTTTTTTTGCTTACGGTTTAACCTGGCGGTTATAACCGGCCAAAGAAAACCGGTTTTTGGAAAAACCGGTTTTTGGTTTTTTTAATACAATAGGTTACAAAGTTACATTTACAATTACAATTTTCCTCTCCTCCCAAAATCAAAAAATTCCCTAACCATTTCAACTTATAAAAAATTTCCCAGACTCTTTGAAATGGGATTTAAAAAAAAATAATATCAACATAAATATTTTACTTAAAAATAAATTGGATAATGCAATATATCTTTTATTTTTGCTACCATCAAAAAAAATTATCATGTATTACTTTTAACACGTTTGTATATATTTCTAGAATAGGTACATTTTAACTCATTTAATACTTCCTGTATGGGTGTATCGTTTTGAAAACGTAGGGAAATTCTTGGAGATTCGTATTCGTAATCAGTAATACGATATGCATAGGCAGAGCATTATTTTTGGTAATCAGATAAAATCATTCACCGACTTTCAATGTCAAGAGTTAAGAGTTTAGTGTGAAAAATAGATGATGTTTGGCTTGAGTCTAATTCAAACAGACACTTCTTATGTAAATATTATGATTACAAATACCTTTTCAAGGAAATATTAAATAAAACTTAATAACTGATTCTGCTGGCTGATGTGAGATTGCACTTTCAGTTCGCTTCTGTATTTATAAAATAAAATAAAATTTGAATTATGGTTTTGTTCGGAATAGTTACTTGAGAATAATAATTATGATTGGGATCCCAAATAATACCTAACCTAATCCTAATCACCGTAAAAACCTAATAACCGGTTTTTTCTTTAAAAAAGAAAAAACCGGTTATAACCGGGACAAAAAAAATAACCGGTAAAACCGGTTATTGCGAAGTAAAAAAACCGGTTTTAGGTTTAAACCCGTAGGTTTTCCCATCCCTAATCTAGTAGCCTTAATAAGACAGCTTACTTTATAGTTATCAGCAAAGAGCAGATAGTCAGCAGTGAAACACTATTGTATATCATTAATAAATGTATTGAAGAGAAGTGGTTGGAGGTGAGACCTTTGGGACCTACTCGAGAAGACACTTAAGTATAGGGTAAGATAAATAATTGTCTCTTTTTGCAATATGCTTACGCCCTGGTAACGAACTCTCAAACCAATAAATTAGTTGTTTTTGTAAATTTTCTTATATTCGACGCCATGTTCTATGTGTTTGTTGCAGTTGCGTTTGTCCGTTGTTCTTCCTTTCTATATATTCATCAAATTATTCTATTTCCACTAGTTCAGAAATTACTATAGTGTATTATTTAAACAAAAATAAAAAAATCGCTAAACGACGTGAAAATGTGTGGCGCATACAATATTCCAGCTACAAAAGATCTGATATGAATATTACGTGGCGCGAAAATGTATTTTCATTTTGATGCAAAACAAAATTCTAGTTTTATTTTAAAAGATTTTTTCATAATATTTGCCCAATTTGAAGTAAAACGCGCCACAAAAGGGTAATTTTGATACAGTTTGAATTTTGAAACTCTTTTGTGGCGCGTTTACTTCATATTTAGCAAATATCATGAAAAAATATTTTAAAGTAAAACTAAAATTTTGTTTTGCATCAAAATTAAAATACATTTTTGCGCCACGTAATATTCATATCAGATCTTTTGTAGCTGGAATATTGTATACGCCACTAATTTTTACGGCGTTTAGCGGTTTTTATTCTTGTATCAGGAGTATTTCAAGGTTATTTATAAATTAAATGTATAAAGTTGAATGAAATGTTTCTCGATTACATGTTAAGCTTTATAAATGGTCGCCATTGTCGCATTATGTTCCAAATTATCTAGTGTCCATCGAATGTACACTCAATTTTTTTTCTATTCGAAATAGATTGAAAAAATTATTGGGATGGCCGGTAAATGAACTCGGATTGCCCGTTGCCAGATCAAATTAGCGTCGTAACCACTACAACTGCATAAACCATTTAGGAAATAATCGTTAATTGGATTATACTTTTGTAGCTTAATAACTTCTAAACGGCTTAACCGATTTTGTTCACTAAACATGAGTTTGAAACGCATTGACAAGTAGTATCTTATACATGTAAGGTCAAGTATGATGACTGAAGCTATTACAGGAATTATTGAGCTTGAAAAAACGTTTTTCCCATAAGAAATAGATTTGATCATACTTATGAAGCATATAACTTAAAAATTCGAATTTTCCCGGATATAGGGTATACACCGTTAGATTTGTCTAGAGTCCTTCTACAAACGCTCAGTTATTGGCGTAATTCGTAAGTTGAAATTTTGAGTAATTGTCGAAAACCCAAAATTTTCAAAGGTTAGTTTTTCAGTTTTTTGGCTATACTGAGCCGTGTGTATGTCTGATTCTGACAGATTAAACACCATTTGAAAGCTTAGCTCAAAGCTATTGATTTGGTGTATTTACTGTTTTCCTGTCTCTTCTTGAACCGAAAATATATACCGCCAAAAAATATGCCGTTTTGTACCTACCAAGTCCTTTAGCTGGCTTATGGGTAGTCAAAACTCACAAACTACACCGGTTCTAAATCGGCCCTCACCCCCTCTTCAAACACAGAAAAAAATTCAGATCGGTTTAACTTTTCCACACACATACATATGTCTGTTCGCTAAACTCAGATGCAACTTTCTAGATATTTTAGTCGGTAATTTTGCCAATTTTAGTAAAATTGGCAAAAAATAATTACTAAATACTGTTGTGATCTTATTTATTTATATGTGATGATATTCTTATATGTAATTTAATTTAATTAATGCATTAATGATAATCTAATTAATGAACCAGATCACATATCAATATGTTTTCAATCTCAGGGCGAATTATAAAATTACTTACTTACTTTCGTGACTTCTAAGTATTTCTCAGTGGTTCCTAATCGGGATAGGAAAAAAATAAAATAATACACACATATGGATTACAATTATAAATCAATATTTTGTTTATTTTATATAAATGGCAATTACTGCTTAATATTTGTTATATCTTATATTTATTTAATATAAACATTTAAAAATGGGAATCTTATTTCCTTTTGGTTTCCAATTTAAAACTTTTATTAATAATGAAACTATTAGGATTTATTAGCAACAAATTGATTTAAGTTTGATGAAAATCTTCTGATATTAGCGATTATTTTCTTCAATTTTTAATGTGGTATTTAATACAAAAACCCATACATTCATGTCTTGACAAATGAGACTGACCTTTATCTGGTGAACTGCGAATGTCCTCACACAAAACCCGTTTCCTCCTACCCTTGGTTGCGATGAAACTCGTCCTGGCCTCCAGTAATGTTCTCCTTTGAAAACAACCTCGTACAGCTCTCGTTCTTGCTTTTCTCGTGATGCCGTGTTCTACCTTTTTCGAACCACTTCAATCAGCCACCGGGACACTCTTTGCTCAAGGAGATTCTTTTCTCTCGACTCGGCCTCCCTCTCGTTCCGATGGGTACTCAACACTCACGGAACTATACCGGCGTTTCCACTCTTCGTACACTACCGTCCACCACTGGACTTCACCTCTCTACTGCTCAAAACATTCTGATCTCTCATCCTCATTCAATCCCCTACTTTCTCAATATCCCTTCCAGATTCAAAAATCAACATTCCACCACAAATTTTAATTCGCCGTATTCCTCAATACCAACTTTTAATCTTTCTAAATATGTTTAATGGATTTCAAGAAAAAATAATCATTTCCCAATTTAAACTTACTTTCTACTTTTTACAAAACTTAATGACCTATTATCTATTTCACTGAGTCTTATTTAGCGTAGGCTACTCAACTTGTTTATCTTAGGCGCATTGTTACCGAGTTTCGTACACTTCTTCGAATCACTTTCTTAAAAACTAAATATAATAATTTGTTGTATACAGGTTGTTCTAAATTTACATGCCCGTGGTTGAGAAAATTGAAGATCTTTTATATTAATTTGAATTTTGCTTATAATTATAAAATTTTAATTCTCATATCAAATAGAAATATAACAATACATATCCACAAACATTTTCCCTTTTTTAAATAAAAATTGACTCATATTTCTGAGCTCGGTAACTTTTGAACGGTATAACCGATTTTCAAAGTTATACATGCGTTGGAAAGGTAATGATCGCTTCTATTAGAAGCCGCAAAGGTCGGAGTTAAATTTTAGAAGTTTTTGGGAGTTTTGAGGACGAGAACGAAAAACAGACCCTAAATAAGAAGGGCCGTAAAATCCACACTTTTGGATCAAAATGAAAGGTTGACATATGAATGGGTGAGTCCTTTCCTGAACTTTAAGATGGGAGTTGGCCCAATTTTCAATTCTGTCAGATTTAGAATATCGAAAATTTCGTGTATATATAGTGTCGCGTGTAGGGGGTGTAGGTGTGCGCCACTGGCGAGAACTGCCGTTCTCTGGTAATTAATTGCAATCAACTCGTAAATAAGGTTAAAAGGTATATAAGTACGGTTTCATTCTTTTATCTTATGTTTTTAATATTGTTAATAAATTGAAAATTGAATTTATACATTACTTTAATTAAGATATCATTGTAATTTATTTTTATGGTCAGCCACTGAATTTGTTGGTAATATAATTCGTACGACACGGGCCACTTTTCAATACAAAAGCTCTTAAACCAACAAATAAACTCGGATAACAATGACATGCGCTCCAGGGCTTCGATACAAAATATCCATGTTATCTTTTGATATTTGTTAGTACAAAGATCCGCCAAAGATACTGTAAATACAGTAGCAAGAAATCTCTTTGAAATGCTATATTCCGACGCATAAAGAAGTTCCGTTTTCTATTTTTCAATACAGAATGCTCTTTTCAAGTCACACACAAAGAATTAGAGATTAGGTTTTGTGAAATTTGTCCACTCCAAATATTACATGCCCTATTAGTTTGTTACATTTTTGTTATGGGACTAGAAACTGTCATAATAGTCGAGGTGTGAATGGGTTTTTCTCAGCATATGTTTTTGAGGTTGAAGTGTGTTTTGGGAAACAGGGGATTTGCTGAGAGAATAATAGGGGATGAAAAGGTGGACATGCTGTTCAAGTATTTTAACAATATAACACCCTCGGACAATATGTGGCTAATAATAATGGGGAATCTGATAATGCGTTAAAGTCTTTGATGCAGTGATCTACTTTTCTGCTTACTTCGTATACAATTCAAAGGAACCACAAAAAGCGTTTTATCATGCACAGACTTTTTATCTTCACATCATTTGGTAGAGGTCATTTTTGTGGTATATTTCCAAAAGAAGAATGCAGTCAAAATAAACTATAAATAATAAAACATGTCACATTTAAAATCTAAAATATTACATTATTAATTTGATAATAAAATTAAGAAGTGATTAAACGATATATAAATAAAAATAATACAAATTTTATGTTTTTGATCAAATATCGGCACAGTGGTCAAAACGTGTAATATAGCAATTGATAAATAATATTATTTCAGATACTTATAACTCCTCAAAATATTTTTCTAGGGACTCCAATGTAAGATAGGTACACTGAAAAAATATTGTATAATATCAATGACTACCAATCATTGATTTTTTTTTACATTGATTCAATGAACATTTTGTTAACATTATAAACACGTAGTCATTAAGTAATGATCATATTATACATTATTGCAATGTAATTCTATACATTAAAAAATAATAAAAAGAATTAATAATTACAATTAATAGTTTTATTTATTCAATGATTTTTTTCATCATATTAATAATTTTTGTTCATTGTGTACGTATATGAAATTATACATTATAGTAGAGGAGCGAAGTATGCTAAATGTGCAGTCACTCGAGCGCTTTGGGGACCTATTGGGTTGTGAAGAGTAGGTCCTAAAACCAAAAAAAGTTAAGTAAAGTTTTCCATTTTAGTGGGGACTTTCCTCTTTTAATTTAATTTTCCATTTCCAACAATGGTTTTTTCCGATTATAGCGCCATCTATCCATAATTTGAAAAATGTTTCGAATAAAAGTTGCTTATTTTTACGTAAAGAATCCAAATCTGGAGTAAAAATTTGGGGCTCCTATTTAAGATTTTAAAGTAACCCCTCACCCCACCTTTGTGGGGTCGTGTTTGGTACCATTCGATAGATTTTTCAAAAATATTGATTAAGTGTATTTTGCAGTTTTTCGATCTAATGTTTATTTTGGGAAATATCGCGGGATTTGTATTTAAAATTTTAAATTTACCCCCACCCCTCTCCGTGGGGGTTTACGTTTGGTATCATTCGATAATTTTTTGAAAAATATTGAACACGTATTTTTTAGTTTTTCGATCTAACGTTCATTTCGCGAATTATTCGCTTTTTTTGTGAAATTTTTAACTCACCCATTTCCTTACGTCCCTCTTAAATCGTCAGATTTTTGAAATATACAATGTTTTGTTTGTCCCCTACTTACCTTATCTTAATCTGACAATTTCGAGTATTTTTAAGGATAGATTTTTTTTCGGGCCCTCCTTAACCAACTCCCCTGTATTAAGAGCTAATATATGGTAGAGGTACATCTGCAGGGCACCAGGTTTCTCCCCATATAATAAGCTGACGCGCTCGAGTAACTGCAAAAATCCCCGCTTGGGCTCCCCTACCCTTATAGTCGAGGAAATGAAGCTGAAAAAATGGCAAAACCTCGCAATTTTTTCGTCCAGCATCGATTTGTACAAAAATTTGGGATTAGGCTCATTACACCTTCTTGTTCATTTTCTATATTGAGCCGTTGTACGCTTTTGGTTTTTTAAGGGTGAAAACTACCCCTAATTGTAAAAAATTATAAAATAACATTTTAAACTTTAATATTGTCAACATTTGCTTCTTATTAGTTACATAATGATTGTTTTATGCTTTAAGATGTACTATCATAATATTTCAACCCTTAAAACCACCCTTGTTGGAGCTATATATAAAAAATTTACTTATTCTAAAAGAATAATTTCGGCTTGCATCGATTTACATAAAAATTTGGGATTAGGATTATCTCACCCTGTAATTCATATTCTATATCATGCTTAAGGGCGTTGATTATTTTTAGGGGTGTAAACTACCCCTTATTGTCAAAAATTATATAAAAACATTGTAAACTTTAATATGGGTAAATAGTTCTGATTGGCTAAAAATAATGATTGTTTTATGCTTTAGGATATAATATCATAATATTTCAACCCTTAAAAACCACCCTTAAGAACATTACAATTTTTATAAGTAGATAATTTAATAGATCTATACAGAAAAAAAAGTAGAATTAAAGAATTACAAAAACATTTATTTGCACAAAAATACAAATTTACAAATATGTAGAAGTACAAAATACAAATGGTTTTTAAGTCATCTTCCAGTATACGAACCAGTTCTGTGGTATTATACATGCATTGAAAATGTTCCATAAGCGGACTATTCAAATATTTCGAAAAAAAATTCGTTTTCTAAACATAGCTCCTTAATTTTTGGCGATAAAAAGATTTTTCAAAAAGGATTTTATAGGATTTTTGAAGAGCTATAAGACCGTTAAATTAAATTCCGTCATATCCCTTAGTTTTTACATGGAATGAGTTTAAAGGGCTCGAATAAGGGGGTGTTTGCTCGTAAATAGAGGTTTTAAACAGCTATATCTCGCTAAATATTCACTTTAATGAAAATCTATGCAAAATATAATTTTAACTATTAAAAAAGCTACAATTTAGTGGTCCATCATTTTTTTCATATCTCCAGTATTCTCGGAGATATTTTGAAGCAAAAGGTGAAAAATACGAAATTGAAAAAAAAACAATTTTTCTTTAAACTCCAACTTTTCTAAAATTAGGCCTTTTAAATAGGTCAAACTTTTTGGGTGTATTGAAAATACATATATACAAGGAATTACAGAAAGGTGAAGACCAATTTTTAATTAGGAGGGTAGTTAGGGGTAATCTTCACTGATTTTTTCGTAGAGAAAAGCAGGTACCGACCTTTTTTTGATCATAAGTCGCTCTATTTTCATGCTAGAATTTTTATTATTATTTTTTGAAAGTATTAATTGTATGCTTGAAAAAAGATTATTTAAGTTTTCCTCGAAAAATGCAAAGTTTTCCCGTTATTTGGCTTTGAATATTTCAAATTATGCATTTGACGAGAAAAGCTAACTTTTAACATGCCGTACCTCGGTTTGTATTGGTCTTAAAGATATTATAGAAAAAAAAATTTAGTTTACGTTATTAAAGATACAATTTTGTTATTTGCAGTTTTTTGATTAAATCCGTATTTTTCGAGTTATTCTCAAAAAACCCTCTAAAAAAATCGATTTTTCGACGAAAAACTGTTACTTTTAAGCGCGAATAACTCGAAAAATATTAATTTTACGAAGAACATGTAAAATACATTTTTTTCTTAGAATCACTTTTTACATCGATTTACATGGCTAAAATGTAATAAAAAATTCCCACCCCCGAGATGGGGTGGCAACCACCCCCAAGGTTTTAGCGTACAGCGGCATGATATATAAAATGATCCTTGGACTATTCCCTACCTTCTGTGAAAATTTCAAGTAAATCCATGCTGGACGAAAAAATTGCGAGCCAAAATGCTTCATTTCCTCGACTATTAGGATTATACATTTAAATTAATGAATATAAAAAGTTGCTCTAATGTACAGCGGTCTTCAAATTATCACCTCGTTTATTCAATCAATAAACGCAGTTTATGACTTAATGTATAAGATAAAATATAATTCTGGTAAAGTAAGTCGAGCTGATGTAAAAGTACATTATTTTAATGAAGCGAGATCATTGTTAGAGCCATATGTAAGAATAATAAAAGATAACATTAAATCAACTTTTTCGACTTTGATTAATGACTCGATAAACTTTTTTTTATGTAAAGCAATCGTTGTTTCAATGTACTATACCTGAATCAGTGATCAATACATTGTAGCAATAATCTTGTAAGCACATAAACCTGTACATTTCTTAAAATGCTATAAGTGTTTCTATTGGTGCAAAAAACAGAGACAACAGTGGTCACGTGACAACAATGAACCAACCCTGCATACTCCTAAAACCGGTGTTTGGTAAAAGTATACTTGTACAATTTATAAGACTATACAAATCAAAGAAAATACCATTTTATAAATGCAATAAACACAATTGATTTATTTTTATTTATGTGACAAATGTGACAAATGTTATGTCACTAAAATGTATATTATCACGGACTTACCTTTTTTTCTATCGGTAGAAAAAAGAGAATATCGGTAGAAAAAACTAAATGTATAGAGATAAGTAAAGAGCCGCGTAGATGCAAGTTAGAAATAGACGGCAAAATTGTAGAACAAGTAATGAAATTCAATTACCTAGGAGTAGAGATCACTAGTGACAGGAATATAAGAACAGAGACCACAACACAAGCGACAAAAGCGGCAAGAGTAAGTGGTTGCCTCCGAGAAACCATATGGAGAAACAAATATCTGACCACGGAAAGCAAAATAAAAGTATACAAGACAACAGCAGTGGCGGTTATCCCTTTAGGTCAATTGGTCAATGACCTCCCTGTAATAATTGTACAATCAAACAATTATAATGTAATTATTTCCTAAAAAAAGAAAATTTTCTGTATTAAAAATGTTCGGAATACAATAGTATCGTTCAAAGTTAAATTTTGCTTTTATTGTATTGACTTTTCAGTCATTTTTTTGTTGTAAAATATAGCGACAAAGATGCCGCCAAAAGATTACCGATAAATAAACATGAAATACGAGCTGTTTGACGGTACCAAATAGCCAAATTTATCTTTGACTGAAACTACCGCAATATTACTCTTAAACAGCTAAATACGAACATTCACGATGGTCAAGAAATTTATTTGACCTCACTGTGAGAATACAGCACTTTGAATCCGAACGTTCACGAAAATACGCTTATATGCAAGTTGGTACTAAATCGTGGTCATTGACCGTAGACCGTATGTATCGTTTTCGTTGTTGAGCGGTAGGTATTCGAACAATCACAAATTTCAACGAGCAAGTGATCGATCATTTCGCAAAATCTAAGGCCAGAAGAATCGATTTACTTTTTAAATCCGCATAAAAATGTAAGTTTTTATTTATTTTAGGTTTTGAGTTTAAGTAGTTTGTTGATATTCTGGCTGTTATAATTACATATTATATCATACTATTTATCTGATTTATTTGACAATTAGTAATGAAGACTTGTTCCTTTTACTTATTTCATATTTACTTGTCAAATAAAGATCCGCTTAAATTTAAACAACATATTGCAAAATAAGTTATAAGAAACCAATACAGATGATCGAATAAGAAATTATTTAAAATGGGCTTTGTAGATCTTGTTTTTCCAAAAAAATCTTGAACCACCGGATATGACCTCCCCCTTCACTTACAGACCAGCCGCCATTGGACAACAGTAAGACCTATCCTAACATATGCAGCGGAGACAAGGACCGATACAAGAAAGACGAAACAACAAATCAACAATATCGAAATGAAAGTATTAAGATCAATAGCGGGCATATCATTAAGTAAAGCAACATAAGTATACGAGAACGTTGCAAAATTCAAAATATTAACAGGTGGATAAAAACAAGAAAGAAAAACTGGAACGAACATGTAAATCGAATGGAACCAGATAGATTAGCGAACATCTGTAAAAACAACAAGCCGTATAGCAGAAGACCCGTTGAAAGGCCGCCGAAAAGGTGGAAAGACAATGTACAGTCAACAACAACTGAAACAGGATAAGAGGCAGACAAACAGGAGTAATCCTAGTCGCGCGAAGAAGAAGAAGAAGAAGTGGAAGATATGAGGAATGAGCTAAGGCTGTGGGAATCGTGTTTTAATTATTCGCTAAAATCTTTTTGTCACTCTGCTTTCAATAACTATGTTCAAAACATTGCGTAATCATGATGATAACTGCTGGTCTTGAAGACGATAATCTTGATTGTAATGCAAAAAAACCTGTTCCTTTTCCGCTCTCATTGAAAACGATAATCTTCACTGTAATGAAAAAACCTGTTCCTTTTTGTAAATTTAACGTCAAAAATATTTAGTCATCATCATCATCAATGTCGTTATGCCTCGAGAGTTTTTGCCGCGTTTACTATTTCCTTCCAGGTTTGTCGATCCTGTGCCACTATTTCCCATTGTCTCACTCCCATTTTCTCTAGATCTTCTTTGACTGCATCTTTCCACCTTTTTCTAGGCCGTCCTACAGACCTTCTCCCATCTGACCTTTCTCCGAGAAGCTATGAAAGTATTGTAAGTATGTAAGTTCAGTATTGGGTCCTCTACTTTTCCTTATCTTTATAAATGACATCACTAATTTAAAAATCGATGGAAAAATTTTTCTTTTTGCTGATGATACCAGTATCACTTGGAGCAACTCAACTATTGCAACTCTTCATGCAACTATAACTTCTGATCTTCTTACGATAAAAACCTGGTCTGACTCTAATTTACTCTCCTTTAACGTGGATAAAACGGTAGCATTATCATATAATGGTGCTCTTCAACCCCTGCTTGTGAATAGCAGCCAGATCTCTACCGTTGATTCTGTAAAATTTCTTGGTATTCTTTTAGACAGCAACCTCAAATGGTCCCTTTATATCGATTGGTTAAGTAAGAAACTCGCCTCGGCCTGCTATGCCATAAGATCTGTTTCGAAGGAACTCAATTTAGCATCTTCTAAAATAACATATTTTTCTTTATTCGAGTCTCATCTTCGATATGGTCTTCCTTTTTGGGGGTCTAGTACAGCTGCCCAATTTGATGTTATTTTCAAATTACAAAAAAGAGCAATAAGATATCTGTTTGGCCTCAGAAGAACAACCCATTGCAGGAGTTACTTTAAAGATCACGAAATTTTAACTCTTCCATCTTTGTATATTTTAGAAACTGTTTGCTTAATTCGTAAACACATGCATGTCTTTCCAGCAAGGCCTCATCATGACTACTCCACCAGAAATTCAACTTTTGATGTCTATTTACCGATCCCGTCTTCTGAGTTAGTAAAGAAATCTATACTATATTCCGCAAAAAAACTATACAACCATCTCCCTTTACAACTCAAATCTGCAACATCCTTTCTCAAGTTCCGTAAAATGACAAAAGCTCATTTATCTAAAAGACCATATTATTCAGTAGAAGAGTTTCTTAATGACTAACTAAGAAATCACAGTAATGTACAAGTAACTAAAGTGTATTTATCTATATTTTGGTGTCACATACAGCAGCTTAAACTTATTAGTTCCTTTGTTTGTGTTTTATTATATTATGTTGTATGTTCAATTTTGCAATTTATAGTAATTTTGCAATATATTGGTTTTTGTTTTTTACTTCACTTTTTTAACTTGTTTATATTTTTTTTATTGACGATTTATCTAATTTTATAAAATTGTATTTGTTATTGTTATGTATATATCTTTTTCGTGACTCTATGTTAAGCTTTGTCCATAAAATTGTATAATTTTCAGTGACAATAAAGCATATTTCTATTCTATTCTAAAGATTTTTGAAAAAACTCACATTTTTTGTCATGTAAAATTTGATGTTTTCGGCATGGAATTGGAATTCGAAATTTGGTAAAATTTCGGAAAAAGTTTTAGGGGAGTGTAAGGCAGCAAATATTTCTTGCGGATTTTTTTGTCCGGGAATTTATGTGGGATATTTTGTTCAAAAACATTTGTGGGGATTTTTATTTGTCCGGGTTTTTTTTGCGGGATTTTTTGTCCGAGGATTATTTGTCCGGGGATTTTTTGTCTGGGGATTTTTTGTCTGGGGATTTTTTGGCCAGGGATAATTTGTGGGGATTGTTTGTCCGGGATTATTGGTCCGGGGATTATTTGTCCGGACCCCGTCGAGAAGCACTTGTTTCCTAAACTACAAAGACAATGGGAAGATCCGTATGAAATTAAAAAGCGAATAGACGACGTAATATACCTAATTACGAATTTATCAAAAGGCAAACGAAAAGTTGTTTATATAAATCAGTTTGCACCAATATGCTAGGCTAGATCAATTGAGACGGAAGAAGCACGAATCGTCCAACATGAGATGAAAGATGACCGACGGCCAGGTTTTAATGAATTCTTGTCAAATTACACAAAAATAAAGATTGCTGGATTCGGCGTGACTAGAGAAGTTTAACAGGATTTTTTAGTATTCCGTAAAACGATCTCTAGGTCACCGTGTTGCCCAAGACCTCGATATGACTAAAAGAATATTATTCGTATTCAATAAGAAGTTCGATCACTTGGACAAGAAATCAGAAGCCTAAAATTGGAAGAGTAATGCGGTTACAAGATGGTCTCCAATTTTTGCTGTATATGGTGACCAGGAAGGCTTCTATAGACAGGGCAAGCTACGAGAAAATATAGGGTTCCGCAAAGGACTTGGAACAAGAGAGGCATTGTTTGCGTTTAATGCCCTCTCTCAAAGATGCTTAGATATGAACCTGGATATTTATTCCTGTTTCATCGACTTCAAAAAAGCGTTCGAAAGGGTCCGACATGAAAACCTAATAGAATTATTGAAAAACAGAGATATAGACACGAGATTTACGAATTATAAACAATCTGTATTGAAATATAAGCCAATATAAAGATAGAAGAACAAGAATCCGAGAATATTGATATCAAGAGAGGAGTAAGACAGGGTTGTGTTCTGTCGCCGCTACTGTTTAACCTGTACAGTGAAGCCATATTTTAGGAAGCGATAGCGGAGATAAGTGATGGAATCTCTATAAACGGAAGAATAGTAAATAACATAAAATTCGCTGATGACACCGTTATAATGGCAGACACCCTGAAATCGCTACAAGAATTGCTATTTAACGATTATTGCATTCGATACGGACTAAAAATAAACCAGAAAAAAACAAAATTTATGATTGTCTCAAAAACAGAACATGGAAATGAAAGGTTAATGATAGAGCAAACCCAAATAGAAAAAGTTAAGACATACAAATATCTGGGAACCTGGGTTGATGACAAAAATGACCAAAGCAAAGAAATTAAAGTCCGAATTGAAACTGCAAGGCAAGCATTTATAAAAATGAAGACACGGCTTACAAACATAGATCTTCAGTTGCCTCTCAGATTGAGGGCTCTAAGATGCTACATATTTTGTATATTGCTATACGGAATGGAAGCTTGGGCATTGAAGAGACAACACATAAGAAGAATAGAAGCGTTCGAAATGTGGTGTTACAGAAGAATATTAAAAAATCAGTGGGTTTAAAGGATTACCAATGTTAAAGTGCTACGACGTTTAAATAATGAGTTAGAAATTATGAAAAGTATAAAAACTAGAAAACTGGAATATTTGGGTCACATTACCAGAGGAGAAAAATATGAGTTGCTGAGAATTATGCAAGGAAGGATCCAAGGAAGAAGAAGCATAGGAAGAAGACGCCTCTCCTGGCTGAGGAACCTTAAAGAATGGTTTAGCTGTAGTTCATTGCAACTATTCAGAGCAGCAGCCAACAAAGTGACCATAGCCATTATGATATCCAACCTCCGATAGGAGAGGCAACTTTAAGAACAAGAATTAATATGAAGGAAATCGTATATAATTATGACATCAAAAATTTGGCTGTACCAAAGATAGACCATGCGCTAGAAAATCTGGATTGGAAAATTCTGAGAATCATGCTTAAAGTGATTTTCCGAGAAACCGGCGCGTTCAAATTATTGTGTGTTACACCAACCCGAATTGGTTATGCCCTTTAAGGACAGTAAACTGTTATTTATTCTTGAGAGGTTTCTGCAGAGCTGGAGAGTCCTGCAGGTCCCGCTCTTCTGGACATTCATGTAAAGTTGCTGATCGGGACGCTCAGATCTAAGAGGGGACCTGTGTAATGCAAAAATAAAAATATATTACAGCAGGTATTAAAAAACTATTATTAATGTAAAAATGAAAATAAACGGTTTCGTTTTGGTTCAAATCGGGTACCTTGTCAAGAAGGCTTTGCAAGAAGAGAAATGAAATATTTATATCGGAGTATGGTTAGAACGACCTCTAACGGAGAACGATGATATGACTGAAATAAATGTCAACGACGAATCAAGTAATCTGTTAACCAGTGGCGTAGCAGAGGGCCACGCAGCGTGAAGCTTGCGGGGGGCCCCAATCTTGTCATCTGATATTATGTAAAGATCTGTTATTGATACATTATTTAACGTTGTGTGTTTAAAATTAGAAACATAAATTTCTAAATAGACGTAGGTATTTGCCAAGTGAATCATCTCATAATATCTAGAAACTTAATTCCTTCCGGCCTACCGAAATTGTATGGTAACGACAATAAACTATCTTCCTTTGTACGCGACTATTAAAAGATTTGAGAATTGCAATTTGACGAATTTTAGAACAATATTTCTAAATCTAGAAATGGGTTTTCTCTTTAATCTTACAGAGGCCCCCGCAGCATGAAGCTTACGGGGGGCCCCAATATGTCAAGGGCCCCATCTTGTTGTCTAATATATGTAAAAATGTGTTGTTATATTATTTGCATACATACGTTTTTTAAGCAGTGCAGTATTGAAAATGAAGTTGTCCATCCGAATTAATAAAATTGTAGATATATTCGCTGATAGTAGATAGTGCACGAAGAAAGTTGTTCATCTCATAGAATAATACTAATGTAATCATTTAGTAATTTTTGTTGTATTTTATTCTATACCAATAAAGATGAAAAATGTAAATCGTCATAAACAAAGCATGAATACACCAATAGGGCTTTTCATCGATTGTCATTTGTTTCGAGCTTCTGTCATATGTTGTATAATCTGTGTATAATGTTGATATACACGGATTATACGACATATGACAGAAGCTCGAAACAAATGACTGTGAATGAAAAGCCCTATAGCTCAGTAAATGACAGATTTTGAGTGAAATTATCAGCGTCACGACGGACGTATTTGCTTGACTATTTCACTCATCTTAAAATTTTCACATAATCTGACCAATCACAAACCAAAGACAGCTTGTGTTATCGCGAAAACACCAACTGTCTTTTAATTCTGATTGGTCTATCAGCTTCGTGTTTTCAACGACGTAACCATGGATACCGATCGCAAAGCAAAGTTTGACGTTTGCCAAAAAAATTATTGTAGCTGTATACGTCAAAATGATTCGTTTCGGTGGTACTTCAAACGAAGTTATAAACCAAAACATTGAAGAAAATATACCGAGTAACACAAGAAAATCTAAATCTTATATATGGAGACAATTTATGATGTTCTGTGTGGATCGCAACTACAAATTAGATGCAGAAAATAACAACGAAAGACTAGCATTCATTCTAAAAGACTGGGCCTTCAACTATTTATTGTTATAGGTAAAAAATAATTATAACAAATTATTTATAGTTATAACAAATATTTCATGATTATGACTAATTGTGAATTATTCAAAAATGGGTAGATTTGGGTTACCTAGATCAAATGTATTATTATTAAATTCCTTCCTCTCATTCTACTGAATTTTTGGCCTATCACTTTGTCCGTGAAATAGTCTAATAAAATAGCACTAGTGATTTAATTTATCTTATAAGTCTGTCTTTTATTTCTAAACTCAACTGAGTTGCTTAAAGAAAACACCACTCGTCCTACGGACTCGTGGTGTTTTCAAGCAACTCAGTTTCGTTTAGAAGTAAATCGACAGTCTTATTGCGAAAATTGAATCACTAGTGGTATTACTATTGACAATTTGGATTTAGGTTCTAGTTACACTCCACTTCAAAGTTGGATTTATGCCGTTGGTTGCTTTTACTTCGGGGGTGACACCCATTTTTGGGGTAGAAAATCATACGTTTAAAATAACTCCGGAAATGTATAAATTGACTAATTATAAGCAACTTTTGTTGTTCTATAGAGTTTCTTTATCTATGATAATACTTTTCAAGTCATTTGCGAGTGAAAATGTTTATTTTTCAAAAAAAAAACAACGTTTTCAGACGAGTTTTTCGCAAATAACTCAAAAATAAGTAATTATCGAATTAAATATTAGATATCGAAAAAATATTTGTAGCAAAAATGTAGCTTATAAGATACAGAAAATGGTGTACTTATTCATGAAGTCTATCGACACAGTAAAAGCACAGTTGAAGCTCATGAAAAATATGTGTCCAATTCCAAATCGAATATTTCAACCTGAATTAACCAAAGAATGAAGAAATTTTCGGGAAAAATTCTTAAAACTTTTTTAACTGTTTCAAAAAAAAAGCTATATTTTTATTTTTTATAAAAGTTTCTAGCACCAAAACTATACGAGTTACGCTCAAAATAAAGTTGGCCCCTTTTTTAGTAAAAAAAATCGTGAAAATCTGCTCCTATTTTGCACCCCAAATAAAAATTTATCATTAGCGCTTTACCATTTACTTTAAATAAACTACTCGTTAAAAGTTAGGGATATAGAAAATTCTGCTGAATTTTCATAGTAGATTTTTTCGTGAACAGATTAACGGATTCAGCAATTTTTTTATTATTTTAGATTTTGCTTTAGTATTTACACAGCTATGCAAAGGTTTACTCTAACTTTTTTTGTACTTATACCGGGGGGAAGAAAAGAATTGTTTTTCTTATGTTAAGTTTGAGACGCGCGATAGGGAGGACGAGGTACCTACTAATGTGAGTATACATCGAAATCGTATTGTAGTCTTAAATTTTGTGAACATGCCATCATTTTGTTTTTTGAATGTCCTTGATATTCTTTAGAAACAAAAAAATAGACGGTTTTGTAATTTAACATGTGTTTTAACCGAAACTAAAGTTTGAGACACGTTGTAGGGAGAAAAAGGCACAAAGTTGAGTATACCTTTGATACCATGTTGTAGTCTCATATTTTGTGAATATTTTATTTTTTTAATTTCTCTAGTATCTTTAATAACAAAGAAACTAGACGGTATTACTCTTTAATATGTGTTTTAACTGACGACATGCATCACATCACACATGTGAAACATAGAAACACATATTAAAGAGTAATAACGTCTAGTTTCTTTGTTATTAGAGATATCAGAGAAATTAAAAAAATAAAATATTCACAAAATACGAGACTACAACATAATATCGAGGTGTGCTCACCTTTGTGCCTTTTTCCCCCTACAAGGTGTCTCAAACTTTTGTTTCGGTTAAAACACATGTTAAATTACAAATCCGTCTATTTTTTTTGTTTCTAAGATATCAGGGACATTCGAACAACGACATGTTCATAAAATATAAGACTACAATACGATTGTGATGTATACTCACATTTGTACCTCGTTCTTCCTACAGGGTGTCTGAAACTTAACATAAGAAAAACATTTCTTTTCTTCCACCCGGTATAAGTACAAAACATAAGTTTGAGTAAACCTTTTCACGATTGTGTAAATACTTATGGTAGGGGAGCAAAGTATGCTAAATGTGCAGTCACTCGAGCGCTTTGGGGACCTATTGGGTTGGAAACAGTAGGTCCTAAAACCAAAAAAAGTTAAGTAAAGTTTTCCATTTTAGTGGGCGCTTGCCATCTTTTAATTTAATTTTCCATTTCCAACAATCGTTTTTTCCGATTATAGCGACATCTATCCATAATTCGAAAAAATGTTTCGAATAAAAGTTACTTATTTTTACGCAAGGAATCCAAATCTGCAATAAAAAGTGAGGATTCCTATTTAAGATTTTAAAGTAACCCCCCACCCCACATCCATGGGGGGTCGTGTTTGGTGCCTTTCGACAGATTTTTCAAAAATATTGAATAAGTGTATTTTACAGTTTTTCGATCTGATGTTCATTTCGCGAAATATCACGGGATTCGTATTTAAAATATTAAATTTACCCCCCACCCCTCTCCGTGAGAAATCGTGTTTAGTATCATTCGATAGATTTTTAAAAAATATTGAGCATATATTTTTTAGTTTTTAGATCTGTCATTCATTTCGCGAAATATTCGGTTTTTTCTTGTGAAACTTTGGGGCTCACCCATTTCCTTACGCCCAGCTCAAATCGTCAGATTTTTGAAATATACACTCGTTTGCATGTACTTAACCTACCTTATCTTAATCTGACAATTTCTAGTTTTTTTAAGGGTAGATTTTTTTTCGGGCCCCCCTTAACGAACTCCCCTGTGTTAAGAGCCAATATATAGTAGAGGTACATCTGCAGGGTACCAGGTTTCTCACCATATGCTAATCTGACGCGCTCGAGTGACTGCAAAAATCCCCGCTTGGGTTCCCCTACCATTAAGAAAAATCTAAAATAAAAAAAAAAGCGGTATCCCGGTATCCGTCTGTTCGCGGAAAAATCAACTATGAAAATCAGCATAATTTTCTATGTCCCTAACTTTTGACGAGCAGTTTATTTATTGTTTATATGATCTGTAAGTTTGACCGGTTCGAAGTTCTTATTTTTGAAAAAATATAAAAACGCTTTTTTTCAAAGTAACTTAAAAAGTATTTAAACCGGGAGATATTAACAGAAGTTCAACCACGATTTTCTAAGTCCTGCCCTTTGCAATACTGGAAGGTTAGAGAAGATACTTACAATTTGTGGAAAAATCCACGGGTTTTCTGTGACATTTTCCTGTGAAAATTAGATTTTCCATGAAAAAAAAATTGGGAGTTGCGATGAGTTTTTAAGTCCTGCCATATCCATAGAATAACAGGATACTATCTATTTTATGAAGAAAATTTTTTGGGCAGGACGGTTGCAAAAGGACTAAGGGAGTATACAGATATACAAACATGTAATGAAAATATTGAAATTTTCATAATTTTCTAAGTCCTGCCAACTTAATAACTTAATCATATTTATTTCAAAATGGCCAAAAAAATGTTGGCATGACGTCACCTAATGTTTAACTGCACTTGTTTCTTGGAAAATTCTGTATAAAATTTTCACTCTGGTTCCGTGATTTTCTAAGTCATAAAATAAATTTTGTTATAGAATAAATAATTTCAGTAGACATTATTTAAAATGGCAGGATGTTTAGTTACACCTTTTTTACTATATATAGTTAAAAAATTTGTAAGAAAATTCGTGGAAAATTACACGATTTTCTAAGTCATGCCATTTCGCACATATCTCAAGAAGGTTAATATAAATCTATTTTCAAAGAGGCAGGATGGTTGTATAGTTATTTCGTATAAAAAAATTAAATTGTGTGTCTGTAAAATTATTTCAGGGTGTTATACAAACATATTCATATTACCACAATTTTCTGAGTCATGCCATGTCGAGTATTCTTAAAAAACACTAATCTAAAACCGTTTACAACTTAACAGGATAACCGCAAAGATGAATAATACAAAAAATTAATTTGTATATCATTAAAACAATCGTATCCTATTAAATATTATTTTCCTGAATAATGTCTCGGAATTTTTACACACTTTTCAAATCTAATGGCAAACTGTAACATCTTTATTTTAAATGATTAGATCATATTTTTATCTAAGTAAACGCAATAAAAGTAAATAAACAATTTTTACAATTTATTGGTTATAGTAGGGAATTTACCAACCCATTATATTATACAGGGTGTCCAGAAGCTCTCATAACAAACGAAAACCGGAGACTCCTCAGATAATTGTAAGAAAATTTAACTCAATTCACCTAGTTCAAAAATGCTTTTGTGAAAATCTAGAGCTCTTTATAGATGGCGTCTTGTAATTAACCATCGTCATAATTCAACCCGGATCTATCCAATGCTGGATATAGGTCTCCCCCAGTCTTCTCCATGCATTTCTGTCCTGTGCTGTCTGCATCAAGTTTCTGTCGATCCGTTTGATGTCATCAGACCATCTGGTTGGCGGACGACCTCTATTTCGATATGCTTCGTCTAGAACAAGCATATCGAAGTCTTGTAATTAGTTTCTTTAAAATAGCTGCAGAACGCTTTTATTTGGAAAAACGAAAACTGGTAACAGGCGCTAAGTTGCCGCACTCAACTGGTTTTCCTGATATTGTAGGATTGTAGATATTGTCCTGATATTGTTTCCTATATTTGATAGCAAAATGTACTAACACTAACAACACCAGAATAAATCGATTTTTAAAACAGCATCTATCTACTTGCAACTTTTTGCATTGGTTCAGGATAACATCAGGAAAAGGTATACAATATAAAAATGGGTGGAAATTGCATTTTAGTGCATAACATGCATCCAAAAGTGCATAAACCTTTCAAAATCAGTGTATTAAGGGCAACATTTTGTTATTTGGGTGGTTTATGGAGTTACGAATACGCAAGCAGAACCGACCTCCGAATCACCTAGTGCCCAGAGTTGCTAAGGCACGTCATCTGGAGTTTCGTGGGATACCGGCAATAAATTCAAGAAAACAGATTATTCGAGGGTTTTTGGGATGGCCGAACACGAATATGACATTACAACCGACCCTCGGAGCACCTGGTGCCCAGGGTGACTGATCTCGAATTTAGAGAGTTTTTGGAGGTCGATTCTGATGGCGTTTTCATGTTCAGCAACCACAAAACTCCTCGAGTAATCTACTTGCATCACTTTAGTGTCTGAAAGCCTCGAAATTTAAGAATATGGTGTGTATATTAGTCACCCCGAGCACTAGGTAAAGATCTGTTCTAATGTGACATTCTTGTTCAGAAACCCCAATAACCACCTGAGTAATCTGTCTGTATCAATTTACTGCCGAAATTAATATATAAATATGGTATAGAAAATGATTAACAAATAAAAAGGTACCATAAAATATCATTTTATTATAATACTAAAATACAGGGTGTCCCATTTAAGAAAACTCAGAAAATACTCATTCAGAGTTTCAACCAACCCCGTACACTAAAATTAAACATTTTGGTATACTATTAATAACTGACAATAGTAGACTATATTAAAAATCGTTTAAACACAAATTAATAAAAGTTTGGATATCAAATTACTAACAATATGTATAGGGTGTGAATGTACCTACAAAATTAACAAAAAAACGTAATTATATTTTAAACTACCTCGTATAATATTTCAAAACACTATATTTTATTAAAGAGAACATCGAGTAGAATCCAAAAATGTAAAAATATACAGGGTATTCCATTAAAAAAAACAGAAATTTGTGTCACCCTGTGAAAACGGGTAGTCCTGTATATTAGAAAATACTGTTAAATCATAGACCTATCTGTGGCCCATGTTTTACCTAAATAACTTTTTTCGTATATCTTACGACAAACGAGTAATTGGACTTTGTCACACTAATGCCCCACCCTGTATACAAAATAACCATAAAACCATCCTGCCTCTTTGTAAATAGACTTATATTAAGATTCTTGAAACATGTGCAGAATGGCATGACTCAGAAAATCGTTGTCTTTTTCACGAATTTTCTTACAAATCTAGGACTCCTGCCGTCTTACAAGAACCGTTTAACCTTCCTGCCGAGTACCGAAAAGGTATTGATTGTATTTGAGTATTATAACTTTTTAAAGGCAGGACTAAGAAAATCACGGAATCAGGGTGAAAATTTTCCGCAGAATTTTCCAAGGGACAAATATACTTAAACATTAGGAGACGTCATGCCAATATTTTTTTTTAACATTTTGAAATAAATATGTTTAGTTTATTTAGTTGGCAGGACCCAGAAAATCATGAAAATTTCATTATTTTCCTTACATGTTTGTATACATATATACTCCGTTACCCCGTTTGCAACCCTCCTGCCCAAAACATTTTCTTCATAAAATCGATAGTATCCTGTCTATCTACGGATATGGCAGGACTTAGAAATTCATCGCAAAACCCTATTTTTATGTTTTGGGAAAATACTGTTTTAAATTATGTTTTACTGTAACACATAAAATTGGTTAAGACATGGCTGTTTAAAATTTCCATATCCTCGTGATTAGTGACTCGTTCAAGCCTTTCAACTAGAACCCTTTTAAAAATAAGCACTTTGAACCGGTGAGACTTACAGGTCGTATAAAAAAGTTAGGTAATTTGTAAGGGATAATGATTAGTTTCATTTGGGGGTGCTAAATAGGGGGAGATTTTCACAATTTTTTACCAAAAAAATGGAATTAACTGTATTTTGAGCGTAACTGGCTTAGTTTTGATGCTAGAAACTTTTGTAAAAAAATAAAGCTTCTTTTAAACACTTGAAAAAAGTTCTAATGAGTTTTCCCGAACTGTATTTCATTTTTTGGTTATTTCACGTTGAAATATTCAATTTTAAATTTGACGAATAAGAAAAACTTTTCATGAGCTTGCTTTTCAAGTTGTCTTTTACTGAGTCGATAGACTTAATTTTTGTTTCATTTGTTTTATAAGCTAGATACATTTTTGCTAACAATATGCTTTTCGATCGAATATTTACTCTTTGAACTATTTGCAAAAAATCATATAAAACCGTGGTTTTTTTGTTGAACAATAAACAGTTTTACTTATAAATAACTAGAAAAGTCTTAAGTTGACCACTTCGGTGGTGACACTGAAAATTACACGGTATCGCCATATTTTACGTTGATTTACTGGGCTGTAACACATATAGGTATTTGTAACACATGTCGCATTTAGTAATTTTTTAAAGTTTCATTAACCCCCATTTCCAATTCTGCGGGGGGGGGGCGACGGAGTTTGTTACGCCACTGCTGTTAATCCAGGTACTTGATTCTTGATTAACAAAGCCGACATTCATTTCAGTCATTTATTATTAATGTTCAAGTTTTATAACATCAAAAATTAACAATACTAACAAAACTGAGAGACAAACGTATTGGTAAGTGACAGTACATGAAGTACTTACATTGTATAGAAGATTTAACCAAGGTCTGAGAATAAAAACGAAAAAACGCTTTAAAATATTATAGGTTAATCTAAACAAGCCTGTATACTCCCAAAGAAAATAACTAAATTACATATTTGAGCAATTTTTAAAAGAGTGCCTTTCTGATATGACCTGAAAAATTGGTTTTTCTTGGCACTCTTTTTCCCATAAAGTGCTAAAAATTATAAAAATCCTACTTTAGACGCGTTTATCATATTTATTTTTAAACGGGCTGGCGTCGTGTAATCTCCTTTTATACTCTGAGTACCAAATGAAATTATTATTACTATTATTAACGATGCTAACATTATTCTTGCATAGTACAAATGACTTTTAAATTGGATTTCAAGCAGGGAGGATGGGCGCATCAAAAATGGAGTACGTAATATGATTAGTTCCAAGATACGACGGCAGATGGGAGCTTCTATAAAAATGCCTTTATTATAT
Organism: Diabrotica virgifera virgifera; assembly: GCF_917563875.1. NCBI lineage: Eukaryota > Metazoa > Arthropoda > Insecta > Coleoptera > Chrysomelidae > Diabrotica > Diabrotica virgifera. The sequence continues at coordinate 206,220,394 of NC_065444.1, forward strand.
TTTCAACTACAATGGGCTGTTTAAGCTAAAATTGGCACATTGTTATCCTGCGTTTCGCGTTCCGTGAGATACGATGATGTTTCTTTTGTTGATTGCTTTATTTTTGATTGTCGTCGTTATTCGGTCGGCTGGTGTTTTATTGTTACATGATTAACTGTTAAAACTTTGGATTCATTTAAAAGGAATAATTTGGTAAAACCGTTTTATAGGGATTGTTTATTATTTTCTATAATCCGAAAAACCAAATATAAGATATTTAAAAATAAATTCGTGCTTTTATTAGTCTTTTATGTTTCCACTAAAATAGAGTATTTATTATTACACCTGTGTAGAAAAATAAATATGGGCTGTTTCAGGGTAAAAATCAATACAGGTATTTGAAGGTGCTAACTCGTAGGGGGATATATGTAGTTAATTAAAAATACATACAGAGGTACTCGTAAATCAACCTCATCTTTTTGTAAACAAAGACCAAAGCCAGAAAATATTATTTTTTGCCTATAGCATTTTTAGTATCATATTTACAGCAAAAGTTGTATTACCAAAGTTGTGTATCATGAAAAAACGACTAATTTTAATTTTTACAAGTTAAAATCCATAAATAATTAACCAAGATAACTGCAAAAAACCACGTTTTTTGCACTATTTTGTAAATGTTAATAACTTTTACCAAATAGGACGCCAGGAATTTATTACACCTCGATCATGAAGTAATTAAGTGTCTTTATTAGTGTGCATAATTTGAAGAAGATCCGTTTGTTAGTTAACTAATGAGTTGTGTTAAATATTTACCCAGACATTGAATGTTTAAACAATTATTGTTGCCCAAGGAGTATTTTCAGAAGTTTTTAGCAAAGTGCAATGAGTTTGTAAAGACTCAAAGTACTAGGAAAGTTAAAAAAATACACAGTGTAGGCCAAAGAAAACAGTCCACCTCGATATTTGGCAGTATTTATTGAATTTTAAGGAAATAAAGAAACAGGTCGATTTTTGATATAAAGGGGACACATTTTTACGGTGCATACATCTGTCATTTATCAACCTCCTCCCTTCCACTTCCCCCAAGCCTTATTTTTAAATAAGGAATACTGGTAGTGTGCTAGCTCATTTGAAAAGTTATTCAATTCTCTATTCAGTAATATTAACATTGAGTAATAACAGTAATATTAACATAGTGTCCCAGAAAAATTATTTTGAATTAAATTAATTGACACAAAAAGAAGAATGTATGTATTTATTTAACTCAAAATACATCTTACTGCTGACAGAAAACAGAAAAAATAGTTATTTGATAAATAAACATTGTTTGTTGCTTAAATTCAATACTCACCCTACCAAGAGGCAGATGGGTGGCAGCTTTAACATTGAAATTAAGCGAAGAGCAATGTTTATTTATAGAAAAATATTTTTGACTGTTTTGTGACAGCAGTAGAATGTATTTTGAATTCTTCTTTTTGTGTCAATTAATTTAACTAAAATATTTTTTTCTTGCACCCTGTAGAAATAATGATGTTATTGTTTATATTACTGAATAGAGAAATAAATAACCTTTCAAATGAGCACACGACCCCTATTATCTATTTAAAAATACAGGGTGGGGGAGTGAAAGGGAGGGGTTTGGCAAATGACAGATGTATGATGTATGTACCGTAAACATGTGTCCCCCTTAGATGAAAAATCGACCACGTCTCGAAACTTTTAATATTTTTTATGTGGTTCTGTTTAAGAGTCCAGGCCTCTACACCGTATAATAGCGTGTTAAATACGTAGCATCTTAATATAAGCATTCTTAATGGTCGACTTGGTCGAGTTATCTCAATTAAAACAAAATGAAGGCTCTACGTTATCTGGGAGCAGAGATATTGTAAAAATTTTCAAGCATTTTATTTTTTTTTTACATTTTAAGGTTGATATTGTTTTGATTGCGTCGGATACTCTATACGGCGCAATCTTGTGTTGCTTATTCGATCTCTCAGGGTTAATCCCAACATGAAATGTTCCATTTCCCTCTGTGTTGTTCTTGCGGACGTCTTAGTGAGTGTTAGCATTTCCACGCCATAGGTTAGAATCAGCAGCACACATTGATCAAAGACTTTTCTCTTTAAGCAGAGAAAAGGCGAAGGATTTCCTGGCTGAAGAATCTACACACATGGCTCAACACAACAACCACAAGTCTTTTTAGAGAAGCAGTGTACAAATTACAGATTGCCACGATGGTCACCAACATCCGAAACGGATAGGCACTACAAGAAGAAGAAACCACTAACATAATAGGGTGAGGAAAGGTATATTGGTGATACACGTAATTTGGTAATAATTTTTAATCAGATTGCCACACAGTTTCCTATGCAAGCACATTCATGACACAGCCACAGTATAAAGAGGGACAGTAGAACCACTCTCCGAAAAATTGGAAGTAAAATCTGTAGTCGCGCATGGCGACCGCGCAATGTTGGCAGTCGCTTTTGCCCCACTCTCGCATTGCTATTCGCATAGAAACGTACGGCTTTTAACAGGGAAAACCCGCATCCACCGCTGGTGAATTACCAATTACGTACTGCCGGTATTACTTCCTGAGATCAAAGCGCCGACAGAAGAGTGATTTTACTGTGGAACCTCTATATACTGTGACACAGCGCTAGTAAGTTGTTATGAGTGTAAGCAGGACAAACATATATTACGATTTCGCAATGCGCGCACCCGCGTTTAGTAAACAGACTGTTTTGACCGTTGCGTTGTGCGACAGTCGACAATGAAACCATTTCTTAGTGAATGTGAGAGACGGTTACATCTTTATTCGAATAATTGCTGCTTTCTTTTTAAAACTTTATAAAACCATTCAATAAACTAATTGTCAATAAAAAAAGCTGCATTGCATTCGTGATTTAGCCAAAGTTAAATTCCTTAAATTGCGGTTGTTTCACCAAATCTTCTAACCACTATCAACAATATACCTTACCGTGTCACCAACTTACCTAACATAAGTTTGTATGTCAATTTGACATTTACTATCATTATTATTCATTTTTTTGTTAAATTAGCTCTTCTAAACATTTTTTCCAAATAATAAGTAACATAATAAAGCAAAACTTTGCTTAGTTGTCAAATTCTTTTATTATTAGTATTTCTCATTTTTATCACCAACATACCATTCCTTACCCAACCTATTGTGGAAAATGTAGGTAGGTAGGTACTGTTACACTGTGTAAAAAATTATTTTATACATTTTCATAAAACAAACTTATTTTTAATAGACTCAAAGAAAAACGTTAATATGCACAATTAAGGTGATACAGTAGCGATCAACAGGTAGCAAAAACGCGTTCCAAGATTGCGGCTGTAATTTTGAATATTTTTTCGAGATATTTGGCACACTTATTCGTGGACACGCGCCAACTCGTAACTTTTAATGACAACAATTTTCAAATCAAAATGTACACCGGCCAATTCGTAACTTTTTTTTACCTGACCTGCCAACCCGAAACTTTCTTCAAGTGAATTCGAAACCATTGATTAAATCTATAATACCTTAAATCTAAAATAAACCGAATGTTTCTTGGTTTGCTTAAAACATTATATTTGTACTATATGTACCTATAAAAAATAGCAAAAATTGAAATATCTTAATAAAATAATTGAAACAATATTATAGTGTTTCATTAACACGTGTTAAAATATTATTTCCATCAAGTATAGCTCTACACGAGCTTGGTTTTTATCAAGTATTTGTAAATTTAATATTTTTTAGATGTTTAGCAATGATAAATTATTTAAATCCATCTGATAATTTAAAAGCAAAGAGATTTTCCATATGTTTATTTCAAGTCTAAAATATTATACCTTTATTTATTCATAGTTACGAATTCACCGGTAGTTGATCGGTTACCGAAAAATTACCTGAGAGGGTCAGAGTTACCAATTGTCCTGTAATTAGGATGGGGGATTAAAATAGTTACGAATTCACCGGGACCCTTATTCGTAATATAATAAAGAATGGCGGTATAGAGCCCAATTTGAAAAATATATTAATATGTGGAAATTACTCTGTAATTAAATACAATATTAAAAAGAAGAGCCTGTACCGCCATTAAGAAGAACAAAAAAATACACTTTCTTCAAATAAACTTTTTTATCCGATGCCTAGATTTTGTGTCATTTTGGAACTACTAAAATTTTTTATTTCATTAGTAGTTCCAAAATGACACAAAATCTAGGCATCGGATAAAAAAGTTTATTTGAAGAAATTGTATTTTTTTGTTCTTCTTAATGGCGGTACAGGCTCGTTTTTTTAATATTGTATTTAATTACAGAGTAATTTTCACATATTAATATATTTTTCAAATTGGGCTGCTCTGTACCGCCATTCTTTATTATATTACGAATACGTGTGCCAAATATCTCGAAAAAATATTCAAAATTACAGCCGCAATCTTGGAACGCGTTTTCGCTACTTGTTGATCGCTACTCTTTCCTCTTAATTTAAACTTATTCATATATTATTGCTCATCCGAAAAAAAAACTGTAGGTACCAACTCAAAAAACACCTTTTTTCGGGGGATACCAAACTAATTTTTTTAGATCTTAATTTAACTTTAAATTTTAAATGGCAAATATTTAAATTTATAAATTAAAAACGAAGAATATGGATAAGTGAAAGTTTTCTAATTGTGTAAAAGGCAAAACAAAAAAAAAACTATGATATATTATCTAACACAGGAAAAAATTAAAATTATGGGTTATGTGAGATTTTTTTTAAATATTGGTCACTTTTTTTACAATCAACGAAAAATATCAAGGACAGTTCTAGAAATACAACGGTTTTTGTGATAAATAACGTTAAGGCCATGGGTACATAATTCGCAAATATTTTACGGCTTTCCCTACTTTTTCTGTCTTTACACGACAAATTACGTGTAGTAAAATTCACACTGGTATTGATGGTATGGATATGTTAACATTACTCTACTTGAAAATGTCATCATTAACTTAAAGAGATGGCTTTTGAATGTTCTTGGATAACTGCTATTTGTATAATTGCAAATTATTAATTCAGTTAATAAATGTGGTAATTTTTTCACTAATTATTTATTCAGTGATTGTAATAATTTATAAGTAAAACAAAAACTAATACTCAATCGAGAAAAGAGGAAAAGTGTTAAAGTGATTTTTTAATAATATATTGTTACTATGGAACGCTTACAATTTTGAACATCTTTAACAACAAAATACACAGAATATTATTATCCTGATGTATTCTCTGCTTGGATTTCCCCAAATAATACACAATAAATAACTTTTTATTAAGTTCTCTAATCTAAGTAACTTCGAGATAGAACTGAACAGCATTAAACAAATAGCAGTAAACAATGGCTATAACGAACAAACAATTAACAAAATTTTAAACCAAAAAATCCATAAGAAAGCCCTGAAATTAGTCTATCTACCACCACAGAAAGAACCCAGTACCTTCTGCTCTATCACATATACTGGCAAGATAACAACAAAAATAGCCAGATACATAAAAAAGAAAGGAATAACACCAGCTTTCAGAACTAACAACAACTTAAGCAAATATATTAAAAACAATAAGAGCCGAAAGAGAAAACAACTACAGAGTGGTGTTTACAAACTAACTTGTGATGACTGTCCGAAAACTTACATCGGTCAAACTGGCAGAACTTTTGACAAACGGATAGCAGAACAAAAAAGGGCTTTCAACAATAGAAAAACAGACACTTCTACATACGCACTTCACCTTCTAGATCATAATCACTCTTTTAATGAACAGTTTCAAATTCTGCATATTCAAAATAAAGGCCTTAAGCTATCTTTATTCAAATCTATGGAAATTAATAAATTGAAAAATACAGATATAATTCTGAATGACCAACTCAAAACAAATAGCTCCCCACTCCCAGTGGCGTAACAAACGCCGTCGGGGCCCCCCCGCAGAATTTGAAATGGAACCCCTTTTAATCCGGGAGCAGTCGCGCCGTTAGAAAAAATCCAACTTTTTATCATTTTCCGTGATAACTTAATGAACAATTTTGCAACATAACTTTCCACTTGTAAGTGCCTCGAAGAAGATTGTAGTAATGCTTAGGATTTTTTTTTTTAATTTTTTTTAATTTCATTTTTATTTTTTTTTGTGGAATTTATGGCTTTGGTGGGAACCAATTAGTTTTAAAATTGTTAGAAATAGATATTTTTAACATAACAAGCAAACAAAAATATTATAAAATTGAAATTTGTTTTAAATTTGTATTGTTAGATTTTGTTCTACGCGCGACTGCTCCCGCGTTAAACAATTACTAAATACGACTTATTTAACAAAAACTTTTTTATGTTAGCGTTATCATTCACTGTTTATAACAACTTACATTTCTCATCTTTATCGGTATACAGACCCATTCCAAAAAAGTGTGTTTGCGTAGCTTGGAACTTATGGGAAACTTTTTTATTACATATCTATATTACGAAAAAAAGTTATTCTTCATAAAATGCTCTGCATGGTATAAAACCTAAGTTGCAATAATCAGATATTAAATGTTATTGATTTTATACGAGGTACAATATAAAAAATATTAATTTCGCACAGTAGTAGGTACCTAGACCGCCTTTATATTTTACAATATTGAAAAATTTTATTATAAGAAGTTGTTCGCAATTAAAAACTATGTTTAAATATGCAATTATATCATTCCAGTTGAAATATTATGAACTATAAAGGTACTTAACTCTTAGAGAGAAATTCATATTTTTCGACATACCTCGTATAAAGTTGGTAAAATCTGATATATTACGATTGAATCTTCGTTTTGAGATAATGCAGAGCTTTTTATAAAGAATCTGATGAGAATTTTATAAAGAATTTTTTCGTAAAATTAAAAAATTTATAATAAAATAGTTATTATAATTATTGTAATAAAATGATGTTGGTTATCGGTAAATTGAGAAATATTTGGAAAAATTAATTTTTTATTTACAAGGATGTAATTACATATTAAAATTAAAATCGTATATTGTTAAATATAAAAGTAGGTACTTTATCCTTGAGTTAAATTCCGATTTTTTGACTTACCTCGTATAAAATTGATAAGCTTTGATATCTGATGGTTTATCTGGCTTATTTTGTATCTCAGATTTAAGAGACCATTCAGAGCATTTCATGAAGAATAACTTGTTTCGTAAAATTGATAATAAAAATGTTTCCCATATGGTTCGAAGCCACGCAGACATACTGTATAAGTGCTCAAAAAAATTTATTTTGAATTTTCAAATTGTAATGTCTGACAGGGCCGTAACTACCATTGGGGCAACCGGGGCAGTGCCTCGGGGCCCCCGGCGAAGGGGGCCCCGCGATTGTAATCGCGTTATACTGCCTATAGGCAATAAAAACCTACATTATAGCCGAAGAATGTAAGTAACATTATATGTAGTATATTTTTTATGAAAACAGAAAAGATGTTATATTGATGGTAAATATTTAGCTTAAAATAATGTGATTTCAAATTTTTTTGTGTTGGTCAACTAAAATAGCAATATGTAGGCAGGTACAGTAAACTTCAGTCATGGAGTACATTAAAATGCGTTTTCAAGTGGTTAAATATCAATTTTCCCGGACTCCTTCTGCACAGGGTGATTAACCCCAGACCTCCCGGTAGGGGGCCCCCAGATCACGTTTTCCCCGGGGCCCCTTAACATCGTACTTATGGCCCTGATTGAATGACATTTTCGAATTCAATATAATCAAAAAGCAAATAGAAACATTTTTGAACAAAGTAAAATGATGAATTCGCCGATATCTTTTAAAATTATTTAATATAAAACAGTTTTATTGTTTTAAGAATTAATAAACAATTAGAGGCATCTGTGAGTAGAACTTTTCACTTTAAGATAAGATATATAAACTAACAAAAAATGTATTAGAAAAATATAAGCTTCTTTGATTTTTTCCGAAACCGAAACAATGCAAGCTTTTTTACATTGACTCCCCTAAAGCGTAAGTGTTATAATTTCCTTATCTTACCGTTTATCTGTTGAGAGATTGTCCAATGATTACCTACACAAGAAAAGTCGTCAATAATTGTTAAATAAATGCGTACCAAACTGATGCAACTATAACCGTAAAACAACACAAACATAAATAACATTCAATGCAAACAACCAATATGAAATTACTGGCGATAATATTGTATCGAAATACTAAAAGTAGGTAAAGAACAGAAAGGAAGAAAACCCATTTTTAGATTTAAAAATATTGTTCTTAAATTCGGCAAATTGCAATTCTAATATCTTTCAATAGTCACGTACAAAGCATTATATAGGTAGTTTATTGTCGCTGCCATAAAATTTCGGTAGGCCGGAAGGGATTCAGTTTCTAGATATTATGAGATGATTCACTTGGCAAATACCTACGTCTAGTTAGAAACTTTTACGTTTTTAAATTTAAACAGACAACGTAAAAATAATATAACAATAACAGATTTTTACATAATATCAGATGACAAGATGGGGCCCTTAAGTGATTGGGGCCCCCCCGCAAGCTTCACGCTGCGGGGCCCTCTGTTACGCCCCTGCCCACTCCTCAACCTCTTCAGTTAAAGACTTTAAATAGGCAAACCATTGTAAACTAAATCACTTGAGAAAGTCACTCTGCCGAAACAGCTGTAGTCACATAGTTGTAATGAATTTTGTGGAAGTATAGAAAACAAACGTTTTCAGTGTTTTATTGTTAGATACTTGCAATTATTATGATATACTAACATCCATTGATCTATTTATAGGACGGATCAAAATTCAAAAATGCAAATATATTAAACAATTTCATGAATATATTTCCAGATTAAGAACAATATTACCTACTGATATTTACTGATGGATGTTGTAAGAGTAAAATTTTGAAATTTAAAAACAAAAAATAAATTGGGCGTCAATGGGTTCAATATGAAATTGCCAGCTGACACACCTTAGAAAAAGAAATATAAAACACAGACATGTCATATTATTATTTTGTTACTAACTAAGAGGTAACGGAATCTTTTTGTTTACACATTTTATGCGATTATTAAACACCAATAAAAAAAACCTCCACTAACATCCTGACGTTTATCCGTATCGGAATTATACATTCTAACTAAATTACCAGCCATTAGCGGTTATCTAAAGGACAGATCGCTAAGGACCAAAAAGGGATAAATATAACAACACGTCACTATTTATAAAATCCTTAAAAAGCTTATGTAATTCTTTATTTGGAGCACACCTTTGAGGAACCCATTTAAGTTTCTATTAAAGAAAGGAAGATGAAGGGTAGATAAGAGCGGAATTAGTAAACCCTTAAAACAGTTTTCTATGCAATCGGAACCATCAACCACTTTGGTAATGCGAGGAATATTGGCACGCATTCTTTTGAAATGGCCATTGGCGTACTTACAAATACATCTCGATTATTTTAATATGTGTACCTATAATTATTATTACACATAAATAGGTAATTAATTTATTATGTCTATGTTATTCCTATCTTAATTCTATATTCTTCTTCTTCTTCCTCGTCTTCTTCTTCCTTCTCGTATGTAGGCTTTAAAGCCTGTTTATTCTTCAATATTAGCCTCCTAAATTGTTTAAATTATCGCACCATCTTTTTCTTGGTCTGTCAATACTTCTTCGTCCATTTGGTCACTTATCTCGTGCTATTCGTACTATCCTATCCTCTGCCATTTTACTAATGTGTTCGTTTCACTCCTGTTTCCGTTTTGTTACCCATCCATTTATGTCTTCTACATTGCATGATCTTCTTATGTTTTTGCTTCTCTCCCTATCCAACAGACTTTTCCCTGATATTCGTCGAAGTATTTTCGTATCTGTTGTTTCTAGTAGTCGTCTCGTTTTAGATGTGTCAGGTCTTGTCTCCGCCGTTTATGTCAATATAGGTCTAATTGCTGCTTTATAGATTCTTGCTTTTGTGTCTTGTCTTAGGTGTTTGTTCTTCCAGATTGTGTCATTAAGAGATCCTGCCACTTCACTTGCCTTTAAACTTTGTTGTCGTACTTCCTCTTCAACATCTCCGTAACTGGTTATAAACCTTGCTTTTTGCTTTATTATGTTCCCATCAATTTCGATTTTACATCGTAGTGGGTATTTAGATGTCATAGAATAGAATAGAATAGAAATATGCTTTATTGCCATGAAAAATTTTACAATTTTATCGACAAAGCTTATAAATAGTAAAAAAAACAAAACAGTAACAATCCAATTTACTAAAATTACATAAATGGTCAATAAGTTAAATAAAATAAATAAATAAATCGAAGTTAAAACAGAAATAATCAATTGCAAAAATTTAAATAAATTGCAAATCCATAGTCTACCTAATAATTAATAAAAAAGGTTTATACATTTGGTTTTTTCTGCTGATATTATCATATTGTATTTCTTGGCTGTTGTATTGAAGATGTGTGTTAAATTTTGGAGATCGTCTTCTGTCTCGGCGATTAATGCGGCGTTGTCTGCATAACATAATATTTTGATTTCTATGTTCCCCATTCTGTAACCATGACCTTTAGGTACTGCTTCTATTATTTCGTCCATTATTATATTAAAGAGCAGTGGGCTTAAAGAGTCATCTTATCTGACTCCGCTTTGTACTGGTATAAACTGTGTTAGTTTTCCATTTACGAAGTAGATGTTTTCGATGGTTTGTATAATATTGACTGATTTGTGTCTTCTATACAGTAAGTGTAAGACGTCTTCGACTTGGATGCTATCGAAAGCCTTTGTCAGGTCTATAAAACATACATATACTGATTGATGAATTCGACCGTTACTTGGTGGAAGTTCAATTTATCTAACAATAAAACACCGAAAACGTTTGTTTTCTACACTTAAACAAAATTTATTATAACTGAAATGTTCTGCACAAAAACACTTGGATGAACCCAAAACAAATCTTTATTGGACTACATATCAAATACAACTCGTTAATTCTTTTACCTGTAACTGGCTAAAATATAATGCGATAATTAGCAATACATGAGCGTCGCCAGTGGGGTTTATAATTACATGGCCAATACATTACATCACCCCACCCTAAAATCCTACTTATAACTAAATTTAGGAACACAACAAAACTAAACTCCTAAATACTATATTTCGAATCCAAAACGTTTTGGTTCTTTTCTAGATCTTATTGGACGTCTATGTGGGATGCCTGACTCTTGGATAACATCACTATCATTTTGAGAGTCTAGCTGAGGCTCCCCACCTAGATTTCCTGTTGAGCTTGTAGCGGCTTGGATAACATTTTCCTCGTTATTTTGAATATTATTTTCCTCTGAACTATCGTGCATCGTCTCCGCAAAGGTAATACCTTCTAAATTACTATTAAAAACTATTTTAATTTGATTACAATGTCTTTTCCACGTAAGTTTACTCCCTAACGGATTTACCAAATATGCTCTTCTACCTAAAATTCGTAAAATCTTTGCTTTGCACCACGACACCTTGGTGTTTCTATAATCTTTAACTAAAACGATATCCCCCACTACAAACTCTACCTGTCTCCTCCCCCTATAATATTTCTTATTATTTTCTTGCGCTTGCATCAAGTTACGTCTAATTTGTGTTAAATCAACTGGGTTTGATTGTTGGTTTTGTAAATCATCAGGTTTAATTAAATCTAGACGCGTTCGCAAAGCCCTTCCAAAAAATATCTTAGCGGGAGAAGTACCTGTCGACAGGTGCACTGTGTTCCTATATGTCAATAAAAATTTAGACAATGATAAATTAATATTCCTTTGATCAATATCTTTTAACAAAAAATGCTTGACTGTTTTAACGCTATTTTCAGCGGCACCGTTGCAATGTGCTGAAAAAGGAGGTATTGTTATATGTTTAATACCATTAATTAAAGTAAAATGTTTAAATTCTTGCGATGTTAGCTGCGGGCCGTTATCGCTGACAAGTACTTCCGGTAAACCATAACGAGCAAAACACTCCCTAAGTTTAGCAATCGTAGCCATTGAGGTGACTGAAGACATTGGACAAACTTCTACCCATTTAGAAAAAGCATCCAAAATGATAAGAAAATGAGTTTTTCGCGTTTCGGCAAAATCTATATGCACGCGTGACCAAACATTTTGAGGAATGCTCCAGCCTTGTAAGGGAACCTTAGGAGGATCTGCCTGCATGTGCTGACATGGAATGCAGTTCTTGCTGAGAACTTCAATTTCTGTATTTAATGATGGCCACCAAATATAAGACCTAGCTAATAATTTCATCTTAACTATACCAAAGTGAGCTGAATGCAATTCATTCAGTAATTTATTTCGTAGTTTACTAGGAACAATTACTCTTTGTCCCCACAATAAGACGCCATCTTCAATAGATATTTCATTTCGTTTAAGGAAATAGGGTTTAATCTCTAATTCAACATTTGTGGGCCATTTGGCCATAACATATTCAGTTACACGAGACAAAATCGGATCTAATTTTGTTTCTTTCCTTATATCACTCACATTAATAGGAATTTCTTCGCTGTCTGCTAAATAATTTAAATTAACAGTTTCCTCTATATTAAACTTAGAAGAATCTAGCCTTATCGGCTTATTTGAAGGCAATCTACTTAAAAAGTCTGCTACATTTTTTTGTGTCGATACATGCTTTATATTAAAATTGAAACCACTTAAAAATACTGCATATCGCTGCAATCTATTTGCCGCTGTAACCGGTATCCCATTTTTAGGGCCAAAAATGGATACTAACGCCTTGTTATCTGTGATTAAATTGAACTCCTTCCCATATAAAAATTGGTAGAAACGTTTGATTCCCCACACTATAGCAGTTGCTTCTTTATCTAGAGTCGAATAAGCCTTTTCGGTATCGCTGAGCGTTCTACTAGCAAAATAGATTGGTTTCTCGCTACCATCTTTCAAACTATGCGAGAGAACAGCTCCGATCCCATAATCTGAACTATCAAGCGTTAAATTTAATTCTAAGGTTGGGTCGTAATGAACTAATACTAGATCTGAAGCTAACTTTTCTTTAATAGTGTCAAAAGCTAATTGACATTCTTCATCCCAGTGCCATACTACATTTTGTTTTAAAAGCTTATATAAACAATGAACAATGTTTGGGAGATTTGGAATGAATCGATTATAATAATTTATACTTCCAAAAACGATTTTAGTTGTGTCACATTCGTAGGTTCTGGGATATCCTCAATAGCCCGAATTTTATCTTGACTTTTATGCAAGCCCCTTTTATCAATTATAAATCCAAGATAAGATACTGATTCCGCGAAAAACGTACATTTTTCTTTTTTCACTGTAAGACCACATTCTTGTAAAATCGCTAAAACTTTACACAAATTCTTAGTGTGTTCTTCCCTGTTCCTTCCTGTAATTAGAATATCATCTAAAAAAATAGATATACTTGGTATATTGAGAAATATTTGTTCCATAATACGTTGGAACTGGGATGGACCTGATACAACTCCGTACGGTAGACGATTAAATGCAAATAATCCCTTATGAGTACTAATAACCGTATATTTCGGAAAATCTGGATGAATCACAACTTGCTGATAAGCTTGACTCAGGTCAATTTTAGAAAACTCTTGACCAACCTGTAAATTAGCAAATAAATCATCGATCCGTGGTAACGGATATTTATCCGCTTCGATAAAAGGATTGATAGTTATTTTGAAATCACCACAAATCCTAACACCTCCATCATTTTTTAAAATCGGTACTATGGGTGTTCCCCATTCCGAAAATTCAACTGGAGATATAATGCCCTCCTGAACCATTTTATCTAATTCCATCTCTACCTTGTTTCTTAAAGAAAAAGGAACCACTCTGGGTTTAAAAAATTTAGGTCTGGCATCTGGTTTAATATTAAATTTTAACTGAAATTTATTAAATGTGCCCAATTTGTCAGAAACTACAGTGGGAAAATCTTTCATTAACCACCCCATTATTTCATTATGTTTATCTGCTTCAATAAAATTTTGTTCCCTGAAACCCATATTATAACACCTAATAAAATTTCTACCTAGCAAGGCTGGAGTTTCTCGATGCATAACATAAAAATCCAAATTATTTGTTTGTTTTGAAAAAGTTACTGGTAAGTTAATTTTGCCCTTACGATGAACCTTGTCTCCCGAAAAATTAACTAACGATACATTAACTTGAGATAACGGTTGTGTATTAAAATATTTGTTATATATACTAAAAGGTAGGACAGAGACCGCGGCGCCCGAATCTAATTCAAATTTAAACATTTTACCTCTAATACTGATATCAATATAAATTGGCGGATCATTATTTGCTGATATACATAATACAGATGATTCAGTTCCTTCTTCCAATAAATTTAAAAATCTATTTCTACATACCCGTTTTAAGTGTCCTCGAACGTTACATAAATTGCAGATATAATCCTTATAGGGACATACTGAAGGCGGATGTCTTTTAGCACACCTGAAACACTTTTGAACACTACCACTGAACTCATCACGATTAAAATCCGAACTATGTCTCTGCATCCCTGAAGTTGAAGGTCTAGTCTCCTTAAATCGCCGTTCTTGTTGATGTGCTCTGCCATGTGATACTTGCAATATTTCCTTACTGCAACTTCCACTCGTTATTTGACACACCTCTCTCTCTTCTGCTGGTTCCACTTTCACCACACTTCTGCTATATACTTCGTTAATGCCAGTTATTGCTGCTTCTTCAATTTGTGCTGTTTCCATAGCTTTATTAAATGTGATATCTGACTTCAGTGCAAATAGCGTATTCTTTACTTTTCCCTCATTATATTTTGAAATAAACATATCTGTTAATTTCGTTTCCAAATTATTTCCAAATTCACAAGTACCGGCTAGTTTTTTTAAACGTATACACTCCAATTTTGTACACTTTCACTTTTTGTTTTCGAAGCACCATAAAACTTTGCCCTTTCTACCCACACTAAACAAGTTTTGTTATAGTAGCTATCTAGGCTTTTTACAATGACATTAAATTCACATTCTTCAGGTTTTTTAGGCACGGAAAAGTCGGATAACAAGATATAAGCTTCTTCTGAAAGGTTATATAACAAAATAGCTCTTTTAATATTAACATCTGTAATTTCTCTAGCGATGAAATATTGTTCTAGTCTTTTTATAAACACATTCCATTCACAAATTCTGGGATTAAATTCCAAATTTAACGATAAATCTAATTTCCCGTTTTTCGACATTTTGTATTCACTTATACACACTTTAAAAACGTTTTTATCTTCGTCGCCATGAAATGTTCTGCACAAAAACACTTGGATGAACCCAAAACAAATCTTTATTGGACTACATATCAAATACAACTCGTTAATTCTTTTACCTGTAACTGGCTAAAATATAATGCGATAATTAGCAATACATGAGCGTCGCCAGTGGGGTTTATAATTACATGGCCAATACATTACAATAACTATGTGACTACAGCTGTTTCAGCAGAGTGCCATTCTCAAGTGATTTAGTTTACTATGTGTTTGTCTTTTTAAAGTCTTTAACTAAACAGGTTGAGGAGTGGGGAGCTGTTTGTCTCGAGTTGGTCATTCAGAATTATATCTGTATTTTTCAATTTATTAATTTGCATAGATTTTAATAAAGATATCTTAAGATCATTATTTTGCAGGATTTGAAACTCTTCATTAGAGGTCTTGGCTAATTAAGATGTGTAATAAACTCAAAATCACGCGGAAGACCAAGGTATAGAGGAGTAGATGTTTGGGACATATTTTACCAATGCCGAAAAAAGAAATAGTTTTGCAACCAGAAGAACAAGAGAAGAAAAGAAGAGGGAGACCACGAACGAAGTAGTTTGATAGGTTTGGGACTGACATAGAAGAAATGCGAAGGGAATGGAGAGAGAACAAAAGAAGGACCAGAACAAAGCCTTTTAACAGGTGAGGTATCAAGAAGAGTAGCACATGAATGACAGCATGTGGAGTTCTTAAAAACGTATTTAAAAGAGGATACATATCTACCAGTTATCCTGAAACGGAAAGTCTTACATCAGTGCCTTCTGCAAATAATGCCCTACGGAGCAGGAAGACTATCACTAATAAAAAATAATGCTTTAAAACTAAGAATAGGCCAAATAAGCATGGAAATTTTAATGATAGTAACAATAAAAAACAAGATCACAAACGAAGACCTGCGAAACAGAATCAGAATTACTGATGTTGTAGAGCGAGCTTGAAAATTGAAGTGGAGATGAGTTGTTCACGTGGAAAGGATGAAGGATGGAAGGTGGACACGCAAGTTAACCGAATGGAGACCAAAAACAGATAAATGAAACAGAGGAAGACCACCTATATAATGGCTAGATTATCTGCGAAAAATAACGAAAAATTGGATTCATACTGCACAAGACTGTGCACTCTGGGTAAAATCAGGGTAGGCCTATGTCCTGCTTCTTCTTCTTCTTCAGCCTTCAGTAATCCAACTTTGGACATATTAGGCCTCCCCCAATTCAATCCAGTGTTGTCTATTTTGCGCCACCTGTTTCCAGTTGTGTCCTCCAAACTTCTTTATGTCATCGGCCCATCTCATTTGTCGCCTTCCTCTACTTCTTCTTCCTAACCACAGTCTCCATTGTTGTATTTCGTAATTCCATCTTTTATCCTTCAGTCGGGCATTGTGTCCTGCGAAGCTCCATTTTAATTTGGCAGCATGTTCTTCTGCGTCTTTTACTTTGGTTTTGCTTCTAATCCATGTATTTGTTTTTTTGTCTATGAGCCTCACCCCTAGCATTGATCTTTCCATCGCTCTCTGTGCCTTTACTATTTTATCCATATTGACGTTGGTGAGTGTCCATGTCTGTGAACCATACGTAAGTATAGAGAGGATACACTGATCGTAAACTCTGGTTCTCAAATATTGTTCTATTTTTGTGTTTTTCAAGATTCAACTCAGTTTTCCAAATCCTACCCACGCTAACCTTATTCTTCTAGTCATTTCGGCAGTTTGATTTTCTTTGTTAACTTTCATTATCTGTCCCAGGTAGATGTATTCGCTTACTGTTTCTAAATCTATGTAATTCAACGTTATTTTTGTAATGTTCGGTGTATTCGTCATTACTTTTGTTTTTTCCAAGTTCATCTTAAGACCTACTTTTTCCGAAGCTTGAAATAGTTGCGTCATCATGATCTGTAATTCTTCGAAACTTGTAGCGAATATTACAATGTCGACAGCATATCTCAAATGACTCAGTTTTCTTCCATTAACATTTATTCCTTTATCTACCCAGTTAATGTCTTTGAACACGTCTTCAAGTCACAGTGTGAACAGCTTTGGTGAAATAACGTCTCCCTGGCGAACTCCTCTGTTGATTGGTATAGCTTTGGTTTTCTCATCTATTTGAATTTCCATTGTAGCTTGTTTACAATATTATGTATGAGCATTCTGTATCGAGAATCTATCCTGCAGTTGTTCATAGCTCTCTCTATTGCCCAAAGTGCTATGGAGTCGAATACCTTTTCATAATCAACGAAGCCAATGTATAAGTTCAAGTGGTATTCATTGGCTTTCTCTATTAGCGTTCTGACTGTAAGAAGATGATCCGCTGTACTGTAACCCTTTCGGAATCCTGCCTGCTCTAGCGGTTGATAGCCATCAAGCTTCGACGATAGCCTATTAGTTATTACTCTCATAAACAGTTTCTACATTTGGGACAACAGGAAAATTGGCATATAGTTCTTCAGATCTCCTCTGTCTCCTTTTTTGAAGAGAATTATTGTCAAGCTTTCTTTCCAATCATCTGGGACTTCTCCTCTGTGAAGGCATTCGTTGAAAAAATTTTTCAATTCTTCGAGAATAATTTCACTGCCCTCCTTTAACATTTCGGCAAGTATTCCATCTGGGCCCGGAGCCTTATTATTCTTTAGTTGTGCCATAGCTTGTTTTATTTCGAAGGATTCTATATTAGGGAGTACTTCTGCTTGTTTTTTGAAATATGTGTTCATAGCATATAAATTTTGTTGTTCTAAAAAGTTATATAATTTTCCTTCTCTTTTACCTAATTTTACGTTCAAATCTCCCATAATAATTATAGTATATCTTGTATCATTTTCATCTAATGCTGTTATCACATCTTCGTAGAACATTTCAACTTCCTCTTCCTGATGTGATGTTGTGGGAGCATACACTTGTATTACCTTTATCTTAGTTTTATTATCTAGGTCTACTATAATATAAGCTACTCTATAAGAAACGCTTTTATATGTTGAAATGTATGGTGTGAGATACTTTTTGATAAGAAATCCTATTCCACCATATGTTTCGTCTATTTTCCCTGTATAGTACAGGCGATTTCCAGAGTTTAGCTGCATGCATTTTTCGCCTCTTCTTTTCACTTCTGACAGTCCTACAATATCCCACTTTATCCTGGATAGTTCTTCTTCTAATTCGTGTACTTTTTCATCTTTAGTATTATTTGTAAATAATAGTATTTTTTTTGTACATATATTCACAATTTGTAACGCCACTGAGAGAGTTGTATCATTATTCTAATTGAATTGAATGGGTCTGATTTTCTGACTGCTCCAGATCTAGTTTGATAAAGAAAATTACACACTAACACGGCACTTGTATTTATATAATATATGTAAGCTCAAAAGTCTGCTATTTCTGAAATTGCTTTTGTTTTATCAGATGATTAGTACTCTAGATGGATACAATTAGTATTGACTTTAAGTGGATGGACTTAATTAAATATCTGATGGAGCTGATAGAACTGATTATAGTCTTTATCCAAAAAGACACAATAATTTGCACTTAGATGATTGACTTTACGAGGGTAAACACCTTTTTTACTCTTTTGGAGGTTTCGAACATAATTGAGTTAATTTGTAATACAAACATCTGCTTGTTGTTTAAAGAATATGCTCCTTAATTTAGAATACCTTTGCTTAGAACACGTTATAAAATTCTCTAAAATAATCTTTATGGTCTTTCTTTGAAATATATTGAAAATCGCCATTTTTCGTTTTTTTTTTCAATTTTAAAATGCTTTTATGTACCTCGCAAACAATCAACTTTAGAGAAAAATTATAAGAGACCTTTTTTATCCAGAATGCTCCAAAAAACCTAACAAAAATTTGTCCGGGCCGAAAATAATGATTTTTGCAATTTGATTAAAAAAAAATTGTTAAAAAAAATGTTTCTTTGTCACATCTTATACAATTTACTATTTTATTGGGAAATAAGCCACAATTTATTTTAAAAATGAAATGTTTTAACGATTCCACATCCACTTCGGAGGTCGTTATCTAAATACAAAATATTAATAAATTAAACAAATTTTGTTGCTTAGTAAAAAAAATTCTTCTAATAATTTAATTTAATCTGACTCATTCATATCGGCATTTCAGACATATTAGACAAGGCGAAAACGGCGAGTTCGTTGGAAAAAATATTCCCATGAAATTTTTTTGTATAATCACATTCGTGAGATACCCCAGAATAAGGTTAAAGAAATCGCCTAGGCGAAAAGTGGTCAAAATTTTTTTTTTTAATTTTTTTTTATTCAAATTGCAAAAATCAATATTTTCGGCCCAGGCAAATTTTTTTTAGATGTGTCGGACCATTCCGGACAAAAAAGGTCTCTTATAATTTTTCTCTAAAGTTGATCGTGTTTGAGTTATTAGCAATTTAAAATTTTTTGAAAACGCGAAAATGGCCATTTTTAAGACTTAATAACTCATTTAAAAATTATTATTTAAAAAGTTAAAACGTCACTAAATCAAATTTAAAGCCCCCCCTACATGATCTTGAAGAAATTTGTGTTATCAATTTATTACTAAGCTTTTATTTGTGAATATTAATAATGAGCGATAAGATCGTATTGACGCGGCTGTAAATGTGAGTGTGAGTGAGATGCGCCATTGGACTGCCTGAATGGCATCTCTTTCGCACTCATCATGGACGGCCGCCTAATACGTGCATGGCGCTCATTATTATAACTTAAAAATAACAATTTAGTAATCAAATAATGACAAAAATTTCTTCACGATCTTGTAGCGGGGAGGGGGATTTAAACTTTGATTTAGTCGCTTTCTGACTTTCATAGTAATAACTTTTAACTGAGTTATTAAGTCTTGAAAATCGTCATTTTTCGTTTTTTTTTTTCAATTTTAAAATGCTTTTATGTACCTCGAAAACAATCAACTTTAGAGAAAAATTATAAGAAACCTTTTTTATCCAGAATGGTCCAAAAAACCTAACAAAAATTTGTCCGGGCCCAAAATAATGATTTTTGCAATTTGATTAAAAAAATTGTTAAAAAAAAATTTGCACCACTTTTCGCGTGGGCGACTTCTTGAAAATTATTCTGGAATGTCTCACGAATGTGATTATGCAAAAAAATCTAATGGGAATATTTTCTCTAAAGAACCCGCCGTTTTCGCCTGGTCTATTTATCATACATTTTAAAGTAGAAGATTTTAAAATGATATTGCCAATATATATGAGTTGCTCTCATGGGACGACTTTATTGAAAGATTATATGAAATAATGAACTTTAATAAATGAGTCAGATTGAATTAAACTATTAGAACGATTTTTAACCAAGCAACCAAATTGGTTTAATTTATTAATATTTTGTATTTAAATAACGACCTCCGAAGTGAAAATAGAAACCCGAATAAAATTCATTTTTTGATTAAATTGTGGCTTATTTCCCAATAAAATAGTAAATCCTTTTAAATAGTTGTACAGATTCATTATGAATGTCCCATCTCTAAGGTGCAGATTCTAGACCTTAAAATATGATATAAGATTTAACCCCAATCACTTAAAATAAAATGTGGCTCCTTACTGAATTATAGGGTGTTTTATTTAAAAATTTAAAAATCATTTGTACTTACCTGGTAGTTAAAAACAATTTGACATATCGTGGTCATATTTGGCAGAAAGCGTAGGTACTGTAACCTGTAACCCTACTAAATTATGATACAAAAACTATTCCGGCTACTACCAGAGGAATACGATAGGGGGCAGTGGATGGTTGACCCTTCCCAAATTCTACGCCACTGGCGGAATTGCTATTTTAGTGCCATTTTCGGATTCTCCAATACTTTCTCTTTAAATAATATACTCTTCATTCTTAACGATAAAGTCGTTAGTTTTCGAGATATTTGAAATTAAAAATGAATCGATAAAGGTATTTTTAATAATGTTCCTATTGTGCTCCTTCATTTTTAATTTCAATTATTTCAAAAACTTATGATTTTATCGTTACGAATAAAGAGTATAATAATATTATTTGCATAGAGAGTATTGGAGAATCAAAATTTTACTTTTTCGAGTCTGGATCCGACTACAGTTTTTCCGTTCAATATCGGGCTGTATCTACACCCTTTGTATTTTCAAGCCATAAATCATCGGTGGTGCACTTTTTCTTTCTTCTTCTTTTAGTCCATTTCTATCCAACTTTGGACATAGGCCTTCCCCAAATCTTCTTATTTCCGTCTGTCCTTGACTGCGCTTTTCCAGAGTTAGTTCCTGCAGCTTTTACAATATCGTCATTCCATCGCATCTGAAGTCTTCCTCTTCTTCCTGTCCACGGTCTCCAATTTTGTATTTCAGCATTCCATCTTTTATCTTCCCGTCTCGCATTGAGGCCCGCAAATCTCCATTTTAACCCTGTTATATGTTCAGTTACATTTTTTACTTTTGTTTTCTTTTTTATCCATTTGTTTGATTTTCTGTCTTGTAGTTTTATTCCCAACATGGATCTTTCCATTTTTCTTTGAGTTATTTTAATTTTGTTTATGTTGGCCTTTGTTAATGTCCATGTTTCTGAGCCATACGCCAGAACAGGAAGGATGCACTGGTCAAATACACGGATTTTTAGGTACTCTTGTATCTTTGTGCTTTTTAGTATCCATCTTAACTTCTCCAAATACTGCCCATGCCAATCGGATTCTTCTCTGTACTTCAATTGTTTGGTTCTCTTTATTAGCTTTGATTATTTGACCTAGGTATATATATTATTCACCAACCTCAATATTGACATTATTTACATTTACATTTATTCTGTCGTTTGTATTTGTCATGATTTTGGCTTTATTCATGTTCATTTTTAATCCTATCTTCTCCGATGCGTGTGTTAGTTGAGTTGTGGCTAGTTCTTCTTGGTTGGTTGTAATAAGGACAACATCATCGCAATATCTAAGGTGATTGAGATTCTTCCCGTTTATGTTGATACCCATGTCTTCCCATTCTAGTTCTTTAAAGACGTCTTCCAAAGCTAAGGTGAAGAGTTTTGGGGATATTACATCTCCTTGTCTTACGCTTCTACGTATTTCTATGGAATTAGTTTTGTTTGTTTTATTTTCCCATTGGACTGTCATAGTTGCTGTTTAATAGATGTTATGTAAGAGTTGCCTGTACCTGGAGTCTATTCTGTTGTTATTTAGAGCTTTCTCTATCGCCCATATCTCGACACTATCGAATGCTTTTTCATAGGCTACAAAGGCTAAACATAGATCTAGGTTGTATTCGTTTGCGTTCTCTATCAATATTTTCATAGTGAGGAGATGATCTATGGTACTAAACCCTTTTCTGAAACCTGCTTGTTCAACTGGCTGATAACTCTGTCCATTTTATTTGTTAGTCTATTGGTTATAATTCTAATAAAGAGTTTGTACATTTGTGAGAGTAGTGAGATAAGTCTGTAGTTTTTTAAGTCCCTTTTGTCTACTTTTTTGAATAGCAGTATTGTAATACTTTCATTCCAGTCGTGAGGTATTTCTGCCTTGTGTAGACATAGATTAAATAGGAGTTTTAGCTCCTCTATAATAGCTTGGTTACCTTCCTTAATCATTTCAGCAAGGACACGATGCACTGTGATGGGCAAAGTCTGCATACTCTCAGGTGCTCCACGTTCTATATTTCCCCGCATTCACAAATTGCGCTGTTAAATGAGATTCTGTTTTACAGGGGCAACAACGGTGCGTATGCGTTTGAGTGTCCGCCAGGTTCTCCAGTCCAGGTTCATTCCATTAGGTCGTTCCGTTCTGGATGTATTGGAATAGTTCGGGTGGTTAATTCAATGTTAATGATACTGCTAATGATACGGTACTGCACACCAGAAAATCGCTCTGACACAAACATCCAACCATCTCGTAGTCCATATTCATTACATACTTTTATTCATTATATTATATTTTATTTAAAATTATATCTTTATACAGTACGGTAGGGAAGACAGAGAAGACGAGAATGGAATCAGCATGTGCATGTGACGAGAATGGACAATGGACAGCGAGAGAATAGCCCATATAGCCAGGGATTCGAAGCCAACAGGCAAGAGACCAATAGCAAGGCCCTTTAAAAGATGGCGAGATAGCTGGCAGTCAACATCACAGCTACGAACACAAGCTCAAAATCGGTTAGGAACAGGCCAAGAAGCCTAATATAAGAAGAAGAAGATAGTGAAAGAAATAAAACCTTTTAAAAATACTGAAGGTACCTATAGGATGGAATAGAATTAAATTGTAAATGCAGAGATAGATATGAGTATTTGAAGATGACATAATATGGCAGTATTATTTTCCGAACCAGCAGGAAAACTGAAGCAAAATTTAGAAAATGGAAATCAGAAGCAAAAAAAACCTAAATGTAATTAAATAAAGAAAAGACAGAGATAATGAAAATATTAAGGAAAAATACAACACGAATGAAATCGAAGAGGTGATAGGTCAACAAAAATAAAGCAAATTAACATAGACATATAACATTTATACATGGTAACAATAATAAATAACAGAGTAAGCATAGAGTAACATCTCGACAGACGAAGATGAACTCAACATACGAAGATCACAACAGTCCAGAGAGTACATGAATACTAGTCCAGGCACTAAATAGTGAATTCCTCAACAACAAAGAAATATCAAGGAAGATGACAATATATGAAACAATAGATATGCCATCTTTTACATACGGGGAAAAAGAAGACACATAAGAATACAAGCAGCAGAGATAAAATATCTCAGAAGAATGATAGGGGCAAGAAAGATAGACAGACTCAAAAATGAAGAAATAATAAACGAAGAAAATCAAATCATAATAAAAAGAGAAAATTTATGGTAATATTTAATTCAAAATATTTCATTCAAAATAAATTTTGTGTTTATTCTAAGGGATTTTCGGCCCTCAGTAATAATGTAATCTTTTATTCTGCGTTTAAATTTTTCAAAAATATTTATTAGTTTTCTTAGGATTCAAAAAAAATTGAATGCATTTAAAGAGCGTTGGAGCAAGATTTCGCTCTTATCCCCTCAAATAAACAAAAAATAACAACAAAAAGGTATTTTATACTGAACTATGCCTTTTTCTCTAACATATCAAATTTATAATACTTAAATGAGAGAATAGAAAAATTATTGCAAGTCTAATAATTTGCATTTAATTAAGATTGAACTATTTAAACGATAGTTATTTTCCTAACAAGTGCAGAAAGTCATTATTTTCCGCACGCGACTGCAGTTTGCCGAACGGCGCGAAGCGGGAGTTCGGCAAGCAGTCGAGCCACTTTGCCACAATACTGCCAGTGCGTCTTGCCTTTCTTTAATAATTGTATCACATTCTGTATTCCACCAAGGTGGGGAACAACGAATTTTATTTTTAAAAGTTTTGTATTGCGGGATTGAAGTGTGCGCAGCATTATTCATACTATCTATTAGAAAGCTATATTTATCAGATGTACTGTCCATTTCGTAAACGCTATTAAAGCAATTTTCAACTGAGGTTGTGTAAAGTCCAATTGGCTTTTCTAATGTTCCACTTACTTCTGGGTATAAATTCTTCAGTTGTAGTATTATCTAATATTTCCATATTGATAATAATATACTACCAAAAATATACTAGAGCAAAATATACTACCAAAAAGTTATTCCGCCATATTGGATGGAGCGTTTTTGCGAGTGAAACCGAGCCCATCTACTTCACCGTATGCCGCATCCCCTCCCTCCCACATCACTGGTCAGAATGTATGTACCAGTGGATTTTATTAGCTATGTCAGGAGTAACAAAGGTTACATCAATTGCTGAACTGTTTTGATCTGGTCGAGTTAGAACAGTAGGTTCACCGTTATTTATTATATATAGGTCGAGATCATCTGCAGTATTAATAAGTTGTGTTCCAACTGTGTCATTGTAACTAGACCCCAAACCCCAAATAGTATGGTGAGCATTAAAATCTCCTCCTATAATTGCTGAATTATTAACCTGCGAGAAGATGTTTGTCCAATCATTTACTGAACTTTTACTTTTAGGTGGTCTATATATAGATAAAATATTCAGATCATTTGTTATATATTTAATTGTTACACCACAAACTTCTATTTCCGTATTAAAATTAGAGTTTAAATTTAATTCACTAAAAGCAATTGAATTGTGGATGAGAATAGCTACACCACCGAAGCCATCATTTCTGTATTTTCTAACCGAATTATAATTTTTAAAATGATAGCTAATATCTTTTTTGAACCATGTTTCACTAATTAAGGAGGATGTCTATACTTTTATTATTTAAATAATGCATTAAACTACCTTTGTTTGATATAGCAGATCTGGAATTCCACTGACTTATTTTTAAATTATGTTGTATTGATATTATGAATTAGTTATGAACTGTTTTACTTCTATAATAATTATTTTGTTGTCTAAGATTTTTATGTCTTCTACAGTATGAATATTTTTTAAAAAGTTTATTATAAATGTGGCTACAGATTTAGCTAGTTCAGTTTTCTTTTCGATATTAGTATTCGGTGTATAAGAATTAGTTGGCAAAAGTTGAGACGGTCCAAAAGTGAAGGGGAACATCGGTTTATGGGATGTTGATTCTAAAATACGTGAATTTGCTTTTCGTTTCTTTCCTGAGTGTTCTTCTGAATTATTTATATTAGAGTTTGATTGAGTCAAAAATTAAGATCTTTTTATTTCTACAGTGGACCTAGTCGGACCAAGATTTCTATTATTATTATTAATTGGTAGAGATGGAAATTATTTTTCATTATTATTTAAACTAGAGAAAGAGTTGGGACTGATGAGTGCCGAAAAGGAGTTTTCACATATTATTCTAGTTTCCACAAAAGTAGTTTTTTGTTCTATCACAATACTTTTAATTTTCTGTTGTTTTTCGTAAAATGGACATTTTTTGATATAGTCACATGATCGTTATTTTTGCAATGTATACAAAACATACTTTTTCCACAATGATGATCTTTATTTTTAATTTCACAGCACTGTATACATAGTTCCTGTGTACTACGGCATTGTTTTGAAACATGTCCAAATTTTAAACACTTATAACATTGTACAACTCGGCCAAAAAACTGTTCAACAGAAAAATATACTCTATTAAAGGCAACATCATTCGGTAAAATATTGCCTTCAGAAGTTATAATTATAGTTTTTTGTCCACATATTCAATTTTGTCTTCTTTTTGTACCCTGAGTTTAGTCCGATATATACTTAAAACATTAGAAGGTGTTTCGATGTTATCCATGAGATATTTCACATCATATCTAGTGTCAACGTCTTTCACCACACCTTTTATTTCTAATAAATGAGTAGGAATATATGCCTTCAAATTTTGTTCTTTAAGTGAGCTATTATTGACGAGGCTATTTGCCTTTAACCGAGAAGTAAGCAAAACTTTTACACGGTTCCTACCTATACTTTTAATTTCTCGAACATTCGTAAGTTTTAATTTTTTAAAAATAAGGTGACTCATTTTCATTGCATGTAATTTTCCCAAATTAAGATCATCACCAGTCCTTTCAATATAAACCCAAATATTATCAAGATTATACTTATAATCCGGTCAACTTAGACATCAAAATGCTTGGCAAATAACAAAAATTTCCGGAGAGCCAAATTTTGGTGGAGAGCTAGGGTATACCAAAACAAATAAAGTTTAAAAAGTCCCCATCGATCCCATGTGTGCGTCAAAAGTTATTCGGGGTCAAAGGTCAAAATTTGAGATTTTTTGGATTTTTTTCGAAAACGGTAAGTTTTATCAAAAAAAACCTCAACCAAAGTTGTAGATCTTAACGTTCTCTACAAAAATTGTCCTTGCAATTTTTTTCCTAAAAGTTACCATTCCTGAGATATCGCGATTTTAAAAGTTACTTTATACATTATATGCACATATAAGCCACGTGGTATTGTTTTGTTCCTCGATTGAATGTTTGTTTATACCATTTATATCGGCCATTTTCCTGCATTCGACCTGCCCTCTATATTCCGTTTCAATCGCGAATTGTCCGTAGGTCTGGTTCATAATATTATCTGTTTCTTTTAGTGCTAAAGGTTCAGTTCAAGTGAATATAATTACTTATTACAAGCGTCTACCATTTAGTACCGTTACCGTTATTTGTTAACATCATCGGGTTCCGAGATTATCTTTGATGAAAATATAACAGTTCCAGCGAATCAACAACAATTTTTCGCCAACATTAATAATAAATCTCGTTTCATTTCCATGTTAACTGACAAATTAACAGCTGCAAATATTGAAGTGAAACAAGCTAAAAATGACGCAGATGTCCTTATAATTGAGACAGCAATTGAAAAATTTAAGGCAACAAACACAACAATTGTAGTTGGTGAAGATGTTGATTTGTTAGTACTGATTACTGCAAGGTCTCCAGTAGATAAAGTTATTGATTTTCTGAAACCTGGAAGGGCTCAACAGCGAACAGAGATATATTCTTCGAATAAAAAATGAATAACCATTTTCATTCTGGTGGGATGTAGAATAGCATTATGTTGTTTTATATGCCATTAGAGTGAAAACTTAGTCTTTTTCATTCTTCGAATAGTTTATCGGCTTATCCCAAATGCCAAAAGTACATTTTATTTTTACATGCGATAACCGGCTGCGACACTACGTCCGCAATGTACAGAAGGGGCAAAACGTCAGTACTTAAATTATTCGAAAAAAAGATTTGACTGACTGCTGTAAAGTTTTTACAGAACTTGATTCTACACCGCAAACAATAATTACGGAAGGAATTCGCTTTCTTCTTGCGGTTTATGGAGCTCAAAAAAAAATTATATGTCTTGATAAATACCGATACTTAACTTTTGTAAAAAATACGCGAAACAAGAAACAAGTACAACTATCATGTCTTCCTCCAACATCAGCATCTGCTTTTCAACATTTGTGTCGAGTATATTATCAAGTTCAAACATGTCTAGGCAATGAACTCAATCCAGAAGACGGGTTGGAAATTAATAGATAATACTCTGGAACCGATAAAACCTTACTCCCACCTGCTCCAGAAAAACTCCTTAACACTATTTTTTGCAATTGCAAAAAAAGGTTGTAGTGCCAAATGTGGATGTAAAAAAGTCGGGTTGCTGTGTTCTATAGTGTGTACCAACTGCCAAGGTCAGTCTTGCTCAAATGTCCAGTTTAGTACAACAGAGGAAGACAGACTCCTGTGCTTTTAATGAAGAGACCAATGACTCACATTTGAAGAATTTTTGAACATCCAGCAAGAGGAAGAGGAAGAAGATGAAATCGAAGAAGACTTGACTGTTGAAGTAGACTTTCAAGAATATGAATCTGATTAAAATATCTAAAGAAATCAAAACAATAGTTAACCTAATAATCAATAGCAATATCAATAATCAATATCAATAATAAGGTAATATCTAGAACTTGACCAGTATTGTTTCCTTAAATTATCCTAAAATTGTCAAGACAGTTAGTGGAGTAGGCCTATAGGGGAAACCACGGTAAAAAAAAACGCGCCGAGTACACTACCTCACAGGTGGTGTGGAAACGTGTGCATATCATGTATAATGTGACTCTTTGAATCGCGATATCTCAGGAATGGCAACTCTTAGGAAAAAATTGTAGGGACTATTTTTGTAGAGAATTTTAAGATCTACAACTTTGGTTTAAGGTTTTTTTTTGATAAAACGTACCGTTTTCGAAAAAAATCCAAAAAATCTCAAATTTTGACCTTTGACCCCGAATAACTTTTGACTCACACATGGGATCGATGGGGACTTTTTAAACTTTATTTGTTATGGTATACCCCAGCTCTCCACCAAAATTTGGCTCTCCGGCAATTTTTGTTATTTGAAAAAATGTCTATATAGACCGGGTTATTATCTGAAAGCAAATTGAATTGTTTAATGTTCGATCTCGCGTTTTGACCATCATCTTACATATTCAATTCCATTTCACTAATATCACCATTATCCGCAGTCACTCGCGTCAAAAGAGACGTCCCTGACTCACTTTTATCCCCCATTTAAGGGGAAATAAGTTTTAAACTACTATATACTGAAATGTTTTTGTTTATAAACAATAAATTAATTATTAACCACTACTGTATCCTCCAAAAAACACCAAAACTTTTATCTTTTACAGGAGCAGATCAAAATATCAACATCGATTTCATCGAATTGTCGGGTATAATATCACAAGAGAGTGAGAATAAATTGAAAATAATGCGACAGTTTTTCGAAAATTTGTTGTCTCGATGAGCAGGGCTCGAGTGGCTATTGCCCAATGACAACCAAATTTGAGTAAAAATGAAGCATTATTTTCTTATTTATTCTTATTGTCGTGTGATACTCGTAAGATTATTTTTTAATGCGTATATTATGGATATTTTCTTAAATGTGACAGTTGTCAAAACTAGGAAACTGGTTGCCATTAAACAGAAACAATTTACTTAGAAAAAATTTATCGGGAATTTTCTACAGTACATAATTCTCAGTATAATTTTAATCTGATTGGACAGAATTAAACACGTGATCAAATATCTTACTATACGATTGAAAGTTAAAATCATCAAAAAATAATCGCGTTAATTTCATTAAAACACAATACGATATATTTGAAATAAATTAGTGAATAATAGCTAAATATTAGTTTATTGCAGGTATTATAATTACTTTAAGGCCATATTAACATATCTAAATTAACACGCGTGCGGAAAAGTAAAAACCGCGTGCGGAAAAGTAACACGCGTAGACACTTTTGCACGCTTGTGGAAAAAATTATTTATGCAATTTATGGAATTATTTAGAATAACATACAAATGCATTAATGCTAGATAATCCATCGAAATGTTATTGTAAGTACATATTTAGCCAATATATCTGCACTGTAGAATCTGTCCATTACATCTAGTCCAGGGTAATAAGGATTTTTCCATGACACTTCAACAGCCAGGGTACTGAAGCGTTTTTTCGACAGGTAACTATAAGAACAAATTGTAACTATTTCCTGCTTAGGACCTGGCGGCCATTTTTATTTAAAAAGAATTTCCTTTTTTTATTTAATTAATGGAAAACAAAACAGTAAGACTTATGGTTTTCTTAGTAGGTACCTACAACCATCTTCGAGAGAATGGAAAAATCTTTAAAATGGCGAATTACAAAGTTTAATATACTCATTTATTGTTAATATAATTGCGAAAAAAGTCGAAATTTCAAAAAAAATTAGTTTCGCAAAAACTATTGCAAAAATAAGTGTACAACTTTAAAATTTTCTCAAATAAGGGTTCTTTGATGCTTAATATGTGACAAAAATATCAAAGCGATTCATCCAATTGTTTAAATTTTATTCAAATTGTTTATCCCAGAGAGCTTTGCTTTTGCAATAAAATTAAGTCAGAAAAAAATAATGTTATTACCATTCTACATGTGTCAGATGAAAGAGCATAAACTAAATTTCCAAATTGGTTTAAAAAGTGCATAAAAAATGCATTTATTAGTAATAAATAATTATGCAAAAGTGGTTAATTTTTCCTTATAAACTTTTTATTTTTTTGTATAATAAATTATATATTTATTACAATTTTTATCATATACATATCATTACTTGGTGGTTGTACCCCTAAAACAAGGTAAAAAAATTGATTTTTTTGAAGAAAGTTATTCAAAAAATTTATAAGGAAAAATTTACGATACTTTTGCATAAATATTTATTACTAATAACTGCATCTTTTATTCACTTTTTTAAACCAATTTGAAAGTTTAGCTCATTCTCTTTCATTTGACATCTGTAGAATGGTTTTTAAATCATTTTTTTCTGACTTATATGTTATTGCAAAAAAAGCTCTCTGGATAAACAATTTGAATCAAATTTAAACAATTGAATGAAACGCTTTGAAATTTTTATCACCTATTAAGCACCAAAGGAACCTCATTTGACAAAAATTTCAAAGCTTTATACTTACTTTTACAATAGTTATTGCGAAATTAATTTTTTTGCAATTTCGATCTTTTTTTGAAATTATATTAACAATAAATGAGTCTATCAAACTCTGTAATACGCCATTTTAAAGCTTTTTCTATTCTCTCGAAGATGTTTGTACTAAAAAACCATAAGTCTTAATGTTTACCATTGATTTGAAAAAAATAAAGGAAAAAAGGCCGTTTTTTGACACTAAATTCTTTATAAATAAAAATGGCCGGCAGATCCTACGCAGAAAATAGTTACAATTTGTTCTTACACGTATTACCTGTCGAAAAAACGCTTCAGTATCCTGGCTGTTGAAGTGTCACAAACAGAATATATTTTTGTTTTTTGTCTTATAGTACCTACGTTCTTTAAAAGTAAAATATTGCAAAACCTCTAAATTTTAAAGAACCGATTGGATTGACATGAAATTTGGCATACACATAGCTAACAAGTCAAAGAAAAAAAGTGATATTGTGCCAATGTGTGCTTTTGCCCTAGGGGTGAGTTTCACCCCCTTTTGGGGGTGAAAAATATATGTTCGAAATAAGTCCGAAAATAGATAAAATGACTCATTCTAAGCAACTTTTGTTCTATAAAGCTTTTTCACCAAGTTAATACTTTAATACTTTTCGAGTTATTTGCGAGTGAATATAACTTTTTTACAAAATAACTACGTTTTCAGACGGTTTTTCGTAAATAACTCAACAAGTAAGTATTTGGTCGAAAAAAAAATTTTTAGCAAAAATATAGCACGTAAAAAAGTGAAAAACATGGTGTATATATTAGGTCACTATACCTAGTAGAAGCACAGTTATAGCTAATAGCTAATGAAAAATAGATTCATACTCGTCAAATTCCAAATCGAATATTTTAACGTGCCATAACCAAAAAACGAAGCACTTATTTGGGGACAACTCATTTTAACTTTGTTAAAGTGTTTAAAAAATGCTTATTTTTGTTTTTTAACGAAAATATTTCAACGTCAAAAGTAAACAAGTTACGCTCAAAATACAGTTGGTCCCATTTTTTTGGTAAGAAATCGGGAAAATCACCCCCTAATTAGCATTTCAAATGAACTTAATTGTTACCACTTCACAAGTTTTTTACTCGTGTATGTATTGTTCATATGATCTGTAAGTTTCATCGGTTCAAAGTGCTTATTTTTGAAAGAGATGCAGTTAAAAGGGCTTGAAAGACTCACTTATCACTAGTGTATGCAAATTTAGAAACACCGAATCTTAACAAATTTTTGTCTTACAGAAAAACAAAAGAGTACAAAATATTCAGAAAAGTAAAACCGACTTTTCTATGGTTTAGTAAAAAAGGCATTTTTTCAAAAATAAAATTTTTAAAAATTTTAATTTAAAACCAAATTTTTTCAAAAATAAGCAATTTGAATCAATGAAACCTACAGATCATATAAACACAACATAAGTAAAGTAACTTGTGAAGCGGTAAAGATTAATTTCATTGAAGTTGCTAATTGGGGGGTGATCTTCCTGTTTTTTTTGCCAAAACAAAAGCGACCAACTTTATTTTGAGCGTAACTTGCTTACATTTAATGCTTGAAATTTTTTTTATAAAAACAGAAATAAAGCTTTTTTTAAACACTTTAAAAAAGTTGAAATGTTTTTTCCCCAAGAATGCTTCATTATTTGGATATTTCAGATTTCAGATTGAATTATTCTATTTGGAATTTGTTGAATATGAACCTATTTTTCATTAGCTATAACTCTGCTTTTTGTGGGTATAGAGACCTAATATATACACCGTTTTTTTCACTTTTTTACAGGCTATAATTTTGCTTAGCATATTTTTTTTTGGCAAAATGCTTACGTTTTGAGTTATTTGCGAAAAACCGTCTAAAAACATGGTTATTTTGTTCAAAAATGAACATATTCACTTGCAACTAACTCGAAACGTATTGATTTGGTGAAAAAACTCTATAGAACAGAAGTTGCTTAAAATTAGTCAGTTTATCAATTTCGGACATTTCAACTTATCTTGGACATATATTTTTTCACCCCCGAGATGGTGTGAAATTCACCCCTAGGGCAAAAGCACACATCGGCACCATATCACTTTTTTCTTTGACATGTTAGCTATGCGTACGCCAAATTTCATGTCAATCCAAGCGGTTCTTTAAAATTTACAGCAAAAACCGTGAAAGAATGTACTATTATTACCCTAGCCTAATCAGTAAATATCTGCTTAGTTAGTAGGTATCGCAATAGGGCTTTTCATTCACAGTCTTTCGTTTCGAGCTTCTGTCATATGTCGTATAATCCGTGTATCTTCATATTATTCACATTTACAGATTATACCTACAACATATGACAGAAGCTCGAAACAAATGACAATCGATGAAAAGCCCTATATATTACTTAAATAATATCGCAATAGGCAACTATACTATTGAATAGGTGCCTTCACATATCTGGGCACAGAAATCGATCAGAAGAATGCTGTAGCTAAGTAGCGAAATTATTGCACGTATTTCCAGTGCGAATCGTACGTAGGTACATATAGGTACTAGGTAGGTATGTTAACCCGCCAGTGGTCGCTATATGAGATTTTCTTTCACGGTTAAAGAAAATTGCGCACAACTTTTTTTCTGGGAAATTATACGCGCTGTAGTTCCTTCTAGTATCCTAACTATCCTCCCTCGGCAATATAGTTGACTCGTCCGCTCAGATAGTGACTCAGTTGACTTAGTATCACCATATTGTTGAGTCAGTGCGCTTCATGTGAGAGATTCGCTCATCAAGCGACCACCGGCGTCACCAAGTGTGTATAAAAATTAATTTTATTTTCCCCTTAAAACCTAAAATAATATCCTTTTATGATGTAATAAAAGGCGCCGTGGATGTGGTCGATGATATGAAAATCCTATATTCTGTTTCACGGGTTAGTTGTAGATGGTCACTTGCCATATATTTTTCAATGTTAAATATTGGCGGCATCATTGGCGTCACATTTTATATAAAGATAATAATAATAAAACAGAAAAACATCGTGTCTTATTAAATCAAATGGCTTTATCGTTGTTGAAACCTCATCTTTTTTGTAAAATTTTGTAAAAAAAGGCAAACGTTGGATATATGAGAGAAAATCTCACGCGCGACCACTCGCGTAAAAACCTACCTAGCGACCAATGCGAATATTAATAAAAGCTTGATGACATCGAAATTATTAGACAAAAGAACCAGAATAACTATCTAAAGAACATTGATTAGACCCGTAGTAACCTACAACGAGAGAACAATTTCTTTTTTAAACACACCGGTTCACATATAAAGAAACGAGTTATTTAAACACAACTCAATAATTTCTTACAGATAATTTCTTCAATACTAAGAAATGCATTAATGGTTACATTTAATTTTCTTATCCTAAAGTTTTTATTTCTTAAATTGAAAACTACAAATATTTTGCAGTATAAGAAATATAATGTTAAGTTAATCCATATTTATATTTGTGAACAATAAATTTTCTTGCAATCAAATAAATATTTTAAACCACAAGAAATAATTCTTCCGAAATACCCTCTGTAGTAACTGTGGTTATAAAATAAAAACTTTGTCGTTAATGCCGAAATGTTACTTGGAAAGAGATTTTCTTCCACAAAAGAATTGCGCAGATTAACTATTTATGATTTAGTCGTCAGTGTTTGTCAAGATGGCGTGATATGTTCATGTTCATATAGATGGATGTTGAATTTATTAGTGTTCTTTAAAAATTAACGGATATTTTGAAGGTACGTACATATATAGGTATTAAATAAAAGTAAATTGAGTAATTTAAGATGTAATAATAATATTGTTGCGTATCCGAATGGTTAAAAAGAAACATAATAGTATCTTTATAATATGCTTTTTAGGTATAATGATGGACGACTCTGAAATAAAGGAGCTTATTATTCTAACTGGGAAATATGCCACAATTTAAAGCTGGGACAGAATGATATAATATATAGCTTCAGAACAACATTAAGAAAGGAGTTATTAACCGACTGCGGGGCCTTCCAGAAATGGTAGAACTTCATACATGTAAGTACCTTTTTAAAAATGTGTATACTTATGTATCAACTATAATAGGTTTCTTGAATGTATCGTCTTCTATAAAAATATACATACAACGCTATATCAAACATGGCGGTTGCAACGGTGAGGATGTTTTCTGTTAATTTATTTGAGATAAAGAAATCAGTTAGCCTAAAAGAAATATATGTTTATGGTTAAGAAATGTTATTGCCGAAAACCGTGAATTAGTTAATATGTATTAAATGACTTAGATGTAAACTAATAATACTTTCCCGTAATAAAATTTCTTAATGATTAGGTATGCTGTCTCTTTCAGATTATAAGAAAATTACATATTATTATGTCTGCTTCAATGTTTTACATTGGTTGTTTTTTCCCTCTTGGTTTAGCTAAACAATATGTTTATTGTATGACTTAATATTATACAGATAAATAATTAATATTTCATTAACAAAAAGAAAAAAATAAACAAAGATGTGTAGGTTAAATAATGCCATGTTTGAACTAAATATGATTGATTATTATTAGTATTAATAGTTCTTATATGGGGCCGTGTATTTGTTTTTTTTTTGTATTTCCTAAATTTGTCAAAATAAATATCTATAGATATCTTTATAAAAATTTTTTTATTAAAGTAAGTTTACTCTTTCTACATAACGATTTTGTTTTAGTGAATTGCTGATATACAAAGTGCTATTAACAAAAGAAGGAAAATTTGAGGAAGTTGGATTTGCCTCTCCATCCTTTTATTGTTGTGTAGAAGCCAGTGATTTTAACAGTGGAGAAATTATTTGTATGTAATAATAACGTTTTATATCTTGTTTTATTAATAAATAATGATTTTACCTCAATACAATGATTTATTTCGCCGTATGTAATGTCAATCTATTTTCAACAAATATTAACTTAATTCTAAATATACGATTATATCTGCGAAATATATTTCTTAACATTAAATACATTAATTATTAATAGTAAAATAATAATATTCCTTACTAAGAAATATTATTGCTCAGAAATAATAGTTTTGTAATGTGTAGAAAATATATTTTTATGACTAATAAAATTAATTAACATCAAGTGTAATTTCTTTCTGATAAATGGGTTTGAAGTTTGCCAGAAAGTGATAGTTCAATCATGTTTAAGATATATTTCTTTGGCTATAGTAGAATTTATTTGAAATATTTTAGAAAATTATATCTTACATACAAAGATATATTTCTTAGGCAATATGCCAAGTCGATCTTTCTTAAATATTAATAAAGTTTCTTTATGTCAAGAATTTTTTTTCTCGGTGTATGGTTGTGAAACCTAGCTAATTACAAAAAAAGATGAAGCCCAACTCAGAACATTCGAGAGAAAAATACCGAGAAAAGTCGGTATCTGGCCCGGTACAAGAGGAAGACGGCACATAGAGAATCAGGAGAAATGATGAAGTTAATGGATTTAATGGAGGATATGAGATTGTAAGATTAGTGAAAAGTCAAAGAATATCATGGCTGGGACATATCTATAGCCAAAAAAGATGCAAAAACAGCAAAGAAAATATTACAATGGATAGGAATCAATGGATAGGATACCGAAATACCGACAGGAAGGGCACTGAAAACTATGAATATAAGACAATGGAAGAGAAGGGCACAAGGGAGATCTGAAGTGAGAAGTGACGGACATAGCCAAACAAGCAAAGACCCAACCAGGGTTATGATGACAAAAGAAGAAGAAGAAGGTGTCAAGAAGGCGTCAAAGGTGTCATTCTCTAATTTTGTTTTTATTATTTTTAAAGTCTTGTCTAATGGCACATTTGTAAATAAACTCTTTAGGTACTTTTATCAACACTTACCTACTAAAACAGGCAGGTATTATTTGAATTAAATTAAATATCTGATAATTTTTTTAAAAATTGTGTTTCATTTAAGTTATGAACTAAAAAATCCTTGTAAAAAAGTTCCCTTTTTTTGGAAATCATTTTGCAACCCACTCAACCCTTTATCCCCTATGGAGTCGCGACCCATGCACGCTTTGGGAACCACTGCTCTAGATTATTAAAATTTCTATTGCCATCGTCCGCAGATATAACATTATGTTAGTTTATCACTGTTTACGGTAGTATTTCAGTCAATGAAACGGTCACAATTTAGTAGATATCTATCTATTAAATAGTTATTTAAGAACAGGTCGCACGAGCGACAACGGAGCGAGTTCTATAAATCGCGTAAGTTCGCAAAAAGTACTTCACGCACAGTTTCATACAATATTTTATCTACGATAAACAAACAGAAAAAGCTGTAACTCTTCGTCACTGGAATTCATTTCTATTCTACAATTTTTAGAACTTTGACATTTAAAAATTCTTACTACTTTCAAACCACAAAACTGTCAAAACTTTTGTTGTAATTTATTGCTCATATTCATATTGTCATCACCATGACAACGCCAAAGTTAAGGATTGTCACCATGACAAAGCGAAGGTTAAAACAGTGCGAAAAAGTAAGTTCTATTTAAAATGCATTGTTACCTCACGCACACTTTAAATCCTTCACACACTGCTATCTATAATTAGTGGAGTCAATGAAGGTGGATATGAGCTATTACTTCCGATTTCGTTCAACCTCCATCGATTTGCATGAAAATTGGTGAATGGTTAGAGGATATCTCAAGAAACAAAGGTGACATGGTGCCAACTTGCGCTTTTACCCTAGGGGTGGATGCCACCCCTTCTCGGGGTGAAAATTATTTTATTAAAAATAATAACCCCATAATTAGATAGGGCGACACATTCTAAGCAAAAGTTGTTGTATACAGTTATTAAAATAAATCAAAACTTTTTGAGTTATTAAAGATCAAAAATTTTAATTTTTCGTAATATAAGAAAAATGCATGTTTTTAACCGATTTTTCATAGATAACTCAAAAACTGTAAGTTTTTACAAAAAAATTATTATTACCAAATTGAAGCTAATAAAAAATTAATAAGCTTCTTACTAAAAAGACCTTTTAATATTGACTAAAAGTGAGTTATAGGTAATTGAATGCATATTTTTCTCGGCGAGTAGGTACCCAAATCTAAGTACCTATTCAACCTGAAATTACGGGAAAATGATGCATTTTATAACATAAACAAACTGGAACATGAAGTAAAAACCACTTCTATGTAAAAGGTATATTTACTAAAAATTTTTAGAATCCCAATGGATTCAATAAAATGAGTTCATCAGAACGTTTTCAAACCTATCGGTCCATCATCAGTGAATCTAAAATCAAATAAGTAATCCCACTATTAAAATTGAAAAGATGGTTGAAATTGTGAAAGTTAAAAAATATGGTTATGATTACTTACTTGAATACTTGCAAAATAGCCCCAAAACCAGACAATGGTTGTGATTATAAATAGATCTACATTATGTTAAAATAAATTTAAAATTGCTAAACGCCGATGTTCAGGGATTAAACCTCTGGGAACATGGTGAAACTCTACCCGAGGACCCAATCAACCATCTTCGGTCAACGATGACTACTAAGTGTCAAAGCTATGTAAGGAAATGCTTGATGTGACATTGACAGTTGAGGAAGAAGGTAGTCGATTTTCAAGGAAATTTAAAACGTTTTAGTTTATAACATAAACTTATTAAACATTTGTGAAAGTACTTAGAAATATCTAACAAATGATATACCAAACAAGTTAATAGCGATAAAATGTATGCTCCAAAAATTTTTCAAACTTTATCTTTAAAAAATTTTTCCAAAAAACTTTATCATTTTTTTAATAACTCCGTTAATTTTTAAGATATCAGGTTCACCTAAAAACAGTTTGAAAGGTAATTCCAAAGGCAATGATGACGCGGTGAATTTAATCTCTTAATCCCCTTACTTTTTTAAAAAATCAAAGATTAAATGGCCACGGTTACATGGTTCTCCCGGCAAAACTTAAGCTTTAAACGTTTTTATCTCGGTTATTTTTCACCCTACAGAAATGGTAAAGAAGGTATAATATTTAATACAGAAAAAACTAAAATTTGGGTATATGTCATTTTTTACATATATTGAGTATTTTTAGAGTTATTACCAAAAGAAAATGAAAATGACGATAATTTTAAAAATTCTGATTTTTTTAAATTATATCTTTTTTTCAAAAATACGCATTCTAAACCGGTGAAAATTGTTAAAATCATTACTTATGCTAATACAAAGAAATTTTTGTAAGGATTACTATAAATTTAATTTTTGATGAAATGGCGTATGTTTTATTTTTCACTTTTTCCTAAAAAATTCGAAAGGGGTCTCTTAGTTTCATCATAACTTGCTTAATTTTGATGCTATTAACTTCTTCTGGTTCTCATTTGTTAGGTATTCTAAAGTACTTTGATAAGTGTTTAGCAGGTATATTTTATAAAATGTATCGTTTTCCCGTTATTTAAGCTTGAATACTTAGATTTGAGTACTCATCGAAAAAAATATACATTCAAATACCCATAACTCACTTTGAAATAACATTAGTTTAGTACTTTGAGTGAATAATGTATTCAATTTTTTATTGTCTTCAATTTGGGTAAGAATAACTTTTTGTAAAAGCTAATATTTTTTGAGTTATACGTGAAAAACAGCTTTAAAACATGCATTTTTTTAAGAAAAAATAAAATTTTTGATCTGTAATAACTCAAAAAGTATTGATTTATGTTAATAACTTAATATAACAAATTTTGCTTAGAATTTCTCCCTCTATCGATTTATGGTATTATTTTTAATAAAATAATTTTCATCCCAGAAAAGGGGTGACATCCACCCCAGGGTAAAAGCACAAGTTGGCATCATATCACCTTTGTTCCTTGAGGTATCCTCTAACTACTCACCAATTTTCATGAAAATCTATGGAGGTTCAACGAAATAGGAGGTGAAAATCTTCAGTGACTGCACTAAATGATAGTTTTCACAAACTAAAAACTTATACATAATATGACATAGGGTAGACAATAGTTATTTATGAAACAGTTCGTGAAGTATGCTTTTTGAGAACGAACGCGATTTTTAGAGCACGAGCGACAAAGGAGCGAGTGCTATAAATCGCGTAAGTTTGCAAAAAGTAAGTACTTCACGCACAGTTTCATACAATATTTTATCTACGATAAACAAACAAAAAAAGCTGTAACTCTTCGTCACTGGAATTCATTTCTGTTCTACAATTTTTAGAACTTTGACATTTAAAAATTCTTACTACTTTCAAACCACAAAACTGTCAAAACTTTTGTTGTAATTCATTGCTCATATTGTCATCACTAGAGAGCGGAATATATGCAACGCAACATTACCAAAATATGCGCATATATATGCATTACTTTTACTACAAATATGCAGGTATTTTTTCTAAATTTGTCTAAATATGCAAATGCATATTAAAAATACTCAAAAATAAAACAATATATTAAATATAAACATTTATGTTTAATACATATTTATTTTTCACATAAAACAAATGAAATGACACACAAAATCTGATATTATAATTAAATTAAGAAAGTAAATTATAGTATGAATTTATAATCAAATATTTTTCAAAATTTTCAACTAGCAACTTTTGCCTTCTATCACTAAAAACGTGTTTGGACACAGAAAAAGTTCGTTCTACATCTACTGATGTTATAGGACAATACCTATTTTAATTTAGGCAGTAAGCTAATTTGCCAAGTCGTAAGATCTTCAGAAAAGTTGCCTTCAAAAATACGTACAACTTTCCTCAAACAATCGAAGCCCTCATTTTTTTCTAAAACATTTTTTAATTTATTTCTAATTGTAATCCCTGTATTTCCGGGAATTTTTTTACAATGAGCAGAAAAAGTGTTAACAAGATTAACCGAATCACTTAATTGTAAATTCCTTTGTTCTAATGACTTTATTAGATCTGGTAAAAAACTAAAATTAACTTTTATGAACATAAGTTCTTTAGCAATTTGTACGTTACTTAAAAGTTCTTGACTTTCAGTTACACACTGCGAGTCATTTTGAATATCTAACACAACGTCTTTTATGGCATCAAAATGATTTGCGTAGAAAATTTGTATTTTTATTTAAAAAATGTATTTTGATGCTTCTCTCTATGTCCGTCTTTATAGAAGTAAAAGCGAATCTGTCGAATAAAAACACTCTTTCCAGAAAAATTTCTTTTGTGGGACATGATGCTTTTGTTTTGTCAGTTCCTCATTTAAAAAATGAAATGTGAAAATGAATGTAACTTACGATTTTGGAACAGACCTTGCAAAATACTTTGTCTCCACTTAGCTTTAACTCGGGAAAACACTTTATCCAAGCACTTTTTTGAATGGTAGACATATTTAAATATAATATATACCAATCACTTCAAAAACACTAAATACGATACAACGTT
Organism: Diabrotica virgifera virgifera; assembly: GCF_917563875.1. Classification (NCBI taxonomy): domain Eukaryota; kingdom Metazoa; phylum Arthropoda; class Insecta; order Coleoptera; family Chrysomelidae; genus Diabrotica; species Diabrotica virgifera. The sequence continues at coordinate 206,262,083 of NC_065444.1, forward strand.
TACTTTAAACAAATGTTGGCCGGAAACTGACAAAATAAATATAAGACCCTTAAAAACAGGTAGGTACCTACGACTTGCTACGCTAATAAAATAATATTTTTCTGGGAACACCCATAATTGTTAAATTCAGGTAGTAATGGGAAAGTCCAGATAGATAATAATGAGCGATAGATAGATAAATAACGAGCTCGTTCATATCGAAGTTATAAAATTCCAACTAAGAGAGGAAAATTTTAAACTTTTATATAATTTATTTTTAAAACATGCAAAATAAATCGTGTTTAGCTTAAATATGCAATGTTGTGTTTGTTGTCTGAAAATATGCAATATATGCATCTATATGCACTTTGCATATATTCCGCTCTCTAGTCATCACCATGACAACGCGAAAGTTAAGGATTGTCACCATGACAACGCGAAGGTTAAAACAGTGCGAAAAAGTAAGTCCTATTTAAAATGCATTGTTACTTCACGCACACGTTAAATCCTTCACGCACTGCTTTTTCTCATGATCATCTTTCAGTGCGTCACAGTTTTTCGATTTCTTTCTAACGCATTAAATTATATGTGCCAAAAAAGAAGGCACGTCCGTGATTACAGACATTTACAACATTTATTCTAGTTATTCTAGTTGTCGATAGATGGCGCCATAATAAAAAAATATCTTTTTTTAATTAGATAATAATATTACAAATATAATCTGTATACTTAATTTATAAGACTATACAAATCAAAGAAAATACCATTTTATAAATGCAAGAAACACATTTGATTTGTTTTTATTCCAAATTGAAAATAAAATGTGACAACTGTCAGATTTAACTAAAATGTCATGTTAGAATAAATGTCATAAATGTGTATTATCACGGACTTACCCTTTTTCCTATCATTTGTTACTCACTGAAAAATGCTCATGAAAAGGACAGTATCTATAATGATAGTTTTCACAAACTAAAAACTTACTTATATAAGTACATACTTAATATGACATAGAGTAGATAAATGTATTTTATCTCTAGAAAAATATTGAATACCTAGATAGGTACCTAGAAATACTTATTGAATGTTGAATATGAACTGAAAAAATATAGAAAAATATACTTTACCTACCTAAATAACAAAATCAACTTCAAGTTCGTTATAAGCTTGAGCCTATTATTACCTAATTGAAAGGAAATTCTTGGTTTGGAATAGGTAATTAAATTATGAGTACTTAGATACAAAAACTACGGTGCAGGGTACAGGTAGTCTTTATACGATTTAAATTTTATGTCATCATAGATTAAATAATTTTGACAACAAAAAGGTGGGTAGGTAGATATCTATTGCCGTTTATCGTTTTCTCCAACATCCGTCAAAATTATAGTAATTACCTAAATAATTTCTATTCAATCAACAATCAAGAATTAACTATAGGTATAAACAAAATTATTTATGCAATTTATGGAATTATTTAGAATTTATAATAACATATCTACAAATGCTTTAATGCTAATCCATCGAAATGGTATTGTATTTAGCCAATATATCGGCACTGTACAATCTGTCCATTGCCTCAGTAAACATCTGCTTAGTTAGTGAATCAACACCCTATACATGTTTGTAGATACGTATACGGACTCCGGTCAGGCTAATTAAACCAAGTCTAACATAAACAAATTACCACAAACAGTATAAATCTCTGAAATTTCAGAGAAGGAGTTAATAAATGCGTTCCATTGGTTAACCTCACTCAAAGACAAGTAGCAATAGGACTTTACTCAACTTAATTCCTGACTATTGACACCAATTTGAAGCTTTTACACCATAAAATCTACTGTACAAAGCTCATTAGAGCTGGCAGCCTCTCCGTCTACACTTGTAGACTCCATGATGGATGTTCTACAACTTTTATTGGCCGAACTAGCGTTGCCACGCCTAGCAGCCCGCCCATTCGTTGTGCGGAGTTGGTGCCAACTTCAGTCAGTTGAAAACGCGCGATGGATTCGGACCGTTGTGAAGATACGTCAAGTATTCTTGGCTACGGGCTGGACGTTAAACCCTTAAGAATGGTGGCTAGTCCGCATACCGGACCTCGGCACACGATTGATAATATCCTAGGACTTGTCAGGAAGGACGATGGTGAAGTGCTGGAGAGGTCACAAACTCCGGGAAATGGTGAAAGTGCTGGTAAGTTACCGACGCAAATGTTTTGAGTGGTACACGTGCTTTCAATCCAGTCTATGCAAATTTCCTTACACTATCAATGTTCTTAGGAATTAAAAAGATAATTAGCAACAACAAAAATCATTGTTCCCAGACAAGCTATAAATAAATCCATAAAGTCTTATATTATAATATATTATATTATAAGTATTATAAAATATTCACACGTATATACCTACATTTTTACTTAAAATTACCTAGCGATGAATTATAATTTTATAAATACTCCAACTAGGTAAACATTTTAAATATGATGGATAATAACCACATAATATGTACCTATTGTAATTGTTTGATATGTGGTTCCAATATTTCATTTTGAAGAAAAAACGTAGCAACAATCGTCAATAAAGAAACAAATAAGAATAAAAAGTTTCAATTGAATATTGGCATCTGACTTCAGTTCCCATAAGTAGGTACGATATTTTTAAATTACTAATTATTATTTGATAAAAATGTTTCCAATATTTAATTCAGAAGTAAACACGTAGCAATCGCAATCATTGTTTATAAGCAGACAAATATAAAAACCAAAAGATTCAATCATCCCGATCTAGTCATATGGGTACAACCACAGCCTTCTTCTTTTTTTGGTGCCTATTCGTTTCCAATATTGGCGATCATTCTGGCTATAATTATTTTATTAACTGATGCTTTAAATAGATTACTTAGTTGTTGTTGTGGAGAATCATTACTCAGGTTCTTTAACCATGATATTATTCTTCTCCCAATTCATCCACAGCCTTAAAAATATAAAAACCTTCCTTTTAAACAATTCGCACAAAATAAAATTTATAAAAAAATTCTTTATTTAAGTTACTTTCGTTACTCTTTTGCGGTAGTGCTCTTCTTCCAACTTAGTTCTTCTGATTATTACAATGACTATTGTTCCTTATTTCCGTAGTTACTCCTTATTCTCCTTGTTTTTGTAATATGACTTCATGTTTTGGTAATACCTAAGCTTTGTTTGTTTTTTGTTTGTGTGTACTAGCTCTAGGTAGGTACTGTTTATTATGTTATTTTACTGTTTAGATCCGGAATCTCAATCATATTATTTAAATTATAAACTTTGTTTATATTGGTAATATTTTAAATCAGTGCATAATTAGATGGACCTTTCATCATGTTACCATTTTGTATTGATTTTTTAATGGAAAACTAACGCGAAGGATAGGAAGAACCAATGATGATGATTGATTTTTTAACCTTCGGATGACCAAGCGGGGGAAATTGTGACCCCAGCGTATATTTTTCTTTAATAAATCCAAAAGTATTTTCAATTTTTAACTCATTATTTTTTTATTTGACTTTAATATCATTCTAGATATCCTCATATTTCGAAATAAAAAAAATTCCCTATATTTTACTAATAAAAAATATATTCTGAAGTTGATGTTTAGTAAAATACCGTCTATTATGTGTAATTCCAAGTAGTTTTACGCTAATGAAGCTAATAAAAAAAACTTCATTTTTTTGTTAATTGTCATTTTTGACATTTTTGACCTGGGGTCATTCCCCCCCCCCCCCCGCCCCCTTGGTCATCCGTGTAACAAAAAACGGTTGGTCATCGGAAGGTTTGTAAACGAACATGTGATTTTAGGCTGTCCCTATTTTCCATTGTTTTAATGAATTCAGTTTGTCTGCTTTGTATATAATCCCTATTTGAATAATTTTTCTTCTTTTTATTGAAGAGTTGCATGTCAGTTTTTAAAGTTTTATTATTTTTTGCTGCCGGTTTTTCAACTCTGATCTGCTCTGTAGTTAATTTTATTAGTAGCTATGTGATATTTACTATTGTTCCAGTACTTCTGGTGCAAGTAATTTCATAATTAAATTTTGCATTAACATAATAATCTCAAAACGAGGATGCTGTAGTTTATATTAATTTACAGTTCACTCAATTAAGTTTTATTAAAAAAAAGTCTCTAAACAAGTTCTTACAAGGAGGCAATAGAGGAGGCAATATATCTACTAAAAAATGTACCTAATGTAATTAGTTAAAAAAGTGGACATACAGTGGCAACTTGATAACTCAGATTAATCGGGACCGCTGCCGATCCGGGTTATCGAAAATCCGGGTTAGCCGGAGAATATGGTAAAGTTAATAAAATACGGTATACTTACTTACAGATACAATCAGTTATATTTGAAATAACATGAAATATACAGGGTGTTTGGTAAAGAATGGGCCATAGCTTAACCGTAGATTCCACCGAAATACAGGGTGTCAAAGTTAAACTTGTATTTTATTTATTTTTGAATATTTCCTGACAGGCATGGGACATCAACACGAAATTTGGTAAGTGATGCTGGTACTGTCTTCTCTACTAAATTGTGTTAAACAAACGTTTCTGGCTACTACCAGAGACGTACGACGGGGGAACGTGAATGGTTGGCCCTTCCCAAATTATACGCCACTGGCGGAATTGCTATTTTAGTGCAATTTTTTGATTCTCCAATACTATCTATGTAAATATTATACTCTTCATTCGTAACGATAAAGCCATTAGTTTTCGAGATATTTGAAGCTAAAAAGTAAGGAGCATAATACATTAATCAAAATAAGTGTGCCTTTTCATTTTTAACTTCAAATATCTCGAAAACTAATGACTTTATCGTTAACAATGAACAGTTTATTATTTTCATAGAAAGTATTGCAGAATCTAAAATTGTGCTAAAATAGCAGTTTCATCAGTGGCGTAGAATTTGGGAAGGGTCAACCATTCACTTTCCCCTGTCGTACGCCTCTGGTAGTAGCCGGAAACGATTATTTAATATAATTTAGTAGGATGTACACATGTACAGTACCTACACTTTCGGCCAAGTATTATAAAAATACGTCAAATAGTTTTACAGTACCGGGCACACATAGTTCTTAAAGTTTTAAATAAAGAATAAATTATTTAAAAAAATAATACTAAATAGAAAAGAAAATAATTTGACATATCGATGTCATACTTGGCAGAAAGTGTAGGCACTGTACACCCAACTAAATTATGTTAAATAATGGTTTCTGGCTACTACCAGAGGCGTACGACAGGAGAAAGTGAATGGTTTACCCTTCCCAAATTCTACGCCACTGATGAAACTGCTATTTTAGCATAATTTTTAGATTCTCCAATACTTTCTATGTAAATAATATACTCTTCATTCGTAACGATAAAGTCATTAGTTTTCGAGATATTTGAAGTAAAAAATGAAAAGGCACTTATTTTGATTACTGTATTATGCTCCTTCGTTTTTAGCTTCAAATATTATGGCTTTATCGTTACAAATGAGAAGTATGTTATTTACATAAAAAGTATTGCAGAATAAAAAAATTGTACTAAAATGGCAATTCCGCCAGTGGCGTAGAATTTGGGAAGGGTCAACCATTCACGTTCCCCTGTCGTAAGCCTCTGGTAGTAGCCAGAAATGTTTGTTAAACATAATTTAGTAGGGTATACAGTACCAGCACCACTTACCAAATTTCGTGTTGTTGTCAAACGCCTGTCAGGAAGTATTCAAAAATAAATAAAATAAAAGTTTAACTTTGACACCCTGTATTTCAGTTATTATCAACTTTTGTACTAAGGTAAGTTAGCTTAAATCTACCTATTTTAACCTCAGGAATCTACGGTTAAGCTATGTCTCATTCTTTACAAAACACCCTGTATATTTGTACAGTACCTACACATATAAATTATTAAAAACACGCAAACACAAACCTAAGCAAACGGAAGCAAACAACACAAGACTGTACTACACACAATACAGTCACAATCGGAACACTGAAAACTAAGACCATTGTTTAAAAAAGAATTTTTTAAATATGTAGTCTTTTAGTCTTTTTAAACAATGCTAGGACAGTTTGAAATAAATAAAGGAATAACAGGTGCCTGTTGTTTCCGATAAATTTGAGACAATGACCGTCGCTCTGCCGCCGTGTGCCATGGCCCATGTGTCATTTTTACTATCGTATACATAGTTCAAATTACACAAATATACATTATCTCCCAAATATTATATTACGTACTATCCCTTGCAAGATAATTCGGATGAAATTCCCCAGATTAAGAGACTGGGCCGATATCAAGCAAAAAATAATCTGGGGAATTCCATCCGAATTATCTTGCAACGGATAGTATATTTTTATTGTTAAAATGTTTGTCTGATGAAAATCGGTCCAAGTTAGCCGGACTTCCGGGTTATCGGGTTTCCACTTTATTTAGGTATAAAGACAAAGAAAAATGGTAGTAAATGCCTGTAAGTTATTTCATCTTTTACATTGTCTACATCTTTTACATTGGTCCATGTTGATTTATTTGTACAAATTTTAGAGAATAATAATGGTGATTACTTCATGGACTTTATCGTCATCAACTACTATTCCATCCATCCTCAGATGACACTATCCCTTAGGTACAGTTGGAAAAATGAAAGAATACCCATGAACGAACATATAAAACACGCTGTATTTTCCTGTCACCGTGTCACAAAGAAAATTGTCCAGTGCAAGTACATGTAACAATAATTATTACATGTACTTGCGCTGGCCAATTTTTTGTGTGACACGGTGACAGGGAAATACAGCCTGTTTTATATGTTCGTTCATGGGTATTCTTTCATTTTTCCTACTGTATGTCATTATCAATCAGCCATTCGGTTGATATCATCAGCCCATATGGTTTGAGATCTGCTTCTACTTTTCTTATTCTCTCTTGGTCGCCATTCACCAATTCGCTTCTTATAACAGCTGTCTTTCATTATTCCCATGTGTCCTACCCAGTTCCATTTTAACGTGGCAATCTTTTGCCATGTAAAGAAGTAACATCTGTTACTTTTAATCGTCTTCTTATTTGTTCATTGGATTTGCGATCGCTGAGCCTAATGTTGAGAATTCATCGTTCGATAGTTCTCTGAGTGACTTGCTTCGGAGCATTGTAAAGATACGTCAAGTATTCTTGGCTACGGGCTGGAAGTTAAACCCTTAAGAATGGTGACTAGTCCGCATACCGGACCTCGGCACACGATTGATAATATCCTAGGACTTGTCAGGAAGGACGATGGTGAAGTGCTGGAGAGGTCACAAACTCCGGGAAATGGTGAAAGTGCTGGTAAGTTACCGACGCAAATGTTTTTAATGGTACACGTGCTTTCAATCCAGTCTATGCAAATTTCCTTACACTATAAATGTTCTTAGAAATTAAAAAGATAATTAGCAACAACAAAAGTCATGTTTCCATAGAAGCTATAAATAAGTCCATACAGAGTTATATTATATAACATTTTAAATATGATGGATAATAGGAAACCACATGATTGTTTTATATAATATGGTTCCAATATTTCATTTTGAAGACAACACGTAGCAACAATCGTGTATGAACAAACAAATATAAGACCAAATAATTTCAATTCAATATTGGCATCTGACTTCAGTTCCCATAATACGATAATTTTGTTTTTTTATTAATTTTGAAGGTAGGTTCCTACTTACTAAATTCGTATCACATTCAATGTACAATCAATATGTAGGTACCCACTTTCACGTACTTAAATTACTAGATAATTATGTGATAAATATTTCCAATATTTAATTTAGAAGAAACCACGTAGCAATAATTGTTTATAAACAGACAAATATAAAAACCAACAGATTCAATCTTCCTGATCTAGTCATATAGGTAGGTACAACAACAGCCTTCTTCTTCTTTTGGTGCCTATTCGTTTCCAATATTGACGATCATTCTGGCTATAATTATTTTATTAACTGATGCTTTAAATAGGTTAGTTGTTGTTGTTGTGGAAAACCATTTCCTCAGGTTTTTAACCATTGATATTATTCTTCTCCCAATTCGTCCACAGTTAATATTAACATAGGTACTCCTTTCAAGATAAACAGAACTGTAATTTAGTCCAGACAATATATCCAGATCCAGAAATATGATGTGAAAAATAATTTTGAATTAGGTTTCGCTAATGAACTTGTTTTTTTTTGTAATTAAAGTAGAAAAAACGTTACATTTCTGTTGCCTAATCATTATTGTCCAGTTATTGTCTAATTATTTGAAGTGTACTTATATCCTTCTACTAATTTAGAATGATTAATGTGTTGTTAAAACATTTTATCTTTAGCGGCTTTTGGAATATCTTGCACTCAACGAAAAAGGTACGCAATATTAATAAAAACGTTAATTCAGACAACAAAGGCAGTACTTAAAATTTGTCCAATTCTTGGTTTTATTGGAACAACAAAGCGATGTTCATCAATTCATTATTTTCGTTAGTTGATCCAATGTATTTCTTTTATTGAATGGATGAACACTTTATTGATATTACGAACACTGTTCACTGAGTCAACGAACACTATTCATTGAAACAACAACGTCGTTAATTGACCGACGAAGACTATTCGTTGTTTCAATAACAGTGTTATTTCTCCTAACGTATACTGCTTCATGCATTCAATCAATTTCGTTTATTTCTACAATTAGTTCCGTTTATTCTTACAATTAATTCCGTTTATTCCAACAATAAATATTCTTACAAGCAATTCTATTCATTCCTACAATCAGTTTGGTTCTTTCCTACTATGAACGTATTTTATATTAATAATTACTGAATGCATTAGCTCAATGTATGATATTAATTGATTAATAATAATTTTGCAAATCCCCCTTTCTTGTCCTAAACCTAATGGACTTTACACTGTGTGATTTCTCATATGATTTCACTTATACAGTGCTTTGGAATAAGTGTTACTCCCCCCCCCCTTATTAACTTATTTATTTTTAGCACATAAGCAAAACGCCCGGACAGGTCGATTTTTAAAATAATCAAATTATATTATAACATCCATGTTTCGAACTTTACGCGATACCTCTTCAGGTAACAGCCGCAACTTTGATTTGTTTTAATAGGAAAGTACATCATGTGACAGCTCATTTAAAAGCGTTTGAAATAGTGATTCCAAAAATGTATAACACTTTAATGCTTTTAGGGAGCGCAGGTGCAAAATTTTGATCGAATTCTTTTTAAACGCATTCATTTTGTTTGGAATCCTGAGAAAACTAATAAGTATTTTTGAAAAATGTAAACGCAGAATAAAAGATTACATTATTATCGAGGGCTTAAATTCCCTTAGAATAAACAAAAATGTTCTTTTAAATGGTATATTTGAAATTAAAAATCATATTAAATTTTCTCTTTTTTACCCCTGTGACTTATTAAAATAATCATTATAGAAGTTCTCAGGAACTTCAGACGCTCGAAAATACTGTAATATTTTATTCTGCGTTAAAATTTTTCAAAAATACTATTTAGTTTTTTCAGGATTCGAAAAAAAATGAATACGATAATAGACACACGAAAACTTCCTTTCAGTACGGACTACACTTGGAAACGAAATGAAATTATTCGGCACTTCGGCAGAGGTAACAGCATTGCTTAACAAAGAATTCATTTTTAAACAATGGTAACACAGAAAAGCTCGGGGTATCACGATAAGAAAAGCCGTTACATTTCAAATGGTCAAGTAAAACATTTATTGTGTCAACAACTGCGTTTATTGTTTACTTCTATGGAATAATCAAATATCACTCTTTATTAACAACATTTGTACCTTGTTTTAACGAAAAATCTGTACGTTTTCACGATAAACCAAGGTAATTGCTTATCATCTACGAAATCAAGAAAGTGTTTTTCTGTCAGAGTTAATATTATTGTTAATACGAAACTAACTTATTGGCTGAATAAATTGAGTGTTATTGATTAATGTACTAGTTATTTTTACAATTATTATTATTCAATCATTGTGACAATAACCAAATACATTGATCAATGTCTGAAAGTTCGTTGAAACAAAAAATTTAATTGTTGTTAGAACAAAATACTATTCAATAATCACTGTTAATCAATATTACGAACTAAATTTTTTTGAGTGTACACATATCGAATTTCATTGATATAATGCGCATTTCCACCGATTTGCGTTTCGACTTATATACCTATACTGCTGGAGACGAATGCTGGGAGTGTCATAGGTGGCCCGAAGAACAAATAAATCTATACTGAACCAGCTAAATAAAAAGAAAATACTAAAAACTCAAATACCAGAACAAATAATAGGCTATTTTGGAAACATGCTTCGAAGAAATGGTCTTAAAAAACATACCATCCAGGGAAAGGTATTGAAGGCAAAAGAAATCGAGGTAGATTTCTTATGTAAGGAGGTTAGTATTCCTTCTTCCTCTTCTGTTTTTGATTTCACTATTTCGGTATGCTTTTGATATCTTACTTTTGCTCTAGATACAAACAGCCTTCCAGGAAAAGAGCTATTGAAATGCCAATTTCCTAGATGTAAGTCAAGCATTTGACAAGGTCTGGCATCCAGGATTGTTATTCAAACTAAAGAAAGAAATTTCTCAGCCGCTATATACAATACTAAAATCATATCTCGAAGAAAGGTTATTTTACACAAGATACGAAGAAAGTGTGTCTGAAATTCACAACATAAATGCTGGGGTCCCGCAAGGCAGTGTCTTGGGACCAATTCTCTACACAATCTTTACAGCTGATTTCCCAAATGGAAAATAATCTACAATCGCAACATTCGCAGATGACACTGCAATTCTGGTAAAAAACCCAGATCCCATACAAGCAGCTGAAATATTGCAACAAAACATACATCTAGTTGAAATATGGGCTAAGAAATGGAAGATAAAGATCAACGAAGCAAAATCGGTTAACGTAGTATTCAGTAAATGTCACAAATAAACACCGAATATCCTAATGCATAACAAGAATATTCCTAAAAATGATACTGTAAAATATCTCGGATTACACCTTGACAAGGGGCTAACATGGAGAACACACATCTGGACGAAGAGGAAGCAATTAGGAATAAAATACAAAAAACACTACTGGTTACTCGGCCGAAAATCCACCTTATCTTTATCTAACAAAATATTAGTGTATTAAGCAATCATCCGGCCCATCTGGACATACGGGATTGAACTGTGGGGAACTGCAGCAGACAGCAACCTAGCAATACCGAGCGGTTTCAATCCAAGGTTCTTCGTGCTATCACAAATGCACCGTGGTTCATTCCAAATGCAGACATTTACAGGGACTTGAAGATCGAGACAGTGAAGCAGATGATCATCAAATGCAGTGATAAATATTTCAAACGACTGGAAAAGCACCCCAACGAATTATCAGTGAATTTATTGGACAACTCTACACAACTAAATAGACTGAAAATTAGAACTCCTCTTGACTTGCCATTTAGAACATAAGTGTTTTAAGGTTTTAAGTGAAAGTAAGTGATTTAATGTAGTTATTAGTAACAAACCTACTAGTAGTTGATAGTCATTGGACTAAAACTCCTCTCACATTTGTTCGTTCAACAAAAATGCTTAGTGTTACTTTTTTTTGTGATGTAACAGATTCTATTTAAAAACAAATAAAAAAAACTTTTGCTCTGCCTATTGTTAGCTGCATTCGAAGTACATTATACCTTCCTTATACAGTTATTATCAATGTCTTTTTCTGTGTCTTTAGGGTATTAGAGCTGAACTTTGAGTTTCTTGCAACTTTTATTCGTGAGCATATCTTATTAACTTAGAAGTCTCTAGAGCCTTTGATATTTAGTTATGTTATCTGATTTATTTCCATCTGCTCTTTCCATCTGTTTTTTTTTCTTCGGTTAAATCTTGGGTGAAAAGAAAAATAATGTTTTGTCTAATATTTCCTAACGTAATGTAGTACATAATGTAGAGCGAGAACAGGTTCTATTGGATTCGAAAATTACCTAAATTAGTAAATTAGGTGTACATGAAAGCAGATAAAAAATAGTTTAACAATTATTAGCGAGTCACATTTTTATTCTTTCCATAAGTAGTGTGTTTAGCAATGTTTTAAGAGAAAAAATAGATAAAATATAAGATGATACATATAATATTAAAATTGTTCATCATGGCAGAGAAAGAGCAGCTTTAGGCCAAGAAAATCTTGCATCGATTACTTGTTCTCTCTAAGACAATTAATGGAAAAAAGTTATCTCACGATAATTATTTACGTGAAAGAACGAATAACTGATACTTATGTAATAAATATTTAGTTTATATTTTTGGAGATTTTAATACTTATAAAACTCTGTAGCCTTTTTAAGTGCAAACTTGTAATTCTGTTTGTTGGGTTCCATTTACCAATAATATTACTACCTAATTTTAAAGTTTGTTTACCCATTTTACGCTTTATTGTCGATCATATTAGTACTTTATTGTAAATTAATTTATTTGCTAATGATCATGTAATTAGTTTTGTTGATGTTGAGTTTTAATCCATAATTTTCACAAACTTTGATTATTCTATTAATTAGTATTTACAACTCTTAATTAGAGTTAACTAGGGCCAAGGTTTAATTAGTGTAACTAATTTTATTTGCAGTTTTGCTCTTGGTCAATTCAACTATTAAAACTAAAATTATTTCGTGCCATACCTCAATATTTTTCTGAAATGTATGGCAGCTTGACTGATTCTTAACCAATAAGCGAGCCCCTCTAGCCTTTTCCTTAGGTTGTTTACCATATTAAAAGTACTATAAAATGCATCATCTATATAAAAGTAATGCACATTTTAAATACACATTTTTTTCGAATCCTGAGAAAACTAATAAGTATTTTTGAAAATTTTAAACGCAGAATGAGAGATTAGATACGTTATTACCGAGGGCCGAAAGTCCCTGGAAACTTCTATAATGTTTATTTTAATAAGTTACAGGGGTGAAAAAGAAGAGAAAATTTAGTGTGATATTTAATTCCAAAAATCTCATTCAAAAGAAACTTTTTGTTTATTCTAAGGGACTTTCTACCCTCGGTAATAATGTAAACCTTTATTCTGCGTTTAAATTTTTTAAAAATATTTATTAGTTTTTTCAGGATTCGAAAAAAATGAACACCATGTCCGTGGTGATATTTTCCATATCGAACATTCGCTATCTTTGTCATACAGTGTACTCAGTCGAACAGAATGTAGTGACAAGACAGTGACAAGCAAAGCTACTAAATATTTGACACGGCTTCATAGGTCTGGATCCCGCGGATGAAAAAAAAAGTTGATTAATAGCAAGCTGAAAATTTGTTAATAGCTTAAGGGTGTCTAGTCGGATAAACTTTGATATATGGGAACACTGGAACAGGGGCAGTTTTAATTGTGGAACAGGTTAAAAATTTGGAACGGTCAGACCACGAAAACGGCACATTTATTTTGTCCGACAGAACAGACTCTTAAACTCTCCGAAGGCTGTTCTGTCGGACAAAATACATGTGCCGTTTTCGTGGTCTGACCGTTACAAATTTTTAACCTGTTCCACAATTAAAACTTCCCCTGTTCCAGTGTTCCCATATATCAAAGTTTGTCCGACTAGACACCCTTAAGCTATTAACAAATTTTCAGCTTGATATTAATCAACTTTTTTTTCATACGCGGGATCCAGACTTATCAGGAATATTTTGAGTTGTTTATTAAATAATAATATTGATGGTGTATTTGATAAGTAATAATTGATTTAAGACATGAAATTAATAGAAAGTTATTGATTGATTATTAATTATGAAAGCTCCCAACAGAGAATACACCAGGATATATTCTATGATCCAAGTATTTTGTTGTTAAAGATGTTCTCAAAATTTATCTAAGCGTCACATAGTAACAATATATTATTAAAAAAATAACCTTTTCTCTTTTCTCGAGTATTAATTTTTATTGTACCTATAGTATATAAATTATTGTAATCACTGAATACATAGTTAGTGAAAAAAAAACGTTATACTTCTACTATTATGATTTCAACGAAATTAAAATATTTTAAACAGTTTAATTGTATTTTTATTTAAATATTAAACTAATTTTAATACTTAAAATGATACCAAAAATTAAAAATAGCCTCCCCGCAACCCGCAATTGCTTTTCCCTGGATGAATCGTAGAAAATTTAGATTTAGCAACTAACTTCATGTTGTCAGTGTGCGCGTCCTTCATATTGTGGTTTTCATAAAAATTCACTCCCATCAATTTTCCCAATCGCGCCTAAAAAAGTATAACTTCAAAAATAATCAGATTAATTAACTGAATTAATAATTTGAGCGTTAAACAAGTAACGGTTAACCAAGAACATTCAAAAGCCATCTCTAAGTTAATGATGACAATATCATTGTCAACTAATCTTCATACAAGTGTCAATTTTACTACACGTAATTTGCCGTGCAAAGAAAGAAAAAGGAGGGATAGCCGTAAGATATTTGCACCTACCTCTTATTGTTATATGTAAAGGAGGGAGATCCAGTAGTGCCTCCATAGCTGCCGTAGGTGTGCCCCTCATAGCCAGGCGCGGATCTAGAAATTAATAATAGGGGGGGGGGGCAGACTTACCTCAAATACAAATATTGTATTTTCCAGATTTAGCCATACGACTCACACTTACTCTAAGGATAAAATACACTATATAATCCCAGATACCTACGGTATCAAAACGATTGATAGTCACTGGTGATTGAACTCACTGGTCACTCTTTATCATAAAGATTAACCTTTCTACCATCAATGGGTAGGTACGCATGGATTATCTAGTAAAATACAAATTTTATATCTTTATTGTATCGCAACTTTGAAACGTGACTTTTCATGAGATAAGGTTTATACCCAGTGTAATGTATTTGCATTTTAAAATATCATTTTTGTTATTCTTTGAATCGAGAAAAATATTTCCGTTGTTTATGGTTCCACCGGTACCCAAACAAATGGGCCTGCAGATTATTTTTCAGAGAAGGGTGTTTTATTAGATTTTATGGCTTTTTTCAATTCTTTGGAAGCGGTTGTCGTGTAATTTAGTGTTGTACTGTTGTACTGATGGATTAAAGTTTAGAGTTAACGGAGAAAAATAATAAATAATAAAAAAATACTTATAGACTAAATACAATAGGGGGGTCCATAGACCCGTTGACTGCGCCTGCTCATAGCCCCCGTGATCCCGAGACAAGCAAGTCTTTGCACCTTGCTTAATTTGATGATGGGACTTTTTTGCTGCACTTTTGGCCACCATACCACTGATGCATATGTAATGGCAGCTAATCTGGAAAGCTCAACGTAGATGGCGCTTGTGTAGTTGGAGGTCACGTCAACAATTCAAATCAATCTATTTCTAAGTAAATATTGCATATTTGTTTCGCTGTGTGAATTTAATTTGAGAAAATAAAATGCCTCAATGTGCTGCGCCTTTGTGCTTATTGAGAACACCTGGATACAGGTTTCCCAAAGATATTCTGATGAGAAAAAAGTGGATTGTAGCAATAAGAAGTGATAAATATCTTCTGATAATAAATGCACGTATCTGCAATAAACATTTTGTTGAAACAGATTACGTATTTCCCCTGGATTCGACTGTGAAAAATCGAATACTTCACTATAAAACTCAGATTAACATAAATATTTTTATTTTGGCCTGAGCTATAGAAATAAAATATTAGCACGTTGATTAATATAGCTTACCCTTCGATAAGGGCTTCCTTTTTTCCAGTAACTCTCGCATTCCAACAAAAAGGATATCGAAAAAAAATTAAAGAACTGAAACGTATTAATGAAAAGGCGCTTCAATACGAAATCAATTACGATATGAATTAAATATCTCCAACGAATGAGTACAAAAATTAGAAAGAGAGGGAAGAAGGAAAAACATTGTGATTCAAGGACTGCAGATTGACACCGATCAACCACTCTTGCTAGGGAATGCGGTAGAAAAATTAATAGAAAAGGAAATTCGAGTAAAAGTAAACGTTAATGAAGCAAGAAAGCTGGGAGACAAAATATATTTGGTAGACATGGATAGCAAGACAGAAAAGACCAAAGTAATGCAAAATAAGATGAAACCCAAGCAACTGAGAGAAAGAATATACATAAATGATGATCTGACGAAGGACGGATAGGGAAATAATGGCCAAAATAAGAAGAATTGCTAAGGAAGGAAAAATCAAAGAAGAAAATTAAAGGAAATAGCACAAAAACAAAAGACTGACAATGACCAAAGATAAACAATGTATTATGGAAATGGAATAAAGAATAGGAGCAGCTGGAAAGAATAGAGGAAGACATTGCAAAACACTAGAATTGAATGTAGTATTAGGAGACCCAACAAAGATGACCCGGCAAAGAAAACGGAAACAAGAATCAAAAAATAATAAACGAGATAATAACAATAATGAAGAACTAGTTAAAACATCGACGTGGAATATAAGAGGATCATTCCAGGAAGCATTCCATATGAAGCATCTAGTAAACAAAGCCAAAAAATATAAATTTGATCTTGTGGCAACAAAAGACTAAGAAACTGGGACAGAGCAGTTAGGAAATAGATGGCTATATAAACACTGTAGGCTGTTAAAGGGCTTCCTTTTTTCCAATAACTCTCGCATTCCTTCTCCACAATTCGTTTTTCAACGTACAAATAGTCCAAGATCCGTATTTTTCTGTCATAATTTATTATTTTATTAAATCGTAAACAAAAACACCATATACAAACTTCACGAATTGTCAAAACGTTGACCCCCAACTATACTAGCGCCGCCAAGCGGGAGCAACGGCGTACATAGCTGCCATTGTGGGTTGTATCACCATGTTATAAATCCAATGTAGGTACTACCTGGATAGTACCATGCCTGGTCTCAATCCCCAAATTGTTCCATAAGAAAGTCTGGCTACTATTAACGTAGTTACCGCTCTCTTTATTCGTTTTTCTTTCTATCTGCTGATTCCAAGTAAGCCTTGATATACTGATAATAGGGGTTAGTACTAAGAGAGGAGAATAGCTCGTGTGTTCTTTTTAAAAGTCAAAACCAGTTTACTTAGAGAGTTTTTTATCTGTTCACTTCGAAAGAAGGCAGTTAGTTAGCAGAAGTTATTTTTCGCTTTCATTGTTCAGGAATGTCTGTATTTCTAAAGAAGGGGTAGGATGGGGATGAGGAATTATTACTCAATTGACAATGTCTTATTCTCATCACTGGGAGTATCCTACTGTTAGTTTACATAACTTAAAAATATTGCTTATCATTTGTAATGGGACAGGTAGCAATAAATATTGGATATTGAATAAAAATAACCAGAGCAACTTATACTATGTAATCTACAGTGTGTTGCATGGGATACCACAAAAACAGAATAACGAACTAATCAATGTGTCCTCTCCAACAAATAATATCAATGGAGTATAATGATTTCCGAGGCTAAGTTAATAAAAGACGTTTCAATTAAACAATCCTAGTAATTTAGCAAACAGAGCTTCTGGCTTTCTGTGATATAAACAGGAGCGAATAGTAACCAATATGCTCTAATTAAATAATTTGCAAACATTAATTAGCTCTGTGAAGTGTTCTATGTACGTTAATATTACTTAACCAAAATAAATTTATTGCACATTCACCTAAATAAAAAAATATTATTTTGGAATATTGTAGTATTATGTGGAACGTTGAGTATTAATTTAATACACAGAGAGGGGCAACATTATGGAATAAATTCATTTTCTCTAAAATGGACGATTTTGGAGATAAATCCCAAAACAGGTCCACTTTTATTTTTAAATTAAAATTTTTTGGCATATACAGGGTGGTTAATCTTATTCGCCTCGGTCTCTGTACGGAAAACCACTTGATATTTTAAAAAAATTTCTTCACAGAAATATACAGGGCCTTTAATACTACAACCTAAAAATAATGTGAATTATACAGGGTGTTCCAAAAAAGAGTGGTATATCAAAGTTATATTTTTTCTTATAGAATGCCCTATATCTGATGACATTATTGAATTGACCTTAAAAAATAAGCTATACTTTCATAAGGGTTCCCTATACCTAAATACAGGGTGTTTTGATTTATTTCGATTTATATAAAAATGTAAGGTTTTAGAAAAAAATAAATATCTACGAATCTAAGAAGCAGTAGCAAATTCTTTCTTGGATCTTAATAATAGACTATTTAGCATACTTAAACAGATGCTTATTGCAACAGAATTTCTTACAGGGTGGTCAAAATATGAGATTGTTCTATTAACAAATTCAAGCTGTAATAACTTACTTATTTTAAATGGAACACCCTGTATCTTACTAGTCTATCGCGTAGAAAATTTACTTAGCTTTCAATTTGTATTAGGGTTTCCTATACCTATCTTTTTACAGGGTGGTCAAAATATTAGATTGTTCTATTAACAAATTCAAGCTGTAATAACTTACTTATTTTAAACGGAACACCCTGTATCTTACTAGTCTATCGAGTAGAAAATTTACTTAGCTTTCAATTCTTATTAGGGTTTCCTATACCTATCTAGCTTCATTTTTTAAATATTAAAAGATTTCCTAATTTGTAAGCTTTAAAATTTAGAATTAAGTACCTATGTCGTGGTTATTTACAACACATCACCAACACCGGCAATTTACTTAAATATCTTAGTCAAGATAGTTTCATTAATAAAATTCACATTTTTATCATTTAATCACACAGAGTGTTCTTATTTTAAATGACATACTCGATATTCTATTCTTTATAATGGAAGATATTTAAAATCTCTTGAATTCCATGTTAACATTCTCAATACACATGTTATTCTGTAAATATAAATTCTCATGTTATTCTGTAAATACCCATTTTTACATATTTTTGTACAATAGGCTCGTTTTCGTCAAAGTAGCCATTGCATTTAATTGTTTGTAATTGCGATTTAAAGATTCAAACAAAAAGTGGCGTTCTTAAATTTACTTAATAACCGTTGGGTTAAGATATGGAAAATACTTATACGGAATGAAATATAATTTAAATATCTTCCAGAATACGGCATCTAATATAGGGTATGCAGTTTAAAATAAACATATTATTCAATTTCACATGTAGGCCAAAATCAACTAAAATAATACAACACTCTGTGTGATTACATGATAACAATGAAAATTTTATTATTAATGACAGTATCTTGTCTAAGTATATTGCCGGTGTTGGTGATGTGTTGTACATAAACACGACATAGGTACTTATGTAATTCTAATTTTTAAAGCTTACAAATTAGGAAATCTTTAAATATTTAAAAAATGAAGGGAGATAGGTATAGGAAACCCTAATAAGAATTGAAAGCTAAGTAAATTTTCTACTCGATAGACTAGTAAGCTACATGGTGTTCCATTTAAAATAAGTAAGTTATTACAGCTTGAATTTGTTAATAGAACAATCTAATATTTTGACCACCCTGTAAAAAGATAGGTATAGGAAACCCTAATACAAATTGAAAGCTAAGCAAATTTTCTACGCGATAGACTAGTAGGATACAGGGTGTTCCATTTAAAATAAGTAAGTTATTACAGCTTGAATTTGTTAATAGAACAATCTCATATTTTGACCACCCTGTAAGAAATTTTGTTGCAATAAGCATCTGTTTAAGTATGCTAAATAGTCTATTATTAAGATCCAAGAAAGAATTTGTTACTGCTTCTTAGATTCGTAGATATTTATTTTTTTCTAAAACCTTACATTTTTATAAAAATCGAAATAAATCAAAACACCCTGTATTTAGGTATAGGGAACCCTTATGAAAGTATAGCTTATTTTTTAAGGTCAATTCAATAATGTCATCAGATATAGGGCATTCTATAAGAAAAAATATAACTTTGATATACCACTCTTTTTTGGAACACCCTGTATAATTCACATTATTTTTAGGTTGTAGTATTAAAGGCCCTGTATATTTCTGTGAAGAATTTTTTTTAAAATATCAAGTGGTTTTCCGTACAGAGACCGAGGCGAATAAGATGAATCACCCTGTATATCATACTAGTGACGTAATCCGTCTGGGCGTGAAGACATAATTGATGATTTTTTTAAATAGGAATAAGGGTCGTGTGGTAGCTCATTTGAAAGGTTGTTCAATTCTCTATTCAGCAATATAAACAATCATTATTTATACAGGGTGGCCAAAAAAATAATTTTTGAATTAAATTAATTGACGCAAAAAGAAGAATGCATTTAATTTATACTTACTTACTTACTTAAGCCGTAGGGATGGGAAAAACCTGCCGGTTTAAACCTAAAACCGGTTTTTTACTTCGCAATAACCGGTTTTACCGGTTATTTTTTTGTCACGGTTATAACTGGTTTTTTCTTTTTAAAGAAAAAACCGGTTATTAGGTTTTTACGGTGATTAGGATTAGGTTAGGTATTATTTGGGATCCCAATCATAATTATTATTCTCAAGTAGCTATTCCAAACAAAACCATAATTCAAATTTTATTTTATTTTATAAATACAGAAGCAAACTGCAGTGCAATCTCACATCAGCCAGCAGAATCAGTTATTAAGTTTTATGTAATATTTCCTTGAAAAGGTATTTGTAATCATAATATTTACATAAGAAGTGTCTGTTTGAATTAGACGCAAGCCAAACATCATCTATTTTTCACACTAAACTCTTAACTCTTGACATTGAAAGTCGGTGAATGATTTTATCTGATTACCAAAAATAATGCTCTGCCTATGCATATCGTATTACTGATTACGAATACGAATCTCCAAGAATTTCCCTACGTTTTCAAAACGATACACCCATACAGGAAGTATTAAATTAGTTAAAATGTACCTATTCTAGAAATATATACAAACGTGTTAAAAGTAATACATGATAATTTTTTTTTGATTGTAGTAAAAATAAAAGATATATTGCATTATCCAATTTATTTTTAAGTAAAATATTTATGTTGATATTATTTTTTTTAAATCCCATTTCAAAGAGTCTGGGAAATTTTTTATAAGTTGAAATGGTTGGGGAATTTTTTGATTTTGGGAGGAGAGGAAAATTGTACTTGTAAATGTAACTTTGTAACCTATTGGATTAAAAAAACCGAAAACCGGTTTTTCGAAAAACCGGTTTTTTTGGCCGGTTATAACCGCCAGGTTAAACCGTAAGCAAAAAAACCGGTATAACCGAAAACCGGTTTTTTGTCAAAAACCGCCATCCCTATTAAGCCGTCCTCTTGTACCTTACGGTGTCGAGGTAAGTGGAGAAATCAGACGTTTTCATGCCTTTCGGTCAGTAGCTAGTCTTTCTGGTTCTCTCCACCCAATAGTTTATTTTACGCAAGCCTTTTCAATATTTGCGTTCCACGTTCTGGCTGGCCTGCCTCTTCGTCGTTTGTTGTCAGATGCCGCTTTCCGTACCCTCTTTACAGTTCTACCTTCACTCATTCTCGCCATATGTCCGAACCACGATAACTGTTTCGTTTCAAGTATGTCTAAGGTCCTTTCAACACCGCCCCTTTCACGTATGTCTTCATTTCTTATACGATCACGTCTGGTCACCCCGGATACCGCACGTAAATATCGTATTTCGCATGCTTGAATTTTACTATGGATGCTGTAGTTCACTGTCCACGTTTCACTACCGTATAGTAGCACCGGCTCGTATACAGTTTGAAATACTTTCATTTTTGTTTTCAGGCTTACTTCTTTCTTCCTAATAAAACTTTTATTTAGTGCATAGTATAATTGTGTTGCACTCATTACCCTGCTATTTATTTCTGGTTCTATATTTCGTTGCCCATTCATTGTTGATCCTAGATACTTGAAGTCCTCTACTGGTGTAATGGTCTCATTATTCAGCTTTACATTTTTATCTTTTCTTGAGTTTTCGATATTACTAAAGCTTCTGTTTTTTCAATATTTATTTTCATCCCAAATTTCTTAAAGGTTTCATTCCAAACATTCACATTCACTTGCAAGTCTTTTTATGATTTTGCAACAATTACCAGGTCATCTGCATATATCAACTCTGACACGTAAACTTGTTGAAATTTATACACCCCAACCCTAGTTCTATTTACCTTACCCCTGCATTATTTTGCAATTTCGTCCATTAGAGTGATGACTAACAAAGTACTCAGAACACCACCTTGTCTTACACCTGTCCTTGTGTAGAATTCTAGAGATAAACGATTGTTTGTTCTTACATTATTACGTGTACATTTATATATATATATATATACATATATATATATATATATATATATATATATATATATATATATATATATATATATATATTGTTGTGATCTTGATTATTGATATGAGATAATATTTTTATATGTCATTTAATTTAATCAATGCATTAATAATAATCTAATTAATTTACCAGATCACATATCAATATGTTTTCAATCTCAGGGCTTTTTATAAAATTAATTACTTACATTCTAAGCTTCTAAGTATTTCTTAATGGTTCCTAATCGGGATAGGAAAGAAAAGAGTAAAATAATAACACATATGGGTTACAATTGTAATCAAAATATTGTTTATTTTATTTAAATGGCAATCACTGCTTAATATTTGCTATATCTTATTATTCTTAAGCATAACATTTACACATGGGAATCTTATTTCCTTTTGATTTCCAATTGAAAGTTTTTATTAACATCTAACTATTATGATTTATTAGCAACAATTCTATTTAAGTTTGATGAAGCTTTTCTGATATTATTGATTATGTTTCTTCAATTTTAAATGTGGTATTTACTACGAAAAACCCATACATTCATGTCCAAACAAATGAGACTGACCTTTTTCTGGTGCACTGAGAATGTCTTCACACAAGACCCGTTTCCTGCTATCCTTGGCTGCAATCAAAACCTCGTCCTGGCTTCCAGTAATGTTCTCCTCTGAAACTAGCTCGTATAGCTCTCGTTTCCTGCTTCTGTCGTGATGCTGTGTTCTACCTTTTTCGAAACTGCAATCAGCTACCGGGAACTCTTGGCTCAAGGAGGTTCTTTTACTCTCAACCTGGCCTACCTCTCGTTCTACGATAGATACTCCACACTCACGGAACTACACCGGCTTTCTCACTCTCCGTACACTACCGTCTACCACTCGACTTCACTTCTCGACAGCTCCTCACATTCCGATCTCTATTTCTCATTCATTCCCCTACTTTCTAAATATCCCTTCCAGATTCACAAATCAAACTTCCACCACCAACTCTCATTCGCAGTGTTCCTCAAAACCAATTTTTAAACTTTCTAAATATGCTTAATGGATTTCAAAGAAAATAGTTAATTCCCATTCTAAAATTACTTTCTACTATATACAAATTTTAATGACCTATTCTCTATTTCCACTTAGTCTTATTTAGCATCGGCTAATGATCGATCCTTCCGCGAACAAACGATAATGACCTATTAACGATTTCACTTGAGTCTTATTTAATCACTTCTTAAAATTAAATATAACAATTTGTTGTATACAGGTTGTTCTAAATTTATATGCCCGTGGTTGAGAAAATTGAAAATATTTTATATTAAATTGAATTCTGTTTATAATTATCAAATTTTAATTTTCATATCAAATAGAAATATAACAAATCCCCGCCTTGTATTCGATAAAATTTATCTGCATTTTTAAATAAATTTTCTCGAGGCAAAACCAACTCCCTGTATATTTCCTTACTTTAATCTACGTCTTATACCCCTTCTTCTTGTATTACTCTAATTAGTCCCACCTGTAGAGTAATTGTTTCCTTATTTTCAGTGTCCTCATCCTGTGTTAGAGTGTCGGCTATTATGTTGTCTTTCCCTTTTTCCCATATCAATCTTCTGTCTTTTTCCTCAGATTTTTCACTTACTTTTACCGTGCATTCTGCATCCTCGTTTTCATATGCCTCCTCTTCAAATGCCACTGTTTCGATTATATCTTTTTCGCTTTCATTTGTTAGCTTTATTTCTCCTTCTCCTGAGCTCATCTCTTCTTTTGAGGAATCCCAGTTTTCTTTTGCTTTTGATACTCTCAATTTTTCTTCTTCTGGGCTCAACTCTTCTTTTGAGGAGCCACAGGTTTCATTTTCTTTTGTCTTTTTCTGACTTTTTCTCCCTTTTCTTCTTTGTCCTTGCTTCGTTGCCAAATTCATTTCCACTGTTCGTTCTTTACCTGATTTGTCCGTATTTTGTTTCTCCTGTTCCTTGTTCTGTTCTTCTTCTTTTTCTTCTGTTAGATTCATCGTATTATTTTTAAAATCTATCACTACATGTTTTTCTGCCAATTCGTCAACTCCTACTATCATGTCATGTGACATGTTTGGCATTATTACACATTGTAGTGCATACATCTTCTTACCCAGTCGTACCATTACTCGTATGCCTTCATTTATAGTTGCCAATGTCCGTTTGTTTGCGCCCACTAAATTTACCCTAGGTATTTTGTAAATTAAATTTGTTAAGTTAACTTCTTCTATTAGTTTTCTGTTGACCAATGTTATTTCAGATCCAGTGTCTATCATAATTTTAATTGGTTTCTCGTTGATAAATCCATCCACAAATTTTAAATTAACTCCATTTTTCTTTTCGTTGTTTCTTGCCAATTTAATAAACTCCTTGGGGTTACAAAAGATTCCTGTTTGATTTTTGGTTTTTAGTGAGCGCCGTCGTGAAAAAACGCCGTTTGCTCATCGTTGTTTATATTTTCGTCATAATGTCTCTCTCCGTCATATTCATCTGTCTGGGTATTATTTACTTCTCTTCTATTTTCTCTAGGTCTGTCGGATCTGTTTCGGTTTTCTCGATATCCCTGTTCATTTTGTCTACCATTATTTCTGTTTTCTTGATTTGAGCGTGTGGTGTTTCTATTCTGGTATTCTCGATTTCTGTCCTCATTCCATTGCCTATTTCTTTGTTCATAATTTCCTCTTCCGTTGTCTCTATTTTCGTTTTCCCTTCTGGGATTAAATTCTCGTCTTGTATAGTCGCTCCTATTTTGATTTCTATCTCTGTAATCCTGTGTTTCTCGGAGCCTGTAATCTTCTCGCGACCTTCTTGATTTTCTTTCTCTTAAACGTGATTCTCTTATTTGTAGGAATTGGCATAAACTATCTATGTCTTTGTAGTTTTGCAATGTGATATGGTCTTCCAGCGTTTCTTCGAAATGTCTTGCAATCAGTTCGACTAATTGTTCCGATGAGTAATTATATTGTAGATGTTTTGCGTTATAGTAAATTTGTAATGCATATGTCCTTTCTGATATACCCATCCTATCATTGTATTTCCCATTTTGCAATTCCTTGTTAATTTCCAATTGTTGGACTTTTCCCCAGAAATAATTCAAAAATTTTTGTTCAAATTGTTGCCAACTGTTAAATTCTTCTTCTTTGCAATCGAACCATAGGCTTGCTTCATATTTTAGATGGTTTCTGATAGTTTCTTTTGCTGTTTCGAAATTTCCGATGTGCTGTATCTTCTTTTTCAGGCTATTTATGAACGGCACTGGGTGTAATCTTCTTACATCCCCGCCAAACCTTATCTTCACGTCATCTGTGCTATGTATAACATTTTCTCTTCTTTCTCCTACATTTTGTTGAATATTGATTTCCGCAATCTTTCTTTCCATTTCTTCTCTGATTGCTTGAATAGCGTTTTCAAACTTGTTTTCCACATTTTCTATTTCTTTTTTCTGGCAATTCGTTAACTCCTTCATTTTATTTTGAATTTTCATTTCTTGTTCTTTCATGTGGTCCTTCATTCTCATTTCTTGTTTTTGCATGTGATCTTTAATTTTCATTTCATACTTTTCTATGCGTTCCTCTATTTTCTTATTGTTCTCTTCTATCGCTTGTTTTGTTTCCTGTTGATTGTCATCCATTTTTTGCTCCACTTTATCCATTTTCTGTTCCATTTTTTGTTGTGATTCATCCATTTTTTGCTGTGTTTCATCCATTTTTTGATCCACTTTATCCATTTTCTTTGATGTTTCTTCCTGATTTTTATCCATTTTTTGTTGTGTTTCATCCATTTTCTGTTCTATTCTTTGTGACTGGAGTTGCATCATTTGTAATAATTTATCTATTCCTGATAATTCTTGCTGTTCTGATGCCATGATTGTCGTGTCTAAAATATCTTCTTGGTCTGAATTATTCTCTTGATTTGAATGTTCTTTTTGTTTTTTGTTCTCTTTGCTTTGGCTTCTTGTCACAGACATTTGTTTTCAAGAAGTACTGTCCCCGCCAAATATGAAATTTTACTAGTATGTTACCAAGACGACTTTTTCTCACCCAAATATTATAAATTGTCAATAAATATATCAAATGTAAATATCGTAAAAATAAAATATTAAATCAGTCATGTAAAATTTGTACCTAAAGAAATCTAAAATTTTATGTTATCAAATGTAAGTATCTCACTTTTTACCACAGGCATATAAATTTTCAAATACCGGCTTTACTCTTTCTATCCTTCAAATTTGCCACTAGAAATACTTTCAAAATGCTTTCCACGTTGGACGACAGTTGTTGTGATCTTGATTATTGATATGAGATAATATTTTTATATGTCATTTAATTTAATCAATGCATTAATAATAATCTAATTAATTTACCAGATCACATATCAATATGTTTTCAATCTCAGGGCTTTTTATAAAATTAATTACTTACATACGTGGCTTCTAAGTATTTCTTAATGGTTCCTAATCGGGATAGGAAAGAAAAGAGTAAAATAATAACACATATGGGTTACAATTGTAATCAAAATATTGTTTATTTTATTTAAATGGCAATCACTGCTTAATATTTGCTATATCTTATTATTCTTAAACATAACATTTACACATGGGAATCTTATTTCCTTTTGATTTCCAATTGAAAGTTTTTATTAACATTTAACTATTATGATTTATTAGCAACAATTCTATTTAAGTTTGATGAAGCTTTTCTGATATTATTGATTATGTTTCTTCAATTTTAAATGTGGTATTTACTACGAAAAACCCATACATTCATGTCCAAACAAATGAGACTGACCTTTTTCTGGTGCACTGAGAATGTCTTCACACAAGACCCGTTTCCTGCTATCCTTGGCTGCAATCAAAACCTCGTCCTGGCTTCCAGTAATGTTCTCCTCTGAAACTAGCTCGTATAGCTCTCGTTTCCTGCTTCTGTCGTGATGCTGTGTTCTACCTTTTTCGAAACTGCAATCAGCTACCGGGAACTCTTGGCTCAAGGAGGTTCTTTTACTCTCAACCTGGCCTACCTCTCGTTCTACGATAGATACTCCACACTCACGGAACTACACCGGCTTTCTCACTCTCCGTACACTACCGTCTACCACTCGACTTCACTTCTCGACAGCTCCTCACATTCCGATCTCTATTTCTCATTCATTCCCCTACTTTCTAAATATCCCTTCCAGATTCACAAATCAAACTTCCACCACCAACTCTCATTCGCAGTGTTCCTCAAAACCAATTTTTAAACTTTCTAAATATGCTTAATGGATTTCAAAGAAAATAGTTAATTCCCATTCTAAAATTACTTTCTACTATATACAAATTTTAATGACCTATTCTCTATTTCCACTTAGTCTTATTTAGCATCGGCTAATGATCGATCCTTCCGCGAACAAACGATAATGACCTATTAACGATTTCACTTGAGTCTTATTTAATCACTTCTTAAAATTAAATATAACAATTTGTTGTATACAGGTTGTTCTAAATTTATATGCCCGTGGTTGAGAAAATTGAAAATATTTTATATTAAATTGAATTCTGTTTATAATTATCAAATTTTAATTTTCATATCAAATAGAAATATAACAATATATATTATACTCTTTATTGCTTGGATTAACTTCGGTTTCACATTTTTACGGTTTAATATTTCCCAGATATTGTTATACGTGGCGCCCGATCAAATGCTTTTTTCAAGTCCACAAAACAGAGAAACAACTTACTGTTATGCTTTTTCTGATAACTGTCTCACCGAGAATATGAGATCGGTTGTACCTCGCCCTGGCCTAAAGCTGCATTGGCTGTCATCCAGAGCGCCTCGATATTTTCTCGCAGCTTTTTCTCTAGTATTGTTTTGTAGATTTTACTAGCATCTAC
This sequence comes from Diabrotica virgifera virgifera, assembly GCF_917563875.1. Taxonomy (NCBI): domain Eukaryota; kingdom Metazoa; phylum Arthropoda; class Insecta; order Coleoptera; family Chrysomelidae; genus Diabrotica; species Diabrotica virgifera. Next base: position 206,290,212 of record NC_065444.1, read on the forward strand.
CAATAATGATATGTAATTTATTTAACACAAAATATATTTTACTGCTATCAGACAATATAAAAAAATGTTTATTTACAAAATAACCATTGCTTTTCGCTTAAATTAAATGTTCAAACTGCCAAGAGGCAGGTGGGAGGTTGTTTGGTATTTAGTTTAAGCCAAAATCAATTTTATTTGTGAAAACATTTATTTACTATTTTCTGACAGAAGTAAAATGTATTTTGAGTTAAATAAATTATATACATTCTTCTTTTTGCGTCAAATAATTTAATTCAAAAATTATTTTTTGGCCACCTTGTATAAATAATAATGGTAATGTTTATATTACTTAATAGAGAATTGAACAACCTTTCAAATAAGCTACAACTCGACCCCTATTCCTATTAAAAAAAAATCATGGATTACGTCATCACACCCATATGAATGACGTCACTAGTATGATATATCTGCCAAAAAAATTAAAATTTAAAATTAAAATCGACCTGTTTCAGGATTTATCTACAAAATCGTCCATGTTAGAGAAAATTAATTTATTCCATAATTTTGATCCTCACTATACATATACACTTACAGACAGAAATATTGCAAATTTTATTTTGGGTCTGTTTTTGAAGCATATTTTTGCCTTTTGAGAACTTTTCTACTTTTTAATTGTTAAATAAGTTCTTCTGGACTATTCTACGTATATTCGTTGTCTTGCTTATTGGAGAGCTACAACTTGTATAGAAATTAATGAAATAGTCTAATTAGGTCTTACAATACCGGAATTCCGGGATCCCGAGTACCGGGAACCCGGACGATTTTTGTCCGGTATTTGATACCGGTATTTATAATAAAAATACCGGTATTTCGGTATTAGCTTAATTTATAAAAAGTGAATTGATGCACAATAAACTTTCTTCTAAGATATTTTTTGCTATTACAAGAAATTATTTTTGAAGATAAACAACCAATATTATTGTAAAAAATATTTATTAAACACGTTTAATACACATACAAATCAAGTATAGCGCTTTCTAAAAGCGTGAATGTCGTTAATTCAAGGCGAAGGGTTATATCAGCTTCTACAACCAAATTATTAAATCTCGTCTATACAAATACATAAAATGAGTTATATAAAAATTCCTAAATATTTAAAATTAGACTACTTTATTTTATAAATAAGCCGTAAGATTTATTAATCAGAATTGTTTTTACATTTCCAGATCTATTTTTCATTTTTTTTGTGTATTGTGGTGTATAGATTAGGCTCACTTATTTTCTGAATTATTCATAATAGTTGAAAATATATGTATAGCGGTCTAAATACAGAGTAATCCATATAAAATATTTGTCACAGTAAGTTAATCTTTGTATTAATATATTTTAAAGTTAAATTAATTTACAAATAGCAAATTTCATAAGTAAAAGTACTATCTTATTACAGTAGAACCCGCCTATTAGAATAACGCTTAAAGGAATATCCCGGTTAAATGAATATTAATTTGAGAACCTGAAACGTTTTTTGTAGCCACCAATGATCGGTTATAAGAATATCCCGGTTAAAGGAATAGGACTCATTGATTGATGGCCACTCCATTTTAAGCTGTAACTTAAAATGAAGATGGGCTGGACACGTTACCAGAATGAAAGACGTAATATGGACTCGCAAACTATTGAATGGAGATCAAGAGCCGATAAACGTAGCAGAGGAAGACCACCAACACGATGGCAAGATGACTTACGAAAGACAACAAAAAACTGGATACAGAAAGCACAAGATAGAACACTTTGGAGACAAAAAGGGGAGGCCTATGTCCAGCAGTGGATCGAGAGAGGCTGATGATGATGATGCTGATGGCCACTCTAGAACCTCGGTCTTAATCAATCTGGCGTAAGGAAAAAAATTCTCTTTGATGATGTTAACATGTACGATATGTAAGATTAGATCATGCGAAACTTTCTCCTGACCTTCTGTATACTCGACTACATCCATTTGGCTTCCATAATCGTATCCTTGTTTCATCTGCGAAAAGAACTCTTCCCCATTGATATCTGTTCCAGTCAGTTAACATTGACCTTGCAAATTGCAACCGTTGGGTTTTGTGTCTTGGGAAAAGTCGTGGAACTCTGGTAGGCCGTTTTGAATTTAAACGAACCTCTTTAAGTCTTCTCGCCACTGTTTGCTTCGTTGACTACCAAAAGGCATTTGATTGTGTAAGCTGGATAAATCTGTGGTAAATTTTAATAGAAATGGGCACACCAATGAACCTGGTGACCCTTATTAAAAATCTATACCAGTCCAATACAGCAATAGTACGACTAGATCAGAAGTTCTCAAACCAATTCAAGACCGAGAGAGGTGTTAGACAAGGATGTGTGTTGTCACGTGACTTATTGAACATTTATGGTGAACATGTCATGAGGATGGCTTTAGAAGGATAGTAGAAGGTGGAGTGTTAGTAGCTGATAGGAAAATCTCCAATTTAAGATTTGCTGATGACACTACACTTATTATAGCAGCAAATGAGCAAGAAATGTTTGATCTTCTGAGAAGAGTTAAGTACGAAAGCAATAAGATTGGCCTGAAAATCTGAGAAATCTGAAACAAAAATAATGTTGGTCGACAGATTTCACACTATTCAACTGACTAACACGTTACAGAAATACCAGATAGTAAACAGCTTTGTCTATATCGGGTCTAGTATAACTAACGATGGCAACTGTGAAGTAGAAGTACGGCGACGTATTGGTATGGAAAAAAATGCGATGAGTCGCCTAACTAAAGTTTGGATAGACACATCTATCTTTCAAAATATCAAGATCAAACTGGTAAATGCTCTTGTATTCTCAGTATTTTTATACGGAGCAGAGACTTGGACATTTCGCGCACGCGAGCGCCAAAAAATTGATGCCTTTGAGATGTGGTGCTGGAGAAGAATGCTGAGCATACTTTGCACAGCTCATAGGACAAACGTTTCCATTCTAAACCAACTCGAGATTAAAAAAAGACTGTCCACAATTTGTCTGCAACGAACAATTCTTCGGTCACGTGATTCGCAGAGGTGACTTTAATTTGGAGGGATTAATTGTTTCTGGAAACGTTCCGGGGAGAAGATCAAGAGGACTATCACCAACTAGAGGGTCCGACCAAATTAAGAAAACAGCTGGAAACTCATTCTGCGAAGAGCAGCTGAAGACAGAGACCAATGGAAAAAAAATTGTTAGATATACTGGACGAAATCACGATCCTCAGTAATGGGTAAACGACAAGAGAGAGAGTCACTGTTTGGATACTTACTTTAACTTGTCGTGACTAGTAATTAATTTTTGTGATTGGGAGCTGTAAGTGTGAGATTTCACAAAGATTGATGACTAAAATATTGGTCATCTCTTGGCGTTGAACATAGTTCTCGTCCTTGACCAGGTCACCGATTGTATTATCTCAGTATTACTGTGGTATTACTTTACTATACGAGAAACAGTCGATTGCTGGATACGCAGTCTCCGCGCAATATGTTCTTGTCTATAACTCTCATTGGCTAAAGTAAAAATTTTAACACTCTCTAACTCACTTAAATGTGATATATCAGCAAAAACTACATATCTAATCAAATCGAAACCTGATTAAGCCTGCCTTGACTGATATTAAAAATTTTCAACAATAGATGAAGATCATTTGGCTTTTCAACAGGACCGTGCTTCTCCGCATTATGCTTTACTTGTTCGTCAGTATTTAGACCAACATTTTCAACGTCCTTGGACTGGGAGAAGAGGCAGCGTCAAATAGCCTCCTAGGTCACCAGATTTGTCTACCTTGGATTTTTTGTGAGGAGTCCTAAAAAGTAAAATGTATAGAACACCACTCGTATCTTTAGAAGATTTGCGTCAATGAATGCCTACGAATCACATCGCTTTCACCATTTGTTTAACTAAAAATTAAATAACGATCTAAAAATATTATTTTTAAAATAATGTATTTTTTTAAATAAATCAAATAAAAGTATTGGACCGAATATAAAATTGAAATACATACTAAATTCTCAATTGTAGAACTATCACCAAAAATTTGGTGTGTCTCTGTCCACTACCACATAATGACCAATGATAAATATTTTCTGATAAACAATCCTATTGCAGCACAAAATCTAAGGCAGGGGAGGCCTACATCAACGCAGATCCAATCAAAATTACAAAGCAACCATTTACACATCAAAAAAGTTTAATCAAAGAAGAAATAGAAGAAATTTTTTTCTTTATACGCAAAACATTCTGTTAATATTTAGTGTATTTTTTTAAAACATAATCCTTAGGGTATGAACAGAACAAGTGGGTCGCGGTGAAGGTGGAGGTGGAGGTCGCGGTCGATGTCGATATCCATGTAAAACAAACACATTGTAGTGAATGGAAGAGAACATAGCAGGTAAGTCGCGGTGGAAATTTAGCGCGATGCCATCCAGGAGGTGTACATCGATGCTTTTGAAAATAAAATGAGTTTGTTTTACATGGATGTCTGCTGCGCGCCTACAAGGATGCTTCTCTGTGATTGGTCCGTTCGAAGCCAGGTTGTCATTACCTGCGCTATCTGAGTTGATACTTTTTATATAATGCCTTTTTTGTATTCAGTTTATTTTTGAATTTCTAAAGTAATTAAATTCAGTAAAGTTTTGAAATATGAAGGAGGATCTGATTATTTACAGCTGACATTTCATCACTATCATCACTTGACTGACACAACATCGCAAAAGCACTGTCTGTTTGTCATTCAAATTTCATTAAACTACTTCACTTGATAGTGATTCTAGATCGACTGACAGCGCAAGTGACCTCCTTGCTATGTGCTATCGACATCGACCGCGACTTAACTAGTAGCATCCACCGCGACCTACACCTCCACCTCGACCCACTTGTTCTGTTCTTACCCTTAGATTACGTAAAATTACAATTATTTGAAACAAAACTCAAACTTAAGTATATACAAAATTCTTAACTACTCTGAAGGACCTGATGAACAATATTTCCCTATTCACTTCTGTTTTGTGCTTTTCATTTCCAGTCCCTCACGTTCACGTCTTTAAAGTCTTTTTTCACTTTATTAATCAACCTCGTTCTGGGTTTATCTCCTCTTTTGGGACCGATTAGTTTTGTTCACAGCTAATTTAGGTATTCTGTTCGCTACCATTCTTTCTATATGTCCCAACCATCTGGTTCTTTGTGACTTGACGAACCTGGTGATAATAGGTTCTTTGTAAAAAGCCATTAAGTCGTTGTTGGTTCTTATCTCTCACTCGTCTTCTGTCATCCTTCCTCCGAATACGCGTCTCAATATTTTCCTTTGCCATCTTGGCAGAGTATCTTCTTCCTTCTTATTTAATGTGAATACTTCACAGGCATAGGTTGCTCTGTGTGTAATTACTGTTTTATATATTCGGAGTTTGCCTTATCTAGAAACATCCTTTGAATTCATTCTTCTTCTTCTTAAAGTGCCTATCCGTACCGGATGTTGGCGATCATCATGGCTATCTTGACTTTGTTTACCTCAGCGCGGAACAGTTCAGTGGTAGTCGTGTTATACCACTTTCGTAAATTTTGAAGACAGGAAATGCGTTTTCTTCCCGGTCCGATTTTACCATTTACCTTCCCTTGGAGAATCAGTTGGAGAAGGCCGTAACGTTTTTGATTTCTCATTAGATGTCCTAGATATTCTAATTTTTTTGTTTTGATGGTTATGAGAATTTCACACTCTTTCCCTATTCTACGCAGGACTTCCACATTAGTAATTCGGTCAACCCAGGGTATACGTAATATGCGCCTATACGATTACATTTCGAAAGCTTCGAGCCGATTCATAGATGCAACAGTTAGTGTCCACGCTTCCATTCCGTAGATCAGAACTGTGAATATGTAGCATTTCAACAGACGGTATTTTGTTTTTAATGATATGTCTCGACTGTTGAAAATGGGTCTCATTCTAACGTATGCTGCTTTCGCTTTTATTATTCGCTGTTTAATTTCTGTCGAGTGGTCCCATTGGCTATTTAAATTCGTGCCCAGATATGTATATTGCTCAACTCTTTCGATATTTTGTTGGTTGATTGTAAGTTGATCGTTAAGTATTGGTTTTTTACTAATTGTCATAAATTTGGTCTTCTTTATGTTTAGAGCTAGTCCGTATCTGTTGCTGACTTCTGTTATACGATTTGTTAATATCTGTAAATCATTCAGATTATCGGCAAAAACTATGGTATCATCTGCATGTCTAATGTTATTCAGAGTAGATATTGAATAGTAGTGGAGATAAAATACAGCCCTGTCGTACTCCTCGTTCTATTGCAATTTTATCAGTCAACTGGTCTTCTATTTTGATTTTGGCCGTTTGATTGTAATAAATGATACTGTTAATTCTCAGATCTTTGTTATCAATTCCAATTTCTTGCATTAGAGTTATTAATTTGTCATGTTTTACTAGAACTTCTTTGAATTCATTAGGACTCTTAAACTGTCTAATTTTTTATTCTCTTTTGCTATTCTGGCATCAAGCTTCCCTTTCTCTTTTCCATTTCCATCGAGTACCTGCTACACCCAGGTGTTCAAAATTGTCCATCCTTTTAAAACTACACCTTTGACCACTTTCAGATCTCGTACTAAAGTCTTCTTTTTTTTGTTCTGTTCCTCCCATGATCGATCATATATTTGGTTTTCTCCCCATTTACTTCCAATCCAGATTTGGGTGTTTCTTCAACAATTTTTTTCACCACTCTTCTTAATAATTCTTTCGTGGTTCTTTCTAAGGTCGTTAAATCATCAAGAAGTGCCATGCACTTTTGCCCATTTTTCATGATTGTTTCTTTCGCCTTCATGCTGCATTTTCTGATTACAGTTTCCAACACTCCTAAGTTGAATAATGTAGTAAATAAAGGATCTCTCTGTCTCGTATTAAAAGAAATTTACCAAAAAAAAATTTCCATCACTCCACTGAAACACATTAATGCTAATAAAAATTCATCGGCTATCTGAAGATTTCGTACCCGGTCATTAAAATTATAAAGCTTTGGTCTAATCGACGCTTTACTTAATTGATATTTAAATGCAACGCCTACCAATTTGTTAGTCTGTAAAAAACATTTTCCACCAGGTAGAAACTAGTGGCTGTCGAAGGTGACGTATCCAAATTTAAATCAATTTAAATCAATTAGGCCGAATTAAGGATAAATGGACTACCGTGATGATCAACATATCGTTTGGAATGCAGCATCGGATTAAGGTTGAGCTCTCAATCTACAGGTGCGACGTGGTTAACTTCAAATCATCGATTGATCTTAGATAAGGTCCATATTATAATTTATTTTGTAAAATAAGTAGCACCAGTTGGCAATTATCTCAAAAATAATCTTTTTCTTATGTACCTTCTGGTACCATGTCATTTCGGTCTGACGTTGACATGAATGACATCAATTCCTCTTTGTCCTTATCGAGGCAAAAAATTATGCAGCATTATAGATTTCTCTGAATTCACACACGTTAAATTTTCTTTCAATTCTTTCGGTTTTTAGCATTTATCGAAATTGAAGCAGTAGCTGCAGTGGTTTTCTGATTGGTAGCTCAAATACGTCCCTATTGTTCTATCTAACCCTCCTCCTCCTAAGGGCCTTCTATATTAAGGTTGGTGATCAATATGGCAAATTTATCTCTGTTCTGGGCTTGATGAATTAAGTCATTCTGTTGTGTGGGTCCTATCTCTGATGTTTCGGAGCTAGGATTTTTTGCTTTCTTCCATAGATAAGGTTCATATTATAATTTATTTTGTAAAATAAGTAACTCCAGTTAGGCAGTTATCTCGAAAATAATCTTTTTCTTATGTACCTTCTGGTACCATGTCATTTCGGTCTGACGTTGACATGAATGACATCAATTCCTTTCTGTCCTTATCGAGGCAAAAACATTTATGCAGCATTATAGATTTCTCTGCATTCAATGTTATATTTTCTTTCAATTCTTTCGGTTTGTAGCATTTATCTAAATTAAAGCAGTAAGTATCAACCTACTCCTCCTAAGTGCCTTCTCTATTGAGGTTGGTGATCAATATGGCAAATTTCTCTCTGTTGTGGGCTTGATGAATTTAGTCATTCCTTGTTGTGTGGGTCCAATCTCTGATGTTTCGGAACTAGGATTTTTGCTTTCTTCCTATACCCCTTTTGCCTTCGATTTTGCCTTCTAATATCACCTGGAGCTGCTCAAATTCCCCATGGTGCATTATGTGTCCTAGATATGACGTCTTTCTAATTTTGATTGTTTCGATTGATTTGATGCGGACACTGAACTCGTATCGGACAAACACCGTCCTACCAGAGTCCAGAGTTCCCACCATTATTGACGAATGCAAGGATATGGTCCGTCGGAATTAAATAAAAAAAAAAGATCAAGGTAACAGAAAGTTAGTTTAAGCTGGAGAACTGATCTAGCAGGAACAGGAACTGTTTCATCTAACAGGCAAGTGAAATTTTCAAACTGTTTTGAACTAAGTCATAGGTCAAAAATGATCGGGGCTGAAAAATTTAGATCGATGGAATGAAGTTAACGCCAGATCAATAGTCCGATCAGAACCATATAAAGTGAATTGACGAATTTATTAAGGTTGAGTTCTCAATCTACAAATGCGACGTAGTTAATTTGAAATCATCGATTGATCTTATAGCCCAGTAAATGAACGGGAAATTCGGCGATACCGTGTAATTTTCAGGGGCAACTCCGAATTGCATGAAAATTTGGATTTAGGTTCTACTTATCCTCCACTTTAAAGTCGAAATTGTGCCGTTGGTTGCTTTTACTTGGGGGGGGGGGGTGACAGTTACCCCTTCTCGGGGGTGAAAAAACATACGTTCAAGATAAGACCGGAAATAAATAAATTGACTGATTTTAAGCAACTTTTGTTCTATAGAGTTTTTTACGTAAGTCAATACTTTTCGAGTTATTTGCCATTGAAAATGTAGTTTTTTCGACAAACGGTTTTTCGCAAATAACTCAAAAAGTAAATATTTATCGAAAAAATATCCTTAGCAAAAGTGTAGCTTATAAAAAACCCAAAAAATGATGTATCAGTAAAGTCTATCAATCAAATAAAAACAAAGTTGTAGCTCATGAAAAATACGTTCTTATTCGTCTAATTCCAAATCGAATATTTCAAGGTGAAATCACCGAAAAATTAGGCACTTTTCGGGAAAAAACCCGTTTAAACTTTTTTAAAGTGTTTATAAAAAGCTTTGTTTTAATTGTTAACAAAAGTTTTAGCATTAAAAATAAGCGAGTTACCCTCAAAATAAAGTTGGCCCTCTTTTTTTTTGTAAAAAATCATGAAAATCTCGCCGTGTTTAGCTCCCCAAATGAAATTAATCGCTACCGCTTTACAAACAATTTACTTACCTATCTATTTTTTATACGATCTGTCAGTCTCACCGGTTTAAAGTGTTTATTTTTGAAAGGGTTATAATTGGGAAAGCTTGAATGGGTCACTAATCACGAGTGTATGCACATTTTGAACACCTATATCTTAACTAATTTTTTTCCTACGGAGAAACAAAATAAACTAGCATATTGATAATAGCAAAACCTACATTTTCTACTTTTTAAGATTTTTCTTATCACTAATACTTTTTAAGTTATTTTAAAAAAATGAAATTTTTCAAAAATTTTTAGAAAATTTTTTTTTACTATAAAACCAAACGTTTTAAAAAATAAGCACTTCAAACCAATCAAACTTCTTCTTCTTCTTCAGGTGCCATCTCCGCTACGGAAGTTGGCAATCATCATAGCTATTTTAATTTTTGAGGCAGTAGCTCTAAATAGTTGTTTCGAGCTGCATCCAAACCACTCTCTCAGGTTCTTCAACCATGAAATTCGTCTTCTTCCGATGCTTCTTCTGCCATCTATCTTTCCCTGCATTATGAGTCGTAGGATACCATACTTCTCGCCCCGCATCACATGTCCGAGATACTGTAGCTTCTTTTCTTTAATTGTAAGTTCAACTTCCTTTTCTTTACCTATTCTTCTCAGTACTTCATTGTTTGTAACTCTATCTACCCAGGAAACCCTCATAATTTTTCTATAGGTCCACATTTCAAAGGCGTTAAGTCGTCTCATTGTCTCTACATTTAACGTCCATGATTCCACTCCATAGTATAGAACACTGTAGACGTAACATTTTGTTAGGCGTACTTTAAGAGCTAATGTTAAATCTTTGCTACATAGGACCTTTTTCATTTTTATAAAATTAGAACGTGCTTTTTCGATTCTGACTTTTATTTCTGCAGTGTAGTCATTATTTTCTGTTATAAATGTTCCTAGGTAAGTGTACTTTTTTACTCTTTCGATCTGCTGGCCCTCTACTATCAAGATTTCGTTAGTATTATGGTTGTTTTTACTAATTTTCATAAACTTCGTCTTTTTGATATTGAGAGAGAGTCCGTACTCCCTACTACACCTTACTATTTTACTCATGAGTCTTTGCAGGTCTTGTAAACTATCGGCTATTATTACTGTATCATCTGCATATCTGATGTTGTTAACTAAGACTCCATTTACTCTTATGCCGACTGTTTCATCTTCCAGAGTTTCTCGCATTACCTCTTCAGAATAAGCGTTAAATAATAGAGGTGATAGTATGCAGCCTTGCCTGACTCCTCTCTTTATTTCCATTTCTTCAGATGTTTCTTTTTCAATTCTTACTATTGCTCGCTGATTGTAATAGAGGTGTGTTATTAGTCTTAAATCTCTTTCATCTAGGTTTTTATTTTTTAGGATTTCCATGAGTCGATCATGTTTTACTTTATCAAACGCCTTATTGTAGTCTATAAAACAGACGTAAAGAGGATGGTTAACATCCAAACATCTCTGTGTCAGCACGTTGAAGGAGAATAATGCCTCTCTGGTACCCATACCATTGCGGAACCCATATTGAGTGTCACTAATATCCAGCTCCAGTTTAGAGTGTATTCTGGCGTGGATAATTTTTAATAGAATTTTCAAGGTATGTGACATTAAGCTTATGGTTCGGTAGTCACTGCATTCTTTTGCATTCACCTTCTTTGGCAAACACACAAAGGCTGATGTCAACATTTCTCTAGGGATGATTCCAGTAGTATAGATAGCGTTGAACAGTTCTACTATTATGTCCAGGTTTTTCTCGTTGACCAACTTTATCAGCTCGCTAATCAAACTTACAGATCATATAAACAATACACATACAGTTAATATAGATGGTAAAGCCAAACGATTAATTTCATTCAGGATGCTAAATAGAGGGAGGTTTTCACGATTTTTTTACCAAAAAAAGGGGCCAACTTTTTTATCAGTGTAACTCGTTTATTTTTGATGCTGTAAACTTTTGTAGAAAACAAATAATAAGCTTTTTTTCGATAATTTAAAAATGTTAATAAGGTTTTCCCGAAAAACGCTTCTTTCTTCGGTGATTTCGGGTTGAATTATTGGATTTGGAATTAGACGAATAGGAACGTATTTTTCATGAGCTACAACTTTGCTTCTACTCAATTTGTAGACTTTACTTGTACACCATTTTTTTCGTTCTTTTATAGGCTACACTTTTGCTAAAAATATTTTTTTCGATAAAATATTTACTTATTTGGGAAAAACGGTCTGAAAACTTAGTTTTTTTGTCGAAAAATCAATATTTTAAATCGCGAATAACTCAAAAAGTATTGACTTACGTAAAAAACTTTATAGAACAAAAGGTACTTAAAATAAGTAAATTTATCCATTTCCGGCCTTATTTTAAACACGCGTTTTTCACCCACCGAGAAGGGGTAAATGTCACCCCCCAAGTAAAAGCAACCAAAGGTACAAATTCAACTTTGAAGTGGAGCGTAAGTAGAACCTAAATCCAAATTTTCATGCAATTCGGAGTTGCCCCTGGAAATTACACTCCAAAGCGGTCATTTATTGGGCTATTAGATAAGGTCCATATTATAATTTATTTTGTAAAATAAGTAGCACCAGTTCGGCAATTATCTTAAAAATAACCTTCTTCTTATATACCTTGTGGTACCAGGTCATTTCGGTCTTCAGACCGAACTCATCCTACTCCTCCTAAGTGCCTTCTCTATTGAGGTTGGTGATCAATATGGCAAATTTCTCTCTGTTCTGGGATGGATAAATTAAGTAATTTCGTTTTGAGTGGGTCCAATCTCTGATGTTTCGGAGGCAGGATTTTTGCCTTCTCCTATATCCCTTTTACCTTCGAATTTCTTCTTCTTCTTCAGGTGCCATCTCCGCTACGGCGGTTGGCAATGATCATAGCTATTTTAATTTTTGAGACACTAGCTCTAAATAGTTGTTTTGAACTGCATCCAAACCATTCTCTCAGGTTCTTCAGCCATGAAATTCGTCTTTTTCCGATGCTTCTTCTGCCATCTATCTTTACTTGCATTATGAGTCGTAGAATGCCATACTTCTCTCCCCGCATCACATGTCCGAGATACTGTAGCTTCTTTTCTTTAATTGTAAGTTCAACTTCCTTTTCTTTACCTATTCTTCTCAGTACTTCATTGTTTGTAACTCTATCTACCCAGGAAACCCTCATAATTCTTCTATAGGTCCACATTTCAAAGGCGTTAAGTCGTCTCATTGGCGTACTTTAAGAGCTAATGTTAAATCTTTGCTACATAGGACCTTTTTCATTTTTATAAAACTAGAACGTGCTTTTTCGATTCTGATTTTTATTTCTGTAGTGTAGTCATTATTTTCTGTTATAAGTGTTCCTAGGTAAGTGTACTTTTTTACTCTTTCGATCTGCTGGCCCTCTACTGTCAATATTTCGTTAGTATTATGGTTGTTTTTACTAATTTTTATAAACTTCGTCTTTTTGATATTGAGAGAGAGTCCGTCCTCCCTACTACACCTTACTATTTTACTCATGAGTCTTTGCAGGTCTTGTAAACTTGTAAGCTATTATTACTGTATCATCTGCATATCTGATATTCTTAACTAAGGCTCCATTTACTCTTATGTCGACTGTTTCATCTTCCACAGTTTCTCGCATTACCTCTTCAGAATAAGCGTTAAATAATAGAGGTGATAGTAAGTAGCCTTGCCTGACTCCTCTATTTATTTCCATTTCTTCAGATGTTTCCTTTTCAATTATTACTGTTGCTCGCTGATTGTAATAGAGGTGTGTTATTAGTCTTAAATCTCTTTCATCTAGGTTTTTATTTTTTTAGGATTTCCATGAGTCGATCATGTTTTACTTTTGATTCGATTTTGCTTACTAATATTACCTGGAGTTGCTCAAATTCCCTATGGTGCATGCATTATGTGTGCTAGATTTGGCGTCTTTCTAATTTTGATTGTTTCGATTGATTCGATGCGGACACCGTCCCACTAGAGTTGGGTCCGTCAGAATGCAGGGAGATGGTCCGTCGGAATTAGTCGGAACATAAAGTTAGTTCAAGCTGGAGAACTGATCTAGTAGGAACAGGAACTGTCTCATCTAACACAACTGAAATTTTCAAACTGTTTTGAACTAAGTCATAGTTCAAAAATTATCGGGGCTGAAAAATTTAGATCGATAGAATGAAGTTAACCCCATATCAATAGTCCGGCTAGAATTACATAAGGTGAAGTGACGGATTAAGGTTTAGCTCTCAATCTATAGGTGCGACGCGACGTGGTTAACTTGAAATCATTGATTGATCTTAAATAAGGTCTAAAGACGGTTGTCGGCTTAAGATTTCACGAATTACTTCATTATTCCTTTGTCTAGGTATATGCAAATTTAAGGAGCAATAAGAGGGATAAACTTTGAAAAATATTGTTAAAAGTTTGTATGTATTTAACTATTTGTTTGTGTTTAAAGACGTTTAATATATTCTGAAACACGAAAAACAAAATGTGTTAAACATGTTTATCCCGGTACTAATTCGTTAAATTAATAAACATAATTTTAATTATAATTGTAATAACAGTTAGTTTCCACGTTAACAAAAATAAACAGAATAATTTCATTTGGACGTTACGAATTGTCCGTTACGAATTTGTATATTTACGAACTGTCGATGTTACGAAGTGTCGCCGTTACGAACTGTCGCTGTTACGAATTATCCGTTACCAGTTTTCTGGTGACGAACTATCGCGTTACGAGATGTCTGGTCACGGGTTCAAAGTATACCTAAAAATGTAAGTTATAAAAATAAACTTTCATATTATTAACAGGTCTCTTATACCATATACCGGGTGTCCACTTATATTTTCCCCCATTTTAACTGCCTATAACTTCTAAACGGCTTAAGATAGAAATATACGGTTTTCGATGAAATGTTTTATTTTAGTAAAAGTTTTGTCTGAATGGATTAAATTATTTATATCGCTTTCAAATACGAAAAGAAAAATGGCGGATTTTTGAAAAAAACGTTGTTGACTTTTTTTTAATGGAACACCCAGTATATTTTTTGTAAATTGAAAGAAAGGTCATTCGCCTATCCAGCAATATAAAGTTTTTCAAAATCGCTTGTCAAATCACTGAGTAATTAATTTTTAAAATGAGCGGTGCAACGTGGATATCCCATACCTAAATAACATAACTAAGCAAAATGATATTATGTTATGTGATTTCCACATTGCATCTTTCATTTTAAAAATTATTTGCTCAGTCATTTGACAACCGATTTAAAAAAATTTAATATCGCTGGATAGGTAAGTGACCGTTTTTTCAAGCTTCAAAAAGATATACTGGGTGTTTCAATAAAAAAAGTCAACATCGTTTTTTTTTTCAAAAATCCGCCATTTTTTATTTAAAAGCGACATAAAAAATGGTTATTTACCTAAAAACTTGAAAAAACGGTCATTTCCCTATCCAACGATATAAATTTTTTAAAAATCGGTGGTCAAATGACTGAGAAATTAATTTTTAAAATCAGAGATGCAATGTGGAAATCACATAACATAATATCAATTTACTTACATTTACAATAATTGTAGGTATGTTATTTAGGTATGTGATATCCACGTTGCACCTCTCATTTTAAAAATTAATTACTCAGTGATTTGACAACCGATTTTGAAAAACTTTATATCGCTGGATAGGTGAATGACCTTTCTTTCAATTTACAAAAAAATATACTGGGTGTTCCATTAAAAAAAAAGTCAACAACGTTTTTTTCAAAAATCCGCCATTTTTCTTTTCGTATTTGAAAGCGATATAAAAAATTCAGTCCATTTAGACAAAACTTTTACTAAAATAAAACATTTCAGCGAAAACCGCATATTTCTATCTTGAGCCGTTTAGAAATTATAGGCAGTTAAAATGGGGGAAAATATAAGTGGACACCCGGTATTATGTACAAATATGTGGTGGATTCGAAAAATATTCAAAATATCTCAATAAATGCTAGCTTATCGAAAAAGTACTAAGAGGCAAAAAAATTTTAAAAACATTGTGTTTAACTAATTGCACCACAATAATAAATTATTTGGAACGTACACAAAAGTTTGGGGGGGTTTAAGGGAACAAAACCCCATAAAATTTTTATGGGATGCACAAATTTCACTATAATTTATTTTTAGGACGGTACCTTCCATAAGAATGCCGCATGTCTATCTTCAATAAAAAATCTGTAATAGTTTTCGATATATTGAAAAAAAAAATCGATTTTCATTTTATAACTTTAAAGGGCTGTAACTTTTTTTGTGTGCACATTTATACTAAGGTAAGTTAGGTTCAATCGAACTATTTTTGGTCCCAGAATATGTGATTTAATTTATGACCTGTATTTTTGTTACACCCTGTATATTGTGCTATTATTAATCAAATACCTATATATTTTAAATATGAAAAATATGCAAAAAGATAAAATTCTATTTTAAATACTAAGTAGTCCGCCACTGGTATGATACTATTAAATGACTATCAATTTGATGAAATATCTAATGGACTTGATCTCCGTCAAGAATAAAAGAAAAATCGACGGCGTGGAAGCTGCATACGTGACTGGGATTACGATGTAAGAATTGTGGTTTATACAATAGCTATTAAGTGCAGTTTGATGAGTGCTACTACAGTAATTTACGTAACAAGTTCCGAAAGTGATATTTTACGAGACGATTAGGCGAGTCCTGGAATCCCGCGAGTCTCGTAAAATCACTTTTGAATCGTGTTAGGTACGTACAGCTGGTTCCAAAAAAAAACTGATACGACTCTTAAAGCGTATTTTGTAGAAAATTGAGCAGTGTACTTTCTTCTTCTTCTTCTTTTTGTTTTTGATCTCGCTGCAAGACAATTACCAGCACGATTTATAGGCGATCTTGATGTAGTCTGGCTCTAAGCCATATCAAAATCGCTGACTATGTACTTGTAAAAAGCTTTTGATGAGGTGTGATATAATGAATATGACTTTAATTATATTTAATTTATTATATTTTGAAGGATAAATACTTATTTACATACTGTTACTGTCACTGCCAAATCTTAAAATTTTTCAGATAACTTCAACCTCAAAAAATGGCTGTTTGTTTGTTTATTTTATTATTTGTCTGTCATAATAAATATAATATAATATCAGACCAATCATACACTGCTCAAAATGATCAAATCTTACTAAGAGTCGTATCAGTTTTTTTAGGAACCAGCTGTACAATATTTTTTCTGCAGTCGTTTTGTATGTTAAAAAGAATATATGGATAAACTTTACTTATGAACTTTTATTAAGCACTTTAAAGTTACTCTCGTGAATTCAACATTAGAAAAATCTACTTATGAATATTAATAACACAATTCTAACAATTATTTACATTGATATTGTTAGGAATATTAACAGAAGTGGCAGTATTGAAATTAGTGTTAGACGTGTCAGTACTTTTACTATTTTTTGACATATTAATTTGGTTGTGGCCATTTTCAATCTGTGAAGCTATGTGAATCTTATTTATTAAAGAATTTTCTATGTATTCCTCTGCTACATTAGTTGATTTTCATCCTCCGTGTCTTTTCAAGTTGGTTATACAGTGAAACTTGGATATTAGGTACGGCTTCGGTAGTTACGTCATCTCGGTTGTAACGTCAATTTTTAATAGGTCCGGCCAAAAACTATTCGATAACATTATTAAAAACCCGGTTTTAGCGGTAAAAATAAAGTAACCCTCGTCTATAGCGTCATGAAATTTTACAGGAGGTTGTTGTTTTTTCATTTTATGAAGAATAAAGTGCTTTTCCAGCTTTGCGACATTGCTCCTTCCAAGAATGTGAAAAAGGCCCATTATCCTTTTGTGTACAGTTATGTGACCCTGGCAGTTTATGATTTCTTATTATTTGTCAGTGCCATCATAAAGAGTCAAATTTTCTGCTGTAATAAAATAGTGCGAATAATGCTCTAATAAAATTTTGCCTGGTTAAAATTTCATTTTTTTCTACCTCTTTTATAACGTCACTCTGATATAGCGTCATTTTTTTACTGGACCCTTCAATGACGTTTTAACCAAGTTCCATTGTATTTAGTATTGTACCACCACTATCAGCGAGTAATGTGGCTGAGCTCCTTCGAAGACAGTGGTCGGTGTATTCTTTGGGATGCGGTAATTTAAGAAATTCAGCAATAGTGCAGGCGATTTTTCCAAAAGTGTGAATACCAATAGGTTGTATAGTAGGTAAGTAAACCTTCTATTTTTGTAATATACGAATAATCTACGCTGTGGTGTGTTTGCTTGACGTAATGACAAATATATTCTATATAAGGAAATGTTATTTTCCCCAATAACCACAAAGCGTTGTCATAATAAATTACAAAGATGATGTTATTGTCGAAGCCGTTACCTAGCTACCCAAAATCGTCCCGAAAGTAAAAAAACGTCCCGAAAGTAAAAAAATTAGTCCCGAAAGTAGGTACTTTCGATACGAGTTGTGTAAATGGTAGGTACTTTCGATTTAATAAATCATACCGAAAGTTTTATTTTCGGGACGGCGGCGGCGGCCGAAAAAAGTTTTTAGTTAGGTACGATGAAACTATAAATTGTACCAAAAAAATCAATGTTTTCCTATAATAGTTAAGAAATAAGCCAAAATCAATTTTAAGTAAAGAAATGA
The DNA here is from genome assembly GCF_917563875.1 of Diabrotica virgifera virgifera. NCBI lineage: Eukaryota > Metazoa > Arthropoda > Insecta > Coleoptera > Chrysomelidae > Diabrotica > Diabrotica virgifera. The sequence goes on from NC_065444.1 coordinate 206,308,273, forward strand.
CTATATTATTATAATGACATATAATTGACAGGTATAGATTACTTTTTTCCTTGGAGTTATATTCTGACTACGTATCCTGCAAGGCTCATTCGCCGATACACCAATTTTGCTTATTTATTTTCGAATATATTTTCCTATACCTATCTACTTAATATTTCCTATCCTAATTATCCAGGGTGTCCAGAAACTCTCCCGACAAATGAAGACTGAATATTCTTCAGATAATTTTAAGACAATTTAACCCAATTCACCTATTGTAGTCCGAAAATGCTTCCTAAGGGAGTTAGAGCTCTTTGAAGATGGCGTCTTGGAATTAGTTTTTCTTAAATATCTCCAGAACGCTTCTATCTAGAATAACGATGGTACTCTTATTTAATTTCCAGAGATAAATCGATTCCATCAATTACGAGTTTCTAGTACCGGTCATAGGCGCCCGTTTTGGGTAGGGCAACGGTTATTTTATTATACTAAGGCAGTGGTTCTCAACCTTTTATGTCTGGCGAACCACCTCCTGATGTTTTTTCATATTCGCGACCCATCCCTTACCCACGATGATATATAATGTACGCTACTCAGTTACTGTAAGAGCCACGGCGCGACCCACCTAGTGGGTCGCGACCCACCGATTGGGAAACGCTGTACTAAGGTATTCCAGTACTGAAGGGTACTCTTGCTTTAAATCGGTAGGATTCACCGTTTTCTAGAAAAATCGATTGGAAAATTTTTCGTTTGTGAATTGGAAAAAAATTTGAAAATTTTTTTCAAAAAAAACCCGGTTTATTTTACCGACTTAAAGCAAGAGTATCTTTTAGTACTAGAATACCTCATAATTTAATCATCAAATGTCAAAAATGCTTAAAAATTAAAGACAAAAAGTAATGCGATAAAAATAACCGTTGACCTACCTAAAACGGACGCATATGACCGGTACTAGAATTCCGCAATTGAGGAAATCGATTGATCTCTGAAAGACAAATAAGTTTACCAGTTTTCGTTTTTCTAAAAATTTTTTTTTGAAAATTTCACACCTGTAATTTTGAACCAATCAAAATACGTTAATTTGACAGATCACCATGGCAACGGAGGTATTTTATCGGAAATTTTTTGCTCGTGGGGTACCCAACAGCGAATTATAGTGGAAATTTTTTGACGTTTACAATAACAGAACATTTTTGACAGACTGGTTTTTATTTGTTTACATAATTTAGTTTTGATTCATTTTCTATCACTTGTAGTTACTCAAAACTTATGTAAAATTGAAGAATATACTATTTTCTATCTTGAAATGGTATTCCCATGCAACTACAATGAGTAGAAATTACGAATTTGAAAGCCTAAATAATTGCTGATAAAACTATGGCGCGCTATTAATCTGTTCATGCAGCTTTGGATTTTCAAATGCAAATTTGGTGTGGAATTTTCTTACCGAATACCACGAGAAGTCAAATTAATATCCGGAAATTTTTTTTTGATCATGAATATTTTTAGAAAATTTCCCTCGTCTGCGACTCGGGAAATTTTCAAAATATTCATGATCTCAAAAAAATTTCCGGAAATAATTTGACCTCTAGTGGTATTACTAGTGAAAATTTTTTTCAAATTCAGCATACGAGAAATTTTCAAATCGATTTTTCCAGAAAAGGGTGCGTCCTACCGACTTAAAGCAAGAGTATCTTTTAGTACTAGAATACCTCACAATTTAATAATCCAGTATCAGAAATGCTAAAAAGTTAAAGAAAAAAAAGTTATGCGATAAAATAACCGTTGCCCTACCCAAAACGGGCGCCTATGACTGGTACTAGAAATTTGTAATTAATGGAATCGATTTATCTCTGAAAATTTAATAAGTGTACCAGTTTTTGTTTTTCTAAATAGAAACGTTCTGGAGATATCTAAGAAAAACTAATTCCAAGACGCCATCTTCAAAGAGCTGTAGCTCCCTTAGGAAGCATTTTCGGACTACGTAAATTGGGTTAAATTGTCTTAAAATTATCTGAAGAATCTACGGTATTCGTTTGTCGGGAGAGTTTCTGGACACCCTGTATATTATAACACATTTTTTCTATTCTCATATAGGTCTGAATCCCGCGTATGAAAAAAAAGTTGATTAATAGCAAGCTGAAAATTTGTTAATAGCTTAAGGGTGTCTAGTCGGACAAACTTTGATATATGGGAACACTGGAACGGGGAAGTTTTAATTGTGGAACAGGTTAAAAATTTGGAACGGTCAGACCACGAAAACAGCAAATGTATTTTGTCCGACAGAACAGACTTAAACTCTCCGAACAGAGATTAAACTCTCATGCAAAAATCAGACTGCTATTTGTCACCAAATGGGCGTTTTAATGAGTGGAACATGTAGAATATGTCAAATGACAGGAATTATGACAGGTGATAATAAGCAGTCTGACTTTTTCGTTTTGATTCAATTCGAGTCTCTTGCCATCCTCTGACACAGTGTTTCTGGGTCTCTACCCTTTATCGAAGAGGCTATTGCAAGTAGACTGAATTGAATCAACTCGAGACAAAGAAGAACTGCATCTATTAAAATATCTGCAGTATATTGTGGTTAGACTGACCTCTAACGGGGAATGACAAAATAAATAAAATAAATTTCGACCAAGAGTCAGGATTCTGTTAACCGAGATACGATAGTATCAAGCGGCGCCGCTAGGAGGAGCTTCTCCAACAATGCGTCTCAGAATACCTTAAGAACACTTGGTCATTTTGTACTCTAAACCGAGTAAAGCATGAAAAAGAAAAAGAAAATAATCGTTTTCGTTTTTATTCAATTCGAGTCTCTTGCCATCCTCTGACACAGTGTTTCTGGGTCTCTACCCTTTATCGAAGAGGCTATTGCAAGTAGACTGAATTGAATCAACTCGAGACGAAGAAGAACTGCATCTATTAAAATATCTGCAGTATATTGTGATTAGACTGACCTCTAACGGGGAATGACAAAATAAATGGATCCTAGCGGCGCCGCTTGATACTATCGTATCTCGGTTAACAGAATCCTGACTCTTGGTCGAAATTTATTTTATTTATTTTGTCATTCCCCGTTAGAGGTCAGTCTAACCACAATATACTGCAGATATTTTAATAGATGCAGTTCTTCTTCGTCTCGAGTTGATTCAATTCAGTCTACTTGCAATAGCCTCTTCGATAAAGGGTAGAGACCCAGAAACACTGTGTCAGAGGATGGCAAGAGACTCGAATTGAATCAAAACGAAAACGATTATTTTCTTTTTCTTTTTCATGCTTTACTCGGTTTAGAGTACAAAATGACCAAGTGTTCTTAAGGTATTCTGAGACGCATTGTTGGAGAAGCTCCTCCTAGCGGCGCCGCTTGATACTATCGTATCTCGGTTAACAGAATCCTGACTCTTGGTCGAAATTTATTTTATTTATTTAGTCTGACTTTTGCATGAGAGTTTAATCTCTGTTCGAATAGTTTAAGTTTATTCGGTCGGACAAAATAAATGTGCCGTTTTCGTAATCTGACCGTTCCAAATTTTTAACATGTTCCACAATTAAAACTGCCCCTGTTCCAGTGTTCCCATGTATCAAAGTTTATCCGACTAGACACCCTTAAGCTATTAACAAATTTTCAACTTGCTATTAATCAATGTTTTTTTCATACGCAGGATCCAGACCTAATACTATAATTTTCCGCAAATCGCCAGGAAATTTTGACATTCCTGTCAAAATTTCTTGAAGAAAAAGTCAGGACTTCCTTACTGTAAGGAAATGTCATTTCCTTACTGTAAGGAAATGATATTTCCGTACAGTTGTTAGTGTTCTACATTAATGATAATTCAACCTCAATACGTTTCCATAGTAACCCAAGTAATTTTATTAGGAATTTCAAAGCACCATTTATTTGGGAATAAAATTATCGCGTTTTTTTTAAATCAATCAATATCTGTCGAATTTTAAACGATTTGCGGAAAAATAGTATGTTTACCTCGTAGGAAAAGCCACATTCCTGGACTCTGTGTTGCTAAGTCTCGGCTTGCGCCTCGACTTAGCAATCTTCACAGTCGTCCAGGAATGTTAAGCTTTTCCTACCCGGTAAACAATGTACTAATATCAATTATGATTTCACTACCTGTAACATAATGAACTTCATTATGATACAGATTTTCATTACGATACAGATTTTTAACCAATTGAATCGCGATATGGCATTCGCGATGAAGGTGGCACACGCACAGTGACCAATGGCGAGTCAAATACATATGCTTTGACAGTTCTCAATATTAGTCCAGAGAAATAAGGTTTTTCTCGTGACACATCCCCCTCCAGGCCGAAACCAAATTTTTTGAGTAGTATGGACATCTGTATTATTAACCTATATGTTTCCTGCAGCCGATTTTGATGATATACATAGTTATAAACAAATGAAGATCGAAAAACAGTAAATTATCGCTTTTTTCGTCTATTACCAAAAAGTTAAGCACTGTAAACAAATTTGAGAGTAAGAAACTCATAAATCGTATAAAAAACTTCAATATGGCATTCGCTGAATATGTCCAACCTTATTGGTTGCTTAGAAAATTGCAAAATAAATCATAAATATTGAGTTTTTATAAATATTCGTAACTTAGGTAAAAATTAACTTAGAATCTTCTTATTACGCGGAATGCCGAGACTTCTTGTACTTAAATTATATTTTAAATTTCAAAGCAATTGGTCAAATAGTTTAAAAGTTATTTAATTTATTTTTCCCAAATTCATTTTTTTTGCAACACTATAAGTCAGAAAATTATGAGGTTACAATAATACTTCGGACAGTTTATGAAAGAAGAACATTTATACTATTACCTTAATTAAAAATAAATGACAAAAAATAATTTTAAACAGTGTAAAATTATTTTGCAAAAACATGTCCATCTTTTGTTTACTTATAAACAATTAGAATAACTTTTTAACCGTTACCCGTAGAAAAATTATTTTTTCATATTTAGAAAGACTGAATTTTTATACACATTTAGAAAGAAAAACAACTGTTCTAGGACATTTAGGGACAAAGTTAGCCCCCCCATTTTATTAATTCACATGTTTTTGCAAAATTATTTTGCAATATCTACAATTATTTTTTGTCATTTTTTTTAAATTAAATTAATACCGTAAATTTTCTTCTTTCATAAACTATCCAAAATATTACTCTAACTTCATCATTTTCTGACTTACAGTGTTGCAAAAAAAATTAATTTTGGATAAACAAATTAAATAACTTTTAAACTATTTGACCAATTGCTTTGGAATTTAGGGTGTAATTTAAGCACCATAAGTCTCAGCATTCCATGTAATCAGAAGGTTCTAAGTTAATTTTTACATAAGTTATGAATATTTATAAAAACTCAAAATTTATTATTTATTTGGCAATTTTCTAAGTAACCAATAAGGATAGACATATTCAGCGAACGCCATATTGAAGTTTTTTATACGGTTTATGAGTTTATTACTCTCAAATTTGTTTAAAATGCCCAATTTTTTAGTAAGAGACGAAAAAAGCGAAAATTTACCGTTTTTTGATCTTCATTTGTTTATAACTATGTATATCATCAAAATCGGCTGCAGGAAACATATAGGTTATTATTATAGATGACCATATTACTCGAAAAATTTGGTTTTAGCCTGGAGGGGGATGTGTCACCAACACGATATTTTTTTTCCTTATTTCTCTGAACTATATGTAAGCAAACTGACAAACTACTTAATTTGTTTGCGTTACAAAATTAATAAACTTGAACATAAAAAAGAATAAAAAATTGAATAACCATTTTTAATTTCGTTGCAAAGCGAAAATACAGCCGAACCATATTCTAGTCCAATCAGAGAGTGCAGCAAGCACCTCTACCGGTTTCTAAACTTATTAGTCTCTCATCAGGAGGCACATATGCTGCTCTCCCCGATCCAGCCAAAACAAACCCCAGCGTGCAGTCCCGGATTGCAAGGAACGAAATGGCATAGAGGCCCTAGCGGCAACTGCTACAACAAGACTAAGTTTTCACTCTAATGGCATATAAAACAACATAATGTTATTCTATACCCCACCAGAATGAAAACAATGGGAACCTTCTCTGGTTACACCTCCGAGGCTTCTACAATATGCAAAAAAATTTGAATATATTTTTTGTAGTGAATGATCATATAAAAGATCGTGTATTCAACTTGCATTTAATTATCATTATGAAGCTCGTACTCTATACGAAACTCGCCGCTAGGCGGCTCGGTTTACCAAAAATAACTATTATCTACTCTATGTCATATTATGTATAAGTTTTTAGTTTGTGAAAACTGTCATTATAGATAACAGTGCGTGAAGGATTTAAAGTGTGCGTGAAGTAACAATGTATTTTAAATGGGATTTACTTTTTCGCATTGTTTGTAACTTTTGAGTTGTCATGGTGACAATCCTTAAGTTTCGCGTTGTCATGGTGATGACAATATGAGCAATGAATTACAACAAAAGTTTTGACAGTTTTGTGGTTTGAAAGTAGTTAGAATTTTTAAATGCCAAAGTTCTAAAAATTGTAGAATAGAAATGAATTCCAGTGACGAAGAGTTACAGCTTTTTTTATTTGTTTATCGTAGATAAAATATTGTATGAAACTGTGCGTGAAGTACTTTTTGCGAACTTACGCGATTTATAGCACTCCCTCCGTTGTCGCTCGTGCTCTAAATATCGCGTGCGTTCGCAAAAAGCATACTTCACGAACTGTTTCATAAATAACTATTTTAGCACTCCATAGGAGTGTTAAAAATGCTACTTTAAAGCACTAGTGTTTAAAAATTTTAAGTCACTGCAGTTAAAAGTGAATTGTCAAATTGTGAAGCATCAAAATATTTATATTTCATTTATTAACATTAATATTAATAGTACAACTTGCGCAATTGGAAAAAGGTGGTTTAAAAGGTTTTTTAAAATTTAATTTAAAGTGTATTATTGCATTTTTAACACGTTTGTAGAAAAAAACTATTAAAATTTTTTAGAATATAGGTACAACAATTAATTGATTGGTTGACTTACCTGTTAAGGAGGGACAATCATAATTGTCCTATCTTACATTTCGAACATTTGTACTTATGGTAGTGGCCTTTTCGGGCCGCTGATCACAGTTTAAAGAAGCAGAAGAAGAAAAAGAAGATTATTAAGCTTCTTGACAAGTGACGTCCGCGCATCACTGTTTTTTTTTTTTTTTTTTTTTTTTTTTTTATTTTATTTTTATCGCACAAGACATGGGTGGTGTTACGGGTTAAAAGTCGCTAAGCAACTGGAAACGATTCTTATAAATAAGATTGTCATAATTTTTGCTTTATTGTCACAAGTACTGGCCTAAACAATTATAAAAATCAGGCTTCTATATTGTCTTGAACATTAGCGGCTATCAAGCCATTTTTAAGTCCGAAATCATATAGAAAATCAGGCATGAAGTAGGCTTTAGGTATACATTGCTACCTGTCTAGTAAGGGTCATCTCTTTGTCTTTACCTGTCTAGTGTCATATCTTGCTCACTTTTGATTTACACTTCATGAGGACAAGTTAGTATTGTCCTATGAAACTCCTTGAGGATATTTAATCAGAAGTAATCCAGATAACTAATTAAGAAATATTCAATTTGATGAAGTTGACGATTGTCTTGCTCAGCAAGGATTTAAAATATCTGGATATTTAGGTCCCCAAAACCTTTCTTTTTGGCCATACGCTATCTTTAAGGCCAACAATTTTTCTTTCTCTCCAATTCATTTTGATGTTGTGAGTTTTTTTGAAACACCCTTGTCCAGGGTCGATATTTATATAACCTGTATATCTGTGAAGTATCCAAGTATATAAATGCAGTACGACATCATCCACGTGTATAACATCGACGGAAAAAACATAAGGTAGGATCAAACCAATACTTCTCTTAAAAGAACGTTGTTTTGCCTGTCTAAGCCACCACACCATACAGCAGTCTGACAAATATCTCGGTTTTGTATTTTTTTCTTGTAAATAGTACCTAAATATAATATTACATAGTTTTAAGAATTATAATATGGGTGTACGCTGAAAAGAATATTCTTAGAGGCAAATATAACCTTTAGTTGAGCTTTTTACCTTTTCCTTTTGGTTTTTTTATACTTTCAATTAAGATTAATATGAATTTTTTTTAGTTTTGGTTAATAAGAATAAATAGTTTGTGAATTCTCCGATTTTTTTGATTTCTTATTATTATTTTTTTGTTTGGTAGAAAATAAAACTAGTTATTTACCTTCGCATACCTTCAATAAAAACCGGTAACATCGGCGAAGAGTAACATTTGGCGCTCCAACGTAAAATTTTTTGTTATTATTTATTTTATAAAGCATTGAGTATTATTACATATTATTATTTAACAGATATAAAGATATACACTGCTGTACATAACTATTATTAGGCATAAAATTTCTGATTTTTGATATGGCATAGTGGCATAATAGTAATTATTGTTAGGTACATATTTCACAGATATTTTGATACACACTGCTGTACATAAAGATTATTAGGCATAAAATTTTTGATTTTTGATATGGCATAGTGGCTTAATATTAATTATTATTACATATTACACAGATATTTTGATATACACTGCTGTACACAAATATTATTAGGCACAATATTTTTTATTTTTGTGCTTTGTGGACACTTTCTTGATTTCTTGCAAATAAATAGTTAATTTTATTCCTTTATTTCCAATATACAGGGTGGCTCAAAATTATTGCACCTCATAAAATATATATTGCATAGTATTTTATCGGTTTTAGTGTTCGGATTTAACCCAATAGTTGTGTATTGACTTACTACTAGCTCGCATAACTTAAAGTAGTAGTTGAAGTTATTTTTTTTTGTTTTTTGTAAGCTCGCATAACTTAAAGTAGTAGTTGAAGTTATTTTTTTTTTGTTTTTGTAACATTGGGTAAGGGTTGCGTGTTGCCATTTCACGCAAAAATATTTAAGAATAGGATACTATAATATATTGTTGAGATTTTTTTTTGTCTTTACTTTATACTTCATCTCTTATTTTATCATATTTTTTTATCTCTAACCGAGATAGGGTTTTATTTTATTCTTTTTCGGTTTACTTAATATGGAGGTTAATAGACTTTTGGGTGATGAACTCAGTTATGAGTTATCAATAAGAAGTTTACCAATTGATGCAAATGTACACACGAAAAGGGCTACGTTGAGAGAAGCTCTTAAAGCAGAAAGAGAGGGACAAAGAGATTCTCCTAAGGTGGTTAATATAGACCCATCTTTTGAGTTTTCGTTGTGCTCAGGGAAACTTAGCGATCTGGAAGAAGGTATAGAACATTTTAATGAACAGAACAGAACTAATGAATTTAAAAGAATTAGTTCCCGTCTAACACATGTTAAACTTAGACTTAACAGACTTCAATGCAACGAAAAACAGGAAGCTCAAAGGAATCAACTATTAGATTGGCACAAACGGTTACTATTAGAAGTCAACAGGATTTATGAGAGCTTTGGGAAAGATAATCAAGTAGAGCACATCTCACTTTTGGATACTTCAGTTCCATTATTGCCTGAAATTGTTCATTCCGGGTCTCATGAATGTGGTTTGGTAAACTCAGAATCATTAGCTGAAGAGCATCCTATTGAAGCTGCGCTGTTTGGAGCTACTAACAGTTCACCAACTGCAGGCAATAGAGTTTCATTCTTAAGGCAGGTTTTTGAAGAAAATCAACATGATAGCACGATACAACCACAAGTACATTCTCAAAGATGTTCTAGTTCTCTGAGGGTTTCAAGCAGAATATCAGATGGGAATCAAGAGTATATGTCCAGTGCTATAAATAGACCACTTAATTCAAGTAGAGAAATGAATTCTTCTGAAAATCACACTAGGCATACCGAACCACAAACTGATACAAGATTATCAAGGCACGATTTTAATAATGGAAGTAGTGCAACAGTACCTACAAGGGAGATTGATAATACTTTAGCTCGACATTTTAATCTGGAAACACCTTCATCTAACTTCAACAGTAAAATAATGGATTCGCTAGATTTCTTAAAGCATGATGTTCAGAACGTTGATATAAGTAGATGGAGATTACAATATGATGGAATCTCGAGCGTTACTAGTTTTCTAGAAAGAGTGGAGGAACTCAGAGTTTCAAGAGGAGTATCTAAAGAGAGACTACTTCGTTCGGCTCCAGAACTTTTTACCAAAGACGCCTTACTCTGGTACAGAATGGGAAATTTTACATCGTGGGATAATCTGGTCCAGGAACTTAGGTCTGCTTTCCAGCCCCATGACTATGAGAATTCCTTATGGGAGGAAATCCGAAGAAGAACACAGGGCTCACAGGAACGAGTTATAAACTATATTTCAGTCATGGAAAATCTATTCAAGAAACTATTGATCCCCCCTAACGAAGAAGAAAGACTGAATATCATTCGTAGGAATATGCTTCCTTATATTCAGCAGGGCTTGGCTTTAACAAAAATTAGCAACATCAGTGATCTTTGTTCATTAGCCAAGGCTATGGAAGCAATGGAAACAAGGATTCGACAATTTTGCCCTCCTCCTTCAAGCACCAGACTTTTGGTAGAACCTGAATTAGCTTATAGAAAGCCGTCAACTCCTATTTTTACGAGTCCGGTTACAACACCTGTGTTTACAGAAGAAGTTGCAAATAGCGATAAATCTGAACATTTGAATAAGGGTACATGTTTTAATTGTGGATCTGAGGGACACAAGTTTAAAAATTGTAACCAGCCTAAGAAGTTCTTCTGTTATAAATGTGGATGCAACAATGTGACAACGAAAAACTGTCCCAGATGTTCAAAAAAACGCAGCTTCTCTCCCTCGATAAGTCGGACGAGTGGAGTGGAATGTAAATCAACTCCGACAACTGATAATACAGCGGTCCTTGAATACATTTTAGCCCATGCTGAAGGTGATCAACGACCATACTTGAGTGTCTCAATTCTTGGAAAGGATATACTTGGATTATTGGATAGTGGAGCATCACGAACCATTCTTGGAAAATCTGGTTGGGATGTGTTTAAAGACATTTGCCCATTAAATGAAGATAACAAGAAATCATGTATAGTTGCTTCAGGTGATTCATGTGAAAGTATAGGATCTATTACTGTACCAGTACGGTTAAGAGATCGGGTTCGTGTTTTGAATATTCTAGTTATCCCATCCCTTGTTTCTTCGCTTATTTTAGGTATTGACTTTTGGTCAGCTATGGGGATAGTCCCAGACCTTTTTAAGGGAGAATGGTTTTTTAACCGTGAAGAAGAGTTAAATAGTGTATTAATTTCTGGAATCCAGGACTTTGATTCATTAAATAAAGAACAATGTGATCAATTACAAAAGATTGTAGATAAAGCGTTTTTAGGAATGACATCTCAAGAGACAGGATGTATAAAGGGCGTGGAGCATGTGATACATACCAATTCACCACCCATTAAACAAAGGTACTACCCATTGTCACCAGCTCTACAAAAGGTAGTTAATACCGAACTGGACCAAATGTTAGAAAAAGGCATAGTAGAACCTTCAACCTCACCGTGGTCGTCGCCCATAGTCATGGTACAAAAGAATGACAAATGGAGATTTTGTGTTAACTATAGAAAGTTAAATGCGGTAAGCGTTCCGGATGCATATCCAATTCCTTATGTGTCATCTATTCTAGATAAACTTCGAGATGCACGATATTTAACTACCTTGGATGTCAAATCAGCATATTGGCAAATAAATGTAGCTATGGAATCTAGACCTTTAACTGCTTTCACAGTGGCTAATAGAGGTTTATTTCAGTTTCGTCGTATGCCTTTTGGGCTACATTCAGCTCCTGCTACATGGCAGCGTGCAATTGACAATATTTTAGGTCCCGAATTAGACAGTTATGTTTTTGTATATCTTGATGATATAATTATTTGTACATCAACGTTTGAGCAGCATTTAAAAGTTTTAGAGACAGTATTTCAGCGTTTAACCGACGCTGGTGTTACTCTTAATAGGGAGAAGTGTTTAATATGTCGTTCAGAATTGAAGTATTTAGGCTACGTAGTAAATAAATCTGGATTACTTGTCGATCCAGAAAAGGTAGAAGCAATACTGGGAATACCGACACCGAGAACTGTTCAGGATGTTCGTCGGATTGTAGGTATGGCATCATGGTATAGGAGATTTATTCCATCATTTAGTACTGTTGTCTCACCGCTTACTCAACTTACTCGAAAAAATGTACAATTCGTTTGGAATAAGACATGCGAGGACGCCCTGAATAAGGTTAAAGAATATTTAGTTTCGGCACCCATTTTGGCGTGTCCTGATTTTTCTTTACCATTTATAGTAGAGACAGATGCAAGTGACTATGGATTGGGGGCTGTTCTTTCTCAAAAACATGGAGATGAAGAACACGTTATAGCTTACTTGAGTCGATCACTGACAAAAACCGAAAGGAAGTATTCTACTACAGAGAAAGAATGTCTCGCCGTTCTATTTGCTGTAGAGAAACTAAGACCATACTTAGAAGCTACTAAATTTGTAGTTATTACAGACCATTTTAGTTTAAAGTGGTTGTTTTCCATTAAAGACCCCATAGGCAGAATTGCTCGTTGGGCTCTGCGTTTGCAGGCATATGACTTTGAAGTCATACACCGGAAAGGAAAAGATCATCTAGTGCCTGACGCACTATCTCGTGCAGTTCCTTGCATAAATGCTTTGGATGTAGACTGTTCTACTTCTACACAGGTCAGTCTAGACCGATGGTACTTGGGTATGATTTCCAAGGTCAACAAATTTCCTAGAAACTATCCACTTTGGAGGATAGAGGGAGGAAAACTTTTGAAGAATATAAAACCGCGATACCCTGAACTAGCTTTATCAGAGTGGGTAACGGTTGTTCCAAGGGAACAAAGACTAAACCTTATAAGAGATCATCATGATCCTCCAACGTATGGACACCTTGGCGTTTCAAAAACATTTGGAAGACTTAGTCAAAAATATTATTGGCCAAAGATGCGATCAGATATAGGACGCTATATAAAGAACTGTACAACATGTCAACGGATAAAACCAGAACAGCAACGTCCTAGAGGTCAATTGTTATCTCAGCAGCCGACTGCCACTCATCCATGGACTCTCATCAGTATAGACTTAGTTGGACCTTTACCTAGGACCACTTCAGGATTTTCGTATATTTTCACCGTGTTAGATTGCTTTTCCAAATTTATTTTAGCTTTCCCAATTAGAGCAGCGACATCAGCCAACATAGTTAAGTTGCTAGAAAATGAGGTGTTTCTAGTCTATGGTGTACCAGAGAGAATTTTGTTGGATAATGGAGCACAATTTCGTGGCCATACATTCCAACAACTTGTCTCAAACTATGGTATTGAATTAAAGTTTACAGCACTATACCATCCACAAGCTAATCCCGTGGAAAGAGTTCATAGAGTAATAAAAACTATGTTGACGGCCTATGTCTCTCAAAATCAAAGACACTGGGATCTTCTTTTGCCAAAGATTACATGTGCTTTGCGATGTTCGGTTCATGAAGTCACCGGAGTCTCACCGAACCTTATTAATTTTGGTAGGGAAATCAATCTGAATGGCAATAGAAATAGACATGAGTCTGAACAAGGTCAGTATAATATCGGACCAAGGAAGGAATCTCTGGATAAACTGTTTTCTGATGTTCGGAAGAAACTTAAGTCAGCGTATGAAAAAAGTAAAGTTCCATATAACCTGCGAAGAAGGACAGAAACATATAAAGTAGGGGACATGGTTTGGAGAAGAAATTTCGTTCAGTCTGATGCTACAAGATATTTCAGCGCAAAATTGGCCCAAAAGTTTGTAGGACCATTTAGTATTAAGAAAGTGGTCTCCCCATGGAGTTATGAACTTGTTGATGAAAATGGCTCTCATGCAGGAACCTGGAATGCAAAAGATTTGAAACCGGTTACTCAGGACAGTGAGGTTAAGGACATTAAGTCTAAACCTCCTGATGTGGAAGTATAGAGTTACAATGTGTTGAAAATTTTATTGTAAGATTTTGTTATCTTTACAAGTTTTTGTTTTATTTTTTTTGGTTTTGTTTTTTTTTATTTTTGTTTTATTTTTATTTTGTTTTGTACCGTTAGGACTTAAAAGTTTCTTTGAAACTTTTTGCAAGTAAGGGTGGGGTTGTTACGGGTTAAAAGTCGCTAAGCAACTGGAAACGATTCTTATAAATAAGATTGTCATAATTTTTGCTTTATTGTCACAAGTACTGGCCTAAACAATTATAAAAATCAGGCTTCTATATTGTCTTGAACATTAGCGGCTATCAAGCCATTTTTAAGTCCGAAATCATATAGAAAATCAGGCATGAAGTAGGCTTTAGGTATACATTGCTACCTGTCTAGTAAGGGTCATCTCTTTGTCTTTACCTGTCTAGTGTCATATCTTGCTCACTTTTGATTTACACTTCATGAGGACAAGTTAGTATTGTCCTATGAAACTCCTTGAGGATATTTAATCAGAAGTAATCCAGATAACTAATTAAGAAATATTCAATTTGATGAAGTTGACGATTGTCTTGCTCAGCAAGGATTTAAAATATCTGGATATTTAGGTCCCCAAAACCTTTCTTTTTGGCCATACGCTATCTTTAAGGCCAACAATTTTTCTTTCTCTCCAATTCATTTTGATGTTGTGAGTTTTTTTGAAACACCCTTGTCCAGGGTCGATATTTATATAACCTGTATATCTGTGAAGTATCCAAGTATATAAATGCAGTACGACATCATCCACGTGTATAACATCGACGGAAAAAACATAAGGTAGGATCAAACCAATACTTCTCTTAAAAGAACGTTGTTTTGCCTGTCTAAGCCACCACACCATACAGCAGTCTGACAAATATCTCGGTTTTGTATTTTTTTCTTGTAAATAGTACCTAAATATAATATTACATAGTTTTAAGAATTATAATATGGGTGTACGCTGAAAAGAATATTCTTAGAGGCAAATATAACCTTTAGTTGAGCTTTTTACCTTTTCCTTTTGGTTTTTTTATACTTTCAATTAAGATTAATATGAATTTTTTTTAGTTTTGGTTAATAAGAATAAATAGTTTGTGAATTCTCCGATTTTTTTGATTTCTTATTATTATTTTTTTGTTTGGTAGAAAATAAAACTAGTTATTTACCTTCGCATACCTTCAATAAAAACCGGTAACATCGGCGAAGAGTAACAGTGGGTTCAAAAGAATCAATGGGGGGGAGCGTACAAATGTTCGAAATGTAAGATAGGACAATTATGATTGTCCCTCCTTAATAGGTAAGTCAACCAATCAATTAATTGTCATTCACATAACATTTCGAACATTTGTACTTATGGTAGGCTGTTGAAAGATTAAACAATATTGTGCGATAAATAAACAAAAGTACATTGCAATCCAAAAATGAATAGTACTTAGCAATTTTTTTTTTTTAGAAACTTTACACAAAATATATACATATGTATACCTAACTAATATATTAGAGCAATTATTAATTAAGATTCATGTTTATATTTTAATTATATGAGATGTGTACTTTCAACCAGGTACAAATAAACATAATAAGAAAATTAATGTTCTTACTAATATTAGTAACCTACACATGTAATATAATTACAATTACATACAATTACATGGACTCACCAGACAATACGGTTTTGCAAAGAGTCTGTAATCTTTTGCTAGAGGTTTATTATAAAAAATATTGAATACTTGAGAATTTTCTGTCCATCTCGCCGTCTCTCTAATATCTTCTATAATCCAGTTCTAACTCCCGCTGAGGTAGATGCATGTCTGACACTATACACTTTAAAAATATTAGTGTCTATATTTTTAATTTAAAAAAAAATGTTATATCTATCTACTCAACGCCTGGGTAGATGTTGCTTTATACGTCTCTTTTTTTTTTTTGTTTTTAGTTATAAACAAATTGTCTTCCGATTGAGGACGAATGTTTTAGAAATCTCTAAACACTCTCAACTGTGTTTTTTGTTTTAAATAGGTTGATATTTGTTTATTTATTATTATTATTATTATTTTTTGGGGAAGTCTTTATCCTATGTTATATCAAAATGTCAATTTTATCTTGATCCATGAAAATATTCTGAATTTTTATTAGGTACAGGGTTTGCAACCTCTGAACTGAAGTGAGTGCAATCAACATTACAAGTTTGTAAGTAAGATCTTTCAGGGAAAGGCTTGTGAGACGAAATAATGTTTCTAAATAAAGTAATACTGGTAGAGGGTCCCAAGTTAATTAATATTTGGGCAATTAAGGTTTGAGGTTATATATACATTTGTAAAAAAATTTAAAAATGTTTTTATAATATTCTAGGATATCTTCTATCAACGCCAATGCAGCACTGTGAATGTTAATACGAGCTATAATTATAATCCGGTTCTACGATAGATTTAATAAAATTAAAATTTGATAATTCATAAGCAAAATGGTTATTATTTTATACTAAACCGTCACCATCTCTTGAAAACTGTATCATACAGATTTAGTGATTTGTTGTAATAGATGGGATGGAATCCTCAGGAATGCCTTTTCTTAAAAAGCTTGCCTGACAAGAATATGGAAACCCAAAGGATGTCCTGGATATAAAACCCCAAAAAAAATTCTAGATTAAATTTTTATCAGGTCCATAATTATCTTTTTGGTTGTGTAAGGTATGGTGGTCAAAGGTTGTGTACCAAGGCTGAAAAACATAAAATTTAAATCCATGCCAATCTAGAGTTAAGGCATTGGCTTTCTCTGATCCGGGGTCAGGGTTCAAAATTACATACCTTGCACATTTTTTTTTTAGGATATGTGGCAAACATATCGATTTCTGGAATAAGAAGCTGCTCAAAAATTATAGTAACACAATTATCACTTAAAGAATACCTACTCTGTTTCTATTTTTAAAGATCTTGATTCCGAGTCAGGCAAAAGCATTTTTTTTTACTGTTACAGATGCAAAAATAATTTTGAAATTCCTATTTTCACAGAATTATTAAACTTATCTGCAAATGTTGAGTACTGTACACTACCCATCTTGTTAATGCAAGACACAGCTGTTGCGTTATTTATTCCTAGCAAAATGTTACAATTCCTATATTCGTTGAAAAAGGATTTCAAGCCACTATATGCTGCTAGTAACTGAAGTACATTTATATGTAGTTGTTGTTCATGACTCCAAAAACCATGAGTTTTGTTATCAATGCAGCATACCCGCCATGCTAAAAGATATATGCATCGCAAAATATTTCAAGTACATAATTGGATTATTTTATATTTTGCTCACTAATTGGTATGTTATTTAACCACCAATTGTAATCATTTTTAAGTATTTAGGTATGGTCATTTTAGTGTTATAACTATTAGTTTAAGAAAGAGGCTACTTTTCTTTTGTATTTATTTATATATTGTTTTTTTTTTTAGTATAATTTTCCATATTTAACTTCCATAAATGGACGAAATGTTACAAACTGACCGATTAAGGCTGCAAATGATCTTATTTTACATGTACTTTTATTTTTGATGTTCTGAATACTATTAGATTTTTTTTTGTCAGCAGGTGCAAAATATATCAGTTTCGAATCAAACGTAAAACCAAGAAAAGTTATATTTTGTGGGGGTGAAAGTATACTTTTCCTTTTTTTTTATTTATAGTAAATCCCAAGCAGAAAAAACATAGAAGATGTTTAAACAATATTTTCTTTACATTTTAAATATGATTTTGAAATTGGTAAATGGTCCTCTAAAAAATTGACAAAAGTAAAGCCTCCTGTTATTAGATTATTTAGGGCTGGTTTTAAAGTTTTTGTAAATATAAAAGCCGAGATATTATTCAAACCAAACGGTAAACAGTTTAATTAATATAAAAAAGTTCTGTACTTAAATTTTAAATATTTTTTAGAATTTTAATGAACAGGAATAGCAAAATAGACAACTTTTAAATCTATTTTTGCCATAACCCTTGAAAATGAGCTTGAGGACTGACCTATTATAGTCTTCCAGCTTAAAATATGTGGCTTCTATAAAGCAATTCAATTGTTTTAAATTCAAAACAAAATCTCTGATTTCCGTCTTTTTAGGCACAAAAAACTACGAAAAATAAATTGTCCTTTTGTATGTGAAGAAGGAGAAATAGTAATTTTTAATTACTTTTCAAGTAATTTTTTTTTTGTCATACGACCAGTTTGGGTCTATGAGAACTTTTGGTGCTCTCTCTTCAGAGGGCGTTGTTTTAAATAAAATATTAAAACCTTAGACCAAACTTAAAAATTTCTTATCTGAAGTAATCCCTTTCCATATTTTAATACAGTTAGCCATATTATCCTATTAATTTTTATTGACATTTAGTATGACATCCTGGTTGTTCTCATTTGCTTTTGGTACTGCTGTCTGTTCGATTGTTTGCATCTCGATGCTAATAGAGGGTGATTTGAGTACTGACTTTGTCCAATTCTTGGTCTGCTCAAGGTTGGATTGAAGTTTAAACGCTGCTGATTAAAGTTGCTAGATTCTGAAAGAACTCTTGATGGATGCTGAGTGGAAACAGCAGCTTGGCTTTGTGGTATAGTCTTTGGATAAACAGTGATCTTTTGTGGCTTCGTAATGACTTCGAGATGACTTAATAAAGCTGATTTTGTATCTTTGTTTAATATTTTTGACAAAACCAAACAAAAAATTATTGTAAGTACACTTACTAACTTTGTAATATTAAGGTAGACGATAAAAATCAATGCAGAATGTGCAAAAAGTAGTTAAATGTATTTTATTCTATTCTAAACTTCTGGGCTACTATAAGTAACTCTGCGAAATAGGAGTAGCTCAAAACAAAGATTTTCTGGGCTACTAAAAAAAGTACCCTCTTCTAGTTTTATTGTTTGAGGACAAACCAAACAAACATTTAATGTAAGCAGTAAATTTACTACCCTCGTAATATGAAATCTAGGCAAAATGTGCACAAAGTAGTTGAATAAATACATTTTATTGTATTCTAAACTTCTGGGCTACATTAAAGTACCTCGGAGAAATAGAAGCAGATAAAATAATCATAAAGATTGTCTGGGCTGCTAAAAAGTACCCTCTTCTGTAATTTTATTGTTTGAAGACAAACCAAACAAAAAGCTTGGTGTAATTAAACTTGCTTGTAATCTTAAATCGAAGTAGAATTTACAAAAGTAGTGAAATAAATTGTATTCCAAACTGCTGGGCTACTGTAAAAATACCTCTGAGAAATAGAAGCAGATAAAATGATCATAAAGATTGTCTAGGCTACTAAAAAATACCTCTGCTCTAGTTTTATTGTTTGAACACAAAACCAAACAAATAATTTAGTGCAAGTAAACTTGCTTGTAACGTGAAATCGAAGTAAAATTTACAAAAGCAGTTAAACTAATATATTTTGTTCTATTCTAAACTTCTGGACTACTGTAGAGTAACTATGAAAAATAGAGGCAGGTCAAATAATCATAAAGATTTTTTGGGCTGTTTAAAAGCACCCCTGCTCTAATTTTATTGGTAAACCCTTTATTTTGTTCTATTTTAAATCTTTGGGCTATAATTTTATTTTTAAACCCCTAATAATGTAGTCTGTATTACTTTGGGCTACCTTAAGGTATCCTTATTGACACAAAAAATATAAATTTTTGCATAATATCATGTCTGTCGGACATTTTGCTACAAAATAAACATTAATAGGAAAACCAGTGCAGTGTGGCAACATAGCGCCTGTTACATCTCTGTGTGTTTTGACAAATACTATTGACGTTTTGAGTATTTCGAATAGGGAAGAAGGCGAGATATAGTAACTATGACAACAGAGAAAATATATTGATAACAACAAAAAAGGACCCCAAGTTTGAATTTGGTTAAAATTGTCATTTCGTAAATATTAAATATTTATAGTTCGATCTATTCACACATAATTTAATTTATCTAACATAAAATGATTCAAAAATATCTTATAAATAACTTGGTCTTTTGGGATAAAACCCAAAAATATCATATAAATACCTTAACTCTACCAGTTTCTATTGCAAATTTTCATATTTCCGCCTCTTTCGGGATACACAATTATTCTCTGATGACTTTTGTGGTATTTTAAACACTGTCTAATAATTTTTATAAAACTATTTGGAAAGCACTTGTGATCAGTACACGCACAGAAAAAAAACAGTGATGCGCGGACGTCACTTGTCAAGAAGCTTAATAATCTTCTTTTTCTTCTTCTGCTTCTTTAAACTGTGATCAGCGGCCCGAAAAGACCACTACCATAAGTACAAATGTTCGAAATGTTATATGAAGGACAATAAAAATAAGATGTTATTCTATAGTTGTTATGATTTACGTATTGACAGTATAGGAAGTTTTGATGTAATGTCAATAAATTATATATATAAAAATGGAATGTCAGTCAAGTTCAAGTATGTAAAAGTTTTTTTAGATATTGTCCTGTAATTGAGAATGAATAAATTATAATTGTTGATGTATAAGACGTTTGTAGAAAAATATTGTATGATATACTTGTTAAAAAGTACATTTTTAAGGCACTCATGTGAATTGCAGAATTCGCTTCGCTCATTCTGCAAACTTTCACATGCGTGCCTTAAAATTGTACTTTTAACACTTATATCATAAATAACTATTAAGAGTCATTACATTTTAATCGCCTATCATTTCCTTTATTTTGAAAACTGTTTTTTTCATTAACTTTTTATGTGTAAATACGCCCAAATAGTAAAATCTACGAGACTTTTAAGAAAATTATAGAGGAAGTGGAATTTGTGTATTTTCCCCATTTCTTGCTAATAAGGCATTTGTGTCGATTACGGCGTACATTGTTTAACAAGCCACGGACTTTTAAGGCCAATAAAAAAAGAGCGTGCATGCAAAAAAGCAATTAACATTTACCGCTCTTATCGCAAATCTGTTGTGTTTATTAATAATGCAATGCAATTAAAGTGCACGAAAACGAAACTTGGATCAATGTTCTTAATTAAATAATCAATTGTTTTACTTAAAAGGGTTATTGGAAAGGTTTGTTTGTAAGGAAATGATAAGAACTATGATTATGGAAATTCGAATACATGACACGAAATTTCTTCGAGCTTGGGTTTTAAACATGGTTTTTAAGCATGTTTAGAACAGACTGCTAACATATATTTTCTTTTTTTTGTATAAAAATCTGACCAGAATTCCGTCAGTATTCCATCCAATGTTAGATTTAAGCATCCCTTAGGTTTGTCCATTGGTTTCTGTTGGTTATTTTTTGCATAATCCACACTCTCCATTTCAGGAGTGCGTGAGGGGTGCATTTTGTCCCCCCTATTATTTATTGTGTATTCTGAACATATAATCAGAGCTTCTATTGAAGATCGCCTTGAAGGTGCCGGAGTCAATGGAATCAACATTAAAAATGTAAGATATGCCAACGACACCGTAATATTAGCGGAAAAAGAAGGCCAACTAAAAATATTCATGAACATATTATTATATCAGATGCTGGGCTTGGACATTAACTTTTCCAAAACCAAAATTATGGTATTCCACAAAAAACCCCACGAGCAAATTACACCCAACACACAAATAAATAGTATCACCCTTCATAGTTCCCAAAGCTTCATATAGCTGGGCATAGAGCTAAATAGCCAACTAAAACACTCAAAAAAATATGAAGTCTCATTGAAGTAGCAAGGTCTGGTTTCATGAAAATGCGTAAAATGCTCTGTAACCGCAAGCTATCAGTCACAATAAGACTGAGAACACTAAAGTGTTATGTGTGGTCTCTATTACTATATTATGGCTGTAAGACCTGGAAATTAAAACAGTATGACGTCAACCAATTGAATTAATTCGAAATGTGGATGTACCGCCGAATGTTAAAAATAAGCTGGACCAGCAAAATTACGAATGAAGAAGTACTGAGAAAAATGAGCACACGTCCTCATCTGGTCAATACTATCAAAATTAGAAAAACGTCATATCTAGGACACATTATGCGTCATAGGGAATCTGAACAGGTCCAGACAATATCGAAGGCAAGATCGAAGGTAAAAGGGGTATAGGTAGAAAGAAAAAATCTTTACTACCAAACATCAGAGATTGGATCAACACATCAGGAAATGACTTAATTTATCAAGCCCAGAAAAGAGACAAATTTGCCATATTGATCGCCAACCTTAATAAAGTAGGCACTTAGGAGAAGGAGGATTTTTTGCCCTTTAGGAACGGTATTTGCAGATTTTGAAGAAGCAATTCAGCAAAGTGTCACTGATGTTTGGAATAATGTTTCACTGAAGGGCTGCCGATTCCATTTAGGACGATCCTGGTAAGTAGTCATATTTGAATCTATTTTTGGATGATTATGATGATGTTTATGTGTGCTTTTTGTTTTTTGGTGTTTTTTTACTGACTTCCCATATGTCACACTGTTGTAATTTTAATGGATTATTTTCTTTTTTCAGGTGGCGCAAAATTCAGGCACTATTAGGCTTATCATCCTTATACAAGGACAAGGAGAATGATGTAGGAAAATATTAAATTTAACGTAATGCTTTGGAACACCCAAAAGATGTAGGAGATTGTTTTGTTGAAGATTTGTCATCAATACAGCCACAAAATCATAGAATAGTGGAATTTGCGGACTATCTGGTCGATAATTATGTGTCAGGAACGGCTAAGTTTCCGCCGGAAATATGAGAAATATACGAGGAATATATGGGAAATATACGAACGCATGAGAGACTTTTAATTCCAGGTTTAACTCGTCATTTTTTTGCTCATCCTTTTAATAAACTTTCAAACTGAAACCACAGTATATAGAGGTTCCAGAGTATATAGAGGTTCCACAGTAAAACCACTCCTCTGTCGGCGCTTTGATCACAAGAAGTAATACCGGCAGTACGCAATTGGTAATTCACCAGTGGTGGATGCGGGTTTTCCCTGTTAAAAGCCGTACGTTTCTATGCGACAAGCAATGCGAGAGTGAAGCAAAAGCGACTAAGAACATTGCGCGGTCGCCATGCGCGACTACAGATTTTACTTCCAATTTTTCGGAGAGTGGTTCTACTGGTGGTGAAACGTATGTTAAAATTTAAAGTGTACAAAAAAAAGTAAAAAAAAATTATTCTGCACAACCCCATACATCAAAAAATTTTGTAGATTAACAAATTTTAAAATTAAATAATAGATTGTAGGAGAAAAATTTAGAATAATTAAATAAATGATTTAGCATGTAATTGTAGGTTATGGTTTACTGTAAATATTTTAGGTATAGGTACATTTTTGTAATAAAATTATATGCTCTAAAATAAATTATTGTTTTCTAATTCCTAGAAATCATTACGTACACGGACTAAGCCCCAGGTAGGCACGGGACTCAATTTACACATCTTCGGGACTCAACTCGGCTATTAGAAAGACGGATTATAAATTCTGGGAATCAAGTAGGTTACTCCGCTATAAAAAATGGCTAACGTTACAAATATTCTGGAATTAACTTGAGTTTTCACGTCTCACGTAAGGACAATAGAAAACTTGCACATTTTTTTATTACATAATATTGTTCAGTTTTGTTTAAAAATGAGATATCCAAAATTTAACGCTAAAAAAACTCATAATAACTTAGAAGTACAAGTTTAAAGTCTTCTGTATTTTAAAATAGTTCAAACAACTCATGACGTCACATAGTTTAACTTTATGGTTATATTTAGGTGTAAGTATTCTTTTTTCTTCTTTAGTTTATTGGCCTTCACCTACTTGGGTATTTGGCCAGCTCATCGTCGCGGAATAAGGGAAAAATATTTATATTCTAATGACATTTATCGTATGTCATTGTAATAATATATACCAGTTTGTTGAGATTGGAGTTTGGTATAGGTTTTGAAGGAAAGGGAAGAAGGTCTACTATGGAAAATAAAAGAAAACACCATAAGTGCTGTTTAGTGCCATTTTCTAAAAGTACAAGTTTTCTATGGTTTTAAAATAGTTCAAACAATCAAACGTATTTTCTACTGACGTTTATAATGTATAATTTAAAATGATATACAATTTTGTTTACTTTGTTGGTGCATAATGTAAACATATAATCATATGACGTCACGACGCGTTTTGGGCTAGCTGCTTTAATTTGAATTTATAATCGTCTTTAGGGGCCAAAAGCAACACAAAAACAATTTTTTTTATCTTTTATACATGTTTTACATTATGTTCCGTTGTGTTTTATAACATTTTTTTCGAATTTAAAATTTTATACAAGTTCCCTATTATTCCCGCGTCGAAAAACAGCCATCGTTGTATATTTACATATCACAAAAAAGCAAAACATTGTTTATCGGAAAGCATTAAAATTTAACTTTGGTACCAACCCAAATAATACATAGTACAGTAGAGCGTCGATTATTCGAACGTCGATCAACCGAACGACCAGTTATCCGAACTCCCGCGCCCCTCACCCGAGTACCCAGCAAGCGTTAGTAATTAACGCTTAAAATATCTTCAATTTTCTTCAATATTGTATCCAAAATATGTTGTTGCAAAGACTGCACTTTTTTGTTTAGTTGCTATTTGTCATTATCAAGATATAAATAAATATGTAGGTATATAAATATGGCTTTTATTCACTTGTGGATAAATATGCATAACTATATCAATATAGTTCGACTATTCGAACAAATCGGTTTTCCGAACACCTATGTCCCCCAATTAGTTCGGATAATCGACGCTCTACTGTATTTCTATTTATTCTTAGCAAAACAACGTGCAAAATAACCAACACTTTTAAATAAGTAAAATTTTGGTAAAATCCTTCAATCATTATTGCAGGTAGAAAAGTCCTTGATACATAATACAAATCGATAAGTAAGCTTAAAGTAGTCTTCTATCTAAATATACGAGAATATTATTTATAGTCCAAGAGTTGGGAGAGGATTTTGCTCGTGATAAGTAATATGGGCAAACTATACGGGGATGTGTTTAATTAGTTGTGTACATGACTTTTCCCTACGGGCGGAAACCAGAGTGGGGGACGAGGGTATAAGGGGTCAAAGTCGCGGTTTTTATTATTTTTTTGTGGCGCTCATGATCAAGATAATGCACCAACATTTGGGAATAAGTAGGTCGTGACGTAACTAAGCAAATTCTCCAGAGGCGGAAAGCTGCGTGGGGGACAACGGGGTGACGAGCGGGGGTGAATATAAAAATTGTTAGGGGTTTTTTGTGACGTTCGTGGTCGAGATATTGTACCAAAATTTGGGAATAAGTAGATCATTTTGCACCAGCAAAATCTCCAGGGCGGAAACCAGAGTAGCGGACGAGGGTAGTTATGAGGGGTCAAAGTCGCGGTTTTTATTATTTTTTTGACACTCATGATCGACATAGTGCACCAAAATTTGGGAATAAGTAAATCATGACGTAAGTAAGCAAAATCTCCAGGGGCGGAATGCTGCGTGAGGGATAAAGGTAAAGGTGTGGTGGACAAGAGTGAATATAACAATTACAAAGACAAACGTTACAAAAAACTCCTTATAATTTTAATATTCACCCCTGTCCCACACAAAGCGTTCCACCCCTGGATATTTTGCTTAGTTACTTCATGATCTACTTATTCCCAAATTTTGGTGCAATATGTCGATCACGAAAGTCACAAAAAAACCCCTTATAATTGTTATATTCACCCCTGCTCGTCCTCGTCACCCCTTTGTCCCCCACTCAGCTTTCCGCCCCTGGAGATTTTGCTTAGTTACGTCATGATTTACTTATTCCCAAATTTTGGTTCTCTATCTCGATCATAAGCGTCACAAAAAAAAATAAAAACCGCGACTTTAACCCCTTAAAACTACCTTTGTCCCCCAATCTGGTTTCCGCCCGTAGCGGAAAGTCATGTATAGTCGGAAAAATGAAAGAATACCCATGAACGAACATATAAAACACGCTGTATTTTCCTGTCACTGTGTCACAAAGAAAATTGTCCAGTGCAAGTACATGAAACAATAATTATTACATCTACTTGCACTGGACAATTTTCTTTGTGACACGGTGACAGGAAAATACAGCGTGTTTTATATGTTCGTTCATGGGTATTCTTTCATTTTTCCTACTGTATACAACTGATTCAACATATCCCCATATAGTGCAGTCACTGAAGGTTTTCACCTCCGATTTCGTTGAACCTCCATCGATTTTCATGAAAATCGGTGAGTAATTAGAGGATACCTCAAGGAACAAAGGTGACATGATGTCAACTTGCGCTTTTACCCTGGGGGTGGATGCCACCCCTTCTCGGGGGTGAAAATTATTTTATTAAAAATAATACCATGAGTCGATAGAGGGACAAATTATAAGCAAAATTTGTTATATAAAGTTATTAAAATAAATCAACACTTTTTGAGTTATTAAAGACCAAAAATTTAATTTTTTCGTAAAAAATGCATGTTTTAAATCGGTTTCTCACGTATAAATCAAAAACTATAAGCTTTTACAAAAAAGTTATTATTACTGAAATTTAAGACAATAAAAAATTGAATATATTCCTTACATAAAGAACTAAACTAATGTTAGTTCAAAGTGAGGTATTGGCAATTGAATGTGTATTTTTTTCGACGAGTACTCAAATCTAAGTATTCGAGCTTAAATAACGGGAAAACGATGCAATGTATAGAATATTCTTGCTAAACATTTGTCAAAGTACTTCGGAATACCTATCAAATGAGCTTCAGAACAAGGTAATAGCGTCAAAATTAAGCAAGTTAAAATGAAAATAAAGAACCTTTTCAAATTTTTTAGGAAAAAGTGAAAAATAAAACATACGCCATTTCCACAAAAATTAAAATTTATAGTAATCCTTACATGAACTTCTTTATATTAGCATAAGTAATGTTTTCGATAATTTTGACCAATTTAGAATGCATACTTTTGAAAAAAAGGTATAATTTAAAGAAATCATAATTTTTAAAATTATTGTAATTTTAATATTCTTTTGATAATAACTCCAAAACTACTCAATATACGTAAAAATTATATACAGTAAAACCCCGATTATCCGTGCTCCTCGGGACCGAAGGGTGGCACGGATAATTGAAAAGCACGGATAATCCGAACATGTATTTCTTATGTATAATACATATGTATATATACACATACATATGTACCTATGTACATATGTAAAAAATAAATGAAAAAAATAAATCTTTCATTATGAGTCTCTCTTTCGTCATATAGAGTTTCCGTCAAGTGATTTACGATGACGCTATTTTGATAAAACCTCAAAAATGCAACTTGAGTAATAAAAAATTATAGCACGGATAATCCGCAGCACGGATAATCCGCACCCGGATAATCGGGGTTCTACTGTATAACAAAATTTTATTTTTTTTTCTGTGCCAAATATTTTACCTGTTGTACTATTTCTATAGGAAAAAAAACTGAGATAGAAACGTTTAAATCTTAAATTTTGCTGTGGGAACATGCAACCGAGGTCATTTAACCTTTTTTTTTTAAGTAAGGGGTTTAAAAGATTAGTTTCAACGTTTTTAAATAGCACTTGGAATTAACTTTCAAACAGTTTTTAGATGAACCTGATATCCTAAACACGAACGGAGTTATTAAAAAAGAAACAATAACATTTTTTGGAAAAATTTTTAAAAGATAAATTTTGAAAAAATTTTGGAGCATAAATTTTAACGCTATCATCGTGTTCGGGGGCTCATTTAATAGATATTTTTAAGTACTTTGACAAATGTATAATAAGTTTATGTTATTAAATGCATCAATTTCCCGTTATTTCAGCTTGAATACTTATAGTTTTTTACTCGCCGAAAAAAATATACATTCAATTACCAATAACTCACTTTTAGTTAACTTTAAAAGGTTTTTCTAGTAAGGGATTTATTTCATTTTTTATTAGCTTCTATTTTGATAATAATAACTTTTTTGAAAAAACTTACACTTTTTGAGTTATTGATGAAAAATTGGTTGAAAACATGCATTTTTCTCAAAAAAAATTAAAATCTTCGATCTTTAATAACTACAAAAGATTTGATTTATTTTAATAACTTTCTATAACAAATTTTGCTTGAAATTTGTCCCTCTATCGAATTATGGGGTTATTTTTAATAAAATAATTTTCACTCCCGTGAAGGGGTGGCATCCACCCCCAGGGTAAAAGCGCAAGTTGGCACCATGTCACCTTTGTTCTTTGAGATATTCTCTAACCACTCACCAATTTTCATGCAAATCGATGGATGTTGAACGAAATCGGAGGTAATAGCTCATATCCACCTTCAGTGACTGCCCTAATTAGTTTGTCCATATTACTTTTCACGAGCAAAATCCGCTTCTATCTCTCCGACTATTAATAAACTAAATTTTAAAAGTATCATCTATACTTACAATATTCAGTAGGTACAATATCTCTACATATTCTCTGAACTATTTGTGTTCTGCAAAATTTAGTATAACAGAGTTTTTCCAAGTTGTAGGTATTTTTAATGTTATAAAATAAAAATTATCATTTTCGATCGCTTCGAAAATCATACATAACCGAAAGAAGGAGAAAGCCTTGTCGCATAGCGGGAAGCCCTGTTGGTTTCTATCCTGTATGTATTGACAGCACTCCAATTTGACGTCTGCTTACTTGACAGGGAATTACGTTTGATAGGATTACGAAATTGACAAATAGGATCAAGAAGGCTTAATTGGTTGTTTGAGTTTGGTCGACGGTGAAATATTGCGATTTTTTTAGTTTTATAAACTATTATGCATATATGTATTAGGAAATCACTTTTTTTTAGCTTATCTTTCTATACCATTTCTTTTGAAATAATTCTCGTATAGACAAAATTAACTTAATTAATCACTCTTACTCTTTTGCTTCACTACAAATTATGATTTGAACTTGAATAACTCAATAGCTGATGATTATACAGTGGAACCTCGATAACTCGGATTAATCGGGGCCGCGGCTGAACCGAGTTATCGAGAATCTGGGGTAGCCGGAGAATACGTTAAAAATGAATAAAATACCTACAAATAAACGTCGTTATAAGTGAAATAACATGAAATATATGTATATGCACAGTACACATCTAAATTACTAAAAATACGTAAACACAAACCTAAGCAAGCGGAAGCGAACAATACAAGACTGTACTACACACAATACAGTCACAATCGGAACGATGTTATGTTATTTTAGAACAGTGAAGACTAAGACCATTGTTTAAAAAAGAATTTTTTAAATAGTCTTTTAGTATTTTTAAACAATGCTAAGACATTTTGATTGAAATAAATAAAGGAATACTACTACAGGTGCCTGTTGTTTCCGATAATTCAAGACAATAAACGTCGCTCTGCCATGCCGCCGTGTGCCATGAGTCATTTTTATTAGCGTATAGTTCAAATTACACAAATATGCTTCTTTTCATGAGCATTTTTCAGTGCGTCAAAAATGAAAGAAAAAAGGTAAGTCCGATATAATATACATTTATAACATTTATTATAACATGACATTTTAGTTAAATCTGACAGTTTACACACTTTATTTGCAATTTGGCATAAAAACAAATCAATTGTGTTTACTACATTTATAAAATGGTATTTTCTTTGATTTGTATGGTCTAATAAATTGTACAGATTATATTGGTAGATATATTATATAATTCGTAAATATTTTTATTTTCGATTACAGCGCCATCTATCGACAACTAGAATAAATGTTATAAATATCTGTAATCACAGACGTGCCTTTTTTCTGTCACATACAATTTATTGCGTTAGAAAGAAATCGAAAAACTGTGACGCACTGAAAGATGTCTATGAGAAAAAGAATACACATTATCTCTCAAATATTATATTACATACATTTTTATTTTGAATTGTTGAAATGTTTGTCTGATGAAAATCGGTCCGGGTTAGCCGGACTTTCGGGTTATCGAGGGCCGACTTATCGGGGTTCCACTGTATTTGCTATTAATGAAAACACGATTAAAGCTATTTGAAATTTGAAATCTTATGTGACGTTGTTAACCGTTGTTAGACGTCTTCTGACACCTCAGAAGACGTTCTGACGAACGAATCTGAAGCTGGTATCGGAAGAAGTGCCAATTGAAAGAAGACTAGTTGGACAACCTCTCCTATAGCGACGTAATATAGCAGGAGGCCTTTAAAGCTATGACCGTGGAGAATTGGATGGAAATATACTGTTGCCTGTAACAAATATACCAAGTTACTTACACCGTGACGTTACAAGCCTTCCTGGGTTTTAGGCGTCTTGGCAATATGATTTATCCTTCTCTGTTTTGACCTAACTCCATCCAATTCTCCACGCTCATAGCTTTAAAGGTCTCCTGTTATATTCAGTGGCGTAGCTAACATGGGTGACACCCGGGGCGGTTATCGATGGTGTCACCCCAAATCCTAAAAGTAAAGATTGTTAAAATCAACGAAAATTCGATAAAAGTACTTATTATGTTTTGAATAATGAAAAAATTAAGAATTATACCTAGTTAATGAAATTGCAGTAAATAGTATATAACAGCTTATTAATTTTTTGTTTGCATTATGTAAATTAATTAAAATATTTTCTTCTAGTTTTACTAGCAGTAAAGTCTAAAATCACATTTTCTATATTTATGTTTTGTGTTGCTTCATGTTCGATATAGTTAAAACCGAGGTTATATAGCCTTTTTTGCGTCATTGTTGCTTGCTAGTAATTCTTGATTAATTTTAGCTTACTAAAACTTCTCTCACATGAAGTTCCATTTTACAATGAATTTTAAAAAATTTACAGCTAACCATTTAGAGCCTGGAATATTGGCCGCTTGTGAATGCTTTCTGGGCCTTGGCATTTCTAGCAGGAGGTCTGCTTCTGATACCTCTTCATGGTAAAAGTCACAAAATTTTGAAACAGCTAATTTCAACTGTTCACTGTTCGTGAAAAGCAAAGTGTGTGTCTGCACAACATCGAACAGTGAAGCCACATCATGAATGAACTCTGATCTGGTTTCGAGTTCAATAGTGAATAGGTCAATACATTCCAACATATCCTTTTTAGTTCGGCTCGAAGTGTGAGTCCTTTATCGGTAGCTAATTCACCATTCATTCGTTTTTGACGTCGAATTGGTTTTTCGGTGGGAATGTCGTTGACCTCATATTTTTTGTTGACAAAATCTATTGCTTCATCTGTAATATGACCTCGTTTTTCTTCCATACAAAGACATGTGTCCCTATTTTGGTCGCTGATTGATCACGGTTATACCTTTACTTTGAAATTCAACCTGGCAAAAAATTATTTCTCTTAGTACCTACATCAGACATATCCAATAGAAACGATAACAAAGAAATGTGAAATTACACACAGCGGGCATAAGGTTATGTGCAGCACCTCTGGTGTCTAAATTTTCTTGATGACAATTCCTCAATTGCAGCAACAACACTATCAAAATGTTCTGCCAATACTTTAACTGCAGCATAGTGAGCACTCCGTTGTGATAAGTCGTTTCAGATGCTTTTCTGTATTAATAAGCACTACCCAGTATCTAGTGGAAGCAGAAAAAAAAATAAAAATATACTCTACAGTTCCGAAAAATGTTACGCAAGATGTATTTTGTGCAAGAGAGTGCTGGCCACATAAATTAATTAAATGATTAATACATCCAACGAAAATGGCCTTTTTCTGTTTTCCTTTAATAATAGCTTATATTTCTCCATATATGCCACTCATAACAGTTGCGTTATCGTATCCCTGTGAAATTGTGAATGGCACTTCATAATATCTAAACCATCAATTTCAAGTTTTTTTTAAAGAATTTCCTTACTTAGATCAACTGCTTTTTTCATTTTAATGGAAAAAATCCAAGAAATGCCTCTTTAACCTCGACTTTTCTGGTTTCGTGTATTCACAAAAAAATATCAAATTGTATTTTAATTCTTCTTTTTCACATACCATGTCCTTTCAAAAGGTTGGTTGCCATCATAGCTAGCTTAATTTTATTCACTGTCACCCTAAATAGCATGCTTGTATCAATACCATAACAATCTCGCAAGTTCTTCAACCATGAAGTTCTTCTTCGTCCTGGACTGCGTTTGCCTGATAATCGATTGTAAAGTGAATAAAGTTACAAATTAACGATTCATTCTTTTCTGATTGGGTCTCTCGGGTGTCACTCCGAACGAGTGACACCCGGGGCGGAGCGCCCCCTCCGCCTCACCCTTGCTACGCCACTGGCTATATTATCTCGCCACTGGAGTCGAGGTTGTCCAACTGGTCTTCTTTCAATCGGAACTTCTTCCAATACCAGCTTGAGATTCGTTCGTCAGAACGTCTTCTGAGGTGTGCTGCCCATTGGATTCTTCTGGACTTTATTTATTTTATTATGTTGGCATCTGGATAAAGTTCTTCAAGTTATTTGTTAGTTCTTTTCCCATACTGTCCTACTGCTTTATGAAGTATAGACCCAAAGGTCTTCCTTAGGATTTTTCTTTCCCAAACAGGTAGTCGATCTTCGTTTGCCTTTGTTGTCGTCCACGTTTCGCTACCATACATCACTACGGGTAGTATTATTGTTGTATATAGTTGTATCTTTGTCTTCTTCTTAACGTGCCCTATCAAGTCTCCTTGACGTTGGCGATTAACATGGCGAAACTGTCTCTGTCTCGAGCTATTCTAAATAGGTGTTCTGCTTTCTTTATTCCTGTCCACTCCCGGATATTCTTCAACCAAGAGGCCTGCTTTCTACCAATTCCTCTGCGTCCTTCGATTTTACCCATCATAATAAGTTGAAGAATATTATACCGGTCTCCCCTTACTACGTGTCCAAAATAGGCCATATTTCTATATTTGATGTTATCTATATTTGATGTATCTTTGTACGTATTGTTAGTTTTTTCGATTTTATGCTGTTTTAGAGGACATAGAGACATCTGTTTTTGTTCAAAGATACTTAAATTATTATCTGACGCGCTAAAATTTAAAGTCATCGATGGTGTTGTTCTGTCCGATTCTATCACTGTTTCGATTATTGCGGTTCAAACTCATATATTGATTATAGTCTAAGAGGTGGTGAACCCTTCGACGAACGGTCGTCCTGTAAGGCTAGAAATTTTTCTAGTGATAATTCATAGCACACCAAGGCTAAAAACCATGACCTGGCAGGCATCAGCCGTGCACGTGTATCTACCAGGTGAATCGAAAACTGCAAATTTAGGGGGTAAAATAAACTTTCTTCTGTAAAGTTTAAATTTAAGTATGTGTTTGAGTAAGTCACTTAGAAGAAATATGTACAAGCGATTCTGAAGAGCATAAGACCTTGCCAGGCGAGGGGAAAGGTTATGGCTTTTCCTAAAATTATTTTTTTTGCATCAAACAAAGTTTTTTTAGGTTTTTTGAATCATTCCAAACAGAAAAGGTCTTTGGTGATTTTTCTCTTGAGTTAATACTTTTTGTTATATAAGCGAATAAAAATTTTGAAAATTGCGAAATCGGCCATTTTTAACCCTAAATCGGACATTTAACTAAAAATTTCAATGTTTCCAAGGTAGGTAGATATTCTTTAAACATTGATTGATAAAATCCCGAAGAGTTTTTTGCAATACAATATCGAAAACCCCTTTGTTTTTAATTGCTAATCAAGCGGGCGCGACACTGTAGTATAAGTGAAGACGTTCAGAAGAAAATTTTTTTTAAGGGTCTTATGCTCTTCAGAATCACCTGTCATTGTACACATTTCTTCTAAATGACTTACTCAAACACATACTTAAATTTAAACCTTACAGGAGAAAGTTTATTTTACCCCTAAACTATGCACTTTTCGATGCACCTGGTAGATACACGTGCACGGCTGATGCCTGCCAGGTCATGGTTTTTAGCCTTGGTGTGCTATGAATTATCACTTGACAAATTTCTAGCCTTACAGGACGACCGTTAGTCGGAGGGTTCACCAGCTCTTAGACTATAAGATTTAGTTTAGAAAAATTTAATTAGAGTAGGTTAGAATAAATTTACTCGTTGTTCTATCAGTGGAGAGATTGTAATATTGTTATTCCGACAGGAGCATAAAAAAATTTACTTTTGCTGACAAGAGCGCCTAACCTTTGGATCGAAAGTTCCGAATGGTAGTGGGTTCGAATCTCATCAGGTTCAGGAATTTTTTCATTTATTATAAATTAATAAATGACAATAGTTTCTATCCTTGTGGGACCGGTACTCACCGGAGGGACCGCAGACGTTCGGATACAATTAGCGTGTCTTTGCAAAGACAATGACGTCGACTTTGCAAAGTAACAAGACACTTACTCAACACACACACTACACATTACACCTGAGTTAGTGATAAGTTATACAATTACGTGGCTAAAGGTTCTAGTTAATCAAGGCCAAAATCAGAGAAAAAAAACAAAAAACTTTTGCTGACAATGCTTTTTATTCAATGTTTACACGCTACTCTAATTTAATTTTTAATACGAATAAATCTGTTACATTTATCGTTTTATGTTGAAAACATTTTCAATTTAAATAACTTTGTTAAGAATAATTAATAAACGTCGGTAGTCATTAATATTTTAATTTTAGACACAAAGAAACTATCAAAACAAGTTAAATTGGTATTATGAACGCGCATATGAAAATTATTGTTACTTGGGATGATTTTCGTACTAGGTAACAAAGTGGAAGGTCAAAGCTCTCTTTCCAACTTATTAAATTATTACTCTTTGACGTCCATTGCATTAACTAGAAAATTAATCAGTTTCTGACAGATAATTAATCTGCTAAACGTACTAATTAGCAACTCCGTTAAGGTTTTATATAACAAGCATAATAGGCTGTTGATTACTTCGGGGTTCGGAATATGATGATTTATATTCAACAGTTTATTGGCAGACGAAATTAAACAAGAAAAAGAAAGGCAAATATTTTTGCCATAATTCGGCTTGCTCTTTTATGTATTATAAATGATACCCTTAAGAATTAAAAAGAAATTGACTAAAACGTTTTAGTGTTAACACCTCAAAATAATAGTCCAATGAGTAATGTGATAAAATCGATCATTAAAATAATTTACCATTGAATACTTAACTAAAAATAAACACAACGTGAGGACACCACCAGCTAGTAGCACAGTGTCATCTCTCTATCGAAGATTCTTAACACCGAATATGTTATACAGGAGTTCGAAGACCATCAGTTTGGCAGGATTACTATTTTGCAGTATTGTCTAGATTCTAGATATTATTTAATGTGGTATGAAACCAATTCTTCTTTCGGTGACGATTCGTTTGTTGGATATAATAAATGTAAAACCATTTGAACCTACAGATTATGATTTTGAACCGTTCTTAACGATAATAATTTACAACTCAATCTTACGATTGCCTTATCTTCAATCCATGGTTTGGTTTATTATTCTTTTCCTGTTTGCTTCCTTATTGTTTCAATTGGAGATTTTAAATTCTTCTATGGCCTTTTCAACGTTCTTCTTCCACCTGGTCTTCTTCCTTCCTTTCCTCTTCTTTCCTCCTCTTTCTCCCGTTAGAATTCTTTTGGGTAGTTTCGTGTTTGCCTTCCTTAGGATATGTCCCAACCCTCTCAATTTTTTAGATCTAATAATGCCTATGATATTCGGTTCTCCATATATCTCATCTAGTTCCGTATTTGGTCTTTTCAATCATTTTCCAGCCCATAGCTTTCCTGCAAATATTTTCTTGCGGACTTTTCTTTCCCACATGTGCAGCATAACTTGTTTGGATTCATTGACATAGTCTAAAGGTATTATCACTGTCTTATATATTCTTATCTTAGGCTTTCCAAATATGTATATCTTTACTTTTTAATAACTTGTTTGGAGCAAAGATACACAGCCATAATGCTCACTTGGATTTCTTCCTTCAAATTTGGTTTCCTAGTAAATGTCCTGGTCTCCTAGGTATTGGAATCTTTCTACTTCTTCGAATATATATTTTTCTTTCTGTGACTATTATCAGGTTATTGTTCATATGTATTCTCGCTCTTTCAATTTCATATACAATGTGTCCCAAAAGTAGTGGAAAGGTCCAATATTTCGCGAACTAAACATCAGATCGAAAAACTGAAATACACGTTTTCAATGATTTTAAAAAATCTATCCAATGACATTAAATACGATCCCCACTTCACACCATAGAGGTGGGGTGGGAGGCAACTTTAAAATCTTAAATAGAAAACCCCCGTTGTCATTGTAGATTTAGATTCATTGTGTAAAAGTAGTCCAACTTTTATTCGAGACATTTTTTCGAGCTATGCGGATCG
The DNA here is from genome assembly GCF_917563875.1 of Diabrotica virgifera virgifera. Lineage (NCBI taxonomy): Eukaryota > Metazoa > Arthropoda > Insecta > Coleoptera > Chrysomelidae > Diabrotica > Diabrotica virgifera. Next base: position 206,344,599 of record NC_065444.1, read on the forward strand.
ATGGGGCTATGAAAAAACAGAAAATACATGTTTAATATTTCTCAAATATCTATCAAACAACACTAATTTTGACCCTCCACACCACCCCCTAGAGGTGGGGTGGGGGGTAACTTTAAAACCTTAAATAGCAACCTCTATTTTTTATTACAGATTTGTATTTTTCATGAAAAATTAAGCAACAATGATTCGAAACATTTTTTAGAATTGTTGATAGATAACTGGAAAAAGACCCTTTTTTAGCGCCATCTATCAACAATTCTAAAAAATGTTTCGAATAAATGTTGCTTAATTTTCCTTAGCGAATACAAATCTGTATTATAAAATGAAGGATTCTGCTATTAAATATTTTAAAGTTACCCCCACCCCACCTCTAGGGGGTGAGGTGGAGGGTCATGTTTAGTGTAATTCGATAGGTGTTTAAAAAATATTAAATACATATTTTTTGGTTTTTCATTTGGAAGTGTATTTCTGGAGATATTGGACCGTTTCTATAATTTACCTATGGTATTACGATAAATTGTTTTTTCCGATTAAAGCGCCATCTATCCATAATTCAAAAAAATGTTTTGAATAAAAGCTGCTTATTTTTACATAGGGAATCCAAATCTAAAATAAGAACTGGGGGTTTCCGTTTAAGATTTCAAATTTACCCCCACCCCACCTCTGATACGTGGAGTGGGAGGTCGGGTTTGATGCCATTCGATAGATTTTTGAAAATTAATAAACACGTATTTTTCAGTTTTTCGATACGATGTTTATTTCGAGAAATATTCGACCATTGCACTACTTTTGGAACACCCAATATATGGTATTTTCTTCGTTGATATACAAGGTGTCCCGAAAAGATTGGTCATAAATTATACCACACATTCTGGAGTCAAATAGAATTCGACTGAACCTTACTTACCTTAGTACAAATGTGCTCATAAAAAAAGTTATAGCCCATTGAACTTAAAAAATGAAAATCGATTTTTTTCAATATATCAAAAACTATTAGAGATTTTTTATTGAAAATGGGCATGTATCATTCTTATGGCAAGAACATTTTAAAACAAAATTATAGTAGAATTTGTCCACACCATAAAAATTTTATGGGGGTTTTGTTCCCTTATACCCCCAAATTTTTGTCTACGTTCCAATTAATTCATGATTGTGGTACCATTAGTTAAACACAACACTTTTAAAACTTTTTTGCCTCTTAGAATTTTTTCGATAAGCGAGTTGTTATCGAGATGCGTTTTTTTTTAATATATTTACATAAAAATTTTATAAGGGTTTTGTTCCTTGAAACCCCCCAAATGTTTGTGTACGTTCCAATTAAACTATTGTTGTGGTACCATTAGTTAAACACAGTGTTTTTAAAACGTTTTTGCCTCTTAGTCTTTTTTTGATAAGTCACCTTTTATCGAGATGTGGCTTCTTTTTCAAAATATACCTAAAAATGTAAATTATAAATAAATTTTCATATTATCAACAGGTCTCTATAATCGTTCTTAACCATATACAAAAATATGTGGTGGATTCGACAAATATTCAAAATATCTCGATAAAAACTGGCTTATGGAAAAAGTACTGAGAGGCAAAAAAGTTTTAAAAACATAGTGTTTAACTAATGGTGCCATAATAATAATTTAATTGGAACGTACACAAAAGTTTGGGGGGTTTAAAGGAACAAAACCCCCATAAAATTTTTATGGGGTGCTCAAATTTCACTTTAATTTTTTTTAAGATACTGCTGCCATAAGAATGCCACATGTCTATTTTCAATAAAAAATCTTTAAGAGTTTTCGATATATGAAAAAAAATCGATTTTCATTTTGTAAATTCAAAGGGCTGTAACTTTTTTTGTGTGCACTATTGTATATAGGTAAGTGAGGTTCAATCAACCTATTTTTGACCCCAAAATTTGTGGTATAATTTATGACCAATCTTTTCGGGACACCCTGTATATCCTTTTTTTTTTCTCGCTTTCGCTTCTAGTCTTTTGGAATTTCTTTTAATTTTTGCTTACGTCTGACTCTCATTATTTATTAATATTATGTATTATGTTATCAGCGAATTTTAGGCATTGGTGTTTTCGTTGTGTCCGGCTTCTTTGACGATACTAAAAATAAGTTTCAAGAAGGATACTAAACAACAGTGATAACAGTGGGCCCCTTGTCGCACCCCCTTACTGAGTTTAACTACGTGTCACTTTTATCATTCCTACTAAATTATTCAGTAATTCCGCTTTTGCATTGTATGCCTTGTATACCTCTTTACGTTTACTATGTCAAAAGCTTGTTTAAAGTCGATGAATAGGACCGCTGTGTATTTTCTATATTCGTAGCTTTCTGCTTGTAATTCACGCAGCATTAAAATTTGACCTACTGTGCTCCTCTTCTGAATCCACCTTGATATTCTTCTATCATTATTTATTTCTTTTAGTATTTCTAGTATTTTTTAGTATCTTTTATATCATTCTAACCCCACATACCAAATTGCATGACAAAATTCGCACTTTTAATTTCTTCAGTATTTTTAGTCAGGACCCTAAAATACGTCTGTCCCGAGATGCATCTTGGGCCAGCCAATTTTAAGTTTTAGGATCCTTACTACAAATAATGAAAAAACTAAAAGGGCGAATTTTGTTATGAAATTTGGTATGAGGGGTTAGAATAATATTTGAAACATCTTTTTCAAATAACTTTTTCCGATATTTCTAACACGAAACAAAATTTCGAACATTTACTCTGTTTGTGTAGTCGCGTTTAAAATTTAAATTTCAGCTGAGTATCTTAAAAAACACTAAAGTGTTATGTGTGTTCTCTATTACTATATGGCTGTGAGACCTGGACATTAAAACAGTATGACGTCAACAAACTGAATTCATTCGAAATGTGGATGTACCGCTGAATGCTAAGAATAAGGTGGACCAGCAAAACTACAAATGAAAAAGTACTGGAAATAATGAACACACGTCCTCATCTGGTCAACACAATCAAAATTAGAAAGACGTCATATCTAGGACACATAATGCGCCATAGGGAATTTGAGCAGCTCCAGTTAATATTAGAAGGCAAAACCGAAGGTAAAAGGGGTATAGGAAAAAATAAAAAATCCTGAACAGAGAGAAATTTGCCATATTGATCGCCAACCTCAATAAAGAAGGAACTTAGGAGGAGGAGGATCTTAAAAAATGTGAACATTTCCTTTTGTAAATAAATTAGTTGTTGAACCATAAAAGGATAGACCGTTCTTGGACAAAAATTTAATAGTTACTATTATTTCTTGAAGAATATTTCCCTGATGTTCCTTTTCTTCTAAATAACTTTTTTCCATTAATGTACAATAATTTGTCCTGATGTACTACTTCTCTTGACTAACGTACATACCAATTGATGAAATATGTTCAGGAGATCGCTCATGTTGAATAACTATCATATTGATATTCTTACAGTCATTATACCCATCGAAACTTACAAAAACAGTCAATTTCGTGGAAAATAATTTGTAAACGTAACAATAAACACGGCTACATTTAATAGGACTGTACACTGACCACTAGCGAAGAATGTTTCCCATTGGCTTTCATTTTATAAAAAATTGCACTTTGCAAATGTCTGGTTTTATTATTATCCAGTTGTGTAACACATTCACAAATTTATCAATATATTGATTGGGTCGAATATTTATAAGATATTGTTGAAATTCCAGATTTAAATGTTTTGGCCAATCCCCTATATTGCTAGGAAGAGTTATTGACATTGTCGTTTTCTATAGAAGATGACGGAGATGTACTTGTGACAGGTGAAGTCGCTTGAAAATCAACAGTGGAGTCATCATTTATAATTTTTCTGTTCATGAAATGAAATAACTTTCAAAATTTATTTTGTTATTGCAATACACAATTTTTTGGCGATTTTTTCGGGCCCCATTAAAATGCGGGCCCGAGGCAGGTGCCTCACGGGTCTAGTGGTAAAATAGGCCCTACTGCAAGTATTTTATATGCAACATTTAGTAGCGATATTCTCCTGTAATTATGGCATAAACTTTTGTCGCCTTTTTTGTGAATTGGGTACCTATAGTTTGGCTTCGGATCATTCTTTCGATATGTGTTCTTGTTCCCATGTTTCTTTCAACAATTTTTCCAAATGCGTAGTTAGTGTTAGTACTGGCCCTCCATATCTGAACAGTCCTCCATATCACTGAACAATTCCTTTTGGAATTCAATTCAGGTACATTATTTTTGGAAACCTGATGATATTAACGATTTCCTTCATTGTAATCTGTGGGAATGCGGTTCTAATCATATATTATAATATTAATAACTAGCCCATAATTAATTAATGGAGCAGATTTCTAAAGATAATGATTAAATTATTTGTTAAAATGGTGAATAAAATACGTGTGGTTGAATATAATCTTTTATTCCACTCATGAAAAGCAAGAGCATAGTGTCAAAATAATCAAAACGCTATTTTTTATTGCGTTTTAAATATGCATGTTATCAGTAAAATGCACATGCAAACATATTTTACTTTTCATAAGCCTATCAGCAGTAGCACGATAAAAAATTAATTTTTGAAATGCTTTATTTTAATCAAGCAAAAGTGGAAGTTTCTGTCAAAAACTGATTTCGTTTAACTATTTTACATGCGAGCAACTATTCGGAAAATGAATACTTTTATACAACAAATTAAATGAAATCTAACGACCGATATGGTGGCGAACGAAGATACGGGGGAGGAAAATTATTTAACTTTTAAACGATTATTTTTACGATAAGTTTTGTAATAGAAAGTTGTGTAATATCTTGCCCTTGTCCTTTGTCTACAATACTTGTATGTGGCACTTATACCTACTATACATAGTATACTGTTTCAATAAACTCCACCAAGAAATTATGTGCTCTAAACAAGGGCCATCAATCTTCTTTGGATGTTTAAGGATTTCTCCTGTGCACTCAGATATACAGATAGACAGATGTACAAAAGATGCTGGTTTCAACTTCAGTGTCTTGTATGCCCATAATACATCAATATTTAGATAATATAAAATTGCTGTTAATAAAGCCATAATAGCTTATGTAGTAATCAACATAATATCCACTGGAACTAGAAGAAAATACCTACAATGTGTTTGCATTCCCTAAAATGTGATTCACCTTTTCAACATTTTTGACTAATTTCTTCGAATTTATGTGATTGTTACAGATTTTAATTCATTAGTATAACTTCTTATTCTTATTCTTCCTTCTTGTATGTAGGCTTTAAAGCCTATTTATTCTTCAATATTAGCCTCCTAAATTGTTTAAGTTATCGCACCATCTTTTTTTTGTTCTGCCAATACTTCTTCGTCCATTTGGTGACTTATCTCGTGCTATTCGTACTATCCTATCCTCTACCATTCTACTAATGTATTCGTTCCACTCCTGTTTCCGTTTTGTCACCCATCCATTTATGTCTTCTACATTGCATGATCTTCTTATGTTTTCGCTTCTCTCCCTATCCAACAGACTTTTCCCTGATATTCGTAGGAGTATTTTCATCTCTGTTGTTTCTAGTAGTCGTCTCGTTTTAGATGTGTCAGGTCTTGTCTCCGCCGTGTATGTCAATATAGGTCTAATTGCTGCTTTATAGATTCTTGCTTTTGTGTCTTATCTTAGCTGTTTGTTCTTCCAGATTGTGTCATTAAGAGATCCGCCACTTTACTTGCTTTTACGCTTTGTTGTCGTACTTCCTCTTCAACATCTCCGTAACTGGTTATATCTATTCCCAGATATCTAAACCTTGCTTTCTGCTTTATTATTTTCTTATCAATTTCGAATTTACATCGTAGTGGGTATTTAGATGTTGTCATACATTTGGTTTTTTCTGCTGATATTATCATATTGTATTTCTTGGCTGTTGTATTGAAGATGTGTGTTAATATTTGGAGATGGTCTTCTGTCTCTACGATTAATGCGGCGTCGTCTACATAACATAATATTTGGATTTCTTTGTTCCCATTCTGTAACCATGACCTTTACGTACTGCCTCTATTTTTCGTCCATTATCATATTAAAGAGCAATCGGCTTAACGAGTCACCTTGACTGACTCCGCTTTGTACTGGTATAAACTGCGTTAGTTTTCCGTTTATCTTGGTCTGTATTCGATTATGAAAGTACTTAGATGTTTTCGATGGTTTGTATAATATTGATCGGTATGTTTCTTCTATACAGTAAATGTAAGAAATCTTCGACTTGGATGCGATCGAAAGCTTTTGTCAGGTCTATAAAACATAGATATGCTGGTTAACTGTACTCAATGGCCTTTTCTGTGATTTGTCTCATTAAAAATACGGCGTCTACACAGGATCTTCCAGATCTGAATCCTTGTTGTTCATCTGATAAAGTAGTTAGTTTATTAATTTTCTTAGTTAGGACTTTTGTTGTTAGCTTAAGTGCAGTGTTCAGTAGATTTATACCTCTATAATTGTTGGGGACTTCTTTGTCTCCTTTCTTGAACATTGGTATCATTATGCTGTTTATCCATGCGTCTGGTATCTTGAAGTGCAATATATTAATTTTTGTATAAGTTTTGTCATCTCTAGGGTTATACTTTCTCCTCCGTATTTTAGAAGCTCGTTGGTTATTTCGTCTGGTCCTGGTGACTTTCTATTTCTGAGTGAATTTATGGCTATCTCTACCTTCTGAAAACTGATTTCTATTTCGTGTCTTAATTCAGGTAGGTTATTGTTTTGATTATTATTTTCCTTTCCTTTAAGCAGTTCCGTCAAGAATCTTTCCCATTCGTTTGCTGGTATGTTCCCATTCGTTTGCTGCATTCCTTCAATTCTACCATTTCTTTCCGTTGGTTTCTTATGAATCCTCATATTTGTTTTTGTGTTCCGTAGAAGTCGCTTCCCATCCTCTTTGTAAACTGTTCCCAGTGTTTATTTTTTGTTCTTCTTACCAATTACTTTGTTTCATTTCGTATTCTTCTATAGGTGTCTCTGGATTCTGGAGTGTTTGATGTTTTATACTTCATGTAGGCCTCTCGCTTACTCGCTTCTCTTTTATTTCTTTTCTCTTTTATTTCTTTTCTGAACCATGGTGTATTGTTGTTGTTTCTTAGTATAACTGTACAGTATAATTGACCTACGTAAATATCTTTCTCCCTTCTTCTTCTTCTGGCGCGTATCCGTTACGAATGTTGGCAATCATACTGGCAATGATAATCTTATTAGCTACTGCCTTGAAAATCCCTGTAGTGGATGTCGCAAACCAGGTCCTCGAGTTCCTGAGCTAAGATATTCTTCTTCTTCCGACGCCCCTTTTGACATTCACATTTCCCTGCAAAATGCATTTTAACAGGTTATATTTTTTTTTTCATTTCGTGTGATGTGGCCGAAATATTATAATTTTTTTCTTTTCACCGTGCACATTATTTCCTTCTCTTTAGTTTTTGGAGTATTTTGGCATTTGATATTTTGTCTATCCATGATATCTTAATAATTCTACTATATGTCCACATTTCGAACGCTTTCAGTCTCTTCGTTGTTGCTTCCTATAGAGTCCAAGACTCTACTCCATATAATAAGATGGAGAATATGTAACGTCGGAGGAGCCTGAGTTTCAGTTCTAAATTCAATTTGTGTGATTTGAACAGCTTGGAAATTTGGATGAAAGCTGCCCTTGCTTTTTCTATTCTAGCTTTTATTTCTTGGTAGTGGTCCCACAACTCATTTAATGTAGTGCCAAGTTGTATTTTGGCACACGTTCTACTACTTTTTGGTTGATAGTAAACTGTACGCTCTCAATTCTTTCTTTGCTGATTATTATCAATACTCCTCGAAGTATTTTTATCCCATCTTTTACTTTATTATTGACTTTAACGGAAGCTGAGTGATGCCAATATAAGTTCTTGATTATACGTAAATCTTTGCCGTCAATTCCCGCATCTTGTAAAACATCCATCATTTTGTTGTGTTGTATTGTGTCAAACGCCTTTTGGAAATCAATGAAACAAGTGCATATACTTCACTGCATGTCCCGACAAAGCTGGAAGAGAACTTGTATACTGAATAGGATTTCTCTTGTTCCTAAACCTTTCATATAACCAAATTGCGTTGGGGATACATACTTGTTCTTCGCAGATTCTGTAAAGCCTTCGATGTAATATTTTTTAAAATAATTTCAACAAGTGGCTCATTGCTGATTGTTCGGTAGTCAGTACACCTTTTGGCACCTTGCTGTTGTGGCAGAACTATAAATTCTGATCTTTCTATCTAATTATATCAAACTATCACGACAGAGGTAATATTAGGAGACCCAGTGCGAGAAGTTAAATATGTCCTTGGTCTCAAACCAAAGTACCCGTTTATGAATCGATACATTTTATATCGAGGAACAGATAAAGCTTCATCAGTTAAAGTTCGTGCTACTTTCTGGCTCAGGTCTGACATTAAGATGTTCAGTCGCACAAGCGCCTTTAACATGACTTAACGATAACGACCACTTGCTGAGCACGAACCTATGGCTGTCGTGCCCTCCGAAATACGGTGATGACCCGTAAAATTTTTAGAAATTGAAAATTTCGTTGTTTTTGCTGAGGATTGAACTTGTAAAGCTTGATAATATTTTCGGATTGGTAAGCCAGTATCTTAGCCACTATAGCTTCATCAATATTTGGATGTCTTTTATTGTCCTATTATAGTCCCGAACATCATTTCGACTGAGTAGTTCTGTCCGATGATCTTGATCCCTAATAGGGCACATTTGTAACTTTCACCAACACAATATTTTGGGGAGGAAATTGCAGATTTGCTCTTTTTTGTAATTTACTCCTCGGGAATACTTCTAGAAGAGTCAGTCTAGATAGTAGCTTGTGTTATATTAGTTCTCACATGAGAAATAGTTGCAGGTTTCCATGGCATAACAACGTTACTAGTGTCAACACCCGACCCCTCATATTGAGATCCCTTCTTTGAACTCCAGATAATAATTGTGGAGATATATTAAGTATACTGTAAAAATTTCTGATGTATGATGGTATGACAGTATTTATTAAAAAAAATTTGAAATTTTGGTCAGTTACTTACACGTCTTCGAGTTCATCATCACCTGTACATCACGTCTTTGAGTTTTACTGTTTAGTCCAGTAGAAAGAATGGTATACTTTCACCCGATAACTATGTTTTTAAGTATGGACTCTTTATTTGTCTATTGAGAAATTCACACCGAGAATGCAGTACGGCTAAGATACATTTCTAATGGGGAATAAACGCACAGGGTTGTCGGTCTTTACCAGTTGTTGATTGCTCTCTAAAGAGCGTCGCACAGGAACTGTGGCAACACTGAATGCGCATTCCTATCTTAACCGTACTGCAATCCCAGTGTGAATTTCACGTTAGACACACTACTTTCAAATTTCCGCCGTATAATTAAAAACGTCTGGATAATTATCTCGAACTATATAGTATAGTATGTATAGTTGATCCAAAAGATGGCATAACCCAGACATCCAAAGTGAAAGTTATCCTTCAACACCAAATTGTTCTATATGGTCCACACAATGTCCAGAAAAAAGTCACACCATTTTGAGCGTCGTGTTTGGGGGGGGGGGGGGGGAGAGCGGGGAGAAATAGGTAAATTCGTAGTTTTTTAAGTTTTTCGCCAATATTTTTAAAACTATGCGGTTTAGCATGAACAACCCTCTATACAAAATTGTTCTACATTAAATTTGAAATAAAAAAGGTCCTCTGCATAATCTTTCTAAAATGAATGGTTCCAAAGTTACGGAGGTAGTATAGTATAACTGGTCCAAAAAAGGCCTAACCCAAACATCCAAAGTAAAAGTTTTCCTCCAACACCAAAATGTTCTATATGGTCCACATATTGTTCAGTAAAAAGTTACACCATTTTGAGCATCCGGTTTGGGAGGAAGATGGGACAGAAGCCGGTAAATTAGTAGTTTTTTACGTTTTTCGTCAATATTTCTAAAACTACTGCTTTAACGTAAACAATGTTATATACAAAAATGTTCTACATAAAATTTAAAACAAAAAATGTTGTATACATAATTGTTATAAAATCGACGGTTCCAGAGTTACGGAGGGTGAAATGTCGAGGTTTTTGATACTTTTTATATTTTTTTGGCAATATTTATGATATAACTATACCAAAAACCCAGAAATCTAAAGTGAAAGTTATCCTCCAACACCAAATTGTTCTATATAGTCCACATAATGTTCAGAAAAAAGTCACACCATTTTGAGCCTAGGGTTCAGTGGGGGGGAGGAGAGGGGGGAGAAATCGGTAAATATAAAAAGTATCGAAAACCTCCACTTTTCACCCTCCGTAACTCTGGAACCGTTGATTTTATAACAATTATGTATAGAACCTTTTTTGTTTTAAATTTTATGTAGAACATTTTTTTATAGAACATTGCTTACGCTAAAGCATAGTTTTAGAAATATTGACGAAAAACTTAAAAAAAAACTACTAATTTACCGACTTCTCCCGCATCTCCCCTCCAAACCGGACGCTCAAAATGGTGTAACTTTTTACTGAACAATATGTGGACCATATAGAACAATTTGGTGTTGAAGGAAAACTTTTACTTTGGATGTCTGGGTTAGGCCTTTTTTTGGACCAATTATACTATACTACCTCCGTAACTTTGGAACCGTTCATTTTAGAAGGGTTATGCATAGGACCTTTTTTTATTTCAAATTTAGGGTTGTTCATGCTAAACCGCTTAGTTTTAGAAATATTGACGAAAAACGTAAAAAACTACAAATTTGCAGATTTCTCCCCCCTCTCCACCCCAAACCCGACGCTCAAAATGGTATGACTGTTTTCTGAACATTATGTGGACCATATAGAACAATTTGGTGTTGGAGGATAACTTTCACTTTGGATGTCTGGGTTTGGGTCTAACTATACCACACTAATTATCGTTATTTTGAGTAATCCCTTAGGATGGTTTTCAATTAATGGCCGAACTTATATTATTGAGTTAGTCAGTAACTCTGGTAGCGTGAGGTTGTGTATGTTTTGATTTGCAACACGGCCCACTGCTAATTGTTGTGTTTACGTGTTTGTTTTGATTTGTGGAGTGTTGTGAGTTACTAGTAGTAAGTCGTTCTACTTTTTGTTTACTTTCATCGACCTTGTTTATTACTGCAATAGAATTTTTGACCATGACATACAGCTGTGAGAATTGTCTTTCACATTTTTCTGATTCGGATAAATTGAATAATTTAAGATGTAATGGAGATTGTCGGAGAACATTCTGTATGAAGTGTACAGGTCTAAACAAGTCGTTCACAAAAGCCTTATTGGATCAGAAATTTTCCCATCTAAAATTTTTTTGTACACTATGTGATTCGCCTAGCTTAAGATATTTAGATGAAAAAATAAATAATCTATCAAGAAATCAAATACCTCTAGAAAACTTTGAGGCCTTAACACAAGTTACTAAAAAGCTTACTGATAATTTGCCAGTTTTTATGGAGACTTACGATTTGTTAACAAAAAATGACGACAAACTGGACTATATTATTAAAAAAATTGACGAGATCCATAGACTGAATAACCTGCTGAATCCTGAAAAGGTTTTAAAATCTGTAAGGCAGATGGAACATGATATTTTCAATTTATCGTCAGTTTTTTTCGGCGGTTCAGATGAGACTATAAAGGTTCAAATCCAAGACTCAACGTCTACTGAAATTAAGGTAGGATTAGAAAGGCTTTCTTCAAATGTCAGTGAAATCTCAAATCAAATGAGCAATATTTCCAAAAATTTACCTACCTTACCAACAAAAAAAGAGGTATTGAACAAAAAAACATTTTATGCCACCACAAGTACCCAAACTGAAGAGCCTCAACGTTGCGAAGTAAGTCCAGAGCAAAAGTCAAAAAACACAGAAGATAAATGTCAGTTTGTAATTATTAGTAACTTAACCCCAATATACACCCCTATACAAGTGGTACACTACATTAAAGAGAAGCTAGGTATCAAAGAATATATTAGATGTTACGCCCTCGTTAAAGATGCCGACACATCAACTGGTTCTTCATTTAAAATAGGCATAAAATCTAGATCATCGATTAACTTACTATTTAATAAGAAAATTTGGCCACCTGGTGTAATCATTAAATGGTCCATTGAATCTTCATATTCCGAACCATCCGAGTCACATAAGAATCCGAAGAATATCAGAAGCCCTGTTATCCCGGAAAATCCAGTTACCAGTTTATGCAACAACAAAGATGAAGTACAGAACACAAATATATGTTCAGACAAGCAGGCCATCGAAATTTGTAAATCTAAGAATCCTTTCCATTCGCAAATTAATTTCGTTAAGAAAGATACTTTAGAACCATCTATAAATCTGGATCCTTTGACTCCACCAAGAGTTAGATTAACCAATAACTCTAATAGTCGGTATCTTCTAGCCAGATTAAGGGAACCGGATATCTTAAAAGCCATTAAACTTCATCTTGCTTATCTACACGACCAACCTGCTTCTGTATTTTACGATGGATTTACGAACACAAGCGTTAAACTGTTTTTGGCTTCCGAAGGGCTTCCTACCAACACGGAAGATCTACGAAAAATTCTTCTAGAATTTAACGAAGTCTATGGAATTGGTCCAGATGAGGTGGAAGCTGATCTTGCTGCTTTTAGGTCCTTTCTCGCTTCTGAAAGAATTATCCATTTACAAAAATCAAGGGAATGTCACCAAAATTACTATTCCGCTGTGTCTCCTAAACGAAATTTTTAAACATCACGACGTGTTCTGAGGGACTAGAATCCTCAAATTATTTTAGTGATAACAACTTTAGCATGGTTCTGATTAATATTCGTTCTATAAGATATAAAACTGATGAATTATTTCTATTTCTAGAGGAATTAGGGTTTCCTCCGATAGTTGCGGTTACTGAGCACTGGCTTGAAGTCAACGAGCCTCTTTTTGTAGAAAAATATTCCACTATTGCTAGGTACGATCGTCAAAGTTCAGCGCATGGAGGTACCCTGATTCTTTCTACAAATAATGATTTTTCTCTGGTAACAAAATATGATTTTCTATTAAGCGAAGCATTCTTTGAGTTTTCCTTAGTTTACAGTAAGAACTTTAATCTTTATATTATTTGCATTTATAGATCACCTGACTCTTCCGTGGAACTATTTTTTCAGAACCTGCTTAATTTGTTAGATGACCTGCCCCATAAAAGCAGAAAAATTTTATGCGGGGACTTTAACATTAATTATGCTGCTGCTTGTGCTACACAAATATCCCTAGTCAACATATTTGAATCGTATGGTCTAACAATGCACATTGATTCTCCTACAAGGATTACAAAAACTTCATCTACCATAATTGATTATATTGTCTCAGACTTCTCACCCGGTGATGTCTGCGCTACAACTGTTAATGCGGGACTATCTGATCATGAAGCGGTTTATACGAAGTTTAACATCTTTAGCAAGCACTCTTCGAAAACTCGACGTTTAGGCAGGATTTTTTCCGCTCGGAATTTTCGTAAATTCCAAAATTTATGCTTAACCTCTGAGTGGCCCTTTCCTTCTATGAACGTCGATAATAATTTCAGTGACTTTTTGAATAAGCTTGTCTGTATCTTTAATAAAGCATTTCCTTTAATCACAATTAAGCCAAAGCATCACAAACCCTGGACTACCAAAGGTGTCCGCATATTAGCCAAAAATATGCGTTCACTACTGTACATCAAGAAATTTACTACCAACGTCTCTGTTACTGAATATATCACCAAGTACAGGGCAATCTATTTAAAACTTATAAAATCAGCTAAAAAATTGTACTATCAAAATCGTCTGAGAAGCTCTAAAAGTGTTGCAAAAGAAACTTGGTCCATAATAAACGATCTTCGTAATAAAACTCACACAGCTCAAACATTTTCCCTTCCAGACCCAGAAAATCTAAATGAATACTTTGTTAATGTGAGTAAAAATATAACATCAACTATTGTGTCACAACAAGATCCCATTTCCTATCTCCCTAATTCAGGAAAGGTCTCGAATTCATTCTTTACAAGACCGGTTGATAAATCTGAACTGATTCAGACAATCAATAATATCAAAAGCAAATCTTCCTGTAGTACCGATGGACTATCCATAAAAATTTTCTCAAATCTCCCAGACAGCGTGTTGGCAGTCCTTATCTCTCTAATTAATGATTCTTTTGAGAAAGGTAAATTTCCAGAGTGCCTAAAGACGGCCATCATTATTCCTCTTCATAAGGGTGGTGAAAAATCAAATGCCTGCAATTATAGACCTATTGCATTACTACCGGTACTCTCCAAAATTATTGAGAGACTCATAAAAGCCCGACTTATGTCCTTTCTCGTTGATAACAATATTTTATCACAAAATCAGTTCGGCTTTTTAAATAATAAATGTACCACAGATGCCATGTTTTCTGTACTGCATGAGGTTTATCAAGCATTAAACAATAATCTGCACACTGCCACTGTTTTTTGTGATTATGCCAAAGCTTTTGATTGTGTGAATCACGATATTTTGATAAAAAAACTAGATTTCTACGGAATTCGAGGTATTTCTTCGAACTGGTTTCAATCTTACTTGGATAATAGGAAACAACTGGTTAGAGCAAATGATACAGACTCTAGTCTCAAAAATGTTGTATGTGGGGTACCACAAGGTTCAGTATTGGGTCCTCTACTTTTCCTTATCTTTATTAATGACATTACTAGCTTAAAAATCGATGGAAAAGTTTTTCTTTTTGCTGATGATACCAGTATCACTTGGAGCAACTCAAATATCGCAACTCTTCATGCTACTATAACTTCTGATCTACTTACAATAAAATCTTGGTCCGATTCAAATTTACTCTCTTTTAACGTAGATAAAACAGTAGCATTGTCCTATAAAGGAGCTCTTCAACCCTTACCTCTTCATAACAGCCAGATCAGTATCGTTGATTCTGTAAAGTTTCTTGGTATTTTTTTAGATAGCAATCTGAAATGGTCCCTTCATATTGATGTGTTAAGCAAGAAACTATCCTCAGCTTGCTTTGCAATAAGATCTGTTTCGAAGGAAATGGATTTAACCTCTTCCAAAATAACATATTTTTCTTTGTTCGAGTCATATCTTCGATTTGGTCTCCCTTTTTGGGGTTCTGGTACGGCTGCCCAAACTGATGTTATTTTTAAATTACAAAAAAGAGCAATAAGATATCTGTTTGGCCTCAGAAGAACAACACATTGCAGAAGCTACTTCAAAGATCACAGGATTCTAACACTACCTTCTTTATATATTTTAGAAACTGTTTGCTTAATTCGTAAACATCTACATGTCTTTCCAGCAAGACCTAGACATGACTATTCCACCAGAAATTCTACCTTTGACATCTATTTACCGATCCCGTCCAGTGAGTTAGTAAAGAAATCTATATTATATTCTGCAAAAAAACTTTACAACCATCTCCCTCTACAACTTAAATCTGCAACATCTTTCCCCAAGTTCCGTAAAATGACTAAAGCCTATTTATCTGAAAGACCATATTATTCAACAGCAGAGTTTCTTAACCAATAACTAAGAAAGTACAGTATTCTTATTTATAAGTATAATCTTAATCTATATTTGAGTGTCATATGCAGCAGCTTAACTTAACTTATTAAATTTCTTAAGGTAGAATATGCAATTTGCAAATTTTTTTTTAAATTTTGCAATAGATTGTTACTGTTTTTTTTTTGTTTCTCTTTATTATTTTTATTTATATAGACGATTTATATCATTTTAGTAAATTGTATTTGTTATTTGTTATTGTTCTTATTTATGATTCTTGTAAGCTTTGTCTATAAAATTGTTAAATTTTTCATGACAATAAAGCATATTTCTATTCTATACATTGTCGAACACGTCACGATTTCAGACATTTTCTTAGTTTGTCGCTGAGATACCTGGTGATGTAAATTTATAAATTCTTTGAGTAGTGAAAAACAAAAGCACCTGACTTAATAATTTTTTTAGCATTAAATAAATATAGGTCTCTTTTTAAAGTTTACAATTTTTTTATAAAATAAAATAGATACAAGTTTTTTTTAAGCATATAAATAGTCATGTCAATTTAAGCAGTGTGGCTTGTTTTATCTTCTCTTAGCCTCTACGGTTAAGATTTATGGCCCCTATGATTCTGCAGTTCCTAGCATTCAGTATTTTATGTTTTGTTGTGTCAAACTATTAACTAATTATTACATATTTGTCAAATATTTGATATTTCCCTACTATTTATATCTATACCCCCTAATAGAGCTCCCGACTGTGAGCAACGAGGCCATCGTATCTTTTTGGTACACGATCAGATTATTACCATCCTAATTCACGCCTTATTCCACGTAAGGATAATTATCGTCCTGATCTCCTTTTTTGTATATATGACTTTTCTGCCTTCCTATCGTTATAAGCGTCGAGAGTCGGTGTCGATGTATAACTATGGCTAAAGAATTTATTTTCTATTTTACACCATAAACCAGAACATATCTCGAAACTATTATTGATGCAGAGATGAAAGGCCCCAAAGAAGAAGGAATAGACAGTTCAATCTCCTAAGACATGCAAAATATTGGAAGAAATTATTATACTAACTGTAGCGGTTAAGTAATAAAACCACCTTAAGCAAACGGTAAGTAGAAACTATATAACATCAACAAACTGAAAAGTCTGAGATGCAGAATTCACCATTATAATAAAAATTAAAATGGTAAATAGTTATTTAAATCTGAAACTTTCTTGTTGGAAGTTCTTTCTGGTACCTCCTTAATCTGCAACTTTTACAATTTATAAGACAGCAGACGACGAATATAGAAAACAAAAATGACTCTACTCTATTCAGTCACATTCCGTTTTCATTCGTCTAGGAATAGGGCAGAAAGAAACTTCCTACTACTCAAAACTGAGTAAAGATAGAAAAGTAACAGATGGTTTTGGCTTGTTTTCGAATCAGAGGGATGCAAAGTCCCTGTAAAGCTGTTTTTGCCTTATAGGCTTCCTCAGAAGAGCAGCGTGCACACCTTTGAAGCGAAAACCAGCTAGCCCATCTATTTAAGGGAAATTTCAAACATCATTGAAATCCCCATTGGGACGCAATTCAGCGACATCTCTTAAACAAACTGAAAAGTCTCAGATGCAGAATTCACCATTATATTAAAAAATAAAATCATCATCATTATCACGTAGCGCTACAACCCTGGGTGGGTCCTGGCTGACTTTACAACTTTCTTCCAATTTGTTCGGTCTTTCATCAACCTAGGGTCAAATGGGATGTTCATTTTTCGGAGATCTGCTTGGATGTTATCTTTCCATCGCATTCTGGGAGGTCCGAGTGGTCTTTTGCCTGTAGGAATCTCCTCCCATACCAGTCGTACAAGTCTCTCGTTATGAAGTCTGTGCACGTGGCCTGCCCATCTTAGTCGCTGTGATTTAATTTCTTGGACAATATCGGTGTCATTGTAGAGTTCTTTTAATTCGAAGTTGGTTCTGATCCTATACTGGTTTGTGTTAATGTCGTGGTGAGGTCCGAAAATTTTTCTAAGTATTTTTCGTTCAAAACGTCTGAGCTTTTCTTCGTTTGATTTGGTCATGATCCACGTTTCGCAACTATATGTTAGTACAGGTCTGACGATGGATTTATAGATTTTTATCTTGGAACTTCTTGTAAAATTTTTTGATTTTATAGCTTCTGGTAAGATTTTTTGATTTTATAAGCTTATCCAGTGCGAATAGACAGCGATTTGCTGATTGGATACTGTCTTTTATTTCTTCAGTAACATCGTTGTCAGCTGTGATTACGGCCCCCAGATACTTAAAACGTTGTACTCTTTCGAAATTGAAGGTGTTGACCGTCACATTTTGTCCTATCCTGTCTCTTCGTGTCGTTCTATTTATACACATATATTTCGTCTTCTCTTCATTAATCCTCAGCCCTACTTCGCTTTTTGCTCCTTCTACCTTGTTGAAAATGGCTTTGGTGGATAGGATGGAGTCTCCAACGAGATCAATGTCATCTGCGTATGCTAGTAATAACTTGGGACCTTGATCCGATAGCAGTTCTGTTTTTATTTCGGCCGACCTCATGGTTTTCTCTAATACAAGGTTAAAAAGTAGTGGAGATAACGCATCACCATGTTTGAGTCCACTGTTGATTTCGAAGCTGTCAGACAGTTTATTAGTTATACGCACTTTTGATATTCCACCCTCCATAAATACTTTAGTCATTCGAATGATTTTCTTTGGTATTGACTACTCAGTCATGGCATTCCGTACTTGGCTTCTTTCTACGCTGTCATATGCCTGTCGAAAGTCTATGAAGACATTGTGTATGGGTCTGTTATACTCTTATCTCTTTTCTAGAAGCTGTCTCAGCGTGAATAGTTGATCTATTGTGGATATGTTTGCCCTAAAACCGGCTTGAGATTCTCCTAGGACATTTTCAGCATAAGGGGTTAGTCTACCAAGAATGATGTTTGAGAGGATTTTATATGCCGTGTTTAAGAGTGAAATTCCTCTGTAATTCGGGCATTTTGTTTTGTCCCCTTTTTTGTGGATGGGCACTATGATGTTTTCCTTCCATCTTGCTGGTATCCTTTCTTCTAACCATATCTGTGTTATTAATTGGTGGATTTGGCGATGTAGTGTTTCTCCACCATATTTTAGAAATTCTGCTGGTATCTCGTCCGTACCCGGCGCTTTGTGATTTTTCAGCTTATTTAAGGCCTTTCGGGTTTCTTCAAAAGAGGGATTTTCGACGGGCATGTCTGCTGTTATATAGATCTATTCTTTGTGCTGTTCTTCCTGTATGATGTTTAGAAGGTCTCTGAAATACCCTTTCCATTCTTCTGTTAGTTCTTTATCGTCGATTATCATATGGCCTTGATTGTTTCTCAGTGTATGGATATAATTGGTTTTATGTTCTCTTTTCTCTGTGTAGATTGCTTTGTAGAATTCTCTGGAGCCTGGTTTGGGTCGGTCTCTCTCCATAGCTTCATATTTGTGTTGTCCATAGTTTCTTTTCTTTGTGAGTATCATTTTTCTTGTTTCTTTTCGGCAGTCGTCGTATTCCTTTTTACTTTTGTCTGTTTGTAGTTGTATCCATGTCTTTCTTACTGTTTATCTTTTTTCCAGCTGTTCCCGACATTCATCATCATACCATGTTTTTACCCTCTTCTGCCTACTCCTTCCAAAGATCTTCAAAAATAAAATGGTAAATAGTTATTTAAATCTGAAACCTTTCTTGTTGGAAGTTCTTTCTGGTACATCCTTAATCTGCGACTTTTACAATTTATAAGACAGCGAACGACGAATATAGAAAACAAAGAGGACTCTACTATATGCAGTCACATTCCGTTTTTATTCGTCTAGGAAAAGGACAGAAAGAAACTTCCTAGTACTCAAAAAAATGAGTAAAGATAGAAAAGAAGAAGATGGTTTTTGCTTGTTTTCAAGGGGTCCCAATAGAGATTTCAATGATCTTTGAAATTTTCCTGAAATAGATGGGCTAGCTGGTTTTCGATTCAGAGGTGTACACGCTGCTCTGCTAAGGAAGCCTATAAGGCAGAAACAGCTGTCCAGGGATTGTGCATGTGCATCCCTCTGAATCGAAAACAAGCAAAAACAATATTTTACTTATATAACATCACTTGCATTGGCGCAGAATTAATAAAAGAAGGCAGAGACTCCCTACTGAATCGATACACGAACTTATAGTGAACATATGGAATAATAAACAACTGCCACAAGACTGGAATACCGGAGTAATCACTCCACTACATAAAAAGGGAGATCGGCTTCAATGTAAAAACTACCGGGCAATAACGCTATTGACTGTGGCATATAAAATACTGTCAAATATTGTATATGAGCGATTGATACCATATGCGGAACAAATAGTTGGGGGATATCAATGTGGTTTCTGCAGGCAGAAGTCCACAATAGATGAGATCTTCGTTTTGAGACAAATCTTGGAAAAGACTAGTGAATTTAATATAGAAACACATCATCTCTTCATTAACTTTGAGAATGCCTTTAATAGTATTCATCGAGAATTTCTGATTAACACGCTGAAAGAGTTTAATATTCCAACTCATCTCATTGATATAGTAAAAGAAACACTTAAAGTACAAAGCAGGGTTCGAATTCAAAACGCAGTAACAGATACACTCCATGTTAGAACGGGCCTTCGTCAGGGAGATGCCCTATCCTGTATTCTATTCAACATCACATTAGAGAAAATATTTAGAGAGTCAAAAGTCAACACTAGAGGAACAATAATAACAAAAAGTGTACAAATATTGGCATTTGCAGATGATGTTGATATCATAGCTAGAAGCAAAAGAGAAATGATAGAAGCATTTAATGCTATATAAAGCCAAATAAATAAAAAACCAAATACATGAAGGCCAGCAAATCGACATGCCAAAGAAACCTACAGAATCTGACAATAGGAGACTATAACATCGAAAGCGTAAAAAATTTTACATATCTAGGTTCACTAGTTACCGCAGATAACAATGTCAGCGAAGAAGTTAAGAGAAAAATACATATTGCTAATAAAACATATAATGGACTCATTAAACATCTAAGATCTAACAACATCACGAGAAAAACCAAATGCAAAATATACAAAACCCTGATAAAACCGGTCCTTATAATATAATTATATATTATATGGATCAGAGACATGGACACTGTGGAAAAGCGATGAGAACTTATTAGGTACGTTTGAACGAAAAATCCTTAGACACATATATAAGGGGGTGAAAGAAAATGACGTATGGCGCAGAAGATATAATTTTGAACTATACGCAGCATACAACGAACCAGACGTCATAACATCCATAAAGATTAGACGTCTGCGCTGGATGGGCCATGTTGAACGAATGTTGGAGACCGAAACACCAAAACATATAATAAAGCAAACACCAGTAGGGAGAAGGTCAAAGGGAAGATCCAAACTTAGATACATGGAACAAGTGGAACAAGATCTGAAAACACTTGAGACTATCCACTGGAAGAACAAAGCAAGGAACAGAACAGAATGGCGGAAAATCCTAGAACAAGCCAGGACCCAAAAAGGATTCTCGAGCTACTGATGATGATGAAAATCACTTGCAGAATGGCATCGATCCAAATATGTGTATATTAAAAGATTTCTGTTGGATCGGAAATTTCTGGTATCATCCTCGTAGTTGAGTACAATAAAATTAAGTGAAATGTAACGGCCGATCTAGCGGCGGCGGCGAATAATGTTGGTAATATTTATTTTCCGTGCCGTTTATTTCCATTCTGACTGGAATTGCGTGTACATAATCATATCACCCGTGATATGGCGAGTTTAATGGAACACCACTTAGATTACTTAACTTGATGTTTTTATTTCGATTTAACTAGAAATGGCGCTAATAATGTGCAGGTTGGATTAACTTTTAAATATTTTATTGAACATTACACTTATATTTTAACATTTTGATGGATGTTACAAATCTATAACAATAAAAGACTGAAAAACTTTTGTATTTCTCAGTCGCTCAATTTTCATCAGAAGTCTCAGTCTTATATACTGATACCAAATAATAATTTATCCCACAACTTAATTTATTTATAGGCCTGGATCCCGCGTATGAAAAAAAAGTTGATTAATAGCAAGCTGAAAATTTGTTAATAGCTTAACGGTGTCTAGTCGGACAAACTTTGATGTATGGGAACACTGCAACAGGGGAAGTTTTAATTTTGAAACGTGATTTTAATCGTGGAACGCGATTTTATTTGTGGAACGTGTCATCCTAATAAGTTTATGATTGTGAAAACTAGTAGGTTGCTTTTAAGTTTATTCAATAGCAAACTTTATACAGGGTGAGTCATGAGGAACTGTACATACTCCTAAACTGTACATACTCCTACCTCGTATAGAGGCTCCTATGGGGAATAACAAATGACCATTAAAAAGTGGCTGCTCCCATTGTTTAATAATATACAGGGCGAGTTTCACATTTTGACAGAAATTTGTATTCGTCATAATTTTTGAACGGTCAGATCGATGTGTCTCTTATTTTGGCCAATCGTTACACTATTACCACCTAATCAACTAATTTATTCAAACTAGAAAAAATCAGATCCGGCTTTAAAAAAATTAGTTCGTTTTGGTCTTAGAAAAAATTTCACCCTGTATAAGCTTTTTGAAAACTCTAATATGAATTTTACAAATTAGACAAATAGGCAATTAAAATGGCATATTTATTTTTTCCCCGCACGATTACTTAATTTTTTATAAAAAAAATCAAATTTGACTATGAATAATTAAAAGTTTGGTAAAGTGAACCATAGATTTAAAAAAAATAACTTTTATTACAAAAATTAATTTTTCTTTGCACAAATAAGTAATTTATGTTACCCTCCAAACAACTGATTTATTCAAACTACAACAAAATCAGGTCCGGATTTAAAAAATTAGTTCGTTTTGGTCTTAAAAAATTTCACCATGTATACGCTTTTTGAAAACTCTAATATGAATTTTACAAATAAGACAAATAGGCAATTAAAATGGCATATTTATTTTTTTCCCCACACGATTACTTAATTTTTTATTAAAAAATCAAATTTGTCAAAATCGGAATTTTAACCTAAAAATGAAAAAAAAATGAAATCACGGTTTAACTCGCTACAACTCTGTTCCATTTTAATATTTTTTTTCTGAAATATTTACAGCACATACCTCTTACCATTGTGAAGACTATGAAAGTTGTTGTAGACTTTCAGTCTTCTTCTTGTAAAAGTTGCAAACTTGTAAATCGCAAAAATTAAGTGGAAAAATTTTAAATTTATCAATTTGATCACGTCTATGTTAAACTATAAAGTCCAAAAGAAGCGTTATGGGAAGTTTTAGAGCTAGACGTGTTATAGAAAAAAAAAAAATGGTAAAACTTTTAATTTTAAGAAAAACGTTGTTTTTGTAAATACATTTTTGTAAAAAAAGTTAATATTTTTAAATCTATGCAAAAACTTTGCCAAAGCTTTTATGCATAGTCAAATTTGATTTTTTAATAAAAAAATAAGTAATCGTGTGGGGAAAAATAAATAAGCCGTTTTAATTGCCTACTTGTCTTATTTGTAAAATTCATATTAGAGTTTTCAAAAAACGTATACAAGGTGAAATTTTTTCTAAGACCCAAACAAACTAATTTTTTAAATCCGGGCCTGATTTTTTTCTAGTTTGAATAAATCAGTTGATTGGGTGATAACATAAATTAAATATTTGTTCAAAAAAAAATTCATTTTTGTAATAAAAGTAATTTTTTTTAAATCTATGGTTCACTTTACCAAACTTTTAATTATTCATAGTCAAATTTGATTTTCTTTTATAAAAAATCAAGTAATCGTGCTGGGAAAAAATAGATATGCCATTTTAATTGTCTATTTATCTAATTTGTAAAAATCATATTAGAGTTTTCAAAAAACGTATACAAGGTGAAATTTTTTCTAAGACCAAAACGAACTTATTTTTTAAATCCGGACCTGATTTTTTTCTAGTTTGAATAAATCAGTTGATTAGGTGATAACATAAATTAAATATTTGTTCAAAAAAATTCATTTTTGTAATAAAAGTTATTTTTTTTAAATCTGTGGTTCACTTTACCAAACTTTTAATTATTCATAGTCAAATTCGATTTTTTTTTATAAAAAATTAAATAATCGTGTGGGGAAAAAAATAAATATGCCATTTTAATAGCCTATTTGTCTAATTTGTAAAAATAATATTAGAGTTTTCAAAAAGCTTATACAGGGTGAAATTTTTTCTAAGACCAAAACGAACTTATTTTTTAAATCCGGGCCTGATTTTTTTCTTGTTTGAATAAATCAGTTGATTGGTGGTAACATAAATTAAATATTTGTTAAAAAAAATTAATTTTGGTAATAAAAGTTAATTTTGTTAAATCTATGGTTCACTTTACCAAACTTTTAATTCATAATCAAATTTGATTTTTTTATAAAAAATTAAGCAATCGTGTGCGGAAAAAAATAAATATGTTATTGTAATTGCCTATTTGTCTAATTTGTAAAATTCATATTAGAGTTTTCAAAAAGCTTATACAGGGTGAAATTTTTTCTAAGGCCCAAACGAACTAATTTTGTTAAAGCCGGACCTGATTTTTTTCTAGTTTGAATAAATCAGTTAATTAGGTGGCAATAGTGTAACGATTGACCAAAATAAGAGACACATCGATCTGACCGTTCAAAAATTATGACGAATACAAATTTTTGTCAAAATGCGAAACTCGCCCTGTATATTATTAAACAATGGGAGCAGACACTTTTTAATGGTCATTTGTTATTCCCCATAGGGGCTTCTATACGAGGTAGGAGTATGTACAGTTCCTCATGACTCACCCTGTATAATATATGAACAAATGTTTGTCCGGCAAATATGTTTAGCATTTTAATAAGTCCGACACGTAGAATATGTAAAATGACAGGAATTATTTGGTGGTAAATAGCAGTCTGATTTTTGCATGAGAGTTTAATTAAAGGGAAGCAGATCAATTGGAAGTTCTGTCCGACAAATTACATGGGACGGTTTCGTAGTCTGACGTTCGAAACCTGTAACCTGTTCTACTATTAAAACTTCCCCTGTACCAGTGTTCCCGTACATCAAAGTTTGTCCGCCTAGACACAGTTAAGCTATTAACAAATTTTAATTTGTTACTTCTGCTACAGTTACATTATTTCTGTTTTTTACTTTTTAATAAAATTTTTTCAAAATAAAATTCACTCAACACCTCCTCTCTCTTTTCTCAATAAAGGTAATAGCTTAGAAAATCATATATATTTTTTTAATTGTCCTAGATGTTTTTAACCTAAGAGGACAGAGCAACTTTTCTAAACCTTTTAAAATAAATTTTTCATTCTTTTTAAATTAGTATTGATGAACCTATCAATATCCCATAAAGTTTATATTTTGCACTTATAACAGTTTACATTTATTTACCCTCTACATTCTACATAAAGATTTGCATTTTCACGGTCTTATATATTTCTTGATATCAGACATCTTACGCCAGGGAAATAAGGCAAAAATATACCATGTTCGGGTCACTTGAGCAGCCAGGTTGCAAATGGGTTTTTTTGGATAATATTTATCTAATATATTATAAATACAAAAATGCCCGTCATAGTTCGGACGAGAATTTTAGTTATTAACAAATAAGTGTCAGAAATGGCAGTTTTTTCGTTTAAATCGCCACAGGTAAAAATAGGGTAATTAAATATCTTATATTATGTATATAGTATCTTTCTTTTAGTAGATGAGCAAAGGTTAAAAATGGTAGTTTTTAAATTTTAGTCCGTCCATTTGTTGCTTCGGAAATTTCAAAATAAAACTAAAATTTCGAAAATAAAACGTTTTTGCTATAACTTTTGCAAAAATGATCTTGAGACTTTCATGTTGCATGAAAAGTTGAGTCAAATAGTCCATGTAATGTACAAAAAATTATAAGACGATTCGTCGATTAGTTTAAATTTTATTTAATTTGTTTATCCCAAAGAGCTTTTTTGCAATGTTATTGTTCAATGTTATTTATAATGATATAGCAATTCTGTCAAAATCACGTGAAGGAAAAATAGTTATGTTTTCAACGTATTTAAAAAAAATCATTAAAAAGTCATTTTTGGCTTATAAACAATTTGAATAACTTTTTTAATATTTACTCTAAACTAAAACTACTTTGGGATTTGAAAAGCTGGTATTTTTACACGATTTTCAAAAAAATCTTTTTGCCTAGGTTAATTATTAAGGTCAAAGTTAGCCACTTTTTTTATTGAATTCTACTTTGTTTATAACAATTAAGCAACCTAACTAGCGCCAATTTGAAGTTCAAGGTAGGTATATGGCTTATGCGTAGAAGTTTGAGTAAACTTTAATCTTCAACAAAGTGGTTAATAAAGATTTAAAAATTACGTCCTAACGAAATTCATTCGTGGTCGGTGGAGAGAATTATTAAAATCCATGCACTAAAAAAATTAAATTGATTCTTCAAACATTGGCTGCAATTAATATCTCCGGAGCTTGTTGATGGATTTTGATAATCAATTTTTTAATTTGTATGTACTCGTAGTCTTAGAGTACGTTATGTACACATATCCCCACCTAACATTACAAAATATTAGGGGAACCCCCTTATCACTCAGGGATATAAAAAAATAGATTACGACCGATTCTAAGACCTACCAAATATACCTACATATATAATTTCATAAAAATCGGTCAAGCGGTCTCGGAGGAGTATGACAACTAACACTGTTACAGGAGAATTTTTATAGATGTAAATATTAAGATGGCAATTAAAAAATATGGGTTGGTGGTAGAAGAGTGAAAATTAAGGGTTGTATGTATTTTTTAATTATACACCATATAAAATTAAGGTAGACAATTTGGTCCAAAAAAACTTAAAAAAAATGTCAGGCAGGCAACCCCCTTATAAATTATGGGTATGAAAAATAGATTAAAACCTATTCTCAGTCCTATAGGATATACGTGTAAAATTTCATAAAATTCGGTCAAGCCGTTTCAGAGGAGTATAGTAACGAACACTTACAGGAGAGTTTTATGTGTCTAGAAGTAACTGAATTAAATAATAAAAGTGACTAACATTGACCACAATTGAACTAGGAGAAAAAGTTTTTTTCTCCTAGGCCAAAAAGGCCAAAAACGCCTTTATTTTGAATGTAAAGAATTTAAAACTGTTCATTGAAAAAGATTGATTATGATCTAAAAGGTGAAGTGCGTATGTAGAATCTGTTTTTCTATAGGTTCGGACCAACGACCCGGTGAAGCATGTGTTGAAGTAATTTACCAATTTCAACGTCGATAAAGAGAATTAGAAAATATATAATAGTGCAAAGGAAAGAAAACACGGTCTGCACCCCTTCTTACTGTGCTAGTGATGTTGAAAAAGTAACTATTCGTTACAAAGTACTCGTTACTTATGAATACCGAAAGTAACGATTACTATACAGAGAGGCAAATCGTTACTTTGATTACTCTGATTACTTCGTTACTTCGTACCAATCGTACCAGAGCGAGTAACGACTATTGTATCTACATTGATTACTTTGATTACTCTTATTACTTCGTTACTTCGTACCAATCGTATCAGAGCGAGTAACGACTATTGTATCTATCTTGATTACTCTGATTACTTCGTTAAAAAATACAAAAGTAACAACAGTAATCTGAGTAATCAAATCATTTTTATCCCTTTATCAGATCGGTGAAGGTAGTTGTTATATCGGAATACCTATGCAAAATACCTACCTACTGAGAAATACGATTCTAGATATGATTACCGGTACTCAAATACAAAAGTAACAAAAGTAATCATAGTAATCAAAGTAACGAATACTGTAAATGATTACTTTATACAAAAGTAACGATTTGTAACGAATACTCGAAAGTAACTATAATCAACATCACTATACTGTGCAATTAATAAATATTTATTTTTTTTAATTAAAATCGGTCGGACGCACAGTAAGGACCATACACTACTAGTGTGGGCGGTAGGATTTTAATTAAGTTGGTTAATTCATATAATGATAAAAATGTTAACACAACAAAGTTAGATGACTACATAGTACCATTACCACGGCATGGAACGTATCAGCGATCCTAGCTCAGTCAAAAGTGGGATGTTTGAGCAACTGTATGTTAAATCTCTTTAAACTTTGTCATTTTACCGACAATTCATCGAAAAATGATACACGCTCCTCAGGGTAATAAAAATAGGAAAAAGGGGTAGTAAATTAAGGTTTGGTATCAGCTTATGTGTCATAAATACCAAATTTACAGAAATTTCTCTATTGCACGTTGCGTTGAATCTCGTCTTCAGTTTTTATCTTTTTCTGTTACATTTTTCTATTTCACTTAGAATGTCACACCACGTTCCGTCTGAGTTCTTTTTTATATGTTTGATTAATTTATGGGAAAAGTTAAGTTCATTTGTGCCTTCATATATCATTCGCTGACCTAAAGTCAATAAAGATGTGAAACGTTAAAATTAATAAAATATATAAAATAAAAAAATAAAATTTAAAAATGGAAAAAACATAAAAATAATTTTAACAGATTGAGCTTAACATATTAAATTCAGAACATTTTGAAACACAATACCTAGATTATTTAAGTAAATTAATTTAAATAACGACTTATTAATTATACACGGCAATATGTTATTTTCAATCTACCCTCCGGTTAAGTTCAACAAATTTAATGTGACTTTTATTATAGCTAAAATTTATTGGACCTTTGCATGATGTAAAAGAACTGAAATCGGAATTGCCCCATAAGTATAATACATAGTATAGATTAATCGTAACTGACATGTATGCAAATCTGACGAACTGCACACGATACTTTGTTGCATGCTTTTTGTTTACTAATCGAATTTTTAAATTACGTTTAACAACGGTATTATACCATGCAATTTATTTAATTTCCTTAGTTTAAAAAAGGAGCGATCAAAACAGAAGCATTCGATCTAGACGTGACGTATTATGCACAGGTTTCTTTAATGAACTTTAATGGCGGTAAACCAGGTTACTGAAAATAAATACTGAAAAAACTATGTAAATGCATAACAATAAGTATGGGAGTGCATATAGATTTTCACTTCGGAAAAAATCAAACAAGATAGGACTTTTTGTAATTTCATTAAGAAATGTTCAATAAACAACATATCAAAAAGTTCTACTCGAGAAGTTTGTTCTTCATTTTTTATTAAACAAATGAACTACGAAATTAGATGTTTTTTTAAATAACTCTGAAAATATAAATTTTAGAAAAAAACTGACTTAACCATTGAAAAATTCAGAAAATTTTACAAAAAAACCTTATATAAAGAATTTTCTAAAATTAAATCTGTATCTTCTATAATTTTTTATTTATAACGCTAAAGTCACCCTTCTCACAAACATTGGCGCACTGTAAACTAACGTACGGCGAAGTGCACGGTTGAGTTATTTTAATGTAATTTTTTAACTAATTCATCAAATAAAATTTTACAAATTGAGCATGAAAGAAGAATAATTAAGCTATCTTACGGTTATAATAGAAAGAAATGAAATATATGGGCATAAGTACGGTGTGGGCGGAAAGTGAGCCTTACATGAATTTTGTTTAAAAATGATTTAAAAATGTGTAACTAATACAATTTTTCTTATAAACCTCTCAATTTTGCACAACTTATCTTTCAAGCATCTTGCTACATGATGTTTCATTCAAAAAAAATCTCAAAAATTTAATTCAAATGATATGACGTCTCAAAAATTGTAATTTTTGAAATTTTCGTAGTTTTATAGAATTACCACCAATTTAAGACGGTATTACTCAAGTTTGACAAATCTATTACAATTTTTTAAGTACTTTTTTAAAGCTTATGATGTAGTCTTTAAAATGCACTAAATTATTTTACTTTAGAAATGAAATAAACTATTTCTTTTTATAGTATAGTATAGTTGATCCAAAAGATGGCATAACCCAGACATCCAAAGTGAAAGTTATCCTTTAACACCAAATTGTTCTATATGGTTCACACATTGTCCAGAAAAAAGTCACACCATTTTGAGCGTCGGGTTTGGGGGGTAGAGGGGGGCGAAATCGGTAAATTCGTAGTTTTTTAAGTTTTTCGCCAATATTTCTAAAACTTTGCGGTTTAGCATGAACAACCCTCTATACAAAATTATTCTACATTAAATTTGAAATAAAAAAGACCCTATGCATAATCTTTCTAAAATGAATGGTTCCAAAGTTACGGAGGTAGTATAGTATAACTGGTCAAAAAAAAGGCCTAACCCAAACATCCAAAGTAAAAGTTTTCCTCCAACACCAAAATGTTCTATATGGTCCACATATTGTTCAGTAAAAAGTTACACCATTTTGAGCGTCCGGTTTGGGAGGGAGAAGGGAGAGAAGCCGGTAAATTAGTAGTTTTTTTTAACGTTTTTCGTCAATATTTCCAAAACTATGCTTTAACGTAAACAATGTTATATACAAAAATATTCTACATAAAATTTAAAACAAAAAATGTTGTATACATAATTGTTATAAAATCAACGGTTCCAGAGTTACGGAGGGTGAAAATCGAGGTTTTCAATACTTTTTATATTTTTTGGGCTATATTTATGATATAACTATACCAAAAACCCAGACATCCAAAGTGAAAGTTATCCTCCAACACCAAATTGTTCTATATGGTCCACATAATGTTCAGAAAAAAGTCACACCATTTTGAGCGTCGGGTTTGGGGGGAGGAGAGGGGGGAGGAATCGGTAAATATAAAAGGTATCGAAAACCTCCACTTTTCACCCTCCGTAACTCTGGAACCGTTCATTTTATAACAATTATGTATAGAACCTTTTTTATTTTAAATTTTATGTAGAATATTTTTCTATAGAACATTCCTTACGCTAAAGCATAGTTTTAGAAATATTGACGAAAAACTTAAAAAAACTACTAATTTACCGACTTCTCCCCCATCTTCCCCCCAAACCGGAAGCTCAAAATGGTGTAACTTTTTACTGAAAAATATGTGGACCATATAGAACAATTTGGTGTTGAAGGAAAACTTTTAATTTTGATATCTGGGTTAGGCCTTTTTTTTGGACCAATTATACTATACTACCTCCGTAACTGTGGAACCGTTCATTTAAGAAGGGTTATGCATAGGGCCTTTTTTATTTCAAATTTAATGTAGAACAATTTTGTGTAGAGGGTTGTTCACGCTAAACCGCTTAGTTTTAGAAATATTGACGAAAAACGTAAAAAACTACGAATTTGCAGATTTCTCCCCCCTCTCCCCCCCAAACCCGATGCTCAAAATGGTGTGAATTTTTTCTGAACATTATGTGGACTATATAGAACAATTTGGTGTTGGAGGATAACTTTCACTTTGGATGTCTGGGTTTGGGTCTAACTATACCATACTATTAAGAAAATTAAGAAAGATAACAAAAATGTAATACAAAAACCAAAAATTACCAGCTAAAAAAATGTTTATACAAAGTGATCAAAACTTTTTTCTGTAAAACTTACCTAAAATTCATTTAATAATAAGCTTCAACAATAATAAATGTTCAGCAAAAAAAATTTTTTTTTAGCTCATACAGTATTCTGCAGTTACAGTATCTGCGTAACTTGGAACCTATTAATAACTTTTTTATTATCAGTTTTACGAAAAAAAGTTATTCTTTATAAAATACTCTGCATCGTATATAAAATCTAAGATGCAATCATCAAATTTAAAATTTAATTAATGTTATACGAGGTATGTCAAAAAATATGAATTTCACTCAAGAGTAAAGTACCTTTACATTTCACAATATCGAAAATTGTTATTAAGAAAAGTTGTTCGGAATTAAAAAATTTGTTTTCGTGTTTAATTACATCCTTCTAATTAACATATTGTGAATAATAAAGGCACTTAACTCTTCAAAAATTCATATTTTTTACATACCTCGTATAAAATTAAAAAAGTTTGATATTTGATGATTGTATCTTAGATTTTAGACCAGGGAGAGAATTTTATGAAGAATAACTTTTTTTTCCTAAAAGTGATAATAAAATAGTTATCATAATTGTAATAAAATGATGATGAGAGTATCCGTAATTTGAGAAAAAATTGAATTTTTTTTTTTCGGTTAGAATGATGTAATTGTATATTTAGACATAGTTTCTAATTTCAAAACAATTTTTCATAATAGCATTTTTTGATATTGTGGAATATAAAGTTACTTTACTCCTTAACGAAATTCATATTTTTGACATAACTCGTATAAAATTGATAAAATTTTATATCTGATGGTTGAGTTTTAGATTTTTGACTATCTAGAGCATTTTATTAAGAATAACTTTTTTTTCGTAAAATTGATAATAAAAAAGTTTTCCATGTGGTTCCTAGCTACGCAGACACACTGCCCTATTCCACGAACACACATGTCGGTAAAGTCAGCAGCACCACTTCATAAGACCCAATTCAGACTAAGACTATATTTTATTGCTAATTTATTGCTAATTTATTACGCAAAGGAAAAATTTATTGCTGTAGCCGTTTCCGAGAAACAGTGGGTGCTGCTAGCTTTACGGTAAAGCTAGCAGCACCCACTCTATATCTCGGCAATGAAAAGGAGTACAGGGATCATTTTAACGGCATATTTTATTGCTATTTAATTGCTCTTGATTGGTATATTAACCAATCCTGAAAAGCTACCCCATCATCCCCTAGCGTAAAACTCACCCCCAAAAAGATGATGAAAATCGAAAATTCAACCCCAAGGAATTAATTGCTAATTTATTGCTAATTTATTACGGAAAGAAAAAATTTATTGCTGTAGCCGTTTCCGAGAAACAGTGGGTGCTGCTAGCTTTACGGTAAAGCTAGCAGCACCCACTCTATATCTCGGCAATGAAAAGGAGTACGGGGATCATTTTAACGGCATATTTTATTGCTATTTAATTGCTCTTGATTGGTATATTAACCAAACCCAAAAAACTACCCCATCATCCCCTAGCGTAAAACTCACCCCCAAAAAGATGATGAAAATCGAAAATTCAACCCCAATTAATTAATTGCTAATTTATTGCTAATTTATTACGGAAAGAAAAAATTTATTGCTGTAGCCGTTTCCGAGAAACAGTGGGTGCTGCTAGCTTTACGGTAAAGCTAGCAGCACCCACTCTATATCTCGGCAATGAAAAGGAGTACGGGGATCATTTTAACGGCATATTTTATTGCTATTTAATTGCTCTTGATTGGTATATTAACCAAACCCAAAAAACTACCCCATCATCCCCTAGCGTAAAACTCACCCCCAAAAAGATGATGAAAATCGAAAATTCAATCCCAAGGAATTAATTGCTAATTTATTGCTAATTTATTACGGAAAGAAAAAATTTATTGCTGTAGCCGTTTCCGAGAAACAGTGGGTGCTGCTAGCTTTACGGTAAAGCTAGCAGCACCCACTCTATATCTCGGCAATGAAAAGGAGTACGGGGATCATTTTAACGGCATATTTTATTGCTATTTAATTGCTCTTAATTGGTATATTAACCAATCCTGAACAACTACCCTATCATCCCCTAGCGCGAAACTCACCCCCGAAAAAATGATGAAAATCGAAAATTCAACCCCAAGGAATTAATTACTAATTTATTGCTAATTTAATACGAAAAGAAAAAATTTATTGCTGTAGCCGTTTCCGAGAAACAGTGGGTGCTGCTAGCTTTACGGTAAAGCCAGCAGCACCCACCCTATATCTCGATAATGAAAAGGGGCACAGGGCCCATTTCAACGACATATTTTGTTGCTAATTAATTGCTCTTGATTGATATATTAACCAATCTCGAAAACTACCCCATCATCCCCTAGCGCGAAACTCACCCCCGAAAAAATTATGAAAATCGAAAATTCAACCCCAAGGAATTAATTAATAATTTATTGCTAATTTATTACGAAAAGAAAAAAATTATTGCTGTAGCCGTTTCTGTATAAACAAAAAATATATATAAGATATAATGTGGCGCTCCAAGTTTACGTAAAGCTGTATTGCCCATATAGAATCCAAACGATTAGAGAAAATCTGAATAAACCAGTGCTAGGTTTGTTCTGCATTTTTGCCAAAGCGTGTAATTTTTTCTGCATAAACAAAAAAGATATACAAGATATAATGTGGCGCTCCAAGTTTGCGTAAAGCTGTACTGCCCATATAGAATCCAAACGATTAGAGAAAATCTGAATAAACCACAAGTTAGTGCTAGGTTTGTTCTGCATTTTTGCCAAAGCGTGTAATATGTTCTGCATAAACAAAATAGGTTATACAAGATATAATGTTGCGCTACAATTTTGCCTAAAACTGTAGTGCCCCACAAACGTTTATGGAAACGATATGATTCGGGACTCGTATAGCATTGATCATTTGAAGAAAACTTGTTAAAAAAAATAGTCTATAATCAAGAATAAAACAAAAGATTTGCTTTTTGTCTTGTTTGACCCCACCGAAGTTTTAAGATCATCGTAAATTTCCCATTTATTGTTATTTCGTCGGCAGTGTTAAATATAATGTCCAATTGTTATTTCGTTTTCAGGAGGAACAAACTCAACAATGCCTTTAATTTGGTATGTTCTGTTTTTTAAGGTACCTAACTAACTGTTGCTGGAATGTCGGTTAACTCGACTAATGTACAATTTTCAAGACAAAAACATGAATGGGAGCAAAAAAACTGCTTGAAAACGTAGTAACAATTAATGTCTCTTCCACAAACGGAACACATAGATATGGTTACATTTAATGCATTTTACACATTCTTGATTCCCTTCCTTGACAAATACTGTGTGCTATTGATAAACCGATTTTTTATTTATGCTGAAAAAAAATCATGTATTGCTGCTGTATTTGAAATTTCTCATTGTTTCAGTTTTCATTTTGTTATTATAACGCTTATGGAAAAATTTATCTGTATCCAGAAATTTAGTGTCTCATTATAAAAGTTATTTTAATAACAGCTGTAAAGCTGAATAATCCCTTGTAAATATAATACCTACTCTATTGTTGTATAGTTTTCAGAATTACCCAAGATGTCAGGACCGGCTTCCAAGTCAACTGTAGGTACATAATATTATCATCAGATCAAATAATCTGTACTAGGGTTCCAGCTTTCATTAATATGAGTACCCAGATATACAATATTACTTACTCGTTCAATTGAGTCATTACCGATTGTTACGTTATAGTTATTATTATTTACGGCTGCCTGTTTACTAATAACCATAAACTTTGTTTTTCTTGCGTTGAGTTTGAGTCCATATATCGCGCAGAATGCCACCATTCGTTTCAATAACGCTTGAAGATGTTCAATTGATCCAGTCAGCAACAAGGTGTCATATGCGTATCTGATATTGTTCATAAGCATACCATTAATGAGTATTCCCTCTTTTGCGTTTTCCATTTAAGATTGTTTCAGCGTAAAGATTAAACAACATTGGTGACAATATACAGCCTTGTCGAACTCCACGCTTGATTTTTACTTCTTCAGAGCACTGATTCGCAACCCTAACACATTCAGCCTGGCCACCCAATACAAATTTGCGGCGATTATTCTAATGTCCCTACCGTCCAGACCGGTAGTTTTGAGAATATGTAGCATTTTTTCATGGCGAACTTTATCAAAGGGTTTACACATACAAAATGTCAGAAATGTGGTGTGGCACTGTGTTTCAATAGAAATAATACTTAATTGTTTTTATAATTTTCAGTAATAATAACCCAAGGACATTGATAATTGTTCGAAAAAATTTTATAACAGATTTCGAAAGCTTGTTGCTTGGAAACAGACCGACGCCGTAGGCGGAGGTCTGTTGCCTGTAAGCAACAAGCTTGAGAAAGTTGTTAAAAAATTTTTGAGCATTTATCAATGTTCGAGGGTTATTCGGATAGAAAATTTTTTGCTGGTTATGAAAAAAAATACAGAGCAGAAACAATTTATTTAAATGTGCAATTAACAAAGGAACAATTAGAAAAATTTAATGAAGATCCAAAAGTCCATAAACGCTTTCCATACAAATTTTTTACTGTAAACAGTATTCTTTGGTATATTTGATTCGATAATTTCATTAATATTCTCATCAGTATTACAATATTTGAAATGTCAAAATCGAAATGAAACGAAATGTAGGTATCCATAGCTACATGATTGAGTGAAAACAGCCCATGGGATCTGTTTTCAGTATAATGTTGGTTTTATTGGTTGTATTCAATCAGATGACCACAAATGAATTGATTTCATTGGATTTCTAATTGAGCAAAAAATTTTCATGTAAATTAACAATGTAGATTTTATATCCTTACTTGACCTTGTATGCACAATGTAGAATTTTGGCAACAAACTTGTTATTGTCAAAAACAAGTGTTTAAAATTAAACTTAATTTTTTTTTATTATTTTTTCATCATTTCTAAGCTTCCGCTAAAGGCCTTTTTTTGATATGTAACATCAACAAAAAAAAATCATGCATTTAAGGGTTAAACCAATTTTATATTCTCCAATTTCTGAACGTGCACTTAGGCGACCATATAAGATACTCGAAATATTTAATATTATATAAAAAATATAATATTAAAATTAAATAAATAATAAATAAATAAAAAAAATAAATGGTACAGTGGAACCCCGTTAAGTCGGCCTCCGATAACCCGGAAGTCCGGCTAACCGGGACCGATTTTCATCAGACAAACATTTCAACAATAAAAACGTAATATTGACAACCGAAACTGACTGAAATTTTTACCAAGGAATGAACAATACTGTATATAACTGTACGTAATTCACATGTACTGTGCATAATGTATTTCATGTTTTTGCAATTATAATGGAGCTTATCTCTAAGGATACCGTATTTGATTAATTTTTACTATATTCTACGGCTAACACGGATTTTCGATAACCCGGATTGCCCGCATTCTCGATTAATCCGGCTTATCGAGGTTCCACTGTAATCTTTATATACACAGCGTTTCAAAAGTATGGTAAAATATTTAAGGGGGCGTTTGTTTGGGTTTATTTTAAGAAGAAAACTTTATTTAAGATGCCCTAAACGTCTTAAATTCTGAGATATACGAACAATCTATAAATCCCTAGGGTGTTTCATTTAAAATAAGTAGGTTATTACAGCTTGAATTTGTTAATAGAACAATCTAAAATTCTAACCACCATGTACAAAGATAGGTATAGGAACCCTTAAAAAGATTAAAAGCTAAGTAAATTTTCCATACGATAAACTAATAAAATGTAGGGCGTTTAATTTAGAATAAATGCGTTATTACAGCTTGAATTTGTTAATAGAACAATATAATATTTTGACCACCCTGTACAAAATTTTGCTACCATAAATATCTATTTAAATACGCTGAGTAGTATATTATTAAGATCCAAGAAAAAATTTGTCACCGATTTTTAGATTCATAAATATTTACTTTTTTCTAAAACCTTTATATAATTTTTTTTTATAAAAATCGAAATAAATCAAAACACCTTGTACTTAGGTATGAAGAACCCTTATAAAGGTACAGCTTATTTTTTAAGAAAAATTCAAAAATGTTATCTGATATAGGGTGTTCCATAAGAAAAAATATAACTTTGATTATACTACTATTTTTTTGGAGCACCCTGCATAATTCACATTGGTCCTGTATATTTCTATGAAGAATTTTTTTTAAATATCAAGTCGTTTCCCGTAATACAGAGACCGGGGCGAATGCAATAAACCACCCTGCATAATATTTTTCTATGAAATAAATGAACACTCCTGTCACAAACTACGGTTTCGTCAATAATTGTTGGTTATTGTCGTATTTCTGATTATAAAATTATTGTAATATTCACTTTCTTCTCTTACATGGAATATAATATCTAATAATACCTATTACATTAATTTATTTTAATTTTTTTTTATTTACAACAATCCGCTTCAACCTAAGAAGGTTATTAGCGGGATAGTAACAGTTAATTACACTTTGTTTAGTAAGTTGCAGTCTTTTAGAAACAGAAATAGTTTATTAGTGTTGTTATAGTCTAAAATGTCTTTAAGATTGTTAGCTAAATGGTATTTAATTCTATGGCTATTGAACTTTTCACACTTTTCCACTAGCACATGTTTCACTGTAAGGGGTGACCCGCACTCATCACAAATTGGAGGTTCTTCTTTTTTCAGCAAATATTCATGAGAAAATTTTGTATGTCCAAGTCGTAAACGGGAAATAATTGTTTGCTTTCGTCTAGATACCTCGGGTGGTTGCCATGGTCCAACGTTGTTTTTTTATCTCCTGAAGCTTTGATGATGTGGATTTCCATTTACTGTTCCAATTTTCGAAAATATGTTTTATGAAGTAGCTTTTTAGATCCATACTTACAGATTGAAGCGACATTGGAATACTGTTATCATTTATGGCTTCTTTGGCATTTCGGTCTGCTGCTTCATTGCCTGCTACTCCAACATGTGATGGGACCCAGAGAAACTTGATTCTTAAATCTTCAGTATGCAATTTATGTAGTTCTTCCTTTATTAGTAAAGCTATTGGATGCTGCGTGTAAATTTTCCCTATTACGTGTAGTGATGACATAGAATCTGTGACGATTAATATCTTCTTCATCTTGTTCGCATTTGCATGTAGTATTGCTTGGTAGATCGCATAAAGTTCCCCAGTTAATACAGTTCCAGTATCTGGAATTTTATGTTTGTGAGTCTCTGTGTTGTTAACAAATGCCACTCCGACTCCATTTTCAGTTTTAGACGCGTCTGTATAGTATACTGTGTAATCGGAATGAGAGTTAATTAGATCTCTGAAGTGTTGTAAGATGAGATTAGGGTTAGTGCTATTTTTTTGGAATTGTAATAGACTGCAATTGACTGTTGGAATTTTTACACTCCAAGGTGGAGATGAAGATATTTCTTTGTATTGATATAAGGGTGGAAATTCCTGCCAGTTAAGTAGCTCCATTGCATGGTGGATTCTGCGAGAATAAGGGAGATTGAACTTTGAAGAGTCATTGGTCATGGATTGATCTAAAATGTTATTTATTGAAATTTTTTTATGTACATTTATGTTAGAAGCGTAATTAAAGGTTAACAGCTGTCTACGAAGCATTAGAGTGGGTTCGCCTATTTCAGCTTGTATGCTATTTATCGGAGTTGTTCTGTATGCTCCAAGTATAATCCTTAGGGAGGTGTTATGTAGCGTATCCAAAGGTTTCAACGTTGTTTTGCTGGCAGATGCATATGCGACACATCCGTAGTCAATCTTAGAGCGAATTAAGGATCTATATAGCATGAGCAGTGTTTTACCTTCGGCACCCCAAGTCCTGTGAGCTAGATACTTTAACAAGTTAAGACCATTTCGACATGAAAGAACTAACTGCTGAATATGACTTTTCCAATTTAACTGTTGATCAAATATCATTCCTAGGAATTTTATTTCGTTTGTATAGGAAAGATTTTGATTCTCAAGCGTGAGATTTGGTTTATCCTCGATACGTTTTTTTGAAAATATTATACATTTTGTTTTATTACAACAAAAACTAAAACCGGTGTTTAAGGACCAATTTACTAGTTTATTTAAGTGTTCCTGTAATATTGACGCCATATGATTTACGTTTTTTCCTTTGATGTAAATAATCAGATCGTCAGCATATAGTCGTGCCTGAACAGGTTTCGCCATGATTTTTACTATATCGTTTATTGCTATTAAAAACAGAGTAGGGCTGATGACTGATCCTTGTGGCATTCCGTTTTGTTGTTCTCTAAGATAGGATATAGCACCATTCGCTCGGACTTGAAATGTTCTTTGAGTTAAAAAATTGTTTATATAGGCTAAAATATTTCCTTGATATCCAAATTTGTTTAGAATGCTCAATATACGGTGTTTCCATACTGTATCAAATGCTTTAGTTATGTCAAAGTAAATCGCCATACATTTTTGGTTATTTTTAAAAGCTTCGTGAATATAGCGTTTTCCAGATCGATAATGTTGTCGTTTGTAGATCTGCCTGGTCTAAAGCCAGCTTGTTCGATAATCAGTTGATCATTGCGTTCCAGGTTCCACATTAATCTTCTGTTGATTATTTTTTCCATAAGTTTACATGAGGAACACGTTAATGATATAGGACGATATGATTCTGGGTGTAATTTATCTTTATTTGCTTTAATAATAGGAATAACAATGGCATTTTTCCAGATTTTTGGAAATGATTTTTGTTCCCAAATAATATTGAAAATTTGGAGCAGAAACTCTTTTGCTTCCATGGGAAGTTTTTTAATGAATTGTATTGGTATGTCATCTGGACCTGGTGCAGTGTCTTTTATGCTATTAAGTGCATCTTCAAATTCCCCATAACTGAGAGGTATATTAATAGCGTTAAATTCGTCGGAAATTGTAATAGGTACGGCCTCCTCCTCTTGTTTGTATGTTAGGAACTCGTTACTGTAACTTTGGTTGGATGAGAATTTTTGATAGGTATCAGCCAAGGTTCATAAATAGACAGGTTGCATGGTAACTTTCCACCAATCAGCGTCGAGAATCTAATGGCGGGAGTGACGTCACCCAGAATGCTGAATTCAAATTCATTCACTTCACTCATTGAAATGAACTCGGAAAGTAGGAATGTATTGAAAATATGTATATTTAAAAAAAATTCGTTTGGATTTTTAATGACTATTTATTTCATACATTCTTTAAAAAATGTGGTAGATACCTGTAGAGTGTAGAGTTACAAAAATCATAGAATATAATTGCAATTAAATATATTATGCAGTAGAATAGCACTACTACATACTTAAGCAGAAGTAGATTCTTTCTTGTGTATATATGGACTAAATCATTCAAATATCCTAGGTATATTAATAATGGGTTGAATACAATTTACTTTTTTAAATGATTTTGAGTAGGTATATAATAATTTTGGATTGGGGATAATGCATGTAGTACATTATTATAAATTCCTCCTAACATGTAAACCATGGTGAAAAAGAGATTCAACTAAAGATTTATGTATCAAAATTAGTAGTTTTTCCCTTAAGAGCATCTGATTACGTTAGGTACTGGATTATAATATCTAAAACTATTAAAACATTATGATTCCATTCAATAGGTACCTGTGAAGTTTTACATTAACAGCAAATTATAAAAAAAATACAATTTCAGTGCAATAAAGGGAATTTTCCCCATTTCATATATTCATTTAGTTTATAATTGTTTATTCAAACGATCTTCAGATGGCTGCAATCCAGTAAGTAAGTAGATACTTAACATAACCACATTAAAATGTATCTTAACACTTGTAAAAGAGTTTTGGGTTTAAGTTATTATATTAAAAACACTTAATGATATCTATAGATACATTATATCTCAAGATATAAACACAAATTAAAACACTATCGATATTT
This sequence comes from Diabrotica virgifera virgifera, assembly GCF_917563875.1. Classification (NCBI taxonomy): domain Eukaryota; kingdom Metazoa; phylum Arthropoda; class Insecta; order Coleoptera; family Chrysomelidae; genus Diabrotica; species Diabrotica virgifera. The sequence continues at coordinate 206,385,603 of NC_065444.1, forward strand.
AATAACAAAATATAGCCTCCAAACCACCTATCCTATTATGTTTAAAAACAATTCGTAAAATTGATCGTCTGGGTGACGTCATGATGACAATATATCATTTGTCAATGTCAAAGTTACCATACAACCTATGGTATAGGGACCTTGGGTATCAGCCAGTTCATTTACTATATCCTGTGGCTCAGTTAGTAGCGTTTTTTCTTTTTGCAGGCTCACAATTTGTTGGTAGGTATGCTGCCCTGTTATTTTTTTAACTTTTTTCCAAACTGATGATATATTTGTACTACTGTTTATGCTAGATATGTATGTCTGCCATGATTCTTGTTTGCTTTTTTTAATTATTCTTCTTGCTTCAGCTCTACGTTTTTGTACTCTGTTAATAGATCAATATTTTTGTATTTTTTGTAGCGGTTCCAAATTGTTTTACTTAATTTAATAGCGGCTTCACATTGTGAATTCCACCAGGGAACTGGTTTGCGTTTTTTTTAAGTTGAGATTTACCTATGGTTATATTAGCCGCATCCAGTATAAGCTGATTGAAGCTCCTAAGTGTGTCATCAATGGAGTCTGAAATTTTAATCTGATCCATTCTGTTTGATACAATTCTCTCAAATTCAATCCAATTTGCCTTTTTTAATTTACATTTTTTAGTTGGTATTGTATTTGTGTTTAAATTTACTGTGTGCTTTATTAAGATTGGGAAGTGGTCGCTACTATATAAATCTTTTAATGCTGTCCAGTCTAGTTGGGTGATCAATGAGGGTTCACATATGGAGAGATCAATGGCGGAAGAAGTTCCCGTAGCCATATTGAATCTTGTTGGCGAGCCGTAGTTAAGTAGGCATAAGTTCATAGTGTTCAAAACGTTTTCTAACATATTTCCCCTCGTTGTTGTTTTATTTGATCCCCATGTAATATTATGGCAATTAAAATCTCCCGTGATTATTCGAGGGGAAGGAATTTGTTGGAGAAGATTAAGTAGTTCGGGTTTAGTCAGAGTCTTGTCTGGTGGAACATAAATGCTGCAAATATTTAACTTTAGAGGGGCAAGTATTGTTACAGCAACTGCTTCGATATTAGTTGTGAGGTTTATATTTTGAACAGGTATATTTGACTTTATATATAGAGCTACTCCTCCACTAGCGTAGTTCTGATTGGGTGGATTGGTGCAAAATCCTGTGTAACCTTTCAGGTTGTGTGTTGAGTTATTTTTGAAGTGAGTTTCTTGTAACGAAATAAAATCTGGTGCATATTCTGAGATAAGAAGCTGTAACATTGTTAAATGGGTGTAATACCCATTTAAATTCCATTGTAATATACTATTGAAAGTGATTTATTGTTTAGTTGAAGCACATGAATCACTATCGGGTTCAGATACTTCATGTTGTAATAGTCTTTCTAACTTTTTGCGTAGTCGTGTGATTCGATTTTTTAATTTTGAGTCAGTAAAATGAGGATGAGTGTCTACAAGCATTTTAATAAGTAATGGTAAATCTGGTATATAATCCTTAACAATATTATAGACATCTTTAGCTCCGCATGTCTCATTTAGTAACTCCCGAAATTCATCGTAATTTAAGACATATGATTTTGAATGTTTATTGATAAATCTTTTAGCAGCTTCTTCGGTTTCTATTGTTTCCTTGGATATTGTGTGAATTTGATTTTGTAATTTCTGATCAACTTGTATCTGTTGTTTTTGAGGTGAGTCTTGAGTGGGTGGTATTATGTTTTTTTCGGGTTCAGAATTGTTGTCGGCTCTTATTTTTTGGATATAGAACTACTTTTATTACATGCTTCGTTAAATATATTAGATGCTGTTTCTTCTGTTGGAGATGGGGTTTCTGATAAATGTCTTTTGGTTGATGTTGATGTTTCTGTTGTTGAAAGGGATATATTTGACACTTCCATAGAATTTATTGGAAGAAGAGGACTTGATGAATTATTTGTTTGGTTATCTGTTGTGGGAATATGCGAGGTGATACTTTGAGGTGGATTAAAAGTTGGAATAGTATTTGGCATATTAGAATTGATTAGGGAAGAGGTTTCTGATGAGCATTGTGAGGCAAGATGGCCATTTTGTTTGCATTTGAAACAAATCGATTGGTCGTTGGACAAAAATATTTTGTAGCTAACATTATCATGATTAACCATGACAAAATCAGGTATGGTTATATTATCTAGGGGTTCTATGTATACTTGACGCCTAAAACTGAGTATGTGGCTATATTCAGGATTTGTAGTTCCAATTCTCAAACATTTTATTGGTGACATTAATTTCAAGCCTAGGTTCTGAAAAATATTAATTAACATTTCCTGCGGTATTGTTGGATGAACATTAGATAAGAGAAGACGTTCCGATGGAGTGACTAATCTACGTGCTAGAAGTACTTCATTATTTATTTTTATGGATCCTGCTTTATTTAGAAAGTCATCAACTACAGCTTTACTTGAAAGATAAACGCATACTCGGTTATTAGAGATTCTTGATGAATAAATAATATTTTTTGGTTGGACGAGTGGTCCTAGTTGCAAAAGATAATCTTGCAATTTTGCGCCATTAATTGAACTGAAGATGATGGCTTGTTCTTTCACTGGTAATTTTGGAGTAGTTTGTTGAGATGCAATAGTAGAGTATATTGGAGTGTTTTGAGAAGTGGTAGGAGTTTCCATTGTTGATAAAGTATTATTCATCATTTAATTTTACTTGAACTATTTATTATAAACATATTCAAGTACGGCCCTGGTTTTAATTGTTGTTAATAAAAAACCAGTCCGGTGTAGTGTTGATATGAAGATTTTATATAGATAGATTTCCAAATGAATATATTATTTCAATCTAATTAATGTTCTACTCACGTTTTTGGGTCTTCTTATAACACTAACTTTATTGAACAGGTATATCACTTTTGTTAATTTACTATTGTGAAAATACTGGTATAAAATTGCGAGTATATCGGAGCTGAAATTAAACACGCTTTGTGGTTCGGAATCAGGTCCGGTCTGTATTTTAATTTTCATTTCACTATTTTATTATTTCCCTTGCAATTTATTTTTTCTACGAGCGTGCAAAAATGTCTACTTTCGCGCACGGATTTTAGTTTAGAAAGTTTTACTTTTCCGCACGCGTGTTACTTTTCCGCACGCGTTTTACTTTTCCGCACACGTTTTACTTTTCCGCACCCGTTTTACTTTTCCGAACGCGTTTTACTTTTCCGCACGCGTTTTACTTTTCCGCACGCGTGTTAATTTAGATATGTTAATATGGCCTTAAAGTAATTATAATACATGCAATAAAGTAATATATAGATATTATTTACTAATTTATTTCAAATATATCTTATTGTGTTTATGTTTTAATGAAATTAACGCGAGAATTCGATGAAATAAAATAATTTTGACATAATATTCGAAAGTCAAATCAGTAGACAGTAACAGTGGTTTTGAATCGTCGTCATGGAAACCAAGATCGTCGTCATGCTAACCAATTATGCTGAAACTTTGGTTTTGACAACCTTGTCAAAGAATTAATTTGTGTATGTATTTTCATATTAATTAAATTAGTTGATTAAGATTTGGTCATTTTTTAAAGACTCGTAGAAAAAATATTGTTCCTATAAAGTCTCTTTTCCGCACTCGACTGCTTGCCGAACTCCCGCTTCGCGTCGTTCGGCAAACTGCAGTCGCGTGCGGAAAAGTATGACTTTCTGCATTTGTTTGGACAAACCTAGCAGGTGCATTTGTTCAGAATGTGCAATTAATTCAATGGGTCTATTGAATAAAAAGAAGTATTTGCTTTTACTTACAAGTATTTAAGTATTTACTTAATACTAATTGAATAAAGTCATTTCTTTAATGCTTTATTCAATTACCGTTAAGTAAATACTTAAATACGAGGAAGTAAAAGAAAATGCTTCTTTTTATTCAATAGACCCAATTAATTGATTAAGATTTGGTCATTTTTTAACTGCTCGTAGAAAAAATATTGTTCCTAACTCTTGCGGAAAGTCTATTTTCCGCACTCGACTGATTGCCGAACTCCGCTTCGCGCAATCGCGTGCAGAAAAGTATTACTTTCCGCACTTCTTAGGAAAATACCTATAACATAACAAAAATTGTTAATTACTTTCAAAATTGGGATATATTTAATAAAGAATCCACACAGAAAAATATAATAATTAATTAATTCTAATACTCTATCAGTTTCTGTATTTTTCCCTTATTTATCTAGATATTTATTTAAAATAAATATGTAATGTTAAGTTAATACCAAATGAAATATAAAATTTCTTAAGCCGGCCCATTTCAATACTTATATTTACCTGAAATCCCTTTATTGCTTCGACTTTATCAGCGGGTTACTCTTAAATTCTGCATAAGTCAATTCTTAGAATTATTGTGAATGAGCTTTATAACAAAGTTAGCTTATTCAATTTTTTTTGGATTTTATATTATGGGGCAGTACATTTAGGTAGAATTGGAGCAACGCATAATATCTTGTGTAACTGTTTTTGCGCAAATTTCACGCTTTGACAGAAATGCAGAACAAACCCAGCACTAACTTATTATAATATTATGGTCTATTTAGGTTTATCCATTTCACGAATATAGGTACGACTGTTTTGGATTATCTTAACAACGAATATTTTACTGTGCAAAATATGAAGAACAAAACTAAATTGCAAATTACATTGTTGCTTATTGAAATAATTATTAGAGCAATTTACTTTCGTACTGCTTAGGTTGCACAGTAAAATATTCGTTGTCTCGATAATCCCAAACAGTCGTATATTCGTGGAATGACGTATATTCAAAATGTCTTCAATGGTTTTAATTCTATAATATGGGACAGTACTGCTTTACGCAAAATTGTAGCGAAACATTATACATATGTATATCTTGTATAACTTTTTTGTTTATGCAGAACAAATTACACTCTTTGGCAAAAATGCAGAACAAACCTAGCACTAACTTGTCGTTTATTCAGATTTTCTCTGATCGTTTTGATTCTATATGGGCAGTACAGCTTTACGTAAACTAACTTGGAGCGCCACATTATATCTTGTATATCTTTTTTGTTTATGCAGAACAAATTACACTCTTTGGCAAAAATGCAGAACAAACCTAGCACTAACTTGTCGTTTATTCAGATTTTCTCTGATCGTTTTGATTCTATATCGGCAGTACAGCTTTACGTAAACTTGGAGCGCCACATTATATCTTGTATATCTTTTTTGTTTATGCAGAACAAATTACACTCTTTGGCTAAAATGCAGAACAAACCTAGCACTAACTTGTGGTTTATTCAGATTTTCTCTAATCGTTTGGATTATATATGGGCAATACAGCTTTAGGTAAACTTGGAGCGCCACATTATATCTTGTATATCTTTTTTGTTTATACAGAACAAATTACACGCTTTGGCAAAAATGCAGAACAAACCTAGCACTAACTTGAGGTTTATTCAGATTTTCTCTAATCGTTTGGGTTCTATATGGGCAATACAACTTTACGTAAACTTGGAGCGCCACATTGTATATTGAATAACTCTTTTATTTTTTTAGAACAAACTTCAAAATTACAGAACAAACTAGAACAAACCTAGCACTAACTGCTACAGTTATGAAAAGATATATTGGGAACTGGGGCAATACAGGTTTACAGACATATCGCTATGCTATCTTCGTATATATTATATTCTAAATGGTTTTTACTAAATCCACTGATATTCCCTTTTCATATAATAAATGTGTCGCGTTCCGAATTCTCACTCTATCAAGCGCTTTCTCCAAATCTATCAGCCACATAACATATGCTGATTTATTATATTCCAGCGACTTTTCTTTTATTTGTCATTACAAAAACTGCATCCGTGCATTATGATCTTCCTGTCCGAAATCCTTGCTGCTCCTCTTGCAGAGTTATTCGTTCGTTTATCTTTGTCGCTATAATTCTTGTTGTCAATTTGAGTGTTGTATTTAAAAGATTTATTGCTCGATAGTTATTGGGGTCCTTCTTATCTCCTTTCTTGAAGAACCTCAGCATGATCGCTCTTCTCCATTCATCTGGTATTCTGTTCGTGGCGATTATTTTATGAATAAGAAGTTGCAGTTGTTGTACACCACCATATTATAAGAGTTCATTTGGTATTTGATTTTATTTGGTGTTTCTGGTAAAGATTTTTCGTTTTCTTTTTTAAAAATTTCTGTCAGGAAGGCCACCCACGTATCCTCTTTTATGTGTTCTATTTCAACTAGTTCTTTCATTTCGCTTCTTTGTTGTCTTATGAAGCGCCTTGTTTCTGTTGTCCATAGAAATCCATCTCTAGTCCTTTTGTGAATCTTTCCCAGTATAATCTGTTATTGTTTTTCTTACCAATTGATGAGTTTCAGTTCTTACTCTTTTATAGTTTTCATATGATTCATTCGTTTTTTCTGACCTATATTTTAGGAAAGCTTTCTTTTTTTGGTGACAGTTTTATTTAACCTCTAGTGTAAACCATGGTGTTTTCGTTGACCACTTTTGGTTTTTGTTTATTATTTTCGTTCCAGGGGCTTCTCCGGTAGCGTCCAGAATAATTACAGAATTGACAGGACGGAATTTTGACAGAATTATTAAAAATAATTAGCACTAAAATTGGTCGCCAAGATGGACCCTGTACCCATTTTTCTTGCCGAGATATAGCTTTAACCGTAAAGCTAGCAGCACCCACTGTTTCTCGGAAATGGCTACAGCAATAAATTTTTTCTTTTTGTAATAAATTAGCAATAAATTAGTAATTAATTCCTTGGGGTCGAATTTTCGATTTTCATAATTTTTTCGGGGGTGAGTTTCCCGCTAGGGGATGATGGGGTAGTTTTTAGAGATTGGTTAATATATCAATAGAGAGCAATTAATTAGCAATAAAATATGCCGTCAAAATGGGCCCTGTATTCCTTTTCATTGTCGAGATACAGGGTGGGTGCTGCTAGCTTTACCGTAAAGCTAGCAGCACCCACTGTTTCTCGGAAACGGCTACAGCAATAAATTTTTTCTTTTCGTATTAAATTAGCAATAAATTAGTAATTAATTCCTTGGGGTTGAATTTTCGATTTTCATAATTTTTTCGGGGGTGAGTTTCGCGCTAGGGGATGATGGGGTAGATGTTCAGGATTGGTTAATATACCAATCAAGAGCAATTAAATAGCAATAAAATATGCCGTTAAAATTATCCCTGTACTCCTTTTCAGTGCCGAGATATAGAGTGGGTGCTGCTAGCTTTACCGTAAAGCTAGCAGCACCCACTGTTTCTCGGAAACGGCTACAGCAATAAATTTTTTCTTTCCGTAATAAATTAGCAATAAATTAGCAATTAATTCCTTGGGGTTTAATTTTCGATTTTCATCATCTTTTTGGGGGTGAGTTTTACGCTAGGGGATGATGGGGTAGTTTTTTGGGTTTGGTTAATATACCAATCAAGAGCAATTAAATAGCAATAAAATATGCCGTTAAAATGACCCCCGTACTCCTTTTCATTGCCGAGATATAGAGTGGGTGCTGCTAGCTTTACCGTAAAGCTAGCAGCACCCACTGTTTCTCGGAAACGGCTACAGCAATAAATTTTTTCTTTCCGTAATAAATTAGCAATAAATTAGCAATTAATTCCTTGGGGTTGAATTTTCGATTTTCATCATCTTTTTGGGGGTGAGTTTTACGCTAGGGGATGATGGGGTAGTTTTTTGGGTTTGGTTAATATACCAATCAAGAGCAATTAAATAGCAATAAAATATGCCGTTAAAATGATCCCCGTACTCCTTTTCGTTGCCGAGATATAGAGTGGGTGCTGCTAGCTTTACCGTAAAGCTAGCAGCACCCACTCTTTCTCGGAAACGGCTACAGCAATAAATTTTTTCTTTCCGTAATAAATTAGCAATAAATTAGCAATTAATTCCTTGGTGTTGAATTTTCGATTTTCATCATCTTTTTGGGGGTGAGTTTTACACTAGGGGATGATGGGATAGCTTTTCAGGATTGGTTAATATACCAATCAAGAGCAATTAAATAGCAATAAAATATGCCGTTAAAATGATCCCTGTACTCCTTTTCATTGCCGAGATATAGAGTGGGTGCTGCTAGCTTTACCGTAAAGCTAGCAGCACCCACTGTTTCTCGAAAACGGCTACAGCAATAAATTTTTCCTTTGCGTAATAAATTAGCAATAAATTAGCAATAAAATATAGTCTTAGTCTGAATTTGGTCTTATGAAGTGGGGCTGCTGACTTTACCGACATCGAACACACGCCTGTTTTGGATTTCTTTGACAACGAATATTTTACTGTGCAAAATAAGAAGAACGAAAGTAAATTGCAAATTACATTGTTGTTTATTGGAATAATTATTAGCGCCATTTACTTTCGTACTTCTTATTTTGCACAGTAAAATATTCGTTGTCGAAATAATCCAAAACAGGTGTATGTTCGTGGAATGGCCCATATAAGAGCTTCTGTACATTCAACATAATCAAAAACAAAATAGAAACATATTTGATCAAAGTAAAATAATGAATTTATCGATATTTTTAAAATTATTTATACAAAACAATTGTTATTGTTTAAACAATTAATAAAGCTTGCCGGTTTGACCTAATAAACAATTAGCGGCCAAATCTGCGACTAGAACTTTTTACTTTAACATGTATATAAACTAACAAAAAAAGTTTTAGAAAAAGATAAGCTTGTTTGAATTTTTCCGAAACAATCCATTTTTTGTTCTAATTGCACTCCCCTAAAGAAAGAGCGCACTTTTTGTAGTACAACTGCAAGTACACTGACCGGCACAAAAAACGGCCTCCCCAAAAAATGGGTCATTTTTGATGTCTTGAATTTCCTAACTAACCTTGTTGTTCGATTTAAGTGAATTTTTTATTATGTTATAGCCTTATTCTTGAACAAAATCGCTGTAATAATATTCTTGCTTGATGATTTTCTGTTGGAGTGAATGAAAAGGGAGTGGTAAACTCCAACAGAAGTAGTAAAAAGAAGAAGATCTACTTAATGTAGCCAAAGGACAAAAATGTGTGGCTTCTCCGTTGAAGAAGCTGGAGTAACTAAAATACAACTTTGTAGTAGTATTTGTATGGAAGGATGCCAAGACAAAGAATATCGAATTGATACAGGACTAGAGATGAGAAATCATTAATAGATAGATATAACTTGAATGGCTAGCTAAATATGTATGAGAAGGGCCACTTGACACTCAAGGAAGGATTCGGCCAATTTGCACGGCTATTTTTGGCCAGACAATAGATTAAAGGAAGTGACAATGATGGCTCGAAAAGAAGATATGAAGATAATGTTCAGAAAATAGATAGAGTAAATATAATAATATACTGAAAATAGAATGAATTTTTGGGCGCCAGAAGAAGGATAACTAGGTTAACGCTCTTCCAGGTATTCTACGCTGCTATAGAGTATGTTAAATTTGTAGTACAAGTATGTGAAAAGTTATTAAAGATTATTAAATTATAAAATATACTACTAAAAATAAAGGAGTAATAAGAAAAAAAAATCACAATAAATGTATATTTATTGAATGTAACTACTAGATCTTTTTAACAATCTCTGAGTTAGGACAAGTAACTAGTGTGTAACTCTAACATGACAGGAAAAAGTGATACTAGTGAAAGTCAATTACAAAATCATCATACAACTATGAGCTAAGAATACTCTTTATAAGGTTAGAAAACTGACTACGGGTACCTCTAATACAGGAAGTACAACTTACAACTAGGTTAGTAGAACCCTCACCAAATAATAATTGTACGTTTATAATACGTACACCTTAATTAAATACTACCTGATACTATATATAACATATAAATACCTCACTGTGAGTGGGACAGGCACAAGCCTTATTGAATAAATAAACCTACGAGTGGATACACAGATCCTTTTCCTAACTCGTGGTTTATAATAGTAATAATAACAAGTGAAACCAAAAACTAATCTGAGGGATTAGAATCCAGAAGTTCATATGAATTTAATAAATTAAAGTTCAAGTTAAATAAAGTTAATAAGTTAAAGTTAAGTAAAGTTAATAAGTTCAAGTTAAATAAAGTTAATAATTACAATTTTGACTAATATGTGAAGTTAATTTTTAAAAATTTAATTAAACATATACTAAAATAATGGAATGAGTTTAAATAATTATACAAAAGTGGAACACAGCCTAAAAATAATCAAGATAAGAGTACCGACTACTATTATCAGGGAAAATATCTGAGCTCAGAAATTTATACCTTTATAGATTGCAGAGTGTTGGGGAACGCTATCAATTAAATATTATGTTGTAAAGAAAAAAAAACCTATAAAAAATATAAAGCAGGAAAAATGTGTGTGCAATTGAACTATAAAAAAAAATGTACTAAATATCACAAAACCAGTCTGTCTTTAATAAGAGCACAGTAAATGTTCCCAAACAAACCACTCTTTCCTAATCTTGAAGTTGATGTAATGAGCACCCAAGGGTGCTAACTCTCGCTAGCAGCTGTCCTGCTGGAGGTACAGGAGAGGAAGACTGGTAGAAAGCAGCTGAAGGTACTCAAAACTGTTGGAAAGCAGCTGGAGGTACTCAAAAAAAAGAAAATGTGGAAATAATCCAGGCTGGTCGCCTATTGATTGTTTCTCTCTGTGTGGTCTGGCCTTGGTGTTGTTGTAGGGTGGCTTTAAGATTTCATGGTAGGTGCTAAAAAAAACACAGTGTGGTGTTACTACCAATCTACCAATGTCAAAAAAAAGAAGCAAGAGATACGAGGAGGTGTTTTTATTCCTATGGGAATAAGAAGAAATAGGTCATTAAGTCCAAAAACTTGAATGACTAGACAGCTTGACCTTTTATCAGGTTGCTATCAGATGACCTTGGTCAAATAACACAAGTAATTTCCAATTGAAATACAAAATATAATTACTGTGAAAGAATATTTTATTAAAATATATACACCGGTATATAGATATATTATACAAGGATGAAATATAGTAAGACTAAGCGATGGATACTTATTTGATCATCGTTCAAAAGATAGGAGTTCTGTAGACTTGAAAGGAATATAAAAAATGGAGTTTAAATTAGCTCTATTTTCCAACTGGAAGCACAAATTAACAACGAATATTGAATTATCTCTAGATGAGTTTGATCCATGAAAATAAAACATAAAAACCATGAAAATAGACTATGTGAAACTTAGTTAGCAAATGTCAAGGACTTCCAAAATGGCTGAATAAAATACTTAATAAAATGTGTATTTACCGGGGTAGAACTCATTGGATATAGTATGCTCTAAAATTCTTCAAATCCACTGCTGCTGGATAACTTCACTATACTTTTATTGTAATATTTAATCAATTTGGAACTGAGAATTAGAGGTGAATAATTGAGTCTAATGACCCCGCACACTACGATTCAGACCGAACACTCGAGAAACAATGGCAATCCAAGGCTCACGTTCACAGCTGAATCCTTCGTACCCCTCTACTAAGCATTGGCTGTCAAAGTGGGGAAACCAATGTTGCCACGTTTTAAATGTGACGTCATCAAGCATTTAAAAATTCTGAGATGGGTTTAAGTTCTATTTGAATAAACATTGAAAGAAAATAATTCTGAAAATAATTAAATAATATTTTGGATAGTTAAATAATATCTTCCCATCAATAATCGATTCTATAAGGGGCGGAACGTCACATTCCCTTTCAACCACCAGAAAAAAAAATTTTATTTAAAAAAAATTTTTTTTTTTTTTTTTTCAAAATATTAAACTAGAGTAGTAGTGCTTAGTGTATCATTCCCCGTTGATTCGCAAGATTACAAATAATCACCACTAATAATCAAGGGAAAGTAGGATGGTCACTGCAGCAAATACCGGAAATTGCAAAATATGACCCGAAGTCCTAGTAAAAGTGCTAAAGATGAGACATAATTTATAATGACAAATAAGTGTCGAATTGGCAGTAAATCCAAAGTTGAACTATCCATGGACATCAGATTTATAAGGAGTATATCCAAGGACGAACAACCAGGCAAAGGTGAGAGCCAATTCATACCATAACGCAAGTACATATACTAAAGTCACCAATGAAATCAATAACTATAATAAGTGAAGAATCAAACACTCAATCCTAAATTGAACTAGCAATGGACACCAGATTCGTAATAGTATATCCAGAGAAGAACAACTAGGAATATTTATAGAATAATTTTCACCAATACCAACTAATATAAATAGTGAACATACCAAAGGAATGCAAACACATTAACCAAAATAAATGTGGAATCAGACACTCAATCCAAAGTCAGACTATCAATGGACAACAGATTCACAAAAGCATATCCAATGAAGAACGACCAGGAAGATTTATGGACCAATTCACATCCATACTAAATCATATAAATAAATTAGGTCTACGTACACCCACATCCGGTAATACGAACCTATACAACCAAATAAACAAAATAAGTGAAGAATCGGACACTTAATCCAAAATCGGACTAGCAATGGACACCAGATTTATAGGAGCATATCCAAAGAAGAACTATCAGGAAGATTTATGGACCAATTCTCACTAATACTAAATAACTAACTAAATTAGCTCTAGATCTACCCTCATCCGGTAATATGAGCCTATCGAAACTAAATAGTAAAAATAAAGGATGAACTTATAAGTTCTATGACTCCATGGTAAATACAAAATATGACGGGAACGAGCTCCCAATCTTTCATAAGACTGTATATTCATGTGAACATACATAGGATTATCCAGGAGATATTCCTGAATCTAAGCAACAATTAATGCCTAAGGAAAGAAGAGGGAATCTACTAAAAAGAAAATCAATAATTTGTCCCAGTGGGTTAATCACTAACATTACGACTCCACGTCTATGGAAAGTCAAGCATCTATATACTATGAACTAAGAGACATAAAATAAGCAAACTAGACTTCCCTATTATCGTGTGAAAATGTGCCTGGAATATTTGGAACAATTGCACAAGAATGGTTAGGAAGTGTTGTACACCATTTCCCAACCAGAAATATTATCATGGATAAACATCTGCCTACTCTGACAAGAAAGACATGGATTACGAAATCGGATAGCAGTGATCAGTTGCTGAACTTCGAACCCACGTATTCACCAACTTTGAGCATTAACAGACTAGTTCATAAGAAGAAATATGAAGGACTCAAGAATTCATTTATAAATCAAAATTCCAAATTCATTCCAGAATCATCCTGTGGAGGAAGTAAGAATCCGAATTAATATAAAGTATTTAAGGTACCTGTGACAAATATCAATAAAGTAACCCAATAACAAATTAACAACCACAACTTCTTTCCAATATGGCAAATCCAATGACATGATATAAAAACAATAAAAAAAAATAATAGGTATGTAATCAAATATCCAAGATATAACACATAATCTAAGATATGGTAGTGTAACATAGCTCCATCTATATTAAGCAAGAATACTTGTATGAGCCCACACATCCAAATATCTTAATATATAATAATCAACAGCCCTTTTATTCTGAGAGGTTGAGTACAAAACTAAGAGTACAAGTGGAGGTTATTAACTTGGTAATACTACTGGCTGGATTAGTATTTGAGAATATTTGTCGATAATGACTCAAATGCAATCTATAATACAAAAAAAATAATAATAAACTCATACAAGCGGTATTACACAAGAATTCGGTACCTAATAACTAATACGTGAGAAATCATCAAGCCATGCCGAAAGGATAAAAATTGCTATGGTCAGGCATTATCTGGTGATTAACAATTTAAACTAAAATACTATACCATAATAAAACTAATTAAAGGCAAACACAGGAAGATATTAGCTTAAACAACCCTGTTAAGCTAATCTTCTTCCGATGAAGTTGAAGAATCCACATCGTCCATGGTGTTGTCAGGCAGTAAATCCTTTACATGAAATTGACCAATTCGCTTATTAGTCGAATTGTCCTTTAATTCATAAATCAAAGGAGATATTACCCTTGAGACAGTACATGGGACATATTTCTGGCAAAACTTTGCAGAAATGGCATCACCCTTATTGGATTTGACAAAATTGCGCTTTAAGACTCGATCACCAACAAAGAATCGCAGATCTCGTTTCCTCAAATTATAGTGCTGCTGGTTCCTTAGGTAAGAAGTTTTTAACTTCTTCCTAATGTCTGCGAAAATATGAGGTAACGTCTGGAGATCATCTAAGCGATGAAGTTTCTCAGATATTTGAGGAAGATTTTCGGAATTGTCTGAAATTACACCAAAATAATCACCTGATAAAGCCACATTCCTACCAAAATTCAAATATGCTGGAGAGCACTGGGTAACTTCATGGACAGAAGTCCTTATGGCTTGAGCTATGGAATGAATATATTGATCCCAAGCTCTGTGATCAGGGTAAGTATAGGACCTTAGAGCTGTGACAATACTGCGATTTACTCTCTCAGTATGATTTGCTTGTGGATGGTAGGCAGCATTATAAAAGGTCTTTTGAACCTTATATTTAGCTAGAAGATCTTTAAAGGCCTTCGATACAAACTGAGGACCGTTGTCACATGACACAATTTGAGGAACACCATACACCAAAAAGACTTGTTCCTCCAAATATTTTAAAATTGCTGGAGTTGTGGCCTGGCGAAGGGGACAAACTAAAGGAAATTTAGTGAAATAATCCACAACTACCAGGCAATAGGTATTACCCTTGTAACTCCGAGGATAAGGTCCAATGAGATCCATTGAGATCATCTGCCAAGGAAAATTTATGTTCCTGAAGGAACCCATAAGTCCAGCCTGTGGTAGGTTACTTGGTTTACAAGTAGCACAAACCATGCATTTAGAAATGTACCTTTTTATAGACTTCCGCATACCAGGCCAATAATATAATTCGGCAATACGGTGATAAGTCTTATAAAAACCAAAATGACCCGCCGTAACTTCATCATGAAACATATGCAGAATATTTTCCCTATTTGGCGTAGGTACAACTATTTTCCACTCCGACATATTGGATAAGGACTCTATCGGACTTAAGATGTGTTTGTACAGAATATTATTCTCTACCTTAAAATCAGGATATTTTTGTGGGTCTTGAGTGACCCTATCAATCATATTCTGATACCACATATCAGGACTTAAAGAGGACAGATCTAGGACATTAATATCATGGACACGTGAAAGAGCATCTGCGACCACTACCCCGTTTGCCTTTCTATGGACAATCTTATATGAATAGGCAGCCAGTTTGCATATCCATCGAGAAAGCCTCTGTGAAGGGTTTTTCATACTATGAAGCCATACTAAGGAACTATGATCAGTAATTATAGTGAAATTACGACCTTCCAGATAATAACGAAAAGCTTCTAACCCATGGATGATAGCTAAGAGTTCTTTCTCCGTAGTTGAATAGTTTTTCTGGGCCTTGTTCAACTTCTTACTAGTGTACGCTATGGGGTGTTCGGAGCCATCTTTCAACTGAAATAATACGCCTCCAGAAGCTGTATTAGAGCAATCTGTCATTAGATAAAAATGCTCATCAAAATTAGGTGACATCATAACCGGGGCGCTCGTTAAAGCATCTTTAACGCGCCTAAAAGCTTCGTCAGCCTCAGGAGTCCAAGTAATGGTCTGTCCCTTTTTCCTGTTCTTCAAAAGATCAGTAAGAGGTGACAACAAAGTAGAGTAGGACGGTACAAATCGCCGATAATAGCCACACATTCCCAATATCCTACGGACTTGGGTGGTGGTCTTTGGTATAGGAAAATTTTTGATAGCAACTATTTTCTCAGGATCAGTCCTCAGCCCCTGGTTATCCACAACATAACCCAAGAACTTAAGACTAGGGCGACAAAACTGACATTTATCCAGATTGACCGTTAGATTAGCTTCCTTAAGACGTAAAAATAACTTATCTAAAATTTCCATATGAAGGGAAAAATCAGGAGTGACAACCAAAATATCGTCTAAATAATAGAAAACATAGGGCTCTAACGGTGGACCAATGACTAAATCCATCAGACGACACATTGTCTGAGGAGCAGAAACAAGACCGAAAGGCATGGTGACAAACTGGAATAATCCTTTACCACTGACAGCAAAAGCAGTATACTTCTTGCTCTCTTCACTCAGTGGGATCTGTAGGAAGGCCTTAGACAAATCAATAGAAGAGATGTATTTGGCATTCTGAAGTTTGCTCAAAATCACATCTATTCTGGGGATAGGATAAGCATCCCTGTTAGTTGTGATACTGTTTAGTTTTCGACCGTCAAAGCAGATCCTGAAGGATCCATCCTTCTTCTTCGTTAACCAGAGCGGAGAACAGTAGGACGATGTTGAAGGTTCTATGATATTTAAAGCAAGCATCGAATCTACTTCCTTTTCTAAATCTGCCTGCCAGGCTTGAGGTATGGGGTACTGATATAATCTGAAAGGAGTGGGATTTCCCACTTCGATAGTGTGAGAGATTAACGACGTACGACCTAGTTTGTCTTTTGAAGAAAGAGTAGTAAATTTAGAGATCATACTCTCTAATTGCCTTTGTTCAGAGCTTGATAAACTAGCAAAATCGTGAATAGCACTAAGGGTAGATAAATTAAATTCAGATATGGAAAAAGAAAAATCAGAACAACTTAAGGTACTATTGAAAGCATTGAAAAAGTCCATACCTAAAATTATAGAATTCTGCACGGAAGGAATAACATAAAATGTAATTTCCCTACATAAATCTGCCACTGTGATTTTAATTTGGAGTTTGCCCGTAATGGACTGAACTGTACCATCTGCAGTAGATACTTGCAAAGATGAAATGGGCATAATGGGAATACTAGAATTTTTCAATAAATTTAACGAATGTGCCCCTATCAATGAAATATTAGAGCCACTATCTAACAAAGCTAAACACGATTGTCCTAAAATTTGAATAGGAAGATATGGCCTATTATCATTTTGTTTCCTAACTAATAACGAATTAATATCTAGATCTAAAGTATTTGGTTGTCTACAACCGTTATATGGAACTAACCCAGACGTATCATCATCATTAACAAAACTAGAATCTAATATAGATAATGGAACCACATTACTATCACAATTATTATTGTTACGTTGAACACTACCAATCAAAGAAGCGTTTGTAAATGACCATCTGTGATCATTTGAATCAAGCGAATCTAACGTATTATCTATAGAAATAAATTTCTGGTTTAATTTTGTTTTGTGGTGTGTGCTGCTTTCTTGAACGACACCCCTTTCCCTTTTCGTGAAGATGGGTTTGGGTTGCTGGATGTGCTTGGTCCAGCAGTTTCGTTTGACGATGGGGTTTGATTCCCTGATTGGATGTTGGACGGAGAAACGTTCAGGGGACGGACCTCCGACGTGTCGTTTCCCGAACACTTAGAACAGTTTCTTTTAAGGGTGTTCTCTCGGCCACAACCATGGCAGAAAATACGATTTTGAGGAATCCCACAATTGTAAAATGGGTGACCAGGCTGATCACAATTCCAGCAGACAAGAGAACTAACAACCGAAACATTATGTTCATGACCCTTATTTAGCCAAGAACGTTGCCTAAAGGAAGTTGGCTGAGAAGAAGAGTTAGAAGAGGATCGAGATGTGGATGGAGGTTGAGAAGACCAGGATAACGTTTCCTCCAAACGTTTGCATTTTATAGTAAGGTCATCAATGTTCTGAATGTCCATAAGAGCTAATTGTTGATGATAAAAGGGCAATAGACATTTAAGGATGATTTTAATTTTAGCTAAATCTGACAAAGGAGTGTCTAAACGACTACACATACCTAATATAGTATTAATAAACATAGTAACAGATTCCCCAGGTTTCTGCTTATGATTCTTAATTTGATCTAATAAATCATCCTGGAATGAATACGGAAGAAAATCCGACTTCAACTTTTTAATCAGATCAGACCAACAAGAAAAATTACCCCTGTTATTCATAAACCATGTAAAAGCGGTCCCGGTGAACAACTCAGCAGAAGCAGCAAACAAATCCTCTTCAGAAACACCTCTAGATATTCGAAGACATTCAACCCTTTCTAAAAATGACATCACATCAGTGTGCTGTTTTTCACCTGAAAATGAAATACCCCATTTGTGTACTTGAACAGGTTTGGAGTACGTAAAGCTAGGTACATTGACTGAAGCATTAGGAGTAGAGGTAGCAATGGGGTTAACTCTAGAATCAAGTTCACCCTCTAGTGTTAATATTTTAAGAGAAACAGACCTCTTGAACGGTTCCTGTTCTTCAGAAGGACAGTGTAGCAAGTGTACACGGGCAGAAATATGGCCTAGACGAGATGTTAATCGCGCATACTCTGTATCCTTTACAGTTCCCCTAAACTTTTCGATTTTTTTAGACAAGCTGTCCAATGTTTCAGTGATTCCTTTTTGTTGTTCCTCAAAAGGAAGGGATACAGCTGAAATTTGGAGAAAACTTCTATTGCCAGCTTCTTGTTTCAAAGCACCTCTCAAAAGATTGCGTTTTTTATCGACAGTTGTCGACTCCTCTGGCATTATGTCCCGAATCTTTAATTCATAATCCAATTCATCCACCAGAAGATGTTCAGCTTTAAAAGCACACATGATGAGAGCAAAGTTATTGACAAATAGTCCAAAGAACAGAAATATGAAAAATATGAAAATATGAAAGTTTGCACGCAAAATATATATAATATAAACCGAGAAAATATCAGCAACACACCAACAAAATCAAAATAGCCAGCAAAAAAAAAAAAATATATATATAATGCAGTATATAATCTAATAAATAAGATCAAATAAATATATAAGATCAAATAAATGGATAAATAATCCAATAAATATTGTATACTCAAGTAAACCTACTACCTAAATACTGGAAGTAAATTTTTTTATTTATATGTAACTTACCACCACTCTAGAAAAAATATATATCTATAATAATAATAATAATAATAATCAACACTTAGTTGTACCTCCAACTATACCACTATTGACTGAAGAAATAAAATTGTTATATGAATTATATTATTAATAGCAATATTAAATATAAGTTCCCAATAAAAATTCAAAATCTAACCCAGAATGTAAGCTGCACAAACATATACTATAATGAGGTCCCAAAATATAAACAAAAATCAAAACAGCGTTTAAGAATACCTGATATGTATCAGAAATTAAAAATAAAATAAATAAGTAACAATATGTGTATAGGATACCAAACGGAAATAACAAAGAGATTTCAGATAAAAGAGAAGAATTGACCTAAATGAATACTGTCTCAGACCAAAAATAAAGCCACCACGTTGGAAAGCCGATGTAACAACTCGCTGATGATTTTCTGTTGGAGTGAATGAAAAGGGAGTGGTAAACTCCAACAGAAGTAGTAAAAAGAAGAAGATCTACTTAATGTAGCCAAAGGACAAAAATGTGTGGCTTCTCCGTTGAAGAAGCTGGAGTAACTAAAATACAACTTTGTAGTAGTATTTGTATGGAAGGATGCCAAGACAAAGAATATCGAATTGATACAGGACTAGAGATGAGAAATCATTAATAGATAGATATAACTTGAATGGCTAGCTAAATATGTATGAGAAGGGCCACTTGACACTCAAGGAAGGATTCGGCCAATTTGCACGGCTATTTTTGGCCAGACAATAGATTAAAGGAAGTGACAATGATGGCTCGAAAAGAAGATATGAAGATAATGTTCAGAAAATAGATAGAGTAAATATAATAATATACTGAAAATAGAATGAATTTTTGGGCGCCAGAAGAAGGATAACTAGGTTAACGCTCTTCCAGGTATTCTACGCTGCTATAGAGTATGTTAAATTTGTAGTACAAGTATGTGAAAAGTTATTAAAGATTATTAAATTATAAAATATACTACTAAAAATAAAGGAGTAATAAGAAAAAAAAATCACAATAAATGTATATTTATTGAATGTAACTACTAGATCTTTTTAACAATCTCTGAGTTAGGACAAGTAACTAGTGTGTAACTCTAACATGACAGGAAAAAGTGATACTAGTGAAAGTCAATTACAAAATCATCATACAACTATGAGCTAAGAATACTCTTTATAAGGTTAGAAAACTGACTACGGGTACCTCTAATACAGGAAGTACAACTTACAACTAGGTTAGTAGAACCCTCACCAAATAATAATTGTACGTTTATAATACGTACACCTTAATTAAATACTACCTGATACTATATATAACATATAAATACCTCACTGTGAGTGGGACAGGCACAAGCCTTATTGAATAAATAAACCTACGAGTGGATACACAGATCCTTTTCCTAACTCGTGGTTTATAATAGTAATAATAACAAGTGAAACCAAAAACTAATCTGAGGGATTAGAATCCAGAAGTTCATATGAATTTAATAAATTAAAGTTCAAGTTAAATAAAGTTAATAAGTTAAAGTTAAGTAAAGTTAATAAGTTCAAGTTAAATAAAGTTAATAATTACAATTTTGACTAATATGTGAAGTTAATTTTTAAAAATTTAATTAAACATATACTAAAATAATGGAATGAGTTTAAATAATTATACAAAAGTGGAACACAGCCTAAAAATAATCAAGATAAGAGTACCGACTACTATTATCAGGGAAAATATCTGAGCTCAGAAATTTATACCTTTATAGATTGCAGAGTGTTGGGGAACGCTATCAATTAAATATTATGTTGTAAAGAAAAAAAAACCTATAAAAAATATAAAGCAGGAAAAATGTGTGTGCAATTGAACTATAAAAAAAAATGTACTAAATATCACAAAACCAGTCTGTCTTTAATAAGAGCACAGTAAATGTTCCCAAACAAACCACTCTTTCCTAATCTTGAAGTTGATGTAATGAGCACCCAAGGGTGCTAACTCTCGCTAGCAGCTGTCCTGCTGGAGGTACAGGAGAGGAAGACTGGTAGAAAGCAGCTGAAGGTACTCAAAACTGTTGGAAAGCAGCTGGAGGTACTCAAAAAAAAGAAAATGTGGAAATAATCCAGGCTGGTCGCCTATTGATTGTTTCTCTCTGTGTGGTCTGGCCTTGGTGTTGTTGTAGGGTGGCTTTAAGATTTCATGGTAGGTGCTAAAAAAAACACAGTGTGGTGTTACTACCAATCTACCAATGTCAAAAAAAAGAAGCAAGAGATACGAGGAGGTGTTTTTATTCCTATGGGAATAAGAAGAAATAGGTCATTAAGTCCAAAAACTTGAATGACTAGACAGCTTGACCTTTTATCAGGTTGCTATCAGATGACCTTGGTCAAATAACACAAGTAATTTCCAATTGAAATACAAAATATAATTACTGTGAAAGAATATTTTATTAAAATATATACACCGGTATATAGATATATTATACAAGGATGAAATATAGTAAGACTAAGCGATGGATACTTATTTGATCATCGTTCAAAAGATAGGAGTTCTGTAGACTTGAAAGGAATATAAAAAATGGAGTTTAAATTAGCTCTATTTTCCAACTGGAAGCACAAATTAACAACGAATATTGAATTATCTCTAGATGAGTTTGATCCATGAAAATAAAACATAAAAACCATGAAAATAGACTATGTGAAACTTAGTTAGCAAATGTCAAGGACTTCCAAAATGGCTGAATAAAATACTTAATAAAATGTGTATTTACCGGGGTAGAACTCATTGGATATAGTATGCTCTAAAATTCTTCAAATCCACTGCTGCTGGATAACTTCACTATACTTTTATTGTAATATTTAATCAATTTGGAACTGAGAATTAGAGGTGAATAATTGAGTCTAATGACCCCGCACACTACGATTCAGACCGAACACTCGAGAAACAATGGCAATCCAAGGCTCACGTTCACAGCTGAATCCTTCGTACCCCTCTACTAAGCATTGGCTGTCAAAGTGGGGAAACCAATGTTGCCACGTTTTAAATGTGACGTCATCAAGCATTTAAAAATTCTGAGATGGGTTTAAGTTCTATTTGAATAAACATTGAAAGAAAATAATTCTGAAAATAATTAAATAATATTTTGGATAGTTAAATAATATCTTCCCATCAATAATCGATTCTATAAGGGGCGGAACGTCACATTGCTGGACAGGTAAACTATCATTGTATGCCAGGTGTACCAATCAAACTGTATTTTATTCTCAAAGTTCATCACACCCTATGAAATATTCTAGCATTTATAAAATACTGAAATTAAAACTCAACTATAGCCTCAGGTTTTCTTAACATTCTGTGTTTTTATTCATTCGCTTGTGTTGGATAATAAAAAAGTTAGGTACTTTAACAACTAGCCATGGGCTTCATTAATACAGGGTGTTTCTTAATAAGTGCGACAAACTTTAAGAGGTAAATCTGCATGAAAAAATAATGACCGTTTGCTTTATAAACATATGTCCGCAAATGCTTCGTTTCCGAGATACTGGATGTTGAATTTTTTCTTACAAACTGACGATTTATTTATTTCTCTAAAACCGGTTGATATATAAAAATAAAATATGGTAGGTCTTAAGAGACAATTATTGCACATTTTTGACATGCAATTAAGAATTTTATATTCTCCATTGGCGCGCATACGGGTAATATGACGGGTAATATTACCCGCATGCACGCCAATGGAGAATATAAAATTCTTAATTGCATGTCAAAAATGGGCAATAACTGTCTCTTAAAACCTGCCAAATTTCATTCTCATATCTCAACCGGTTTTAGAGCAATAAATAAATCGTCAGTTTATAAGAAAAAAATTCAACATCCAGTATCTTGGAAACGAAGCATTTGAGGGCATATATGTTTATAAAGCAAGCGGTCATTATTTTTTCATGCAGATTTACCCATTAAAGTTTGTTGCACTTATTTAGAAACACCCTGTATTAATGAAGAACATGGCTAGTTGTTAAAGTACCTAACTTTTTATTATCCAACATAAGCGAATGAATCAAAAAACAGAATGTTAAGAAAAACTGAGGCTATAGTTGAGTTCTAATTTCAGTATTTTATAAATGCTAGAATATTCCATAGGGTGTGGTGAACTTTGAGAATAAAACACAGTTTGATTGGTACACCTGGCATAAAATGATAGTTTACCTACCCAGCAAGAATAATATTACAGCGATTTTGTTAAAAAATAAGGCTATATTATATTAAAAAAATCACTTAAATCGGACAACAGGTTTAGGAAATTCAAGACATCAAAAATTACCCATTTTGTGGAGTGGCCGTTTTTTGTGCCGGTCAGTGTAGTTAATGCTCTAATTGAGCAAGTTAAAACATTCAAATACTTGGGAATAATGGTGAATGACCAATGGGATCCTCAACAGGAAATATAAAATGCTTTACCGAACAAGCAAGACAAGCTTTTATTAAATTTAAACCGCTACTTTTAAACCGCAATCTTTCCTTCAATCTCCGTTACAGAATGGTTAAGTACTATGCATGGTCCATATTGTTATACGGCATGGAGACATGGACGTCGAAAATGTCCTCCATTAATAAGTTGAAGGCCTTCGAAATGTAGACTTTCCGAAGAATGTTCCGCATACCATGGACATATAGGTTGAGAAACGAGGAAGTCTTAAAAAAAGCAAATACTGAGAGAGAATTGCTCAACTTGATCAAGGCACTAAAAATTGGATATCTGGACCATATCCTTAGAGGGTAAAAATACGCAATCCCTTAACGCCTCAACTAATCTTCCAAGAAAAGATTACAAGAGGGGAGTAGATCGCAAACAAATGTCATGGTTGCGAAATATGAAGAAGTGGACAGGCATAAATAACACTCGCGAAATTTGCATGCCGCCAAAGATAAACGTCTGACCTTAAGATAATTCGCCAACGCCAAATATTATTCTTAGAGGAGATACAGACAATTTGTTATGAATGCAAAGTTCCTCTGCATGTTTTGTTTGGGGATTTTAGACAAGCACATGATAGAGTCAATAGAGTCAAAATGTATCGAGCAATACTTGGCATGGTCACATTCATTGCACGATCAACGGCTGTAAAAGGCTTAAGACAGAGATATCCTTTATCCACCACATTATTAAACTTACGAGTTAGAAAATCCAAATTGGAGACAGTCGTACTGAAAAACTGCCGATAAAACGTGGAGTACGACAAGGTTGTGTTTTATCACCCACCCTTTTTAATCTGTACTCTGAAGAAATCTTTAGGGATGCTTTGGATGACAGACAAGAGGGAGGAAGGCTAGGCGGAGAACTAATCAACAATATTAGATACGCTGACGATACAGCCATTCTTGCTGAAAATTTACAAGATCTTCAGACACTACTGACACTACTCTTCCAGCAAAATACTGAAACAGAGACAAAATGGTTATTAATACAGACAGAAATAGATAAATGTCAAAAAGAAATTCTTACACCAACCAGATACAAAAAGAAACAATGGATGACGGAGGAAATCTTAGATTTAATGGAAGAAAGACGTCAGCATAAAAACAAAGATAATCAGATGTACAAAAATGTACAAATAAAATCCAAAATTAAACAGGCTAAAGAACAATGGTTAAAAGAACAATGCGCAGAAATAGAAGAACACCAGAAAAGACATGATAATTTTAACAAACATAAAAAAATTAAGGAATTAACGCAGATCAACAGAAAAAGAAAACCGGGAATACTAAAAGATATAGATGGGAAACTTGTGTTGAGTACTAACGAAAAATTAAAGAGATGGACAGAATACATAAATGAATTGTTCAAAGACAATAGAACAGAGCAGATGGAAGTCGAAGTAGAAGATGATACGGTTTTGAAGATATTAAAAGAAGAAATTAAATCGGCATTAAAAAACAGCAAAAATGGTAAAGCAGTAGGTCCAGACCAAATCCCAGTAGAAAGCTTAAAATGTATAAATGATGAAACCTTAGACACGCTTAGACATTATCGTAGACTTGTTTAACACAGTGTACATAACAGGAAACATACCAAAACAATGGTTACTCTCAACCTTTTGTGCTATCCCTAAAAATACAAACGCTAAAGATTGCAGTGAATACAGAACAATATCATTAATAAGTCACATTCTCAAATTATTCTTGAAAATAATACATGGTCGTATAAACAAAAAACTAGAAGAAGGAATAGATGATAGTCAGTTTGGGTTCAGAAACGGACTAGGAACCAGAGAGGCGTTATTTGCTTTTAATGTGTTAGCTCAAAGATGCATAGACATGAATGTGGATGTGCTTGTTTGTTACGTTGATTTTGAGAAGGCTTTTGTCAAAGTAAGACATGAAAAATTAGTCCAAATTCTAAAGACAAAAAACATAGACAAAAGGGACTTACGAATAATAACAAACCTTTACTGGAATCAAAGAGCACAAATTGTAATAGATAACGAACCCAGTCCAGAAATTGAAATCAGGAGAGGAGTTCGACAGGGATGTATTATGTCTCCATTACTCTTTAATGCATATAGTGAAGCCATTTTTGAAGAAGCATTGCTATCTCAAAGTGAAGGAATAATAATTAACGGAAGATCTATTAACAACATAAGATATGCAGATGACACCGTGATTATAGCAAGCTCTGCTGAACAACTCCAACTACTACTGAACAAAACAAACAATTTCTGTAAAGAATATGGACTAAAAATGAATATAAAAAAGACCAAATACATGATAATAACTAAGAAAACAAACATACAAACAAGCATACATTTGGGAAATGTACCGATAGAAAGGGTTGATAAATACAAATACCTAGGAACCTGGATTTCAGAGAAAAATGATCAAACAACAGAAATAGGGACCAGGATAGAAATAGCAAGAAATGCGTTTGTAAAAATGAAAACAGTTCTCTGCAACAAAGACCTTAGCTTAGAACTGAGAGCAAGAACTTTGAGATGCTACGTGTTCTCGATACTACAATATGGACTTGAAAGCTAGACATTAAAGCAAGAACACATAAATAAGCTACAGTCATTTGAAATGTGGTGTTACAGAAGAATGCTTAGAATAGCATGGACAAATGGACACAGAGGAAAACGAACACGGAAGTACTGCGAGAAATGGGTAAAGAATGCGAAATAATAAACACAATAAAAATAAGAAAGTTACAATATCTGGGACACGTAATGAGGGGACCGCGATATGAAATGCTAAGACTGATAATACAGGGAAAAATAACAGGCGGAAGGAGTATAGGAAGAAGGGGAGTGTCATGGTTAAAGAATTTAAGGGACTGGTTTAGATGCAGTTCTATAGAACTCTTTAGAGCAGCGGTGGATAGAGTAAAGATAGTGATGATGATATCCAACCTCCGATTAGGAGACGGCACTTGAAGAAGAAGAAGAAGCAAGTTATCGGAGAGGCCTTAAAATCAACATTTCAAAAACAAAGTTGATGGCAGTTGGAAAGATTAATACAGATCAAGGTCAGCTTTCTCTTGATGGAGAGGAGTTAGAACGGGTAAATCATTTCAAGTAGCTTGGCAGCTGGTTAAATGTAAATTGTGACTCTGATGAAGAGATAATAACTAGGATCGAAATATCACGGAAGGCTTTTATGATCTGGAAACCAGTTTTATGTAACAGAGACCTGTCGATGAATATTCGAAAGAAGGTGCTGAAATGTTATGTGTGGTCTATCCTATTGTATGGTTGTGAGACATGGACGTTAAAAACCACAATGCTAAACAAAATAGAAGCATTCGAATTTTGGTGGTATCGACGAATTCTAAAGATATCGTGGGTTTCGCACACGTTCAATGGAGATGTTCTTCAAATGCTGAATTCAGAATGTCTGCTCATAAGCATCATAAAGAGGAGAAAAACAGAATACTTCGGCCATATAATTAGAGGACCTAAATACCATCTGCTTCGCCTTATAATACAAGGAAAAGTGGAGCGAAAGAGATGGATTGGTCGAAAGAAACTTTCATGGCTGCGTAATATTAGACAATGGTGTGGCTGCACAGTAGAAGACTTATTTGGCGCAGCAGCCTATAGAGAGAGATTTCAGGAAATTGTAAACATGATGACGGCCAACCAACGTCTGAATACAGACACGGCACCTACAGAAGAAGAAGACTTAGAAACTGTAATCAGAAAAGGCAGTATGAAGAAGGAAGGAACAATCATGAATAATGAGCACATGTGCTTTGCATTTGCTAATGATCTAACGATTCTAGCAAGACCTGCGAAAGAATTAAGAAAAATTGTGAAGCAAATTATTGAAGAAGCACAAAAATTGGAATTTCAGCTAAACGAAGATAAAACCAAATACATGATTATGAGAAGGAAGAAGAAAAAAAAAGAATAGGTACTTTAGAGTGAGGTCTATAAAAATGGCAACAGCTATAGTTTTAAAAGGGCAGACAATTTCGTATAGATGCACGGCACCATACATTAGAAGAACCAGGCTTAAAACTGATTCGGTTAGGTTCTATGTATCCCTCTATCAAATTAAATATAACCATCTATTGTTGGATAAAGATTCTCTCTGGTTTTTAGATTACTATTATTAATCATAAATGATGAATATAATAAAAGTTTTCTGCTCGTATAGTAAGTGCAATGATATTGGAACCAATCGGATATTAGACCCAGCAGTGGGATTACGAACACTCGATACGAATCGTATCCGGCATATTTTACCGTAAGGCGCTAGGGTAAAACATAGCGGATACGATTCGTATCGAGTGTTCGTAATCCCACCGCTGTAGTCGGTCCATTAAATGTGACAGATCTGCGATCTGTCACTAAAACCGTATTTAATATGAACAAGTGGCTGAATGGATCAAGCAATCTAAAGCCATTAAAAAAAAAGCGCACAAAAATTTATTAAATGTGTTGGCAATTAGCTATGGTAGGGGAGCCAAACGGGAATTTTCGCGGTTACTCGAGAGCTTCAGATTATCACATGGGGAGAAACCTATAGCCTGTAAATATACCTCTACCATATATTGGCTCTTAATATAGGGGAGTTCGTTAAGGGGTGTCCGAAAAAAATTATATCCTTAGAAAAACTCGAGATCGTCAGATTAAGATAAGGTAAGTTAAGTACTATGTTTCAAAAATCTGACGGTTTGAGCTGGGTGTAAGGAAATGGGTGAGTCACAAAGTTTCACAAAAAAGCGAATATTTCGCGAAATGAACATCAGATCGAAAAAGTAAAAAATACGTGTTCAATATTTTTCAAAAATCTATCGATTGATACCAAACAAGACCCTCCACGGAGAGGGATAGGGGGTAAATTTAAAATTTTATATACGAACCCAGCGATGTTTCGCGAAATGAACATTAGATCTAAAAACTAAAAAATACACGTATTCAATATTTTTGAAAAATCTATCGAATGACACCAAACACGACACCCCACAGAGGTACGGTGGGGGGTTACTTTAAAAAATTAAATAGGCGTCCCCATTTTTTATTGCGGATATGGATTCCTTATCGGAAAAGACGATTGTTGAAAATGGAAAATTAAATTAAAAAATGGAAAGTCCCCTCTTAAATGGAAAATTTTACTTAACTTTTTTCGGTTTTAGGACCTAATATTTACAACCCAATAGGTCTCCATAAGGTTCGAGTGACTGCAAATTTAGCATACTTTCTTCCCCTACATTAGCAATTAGCGATATACAGAGTGAAAACAGAACTGAGGCATTAACGGAAACTACGACAACATTTTTTAAAAACCCAGAGACATGTCAATTTTTGATTAAGGGTGGATATATTTTTCCTTTTGCCCCCACGCCAGTTAAATCTTGGGGAGATTTTAATAGGAATTGGAGTCAAATAAGACCTCGTTTGAAAGCCCTTACAATTCCCTATACATTAGTCTTTAAATTTTTAAATTTGATCCAGTACTTTGATTGATTTAAAAACAAGAATGTGTGTGTACTTTGTACGCACGTAAGAAGTTATACTTCTACTACATATTATGTGATTTTTAAGACTATACCAAAAATTTAAAAAAATAAAAGAATAAAACGCACACAAACACATTGAAAAATGCCACAAAGAAAAAATGATTTCTGGACGATAATAATTGTTGGCAAAAATTTTAAATACGCATTTGCTGAAAAAAAAATTATATAACAAATATACTTACAATCATAATATGCATAAAAAAATAAAAAAATAAAACTTGCATCGGGAATTGAACCCTTGAATTTCGTGCCGCTTTAACTCGTAATCGAAGCGTAGACTCAAGGCCCCGTCTCACCATCAAATAATTGACAGTTATTTGATCAAAATTGACAGTTAGTGACACAAAGTGACAGTTAGTATGTATAGTTTGTGTCACTAGTCAAGTTTGACTGTCAAGTTTGATCAAATAACTGTCAATTATTTGATGGTGAGACGGGGCCTTCACTCGTCCAATCGCACATTATTTATCATGTGGAAAAATACGGTAACTGAACGTTTTACTGTTTGACAATTGTTTTGAAAATTATGTAGTTTAAATTTTGTGGAAGAAAATATAAAAATATAACAAAACAGTAAGAAAACAATATATTAGATGAAGATTGGTAGAACTTTTGTTGGTAATCAAATTAAGTATGTAAATCAAAGCATTACATACCTACTAGATAAATAAATCTACGCCAAAAAATCATAATTTAAAAATAAAAATCGAACCTAATTTGGGATTTCTCTCTAAAATCCGCATTCTTGAGAAAATAAATGTATGTATTTCAACCTAATCCAAATGTATAATTACAATATGATTATAATAAAAACTAGGTACTTACCAAATTAGAATGAGTTTTCCTTGTCCAAAATAGTCCAAAAGTCCAAAAATATAGGTATATGAAAACTATTTAAAAAGGCAGTATAACTATTAACTAACTTTTGTTTGTTGTTTCTTTTCACACAAATTTTAAAACGCAACAACCATAAATAATCTAACTACAGCTGTGCCACAGCCACCATATTGAATAATTTTTGACATGTCATTTGAACATCCAATCAGAACAAAGTTATAATGCGCATGCGCCCGGTCGCTAGGTTTTCCCATATAAAAATTTACCCTCTATCGCCGGTAAAGAAGTATAACTTCAAAAAATACTTGTTACTGGTTACAACTGGTTACTGGACCAAATTATTAAACTAATAACCTCCGGCGACCATAAAATGATAAAGGCTTGTTCGAAACTTTCTGCCTCATTCCGAAGCATTTACGTGTTCGAGTGATCAGTACGATTCGTTGACATAAATCATCTAAAAATACGGGTGACGTTCTATAGATTTTATTTTTTAGATATCCCCACAAAGAAAATCCAGTGGAGAGAAAGCTGGTGACCAAGGAGGCCATTCGATTCTGCCTCTCCTCCCAATTCAATGCCGTAACTTGCCGTAGAATATTTTGGTAAAAATATTAACAAACAAGTAAAGCAAGATTCGGAGTACCGTTCTGTTAAAGAATAAAATGATCTTCATTTTATTTTTCATCATTTTAAATATTTTCAAATCAAGGCAGAAGTAATCACGTCGAAAGGTCCTACCAGTAAATCACCAAAAATTCGGGCCAATACATTTAATTTTTGCAGTTGCTATGTGTACACCCCTTGTAAAATCCTGGAGTTTTATTAGTCAAACCAATAACGGTAATTCTGGCGACTTAGAGTTCCATTTATGAAAAAAGTGCATTCATTGGAGAAAAAATTTTAAAGCGAGACAGTGGATCTGCCACTGCTCGCTTACTGTTTATTTTTTTCTTTAACTGCCATCTCCGCGGCGGAGGTCGGCAATCATCATGGCTATTCGTATTTTAGAGACGGCTGTTCTGAAAAGTTCATTTGATGTACATCTGTACCACTTTCTCAGGTTTGCAGCCACGATATTCTGCGTCTCCCTATGCTTCTCTTTCCTTGAATCTTACCGTGCATAATTAATCGGAGCAAGCTGTATCTCTCTCCACGTGTAATTTGTCCGAGATATTTCCATTTCTTTATTCATCTTTCTCAAAACCTCTTTGTTTGTGAAGTGCTCTGTCCACAATATTTTCAGAATTGTTCGGTACACCCACAGCTCGAATGATTCTAGTTTTTTCATTGATGCAGCATTCAAGGTCCAAGCTTCCATTCCATAAAACAATGTCGAGAAAACGTGGTACCTAGTCAACCTATCTCTTAGCTCCAACTTCAAATCTCTTGTGCAGAGCACTTTTCTCATTTTGTTAAAATTTGCTCTAGCCTTTTCTATTCTGATTTTGATTTCCTGTAAGTAATCTCCTGCGGAGTTGATCATTGTTTCAAGGTATGCATATTGGTCGACTCGTTCGATATTGGATCCGTTTATGAAGAGATTTTCATTATTTCTTTGAATTTTCGATATTCTCATAAACTTTGTCTTCTTGACATTCATTGTTAGCCCGTATTCTTGTCCAAACTCTGCTATTCTGGTCACCAGCCTCTGAAGATCCCCAATATTTTCAGATGACAGTGTCATCCACATATCTAATGTTGTTAATGGGAACTCCATTTACCTTTATTCCAGCTGTTACACCCTCAAGAGCTTTTTTCAAGATCTCTTCCGAGTGGGCATTAAAAGAATTGGCGACAACACGCATCCCTGTCTCACGCAACGTCTGATTTCAATTTCCTCTGACAGCTGGTCGTTAACAGGTACTTTTGAAAAAAATCCACAAGGAAAAGAAAAGGTTTTCCTGTAGTTGGCTGTATACCATCAATCACAAAATTGGAAAGAAATCCTTTGTAAAAGGTATAAAATTTTTTTATTAAAAATCCCTTAAAAAGGCTACATCACAACAAAACGTTTTCGATTTTTATAAAAAATCATCATCAGTGTTCGATAAACTGGATGCTAGCTGAGCCACAAAAGAAAAATATCTGGGTAAAAACCCTTTACATATAATATAGATGCCTTAAAAGTGCATACTTCGATAAAAAGGCCTGTGATGGTCACATGGCAAACAGGATAATGCCCTAAGGTAAGGTATACAGGTTTCCCAACACGTGGGATCCAAATTGAGTTGATCACATTTCAATGACTTAATGGCAACTGTTGCCTAATGGCAAACAGGATAATGCCCTAAGGTAAGGTATACAGGTTTCCCAACACGTGGGATCCAAATTGAGTTGATCACAATTCAATGACTTAATGGCAACTGTTGCCATTAAGTCATTGAAATGTGATCAACTCAATTTGGATCCCACGTGTTGGGAAACCTGTATACCTTACCTTAGGGCATTATCCTGTTTGCCATTAGGCAACAGTTGCCATTAAGTCATTGAAATGTGATCAACTCAATTTGGATCCCACGTGTTGGGAAACCTGTATACCTTACCTTAGGGCATTATCCTGTTTGCCATGTGACCATCACAGGCCTTTTTATCGAAGTATGCACTTTTAAGGCATCTATATTATATGTAAAGGGTTTTTACCCAGATATTTTTCTTTTGTGGCTCAGCTAGCATCCAGTTTATCGAACACTGATGATGATTTTTTATAAAAATCGAAAACGTTTTGTTGTGATGTAGCCCTTTTAAGGGATTTTTAATAAAAAAATTGTATACCTTTTACAAAGGATTTCTTTCCAATTTTTAGGTACTTTTGCTCGTTGCTTATAGTGTAAATTCGATATAATCCTGAGGTCATTGTAGTCCAGCTTCTTTGATTCCAGGACATGCATTAATTGTTCATGTTTACACTGTTTATTTTACGAAAGTGTAAAGTGTTTACACTGTCTGTGTAGATATTATGTGGGTGTACGACTGAGGACAGCGTTTGTCACCGTCCATGGTTGGTTCCGGGAGCTGTATATGGATGGAATTGATTCTTCTTAAGAATGGCTTGGACGCGCTAGTTTGATTGATTCCAGATGTAGCTGCTACTTGACTGTACTTAATATGAAATCTAGGTCAACATGTCCTAATACTTCAACTTCACTAGGTTCATTAACTACAAGCCTTTCAGTTTCTCGTTTTTTATTACCTACATTCCCAACTTCCTGAAATTTGGTTACTAACTTCAAAACTTACTTCTTCCGATCGTGTTTATCTTGGTGTGGTTCATTAAATTGTTGAACTGCCATAATGGCAAATTTATTTTTCACAAAATAAAACGAAACGATATCTACCCACTCCGGAAGGGAATAAATCATGGTTATCAATTTTCAAATATTACAAATGATTCCTTACAACTGATATTCACAAGAGGATCCTCTAGTTTCATTTTCTTTGTGTGTTCATATCATATATTTAGTCTGACAAATGTGACAAAAAGCAGATCAAAAGATTTGCAAAGAAAGAAATTAAAATCTAAACCGTTGGCGTACTAAACCAACTAATTATTCATTTAAATGTAAATAAAATTTAAAGTTTCATTTTATTTTAAATTGTTATGACCTATTTTCCATGAAAATTGGGAGAAACCTATGTTTAGCAGTGGATGGAAGAGGTTGCATGATGATGATGATGATGATGATGACTTATTTTAAATGAACAATATTCATCTAACAGTCAATTGTAACTTTCCCTTATATATTCACTAAAATTCCATAATTCGTTTAACATTAATTTGTTTTTATTCATTTGCATGCATATTTTTTCACAAAATGACTTCTAATAATACCAACTATTCGCATCTTAACATGGATAAACTTTCAAACCCTTATTATTAATTCCGTAACGATCAAACAATGACGTAGTTAATTCAATATTCTCGAATAGAACACAATTCACACCTGTCCCAAGGCCGTAATCCTGTTGATAATATTGCTAGCTAATAGAACACAATACAAACATGCCACCAACATTATATATCATAACCTAATGATTCAGTGTCCGCACTATCTGGCTGACTATCGCTATCATAAGCTCTCCCCCGATTATTTACCAATGCAGAAACATTAATTACTGTTATATCGCGACATCTTGTCACGTTCCATAAACAACACCATTTTCGACGAAAAACCCCAACTTGTTGTTTAAATTATTCAGTTATTGGTTGTATGTAGTTGTACGTATTGTTCGAAAATTACAGGTTGACTGGTCTTTCAAATACTAACTTAATGAGATTTACAAAACACGATATCGCTAGGTATATATAAAATTCTACCATATTGTTTTAAAAGAGGTGGATATTGTTCCAAATTCTTCCTCTCGCTCTTTGAGACAACGCTATGCTTTCCGAAAATCTTTTCCTGCATGATATTCTGTAGAAGCTGGTAATTTGTTCCTCTCCTCACATGGTGCATCATTCCTTACATCAATTGAAGTACATAATGTTACAAATATACCTTGGTAAGTGAAATGGTTATAGACTGTGTCTTTTGTGACCAAATAGAAAACGCAACGTAGTGAATCTTGGAGTTTCTTCTAGAGCCTTTCCAGGATCTGGTAGTTGTGTATTCAAATTCTGCAACTTGACAAAACTTCCTTCAAAAGATCCCATATGAAAGATAATATATTGGCCAGTTAGTAATCTCCTGGTAATGCGTCTTGCATTACTCGTACCTCTATAAATATGCCCTCATAAATTCCAAAACGTAAGGTCAGGCACTTCTTGGACTTGGTTTACTTCCACTTCTTCAACTACGTCAGGGTCTCCTTCGAATGGCGCCCGACGGTTTTGGTTTTACCTTCAGAATCTTGCTTGTTTGGTAGACGACATCGTAATCTTCTTCCTGGTAAGGTACGAAGCTTTACAGAAATTACCAAATTCTTGATAACAAGGTAGTCTATCTTGCGTTATAATACATTTATGTCTTTTGCTGGCATTTGGCCAGTTGATTCATTAAAAGCGGATTTGTAGGTCATTGCGGAGAACAGAAGGTACTGGTGCTAGTCTCGATGGTGATTGGTCACCATTTTTGCCAAATACTTACCAACTCTCTTATTAATTCACGATACAATTCCATACCATTGCCGCTGATATTCTGTAGTTTTTTTTTCAGCGTAGTGTATCGCAGATTCCTTAGACTAGATCGCACTAGAAGTTCTTCCTTCGATACCTTACTCTATATTTTGTTGTATTTTAATATTTTAATTATACAAAAATTAAACTAATTTGATTATTGTTTGTGAAATATTGTTTAAACAATTGCATATGTTTAAAAATAATAAACTTTTATTATCTAAGTTAAAATATATGAACAAAGAGAGTTTTTGCTAAAAAAGTGTTATTTCAAAGGACACAGTATGTGTTTTATTTTGCAATAAACAAATTTATTTATTTAAAAATTAAATAAAAAATAAATTAAAAATTAAAATTTATCAATCATTGAAATGCCCAATCAGAGCAAACGTATCCTTTGTCCTGCTCGTAGCACCAAATTAATGTATATTTAAAAAAAATCCTGACGCCGTGGTGTTAAACCGATTTTAATTTTTCAAATTACAAATGAAAGGTACAGTATTCTTCTATATGCAAAAAAATTCAACTTGCTGCCTGCTTTATTTTCAGTTCTGCAACATTTTAAGAAAATTAATTTTTTTTGCGAAAGTTGGATTGCAAATTTTATTTTGCAAAATCCATTGAACCGATCTTAATGAAATTTACAGTATTGTTTTATTGTATTATAAAGTTTTTCTGGGTAAAACATGAAGGTTCTAAGTGTAGCGTAAATGGTTGAAAAACGTCAAATGCCAATACTTGTTTTTTTCATGTTTTTTTTTCGCAATTATTGATATTTTGCAACAAGGGTGACAATTTTTGAAATTTTTTACCAATCTTATATCGTATAAAATTTAATTACACAACTTTTATATCAGTGCAACTTTTCTCGAAAATGAATACTTTTAAAGTTATAATCAAAAAACGATGAAAAAAATCGAATTTTTCCTTAATTTTTTGACATTTTGATTATTTAAACAATGTATCGGACCTTTTTGAGTGGGAGGATAACTCAGATATTATTATATGAGTTATTTTCAAGCAATTTCTGCAAAAAAATAAGAGTCACCTCTCAACATCCAAATGTATTAATATTTTTACAGATGCGCCTTGGTCTATTAGTAAATACCCTAATATCGATGCTGTGTGCTTCTTCAAGGTTTCAAAAGCAGTTTGGCAATCTCTATTAAGAAAGATTAATATACAGGGTCTCCCGAAAAGATTGATCATAAATTATACCACAGATTCTGGGCTCAAAAATAGGTTGATTGAACCTCACTTACCTATATACAATAGTGCACACAAAAAAAGTTACAGCCCTTTGAAATTACAAAATGAAAATCGATTTTTTTCCATATATCGAAAACTCTTAGAGATTTTTTATTGAAAATGGACATGTGGCATGCTTATGGCAGCAACATCTTAAATAAAAATTAAAGTGAAATTTGTACACCTCACAAAAATTTTATGGGGGGTTTTGTTCCCTTAAACCCCCCAAAGTTTTGTGTACGTTCCAATTAAATTATTATTGTGACACCATTAGTGAAACACAATGTTTTTAAAACTTTTTGCCTCCTAGTATTTTTCAATAAGCCACTGTTTATCGAGATATTTTGAATATTTTTCGAATCCACCACATATTTGTATATGGTTAAGTACGATTATAGAGACCTGTTAATAATCTGAAAATTTATTTATAATTTACATTTTTAGGTATATTTTGAAAAAGAAGCCACATCTCGATAAAAGGTGACTTATCAAAAAAAGACTAAGAAGCAAAAAAGTTTTAAAAACACTGTGTTTAACTAATGGCACCAAAATAATAGTTCAATTGGAACGTACACAAACATTTGGGGGGTTTAAAAGAACAAACCCCCATAAATTTTTTATATAAATATATTAAAAAATAAGCCGCATCTCGATAAAAACGGGCTTATCGAAAAAATACTAAGAGGCAAAAAGTTTTAAAAACGTTGTGATTAACTAATGGTACCACAATAATGAATTAATTGGAACGTACACAAAAGTTTGGAGGGGTTTAAGGGAACAAAACCCCCATAAAATTTTTATGGGGTGGAAAAATTTCACTATAATTTTGTTTTAAGATGTTCCTGCCATAGTAATCATACCTGACCATTTTCAATAAAATATCTCTAATAGTTTTCGATATATTGAAAAAAATCGATTTTCATTTTGTAACTTCAAAGGGCTGTAACTTTTTTTATGAGCACATTTGTACTAAGGTAAGTTAAGTTCAATCGAACTATTTTTGACCCCAGAATGTGTGGTATAATTTATGACCAATCTTTTTGGGACACCCTGTATATTCATTGCTTAACAAAAGTATAAACAAACATGTTTGTTTATCGGTTTATAAGTGCTGATACCCAAAATTTATTTTATTTAGAAAAACCTCAAAAGTATTTATTCTCTTAGTATTTAGGTATTCGTCGAATTTAACATTTTAAAAAGAATTTTATTGCTTTTTGTACGTTTACCTCCACAGAATATTTTCTCTAACGTAACTCCATTTCCACAGGCGAGGGGAGTTGCAATTCAAACGATGGTGTCTCCGACCTCCGCTACGGAAAGATGGGATCAGCTACAGGGGGAAGCGGCTCAGAAGACGAGGGCGCGACGAATACGTCCGGACATTCGGAAAGCGACAATTGCAAGAAAAAACACAGGAGGAACAGAACGACGTTTACGACGTATCAGCTACACGAGTTGGAGAGGGCGTTCGAGAAAAGTCACTATCCTGATGTGTATAGTCGGGAGGAATTGGCCATGAAGGTCAATCTTCCAGAAGTTAGAGTACAGGTAGGATTCAATATTTTCTGTAATTAATTGTGTAATCATTTTTCCGAAATCAAGGTTATATTATTAATACAAATACATATTCTTGTTTAGAAATATATTTATCTAAATTTATTTGACTGGCAATTAGTAATTACAATATTTTATTATGGTAGGGGAGCCCAAGCGGGGATTTTTGCAGTTACTCGAGCGCGTCAGATTATCATATGGGGAGAAACGTGGTACCCTGCAGATGTACCTCTGCCATATATTGGCTCTTAACACAGGGGAGTTCGTTTAGGGGGGTCCGAAAAAAAAATCTATCCTTAAAAATACTCGAAATTGTCAGATTAAGATAAGGTAAGTTAAGTACATGCAAAACAGTGTATATTTAAAAATCTGACGATTTGAGCGGGGCGTAAGGGAATTGGTGAGTCACAAAATTTCACAAGAAAAAGGCGAATATTTCGCGAAATGAACGTCAGATCAAAAAACTAAAAACTACACGTTCAATATTTTTCAAAAATCTATCGATAGATACCAAACACGACCCCTCGCAGAGAGGGGTGGGAGTAAATTTTAAATTTTAAATACCAATCCCGCGATATTTAGCAAAATAAACATCAGATCGAAAAACTGCAAAATACACTTATTTAATATTTTTGAAAAATATATCGAATGGTACCAAACGTGACCCCCCACGGAGATGGGGTGGGGGGTTACTTTAAAATCTTAAATGGGAGCCCCCATTTTTTTATTGCAGATTTGAATTCTCTGCATAAAAATAAGCAACTTTTATTCGAAACATTTTTTCGAATTATGGATAGATAGCGCTATATTCGGAAAAAACGATTAATGGAAATGGAAAATTAAATTAAAAATGGCAAGCGCCCGCTAAAATGGAAAATTTTACTTAACTTTTTTTGGTTTTAGGACCTAATAATCACAACCCAATAGGTCCCCAAAGCGCACGAGTGACTGCACATTTAGCATACTTTGCTCCCCTACCATTAGTTAGTATGTGCGATTTTGTGTTCATAAGTAGGGGTCTCCAACTTCTTGAAAATTTCAAGATCTTGTCTTGATATTGTCTTGATTTCGATCTCGAGTGACTGCACATTTAGCATACTTTGCTCCCCTATCATTAGTTAGTATGTGCGATTTTGTGTTCATAAGTAGGGGTGTCCAACTTCTTGAAAATTTCAAGATCTTGTCTTGATATTGTCTTGATTTCAAGACAAGATCAAGACAAGAAGTAATTTTAGATTTCAAGACAAGAGGTATTATGTCAATACCAAGATTTCTTGTCAAGAAAACAAGAAATCTTGAAATACCTTGACTGATAAGAAAACTCTAAAACGTATTTATTAGTGAAAAAGGTAACATTATTTTAACATAACATAACATATTTTAATTTATTGAACACTTTATTTTATTTTATCTCTCGCAGATTGAAAATATTTCCAGTTTGTCTAAAAGTAAGTTTACCCCAATTGCCACCAATGGGAGTGTGCAATATTTTTCCCCTTCGAGTATTGAAGAAAGTGTTTTAAAGCTTCTCAGATACTGACACCATTCTTTATCTAATATTTTGCAATTATTTAGATTTTCGATGTCGCAAAATGTAGCATTTACACTTAAACCCCATGTTAGCATCTCGAAAGTTGAATGCCATTTTGTAGGCACATCGAATTTTGGCATAGTCATCTTACAATAATTTATGGCCTCGCAAGCACTGTTAAGTTTAAGTTGCATTTGCCCTGAGTGTTTGATCTTTTTTGAAGAGGTATTTAATTTTACTTACAGAATAATTGAAATCTAGAGCAGTATCATTTCTATCATTTTATATTTCGATCTCATCCTCCAAATAATCAAAATCCTTTTCGATGTCGAACGGTTTCGATTTGGTTCAATAACTTTTATAAAATCCTAGACAGCTAAGTTTAGAATAGGTATGTGCGAACCATACAAAATGCTTATTTTAAGCATGCAAGTACACATCAATTTTTCGTTAGTCAGGAAACAAATGCAGTTCGGGGACTCCCCCCAGTGACAGTCGAGGCCGTGTCAGCACGTAACGCAATGAAAAGGTCGCCGGGGAATCACCGGATCGGGTAATCTAGAACTTTCAAGATCTTGAAATTTCTTGGGTCAAGACAAGATATAAGATGTCAAGAAAACGTCAACACAAGTTTGTTTTATATTTCTTGATTTTTTCTCAAGACAAGACAAGAAGTTGTTGTCAAGACAAGAATTCTTGTCTTGTCGACCCCTATTCATAAATGCTTCTAGGTTACTGCTTCTTAATTAATTGAAGTGTGAAACGATTTCGTGATCTCTTCAGAGTTAAAATAAAGAATTTACATTAGTCACCGAGTACCGGAAGTGAAGTTTTAAAGTCACCGAAATAGTATACGCGATATATTATTCGACGTACCTGATGAGAACAAGTGTACACTTTTAATTTTTATTGTCATTTCCGGTTAAAAAGTTCTAACCGGAAGTGCCAAATTACAGGTCACTTTGGGTAAAAAGCTAGGACTTACGATCCTAGGACGAAGTCCAATTAGGTATTTGTTTTGAATGTTCTTTTTATTAATCACCATCAATTTAGTTTTCTTTCTATCGACATTTAATCTAAATTGGTTGCCTGCCATATTTATTATATTGAGCATCATTTGTAAATATTTGATGTTATCGGCCAGTATAACAGGATCATCTATTTATCGAAAATTACTGATTGCTATAGTAGTCCAGAGCGGATCTGTTTTGAGATGGACGTTGAGGGGTGACTCTAATTTTTGTGCAGAAATTGCTTGGAATTAACACATACAATAATTATTGAGTTATCTTCCCACTCAAAAAGGTCAGGAACATTGTTTAAATAATCAAAATGTCAAAAAATGAAGGAAAAATTCGATTTCTTTCTTCGTTTTTTGATTATAATTTATATATATATATATATATATATATATATATATATATATATATATATATATATATATATATATATATATATATATTGTTTTGATTCTACTTATTGATATCTACTTTGATTGGACTAGCTCAATTTAATAAATTTATCTCAGGGTTTTACATCATCCAATCGCAGAAATGCAAAACCAATACTCAGAAAAAACTCATGGGAAAATAAAAATGAAAAAAATAAAATATAACCGTATATTAAAGAAAAATTAATTATACCAAAGAATTCAAACACAAATTTTTAATAATAGAATAAACTGTGAAAACACACAATCTATGAATCTAGAAATGCTTGTGCAAAATAATGAAAACAATTCTGAAAAATACCGCAAATTATTTTGAAATCAAAATTACCCAGTATGAATACAAATTAAATTATAACTAGTAAACAAAAGTCAATTTAAAAATCACGAAAAGGTTTCTGTGAAAGTTTGTGTCAATTTAAAAATCACGAAAAAGTTTATGTTCTATTTCACTTGAGTCTTTACATAGAGGTCGATGCAACCAAAGAAAACCAAAAGTGTGGCAAACAGAGACTATTGACGGAGAGAACAATGTATTTTGGATACCTTAGTACAGCTGCTTTCACTTGACATTGAATTTTCTTTTGACTTCCAAAAATAACATTTTTACTTTGTGCTTTTTATATACGGGCACCTATAAGGCTTTTTAATTTACGAAGACCGACACTTGTTACTCATTCTTCAAAAGTACCTTCTATTTCCGCTCTCTAAAACACACCGCCTCTCGTTCTTGTCTTGTCAAAAAAAAAAAAAAACCATTTTTTTGACATCCTTCAATCTATCTCGTCCCTGCAGTTCCATTCGTCCAAACAAATATCCTTACTACGTCATATCAACGCCTCCAAACGCTTTTGCCGCTAATTGTTCTTAGAAACACTGTCTATTGAATGTAACTGCACTGTTAACATGATAAACGCATTTGTCCAAAATTGTCCAATACTGGGTAATTGAAATCGGTATCTATATTTACAGGGTGAATGAAAAAATTAAATATAAAAAAAATTATTTTAACGTAATACAAATTATCATACAATTAGATAATTAGATTTTCTTCTTTTTCCTCTCTGCTTTTCTTTATCTATGACAACTTCCCCGACCTTGGGTATGAACAAAAATTGAGATTGAAAAGAAAATAATTTTTTTCAGACCCAAATTACTCAAGTAAACTGTACATAAATTCCAATTACGGGCTCCTAGATAAATACTTATGGCCCCATTACTTTGTTTAATAATGACTACTAGATTTATGTGTTGTAAATGACATCTTTCAATTATTTTATTCCTCAACCTGTTATCTATTTCTTGGCCTACATATTTTCTATATTTACACGGATTAGAATATGTCTTCGAGCGGAAATTAGATAAGTTTTTCCTTTTGATTTTGGGTTCATATTTTGTCGGTATTCTATTTTCAGTTTTGATTTCTCCCGCATGTTCTGCCAATAATTTTTTTAAGTCATGCGTCATTTCTTCTCCACAGACTATTATTGATGTCTCTTGTTCCTTTTCGCAATTCCTTGATTTTATACACATATTGAACTCAACTTCGTTCTCATTCTCCTCCGATTCTTCTTCTCCAAAAACTACAGTTTCTTCCTCATCCAATATTTCAACTTCTTTTTGTGTCATGTTTGTACACAACACTTTCGGCGCAGTACTGACATTTAAATTTTCTTCTTCCTCTTCTTTCTCTTCAGGTCCTATATTTGTGTCCACCTGTATCGGCGTTACACTTCTTTTCTTCCTATTTCTTCTCCTCCTCTTCTTCCCCTCTTTTCTTTCATCGGTGTACATCGTTTGCGATACCACACTTCTCATTTTATTAGATTTAAAATTTGTTGTTAAAACATTTACTTCACTTCCTATGTCTTCTTCTTCCTTCTCCTCTTTATTTTCAACTTGCTTGTTAGTCATTGATGTACACACCTTATTCGGCGCTGTACTATCTTCCTGCTCATCTTCTTTTTCCTTTAAACCTTCTTCCAGTATGTCCTCTCCAAATTTTATATAGTTGTTTGCAAAATTAATTTCCGTTCCATACTTATCCAATTCATCTATTCCAATGACAATATAAGGACATTCCATGTCCTCAATTATAAAACAATTTATCAAATATTCTCTATTTTTAAATCTCAATGTCAAACCAATAGCCTCATTCGTAGTCGAAATCTTTTTTGAATTAGCACTCACTAACCTTATTCGAGAAATATTATACTTTTGAGAATTTAGTCCTAAATCCTTTATCAATTGTTTATTAACTAATGATACCTCTGAACCATTGTCCAAAAGGATATCCAACTTTTTATTTTTAATATACCCCTGTACCATAACCAAATTATTACGCCCGTATTCAACCTTTTTTTTCGCTAAAGTGATAAATTCCCTAGGGTGAGTATATATTCCTGAATTTGATTTTATCCCTGTTTTTAGTGAGTGCTCTCCCGAAAAGACGGCCCTGCTCTATTGCTTTCTACTTCCACATTGTCTATTTCTTGGTGTCCTTGTTCATCTTCTCCTTCTCTGATTAAACTTAGGTTGTTTATTTCTCTGTTTTGTTCTCTTCCTTGTCCATTGTGGTTGTTATATTGGTTTCCTCTGTTAAAATTTTCCCTTCCTGTATTTGGCTGATATGATTGACTGTTATAATTTCTCCCATTGTTTTGAAATCTATTT
Organism: Diabrotica virgifera virgifera; assembly: GCF_917563875.1. Lineage (NCBI taxonomy): Eukaryota > Metazoa > Arthropoda > Insecta > Coleoptera > Chrysomelidae > Diabrotica > Diabrotica virgifera. Next base: position 206,428,949 of record NC_065444.1, read on the forward strand.
TGCTGATATCCATTTCTATTCTGCTCATATCTATTTTGATGAAAATTGTTTGTATATCTTTGTCCTTCGTTATCCCTATATCCATTGTATCGGTATGTATTTTCATTACCAGACGGTCTGTAGTTGTGTGTTCGGTTTGTTTGGTTTCTCCCATTGTTTTCCGTTTGCCTACGTGTCCTTCTTTCTTTTCTTCGAGCCTCTCTTACAACTAAGAACTGGCATAAACTGTCCATGTCCCTATATCCTTGCAAGGTAACATAGTCTTCCATTGTATTGTCAAAATGTCTTGCTATCAATTCAACTAACTGTTCTTCCGAATAATTATAATTTAAATATTGCCCACTAGCGTATACTTGTAATGCATATTTCTCTTCAGATATTCCTAGTTTCTCATCATATTTCCCATTTTGTAGTTCACTATTCACGACCATTTGTTTCTCTTTTCCCCAATAATATCTCAAAAATTTTCTTTCAAATTCTTCCCAATCTTGTAACTCATTTTGCTTACTCTCGAACCATAATGCTGCTCCATCCTTAAAATGATTCCTTATCATATCCTTAGCATCTTCAAACTCTTCATATCCTTGTTTTCTATTTTTAAGCATCCTAATAAATGGGACTGGGTGCTGTTTCTTTATATCCCCGCCAAATTGGACCTTATTTTCTGCTCCATTGTGTATAAATACTTGCCTCCTTTCTCCAGTATTATGTTGTGTTTTTACTTCCAATAGTTTCTTATCTATTTTTTTAAATCTATCCTCTATTTCCTCTTCTCTACCTTCTACATGTTTTTCCAAATTATGTAGTTTCTTGGTAAGTTTTTCTAAATTTTGGCTAATTTCCTTTGTTTTCTGCTCTACTTCATGTTTAATCTGCTGTAAATACATTTGTACCTCCTCTTTATGCTGTTCTAGTCTCTGCTCCATTTGTTTAAAACCTAGATCTTGTCGTTTACTGTTTTCGTCTATAAGTTTTTCTATTCTTTCTGCTTGTTTTTTGCTGTTTTCTTCCTGTATCTGTAGCATTTGTAATATCCTATCCATTGTTGACATTTTTGTGGTACTCTCCTTGATTGTTGTTTCTGTAATACTAATTTCTTCGTCTATATTTTCTATTCCTTCCTCGCTATAACGTTCTTCTGTTTCCTTTTGTTTTTTGTTGAGTCTTGTCTCCATTTTCTTTCCTTTTTCTGGACTTAACAATGTGAACGTAAAAACCAACCGAACTATTATCTTTGCTTATTCCACAAGAATGTTGATCAAATAAAAATATCTGGTTATGTAAAAAAATTGTTCCAAGATTATTCAAAGCGAAAAAGGTTTGAATATTACAAATCAAAAATACTTTGTCAAAATTTGGCAGAGAGAAAAAAATTAGAAAAATCCTGTAAGAATTTATATATTTTCCAGTACACTTTGTCTGGGTATTGGTGTTTCTGCTTTGGCCCCACGTTGGGCGCCAATATTGTTTTGATTCTACTTATTGATATCTACTTTGATTGGACTAGCTCAATTTAATAAATTTATCTCAGGGTTTTACATCATCCAATCGCAGAAATGCAAAACCAATACTCAGAAAAAACTCATGGGAAAATAAAAATGAAAAAAATAAAATATAACCGTATATTAAAGAAAAATTAATTATACCAAAGAATTCAAACACAAATTTTTAATAATAGAATAAACTGTGAAAACACACAATCTATGAATCTAGAAATGCTTGTGCAAAATAATGAAAACAATTCTGAAAAATACCGCAAATTATTTTGAAATCAAAATTACCCAGTATGAATACAAATTAAATTATAACTAGTAAACAAAAGTCAATTTAAAAATCACGAAAAGGTTTCTGTGAAAGTTTGTGTCAATTTAAAAATCACGAAAAAGTTTATGTTCTATTTCACTTGAGTCTTTACATAGAGGTCGATGCAACCAAAGAAAACCAAAAGTGTGGCAAACAGAGACTATTGACGGAGAGAACAATGTATTTTGGATACCTTAGTACAGCTGCTTTCACTTGACATTGAATTTTCTTTTGACTTCCAAAAATAACATTTTTACTTTGTGCTTTTTATATACGGGCACCTATAAGGCTTTTTAATTTACGAAGACCGACACTTGTTACTCATTCTTCAAAAGTACCTTCTATTTCCGCTCTCTAAAACACACCGCCTCTCGTTCTTGTCTTGTCAAAAAAAAAAAAAAACCATTTTTTTGACATCCTTCAATCTATCTCGTCCCTGCAGTTCCATTCGTCCAAACAAATATCCTTACTACGTCATATCAACGCCTCCAAACGCTTTTGCCGCTAATTGTTCTTAGAAACACTGTCTATTGAATGTAACTGCACTGTTAACATGATAAACGCATTTGTCCAAAATTGTCCAATACTGGGTAATTGAAATCGGTATCTATATTTACAGGGTGAATGAAAAAATTAAATATAAAAAAAATTATTTTAACGTAATACAAATTATCATACAATTAGATAATTAGATTTTCTTCTTTTTCCTCTCTGCTTTTCTTTATCTATGACAATATATATATATATATATATATATATATATATATATATATATATATATATATATATATATATATATATATATATATATATATATATAACTATAAAAGTATTCACTTCCGAGAAAAGTTGCACAAACACAAAAAAGTTGCGTAATTAAATTTCCTACAATATAAGATTGGTTAAAAATTTTTAAAATTGTTACCCTTGTTGCAAAATAGCAATAATTGCGAAAAAAAGCATAAAAAAGCAAGTAATTGCATTTTACGTTTTTCAACCATTTTTGCTACACTTAGGACCTTCATGTTTCACCCAGAAAAACTTTATTATATAATAAAACAATACTGTAAATTTAGTTAAGATCGGTACAATGAATTTTGCAAAATAAATTTTAAAATCCTGCTTTCGCAAAAAAAATTCATTTTTTCAAAATGTTCCAGGACTGAAAATAAAACAGATAGCAAGTTAAAATTCTTTTTACAAATAGAAGAATACCGAAATTTTCATTTGCAATTTGCAAAATTGAAATCGGTTAACTACCACGGCGTAAGGATTTTTTTTAAATTAACATTAATTTTTGGTGATATACGCGCAGGACAGTGGTGTTCGATTCACACAAGTTGATTTCCACCAAAATTTCTTCCAATCTTTATCTAATATATTATTTTCTTACTCTATATTTTGTTGTATGTTCATATTTTAATTCCACAAAAATCAAACTAATTTGATTATTGTTTGTGAAAAATTGTTTAAACAATTGCGTATGTTTAAAAATAATACACTTTTATTTTCTAAGTTAAAATATGTTATGAACAAAGAAAGTTTTTTCAAAAAAAAGTGTTATTTCAAAGGACAGAGTATGTGTTTTTATTTTGCAATAAACATTTTTTCGTGTCTGTGATGCTAATCCTTCTATTCGGAAGAAAAGGGAATTTTTTACCAAACTACAAAAATTAGTTATTCGCTTTTAACTCCATTCTTGTTAAAACTAATAATTCTAAGCCGGTCATACTTCTAGAATCTATTAATAGTACATAAATAAAAAAGACAAAATAAGGTAAATGACTAATAATTTTAACTAGAGTGGCGATCATGGGGTTGATTCCCATCACTTTTTCGCTGAAAAAAATAGGTACTAACATTCTTTTCATTATAAGTCACCTAATTTTTGAGCTAGAGTGTTTTCTTTATTTGTGTTGATTTGTTGATGAAATACTCTAAATTATTTTAAACAAATTATCCTCGAAAAATGCATAGTTTTCCCGTCTTTTGGCTTTGAAACTACAATATTTAGCATTTGACGAAGAAGAGCTAACATATAATAAAGTATAGTCGATTAGTATTGGTCTTAAAGAAAATATAAAAAAAACGGTTTTGTTTATTTTTTCAAAAAGTACATTTTTGTTAAGCAAAGTTGTTTTGATTATACAAAAACTTTTTGAGTTATTAGCAGAAAACTGATTAAAAACATTAATTTTTTTGATATAAAACTAACACTTTCGATAGCGAATAAATCGAAAACTATTAATTTTATGAAACAAATGTATAAAACGTTTTTTGCTTAGAATGAATGTTTTTACCAACTTTTGCGGTCAAAATATAAGAAAAAATTTTCACCCCCGTTATGGGGTGGCATCCACCTCCATGGTCAAAGCGCCTTTCCGCATCATATAGATTTTGATCCTTGGGATATCCACTACTTATTCTCAAATTTTCAAGCAAATCGATCCATTCTGTAAAAATTGCGAGGTTTTGTCATATTTTAAGCTTTATTACTTGGACTATAAACAAAAGCTTCATACAACTGTCCAACTCCAATAAAATCCCAAAACTAATTCGTCATTCGGCGTATAATTAAAATATTTAAATTGGAAAAATTTCTCGAAAATTACGTAAAAAGCGATTCTAAATGAAATTTTAATTTGCATGTAAATTTTCAGTAAAAAATGTAATTGTTAATAAAAGCAAATGGCCGTTACATCAATGTACGAGGCAAAATCGACTAACAAAAATGTTTTCATTGTGCCACTCAAATGAAATATTTTCAATTATTTCTCTTTATCAGAAATGGGCACTGAACTGTAAATGTCCAATTAAATTTCGTTGCAAATGCGGAAAATACACGACAAACTACGTTTTTACATTCTCTTCGCCAATAAAAATAATCATTCATCCAATGAAACAAAACTGCCATAATTATGTTTTAATTAAAACATGGCGAGGCGAGGGTAGGCATTTTGTTCCTCTATAATATTTGTACGGTGCGTAGCGTTTTAATAAAATGATGAACTAAATGATATTGAAATAAAAAAAAATAAAAAAAAAGTTTATTTTTAGAATCTACCATTGTTCATTTTTTGTAACAAAGATGTTACCTTTTTATAATATTTACCTAGACTACCTATTTTTTCAAAAATGAATATCCATTTTCAATTTAGTTGCAACACGGAACTACAGCTGCATCATGTTCTAGTTCAATCAAAGAGTGTAGCAAGCACCTCTACCGATTTTGAAACTCATTATTCTCTCATCAGGAGGCACATATGCTGCTTTCTCTGACCCAACCAGGACAAACCACGGCATGCAGTTACGGATTACAACGAACGAAATGGCAGGGATGCCCTAGCGGCAACTGCTAGCAAATCTTTCAATCTAATAGCACAAAAAGTAATATCAAAAATATTACTCTACATCCCACCAAATTGAAAACAATGGGAACCTTCTCTGGTTACACCTCCGAGGCTTCTAAAATTTGCAAGCCCTAACGGATGTTGAGACTAAAGAAGATAAGGGAATTTTACAATTTATAATTCACGTCCCATATTCGTCTTTTACGTCACGTCTTTTACCTATTTTTTATTGATGCAGTACTGCCAAGCCAATCAACGCAAAGAAAACAAAATGGATGGTGGTCGGAAAAATTAATATCGAAGACTAAGTACTAAAATTAGATAACAAAATCCTGAAAGGGGCGGAACACTGTAGATTTGTGGGTAGCTGGATTGACTGCAGGGTTGAAAGTAATGATGAAATTTCGACCAGAATAGAACACGAACACGAAAAAGCTTTATTAGCTGGCGTTCTCTATTGTGCAGTAGAAGTCTGCCATTGATAACACGTCTAAGAGTATTGAAGTGCGACGTCTGGTCCATTCAAGTTGTTGTGTTACCGTCGAATGCTCAGAATCCCGTGGACAACACATATATCTAACGAACGAGTGCTAGAGACCATGCACAAAGAGAGAGAATAATTGATCAACACCATAAAAATGAGAAAGGTGCGATACTTCGGTCTATATTGAGAGGACCTAAATATCGCTTACTCCGGTTGGTCATTCTGGACAAAATCAAAGGAAGGTGGGTTGGAAGAAAACAACTGTACTGACTGCGTAACATTAGACAATGGACAGGTCGAACGGCCGAGGAATTGTTTCATATAGCTGCCGACCGAGAAACATTTCATCATATTAGAGAGATATCGAAACCCTAAGTTAAAAGTTCCTTTATTACAGGATCTTTTAATAAAGGACAAATACAGGATATGTCTAATGAGAGTTATCGGAAACTCAGTTTTAAGGAATCTCTTATTTTGACAAATGACTCATTAAATATTTTTGTAAATATAAAAATAACTTATAAAATTCTATTTGTTGATAAAAACATAAATATAAGTGAAGTTAGACGCCTGTCTTTTCTTGTTTCTTCGCATAATTTGACAAATTTGTCACATTTTTGACACGTTACGTCAAAATAATGGATCCTTTATTAAAAGATTTTTGTGCCCTATTTTTCCTTAAATACGGGCGGCCTGTATTTTATTACAGGACAAAAATAAAGGACGCGATACTGCGCTTGCGTATATGTCAAAATAAAAGATCTTTTATTAAAGGACGATGTTAAATAGGGTTTCGATATCTCTCTATTGTTAATACGACGACAGCCAACGCTTGAAATCAGGCATGGCATTAACGAAAAAAAAAAAGACAAAGACGTAGTCATATAACGAATACTTGGTATACCTTACCATCTAGGAGGTTGTTTACATGGAGGTCGCCTTTAGACGGACATCAAAGGATTATAAGGCATTAAATAGATTACGAGATAATTAACAGAAGGTACAGGAATGCTCTTAGTAAGGTTTGTACAATACTTGGAACAGACATAGGATCCAACCACAATCCTTTTGTTACAAATATTAAACTGAGACTAAAGCCAAAAGAAAAAAAAAACAGAAGGCATCATTAAACGTTAAAAAAGTTAATTAAAATGTTTAAACATTTTCAATTTCTTTGCAACAGAAAAATGCAGCAGCTGTATAATACTCTGGTTAAATCGGAGAGTGCAGGAGGAGTCTATACCGGTTTCGGAGGTTTTTTCTTCCTCATCATTAGTCCCATATCCTCTTCTCTCCGACTTCACCAGGTATCATACTTTGGGCCTTTTCGAATTGCCAAGAACGAAATGCCGCGGATGAACTAGAGCCATCTACCAAAAAACAAAGTAAGTTATCAATCGAAGTAGCACAGAAAACGACAATAAATATCGTTCACATACCACCAGAATGACAACAGGTGGAATACTTTCTTTGGTTATAACCTCCCGAGATTTTCAAAAATTATAAATCATACAGGATGTCGAGGAAATTAAAATAAGAGAATTTTAAATAATTCACAACCCATCTGCTCAGCGTGGCAAAAGTTTCAACAAGAAAGATTCCTTAGTACTCAACAAAAGAGTAAATGAATTAAAATGTATAAACATTTTCAATTTCTTTGCAACACGAAAATGCAGCAGCTGCAAATATATGCAGCTGTATGATTTATAATTTTTGAAAATCTCAGGAAGTTACCAGGAGAAGTTACCCAAAGAAAGTATTCCACCTGTTGTCAATCTGGTGGTATGGGAAAGATATTTATTGTCGTTTTCTGTGCTACTTCGATTGATAACTTACATTGTTTTTCGGTAGATGGCTCTGGTTCATCCGTGGCATTTCGTTCTTTGCAATTCGGAAAGGCCCAAAGTATGATACCTAGTGAAGTCGGAGTGAAGAGAATATGGGACTACTGATGAGGACGAAAAAACCTCCGAAACCGGCATAGACTCTTTCTGCACTCTCCGATGTAACCAGAGTTTTATGCAGCTGCTGCATTTTCGTGTTGCAAGGAAATTGAAAATGTTTATACATTTTAATTCATTTACTCTTTTGTTGAGTACTAAGGAATCTTTCTTGTTGGAACTTTTACCACGCTGAGCAGATGGGTTGTGAATTATTTAAGATTCTCTCATCTTAATTTCCTCGGTATCCTGTATGATTTATAATTTTTGAAAATCTCGGGAGGTTGTAACCAAAGAAAGTATTCCACATGTTGTCAATCTGGTGGTATGGGAACAATATTTATTGTCGTTTTCTGTGATACTTCGATTGATAACTTACTTTGTTAAAAAAGTCATTTATGGCAATAAATTATTTAATATGGCAACTGTGTTTGACGTCTAAAAATCATGGACCATCATATAATAATCATTTTTGATGATGTGAACAACATTTTTCTTCTCCAAAATAATAAAACTACCAAGAATAATAAATGACAGAAGAAATATTAGAGATAATGGAAAAATGCAGGCAGTATAAGATCAGGTAGAACCTGATTAGACTTGATCAGGCAAGATTAGAGTGCCGAAATATAAATAGCTAACTTCTCAAAGAAATTATAGCAGTGAAGGGGATCTGGATAATTACAATTTGCACCGAGGCTGAAAACCTTTAAAATCGGCGATGTCTTCAATCTCCACAAGAAAATTATTGAAATTATTCAACAAAAAAAAGACTGGTATACATAATGAGCAGGATGTACTAATAACGGATCCTCGCAAAAAAGATGAAACTGCTAGACACACAAACATTTCCTCGTAAAATGTGCTGTGCACAGGAATTACATCAAAAGGATATACTGTTAATAACTTTCTATTAATATTATAAAAAAGATTATAAAATATTTTTTTAATTTAATTTAGAAACACACTTGTTTCATATTTTCATTTGGGTCTCCACCGCTTCGTTCAGTTGTTAATTTGGTTCATGTTTTCTTGTAATTCCTTCTTCTATAGAAGGTTAGTTATTATCACAGGTATCCGTACTTAATATACAGTTGCTCTGAAGAGGTCTAATACGTAGCCGCATGTATACCATTCTTGAAGGTATGTTTCAGCCTGAAAATTCTCATTCGGCCAACTTTTGTCTTACATTTGATCTTTCCCCATAACTCTGAAAATATCGACCGCACGAAAAAAATTGCAATAAAAAAATTACAGAAAATCACATTTTCAACAATTTTAGTTCTCATACTTTTTGTCGAGGAGTTGAAAATGGCGGAGATATTCAGTCGAGATTTTAAATTTACACTACTATTGACCCTCTATAAAGATTAGAGAAATAAAATTTTGGCCAGCTCGGCATGCAAGGTTAGGCCTGTTGTTTGTCTAACCCGACTGGACCATCCTTGCTATCTTTGTTATCTACCACATACGGAAATGATTGTAAGGAAAAAATATGGGCGTTTCTTCAAAATAAAGCTACTCACGAAAAATTAGCTTGTTAGTACCTAGTAAATGGTGAAAATAGGCCTGGTATCCCTGGGACTATTAAAATCATACAGCGAAAAATAAAATATGATTTTTAAGTTGTCTAGACATGAATGTAGATGTATATCTTTTTGTAGATGTATATCTAATTGTATTGATTATCGAAACGCATTTGACTGCGTAATTTATCAAGAGATGATTTAAATTCAAAGAACAACTGGATTAATTGAACACTACTTGCAAACGGCAACAATTGAAATAGAGCACACAACCAGTCCCGGATTAAGAATCATGGGGCACCTAGGCCACCCAAGCTAGGAGGCCCATTAAGAAACTTGCTCCACCTTCTCCCTCCAAAACCACTGATAACCTCTCCATCTCCGAATGGTATTCCATATATGATGTAACGGTGACAGTTTTTATAATTTTCATTTTTGAAAATAACCGTGCGCCTGTTCCATTTGTAATCAATAGCGTAGGATAAGTCTTTGAAGCTACTGATACATTTGGAAACGTCGATTTGAGTTTGTTTTCATAAATAACCCAAAATTAGTTTGAAGCAAAAATAAATTATTTTCCCTGCAACTCTTGTAGCTGGGCTATAAAATATTTGAACTGCACTAGTTCATCTTCAATTTCAGGATGAGTAACATCATGAGAGTTTTCATGTAGATTTGAAGCACACTCCGTTATTTGAGTATCACTTAATTTTGGAAAAACACACAAAACACCAAAACATTGAGTTCACTGACTCGTACGCTGTCAACCGACGACTCAGTAATTAGCTTATCCAAAATTGGTAGATACGTCTCAACCTTTAACTTTTCTTCATCCTATAGAAAAACTGCATTGAAATTAGCATCATCATAATTTCTTGCTGGCTTTCGTTTACTCTCTTCGGAATATTAAGAATATTGTAGATCGCAGACCTTCTGCTCTTGGTAAGCAACAATTATCTCTTTGATGCTGAACTGCAGTTTGAAGTTCAATATCTTCTCTCTGTAATAATTTACTGACAGCGTTGCTGTGTTCTAAAATTTGTTGCCCAAAACTCATTCAATATTAATGTTTCTTTTTTGACATTTATTTTAACAAACACTTAGTAGCCTCATGAACTGTTTTAGCTTTCTGATTAGTGTCTTCAGCAAGAGTATGAAGAGCAGATTTGAAGGCGTTTTAACCTTTAGACAATGCTCTTGTTGCATCAGCCTTTGCGCTCCATTTAGTGCTGTTTGTTCTTTTGAGGACTAGATCGTGGCGAATGGGATCGCTTAGTGGAGTTTCATTTAAGCATTTGATTATAACTTCTTAACGGTGGGCACTTTACTTACTCTTTGATCAACTACTTCACCCAAATACACGGCAACAGTTATTCCCTTTCAAAGAAGAAAACCAAATTAAAAAGAAACCAGGCCAAATGATAAATTCTGCGGGAAACTAGAGCGAAAGGTATGGGTAGCGGGGGAGAGGGTAGGGAGGGAAACCGTGCAGACTGACAGGCAGTACTATTTCTTCTACCAAATGGCTTCTACATTAGCGACTTTTTCTCACAACATAGGCTTTCTATGTGAACAAAAGTGTGCATTGTAATGTAGTTTTACACATCCACCATCACTTTGGATATTGCGTGATATTTGTGATCATCATGGCAATCTTCACTTTATCTGCAGCAACGCGAAAAATCTGCACAGATGTTGTGTTAAATCAGGTTCTGAGGTTCTTTAACCAGGATGTTCTTCTTCTTCCTGGGCCTCGCTTTCCAAATATTTTTCCTTGCAGGATGGCTTGTAGGAGGGCATATCTGGATTTATTTCGCATAAAGTGTCCACAGTATTCCAACTTTCGAAATTTTATGGTGGTTAGTACCTCTCGTTTCTTCCCCATTCTTCTAAGGACTTCCTAATTTGTGATCCGATCAGTCCATGGGATTTTAAGAATTCTCCGATATAGCCTCATCTTAAATGCCTCCAATTTTCGGCACATATCTTCGTTCAAGGTCCATGATTCAACACCATAAAAAAGGACAGACAGTAAACGCGATAGTTCGTTATAACGAAATGTTCCACAAACTAATATCTATAATATATTTAATTACCATAAGGACCAGCCGCCGCACTATATCTTAAAGTAGAACTATCAAAACTTTAGAATCTGACCGTCTACTGTATTTCTTACTTGGACCAAGTATAATATTAGTCTATTTGCTAACGCCTGTTTTGTTAGTTTTTGCCAACTTTTCGCCAGTCCTCACAATCGAGCATGCGTAAACTCATCCTCGTTAGGTAAAAATGCTATAGTCCAGGGCGCATCTGGTTTGGGATGGACGTTGAGAGGTGACTCAAATTTTTTTGCAGAAGTTGCTTGAAAATAACTCAAATAATAATATTTGAGTTATCCTCCCACTCAAAATGGTCCAGAACATTGTTTAAATAATCAAAATGTCAAAATATGAAGGAAAAATTCTATTTTTCTATTGGTTTTTTGATTATAACTTTAAAACTATTTATTTCTAAGAAAAGTTGTACTAACATAAAAGTTGCGTAATTAAATTTCCTACAATATAGAGTTAGTTAATAATTTAAAAAATAGTCACCCTTGTTGCAAAATAGCAATAATTGCGAAAAAAACCATACACAAACAAGTATTTGCATTTTACGTTTTTCAACCATTTATGCTACACTTAGGACCTTCATATTTTACCCAGAAAAACTTTCTGATATAGTAAAACAACACTGTAAATTTCATTAAAATCGGTTTAATAGATTTTGCAAAATAAATTTTGCAATCCAACTTTCGTAAAAAAAAATTCATTTTTTTAAATGTTGCAGGGCTGAAAATAAAGCAGATAGCAAGTTGAATTTTTTTTGCTTATAGAAGTGTACCGTACCTTTCATTTGCAATTCGCAAAATTAAAATCGATTAATTACCACGGTGTCAGGAAATCTTTTAAATAAACATTAATTTTTGGTGCTACGCGCAGGACAGCGGTGTTCGATTCACACAAGTTGATTTCCACCAAAATCTCTTTCAATCTTTATCTAATATATTATTTTCTTACTCTATATTTTGTTGTATTTTAATATTTTAATTCCACAAAAATCAAACTAATTTTATCATTGTTTGTGAAATATTGTTTAAACAATTGAATATGTTTAAAAATAATAAACTTTTATTCTCTTAGTTAAAATATATGAACAAAGAAAGTTTTTGCTAAAAAAAAGTGTTATTTCAAAGGATAGAGTATGTGTTTTTATTTTGCAATAAACAAATTTATTTACTGATAGCGAAATGTAATAAAAATTAAAATGTATCAATCATTATCAAAGGTCATTGGAATGCCCAATCAGAGCAAACTATCCGCTGCCCTGCGCGTAGCACCAATAATTAATGTTTATTTAAAAAAAACTCCTGGCGCCGTGGTAGTTAATCAATTTTAGTTTTGCAAATTGCAAATGAAAGGTACAGTACACTTCTATAAGCAAAAAAAATCAACTTGCTATCTGCTTTATTTTCAGTCCTGTAACATTTTGAAAAAATGATTTTTTTTTGCGAAAGCTGAATTGCAAAATTTATTTTGAAAAATCTATTAAACTGATCTTAATGAAATTTACAGTATTGTTTAACTGTATCATGAAGTTTTTCTGGGTGAAATATGAAGGTCCTAAGTGTAGCGAAAATGGTTGAAAAACGTAAAATGCGAATACTTGTTTTTGTATGGTTTTTTCGCAATTATTGCTATTTTGCAGCAAGGGTGACCATTTTTTTAAATTTTTAACTAATTCTATATTATAGGAAATTTAATTACGCAACTTTTATGTCAATACAACTTTTCTCGAAAATGAATACTTTAAAGTTATAATCAAAAAACCAAGAAAAAAATCGAATTTTTCCTTCATTTTTTGACATTTTGATTATTTAAACAATGTTCCGGACCTTTTTGAGAGGGAGGATAACTCAAATATTATTACTTAAGTTATTTTCAAGCAATTTCTGCAAAAAAATTTGAGTCACCTCTCAACATCCAAATGTACTAATATTTTTACAGATGCGCCCTGGTCTACTACGCAAATCTCCTTATTAATAAGTAAAACGGACTGGTATTTCATTTCGCGATATTTGAATCATATTTATTTTACTGCACCAATTATTTTTTCATTAATAAACGGTTACATAGGCTTGACATCATTTTTCCTAATTTCCGATGCGATCATCTATCGACGCAAAGTAATAAACTCCAATTAATTATTATATGGTAACCAGATTCCATCAGACGCTTACGTGGTTATTTGACAGTTGCAATCGTATTAGCAAGCTCAGGAATTAAGTCTCGACTAAAAAGCGTCAATCCGACACGAGATCGAGAGTGTAATCCGATTGTTTCGTTAGGGACGTCTTGTTAGTTCACTGCTGTGATAAATTGCTACAGTAATCCGCCAGGTGTCTCTTCGGTAGATCTATAAAATTAAGTTGCACGAAAACAAGCTGACAGGTATAAGTACTCGTTTATTTAGGAGATGATCCATGAGACGAATAATATAATCTTTATTGGAACCGTCTTAGAATTAATTGGTATAATAGCAGCTACACTCATCTTCTGTTTGAAAGCATTTCTTAATTGCTACATAAACAAGGTTTAAAATATAACAGCACAAAACGAATAGAATTAAAACAATTTTTTAATGTTTCCTATTTAATCGCCTTCTTCTTCTTCTTCTTCTTCTTCTTCTTCTTCTTCTTCTTCTTCTTCTTCTTCTTCTTCTTCTTCTTCTTCTGCTTCTTTGGTCCTTTGAATATTTTAACCGTAATCTATAGAGTAGAGTAATCCAAGTAATTTTCTGTTTAGTTCAGAGGAATAAGGAAAAAAAAATTCCTGTTGGTGACACAACCCCCTCCAGGCCGAAACCAAATTATTTGAGTAGTATGGACATCTATAATAATAACCTATATGTTTCCTGCAGCCGATTTTGATGATATACATAGTTATAAATATGAATGAAGATCAAAAAACGGTAAATTTTCGCTTTTTTCGTCTTTGACCAAAAAGTTAGTCATTTTAAACAAATCTGGGAGTAAGAACCTAACTCATACATCGTATAAAGAATTTCAATACCGTGTTCGCTGAATATGTCTATCCTTATTGGTTGCTTAGAAAATTGCAAAATAAATCATAAATTTTGAGTTTTTATAAATATTCATAACTTATGTAAAAATTAACTTATTACAGGAAACCTCTTATTACACGAACCTTCTTATTACACGAAATGCTAAAACTTCTGGTGCTTAAATCATACCCTAAATTTTAAAGCGATTGGTCAAATAGTTTAAAAGTTATTTAATTTGTTTATCCCAAATTAATTTTTTTTTGCAACACTATAAGTCAGAAAATGATAAAGTTACAGTAATACTTTAGATAGTTTATGAAAGAAGAAGGTTTACACTATTCATTTAATTAAAAAATATGACAAAAAAATAAATTCTAAATATTGCAAAATTATTTTGCAAAAAGATGTGAATTAAAAAAGGGGTGGGGTATAACTTCGTCCCTAATTCTCCTAGGACAATTGTTTTTCTTTCTAAATGTGTATAAAAATTCAGTCTTTCTAAGTATGGAAAAATAATTTTTCTACGGGTAACGGTTAAAAAGTTATACTAATTGTTTATAAGTAAGCAAAAAATCGACAAGTTTTTGCAAAATAATTTTACACTGTTTAAAATTACTTTTTGTAATTTTTTTTAATTAAGGTAATAGTACCTATAAATGTTCTTCTTTCAAGAACTGTCCGAAGTGTTACTGTAACCTCATAATTTTCTGACTTATAGTGTTGCACAAAAAATTAATTTGGGATAAACAAATTAAATAACTTTTAAACTATTTCACCAATTGTTTTGAAATTTAAAATATAATTCAAGCACAAGAAGTCTCAGCATTCTGTGTAATAAGAAGGTTCTAACTAGATTTTTACATAAGTTCTGAACATTTATAAAATCTCAAAATATATGACTTATTTTGCAATTTTTTAAGCAACAAATAAGGATAGACACATTCAGCGAATGCCTTATTGAAGCTTTTTATGTGATTTATGAGCTTCTTATTCTCAAATTTGTTTAGAATGCTTTACATTTTAGTTATAGTCTAAAAAGCGAAAATTTACCGTTTTTTTATCTTCATTTGTTTATAACTATATATCATCAAAATCGGCTGCAGGAAACATATATATATATATATATATATATATATATATATATATATATATATATATATATATATATTTATGCACAGATATCAAAGTGAGGTCCTGACATTACGCGCACTTAGTGAGGACCGGTAGAAAACGTAGACATAATCGTTTCAACTCTTCATAGTGACCTTGACAAGTAAATAGCAATTAAAAAATGACGAGTATACACAAAAAAAGTTACGTATATGCGTCCCGTATTGTTCAAGTATATTGCCACCCAAGTGAGGCCATTATACGGAGCTATTAAAGTGAGACTGTATATACTTTTTCGTTATGCGCACAAAGTGTGGACAACTTTACGTGTATATTTCCTTACAGCTCATCAAGTGAGGACCATACAGTGTTGTCGATAAATATGAGATTAATCGTTTCTACTGCCTTTTTCTGTATAACACAGTAAGAATTATTATTGTTTCGATGTTTCAGTCACTTATAGTTATAAGAAGGATGTGGACTCTTTGTTCTTGCTCGTACTGTTTGTTAATTTTATAACATTTTAGTACCTAAGCATTAAATCACGGTAGCCTTATCGGAGACTAGCGTTAATAAAGAAATAGTTTTATATTTTTTAATAATTTACATTAAAGATGGATAGGAAAGAAAGAATTTTGAAAATGGCGTTAGTTGAGAACAATAATAATCAAAATGGAGGATACAGTGATAGTTCAGTTATGTGAAATTTATATTGAACTTAACATATAAATATAAAAGCCCGACTTTTGATCTAAGGGGAACACAGTTTTTACGGTACATACATATCTGTCATTTGTCAACCCCCTTCCTTACATTTCCCCCACCCCTTATTTTTAAATAGGGAATAGGGGCGTGTGCTAGCTCATTTGAAAGGATATTCAATTCTCTATCCAGTATTATTAACATTGACATAATTATCTATACAGAGTGTATTTTAGTATAGGTACTGTTGCCCCTGTCGATTTTCATTTTGAAACGACAATTTTCCAACCTTAATTTTAGTATACAAGATGATTTACTTAATTTAATTAAACTTAATGTACCTTTTTTACTGACTTAATTTTACAGTTATTCCACTAGATGGAAAATACAGTGAATATGTGCATATGTTTTATTTCGAATAATCATTTTAAAATAGTTTTAGTTTTCTATTTTCTCTGAAAATTGTTGCAAGCTTCTTGTTCTTATACTTAAAATCATGTCACTACAAATTTATACGAGACTACATATTAAGAGTATAGAAAGTATTATAATATATGACTTACATGCTTTTTTCCATTTATTGAAGATATTTCACCTTATCCTGAAACAATGCAATGTGACCAACTGTCCTCAACTAAAAACATATATCCCACTATTTTGATATTAAATTTATAGTTTGTACCAGAGGAGTGCGGTCCATGGAAGCGGGAGAAGCACCGCTTCCCTATTATACAGGGTGAGGCAGATAAAGGGCCTATTAGAAATATCTCGAGAACTAAAAGCGACAGACTCATGAAAATTGGCATGAAGGGGTTTTGAAGAGTGATCTATTTAATGAAAATATTTTCATCTATTGGCTACTTCCGGTTATATCGGAAGTTGCTTATAACTTCGTTTTTTTAAATGGGACTCCCTGTATATTTTTACATTTTTGGATTTTACTCGAAGTCTTATTTCTTAAAATATGAGGTTTTGTATTGTTATACAGGGTAGTTTAAAAGATAATTAGGTTTTTTTTATTAATTTCGTAGCAACTTTCACACCCTGTAGAATTGGAGTAGTTGACATCAAGAACTTTATTTATGTTCAAATGATTTTTAATATAGTCTACTATTGTCAGAAATTATTAGTATAGCTAATTGTTGAATTTTAGTATACAGGGTTGGTCGAAACTCGGAATGAGTATTTTCTGAGTTTTTTTAAATGAAACACCCTGTATTTTAGTATTGTAATGAAATTATATTTATGTTACTTTTTTTATTTCTTAAGCATTCCCTATACCTAACTGCTTTAATTTGTGCTTAATTGTTAATCGCACCAACAATCTTAACTACGTAAGTATTTTAATAGCTCAACCATTATTGGGAATTTTAACGGTCAGTCTAGATTAATATGTATTTATTTCCGAAAAATTATTTGTGACTGAATATTTTCAAGGCCAACCTAATAAAATTTCACGTTCTTTTTTGTTGCAATTAATGTTTGGTTTGAATCACCAATAACTCACAAATTAAAGCAGTTAGGTATAGGGAATGCTTATAAAATAAAAAAGTACCATAATATATAATTTCATTACAATACTAAAATACAGGGTGTTTCATTTAAGAAAACTCAGAAAATATTCATTCCGTGTTTTGACCAACCCTGTATACTAAAATTCAATATATAGCTATACTAACAATGTTTAACAATAGTAGACTATATTAGAAATCATCTGAACGTAAATAGAGTTTTTGATGTCAAAGTACTATAATTCTACAGGGTGTGAAAGTTGCTACGAAATTAATAAAAATACGTAATTATCTTTTAAACTACCCTGTATAATAACATAAAACCTCATATATTAAGAAAGGAGACATCGAGTACAATCCAAAAATATAAAAATATACAGGGTGTCCCATTAAAAAAAACGAAGTTATAAGCAACTTCCGGTATAACCGGAAGTAGAAAATAGATGAAATATTTTCATTAAATAGATCACTCTTCAAAACCCCTTCATTCCAATTTTCATGATTCTGTTGCCTTTAGTTCTCGAGATATTTCTAATAGGCCCTTTATCTGCCTCACCCTATATACTTCGATATAACAAAATATATTATTAACTAATATTTAATTATCAAAAATTTTCCCCAATCCCAGTAATCTACATAGTATTAGCTAGGCAATAGGCATTAAAAAATATTAAAAATTAATCGCATATGAAGGAACTCAATATGCACTATGCACACAATTCAACTACATATTCGGTCCACCCCTGACAGAAGCGCATCTCAAAATCGCCGCTTGTCATGCAGTTGTCCCCTATAAAAATTGGTCAGGGTTCAATGACCGCACCCACTAGTCGCGCGAATTTTGGTACCCTGCAGAAGCGATCGTTCGATCGCCTTCCAAGAGTGGGATGCTCTGACTGTTACTGCTTCTAAGGGGTAGTCTGCTTAGGTATTTACATACATTCGCTTAAAGAATATTTCGATTTAAATTTTTTGCAGAGATTTTTCCTTTTACTGATCTTTTATTTGACATTTTACAGATGAAGTCAATTGACATTGCATTTTGTATAAGACAAATTGATGACTTTATTAATACGATAATTAAAAAACGAGAGCAGTTTAAAAATATTTGGGATAAAACTGGAAATATGGGGTTTGAACATGAAAGAAAAAGAATGAAGATTGATAATGTCGACAACAGAGAGACCTTTTGATAACATTCTACAAAAAATGAATTTTCGCTTTCAAAATTTTAACGAATTAAAATTTGTAGAATTATAGGTATAATATATTCTTATTTAATATTTCTTATTATAATTCATCAAAATTTCGCACAGAGGAATTTATTTCACTACGATTAAATAATGAAAATATTTTGATATGCCAGCTTCGCATTATAAGTTAAGTGTTGTTTATGAAACAACTCACATTAGTGATAAAGATATACTCAGAAATCTGGCAAGGGCGGATCCAGGAAGGGGACCAAGGGGGCCATGGCCCCCTCCGAGAAGTTAAAAAAATAGAAGTTTAAATATTTGCAGTTCAAATATTTTCAGATTTAAATACATACTTATATATGCACAAATATATATATGCACATAATCAACTTAACGCCTATATAGGGGGGACAAGAAACACAGAGAGCTGGAAAGTCCTTAAAACGTTGAGAACAGATAAAAAAAAGGGATATAATAACACCGATTACTCTGGAAAAGTGGGATGGCTATTTCAAGCAGTTACTAGTAGAAAATAAAGAAGATTTTATTAAAAACGAAGATCATGCAAGTTTCAATGTAATTGTCAGTGGCTCACCGATTCAGTTAAGACTGGAAGAAGTACGAAATGCATGCAAATCCCTAAAAAATAGAAAAGCGTCAGGGCCTGGCGACATAGCACCAGAACTGCTCAAATACGGTAGCAACACCCTGTATGAATACCTAAGAGATCTATTTAATAGATGTATGAATGGCGAAGTCATACCAAAAGAATGGCAATTGTCTGTAATTTCTACAATACACAAGAAAGGCAGTAAAAATATATGCGATAATTACCGGGGAATATCTGTCACAAGCACCATCAGCAGAGTTTACGGAAAAATTATCAAAAATAAAATAGAAGAAGAATACAAGGACTTAGAGGCCGAAGAGCAAGCCGGTTTCCGCGATGGCAGATCCACCACTGACCACCTATATTGTGTAACACAGTTAATAGACAAACAAATAGCCTACAATCAAGAACTGCATTTAGTGTACATAGACTTAAAAAAAGCATACGATACTGTACCACAAAGTAAACTTTGGGAAGCCCTCGAAAAAACTAACATCAGTCTGAACCTCATTAAAGCTGTAAAAAATCTATACCAACATAATATAGCAAAAGTTAAGCTAGGCAAGGAAATCTCGTCAGGATTTGAAGTGAATAAGGGTCTTAAACAGGGCTGCTGTCTATCGCCGACACTATTTAAAATATATTTAGAGCAAGTTTTGAAATCCTGGAAAAGGAAATGTAAGAATATTGGTATACCGCTAAATGATGATAACATGCTATACACTCTATGTTTTGCGGATGATCAGATTCTTATGGCCCAGGATTATCACGATATTGAATATATGACCCGAAAAATCATAGAAGAGTACCGGAACTGGGGTTTAGAAGTGAATACCAAGAAAACGGAATATATGTGCGTTGGAGGTATACAGCAGGATCTAGCGTTGGAAAATGAAATAACTATTAATCACTGTCAGGAATATAAATACTTGGGTCTTACAATTACACAAGATGGAACGTTGGACAAGAATATCCAAGAAAGGTGCACACAAGGAAGGAAAGCTATCGCATTATTGAACAAAATCCTATGGGACCAAAGTATCTCCAAAGAAAATAAACGTAACATCTATAACAGCATTGTTAAGAGCATTATAACATACAGCAGCGAAGTTTGGCCACTTAAAGAAAAATCCGAAAATATGCTCAGAACAACTGAAATGGACTTCTGGAGAAGATCTGCTGGTATATCAAGAATACAAAAAATCAGAAATACAAGAATATTGGAGATAATGGATGTAAAGCATACAATAATGGACGATATAAAAACAAAGCAACTAAGATGGTTTGGCCACGTACAACGTATGGAAGAAGACAGATTACCCAAGCAAGTGCTACGATGGGCACCAAAAGGACGGCGGAAGAGAGGAAGACCTAGGAAAAGCTGGATAGAAGGAATCCATAGGGAAATCGGAGAAAGAGGCTTGAACGAAGACATGTGCTACGATCGAGAGCAATGGCGATTGGGAATCGGAAGACGTCGTAGAACGTTATGAACCGATTATATATATATATATATATATATATATATATATATATATATATATATATATATATATATGCACAAAACAGGGGATACATCTTTATGTCTCCTGAGCTATAACCGAACAAAAGCAGTAACGGAAGCTTCAAGAATGATATAGGATTTTTTGTAAATCAAAATGTTGATAGTTTTACAAAGTGCCATTTGTTAGTAAGACTTTGGCAGCCACCACTCGTATTCATTTCATATTCTGTACACACAAAAAATAAAAAAGAGATTAAGCATTACTTGGGTCACCAGCACTTAGAACAAAGGAGTTCGTACTTTCGCACATTAAAAAAGGGATTGTTTTGCAAGTATGTATTGCGTTTTATTTTTCTAATACAACATGTGGTTACAATAAAGGGATGACAGCCCAAAGCCTTGTCACAAAACCTTTAACATATTTCGCCAAAATCATGGGCAAAGACGGAGCCATACAAAACCATAAAGTTATCGCAATCCGCAAAAGTCAGACATTAACCAGATAGACACTCAGAGGTCTAGACAGATGCAAGAAAATAGAGATAGACTACGACCAATAGTAGAGGCTATAGTGTTCTTAGGTCGACAAATTATTCCTTTAAGGGTCCATCGTGATGCTGGCTTTCTGCTTCTGGAAGAAGATGCTGGACCTAGCAATGAGGGAATTGTTAAGGTTTAAAATAACATCAGGAGACAAGACTTTTAAACAATACCTATTCCCAGCATCTTCCGAGCAACATACGTTAGCAGCACCAATCAAAATCAATTGATAACATGTTGTGATGAACAAATGATTGAAAAAATAATGAATCAGGTTCAAAGTGCAAAACTTAATTAACTCTATCATATTTGACGAAACGACCGACATATCCCACGAGGAACAGCTTTTTCTAAATATGAGATACATGCACAATAATAACATTCGTGAAGACTTTGTCAAGTTCATTCACGGCTATGAAAAGATAAAAATAATTAGTTAAAATCAAGAATGATGGTAACAAGAAGGCCTGACAGGGAAAGTATTGGGAAAAACAGTATTAATCTTGTTTAAAGAACTGCATTTGGATTGGAAAAAAATGTGTAGGAATCGTTATTGACTTTAATAATACTTTAAAAACGATAAGTTTTGAATGTCTTTATGGCACTCAATGATGTGAAAAGTGCCTTAAAACACATCATTGCAAATTTTTTTGCACTCACCAAATTTTTAAAAATAACCCCCAGACCCCCGGTCACCCCCAAAAAAAAGTTCATGGCCCCTCCCGAAAATCGGTCCTGAATCCGCCCTTGAAATCTGGGTATTTCTTATAACTACTGGTTTAAAAAAAGTCCCTGTGTGAAGCGTCCAAGTTGTGTGAATTACATACTACCAACTATCCCAGTCACAAGTGCATCAGTTGAAAGTTTTTCAGTATTAAAATGCATTAAAAATTTTACAAGAAATTCAACAAGCGAAGACAGACTTTACAAGTCCATTGAAAAAGACCGAATTCAACAATTATCAGAAGTTGATAGGAGAATAGAGCTCAAGTATAAATAAGTGTCATATTGTTGAAAGTTGTGTGTTGTGGAAAATGCCTCGAAATAAAAAAAACATTTAAATAGATCTCTTCTTTAGGAAACGAAGCTCGGAGCGAGGACTTAAGGCCCGAGCAAGCAATACGATCAATGATAGGTCACTATAGTCACTAGAAATAGCGGCAATAGAGTGCCTCACGCATTGATCGGGGTAGGATTTAGTGTGTGACTCCTTGTACCCAGGACGTCTCACATAAGCACTTTGCTGATAGAGAGCCCCTATAGCGCATCAGAGTGTTATCGGGTGGGAAGTGGCTCGACCCTCGACCCTTAAGAAAATATTTTTATATTCTTATTGAATCGCTTCCCCTTTAGAAAAAGTCACCGCACGCCACTGGTTTGTACTATAAACCGTATTGAAATAGAATGCAACATGTGTGTGTGGTTGGGATATTGACTGCGAAACCTAAGGCTTCATTCGCCTAATCATATTTACCTTTTATTCTTATAGGTCTGGATCCCGCGTATGAAAAAAAAGTTGATTAATAGCAAGCTGAAAATTTGATAATAGCTTAAGGGTGTCTAGTCGGATAAACTTTGATATATGTAAACACTGGAACAGGGGCAGTTTTAATTGTGGAACAGGTTAAAAATTTGGAACGGTCAGACCACGAAAACGGCACATTTATTTTGTCCGACAGAATAGACCTAAACTCTCCGAAGAGAGATTAAACTCTCATGCAAAAATCAGACTGCTATTTATCACCTGTCATAATTCCTGTCATTTGACATATTCTAAATGTTCCACTCATTAAAACGCCCATTTGGTGATAAATAGCAGTCTGATTTTTACATGAGAGTTTAATCTCTGTTCGGAGAGTTTAAGTCTGTTCTGTCGGACAAAATACATGTGCCGTTTTCGTGGTCTGCCCGTTCCAAATTTTTAACCTGTTCCACAATTAAAACTTCC
Source organism: Diabrotica virgifera virgifera (assembly GCF_917563875.1). Lineage (NCBI taxonomy): Eukaryota > Metazoa > Arthropoda > Insecta > Coleoptera > Chrysomelidae > Diabrotica > Diabrotica virgifera. The sequence continues at coordinate 206,452,276 of NC_065444.1, forward strand.
CCTGTTCCAGTGTTCCGATATATCAAAGTTTGTCCGACTAGACACCCTTAAGCTATTAACAAATTTTCAGCTTGCTATTAATCAACTTTTTTTTCATACGCGGGATCCAGACCTATTATAACAATAAATAAAATTGATTAACATTTTATATCAATATTATTAGTGTTTTTAAACAATATCAGTGTGATATATCAGTATGATAATATCAGTTTTCTAATATTATCTAGTTCCATATCCAGTTCCGAATCCAGTGGTTATATTTCTTCCGTATTGTTTAGTTTCGCTTCCAGTGATTGTATTTGTTTTCTTATTTTTTTTCAAATATTTATTTATTATTTTATTACTATATTTTTTTATTGTGCTCATAATAGATTGCAACATTGTCTATAGACATGAATGCAGTAACAATAAATAAAAAAAATCGGAGATCCACACCCCGGATTTGAAATCGAAACCTCTGCTTTACGAATCCGAATCCGAGGTCTACCCACTAGGTCACTAGGCTATCGCTCTTAGACAATATTTTTTCCTGAAACGGGGAACTTTTAAAGCCGGGTCTAGACTATGTAACAAAACATGCTAATAACAAAGTTGTACAACTTTGTTATGTAACTTGTTATAATATAGCATGAGTATCCAGACTATATAACAAAAAACAAAACAACAACATACGCATAAATTTTGCAGCATTTTAGATGGATAGCTGGTAGGTTAGGTAGTATATAAAATTGCGTCATATAAGTATGGAGGATCTCTTCATAGCAGCAGCAGCTTGTGTAATATTGTGGAGGCGACACCGGCGTGTTAAATTAATATTTTGGGTGTGCCTTCATTAGCAGCTCGAGCAAAATATAGGTAGTGGTACAGCTCTTTTAGCTGATCTGGAAAGAGATAACATAGACCCATCGACAGGAGACATTAAATGTGATGGCAGTTTTAAAATCTTCTTAAGAATAGAAAGTTCTGATTTTGAATTTCTTATAAATGAAATCGGCCATAAAATAGGCAGGAAAGACATTTCGAGATGCAATTCCAGTAAGAGAAAGATTAACAGTTATATTATTAGCAAAGTATATTTTTTAAACTTTTTACTCATTGTTTCAGAGAGGAAGTATAACATTTCTGTAAAATTTAATTCCTCAGTATTATATTCTGCACCTGTTCATGATTGAGTGTCACTTTCTGTTTGAATTGGTGTAGCTGGAGAAGTAGCGGATGTAGGTGTAGTGGACGGAATAGAAAGGCTCAGATGTATTGTATGATTGAGTGCCTGTTTGAGTAGCTGATGAAGCAGTCTGCATCTGTGTAGCGAATGAAGTGAATGTTACAGGTTTTATGTCTGAACACTCTGCTCTGTAGAGAATATTATTTATGTCAAATTTAGAGTTGATTTGCACCGATTTGCTGTTAAGGTTCCGCGTACTGCTTTTCTTTTGTTGGCTTGAGTTATAGGCGTACGTGCATTAGTTTTAACTACAGTTTCTGTATCTATTTTCACTTCTATTTCAGTCTATTCATCGTGTTTTTTATTTGTTTTTTAAATCAATAAATGTAGCTCATCCCATAGCAATCCCATAATACTCGTTACTTACGAAATAGCTCAATTAAATGAGTAGTCAGTTCTTTCGACAATTTCATCGCGTAAATAACCCTACGTGAACAGAGCAAAGAAAAATCTAGCACAATCACTCCAGAATGAACAAGGCGATATGACTCCAACGGTTGCTGCTCGCGTACTATGCCAGAGAAATGTTTCAATAACATGTTTTTAGGTGTAGATCAGTCGCGGTGCGGTTTTATAACTTTCTTTGATGTTTACCGACATCTCTTGGATAACATAAAACATGCTATATAACCAGAAAAATGTTATACAACACTGTGTTTTAAAACTTTTTTATTTAAAATTTTGTAACAAGTTACAAAACTTTGTTATTTAACATGTTTTGTTACATAGTCTGGACCCGGCTTAACGGTAACTTCTTATAGGTAATACTATTTAATATTACAGTAATAATACTATTTATAGGTAATACTAACTACAGTTTCTGAATATTTTTAATTTGCTTTACTTTACACCAATCTGGTATTTAGAACCCAAACTACAATAATATCATATTTAAAATATATTTTAGACAATACAATGTAGTTTACTGTAAACTTATGCAATATTAATTTTGACAATGTCAAGAAGTAATTTACAGTTGAGTCCACGAATCTTTACCCGTGCGTCATCATTTAAAGCATACGAAATAAGTCGATGATAAGTCGGAAATTTAAATTTACTAAACGCAACAGCAAGTGACATTAAGTGACTTGCTGTTGCGTTTAGTAAATTTCAATTTCCGACTTATCATCGGCTTATTTCGTATGCTTTAAATGATGACGCACGGGTAAAGATTCCCGGATTCAACTGTAGGTAAGTAGGTACATAATAAATGTCAAAATCATAGCTACGGTTGTAGAAAATCATAGCTACGGTATGCCCGATTGTAGAAAATAGTATATTGTACAACAAGTGAGAAAAAAGACATATTTCTCACCAGCGCAGAAGTTTATTGGCACGAGCTGACGCACGAGGCGAGGGCCGCAAACCAAGCGAGGGAGAAATATGTATTTTCTCATGTGTTGTACACTGTACTTTTTCTATAGATGCGGTTTTGTCAAGAGTTCAAAATTAAATAATTTAGGTGCTTTTACGTATATTATATACATAAATTGAAATAAAATACATAAATACCATAATACCCCCTACGGAGAGGGGTGTGGGTAAATTTAAAATTTTAAATACAAATCCCGTGATATTTCGCAAAATAAACATCAGATCGAAAAACTGCAAAATACACTTATTCAATATTTTTGAAAAATCTATCGAATGGTACCAAACACGACCCCCACGGAGGTGGGGGGGGGGGGGTTACTTTAAAATCTTAAATAGGAACCCCTATTTTTTTATTGCAGATTTGGATTCTTTGCGTAAAAATAAGCAACTTTTATTCGAAACATTTTTTCTAATTATGGATAGGTGGCGCTATAATCGGAGAAAACGGGTGTTCAAAATGGAAAATTAAATTAAAATATGGAAAGTCCCCACTAAAATGGAAAATTTTACTTAACTTTTTTGGTTTTAGAACCTAATAATCACAACCCAATAGGTCCCCAAAGCGCTCGAGTGACTGCACATTTAGCATACTTTGCTCCCCTACTATATGTAGTTGCTCCCCAACTTTTATTTACTAATAAAGAACTGGACGAAAGTGTCACATCAGCTTTTATGAAACACATGAATATTTACATAAAAAGGTAAGTGATCTGCTTGAAATCGATATTCCCAAAATCATCTAAAAATGGTTTATACTTGAGTACTTTGAGACTCTTGTATGAAATGTGAATACCGAAATACGATTAGGAATCTCCATTATGTAATTTTTAAATAATAGATACATAATTCTTAGGAAATGAAAGGTATTATACAAACGTGTTAAAAAATACTACCTACTGAAATTTTTTGATGGTAATAAATGATGAATTGGTTTATCGAATTTATTTTTAAGGTGATACAGTAGCGATCAACAGGTAGCCAAAACGCGTTCCAAGATTGAGGCTGTAATTTTGAATATTTTTTCGAGATATTTGGCACACGTATTTGTAATATAATAAAGAATGGCGGTACAGAGCCCAATTTGAAAAATATATTAATATGTGGAAATTACTCTGTAAATAAATACAATATTAAAAAAAACGAGACTGTACCGCCATTAAGAAGAACAAAAAAATACACTTTCTTCAAATAAACTTTTTTATCAGACGCCTAGATTTTGTGTCATTTTGGAACTACTAATGAAATAAAAAATTTTAGTACATAGTTCCAAAATGACACAAAATCTAGGCATCGGATAAAAAAGTTTATTTGAAGAAAGTGTATTTTTTTGTTCTTCTTAGTGGCGGTACAGGCACGTTTTTTTAATATTGTATTTAATTACAGAGTAATTTCCACATATTAATATATTTTTTAAATTGGGCTCTGTACCGCCATTCTTTATTATATTACGAATACGTGTGCCACATATCTCGAAAAAATATTCAAAATTACAGCCGCAATCTTGGAACGCGTTTTCGCTACCTGTTGATCGCTACTGTTTCCTCTTAAGTAAAATATGTCATTTGGATATTTTTTTAAACTCGATAGATCCTGGGGACATGTCGGTAGATCGGTAGGATCATCACTTTTAGGAGTTTTGGGAATATCCCAATTGACAACGTAATATACACCGACGCCGTCTACAACAAGCGACGAATCAGAGATGCCAGATTGGGGTACTCTCGCCCATTTTTAGGGTAATTTGAAAGCACATGGGAAAATTTTTATAGGTTGAATTGGTTGGGGAATTTTTCGGGAGGAAAATTGAGCAAACTGAATTGCAATATAAATGTATGTAACATTATAACCTATCGAGTACCTATTTGCTTTTGATTAAAAAAACCGATAAATGGTTTTTGGAACAACCGCTTTTTTTGACCAGTTATAACCGCCAGGTTAAACCGTAAGTAAAAAACCGGTATAACCGAAAACCGGTTTTTTGTTCAACAACCGCCATCACTACCTTGGTTGTTACAAATACAGTTCGCTGGAATAAGTGTTACCCCCCTTATTAACTTATTTATTTTTAGCACATAAGAAAAACGCTCGGATAGGTCGATTTTTAAAATAATCATAGTATATTATAGCGTCAATGTTTCGAACTTTACGCGATCCCTCTTCAGGTGACAGGCATAACTTTGATTTTTTTAAATAGGAAAATAAGTACATCATGTGACACCTCATTTAAAAGCTTTTTCTACAACCGTGTTAAAAATGCAATTTTTAGCACTCCATACGTGCGTTAAAAATGCTACTTTAAGGCACTAGTGCTTTAAAATTTTTATGGCACTGCAATTCGTATTGATCGTATAGGTAATTTTGATGTAATGTCAAAAAAATATAAAAATGGAATGTCAGTCAAGTTCAAGCAAAAGTTTTTGTAGATATTGTCCTGTAAATACGTTTGTAGAAAAAATATTGTATGATATGCGTGTTAAAAAGTACATTTTTAAGGCACTCGAATTGCAGAACTCGCTGTCGCTCATTCTGCAAACTTTCACATGCGTGCCTTAAACGTGTACTTTTAACACTTATATCATAAATAACTATTGAAATACTGATTACAAAAATTTATATTATTTTAAGCTTTTCTGAGAGCATATGCGCAAAAATTTCGCTCGAATTATTTTTAAATGCGTTCATTTTTTTCGAATACTGAGAAAACCTTAAGTATTTTTAAAAAATTTAAACGCAGAAAGAAATACTACTGTATTATCCATGGTAGAAAGTCCTTGAGAACTTCTATAATATTTATTTTAATAAGTCACAGGGGTGAAAAAAATAGTCTGATTTTTAATTTTAAATATATCATTCAAAAGAAACTTTTTGTTCATTATAAGGGACTTTCTGCCCTCGGGAATAACGTAGTCTTCTATTTTGCGTTTAAATTTTTTAAAAATACCTATTAGTTATCTCAGGATTCGAAAAAAAATAAATGCGTTTAAAAAGAACTCGACCGAAATTTTGCGCCTACGCTCTCAAAAAGGATTAAAGTATTAAACATTCTGTACTGTTTGAATTTATGCGACGATCCACTGTTTTTAAGATTGGTCGAACAGATGTTGCCAGTTGTATGGTCCTCACTATGTGTATCGTAAGTTATTCAACAGGGCATAGAATATACATGGTTAGAAAATATACGCCAAAGTCAGCGCCTCTATGCGGAAAATCTCTGAACTAAAAATTGATGTGGACCATACAAAGTGAGGTCCCACTTTTTTTTGTAAAAAAACAGTGTTTGCTATCAGTACATGTCTACGAAAAAGTCTTACATTGATTGACTAAGTGAGGTCCGTATACTGGACCTCACTTTGTACAGGACCTCACTTCAACCGCAGTTTCTTTTGATATGTGGCTCACTTCATACGCTGGGAGTAAATATATATATATATATATATATATATATATATATATATATATATATATATATATATATATATAACAATATATATATATATATATAACAATATATATATTAATATAACAATATATATATATATATATATATATATATATATATATATATATATATATATATATATATATATATATATATATTGTTATATTTCTATTTGATATGAAAATTAAATTTTGATAATTATAAACAGAATTCAATTTAATATAAAATATTTTCAATTTTCTCAACCACGGGCATATAAATTTAGAACAACCTGTATACAACAAATTGTTATGTTTAATTTTAAGAAGTGATTAGACGAAGCTTACGAAACTCGGGACAATGCGCTTAGAATAAACAAAGTGAATGGCGCGTACCATTATCGTTGTTCGCGGAAGGTTCGATCATTAGCCTATGCTAAATAAGACTCAGTTGAAAAAGATAATAGGTCATTATCGTTGTTCGCGGAAGGTTCGATCATTAGCCTATGCTAAATAAGACTCAGTTGAAATAGAGAATAGGTCATTAAAATTTGTAAATAGTAGAAAGTAATTTTAGAATGGGAATTAACTATTTCTTTTTTGAAATCCATTAAGCATATTTAGAAAGATTAAAAATTGGTTTTGAGGAAGACTGCGAATGAGAGTTGGTGGTGGAAGGTTGATTTGTGAATCTGGAAGGGATATTTAGAAAGTAGGGGAATGAATGACAAATATAGATCAGAATGTTTTGAGCTGTCGAGAAGTGAAGTCCAGTAGTAGACGGTAGTGTACGGAGAGTGAGAAAGCCGGTGTAGTTCCGTGAGTGTGGAGTATCTATCGTGGAACGAGAGGTAGGCCAGGTTGAGAGTAAAAGAACCTCCTTGAGCCAAGAGTCTCCCGGTAGCTGATTGCAGTTTCGAAAAAGGTAGAATACAGCATCACGACAGAAGCAGGAACGAGAGCTATACGAGCTAGTTTTCAAAGGAGAACATTACTGAAAGCCAGGACGAGGTTTTGATCGCAGCCAAGGATAGCAGGAAACGGGTCTTGTGTGAAGACATTCTCAGTTCACCAGAAAAAGGTCAGTCTCATTTGTTTGGACATGAATGTATGGGTTTTTCGTATTAAATACCACATTATAAATTGAAGAACATAATAAATAATATCAGAAAAGCTTCATCAAACTTAAATAGAATTGCTGCTAATAAATCCTAATAGTTAAATGTTAATAAAAACTTTCAATTGGAAACCAAAAGGAAATAAGATTCCCATTTGTAAATGTTATGTTTAAGAATAATAAGATCTAGCAAATATTAAGCAGTGATTGCCATTTAAATAAAATAAACAATATTTTGATTATAATTGTAACCCATATGTGTGTATTATTTTACTCTTTTTTTTCCTATCCCGATTAGGAACCATTGAGAAATACTTAGAAGCCACGAGAGTAAGTAATTAATTTTATAATTCGCCCTGAGATTGAAAACATATTGATATGTGATCTGGTAAATTAATTAGATTATGATTAATGCATTGATTAAATTAAATGACATATAAGAATATTATCTCATATCAATAATCAAGATCACAACAATATATATATATATATATATATATATATATATATATATATATATATATATACTATAACACTATAAAACAGTGTTGAAATTATCGGGAAATGCGGTCTGTGGCTTAGATTGAAACTACATTTAATTCTGTTGAATTCGATATTTCGATGAGTATTTATTAATTTTTCATCTTCATCAGGAACAAACTACAAAATTAACTAACAGTTAGGTACAAACATAATATTACAATGATATAACTTACGAATTGTTGTAGGTATGTTATATAAAGCAATTTAACTTAGGGCGGCCTCGACGTTCTCGTGAAACGACATGCATAGCTTTAAGTTAAATTGCTTTATATAACATACCTACAACAATTCGTAAGTTATATCATTGTAATATTATGTTTGTACCTAACTGTTAGTTAATTTTGTAGTTTGTTCCTGATGAAGATGAAAAATTAATAAATACTCATCGAAATATCGAATTCAACAGAATTAAATGTAGTTTCAATCTAAGCCACAGACCGCATTTCCCGATAATTTCAACACTGTTTTATAGTGTTATAGAATATACTTGCACGGTCGATAAATACATCGGATTTCGAATCCAGTTCTGTATATATATATATATATATATATATATATATATATATATATATATATATATATATATATATATATATATCCCGTTCACAGCGTAATACGCCTTTGGGTTCCCGTTCGCCAAGCCTGTCTATTCTGCCAGTCTTCTTCAGATAGATTTCTTGCTGACATTGCTTTTGAGATTCCTTGGATCCATGTTGTTGGTGGTCGTCCGCGTTTTCTTTTCTCTGGTGGTACCCATTCTAATATCTTTTTGGGTAGTCTTTCTTCCCCCATACGTCTAACATGTCCGTACCATATTAGTTGTTGTTTTTCGATGTCTTCTATAATTGATCTTTGTACTTTCATTTGTCTGCTGATGTCCTCATTTTTCACATGTTCTAATCTAGACTTTCCCGCTGCTCTCCTCCAAAAATCCATTTCAACTGCCAATAGGTTACCTTTAAGTTTTTGTGATAACTGCCACACTTCTGAGCCATAGATGATTACTGGTTTTAATATGGTATTATATATTCGCTTTTCGTTTCCGGTCTTATATTTTTCTTTCATAATACTGAATTCAACGCACCTATAACTTGTTTTCCTTTGGTTATTCTGTCTTTTATGGCTTCATCACCTCTTCCTGTATTTGTCAGTTTTACCCCCAAATATGTACATTGGTCACATTTCTTAATAGTTTCATCTTCTAAGTCGAGGTCATCTGGATCATCTGCAGGAAACATACAGGTTATTAATATAGAGGTCCATACTACTCAAAAAATTTGGTTTCGGCCTGGAGGGAGATGTTGTTCTGAAGCTATTTTCTTGTGGCATTTTTTATAATCAATTACTTTTAATGGGAAATAAGCCACAATTTCACCAACAAAATGATTTTATTAACGTTTCGAAGCCCAAATCGGGTTTCGTTGTCAAAATACAAAATACTACAAAAATAAACAAAAATGTTGTTGCTAAGTAAAAAAATTCTTCTAATAATTTATTTAATCTGACTCATTTATATTGGCAATTCATAATAACTGGAGGGAGATGTATCACAAAAAAAATCTTATTTCTCTGGACTAGTTGTGCAATAAACAAGATAGTAATTTCACCAATTTAGTAAAACATAGTGTAAGATTTATTACATAGATAAAATGGTACAGAAAAAAATAGAAGTATAAAATGAAACAAACATTATAATTATTAAACCAGAGAAAATAAGAAAACATGAAATTTTAAAAACTCTTTAATATACCAAAACGTGAAAGTTCCCAGGACTTTTGGCTGTATACCATGTAGTTAAAAATCTCTAACATCGAAGTAAAATCCAAATGGATTGCATAAATTTGTTCAGAACGAACGTTTTCGGACTTATCAGTCCATCATCAGTGAACTCATGTACTTGCAAGATAGCCCCAAAAGCAAACAATGGTTATATGTATAATTCAATATACATTCTTAAATCGTAAGATTATAAAGGCTTGAAGCTGATGTTGGCGGATACTTTCCGGGAACATTACGAGACCCTACCCGAAATCTCAAGCAACCATCTTGGTCAACTGAAGTCTGCCAAGATGTTGTCTATGCAGGAAGATTCTGGTCTAATATTTTTAGTATATTGAATATTCTATAAAATATATCAAATTTCCCATTTTTGAATTGCATGCAACAAGGCAACCAATTCACGTTTTATATTCGAGAGTTTGCCCCATGCCGATAAATCTTGTTTATATGGTACTATGGTACTGAAACAATAGCAAACATTGTAAATCGTGGACAGACTTCAGCGTAAATTTTAAGAAAGCTTTCTATCCCAGAGGATATTTGTTGCAACTATAGGAGCAAGCAGAGAAGAAATAACGATATATAATAACGAAATAACAAATAAAGGATGGCAAGGTACTAGGACTTGATGAAATTCCTGCAGAACTGCTGAAGCTATTAGATGGATAACAGATAAAAATAATAACTGAAATATTTATTGACATATTATAAGGCATACCTACATAAGAACCTACAGCCTAAACCTACATAAGAAAGTCAAAGAAATGGCTGGACTAAGAAAGCAAAATCTCACTGGTGCACTTCTGGATAGACACGGGGTTGCTATAACAGAGACCGATGAGAATGTACAACGTTGGGCAGAATACATCGATGACCTGTTCGATGATGAAAGAGGGTACCTGGAACACATAGAACTTGCTTCAGGAGAAATAGGTCCAGATATTACAAAGGAAGAAATAATACATGCGTTAAAAACAATGAAGAACAGGAAAAGCCCAGGACCTGACATGCTTCCTATCGACCTTTTAAAAATTATAGATGAGCAGCATATTGATGTTTTAGTGGTACTCTTGAACAAAATTTATAGCTCAGACGACTACCGCACCATTGGTTTAATGTCCCATGTGCTAAAGTTGCTACTGAAAGTCATCCATAACCGAATATATCATAAACTGGACATAGATATTATTGATACGCAGTTTGGGTTTCGCAAAGGTCTGGGAACTCGTGAAGCTATTTTTTCATTTAACATACTTATACAAAGGTACCTGGACGTCAATCAAGATATATATGCGTGTTTTATTGACTATAATAAAGCATTCCACAAAGTACGACATGAACAATTAATGCATGTCCTGGAATCAAAGAAGTTGGACTACAATGACCTCAGGATTATATCGAATTTATACTATAAACAACGAGCAAAAGTACGTGTTAACGACCAGCTGTCAGAGGAAATTGAAATCAGACGTGGAGTGAGTCAGGGATGCGTGTTGACGCCAATTCTTTTTAATGCTTACTCGGAAGAGATCTTGAAAAAAGCTCTTGAGGGTGAAACAGCTGGAATAAAGGTAAATGGAGTACCCATTAACAACATTAGATATGCGGATGACACTGTCATTTAGCTGAAAATATTGGGGATCTTCAGATACTGGTGACCAGAATAGCAGAGTTTGGACAAGAATACGGGCTAACAATGAATGTCAAGAAGACAAAGTTTATGAGAATATCGAAAACTCAAAGAAATAACGAAAATCTCTTCATAAACGGATTCAATATCGAACGAGTCGACCAATATGCATACCTTGGAACAATGATCAACTCCACAGGAGATTATTTACAGGAAATCAAAATCAGAATAGAAAAGGCTACTATTTAACAAAATGAGAAAAGTGCTCTGCACAAGAGATTTGAAATTGGAGCTAAGAGTTAGGTTGGCTAGGTGCTACGTTTTCTCGACTTTGTTTTATGGAATGAAAACTTGGACCTTGAGTGCTGCATCAATGAAAAAACTAGAATCATTCGAGCTGTGGGTGTACAGAACAATTCTAAAAATATCGTGGACAGAACACGTCACAAACAACGAGGTTCTGAGAAAGATGAATAAAGAAATGCAAATCCTAAATACCATCAAAAAAAGGAAACTGGAATATCTCGGACATATTACACGTGGAGAGAGATACAGCTTGCTCCAATTGATTATGCAGGGAAAGATTCAAGGAAAGAGAAGCATAGGGAGACACAGAATATCGTGGCTGCGCAACCTAAAAGAGTTGTACGGATGTATATCAAATGAACTTTTTAGAGCAGCCGTCTCTAAAATACGAATAGCTATGATGATTGCCGACATTCGCCGCGGAGATGGCACTTAAAGAAGAAGATAAAGCAGGAAAAATACCAGCAGAGTGGCTCAAATCTGAGTTCGTACCGTTGCCCAAAAAACCAGGAGCAAAAGTTTGTGAAGACTATAGGACCATAAGGCTAATGAGCCATCTGCTCAAGCTGTTTTTAAAGTCATCCACAATAGAATTTACCGAAAATGCGAAGAACAAATTGCACCCAATCTGTTTGGATTTGTGAACGCCGTTGGTACGAGGCAGGCTTTTAGCGTGCAGGTGTTGTTTCAGAAATGTAGAGATGTCAGCTGTAATGTTTTTGCATGCCTGATTGACTACAAGAAGGCTTTCGATAGAGTTCGACATGAACAAATGATAGAAGTGCTAAAGAGGACAGGGATTGACGGAACAGACCTGAAAATAATAGCTAACCTGTATTGGAATCAATCAGCAGTGCTCCTAATAGATGGAGAATAAATATACAGATCAGGTCAAAATCTTAAGAGGAGTGAGACAGGGATGCATAATTTCACCGCTGATATTCAATCTGTACTCAGAGCACATTTTTGAAGAGGTTCTAAAAGATATTGATAAAGGAATGTCAATAAATGGAGTCAAGCTCAGTAACCTGCGGTATGCAGATGATACAATAGTATTTTCCAATACCATAGAAGGGCTGCAAAACGTAATGAATAAAATAACGGACACAAGTAAAACATATGGACTAGATATAGACACCAGCAAAACCAAGCTAACGATCAGCAGCAAGCAAAACATAACTGGAGCAAGTCTGTATGTGAACCAAATGATAATTGAACGTGTCTCACAGTGCTTCTATACGGAGTAGTAACGTGGACATTGAAGGCAGAAACTCTATCGAAACTTCAAGATTTTGAGCTATGGTTGTATAGAAACAACAGCATTCTTCGTAGACCTTTATTAACAAGGACGTACAGTTTGTCAGTATTCATGCGTAAAGGTTTTTGTCACTTACCAGGTTGCACATCTGTAGAGTTAAACAGACATGACATTTGACTGGAATATTCGGATCTTTGTCTTTTGTAGTGTACTAATACGAATATCGTCTTCTGTACCTGTAAAAAAACTGAACGTATTAAATGAGCACTGAAAGACGTATGTGGCGCCCTCTGGGAAAAAATCATTTTTGGTGGCGAATTTAGATTTTTCGTCCCAAAAAACCTCCGCTTACAAAATTTCGTGTTGTTATCCCATGCCTTTTTCTGTTATGATACTTCCATGATACGTAAATTTTTTCATATCTTTAAACTTCATGTTGTTAATAGTATAGTATTTTTACTACAAAAACGTTATTACGTAGGTCAAAATTTTTGACGTAAGAGAACTGTCAAAACATTAGAATGTGACTTTTCATTATTGCCGTATTTATAATAAACATAGCAATAATGAAAAGTCACATTCTAATGTTTTGACAGTTCTCTTACGTCAAAAATTTTGACCTACGTAATAACGTTTTTGTAGTAAAAATACTATAGGTACATAGTATGTTGTTTCTTGCATCTATTCTCATGGATCTGGTTTTATTAATATTTATTTTCAAACTTCTTTTATTGGAAATAAAAATAAACGGTTTCGTTTTGATTCAAATCGAGTCTCTTTGGAAGAATCGAGTGAAATCTAAAGAGGCTTTGCAAGAAGACTAATTTGAACCAAAACGCATCGAGTGGTCGCTATAAATAATTAAATATTTACAGCGGAGTATGGTCAGAACGACCTCTAAAGGGGAAAGATGAAATGAGTGCCGATATCGATTCAAGTAAACTGTTTACCAAGGTATAAAAATACCAAACGGGCGACGCTTAGGAAAATATTCCACCAACGCATCTTAATTTACCCATTTGAATCGTCATCATTGTCTATCTGATACCGAGTATAGTGTAAAACAAAATAAAAATAAACGGTTTCGTTTTGATTCAAATCGAATCTCTTGCCATTCCCTGACACGTCTTTCTAAATTTACCCGTTATCAAAGAGGCTTTGCAAGAAGACTGATTTGAAACAAAACGCACCGACATACCCTCGTAGTATTAAGAGGAAACAGTAGCGATCAACAGGTAGCCAAAACGCGTTCCAAGATTGCGGCTGTAATTTTGAATATTTTTTCGAGATATTTGGCACACGTATTCGTAATATAATAAAGAATGGCGGTACAGAGCCCAATTTGAAAAATATATAAATATGTGGAAATTACTCTGTAATTAAATACAGTATTAAAAAAACGAGCCTGTACCGCCATTAAGAAGAACAAAAAATACACTTTCTTCAAATAAATTTTTTTATTCGATGTCTAGATTTTGTGTCATTTTGGAACGTCTAAAATTTTTGAAGTTATACTTCTTTACGCGCGTTGAGGGTGAATTTTTAATGTTAAAACCAGGCTCGTACGCATCGGCCAGGCGCATACGCGCATTATAACTTTGTTCTGATTGGATGTTCAAATGACATGTCAAAAATTATCCAATATGGCAGCTGTAGCGCAGCTGTGGGCTGTGGTTTGGGGACGGTTTGGTTATGTCGTTGATTAATAAATATAGAGTGATTGTTATACTGCCTTTTTAAATAGTTTTCATATTATATTTCTGGACTTATTAACATGCTTGTTGCATGTCATTGTGGAAGCCCAAACTGTGTGAGTGCGATTTTCAATCGCAAAATTACTGATAAAAACCTATTGGCTCGTAGAGGTAGTGTAGAGATTCTCTACACTAGAGAACTGTGCATAAACATCAATCAACCGGGACGATTTTACGATCTCACTTATTCAAAACTAAAGACTCGGAGGATCCAGTACTTGGAGTCTTTTATTACTGTCAATGATTACAGGTAAGTGTTTTGAAAATAAGTTAAAACAAATTTTGTTCCTACATTTGAGCCACTTTACACATTGCAAATAATTGCGAAATTTATAGCACAAGTTCTTGCAGCAAAAACTTCTGCAATCAGTTGCAACTTGCAACTAGATTTCTGCAATAAAATGATTACAGGGTACAAGTAATTACAGAAGCTGATATGAAATAGACAGAAACGTTGACCTAACCATAAATTTTAGGTTATGTTGTTTTTATAAATTAAATGTGATTTTTTGAGTAGAGTTATCAGATATTAGATTAAAAATGTTAGATTATTGAGAAAATTATAATATGTGTTATATATAAAAATTGCAGAAAGAATTGCATGAACATGTTGTATTTAGCTGCAACTTCTTGCAGCAAGAAGTTGCTGCAAGTAATTGCACCTTTTCTGTGCAATTCTCGTGTGACACGATGCAATTTCAATTGCTGCAAGAAATTGCGCAATTACTTGCATCGTGTAAAGTGGCTATCTCATACATTCACATAACAATATTTTACATAAATCTATTAATTTTAGACGAACCAGCTTATTTAGAGGACGAAAATCATCCTGATCAAGTTCCATCACAGGAAATGGTACGCAAGCCTCAAAAAAGTGCATAGGTAACATGATGTTGAAAGAACGAGGAGATTGGAAAAGATAGAAGTAAAATGAGAGTGAGTAAAACCAATAAACACATTTATCTTATGCTTTTTCAAGTGGATATAACAACTAAAAAATAAATAATGAAGAATAATTTAATATTTTGATTTTTTGTTAAAAAATATTCTCAGCTAAGTACAGTGCGTTGGTAACAGACTGTCTCCTTATATGCAATAAACCATTAGCTCATGTGATGCTCCAGCTACAATTTGCTTAATCCATATTTTATAACTTTTCCTCAGCTTTTCGCTTTCATGTATCACATTGTTGTTAGCATTAATGGTTCTGATTTAAGTCGAGCTGCAATGCCACTTTTTTTGAATAGCGTAGTTAACCATATATTATCTGGTAAAGTATCAAAAATGTTTCTTACAAACTTGGTGTCAGTGTTCTGCTAACTGCAAATTATATTCATATTTACCAGTTTTACGTGGACTCATTTAACTTTTCACTATTGGTTGAGAATAGTCCGTCCGCTATAACTTTTCCCATGCGGTGCGATTCATTTTCAATCAAATTAAGTCAAAACAGAAAGTGAAACGTATGCCGATGTGTGTAGTATATCTGTGCTCTGTGCGTAAAGAGAGTTAAGTCCTAAAACACTGTTTTGAGATAAACGCGTTTAAAGTTTGCAATCGTCTGTTCGAGTTATACTTTTGGAGTTTTTACAATAACCTATCCCTAAAAAGTTTTCTAAATAATTTTGATCAATTAAATAGTTATTTCTCTCAATAGAATAGTCAATAAATAATATAAATAAACCATATAGGTATTATAAAAAAAATAATAAACTTTTTCTTACATGGACTTAACACAATTAGCACAAATATCATGAACTTAACACGCTTAACGCAAAACACAAACTATTACGAAAAGCATAAAAAATAATATTTATTTAATAATAATAATGGGGATTCTTAAGACCAAAGTAACAGGTTTTAATAAAAATAGAAAAATACAAAAACGCAAGATAAAAACTTCTGTTTATTCATCATAAACTAAGTAAGTAATAATGCTAAGTAAGTAAAATAATACCAAAAATAAAGAAAAACTAATATAAAGGAAAACAAAATAATATTTTTATTATTTAGTATTTACATTTTTTCTCTTCTTCCTGCCAGTTTGCTTCGTTGGTTTATTTTCTTGGGAAACTGTCATTTTTTTCGTGGGTTTCACATTTACCTTCTTTTTTTTGTCAACTGGTTGTACTATCTCTTCATTTTCTTCATCAGGAATGTCATCAGGGTAGGTATCCTCTGCTTCATTTGAGGTAATTAAGTATTTACAGAATTTTTTTTCATTTTTTATCATTTTTTTTCTTCGTAGGTATAGGATTTTTTCCTGGGTAACTTAAACTAGGGTCCATTTTGCTAATGTTTTCTTTGCCTCTTCTTTTGAAACTAATGCATTGAAATGGTTGATTACGGTCTAAGGAATTCTTATAGTAAATTATTCCAGGCTCGTTTTTGACAAACTTCAGCCACTGTACATCTCTCCAGCTAAAATTGTTTCCAACAACATCATCTTTTCCCTGCTGAAGGTCGGTTTTTAGCAGCTTAGCAAAGTCAAAGAAGCTATCTTGATTCATCTCCTTCACTACGAAAGGACGTTTCTTACCAGTACTTTGTATAAGTTGGGCCCAATCATGAGGATGGTGAATGTTTCCATCAAAAGCTGTTTTATTTTTTTTTCAATAAGGGCGTGGGATGTATCACACTCCATGTGCGTGTGACCAGGCACTAAAAATTTATGATTAATCTCTTCAAAGTTAGAAGAATTTTGCAGGGCTACCATACACATAGCAGCTACATGCGTATTCTTATTTTGACCACCAGTAGAGTACATGGTTTGAGTACATGGTCAAACTTTTCACAACGGGCTTTAAAGCTTCAGAAATAAATTTGTATACACATGAGCCAACTTCATTTGCACCTCTGCCAGCTATACCTTCATGCCAAAGGTAGCAGTAAGTTGTGCCATCACTGCAGTCGTAGACTGTTAGATTGAAAGTCCAAAGTTGGCGTTTATAGAAGGCTACAGAACTATGGACGAGTGGAGTGGGAAGGCATTGCTGCATGTCAAATGTCACAGTTTTGGTTGAATTGTCAACTTTTGTTGGAGTATTTGAGAGAAATATATGAAGATGCATGCAGTAGAATTATGGCTGGATGGATGAAGTGGAAGAAAGCAAGTGGAGTGTTGTGTGACAGAAAGTTCCAAAGAAGCTGAAGGGAAAATTCTATAAAACAGTCATAAGACCGGCTATGATGTAGGTACAGAATTGAATGTTGGCAGTGAAAAAGAAAAAGGAACAACGAACTCATGTGGCGGAAATGAGAAATCTTAGATGGATGAAAGGTGTGACAAAAAAGGACAAAATTAGAAATGAGTATATTAGGGGAAGTCTAGGTGTGGCACCAATTGATGCCAAAATGAAAGAGCATAGCTTAAGATGGTTTGGTCATGTTCAATGTCGAGAGGTTAATCACCCAATACAAAGAATAGCTGAAGTGCAGATTCTTGGGATTCTTGGAAGGAGTAGGAGAGGAAGACCAAAGAAGACTTGGGGGGGGAGACGATAAGGCAGGACATGTTGGTAAAGGGTATTAACATTGATATGACCCAAGATAGAATTGTGTGGAGAAATGCAATTAGAAAAGCCCACCCTGCATAGGGATAAGGAAAAGAGAATGATTATAAATAACTATTAACTATAGCTCACTACAGTATGTTAGTGTTAAGAAAAACAACCGTATTATGAACGATCTATCAAAAAAATAACAAAGGGAGCTTTATATTTCTTTGTCTAAAAGTGAAACGGCTCATTCTTACCATCGAAAGTATGTAATACATGTTTTTGCAATTAAAAGTTTAATAGATCATTGGTAGCACGGCCCAAAATCTACAGCACTATTAAAAATTTAAAAAAAACTTACCAATTCTTAGACTTTCTTCAGACTCAAGTTCATCGTTTTTTAACATGTCCAATATGCGTTGTGCTCTGGATGACATGGTTAAACTTTTAACTAAATTCCTTGAAATAACCAACAAATAATCACAGAAGGTTAAACTTTTAACTAAATTCCTTCAACTAGACCAACAAAATAATCACAGAAGAAAACTCCAACTAAAATCTTAAAATCGTTATGGTGTTCATTAAAGTACAAGCTCGTTTGAAAGGACCTAATCAATATGCCACTGATTAGTAAAATAGCCAAATCAGCTTTAACGGCACGCAGCGTACAAAGAGTCAACGCAATAACTTATTAGTGTACAGGTACAGTATGTTAAGTCTCAAATCTGTGGGACTTAACACACTGTGTCTTCCTATTTCTTCAATAATGTTTAGTGTAAAGTGTGGTATGTCCAAGTTCAGGACTTAACACGCATTACACAGTTAGTATTGACTGTTTTTCATTTGTGTAAAATGCATATCTCAGTTTAGGAATGGAATTGGACTTTACAAATTATACACCATGTAGATATCAAATTCTAACATACAGATAGTGCATTACCTCATTTCGACCATTTTTGGACTTAACTCACTCTACGCACAGAGCACAGATATAGTATACAGTATACAAAATGTATATACACATCGACGTTCGTTTCAATTTATGTTTTGATTTAGTTTGATTGAAAATGATTCGTACCGTATGGGAAAAGTTATATAGCGGACGGACTATATCTGCATAAGTATGCTCTACAAACTCTACATAAATCACTCTGTTTATAATGATCAGCTATTGCCCAAAAATTATTAAATGAATTGAGTCATTCTTTTTTTATATAATTTCGATTTACATTTAATGTTACATTTATCGTTACATCGAGGTCCCGATTCTCTCATTTACGTTAATTTTACAGTTTTTCTAGTGTATTCTTGGTCAGAGTTCCTCAGTTTCTTCAAAATATTAATTTTGAAAACACTTGGATCTCTTTGTCTCTCCTTTCCAAGATTTTTCTTCTTTGGGAATTTTTACTTAGCAGACGTATCTAATAATAAACTAATGCCTTTGATGCAGGAAGGGGTTTTCGCTGTTGATGCTTCTTGAACATGTAATCCACTGTGAACATCAGATATAACAGTGGAAGTTAGTTCACTCGTAAATTATATAGATGTTACAATGTGTTTATAAAAATATTCATCAATAATAGAAATTTATAGTATTGTAACATTGGTTACAAAGTTTTTCCACTGAGTGATTCAAAATTTGCACTTACAATGAGGTTATTTTATTAAAAAACTTTATATTAAGGTACATAAGATAGGATAAAAGTTTTTAGATCAAAATGAAAGTTGTCCTTTGTAGATATCATTTAAGCAATAGTTGAAAAACATTATAAGTTGAGTTACAATGTTATTCATATCAGTTGTAGTTGTGATCTAAAATTTAAATTGGATTAATTTTTTTTGTAGGCTATACAGATAAATCTAAAATAAACATAGAGGACAATGATGCATTAGAGACTGGCATATCATCTCATACGGACAACACCGCAGGAGAGTTTTTTTTATATTTGAACAATTCAGCTTCGCTTCAAAGAAAGTTGGATGCATTGGAAAAAAAATTTAAGCTCACCGTTTGGATTTACGGAAGATATTGAAAATGCTATAAAGTAGGGATACTATACCGGATTTGTATATACTTTTGTAAATAATACAGGCTGTAACAAAAATACAGGTCATAAATTAAACCACATATTCTGGGACCAAAAATAGTTCGATTGAACCTAACTTACCTTAGTACAAATAGGCACACAAAAAAAGTTACAGCCCTTTGAAGTTTTTGAAAAAAATGAAAATCGATTTTTTCCGATATATCGAAAACTATTAGAGATTTTTTAATGAAAAGTGACATGTGGCATTGTTATGGTAGGTACATCTTTAAAAGAAATTATAGTGAAATTTGTGCACCCCATAAAAATATTATGGGGGTTTTGTTCCCTTAAACCCCCCAAACTTTTATGTACGTTCCAATTAAATTCTTATTGTGGTACCATTAGTTAAACACAATGTTTTTAAAAGTTTTTTGCCTCTTAGTAATTTTTCGATAAATCATTTTCAATCGAGATGCGGCTTCTTTTTTAATATGTTTACGTAAAAATTTTATGGGGGTTTTGTGCCTTTAAACCTCCCAAATGTTTGTGTACGTTACAACTAAACTATTATTGCGGTTACATTAGTTAAACAGAGTGTTTTTGAAACTTTTTGCCTCTTAGTATTTTTCCGATAAGGCATCTTTTATCGAGATGTGGCTTCTTTTCTAATACGGTTCAAAATATACCTCAAACTGTAATTATTTATAAATAATTTTTCGTATTATTACCAGTACGTAACAGTATACAAATATACAGTGTGTCAATTTTAAAACTTACAATGGCTATATCTCACGAACAAAAGCTGAAAACTAAAAATGCTTGAAACCGTTTCTAGGATAGTAAGGGGGAACTAAAATGACATGAAACAGAACTCACCCCCATCAACCCCCTAGGCCCCACGCACCACAACCAAAAAAGTTTAAATTGCAAACCCCTACTTGTGATACATCATTGAAAAGGCTATAAAAAATGCTATCCAATGGAATAAATAATAATTATACAGGGTGAAGCAATAATTGTGAAACTTTGGCTTAAATGAAAAATTTAATGAGGTTTTGTTGAACTACAAATTTGATAAAAATGTCAATTAAGTAAATGTTCAAAGTGGGTTCCGTTGTTTTGTAAACAATAATACAGTCTATTTTCAAATTCTGCACGAAATTTGACAAATGTTTTTCTAGTAATAGGGCGACATGCTTGAGTAATTATTTCTCGCAATTTCCCAAGTGACGCAAGTTTAGTTTTATAAACAACTGATTTAAGGCAAAAATGGCAAATTAAGTTTTAATTAACAAAAAAAAAGTACGAGCGGACACTTACCATTTAAAATAATAGTCCGGGAGATAGCATTACAAATACAAAAGTCATAGTAAGCCAGCTGATATTAACACCCTGTATAATTATTATTTATACCATTGGATAGTACTTTTTATAGTAGGATAGTATATTACTTTTTTCTATGGTGTTACCCTAAATCAGTTGTTTATAAAACTCAACTTGCTTCACTTGGGAAATTGCGAGAAAGAATTACTCAAGCATGTCGCCCTATTACTACAACATTTGCTAAATTTCGTGCAGAATTTGAAAATAGGCTGTATTATTGTTTACCTAACAATGGAATTCACATTAAATATTTACTTAATTGACATTTTTAATAAATTTTTAATTCAACAAAACCTTATTAAATTTTTCATTTAAGCCAAAGTTTCACAATTATTGCTTCACCCTGTATAATTATTATTTATACCATTGAATAGCATTTTTATAGCCTTTTCAATGATGTATCACAAGTAGTGGTTTGCAATTTAAACTTTTTTGGTTGTGATGGGTGGGGCCTAGGAGGTTGATGGGGGTGAGTTCTCTTTCATGTCATTTTAGTTCCCCCTTACTATCCTAGAAACGGTTTCAAGCATTTTTCGATATCAGCTTTTGTTCGTGAGATATAGTCATTGTAAGTTTTAAAATTGACACACTGTATGGTGGATTTGACAAATATTCAAAATATCTCGACAAAAACTAGCTTTTCGAAAAAGTACTAAGAGGCAAAAAAGTTTTAGAAATATTGTTATTAACTAATGGTGCCACAATGATAATTTAATTGGAACGTACACAAAAGTTTGGGGGGGTTTAAGGGAACAAAACCTCCATAAAATTTTTATGGTGTGCACAAATTTCACTATAATTTTATTTTAAGATATTCTTGTCATAAGGATGCCACATATCCGTTTTCAATAAGAAACCAAAAACAGTTTTCGATATATTGGAAAAAATCCATTTTTATTTTGTAACTTCAAAGGGCTGTAACTATTTTTATGTGAACATTTGTACTAAGGTAAGTTAGGTTCAGTCGAACTATTTTTGGTCGCAGAATATGTGATTTAGTTTATGACCTGTATTTTTGTTACACCCTGTATATTGTATGATATTTTAAAAGAAAATAATGAGTACCACCAGTGTTACTACAAATGTCTAGTGAATTTAGTAAGTAATTTTGCCAATTTTGTAAAATTGACAAGAAAATAATTACTAAATAGTTAGTAATTTTGCCAATTTTCACAAAATTGGCCAAAAACAAAAAAATATCTACTAAAAACACTAGCCAGTTGTGTCGTGAGTTTAGCGAACCGACTATAACTCTTGTTAAATTAAGGTTGAGTTTACACTTTTGACTTGCCTACAGATTTAAAAATATTTTTGTCATAATATACAGTATGTCCCTGTAAGTTGGAACCATAATATGGAAAACTTTTTTATTATTCATTTTACGAAAAATAGTTGTTCTACATAAAAGGTTCTGCAATATCTAGAATCTCTGATTCAACCATCAGATAGTAAATTTTTATGGGTATTACACAGGGTATGTCAAAAAAATATGAATGTCACTCAAGAGAAAAGTAGCTTTATTTTTACAATATTGAACATTGTTATTATGAACAGTTAATTGGAAATAGAACTATATTCTAATCCTTCTAATTGAAAAAGAAATTAAAAATTTTTCTCAACATATATAATCAACATTATTTTCTGTTATTTCAATTATGATAACTTTTGTTATTAATTTTACGAAAGAAAAGTCATAGAAAGTTCTGAATGATCTAAACCCTAAAATATAACCATCTTATAGCAAATATTACCGATTTTGTATGAGGTATATAAAAAAACTGTTTTTTATGACGACAAAGAAGTATAACTTCTTACGTGCGTACACAAGTACACACACTCTTTTTTTTTATTTCATTAGTAGTTCCAAAATGACACAAAATCTAGGCATCGGATAAAAAAGTTTATTTGAAGAAAGTGTATTTTTTGTTCTTCTTAATGGCGGTACAGGCTCGTTTTTTTAATATTGTATTTAATTACAGAGTAATTTCCACATATTAATATATTTTTCAAATTGGGCTCTGTACCGCCATTCCTTATTATATTACGAATACGTGTGCCAAATATCCCAAAAAAATATTCAAAATTACAGCCGCAATCTTGGAACGCGTTTTGGTTACCTGTTGATCGCTACTGTATCACCTTAATGTGTCTGTGCAAGATGATTCCGTTCTAAAGCCTGCTTGATTAGCTCGAAATTCAAGTTTGTTTGATAATCTTTTTAGTACATATATTGGTTACAATATAGGTATCATTGCTTTTATTATTTAAAGACAAAATATAATTTAAAAGCCGCAAATTATCGTAATTTAATTTGAGTTCACGAAGGATAACATCGTGTGAATCATATTCATCCGCAGAGGAGGTTTCCTCCAAAACAACTTCGTTTATCGGGCGAAATCTGAAACTTTAAATTAAATTTCCGTTTTTGAATTGCACGCAACAAGGCAACCAATTGACGTTTTATATTCGAGAGTTTCGCCCCAGGCCGGTAAATTTTGCTTTTGGTAAATAGCTTTTCTTATATATTTTTCAGCCAATATGAGACGATAAAGTAAATAAAATAAGAAAACACGAACTTATTCGATTTATTGAAATTTTCCAGACGAGATGGTGTATATTGAATCCATATATGCCGTGTCCCTTCATAAGTGGAGTGGAACCTTTTGAGATCGAATATGAATATGAAAAATAAATACAAATCAAGTGGGTTTGCACGTTTGGCCTTTTCAAAGTTTTTACACAATGCCGATAGTAGTTGTAATCACATTTATTTCCGAGTTGTCAATGGTCTAAATTAAATAATCTTATTTAGAAATTGTACTTTTTGAGAATCAATAAATTTGTAATATAGTGTAGGAAACAGAGGTTGAAACTCGCAAAATGAACACAAACAAGTCCGGTTTTATTTTATTTCTGGTATATCAAGGGGTGCTTATTATGAGACTAACTTTTTCTTAAAAAGTTTCGCCCCGGAACCCCTCTTTTCATCCCTTTAAAGGAGGTAATGTGTGGTTTTTGCGAAACGTAGCCCTTCCTGTACGTTTTGCAAAAAGTTTACTTAATAGTAAAATGAATAGGATTATATTTCCTACTATTTATTTCCCGACAGCATAATATATCTACCACCCACCGTTCAGCGGGAGGCGCTCCAAAGTTGACAAATTTTAAGAAAATATGTTTTTAAAAAAAATTATTTTTCCCCAACTGTAATGTAAATTAAGAAAAAACCCTGTAACAATTAATCACAAATAAGTGGCTGATTTTTTGGTATAGGTTTCATTTAAGGGCAATTGCAAATTTTTTAATTACAGGGTGTTACATTAAAAAAAAACCCTTTTATACCATCTGAACCGCATATGCTATAGTTATGAAAATCCACTGCACCAACGGCAATGGGCGTATCAGGCAGGGAAATCAGGTGAAGCCGCCCTGCACAATCTAGTGTCGGAACTCGAAAGGAGTCTGCATCAGAAAGAAGTCGCCCTTGCTGCATTTTTAGATATAGAAGGTGCATTTGATAATACCTCAATCGAGTCTATACAAAGCGCACTGGTGAGGAAGAAAATCAACAACACAACATGCAAGTGGATTATTCAGATGCTTCAGAGCAGAATAATATCCACAGATACGCATGAAGATACCATAAATCTGAGGGTAACTAAGGGATGCCCTCAAGGCGGTGTATTGTCACCGTCATTATGGAACATAGTTGTCGATGATCTGATTCATGGGCTAAGCGCCCAAGGAATCTGGGTCCAGGGTTTCGCAGATGATATCGTGATAGTAACTAGGGGAAAATTTCCCAGCACTGTTGCGTATCAGATGCGATATGCCCTTCACTACATAGAGAACTGGTGTCTGAAAGAGAACCTCTCCGTGAACCCTTCTAAAACTAAACTGATAGCCTTTACAAATAAGAGGAAGCTTACTGGACTGAGTGAGCTGAAATTATTTGGAGAGGTACTGAAAAGAACCAATGAGGTTAAGTATCTAGGGGTAACCCTGGATTCGAAACTCAATTGGAATACTCATATTACCAATATAACCAATAGGGCTAAGCGACTCTTCTGGAACTGCAGACGAGTTGTAGGTAAAACCTGGGGATTGAAACCAAAGGTGATATGTTGGTTGTACACATCAGTGATACGACCGACAGTTACTTATGGGTCAGTACTCTGGTGGAGAAAGACGGCTTTGCAATCTTGTGTGACCACTCTCACCACCCTACAAAGACAAGCGCTTCTAAATATAACAGGAGCCTTGAATAGTACAGGAACGGCTTCATTAGAGGCTATCACAGGTCTCCCTCCGCTGGAATTGTATATTTCGGCGGTAGCCTTTATGACCATCCTGAGGCTCAAAGCAAACAATACTTGGAGGCCAAATTATGTATTGAATAGCCACACAAACATTACTGGGACTATACTTGAGGAATACATCTTTATGATGAACTTAGATATGATGACACCAGAACTAATCTTCACTGAGAAGATTAACACAATTATACCATCTAGAGAACAAAAAGTCCCAAACATTAATGGAGACTTAATATGGTTCACTGATAGATCTAAAACTGCCCATGGTACTGGATCAGGAGTCTTTGGGCAAACATGTAACTATAATAAATCTTACAGCCTAGATCAACATACAACGGTGTTCCAGGCTGAAGTTTTTGCTTTGGTGGCCTGCATTGATGAAATAATTGATGAGGACCCAAAAGCTAAGAGAATCAACATTTACACAGATAGCCAATCGGCTATTCTGGCTGTAAAGAACCCTCTCACCAAATCAAAACTGGTGAGAAACTGCAAAGATCTCCTCAATAACCTGGCAAAAGACAACAAAGTGTCTTTAATATGGGTGCCGGGTCATGAAGGGGTGCATGGGAACGAACGAGCAGATATGTTAGCGAAACAAGGCTCGATAAAAACTTTTGAAGGCCCAGAACCTTTCTGTGGCATCATTAAAGATGCTATGAAAAACGAGGTTCAGAAATGGCTGATAAAGAATCATCAAAATAAATGGAGAACCACTCAAGGGCAAATCCAGACTAAAAAAATAATCAAGAATATTGATAAAAAACTCTCGAACAGTTTGATGAACCTCAATAAACGAGAGATCAAAACGGTCACTGAAATGGTGACTGGACATTGTCGTTTAAGAAATCACCTATACAAACTAGGTAAGGTGAATGAACCATGGTGCAGAAAGTGCGAAATGGAAGAAGAAACTGCCATACACATACTATGCTATTGAAGTGTGCTAGGTGATGTAAGGCAGAACTTCACTGGTCAAATGAGGTTTGAACCAGAAGAGATCTTAAAACTACCAATAAGAAAACTGTTGGCCTTCGTTGAGGCCACAGGACTTATTAAAGTTTAAGGAGAAGAACAGGGTTTGGTACAAAGGTCTTATGACCAAGTGCCAGAGACTAACGAGTCTCGCCTGAGTTAAGAAGAAGAAGAAGATGCTATAGTTAAAAACTTTTAGCCACTATCCTTGTACTGGTGTTGTCCAAGTAAACTAGTAGAACTACCGGAGATAATAACAGCAATGTTGACCAAAATAACAAACAGCGAAGTTGCTTGAGGAACGTATCCCAGAGATAGTTAGTTGCGATTATTTGGTTTAGAGGACCCATAATTATTGCTAGTCCCTCTTGGAGTAGAGTGGGAGGAGATATGTCAACTGGCTCTGCCGTTTTATATGATTCAAACATTTCAATAGCTCATCTGACCTTGTGAGAACTAAAGATCTCTTCAGAGGTCAGATTCTAAATTTACAGTTTATTTATTTTTGGGATCTCTAATAGGCCGTTTTCTAATTTCTTTCACCTGCATAGATTCCTTATCGGCCTTCTGCAGTTTGGAAAAATCATTTGCATGATTTGGTTTCTTGGATGGTTCCAGCCCATTTTGTTTTACCTTCTTTCAACTAAATAATGCTATCTCGCTGAAAAAAATAGTAAGGATTCCATTTAAATCTTTTGAGATCCTCTTATAGTCTCTTATCAAACCGGTAACTCACATGCAGCCCTCCGTCAGCGGTTAGTTTGGAGCCCAGAATCGCCCAGCGATTACGCCTGCTTCCAAGATTTTGTTTTTTAAATGGTACCACTGGTATATTCAGATATTCATTTTTAATCTTTGGGGGGTATATCAGCCCCGCATAAATTTTGGAAGTTTTTGTCTTTGTAGCCTCAAAGAACCCCCGTAAATACAAATTAACCCATAGTACCCATCCATCACCCGCTGTTCTTCGTAACGAGGAGTCCAAGGACAACGTCACTTTCCGGCACAGATTTATCTGGGTATCTTTGGCGAATAACTAGCGTGTTTAGACCGGTATAAAAGCAGCTTATGCTGACCTCCTTAGAAGAAGGTGCAGAAGTGCTTCTATCAGACAGTACATTTAAGAGCCTGTGTGAATTCACAGGAGCATTTTGTACATTTCCTGGAGCATTATTTGGAGCATTCATTCGACCTTAGTAGTGTCAGTACCCCATTTCCTCATTTTCCGGAGCATCTTTTTTTTTCTCCCTTCAAGAGCCACAACCTCTCTCTTGGCATAAAAATAAGAATGCTGCGATGCTACGTCTTCTCGTGTTGAATCGAGGATCCTAAGCAAAAATATGTGTAAAAACTTGAAAGCATATATCGGAGAATATTTAAGATCTCGAGTTACAAATTAAGAGGTTTTCAGAATGCTGAGAAAGAACCGAGAGCTACTGACCACCATCAAGTCCCAAAAGTTACCATATTTCGGACACATTGTGCGAAATGAATCCATATATGACCTCCTACAAGGTGGCGTTCAAGTATTACGTAATGCAGCTTGGGGGGAGGGGGGTCTTGTAAAACGTTACGGCGCGTTACATCGGGGAGGGGGGTTTGAACAGCGCGTTGCGTAACATTCTTTTTTAACTTAAATAAAAAGAACCTACAGAATTTATTTTATATTTTACATAGACCCCTGAATTGTATTATGTTACACCCTCACGCTCCGCTCATGTTCCGACAACAGGAAAATAGTATTTAAGTAAAAAAATCTTAAAATTTGTAACCAGATGAAGCACAGTAACATGTGTTTGCAAGGATTAGCTGAACCTTTCTCCACAATAAAAGATGAAAAGATACAGATGGTATTAAGAGGTTGCAGAGGGATGTTCATAGATCATGTATGTTTTCTGAAGTCCTTAACATGCAGTATCGTTTTCTGCAGTAGGTATTCATTAATGTTTTAAATACGCAAATTTTCAAATTATTTAAAAATGTCTTTAAATAAAAAGCATTAAATACAAAACCCACTATATTGATACTTAGTTTAGAAAATTGATAGATATTTAAAAAAAAACCCTTATTTTAAGTGTGATTCCTGAATTATTAATTTCAAAGTTTTATTTGATTAATATCTTGACGAAAATTGTACATAATATCTAAATTTCATCTTGCTTTATTCATAACAGACCCTACGTAATATACATTTTTGAGATGAGGTTGTTAAGCAGCTTCTAAAAATTAAAATTAAAGATAATGGACTAGGCTAGACTTGAGTGAATCACCCTGTATATTCAAATTTATGTTTAAATAGTCCATAGTTGAATTTAACAGTCGACGTATCCTAGCGTTTTTATAATTTTCTAAAATAATGACACATGACAGCAATTTTATTCCATAAGTGGTTTCCATACATTATAATTTTAAATGATCACCCTGTATTATTCATAACAACCATGAAATCAAATTGTTAAACAGCTTTTAAAAATATAAAAATATACAGGATGTTCCATTCAAAATAAAGCTTATGGACTACGGTAAGCTTGCATGAATCACCCTGTACATTTAAATTTATGTTTAAAAAGCACACATTTTTATATATGGAAATCTACGGGTCTCAGCGTTTTTTTTTAATTGTTTAAAACAAGGACAGAAATAATTTTATTCCATAAGTGCCTTCTTATATATACAGGGTGTGTCAGAAAAAGGTAACACGATCTCTAGGATAGGTGAAAAATTGAAAAATAATTGGGGTTTGCTTACTAAATAATTTTTGTAACGGCATGTGTTTTCACGATACAGGGCGTTGAAGAACAAACAGTTTTACACATTTTTTTCACTATTTTTCCGAAACTACTGGCAACATTGTATATTATTCGTTATACAAAAATTTTTACTAAGCAAAATAAAATGTTGAAATAATAAATATGTATGTTATTTTATTTTAAGCTTTTATTAAAAAAGATAAAATATAATAATGCATGAGAAGAACAATAAAGGATGAAGCCAAAAATGTATGTAAGGATGGGGCCAAGTAGGGAAAATGTAAATGTAAATTAAAAATTAGTAATAAAAGATTATTATTCTAAGTTTTGGACATACTTCATGTCATGTGACATGAAATTACGATTGGCAGGGATAACCAGACACATGAACTGAATAAAATAATCGTTCTTTGGTGGGCAGCATTTGGAAAACTGAGAGAAACTTTTAAAAGTGAGTTGCCCACATGCCTAAAGAGAAAGGTATTTGATCAGTGCGTCCTCCCAGTCTTGACGTACGGATCAGATACACTTACCTTAACTAAAGCCTCGGCTACCAAACTAAGAGTAACGCAGAGAAGAATGGAGCGGTCAATGTTACGAATAACTCGGCAAGACAAATTCAAAAACGAAGAAATCAGGAGAAGAACAAAGGTGACTGACGTCATCGAAAGGATAGCCAGGTTGAAGTGGGGATGGGCAGGACACATATCCAGAATGGCAGATGGGCGATGGACAGAATGTTATTGGCTTGGAGGTCAGGAGAAGACAAGAGAAGCGTCGGCCGACCGCCTACAAGATGGACTGACGACGTAAGAAAGTTAAAAATAAAAACTGGATGAGAGCGGCGCAGGATAGACGTGGTTGGAAACAAGGGGAGGAGCCTTTGTTCAGCAATGGACATTTGAGGCTGGATGATGATTGTAAGTTTTTATTATTACCTCAAATGCGATTAAAATAATAACAAAGTTCTTTTACCGAGTTTCCGGTCGGTACTTTTCGCACCCCAGTTTTCCATTTAGGTTCAAATGGTCCCTTGGGTGTTACGTAACGTTTAGGTAGGGAGAGGGGGTACATAAAAACGTTACGGTGCGTTACATGGGGGAGGGGGTCAGAAATCTTCAGAAATTGCGTTACGTAATACGTGAACACTCTCCAAGCTATCTTGCGAGAAATAATATTTTGAAATCGAGTTACAGGAAGACGAAGAACATAAGTACTGGTTGAGAAACCTCAGCACATGGCACAACACAACATCTAAACAGCTTTTCCCTCGATGATGCAGATAAGACAAAATAGTGACATGAAGATTGGTCACGGATAAACACATCAAGAAGAGAGACATGCTGATATAGAAACGCGAGAGCTACCACTGCACTGATGCATGAGAAGAGACTGGATAACGATATGCCATTTTCCTGAAGTGCTTCTCAACAACCAAATGCAATAAGCAATCCTGTATAAAAGAGAAAGCGAAAGGGTGATAATTATGGATCGAAGGGAAAATCTGCAAATTGGTATCTATATCTCCCCTCTCCAAAAGGTATCGCAAATTAAGTAAATTTGACAACATTGCTAAGTTGGCGTGTACAAATACATGTCGCATCGCGTGCTTTACCGACAACAATCTTCGACTGTTTAGTCGGCAATAAAATTAATTTATCTTACATTATACAGGGCTAGCGATTCGGCTGTAAACCAACACAGAATGGGGGGACCAAAACCGTTAGATCGGCATGCAAGGGTAGTTCGCATAATTAATAGGATCACGAAGGCTGGCACGGGGTAAGAAAAGGCTAGTGCTGAGCGTGATTGCTAATAAATATCAGGAAATAAGGGTCCTCGTGCGTCTCAGCTGCTGATAAAATAATTCTGAATGTCGTGTTTAATAACGGTGTTGGTATAGTCACGCTAACCTTAAACGCACCACTTAATCAAGGTCATAAACTTATCTATGCCAGGAGACGAAATGCTAATGAAAGTTAATAGAAATAGTTATGAATTGAATAAATACTTCATTAATTCTATGACATTAAGGGCAAGCAAATTATGATATTTCTTGTTAGACACACAGGTATAATTGTTGGGAATGTAATGATACTCAATGCAACTTTTAAAAGACGTCAAGTAAAATAGAGCGGCTAGCAATGTCATGAAACCAAACACGTGAGTTGATAGAAAAGGAATTTACATGAAAATCATTATAATGGTAATATAAGTATATCGCGATTTAAACGAATTTTCTCTTTTATAAGTTTACTTCAATATTTGTTCCATCCATGACTATATTGATTTCCTTTTCCCAAGATTTCTTTAGTCCTTCAGTTTTTCTTTTTTTTTTGGCTGTTCTCACAATCTAATCTCTTGTTCATTTGTCTTATGTGGCAGTACTAGAAACAGCTATCTGTATAACAAGGGAGGAAAGTGCTACTTTTCCTCCTGAGAATGAAGTTTACTGCCCGACGCGTAGCGGAGGAAAAGGCACTTTACTCCCATGTTATACACATGATTTTTCCACCTTCCTCAAATAACAAGTCATTTTTCAATTTTTAAATAGTTTATTTATGTAACTAACTAACATAATTTATTAGAAAACTAAAACTAACAAGTAGGTACAGCAGAACTGTCAACTGTCAAATATAAATCAAATTATTAATGTAAACATTGTTAAATTAAAATAACAATTTACTGTTTTCTCCGTTGTGCAAAATACAGGGTGTTCTATAAATAAACGTTAAAATGTATAGATACTTACGTAATAGATAATAGAATATTGTATAGGGCGTCAATAAGTTATTTCATCAATGACATAGGTACCATGACGTCACTTTTACTTTTCCTACCTAGGGAGAAAAAGTACTTTTACTTCCTAGGGAGGAAAAGTACGACTTTGCTCCCTACAATCAGGTCCGGAAAAGTATACTTTCGGTAGAGGTAGGTGGAAAAATATTTTTTCGACATCATCGTCAAGAATTTTGCATATAAAACTGAACATATACCACCTCTAATTTCTTATAATTCGTCCAGTTCCTGCCTTTTTCCAGCGATGCTTTTAATGTCTTCTATCCGTCGTGTAGGTGGTCTATCTCTGCTTCTTCTGTCTGCTCGTAGTCTCCACATTACCATTTTTCTTGTCCACAGGCCATCATTCATTCCGGCCACATGGCTCACCTAGTTCCACCACAGCTGGGCTATGCACTCCATGAGGCTGTGATGCCTGTTCCTCTTATTACCTCCTAAACCTGTCTAACCCTGCCTCTGACAGTCACTCCAAGTTACGATCGTGACCATATTTTTTGGGCTCCTGATTTACTGTAGCATTCGTTAAAGGAAGTGGTTTTGGCGCTGTAAGGTCATGATTCGGGTTAAAAGAGAAGAGAGTAAAAGAGAAAAGAAGAAAAATAATGAGGGCGTAATGCGGACTCATTTGAAAGATATAGTCGGTTCGCTAAACTCAGACGCAACTGGCTAGATATTTTAGTCGATAATTTTATTGTTTTTTGCCAATTTTGCAAAAATTGGCAAAATTACTAACTATTTATTGATTATTAACTATTTAGTAATTATTTTTTGCCAATTTTACTAAAATTGGCAAAATTACCGACTAAAATATCTAGAAAGTTGCGTCTGAGTTTAGCGAACAGACTATACCGAGAGTCTAAGGTTTCTCGACTAAAAATGTCCCGAGTTGTCATCTAAACTCTACCATATGAGGTCCTTCCTTTAAATATTCCAACCAATATGGTTGACGTCATGTGATGCCAGGAATTAATCTGGAAATATTTTTAACATCGCTTAAATTTTATAATATAATGTAACCTTCATAATTTTAAAACAACTAAAGGGTTTTTACCCGTATATTTTGGTGGCTAAACCATGTAAACCAGTGATAACACTGATGATGGAATATTGATTCCGAAAACGTTACCTTGTGATATAACCCTTTTTAGTGATTTTAAATATACCTTTTATAAGATAAGTTTTTTATTTCTTCGATAAATTATATTCTTTCAGTGTAAAGATTATTATTATTTCAGACCAATAAAAGGTTATGATATAAAAAGACTGTCATGGCTGAGACATGTGCAGAGACGATGAAAAGACAACAAAGAAAATACAGTGGACTCTCTCTATAACGAACACGGATATTACGAGGTTTTGCTTATAACGAAATACACTAGATGTTCTATGAAATTCCTATTGAACTATAACACCTCTATAACGATACATATTTTGTTATAACGAGGAAAAATGAAATCGAAGAATATGTTTCTTTACCTGTTTTGAGCGCAGTATGGCTATAAATAAACACCCCAACGGCCTGTATATAGAAATGCCCAATATCTGTGTTGTTATAGAGGCCAGTGCAGTAATAAAATTCACCGCCTGTAATAAACTTCTTCCTTTATCGACCGATATTGAATATTGTACGAAATCTACAATTTATGATGGCGAAATTTACGTCTCATTGTTCAGGTCGTCCATCGACACCTAATAAACTACGTAAGAGGCATCAAAACACTTCAATATTATTGTTGTCTGATATAACGAGTTCCGCTTATAACGAGGTAATTAGTCCGCCATTTCAGTACTCGTTATAGAGGGAGTCTACTGTGTTACAATGGAAGCCGATAGGAAGGTGAAAAAATGGAAGGCCCACAACGAGATGGTTGGATGACGTGGAGTGGAAGACGACTTGAAAACCATGAACAGAAGACAATGGAGAAGAAGGTCACAAGAGAGGTCTGAGTGGAACGATATAGCCAGACAGGCAAAGACCCACCTAGGGTTATGATGCCAAAAGAAGAACAATAGTACCTCCATGACTAGTATAAACAACGTTTGACTTGAAATATCAATTACCCACGTTCTATTCCTTTTCTCGTTTTCGTTTGTTCAGTAAAATGTTGTTTCACTTTTGATATGCACATTTCGTGTATTAAAATGATATGCTAGGTTTGATTTCAACTTTTATCTTTAGTAAGTTACCCAGGATTTTATGTTACATTACTTCTTATTAGTCCAGAGAAATAAGGTTTTTGTCGGGACACTTGAGCAGCCAGGTTGCAAATGGGTTTTTTGGGTACTATATACCCAATACATTATAAATACAAAAATGCCCGTCACAGTTCGGAGAAAAATTTAATTATTAACAAAAAAGTGTCAAAAATGGCAGTTTTTTTCGTTTAAATCGCTACAGGTAAAGATAATAGGGTAATTAAATATCTTATCTATAATATTCTTCTTTTAGTAGATGAGCTAAGGTTTAAACTGGCACTTCTTGAATTTTGGTGTGATCTTTTGTTGCTTAAGAAATTGCAAAAAAAAAATAAAATTTCGAAAATCAAAAATTTTCTATAACTTTTGCGAAAATGACCTTAAGACTTTTATATTCTATGAAAAGTTGAGTCAAACCGTCCGTGTAATGTACAAAAAATTTTAAGATGATTCGTCAATTAGTTTAAATTTTATTCAATTTTCAGAATAGTGTGAATAGTGTAGAATTCAAGTGAAAGAAGAATAGATATGTTTTCAATATATTGAAAAAAAAAATCGTTAAAAAGACGTTTTTATCACTTCGAAAACATTTTATTAAAGTAGAGTCATTTTTGGCTTACAAACAATTTGAATAACTTTGTTAATATTGACTGTAAAGTAAATCTTTTTTGTGATTTTAAAAGTTGGTATTTTTACACGAATTTTCAAAAAAAAAACTTTTCGCCTAGGTTAATTACGGTCAAAGTTAGCCACTTTTATTATTTGATTCACAGTTACTTCTATATACATAAAATTCTCCTGTAACAATGTTAGTTACCATACTACTCCGAAACAGCTTGGCCAATTTTTAAGAATGAGTATAGGTTTTAATCTATTTTTCATACCCATAAGTTATAAGGGAGGTTGCCCCGCTGACATTTTTTTTTTTGACAAAATTGTCTACCTTAATGTTTATATGATATATAATTAAAAAATACATACAACCCTTAATTTTCACTTTTCTATCACCAACCACTATTTGTTAATAGCCATCTACATATTTCTATCTATCTATCTATAAGCGAGGTTCCGCATTTCGACCGCCATCGTTTTCTGTCCATCCATTCGTCTTCTTTGATGGCTCTATCTTTCATGATGTGCCGTACATTTTCTTCCCAGGCAACTGAAGGTCTTCCCCTTCTTCTTCTTTGGTGTGGTATGTAATTCAAAGCTTTCTTTGGCCATCTATCTTCATTCATTCGTTTCACGTGACCATACCACAATAGTTGTCTAGTTTCAATTCTATCTACACTGGAATATACAGTATGTGTCCTCCTTCTAATATCTTCATTCCTGATGTGATCTTTTTTAGATCTATATATTTACATCTATAAAATTCTCCTGTCCCAGTGTTAGTAGCCACACTCCTCCGAGACCGCTTGACCGATTTTTATGAAATAATATAGGTATATTTGGTAGGTATTACAATCGGTCGTAATATATTTTTTATATCCCTGAGTGATAAGGGGCTTCCCCCTAACATTTTGTAATGTTAGGTGGGGATATGTATACATAACGTACCTATAAGACTACGAGTACATATAAATTTAAAAAATTATCATCAAAATCCATCAACAAGCTCCGGAGACATTAATCGCAGCATATGTTTAAAGAATCAGTTTCATTTTTTGAGTGCACGGATTTTAATAATTCTTCTCAGGTATTCTCAAAAAGCCCTCTAAAGAAGTCGATTTTTTCGTCGAACAACTGAGTATTTTCAAGCGCGAATAACTCGAAAAATATTAGTTTTACGAATAAAATGTAAGAAACATTTTTTGAAGTGAAAACTTCTTTAGGGACGTTTTGCGATTTTTGGATAGGGGAAAAAGCATTGAATTCGCGACCGTCATTGAGACCGTCATCGCTTATGCTATATATTATTTGTATGTATGTATATATGTATATATAAATTGTATAAAAGTATTTAAATTTAAAATAAATGTCAAACCTGTTTTTGGATCGGGAAAAAGGATTTATTTCGCGACCGTCATCTCTTCGACGAAATAAATTTTGTACGTGTATTTATTGAAGTGAAAACTACTTTAGGGACGTTGTGCACTTTATGGATGGAAAAAAGTAATAAATTAGCGACCGGCATCTCTTCGACGAAATAAATATTTGAAGTGAAAACTTCTTTAGGGACGTTGTGAACTTTTTGGATGAAAAAAAGTATTAAATTACCGACCGTCATCGCTTCGATGAAATTGATTTTTGAAGTGAACACTTCTTTAGGGGCGTTGTGCACTTTTTGGATGGGGGAAAATTATAAAATTAGCGACCGCCATCGCTTCGACGAAATACATTTTTGAAGTGAAAATTTCTTTATGGACGTTGTGCACTTTTTGGATGGAAAAAAGTATTAAATTAGTGACCGTCATCGCTTCGATGAAATAAATTTTTGAAGTGAAAACTTCTTGAGGGACGTTGTGCACCTTTTGGATGGGGGAATAAATTAGCGACCGTCATCGCTCCGACGAAATAAATTTTTGAAGTGAAAACTTCTTTGGGGACGTTGTGCACTTTTTGGATGGGAAAAAGTATTAAATTTGCGACTGTCATCGCTTCGACGAAATAAATTTTTGAATTGAAAATTTCTTGAGGGAAGTTGTGAACTTTTTGGATGGGAAAAAGTATTGACTTAGCGACCGTCATCGCTTCGACGAAATAAATTTTTGAATTGAAAATTTCTTTATGGACGTTGTGCACTTTTTGGATGGGAAAAAGTATTAAATAAGCGACCGTCATCGCGACCATCATCGCTTCGACGAAGTAAATATTTGAACTGAAAACTTCTTGAGGGACGTTGTGAACTTTTTGGATGGGGAAAAAGTATTAAATTAGAGAACGTCATCGCTTCGACGAAATAAATTTTTAAATTGAAAATTTCTTTAGGAACTTTGTGCACTTCTTGGATGGGAAAAAGGTATTGAATTTGCGACAGTCATCACTTCGCTGAAATAAATTTTGTACGTATATACATTACGTGTATGTATACATAAATAGCATAGGGCATACACATCGCGTATAATATGATATAGGTATAGCACTTCTTTTTGGATGGGGAAAAAGCATTGAGCTCGTAATTTATTTACTAGAAGTTTTCACTTCTGTCGGCACTCCCACGAGTGCCTTCAATTTTTCTTAGAATCACTTTTTCCAACGAATTACATAGTTAAAATGTAATAAAAAATTCCCACCCCCGAGATGGGGTGGCAACCACCCGTAAGGTTTTAGCGTATGATAGCGGCATGATATAGAAAATGATCCTTGGACTATTCCCTACCTTCTGTGAAAATTTCAAGTAAATCCATGCTGGACGAAAAAATTGCGAGCCAAAATGCTTCATTTCCTCAATCGACTATTGGGGCCGGCCGACCGGCCCTGTCCCGTCATACAGCTGACCGACTATAATACCTTTTATTTATATTTAATTTCGAATGTGTGTACTGATTTTCAGCGTTAGTAAATGAATTTAATTACCTTCGTAGGAAAGCAACATTGACACCCTCTCAGTAACCCCTGTTCTACGTTTCGCTTGACCGACCGCAGTAGATATGTTTCTCTACACACTCACAGTAATGAACTGTGAAAAATCTAGCTTTAGTAAATTCAAAGAGATTTTTCAGCGCTGCCTCTTGGTCTATTAGGTATATAGTGTTCAAAAAACCCATTTGAAACCGAGCTGCTGAAGTGTCCCGAACATGATATGTTGTTGTCTTATTTCCCTGGCGTATATTCATAAAAATTAAATACCTATATTTTTCTAAATTCTAAAAAAATATTTAACAAAGAAATTGTATGTAATCAATGTATAGTATAATAGTATTGATAGGATCTTCAACTAGTAACAAACGAAAACAAACTCTAACTTTGGGGTAATTCCATTAAACGTAGTGATTAGGTGAGAAGCAGCAGATGTATAAGGAATTTGCCGTCTTTGTATCTCTCTATACCAGTTGATTAGTGTTTATAACAACCTTCATTAAAACTTTGATTAATAACCACTAAATTGAGTGTTAAATTCATTACACAAAGTGAATAAATTGAAGATTAATTAACCATTGATAATTTAAACTCGCTAGGCCGTAGCTTAACAAGGTTAAAATTTACATTTGAGGACGGAAAGCACTTTACAGGCATAAACACAATTAGGAGGGGCGAATTCACCCTCGCCACCCGCCTCTGCCTCGCTGTTGGGGGAAAGAAGGAGGGGGCTTGATGGACCCACTGATGGAGCCCTAACGGCGCTGCTTCATCAGAAATAAGAAGGGTCGGCCGGAAGTGTCAAGTGCACGCGCACTTCCGTCGCCCAGTCATCTGCCAGCTGGCCAAGCACCATCTATCAATCAACCCTTTTACTAATCTACCGCTAATAGTGGCGTATCCAGAGATTCTGAGGGGATTGCTGGACATTAACTTATTTATGTACACAACTCCAATCTATAAGAGCAAACATTAAACGAGGAATATTAGTTTGAAGAAAAAATGTAGCTTTAATTAAAACAAAGTAAGTTATCAATCGAAGTAGCACAGAAAACGACATAAATATCGTTCCCATACCACCAGATTGACAACAGGTGAAATACTTTCTTTGGTTACAACCTCCTGAGATTTTCAAAATTTATAAATCATACAGGATGCCGAGGAAATTAAGATGAGAGAATTTTAAATAATTCACAACTCATCTGCTCAGCGTGGTAAAAGCTCCAACAAGAAAGATTCCTTAATTCTCAAACAAAAGAGTAAATGAATTAAAAATGTATAAACATTCTCAATTTCTTTGCAACGCGAAAATGCAGCAGCTGCATAATACTATGGTCAAATTTGAGAGTGCAGGAAGAGTCTATACCGGTTTCGGGGGTTGTTTCCCCCTCATCAGTAGTCCCATATCCTCCACTCTTAAATTATTCCACGTACCATACTTTGGGCCTTTCCTTGCCTTGTTTTGCAGTTCGGAAAGGCCCAAAGTGTGGTATGTGGAATAATTTGAGAGAGGAGGATATGGGACTACTGATGAGGGGGAAACAACCCCTGAAACCGGTATAGACTCTTCCTGCACTCTCAGATTTGACCATAATATTATGCAGCTGCTGCATTTTCGTGTTGCAAAGAAATTGAGAATGTTTATACATTTTTAATTAAAACAATTTTTGAGTTGTATTTTAAAACCAGTAATTAACTGATGACAGAATTGCTGATGTGGGTCTTCTTCTTCTTCATATGCCTTGTCCGTTCCTTCTTCTTCTTTAAGTTCCATCTTCTATCGAAGGTTGGAAATCATCATGGCAATGCGGACCCTGTTGACTACCGCTCTAAATATCTCTGCACTACTGCATTCGAACCATTCCCGGTAAGTTCTTAAGCCACGATGTTCTTCGTCTTCCCACATTTCGCTTTCCTCGGATTTTGCCTTGCATAATAAGTTGTAATAATGAGTATTTTTGCCCTCTCATCACATGTCCCAAGTACTCAAGTTTTCGTCTTTTGATAGTTAGTATTATTTCCGGTTGATTTCCTATCCTTCTAGTTACTTCCACGTTCGACATTCTTTGAATCCATGATATTCATAGGATTCTTCTGTAACACCAAAATTCAAAGGCGGCCAACTTATTCAAATGGACTTGTTTCAACGTCCACGCTTCCAAGCCATAAAGAAGAGTAGAGAACACGTAACATCGAAGCATCCTTAGGCGTAGTTCTAACCTTATATCCCGACAACAAAGAAACTTTTTAAGTTTAATGAATGATGCACGTGCTATTTCAATACGTGTCTTAATTTCTTTGGTTTGGTCTACATTTGATGTTATCCATGTTCCTAAGTATTTGTAGTTATCCACACTCTCAATCACAGTATCTTCAATAGTTAATAACGTTCCGTTCCGAACGTTGGCAATTAACATGGCTATTTTGGCTTTGTTTACGGCAGATCTGAATAGTTCAGCAGATGGCAATCCGAACCATTGCCGCAAGTTTTGGAGCCACGAGGGTCTTCCCCTCCCTGGACCCCTTCTGCTGTCTTTTTCCCTTGGATGATTAGCTGTAGTGCTATATATTTATTGTGCCTCATAACGTGACCCAAGTATTCCAACTTTCTGTCCTTTATAGTTATTCCTACCTCTCTTTCCTTACCCATTCGGCGTACCTCTTCGTTGGTCACGTGCTCGGTCCAGGATGTACGTAATATACAGGCCTGGCCCAGGGGTGGGAGAACAGGGCGGCGAATTTAGGGGCAGCAAATTTTTGAAATTGAAGAAATAAATAATTTTTTTTAAGATTATAAAAATCAGTATTATGAACAAAAGCGGCAAAAATGCAACTGTAAAAACGAGAATTAAATAAAGTGAAACAATAACAATAATTGCAAGGTTCATTTGATGGGAAATCGACAACACTACCTTCTTCTTCATCGCATAAGAATAGTGGGATCATAAGTCACTGAAATTCACTTAAAATTAAATTTATTGAAAATTAATATAATATAATAATTGGAAACACATGGCTGAAGCTTTGTCCATACACATCTTACACAACTTGATACACACTAAGTATCCAGCTCATCTACAGTCACAGCGACGGTGGGTAGAACTAGCAAATAGACCAGAATAATTGGGCAAAACCATACACAAAGAAACACAAAAAGTTCTAAATTGAGAAACATCATTGGAAAAATGTAATACAATGACTTATATCAATAAGACAGTTCTTAGCACGACGGTGTCTTCCATTCAGTGGACACGACGGTGTCTTCACAACAATGGTAATTTTTTAAAGCTTGTTGAGCTCTTTTGAAGATTTAATTCAGTTTTATATGAGTACATTAGGAGAACAACGGATAATAGTAACAAGCAGCGTCACTACTTGGGAAAACGTATTTAAAACGAAATTATTCAGCTCTTCCATATGACCAAACCAAAAATAAAACTTTAAACTTTTTGAAATCAGCAAAGCATTATAGCATAATTTTAGATTGTACACCTGATATTTCTGGGGTGAAAGAGATGACTATTGTTGTACGTTTTGTCGATTTAGGTTCTTGTTCACAAAGTGTTCTAATGGCATAACATTGTCTTGGAATTCTGTCTGTACTGGAAACCACTGGTTTGGGACTTAAAATTATGTTGCAAAAACTGAATGAACTGAGAATACATTTGGAAGATATAAGAGGACAAGGGTATGATAATGGGGCAAACATGAAAGGGAAGAACTTTTTCTCATATGTTCTAGCCATTCACTCAACTTAGTCGTGAACGATGCTGCTAAAGCCTCACAGTTTGCAGTTTTTTTTTATTTCCTTTAGTGACAAAAATTTACAACTTTTTCTCAGCATCTATTTATCGTCTATTCGTCATCTTCTATGTAAAAATTACAGACACAACCGTTAATGCATTAAGTGATAGATTAAGCAAATTAAGAGCCATGGTGAGATTTTTGAGTTTTTGTAAACCAAAAACCTTTGACATAAACCAAAGCTTTAACTTTTGATCTTTTAATTAGTCAAAAGATCTAAATTATGCTGATCTAAAAGATGAACGCGAAGTACTTTCTGCGTTTGTGAAGCCCAAGGGTACACTTTTAGATACCCTGAAAATGATTGGAGAGCATGATTTTGATTTTGCACTCAACCTAAGTGTTACTTTGAGGATTTTCTGAATCTGTCACTACCAGTAACAGTAACATCTGGAGAGAGAATCTTTTCAAAACTGGAGAATTATTAAAAGACTTTTCCCGTGCCGAGGTAAGAAGAGTGCTACTTACTTAACAAAGTAAGTGTGCAATTATGAATATGGATAGTGAGTTTTTGGACATTAAAACGTGTTAATTTATAGTATTGTGGTAAAATTTCATGAAAATATTTAATATGTGTTTTTAAGCGTGTATTGTTCGAATAAAGTGGAAAATGGCGATCGCTGACGGAAAGTGGTGAGTCATGGGTCTACCAACGATGTGGGAAAGGGGGCGGCGGTCGCCGAACTTGCCCAGGGCGCCAAAATCCCTCGGGCCGGGCCTGGTAATATACGTCGGTAAGCCCACATTTTGAAGGCCTCGACTTTTTCATTATACTTGAGGTCATTGTACAGGCCTCCGTTCTATAACAAAACCGGGAATACAAAAAATTTGAGAAGTCAGATATTGAGAGGCAAGGTGAGGTAGGGATGGGAAAAACCTACCGGTTTTAACTTAAAACCGTTTTTTTTTACTTCGCAATAACCGGTTTTACCGGTTGTTTTTTGGTCCCGGTTAAAACCGGTTTTTTATTTTTAAAGTAAAAACCGGTTATTAGGTTTTTACGGGGATTAGGATTAGGTTAGGTATTATTTTGGATCCCAATCATAATTATTATTCTCAAGTAATTATTCCAAACAAAACCATAATTCAAATTTTATTTTATAAATACAGAAGCAAACTGAAAGTGCAAACTCACATCAGCCAGAAACAATTAAGCTTTATTATATATAATATTCCGTTGAAAAGGTATTTGTAATCATAATATTTACATAAGAAATGATCTGGTTGAAGTAGACGCAAACATCATCTATTTTTCACACTTGACTCTTAACATTGAAAATTAGTGAATGACTTTTTCTGATTACCAAAAATAATGTTCTGACTATGAATATGGAATTACCGACTACGAATACGAAACTCCAAGGATTTCCCTACGTTTTGAAAACGATACACCAATACAGGAAGTATTAAATGAGTTAAAATTTACCTATTATACAAATATACAAACGTGTTAAAAGAAATATATGATACATTTTTTTTGATGGTAGTAAAAATAAAAGATAAATTGCATTATAAAATAATTGTAAGCAAAAAAACCGGTAAAACCGAAAACCGGTGTTTTGTCAAAAACCGCCATCCCTAGGGTGAGGCTTTTAGAGGTGAAAATTTGCTTGATGCTAGTGAATGACTCTCTTGCTTTTTCTATTCATATGCGTATCTCTTTCGCTTGCCGCTTGATCCCAACTTAAACTAACTGTTGTTGCTAAGTAGGTACAGGTACGAATCCACGTGTTCAATTCTTTGATTGTCTAATATCATTTACCTTGGTCTTTGTTGGGTTTTGCTTACTAACAGCCATTTGGTTTTTGTGATGTTTAGTTTGAGCCCGTATTGTGCTCTTGCTCTTTGTATCTCACTTATCAGGCAACTCAGCTCGTCCATGCTACTCGCTAGAATCACAGTGTCGGATGTGAGTTTATATTGAATAAATGTTGGCAAAAGTAGAAACAAGCAGTCACACATGGATTGCAAGTACTTATTTGTCTCTGTATTAAAAAGATAAACGTACTATTCAAATCGGATAACGTACTATGATCTTCATTGGCACAAATTTGATAAAAAATTGTTGTTTCGTTGCATAGGAGATAGCTTACTGGATAGTTCAAAATAATAACACTAAGAATCGCCGGAACCTGCAGTAGGGAACTTGCATAAAATTTTAAATTCGAAAAAAATGCTATAAATTACAACAGAACATAATTTAAAATATACATCAAAGAAAAAAAGAATGTGTGTGTGTGTACTTTGTATGCACGTAAGAAGTTATACTTCTATTATATGATTTCTTAAAAATAAATCTACTTTAAACAATGTGT
This sequence comes from Diabrotica virgifera virgifera, assembly GCF_917563875.1. Classification (NCBI taxonomy): domain Eukaryota; kingdom Metazoa; phylum Arthropoda; class Insecta; order Coleoptera; family Chrysomelidae; genus Diabrotica; species Diabrotica virgifera. The sequence goes on from NC_065444.1 coordinate 206,496,263, forward strand.
TTTAATTTTTTTAAACACCAAACTAATTTTGTGCTTACCGCTTCCAAAAAAATTAAAAAAAGTATAGGATTGCTCCGGACTCGAACTCAAGACCTCTCGATCTCTGGCCGAATGCTATACCAAATACGCTACGGGGACTGTGTCTGTATCGGTTCGGACATACCTAATGATAATTTACACAAACAGAGTGGAAGGTGAAGTATAATAAATATACAATAAAATGTTTTAATAATACTCATCTTACTCCTGAGGAAGACAAATCCAAATTCACAAAAATCATAATGAATATATTTACTAAAAACACTAATATATCCTTTTCACACCTTTTCTTGCACTGATATATTTATACATAACTTGAAAGATTCAGCAACCAAACGCCATACTGTCTGTGTGCGCATGCGCGCAGCATTATGACATTTTACTTTCAATCGCGCCTATAGAAGTATAATTTCAAAAAAGGTGTTATTGCGTTTCGTTTGACCCCTAAAAACGATTAAAATCGAAAGGATATTTAAATTATAGCAGCCAGTCCAAAACGCACCCTCATTGGTCGTGACGACATAAAGTTAAAAATGTTCAAGATCCGCGCCATTAATTCATTACGTTTGATATTCTTTTAATTATTGCAGTCATTTTATAATGTATCTCAGTTTTATAAATCTTTAAATAGTTGCTGTGAACTATGTATTTCATAAGATTTTTTTTGATCTGAAGAGGGTTTGTCTATAGGGCAGTCTGATAACTTACCCATTATGAATATAAAACTTTGTTATTATGATTAGTTTATTTCAATTTTATAGAACAGTTTCAAAAAAATATTGTATAGGTAGATATCATTCAATTAGTAATATATGTACATCTACCAAAATATACCAAAAGTTCTATTTTCTTTTTGTTCAAAATACACTTGATTTATTAAAAAAAACTATTAAACAGACAACAGGTATTAAAAACTTATATTAAAATTAGATTCGCATATTATGAAGACCTTGAGAATGATCCTTTTATGTCCTTTCAACATGCATGTAGCCACTCTAGTAAGCGCAGTTTTTTATCGACTAGTAATCTAATAAATATTTTATTGGGTGTTTTAATGGTTGTACTTTAACACAATGGTACTTAACAACATTTATAGTATTTACTTTTATTTTCCATAGTAAACACACACAGTTCAATACTATGTATTCAAAAACTGAATTAAACTCCAATATTAACAGAATGGTATATACTTTTATATCAGACAGGAGAAATTACATTACAAAATATTACGAAATGACGTCACAAGTGTCCAACGTGCGCTTTTTCGATCGTTTGAAATGATTTAAATACACAGAAGATTTTATATTTATACTACTTGTACTTAAATATAGTTAATATGAGTTTCTGAAGCGTGAAATTTTGGTAATCTTATTTTTAAAAAGAAACTGAACATTATTATGTAATAAAAAATGTGCAAGTTTTACATTATTGATAAAAACCTAAATAAAAAACCAATTAATTGAACACGTTGACTCGTATATATACCTTGGAACAGTCGCCAACTCGAAATGGGATCAAACAACCGAAATAAGATCTAGAGTTGAAAAGGCCAGGACTTCGATTTTTGACCCTTCGCTTCGTTATCGATCATTCGCTATCTGTACACTAAACAGACACGAAGCGAAGGGTCAAAAATCGAGGTCCAGAGCAACATTTAACAAAATGGGAAATATGTTCACCCATTCCGACATATCTCCCCCACTAAAAATACAGCTGCTAAAATGCTATGTATTTTCAGTCTTGCTTTATGGCGCAGAGGCGTGGACACTAACGGAAACATTAATGAGGAAGCTAAAGGCATTCGAAATGTGGGTGTATCAACGTATCCTCAGAACATTCTGGACGACTCACACCACCAACGTAGAGATGTTGCGCGGAATCGGAAAACAAAAAAGAAATCTCTTTCACAATTAAGAAACATAAACTTGAATACCTCGGTCATATTATGAGACATAATAAATATCGTATACTCCAACTGATAATACAGGGTAAAATAGAAAGCAAACGCGGACCCGGAAGAAGAAGATACTCATGGCTTCAAAATTTACGTCAATGGTTTTGACTAACATCGATCGAGTTATTCAGAAACGCCGCAAACAAAATTAAAATTGCTATGATGAAAACCAACGTTCGCAACGGACAAGGCACATGAAGAAAAAGAAGATGAAAAAAGTCAATATCGTTTTGCCGGTTTTCCGTGACAATGGTACACGAAATATAGCTGGGAACAGATAAAAGAACTAGATAGAGGAGTTGGGACAGCTTTTGACAAACTGTAATTTATACATAAAGCTCGTAAAATCCTCGTGAATTTGGTACCAAAGAGATATCAAAAGAAATGTGCGATGATCCCAAAAGAAACGCCGGAAAGATGTAAATAAAACTTCGGATATAAATAGAAACAGGACATAGACAAAATAAACTACATAATATAATATTTTTTATTTCATGATCTGATTAATTTTTCCAGAAAAATTACGGAAAATAATAAACATGTAATATGAAATTTACTAATATTTAAATCGTTATAGTCTGTAGGTACATACCTATTTATATTTCTACTGTGAATATTTATATTTTTACTTTAATTAAATAATAGTTTATAAAAATGCCTATATATCAAAATCCTTCAGTACGTCTATGGTTTAACCTTTCGGTAATCCCCGACAAAGATGTAGTTCGCACATTTTCCCCTAATTAACCGCAGTCAAGGAGTTTGTATATTAGGCATTCTCTGTTTCTCTGGGGAGTGTGGACACCTTGCTTACATGCCTGTACATTATGCGCGTACAGCAAACAATTTTGGTCTATGTACGGTATGTCCTGGTTGGTCGAGTTGGTCCTTTATATTATGGGGTAGTTCGTGAGGTAGTTCGATGAAAGTAAATATTTGAAGTCAGTGGAGTCAAAATTTAAATGTGACAACGTATTTTTGTAAACCTAATGGTAATAAATATGTTTTAATACTAGAATATCACTTTACTAGTAGTGATATTGATTATAGTTACTTTCGAGTATTCGTTACAAATCGTTACTTTTGTATAAAGTCATCGTTTACAGTATTCGTTACTTTGTGATTACTATGATTACTTTTGTTACTTTTGTATTTGAGTACCGCTAATCATATCGAGAATGGTATTTCTTAGTAGGTAGGTATTTTGTATAGGTATTCCGATATAACAACGACCTTCACCGATCTGTTTAAGGGATAAAAATGATTTGATTACTGTGATTACTTTTGTTACTTTTGTATTTGTGTACCGGTAATCATATCGAGAATCGCATTTATCAGTAGGTAGGCATTTTGTATAGGTATTCCGATGTAACAACGACCTTCACCGATCTGTTTTTACTCGCTGGGATACAATTGGTAGCAAGTAATCAAGTGTACTGGTTGTAGATACAATAGTCGTTATTCGCTCTGATACGATTGGTACGAAGTAATCAAAGTAATCAAAGTAGATATAATTGGCATCTCGTCCTAAGCAATACGCCCTCTGGTGGCTATTGCAGTAACCGAGCTAAGAGCCATTATATATTTACTTTCCCGTTGAAGGCATATTGTCATTGGAGACTTTGTTTGTTTAATCACGTTTAATTGTTGCTGTATATTACTTCATGACTAAACTGTAACTTCATGACAAAAAAATAGAACATTAACTAATAATTACAATCTTTGGTGTACATAGGTACACTACTAACCTGAGATAATTTTTTCTTATAAAATTCACTAAAATAAAACTTATAACTAACAAAATTTCCTATTCATCAATAAGCATAAACGATAGTCACACAAAATATAATTAAATTAAACAAAAAAACACAAATAAACGAACAAAACTAACCCAAAAACACCTAAAACTAATGCAACATACAATATGTAAACAATTACAATGGCTCTTAGCTCAGTTCAATTTGATACCACATTGGCGCTACGATCTTAATCCGAATCGTCAATAGTCGTTACTCGCTCTGATACGATTGGTGCGAAGTAACGAAGTAACGAAATAATCAGAGTAATCAATGTAATCAAAGTAAAGATTTGCCTCTCTGTATAGTAATCGTTACTTTCGGTATTCGTAAGTAACGAGTAGGTACTTTGTAACGAATAGATACTTTTCAACATCTCTATTTACTAGCAATTTTAAGTTGAAATATTTATTGTTTTTTTTTTCATATTGATATATTTCGTATTTAAAAGGGGTGACACACACGCGAGTAAGTACGCGAACTTATGGCTCGACGACCTTTTTCGCGCGTGTGTCACCGCAAGTACGCGTATTTTAAGTCCGCCGAGTAAGTACGCCGTCGATCCAACAAGTTTGAAATCTTACTCGTAGCCTGTACGTCGTACGTGTATCACTGCGTCGAGCCACGAGCCGCGAGCCGTTATTTTATTGCGTTTAAGTTACACCTATATTTTCACTAATTAAGCAAATTGCCTATAAATAATTGAATCGTTTATTGTTGAAAGAAGACAAGTTATATTTTATAAGTTTTTAGAAAACCGTAAAAAACTATTTTAAGCTATTATACTAAATTATTGGAGAAGAAGAATTAGTGGAGAAGACCTCCAAAACCTTCTTAATAAAATTGGAGAACATAGCGAGAACATGGGACTTTTCATGAAGCTCTTGGGGAATGCGAAAGCGGCATCAAAGTAAATGGTACCTGGGTCAATAATATACGATATGCGGATGACTTGGTCTTAAAAGCAGACAATATAGAAGACCTCCAAAACCTTCTTAATTAAATTCGGGACCATAGCGAGAATATGGTACTTCATGGAATCAACATAAAAAAGACGAAGTTCCTTTTAATCAGCCGTCAATTATGTCAACATCAAAATGCAAGGCTAGCATATAACAACCAAGATGTAGAGCGCGTAAGAAAATTTAAGTATCTGAGAACCTGGCTATGTCGGATATGGAAATTAAATGTCGGATAGAAAGGGCCAGAAGTGCATTCATGAAATTCAGAAACGTCTTTACGAACTCCAACTTTGAACTGAACCTATGACTGTGATTAGTGTTGCCAGGTCCGATTTGTTTTTAATCGGTACATAAGCAAAAACAAATCGGGATTTAGGGTTGTAGATCGGGACAAATAAACAATAGCCCAGTAAATGACCGTTTTGGAGTGTAATTTTCAGAGTCGACTCAGAATTGCATGAAAATCTGGTTTTAGGTTCTACTTACTGTCTACTTCATAGTTGAACTTGTACCGTTGGTTGCTTTTACTTGGAGGGTGACAGTTACAGTTGCCCCTTTTTGGGTAAAAAAACGCGCGTTTAAAGTAAGTCCCAAAATGTATCAACTTTTATTCTATATAATTTTTAAACTCAATACTGACAAAAAGTCAATACTTTTCGAGTAATTTTATCGAAAAAAATATTCTTAGCAAAAATATAGCTTTTAAAAGAGCAAAAAATTGTATGTTCAGAAAGTCTATAAAACCAGTAAAAGCAAAGTTGTAGCTTATCAGAAATACGTTCTTATTCGTCAAATTCCAAATCGAGTTTTTCAATTTGAAATAACCAAAAATTAAGCAATTTTAAAGTTTAAAAAATCTTTAATTTTGTTTTATATAAAAGTCTCTAGCATTAAAACTAAGCGAGTTACGCTCAAAATAAAGTTGGCCCCTCTTTTTGGTAAAAAAAATCGTGAAAATCTTCCCCTATTTAGCACCGTAAAAATAAATTAATGGTTACCGCTTTACCATTTACTTTACATGTGTATTATTTATACGATTTGTAAGGCTTACCGGTTGGAAGTGCTTAGTTTTGAAAAAAAAAATTGGTTTTATAGTAAAAAAAAATTCCCAAAATATTGGAAAATGCCATTTTTTCAAAATAACTTAAACAGTATTAGGGATACTAAAAATCTCAAGGAGTAAAAAGTAGGTAGGTTTTGCTTTTATAAATATGATAGATTCATTTTGTTTTTCTGTAAGACAAAAATTGGTTAAAATATGGCTGTTCATGTTCATATTTTGCATATACTCGTGATTAGTTATTAGTTACTCGTTCAGGCCGTTTAAGTCATGTAAAAAATACATAAGTAAAGTAAATTGTTTGTAAAGCGATAACGATTAATTTAATTTGGGGTGCTAAGTAGGGGGAGATTTTCACGATTTTTTTACCAAAAGAAAGGAGTCAACTTGATTTTGAGCATAACTCGCTTAGTTTTTATGCTAGAAACATAAAAATAAAGCTTTATTAAAACAGTTTTAATTGGTTTTTCCCGAAAAGTGCTTCATTTCTTGGTTATTTCACGTTGAAATATTTGATTTGGAATTTGACGAATAAGAAAGTATTTTTCATGAGCTACTGCTTTTGCTGGGTCTATAGACTTTACGAGTTCACAATTTTTTTCATTTTTTTATATTACGCTACATTTTTGCTAAGAATATTTTTTCGATCAAATACTTACTTTTTGAGTTATTTGTAAAAATCGTCTGAAAACGTGAATTTTTTGTCGAAAAATAAACATTTTCAATCGTAAATAACTCGAAAAGTATTAGCTTAGTTAACATTATATAAAACTAAAATTGATTAGAATTAGCCAGTTTATCCATCTCCGGACTTATTTTAAACGCGCGGTGTTTCACCCCCAACTAGGGGTGACTGTCACCCCCCGAGTAAAAGCAACCAACAGCACAAGTTGTCCAAATTTTCATGCAATTCGGAGTTGATCCTGAAAATACACGGCATCGCCGGATTGTATTTAATCCTAAATAATAACAATCAGACGAACTTACAAAAAAAATCGTAGATTAACTAAATTACATATTTATCTTTTATTAAAATTATATTTTTTATTCGATTTTGCCGCTTTTAGGAGTGCCTTGTTTTTATAACATAGTTATAAAATTCACTGCAAGTCCTCCTGAAGTTGGTTTTCGTGGGTGAAAATCGGGACATTTAGTGTCCCGATCAGGTACAAATCGGTACGCGTCCCCAGACCCCTGAAAATCGGGACGTCCCGCGCAAATCGGGACACCTGGTAACGCTAACTGTGATTCACGAAATGCTATATAATATGGTCGGTGCTCCTATATGGCATGGAAGGTGGATTTTAAAAATAAAAACAATGAATAAGCTAGATGCATTTGAGATGTGGATTTATCGACGAATCCTTAAAGTTCCCTGGACCGCACGAATAACAAATGAAGAAATTCTGAGAAGAATTGGTACAGAACGACAACTGCTATACACAATTAAACAGAGAAAAACGGCGTACCTGAGGCACCTAATTAGAAACGAAAGATACCAGTTTCAGGACTAAGAAACATAGGAGACCTAATACATACTGCAAGGGATAGAGAAAAATGGTCAAACGTGATCGCTAACCTCCATTAGTGGATTGCATAAGAAGAAGAAGACTAAATTATTTTTGATTATTTGTTTTTAAATAAACCTACCTACTTATTTATAGGCCTACCTTATATTAAATTATAATAGATCAAAAACAAGTGATATATTTTACATCATAATTTTGACAGCTTACCACACTTATAAAAAATCAAATTATTCTTCTATTTATCATTATTCAGCTTATGGAATATGAGAAATAATTCTGAGGATGCAGGATGCAGTTAATTTACAATGTGCTCCAAAACTAAAAATAAAGGATCCTACAGGGCGGCCTTTCATATATTGGTCAGAATTGGGGGCCAATATATTTCTTTGGGACTGAATCGTTCCCACAGCCGTACGAAAAAAAATTACATAAATGAACGACGGTGGTCTATTAGGACAATTTTTTTTGAAAAAAATTAAACGATATTTTTTGTTAAATATAATGTGAAAATCATAAGTCTGATCCTTTTAAAATAGGTAGACCAATCCGACAACGATGTATTCTATCTCCAATTCGTTTTAATTTCTATGGGGAATATATAATGAGAAAAGCACTCGACAAATGGAATGGCGGTATTTCTATCGCAGGAAAGAAGATCTCAAATCTCAGATATGCAGATGATACAACATTAATAACTGCATCCGAAGAAGAAATGTCCAGCCTGCTGCAGCTAGTGGAAGCCGAAAGCAATAGATGTGGTCTCAAGATCAATAAATTATGATAGTAGATTATTCAAATTCACTTCAGACAACAGGAAGGTTAGACCAGTTTGAAGTGGTTAACGAGTTCAATTATCTAGGATCCTACATCGGTAATACAGGATCTTGTGAAACAGAAATACGTAGGAGAATAGGCATGGCCAAAAATGCTATGAGTCAATTATCGAAAATCTGGAAAGAGCGCTCCTTGTCGAAGAACACCAAAATAAGATTAGTACGTGCCTTAATTTTTCCCATATTTAATTACGGATCCGAAACATGGACAATGAAATCGGACGACAGAAAAAGGATTGACGCCTTTGAAATGTGGTGCTGGAGAAGGATGCTTCGGATCTCATGGACAGAACACAGAACAAATCACTCAATCCTCCAAGAGCTTAATATTCAGACTCGACTTTCCTTTATTTGCCTCTCCACCGTCTTAAAATTTTTCGGCCATATTGCAAGAAGAAGTGATGATAATCTTGAGAGACTAATAATTTCGGGAAACGTTGAAGGGCGCAGAAGTAGAGGTCGCTCACCTACTCGATGGACGGTTCAAGTACAGAAAGCCAGTGGAATAACATTATCTGAATCCATGAGGGAAGCTCAGGACAGAAACCGATGGAAAGAGATAGTTGCTCGTATTATAGGGAATCACGACACTCAGCAGTGAGGAAACGACTGAGGAGGAGGAGGAGGATAATGTAAAATGTAAGTGTTCATTTTTATGAAACGTAGGTACTGTAAATACCGACAATATACCTAAGTCTGCTGTGTGTCACCGACGGCGAGCCGAGTAAGTCCGCGATATTTAAACCCACGTACTTAAAGTTTGCGTGTGTGTCACCCCTTTTATAATATACTATCATGTCTTTGACCTTATCATTTTTTACCTTCTTTTGCCTTTTGCTCTAATTACATTTCTCCATAAATTTCAAACTTTTCATCCCAATATCAATCCCTTTTACCAACAAGACCTGCTTAAGCGTCTTCCACCAGGTCCTCTTTGATTGTCATTGTATTTTGATATCGTTTTTTACTCTTCTAGGTTGTGTTCTAGATGCCTTCTAGCATTTCCTCCAGGTTATCTGATACAACACTAATTAGACCGGCTGTATCAGTCCATCCATCGAGTTGGTGATCGCCCTACACTTTATCTTCCCTCTAGTTTTACTTGGACTACTTTTTCTTGGTGTGCCTATCTGTATCTTATCTGATGCAGCTCGGAAAATCAACAAAGGCGTTGTGTTGAACCAGGTTCTCAGGTTGTTTGGATCGCACCTTTCTGGACCTCGCTTTCCAAATATTGTTTCCTTGCAGAATGGCTTGTAGGAGGAGATATCTGGATTCATTTCAAATAACGTGCCCGAAGTACAGTGGAACCACAATAAGTCGGTCCCCGATAACCTGGAAGTCCGGCTAACCCGGACCGATTTTAGACATAACCGATATCAGACAAACATTTCAACAATTCAAAATAAAAATGAATGTATGCAATATAATATTTGAGAGATAATTTGTATTTGTGTAATTTGAACTATACGATAATAAAAATGACTCATGGCACACATTTATCGGAAATAGCAGGCACCTGTAGTAGTATTCTTTTATTTATTTCAATCAAACTGTCTTAGCATTGTTTAAAAAAGGCTAAAAGGCTATTTAAAAAATTCTTTTTTAAACAATGGTCTTAGTCTTCACTGTTCTAAAATAACAACATCGTTCCGATTGTGACTGTATTGTGTGTAGTACAGTCTTGTATTGTTCGCTTCCGTTTGCTTAGGTTTGTGTTTACGTATTTTTAGTAATTTAGGTGTGTACTGTGCATATACAGAGAGAGTCTGTAAAGTGGAATAAATTCAATATCTCAAATACTAATTGTTTTTTTGGAAAATGCTCAGACCCGTCGATTAGTATTTCAAATTGTCCTTTTTGACATTCAATAATAATGTATACAGGGTGTCCCAATTTAGAGATATGACGTCATCGTCGATTTTCTTAAATGGCAACACTGTCATTTTGATAGCTAATTTGATAGGGTTTGTAAAGTTATACATAACTGCAAAATATCAAATTTTTATTCTCTACCATTTACAAGATAATAGAAAATAACAAAGTTATATCTGTAATTTGGAATATATTCAATAATTAAAATACTAACTGTTTTTTTGAAAAATGCTCAGACCCGTCGATTAGTATATCAAATTGTCCTTTTTGACATATAATAATAATGTATACAGGGTGTCCCAATTTAGAGAAATGACGTCATCGTTGATTTTCTTAAATGGCAACACTGTCATTTTGATAGCTATTTTGATAGGGTGTGTAAAGTTATACACAACTGCAAAATTTCAAATTTGTGTTCTCTACAATTTAGATGATAATAAAAAATAACAAAGTTATGAAAAAGAAGTAATCAACTAATAATTGAATTTAATTATTTCAATAAATTAAGCAAAAACTCATAATGTTGCCCTCAATTATTGTCAAATTGTCAATGGGCAACGTTATGAGCATTTGCTTAATTGAAATAAATAAATTCAATTATTATTTGATTACTTCTTGTTCTTCATAACTTTGTTATTTTTTATTATCTTGTAAATAGTTGGGAATAAAATTTTGAAATTTTTCAGATGTGTATAACTTTACACACGCTATCAAAATAGCTATCAAAATGATAGTGTTGCCATTTAAGAAAATCAACGATGACGTCATATCTCTAAATTGGGAAACCCTGTATACATTATTATTATATGTCAAAAATGACAATTTGATATACTAATCGACGGGTCTGAGCATTTTTCAAAAAAACAGTTAGTATTTTAATTATTGAATATATTCCAAATTACAGATATAACTTTGTTATTTTCTATTATTTTGTAAATGGTAGAGAATAAAAATTTGATATTTTGCAGTTATGTATAACTTTACAAACCCTATCAAATTAGCTATCAAAATGACAGTGTTGCCATTTAAGAAAATCGACGATGACGTCATATCTCTAAATTGGGACACCCTGTATACATTTTTATTGAATGTCAAAAAGGACAATTTGAAATACTAATCGACGGGTCTGAGCATTTTCCAAAAAAACAATTAGTATTTGAGATATTGAATTTATTCCACTTTACAGACTCTCTCTGTATATTTCATGTTATTTTAATTAGAACGGAGTTTATCTTTAAGTATACCGTATTTTATTAATTTTTACCATATTCTCCGACTAACCCGGATTTTCGATAACCCGGATCGGCCGGGGTCCCGATTAATCCGACTTATCGAGGTTCCACTTTATTGTAACTTTCGAGATTTGGTGGTGGTCAGTACCTTTCGGTTCTTCCTCATTCTTCTGAGAAGTCCCTCATTTATAGTTCGGTTTGTCTACGGCATCTTATGTGTTTTTCAATATAACTAGATCTCAAATAGCTTCAATTTTCTACAAATATCTTGGTTCGAGGTCCACGATTAATATTTGTTTGAATTCTTTGCGAGACAAATACAAAGAGAATGGTGGTAATTTACGCTTTAATTAATCATTTTCATGTTGTTATTTTAAACTAGAATTTTTTAAATAGTACCATCTTTTTTGTTAAAAGTAGAAGATGAACTAACTCATCCAATTGAAACTGGCAATGGGAAAAGACAAGGGTATTCATTGAGTCTTTTATTGTTCAACCTGATCATGGATGAAATAATAAACAAAATAAGAACTAGAAAAGGGTACCAAATGGGAGAAAAACGAGAAATAATCTGCTATGCAGACGATATAATACTAATATCTCAAAGTCAATATGTTCTACAACACATGCTGCACCAATTTAATGATATAACCGTCAGAAAATTTAACGTGTTAATTTTCCCAGAACAGACAAAATACTTGGTTATATCAACACATCCAATAAGATGTAAATTAGAGCTGAAGGGTCAGATAATAGAACAAGTGATGGAGTTTAAATATCTACGTATCATATTATCTAGCTACGGACAGTTCGAAACAGAAGTAGAAGATCAAGTGAATAGAGCAAACAGAGCCGCAGGTTGTCTGAATGAAACAATATGGAGAAATAAAAATAACGGAAATGGAATGAAAGACAGAATTTACAAAACAGTATAAGACAAATAATGGCATACGTAGCAGAAACGCGAACTGGCACAAAGAAGATAAACAGAATGCTAGAAACAGCAGAGATGAAAAACCTTCAGAAAATCGATTATAAGATACTATGAGACAGAGCTAGAACTAGGGATGACGGTTGTTGATAAAACACCGGTTTTCGGTTATACCGGTTTTTTTACCTACGGTTTAACCTGGCGGTTATAACCGATCAAATAAACCGGTTACTTCAAAAATCGGTGTTAGGTTTTTTTAGTCATTGCCAATGCCCAATAGGTTACGTTTATATTGCGCTTTATTTTGCGATACTCCAGTCAAATCGATATCAGTCCACATCAGTATAGAAATCAGTCATCAGTGTAGTGAAATCGGTTTCAGTCAGCTTAAAATTTATCATTTACAAGCGGGGGGCAAAAAATTTTCCCATTTTTGAAGTTACACTTCTTTACGATCGAGGGTGAAATTTTATACTTGCCTGGCGCATGTGCAGACAGACAGTATGTAGTTCGTTGCTAATCTTTCAAATTATGTATGTATCAGCGCAAATAAGTCATTAAAAGAATATACATATTAGTGTTTTTAGTAAATGTATTATTTATTATAATTTTTGTGTCTTTGGATTTGTCTTCCTCGGGAATAAAATATTTTATGTAATAGTAAGTATATTTACTTTAAATTTTAAAGTATTTTTATACCTCTTATTCTATTAAATTTGTCAGTATGTATGAGAAATATTGTAAGCTGTCAAAGCAAAGAAAGTTTAGCTCGGTGGTAGCGCGTTCGATAGGAGATCCAGGGGTCCCTGGTTCAATTCCGTGTGTTATTTACCTTTTTTCTTATTTTTAGTATTGTTTTACTAAAAATTTTTGGAAAGTTGTAAGTAAAAATTAGTTTAATCTGTAAATACAAATAACATGTTGAAAGTATATTTATTTCGTTGAAATCATATAATAGAATTATAACTTCTTACGTGCGTACAAAGTACCTACACACACATTCTTTTTTCTCTGAATTCAGTATTTTTTCCACGTATCCGGTTTTTCACCGGTTGTTAGTTTAAAAAGGGAAAACCGGTTATAACCGGGACAAAAAACCGGAATAACCGATTATTGCAGAGGAAAATACTGGTTTTAAGTTAAATCCGGAAGGTTTCTGCCATCCCTAGCTAGAACAGATATACGACGGAGATGCAAGGTGGAGAGTACTAATAACTGGCATATTAAAAAAACCGATAGAGTCATGTCTATAAACAAAAAGAAGAAGACGAAGATCTAATCTATTCATTGGCTTTTTTTATTTGATGACTTAGTTGATATGAATGTTTGCCTCAAAGAAGCGAATAATCTCGTCTTTTTCCTATGTTTTTTTCTTCAATATTCTTTCTTCTATACAGATTAATATTTTTTAGGACATCCTGTATCATACCGCACATAATTGGTTCGATTATGAAAGCCGCCTTTTATTTATATACCTCTAATTATTTGATTAGACGTGCCCTTCATTGATAATAGTTTGAATGTGTAGAGAACAAAAGTGTGCTTAAAAAGAGAGGAAGTACCTATGTTTGTGTTCTTTTTATTTCTAATTTCATTATCGTTGCCATTGAGTAATTTTGACATAATAATATGAAAAAGTGGCTATTTATGCCTCGTTAGTAAAAACTTTTATAAACAATAATAATTCTATATACATATTATGTGATTTCGAAGCACGGGTCTTTTCCAGCTTTTTTTGGTTTAATTCCAGTTAGACTGAGCCGATATCTACTTTACTGATCTTAGTGTTTTGGATGTTTACCGATAGTCCCCAATTGTTGCCTTCTATATCAATTATATATATCGATTAATTCCTGCAGATCGTCGATTTTTCAGCTAGAATTACAGAAAATTTGGCATCTCTAAATATTTTCTCAAAATATGTACACGTTAAATAGGCTAGAAGAGAGTATTCAGCCCTGTTGCCTGTTGCCCGCCTGTTTTGATATGTAAAGACTGTTTGGTTCCAGTAAAATTAAGCAATAAGTTTGATGTTTTGTTATCTAGTTGGATGCCCTGCAAAGCGGTAACTCTTTTGGTACGCTGTAGACAATGAATCAATCACCTATTCAAACTAAACTGCTCATCAAAAGTTAGGGATATAGAAAAGTCTGCTGAATTTTCATAGTAGATTTTTTCGTGAACAGATTAACGGATTCCGCTAATTTTATTTATTATTTTAGATTTTTCTTTAGTATTTACACAGTTATGCAAAGGTTTACTCAAACTTTTTTTTTTGTAGTTATAACGGGTGGAAGAAAAGAAATGTTTTTCTTATGTTAAGTTTAAGACGCCCTGTAGGGAGGACGAGGTACAAATGTGAGTATACATCGAAACCTTATTGTAGTCTTATGTTTTGTAAACATTCTGTTTTTTGAATGTCCCTGATATTTTTAGAAACAAAAAAAAAATATATGGTTTTGCAATTTAACATGTGTTTTAACCGAAACAAAAGTTTGAGACACCTTGTAGGGAGAAAAAGGCACAAAGGTTAGTATACCTCGATATTATGTTGTAGTCTCATAATTTGTGAATATTTTATTTTTTTAGTTTCTCTAATATCTTTAATAACAAAGAAACAAGACGGTATTACTTTTTATTATGTGTTTTAACTGACGACATGCATCACATCACACATGTGAAACATAGAAACACATATTAAAGAGTAATACCGTCTAGTTTCTTTGTTATTAAAGATATCAGAGAAATTAAAAAAATAAAATATTCACAAAATGAGAGATTACAACATAATATCGAGGTATACTCACCTTTGTGCTTTTTTCTCCCTACAAGGTGTCTCAAACTTTTGTTTCAGTTAAAACGCATGTTAAATTACAAAATCGTCTATTTTTCTTGTTTCTAAATAGAAGTGTTCATTTCAAATATACATCGATGTTTTTTGCGATGCATCAATCGGAAAGCTTGCATCGATGTTTTTCGATACATCGAATTAATACATCGATGTTTTCGATGCATCAATAAAACATCAAATGCGCATGCGCGTGTCAATTATCATGTGACACGCGCATGTGCAGCCGCCATGGTGAATCAAAACGGGTTTGAAATTGAAAAAATGAGAGGAAAGGAGGCTAAAACAACTCTGCGCTTGAGCTAAAACAGAATGAAACAACGACAGGATTGGTTGGAAAATATGACTTGAATTTGACTAGTTTATTCGATGCATCGAATAAAATACATCGATATATCATAAATATTCACTGTATTCGATGCATCGGATTGATTCGATGTATCGAATGGTAAATATCGATGTTTTTCGATGCATCGATGTATATCGAGCATCCATTTCTAAAGATATCAGGGACATTCAAACAACAACATATTCACAAAACATAAGACTACAATACGATTCTGATGTATACTCACATTTGTACCTCGTTCTCCCTACAGGGTGTCTCAAATTTAACATAAGAAAAACATTTCTTTTTTTCTACCCGGTATAATTACAAAAAATGAGTTTGAGTACACCTTTTCACAATTGTGTAAATACTAAAGAAAAATCTAAAATAAAAAAATAGCGAAATCCGTCTGTTCGCGAAAAAATCAACTATGAAAATCAGCATAATTTTCTATATCCCTAACTTTTGACGAGCAGCTTATATAAAGAACAAACGGGTTTTCTTACTTCCCAATATCGTTGAAGAAGTGTTTTCATAGATAATAGTGCTCTTATCTATGAAAATCTTCTTCTTTCTTAGCTCTACAACTCCAAGTGAGTCTTGGCCGCGTTTACTATTTTCCTCGCGATGCTTGCTGGCCTTGTGCTGCAATATCTTATTGTTGCACCTCTTACTTAGATTATTCGATGATGCATCCTTTTATCTTTTTTTTGCCGACCGACCAGTTGGCTTTCTGTCATCGGGCCTTTTCCAGATGGTTTTATTCAGTAGTCTTTCACCATTCCAACCCAGTATATACGTTGCTACCCTACTTATCTTTTATGATTTGACTTTGTATTGTACTATAAAGTGCTTGGGGTTCCTGGTTATGTCTTACGTCTCCACTCTCCTCTCATCTCGGCTCTATAAGGCCCAAAGATTATTCATAGGATCTTCCATTCGAAGACTAAGTAATTCACGTCTCACTTCCATACGTTATTGTAGGGTGAATTATAGTTTTATATGCCTTTCTTTTAAGTAGCTTTGAGATCAATCTTTATATAAATAGCGTCGCTAGGAAGTAATATGCTCTATTTCCTCACATGGTTCTAGCTGCTACATCATTTTCATAACTGCTTTTGACTGTATAACTGCTCCGAACTATTTAAATCCTTTGATAACTTCGAAATTGTATTCATTTATCGAAATGTTTTATTAAATTATTGGTCTTGGATTTTTGGTAACTACCATGTATTTGATATCACCTTCATTGGCCTTGAGGCCAATTTTCCAAAAACTTCTGTCGGATCTCTGGTGCATCTTTCATAAATGAACCTTATTTCTGGGTAATTTCCAATAACTTTCAAATATTACTGAAATCATATTTAACTGATAGGAGTTTGTTCGTAGAATATCAAGGCTTTCGATCTTTTCGTTTTGTTGCCACGTCTGGAGTACCTCAGGGATCAAATCTGGGTCCCTTATTATTTCTCCTTTTTGTTAATGATATCTGTTCCATCGTAGACTCTGAAACACTGTTGTATGCGGACGATATGAAAATATTTCGCAAAATTAACCATATTTCCGACTGCGTTAAACTTCAACAGGATATCTCTGCCATTAATGAATGGTGTTTCAATAATCAACTATCCTTAAATATAAAGAAATGTAAAGTAATGTCCTATACCCGAAAGATCAATAACATACATTTCGATTATAAGGTCAACAACATTTTACTGTCTTCTACCTCAGAGTTTAAAGATCTTGGTGTAAATTTAGATTTTTAGATTTTAGATCTTTAGATTTGACAGTAAATTAACATTCTCGACTCATATTAATACCGTGGTCTCTAAAGCAACCAAATCTTTAGGATATATTATTAGAAGCTGCAGAGATGTAGCGTCTGTTGAAGCTTTGAGTAGTTTATATTTTGAACTAGTTAGTAGTAAACTTAATTACTGCAGCGTGGTATGGATCCTAATCATGCAGAACTTGTCTCTAATCTTGAATCTGTTCAAAAAAGATTCTTAAGATATTGTTACCTCAAAAATATAACAGATATCCGGTTAGAGGCTACAGCTATAATTTACTCCTTTCTGAGTTTGGATTCCATTCACTGCGTAAGCAGCGTGAAATAAATGGCCTAATATTCACCTTCCAAATTGTCAATTGTCTAATTAATAGCGATGTTTTGCTTAATCTTATAGACTTTAATGTACCACGAGCTGTGTCACGTTCAGGTGTAACTTTTCATATTTCGGTGTATTATAGAGTATAATTCAAGAGTATAATATTATCAGGAGCATAATATAATGCATATGTTGAAAATAATAATTTTAATTGTTTAAAATTGTAGACTAAGTTTTTCAACCTAATAAAAATATTTGTAAATTAAATATTTTTAAAAGATTTTTAATTGAAAAACTTGTTGGCCCATTTTCCTGGTGACACCTCCAAGGCTTCTACAATATGCAAGCCAAATGGATGCTGCAGTGAAGACAAAAGGGAAGGAATTCTATACTATGCAATTCACAACCCCCGTCTGCAGCGTGGTAAAGTTCCAACGGAAAATGGACCTAGTTACTCTATAGGAGTAATACTAATATAAAAATAAAAATGTATACCATTTTTATTCAGTTGCAATGCGAAGCCAAAACTGTCTTAATTTTCACTTAGATCAGAGAGTGCAGCCAGCACTCTTATCGACGATTTCACCTCTTGTTAGAGGTTCATCAGAGACTGCATAGGCTGCTTTCTCTGGCCCAGGTAAAAAGTTTTCGACATATTAATCCCGAATTGCAACTGACGAGAAGGTAGTAGGTGCGTAGCGGCATCTGCTAAATAAAAGACTAAGTTTTTCAACCTAATAAAAATATTTGTAAATTAAATATTTTTAAAAGATTTTTAATTGAAAAACTTATTGGCCCATTTTCCTGGTGACACTTCCAAGGCTTCTACAATATGCAAGCCAAATGGATGCTTTCTTTTCAGCCGTGCCAGTGCCAATTTTGGCTCAAGATTCTCCAGCCGAATAATCTCCGCTGTAAGTGGCAGCGATTGTACTACGCGCACAGTTGCCAGATTTTATATAATTTAAGAAGATAAAAAGAAATACACAAAAAAAATTAACAGGCACTAAAAGATTTTGAAAATAAAAAATATGGTTCTGCATAGTTAGGAAGGTAGTGCCATGGCTCTATGGCACTACCTCACGGGCCGCCACTGACCTATCTGTAAAATAAAAAAAGTGATTATGACGTCAGGTTCACGTAATTATATTAAGATCAAACAAAAGCCACCAACAATCATTAATAACTATAATTACAGCAGACCTAAAAGAAATTGTGTTGCGACTGTCAGTCAGTAAAATATTTTTCCAAATTAAACGATGGAACAAACGGTTGTTAACTTGCACGAACAAAAATTTAATAATCGTTTTGTATCTTATACATCTGTTCGTTCTCACAAATGTTAAACTGTTCATAAAATCAATTGGGGACCCCTTTGTACTTGCAGAATCAAACACTAAACATTTAAATTAAATTACATTTCATTTCCAGAGTTGGAAGGTCGATTTTAAACAAGTTCTATTTAACAACTTCGGCTTCGGTTTAATTAACATAGAAACTATTTAAAATAATATAAAAATAGAGAAAATGAAGGTATTTAATATTTTTTTAAGAACTCTTATTATGGATATTTTTAGGTAGTAGGTATTGAAACTATTTCCTTTTCAAAGGACACTTCACGTATCTTATGGAAAGTATGTCACTCTTATGAAATAAAATTTACATGAATAGATTCGTCTCGAAATTACCAATATTTCATATTATTGCGCCAACGCTGAATTTTGATTAATAAAGGTGTAAATTTATATAAATATATCTAAAATCAATGGGAATATACGTCAGTCAAAGAGATAGAAAATATTTTGTAAATCGCCACGTCATCAATGTTTCTTTGGGTATTAAGGCAGAGGCTTACTCTTACCTTATATATAATAAAGTAGGTATAATGTGGTCAGTCGCACAAAAATATATAGTTCCTCTAATCGGCTTAGCTCACGCTGGGAAGCTGTTTTCAATAGCCACTTGACTAATAGTATTTATGAATGACAGTTTTATTTTTTTTTATTTAACCTCCCAATTTATTTACAATCTGTAAAACAAGTTACAATGAGTAAATGTTGTGACCACTAGTGTAGGTGACTTGGAGAAAATGATTCATTCATCATTTTCTTTACAAATATTTTACATAGATATAAAATTGTTTGTCTCTGGGAATTACGACACATATAACTAAAATCTCGATGGTAAATCACTAGGTGTATTTCATCTAAGTCTTCGTCTGACTGGTTGTCTCATCAGGTTTCTGGCTAGTACATTTGGATGTTGTGTCAGTCTGTCTTCGTATTTCTGTGCGAAGTTAGCAATTTCTTCTTTGACTGTTGCAATTTCTAGATCGCGTCTAATAATATTATTTGCAACATACCATGGGGCATT
This sequence comes from Diabrotica virgifera virgifera, assembly GCF_917563875.1. Classification (NCBI taxonomy): domain Eukaryota; kingdom Metazoa; phylum Arthropoda; class Insecta; order Coleoptera; family Chrysomelidae; genus Diabrotica; species Diabrotica virgifera. The sequence goes on from NC_065444.1 coordinate 206,516,131, forward strand.
TGTGATTATTCGAAGAACCTTCGACTGGAACCACTCTATGGAAGATTTCGATATTGGAGTTTGATGCAGTACCCCAAAGTTGGATCCCGTAACCCCATATATTGGCTTAAAAATTGCTTTGTAGACAAATACTTTATTTTTCTTCGAAAGAGATGATTTGTGACGAATTAGCCAGTAAAGATTGTGTAATTTGAGACCAAGTTGTTTACGCTTTATAAAAATGTGTGTTCTCCAGTTTAATCTTTGGTCTAGGTGCATTCCAAGGTATTTGACAGTTGCTTGCTGTTTTAGTTGGTGGTTGTTGATATATACAGGCAGGCAGTGACCTTTACGGTTTGTGAAGGTAATATGAACCGACTTTGTTTCATTTGTTTGAAAACGCCACCGTTTTAGCCAAGTTTGCATTTTGTTGAGGCTGGTTTGCAGAAGTTGAGAAGCTATCCGTGGGTCCTGATGTACTGACATCACTGCTGTGTCATCTGCATATGTAGCTGTCGTGGTTTAAAAGTTTGTTGGTAAGTCCGCTGTGTACAATAGGTATAACACTGGCCCCAGGACACTGCCCTGTGGAACTCCGGATCCAACTGGAAATAGAGACGTGCGCTCATCTCTATGTTGTACAAAAAAGTAACGGTTATGGAGGTAGGATTTTATAATTAGGAAGTGAGTGAGAGGAAGCATTTTTTTAAATTTATATAGAAGGCCTGTGTGCCAGACTTTATCGAACGCTTGCGAGATGTCTAAAAAGGCGGCGGTGCAGTACATTTTGTCTTCCAATGCTCGATTAACAGTTCTGCATATCCGATGAACCTGCTCTATGGTTGCGTGTTGGGATCTGAATCCAAACTGGTGTGCAGGGATTAGTTCTCGATCTGAGAGAAGTGGCTGAATTCTTGAGAGTATCAGTTTTTCTAGAATCTTTGACACTATCGGCAGTAAGCTTATGGGTCGATATGATTTGACATCTTCCAGAGGCTTACCTGGTTTGGGAATTAGTATAATTTTTGCGACTTTCCAGAGGAGAGGGAAATATGCGGTTCTTAATACTGCATTAAATAATTAAGTGAGGTACCCAATTCCTTTCCTGGGTAGTTGTTTAATAATTTTACTGGTTATAAGATCGAAACCTGGGGACTTTTTCGAATGACAGTTTTATGGATTTCAGAAATGTGGTTTCGAAAAATTTAATTACAATTTACGCCATTATTATACAAAATTCAGAGTTGATGCACTGATATGAAATGATTGTAATTTCCAGACGAATCTATTCGTGTAATTTTATTCTATTTGAGTGACGTTATATTTTCCATAAGATGTGTGCGCCGTGTGCGGTGTCCTTTGACGAAAAACTTGGTTATTTCTCGCCACTTTTTCCCATGTGACCAAGCCAGCTAGTTCTTTGGAGTTGTATTTTTGCTGTAATTATCTTTTCACTTGTAATATGTCAGAGATATTCGTCAGAGTTTAATTCTATTTGCTCCCGTGTCGACCTACTAAGGACCATCAAGATTTTTTTCATCTTTCGCATGACTAAGTTTTCCTCGTTTGAGGTTATCATTTTAATGGAATGTCCCTTTTTCGTTTCTTATGACCACTTTATAGCGGGGTGAGCAGATAGGCTAGTGAAGGTTGAGGTTCTTAGTATATTTCACTTTATCTCTAAGATATCGATGATCTTGGACCTTGGATCTCACCAGGTCGAATTTCCGCTTGTTGAAAATTATTTTTAAGCTAGCTTGTCATTTTGAATAAGATTATAATCTTAATATTTGAAAGGTAAGGTGTATGGAAAAAGAAGTCCACAAAGAAGAATATCCTAGTTGCATAAGCTACGAAGATGATTTAACTTACGGTCCACTACCGGAATTTTTAGAGCAGTAGTCAATAAAGTCTAAATAACCATGTTAGGGTCCAACATTCAACATTAGATTCAACTATAATCAAGGAGTCGTGGGACAATACTCAAGAGATTAAATGTCGCATCGGAAAGGCAAAGAGTGCATTCTTGACTATGAGCTCTGTGTTCAAGAGCCATGACATCACTCTAAAAACAAAATAAGGCTCCTTAAATGTTACGTCTACTCAGTGCTTCTATACGGAGTAAAAACGTGGACATCGAAGGCGGAAACTCTATCGAAACTTCAAGCTTTTGAGCTATGGTTGTACAGAAGGATCTTGAAGATACCATGGACAGACAAAGTCACCAATGAAGAAGTACTACGGAGGATGAACACAACCGCAGATTTAGTCAACATCGTGAAGGGCTGTAAGATGCAGTACTTGGAGCATATAATGAGAAATCAAGGCAGATACGAGCTACTCCAGTGCATTTTACAAGGTAAAATTGAAGGAAAAAGGGCCCCAGGACGAAGAAGAATATCCTGGCTTGCTAACCTGAGAGCATGGTATAAAACGACTTCAACACAACTATTCCGTATAGCAACTAACAAAGTCATCATAGCCAGAATGATCGCCAATGTTTGGAATGGACAGGCACCCTAAGAAGAAGAATTTCCACTGAGAAAAGAGAACATAGAACCAATTCTATTCATACACTGAGAGACAATCAAGGTCATATGATAATCGACGATAAAGAACTAACAGAACAATGAAAAGGGCATTTCAGGGTCCTTCTAAACATCATACAGGAAGAACAGCACAAAGAAGATATATCTATATCACAGCGAGCATGCCCGTCGAAAATCCCTCTTTTGAAGAAACCCAAAAGCCCTTAAATAAGCTGAAAAATCACAAAGCGCCGGGTATGGACGAGATACCAGCAGAAATTCTGAAATATGGTGGAGACGCACTACATTGCCAAATCCACCACTTAATAACACAAATTATATGGTTAGAAGAAACGATACCAGCAAGATGGAAGGAAAACATCATAGTGCCCATCCACAAAAAAGGGGACAAAACAAAATGCGCGAATTATTGAGGAATTTTACTCCTAAACAGGGCATATAAAATCCGCTCAAATATCATTCTTAGTAGACTAAGCCCCTATGCTGAAAATGTCCTAGGAGAATATCAAGCCGGTTTTAGGGCAAACAGATCCACAATAGATCAACTATTCACGCTGAGACAGCTTCTAGAGAAGGAATGGGAGTATAACAGACCCATACACAATCTCTTCATATACTGTCGACAGGCATATAATAGCGTAGAAAGAAGCCAAGTATGGAATGCCATGGCGGAGTTCTCAATACCAAAGAAACTAATTCGGATGACTAAAGTCTGTATGGTGGGTGGAATATCAAAAGTACGTGTAAATAATAAACTGTCTGACAGCTTTAAAATAAACAGTGATCCCAATCAGGGTGATGCGTTATCTCCACTACTTTTTTACCTTGTATTAGAGAAAGCCATGAGGTCGTCGGCCGAAATAAAAACAGAACTGCTATCGTTTCAAGGTCCCAAGTTATTACTAGCTTACGCAGATGACATTGATCTCGTTGGAGACTCCATCCTATCCAAAAAAGCCAGTTTCAACAAGGTGGAAGGAGCAACAAGCGAAGTAGCGCTGAGGATTTATTAAGAGAAGACGAAATATATGTGTATAAATAGAACGACACGAAGAGACAGGATAGGACAAAATGTGACGGCCAACACCTTCAATTTCGAAAGAGTACAACGTTTTAAGTATCTGGGGGCCGTAATTACAGGTGACAACGATGTCACTGAAGAAATAAAATCCATCGTCACACCTTTACTAACATATGGATGCGAAACGTGGACCATGACCAAATCAAGCGAAGAAAAGCTCAGACGTTTTGAACGAAAAATACTTAGAAAAATTTTCGGACCTCACCACGACATTAACACAAACTAGTATAGGATCAGAACCAATACCGATATTGTCCAAGAAATTAAATCTCAGCGACTAAGATGGGCAGGCCACGTGTACAGACTTCATAACGAGAGACTTGTAAAACTGGTATGGGAGGAGATTCCTACAGGCAAAAGACCACTCGGACGTCCCAGAATGCGATGGAGAGATAACATCCAATCAGATCTCCGAAAAATGAACATTCCATTTGACCCTAGGTTGATGGAATTTTAAAAACAAAAGATGTAAATCTTTGAAACACAATGTAAGGGGATTTTTCCGCATTCTCTATTTCATTTGTTTAGGTTGATGGAAGACCGAACAAATTGGAAGAAAGTTGTACAGTCAGCCAGGACCCACCAAGGATTGTAGTTCTACGTGATGATGATGATGAACGGTCATTTTATCGCATACCTTTTTTGTTTTTAAATTTTATGCACTTTTGACACTGGATTATTAAATTGTAAAGTATTCTAAAACTAAAAGGTAATCTTACTTTAAGTCGGTAGGATGCACCGTTTTCTAGAAAAATCTATTTGAAAATTTTTGGTTTTTTGAATTTGAAAAATATTTGAAAAAAATTTCCATAAAAAACGGTGTGCTTTATCGGCTTGAAGCAAGAGTAACTTTAGAATACATCATAATTTATTAATCTAGTGTCAACAATGCTTAAACATTAAAGACAAAAAAGGTATGCCATAAAATAACCGTTGACGTACCCAAAACGGACGGATATGACCGGTACTAGAAATTCGCAATTAATGGAATTCATTTATCTCTCAAAAATAAATAAGCGTAGTCGCCATCTTCAAAGAGCTCTAGCTCCCTTAGGAAGCATTTTCGGACTAAGTGAATTGGGATTTGTCTTAAAATTCTCTTCGTTTATCAAGAGAGTTTCTGGACACCATGTATAAAAGAAAATTCGAACAACTCACACATATGTTTCGTTTCGAAAATAACTACCCAATCTCTATCTCCTCGCTCTTGTACCCCCTACAGCAGTGGTTTCCAACCTTTTTGTACTTGCGCCCCCCTTTATAGAAATAAAATTGTTGCGCCCCCCTAATTTTTTAACAATCTAATTTTACAAATTCTCAACTCAATCTTGAAAATTAGCTATACTAGATAAGTCTATTATCATTTCCTGCCCTGCTGTCGTAAGGCCAAAATCATCATATTTTTCAATCACAAACGGGTTTCTAATCCATTCATATTTTTGGACATGTCAAGATCTTTAAAGCAAGAAACCCATTATGAACGGCCGGCACGGCACAGCCCGGCCCGGCACAGGACAGTCCAAATTCATTTGTATAGTTTTAAATGCAACGTAACCCATTATGAGCGGCCGGTTCGGCCCGGCACAGGCCAGCACGCAAACGGAACGGCCAAAATTCTCCGAGGAGAATAAAATCCGTTGAAGTCGAACGGCCTGAACGGCCAGTCGGCGCCAGTGCGTCATAATTGGTAATAAGCAGATATATTGTTGATTTTTTAATTGAAACGTTGTTTCTTTTGAAATAAAATAATATGGATGAACTTTTCATTGAGAGTGTCAGAGAATACCCATTTTTGTATGATGAATCGGACTCAAGTTATCATGATAGTAAGAAAAAGGACAATACATGGGTACAAATATCCGAAAATTTTGATCAATGGACAGGTACGTACATTACCTTTTAACCATGAATTCGTTTTTTTAACATGATGCATATTCTTTAAAATTGTGTAGTTTATGTCTTTTAAAAACTTTTATTTTACGATAGTTTTTGCCGTGCCGTGCCGGCCGTTACAAGTGGGTTTTTGGACGTGCCGGTCTGTGCTGTGCCGTGCCGGGCGTTCATAATGGGTTTCTTACTTAAAGTAAAACGAGAATTGCTTCCATAGACTGGTCAAATGATTGTTAATAAGAACTTTACTTTCTTCTACAGCAGGAAACCCATTATGAACGCCCGGCACGGCACAGCACAGGCCGGCACGTCCAAAAACCCATTTGTAACGGCCGGCACGGCACGGCACCGGAAAAATGACCATTTGCCATGGAGACCTCGTCAGAAGAAGAGGTTATAATAGTTAGTGAAATTTGTGCTGAGATTGAAACAGACGAAAATGCAAAATTACGACGGAAACATCGGTTTTGGGTTCACGAAATATTAAAAAAAGAAGAGAATATGGCGATTTTCATCATCTTTTCCCGCATAAAGATGATCCAAAATTTCTCAAATATTTTCGAATATCTCAAACCAAATTTTATATTTCCATATTTCAAAACAAACACGCGCTTTTAATTAAAAATCAACAATATCTGCTTACTACCAACAATTATGACACACTCTCGCCGACTGGCCGTTCAGGCCGTTCAACTTCAACGGATTTTATTCTCCTCGGAGAATTTTGGCCGTTCCGTTTGCGTGTTGGACTGTGCCGGGCCGAGCTGGCCGCTCATAATGGGTTACGTTGCATTTAAAACTATACAAATCCATTTGGACTGTCCTGTGCCGTGCCGGGCTGTGCCGTGCCGGGCGTTCATAATGGGTTTCCTGCTTCATCAGCAAGACAGGTAATTTTAAAAGTGGGAAACATGTCAAAATTTTTTTGTCAATGTTGGAAACATGTCAATATTTTAAAAGTGGGAAACTTCAAATACCGTTAGTAGATATTCACCCATATTTCTTAAAACAAGGGATTGTCTTTTCTATGATTCTATGAATCATGCTATGCGTCCAAACTGCACGAGGAGCCACCTTTCGAACTCGTGCCTGTAGACTGACATTTTTTCCTGCTATAGATAGAGCTCTCCACACAGTTCTTCCACAGAACGTCATTTGCATTAAAAAAATTATCAGTAGTAATTGCACAAGAGCTCTGAAATTATTGAATTTTTCCCGAGTGACACTTTGATAGTTTTAATTTCACGAGCCGAAGGCGAGTGAAATTATGTCAAAGTGTCACGAGAGCAAAAATTCTATATTAATTTCAGAGGTCGAGTGCAATTTGTTGCGATTATTTCATGAATAAAACTGTTCAAAACCAAAATTTTATTGTAATTTATTTATGTAAGTACCATTAAACACACAGTTTTTATAAATATTTGACGATTGAAAGTCATCACTTTTATAATTCTTAAAACATTAATTGTCATTAATGTCACTGAATGTATTTTTTCGTAGCAACGAAGGGCATCTGACGTAATATACTTAACGACGGGAGATTATCAAAAATTATCGATTTAATTCAGATTTCTGTAGCTTTCTATTGGTCAGAATCTCCTATGAATGAAATAAAAAATTATATTAAAAACTTCATTTGCTGTAGTATTGCCTTCAATAAGTTAACAGAATAACATGTCTTCTCTAACATCAGTTTCCACAACATATCTTACATTATGTATATTATCAAGTGTGCATCCTTAAGAATATCGGTAGCCTCATCTACTTGCAACGCGAAAGAAGATAGTTTTACTTTTCCTATTAATTGATCGCAGAGATCTTCAGATATCCGTCTTCCCATCGTATTACCTGCAAGTGGAATGATTTTAAGTTGATCAGCAGATAATTCACTGAGCATCATAGCTATTATGCCAATAGATGCAGATAGCATTAGATAGCAGTTAGATTCTTTTTTTGTCACCTATTCGACTTCTTTGGTTTGTATTTGAAAATGATATTTTGGAAACATCTGCATTCCCCCCTTGCAACACTCTCGCGCCCCCCTGGGGGGCCGCGCCCCACAGGTTGGAAACCACTGCCCTACAGACTTCGCAATTCACCAAAGACCAAAAAGAAAAATGTCTGCAAATCTAATCGAAATTTATATCGTGTTTGGTACGTAAAAGTAAAAAGAGCTCGATTTCGCTTTATATAATTTAATAGAATTTTGATTATGCTTTTTAAAAGTTAAAAAGTTTTAAGTGAATATTAAAAGCAACATAACAGTAATTGGCCGCCTTCGTAGTTAAAAAATTAAAAGAAGTTAATTTGTATTGATGTGTAAAACGTGAAAGAAAGGTTTTATAATTTTTACAAAAATTCCAAATGGAAACAAAAGAAATAATAGAGCAATGTAGCTGAGGTGTGGGAAAAGCATTAATATTCGTAATTTTTTTTTGTTTTTTGTTAAAACCTACGATCCCGGCGCATGCGCGTTATAACTTTGTTTTGATTGGATGTTCAAATGACATGTCAAAAATTATCCAATATGGCAGCTGTAGCGCAGCTGTGGTTTGGACGGTTGACGGTTTGGTTATGTATGGTAACAAAGGTTAGTTAATAGTTATACTACCTTTTTAAATAGTGTTCATAATATATTTTTGAAATTATACTTCAAAATGTTTTAATTTATGTATGTATCAGTTCAGAAAAGGTGTGGAAAGAATATATTAGTGTTTTTAAATATATTTTTCTACAAACGTGTTAAAAATGCAATTTTTAGGACTCCATATGAGCGTTAAAAATGCTACTTTAAGGCACTAGTGCTTTAAAATTTTTAAGGCACTGCAGTTAAAAGTGAATTGTCAAATTGTGAAACGTCAAAATATTTATATTTCATTTATTAACATTAATATTAATAATACAACTTGCGCAATTTGAAAAAGGTGGTTTAAAAGGTTTTTTATTATAATTTTGTGTCTTTGGATTTGTCTTCCTTGGGCGTAAAATAATCAAACATTTATTTTTATATTTCACTTATCACCGTGATGTATAATTATGTATATCTGAAAGGTAAGTAGCATGCGGCTTGATGGCCTTGTTGGTAGAGCATTGGACCAGAGATCAAAAAATCGCGAGATTGCGGGTTCAAATCCCGGACCATTCATACTTTTTTCTTTTTTTTTTTTTTTAATATTTGGCATTGTTAAGTTTTGGTTCATTTTTGGTAATTATTGTTAATTTTTTGTATTGTAACTGTTAAATAGGTATATTTATTTCGTTGAAATTATATTATAATAGAAGTATAACTTCTTACGTGCGTACAAAATACACACACATTCTTTTTTAAATTATATTTTATTAATTTAGTTTACATTTCAATGACAGTTTATTTTTTATTTTTTTATTTATTTACTGAAATATACATCCACCAGGTATAAACCCATAAAGGTTGTACATAAGAAAACTATAAAATAAAGAATAACCAAAAATGTTTCAGTTGTTAATACACATATACAATAATAATAAAACAAAGACCTTAATAAAGAAAAATAACATGACATCAATTCGATAAGCTATTGCATATTTCGCTTTTAAAGATGATAAAACCGTTGATTGAACTATTGATATGGTACTCCAATACCTCAATCAACGATAAAACTAAGAAAAAAAATGTCCACAGATCTTAAGTTATTTACACTTCTGCACATACTTTTTATCGGACAATAGAAATTATGTTGCGAATTAGACACCGAAATATGAAAAGTTACACCTGAACGTGACACAGCTCGTGGTAAATTAAAGTCTATAAGACAGCAAAACATCGGTATTAATTAGGCAATTGACAATTTTGAAAATAAATATTAGGCCGTTTATTTCACGCTGCTTACGCTGTGAATGGAATCCAAACTCAGAAAGGAGTAAAATATAGCTGTAGCCTCTAACCGGATATCTGTTATTTTTTTTGAGGTAACAATATCTTAAGAGTCTTTTTTGAACAGATTCAAGATTAGAGACAAGTTCTGCATGATTAGGATTCCATACCACGCTGCAGTAATTAAGTTTACTACTAACTAGTCCAAAATATAAACTACGAAAAACTTCAACATACGTTACATCTCTGCAGCTTCTAATAATATATCCTAAAGATTTGGTTGCTTTAGATACCACAGATGAGTTTGAGATGAGTTTTCACATTTGAGATGAAGAAGCGTTTGGTTGATTAAAACAACCCCTATTACTTACAATGGCGTAAAGTTTATCCAGTTTTAAAGGATATAAATTGTTTATTTCAAAATAATACCTACTTAATCATGATTAGTACGAGCCAAAACTTCTTCTTATTGTGCCTTCTTCTATCGAATGTTGGCGATCACTTCTTTAAATGCTTGCCTATCTTTTGACACGATAGTCCAATCTCTGATATTCCTCAGCCAAGATTTTTTCTAATTACTGAAGTTGTCACCAAACTTTATCTGCAAAAATCCGAATACCACCTCTCACATCCACCTCAAAACAGATCCGCCCTGGTATATTAGATAACACAGCTCTGTACAAGAGATTATTTGATCTATACTCTGGGCTAATTAGCAAAATACAAGGAAAAGTTATTTTCCAGCAATTTTATTGCTGGAATCGAATCTAATGATTGTATATATTTATAATATAGGTATGCAAAGTCCGCAGATAGTGTGCAACTTTTTTTATAAACAAAATGGCGACCGAAAATCGTGTTTTTTTTTTTCAATTTTTGCTCTATAACTCCAAACATTTTAACTTTACACCAAAAACACTCAAATAAAAATTCACTGTAATTAAATTCTGCATAGAGACGTGTTTTTCCGATTTACTTCGACGACAATTTTCTCCGGAAAATGCAGATTTTTCCAAAAAAAATTTTAATTTTCAACTAAAATTTTAGATAAGTAATTGTTCATCAATAATTAAAAACCTTAGTAATATAAAAGATACTTTTGTATAAAAAGATATTTTTGTGTAAAAAGACACTGTACCCATCTAATGCACTTTACGAAATTGAAATTTGACTATTTAAAAAACTCATTTAATTTTTATCCAAACAGCTTAAACAGCTCGCAGGTTTGTTGATTTGGTTCTAGAACCTATAGTTAGCTTCAGGAGAGAAGAAATGAAAGAACATTTAATATTCATGCATGGCAATGTACCAGCAGAGTGACTACAGATTTTCTTGAAGCAGAAGAACTCTTCTGCAGTAACCTACTTGCCCAGCCGACCTTAAACCTATAGAGGATTTGTGGGAAATTCTTAAAAAAAATTAGAGCTCGCCGGGATAATCCACAAAATACTGCACGGCCAGTACAAACTTCTCTTGAAGAATGGAACAACCTACCACAACAAAATGTCGCCAATTTGATTAGGAGCATGCTCACGTAAATTGAAGCTTGCATAAGGTTCAGGGGTGGTAACACTGACTACTAAAAAAACATAAATAAATAAAAACAATTAAAACCTTATGGTCCGAGAGCTGTGAGACATTTTTGAGTAGGTATTTTAGGCAACCTGAAATTTTTTCCGGTGACTCCATGATAGCCTAATACAAAAATGCCGGTCTGGCTGGAGGGTAGCGGTTATTTTCCCCAAAAATCCCCCCCCCCCCAAAGTTAAAAAAGGGTAAACATTGATATTACAAAAAATATCATTGGCGTGACTTTAAACTAAATTTAAATATTTAAATATAAAGAAAATAAACAGGCCAGGCGAATTGAGGGCGATTTTAACTCTACAAGATACTTGCATGGGCGCCCTAGGATTATTTTCAGGGGGTGCATCTGAACTGAACTTCAGAAGATTTCATCCGGATCTGTACATACTATTAACGAGTATAAAATATACAACTATTCATGCATAGCTATGTACATATCTTCCGGACAGGGAGGTGCAATTGTTATTTTGACAGGGTATTTTTTAATATTAAAAATAAATATTCTAAAAAAGACAGGTTTTTTTGGTGTAATTTTTTAACTGCCAGATGAAACAAATACCACGTGCATGTGAATGAAAAGGGCTATAGGTAATTCTTCAACGTCTAACGGAAATGGATGGATACTAGCAGATTTTGCCAAGGAATTAAAAAATATTAAATTTAAGTAGTTAAATTTTTAATTGAACATTGGTCTACAGAGGAGATGTTGCCTTTTATTGGTAATTTATTAATAAATTTAAATTATGATTTATATGATTCATATGTTGTAAATACTAATGGTATAGAAATGTCGATCGACGATAACATGACCTGCGAAAATCACGAAGAAGCCGACACGAAGATAGTTCATCACGTATGTAAGCTTAATACATTAGCAAAGACCAATGTTCTTATTAAAACTTCTGATACAGATGTTTTGATAATTATGCTTGAAAACATGGATCATCTCCAAAGTGACGATCTAGAGATTTTTATGAAGTATGGTACTGGAAATTTTAAATTATACATAAATATAACGAAGCTACATACGGAATTAGAGCCATCTTTATGTACGAGATTGTTTGCCTCAATCAGTTTATGATTGCTATAGTTCATCAGCGAACCAAGGAGAATTTCAGATATATTGCTGAGGGTAAGCTTACATACATGTTCTTTTATAACTGAAATATTTTTTTTAGTTGTTAACTCAATTTTCTGCTTCTTCGTGTGCCTCATCCTTTCATGACAATGGCGATCATCACGGCTCATTTTATTCTCTCTGCAGCGATTCTGAAGAGTTCTATTGTTGTGTTTAACACTCCACTACTTTAAAATTTTCAACCAGGATATGCATCGTCTTCTCCGTTATCTTTTTCCTAGCACTTTTCCTTATATAACCAATCACATCACGTTTTTTGTTTCTTAGTATATGACCAAAGTAGCTCATTTTTCTTTCCTTCATAGTGTTGAGTATTTATTTTTCCTTTTTCATCTTTCTTAATGTTTCGGTGTTTGTTACGTGTTGTGTCCATGATATTTTTTATATTATTCGATAACACCATATCTCAACAATGGCAAGTCTTTTTCAGATGTGCCCGTGATTGTCCAGGCTTCGGCTCCGTATAAAAGGAGAGAGAATACGTAGCAACTCAATTAATTAATCGCTAATTAATTAATTCTAAATATATTTTACAGATCATGAAGAAGACGAATCTGAGTCTCGAGGGGAGTCTGACTAAGAAGAAAAGAATGAATATTTAAGCTTAGATGAGGAGTTTGACCAAGTAGTACAACATTCGGACACATAATTAATTTAGTTTATAGTTTTATGCTTCCCTACCTATATATTTAGAATAATAAATTTGTCTTTTTCTGTCATATTTGCAAAATCTATTGTATAGTAGGTATTATTTTCCTTTAATTAATAAAAAGTTACTTAAGAAACTATAATATATAATAATTACTCTAACGTTTCGAGGCACAACATGGGTATCGCCAGGTCGCGTGATTTTTCTCGAGTGAACGGACTCGCCCAGCTACAATATAGGACGCAAACAGCTATCGGTATACGCTCTTTCTCACACTGTTGCTTACCTATAGCGCTTTTCATTTACATGCTCGCGTAATTTGTTTAATCACCTGGCAGTTGAAAAATTTCACCAAAAAAAACCTGTCTTTTTAGAATATTCATTTTTAATATTAAAAAATACCCTGTCAAAATAACAATTGCACCTCCCTGTCCGGAAGGAATGTACATCATAGCTATGCATGTATAGTTGTATATTTTATACTCGTTAATAGTATGTACAGATTCAGATGAAATTTTCTAAAGTTCAGATGCAACCCCTTAAAATAATCCTGGGACGCCCATGCAAGTATCTTGCAGAGTTAAAATCGCCCTCAATTCGCCTGGCCTGTTTATTTTCTTTATATTTGAATATTTAAATTTACTTTAAAGTCACGTCAATGATATTTTTTGTAATAACAATGTTTACCCTTTTTTTTAAATTTGGGGGGGATTTTTGGGGAAAATAACCGCTACCCTCCAGCCAGACCGGCATTTTTGTTTTAGGTTATCATGGAAGAGTCACCTGAAAAAATTTCAGGTTGCCTAAAATACCTACTCAAAAATGTCTCACAGCTCTTAGGCTATTACTTGTTTTACATTGAAATTTTTCATGATATTGACATTAAAACAAATAGTTTCAATGTTTTATTTCCATACTTTATTGTTTGCTTTAATTTGAATGTATTGGGGAATAAATCGCTTTAAAACAAATAATACTGTTTGAATTCGTATGTTGATTTTTTTAAATTCGCTTGAATTAATAAGAAATATCAGATGATTCCATATAAGTTTGGTTGTGTGTACACTGAAAAAAATATTGTACATAGTACCAATGAACGCCAATCATTGACATTTTTTACATTGATTCAATGAAAATTTCGTTAATACTATAAACACGTAGTCATTAAGTAATGACCATATCCATTATTACAATGTAATTCTATTGACTAAAAAAATAATGAGTAGAATCATTAATCCAATGAATCGTTTTGTCTCTCCAATGACTTTTTTCATAATACTAATAATTTGTTCATTATATATATTATGAAATTATACATCAGAAATATGCGGTTAAATTAATGAATATAAAACGTTGCACTAATGTAAAGTGTTCTTTAAATTACGAACTCCTTTATTGAATCAATGTTTTCGTAACATTAATCAATGTTTTCGACTTTGATTAATAACTCGATACATTGTTTTGATGTAACGCAATCATTGTATTAATGTAATATACCTGAATCAATGATCAATACATTGTAGCAACAATCTTGTACATAAACTGATACATTTCTTAAAACTCTATAAGTGTTTTTATTGGTGTAAAAAAATCACGTGACAACAGTTGCAGCCTCCTAGCAGACAGTCACCCTGCAGACTCTGAGGAGCGGTGTTTGGCACTAGTGATTTGGTTGATTTTTCTAAGGTATGTATTTACATATATTTTTAACTATTTATAAATTATTTTGTTGGATTTCTATAAAAAAAGTTGTACTTCTATTTCCACTTTTGCAGATTGATATGGACTTTGGAGTGGCATTTGGAAATGGAAATGGGCTTATTGATGGATGGGACAGCAATTTCGAAAGAATTATCTCCTTTCTTCGGTGTGAAAGTCATATCAAGGATAAAACTACCCATGAAGACATTACGGAATGTAAGTACCTATTTCATTATTCAATCCTGCATATCTAGTATTAATTAATTTTTGTTCTCTGTAAATGTTTTCAAAAGCTAATTCGACACGTAGGTAAAAGAAAATAGGAACCATTTGAAAATATTTCTAAATGGTATAATCTTATAAAAGATTAGTAAATTAAATCTTTAGGTGATTAAACCGTAAATAATTGAAAAATAGTATTGACTCTTGCAGTCGGTAGTATCTATCAAAGTAAAAATAAACATCTCAACATCTAGCAATTTTTTTCAGGATAACTTAAAATATTTCTATAAAAAAAGTAATACCCAAAAATACAACTATGTTCACTATTTAGATTTATTTTTTATAATAATTAATTATTAATATAAATTGTAGATGGCTAACATGCAGTTCTTCTTTGGGTTCTACATCGATATTTTGTACGAACTAATAAAATGTTTAAAAAGAGATCTTAATGGACAACCAAATATATAATAAAATATACCATCAGAGATTTTCAGTAATCATTATATCAGCAAGAAGTCGAAGATCTTATTAGATTTTTTAAATCAAAGAAAAATGCCATTCACCCATTTGTTTTTTGTATGGGTGGTGATAAATTAATCCCAGAGAAATGTATTTATGGAGATGTTATTGTAGATGTATGTATTTTCACGATATTAGGTACCTATACATTTTTTATATAATATAAATAGATATATTTTTATATATTTTATAAGAAGAATCAATTTCTGTTATATTTAGTTATTCAGTTTTTTCCAAATTACATTATAAAAAGTTGTTTGTGTTAATTAAAAATATGTTTTTTCTTTTTTAAACTTATAGATACTTAAGATTAGTTTGAGAATCGGCAGAAAATCGGTGCTTCAACCTATATTTGTAATATTTATGTAGATATTAAGTCGTGGTTTTGTTTACTTATTAACTATTTGTATGTTATATACAAATATACATGAAGATGACATTCGCTGAACCAAAAAAGTACGTAAATATAATGAAAAAACATTGGTTCAAAAACGGGGAGCATTAATTTTCGTCCAAAGATCAGTATCGTTGGTCCAATGTAAGTAGATACATTAACTAATGCTCAAAAACATTAACTTATATGAATTAGTACGTTCATTCAATGTACTTTCTAGTTAAGAATTAATGTACCGATACATTGATTCAATGTACCGACCCATTGATTCAATATACCGATACATTGATTCAATGTACCGATACATTGATTCTTAACTAGAAAGTACATTGAATTAACGTACTAATTCATAAAAATTAATGTTTTTGAGCATTAGTTAATGTATCTACTTACATTGGACCAATGATACTGATCTTTGGACGAGAATTAATGCTCCCCGTTTTTGAATCAATGTTTTTTTCATTATAGTTACGTACTTTTTTGGTTCAGTGTAGATACCAATTATTAAAAAAATTGTAGCAACATGTTTGCTTGCGGTTACCCTTTTAACCCTTTTAATACTTTGCATTATATCCATGTCATCATCAACGAAGTACCCTATAATGGCATAGTTTTTTTCTCGATAGTTAATGCACCAAGCAAAAATATTGAGATCGTAATCTGCAATTAAGGACCAAATTGATATCATTGTAACGGTCTTTTAGATAAAGGTAAATCCCATATCAAATTGTAATTATGGAATGCAATTGACAAACTTTGTTCAATGTAAAGAAACATTCACTTTAAGCCGCTTCTGAACGAATGGTGTGAGTTCGAGCGTTATAATGATTGTGCAGTGGCGGATCAACAAACTAAAAAATTTATTTTATGTATTTCTGTGACTTGATGCTAAAAGGGCCAATGTAAATTTTTCGCGGCTTTGTTTTGTTAAAACTAAATTAAAAAAAAGCTGTACAAAAAGCAAAAAAATATATATTGGCCATTTTAGCACCAAGCCACAACTGAATCTTGATGCTAAAAGGACCAATGTCAATTTTTCGCGGCTTTGTTTTGTTAAAACTAAATTTAAAAAAAAGCTGTACAAAAAGCAAAAAAAAATATATTGGCCATTTCAGCATCAAGCCACAACTGAATCTTGATGCCAAAAGGACTAATGTCAATTTTTCGCGGCTTTTGTTTTGTTAAAACTAAATTAAAAAAAAAGCTGTACAAAAAGCAAAAAAATATATTGGCCATTTCAGCATCAAGCCACAACTGAACCTTGATGCTAAAAGGACTAATGTCAATTTTTCGCGGCTTTTGTTTTGTTAAAACTAAATTAAAAAAAAAAGCTGTACAAAAAGCAAAAAAAAATATATTGGCCATTTCAGCATCAAGCCACAACTGAATCTTGATGCTAAAAGGACTAATGTCAATTTTTCGCGGCTTTTGTTTTGTTAAAACTAAATTAAAAAAAAAGCTGTACAAAAAGCAAAAAAAAAATATATTGGCCATTTCAGCACCAAGCCACAACTGATCTTGATGCTAAAAGGACCAATGTCAATTTTTCGCGGCTTTGTTTTGTTGAAACTAAATTTAGAAAAAAGCTGTACAAAAAGCAAAAAAAAAATATATTGGCCATTTCAGCACCAAGCCACAACTGAATCTTGATGCTAAAAGGACCAATGTCAATTTTTGCAGTTTTGGTTTGTCAATATTACATTTAAAAAATGCTATATTTATATGATTTATACTCAAGCATTATTTTGCTGTAATCGACTCAGTTTCAGGTCTTTAAATTTGGTTGGTATCAGAACTTTTCATTTACATATTTTTAATTCTCTTTGATCTGTTTTTAGTTTTAAAATGCAGTTGCTATGTATCTCACTGTATTAATTTAATTTTAAACAATACATTTTGGTATTTTTAACAATGTTCTGATTGAACTTATTAGGTTTGATCGATTTTATTTTTTAATTTTGTATTAATGATCCATATTTTATTTTCATACTCATACTATAGCAACAGCTATATATTGTACATATTACAATATACAAGTTTAAAACTCCAAGATATGAATATAAAAACAATATATTTTGTAACAGTATATTTTATAAGTATTCCTATTCATAGCTTTTTTATGACAACGTTATGCCGGATTTATACTCAGCCATTGCCACTGCTGCTGCCGCTGCCGGAAATATTGCCCGAAATACGATATCGACGCGAGTGAGGTGTTCACATCATTTCCTCGCCAATGTCCTCACAACTCATTTACCGAACGACTCTCAAGAATAGAATGTGACGACAGCATCGTCTTGCTTACTTACTCACTTGCCGCTTTGCCGGCGACAAGTGAGAGAGAGAGAGAGAGAGAGAGTAGTTGAATGTGAATACTCACTCGCACTTGCTCTGCCAGTCCTTTGACTTCCTTCCCGAAAACCGACTTTATGAGGAGCGCCGTGCAATGACAGTAGCATGAGCAGCGGCAGAGCGAGTGAGCTATTTACACATTCACGCTGCCCACTTCCCTGACCAATTCCCTGTCCAACAGGATTGAGTGTAAATACGGTATTAGATACGTTTGGGGATGGGAATCAGAAATGATGAAGGAAAAGGTTTGATTGACTTTGTAGCGGCATGGGATTTGTCTGTGACTAATGTGTTCTTTATGAAGACTGAATACCAGTTCAGCTTCCGCTGAACCAGCAGGAAACGACAAAATTACTGGTACTTAAAAGAAAGATACTGCGGACTATCTATGGACCTTGCAGAGAACAGACAACAGGAGAATGAAGAAGAAGACACAATGATGGACTCCAGATGAAAACATAGTACGCTGCATTAAAGCAGACCGAATAAGATGAGCGGGCCACGTGCTAAGATCTAGTGACGAAAGACTTCTGAACGCCACATTCTGGGAAAGGCCCGATGATAAAAGGTCAGTTGGTCGCCCAAGAAAGAGATGGAAGGACGCAGTAGCCAGTGATCTACGCAAAATGGGAGTACAGGGAGGGAAATAGTAAACGTGGTCAAGACTCACATAGAGTTGTAGAGCCAAATGATGATGATGATGATGAAGAATATCAATATGTTACCTATAATAGCAAGTAAAGGGGAAATCAGATAGATTTTGTGTTATATACAAGTCAGGTAAAAGAAGTTACCAACTGTAACGTTATAAAGGGTGAGTATGTAGCTAGTCAAAACCGACCAGTGATAGTGGATATGGACATAAAGGTGAGGCGGAAAGATAAGCAAGTAAAGTGGTAGAAGTTATAAAGGATAAGGATTTTGTGAGAGTGTTTAGGCCAGAAGTAGCTAGAACAGCTCGAGAAAAAATATACGGTTAATGACTGGTGAGAAGCCAACAGCAAAGATCTGGTGGGCGAGGAAATACTAGGAAGAAGATGTGGTAAAGGTCCTCCTAGGGACAAGGAAACTTGGTGGTGGATTGACAAAGTGCAACATAAGGAATGAGAGAAGAAATAGGCTGAAAAAGGTATGAGAGGTCTAAAAAAGGGGAAGATAAAGAGATATAAAAGGTAGCAGACACAGGGAAGCGAAACTAGCTGTAGCTACGCTCTAAGAGAGAAGGCGGTTGATGTTTTGTGGTAAATAATGAGTACGATATATGAAGAAGAAAGGATGCCCAATGCATGGAGGGAGAGTCTGATATGTGAGAGAAAAGAACAGTTTTGGTTTATGTCAGGAAGAAGGACCACAGATGGCTCGTTTGCTTTAAGACAGTTGATAAAGCAATACGGCGAGAAGAAAGAAGAGGTACATCTGGTATTCAAAGATCTTGAAAAGGCGTACACATAGTTCCTAGACCCGACCTATGGAGATATAGGAGAGAGAAATTGGTTCCTGCGAAATACATAAAGCACGAGATGAAGGACATGTATAAGGGAGCGTACACCAAATTAAGGACTTGTGCCGGATTGATTCTAAACTTTTCAGTGATCTTTGGTTTGAATCAAGACTCTTGACTCAGTCCCTACCTGTTCAATTTTGTTATGGATGGACTGACAGAGAAGGTGAATGAGACGGCTCCTTGATTCATGGTTTTTGCTGATGATATCGTGTTATTAGAGGAGAGCAAAAAAATGGAGGAGAAATTGGAGGGTTGAAGAAGAGCAATTGAAGAGCAAGGACTTCAGGTTGGCGACTGAAGTGGAAAAGGGAATGGTTGGGGACATAGAATTGCCTATAAATAAACTGGGGCGAGTAGGAAAATTTAATTACCTTGGTTCCTAGATAACGGAAAATGGGACACTATAGGTCGAGAAATTTATCACATGCTATAGGCTGGTTACTTTAACTAGTAGCGGATGACTAGGGTACTCTAGAAGTCAGGTCATCCAGATGATATCTAGATTCTGTCTCCTTGTGAAACTGACTATTGCTGTTTTACTAGGATTACCAGTCGCAGAGTTTTTTCCTGTCGCACCACCTAGCAAGTATATTTAAAATACATCGGAGTGTGTTGGATAGATCATTTCATTCTATATTTTTCTGGTGGCGTGGACTGATAAGTCACCAGTTGTCACCATCTAGTCAACATGTGAACAACTCAATTTGGGCTCAAATGGTACCCTGAGCAGAATACATGTGATATTTTGTGCACCCATGTTCAATCTCAGAATTATACTCAATGTTTACATGACGGATCAAGTTTAAAGGGTTTTATCAGAATATTTTTGTATTTAGGTGGTTAGCATGTCAGCATCTTGTCAGCATTGATGATGATCTGTTATCAGATTGAAAACTAGTTCTGTGATGTAGCCTTTTTTAGGAAATTTCAATAAATATACCTTTTATAAAGGATTTTACTTGTTTTTTCATTTTAAAAAACGTACCTACACTTGAGTCCACGAGTCTTTACCCGTGCGTCATTAATACCTGACGAGATAAAACACATACTTTTTATCTAGCGTCATTCTCTTCCACGTATAAAACTAATGACAAACCAGCTACCGCCTGTTATTAAGTAAAAACACATGTTTTTTTACGAACGATCTAGACTCAGTTCATTGAAAAGAGATAGGTACAAAAAAAGACGATTTGGGATGTTTTCCACATTTTAAGTACAATTTCTGACGTTTTCGTTTGTTTACTTTTGTGGCTGTCAGTTTGTTGAACTTTTTGCTGTTATTTTTTTGAATTTTTGCATTTTGAAGTTTTTTTTATAGTATACAAACAGTTGTTTTTACAACTAATTTTATATTGGAGTTTTAAATTTTATGGTAAATTTATGTTATTTTACGATTAATTTTGACAACGTACAAAGATAACCTCATTGGCACAGTTAAGGAATGCTTGTGTTTAATTTTCCGCCAAAAAGAATAAAATAACAAAAAGAAAATATGTTATTGAACTTTTTTATAAAATGTTTATTTATTTATTAATCAATGATATTAAAATAATGTAGAAAGCTACTTCAAATCTAACTGTAATATACACCAAAATTTTAAAGCAAAACTTAAATTAGACATTCTATTTATTTGATAACGTCAAATTTATACTATAACCCGTGATCGGAGTAATACCCACTTTCTGTCACTTGCTGTAGCGTTTAGTAAATTTCCGACTTATTTCGTATGCTTTAAATGATGACGCACGCGTAAAGAATCCTGGACGCAACTGTATTTAAAATGTATTATGGTTTGTTTTTAAACTAGGAGGAGTGATTCAAATTTACCGCGTTGTAATGCTTGTTTGTCATTGGTCCAACCGCAGGCAGGTTTACTCCACTGATATAAAATTTTGACATTAATGACATTTATTAAATTTTGACACTTTTGGCAGTTCATAGGTTAATTAAGTTATGTCGACGATTTTTTGTGTTTTCTGTGTTATTCCTTTAATTTTTAGATATTTAGTCTGCTTTTATATAAAAAGTACTTGTTTTTAGAACTCTTTAGCGAAGGATTAATATAATATAATATTTATCGATTATCTTTGATTTGAGGGCCGACATGGTCAACCAAAAAAGAAGATGTATTTGGTTATTTTTCTAGTGACTTGCTTGGGTGTGAATCTGTCTTTTAATTTACTCCTTTTGGTTAAAAAATAAACATAGTTTTAAAACAGATTACTTCTAATGTTAAAAAAATAAAAATCAGTCCACGCCAATGTTGTTGTGGGTTTCGGCAGTTTTGCGCTTAACTACCCTAAACACCCGATATCCAAAACCTAGTCGACTTGACACAAACACATTCACAGCGCATAGCCAATTGTACCATAATGGGCCCTAACAAAACCCTATTGTGCTAGTAAAGGGCATCTCAATGAAAGGGTGTCTGCGTCGTTGGCCGGCATTCTCAAAGGTGACAGATCTCAAGAGGTTCTTCAATACTTTCAATTTTGCTACTTTGAACTCACGAGGAGTTCTAATCCGAAATTTTATGAAATAATAATGTTCTCTTTTTATTCTGAATCATTGGCATGGAATGTTTGATCAATATGCGTTAGGGTAAGAGACCCGAAATGTTTTGGTACGGATAATTTGAAGTCATTATGAATTTAGTCAAGTGGTAATTTTTAAATGTCTGGTAACATACTGGTACTTAAAAAATTATAATACCAGTTGTACGAACTTTAATACCTAAACGTAAAAAACAGTTATTATTTAAAATGTACTTACAATTTTTTTAGTATACGTGGAGAGCGCGCTAATAACCGACAAAATAATGCAAAAGATGGAAAACATAATACGTTGTGGAATAAAAGGTGATGAAACTAGTAGAGGTGTAAAATTATCGACAGGAACGTATAAATTTACATTGCATTATATAGTTTGCTACCTATAGACGTATCGGAGGAGCATAACAACTGTCACTGTGACAGGACAATTTTATAAAAATGTTCTGTTCCAGACGTCTATAGGTGGGAAAATGTGTAATGTAATTAAATTTATAAGTTCCTATCGACAATTTCACACCTCTACTAGTTTCATTTTTCATATCTTTTTATTTCAAAACATATTTTGTTTTTCCTTTTCAATCCAACTAAGTGCTCAACTACAGATCAATTATGTTACTAAATACAACGTATAAGATCTTAATCGCAATATTATAAGAAACCGACTAAATCAATACACAGAAAAAAAATATAGGGCAATATCAACAGGGCTTTAGACAAGGAAGATCAACAATAAATGCAATACTCGTACTAACACAAACAATTGAAAAAAGCTATGAACATGACATAGAATTTTCATCGACTTTCAACAGGCTTTTGACAGCATACAATACAAAAAAACCACTACTTAGTCCTGAGAAATAAGATTTTTCTCGTGACACATCTCCCTCCAGGCCGAAATCAAATTTTTTGAGTAGTATGGACTATGGACATCTATATTAATAACCTATATGTTTCTTGCAGTCGATTTTGATGATACTTATACATAGTTATAAACAAATGAAGATAAAAAACGGTAAATTTTCGGTTTTTTCGTCTATTACTAAAAAGTAAAGCATTCTAAAAAAATTTGAGAATAAGAAACTCATAAATCATATATAGTCCAAGTAATGAAGCTTAATATAGGACAAAACCTCGCAATTTTTGCAGAAAATTTGAGAATAAGTAGTGGATAGTCCAAGGATCAAAATCTATATGATGCCAAAAGGCGCTTTTACCATGGGGGTGGTTGCCACCCCATCTCGGGGGTGGAAATTTTATATTATATTTTGACTGAAAAAGTTGATAAAAACATTAATTCTAAGCAAAAAGTGTTCTATAAATTTTTTTGATAAAATTAATAGTTTTCGATTTATTCGCTATCGAAAGTGTTAGTTTTATATCGAAAAAATCAATGTTCTTTTATATAGGCTCATTTACGATTCACTCAATTTTTGCGGTAGAAAAAAATTGTTTAAACCAGCTTCTTGAAAATTAAATAACCTACAATTTCATATTTAAACATTTTTTCGTATCTCTAATGCTAATCTTTCTATTCTGAAGAAAATGTGATTTTTTACCAAACTACAAATATTCGTTATTCGCTTTTAACTCCAGTTTTATAAAAACTATCATTCTAAGGCAGTCAAACTTCTAGAATCTATTAATAATACATAAACAAAGAAGAGTAAATAAGGTCAATGACCAAAAACACCGCTAACTGACATTATTATGTTTCCAACTGGATTTCTCCTTTTTTTTTTTCAAAAAAATATATTGATTTTTTAACCGTAACTTTTTTATTTTTTATCTTAGCAAGTTTTGTAAAAAATAATTTTGTAGGTTTTTACATGATCTTTAAGCCTATTGATATTAAATCTTTTTAGAATGCTCAGTCGCAAAAAGAGGTGACTTTGAGAGGGTTGGTAAAGGTGGTTTTTGCATGTTGTTACAAGTTTTAATTGTCAATAGCTCACTTAATTTTTGCTATGGAAAAAATTTTGGCAAATCATGTTCTTGGGAATTAAATAAGCTACAATTTCATATTTAAACATTTTTTTCTATCTCTGATTCTAATCTGTCTATTCTGAAGAAAAAACCATTTTTTCCAAACTACAAAAATTCGTTATTCGCTTTTAACTCCATTTTTTTAAAAACTAATCATTATAAACCGGTCAAACTTCTAGAGCCTATTAATAATACATAAATAAAGAAGACCAAATAAGGTCAATGACGAATTGTAATTAGGGTGGTGATTAGGGAGTTGCTTCCTATCACTTTTTCGCTGAAAAAAATAGGGACTGACATTCTTTTCATTATAAGTCACTTAATTTTTGAGCTAGAGACCTTTGTTTTATTTCTAGAGATAGAGATTTTTAAATACTTTAAATTAGTTTAAACAAGTTGTCCTCAAAAAATGCATAGTTTTTCCGTCTTTTGACTTTGAAACTACAAAATTTAGCATTTGACTAAGAAGAGCTAACATATAATAAACTATAGCTCTATTGCTATTGGTCTTAAAGGAAATTAAGAAAAACGGTTTTATGTATTTTTTCAAAAGATACATTTTTATTAAGTAAAGTTGTTTTGATAAAACGAAAACTTTTGGAGTTATTAGCAGAAAAACAATTAAAAACATTGATTTTTTCGATATAGCACTAACACTTTCGATAGCGAATAAATCGAAAACTATTAATTTTATCAAAAAAATGTATAGAACGTTTTTTACTTAGAATGAATGTTTTTACCAACTTTTGTGATCAAAATATAATAAAAAATTTCCACCCCCGAAATGGGGTGGCAACCACCCCCATGGTAAAAGCGCCTTTCGGTATCATATAGATTTTGATCCTTGGACTATCCACTACTTATTCTCAAATTTTCAAGCAAATCGATCCATTCTGTAAAAATTGCGAGGTGAAAAGCTTCGGTTCCTGGACTAATAAACAGCTTCAATATGACGTTCGCTGAGTATATCTATCCTTATTTGTTGCTTAGAAAATTGCAAAATAAATCAGAAATTTTGAGATTTTATAAATGTTCATAACTTATGTAAAAATTAAGTTAGAACCTTCTTATTAAACGAAATGCTGAGACTTCTTGTGCTTAAATTATATTTTAAATTTCAAAGCAATTGGTCAAACAGTTTAAAAGTTATTTAATTTGTTTACCCCAAACTCATTTTTTTTTTCGACACTATAAGTCAGAAAATTATGAGGTTACAGTAACACTTCGGACAGATTATGAAAGAAGAGCATTATTTATACTATTAACTTAATTAAAAAAAAATGACAAAGAGTAGATAATTTTAAACAGTGTAGGTAAAATTATTTTGCAAAAACATGTCGTCTTTTTGCTTGCTTATAAACAATTAGAATAACTTTTTAACCGTTACCCGTAGCAAAATTATTTTTTCATGTTTAGAAAGACTGAATTTTTATACACATTTAGAAAGAAAAAGAATTGTCCTAGGACAATTAGGGACGAAGTTAGCCCCCTCCCCCGCTTTTTAATCCACATGTTCTTGCAAAATAATTTTGCAATATTTAGAAAAATTTTTGTCATTTTTTTAATTAAATGAATAGTGTAAATCTTCTTCTTTCATAAACTATCCAAAGTATTACTGTAACTTCATCATTTTCTGACTTAAAGTGTTGCGAAAAAAATTAATTTTTGATAAACAAATTAAATAACTTTTAAACTATTTCACCAATTACTTTAAAATTTAGGGTATGATTTTTAAGCACCAGAAGTCTCAGCATTCTGTGTGATAAGAAGGTTTTAAGTTAATTTTTTAATTAACTTAATTTAATTTAATTTAATTTAATTTAATTTAATTTATTTTAATTTTTTTAATTAACTTAATTAATTAAAATTTAATTTTTTACATAAGTTATGAATATTTATAAAAACTCAAAATTTATAAATTTATCATTTATTCTGCAATCTTTTAAGCAACGAATAAGGATAGACATATTCAGCGAACTCCGTATTGAAGTTTTTTATGAGATTTATGAGTTTCTTACTTGCTTAACTTTTTGGTAATAGACGAAAAAAGCGAAAATTTACCGTTTTTTATTTTCATTTGTTTATAACTATGTGTATCATCACGGATGCAGGAAACATAGGTTATTATTATAGATATCCATACTACTCAGAAAATTTGGTTTCGGCCTGGAGGGGGTTGTGTCACCAACATGATATTTTTTTTCCTTATTTCTCTGAACTAATTAAGGGGATGGGTACGAACTTTCGGCTTCAATAATATTTAAATGGGATTCATTTTTTTCGAATCCTGAGAAAACTAATAATAGTGGAGTCACTAAAGGTTTTCACCTCCGATTTCGTTGAACCTTCATCGATTTTCATGAAAATTGGTAAGTAGTTAGAAGATACTTCAAGGAACAAAGGTGACGTGATGTTAACTTTCGCTTTTACCCTGGGGGTGGTTGCCACCCCTTCTCGGAGGTGAAATTTTTTTATTAAAAACAATACCAGAAACCGATAGAGGGGCAACTTCTAAGCAAAATTTGTTACATACAGTTATTAACATAAATCAATACTTTTTGAATTATTAAATATCAAAGATTTTATTTTTTCTTAAAAAAATGCATGTTTTAAAACTGTTTTTCACGTAGAGGAAAGGCTGTAAATATGGGCTGGTCTTGTAATGTGGGCTAGGTGGGTTTCACAGCTATTCGTTGCAGATCTCTACATTTTGACTATTTCAAATGGTATTTGACGAAGTTAAACCATCACCGTAGCGATGTCACCACTGTGGTAGATATTTCCCAGTTTATAATAATTGTTTGTCGGTTGGTGCGAGTGTCAAAACTTTTTCGGGTAAGTTGATAAATTCCAGTATTTAAAAATAAACACGAATTTCAAAGAAAAGTCTGTGTCACGTTGAAGCTCTATTATTAGTCTTTGATATATGCTAATGAGTTTTCTTCAAATTGTCTGCTTTTTGACATAACTTCTTTTGTTGTGCAAAGCAAGCGTCTTTACAATATGGGCTATGCCTCTGTTTTCATTATGGGCTAGTGGCCCATATTTAGAACAATGTAGCAATGTAGGCAAAACGAAGTAGGAAAAGGCAAAGAAAAAAGAAAAGGAAAAGAAATAAAAAAAGGAAAACGTAAGCAGCTTACCAAAGTCACAAAGAACCAAAAAAAGAAATCGGTTTCTAGTAGCGAGGATGAGGAGGAATATGTGCCTGCAGATGATGAAAGCGATTACAATGAGTTTCCTTCCACACAGCCTCCACAAGACGCAGCTGACGTAACGTGTATGTTTTGCGAAGTACTTTTTTCAGAGGATAATCTTGGTGAAATATGGGTCAAGTGCTTCTGTTCCATTTGTGGGCACATAACGAGTGCGCTGGGGCCGAAAAAGAAGAATATGTGTGTGACTTTTGCAAATAGTTTTAGCCTATGAGTTATTTAATGTATTTTTTGTATTTTAGATATTAAAATATATTTGTCACGCATTTATCTCATTTCACACAAATTTAAGACACATTTTTCGGGGTAGCCCATATTTAGGATCATTATTCAAACGGCGCAAAAGTACAATTTTTCATTATTTATACATTTAAAACAGTTGTATATTTTTTAATCAATTTGCACTTTGGGCAGGTTATAAGTAACTAAATGTAGGTATTCTTGCATACCTTTGGAAATAAAATAGAATTTTTATTCTTTTTTTACAAAGAAAAATAAAATGGGTAGCCCATATTTGCATCCTTTCCTCTATTACTCAAAAACTATAAGCTTTTGTAAAAAAGCTATTATTACCAAAATTAAAGATAATAAAAAATTTAATACACTCCCTACTTAAAGAATTAAACTAATGTTATTTTAAAGTGAGTTATGGGTAATTGAATGTATATTTTTTTCGACGAGTACTAAAATCTAAGTATTCAAGCTTACATAACGGGAAAACGATGCGTTTTATAGAATATACTTGTTAAACACTTGTCAAAGTACTTCGGAATACCTATTAAATGAGCTTCAGTAGAAGTTAATAGCATCAAAATTAAGCAAGTTATGATGAAAATAAGAGAACCCTTTCGATTTTTTTAGGAGAAAGTTAAAAACTAAACATACGCCATTTCCGCAAAAATTAAAATTTGTAGTAATCCTCACAAGAATTTCTTTATGTTATTATAATTAATTATTTCAACAAATTTGACCGGTTTAGAATGCATATTTTTGAAAAAAAGGTATAATTTAAAAAAATCAGAATTTTTAGAATTATCGTACTTTTCATTTTCTTTTGATAATAACTCCAAAAATACTCAATATACGTAAAAAATGATAAATAACTAAATTTTAGTTTTTTCTATAACAAATAGTTTTTTTAACCCATTTAAAAGCTTTTTAAAAACCCATTTTACTATTTTCGTAGAGTAAAAAATAACCGAGATAGAAACGGTTAAATTTTCAATTTTGCTGCGAGAACCATGTAACCGGGGCCATTTAACCTTTTATTTTTAAAAAAGTAAGAGGTATAAATGACTATTTTCACGTTTTTTAATAGCTCTTGGAATAAAATTTTAATCAGTTATTAGATGAACTTGCTACTTTAAAATTTAACGGAAATATTTACAAAAAAACTATAACATTTTTTAGAAAATTTTTTAAAAGATACATTTTGAAACATTTTTGGTGCATAAACTTTAATGCTATCAACTTGTTCGAGCACTTATTTGGTAGATATTTCAATGAGCTTTGACAAATGTTTAATAAGTTTATGTTATAAAATGCATCAGTTTCCCGGTATTTAAGCTTGAATACTTAGATTTGGGTACTCGACGAAAGAAATATACATTCAATTACCTATAACTCACTTTCAGTTAACATTGAAAGGCTTTTCTAGTAAGAAGTTTATTTGATTTTTTATTAGCCTCGATTTTGACAATAATAACTTTTTTGTAAAAACTTATAGTTTTTGAGTTATTTATAAAAAGTCGGTTAAAAACATGCATTTTTCTCACGAAAAATTAAAATCTTTGACCTTTAATAACTCAAAAAGTTTTGATTTATTTTAATAACTTTATATTAGAAATTTTGCTCATAATTTGTCGCTCTATCGAACTGTGGGGTTATTTTTTATAAAATAATTTTCACCCCCGAGGAGGGGTGGCATCCACCCCCAGGGTAAAAGCGCAAGTTGGCACCATGTCACCTTTGTTCCTTGAGATATCCTCTAACCACTCACCAATTTTCGTGCAAATCGATGGAGGTTCAACGAAATCGGAGGTAAGAGCTCATATTCACCTTCAGTGACTGCACTATAAGTATTTTTGAAAAATTTAAACGCAGAATGAAAGCTTACGTTATTACCGAGGGCCGAAAGTACCTGAAAACTTCAATGATGTTTATTTTAATAAGTTACAGGGGTAAAAAACTAAGAGAAAATTTAGTGTGATTTTTAATTTCAAATATCTCATTTCATTCAAAAGAAACTTTTTATTCATTCTAAGGGACTTTCGGCTCTCGGTAATAAAGTAATCTTTCATTCTGCGTTTCAATTTTTCAAAAATACTTGTTAGTTTTCTCAGGATTCGAAAAAAATGATTACATTTAAAATACATTTGTCATGTATTTTAAATGTATGCCTTACTAGATACTGTATACAAAATATTGGCGATAATGTGGAGAACTAGACTAAATAGCTATACGAACAGAATCCTACGTGAGTATCAGACTTGCTCTAGAAAGGACAGATCTACTAGGTATAGACCGAATATTCTCCATAAAGGAGATTCAGACAACTTGTTACGAAGGTAAAGTTCCTCTGCATATTTTGTTGGTGTATTTTAGACAAGCATATGATAGAGTCGAGAGAGTCAAAATGTATCGAGCAATGGAACATTTGGATATAACGAAAAACTAATCAGGCTAGTAAAATGACACTAAATAACTCTTAGATTAATGAAAACCCCGAGATGTAACATCGTTCATTGCGCAGTGTGCCAAATTCTTCTTTATCCCTACCTAAGCGATTCCACCAATTGGAGTCGACATTAGCTTCGTATCGTGTCGAGAACCGCCGATCATGTTCGAAGCTCCAAATTCCAATGCCGCTTTATTTACATTCGACACCAGGGTGGTATTATGCCAGATTGTTTGTAATTGTAAAAAGTACCGAGTTACTTATTTTAGCATTGTATTGTTTTGTTTATTTTTTTTTAATATATGCTCAAGATGTCGTAGTCAGTTAGTTGTTGATTCTAAATATGTTTTATATTAATGCAATGTAATATAACTTAAAAAAAATATTACAAAAATATATACAAAATAAATACAAAGAAACTTTTTTTGGGGTTAATTAGATCAGTGGGGGGGTTATAACAATAATCCAACTGCTAAACAGTTTAAGGCAGCTTATAAAAAATTGTTAAAACATTTAGAATTAAGGGCTAGTTTTAGAGGAAATTGTGTTTCTTTAGAACCGATTACAGTTATGGTTCCTGCAAAACTAGTTAATAAGTCTTGTGGCCGAGAACGAATTGTTGAAGACGATTGTGATGATGATAACGATGACATATCCAATACAAATTTTATATCACTTCAATTAAGGAACTTATCATTTACACATTACAAGAGAGAAGTTATTATATAAATTTCAGGATGTCATTTATAAAATATCGATAATTTTGAAATGTGAAGATTGTGTAAACGCACTTATAGGAGACCGAGCAGACTTGTTGACATCATTCATCAACCAAAGAGATACATTAAATTTAACTTATCCATCCAAAGATGTTGTTATTATTTGCTCTACTGCCGAAAAAGTGCTACAGTGTCACATAAACATATTAATGTTAATATTGTTAATATCCAAATATTAAAAGAATTAACAGAACAATTATTATTTAAGAACTTAAACAACAATTTCAAACATTATTCCTTTTTAGAGTCACATTATTACAATTTATTAAAATTAATAATTTTCACCTACATTAACGTCCGAATTCATCATTATAATAAAACAATTATAGATACTAGTAAAAGTAAAAAAATTATTCATAATAAAATGACATTATTTTCTGGACAATGAAAATATTTTTTAGTTTTTGATCATTGATTATTTTTATTGTAAAACTTTATGTTATAAAAATATACGGTAAACAAAGTATATTTCAAACGTGTGCATATCCTACATTAAAATATTAATTTTTAATTTAAGATAACTTCTTGTTTTTTGTGATTAGTCAATACGATTAGTGTAATTCGTTAAATAAGTGTATATTAATTTGTGTTATATTCGAAACTAATTCAATAAATATTATTAATTATTCTGAATCCAACTCTGTTTCATTTATGTAGAAGCTCCCCACCCGAGCGATTCTGTTTAGAAACAAGGCAACATTCGCACAGCTATCTAAATAGGTTCATGTTACATCTCGGGCTTCTTAAATCTATGAAATAACTCTACCTGTGAAATTGCTTGGCACGATCACATTGCAGATCAATTTACGGTTACAAAAGGCTTGAGAGAGAGAGATCCTTCATACACCACATTATTTAACTCAGTGTTAGAAATTGTAATCAGAAAATGCATCATGAATAAACAATCATGAAAAATGAGCACCAGTGCTTATCATACGCTGATAATCTAGCGATCCTAATAAGAACCTTGAAAGAATTAAGAAGAGTTATGAAAAAAATTATTGAAGAAGCACGGAAATGCGGACTGGAGCTAAATGAAGACAAAACCAAATATGAAGCGCTCAGAGCAACAGTGACCTAACCCACAATCCACAATTTTACCAAAACGCTTTTATTAGATTAAAGTTATCCCTTATTTAATTATTTTCATATTGCAGAGTGGCTCAAGCATTGGTTGTTTGAGCCACTATCCAATAAAATATATTACTTAAAACAATATCCATTAACCCTCGTAAGGCGGTGCTTAGATTCTTACGTAAACAATGGTACGGGGTTCATTTGCACCCCATCCGTATATCCATTTTTTTATATGTGAACTTGGAGAAATTGATTTGAAAGATAGTTATTAGGACTTGTTTTTCATATTGTGAAACATAATTTTACAAACAAATTACTCATTTCTTCTTTAAAACAATATTTTCGCTGCAAGATAAACACATGAAATTTTTCACAGTGTGAGCAACACAAAGTTTTTACACACAATACAGTTATGCCGAGACTTTCGGTCTTTTTTCTCTGACATAAATAACACCGACATTGTCCCATAGCTCTGTTAGTTCCAGCAGAAACGTGTAATTCTAGATGAAATTTTCATCATTTGCACCTTACAGTCATTTTTCCAAAAAAAAAACATGTAAACGCAAAGAGTTTTAAATGCTGTAATAGGTGGAATGCGTTTAGAATTGAATTTAATGCCAATAAAAAAATTAACAAAAATCAAAAAAAAAATATTAAAAAAGATAGGTGAGAAAAACGAGGTCTGGGGTGCGGCTGCACCCCGCACCGCCTTACGAGGGTTAATAAAGTCTATTGACTATTGTATTATAGCAGTGTTATTCAATCTTTTTAATTTCGCGACCCCTTTACAGGTTTACATATTTGGCATTTGGGCAACCCCGTGTCATAGAAAGCCAAATAAATAAATTAATTAAAAACTACATACGTTAGGTAATCATTTTTTTCTATTTTGCTACATTTATCTTTTATTCACGCGAGCCAACAATTAAAGAACAGCCAACATTTTGCTTTGCAGTTTGACGAATCTACAAATATTTCCGACTGTGCACTGTTTGTAGTATTTGTGCGCTTTGAAGCAGATGACAGTACCATGGAAGAAATCTTATTTTGCAAAGCAGTTCCTGCAAACACTACTGTAGCAACTACTGCAAAATATGGGCTCGCTTCATCAAAATCTCCTTTATCACATAGAGGTCAGGTGGCTATCCAAAAGAAAAGTATTGGCAAGAGTTCCGGGACTGAGAGCTGAATTGTTAATGTTCTTACAATATGCAAAATCTAAATATGCTTATCGTTTTTCTGACCCTACTGGCTCTTGAAATTAGCATTTTGGCAGATTTTTAGCTACCTTAACAATTTGAACAAGATTCAAGGAAGAGAAGAGAATATTTTAACAGCTAAAGATAAAGTATAACCATCTCACGCAAAACTCTGTTTGTGGTCAACCTCTCTACAAAACAGAATGTTTGAGTCTTTTCCATGTGTTCAGAAGATTGATGAAGATAATGCAACAGACCAAAGTTTTGCAGTATCGGCTCACATTCCTTGCATAATTTACAAGAGCAACTTTTGACAGAATGACAGAACAATTAACAACATTAATGAACAAAATCATAAAACACAATAAAATACCGAAAGAATGGAGAACTTGCGAACTAATTATACTATTCAAAAAAGGAGATAAAATTATCAAAAATGCCAACAGAGGAAGAGGATATAGAATGGGAAACAAAGAAATAAAAATACTTTGCTACGCAGACGAAGCAATATTGATAGCCCAAGATGAATATAGTCTGCAAAGATTATTCCACAGATTTAACATAAGAGCAAAAGAATTTAATATGGCAATTTCATCTCAGAAAATTAAAACAACAGTAAAGAACCATAAGTAAAAAACCAATCAGATGTAAAATAGAAATTAATGGTATCAGTATTGAACAAGTAATGGAAGTAAAATACCTTGGAAATATATTGTTAAGTTACGGAGACCTGGACAAAGAAGTGATAAATCAAGTACAAAAGCAATGCGATATGGCTATATGGCGAAACCGACATATTAACACTGAGATGAAGTCAAGAATTTATAAAGCCAGTGTAAGACCAATAATGGCATATGCATCAGAAACAAGACTCGATACAGTCACTATACAAAGACTACTGGAAACGGCAGAGATGAGAGTACTGAGAAGAATTACAGGAAATATGCTGAGAGATCGAAAGGGGAGTGAAGGCATTAGAAGACAATGTAACGTACAGTGTATAAATGAATGGACACTAAATAGAAAGAAGAATGGAATAACCACATAACCAGAATGGGGAAGACGTTAAAATAGCAAGAGATAAATCACCAATCGGTAGAAGAAGTATCGGCCGACCGCGCAAAAGATGAAGTGATAACCTTCCATAGAGGTATCAATCCGCCAATAAACAAGCAGAATTGCTTATAAAGAGGAAGAAGAAAAACTTTTAACATACCTTCCAAACTTGCACTCTAAAGCTGACAATGGGAGTAGATGGATTTTTTGGACAAATTAATAGATCTGATTGATGTCACCAAAAAAATGAAAGAATGTCTTCTAGATTTAGCTGATGATGGCTTGCTTAAAATGGAATTTTATTCTCAAAGTGTCGACGTAATTTGGAGGAAAGGAAAACACCAATATCCAGAGCTGACAAGGGAAGCTCTTAAATTATTAGTGCAATTCGCCACTTCATACTTGTGTGAAGTGACATTTCCTTCAATGATAGACATTAAAACTAAAAAGAGAAATAGACTGCAATCAGAAAATGATTTGTTTAACCTTTGAAAAATAACACCACAATTTGATAAACTTTTGAAAAACAAACAAGCACATCCTTCCCACTAAAATTGTGTATTGAGAACATCAACTTTTTCTTTCATTCGGCGACCCCCCGAGAAAGGCTTCGCGACCCCCAGGGGGGTCGCGACCCACAGATTGAAAACACTGTATTATAGAATTATTATTTTTTTTATTACATAAGAAATAATAAAAATATTTCTGCAGAAACATTTTCCCTATTTTAGAAAGTTACATTGTTTCGTGAAAATCATAAAACTCCCAAATCCAATATTTCTTTTTCAAGAAGGTGAAGCACAAGAAAAATCGAACTCCTTCAAGTTGAAATTTGTTAACAAAATATACGGCGGCTGTAAAAAGCGGCGAAAGCGGGAAAAGATCGGGAAAGAGCAGGATCATCGACTGCAATATAAGTGTGGGAAAAGGAACAGGCGCGAGGCGACCAGCCAGAAAATTCGTTTGTGAGGCAAAATGGAACAGGGTTTTTCTAAAGACAAATGATGTGGGGTGATGTGTATCCATACTAATGTGCTCTTTTCTGGGATCCTTGCCCTCACATTTACACTTTCAAAACTACACAAAAATTGTTTCAACAACATTCAATTTAACGCCATTATCTGCGGTAATTTGTTTTCATTTTTTGTCTCCCCTTTTTACTTCGTCGATTTTTCTATTAAGGCTTTAAAAGGAAGTTAGGGTGAAACAGAAAGGTATTTAAGAGGTCGAATAATGAACTGGATACTTCTAAAGTTCTTTGCCAATTTATAAAGCTACGAATAATCAGTTTATACGTAATAAAATGAGAAAATAATTCCAAAAAATAAAATTCTGATAACTAATTTTAATGTGTTCTTTAAAACGTAATGACTTATTAAGTTTTGTTTTCATCAATTTTCAAGCTGTTCCATTTAAAGATGATATCGGACTTCCGGTTTTAGAAAGTACTATTTTTAAGTCACCGAAATAGTATAAGCGATATATCATTCGACGTGCCTTAGCAAGATGAGAAGAAATGTATAGTTTTGTTTTTTCTATCATTTCCGGTTAAAAAGTTCTAACCGGAAGTACCATATTATAGTCGCAGAAATAGTACATTGTAACACATCAATCGAAGCGTATTGAAAAGTCGAGTTTGAATCTTTAGTTCCGGTTTTGAAGTTATTTCTGTTTAAACATTTTATGACCCAAATTTGGGTGAAAACCTAGGACTTACCAAGTCCAATTACTTGTTTAGTATATAATGCACTTAAGAATAAATAATGAACTAACCTAGAGCTTATTTGAGGGAATAAACGAAGTATAGTTTCCCGTCCAGTGAAACAATAACAGATAAAACAAATGCCTTGTACACATAGAAAAACAACGGCTAGATAAATCTTCTTCTTATTCTTCTGCTCTCGCTCCCCATATCCCTTCAGGCGTTGGAGTGTAATTCGGGTTTATCATCTATCCATTTTCCACTCCCCTCTATTCTTTACTAATTACTTTATCTCGTCTATGGGTTTTTCACGTTAATATTCTTGTATTATACGTTAATCTTCTTGTATTGACTCCAG
The DNA here is from genome assembly GCF_917563875.1 of Diabrotica virgifera virgifera. Classification (NCBI taxonomy): domain Eukaryota; kingdom Metazoa; phylum Arthropoda; class Insecta; order Coleoptera; family Chrysomelidae; genus Diabrotica; species Diabrotica virgifera. Next base: position 206,552,150 of record NC_065444.1, read on the forward strand.
CCACTATTTTCTTAGTCTTCCTCCTATTTTTTTTGGTTTTTAAGTGTGGTGGAATAAGTGTTGCCCCCCCCCCCTGTTAACTTGTTTATTTTAAGAATATAAGCAAAACGCTTGGACAGGTCGATTTTTAAAGTAACCATAGTATATTACAGCATCAACGTTTCGAACTTTACGCGATCCCTCTTCAGGTGACAGCCATAACTTTAATTTTTTTGACGACGAAAGTGTACCAATAAGTTTTCAATTTAAAAATCTTTTAGTAATATTTTTAATATTTTCAATATTAATAATTTACTATTAGGATTAAAAACTACTTCGTCTTTCAATGCCAGATGGCGCTAGCCACCTACTATCATCACTTCATGAAGGCTCCAATAAGAGCCGAAAATCGCGATTCAAGGGACTGGACTGCACTCCGTATTCTAATTGAAAAGTAAAATTGTTTTGCCTTCGCATTGCAACTGAATAAAAATGGTATACATTTTTATTTTTAATTTTTTTAAATGGGAAAGTACATCATGTGACACCTCATTTAAAAGCTCTTAAAATACTGAGATCAAGAATGTATAATACTTTATCCTGTTTGAGAACGTAGGCGAAAAATTTCGGTCAAATTCTTTCTAAATGCAATCATTTTTTTCGAATCCTGAAAAAACCAATAAATATTTTTGAAAAATTTAAACGCAGACTAAAATATTACAGTATTCTCGATGGTCCAAAGTCCCTGAGAACTCCTGTAATATTTATTTTAATAAGTCACAGTGGTGGAAAAAAGAGAAAATTTAGTGTGATATTTAATTTCAAATACATCATTCAAAAGAAAATTTTTGTTTATTTTAAGGGACTGTCAGCCCTCGGTAATAATCTAATCTTTCATTCTGCGTTTAAATTTTTCAAAAATGTTTATTAGTTTTCTCAGAATTCGAAAAAAATAAATGCGTTTAAAAAAAGTTCGACCGAAATTTTGGGCCTGCGATCTCAAAAAGGATTAAAGTATTATACATTTTTGAAATCAGTATTTTAAAAGTTGTTAAATGAGGTATCACATGATGTACTTTACCATTTAAAAAAATCAAAGTTATGCCTGTCACCTGAAGAGGGATCGCGTAAAGTTCGAAAAGTTGATGCTATAATATACTATGGTTAGTTTAAAAATCGACCTGTCCGAGCGTTTTGCTTATATTCTTAAAATAAACAAGTTAACAGGGGGGGGGGGCAACACTTATTTCACCGCACTGTATATTAGTTCTTCACCAATGCCATTTCTTATTTCTTCACTTCTCACTGTGTCCTACTTAGTCTTGCCTGCTACTTCCCTAATATACTTCACTTCTATTGTATTTATCTTTGTCACTGTCATATATTTTTTTGAACAACTGCCCTTGGTCGTTTACATCTCCAAATATTTGATGCACGAATATTTCCAAAAATATTTCATCGTACTACCTTACAGTTTATGTTTCTGCCCCATGTGTGAGGTCTGGTCTCAGCAATGTTTTGAATATAATAAATTTGTGTCTTCTTTGAATGTTTGCTTAGTGGAATTGGTTCTTGAATCTGTAGTATACCTAGCCTATGTGGAGAAATAACATATCCATTTCATAAAAAATTGATATGGAAAATAAAAAAAATAAAAGGAGAATAAAAAATTTGTACAAATAATGTGTGAAACTGTTATGGTCAAACAATCTGTTAGTTCTGCTTGGCATTTTCACACCTACAATCCACCTTGGAGATATTTAGAGCACTCATGGCTGCTTCGCTGCTTGAATGTCTGTGCATATATTGATCCCCGCGGTCCGAGAGTTCTTAGTTGATAGATTTCAGATATTCCAGATATTATGACCTTATACTTCCTACTTCTCGTCTTACCCCTTGTAACAACGTGCAGGGATGAGCGAAGAAAGATTCATTACGACTTCCATAGCTACTGTTGGTTTGACCCTCAGATCTTACTTCCAAGACAAGCAAATATGTACCTTTGAGAATGGAATATTTTCATACTAGAAGATTTTCTGCTTCATATCTTATTTGCAGATGGAATTACTCTTTCAATCCTCTTTATTTCTTTTCGTCGTATTAGCTGGTTGAGTACTTACCTGGTAATAAGAATAAGTTAATATTTTATTATCAACGTGGCTTGAACTAACTTTACTAATTTCCCTGGTATACCAAATTCTTGCATAATTAAATATATTTAATATCTATTCATGTTATCATAGCTAAAGATTGCAATTGCTGGACCCAGCATCCTGCAATCCAGCTATATTCAACGTTATTTACATGCTGGATCCAGCAAACCGTACTGCATCCAGCAGAGCGGATCCGCAAACGTGTCAAATTCGAAATCAGTTACTTCATGTCTTCATTAGCCTCTTTATTCAAAGCTGTGAGTGGGAAACTTGCCATTATATCGCGCTAGCAGGTAGTACGTGCCACAAGTGCGATTGAACTGCGACGTCGCGTCGCCCTCTCTGTCAATTGCATCGCCTACGCCTAAAAAAGCCTATACCATTTGACTCTTGAGACCTCTTTTATTTGTCTAGTTTTTAATTGACTTTCTGCTTTCGCCACTAAAAGTGTCTTCGCGCCTAATGATGCCTGTTAAAAAGATTCCTTGTTACAGCAATCTGCTCATGAAAATACGAAAAGTTGGTAAAACGTTCAAAAAATCACCTTTCAAAGACGATATTGCAAAAATATGTCAAGTAAGAGAAAGGCAAGGAATTAAGTTTGATTCTTGACTGCCGCACCAGGTAGAACGGTTTGCTCAGTAGGTTGGAACGTTTCTACAGCCTAAAAGTTTGCATCGATAAAGCGTTGATAGACATTGATTCTGCGATAAAATTCTCTTCTGGTGAGTGGTCAATAATCAAATGACTTGATCGCCACTCTTTGACCGGTGAAACTGGCTGTAGAAGCCTTTTGCAGACGAGAGTTCACTTTAATAACGGCAGACACAGCCATGGAATTTGTCTTAGACAAACTAAATAGCCAGAAACTAAATAGCCTTAGTGTCGAGCTATCGGAAGCACTACTCAATAGAATCGCGGAACGACGCCTCTCTGAGATTACAGGTACATTAGTGTACTTACAAAATCCAAAAAGTATGACGAAAGACCAAACAATCTTGGTTATTTCCCCGTGCCGAAAAAGAATGCAATGTGACAAGAGATGAAAAATTCGTTGAGTTGTATAAATAAACAAATGGTTGTGGAACCAGTGCAAGAAGACATAATGGAACTAAAAGACGGGCCAGCTAATCCGGTTCCCGTCAATTTTAGTTTAGAAGAAGAACTTGAGATTGAACTGAAACGAGAAAGAGAGAAAACTTTTATTACAAAACAAAAATTGTTCTCAAAAAGATTACGAAAAGATTTTAAAAAAGGAAATGACCGTTTATGAGACCGAAGTAGTGATAGGCGATCATTTGTCCATGGTGTATGGCCATTTCAAGACCTTAAAATCGACCAGTGTAGAGGCGGAATGGGCTTTCTCGTGTTTTTTAATTCCACATTTTGCTGGATTCGCGCTGGATCCTTATCAAAAATTTACAAATATTTAGTAGATATATATGTCGTGCTCCCAGAACATTTGTTTTACGTTGAATAACTGGTCAATAGTAGACCGTCCTGGTCTAAATCCGGCCTGGTATTATTTTCCTATGATTTGTTCTGTGAAGTGACTTAATATCCGGTTTATGATCCACATAAATATCTTATAACTTATAACAAACACAGAGTAAGGATATGCCTCTATAGATTTTGTAGCTGAGTTTGTCCCCCTTCTTGTGGCTTGGGCATATAATTGCTTTATTCCAGTATCCTGCAATTTCTTCCCTGTTCCACACGTCTGTTATTACTTTATGGAATCTATCTATCAGTATGTGTCCGTCAATTTTGAAAATTTCAGCTGGTATGTTCATGTTGTCAATCCCCGCGGCTTTATTATTCTTCAATGCTTTAATGACATTATTTCGGTTCTGTTCTCCTGATCTCTTGATATCAGGTATTGCATCTACTGTGTTTGTTGGTACTTGCTCTCTTAGTAGATCCTTGGATAAGTTTTTGCAACCTTCTTTCCTTGCTGCATTGTCACTGATAATTTGTTCTTCATTAATTCTAAATATATTCGTGGGTGGCGCTCCTTATATTTGTTACTACTGTCTTCTTTTTCTTCCTTCTTGTATGTAGGCTTTATAGCCTGTTTCCTCTTCAATATTAGCCTCCTAAATTATTTAAGTTATCGCACCATCTTCTTCTTGGTCTGTCAATACTTCTTCGTCCATTTTGTGACTTATCTCGAGCTATTCGTACTATCTTATCCTCTGCCATTCTACTAATGTGTTCGTTCCACTCCTGTTTTCGTTTTGTCACCCATCCATTTATGTCTTCTACGTTGCATGATCTTCTTATGTTTTAGCTTCTCACCCTTTCCAACAGACTTTTCCCTGATATTCGTCGAAGTATTTTCATCTCTGTTGTTTTTAGTAGTCGTCTCGTTTTAGATGTGTCAGGTTCTTCTCCGCCGTGTATGTCAATATAGGTCTAATTGCTGCTTTATAGATTCTTACTTTTGTGTCTTGTCTTAGGTGTTTGTTCTTCCAGATTGTGTCATTAAGGGATGCCGCCGCTTTACTTGCTTTTAAGCTTTGTTCTCGTACTTCCTCTTCAACATCTCCGTAACTGGTTATATCTATTCTTAGATATCTAAACCTTGCTTTCTGCTTTATCATTTTCCCATTAATTTCGATTTTACATCGTAGTGGGTATTAAGATGTTGTCATACATTATGTTTTTTCTGCTGATATTATCATATTGTATTTCTTGGCTGATGTATTGAAGATGTGTTTGTGATCTTTGAAGATCGTCTTCTGTCTCGGCGATTATTGCGGCGTCGTCTGCATAACATAATATTTGGATTTCTTTGTTCCCCATTCTGTAACCATGATCTTTACGTACTGCTTTTATTAGTTCGTCCATTATTATATTGGGGCTTTTGACAATCTTTGGTGGCCGTCATTCTTTGAAAGACTTCGAAGAATGAGATGTTCAAAGAATCTTTACGGAAGTCTCAGAAACTACTGTCAAGACCGATATGCAAGCCTAAGCTGTCCAACAGGAAAAAAGACAAAACATATCACAAAAGGATGTCCACAAGGATCAGTATGTGGACCTATATTCTGGGATGTAATGCTAGAGGAACTCTTGGAACAATTGACTATAGATCCTGAAGTGCTTGGAAGCATAGCATATGCAGATGATTTGTTGTTGATCATAGATGCAAACTCAAGAAGAGAATTAGAAAATAAATCAAATGAAGTATTAATAAGAGTAAATGATTGGATGGATAAAGTAAAATTAACAATATCAGATTCAAAAACAACATATAGTTTAATAAAAGGAAATTTAGAAAGAGATCCAATTATAAAAATTAGAGGGAAAACGATAAAAAGAAAAATGGAAACAAGATATTTAGGTATTATAATAGACGAACAAAAATTATTTACAAAACACATGAGTTGTGTCTGTGAAAAGGCAACAACGATCATGCATAGCATTGCTAGTCTAGCACAGAAGGAATATAGAATTTCGTTCCGACAGATGAGAATATACCTAAGTACAATACTTACATCAATTGTAAGGTACGGTTCAAGTGTATGGGCACATAGATTAATAAATAAAAAAAATGCAGAAAAATTAAATAGAGCTCAGAGAGGATTTCTTGTAAGAATGACGGGAGCATTTGGAACAACTGCAACACAGGCACTCACAGTTTTAACTGGAGTAATGCCAATGCATTTAGAAACACAAAAAAGAGCATGTAATTATTGGCTAAAAAAAGAAAAATATGAAAAAATAATACAAATAATAGGATTAGATATAAGAAATAATAAATAGAAAAAGACAAAATGAATGGGAAAATTCAACAAAATCTAGACGTTTATACAATTTTATACCAATATTAGAAAACATTCCAAATTATTTTAATCCAAAACAAGGATTATTACACGTTTTAACAGGGCATGGACCGTACCCAACATATTTGGAAAGATTTAACTTAAAAGATGATGCATATTGTGAATGTGGAGAACTAGGTACACCAGAACATATAGTGTTACATTGTGAAAATACTATAGAAAATGAAGAACATAAAGAAATGAGAAGAAGATTAGAAAGAATTGAAATAAAAGATATATTATAAAATGAAGAATATTTTGAAATATTAAACAATCTAACAGAAATAATATCTAAAAAACAACAAGAAATCTATAATAATAGAAGCAGACAAAAAATAATCCAACCCTGATGAAGTTGAGTAAGATAAAGTTAAAATAAATGAAATAAAATATAAATTCAAAAATAGATATTTACAATTATAATAATAATAATTCAATATAAAATAAATAAATAAAAATAATAATTCATTAAATAAAAAAAAAGACTACCAACTCTCTTCTGAAAATAGAGGGACTGTCTTTATAACTTAGAAGGAAGTTGATAGTACCAAAAATATTTCAACAAATGTATATTGTTTATTTAAATTTGTTAAATGTATTTGTTAAATGTAATTAATAGATTATGGCAAATTAATTAATAAATTGTAAAATTAGATTAAGTAGTTTAGTAAAAAATGTAAAAATATAAAAAAAAATCTGTAATCCCATCAGGAAAAAACGACCTGGATTAGTCACTAGAGGCCAGGTCATATGTATAAACAATAAATAAATAAAACAAAATTATTATATTAAAGAGCAGTGGGCTTAATGAGTCAACTTGTCTGACTCCGCTGTGTACTGGTATAAACTGCGTTAGTTTTCCATTTATCTTTGCCTGTATTTGATTATGAAAATTTATGTTTTCGATGGTTTGTATAATATTGATTGGTATGTTTCTTCTATACAGTAAATGTAAGACGTCTTCGACTTGGATGCGATCGAAAGCTTTTGTCAGGTCTATAAAACATAGATATGCTGGTTTATTGTACTCAATGGCCTTTACTGTGATTTGTCTCAGTAAAAATACGGCGTCTACGCAGGATCTTCCGGATCTGAATCCTTGTTGTTCATCTGATAAAGTTGTTAGTTTATCGATTTTGTTGGTTAGGACTTTTGTGGTTAGCTTAAGTGCAGTAATGAACTATTTTAAATGGGAAATAAGCCACAATTTTACCAAAAAAATGAATTTATTGGTAAAATTGTGGCTTATTTCCCATTTAAAATAGTTCATCATAAAAATGCCACAAGGAAATAGCTTCAGAACAACATTAAGTGCAGTGTTCAGTAGATTTATACCTCTATAATTGTTAGGGTCTTCTTTGTCTCCTTTCTTGAACATTGGTATCATCATTATGCTGTTTCTCCATGTGTCTGGTATCTTGCAGTGCAATATTAGTTTTTGTATAAGTTTTGTCATCTCTAGGGTTATACTTTCTCCTCCGTATTTTAGAAGCTTGTTGGTTATTCCGTCTGGTCCTGGTGACTTTCTATTTTTGAGTCAATTTATGGCTATCTCTACTTCCTGAAAACTGATTTCTATTTCGGGTCTTAATTCAGGTGGGTTATTGTTTTGATTATTATTTTCCTTTCCATTAAACAGTTCCGTCAAGTATCTTTCCCATTCTTTTGCTGGTATGTTATTGTATTACTTTAATTCTGCCATTTCTTTCCGTTGGTTTCTTATGAATCTCCATATTTGTTTTTGTGTTCCGTAGAACTCGCTTTCCATCCTTTTTGTAAACTGTTCCTAGTGTTCATTTTTTGTTCTTCTTACCAATTGCTTTGTTTCATTTCGTATTCTTCTACAGGTTATTACTGTTACTACTGTAAATTTTAAATTCAACTTTCTCTTAAATAACTATTTCCATAAAAATAAGGTTCATTTCCAACTTCTAGTACAAATTATTCATTAAAATATTTGTTTACTCTTTAACAGTGCTTCCTGTATAAATACTTAACAGTTGAAATGCAACATTGGCTCGTGCACTAATTATTTCAGAAATTTCCTTAATTTCATCAACATGTCTGTTTGGCGTCGGTGTTTCTTGGGGACGACTGAAATTAATTTCGAATTAACTTATTAGTTGGATTCAACTGAGTAAAGTAAGCAATGGGATAAATTAACTTTTTCTGGAGTTAAGTTGCGGCATCTTGGCAGTAACGAGAACCATTGTAAAGTTAATTAACTTTGTGAATAGGACTCAAATTAATTCAGTGAGAGAAAAACTTGCTTACTCAGTAAATTTGTTTTGTTTCTTGGTTTCGAAAAATTATAGTACGGTTATCCGAACTAAAGTTTAATTATATTTTTAAAACATTCCTATGTGTTAAGTAGGAAACCAAAAATCAAGAAAACCAAAGGAATATTTAAGCATTATTGGAGAGAATAGGAAAAGAATTCCAAAAATATAAGATCTTAACATTAAGTGTTTGAATTAAAGGACTTCTCTTATATGAATAAAACAAGACAGTGAAGATAAAAAGCATAATTGAACAAGAGTACCAATATCAAAAGCAGAAAAACAAGCAGGTTTTTAAGTCTGCCGATCAACACAACTAGCATCAGAAAATAAGATGACTTTGTATATGCTTGGTAAAATTTGGGAGATACCATAATAAATAACTATTAAAATATAACTAATTAACTAACCAACTAACACGACGAACAAAAATAACCAAGGGATTGAGGCAATAATACCATCTGCACATAAAATATGGAAAAGAGAATGTTTCAACATGACAATATTGTAACAACACTCAAACTAAGCAAGGTACAGATTTGCTTGCCGTGGAAGTGAGGTCTAAGAAGATCTGATAGGTAAACCAACATCAGCTAAGGCAGCTCTAATGAACCACTTTTTTAAGAGGGAAAGCGATAACAGCAAAACTACTAGGTAGTACCAAAACAAATGCAGATGAAGAAAATGAATAAAGTAAAATTGCAATTTACAAGTTAAGAGACACGGAACATAGGAATAAATACCAAAAAGAAAACAGAAAAAGTCACACAACTAGACAATCACAAAAACGTAAGTATACTGAAAGAAAGATGGAACAAGTTAAGAAAATACTATTAGAAAAGACAGAGAAGGTATGTAGAAGAAGAACGTAAAATGAAAACTAAAGGGAAGGAAATAGTAGAACGAGAACATAAGAGATTTCGTAAAGACAAAAAAACAAGCATGGAAAAAATTCATCCAGATTGCAAATCAAAGAAATGAAGAAGAATACAACAATAGTAGAAAAGTGAGAATTTGGAAAGAAATAACGAGGAAGTATAGGATTGATAACAAAAATTTTTGAACAAGGGTTAAAAGACTAAGAAGTAATAAAAAGACAGAAATAAGAGCAATAACAGACTGTCAAAACCAACTAAGAAAAAGGAAATACTAAAACTATGGAAATTCTACCAAGAAAAATTTACTAAACACAAAATTAGGCAGAATACGTTAAAGAAAAATATTCAAACGACAACCTAGAGGACAAGAAGACGTGGAAGAAGTACGAACTATTAAAGTAGAAAAAACTTGTGTACAAGATAAAGATAATTTAGCACCAGCAATTATAAAATGGCTAGGCGAGAAAACAATATAATGGTTAAGGACTAAATTAAAAGAAGAGAGGAGACTACAGGACCGCACTAATTGAAGTCAACCATTTACTGCTAAACAAACTCTACACAAAAATTTTATAAACGTACTGAAAAATTATATTAACGAGATATTAGAAGATACACCGGAGTGAAAATTGAAACGTCAAATATTTTTAGGTAAAAATGCAATTGTCGTTCTAATCAACTGTTGATTATTTCATATAAACACAATATTTAACATTATACTTTGTTGTAAAATCTAAAAATTTCCAGCCGATTCTCAGTTATCGAGAAAACACAACGGAAAACCATTACGTTCTGAATACATTACCGGGAAGTTTACGATTCTGACATATTTCTCGGGAGACTAATGTCATGATACGGTATCAGTGTTTGATTAACCGTAGAGAATGGTTGTAACCCCGCTTTTATTGCGGCTCTGAGGGATTTTATTGAGGGGTGAAATTGATCAACACTACGTTTTGAGAAATAACATATGTTTTTTGTCATTAATAATGTGTAGTGTTAATGGTTTGTGTTAATCTGAGGTAAATGTTTTGGTCCTTTGAATAAATTAAGCGGAAAGTTGATGGCGCGTGGTAACATGTACACGGGGCTATTATAGTATGCGGTCTACCGTCGTGTTTCTACTATAGTTTGCGGTCTACCGAGGGATGCGATGTATAGGCGGTATTATGTTACAATGCCGACAAAACAATCATTACAAAGTGAATAAAAGGCATAAATCATAAGAATTATTATTTTAATTTTACAAATTAATACTTTATCGTGCCAATTTACTAATTTAGTTTGGAATAAGCTAATTTTGTGACTTATTCTTATAAAAAAATATTTTTATAAAATTTGAAGACTGAAAAAAACGAAAGGCAATCATGGGCATTAGCGGAATTAGCGTTTTAGCAAATTAAATATGTTTTCGTCAATCTTCTCCCACAGGGCTTATTAGATACTTTATTATTAGGTTTTTACTTTCCCACTCCTTTCAGTTGTAACTTATCGATTATTGTTTATTTAATAATACCTATTAAAAATACGAAAAACAATTTATGAAAAACAAAACTATAATGCCTGTTTCCGACCGAAACATGATCAACTTACCAACAATTTACTGTTGAAACCTTTTAGGTTAGGTAAAGTTCAATATAAGTCGCCGCTTAACCACTTTTTCACTGTAGTTAAGGGGATGGGTACATATTTTCGGCTGCAATGTTATTCAAATGGGGATTCGTTTTTTTCGAATCCTGAGAAAACTAATGAGTATTTCTGAAAAATTTAAACGCAGAATGAAAGATTACGTTATTAGCGAAAGTTCCTGATAACCCCTTTAATGTTTATTTTAATAAGTTACAGGGGTGAAAAACTAAGAGAAAATTTAGTGTGATTTTTATTTTCAAATATCTCATTCAAAATAAACTTTTTGTTTATTCTAAGGTACTTTCGGCCCTCGATTCTCGATAATAATTTAGTCTTTCATTCTGCATTTAAATTTTTCAAAAATATTTATTTGTTTTTTCAGGATTCGAAATAAGTTAACACAATGTCCGTGGTAATATTTTCCAAATATATCTTTGTCTTACAACGCACTCAATCGAATAGAATATTGTCAGCATATTGTCAGTCAGACAGTGACAATCAGTGACAATTTGAAATATTTGACATGGCATCGGGAATATTTTGAGTTATTGATGAAATAATATTGATATATACTTGTGTATACCCTATTCCACGAACGTACGCCTGTTTTGGATTACTTCGACAACGAATATTTTACTGTGCAAAATAAGAAGAACGAAAGTAAATTGCAAATTACATTTGTTTATTGGAATAAGTATTAGCGCCATTTACTTTCGTACTTCTTATGTTGCACAGTAAAATATTCGTTGTCGAAGTAATCCAAAAGAGGCGTATGTTCGTGGAATGACCCATATTTGATAAATAATTGATTTAAGACGTGAACTTAATAAAAAGTTATTTATTGTGTATTATTTGTGGAAGATGCAAGCAGAGAATACATCAGGATAATATGTTCTGTGATCCAAGTATTTTGTTGTTAAAGATGTTCAAAATTGTAAGCGTTCCATAGTAACAATATATTATTAAAAAATCACTTTACTTTTCCTCTTTTCTCGATTGAGTATTAGTTTTTGTTGTACATATAAATTATTACAATCACTGAATACCTAGTTAGTGAAAAAATTATCACATTTATTAACTGAATTAATAATTTGCAATTAAACAAATAACAGTTATCCAAGAACATTCAAAAGCCATTTGTTTAAGTTAATAATGACATTGTCAAGTAGAATGACATTCTAGTAATGTTTACATATCCATACCAGTGTGAATTTTACTACACGTAATTTGCCGTGTAAAGACAGAAAAATTAGGGATAGCCGTAAAATATTTGCGAATTATGTACCGATGGCATTAAGAAGTCTAGATTAGAATGATTCTCACATCAATCTAATTCATATCTAGTAGATAAGCCTTCGAATGTTTGAGACCCGTTGTTTCATACCAGTGGTTATCTATATGTAATTCTGGCAGTGCGTATTGCCAACGATAGGTTCTGGGCCTATGAATGTTCCTTTTGTTTCTCTTTCTCCTGGAAAATAGGTCCATTTTTGTTCCCGTTAATACCAATATGTCCAGGTATCCAGAGTAAACTTATTTTGTTACTTTTTCAGATACACATAGAGTCCTAAACTAACTTGGAATCAATCCGATTCCATTCCAGTGCCTTTAATGCTATCATATATAATTTTTATAGATTTGTCCCTCCAGTTCCCCTTTATTAGTTCCTAAATAACATCTTTACCTTAAACATCTTGTAGCTATTCCTATAAAAAATTTCTTCTTGAAAGATAGTCCAGTGATTTCCTAGATTTTCACTAAACTTAGCCTTGGCTTTCCTCCATATACTCCAGCTTCAACTCCTTTATCAGTTTAAGAGCGGTCTGTATGCTAACCTAAACCACATGTTATACTTACAGCTTGGATTCCACAATCGTCAGTCACTAATAGAAAAAGTACATGTAGTAACTATTGTTGTTCATTATTTTCTTTGCCCTACTCCCTATGTGAGGTCAGCATCGGTAATACACTACTCAATAAGTTTCTCTCTTGGACCGTACCAACGTTAATTATTTTTACACACATACCGTGTCTAAGCATGTCACATTAGATCGGCTTTGATCTTCTTCTCCTACTCCGGCCAGAACCTTCAACTAAGCAATTCTTCGTATTGGATGGATATTATTTCGCTACTAAACCTCTTCCTTACCATCTCAATCGATGGTAATAAGTGGTAAATTTTGGCAACAAAAATGGTATCAAATATAGACCTGTTCTAATAAAAATGTATTCTTAACCCTTAAGTACTAACACCCCGTCTCTCAGACGGCATCGCTTGTCGAAAGTGGGATATTTCCCTTCCCAGAAACTTTTGAAGTTTACCCGTTTATGACTTTTCAAGTTAAGTTGTTCTTTAGTAGTATTAAATTCTGCAATTTGCGGCAGGTTGTTATTCGAAATATATTTAGGCTCAAAGTGTGATTTCCGTCTAATAGACACGTTAGTGTTTGTGCCCAGTTCGTCATTACACACAATGTGCCCCAGTTCGTCAAAAATATCAAATAAGAGAATAAAGACTATGAGGAAACTCTTTTGAAATGGTTTGATGAGGTAGAAGACGACATAAGCGAAGTGGAATCAATCTGTGATGAAAATGTTGCCACTGACTACCATTGCTACACTGTACTAAATATAGTACCTGTCAGTTTTTTTTGTTTTAACATTTTTTAAAAACCTTTTTATTTTCATTTTTTTTACCCTTTGTTTAACTCGATTATAAATTTTTATTAAGATTCTCTATTTTGTTAAATTTTTATCACATTTTTTTTCAGGAGTAAAAAGGTACACAAACCCTTCCATTCTTGTTATAATGTTTTTTTTTCTACAACCGTGTTAAAATAGTTATTTATGAAACAGTTCGTGAAGTATGCTTTTTGCGAACGCACGCGATATTTAGAGCACGAGCGACAGCGGAGCGAGTGGTATACATCGCGTAAGTTCGCACAAAGTACTTCACGCACAGTTTCATACAATATTTTATCTACTCTACCATAAACAAATAAAAAAACTGCAACTCTTCGTCACTGGAATTCATTTCTATTCTACAATTTTTAGAACTTTGACATTTAAAAATTCTAACTTCTTTCAAACCACAAAACTGTCAAAACTTTTGTCGCAATTTATTGCTCATTGTGTCATCACCATGACAACGCGAAGGTTAAGGATATTTGATTATATGAAAGTGTTTTAAAAACAGTGCGAAAAAGTAAGTCCCATTTAAAATACATTGTTACTTCACGCACATTTTAAACACTTCACGCACTGCTATCTATAATGACAGATTTCACAAATATTCTGGGCTAATTAGCAAAATTCATGGAAAAGTTATTTACCAGCAATTTTATTGCTGGAATCGAATTATAAGATCCTATATATTAATAATATAGGTATGCAAAGTCCGCAGATAGTGTGCTACTTATTTTATAAACAAAATGGCGCCGACAAATCGTATTATTTTCAATTATTGCTCTATAACTCCCAAGATTTTAACTTTACAACCAAAACACCTCAATAAAAATTCACCGCAATTAAATTCTGCATAGAGATATGTTTTTCACGATTTGCTCCGACGAAAATTTTCCTCGGAAAATGCGGGTTTTCCTAACAAAAACTCTAATTTTCAAATAAAGTTTTAGGTAAGTAATTATTATTCAATAATTAAATAACTTAGTGACATCAAAGCTTTCTTGGTATAGATTGTAATTCCAGAAGCCGGTGAAAATTAAACGAATATTTTAGCAACAATTCAATTGTTAATTAACAAATTACGATCGCAATAATAACCAAAATAATCATGATGCATTGATCAAACTTATAAAGATTATAAACATGAGATGCTTATTTAATATTTTATTTACAAAATATAAATTTTTCTTTTTTTTGCATAATCTTTAAATTTTGAAAAATAAATAGTTATAATACGCTGGTCTAATTAGTAAAGTACAAAGAAAGGTTATTTACCAGCAATTTTATTGCTGGAATCGAATTATAAGATCCTATATATCATTAATATAGGTATGCAAAGTCCGCATATAGTGTGCTACTTTTTTTATAAACAAAATGGCGCCGACAAATCGTATTTTTTTCAATTATTGCTGTATAACTCCGAAGATTTTAACTTTACACCAAAAATACTCAAATAAAAATTCACCCCAATTTAATTCTGCATAGAGGCATGTTTTTCCCGATTTGCTCCGACGAAAATTTTCCTCGGAAAATGTGGGTTTTCCCAACAAAATCTCGAATTTTCAAATAAATTTTTTGGGCCAGTAATTATTTATCAATAATTATATAGCTTGGTGAAATAAAAGCTTTCTTGTTATAGATTATAAATTCAGAAGACGGTGAAAATGAAACGAATATTTTAGCAACAATTCAATTGTTGATTTAACAATTTTCAGTCGCAATAACAACCAAAATAATCATTAGACATTGATCAAACTTAGAAAGATTATAAAGGTGTGATGCCTATTTAATATTTTGTAGACAAAATATAAATTTTTCATTTTTTTGCATAATCTTTAAATGTTTAAAGAAAATTGTTATAAACAAATTAACATTTCTCAGAAATTGTTTATTATATTCTAATTTAAAAAAAATACTTAAAATGCGTATTTCATAGGTCTTGAAAATGAATGGTTTAAAAAAATTTTAGAACCATTTGCAAAACAGTTATGAAGCAGCAAAGTAAATATACGAATTCTCCGTTGTTTATAATTTGTTTTAATTGTTTCAAAGCTTAAAAGTGAGTCTATGGTATAACCTAATTACTCACAAAGAATGTCAAAAATTAGTGCAATGGTTATATTTTAATCAAAGATTAAAAATACTTTTTTTGTAATTTTTAGCGCAAACGTAGGCCTGATACAGAGTCGGAGCTAAAATGTCCACTCCCAGCGACTGACACGCAGCATGCATTATTTATTAAAAGTGTACATCACGCGGCCGGTCGTCGCTCCGAGTGAAAATTGTAGCTACAGTACTGTGTTACTCTACTTTCGCGCGTGTAAATTACAAAAAAATATATTTATAATCTTTAATTAAAATATAACCATTAAACTGATAATCGAAATTATTTTGTAAATAATTAGCTTCTACTTTAAACTCACTTCTACGCTTTGAAAGAATTTTAAAAAATTATAAACACAGTAGTAATCGTATCTTTACTTTGCTGTTTCATAACTTTTTTACAAATGGTTGCAAAAAAGTTTTAAATCATTTATTTTAAAGATATTTAAAATGCGCATTTTAGCTATTTTTTAAAATTATAATATAATAAAAACTTTCTGAGGAACGTTAATTTGTTTATAACTATTTTTTTTAAAACATTTAAAGATTATGCAAAAAAATAAAAAAACTCATATTTTGTCAAGTGTATCAGTGTATCATAATTATTTTGGTTATTATTGTAACCGTAAATTATTAATTAACAATTGAATTGTTGCTAAAATATTCGTTTAATTTTCATCAGCTTCTGGAACTATAATTTAAACCAAAAAGGCTTTTAAGTCACCAAATTATTTAATTATTGGTAGATAATTATTTATCTAAAACTTTATTTGAAAATTAAAGATTTTGTTGGGAAAACCCGCATTTTCCGAGGAAAATTTTCGTCGTATCAGATCGTGAAAAACATATCTCTATGCAAAATTTAATTGCGGTGAATTTTTATTAAGGTGTTTTGGTTGTAAACTTAAAATCTTGGGAGTTATAGAGCAATAATTGAAAAAAATACGATTTGTCGGCGCCATTTTGTTTATAAAAAACGTAGCACACTATCTGAGGACTTTGCATACATATATTATTAATATATAGGATCTTATAATTCGATTCCAGCAATAAAATTGCTGGTAAATAACTTTTCCCAAAAATGGCCTATTCTCCGATAATCAGCCCAGACTAAAACTAAAAACTGACACATGATATGACATAGAGTAGATAAATACAATTTTTAGCACTCCAAAAATGCTACTAGTGCTTTAAAATTTTTAAGGCACTGCGGCAATTTTGATGTAATGTCAAAAAATATAAAAATGGAATGTCAGTCAAGTTCAAGTAAAAGTTTTTGCAGATATGGTCCTGTAATTACGTTTGTAGAAAAAATATTGTATGATATGCGTGTTAATAAGTACATTTTTATGGCACTCATGTGAATTGCAGAACTCGTTTCGCTCATTCTGCAAACTTTCACATGCTTGCCTTACTTAAACGTGTACTTTTAACACTTATATCATAAATAATTATTATTTTAATAAATACAGAAAAACTAGATTAATTACTGTGTTTTTAGATAGTTTATACTTTCAGTATGTCATCGAGATATTTTTTGCATTAAAATATTTAACAAAAACAAAAATTACCACTAAAATGTTAAACCCGTCTGTCAGGCGGTTAGTTAGTGTTTACGTCATTGATTTAAGATGTTAGTACTTAAAGGTTAATTTTATCGCTGTGTCTAGGTACACGCTAACGTGTACGCAAATAAAAAAGTTAGGTACACGCGAAACGTCATCAAGTCAGTGACGTCACTATTTAGCGTGCACTGTTATAATACTGGTTTTTTGCATACACCCAACTTGAGCCGCGTGTATGATATGGTAAGATACCGCGAGTACCAGATTGTCAGAGAGTAGAATTTGTTGAATTGTGTTTACACTTTAATATTGATTAGTAGAGATTTCTTGTTTTTTATTTGTTTAGTGTTTGTTTTTAAATTAATTATGGAGTGTGGACAATTATTTAGATATTTTAATGAGTTTAACAACATTTTAAAACAGTATGAAAAAGATAAGAGACTATAAATTAATATATAGGTATTTTTTTAGTTGTAAGTAAAATAGTAGTACCGTCCAAAATTAAAATAAAAGGAAGACCTAAAACTTTCACATTAATAATTAACTTGTTCTGAAGCTATTTCCTTGTGGCATTTTTGTAATCAACCATTCTAAATGGGAAATAAGCCACAATTTAACTAAAAAAATGGTTTTATTAACATTTTGACGGCCAAATCGGATGTCGTTTTCAAAATACAAAATATTAATAAATTAAACAAAAATGTTGTGGCTTAGTAAAAAATTTCTTCTAATAAGTTATTTAATCTAACTAATTTTTTTATTTTGACAACGACATCCGATTTGGACGTCGAAACGTTAATAAAATCATTTTTTTTAGTTAAATTGTGGCTTATTTCCCATTTAGAATAGTTAATTATAATAATTAACTTACGTATAAAAATTATATTAACATATATTTTGTACATAATGTGATGTCAACTAAATACATATTTATTTTGCTAACCTGAATATATACTTTTATACAGTCGGAAAAATGAAAGAGTACCCATGAACGAACATATAAAACAGGCTGTATTTTCCTGTCACCGTGTCACAAAGAAAATTGCCCAGCGCAAGTACATGTAATAATAATTATTACATGTACTTGCGCTGGCCAATTTTTTGTATGACACGGTGACAGGAAAATACAGCGTGTTTTATATGTTCGTTCATGGGTATTCTTTCATTTTTCCTACTGTATATACATTGATTTATTACAATTAAGTTTGAAACATCTGAATAGTTCTGCTTTCCCTTCACTTAAAACAAATATTTTTCTATCAAACACTAAACGTATCAAAATAGCGTGTACCAAAGTATACAGACACTGTGCACGCTAAATAATGACGTCATTGGCTTGATGAAGTTTAATTCGCGTGTACCTAACTTTTTTATTTGCGTACACGTTAGCGTGTACCTAGACACAGCGTAATTTTATCCCTGCATATCAGGATAACTACTCATCTATTTTATCATTCTTATTTTCGCATTTTCTGACCTTTACCTCTATATATTTCTGTTTTGTGTTGTTCGTATTGCACCCCCATATCTTGTATTTATTAGTTCCACTATATTTTAATTTATATTCGCCCCCTCTTTCTCTTTCTATTCGGTTTTCCTAGCACCATTAGCCTTATATTGTCAATGAAAGTAATATGACCTTCTTCTTGTAGTGCCTATCCGTTTCGGATGTTGGCGACCATCGTGACAATCAGTAATTTGCATATTGCTGCACTGAAAAGATTTGTGGTCTTGTTATTAAACCACATACCACTAGGGATGGCGGTTTTTGACGAAACACCGGTTTTCGGTCATACCGGTTATTTTTGCTTACGGTTTAACGTTGCGGTTATAACCGGTCAAAAATAACCGGTTTTTCCAAAAACCGGTTTTCGGTTTTTTTAATCCAATAGGTTACAATGTTACATTTACAATACACTTTAGTTTGGGATACTCCACTCGACTCGATACTCGATATCAGTATGATCAAAATTAGTACTATCGAAAGAACATCAATATCAATATAAATAAAACACAATTTTTAATAAAACCATTTTATTCTATTAATTATTATATTTATTTATTATTTTATTAGTATAATATATTTATTGATTATTATTAAATATAATATAGCGTAAGATTAATATTAGTCCTGTCGCCAGGGGGGGTACAACGGCCTCCTTTATTCAGATGGACTTACCCAAGTTTTTTTCATGTATTTTGATCCGTAGAATACGAATTTTTTGGGTAACAGTTGATCCGGATGTCGATAAGATTGTTATTGACCAAGAACTTGAGGAATTACATAACAGAGATTTCTCGCAAAACAAAACATTTTTTTTTTTGTATTTTTTGGGTCATTCTAAGTAAAAAATGTTCTAACAAGTTTTCCCGTAGGATGCTCAGTTTTCGAGATAAACGCGGTTGAACTTTCAAAAAATCGAAAAACTGCAATTTTTAAACCCGAATAACTTTTGATTAAAAAAATAAAATAGCAATTCTGCTTAGCGCCTTTGAAAGTTCAAGTCAAATTATATCGGTTTTGATTATTTGCATTGCTAAAAATTTATTGTTATTGTTAAACAAAGCTACAAACACCTAGTGCGTGAGTGATGTTTTCTATGATTTCTCATTTAAAATCGAACGAGTAGGTAGAATAGGTAAAGTCTGTTCGCTAAACTCAGACGCAACTTTCTAGATATTTTAGTCGGTAATTTTGCCAATTTTAGTCAAATTGGCAAAAAATAATTTTTAAATAGTTAATAATCACTAAATATTTAGTAATTTTGCCAATTTTTGCAAAATTGGTAAAAAACAAAAAAATTATCGACTAAAATATCTAGCCAGTTGCGTCTGAGTTTAGCGAACCGACTATACTAGTGCAATCGAGGCTATTTGTACGTAGCATGTGTTAAAACGCATGTAAAGGCACGGGAAACACTATGTGTTTATAGCTTTGTTAAACAATAAAAAAATAAATTATTAGCAATGCAAATAATTAAAACCGATATAATTTGACTTAAACTTTCAAATGCGGTAAGCAGACTGGCTATTTTAGTTTTTAATCAAAAGTTATTCGGGTTCAAAAATTGCAATTTTTTGATTTTTTGAAAGTTCAACCGCAGTTATCTCGAAAACTAGCCATCCTACGAAAAAAAATGTAGAAACATGTTTTGCTTAGAATGACCCAAAAAATACCAAAAAATGTTTTGTTTTGCGAGAGATCGCGGTTATGTAATTCCCCAAGTTCTTGGTCAATAACAATCTTATCGACATCCGGATCAACTGTTACCCAAAAAATTCGTATTCTACGGGTCAAAATACATGAAAAAATCTTGGGTACGTCCATCTGAATAAAGGAGGCCGTTGTACCCCCCCTGGCGACAGGACTATATATACATACTGCAATAATATACAATTTAACCCAACCATTTCAACTTATAAAAAATTCCCCAGACTCTTTCAAATGAGATTTAAAAAAAATAATATCAACATAAATATTTTACTTAAAAATAAATTGTATAATACAATTTATCTTTTATTTTTACTACCATCAAAAAAAAATTATCATGTACAATATTTCTTTTAACACGTTTGTATATTTTTGTATAATAGGTACATTTTAACTCATTTAATACTTCCTGTATGGGGGTATCGTTTTGAAAACGTAGGTAAATACTATAAGATTCGTATTCGTAATCGGTAATTCGATATTCATAGTCAGAACATTATTTTTGGTAATCAGAAAATGTCATTCACCCACTTTCAATGTCAAGAGTCAAATGTGAAAAATAGATGACGTTTGCGTCTACTTCAACCAGATCACTTCTTATGTAAATATTATGATTACAAATACCTTTTCAACGAAATATTATAATAAAACTTAATTGTTTCTGGCTGATGTGAGTTTGCACTTTCAGTTTGCTTCTGTATTTATAAAATAAAATTTGAATTATGGTCTTGTTTGGAATAATTACATGAGAATAATAATTATGATTGGGATCCAAAATAATACCTAACCTAATCCTAATCACCGTAAAAACCTAATAACCGGTTTTTACTTTAAAAAGAAAAAACCGGTTATAACCGGGACAAAAAAACAACCGGTAAAACCGGTTATTGCGAAGTAAAAAAACCGGTTTTCGGTTAAAACCGGTAGGTTTTCCCCACCCCTACATACCACGTAGTTGTTGTGTTGAATCACGTATATTTCACAGTTAGGAAATCATTTTACTTCATGTTCCTCGTTTTTCTTCTACTTTTCCCTGTAAAATTAGTTGCAACAATATGACCAAAAATGTTAATATCCTTGTAATTATAAAGCTATAGAAACCTTGTGGGTTGTAAATCTCCCCAACAGCTATCGTGTTTGTCCTGACGGTACAAAGAATATGAAGCATTGTTTTTCAACATCGTGTCTCAAATTCTTCAATTCTTCTCCTATCTACTGTTCTAATGGTCGAGATTTCTAAAAAGAAATATTGGAAAATTAACCAAGTAGAAAGACCTTAGTTTTTTTCTTTATTTTCTTGTGATAGGACGAGGTCTGGTCATTTCTGCCCTTGTAGATGCCCAGCTCTCGTTCCAAAGTTTTGTGGGCCTACCTACTGGACGTTTTGATTCTGGTTTTTGTGTTTTTGTCCATTTTGCAATTTGATCTAGACTCTAGACCTATCCATTTACGTAATATCTCCAACAGTCCTGTACTCTTAATCCTATTTTAGGGTATATTTACCCTGTTAAATGGCTTCTTCAGATCTGCGAAATATATGTAACTCGGAATATTGTACTTAATGAATTTCTCCATCAATTGGCGTAGTTGTATATGCAATGAATCATGGATCTGTTTGTCTAGAAATCCTGCTTTTTCGAGTATTCCTTCCCTGGCAAGTTTATATTTGCTAGTATTTTTGTTGCAAAAATATGGAGCATTACGCACATTAATGAAATCCAAATACGTATCAAGAAAAACAAAAATAAGAATTTATATGACTGTTATCAAACCTACAGTACCATACGCATGCAAAACATGGGTGTTCAAAAAGTCAGAAACAGACCTTTTAGAAAGATAGGAGAGAAAAATGCAAAGAGCAATATATGGAGGTGTGAAAATAGGTCAGTGGAGAAGAAGAACCAATAAAGAATTGGAGGAACTATATAAAGAGCCAATGATCACGACGACGATCAAAGCACAGCGAATACGATATTTGGGGCACATCGAGAGAATGGGAAGTTAAAGAATGCCAAAAATGGTACTCTCACGAAGACCAATACAAAAGAGAAGAAGGGCAGGCCAAGGAAAAGATGGAGGGACAGTGTGTACGAAGATCTGAAGAATAGTAATATTGAGAGATGGAAAGAACTAGCATTGGACAGAAGGAGATGGAGGGAGGTGTTGAAGGACTGTATAAAAAGACTGAAGTGTAATTAAATAAAATATATAAATTATTAATTAAGGTGCGGTGTTGGAAGGACCTTGGACAGACTTGAAATGAAACAGTTATCGTGGTTCGGACATATGGCGAGAATGAGTGAAGTTAGAACTGTAAAGAGGGTATGGAAAGCAGCATCTGACAACAAACGACGAAGAGGCAGGCCAGCAAGAACGTGGAAAGCAAATATTGGAAAGGCTTGCATAAAAAGGAGTATTGGGTGGAGAGAAGCAGAAAGACTAGCTGCTGACCGAAAGGCATGGAGCCGTCTGATTTCTCCACTTATCTCGACACCGTAAGGTACAAGAGGACGGCTTAAGTAAGTAAGTATATAAATTATATAAGTTATATTAAGTTATTTATTATTTATGTAATCAGAAATGTAAACATTTTAGCCCTAGGCCTACAAGGCCTGTTGCGCTTAATAGATAAATAAATAGTATTTTTGTTAGTAGTTTCGGCACACTACTAAAAGGTTTTTAGTTTTATTAGTTCTTTTTGGATTTCTGGGACTCCGCGCACTGAGTGGTTTGTAATTCTTCTAGTATAATGTATACCTCTTGTTTGTATGGAGATGAAGGATTTTAGAGTTCTATCTCATTGTTGTTTTCGTTTTTATTATAAATAAAAACAAATATTGTTTGTATTTTTTGTTACTCATATTTTTGGGTCTTTCGTATTTTGGTTCGTTGGAACATAACTTTTCTTTTCATTGGAATATGGTGACTAATTCTATTCTCAGTTCCCTTTGTTATTAACTATACACACTAGGTATACCTCAAAGGTCAAATATTTATAGAGATAATGGAAATTAAATTAGGTGTGCAGACATAATTTCGTCACCTTGGCACAAACAAATTGTGTTGCTCCAATAACCATAAAGAAAATACCATTACTGATTTAAGATTGAAATCTTATTTTAGAACAATACATTTGAATATAAAACAACGGAAGAATCATACAATAACTGTCATTATCGAAATATGTAAATTGAAATGTCAATACTTGTATTGACAGCTCAATTGTACAAAATGCTTATTGTTAGAGGTTATTTCAAATGCTGAAATGGGAATATACTTTTCTACAATATCTCAGGACAGTAGTCAGGAAATTTAACATATGATTTAAAAATTTAGCGTTTCAGAATTTTGTAGAATTATTTTTTTATATTTAAAATCGACACAAAAATATATCAGCTGTGGACTGAAGATATCTATTTCAAAGAAATGCAGCCTTTAATACGAAAAATTAGGCTATCATCAAAAAGCATCTTTAGTTCAAATTCAGTGTTAGAAGTGCTAAAAAGCACTATCCGTTAGCGGATGAGAGCTTGGATCCCAACACAATCATTGGGATAGCATATCTGGCCAAGCACATGGCGCAATCTATACTAGACGAATATGTACTAATAAAGCTAAAATACTGCATAAAAAGCCAAGAATAAACCCAGAACAAGCTTTTTAAGACACCTTCACCTGCACCTGTTACATAAAGGCTCAACCTGCAGGGTCTCTGGCATAGAACATGAATTAGTTAAACATATTTTGCACGATTTCAAACCACTAGGTCACTACTATCTACCACAATAGTTTCTACCAAATTACTCCACAAACATCTTTTTATTGATGTGTCTATCGTTGACGAATATTGGCGAACATCATGACAATATTTATCTCAACTACAGCAGCCCGGAAAACTTATGCAGATTTGAGATTTGATGGTGGTCAGCACCTCTCGGTTCATCTTCATTCTTCTTAAAAAATAATTTCAAAAAACAGAATTTTTCGAACAGGAAAATTTTGGAAAGTTTCAAATTTTTTAGCATAGCTGGATTCCAAATTATTGCATTTCCTTTATGTCATTAGTTTAATAATAACTTTAAATTTGCTGTACCAAATTTTCATAAACTTTGGAGGAATACAGTTTTTTTGCAAATTTTTGCTTCTGCGCACTAGAAACTAGTTTGTTTAATAAACAATTCATTTAGTTCATCATTCATTTAATTTAATTTAATCCAAATTAAAACTGTTCCTTAAAATTAAGAGTTTATTCTAGAGCAGCTCTTATCAACACCAACAGATATTCCAACATACTTACCCGCACAAGCAATATGCTTCACTCAAACTAGTTCAAAAGGCTTTTTTCCCTCTTCAATATTCTGGGTTGCCTAGTAATATCGAGAAGCTATATTGCCCGATATTCTTGTAGATTGTATCCACAGTTTCCATTTCTAGGACCTTATGGAGATCACTGCTTGCCACGTATCAAGGAGCAACTACAATGTTTCTCAGTATTTGTTTCTGGAATCTTTGTATTATTGCTATTATGCTTGGTCCAACATACCCCCATAGTTGACATCCACTATGGGGGTGTGCTGGAGTCCATACAAGTATGGATATTTGTTTTTAATGTAAACTTTTCATGAATCAACATAATTGAGGTTCTTTCAACTGACCAATACATTTTCTTGTATTCTTATATTATTTAGTTCTTTCTTGTTTTCTTGACGAGAACCTTCTAGCGTTGTTTGGCATCTATGTATACCTAAATATTTAGCAGTATCTGGATATGGATATTGATAACTATTATATATTGTGTTTTTTTATTTGTGAAATTAACATGATCAGATTTAGCCTCATTCAGTTGTGTCTGTTTATAAAATTCATTAACTGCTATTTAGACCTTGTTGGTCTGTTCTTCCTAGTCGCCCCTACTGTGATAGTGATACGTCTATAGTGGGTGTATAGAACCGGACCCAACACACTACAGTATGGAACACCGGCTCTAATGTCCCAAAAACAGTCTTCCTGCTTAATTCTAAAATGCTTTTCATTTATGTACGAAGGTAGACGTTTTGAGTTGAACTCACGTTTTCCCATGCATGAAATTATTCACAAATTACTTTTTATACTAGGTCCCTTTTTAACTCACAGAAACTAGTATCGCAAAATTAAGCCGTTTTCCATATAAATCACAATAAGTTAAACAAGGATAAGGATCTAGGACGTTTCATCGCCGCCAGTTCATCGCCGCCGTTTCGATGCCGCCAGTTCATCGCCGGCCGATTCATCGCCGGCCGGTTCATCGCCAGTCAGTTAATAATAAAAATGCAAATTATTTAAATAAAAATTATGAAGTAGATACACCACTGGTGTATTGAACACTACATAAACTTGAACATATAAAACATATTTCTACAAAGGTCATTTAACACAACAAATTTAGTATCTACTATCTAGTATAAAATTTAGGGGAAGTAGAACAGTAAATATAATAATATTTTTTATCTTTTTAATTGTCATAAGTTTTGAACTGAATTTAAGCGTCGTGTCGTGTAATCTCCCATAATACAAAATCAACTGACTAACTGGCGATAAAACGGCCGGCGATGAAACGGACGGCGATGAATTGGACTGGCGATGAACCGGCGGCATCGAAACGGCGGCGATGAACCGGCGGCGATGAAACGTCCCATTTCGCAAGGATAAATAATATGGCATGTCGTTGATACCTTGTTAACTATGAATTTTGACGTTTATGATTTTAAGTGACAGTTAGTTTTTCAAATTAAAACTTTTACTCTTTATATTATATATGTTATTGTAATTTTTATTTTCAAACATAATTGTTGTTAGGACGACTAACTACTGTCCTCTCTTAATTTGATTACTTCCGGTAAGTACCTATTTAGTAATATATATGAGTGTGGCTATAGTTCTGTCGAATGGAAACTTATTTGTTTATTTTAGAGATTACTGTTTAACTTTTTGTTTTTTTTTTATTTAGTTATTACCGTACTATATTTATCTTTATACTAGTAATAGTCGGTATAATGTTCAAACTGTTTAATGTTGAGTCCATCAATCTCCTCAATAGTGTAAAAAGATTAAACACTTCAATAAATAACTTGATAAAATACATCCACGGGATAATAGCCGTTTCCTAATTATTACCACACATAGTACGTATCAATGGTACTACACATCGACGTACCTTTCACTTTATGTCTTGATTTAACTTGTTTGAAAATGTTTCATGACGCATGCATGGGCAAAGATGAAATGGAACAACTGTATTAAATCTTCATGTAAGCCTTTATCGAAAGCCTGTGCAGCACCAAGGAAGACAGTTATACAGATTTGTTTTCTTCTAGCGATCTTTCGATAATATTTGTGATTCTGTGGATCTAAACTCGAATTAATGTGTCGAAATCAAACTTTTTGCTTCAATAATTGGTTTAATTTTCTTGAGGGGAAGTTTCTCAAAAACTACCCTCGATATTAAATCGATCAGAGATATCGGTCTGTATGACGAAGTCTGTACCTACTGGTTTTTCTGGTTTAAGAATCATAATGACTTCGACCATCTTCCATATCATTCGTACATATTTTAAATTTAAATCTTTGCTTCTGCAACATATATTCAAGGGAAAGGAAATTGGCAAAAGTGTAAAGGAAAAGCGTTAGTTAAGGAATATATTGATGAACTTAAAACGACCTGCTAAGTTACAAGGCGCAAAGACAGATTTGTCAATGTGATCAACATCCAGTAGTGAATGAACAAGTTAGGAAGAAGTATTTAGTGTAACATTTTAGTAACATGTTTAGTAACATACAGACTATAGAGACCAGTTTGTCCAGATTGGGTAAATCCATTTGTATGTTCGTTTTGTGGTTTATTTCAATCCTTGTTGAGCCATTTTATAACATAGCAACACGACAGGCAAAAATTAAATAACAAATAACATGCACAATAGAAAGAACACCTCACGGACCGAGAACCGGGAATTTCAAATAACATCTTGAGTCATCTTGGTCTTGGTTTTGGTGCAATGCAAGTGCCAGGCCAGATGTGCGAGTGCGATGAACAAGATGCGTACTTCGTTGCACGCTGTATAGTCCTGTCGCCAGGGGGGTACAACGGCCTCCTTAATTCAGATGGACTTACCCAAGTTTTTTTTATGTATTTTGACCCGTAGAATACGAATTTTTTGGGTAACAGTTGATCCGGATGTCGATAAGATTGTTATAAACAAAGAACTTGAGGAATTACATAGCAGCGATTTTTCGCAAAACAAAATATTTTTCTGTATTTTTTGGGTGATTCTCAGCAAAAAATGGTCTTACAAGTTTTTTCGTAGGATGCGTAGTTTTCGAGATAAACGCGGTTAAACTTTCAAAAAATCGAAAAAGTGCAATTTTTGAACCGGAATAACTTTTGATTAAAAAATAAAATAGCAATTCTGATTACTGCATTTGAAAGTTCAAGTAAAATTCTATCGGTTTTGATTGTTTGCATTGCTAAAAAATAAGTTTTTATTTGTTAAATAAAGGTATAAACACATAGCGTTTCCCGGGCCCAATGCATGCGTTTTAATGGACGTAATGTACGTAGACATTGTGTATGCGCGCCTACTCGTTCGATTTCAAATTAGAAATGCCGTGAAAATATCATTCAATTACTATGTGTTGATAGCTTTGTTTAACAATAAAAAAATTAATTTCTAGCAATGAAAATAATCAAAACCGATAGAATTTTACTTGAACTTTTAAATGCGGTAAGCAGAATTGCTATTTTATTTTTCAATGAAAAGTTATTCGGGTTCAAAAATTGCAATTTTTCGATTTTTTGAAAGTTCAACCCCGTTTATGCCGAAAACTATGCATCCTACCAAAAAACTTGTAAAAAAATTTTTTGCTTAGAATGACCCAAAGAATACAAAAACATGTTTTGTTTTGCGAAAAATCGCTGTTATGTGATTCCTCAAGTTCTTTGTTTATAACAATCTTATCGACATCCGGATCGACTGTTACCCAAAAAATTCGTGTTCTACGGGTCAAAATACATAAAGAAAACTTGGGTAAGTCCATCTGAATTAAGGAGGCCGTTGTACCCCCCCTGGCGACAGGACTAGTATGTTTATGTCTGTCTTCCTCTAACGTATTCCATTTCTGTATACTGTTATTCTTGTCGCGCAAGACGATACTTTAACGTTTTGAAAATAACATGCTGGATAACATGCACGTTAAAAACATGATACATCACATCTAATTTTTGGCAACACGTTATACAGGCTGTTATACTCAAACGTTATCTTAACATAACGTATACACGTTATTTATAACGGGTTTGTTACATCACAGGGCTGATTGTCAGAGATTTTCAAAACGCTGCGCGGCGTAAATCTGTAAATATTTCAAATAAATGTTTCTAAAAAATAATTCTAATATTTAGTCCGTATCTGTCAACATTCATAAAATATCCGCTCCTCAGATATGACACAAGCCTAACCAGGTAGAAAAATACATTCCATGACAGATTTGTTAATGCGTATGCAGTGTAAGTATCTAAGTAGCTAGAAATCCGATATGGAGTAAACGGAGAAACCTTGAAAGGAGGCGGCACACAATAGGAGAATTAAATAGCTCTACTTACATTACACCGCCCTTTTTTAACAAAGTTTTTTGTCCTCAGTTGTTGTTCATGACTATATCATGTACAGGATGTTGGGTACCGGGTGTGCCTGCCTGCTCCTTATGATCTCTTGTCGGTTAGCATAGTTTGAATATTAAATAATTTAAGAAATATTGAAAATTAGATTTATTGGGTTCAAAAATAATTATATTAGGGAGGTTATATGGGAAAATTACCAGAAATGTAGATAACGATTTTATTTTCACTGCTAAAAGTTGAGGATATTTTATTTTTAAATATGTTGAGAAAAGATTATAGAAAAATGGTATACAATGATGGTAGTACCAAGAGACTCAGTTAAGGAGAACCTCGACATATTTCGTCTACTGCTGAACATAGGTAAGTACAATATAAATTATAAAGGAAAAGATTCCTCTCATTGGCTGTATACCATAATAAAAACTTACTAAGGAAGTAAAACTTCACTTGTAGGTAGATGGTATATAAATTTATTAAAAATTTTTATCTAAAAAGATCCAAATTGGATTGAAGTGGGTACATCACTAGTACAAAAAGACAAACGTTTTCGGACCAATCAGTCCATCATCAGGTTGAAACGTCAGATCCAAAGTAGTAGGAACTAGCTACATAGTTAGGTCGAAAGACCTTAGTATTTCAAGAATAAGGCCATTTCGGCTACAATCATGTCGACAATAAGTCGATGTTAACAGTTGAAAATTTTTATATTCTTTTAACATCGACTTATTGTCGACATTGTTGTAGCCGAAATGGCCTAATTCTTGTAATACTAAGGTCTTTCGACCTAACTATGTAGCTAGTTCCAACTACTTTGGATCTGAAGTTTCAACCTGATGATGGACTGATTGGTCCGAAAACGTTTGTGTTTTTTGTACTAGTGATGTACCCACTTCAATCCAATTTGGATCTTTAGATAAAAATTTTTAATAAATTTATATACCATCTACCTACAAGTGAAGTTTTACTTCCTTAGTAAAATAGGTAAGTACCTTTAACAACATTCTACTTTCATCAGCTTTTAAACTTCAGATTCAAATCGATACATTTGGAAATGATAGCACAGATTGTATAGCAGATGAGTACAATGGGCTTTACACAGGACCGTTCAAACAGGAAAATTATAAATATCGATACCTCTTTGTCTTAGTTTTATTCAAGAATTTATAAAAATGGTATGACGTATGACCACTCCGACAAACTTCGAACAAAATACACCATAAAATATAATTTTTCATAAAAACTCTGCTAAATATCAATAATTTTTAAATTAAGTATATTTATAGTCTAATGCATCCAGCAATTTTTTAATTAACTATTTTCAATGGGAAATAAGCCTCAATTTTTGCCAAAAAAATGATTTTATTAACGTTTCGACACCCAAGTAGGGTGTCGTCAAAATACAAAATAATACATACTCAATACTCAGTATTATTTTGTATTTTGACAACGACACCCGACTTGGGTGTCGAAACGTTAATAAAATCATTTTTTTGGTAAAATTGTGGCTTATTTCCCATTGAAAATAGTTGATTATAAAAATGCCACAAGAAAATATCTTGAGAACAACATTCAGCAATTTTTTGTAAAAAGATAATCCTGTATTTCTGCAAAAAATATTTTCGTCTTAAAACTGCAGCATTTTTCATACATGATTTGGTATTCTCATTTATATTGACTCATATTAAATTAGTCCTAGGCCAGGGCACTTGCCACTAAAAACAAAAACACCGGAGTAAATCAATTTTTAAATAGAGCACATAGAGACTTGCAACTTTTTGCATTGTGTTCAGGATAAAGGCAGGCAAAAGGTCCAAAAGTGCATATATTTTATTCGGAGAGGGGGGGGCGGTTTTGGTGTCACTGAACACGAATGCGCAATATCAAAAGCGACCCCCTATGCAACCGGTCTACCCAGGGATACTGCCAATGCATACCATCTGGAGTTTCGATGGTTTTTGGCACTAAATTGATGCAAACAGAATACTCGGGGGTTTTGTGGTTGCTGAACACGAATACGTTATCCCCGAATCACCA
This sequence comes from Diabrotica virgifera virgifera, assembly GCF_917563875.1. Lineage (NCBI taxonomy): Eukaryota > Metazoa > Arthropoda > Insecta > Coleoptera > Chrysomelidae > Diabrotica > Diabrotica virgifera. The sequence continues at coordinate 206,583,146 of NC_065444.1, forward strand.
GGTGCCAGGATCAGTGCTGAGGCACGTTATCTTCTGGAGTTTCGAGAGTTTTCGGCATTAAATTAATACAAACAACTTGCTTCAGGGGTTTTTGGGGCTTTTAAACACAAATATGACATCAGAAGCGACCTTCGGAACAGTGGCGTACTGATAGATCGGCGGGCCCTGGTTCCAGTTGGGATGCGGGCCCGCCCGCCTCATATAAAAATACAAATTGTATATAAAAAGTTTTTAATAAATATTAAATATAAATCATCATAGGTTTATTATAAAATATATCATAATATATTTTTTCTACAACCGTGTTAAAAATGCAATTTTTAGCACTCCATACGAGCGTAATGTCAAAAAAATATAAAAATGGAATGTCAGTCAAGTTCAAGTAAAAGTTTTTGTAGATATTGTCCTGTAATTACGTTTGTAGAAAAAATATTGTATGATATGCGTGTTAAAACGTACATTTTTAAGGCACTCATGTGAATTGCAGAACTCGGTATCGCTCATTCTGCAAACTTTCACATGCGTGCCTTAAACGTGTACTTTTAACACTTATATCATAAATAATTATATAAAAACTCAAGCTAATTTATGGCATTTACTCACCGTTTTTGCTGTAAATTTTAAAGAACCGCTCAGATTAAGATGAAATTTTCACCCCTAGTCCCTTTACTGTATAAGAGAAAATATAAATTTGTTGTACTTAAATTTGTTTATGTACTTGCCTTTTTTACGGTCATTTCGATAATCCATATAATTTTATAATCCGGATGATTTTATAATCCGGATGGGGTCCGGTCCCAATTAATCCGGATTATTGACGTTCTATTTTTTCTACTGACGGTTTATATTATTTATCCTTATTATTATTATCCCTACCGCTACATATTGTCTATATTTGGAATTTAGTTTGTTGAATTACCTAAAAGTACGGGCTGAAGGATGAGGGTGCTATAAACACTAGTATCGAACATTAAACATATTGTATTGGGATTATTTTTATGACCCACCGTATAAAAACTGCATTGACCAGTTTCCGAATTTCTGCAACTTTGTAGTTTACTTACAACTTATCACTTATTCATGGATCGTGCTTATATAAAAAAATACAGTAGAGAGTCGATACTCCGAACCCTGCTAATCCAAACGTTCGCTAATCCGAACGCAAAAAAAAAATTATAAAATTAAAAAATATGATCGCGGACCGAATTTTTGGATTTAATATGACAATATGGGAAAAATATGACCGCGGATTTTTGTTTTGTTGATGCAGAAATACATACAATATATTTGTTTATTATGCAGGTGTTTTATTCCTTGTAACTAAAACGTATGTAGATATGTACATATGTACTATGTTTATGATCTTTGTATGTATTTTGAACATATGTTCGATAATCCGAACAGTTTGATAATCCGAACTACCCCCTGTACCAATTAGTTCGGATTATCGACGCTCTACTGTACAGGTGTTTGAGTTAGCATGTGTAGACAGGCACCGGCGCGCGGCGGTTAGTCTTTAAACAAGTGTTAAAACAAGGTCTTCGGTAATCAGGTAAACGAGTAAGGAACCTAACAAAAGCGTTCCCTGTGTTTCTTAATAAATTTTGTTTTCTTTTTTGATGGATATTTATTCTTCGTTTTGTTCTTCTAGTGTGTTCTTGTGTAGTTCAAAATGTCTCCAGCAAATTAGAAACAAAAGAACAAAAACTGCAATAGAGCGGGCCACTTCGTGGCCCGCTCTAACGAATTTTTTTTTCGAATTATGGATAGATGGCGCTATAATTGGAAAAAACGATTGTTGAAAATGGAAAATTAAATTAAAAATGACAAGCGCCCGCTAAAATGGAAAATTTTACTTAACAACCCAATTGGTCATCATAACGCTCGAGTGACTGCAAATATAGCATACTTTCCTCCCCTACTAAAACAAATAAATAAAAATTGTAAATCTTAAAACGACAAAAATTTACTTTTTTAAAAGTCAAATCAATAAACGAACACCAATTCTGAAGTATAAAAATAAAATTAATTATTTCAGACAGTTATACTTAATTTCAACAAATTGTTAAAATTTAATCAGAATATCAAAGCAATAAAATTCACCAAATTGCAAAATAATTCGCAAATCCATTGAAATTTCTTGTAATTATGACTCATTGAAATCCATCCCTGTTCTGGTGTTCCCCTAAATCATCGTTGCAACTCTGTGCACAGCCCGTGGGCCCATAGACGGGCCATTATTAAATTTGTCTTCATTTTGATATTTAATCGTTTTATGGTGAGCTTTGTCGTCAAAGCTGAGCGTGTTTTCGTGACTCCAGGCTCTCTCAATTAATGTCCTTAATTAAAGATGCTTCAATTAATTTTGACTCGGATCCCAAAGGTTGGCGATTCCTTGTTTTACCAGATTATTGCCTAAAATTATGTGTTTGAATTTGGTCGTTAAGCTAGGAATACAAGTGGGAAATTTACATTTCGAAATTAAGCTTTCTATTAAGAACGAGTGCGTCGGTTTTGTTGTATTTTAGAATCACTGTAATTATGTTATTAAGAAGTAATTTGAAATTCTCTGTGTAATTTCATTATATACATTAACATACAAAAGTTTATACGATAAACGTGCAGACACATTTATATTTTATCCAGTGGCGGCCCGTGAGGTAGTGCCATAGAGCCATGGCACTACCTTGCTAACTATGCAGAAACATATTTTTTATCTTCAAAACTTTTTAATTCCTGTTAACTTTTTTTGTGTGTATTTCTTTTGATCTTCATAAATTATATAAAATATGGCAACTATGGGCTTAATACAATCCCTGCCGACAGCGGAGAGTATTCGACAGGAGAATCTCCTTCGTGCCGAAGTCAGTACTGGCACTACTAAAGAGAGAAAGATTTTACGAGCATCCTATGTAAGTGACAGAGAAAGAGCTATATTGGACTATTAGTATACCTTAAAATTAGAATCTCTGTGCCAGGCACGAGGGTATGATGCCAGGTCTATTTATTTTGAGTTCCTTTACGTGCTGGTTTGTCGCTTTTATTATGTATATTTTCTAAAAAAAATTTTTGGTGGTTTTTCGCTAGAAAAAAAACTATAAATGTTATAAGGTGTTGTGGAGCTTTCGAGTTAGCTTTAAGGCAGGCCGCACATCAAAGAAACATGAAACGTAAATTATGCTTCATGGAAATAAACCAATGCTAAACAAATATATGTCCGGCCATTTATGAAACTCTCCGAAAATAAAAATGTATCATGAGCATGAATCACACTCGTTTCATTGGTAGGCGGACTTTGAGATTTGTTTAGCTGTGTTTTCTTTTCATGAAACATGTTTTTCGTTTCATGTTTCATGTTTTTCATTTCATGTTTCTTTGGTGTGCGGCTTGGCTTAGAGGTCACGACGAAAAAGAAAATTCAGAAAATAGAGGCATATTTAAGGAGCTGGTCAATTTTAGCGCCGAATTAGACAACGACTTAAAGGTTCATATTATTCAAAGTACCAGCTCTTTCAAAGCTCTACCTTCTCCGGACATTTAGTTGCTTCTAATTTATTTATGTAGGAGAAGTTTTCTGCTTATAAGCATCAGTTTTTCGAATCATTTCTTAATGAAACATGGAGACAATTTTAATTTTTAAGCAAAACTCGGTTTAAAACTGAATTAGAAGTAAGTACTATATTAGCGAGACGAATTAAGTACTACCTCTGGGGCTGTTTCGCTATCGGTTTTATTGTAGAGGAAGGTTTAAAAAGAACATTTGAAGAAACTATTAAACTTTTAAGTATTTTAGTTACCATTCCTATATCAACATCTGAAGCAGAACGCTGTTTTTCGATGTTAAAACATAATGCTTTAGGTATGCTATCTGCAGAAAAGCATTTTGTAAATTGTATTGATAATTTTAATTATAAAGTCATTGAAAACTTTGCAACCAAAAAATAAAAGAATGAACTTCATATATCGTAAACTTTAAAAGTGACATTACAAAAATTTGTGCATGTGTGTGAATAATGAAATAGTATTATTTTTATAAATTGGTAAATAGAGACTAAATCGTAATAACAATTTTCAAGCACTTCCACTATCAGCAGTAAATGCTGGTAGTAGGTTAAGAGGTTTTTATTATTAATTAATTTACGGAACTGTTTTGATCAATGTTGGACAATTGCTTGGCACCTCAGATCAATAAACTTAAGATACATAAGATAAAAGTATCCGCGCATATTTTTTTTTAGTTTTTGTTGTCAGTGTACCTTTTTTGACAATATCGTGAATCCGTCACTAAAAATTTTGGCGGCTGCCCGAGTTCTGGCACTACCTTCTTAAAGTGGTACGAGCCGCCACTGATTTTATCTACTTATTAGAGTTGTATTACTATTAAATACCTGAAAAGTTTAGTTAAACATTTATTTTTGATAATATGTGGCATTGGCAGCATGTAAAGTTTTAATTTTTCTAGTCATAACTGCTCTTAAATAGAGCAATACCACGATATAGAGCAATACCTCCTAACTATCTCGTAGACTGTTTTTATTGCGTCTAACTACGCCATATTTCTCTAGTTCCCATATATAATAGTACCTATTAAAAATGTTTATATTAACATTTAGTTCTAAGTAGTGTGTTGTCTCTTTTTATTTGATCATGAAAATTTAGAAAATAGCTATTAATTTGTATAACAAGGGAGGAAAGTGCTACTTTTCCTCCCGAGAATGAAGTTTACTGCCCGACGCGTAGCGGAGGGCAGTAATCATTCAAGGGAGGAAAAGGCACTTTACTCCCATGTTATACAATATGGTTTTTCCACCTTCCTCAAATAACAAGTCATTTTTTCATTTTTACTTAATTTATTTATGTAACTAACCAACAAAATTTATTAAAACTAAAACTAACAAGTAGGTAGGTACAATATAACTGTCAACTGTCAAATATAAGTCAAATTCTTCTTCTTCTTTCTCGAAACTCCTTATGCTCCTTAGGGGCGTCGGAGGTTATATAAGTCAAATTATTAATGTAAACATTGTTAAATCAAAATAACGATTTACTGTTTTTTACCATTCTGCAAAATACAGGGTGTTTTATAAATAAACGTTAAAATGTATAGATACTTACGTAATAGAAAATAGATATTGTACAGGGCGTCAATAAGTTATATTTCATGAATGAAATACCTACAATCACGTCCGGAAAAGTATACTCTCGGTAGACGTAGGTGGAAAAAATATTTTCCTACATATTGTACAGTTATATCGTCGTGCCACATTCAGCAGCTTCTTCATTGTTTTATTTGGCCGACCAGATAAGATCAGATTTCACCTAAATTTAAATATAGCTATAATAATATTTCTTCTTCTCTTCTTCTTCTTCTTCTTCTTATAATACGCCTCTTGGCCTGTTCCTTACCGATTTTGAGCTTGTATTCGAAGCTGTGATGTTGACTGCCAGCTATCCCGCCACCTTTTAAAGGGCCTTCCTATTGGTCTTTTGCCTGTTGGCTTCGAATCTCTGGCTATACGGGCTATTCTCTCGCTGTCCATTCTCGTCACATGCTGATTCCACTCTCGTCGTCTCTGTCTTCCCCACCGTACTATATCTGGTATGTTACAGAGATATCTTATTCTGTCGTTCGGTATTCTGTCTCTCAGTGTTTTCCCAGTTATGGACCTCAGCGTTCTCATTTCTGATGTTCTCAGTATCCTCTTGGTTTCTGCTGTGTCACATCTTGTTTCTATCGCGTACGTCATGATCGGTCTTACACGTGTATATGCGTACTTTCCCTTCCAGTTTCATATCTTTGTTGCTCCAGATGACAAACCGTAGACATCCTGACAAGTAATTGGCTTTATTTGCTTGCTTTCGGACGCTCTCTTTAACATCTCCATAACTACATATTTCGATTTCCAGATATCGGAATCTCGAGACGTGTTTAATTAGTTCGTTGTTAGTTACTAATTTGCATCTTATGGGTTCCCTTGACACTACCAGGCATTTTGTTTTGGCTGTTGATATTTTCATGTTGTAGTTCTTCGCCACTGTATTGAAAGTTTGTGCCATTCGCTGTAGGTTATCCTCGTTATCGGAGATTAAGATTGCGTCTTCAGCATAACAAAGGATTTTATTTGTTTTTCCGCCATCTTATATCATTTTCCAGTACCTTTAATGTTTTCTATGATTTTTCCATGACTAAATTAAAAAGCAATGGGCTCAAGCTATCCCCTTGTCTGATTCCCGAGTTGATTTCTACTTCCGATGTTAGTTCATTCTCGACTTTTATTCTGGTGTTGTTCTTCGTATTAATGTCTTTAATTATCCTTATCATCTTGTTGGGCTGATTTTTCTCCTTTAGCAATCTTAGCACATCTTCCAATCTTACACAATCGAAGGCCTTAGTCAGATCTATAAAGCACATAAATGCACGTTTATTATATTCCAGTGCTTTCTCAGCAATTTGCCTGGCTATGAATATGGCGTCTATTGTGGACCTATTTTTCCGAAAACCTTGTTGTTCCTCACTAATGGTGTATTTTTCATTTATTTTGTTGGCAAGTATTTTTGTTAAGAGTTTAAGAGTTGTGCTCAGCAAGGTGATGGTACGGTAGTTGCTAGGGTTTTTGCTGTTTCCTCTTTTGCGTATAGGTATTGTCATACTCGTCCTCCACTGGTCTGGTACACGCTGGCTACATATTATTTCTTGAAAGAGGACCTCTATGTTTTCGATTAAGGTTTCTCTTTCGTATTTCAGGAGTTCATTTGGTATCCCATCGGGTCCTGGTGCTTTTCTGTTTTTTTAAATTTACGTATGTTATTCCTTATTTTATCTTTTGTGATTTCTAGTTCTGTGTCTATGTTGGATTCGTCTTCATTTCCTGTTTCTTCCTCTTCTTCGGGTACTATAGTATCTTCCTTATATAGTTCTTCTATATAGGCGGTCCATTATTCTGCTTCTATTTTATTTAAACTTCTATATTCGTTAATGGGTTTTTTCCTATTTTTTAGTATTTTCCAAACTTTTCTTTGCGCCCCATACAAATCGTGTTCCATTTCTTTGGTAAAGCGTGTCCAATATTTCCTTTTTATATTTCTTATCTTAGAATTGATGTAATTTCTTGTGTCTCTGTATTGTTGGTAATTGTTTGGTGTTTTGTTAGTGCAGTATTGTAGGTACGCTTTCCTCTTCTCATACGCTAGATCCCTTATTTCAATATTGAACCAGGGCTTTGATATTTTTGTTGCATTCAGGTTCATTTTTCTGACCCCTATGCTTTCCTTTGCGGCTTGTAATATATTATATTCTATTTTTGCCCATGTCTCATTTACTCCCTCCCCTGTTGTTACTGGGTTTATCTCAAATCTTTGTTCTAAACGTCTTTTATACAGCCATTTTGTGTTTTGGATCTCTAGAGACTCAATCTTTAGTTTTTCGAAGTACTTGGGTGGTTTTTTCTTGTTTTGTGGTATTTTGAGCAAAAATTTTCCAAACACCATTTTATGGCCTGATCCGATATTGGGCGATGTTAATGCTCTTACGTCTAGTATTTGTTTATGTATGATTTCTCAATTTGTAATTATATAGTCTATTGTTGATTGTTGGCCTTGCGTGTTTTGCCACGTGTATTTGTGTTGGGGTTTGTGTGTATAATAATTTTTGCTTTGTAAATATATGGCTAAGATTTATTGGCTCCCATTTATCTTTGCACTTTCGTAGCATCCAATATCTATAATTATTTTATTAAGATGTAATTTGAAATTGTCGGTGTAATTTCATTGTATACATTAAATAATCAAATAACAGTTTATACGATAAACGTGCAGAGACAAATTTATATTTTATCTACTTGTTAGAGTTGTATTAAAATATCTAAAAAGTTGGCTTAAAGATTTATTTTTAACACAAAGTGGACCAAAAGTCTGCTATTCTTCTTGATGTGACCAATGTTGGCGATCATCATGGCAATCTTTATCTTCTCTGCAGCAGTGTGGAAAATCTGCAGAGATTTTGTGTTGAATTAGGCTCTGAATTAATTGAACCAGAATGTTTTTCTTCTTACTTTACCCCGTTTTCCAAATATTTTTCCTTGCAGGTTGGCTTGTAGGAGAGCATATATCGATTCATTTCGCACAATGTGTCCGAAATATTGTAACTTTCCAGATTTGAAGGTAATCAGTACTTATAATAATAACGAAATCTTGATAGTAAAGGGCCAGCAGATCGAAAGAGTAAAAAAGTACACTTACCTAGGAACACTTATAACAGAAAATAATGACTGTACTGCAGAAATCAAAGTCAGAATCTAAAAACACGTTCTAATTTTATGAAAATCAAAAAGGTCCTATATGTAGCAAAGATTTAACATTAGCTCTTAAAGTACTACTAACAAAATGTTACGTAGACTGTGTACTCTACTATGGAGTGGAATCATGGACGTTAAATGTAGAGACAATGAGACGACTTAATGCCTTTGAAATGTGGACCTATAGAAGAATTATGAGGGTTTCCTGGGTAGATAGAGCTACGAACAACGAAGTACTGAGAAGAATGGGTACAGAGAAGGAAGTTGAACTTACAATTAAAGAAAGAAAACTACAGTATCTCGGACATGTGATGCGGGGCGAGAAGTATGGCATCCTGCGACTCATAATGCAAGGAAAGATAGATGGCAGAAGCAGCATCGGAAGAAGACGAATTTCATGGCTGAAGAACCTGAGAGAATGGTTTGGATGCAGCTCAAAACAACTATTTAGAGCTACTGCCTCAAAAAATAAAATAGCTATGATGATTGCCAACCTCCATAGCGGAGATGGCACCTGAAGAAAAAGTACTTATCGGTCCGTCTTCATTGTTCTGTGAACCTCCTCATTTGTGACTTGATCAGTCGGTCAACCAAATGTCTGGAAAGGCCTAATGATCTCCTAAATAGTAGATCTGAATTATACAATGATAGGGATACAACTATTGTGCAATATGAAGAATTGATATTTGTAACGCTGCCAGATTTACCATTTTTTTGATAGCATTAGCCACTTTGGTTTTTTAAATACAACACTCTGTATATTGTACAATTATTAAAATCTTCACTTCAATACCAGTTCAAACGTATACAATACTTTTGATTTTATTTAGTCACGGACATCTTAAAAAGAAAACAAAAGCCTATAAACGTATAATCGTCTCAATACATTTTTTTATATGTACAAATAAATTTGAACATAATAATTTAAAAATGATTACCTTGCTAAGTTAATGAATGCATTTAAAAAACATGGGACCGAAATTTTGCGCCTACTCTCTTAAAAATTATGCAACCAAGCACACGATATTGATAAGGTAGAAGGGTTGATATTTAATCTGCTTCTTTGGTCCGTATTAAATAAAACAGTTCAATTTTAATAACAATATATTTACATAATATCACATACGGTGGCGAACCACAACTGTCAACAATTTATTAACATTACTGATCTAACACACAGTCTGTATTTATACACAAAGAACTATATCAACAACACGCACAGTTCAATGTCGTGTGTAGTCATTGTTCGTAGCTTTTATAAAGTTAATATACAAGTTAATAAGAGTGATTGAAGTTATTCAGAAGTTAGGTGTAAAACATTTTATATCAATTATAATAATTATATTATAAGAGTAATTATACTAAGGATAATAATATACCACAACATGCACTCCGCTGCTTTCGATTATTAACTGAAAAACACCAGCGTATTCCGTATTTTAATCAATGTGTGTGTACATACAATATTATATGCTCTCCAAAATATCAAGAGATGACTCTATTAACGTCAAATTATTTTAATTAGTTACATGTAACGTAGTCGCAAATCCGGTTACATAATATCTGGCGTATTAGGCAAACCAAGCTAGTTTGGGGAATAGGCAGTAATAGAACGCTAATAACTTTCGTCGTGCTGTCACACAACAAACAAGAGAGTACATTGTGACAAGTTTTAAACAATTCGAAACAACGGCAGTGGTCACGTGTACGTCACGTGTCATCACAAATTACACGTTGCAAGCCTGATTAGCTGGATATAACAAAGAAGACCACGTTGACGTTGATATGTGTAGCTACCAATTTATTAGCGGAGAGACCACCATTGACGTACGTTTAAAATATACTCTCACCCTCGCATAATAAAGGCTATTAATGCTGAGACTCAGAACCGATTATTAGGGTAGTTAACTTTGCTTTGGGGGACGATTTTTACGTGAGATTCTATTATATTTGAATTAATGAGTTTGGCAAATATACTTTCCGGCTTTCCATTACCATTTTTATTATTCAGTTTCATTTTACTATGTTGGTTTCTTTTAGTAATTAATTTATGAGTCAATGTATGTATGTGTAATTAACTTTTCAAAGAAATTATTGATTTTAGATTTATAATAAAAGATATAATAATAAAGATATAAATCAGAATGAAATAGAACAACTAATAGAATCAAAGATCTAAAACAAATATCATCATCATTCTCTTTGCCTTATCCCTATGCGGGGTCGGCTTCCCTAATTGCATTTCTCCACACAATTCTATCTTGGATCATATCAATGTTAATCCCCTTTACCAACATGTCCTGCCTTATCGTCTCCCCCAGGTCTTCTTTGGTTTTCCTCTTCTACTCCTTCCATGAATCTGCACTTCAGCTATTCTTCGTATTGGGTGATTAACGTCTCGACGTTGAACATGACCAAACCATCTTAACCTATGCTCTCTCATTTTGGCATCAATTGGTGCCACACCTAGACTTCCCCTAATATACTCATTTCTAATTTTATCCTTCTTTGTCAATCCACAGTTCCGTACATCATAGCCGGTCGTATGTCTTTTTTATAGAATTTTCCTTTCAGCTTCATTGGAATTTTTCTGTCACACAACACACCACTCGCTTCTTTCCACTTCATCCATCCAGCCCTAATTCTACTGCATGCAGCTCCATCTATTTCTCCATTACTCTGTAATACCGATCCTAGGTACTTAAAACTATTGCTTTTCACAATCATTTCACCAATCCAAAGATACCATTTTATTTGTAGTAACTCCATCTTTAAATAAACACTCCAACTACTCTGTTTTTGTCCTACTGAGTTTTAGACCTTTTTCTTCCAGAGCTTGTCTCCACTGTTCCAATTTTTGTTCTAAGTCTCTTTCACTAATTCCTACTAACACTACATCATCAACATACATTAGGCACCATGGAATGCTACCCTGTAGTTTCGCTGTTATCTGATCCAAAACTAATGAGAATAAATAAGGACTAAGCACCGAGCCTTAATGCAATCCTACTTTCACCTGAAATTTATCAGTCTCTCCCACACCTGTCCTAACACTAGTCGTTACTCCCTCATACATATCTCTCACAATCTTTACATATTCGCTAGGGACTCCTTTCTTATTGAGTGCCCACCACAGAATCTCTCGAGGAACTCTATCATATGCTTTCGCAAGATCAATGAATACCATATGAGCGTTGATCTCTTTATTTCTGTAATTTTCCATCAGTTGCCTTTCAATGAAAATTGCATCTGTTGTTGATCTGCCCTGCATAAAGCCAAATTGATTATCGGATATTTCGGTTTCTTCACGTGTCCGTCTATCAATAATTACTCTCTCCCATATTTTCATGGTGTGGCTAAGTAGTTTTATAGCCCTGTAGTTTGTACATTGTTGTATGTCTCCCTTGTTTTTGTAGACAGTGTAACGGTCACGTTACGAAATTAGCTCTTTAATTATTATTATAATTATTTTCCCTCGGTCTCTCATTTAAATTCTCTAATTTCTCGTAAAGGACTTCTGACGTGACGTCACACTTCGGTGATGGAACGTACTATGTACGCCACCTATCGAGCAATAGTATTTCGTGTTCTGAGGTCGTCCTTGTGACAGTCGGAAAGAAACTCAGCTGAGCTTTCACTTTTAGTTGGGAATTGTTCAGAGTGGCATGGGACTAAATTTCGATCAAGTACCGGTTAATACCTAGTTTAAAAAAAGAAAAAATGTGAATTCCATTCCAACCCATTGAGGATTATTTGGGAGAAATAATTATTCTTCCAATGGGGTTTTCTATACAACACCATCGAGTCTCATGCCACTCCCTTGAAAACTTAGACCTCCCAGTACCATCGGAGAGGTAGGACAATTTCCAACCACAAGTCATCATGGGTAGTAATTTTGGGGGCATTCCGGCTCCTTTTCATTCTACACCTGGACCTACAGGAGGTACCATTTCGTACCGTCTAGGTGCTCATTTTGGGAGGCAGTAGCGGACTTTCAGGAGTCATTTGGATTTGTTTGGGAACATTTAAGTTTCTGTGGATTTGAGTAACTATAGTGTTTATATTTCAGACATTTGGTTAATGTAATATTTCTTTTCAATTTAGCTTAACTTTGGTTTTTATTATAACATATTTCAATATTAGTGTATTAGGTTCCCAAACTTATTTACGATCTATGGTAAGTTACTTGTGCACAAGTTAATAAGCCTAGAAAATTAGGTTTTTAATACTTTATTATTGCTTTGACATTGGTTTATGTAATTCGGGTAAATTTATTTTGTAATATTACTTGCTTGTTTCCCAAATATTTTATTGTTATTTGCTTTATTCCATTTGTTCGGTTAATTTATGTCATCGTCGGTATTTATCTCAACTTCATTTCTATTTCATTCCTTGTATATTTAACTTGCGTACTTCATTATTGTATTTTCCCTTAGTGAGGCTTGGGCCTATTTATTTGTAGTATTTTCATCTCTGTCAGTTTCCTTTAGTTGTACGTAGCAGGCGTACTATAACCATTTGGTAGAAGACTCATGTGAGTTGTACCCTATATATATGTAAGAGGTATTTAAGTTTGTAACAGATAACATTATTGTTGTTATCTTTAAAATATATATATAGCTTCTTGTATAACTTATGTCATTTTAGAGTTACATGATATATGCTTGTCTAACTCAGAGATTGTTAAAAATCTAGTAGTTATTTTAATAAATATTTATTTATTTTTATATATCATGAATTTTATTATTCCTTTATGTTTGTTATTACAGGTTTGATATATTTAATATTTGACAGCAGTATAAGATACCTGGGAGAATGATCGAAGATCATTTTCATGGCGCCCATGATTTGTTAGTTTTATTTATTTTGTTCGTCTTTAGCAATTATCCATCTTCATTCAGTTTCAGTACATTATTCTTATTTTATTATTTCATCTTTTAGTCATCATTACTATCTATATAGAGCTACTGTTCTTCGACAGGCATGCAAACGAGCCGTATCCATCCTTGAGTGTCAAGTTGCTCTCTTGCATCTATAGCTAGCCAACTCTATTCAGTTTGCCTCTGTCTCTTCCCACTTCTACTTCTATCCCTTCTAATCCCCCTTTCTTCAGTACTACTGCAAAGTAGTATTTTTTTTTGTTTTCCTACTGCGGCTCCTCAACGTAGAAGCCACTTCACTCTCTTCTTTTCATCCCAACTATTTAGTTACCTAGTCTTTTCTTTTTTTTCCTTACTTCTGTTGGAGTACCTATATCTTTCTTTTTACTTTCACTCCAACAGAAGTTTTCTCATTTTTGTTACAACAGGTACTAATATACTGATTGAAAATGTTTATACATTTTTTTTAATATTAATACTTTTTATTTTCGGAGGAAACGTATATTTACACCTTACAAGTATATTTTTAATACTATTATTTAATCAAATTCAAGGCCGATGCAAACAGCTAAGATCCCATTTTTACAAAACGTAACAAGTCTCGTAGGGTCCGTTATGCGTCACGCTGAGCCAAGTTTCGAAAGACGTCAGGCGCAGATCTGAATGCGGTTCCTTCCATAATACAATCTTGAAATATAATAGGACCAATCCGACTGCTGCCGTGTTATTAGGCGGTACAATGCCCCTTTATAAACTGTTTGTAGTTCACTTCTCCTGCGATAAACATTGATTTTATCAGTCATGTCGACTAGGATTGCAGCTTCCTGAAATTTATTGAAAAGCTGCAGTTACAGAAGTAAAAAATCATCTAATTAAAATCATTAGAAAATGAAAACAATAATGTTAAAAAAACACGTTTAAAGGAAGATATTGCCAAATTCTTTTACAAAATTATTTCTTAGAAAAGCAAATAAAAAATACTAACTTTTGATGAATTTCCATTTAATGTTCACATTGTGATCACTTAATAATTATTGTTAATTTAATATAAAATAAGTGATAAAACTAGATAATATTTGATTTCCTTGACGGGATATCAACCTCATTTTGTTTAAACGAATTTTTGGACATATCATGTATTTTTTCTAATATTTGAATACCTACAATTATCGTATTTTTTGGTAGACGAATACATAAGAAAGTCATCAGCATATCTGTATTATTTTAAAAAACTGATATTTTCTATCTAGTAATCTAGTATCTATATCTAGATATAGTACTAGTAGACTAAGCAATAAAGCACTAAAGTCGGCTTTACCTTCGAAAAAAAAAAGGACAAGACGGATCTTAATAATTATTATTAGACGGATATTAATAAAATAACCGGAGTCATGATCGAATATTGAAAAATTGCATACAAAAAATGCAAATATAAAAAACAATTAGTCAAAAATCATTACTCGGGGGATTTTGGGTCCGCTCAGGGTACCTACTGTTTAGCTCTCTTGTGGAGTTTTCGGCAAAAAAGTTATTAAAAAATTAGTCAAAAATATATACTCGGAAATTTTTGGGGTCGCTAACGACGAATCTGACATCGTAAGTGATCTCCGGAATACCTGGCGCCCAGGGTACTTACTTCTTCGGGAGTTTTCGGCAAATTCATTAAAAAATTGGCCACAAATCATTACTCGGGGGTTTTTTGGGTCGCTGACGACGAATATGACCTCGGAAGTGATCTACGGAGTACCTGGTACCCAGGGTACCTACTGTTTACCTCGTTTTCTGGAATTTTCGGCAAATTCATTAAAAAATTAGTCAAACATGATTAGTTACGAGATAAACAGTAGGTACCCTTGGCACCAGGTACACCGGAGGTCACTTCCGATGTCATATTCGTCGTCAGCGACCCAAAAAACCTCGAGTAATGATTTTTGGCTAATTTTTTAATGAATTTGACGAAAACTCCATAAGAAATAGGTACCCTGGGCACCAGGTATTCCGGAGATCGTTTCCGATGTCATATTCGTAGTTACCGACCCCAAAAACACCCGAGTAATTATTTTTGACTAATTTTTTAATAATTTTTTTGCCGAAAACTCCACAAGGCGAGGTAAACAGTAGGTACCCTGTGCACGAGGTACTCCGGAAATTATTTCCGATGTCATATTCGTCGTTAGCGACCCCAAAAACCCCCCGAGTAATGATTTTTGAGTAATTTTTAATGAATTTTCCGAAAACTCCACAAGACGAGGTACACAGTAGGTACCCTGGGCACCAAGTACTCCAGAGATCACTTTTGACCTCATATTCGTTTTCAGCGACCCAAAAAACCCCCGAGTAACAAAATTGAACTCATTTCCGCCGATAATTGACGAGTTCTGAATTTTTTTTATTGTCTGTTTGAGGTGCACTTTAAGAATGCATTTTTTGTATCCAGTGTTTCAATATTATATCATGGCTCAGGCTCACAAAGTTTCCTGGCGCATTCACGAATCGAATGCAAAAAGAATTATTAAGATCTAAGAAAAATTGAAGCAAGCTGAAAATTGATCTAAGACTCAATGGTGCAACGCATTATGTTTCCTAAATGCACGAATTTGCCAAAAATTCCAGAAAACGAGGAAAACAGTCGGTAACCTGGGTACCAAGTACTACGTAGAGCACTTCCGATGTCATATTCGTCGTCAGCGACCCAAAAAACCTCGAGTAATGATTTTTGGCTAATTTTTTAATGAATTTGACGAAAACTCCATAAGAAGTAGGTACCCTGGGCACCAGGTATTCCGGAGATCGTTTCCGATGTCATATTCGTCGTTAGCGACCCCAAAAACACCCGAGTAATTATTTTTGACTAATTTTTTAATAAATTTTTTGCCGAAAACTCCACAAGGCGAGGTAAACAGTAGGTACCCTGTGCACCAGGTACTCCGGAAATTACTCCCGATATCATATTTGTCGTTAGCGACCCCCAAAACCCCCGAGTAATGATTTTTGAGTAATTTTTAATGAATTTTCCGAAAACTCCACAAGACGAGGTACACAGTAGGTACCCTGGCCACCAAGTATTCCGGAGATCACTTTTGACATCATATTCGTTTTCAGCGACCCCAAAAACCCCGAGTAACAAAATTGAACTCATTTCCGCCGACAATTGACGAGTTCTGAATTTTTTTTTATTGTCTGTTTGAGGTGCACTTTAAGAATGCATTTTTTGTATCCAGTGTTTCAATATTATATCATGGCTCGGGCTCACAAAGTTTCCTGGCGCATTCACGAATCGAATGCAAAAAGAATTATTAAGATCCGGCTTGTCCTTTTTTTTTTCGAAGGTTCAGTGCTTTATTGCTTCGACTATAGATATCTAGTATAGAAATTAAATAATAGAGGGCTTAGAGCTGATCCCTGCGGTAGTCTCAGTTTAATGTAACGAGGACTTTAAGTTTATGATTGTTTGTTCTGAGATACGTTTACGTTTTCAGCAGTATTAAAAGTTGAGAATAGTACAGCTCCCTGACCGAACCATTGCCGGTGAGAGAAATCCTGTCTGCGTAAAGTTTTGGTGGGTATTCGACCGACGACAGCGTTTGTTGTCGGTCATGGTTCGCTCCGGGACCTGTACCTATCTATAAATAGTTGTGGTGGTATCTATACGAAAACTTTTATTATTTTTCATTAAGGTCATTGATACATAATTCGCAAATATTTTACGGCTATCCCTACTTTTTCTGTATTTACACGGCAAATTACGTGTAGTAAAATTCACACTGGTATGGATATGTAAACATTACTAGAATGTCATTCTACTTGAAAATGTCATCATTAACTTAAAGAGATGGCTTTTGAATGTTCTTGGATAACTGTTATTTGTAAAATTGCAAATTATTAATTCAGTTAATAAATGTCAGTTTTTTCACAAACTATGTATTTAGTGATTGTAATAATTTATATGTACAACAAAAACTAATATTCAATCAAGAAAAGTAGCCCGATCAGGAAACACAAAATTTAACGAAAACCTCCAAAAAAATAAAGGAAGGATGAAAATTTGGAAATAGGTAGTTGAAATTGTCTATTATTATATAAGAAAAGTTTACAATTCTACATCCCCTCCATTTTACAAAAATTGGGAAATACGGGGTGAAAAATATTTTTGATTACGGAGTGATTTTTGAGGTTTTAAAAAATGTTTATGGACGGTTTTTCGCAGATAACTCAAAAAGTAAGTACTCTAGCGAAAAAAATATTCTTAGTAAAAAGTATAGCTTATAAAAAATTGAAAAAAATGGTTTACGCGTGAGGTCTGCAGACTCAGTATAAGCAGAGTTGTAGCTAATGAAAAGTAGGTTCTTTCTCTTCAAATTCCAAATCGAATATTTCAATGTGAAATAACCAAAAAACAGAGCACTTTTCGGGGAAAATTCATTACAACTTTTTTAAAGTGTTAAAAAAAGGTTTATTTTTGTTTTTTAAAAAAATTTCTATTATTAAAAATAAGTGAGTTACACTCAAAATATTGTTGGTCCCTTTTATTTTTTGGTACAAAAATCGCGAAAATCACCCCCTAATTAGCTTCCCAAATAAAATTAATCGTAACCGCTTCACAAGTTACTTTACTTATGTATTGTTTATATTATGTATAAGTTTCATTGGATCAAAGTGCTCAGTTTTGAAAAAAATTGGGTGTAAAATAAAACATTTTTTTAATTTTGTAAAAAAATGGAAGTGTTCATTGAATTAACTTAAAAATTAATAGTAATACCAAAAATTTTAAGGAGTAATAAAATGTACGTTTTGCTTTTCTGAATATTTTTCCTTTTTTGTTTTCTTGTTATACTAAAATTGATTATGCTACGCCTGTTGCATAAACTCGTGATTGGTTACTCTTTCAAGCCTTGTTAACTACAGCTTTTTCAACAATAAGCACCTTGAACCGATAAAACTTACAGATCATATAAATAATACATAAGCAAAGTAACTTGTGAAGTGGTAATGATAAAATTTATTTGTGATGCTAATTAGGTGGTGATTTTTGAGATTTTTTTACCAAAAAATAAAAGGGACCAACAATATTTTGAGCGTAACTCACTTACTTTTAATGTTACAAGTTTTTTTAAAAAACAAAAATAATCCTTTTTTCTACGGACGTGCTAAAAGAGCCACTTTAATGCAAGAATTTTGTTTCCCAAAGTTGCACTTTCCCGCACGGCGTGCGTGAAAGTAAAATACCTTGTAATATAGCATTATAAAATACTCTAATACATGCAACAAACTAATATTTAGATATTATTTACTAATTTATTTCAAATTTATCTTATTGTGTTCATGTTTTAATGAAATTAGCGCGATTATTTCATTCATAGGAGATTCTGACCAATAGAAAGCTACAGAAATCTGAATTAAATCGATAATTTTTGATAATCTCCCGTCGTTAAGTATATTACGTCAGATGCCCTTCGTTGCGACGAAAAAATACATTCAGTGACATTAATGACAATTAATGTTTTAAAAATTATAAAAGTGATGACTTTCAATATAAAAACTGTGTGATTAATGGTACTTACATAAATAAATTACAATAAAATTTTGGTTTTGAACAGTTTTATTCATGAAATAATCGCAACAAATTGCACTAGACCTCTGAAATTAATATAGAATTTTTGCTCTCGTGACACTTTGACATAATTTCACTCGCCTTCGGCTCGTGAAATTAAAACTGTCAAAGTGTCACTCGGGAAAAATTCAATAACTTCAGAGCTCTTGTGCAATTACTACTGATAATTCGATGAAATAAAATTATTTTGACATAATATTTAAAAGTCAGATCAGTAGACAATTACAATGGTTTTGAATCGTCGTCATGGAAACCAATATCGTCGTCGTGGTGAACCCATTATATTTAAAGTTTGGTTTTGACAACCTTGTCAAAGAATTAATTTGTGTATTTTCAATTCTAAATAAAAATTGATATAAATCTATTTTTTGTGGCTTTTTTTCCAAACGTACGGCCCTAGAAAAAATATTGTTCCTAACTCATGCGAAAAATGTCTTCCCGGCACTCGACTGCTTGGCCGAAATCCGCTATCGCGTCACTCGGGTCAATGGTAGTCTCGTGCGTAAAAGTATCACTTTCCGCACTAGTTAGGAAAATAACTATTTTTAAACACTTCAAATGAATTTCCCCGAAAATTTCCCCTCCGCTTTTGGGTTATTTCACATTAAAATATTCGAGTTGGAATTTTATGAAGAAGAACCTACTTTTCATTAGCTACAACTCTGCTTCTACTGGGTCTACTGACCTCAAGCATACACCATTTTTTTCAGATTTTTGTAAGCTATATTTTTGCTATATAGCTATAAGCTAAATATTTTTGCGCTGAAATACTTACTTTTTGAGTTATCTGCGAAAAGCCGTCCAAAAATATGTTTTTTCCTGTTAAAAATGAACATATTCACTTGCAAATAACTCGAAAAGTATTGACTTAGGACAAAAACTCTATAGAAAAAAAGATGCTTAAAATTAGTCACTTTATCCAATTCCGGACTTATTTTGAATGTATATTTTTCACCTTCGAGAGGGGGGTATTCCCCCCTATTTTTGAAAAATGGAGAATTAGAAACAGAATTGTAAACTTTTTCTTATATAATAATAGACAATTTCAACTACCTATTCCAAAATTTTCATCCTTCCTTTATTTTTTTGGGGTCAGATTGTTCTTTGATCGGGCTAAAGAGGAAAAGTGTTAAAGTGATTTTTAATAATATATTGTTACTATGGAACGATTACAATTTTGAACATCTTTAACAACAAAATACTTGGATCACAGAATATATAATCCTGATGTATTCTTTGCTTGGATCTTCCACAAATAATACACAATAAATAACTTTTTATTATGTTTACGTCTTAAATCAATTATTTTTTATCAAATACACTATATATCAATATTATTTAATCAACAACTCAAAATATTCCCGATGACATGTCAAATACAGTGGAACCCCGATAAGTCGGCCCCCGATAACCCGGAAGTCCGGCTAACCCGGGCCGACTTTCATCAGACAAACATTTCAACAATAAAAATGTATGAATTATGTTAAAACATTTTATCTGTAGCCGTTTCTGAAATGTCTTATTTAAAAATATCAAATTTCAAAATGCCCACCTATCTTCGCTTCGACCATAATATAATATTTGAGAGAAAATGGGTATTTGTGTAATTTGAACTATACGGTGGTAAAAATGACTCATGGCACACGGCGGCGACGGCAGAGCGACGTTTATTATCTCGGGCTATCTGAAACAACAGCCACCTGTTATTCCTTTATGTATTTGTTTCCAACTGTGTTAGCATTGTTTAAAAAGACTAAAAGACTGTTTAAGAAATTATTTTTTAAACAATGGTATTTTAAACAATGAAAGAGCCACTGTTCTTAAATAACATAACATCGTTCCGAGGGCAGACGAAATTGACACAACTGAAACTGACTGAGTTTTTTTACCTAGAAATGAACAATACTCTGTACTGTCTATGTCTATACTATACTCTATACAACTATAGGTAAGTTAGATGTGTACTGTGCATATATTTCATGTTATTTCAATTATAACGGACTTTTTCTATAAGTATACCATATTTTATTAATTTTTACCATATTCTCCGGCTAACCCGGATTTTCGATAACCCGGATCGGCCGCAGTCCCGATTAATCCGAGTTATCAAGGTTCCACTGTATTTAAAATTTTCACGGATTGTCACTGTCTGACTGACAATATGCTGACAATATTCTATTCGACTGAGTGCGTTGTAAGACAAAGATAGATTTGGAAAATATTACCACGGACATGGTGTCCATATTTTTCGAATCTTGAAAAAAACTAATAAATACTTTTAAAAAATTTAAACGCAAAATGAAAAACTAAATTATTACCGAGGGGCGAAAGTTCCTTAGAATAAATAAAAAGTTTATTTTGAATGAGATATTTGAAATTAAAAATCACACTAAATTTTCTCTTAGTTTTCACTTCTGTAATTTATTAAAATAAACATTATAGAAGTTCTCAGGGACTCTCGGCCCTCACTAATAAGGTAATCATTCATTCTGCGTTTAAATTTTTCAAAAATACTTATTAGTTTTCTCAGGATTCGAAAAAAATGAATCCCCATTTGAAGAGCATTGCAGCCGAAAATACGTGCCCATCCCCTTAAATTATCGAGACAAACACTATATAACTCTTGTCATTACATATTACGTTGTTGTGTTTACCTATATAGCAAGACATGTAGTCTTATCAAGATATTCGGACAAGAAAGAAATGTTTAAATGTTGTGTTTACGACATATCTATCATCGTATCACAATAACTACAAGGGGTTTTTGGATAGTAATACCAGATACATTTTTATATTGTATTTTATTATTCTAATGACATTCCGGCTATTTCTAAAACAATACACATGTAAATGATATAGCAAATATGTAGCTTTTTACCGTAAATCAAAGATAATATCAAGCAATATAAAATTATCAGGACAATGTGGCCATTATTAGGTCTCCTCAGAGACATATTAGGCCAATAATGACAAAAAAATGGTAGTTTTCAAACAGGTGGTTAGATAATTTCTTTCCTCAGTTTGTCAGCATGACAAACGATTTGTTATAAATTGAATACTTTTGTTGGGGGAAAATTGAGGTATGTATACATCAATTTTATATCCATTTCCTGAATAAACACCTGTAATGATATTGAAAATACTTAATCCATTTGTGTTTCTTACAATGGAATACAGTAGCGTACTTATTTGGTAATTAAAACATGTTGTATTAGTATTCGTCACAATTTGTTGTAAGACAACTGATGGGGTATTGTTTTAACAATTGCGTTTAAAATTATTGATTGTTGAAGTTATGAAGGTCAATTATGGTCCATTCTTCATACCATTTAACCCTTATCCGGGCAACACATTTTACTTACGTAACCGGGCAACTCGGGTCCGTTGGGCCCACCACTGTTCTTGAATGTACTATTCATATTTACCCATATATTTCTAATATTATTTTTTTGATTTTTTATTAAAAGTTAAATTTAAATTGTCTAGATTAAAAAAAAAAGGTGCTACCATAGTATGCGATCTAGAAAAAATATTTGTTCACAAATAATAAACATTTGGTGTAATAAACAACGGAACAAGTTGCTCGTCTACCGTTATGTTTTTTACCGGTAAATAGTATTTTTGAAAGTTTTGGTTGACTTGATTCCACACATCGCGTATTGCTGCTACTTTGTCGTTCCTTCTTCGTTCAGACCTCGTCTCCTTATCGTCAAATCGAACAAATCTTAGCATATTTTTAATTGTTTTACCCCATGGTAGCTTTAAATATAGTAGGTCCATAAAACTTACTCCAAAGTATATCTACATTATGGATGTTAGCACTCAGGTGCCCTGCAGTTAGTAGTACCTAGTCCAATATAGCTCTCTAGAGTCGCAATATTTCCAGTTCTCTATCCCCAAGACTTTTTTGGCTTCTTTATTTGTACACCGAGAGAACAATTTCTTTTCTCCTAAAACCCCGATTTCTTTGAGCAATATTTCTTTAAAGTTAACATATCCTATTAACTTAAACACACCGGTTCACATATAAAGAAACGAGTTTTTTAAACACAACTCAATAATTTCTTACAGATAATTTCTTCAATACTAAGAAATGCATTAATGGTTACATTTAATTTTCTTATCCTAAAGTTTTTATTTCTTAAATTGAAAACTACAAATATTTTGCAGTATAATAAATATAATGTTAAGTTAATCCATATTTATATTTGTGAACAAGAAATTTTCTTGCAATCAAATAAATATTTTAAACCACAAGAAATAATTCTTCCAAAATACCCTCTGTAGTAACTGTGGTTATAAAATAAAAACTTTGTCATTAATGCCGAAATGTTACTTGCAAAGAGATTTTCTTCCACAAAAGAATTGCGCAGATTAACTATTTATGATTGAGTCGTCAGTGTTTGTCAAGATGGGGTGATATGTTCATGTTCATATAGATGGATGTTTCATTTATTGGTGTTCTTTAAAAATTAACGGATATTTTGAAGGTACGTACATATATAGGTATTAAATAAAAGTAAATTGAGTAATTTAAGATGTAATAATAATATTGTTGCGTATCCGAATGGTTAAAAAAGAAACATAATAGTATCTTTATATGCTTTTTAGGTATAATGATGGACGACTCTGAAATAAATGAGCTTATTATTCTAACTGGGAAATATGCCACAATTTAAAGCTGGGACAGAATGATATAATATATAGCTTCAGAACAATATTAAGAAAGGAGTTATTCCTCCTAAGAAAGGAGTTATTATTTCTTCCAGAAATGGTAGAACTTCATACATGTAAGTACCTTTTTAAAAAGGTGTATACTTATGTATCAACTATAATAGGTTTCTTGAATGTATCGTCTTCTATAAAAATATACAATACAACGATATATCAACCATGGCGGTTGCAACGCTGAGGATGTTTTCTGTTAATTTATTTGAGATAAAGAAATCAGTTAGTCTAAAAGAAATATATGTTTATGGTTAAGAAATGTTATTGCCGAAGACCGTGAATTAGTTAATATGTATTAAATTACTTAGATGTAAACTAATAATACTTTCCCGTAATAAAATTTCTTAATGATTAGGTATGCTGTCTGTTTTAGATTATAAGAAAATTACATATTATTATGTCTGCTTCAATGTTTTACATTGGTTGTTTTTTCCCTCTTGTTTTAGCTAAACAATGTTTATTGTGTGACTTAATATTATACAGATAAATAATTAATATTTTGTTAACAAAAAGAAAAAAATAAACAAAGATGTGTAGGTTAAATAATGCCATGTTTGAACTAAATATGATTGATTATTATTAGTATTAATAGTTCTTATATGAGGCCGTGTATTTGTTTTTTTTTGTATTTCCTAAATTTGTCAAAATAAATATCTATAGATATCTTTATAAAAAAATTTAAGTAAGTTTATTCTTTCTACATAACGATTTTGTTTTAGTGAATTGCTGATATACAAAGTGCTATTAACAAAAGAAGGAACATTTGAGGAAGTTGGATTTGCCTCTCCATCCTTTTATTGTTGTGTGGAAGCCAGTGATTTTTAGAGTGGAGAAAATACTTGTATGTAATAATAACGTTTTATATTTTGTTTTATTAATAAATAATGATTTTACCTTAACACAATGATTTATTTCGCTGTATGTAATATCACTTTATTTTCAAGAAGTATTAACTTAACTCTAAATATACGTTTATCTCTGCGAAATATATTTCTTAACATTAAATACATTAATTATTAATAGTAAAATAATAATATTCCTTACTAAGAAATATTATTGCTCAGAAAGAATAGTTTTGTTATGTGTAGAAAATATATTTTTATGACTAATAAAATTAATTAACATCAAGTGTAATTTCTTTCTGATAAATGGGTTTGAAGTTTGCCAGAAAGTGATAGTTCAATCATGTTTAAGATATATTTCTTTGGCTATAGTGGAATTTATTTGAAATATTTTAGAAAATTATATCTTACATACAAAGATATATTTCTTAGGCAATATGCCAAGTCGATCTGTCTTAAATATTAATAAAGTTTCTTTATGTCAAGAATTTTTTTCTCTCGGTGTACACTTTACTATTCCGTTCACAATTTTTTCGTTCACAAACAAACAAAAGGAATCAACAGGATCATCTACACTTTGACTAGTGGCTAACATTACTTTGTGCACTTTGCTTTTTATTATGTCGCAGGATCCCATACGTCCTGTCGGTTGTGGTTGATTCGTCCAGTTAATTCCATTCTTAGTTTCAACAATTACACACTCTGAAATCTGGGAACTTGTAGCTACACATTCTTCTTCATAATCACTCAATACTACTTGCTGATCATCCTCTTCGCTTGCTTCCGAAAGATAATCTTCAATTTCAGAGTCACTTTCAATGCCACCTACTGCAAAAGATTCTTCATCATCGGAATCCCATAAATAATAGAAAATATCTTACAGTTCTGCAGCTGATAATGGTTTTCAGGACATTTTATTCGCACTATCTACTTTCACTGTAATTCAATATCATTTTAGGAGCTTAGTTGTCGACACTAACATCGATGTCAAACGACTGATAGCAGATGCATTATTTATTTCAAAATATGTATAAGTACCTACCTAACAATATTATTGCATTCCAACAATGATTACCAGTTTTTAAAATTCATTTAGAATATATATAACACCTATTGTAAGAATCCCTTTAATGTTCACATCAAAGAGACGTTTATGTTGTTTGTTACAGTGAAACTCTAACTTTATTATTGGATTTGTGGATTCATAAAAGTCGTTTAGATAATCCACAAAAACATTACCTGACTGCCAGATTAACTTCTGTAACTAAGATTTAGACTTTAGGTATAAATACAAATAGGGTCCGACGGGCCCATGTTGCTTATTTACGTGACAAAATTTTTTTAACGCAATAATTTCAAAAATGATAATAAATATTTTGAATAGCTCATGACTATGTTGAAGGAAACATACTTCTGAACAAATTCAGTGATGCATAAAATTCAACAAAAATTTTTCTATCAGTTTATGATAAAAGAATTGGCGTCTCGGGTCCGTTGGACCCACCTTGCCCGGATAAGGGTAATGAAATATTTGTATGAATCATCGGGCAATAATGCAATAATTTACCCGTGTTGAGCTGCCCCCCCCTCCCACTTGCAAAAATTAAAAAACAAATAGCCTTGATTTATGAGCTATTTATGAGCTCTCATATTCCGCAAACTAAAAATTTTGAGCTCGTTCCACTGAGCAGGAATTTAATACCCTACTAGCCCCCCCCCCACTAATTAAAAATAGGAATATTGAATCGGTTTTTGCGGCTGAATTACGAGCTATTTATGAGCTCTTGAAATTATATAGTTTCGATTTTTGAGCTCATCCCCTTCACCCCCAAACAACCCTTTAATTGATTTAACTTAAGAGAAAGATGCTGAGAAAACTTAAAATATATCGTATTGCGGATATAATTCCTATAGCTTATATACTCTAAGAATAAACTATTAAATCAAGGGCATTTCGATTATTGAGCTACAACCCCTTCGCAAGAAGTTGTATTTAAAATGCGTTAAACTAATTATTTGGCGACTACATATCATTTAATAATTTATAAGCTTCCAAATTACGCGCATTTAGATCAGTAAATTGCAATTTATTTTGTATAGTGCAGTCACTGAAGGTAAAAATCAACGATTACCTTCAAGTTCGGTGAACCTTCATCGATTTTCACGAAAATTGGTCAGTGGTTAGAGGATACGTCAAGAAACAAAGGTGACATGGTACCACCTTGCGCCTTTACCCTGAGGGTGGATACCGCCCCTTCTCGGGGGTGAAAATTATTTTATAAAAAATAACTGCACAAATCAATAAATGAACAAATTAAAAGCAAAATTTATTATATAAAGTTAATAAAATAAGTCAATACTTTTTAAGTTATTAAAGATCAAAGATTTTAATTATTTGTGAAAAAAATGCATGTTTTAAAGATGTTTTGTGTAAATCACAGAAAAACTGTAAGTTTTTACAAAAAAGTTAATAGTAGTTTAATTCGTATAGCTTATATTCTAAGAATAAACTCTTAAATCACGCACCTTTCGATTATATAGCTACAACCCCTTCGCAAGAAAACGACCCCATTTTCCCGGCTTAAGAGAGAGTTGTTCTTAAAATAATTTAAATTGATTATTTGGCGACTACATATCGTTTAATAATCTATTAGCTTGCAAAATATACGCATCTCAATTATTGAATTGCCATTTTCTTTCTATAGTGCAGTCACTGATGGTAAAAATCAACTATTACCTTCGATTTCGGTAAATTTCCATTTATTTTCACGAATTGACAATAACAACTTGGGGTTTTAGCCTGGGGTATATGTCACCCCTTCTCGGGAGTGAAAATTACTTTATTAAACATAACCCCACAAATCGAGAGAGGGACAAATTGTAAGCAAAATTTGTTATATAATGTGATTAAAATAAATCAATACTTTTTGAGTTATTAAAGATCAAATATTTTAATTTTTGGAAAGAAAATGCATGCTTTAGAGCGATTTTTCATAAATGACTCAAAAACTGTAAGTTTTTACAAAAAAGTTTTCATCACTAAAATTGAAGCTAATAAAAAATATAATAAATTGCTTACTTGAAAAACCTTTAATGTTAATTTAAAGTAAGTTATTGGTAATTAAATGTATATTTTTTCCGCGACTGTTCAAATCTAAGGGTTCAAGCTTAAATAACGGGAAAAAGATGCATTTTATAACACTTAGATACTAAATACTTGTCAAAGTACTTAGAAATACCCATCAAAAATAAGATCCAGAAAAAGTTGATAGTATCAAAATCCGCTCACCAATTTTCGTGAAAATGAATGGAGATTTACCGAAATCGAAGGTCATAGTTGATTTTTACCTTCAGTGACTGCACTATAGAAAGAAAATGGCAATTCAATAATTGAGATGCGTATATTTTGCGAGCTCATAAATTATTAAACAATATGTAGTCGACAAATAATTAATTTAAATTATTTTAAGTACAACCCTCTCTTAAGCCGGGAATAAGGGATGGTTTTCTTGCGAAGGGGTTGTAGTTCAATAATCGAAAGGCGCGTGATTTTAGAGTTTATTCTTAGAATATAAGCTATACGAATTAAACTACTATTAACTTTTTTGTAAAAACTTACAGTTTTTCAGTGATTTACAAAAAACCTCTTCAAAACATGCATTTTTTTCACAAATAATTAAAATCTTTGATCTTTAATAACTTAAAAAGTATTGACTTATTTTATTAACTTTTTATAATAAATTTTATTTTTTATAAAATAATTTTCACCCCCGAGAAGGGGCGGTATCCACCCTCAGGGTAAAGGCGCAAGGTGGTACCATGTCACCTTTGTTTCTTGACATATCCTCTAACCACTGACCAATTTTCGTGAAAATCGATGAAGGTTCACCGAAATTGAAGGTAATCGTTGATTTTTACCTTCAGTGACTGCACTATACAAAATAAATTGCAACTTACTGATCTAAATGCGCGTAATTTGGAAGCTTACAAATTATTAAATGATATGTAGTCGCCAAATAATTAGTTTAACGCATTTAAGTACAACTTTCTCTTAAGCCGGGAAGATAGGGTGGTTTTCTTGCGAAGGGGTTGTAGCTCAATAATCGAAATGCCCTTGATTTAATAGTTTATTCTTAGAGTATATAAGCTATAGGAATTATATCCGCAATACGATATATTTTAAGTTTTCTCAGCATCTTTCTCTTAAGTTAAATCAATTAAAGGGTTGTTTGGGGGTGAAGGGGATGAGGTCAAAAATCGAAACTATATAATTTCAAGAGCTCATAAATAGCTCGTAATTCTGCCGCAAAAACCGATTCAATATTCCTATTTTTAAGTAGTGGGGGGGGCTGACTCAGGTATTAAATTAAATTCCTGCTCAGTGGAACGAGCTCAAAATTTTTAGTTTGCGGAATATGAGAGCTCATAAATAGCTCATAAATCAGGGCTATTTGTTTTTTAATTTTTACAAGGGGGGGGGCAGCTCAACACGGGTCAATAATTTGACCTGTCACGGGTCTTGATAACACAGTAGTAAAAGCATTAACTTCATCATGATTGGCTCTACAGCCCATAGTGATTCTTGTCCTGCTCCAGAATCAGTTTCAATTCCATCCTATTCTTTGGCTTGGTTTTCCAATTTCGTACTCTTAATACTCTTATGCCTTGTTGCCTGTTCAGTATATAGGCGGTAAGCTCAAAATTATGGCGCCGCCGCCAGAATACGTTTTCCTAATGAGGCAAAACTCAGTAAATCACGAATTATCTGGGGATGAGAATTTTTCAAACCATATATGATGACATAGAATGCATGACCAGAAAGTTATTTGAAGGTTCCACCAAGTGGAAACTAAGAGTTAATGTTATTAAAACTGGATATATGTGTGTATGGGCCAAACTTTTGACCAAGAAATAAAAAATTATAAAATTACAACCTGTAGGTATGTTTCTTTTATTAAATGTTGATCCACTTCTTCTTCTTCTTCTTCTTCTTCGTCTAACCATTCACGTCCACATCTGAACATAAGCCTCTTCAAGTCTGTCTTTCCATTGTTTTTTGTTGTACGCTACTTGTAGTCAATTTTTCCCGTCAGTTCGTTTCAGATCATCTGTCCATCTCATAGGAGGTCTGCCTCTGGGTCTTTTGTGTTGGTATGGTCTCCAGGTTAGAATTTTTCTGTGCCATTTGTTTAGATCGCTCATAGCTACATGTCCAGCGTATTCCCATTTCAACTTTAATGATTTTTGTACCACATCGGTGACTTTGGTTTTCTGTCTTATCCATGTGTTTGTTTTCCTGTCCTTAACCCTCGTAAGTGCAGCTGCACCCCAGACCTCGTTTTTCTCATCTAACTTTTTCTATAATTTTTTTTGATTTTTGTTCATTTGTTTATTCGCAATAAATTCAATTCTAAACACATTACCTCCATTGCAGCATCTAAAACGCTTTACGTTTACGAGATTTTTTGGAAAAATGACTGTAGGGTGCAAATGATGAAAATTTCATATCCTGAATTGGACGTTTCTGGTGTCCCACTTGGAGCTAACAGAGCTACGGGACAAGGTTAGTGTTACTTATATCAGAGAAAAAAGACCGAAAGTCCCGACATAACTGTATTATGTGTAAAAACTTTGTGTTGCTCTGTGACAAATTTCATGTGTTTATCTTACAACGATAATAATTTTTTTTAGTAGAAATGGGTAGGTACCTACTTTGTTTGTAAAATTATATTTTATACTATAATAAACAAGTCCCAATTATCTTTCAAATCAATTTCCTCGACGTTCACATATAAAAAAATGGATATACAGATGGAGTGCAAATGCACCCCGCACCGTTGTTTACGTAAGAATCTACGCACCGCTTTACGAGGGTTAAGTGATATGCTAAGCATTGATCTTTCCATTGCATGTTGAGTGACTCTGAGTATGTTCATATTATTTCTTGTGATTGTCCATGTTTTTGCCCCATATGTTAATATCGGAATAATGCATGCATCAAAAACTTTAGATCTAAGATGTAGTTGAATTTGCTGATTTCTGAGAATTACTGAGAATCTAGTTTAGTTTGCCGAATGCTGCCCATTCTAACTTTATTCTTCTTTTTATTTCTTCGGTTTGAATTTCCCTATTTAGTTTCCCATATTTTTTCATAAGTATATATTTTATATTCTTCAACTTTTTCTATATCTCTGTCGTCTATGATTGTCACGGTTTCTTCGGAGTGCATGACTTTTGTTTTGCTTAAACTCATTCTTCAGTCCTATTTTAGAAGATTCGGTGTGTAGTTCTGAAATCATGGTTTGCAGTTCTTGTAGGTCAGGGTCAGTAGCTATCAGGATTGTGTCATCCGCAAATCGTAGATTACTGAGGTAGCGGCCATTGATGCTCATTCCCTTATATTTCCAATTTAGATTCTTGAAAACGTCCTCTAAAACTAAGGTGAACAGTTTGGGTGGTAGAGTGTCTCCCTGTTTGACTCCCCTCTTTAATGGTACAGGGTTCGTGTATTCATTTTCAGTTAGGTAGTATTATAACATTCCGTTAATTTCTAATTATCTTTATAGATATTTTATTTAAAATTTAATAACGGTTTGTCATTAAGTTATACTTAAAATCAATAAGATCTAATTAAAATAAATCTTTGACTGACGTCATACTTAACTATTAGTTGGCACGAGTTCTTCAGTTGGTATTAGACACTATTCGCTGTCATGTAAGTTTGTTCTGTGAGGCTCCTCGTCTAACGACGGGTAATAATTGACTTCGCTTGGTAAGCTAGAACGGTACGGCAGATGGTTGATCGAGAATAACGGGAATTTTAATACGGAGTTTCAAGCTCCTATAAGTATTTAGTGGAAAAATTAATAGTGTTGTTGTTTGGAAGAGCTAGGAGACAAAGTTTGGAAGATCCCGTAGAA
Source organism: Diabrotica virgifera virgifera (assembly GCF_917563875.1). Taxonomy (NCBI): domain Eukaryota; kingdom Metazoa; phylum Arthropoda; class Insecta; order Coleoptera; family Chrysomelidae; genus Diabrotica; species Diabrotica virgifera. The sequence continues at coordinate 206,614,421 of NC_065444.1, forward strand.
ATTGAAGTCATACCATCTGCCGTTTGGGTGAAATCATAAAGTAACCAGTCCATCAGCTCCCCTAACAACCGGCAGCAACCGTTCTAGGCCAAGCCAGGTCACTTGGAGACCAGCCTGGAGAATCTCCTCCCACGTAGCGTTGAATTCTGCACTCCGCCCCGAAGGGCACCTTGAATAATTGGTACAAGCTAGCACCATCCCTGTGCTAATTCTACTACCAGGGATTTTGGTATCCATAACAAGGACACTTTTGGGAACCATAATATAGGGTTTGTTTTGGGGACACTTGGTATTTGCAAGTTATTATTACTCTACCATCACAACACGTTAATATTTTTATGTAATAATCAGGACATTTAGTTCAAACTAAGTTTTATAGTTTAATCACACATATTTTTTGTTTCAAGATTTAGGTTGCATTTTTTTCCATATTATTATATCTATAATTTTTGATAGTGTTTCCCAAACCAGTAAACTCTCTGGTCAAAGAGGTTTGAGCTCAGATCATCTTTTCCCTCATATAAGATTCTCTTTACTTTTGTATTATATTACCTGAAATTTACTTGTACCATTTATTTATTTAATTAACTTTATATTTTTTTGTTACTAACCTTGCTAGTCTCCTCTTATCAATTTAAATTTATATATTTTTACTCTTTATTTGCTAATTTATTAACTTATATAACTTTAACGTACTTTAGCCAATCATTCTAATTAATTAAACTTATTTGCTTAACTTTTTACTTAAATTCATTTATTTAACTTTTAATTATATCCCTGGACGCTATTCCCTTTGAATAGCTATCTATTTTACTTGTTATAAATTTTTAGTGACTACGCGTCGAAGCAACTGATTTTTATATATCAAGTAGACCGTAGGTTCACATTAATGAGGCTGGTGCCTATTTAACTCTTTGAGAGTTTATAATTATTGTTCATTCGTTTGTAGAGTTTAGCATTGCTGTACGTATTTTAATCGTACAATTATTTGGTGAAGGTTGTTATTTAACCTAGTACATGTAAGTTGGGGGTATGCTTCCTAGAAAAGCTACTCCAATACTAATTTAATAGGTAATTATATTTATACCTAGATAGGTAATTATTTCCCATTGTCATTTTAGAGTTACATATTTTGTATTTTTCTAACTCAGAGGTTGTCAAAAATCTAAGTAGTTATATTTAATAAATCTTTATTTGTTTTTGTATACCAATTATCTTTTTCCCCATTTTTGAATTTAATAATTTAATATATTTAATATTTAACAGCAGTGTAAGATACCTGGAAGTTTGGTATATCCCAACTTCTGGCGCCCATAATTCAGTCTATTGTATTTGTCTCCTATATCCTTTTATTTTTATTATATTATTATATTTATTTAATCTATTTTCTGAGCATATATTCTTATCTTAATATTTCCCTTCTTAGTTATCATCACTCTCTACTTTGATCTACTGTTCTTTGACAGGCATGCAAACGAGCCGTATCCATCCTTGAGTGTCAAGTTGTTCTCTTGCATCTCTGCTAGCCAATTCTATTTAGTTTGCCTCTGTCTCTCCATACTTCTTCTATACAGTTATCCCCTTCTCTTCATTTCTACACCTTTCCACTTTCCTTCACTCATTTCATTTTATCATTTTCGTTCTACAAATACTACTGCAAAGTAGTATTTTTGCTATAGTATGTAGCTGTAGGTTGGTTCATAGTTTCTTTTATTAAGTTAATATATCTGCTGTCTATTCTACAATTTTGCATTGCGTTTATTACGGCCGTGTGTTCTATGGTGTCGAAAGCTTTTTCGTAGTCTACAAATGCTATAAAAACTGTAAACTTGTATCCGTTACATTTTTCTATTAATATTTTTGTAGTTAACAGGTGATCGGAAGTTGAATAGCCTTTTCTAAAACCTGCCTGTTCATATGGTTGGTATTCATCTAATTTCCTTGTTAGTCGGGTAGTTATGACTTTGGTGAGTATTTCAAACAACACTGTTGATCCACTATAAAAGCAATATTTCGCAATTCACTTACCAAACAAGAAAGCACTGACTGGCAACAAAAATATTCTTTCCGGCATCATTATGGAAATCCAGACTATAAATAATTAGAAAGGAAGATATCAAAGAAATGGCAGGAAGAGAAAAACTTTATTAACGGTATGTAATAAAAAAACTCACACAATTCACTATTTAAGCAAAATTTAAGAAAGACTTAATATGGAAGCAAATAATAAAATGAGAAACCAACGAAAAGATTTAAAAAAACACATCTAAGAAAGATCTGTAGACATAGTATAGACAAGACTAGGAATGAAAGAGATCTGAAATATATCTATCTAATCAGTTCGAAACGTACATTATTCTTATAGACTTCTTCTTCCATACCTCTCTATATTGAGCATTTTGAATCACGTCATCTGACCATCGTATTTGTGACCTTCCCCTTTTTCATTTGTGGTTCAGTCTCCAATGTATAATCATCTTAGTTCATCTTTCATCTTTCTGCTTTAGGGTATGTCCGGCCAAATTTCATTTGATCTTTACTACTTGGGTTGAGACATCTGTCACATTTGTTTTGTTACGGATCCATTCGCTTCTTTTCCTGTCTGGAAGTTTAATGTTCAGCATTGGTCTTTCCATGGATCTTTCTGTCCTTGTTATAGCAAAGCTATGTAATAGCTGAAATAGCTGACTAGCTGAAATATAGCAACTAAATGAATTTAAAACTAAGGAAACTGAAAATCGATATGAAAACTGATATTCGATATGAACCAGAACTTTGGCATTATTATTATTATTATTAGAACATTAATATTTGGATGAGAGGAGGCATTGTTAAGATATTTAACTTACGTTTCGTAGACAAAACTACACTGCTAACCTCTTCTTTAGAAGAAATCACTAACTTACTAAAAACTGACCCAATAGGACTAGATGAACTAACTGACCCAATTGAAACCGGCAATGGGATAAGACAGGTGGGTTCCTTGAGTCCTTTATCATTCAGCCTGATCATGGATGAAATAATAAAAATGTAAGAACTAAAAACGATACCAAATGGGAGAAAAACAACTTAAAATAATCTGCTATATAGACGAGGCAATACTAATCTCTCAAAGTGAAGATGATTTACAACGTATGCTGCACCAATTTAACATAACCGCCATAAAATTGAACATGTTAATTTCCCCAAAAAAGACAAATTGCATGGTTATAACAGCAAATCCAATAAGATGTAAATTGGAGCTAGAGGGTCAGATAATAGAACAAGTGATGGAGCTTATGTATCTAGGCATCACACTATCAAGCTACGGAAGGCTCGAAACAGAAGTGGAAGATCATGTGAATAGAGCAAACATAGCCGCAGGCTGCCTAAATGACACAATATGGCGAAATAAACATGTCAGAAAAAAAATAAAAGGCATAATTTACAAAACAGTCATCAGACCAATAATGACATACGCGGCAGAAACACGACCCGACACAGAGAGGACAAAAAGATTGCTCGAAACAGCGGAGATGAAAACCCTCCAAAAAATCGATAGTAAGACTCTATGGGACAGAGCTAGAAGTACAGATATACGACGGAGATGCAAGATGGACAACATTAATAATTGGGTAAGAAACAGAAGAATAGAATGGAATGACCACATAAGCCGAATGAAAAGAAATAGAATAGTAAGGACAGCGAGAGACGGTTCCCCAATAGGAAGACGATCACTAAAACTAAGACCACGAAAACGATGGCACGACAACTTACTAGAGGCACATTAAAAAAACAGGCAGAGTCTTGCATATACAAAAAGAAGAAAAAGGACTTACTAAAAAAACCCGCGATAGATAGTGCTGGATTGGACTATCGGTTTGGTTATTGACCACCAACATTTTCCTGGGATTCCTGCAACTCTAACTATCGTGGAATGCGATGTAGTCTCCTGTATGATATATTTTGGAGCTCTGGTTAACAACATAGGTAGGCAGTTGCAAATCCTAAATGCAGAGGGTTGAACCCGAAATCTAGTCAAAGATGCATGCAGCTTGCAGAATCGGCAATACCACAACTAAAGGTGATCTGTCGTGATTGCCATATTACTGTCACAATCAAAAAGAGACTCGTTTCAACTATGATCTTTTCCATATTTTACTATGCATGTGAGACTTGGACGGTCAAAAAAGCGAATAGACGACACTAAAGGCCTTTGTAATATGGAAATGAAACTACTTCGAATTCCTTGGGCAGCTCCTTGCACGGATATCTCGGTTCTAGATGAAATTAAACCCAATCAATGTTTTTCTTGTAAAGTTTACTCTAAAATTTTTGTTCATAACAATCGAAACGATCACAAAGTAGAGTGCAGCTCCACAGAGTTTGTTGACAGCGCCAACAAACAGTATACTGAGGCGGCACATATAACAGTTGACCGAGACCAGTGGAGAAAGATCATTAATCAAACTGTCCATGCTTCTGAAGCTCAATGATGAATGATGAACCACAACACCTCTGTTAAAGATGCAAATGATGATATCGGAAGGTTTACTGAAATTACATATATCAGGGTTGTACCACCTCTAGAGGAAATGAGAGGCGCTATCCACCAAATGAAAGATAATAAAGCGACTGGCCTGGACGACATACGAACAGAACAAATAAAGAACTTTGGACTAAAAACCGTAGAGTGGCTCCTAAAAATGATGAATTGCTGCATCCGTACATTACTAATCCCCAAAATCTGGAGAAAGGCTAGAGTGGTTGCCCTCTTAAAACCAGGGAATTATCCGGTGGATACAAAGCGATTTAGACCTGTCTCTCTTTTGTGCCACCTTTTCAAGGCATTTGAAAGAATGATACTGAACCGGATCGCTGAATCTACGGAGACTAAAATTATTCCAGAACAAGCCGGATTCAGACCCGGAAAGTGCTGCTGCAGTCAAATTCTTAATCTCACCCAATATATTGAAGATGGTTTTGACCGAAAAGAAATAACAGGAGTAGCGTTCATAGACCTGCCGACATCACAACTGCCGCCGATGACACAGTTAACCATCAACGGCTACTCGCAAAATACTACGAAACTACAAAGGACTTCCGACTAACAAGGTTAGTGTAAGTCTCCTCCAGAATAGACGCTTCTACGTAACGCTCCAGTCCAAGAACAGTCGGTGGAGGGACCAAAAAAATGGGACAACATATTTATACACCAACAACCAACCCATACACCAATAAATAAGGCAATTTATTTACGCTGATGATACAGCTCAGGTGGGATGTGGCAGCTCAGGGAAGAATCTTCAATGAAGTCGAAGTGAAACTGACAGGTGCCCTGGGAGACTTAGCTTTATACTACGATGAAAATCATCTGAAGCCCAATCCCACAAAAAAACAGGTATGTGCTTTCCACCTTAGAAACAAGCATGCCTGAAGGTCGCTGGAGGTGGAATGGCGTGGTCAGATGCTGAAACACAACGAGACGCTAAAATACCTCGGCGTCCGTCTGGATAGAACTCTGTCTTACCGACACCACTGTCAAGATATCAAGAAGAAAGTAAGTGCCAGAAATAATATCATCCGCAAGCTAACTAATACAAAATGGGGAGCACAACCATACACTATCCGCACTTCTGCCTTAGCATTATGTTTTTCGGTCGCGTAGTTTGGAGCACCAGCATGGGCAAACTCTGCTCACGCAAAAAACGTCGACGTGGCTCTAAATGAAACGGTTCGTATAATATCGGGTTGCTTGAAACCGACACCTATCGAAGAGGTATACCGCATAGCTGGGATTGCTCCACCACCTAACAGGAGGAAGGACACATCAGAGGTAGAACGAAAAAAGCAGGAGACGGTCCTAAGACACCACTTATATAACCACCAGACTCAGCCAAGTAGACTAAAATTTCGGAAAAGCTTTCTGAAAACATTAAGATCCATCCCCGAAGCGCTAGAGATGCGCTGAAGACACCTATGTCAAGCGTCAGCTACCACAAAACATTTTCCTCCCTCAGCTCAGAGGAAATGGCTGCTGGACACAATTTACTGTATCCGACTTGGAAAGCACTAAACAGACTAAGAACCGGCGTTTCACGTTGTGCTATTAGTAACCTGAAAAAATGGGGATACCAGGAGGACGATACCTGCGACTGTGGCGCGGTTCAGACTAGCCGGCATCTACTATCATGCACGGAGATGTGAGAGACCTGCACAGAAAAAGACTTAATTTTAGCAGATGATCGGGCCATCTATTTGGACTTCTTCTTCTTCTTTTTGTATAGACATGACTCTGTCTGTTTTTTCAATGTGCCTCCAGTAAGTTGTCGTTCCATCGTTTTCGTGGTCTTCCCACTGATCATCTTCCCACACCGAGAGAAAAATTCTTGACATAAAGATACTTTATTAATATTTAAGAAAGAGCGACTTGGCATATTGCCTAAGAAATATATCTTTGCATGTAAGATATAACTTCCTAAAATATTTCAAATAAATTTTAATATACCCAAAGAAATGTATCTTAAACATGATTGAACTATCACTTTCTTGCAAACTGCAAACCCATTTGTCAGAAAGAAATTATATTTGTCATAAGAATATTTTTTCTTTGCATTACAAAACTCTTCTTTCTGAGCTATAATATTTCTTAGTAAGGAATATTGTTATCTTACCATTATTAATTAATGTATTTAATGTTAGGAAATATATTTCGCAGATATAATTGTATATTTAGAATTAAGTTACATTTCTTAAAAATAAAGTGATATTACATACGGCGAAATAAATCATTCTGTTAAGGTAAAATTATTCTTTATTAGATAATAAAAACAGGATATAAAACGTTCGATATTAATATGTACATACAAATTTTAATAATTTCTCCACTCTTAAACCACTGGCTTCTATTCAATAATAAAAGGATGGAGAGGCAAATCCAACTTCCTTAATTTCCCTTCTTTTTGTTAATAGCACTTTGTATATCAGCAATTACCTGAAACAAAACAAAGAGTAAACTTATTTTAATAAAAAATTTTTATGAGGATATAAGTACATAATTATTTTGACAAAAGGAAATACAAAAAAAAAAACAAATACACGGGCCCACATAATATCTATTAATTTTTTGGTATAAGAACGGTAGGTATCAGTAAAATAGTCTACAATCCAAAAACAATTCTTGGCATTTCAACAAATAATAATCAATCATATATTTAGTTCAAACATGGCTTTATTCATCCTACCATCTTTTTTATTTTTTTTCTTTTTGTATATGAAATATTAATTAATTATCTGTATAATATCACACAATAGACATTTTTTGGCTAAAATAAGAAGAAAAATAATCATTCAGAGCGACATCATCTGGGATATTCAAAGTATGATTTTTGTGTTTGAGATGTTGAGATGATGTCGCTTTACTTCACAACATCCCACAGAAAGACTTCTTAAAATTAGACTTGTACTTGGACCTAGAAATAATCAAAGAAAAACAAAAAAGTCCGAATTGTGTCAATCGACATGTTTCGTTCAATCGGGACTTCCAACCACTCCATCGACAACTTTTTTCTTAACACATTTACAATAATACTTCACCCCCCCCTTGTACTGCTTCGTTCACATTCACATTTATAATTCATCTGATACAAGCCACAATATTTCTTTTTTTTTTCATCTTCAGCCATCAAACCACTTTTATCTATATATAACATACATATAAATTACTGACATCATCATCCACATTATATAAATTTTCATCTACATACAACCCCCCATCATATTTCTACATATGACTATTCTCACCCTACCTATTCAATCTGTCATTACCAACATATAACACTCATCTATAGTAAAACCAAATCAAAAGTCTAATTTTCTTTCTGGGTCCCGTTCATGTTCTTTTGACAGGTCTTTTGACAAAAAGATTTTATCACTGACTTCAGTTCTCGAATACAAACATTTGTGTAATGTGGTTTGCCTATCCACCTCCACTAACACTATACGCAAATACATTTTTAACTACAACATCTAGTTTACTGAATTTCAAATGACTATTTTCACAGTGGAGTGTGTTGTTAAATCATTTCTAATTTTAACAAGTTGTACACCATAGTCTTTAAATATGACAGGCTAATTTTTACAACTTTCTGTGGAACTGTCATTTCTGTCTTGTCATCGTTCTGAGGTCTCTACCCATTTCATTGACACTTGCTATCATATTTTCACCATGTAATCAAGTCAAACCACAGCTCAGATGTTACCTGGGGCATAATATTAAAATACTTTAAACATCTATGCTTTATTTGGCATTTTCAACCGATGTTTTCTTAACGGACCACTTATATAGGGCTTTGACCCACATATTTTTGTTAAACTATATCTTGGTGGTTAGCAAGTAAACTTCACGTGAGTATAACCGACAACTTTTTTAACCGTAGTCAAAATTTCAATATCTTTGCATTATTTTATCAGGTTATATTCATTTTAGTTAAGCACTGATGATGTCTGGTAAACCAGTCGAAAACTAGTTATGTGATTGTGATGTAGCCCTTTTTAGGGATTTTAAATATACACCTTTTATAAAGGATTTACTGTTTTTTAAAATTTATTCAGTTTTCGGCAATAAAAGTTCTTAATCGTTAAGATGTTTCTTTTAGACTAACTAATATTTCTTTAGGACAAATAAAGCACATGTCATGTTTGATATGATTGAATTGTAGGATTGTATATATAGAAGACGATACATTCAAGAAACATATTACAGTTGATACATAAGTATACACATTTTATAAAGGAACTTACCTGTATACAGTTCTACCATTTATGGAAGCCCCTAGTTGGTTAATACCTCCTTTCAATATTGTTCTGAAGCTTTATATTAGATATATTATTCTCTCCAAGGTGGAAGTCGAAACGTCAATAAAATAATTTTTAAGTTAAATTGTGGCGTATTTCCCAGTTAGAATAAGATCCTTTCTTTCAGAGTTATCCATCAATACAGATATCTAAAATGCATATAAAGATACTATTATGTTTCTTTTAGAACTATTGGGGAACCGTCTCTCGCTGTCCTGACTATCCTTTTTGTTGTCCATTCCATTCTGTTCTTCTGTTTCTTACCCAGTTATTAATGTTATCCATCTTGCATCTCCGTCGTATATCTGTACTTCTAGCTCTGTCACATAGAGTCTTACCATCGATTTTTCGAAGGGTTTTCATCTCAATCTCAAGTTTTCAAGGGTTTTCGAGCAATCTTTTTGTCCTTAGTACTATCTATGTGGCCAACCATTGAAAATATAGAATTTAAAGTTGTTGGTGTTCCGGACACGGAAAGTAAGTGAGTAAGTGCACCCTGATTGAGACGCGGTTTTGGTACGTTGTTGCAGGGTGCCGTCCACACTTAAGTTCGCGACGAGGTTCGATACGGCATTCGGAGCATTTCTGGACGCACCTTTATAATATTAAGCCCTTAATTCAAAAGTTAGTTAATAGTCGGTTAATATCATTTGAAAAACACATACCTGACTAGAAAATGGGATAGGTGTGAAACAAATTTTTCTAAAATTATTATTTTTAATGTAAACTTTGTAGTTATTCTATTTTAAAATGTTAATTACTCTAGATTTTTAATTTAAAATGTTTCATTATCGTTTTCAATAATATTATCTTTTGATTGTACCTACATATTTTATATTATTTAACTCTAACTAGTATACTTAATGGTATACCTCCTTCGCAATTAGGTCCTAACGAGTTGCCACTGACACAGGACATTTTTATTGGCTTTGGAGTTTGATTACTTGGCAAACATATTTATGTTTTCCAAACAAAATAATGACATTAGAAAATCAATACATTCAAAAAAATATAAATTATATATAAAGAACAAATATAACTTTTAGTGGATGGTAATTATTGAGTGGGAGTAATTTTATTGGTATATTTTTAAATGGATACTTACTGTTTTGTTTAAATAACTTTTTAAAATCTAAAAGGGATTTGGTAATTCTTTTTAATGGTAAAGAATAAATTTCATATGTCAAATTATATTACAAAGTAATCTTGTTCCCATATATTGTATATTAGAGTGCTGCCGTGTTTATATTTCTCATGTGGCAAGCAATAGTAGTGAATTATTGACTCTACAGACTTGCATGACCCTCAGGACATTCGGCTATATAGATATAATTCATTGGAATGAAGCGGATTGATCCAAGTGATCTTTTTCTTCTTCTTCTTCTTCTTCTTCTTCTTCTTCTTCTTCTTCTTCTTCTTCTTCTTCTTCTTCTTCTTCTTCCTTCTTGTATGTAGGCTTTAAAGCCTGTTTCTTCTTCAATATTAGCCTCATAAATTATTTAAGTTATCGCACCATCTTTTTCTTGGTCTTCCAATACTTCTTCGTCTATATGGTGACTTATCTCGTGCTATTCGTACTATCCTATTCTCTGCCATTCTACTAATGTGTTCGTTCCACTCCTGTTTCCGTTTTGTCACCCATTTATTTATGTCTTCTACATTGCACGATCTTCTTATGTTTTCGCTTCTCTCCCTATCCAACAGACTTTTCCGTGATATTCGTCGGAGTATTTTCATCTCTGTTGTTTCTAATAGTCGTCTCGTTTAAGATGTGTCAGGTCTTGTCTCCGCCGTGTATGTCAATATAGGTCTAATTGCTGCTTTATAGATTCTTGCTTTTGTGTCTTGTCTTAGGTGTTTGTTCTTCCAGATTGTGTCATTAAGAGATCCCGTCGCTTTACTTGCTTTTAAGATTTTTTGTCGTACTTCCTCTTCAAACATCTTTGTAACTGGTTATACCTATTCCCAGATATCTAAACCTTGCTTCCTGCTTTATTATTTTCCCATCAATTTCGATTTTACATCGTAGTAGGTATTTAGATGTTGTCATACATTTGGTTTTTTCTGCTGATAATATTATATTGTATTTCTTGGCTGTTGTATTGAAGATGGGTTAATCTTTGGAGATGGTCTTCTGTCTCGGCGAATATTACGGCGTCGTCTGCATAAATATTTGGATTTCTTTGTTCCCTATTCTGTAATCATGACCGTTACGCACTGCTTCTATTATTTCGTCCATTATTAAATTAAAGAGCAGTGGGCTTAACGAGTCACCTTATCTTATTCCGCTTTGTACTGGTATGAACTGCGGTAGTTTTCCATTTATATTTGCCTGTATTCGAATATGAAAATAGATGTTTTCGATGGTTTGTATAATATTGATTGGTATGTTTCTTCTATACAGTAAATGTAAGACATCTTCGACTTGGATGCGTTCGAAAGCCTTTGTCAGGTCTATAAAACATAGATATGCTGGTTTATTGTACTCAATGGCCTTTTCTGTGATTTGTCTCAGTACAAATACGCGGCGTCTACGCAGGATCTTTCGGATCTGAATCCTTGTTGTTCATCTGACAAAGTTGTTAGTTTATTGATTTTGTTGGTTAGGACTTTTGTGGTTAGCTTAAATGCTGTGTTCAGTAGATTTATACCTCTATAATTGTTGGGATCTTCTTTGTCTCCTGTCTTGAACATTGGTATCACTATGCTGTTTGTCCATGTGTCTGGTATCTTTCAGTGAAATATTAGTTTTTGTATAAGTTTTGTCATCTCTAGGGTTATACTTTCTTCTCCGTATTTTAGAAGCTCGTTAGTTATTCCGTCTGGTCCTGGTAATTTTCTGTTTTTGAGTGAATTTATGGCTATTTCTACTTCCTGAAAACTGATTTCTATTTCGTGACTTAATTCAGGTAGGGTAGTGTTTTGATTATTATTTTCCGTTCCTTTAAACAGTTCCGTCAAGTATCCTTCCCTTCCTATTCTTTTGCTGGTATGTTATTGTATTCCTTCAATTCTGCCATTTCTTTCCGTTGGTTTCTTGATCCGAGTGATCAATCCTCTTAATCAGAGAATCAGCGACCACTCCTTAAGCCTCAATGCTCTCCGGGCATTACCCACCCTCCCTCTAGCACACTGATGAGTTATGGAGGCAACTGTCACCAAAATGCTTGTTATATGGTGTCCTGGGTACAAGGATACCCATATGAAATCTTCTCCATATTATGCAAGACCGTGAGTGGACCCCTTTTGCCCATTTTCTAGTAATCTGTTTGTGAGATTAGCATCACCTTGAGTTTTGGTCGTCACACCTTATTTTGCTATTATTTACAAAGCTTAACAAGCATTGAAGGCCTATAGTACGGGATCCGAATATATACGCTGTGTCAAAATTAACCGGCCACCTTTAAACTGGGTCATTTTTGATGTCCTATATATCCTAAACCTGTTGTCCGATTTAAGTGATTTTTTTTAATATGTTATAGCCTTATTCTTTGACAATATCGTTATAATAATATTGTTGCTAAACAGGTAAATTTTCATTATATACCGTGTGTACGGATCAAACTCTGTTTTTTTGCTTAAAGTTTGCATCAAATTGTGGAATATTCTAGCATGTGTAGAATACTGAAATTAAAACCTAACTATAGCCTCATTCTTTCTCAACATTTTGTTTTTCGATTGATTCACTTATGTTGGATAATAAACAAGTTAGGTGCTTTAACAACTAGACATGTTTTTTATCAATACAGGGTGTATTTAAAATAATTTGGCAAAGTTTAAAGGGTAATTGTGCATAAAAAAATAATGACAGTTTGCTTTATAAACTTATGTCCGCAAATGCTTCGTTTCCGAGATAGGGGGTGTTGAAATTTTTCTGATTTATTTATTGCTTTAAAACCGGTTGAGATATGCAAATGCAATTTGGTGGGTTTTATGACGTAGTTAGAAGAAGAGAAGTGGTTAGCTAACCGGTATTTTCTAACCTGATTTAAAGCACTGAGAAACGCTAGAAGGCTTAAACTATTGAGTAACATTGAACCTAGGTTAGTAATTAAAATTTTAACCTATCACTAAAAAACTGTACCTTAGAGTATTATACTTAACTTGAAGCAATATATTGCTCTGAAGAAACGTTTTTTATAGCCTTTTATATAATAATTTATAAAGAACACGACAGAGATGAAATGAGATAAGCAATTTTAATAATGCACATTAATCAAAAGTTTATTGGTATGTTTAAAGAGATAGTTTTAAATGCATTATCGAATAATTATAGTTGACCTTAATTATTTCTCTACTAACTTATAAAGAGCATTAGACGATTAGTTCAAATTGTGCAAATGACTATATATTTATTATATGCCACGGACACATTCAAATGCTTCTTACATTATGATTTTTAATTTATAATTTTTAATAATTTGAAATTTATTAATCAATAGTTAATTACAAATTATTTATTTCCAAAAATAGATTGAAAAGATTAAAACATATTTGTGCAATGAAGTTAAAATAAATGACAAGTAGTGTATTTTTTTTGAAATGAAGTAAAGAATTGAAAAAGTCAGTGTTATTCTATACTACCTATGCTATCAAACATAAATCTCCAAACAGGTAAAAAAAGTTTGAAACAACAACATTGCTGACAGGTTCAACAGGCTCCAACAGATCCCAAACTAGACATAATCAGTGCAGTAGAAAAAGTCCATGAAGTACTACCAACACATAAAAATGAAGAGTACAGTAGGTACTATGCAAAAAGGAACTGGAGAAAAACACAGCCAACAGCAAATGTTAGTAAAGAGAAACTCAAAGCTATCAAAGGTCTAAAAGAATATGAGTACAGATTAATACTATCAGCCGACAAGGGCAACGCAACTGTAATTATGGACAAAAACTAATACCAGGAGGAAATCCTTGAATTGATCACAAGCGGACCTTACACTTAACTAAAAAATGACCCAGCGAAATCACTGGAAAATAAAATTTACAAAACATTGCACAAACTTTTGGATCAAATGTGTCAGCTATCATGGAGTTATGTAATAACAATTTTATTTTCACAGATAATACTTATTTTCAACTAGATAATGACTTCCGCAAAAAAAATTCAGATTAGTTACCGGCTCTTCCTTATCTCCTACAGGCCAGAGGCATTGAACAAATTACTGATTTACATCATCAATAAAGAAGAATCCATTAATTTTGCCATGAAACAGGACAACAATGATTCACTTTCTTTTTTAAATGTCCTAATTACAAAAAAGACACAGGATATGCAACAAATGACTACAGAAATCCACCCACACCAACTTCTTCTGCATGTGCCGTACTAGATTATCAAGCTTTGGCTATCAAATCAGCTTTAGCAATTTTGTTGCCGGCAGCTCGGAAAAGGAATGCAAGGGATCTGTTAAACCATTCTCTCAGCTTTTTAATCCATGGCATTCTTCTTCGACCTGGCCCCCTTCTTCCGTCTATCTTACACCCACACCAACAGGTATTTAAATTACCACTCCAACCACATCGTAAACACCAAGAAAGTAATTAAACAAATCTCTTTATGAAGATACCGAAGCATCTGCTCCATTGAAAATATATTTCAGGGAGAAAAAACCTGCTAATTGTGAATTTCACTAAAAAGAACTACCTGTTGTCATTTATAAACAAAGAATTCCACAAGATTAAAGAAAAGTAGCAACAAAACACCACAAGCACTCCAGATACACTCACAAGAAGATATCCAAAGATGACAATAATACCATCTGTAAAGGGCTTATTAAAAAATTTGAAAAGGATAGAAAACAAGCACAGCATCATCAAAATATTCAAAACAACCGTCATTCTGAGATCTATTCTATATAAAACCCCTCCAACAAAACACAAGATCCAAAAGCTGCATCTTTAAAATGAGTCGTCTAGTTTCAAAACCCGACAAGTCCACTTTTTATGAATATTGTGTTATTCATGTCAACATATTTTTAATTTTGCCTTCTACAAGTTTATACTGAATTTCCGTTTCCGATGCAAAACCTTCCAAATCTAATCTTAATTTGCATTTGAAATATTGGGTTGGTTTCAAAATCCAGCAAATCCAATGAATACCCATAAGCTTAACTTTCATACCAAAACAGTTTTTTTGAATTTCCCAACATTTGACCTCAGTGGATTTGTCGGGTTTTGAAACAAGACGACTCTAAATACCCTGTAAATCCAACAATTTCTACGTGGAAGAAACAGCAAAACCACTAAGTGTCAACGTAAACGAGCATGAAACATACATCAAGAACAGAGACAGAACATGCACATGCACAATACATATGCAACACACAATACATGAACACACAACTATGTACAAAACATTATCAATTTAATTTACACAATTACATCTACGTTACAGATTTCATAAACATATCAACACAAAATAACACGCAAAAACAGTCAAAATTTGATATTATTAGGTTATTCTTCTTTTTCGTCTAACCATTCACGTCCACATCTGAACATAAGCCTCTTCCTTTTAATTGTTTTTTGTTGTACGCTACTTGTAGAAAATTTTTCCCGGCAGTTTGTTTCAGATCATCTGTCCATCTCATAGGAGGTCTGCCTCTGGGTTTTTTGTGTTCGTATGGTCTCCAGGTTAGAATTGTTCTGTGCCATTTGTTAAGATCCTCCTAGCTACATGTCCAGCTTATTCCCATTTCAATTTTCGTGATTTTTGTACCACATCGGTGACTTTGGTTTTCTGTTTTATCCATGTGTTTGTTTTCCTGTCCTTAAGTGATATGGCAAGGATTGCTCTTTCCATCGCGTGTTGAGTGACTCTGAGTATGTTCATATTCTTTTTTGTGATTGTCCATGTTTGTGCCCCATATGTTAATATCGGAATAATGCATGCATCAAAAACTTTAGATCTAAGATGTAGTTGAATTTGCTGATTTCTGAGTATATAGTTCAGTTTGTCGAATGCTGCCCATGCTAACTTTCTTCTTCTTTTTATTTCTTCCGTTCGAATTTCCCTATTTAGTATTATTTTTTGTCCTAAGTATATATATTCTTCAACTTTTTCTATAACTTTGTTGTTTATTATTCTCATCGTTTCTTCGGAGTGCATGACTTTTGTTTTGTTTAAATTCATTTTCAGTCCTATTTTAGAAGATTCTGTGTGTAGTTCTGAAAGCATGGTTTGCAGTTCTTGTAGGGCAGTATCTATCACGATTATGTCAGCCGCAAATCGTAGATTACTGAGGTAGCGGCCATTGATATTTGAGGGGTGTAAAATCAAAGGCGGCAATCTACACTTTTTCAGGTTTTGAGTTCGGGATGCCGTCTGTTGTGCTTTTTTATTATCTGTTAGATAAAACTATTTGTAAGAACCAAACGCGGTCTTAACTGTATACAAATAGCAGGAAAAAGCGGCAATATCCATAGCTGTGTGCATACCAAACACGGTAATCTCCACTGCGGCCAATAAGAACCAGGAAGCGCTCGCACGTGATCAAGTGTGAATGTCGTGAACTCTGTAGAAACCTATGAATATATACCCGAACTTCCGGATATTTTAGTTTAAGAGATATGCACATAAATTGCTATTACATGTTATATTATTGTTCAATATCAAAATATATTTTTCTTCACTAAGTTACCGGCACCGGCACAAGGGCACAACGATGTTTTATTAGTTTCAAAACTGGCAATATCCTTATAGATCATTTTCATATGCGTCAATCTCACAGCATTGTAAACAAAAACGGCATTCTCCAAACTAAAATATTAAAAAAAAAGGAAAATAAATAATTTCTTAAGTTCCTCTTTCTGGACCTCCGATCACAAACCAAATTTTATATGATTATTCATCAGTTTTATTATTTTAATTTAATTTGGCTAGTTTCTACAGTTTTTCGCGGTTTCCCAAAATTATGGAAATGGGAGATTGCCGACTTTGATTTTACACCCCTCATTTATTCCCTTATATTTCCAATTTAGATTTTTAAAAACGTCCTCCAAAACTAATGTGAACAGTTTGGGTGATAGAGTGTCTTCCTGTTTGACTTCCCTGTTTAATGGTACAGGGTTCGTGTATTCATTTTCATTAAGGTAGTATGTAGCTGTAGCTTGGTTTATAGTTTCTTTTATTAAGTTAATATATCTGCTGTCTATTCTACAATTTTGCATTGCGTTTATTACGGCCGTGTGTTCTATAGTGTCGAAAGCTTTTTCGTAGTCTACAAATGCTATAAAAACTGGAAACTTGTATTGGTTACATTTTTCTATCAATATTTTTGTGGTTAACAGGTGATCGGAAGTTGAATAGCCTTTTCTAAAACCTGCCTGTTCATATGGTTGGTATTCATCTAATTTTCTTTGTTAGTCGGGTAGTTATGACTTTGGTGAGTATTTTAAATAGGTTTGACAATAGACTGATGGGCCTGTAGTTTTCCAACTTTCGATTATCACCTTTCTTGTGTAATAAGATTACTTCTTTAGAGTTGTTCCAGCTCTTAGATACTTTGGCCTGGTGTAAACAACTATCTATAAGCTTAGTTCCAATTGCAATGAGTTCCTTACCTCCTTCTAATATCATATCTGTGGTAATCCTATCTTCTCCTGCAGCTTTATTTCTCTTCATGTTTACCAATGCTGTAGTTACCTCTGAAATTGTTATTTTGGCATTATTTCCGATCCAACATTTTTTATTAATTTCCGTGCTGGTCTTATTTCATCGTCTTGTTGATGTGTTCTGTAGAGTTCCGTGTAAAATTCTTCTATTCGTTTTAGTATGCTTTCTCTAGTTGTGATTTCATTTTCGTCTTTTCCCATTAATGATATTATCTGACGTCGTTCTAGTGTCGGTCTGAGGCATTTCATACTCTTATTTTTTTAAAAGTTGTTGTTATTAATTTTTCTTCTTCTATTCTTTTTTGTTTTCTGATTCCTCTTCTAATCTGCCTATTAAGTTCTCTATATTCTGCGGTTCCCTCTTTGTTAGATTTATTTAAGATCTTCCTTTTTTCTATTTGTTGTAATATTTCTTTGTCTAATTCATTGTGTTTTGTTTTTGGTTTTTTCAGTTGCAGAATGCTTTTGTTCACTGTTTCGGTTATAAGGTTATTCAAATCATCAATATGATTGGAGTTTATCTGCTGCATGTTAACTTGATTTAATGCATGCATTATCTTTTTATTAAATTCACTACTTATTTGTTTATTTCTTCAGATGTTCATTTGTATATTTTTTTTCTTTCTACACCGAGAGAAAAAAATTCTTGACATAAAGAAACTTTATTAATATTTAAGAAAGATCGACTTGGCATATTGCCTAAGAAATATATCTTTGTATGTAAGATATAATTTTCTAAAATATTTCAAATAAATTCTACTATAGCCAAAGAAATATATCTTAAACATGATTGAACTATCACTTTCTGGCAAACTTCAAACCCATTTATCAGAAAGAAATTACACTTGATGTTAATTAATTTTATTAGTCATAAAAATATATTTTCTACACATTACAAAACTATTCTTTCTGAGCAACAATATTTCTTAGTAAGGAATATTATTATTTTACTATTAATAATTAATGTATTTAATGTTAAGAAATATATTTCACAGAGATAAACGTATATTTAGAGTTAAGTTAATATTTCTTGAAAATAAAGTGATATTACATACGGCGAAATAAATCATTGTGTTAAGGTAAAATCATTATTTATTAATAAAACAAGATATAAAACGTTATTATTACATACAAATATTTTCTCCACTCTTAAACCACTGGCTTCTACACAACAATAAATGGATGGAGAGGCCAATCCAACTTCCTCAAATTTTCCTTCTTTTGTTAATAGCTCCTTGTATATCAGCAATTCACTAAAACAAAATCGTTATGTAGAAAGAGTAAACTTACTTTAATAAAAATTTTTTATAAAGATATAGATATTTATTTTGACAAATTTAGGAAATACAAAAAAGAAACAAATACACGGCCCCACATAAGAACTATTAATACTAATAATAATCAATCATATTTAGTTCAAACATGGCATTATTTAACCTACACATCTTTGATTATTTTTTTCTTTTTGTTATTGAAATATTAATTATTTATCTGTATAATATTAAGTCACACAATAAACATTGTTTAGCTAAAACATGAGGGAAAATACAACCAATGTAAAACATTGAAGCAGACATAATAATATGTAATTTTCTTAATTTTTATAATCTAAAAGAGACAGCATACCTAATAATTAAGAAATTTTATTACGGGAAAGTATTATTAGTTTACATCTAAGTCATTTAATACATATTAACTAATTCACGGTTTTCGGCAATAACATTTTTAACCATAAACATATATTTTTTTAGACTAACTGATTTCTTTATCTCAAATAAATTAACAGAAAACATCCTTAGCGTTGCACCCGCCATGTTTGATATAGCGTTGTATTGTATATTTTTATAGAAGACGATACATTCAAGAAACCTATTATAGTTGATACTCATAAGTATACACATTTTTAAAAAGGTACTTACATGTGTGAAGTTCTACAATTTCTGGAAGGCCCCGCAGTTGGTTAATAACTCATTTCTTAATATTGTTCTGAAGCTATATATTATATCATTCTGTCCCAGCTTTAAATTGTGCCATATTTCCCAGTTAGAATAATAAGCTCCTTTATTTCAGAGTCGTCCATCATTATACCTAAAAGGCATATAAAGATACTATTATGTTTCTTTTTTAACCATTCGGATACGAAACAATATTATTATTACATCTTAAATTACTCAATTTGCTTTTATTTAATACCTATATATGTACGTACCTTCAAAATATCCGTTAATTTTTAAAGAACACCAATAAATCAAAAATCCATCTATATGAACATGAACATATCACGCCATCTTGACAAACACTGACGACTAAATCATAAATAGTTAATCTGCGCAATTCTTTTGTGGAAGAAAATCTCTTTGCAAGTAACATTTCGGCATTAATGACAAAGTTTTTATTTTATAACCACAGTTACTACAGAGGGTATTTCTAAAGAATTATTTCTTGTGGTTTAAAATATTTATTTGATTGCAAGAAAATTTCTTGTTCACAAATATAACTATGGATTAACTTAACATTATATTTCTTATACTGCAAAATATTTGTAGTTTTCAATTTAAGAAATAAAAACTTTAGGATAAGAAAATTAAATGTAACTATTAATGCATTTCTTAGTATTGAAGAAATTATCTGTAAGAAATTATTGAGTTGTGTTTAAAAAACTCGTTTCTTTATATGTGAACCGGTATGTTTAAGTTAATAGGATATGTTAACTTTTAAGAAATATTGCTCAAAGAAATCGGTGTTTTAGGAGAAAAGAAATTGTTCTCTCGGTGTAGTTTTTTGTTTATTACTAGTTTTGTTCTTACTAATCTATGGTCGCTTCCTAGGTCAAACTGATTTAATACCGATACGTATTTAACTAGGTTTCTATTTTTCGTTAAGATATAATCTATTTCATATTTTGTCTTTTTATCGGGGCTCATCCACGTCCATTTTCTGCTTGGTTTTTTTATTGAAAAGGGAGTTCATTGAGTACATGTTATGTTCATTCATGAAATTGAGAAGCATTTCTCCTCTATCGTTTCTTTTCCCGTAGCCATAATTGCCAATTAAATGTTCATAATCTTCTTCTTTTTTGGCCAATGTAGCATTAAAATCTCCTAATAGGATTTCGTAGTTTGCTTTATTTGTTTCTATAGCTGTTATTATTTCATCATAAAATATTTCTCCTTCTTCTTCATCGTGGCTTTTGTTTTGGTTGGGGCGTATACTTGGATCACTTTCAGAGTGGTTTTTTTATTAATTCTGATGATAACATATGCTACTCTGTCTGATATGGGCCTGAATTATTCGATACACTGTGTGAGGCTTTGTTTTACCAAGAATCCCACTCCAGTGTATTCGCCACCTTTATGCATAAAATGTGTGCCATCACTTTTTCTTCTGCTTTCGCATATACCCAGGATATCCTGGGATATCATTAGGTTAATAATACTTATATCACATTCAGTCAACTTTTTCCTTAACACATTGCTGCGGCCAGGCGCGGATCTAGAAATTCATAATGGGGGGAGGGGCAGACTTACCTCGAATAACATTATATTTTCCAGATTTAGCCATACGACTCACACTTACTCTAAGATTAAAATACACTATATAATCCCAGATACCTACGGTATCAAAAGGATTGATAGAAAATTCACGACTATTAATCTCACTGGTCGTTCTTTACCATAAAGATTAACCTTTCTACCATCAATGGGTAGGTACGCATGGATTATCTAGTAAAATTCATATTTTTATATCTTTATTGTATCGCAAATTTGAAACGTGACTTTTCATGAGATAAGGTTTATACCCAGTGTAATGTATTTGCATTTTAAAATATCATTTTTGTTATTCTTTGAATTGAGAAAAATATTTCCGTTGTTTATGGTTTCACCGGTACCCAAACAAATGCGGCTGCAGATTATTTTTCAGAGAAGGGTGTTTTATTAGATTTTATGGCTTCTTTCAATTCTTTGGAAGCGGTTGTCGTATAATTTAGTGTTGTACTGATGGCTTAAAGTTTAGAGTTAACAGAAAAAAACAATAAATAATAAACAATAAAACATACTTATAGACTAAATACAATAGGGGGTCCCGGACCCGTTGACCCCCCTGTATCCGCGCCTTGCTGTGGCCTATAATATATAGGCAAAGTATGTCATTTTTTGAAAAGAAATATGTATCTAAAAAAAAGTTATAAAATCTTCCCAGAATTTATTAGAATATTCTTTTTTGACAATTTTCGGAGTGGAAGTCCAAAAGTCTAATGTTATATACCAATAATATTTGTGGCTCAATCTCATATAAACATAATTCATATAATCATACTTTAATAAGTATCTTTCCTTTAATTTAAAAAAATCAGAACAATTCAACAGAAGAGAAACAGAATAACTCAACAAGTTACCTTAATAAACTCAGTGCTCAAACTAATTGAAATATAGTCATTAATGTTATTTCTGGAAAGAACAATGTAAGTCCAGGTAAACAAAATAACTTTAACCATTAGTTCTCTTCAGTCGTGTCCAATTTTCGGAAAACGAAATAAAAACTTCATTCGGTGCCGTCAGCTTACTTTTATGAAGTTACACAATTGCCAACACAACGAGAAAATTGCATTCGACAAACATGGGAGTTTGCTAAAACTTCTT
This sequence comes from Diabrotica virgifera virgifera, assembly GCF_917563875.1. Lineage (NCBI taxonomy): Eukaryota > Metazoa > Arthropoda > Insecta > Coleoptera > Chrysomelidae > Diabrotica > Diabrotica virgifera. The sequence goes on from NC_065444.1 coordinate 206,636,515, forward strand.
ATTGGATTTAGTCAATTTAAGACAGCTTCAGTCGCTATTAGCCCAGGCAAAGAATGCCATCAAATTGTCAATTAATGCATCAGTTCAAAACCAATTTTGAGCTCGCCCAAGGCGTCTCAACATGGCTGCGAGGAAAGACACCCCAAAATCAGGGCTGGAGTTTGTCTATACTACATTGTTCGCATTGATGTCTGGAAAATAAAAGTAAAACCGGTAAAACGTTACCAAGGGATTTATGAATATCGATCTAGTGGCTACTTTTTAAATTTTTGTTTGTATTTTATGCTTCTGAATGTACCTAAGTCTCTGTTTCGATAACACAGTTAATTATACTTTTGAATATCTAACAGTGGTATGAATATTTTGTAATTTTTCATGTAGGTATATTCAATTGTAAACTTACCTATGCCAGTTTGAGCAATTTTAGGTAACATAATATCTATTTGTGTATGATTTCTTCCAATATAAGGTTCTTAAGTTTGTAGTAGGTATCTATCTATCTAATCAGCCCTAAACATACACCGGGGAAATAAGGCAAAAATATACCATGTTCCATGTTTTTTGGGTACTATATACCTATACCATTATAAATACAAAAATGCCCGTCACAGTTTGGACAAGAAATGTAGTTATTAACAAATAAGAGTACATGTAAAAATAGGGTGCTTAAATATCGTATTTATAATATTTTTCTTTTAGTAGATGAGCCAATGTTTAAAACGGCAGTTTTTTAATTTTGGTCCGATCATTTGTTGCTTCGAAAATTGCAAAATAAAACTAAAATTTCGAAAATATAAAATTTGCTACAACTTTTGCTAAAATGAATTTAATACTTTCATATTGCACGAAAAGTTGAGTCAAATAGTCCGCACAATGCACAAAAAATTTTAAGACGATTGGTCAATTAGTTTAAATTTTATTCAATTTGTTTATAGCAAAGAGCTTTTTTTTCGCAATGTCATTGTTCAGAAAATAATAACGATATAGTAATTCTGTGAAAACAATATGAAAGAACAATAGTCATGTTTTCAATGCGTTTAAAAAAAATCATTAAAAAGTCATTTTTATTACTCAGAAAATATATTACTAAAATGGAGTCATTTTTGGCTTATAAACAATTTGAATAACTCTGTTAATATTCACTGTGGGCTAAAACTACACTGTGATTTGAAAAGCTGGTATTTTTATACGAATTTTCAAAGAAAAACTTTTCTCCTAGGTTAATTACGGTCAAAGTTAGCCACTTTTTTTTATTTAATTGACGGCTACTTTGTTTATAATAATTAAGCAACCTAACTGGAGCTATTTTGAAGTTGAAGATATGTGTAAAAGTTTGAGTAAACTTTGAACCTCAACAGAGTAGTTAATAAAGTTTTAAAAGTGGCTCCGAACGGAATTAATTCGTGGTCGGTGGAGGGTTAATTAATAAAATCCGTGCACTCAAAAAATGAAGTTGATTCTGCAAACATATGCTGAGATTAATATCACCGGAGCTTGTTGATGGATTTTGATTATAATTTTTTAAATTTGTATGACTCGTAGTCTTATAGAGTACGTTATGTACACACATCCCCACTTAACATTACAAAATGTTAGGGGGAGCTCCCCTTATCACTCAGGGATATGAAAAATAGATTACGACCGATTCTAAGACCCACCGAATATACATATATAATTTCATAAAAATCGGTAAAGCGGTCTCGGAGGAGTATGGAAACTAACACTGTGACAGGAGAATTTTATAGATGTAAATATATAGATGGCTATTAACAAAGAGGGGTTGGTGATAAAAGAGTGAAAATTAAGGGTTGAATGTATTTTTTACTTCTACATCATATAAAATTAAGGTAAATAATTTTATCCAAAAAAATAAAAAAAAAGTCAGGGGGGCAGCCCCCCTTATAACTTATGGGTACAAAAAAAGGTTTAAACCTCTTCTCCGTCCTATAGGATATACGTGTAAAATTTCATAAAAATCGGCCAAGCCGTTTCGGAGTAGTATGGTAACTAACACTGTAACAGGAGAATGTGATGTATATAGAAGTAACTGCGAATTAAATAATAAAAGTGGCTAACTTTGAGCCTAATTAACCTAGGCAAAAAGGTTTTCTCTGAAAATTCGTGTAAAAATACCAGTTTTTGAAATCCTAAAGTAGATTTACTCTATAGTCAATATTAACAAAGCTATTCAAATTATTTATAAGCCAAAAATGACTCTATTTTGCTAAACTTTTTTCGGAGTGATAAAAACGACTTTTTAATGATTTTTCTCAACACTTTGAAAATATAACTATTTTTTCCGCAAATCGCCAGGAAATTTTGACATTCCTGTCAAAATTTCTTGAAGAAAAAGTCAGGACTTCCTTACTGTAAGGAAATGTCATTTCCTTACTGTAAGGAAATGATATTTCCGTACAGTTGTTAGTGTTCTACATAAATGATAGAAAACACATTGCTATTAAAACCTTGTAAATTACCTTAATCATTAAATTTTCTTTATCTGGAGTTTCCTGGATAAATTTTTCAATTTCTTCCTTCGTTAAAATCTTAGATTTCTTTGCCCTATAAGGCAATTTCTTGAGCTTGCCGTTTCAATAAAGAACGAAGTTTTGAGTATGTAGATATATCTACATTGTGTTTAAGTGCAAGGGTTGACTTCAGCATTGAATAATTGGCCCATAATGTTGAAGATTTCATCTTTAAACAAAGGTCTAGGAAGTATGCCATTACAACATTTTCTGAGAAAGAACTCGTATTTTTACTCATGCGATAATCCATAAAACGTCTGTATGCATTTTCGTACTTTTCTCTTGATTTCTTTGGCAATAATTCTAATGAAGCAGTATTCACTGCCTCAACCAGCTCTGGAGGAGTCCCAGGAATGGAAATTTCATCATCACTTATCATTTTACTTTCGAGAACACCAGCAATTAAATTTATAAGCGTCAAGTTTGACAATTCAACCTCAATACGTTTCCATAGTAACCCAAGTAATTTTATTAGGAATTTTAAAGCACCATTTATTTGGGAATAAAATTATCGCGTTTTGTTTAAATCAATCAATATCTGTCGAATTTTAAACGATTTGCGGAAAAATAGTATGTTTACCTTGTAGGAAAAGCCACATTCCTGGACTCTGTGTTGCTAAGTCTCGGCTTGCGCCTCGACTTAGCAATCTTCACAGTCGTCCAGGAATGTTAAGCTTTTCCTACCCGGTAAACAATGTACTATTCTTGCATGTGGTTTCCACATAATTGTTATATCATTATTATTTTCTGAACAATGACAAGCTCTTTGCGATAAACAAATTGAATAAAATTTAAACTAATTGACGAATCGTCTTAAAATTTTTTGTGCATTATACGGAATGTTTGACTCAACTTTTTGTGCAATATGAAAGTCTTAAGGCTATTTTTGCAAAAGTTATAGCACATTTTTTATTTTTGAAATTTTAATCTTTTATTGCAATTTCCGAAGCAAAAAATGATCACACCAAAATTAAAAAGTGTCATTTTAAACCTTGGCTGATCTGCTAAAATACGAATACCCTAAATAATATATATATAATTAACCTATTTGTACCTGTAGCGATTTAAACGAAAAAACTGCGATTTTTGACCCTTATTTGTTAATAACTAAGTTTCTCGTCCGAACTGTGACGGACATTTTTGTATTTATACTGTATTAGGTATATAGTACCCAAAAATTCAATTTGCAACCTGGCTGCTCAAGTGTCCCGACAAAAACCTTATTTCTCTGGACTAACATCCATCCTTGAATATAGGCCTCCTCTTCCTTCTTCCATGCCTCTCTATCTTGGGCAATTTGCATCCATTTTGGCCCAGTGTGCTTCTTCAGGTCATGTGACCATCGCATTTGTGGCCTTCCCCTTTTTCGTTTGTGGTTCCACGGTCTCCAATGTATAATCGTTTTAGTCCATCTTTCATCCTTCTGCCATAGGGTGTGTCCGGCGAACTTCCATAGGTATGGAAGGTGTAGTAGGTATCGGTGTAGTAGGTATACAGTAATCATATTACTTCGGGATAGTAAGTACGGTTATAGGTAAACTCGTCTCAAAATAAAACGTCTTCTTTATTCCAGGAAGGCTCTACTTTTTTTACTGAGTGTGTATGTTTTCATTTTTCTAGTAATAATTGTCCTCAAAATTTTGATTATGCTGTCGTATTGCTGTAAATCTTGTTTGTTCTTTTGTTTGATCATTAAATATAAAGAGATTTTATCTTTTTAGCGTTATATTGCCGAACTGCATTACTGCATACAGAAGCTGCCCAATTATTATGTTATCAATCCATCTTATTGTTGTCCTTTTTGCTGACCAGATAAGAATGGACTTCGATTTTAGTTTGAGGATAGCCACTTCAGTTTCCCGACCACCTGATATTAGTGTGTGTTCACGCTATGTCTTGTTGTACGTTTTGTGTGTCACGTTTTGTCCTATGTGGCGTGTAAACAACAAAACGTACGTCTTGTCGACACACAAAAAATTCGAATCGAAAAAATTAAATGCGCTTATTCACAAAACGTACATTTTGTCGTACGTTTTGCATGACACACAAAACGTTCAATAAGACGTAGCGTGAAAACGGCCCTTTATTTGGGTATAATATGATTAAATTTGTAATAAGTTATGTATTTTTTTGAGATCATTACGAGTATGATTTATATTTTTTGGGAAGATTACGTATATGTATTTGTAATGTGTTTATGTGTTCATTTATTTAATGAGAACATTACGTACGAACCAAAAAGCTTGTTCGGTTGACAAATTGTGGTCCAAACCCCTTATTTATTAGTTTTGAAATTTTAAGTAATAATTATTTTACTTTTAAAAGAATCGCTTATTTTGGATTTGATCTACTTATGACGGCACGACGGAAGTCTATTTAGATATTAGATTATTGTTGTTAGTCTCTATTTGATCGATCCATCTTGTTGGGGATCTTCGTCTCCAACAGAACATTTCAGTGGCGTCTATCTTTCTTTTTTCCGATTGTGTTAGTGTCCAAGATTTACATCCGTAGGCCAGTATTGGGTATATTAAGCAGTTGATCAACCTCATCTTTAACGCTCTTGAAATTTGACAGTCCTTCCATATTGTTGTCATTTTTGCTGTGAAAACTTTTGCTAGATCACATCTACGTTTTATTTCTTCCTATAGTGACCCTGTGTTTGTGATCAATGATCCCAGATATAAGTATAAGCTCACAACTTCAAACCGGTCAATAGGGGTTATGTGTGGATGATTGTTATGTAGTATATCTATTACGGACAATGATGTAAATTGGCCATTGACCTTAAAGCCCAGGCATTGTCGTGAATGTACATTTACCCTGGTTATTAGCGACAATGCCCGGTCATTAACGACAATAACCATAGCTATTGGCCAATGTTGTAAAAAAAATAACCTAAAATTAGAGTTTTCATCAATAACCGCTCAATAACGACAGTGGCCAAAAGCAAATGACCAATGTTGATAAATAAATAAAATTAGGTATGATGTCATATTTTTTTTATATATTAAGATAGCTTTTAAAGGCTAAGAATTTTATTTTGACAAGATAGTGAACCATGGCATTTTGTAACACTTTTTACATAAATTTACTACTAGTAATTTCAGCACGAGCACAGAAATGAAGCAAATAATAAACAAAACATATTTTTAGTCTAAATTTCAACATTGACCTATTAACAACGGGCATTGTGAAATGACCAGTTTCAATGGACAATAACTTTAATATCCGGCCATTATCGACAATGACTAATTCAACAGGCCATTGTCGATATTGACCGGTTATTAACGTTATTGGCCGGATTTACGTTATTATTGCCCATAACATATCCACTATCGTGATATTTTTATCTTTGATATGTGTAATTGCAGACCAAATATTTGATTTTTTGAGATGCCCTTTATTTACTTTTTGAAGAATCGCTTATTTTGGATTAGATCGATGGCGGCAAATTATTTAAATATTAGATTATTGTTGTTAGTATATGCCTCTTTTTTATATTAATGAATAAATACATTTTTTTAGATTTATTACTTACTTTTTTGATAAATTACGAATAAGATCCAGCAAGCAGCTTGGGATAATTCACCAACTATTATCCAAAGAACTAAAGGCAACAATTATCCTAAAGAAATAAGGGATATGATAGCCGAAAAGAGAAAACTACGACGAAACTGGCATATGACTAGAAATCCTGCAGATAAAACTGTTTTAAACAATGCCACACAAAAATTAAAGCGAGAAATCAAACGCATACAACAAGAGTCCATAGGGGAGTACCTCAGTGAACTAAGCGCTGATAAAACGACAGACTACTCTCTGTGGAAAGCAGCTAAACGGTTTAAAAGTCCAATTATACAAAATCCTCCTATTAGGAATAGCAATGGTACCTGGGCTCGTAGCAATGAACAAAAAGCTACAATATTTGCAGATCATTTAGAAAATACATTCAAACCACATGTGGAGAAGATCTTGAAGAACCAATTGAACTAAATGATGAAAACATAAAAATCAACCCTGTTACTCCTAATGAATTAGAGACAGAAATAAAGCACAATTTGAATCCGAAAAAAGCGCCTGGCTTTGATCTTATTACTGGTGAGATTTTAAAGCAGCTGCCGAAGAAAACCATTATAAAACTAACCCACCTTTTCAACGCTTCATATAGACGTAAATATGTTCCGAAGTTGTGGAAAGTGGCAGAGGTGATAATGATAACTAAACCTGGAAAACAACCTCACCAAGTAACGTCGTACAGACCAATATCACTCATCCCGGTGATAGCAAAACTCTACGAAAAAATGCTCCTAAAAAGGCTAAAGCCAATAATTGAAGAGAGACAGCTAATCCCATCCCACCAATTTGGTTTTAGAGAGAGCCATTCTACTATTGAGCAAGTGCATAGGATCACTGACATCATAGAAATGGCACTGGAAGAAAAGAAAGTTTGCACCACTGTCTTCCTGGATGTGGCCCAAGCATTCGACAAGGTGTGGCACAAAGGATTAATACATAAACTGCGCTATCACCTACCAGAACAGTTCGCCCAACTCTTAGAATCATACATATCAGACAGATGCTTCAGAGTAAAGCAGGAGGAAGCATACTCTGATTTGAGACAGATTAGAGCTGGTGTTCCACAAGGAAGTGTCCTTGGACCAGTTCTGTACATTTTATACACCAGAGATATCCCTCAACTACGTCAAGATACTATTGCTACATTTGCAGATGACACAGCAATTATCTCAGTTGGAAATAATCATGAAGAAGCGGTACATAACTTACAGAACTCCATAAATCAGACATATAAATGGACTAAAGCATGGAGAATCAAGTTGAATGAAACCAAATCCATACATATTGATTTTACCAATAAAAGGAGGCAATACATACCAATCAGAATAAATGATATCCAGATTCCATATGAGAATACTGCAAAATATCTGGGTATCACTCTTGATGCAAGACTTAGGTGGAAAGCACATATTAAAAAGAGAAGACAAGAGCTTGGAATCAGATATAAAAAAATGTATTGGCTGCTTGGACGTGACTCCAAATTATCAATCCATAATAAGTTGCTACTCTACAATCAAATCCTCAAGCCTGTCTGGAGCTATGGCATACAACTATGGGGGTGTGCCAGCGAAAGTAATATACAAATAATTCAACGCTTCCAAAACAAGGTACTAAGGAACATAGTAGATGCCCCCTGGTATATTAGAAACAGTATCATCCACAATGATCTGGGGATCGACACCGTTAGACAGACTATATCTAGATTTGCCCGGAACCACGAAGATAGGCTCCATCGTCACGTGAATGTTGAGGCCCTCCAGCTACTTGACAACACGAACCAGACCAGACGTCTTAAAAGAATCAAACCATATGAGCTAGTGTAGTGCGCATAGTGCGGTACTAAACCATATGAGATAGTGTAGTGCGCATCGTGCGGTAGTGTACACGTTAATTGTAGTGTAAATAGGCGATATGCTAATATAACCTAAAGAAATACTGATGAGTAAGACTTTAGCTTAAAAAAATGTAGTTAGGTTAGGTTAGAATTAAGTTACTCATTGTTCCAATAGTGAACAGATTGTAATGTTACTCCGAGTGGAGCATTAAAAAAAAAATTACTTTTTTGATGATTTTATTCTATTGATGATATCATTGTATGCATTATATAGGTAAACATATTCAGTTTAATAGCTTTGTTTATGTAATGATTTGATAAGTTTTATAAAGAATTTGAGTTTTTTTTATAAATCTTTGGTTAAGATTTATTGGCGCACATTTATGTTAGCAGTTTCGTAGCACTCAGTATTTTTTGTTTTCTTTTTGACAAACTGTTATAGTTATATCTGTTCTTCGAATTCATGCTCATCCAAATAACGCCACCAACGTATTGTTCTTATGTTACGAGCGGTTTTGTCCACGTAGTAGGGATAATCGTTCAATCTGACGCCCAATGATACAAATTTGAATAATAGTACAAATTTGAATTGGGTATCTAGTAATTATGTTGTAATGAACTAGGTATGTAGAATATATATCAATATTTGTTTAATTCTGGTCTATGCGGTTAAGTCCACACCTGAATTCAACAAAACCAAAATAAAAGAACCAAAAGAATTCAGATAATCAAGAGCGTCACTGAGAATAGGGGTGGAACTTTGTAACGGGTCTTCCCTTTTCATTCGTCTGCAACAATTCTTTAAGAGGGGTGCATATAAACATTAGTTCTTGCACTTTGCTTCCCCCTGAAACGACAATTTACTTTTTGTGTATACACAGTGATTTTAAACTACCTCTGTTAGAATCGAAGGAGAAAGGGAAAGTTTTCGACCCCTATGTCCCTATTTCAATGACCTCATTGGTCTATTCAGAAATACATTAAAACAGTTGTAGCTGAGTTATTTTATATATTTTAAACATTAATATCACAAGGGAGTGAGAATAAATTGATAATAATGCGAAATTTTTTCGAAAACTTGTTGCCTGGCAATAGATACGAGATCCCGTAGGGCTCGAGTAACTATTGTCGGATAGAAACAAGTTTGAGAAGCAAATGTAAGCATTATTTTCTTATTTATTCTTACTGTAGTGTGATATTCGCCAGATTATTTTTTAATACTTACATACAAAATTCAAGTATTTGTAAATAAACATGCAGTAACATTTTTATCACAATTAATATGATAACACAGTTATTGTCATATTCGCACAGTTATATTATACAGTGAGCACATAAAGGTTGGAATAAATTCATTTTCTCGAGAATGGACAATTTTGGAAAAAAATTCCGAAATAGGTTGATTTTTATTTTTAAATGACGACTTTTTGGTATATATATCATACTAGTGACGTCACCTATTTGGGCGTGATGACGTCATTGATGATTTTTTTAAATGAGAATAGGGGTCGTGTCATAGCTCATTTGAAAGGTAATTCAATTCTCTATTCAGTAATATAAACATTAACATAATTATTTATACAGAGTGTCCAAAAAAAATTTTTTTGAATTAAATTTATTGACATAAAAAGAAGAATTAGTGTAATTTATTTAATTTAAAATACATTTTACTGCTATCAGAAAACAGGAAAAAATGTTTATTTGACACATAAATATTGTTTTTTGCAAATTTAATATTAAAGCAGCCACCCACTTGCCTCTTGACAATTTGAGCATTTATTTAAGCGAAAAGCAATGATTTTTTGTTCAAATAAACATTTTTTTCTGTTTTCTGAGCGCAGTAAAATGTATTTTGAATTAAATAAATTACACATATTCTTCTTTTTATGTCAATAAATTTAATTAAAAAAAATTTTTTTTCGACACCCTGTATAAATAATTATGTTAATGTTTATATTACTGAATAGAGAATTGAATTCCCTTTCAAATGAGCTATCACACGACCCCTATTCTCATTTAAAAAAATCATCGATGACGTCATCACACCCAAATAGGTGACGTCACTAGTATGATATATATGCCAAAAAGTCGTAATTTAAAAATAAAAATTGACCTCTTTCGGGATTTTTTTCCAAAATCGTCCATTCTCGAGAAAATGAATTTATTCCAACCTTTACGTGCTCACTGTATGTACCTACTAGGTCTGGATCCCGCGTATGAAAAAAAAGTTGATTAATAGCAAGCTGAAAATTTGTTAATAGCTTAAGGGTGTCTAGTCGGACAAACTTTGATATATGGGAACACTGGAACAGGGGAAGTTTTAATTTTAGAACAAGTTAAAAATTTGGAACGGTCAGACCACGAAAACGGCACATGTATTTTGTCCGACAGAACAGACTTAAACTCTTCGAACAGAGATTAAACTCTCTTGCAAAAATCAGACTGCGATTTACCACCAAATGGGCGTTTAAATGAGTGGAACATGTAGAATATGTAAAATGACGGGAATTATGACAGGTTATAAATAGCAGTTTGATTTTTGCATGAGAGTTTAATCTCTGTTCGGAGAGTTTAAGTCTGTTCTGTCGGACAAAATAAATGTGCCGTTTGCGTAGTGTGACGGTTCCAAATTTTTAATCTGTTCCACAATTAAAACTGCCCCTGTTCCAGTGTTCCCATATATCAAAGTTTATCCGACTAGACACCCTTAAGCTATTAACAAATTTTCAGCTTGCTAGCAATCAACTTTTTTTTCATACGCGGGATCCAGACCTATACTCCTTTAGATTTACGCCACTAAAACTGTGGCCTACTTCAGATCTATTTACTTTTTTACGGTGTCGGAAAGTTGGTCGCGAACACTTCGTCGACGGAAAATTAATCGAAAACATTTGGTCGACAAACAGTTGGTCGAATGCACAATTCATCGAATGTACAATTCGTCGACGAACATTTGTTCGAATGGATTTTTCGTCGACAAACTGTTATTTATCTTTAGGATAAAGGGATTAATTATGACAAACGACGGATTATTGGTTTTTATTTTGTTAACTGGAATATTATATTATACATATCTGATTTTTTTGAGGGGTTTTGTTATTTTTTTTTCTAAATCTTAATTATTTTTAAATTTAATAAAAAAATCGGCTACGGTGGGAGAGTAGACAGCAAATATAAACCGATATTTTAATTAGTGATGTTGTACCGTTCTTCTTTTTGGTGCACTTGCGAACGGAGCATTTCCGGACAAGTCAAATTTGATCAAAGATCAAAAATCAATAATCCTTCATTTGTCACCATTATGTCCTTTGGGTCTTTGTCGCCGAAAAATGCATTCGATCAAATGTTGGTCGAATTCGACCAACAAACAGTTGGTCGAATGCACAATTCATCGAATGTACAATTCGTCGACGAACATTTGATCGAATGAATTTTTCGGCGACAAAGACCCAAAGGAAGTAATGGTGATAAATGAAGAATTATTGATTTTTGATCTTTGATCAAATTTGACTTGTCCGGAAATGCTCCGTTCGCAAGTGCTCCGACACCAAAAAAGAACGGTACAACATCACTAATTAAAATATCTGTTTATATTTGCTGTTTACTCTTCCACCGTAGCCAATTTTTTTATTAAATTTAAAAATAGTTAAGATTTAGAAAAAAATTTAACAAAACCTCTCAAAAAGATAAATTCAGATATGTATAATATAATATTCCAGTTAACAAAACAAAAACCAATAAACCGTCGTTTGTCACCATTAATCCCTTTATCCTAAAGATAAATAACAGTTTGTCGACGAAAAATCCATTCGAACAAATGTTCGTCGACGAATTGTACATTCGATGAATTGTGCATTCGACCAACTGTTTGTCGACCAAAATTTGTCGACTAATTTTCCGTCGACGAAGTGTTCTCGACCAACTTTCCTAGACCCACTTTTTTACGTTTCCCGTGATATCCATGGTTTTGGCCCTTTGATCTAGGTATGGTATTTAGAATTGTTTCATTAAATTTATAATAATTATTTAAATGTATTTACAACCCTGACAAGAACAACAATTTGGCGGTCGTGGTTGCACACACCTTATTAACGAATTATTAACGAATTAAAAATATATGTAATTATCGTTACGACACTGGCGAAGCGTCCATGTAACCACTATTACCATTGATAACAGTTAAAAATCTTGCAAATAAATATTTTTTGACTACTGTAAAATAATTCCATTTTATTTTTTTTTTTCAATAGAAATATGAGTGTTAATAGTCATTCACTAAAAAGCCAACTAGACGCACGAAAATATTGGCGAATTTATGCGACTCGGTTGCAGGTTAATGTTACCACTTTTAAATGTGGAAAAAAATGAAGGTCCATCGGCTATCGGTCGGACGCGGACGGTCGAAGACGGCTCGTGTCTGAAAATTTTGAAAGGCGTAAGTGCGCTGTGGATATTAGTAGGCTGTAGGCTTCTCACCACTTTTTGAAATGGTTACAATGGTTACTTACCTATTAGAGTGTGCGTGCAATTAAACATGGATAAGTGTCGTTGACGACTTTTTTTTAAAACTTTTGACACTATGATTATAAAACTTAAAAATAGGTTTTCTAATTTAAAGCCAAAATTTTCAGATAGGGCCTTTCATCAATTTGTACTGCTATATGGACAAAAAATTGATACAGATAAGTTAAAAAACAGAATTTATAGTTCTTTATAAAGATCCAGAATATATTTAAAAAATGCACAAGAATTGTATCAATATTTAAGGTCTTCAGAACTTGATAATGCATTTCAAGAACCCTTTAAATTGGAAAACCTATTTTTAATAATTCCCGCTACAAGTGCATCCGTTAAAAGAAGTTTTCCAGCAGTGAAACGAAATAAAACGTGCCAAAGAAATATAATATCGGATGTAGTCATTTTCTTTAATTTTCATTGAGTAACGCTTTTTAAATGGATTAATGACAGAACCCTCTTTTTTCGATTCTGTTATCAACATTTTTCCAGGTAAAATAAACAAAAACTTATATTTGCGAGGTTCTTTGAAACATGATTTTTTACATCTGGGTTTGGTAACACTTTAGAAAAAGTCACGCGTCGCCACTGCGTTACAACCTAACTGTAGTTAATCCCATATAAACATACCATTTATTTCAAACAAGCCACAAATCAACAGGTTTGGATCTTCTTCTTGACGTGCCTATCCGTGACGAATGTTGGCGATCATCATGGCAATCTTTACTTTATCAACAGCAACGCGGAAAAGCTGCACATATGTTGTGTTGAACCAGGTTCTGAAGTTTCTTCAACCAGGATGTTCCTCTTCTTCCTGGACCTCGCTTTCTAAATATTTTTCCTTGCAGGATGGCTTGTAGGAGGGCATATCTGGATTAATTTCGCATAATGTGTCCAAAGTATTTCAATTTTCGGCACATATCTTCGTTCAAGGTCCATGATTCAACACCATAAAAAGGACAGAGAAGATGTAGCATTTCAGCATTCTTACTTTTATACCAAGAGAAAGGTTGTGGCTCTTGAAATAGGTCCCCATACAGTTGAAGGTTGATCTAACTTTTTCTAGCAACTTCTTCTTGTTATAATGGTGCCGAGGTAGTTGTAGTGCCTCACTCTTTCTACAGGGGTTTGGTTGATGTAGATTTGACCTTCTTGTTATCTTTTTCTTGCTAATGATCATAAACTTTGCCTTCAGTACGTTTATATTGGACTTATAGGTCTTCTAGGTTGTCCGCAAATACTATGATGTCATCTGCACACCTGATGTTATTTAGCCGGTACCCGTTTAGTACAATACGTTTTTGAGATTCGTGCAAAGCTTCAATAAATATTCTTTCAGAGTAAAGGCTGAAAATTAGGGGGGACAAAATGCTGCCTTGTCTCACTCCACGCATGATTTACGCATATTCGTCACTGTCAACTTTGAGGTTTGCAATCTGATTCCAGTAAAGGTTTCTAATTAGTCTCAGATTATTTTCAGGTTTGGATCCCTATTAAATATATTTTTCTTTTGTTTCAGGTTTGGTTTCAAAATCGCCGAGCAAAGTGGAGGCGACAAGAAAAAATGGAAGCGGCTCGATTAGGACTAAGTGAATATCATGCAGCCACTCTATCGCGAGCTGGTTCTAGTCTAACTTTACCAATGGATCCCTGGTTATCACCACCGCTGCTCTCAGCTCTTCCAGGTTTCCTTAGTCACCCGCAAACAGGTTACCCAAGTTATCTCACCTCTCCCATCGCCGCAGACCCTGGAAGACCTCCAATGGCGCATTCTCATTCGCATTCGCCAAACAACACACCACCCGACCTTAGAACCACATCTATAGCTGCATTACGTCTCAAAGCAAAAGAGCACGTTGAAAATATTACTAAGGGTTTACAAATGGTTTAAGTGAGTGTGTAGGTATTAGGCGTATATATTTTATGGACCGAAGTAGTTTCAATACAACCAAATTTTTGGTTCAGACTTATTAAAGGATGATATGTAAAGTTGTAGAAGTGACGTATTACAATTTCTTATAGAATGAATGTCAAAACTTTAAGATTATTTTACATTCTTTAAAAATATGACGGTTCACGTGTTCCTCTAATTACTTCTCTAAATCGAAATATATCTGTAATAATCGATTTTCTTATCAGTTTATCAGAGTGTAAAAATAAAAGTCAAAATACGCTGAACAACATATTAGTAAAATTGGTAGTAATAATGTAAGATTTTTTACACAGGTGTAAATAAAAATAGTTCTTCACACGTTCTTCTTTTTACGTTAGGCGGCTTGTCTCTAGAATTTTGTACAATATTCTCATTTTTTTTTTTTTCATTTCTACCAGAATGTGCTCTAAATAAAATCCTTTTCATGGAGTGTTAAAGGATTTCTCCTGCCAATACCGATCTTCTTCTTCTTCAGATGCAAATCTACTAATGGATGTTAGCAATCACATTTTCCATTAACTCTCTGTTTCTTGCAACGTGTATCAGAGATTGTATGCCGTTAATACCTGTCCATTGCCTTATGTTTCGGAGCCAGGACATTTTCTTGCGTCTCCTATTCCTCTCTTGCTTTAAATTTAACCCTCGATTATAAATTGAAGAAACTGGTATTGCATGATGTGACCCGGATACATCCTACAAATATTTAGGGGTTTGCTTCACTGATACTAATGACCAGACAAGAGAAATCAAGAGGCGAATAGAGATAGCGAGACAATCGTTTGTCAAAATGAAAAAGTAAGTGTAAATATAAACTTAAGAACAAGAATGTTGAGGTGCTATGTTTTCTCCGTTCTGCTGCAAGGCATGGAAGCTTGGACGCTGAAAAAGATAAACATCAAAAACATTGAGGCATTCGAGATGTGGTGTTACAGGAGAATGTGGAAAATATCATGGACAGAAAGAGTAACAAATCAAGATGTTCTGCTGAAGATGGGGAAGGATTGCGAAGTCATAAAAACCATACAAACGAAAAAACTGAAATATCTAGGCCACATAATTAGAGTTGCACAAGTTTGACTTGAATGTTTGAACTTGACTTGAGTTTGATTTAATTTCAAGTCAAACTCAAGTAAATCCTTCTGACAAATAATTCAAGTCAAGTCAAATTGGTCAATCGTACAGGTTTGAAAATTCAAACTGTTTGTCAAACTAGTTTGAAAGAGTTTGAAAAATAATTTATTTAGTAGATACACTTTTTTGTCGAGATTGACATGTTAGTTGCCAATTAAGATAAAAAAATTAATAATACAATGAGTGCCACATAAAAGTATTTTGATACAGGAAGCGATTATAATCAAAATTGGGTAAATTTTTTGAAAATGATCCCTGTATGCTTAGAATTGCTAGCTGGCAAGTTTCGTCTTATCGATATAACTCTTGTCGATATTTTATATTTGAGTGTTACTAGATTAAAACAAAGAATTTGTTGGATAGTTTTTTATCATACCAAGTGTAATTTAATCTACTTTGGAAGCTTTCAAGGATTACGTAATGCAAGTTGGGGGGAGGGGGGTAGGAACAGCGCGTTACGTAACATTGTTTTTTAACTTAAATAAAAAAACTACGTAATCACAATGTCCCAAATTTCAACTTTCGTTTATATTTTACATAGAACCCCTGGATTGTATTATATTGACCCCTCACGCTCCGCTCATGTTACAATAGGACAGTAGTATTCAAGTGAAAAAATCTTAAAATGTGTATTAACCAGATCAAGCACAGTAACACATGTTTGCAATAAATAGCTGGACCTTTCTTCGCAACAAAAGATGAAAAGATACAGATAGGATAAAGAGGTTGTAAAAGCTTCAAAAATTGCGTTTCGTAATACTTGAACGGCCCTTTTAACCCTCCGTTAGGCGCGTGGTCTACAATCGTAGACCACTCTCCTTTAAGTGGTCGCAAATTGCATAAAACTGCACATACGCCCCCATCCCGCTTAGTAGCTGTCACTAATACTTCCAACTTACTCTTCAGTTTACTAAACGCCGCCGATCTGTTTGCATTATTTTTTTACCATTATTCAAAGAGTACTGGTCTACAACCGTAGACCACGCGACTAAGCGCGTTCCAGTTTTTAGTTGTATATATAAAGCTAATATGTAGCCTGCTGTGTATATAAAGCTAATAACATAAATGAAAATGTTTCAAGAAGCGACTTCATTGAAAACAGCATGGGAACTAATCAAACAGCAAATTGAATATGGATCAACTATGCCTTCCCTGCTAAGAGAACTTAGACGACGAGCTCGGGTACTGCTCGGAGTTCAAGAAGTCGTACCCCTTCCCCTAATATTCCAACAAATTACGTGGGACGATGTTGCATTTGTGCATGAATTTGCAATATGTCAACAAGAAGGGCATGCCAAAGATGTGACACATTTGCATTCAAGGATCATTTTGGGGATATTTTCACTGAATGTTTGACGGACTAAAATTGTGCCACTTTTACCATTTAATAGTTTTGTTCTGTTTTTACTTTTCAGTTCTATTCTTTACTATTTATCCCTATTGGTCATTCTATAAGTTCAAAAATAAAACATATTTGTGTTTTTTTTACTAAATTGAGCTTATTTTTGTGACCATTTTCATTTACTTGCGAATAGAGACCCAAAAATTCATGACCTCGTTTTTAACTTTACCACTGTCAAAATGAGAAAAGCCAAGGAACAAAACATATCTAATATCAAAGTGCGAACATAAATAAACATGTTATTAACCACTAATTTGTTAATTTTATCAAAATCCGGTATTATACGACAAAAAACTATTGGTCTACAATCGTAGACCACGCGCCTAAGCTTGTCAGCAGTAACGACGCGCCTAACGTAAGGTTAACAAAAATTTATGAAGGAACAACAAAATATTATATTTTTGATAGAGTAGGTTTAATGAATTTTTTGCGACTTTGCAATGTCGTCTTAAAGAATTAGTTCACTATTTGTCATTGTAAAACGCTGTTCTTTATTTTTACATAATACAAGTATGCACTTTTCAATTTTCATTGTTTTGAAATCACCTGCCGCAATATCTAATAAATCAGTCAGTATATTCATTTTTCTTAATTAATTCTGCTTCGACTACAGATTTTTTTCTATTAATTTTTGAAGTGGGAATACCTTCAAAATCAGACTCAATTTGATCTGGTACTTATTCTGAGCCGAAAAATATTCAGGTTCAGATATTATTTCACACACTTCAAAACGAACGTAATAAACAAGCCAAGCATAGACTTCTTAATATGACCTAAAACTAATTTGCGTAGCAGAGTACAGATTCAGACCAATCCAAATAAGTCAAAACAAAAGTCGGTACGCTCTCAATTAGAATGGAAATAAACACGTTGCGCAATATGATATTCAAACTTCAAACTGTTTGAAGAAGTTTGATTTCAAGTCAAACCTAAAGATATCGAAATCAAGTCAAGTCAAACTTTTTTACAAAAAACGTTTGGTTTTCAAGTCAAGTCAAGTTTGTTGAATAAAATCAAACTAGTTTGACTTGATGCATCTCTACACATAATGAGAGGAGAAAAGTACTCTCTCCTAAGATCATAATCCAAGGAAAAATCTCGGGAAAGAGAAATGTGGGACGTAGGAGGATTTCCTGGTTGCGAAATTCAAGAGAGTGGTATGAGTGCAGTTAAATACAGTTGTTCAGAGCTGCAGCCAACAAAGTTAAGATTGCTGTGATGCTAGCCAACCTCCGATAGGAGACGGTACTGCAAGAAGAAGAACCCGGATACGCCGTTTTCCTTTTCTTGATGGTTTCGAAAAGTTTGCGTTCTTGGTTGGTTCTCTTGAGGACATCTACATTTGTGACTTTCGCCGTCCATGGTATCTTTAGAATACGGCTATAAAGCCACATTTCGAAGGCTTCTAATCTGTTGATATCCCTTGATTTGAATGTCCAGCCCTTTTCGCCGTATAGCAGCACCGACATTAGTCTCAGCTAAAGTCGAACTCTAAACACGTCAGCGCCTTCCTGAATTTTACGAAATCTTGCGGAGCTTGTTCAATGCGGCATTTTACTTCCCTGTCCGATGCCCTGTCTTCAAAAAGCCACGTTCTCAGGTATTTAAATTTGTTCACTGTTTCAATGGACTTGGTATTCAGTGTTATAATGGAGTTTTCAAGTGCGTCCAAGTTTCTGGAGATAATAGTGAATTTGGTCTTGTTGGTATTAATCTCTAATACCATTCGCTTACTGTATTCTCCGATTATAGTGACAAGTTGTTGAAGATCCACTACGTTGTCACAAATTAAGACACCATCACCATCATCAGCATATCGTTTGTTGTTCATCAATACTCCATTCACTTTAATTCCCATCTCTGCATCTTCCAAAGACTCTTGAAATATGGCTTCCGAATAAATACCGATCATAGTTACAAAAGGTACAAGTTCCAATTTTAGTACCCAGTGTACCCATAGTTAGCATCCACCACCTACTTACTTACTTTCCTTGTACGGAACACCAATAACTTTAAATTATGTACTTCCAATGGATGGCCACATAGACTTCCCTCATCTCTGTGCGTGAGAGTAGATGATGAATTTTCTGAACAGCTCACAGTGTGTCGCTTATAACAAGCTAGGTGGACAAAATTATTTTTCATCTTATTTACATTTTTATCGACCAGTTAAGTAATTTGATAATAAAATAAATCATTTTTATTAGTCAAAGACTAAATCAGAGGCGTTAGTCAGGGGAATAAATAAAAAAATTAAAAGATTTTCTATATTTAATGCATATTTTATGGTAGACACTTCCTAGTCTGCTTGTATGAATGCGTTGTAGATTTGGAGTCTATGTAATAGGCTAATGCTTCATCTCCACTTGATTGCCTACCATCCTGCAAGCTATTCGATTTTTTATAATTAGAAGATGTAGCACCTACTGAGCATTCACTTACGCTCCTAATTGAATTAGCAACGTTTCTTTTCCATACTGCACGAGCTGCTACTTCTGAAGCAGTTACCAACTCCTCCACACTGCGTGATTCAACGAGCTCCTCAACTATAGGTTTTTTTTTTGTTTTAAACGATGCCTCGTCAAAATCTTTCCGTGGGCTTCCTATCTTGCCGGAACCTTGAAATAATATGGACGATCGTGGCACAGTACATTGAGCTTCAAATTTGATGTGCTCATTCAACCAACTTTCATTAGTTGCCAAAAAACGCTGTTTTGCCAAAAAAACGCTCCTCGGAAGACAGTGCTCTAAAAAATAATGATGTGCTCGAGTACGCAGGTTATAATAAGTCTTATTATTAATGGGAAAGGTGCAGCTACGACAAATAGCAAATTTAACCCGGATACAAAAGGTACAAGTCATTACCACCCTTCCACACTTTGAAAACGAAGAAAATTTCCTTCGTTCATCATACAAACTTTTTTTAATATTCTTTTATTATCAGATAGATTTGTTAAATTAGAAAAAATTATCAGTTACTATCATAAATATTATCCACCTTCGACAATTAATATTTATAAATTAAGGAAAACTTAAATTTCATGTGATTTATATGATCTACGGATTCAACTGATTTATTCTATTACAATAAAATACGTACCTTTGGACGCTATTACTCAAAAAACAAAATTATGTGCAAGCGTGTGCAGTTTATAATAGGCCTTATTATCAATGGGATAGGTGCAGCTATGACATATAAAAAGTTTAGCCCGGGTACAAAAGGGTACAAGTATTTCCCACCCTTCCAAAATTTCAAAACGAAGAAAATTTCCTTCATTCATCATAAAAACTTTTTTTAATAGTGTTTGGTTATCAGATAGTTTTGTTAAATTAATAAAAATTAGCACTTACCAATATAAGTAGTATCCATATTCAACAAAATTAATCTTTATAAATTAGGGGAAACGTTAATTTCGTGCGATTTAAATGATGTCCGGAATTCAACTGATTTATTCTATTACAATCAAAATACTTAATTTGGATGTTATTACTCACACGGTGGATGTGTCAGACACAAATAAATATTAGAATAGGATGTTTTGATATATTCTTTACAATATTCAAATAATAATTCTTTTAGTTTTGAACATGACTTTTGTCCAGCTAGCTAGGCTCAACGACACACTGTGCAGCGTTAAAGTCGCAAGTATCGTAATACTGGTTGGTATACCCATTTTTTCAGGTTACTAGCACAACGTGGCATGCCGGTTATTAGTCTGTATGGCTCTTTTAATGTGGGATACGCCAAATAGTGTCCAGCAGCCATTTCCTTTGAGGAGGCAAAATGTATTGTGGTAGCTGACACTTGTATTCGGTAGGTGTATTCGGCGAGTCTCTGACGCTTCGGGGAGAGATGTTGATTTTTTTAGAGAGCTTTTCTGAGATCTTAGTTTATTTGGCTGAGTCTGGTCGTCATGGATCTGGGTGTCTTCGATCCGTCTCCTGCTTCTTTCGTTCTACCTCTGAAATGACCTGTCTTCTGATAGGTGGTGGAGTGATTCCAACTATGGGGTAGATCTCTTGGATAGGTGAAGTTTTAGGCAACCCGTTATTACACGAACCGTTTTATTTAGAGCCACGTCGATATTTATAGTGAGAGCAGAGTTTGCCCAGACTAGTGCTCCAAACTCCGCGGTTGAAAACATATCGCTAAAGGTTTCTACATATTATCATGCACTCATCGTTTCCAGCACGTAGCGTTTAGTTTTCGAAAGATATTTATTTTATTGGTTTTAAATATGAACAATTCATACTGTCCGGAACGTATCGTATCAGACACTTCTTTGTTAAATCAGGTTTTTCGGAGATTACGCTACGTGCCGGAAACGATGAGTGCATGATAATATGTAGAAACCTTAAGGCAAAAGTGCGGAGAGTCTATGGTTGTTCTCTCCATTTTATATTAGTTACTTTGCGGATGATATTATTTTTGGCGCTTACTTTTTTCTTGGCATCTTGAGAATGATATCGATAAGACAGTGTTCTATCCAGACGTAAGCCGAAGTATTTTGGCGTCTCGTTTTGTTAAGGGCTTGTCCATATGTGGGCGGTTTGCCAACGTCGACTGTGCAGTTTACCTGTTTTACTTGATCTCACCCTAATGCCGCCTTTGAAGTTTCACCCTAATACCAAGAATAACAGGGGGAAAACAGGTAAACCGCCCAGTCGACGTTGGCAAACCGCCTGCATACGGACAAGGCCTAAAGCATCCGATCATGCCATTTCGCCTCCAGCGTTCTTCGGTCATCTTCTTCTTACGGTGCCTTATCCTTTAGGACGTTGGTCATTACATTTGCCCATTTATTCTTATGAGCAGCCACCCTGAATAGTTTTCTGGAGGTATGTAATGTTCGTCCATTGTCGTAGGTTTTTAAGCCAAGACGCATTGCATCTTCTTCCTGCTCCTCCCCTTTTGCTATTGATTTTGCCTACGATTATGAGTTGGAGCAGTTCAAACTTTTGATTGCTTATAATGTGACCAAAATATTGTGTTTTCCGTTCTTTTATTATAAGCATAAGCTCTCTTTCCTTATTCATCATCCGCAAGACTTCCTCATTCGTCGTATGGCTCATAGTGTTGCCCAAAATCGGTCTTGGTCTTGCAGTCTTGGTCTTGTTCTTGCATTTTCGCAAGACCAAGACCAAGACCAAGACCGCTTTATTTTAGCAAGACCAAGACCAAGACTGACCGTGCAAGACTTTAGCAAGAACAAGACTAAGCCTGCAAGACTCTTGCGCCTTGCAGTTAGGATTGAGTGTCGTTTTAGGGAATATAGTAGTTCGGGTATATGCTTAGAGACTATGAGACGCAAAAAAAGGTAAAAAAAATTAGGAAAATTGGACTTATGCGCGTTATGAACAATACAATAAACATACATAGCGAATCAAAATATACATTAACTCTCGTAAGGGGGCGGGGTGCAGCCGCACCCCAGACCTCGTTTTTCTCACCTATCTTTTTTAATAAATTTTTTTGATTTTTGTTTATTTTTTTATTCGCATTAAATTCAATTCTAAACACATTACACCCATTGCAGCATCTAAAACGATTTACGTTTACGTGATTTTTTAGAAAAATGACTGTATTGTGCAAATGATGAAAACTTCATATCCTGAATTGGACATTTCTGGTGTTCCACTTGGAGCTAACAGAGCTACGGGACAAGGTCGGTGTTACTTATGTCAGAGAAAAAAGACCGAAAGTCCCGACATAACTGTATTTTGTGTAAAAACTTTGTGTTGGTCAATCTGTGAAAAATTTCATGTGTTTATCTTGCAACGATAATAATTTTTTTTAAGAAGAAATGGGTACTTTGTTTGTAAAATTATGTTTCATACTATAATAAACAAGTCCTAATTATCTTTCAAATCAATTTTCCCGACGTTCACATATAAAAAAATGGATATACAGATGGGGTACAAATGCACCCCGCACCGTTGTTTACGTAAGAATTTAAGCACCGCTTTACGAGTGTTAAAAGAACACTTCACATATTTATTTGACACGTACTCAGAGGTCATAATAAATTTGTACAATGTAAAAATAAAATATTTTATAATACATTCTTCTTATATATAGCAGACGACGCCTTCGCTCTGAAATTTATTGTAATTGTCTAGATTTTGAGAATAGGCTCTTTCATAAAATAATCTTGTGTTTTGACGCCGACAGTAATAAATATCCTTTTGAAACTTGTTATGATGTCACCAAAGCTGATATAATACGACACCCACTTAATTGTTTTTCCTTATCAGTTTAAAGACTAAAGACTATCGTAGGTATATTAAACTTTTTGCAGAGTGTGCAATTATATCAATGGGTCAAACAAAATACCATTCTAGACAAATGTTCTTTAATACAGTCAAGTTTATGCCATTTATTGGTTTTTGTGTGTTTTAACCATGTTTTAGTACATGTAAGGTTATTAAATGCAAATGTTTATTAAGAAACAGACTGACTCCCGTGGGACATCGTAGATAGCTCAGTTAGTGAGAGTATAGGCAGGGATAGTTGTTTAGATCGTGGGTTCAAACCCTACCCGATGTGAGTTGTTTATACATTTTTTATTAATTTGATTGGTTTTGTAACTAAAGGAACAGAATCATGAAAATTGGAACGAAGGGGTTTTAAAGAGTGATCTATTTAATGAAAATATTTTCATCTATTTCCTACTTCCATTTATACCGGAAGTTGCTTATAACTTCATTTTTTTGAATGGGACACCCTGTATATTTTTACCTACATTTTTAAATTCTCCTCGATGTCTTCGTTGTTAAAATGTTTTGTAATGTTATATAAGGTACTTTAAAAGAGAATTAAATTTTTTTCTTAATTTCGCAGCAATATTCACACCCTGTAGAATTGTAGTAGTTTGACATCCAAAACTATATTTATGTTCAGATGATTTTTAATATAATCTTCTATTGTTAAGAATTGTTAGTATACCCCATTCCACGAATATACGACTCTCTTGGATTATCGCGACAACGGATATTTTACTGTGCAAAATATGAAGGACGAAAGAAAATTGCAAATTATATTGGTGTTTATTGGAGTAATTATTAGAGCAAAATACTTTCGTACTTCTTATGTTGCATACTAAAATATTCGTCGTCGCGATAATCCGAAACAGTCGTATATTCGTGGAATACACCATATAGCTAAATTTTTAATTTTAGAATACAGGGTTGGTCGAAACTCGGAATGAGTATTTTCTGAGTTTGCTTAAATGGAGCACCCTGTATTTTAGTATTGTAATGATATAATATGGTACTTTTTTATTTCTTAAGCATTTCCTATACCTAACTGCTTTAGTTTGTGAATTATTGGTGATTCAAGCCAAATATTATTTGCAAAAAAAAATATGTGAAATTTTATTAGGTTGCCGTGAACATAAAATGTTCGCAAATAATTCAATAACAAATAATTTTTCGGAAATATATACATATTAATCTAGAGTCTAGAGTCTAGAAGTCTAGACTGATCCTAAAAATTACCAATAATTGTTGAGCTATCAAAATACCTACGTAGTTAAAATTGTTAGTGCGATTAACGATTAAGCACAAATTAAGGCAGTTAGGTATAGAGAATGCTTAAGAAATAAAGAAAGTACCATAAAATATCATTTCATTACAATACTAAAATACAGGGTGTTCCATTTAAGAAAACTCAGAAAATATTCATTCCGAGTTTCGACCAACCCTGAATACCAAATTCAACATTAAGCTACACTAATAATTTTTAACAATAGTAGACTATATTAAAAATCATTTGAACATAAATAAAGTTTTTGATGTCAAATAACCAATTCTACAGGGTGTGAAAACTGCTACGAAATTAATAAGAAAACAGTAAAATCCTGTATAAAATGTATATTTAAATTACCTTTAAATATACCTTTTATACAGGATTTTACTGTTTTTTTTTTGTATTACATGGTATACAGCCAACTACAGGAAAACTTTTTCCTTGTGAATTTTTAATAAGAAAACCTAATTATCTTTTAAACTACCCTATATAATATTACAAAACCTCATATTTCAGAAAGAAGACATGGAAGAGAATTCAGAAATGTAAAAATATACAGGGTGTCCCATTAAAAAATAAGTTATAAGCAACTTCCGGTATAACTGGAAGTAGGAAATAGATAAAATATTTTCATTAAATAGATCACTCTTCAAAACACTCCATTCCAATTTTCATGATTCTATTGTCTTTAGCTCTGGAGATATTTTTAATATGAAAGTTTATCTGCCTCACCCTGTATCTTAAGTCAAGCTGAAAATGTACCTATACTGTTACGTTGTTCTAAGATCTAAAGTAACGTTTAATAAATAGTAATATGCTAGTGGGCAACTGCGAGACTTGCAAGACTCTTGCTGCAAGACCAAGACCAAGACCAAGACCGGGAGTGCAATACCAAGACCAAGACCAAGACCAGGTGTATTGGTGCAAGACCAAGACCAAGACTCTCTAAGTCTCGTCTTGGTCTTGCATTTGGGCAACACTAATGGCTCATGTAGGATATTCTGAGGATTTTACGGTAACACCAGAGTTCGAATGCTTGGATTCTTTTTTGTGTTGCTTCTGTCATTTTCCAGGCTTCAACACCATAGAGCAAGGTGGAGAAAACATCACTTAAGTATTCTAGTTCTCAATGAGATACCCAGCTGGCGGTTGCATATAATTCTTTGCATTTTGTAAAATACTGTACGTGCCTTTTCCAGACATGTTCTTATCTCTAGTGAGTGGTTCCAAGTCTTCGGTCATGCTTGTTTCTAAGGTGAAAAGCATACCTGGATTTTTGTGGGATTGAGATTTGGATGGTTGTCATCATAGTTAAGTACTAAGTCTCCCAAGGTAATTATTGTCAGTTATACTTGGACATCGCTGCCGGTTCTTTCCTGAGCTTCCTCAAAATAAATTGTCTTTTTTGTTGGTCTATGGATTGGTCGTGGGTATATATTATATTGTATGGAATCGGCGCAAGGACACTTCCGTGTGGGAGCCCATTTTTTTGGTCCCTCCACCGCCTGTTCATGGACTAAAGCGTAACCAGGAAGCTTCTGGAGGAGACCTTCGCTAACCTGGATATCTGGAATATTCTGGAATATTCTGGATGTCATTTGTTAGAGTTTTGTAGGCAGCTGTTTATGGTTAACTGTGTCAGAGACAGTTTCTATCAGTTCCAAACCAGCTTCAATATGTTGGGTGAGATTAAAAATTTTACTGCAACAGCACTTTTCGGGCCTGAACCCTGCTTTTTATGGAATGATTTATCTCCTCAGATTCAGTGGTTCAGTTCAATATCATTCTTTTGAACGTCATGAAAAGGTGATACAAAAGAGAGAGATCTAAAATTCCTTGTATATCACTACCACCGAAAATTTAGTCACCTAAACATTACGATATTCATTTTATTCCCCTATGACGTTTCTTCCATGTGCGTGAATTGCCCTTCAGTCTCGTGCTTAGGGATGGACTCGAGTCAAGCCGAGCCGAACTTTTGACAAGCTTGAGTTGGGCTCAAAATTTCGAGCCGAGCTCGAGATAGAAGCTCGGCTTGAACTACAAACATAATAATGAATGTAAAATGTAATATCAGTGGTAATTTACGGATACATAGTCGGAGAGATAGAAGCGGATTTTGTGCGTGATAAGTAATATGGAAAAACTATACGGGGATATGTTGAATTAGTTGTGTACATAACTTTCACCAACGGCTGGAAACCAGAGTTGGGGCCGAGGGTAGTTATAAGGGGTCAAAATCGCGGAATTTATTATTTTTTTTATGACGCTCATGATCGAGATAGTGCACCAAAATTTGGGAATAAGTAGGTCATGACGTAACTAAGTAAAATCTCTAGGGGCGGAACGCTGCGTGGCCGACAAAGGGGTGGGGGTAGGGGTGAATATAAAAAATATAAAGGGTTTTCTGCGCTGTTCGTGATTGAGATAGTGGACCAAAATTTGGGAATAAGTAGATCATAACATTACTAAGTAAAATCCCTATAGCCGGAAACCAGAGTTGGAGATGACGGTAGTTATAAGGGGTCAAAGTCGCCGTTTTTATTATTTTTTTTGTGACGCTCATGATCGAGAGGGTGCACCAAAATTTGGGAATAACTAGGTCATGACGTAACTAAGTAAAATCTCCAGGGGTGACACGCTGCGTGGCCGACAAAGGGGTGGGGCAGGGGTGAATACAAAAAATATAAGGGGTTTTTTTGCGACGTTCGTGATTGAGAGAGTGCACCAAAATTTGGGAATAAGTAGACCATGACATAACTAAGTAAAATCCTCAGAGCCGGAAACCAGAGTTGGGCGTGAGGGTAGTTATAAGGGGTCAAAATCGCCTTTTTATTATTAATTTTGTGACGCTCATGATCGAGAGAGTGCACCAAAATTTGGGAATAAGTAGGCCCTGAGGTAACTAAGTACAAACTCCAGGGGTGGAACGCTGCGTGGCCGATAAAGGGGTGGGGATAGGTGTGAATTTAAAAAATATAAGGTGTTTTTTGCGACGTGCTAGATTGAGATAGTGCACCAAAATTTGGGAATAAGTAGACCATGACTTAGCTAAGTAAAATCTCCAGAGCCGGAAACTAGAGTTGGGGATGAGGGTAGTTTTAAGGGGTCAAATTCGCAGTGTCTGTTATTTTTTTTGTGACCCGCCACAACATTTATCCCCCACGCAGCGTTCCGGCCCTGTAGATTTTACTTAGTAATGTCATGATCTACTTACTCCCAAATTTTGGTGCACTATCTCGATCACGGACGGCAAAAAAACCCCCATATATTTTTATACTCATCCCTGCCTACCGCCCCTTTGTGCCCCAAGCAGCGTTCCGCCCCTGAAGATTTTACTTAGTCACGTCATAATCTACATACTCCCAAATTTTGGTGCACTATATCCATCATGAGCGCCACAAAAAAAATAATAAAAACCGCGACTTTTACCCCTTATTACTACCCTCGTCCGCCACTCTGGTTTCCGCCTTTGGGGATATTACTTAGTTATGTCATGGTCTACTTATTCCCAAATTTTGGTGCACTGTCTCAATCACGAACGTCGCAAAAAAACCCCTTACATTTTTTTATATTCACCCCTGCCCCACCCCTTTGTCGACCAGGCAGCGTTCCACTCCTGGAGATTTTACATAGTTACGTCCTGACCTACTTATTCCCAAATTTTGGCCCGCTATCTCGATCATGAGCGTGACAAAAAAAATAATAAAAAACGAAATTTTGACCCCTTATAACTACCTTCCTTCCCCACTCTGGTTTCCGGCTCTGGATATTTCAATTATTTATGTCATGGTCTACCCAAATTATGGTCCACTATGTCAATCACGAACGTCGCAAAAAACCCCTTATATTTTTTAAATACACCCCTACCCCCACCCCTTTGTCGGCCACGCAGCGTTGAGCCCCTAGAGATTTTACTTAGGTACGTCATGAACTACTTATTCCCAAATTTTGGTGCACTGTCTCGATCATGAGCGTCATAAAAAAAATAATAAAATCCGCGACTTTGACCCCTTATAACTACCCTCGGCCCCTACTTTGGTTTCCGGCCGTTGGTGAAAGTCATGTACACAACTAATTCAACATATGCCCGTATAGTTTTTCCATATTACTTATCACGCATTAAATCCGCTCCCAGCTCTTAGACTAACACTGTATATTGAAAATATATATTTGTAGTCTGAATTGCTTATTCTCAAACAAAATTATAAGTCGTAGCAGAAATAAATGAATTATTGTATTAGGTAAAATATTGACAAACTCATTAACGCAAGCTCGGCTCGTCTCGCATTCAGCTCGGCTCGGCTCGAAAAAGTTTGATTCGGCTCGAAGCTCGGCTCGCAAAAAACAATTTGGCTTGAGCTCGAAGCTCGGCCTGTCAAACGAACCAAGTCTCGAGCCAAGCCAAGCTAAGCTCGAGCTTGTGACCATCCCTACTGGTGCTTGTAAGTGCTGTTTTTTTATTATCACTTTTCATAAAAATTATTACATTTTTTAAAAGTGCTTAATAATTTATACTTTTACCAATTTTACTAATATGTTTGTAAATATTTTGACACCTTATTTACCTCTAACAGTAAATTGTGAAAAATCTTATAATACTTTTATTTGACTCCTTTTATAATTTAGAAAGATATCTGAACAAAATATTTCGTTGCCTGTACATATATTTGTATATTATAAGATACTTAAGATATTGTTGTTGGACTTTTGTGATGAGTGTTAATGTTATCACTTGTAGTAGATATAATTTTTA
The DNA here is from genome assembly GCF_917563875.1 of Diabrotica virgifera virgifera. NCBI lineage: Eukaryota > Metazoa > Arthropoda > Insecta > Coleoptera > Chrysomelidae > Diabrotica > Diabrotica virgifera. The sequence goes on from NC_065444.1 coordinate 206,665,721, forward strand.
AAAAGACGTTAAAAACTTGATTTAAACAGCAATTTAGAAAGGAAAATATCAGGTTTGTTTAAGAGGTCCAAAGAATTCAAAGCCAGAAATATAAGTGTGTATTCACCATACATTCCATCATTAAAGCGGCCCACAAATTGAGTTATTGTTAAACAGTTTTGTTCGACGAGAAAGGTCGTCAGACATAATCAAGCTGAACCTGATTTTTCCATCATTTATCCACGCGAAAAACAACGATAGTTTTCAATCCACACACTTTGGTCTTGCGTAATTTTTGTTCGAACATACTTGCCTGTTGAACAAAACTGTCGAGCAATAACGAAATTTGTGGGCCCCTTATAAAGGTTGTCTTTCTCGATATAAATAAGACATGATATGTTCATTTTACATCTCTGAAAGATAATCCACGGATATTAATGCGAATAATGTGTTCAAACATGCGCTGTATATTATTTGTATATAAGCTTTTTATTCAGCATATTATAATGTACATAGACCAAAATGTTGAAAAACATGTCGATCATCTTCTTTTATAGTCGGTTCGCTAAACTCAGACACGACTGGCTAGTGATTTTAGTAGGTAATTTTTTTGTTTTTTTACTAACTATAGTAAAAGTTACTAACTATTTGGTAATTATTTTTTTGTCAGTTTTACCAAATTGGAAAAAATACTAAACTCACTAGCCAGTTGTGTCTGAATTTAGCGAACCGACTATATCATGTCATCTTTTAACCATATAGGAATCTGTCATTTGTAACTCCTTTCTTCCTGTAGGTCGTAGGTCTCACAAACCCTTAATTTGACATAAAGAATAGACTATGTGTAGCATATCCCACCTCCTTTCAAAGAGTGTCGTAAGTCAAAAAAGCAAAGTTTCGAGAAAACGACGTTTAAAGTTTGTCCTACAACATTTTCGTGTTTAATTAAAAAATTATTAAAATTAGAATAATAACTATTTTAGTTAGTGACAATGGTGTTTGAAGCTCTATAAAATAGCGTATTAAGTATATTATTAAAAATATTTAAAAAATTTGATTTTTTGAGTTATGACACTATACAGATTAAATAACGAAAAATTTATGAAATATTATTTATCAAAAGTGACACTTGCAGTCATCATCATCATCATCCAACCAATTCACGTCCACTGCTGGACATAGGTCTCCCTCAATTGTTTCCACACTTCACGGTTTTGTGCTGATTTTTGCCAGTTTTTACTAATCCGCCTGATATCATCTGCCCATCGTGTAGGCGGCCTTCCTCTACTTCGTTTATCTTCTCTTGGTCTCCACTCCATCAGCTTTCGTGCCCATCTTGAATCTTTCAGCCTGGCGACGTGTCCTGCCCAGTTCCATTTGAGCCTGGTGATACGTTCTACAACATCTGCGATACCGGTTGTTTGTCTGAGATCTTCATTTCTTATTTTATCCCGTAGAGTTACGCCCAGCATGGATCTTTCCATGCGCCTTTGAGCAACCCGCATTTTCGACGCTGTTGCCTTGGTTAGAGTCAGTGTCTCTGCTCCATATGTCATTACCGGTAGCACACATTGGTCAAACACTTGTCTTTTTAAACCGATCGGTATACTGCTCCTAAATATGTCTCTCAGAGCTCCGTAGGCTGCCCAAGCAAGAGTTAATCTTCTTTTTATTTCGCATGTTTGGTTATCTCTGCCAATTCTAATTTCATGACCCAAGTAAATACAGAATATAATATCATTATTATCTGGTCAAGCGCGGATCTAGAAATTCATAATAGGGGGGGGGGGCAGACTTACCTCAAATACAGTGATGTAACAGCTACCGATTTTTCGGTAGATCTACGCAATACCTGTCAAATCTACCGATCTACCTAATTCTCCTTTTTATCTACTGAAAAATCAAAATTCCTAATTTTCAAATTAATCTGCCGATTTTTTTTTCTACCGAAAAATCAAAATTATTAGAAAATTTTTTTTAGTGGATAGAATTGGCAACACAGTTTAGTCAATTTTCAAGAATTCTTGAATTGCTTTTACTAGCTTGTGAAAAAATGTGTAAAATATACATATCTACCTGAATCTGAATAGTGAATACTGAAGGATTGTGGCTTACTTTGATATTGAAGATAATTCCAAACTAAAAACAGTATTTATATTATAATCTTAAAACAGGAGAACCCATTTTGCATCTTTTTAACTTACAGTATTTCGACATAACTACAGAACATTAACAATTTTTCTCGTTCTCAACTGCTTCAATATCCGACATTGTTTTGTTTTTAAACGATTATAAAGCGTAAAAAATCATGATTTTTCCTATAAAACATTCCTTGTCGATTTTAGAGAAATATGTTTCAAATAAATATCTAGATCTTAACAGTTTTTAATTTGAAATACATAAACAATTGGAGATAATTTCAAAAAAACCCTATTTTTGCAGTAATTTATAAATGTTAATAACTTATAACTATTATTTATTATAACAAAAGTTTTTAACTTGTTTAAACAATTATGCAGCTTTCAAATAAGAATATTTGTAGGTATCTTGGACGTTAATAGGTACACGTGTGGTAAATTTTTTTCAAAAGTCTACACCAGGAAAAAATGTGCAGTTTTATTTTATTATAAATAAATGAATTCCTTATAACAAAACTAAAGCATCATTGATATTTGGGATTGCGTTAGTTAGACGGCTCTACTCGAGTTACTTTGGATTAAAAAAATTGAAGAAAATTGCTCCATTATAATACCTAGAAAGCCAAAAAATACATTTTTTTAAGGTATACCGATTTTGAACTTTGAATGATTTTTATGATGAATGGTGATTATTGATCATTATATGATGATAAATGTAGTTTATTTTTGAATACTCGTACCTAAAGTATAATTTTTTTTCAATGTGATAGCAAAAGAAGCAAAAAATGAAATCTACCGAAATTTGATGATTTCTACCGAAAAAATAGGAGCAGTCTCCCGAAATTTTGTCCAAGACCTGTGGCAACACTGCTCAAATATTACATTTTCCAGATTTAGCCATACGACTCACACTTACTCTAAGGATAAAATACACTATATAATCCCAGATACCTACGGTATCAAAACGATTGATAGACAATTCACGACTTATTAATCTCACTGGTCGTTCTTTACCATAAAGATTAACCTTTCTACCATCAATGGGTATTAATAGGTACGCATGGATTATCTAGTAAAATACAAATTTTTATATCTTTATTGTATCGCAAATTTGAAACGTGACTTTTCATGAGATAAGGTTTATACCCAGTGTAATGTATTTGCATTTTAAAATATCATTTTTGTTATTCTTTGAATTGAGAAAAATATTTCCGTTGTTTATGGTTCTACCGGTAGCCAAACAAATGCGCCTGCAGATTATTTTTCAGAGAAGGGTGTTTTATTAGATTTTATGGCTAGATTGGGATTTTATTGGAAGCGGTTGTCGTGTAATTCAGTGTTGTGCTGATGGCTTAAAGTTTAGAGTTAATAGAAAAAAATAATAAATAATCAAAAAATACTTATAGACTAAATACAATAGGTGGGTCCATGGACCCGTTGACCCCCCTGTATCCGCGCCTGTATCTGGTTAACAGACTTATACTTTTTAATAATGTAACTTTAAATACAAGTACAGTAAAACCTGTCAGTAACGGCCACTAAAAATGAAAGAACTATTGGCCGATATAAAAAGTGGCCGCTATTGCCAGTTTTTGTAGTCTACATATATAATTAGTTTGGGAAATTTTTAAACTGGCCGTTAGGACAGGTGGCCGATGTTGGCAGGTGGCCGTTAACACAGGTTTTACTGTAACAACATTAAACACAAAATACTGCAAAAATAAAGATAAATAAGTGATAAATGTGTCACTTTTCTTGAGCACATACGCAGATTGTTTTGAATAAAATAATCACATGTACTGTCTTAACTCGACAAACGACGCTTTATACACATCTTAGATGGACAAATGCTTTGCAGAAATCGATATGTGACACCGTTTGTGTTCGGTGCGTCGTTGATTTTGGATAATCGTATGACACTAGTGTCATCTAACGATAAATACTTGACTCATAATTAATTATTTATATGGGAAATAAGCCACAATTAAAATGAAAAAAATAATTTTATTAACGTTTCGACGCCCAAATCGGGTGCCGTTGTCAAAATACAAAATATTACTAAAATAAACTAAAGTGTTGTTGCTAAGCAAAAGAAAAATTCTTCTAATAATTTATTTAATCTCACTCATTTATATTGGCAATTCAGACATATATTATACATTTTAAAGTAGAAGACTTTAAAATGATATTGCCAATATTTATGAGTTGCGTTCCTGGGACGACTTACTGAAAGATAGTTCATTCGATTACATGAAATTAACCCCAACTCAAGAATATCCGTCATAAAAAATTATAGCATGTGATATGTCTTTAAAAAGACAACCAAATGCAACGACAGTAAAATTCTCGCGTTAGAGACTTCATAGTAAATCACAAGGGAAAATTTAATTTAATTTTAAATTAATTTCATGTAATCGAATGAACTATCTTTCAGTAAGTCGTCCCAGGAACGCAACTCATAAATATTGGCAATATCATTTTAAAGTCTTCTACTTTAAAATGTATAATATATGTCTGAATTGCCAATATAAATGAGTGAGATTAAATAAATTATTAGAAGAATTTTTCTTTTGCTTAGCAACAACACTTTAGTTTATTTTAGTAATATTTTGTATTTTGACAACGGCACCCGATTTGGGCGTCGAAACGTTAATAAAATTATTTTTTTCATTTTAATTGTGGCTTATTTCCCATATAAATAATTAATCATAAAAATGCCACAAGGAAATAGCTTCAGAACAACTTGACTCATAGACGTGACACTGTGTTGGTGCAATAAAACCGATTTTAAAATTTTTTAAGTTGACACTGTTTTAGCGGAGGTGCGATATCATTCAACATTTTAATCAGAAACTTTCATGGCTGCGTAATATTAGACTATTAGACAATAGTGTGGTTTCAAAGTGGAAGAATCATTTCGCGCACCAGCCGATAGAGAAATGTTTCAGAAAATGGTAGGTACACATGATGACGCCCAACGTCTGAATACGGAAACGGAACTTATATAAGAAGAAGGTACAGCATTAGACAGATATATTCATCTCTTTCAGCGAAATTAACAAATATCGATACCATAGTCAGGAAGTCACGGTCTAAGCAATCTCAAAATCGTGTGCACTACAAGCTTACTATATATAGCTATACTATGCTAAGCTATACTATGCCGATCTATAGAAATATCTGAAGCCGCCACGGTCAGACCGACCGAAAGCTTTGGTTACGCGACGTTGTCAGATCAATCGGGTTTCAAAGGTTCTTCGTTTTTACTTTATCGTACTACATACGAAGTATGAGTATAATAGATAAAGTTATAGGATTGTGCAAAAAATTTTTTTTCAGATTTCACTTTTGTTCGACGTTTTGAATCCCCCTGAGTCTAAAAAGCAAATAAAAAAAAAACATATCGGAAGTATGCACGATATAAAGACACAGAAGATAAGATAATGCGCATAGTGGGCGGAGTCAATGACGGCAGCAACATAGTTATCTCGAATTCTTTATGCAACTTTTAGGTATCGCATTCTTTCGTGTCTTCAACGTCTACCGTGGTTTTCTTTAAATATTTTGAATTTATTGTATAAGGTTGTGATATTTATTTATAACGTTGTGAATATTTCCGTTAAACATGCGTTGTGCCTATTTTGGATGTGGATCTGACCAAGGCTGCCGCTAACAGTTTCGCCGTCCGCGTAACTATTTAGTTTTACCTTTCAGAAAGTCTCTTAGTTTTGTTACATACATAAGGATGTGAAAAAAGAAAAAGAATACTTCACAAATAATAACCATTATTTAATAATGATAATTTGCAATACATTATTTTAAAACTATACATTAATATTCTTAAGAAACACTTAATACAAAACAAAAATGTAATTATTATATTCTTAAATAATACAAATTGTTACAAAATTATTTAAATAATTGCTTGTTTTAAAAATATATTACAAAAAAGTACAAATTTTTATAATTATTAAAATTTAAAGAATAAAATAACTCATTATGTAATAATTGTATAATTAAAAAATCGTTTTAAGCAAAATGTTTTAAACTTAAAGAATATAAAGAAAAACAGCTTTAAAATTTAATAATTTAATTTAAAATTTAAAGCTTCAATAAAAGAACGATACGGCGATACCTTATAATTTTCAGGGTCAACTCCTAATTGCATGAAAATTTGGATTTAAGTCCTACTCATCCTCCACTTCAAAGTTGAACTTGTGCCGTTGCGTTGGTTGCTTTTAGTTGGGGGGTGAAAGTCACTCCTTCTCGGGGGTGAAAAAAATATACGTTTAAAATAAGTCCGGAAACAGCTAAACTGATTACTAAGTTACTAGATTACTGAGTACTAGATTCTAGGTTAATTCAGTAGTACTAGAGTCATTTGCGACTAAAAATGTTTACTTTTCAACAAAAGAAAAACACGTTTTCAGGCTGTTGTTCGCAAATACTCAAAAGTAAGGATTTTATCGAAAAAAATATTCTTAGAAAAAATGTAGCATATAAAAAAACGAAAAAATGGTATATTCTTAGTCTATAGAACCAGTAAAAGCAAATTTGTAGCTCATGAAAAGACGCTCTTTTCGTTCAAAATTCAAATCAAATATTTGAACATGATATTACCAAAAAATGAAGCACGTTCGGGGAAAAACCCATTAAAATTCTTTTAAAGTGTTTACAAAAAGCTTTATTTTTATGTATTATAAAAGTTATATTCCGGTAGGAAAGACAAAGAAACGAATTTTCGAACGTGAGAACAGACGACACTCCAGATTTACCATTTTCTGGATAATTGACCCAAAGGCTGGATTCTAAGAACGAAACAGTTTTGGATGTTCAAGTTTTCAATGAGAGTCAGAATGAAAAAAACATAAGTGACCTCGAGTATGATGGTTTGGAGAACTTGGTTGGCTATATTTGCCATAAATTGAAGAACTCCAGTATTCAATCCGAAGATTTTTCAACGTACACGTGGGTTGATCATTTGAATGAGGGTGGTTTATGTAAACCATCAGAAACTTTTTTGTCATATATATTGAGCAACTGGAGACAATTTTTCGTTCCGCAAATGGTGATTCCATTTTGGTAACTAAAAATTATTTATAAAACCTTATGTCTAAAAGTATAACTGTAGACTGTTCTAATAGAGCGAAGAAGTTCTTTTTTATGTCTCGGATGTAAGTACTTCCTAATTAAACAAGTTTAAAAACTATAAAAATTATAAAAACTGCTACATAGTTACTGCATGTACGTCTCTTTCACAATCACAAAATTTAAATCAAGTGCATGGCATGAAAACTGTAAAACTTATTTTTGTCTTTTCCGAGCCTGTCACTTAACTCTGATGAAATATATTATTTAAAAAGTAAACATTTTGTTTTTTTAACAATCCATTGAATTTATGGTTTGAATTTTTGGGGTTTCTCTTCCTCTTGGAAAAGATTATATTTTCTAATGTGTAGGCCAATAGTAAATTTTTGCCAACTAACGAAATATAACAATTTTATTAGATATCGATTATATGGATATTTTTATTTTCCGGATCCCAATATAATCGAGACTGGGAACTTTACAATTAACTGAAAATCTATTTAAATTATAGGAAATAGTTTAATAATTTTCCTCTAAACTATAAAAATCACTTAGTTTCTTCTAATCATAATTCATTCATTTTTACTATGCTCAAATTTCATTCGCTTTGGTATTACGAACGTATAGACGGGATTATGCTTTACTCTGTTGCTGACGTCATGCGCCAATCGGACTAGTTTCCGTAACTAGAATATCGGGGCCTGGGAAGTATGTACGTACGTACGTATGTCGCCACCGCCCAGCAAAAACTACTGGACCGATTTCTATGAAATTCGGTATGAGTAAGTTTAAGAGAATTTTGTCGAGAAACAAAGCTTTTGAAAAAAATCTCTCAAAGGGGGGCCGAAATAGGGGGGTTATTTGGGGCCCATTTTTGCAAATTTTGACCGAAACGAATGAAATTTAACATAAAGTTAGCTCATCGATAGATAAATAGAAATACGGAATTTGACATTTCCAAATCCAAAATGGCGGCCAGCATGGCTGACCGCCCGCCCGACACATTTCCCTACCAATCTAAAAATTTGTTTAAGATAAATTTAATTTGAAAAAATATTTATATAGCCTAAAGGTGGGGATACAACAAGAATATTATCGTTTCTCAGAAAAAGTTATGGGTTGCCTATATTTAAGGGGTCAAAATTTGACATAACTTTGAACTAGATTTTCTCAAAAATGGCTCCAAAGAATTTATTTATTTTTTGATATGTTTTTGATATCCAATCGTTAAATTGAATAACATTAGTCAAATTTCTTAACTCCTCATAGGAGGGAAGTTATGAATTTTTTATAAAAAAATATTCGAGTGCCCGTAACTTCCTCTGTAATAGAAACTAAAATTTGAAATTTGGCAGACGTATATAGTACTTTATTATCTATTATCGCAATAAATTTTACCTACAATATGGCTTCCGGTTGAACCGGAAATGAAAAAAAAAATCTTAATCTTTTTGATACGCCCTGTATATTTTTACACATTTTGAAAGAATGCAAAATTACCTTTCCAATGACATAAAACTTGTTGCTGTAACTCAAAAACTCGAAAAGTTACAGAAAATAGAAATTTTGCTAGAATCTTATGTGTGTCCTCTCTCACACGATCATAGCAGAGCATTAATATAGGGCAGTCAATGAGAGTATTTGGCTCCGAATTCCATCCTACTACATCGATGTACTTGATATTTTCACAGTAAGTAGGGAATAGCTCAAGAAACAAAATCTACCCTATATACTATGGAGCTTTTATCTTGGGGCAATTCCCACCGCTTCAAGGGGGTAGAAAATTTGTTGGTCAAAATAAGCATGGAAGTGGCTAGAGAACCTATTTTTAAGTAAAAATTGATCTATAATTGTTTTTGAGAACTCAATACTTGACGGTGACACGTTTTCGGACGGTTTTTTGTGAATACTATGCGTCAAACTAAAAACACTATATAATTTTCTTTTTAGACCATAAATAACAAAGAGATTTGTTCCTTCGTAAATTTTCTATTCACATATAATACAAAAAGAGATATGGTAGGTAAAAAAAGTTTGTTTTTTGGTGCATGCTCAAAGTGCTTATGCTTTTGTAGTGTTTGAAAAGGCCTTTAAAACGAGCACCGTTAAATGTCGGTTACATTCAAATTAAGCGAGATATGGTGAAAAAAATTATATGACTAATGTACTTTAAGGAAAAATGAGAAGTACATACATTTAACCCCTCATCCACCAGAATTTAAATGCATTGTTTTTCTTTTGCAATACCTCTTAATATAGTGTTATTTCTACTTTCAAAAAGTTGGACGAGTTTAAAATGAAAGATTTTTGAAAAAAATAAGAACAAATTATAGAGCGCATTTTTAAATTTTCTTACAATTCTTCCTTTTTCTCCATGCAATTCGAAAATAAAATATCCACGAGAAGTGGTGGGAACCGCCTCCATGATAAAAGCGCCATAGTATATAGTATATAGGATAAACTTTGAATAAGGAGATTGGGCTACTCCCAAAATTTAATTAAAATCCATGCAGTAAAATGCAAATATTGTAAACTATTAATTTCTCAGAAATATGAACTAATTTGAAATGCAAGTATGACTAATATTCTATTGATTTATGCAATAATCTATAGTGTGTCCCCGAAATATGGCATCGAACATTTTCTCAAATGCAGGAATTAATGATACGTAGAACTATAAGATATTTTCAGGTATACAAGGTGTTTCTAAAATATCAAAATAACGAGTAACTTTGTTATTTTTATAGAATGCCAGTATCTAGTACGATAACGATAATAGATCGGTACGTTAAAGTTTATTATACGGATAGAGTTTCACGATACGATACAATATCGATACTTTTTAAGTATTGAGTATTGTATTGGTTATGTCAATGAAGTATCGTATCGAGTATCTATATCGGCAATACTTTCTTTTAAAAATATTGTAATGATATTGATTTCGATACGATATCGATACAATACTCGATAAAATATCGACATAAAAATGATTATACATCTGAGCTGTGTAGGGCCTTTATGCCCAATTTTGTATGCTTAGCAAATGGACATTATTCTAAAAATATTACGAATATTGCTTATAACTTATAGATTCTAATTAAAATTAAATATGGCTGAACGCTTCTTTAAAATCGACAAATAGTTACTAATTCTGTATTGTTTAAAAATTACTTTTGAAAATATAGGGAAATCCCCAGAGATTCGGAATAAATTGCAATTCAGTATTTGATAAAAATTATGTTTGAGTCATCATCACTTGCTTCCATAACAGACATTTACTCACTCTCAAGAATTTCAAGTTCATGCACTCAAGTGTAAAATATTATAACAGCTGATGCTTGGGTTGCAGATCACTTATACTTTTATGTAATAAATAATTATGATCTAAATACCTATTCGACAAAATATAATCAAACAACTGTGGCGTTTTATTTTTTTTTTCTCGATATCGATATTTTCAATAATATCCAGGCAAGCGTATCGACAATACAAGAGTATTGTATTGATTTCAGATAATGAGTATCGTATCGACATTAATATTGCGAAGGTATGTATTGTATCGGTATCGTATTGGTTTTTGATACGATATCAATACAATATCGATATTTTTGTCGAATATCGCGAAACTCTATATAGTCCATGTGGTGAGACCGCCCCCGTCTGAAAAAAATTTCTGATTAAATTTCTTCGTGGATTCCTATTCAAAAATGTCCCCTTTAAACAAATCTGAAGGGTGCCGGGCGGAATTTTTGGGGCGGAACATATATTTTTAAATGTAGTAATGAAACACAGACTTACTCACAATCATTTAATTATACTTTGACGACCGGTTTCGATCTCTACATTATTCAGATCATCTTCAGGTCGGCGTTACAAGTAGTTAAATGCTACAATTAAAGAAAACCAGAGTTAGAACATTGTCTGGTTGCACAGATGCTAATAGAAAGCCAAATTTGAAAATTTTTGAAATAAAGGTTTGCAACTGTTGACATTTCAGAAATTCGATACATACAAATGCACACCTATGAGAAACAGATACTCATGAGCATGTATAAGCACATGGATGCATGCAGTTTATGACTATTTGTTGAGAAAAGGGTTAAACTGTAAAATATTAAAAAACTAATAAAAAATATTAATCAAAATTACATATGCTTCCAAAATTCAAAAAATAATAAAAAATAATAATAAATAATAATAATAAATAGTAATATTGCTTTGATCCACTTACATGCCGATACAAGGGATGCGTTGCCAGTTCGTTGATAACATGTTTATACGTCCAACTTATGCTAATTGGTTAGCTGGGAGAGGTACAGGGCAAACAGACATGTTACGTAGGTCAAAACATAGTAAATTTTTTGACTTTTTTTTGAAAAAAAAAATTAAAAAAAATTTACTATGTTTTGACCTATTTTTTTTCAAAAAAAAAAATAAAAAAATTTACTATGTTTTGACCTACGTAACATGTCTGTTTGCCCTGTACCTCTCCCAGCTAACCAATTAGCATAAGTTGGACGTATAAACATGTTATCAACGAACTGGCAACGCAGCCCTTGTATCAGCATGTAAGTGGATCAAAGCAATATTACTATTTATTATTATTTATTATTATTTTTTATTATTTTTTAAATTTTGGAAGCATATGTAATTTTGATTAATATTTTTTATTAGTTTTTTAATATTTTACAGTTTTACCCTTTTCTCAACAAATAGTCATAAACTGCATGCATCCATGTGCTTATACATGTTTATGAGTATCTGTTTCTCATAGGCGTGCATTTGTGTGTATCGAATTTCTGAAATGTCAACAGTTGCAAACCTTTATTTCAAAAATTTTCAAATTTGGCTTTCTATTAGCATCTGTGCAACCAGACAATGTTCTAACTCTGGTTTTCTTTAATTGTAGCATTTAACTACTTGTAACGCCGACCTGAAATTGATCTGAATAATGTAGAGATGGAAACCGGTCGTCAAAGTATAATTAAATGATTGTGAGTAAGTCTGTGTTTCATTACTACATTTAATATGGACTCACATAGCAACCCATTCAATATTTATATATTTTTAAGTTTTGTGGGTTATTCTAAACAAGAAAGGTATCTAGTAATTTGTCTTAAAAATTGATAGTTTTCGAGTTATAGGCAATTTAAAATCTGAAAAATGCGAAAATAAGCATTTTCGAGGCTTAAAAACTCATATTCAACTTAGTATTTTTGAGGTTGCCAGATACTTGAATTGAAAAACAAACATTCCGCTTCAAGATTCTGAAGAGAGATCGCGTCTAACCTTAATTTATACTGTTGTTTTTTAATTGTTAAATATGCGTGTTTATCCGATTTTTTTGCCGGTGCGGCGCGCTCTATTTCAAAAATCTCCTATTTTCCTCCGAAAAATATTTTTTCTAGATTCTTTGGGACATTCTAAATAAAATAAGTTTCTTCACATTTTTCTCAAAAGTTAATAATTTTAAAGTTATAAGCGATTTAAAATCCGAAAAATTCCACAAAACGCATTTTTGGATTTTAAATCGCTTATAACTTTAAAACTGTTAACTTTTGAGAAAAATGTCAAGAAACTTATTTTATTTAGAATATCACAAAGAATCTAGAAAAAATATTTTTCGGAGAAAAACTGAAGATTTTTTGAAACCTAACGCACCGCACCGGCAAAAAAATCGGATGGACAGGCATATTTAACAATTAAAAAACAACGGTTTAAATTGAGGCTAGACGCAATCACTCTTCAGAATCTTGAAGCTGAATGTTTAAACTTCAATTTTAGTATCTTGCATCCCCAAATATACTAATTTAAATATGAGTTTTTAGGCCTCGAAAATGCGTATTTTCGCATTTTTCAGATTTTAAATCGCCTATAACTCGAAAACTATCAATTTTTGAGAAAATTTACAAGATACCTTTCTTGTTTAGAATGACCAACAAAACTTAAAAATGTATGTTTTGGAGCCAAAAAACGTGATCTTTTGTATTTGTTTAAAAAAATTGTTTGAACAATTTCTGCCCAAAAATTCCGCCCGGTACCCTTCAGATTTGTTTAAAGGGGACATTTTTGAATAGGAATCCACAAAGAAACCGAATCAGAAATTTTTCCAGACGGGAGCGGTCTCACCACATGGACTAATATACAGATCATTCAAATACGTAATTAATTAATAATAAAATAATGTAATACGAGGTTAATAAATAATATATCTAGATGTTATTCTCTAAATTGCTGTTACCAATACTCATTATTTTATTACAGCTTCAGTATTATAGCAAAATAATGTAAGTCAAAAATAATTCAAATACTATTTTTTATTAAAGTTTTGAATTAATTAATTTTTAGTGCTGACATTAGAATGAAATTAAACTGGGAATAAATGAATATAACAACTTCATTTTTTATTTAATTAGAATATTCCTACAAAGTACAATAATGTTACGATACCCACTGTTCTAATATCCCTGCTACATCAAATAATATACTTACGATATAAATAAATTCAGAACTTGTTAATACGTCGACAGAAAAAATTCTAGGTTGTCCCTACTATTATAACTACACAAATGCCCTTAATCAACATAAATGTAAATGTAGAAAGTTTAAAAATCATAAGTGAAACTAATAAGGGTCGTGGCCCAAATCCTCATTCGTACCATGCTCATGATTAATTTTGAGATATTTTGACCATCGGTTATCTTACGACCTTGCAACTTCTGATTCCTCTTCAGAGTCGTAATTTTTCATATGACATCAATTAAATTTGTTCTGTGGCATGGTTCTTCATTAGAAATTTAATCTCTCATGGAGATACATACAATATATCTTTACATCGGACTTGGTTGCCCGGTTACCAGGTTGGTAACTTATCACTCAAAAATTTAGAAATTGTTTACTTGCCAATTTGTCGATTAGCCTGTTTTTTACTAAATCTTTAAGGATGAACTTAAAGAGTCTTAATGCTCGTCTACTTAAAATGTGTAAAAGTATGAGCAAAGCTACATTTTTTACACTGGTGAGAGAAGAACTTCAAAAGTTACCATCCGAAACGTACCAGAAGGTTTCGTAACCATGAATAACCTACACGTTGTGTAGCGCATGGTAGAAAACATAATATGTGATACTACTTCACCATGCCCCCTCCATTCCACCATTATGAACTATGTATATCAATCCTACTGCCTTCTTCCGCTCCCTTTTCAGTCTCCCTTTTTATTCCTGAAATAGTCATATAATTACAAGGTTACAATCTCTCAAAATGCAACATCAGTACAAGCAGCAACTGCACTATGATCCTCCTGCTGAAGTCCCTCTCACCCTCTCGACTTTCTCCCATCTAACCTACGAATGTAAACAAAGTATGCTTTGCTGCAGTATTTTCATACTTTCCTTAATAATACACACGCACATTGATCTTCTCCTTGACAACCCGTTTTAAGAAAAAACTGAAACAAATATGTCCCGTGATTACCTGATTCAGCTGATAGTTTACCTATTCGTGTTGACAGAAGACCAATATCTTGAGATTATTGATGAAAAGCTAGAGACAGTCAGCTTTTTCCCTCTCTTCTGTCCATTTCCACAGTCATTCATTCGTTAATCCCTCTGGCGCACGTTTTCGTTTTCCATGTATACTTTTTCTTTACCAATGATTTGTACTTTCCTCAGCTATCAGAACTATTATTGGTGATACCCCGACCAGCATTGCTTCTGCATACATTGACATAGTACTGAAGCCATTGCAAAAATTAAATAAAGCGATCTGGATTACTTGAAACGGTAAATTATATTAATTTATTGGTTCTGTGATCTATATATTTTTTCAACCAAATAATTTCCATTTTTGTTAGTTGTATTGGTATTAAAAACATTTCCTCGCATAGATATAGGTATGTACGTAGTCTCGTTTATTTTCCAAGTTTTTTAAAGCTTACAGCATTTTCATATCTGTAATAGGTCCTATTTTATATCTGTAATGGATCCTATTTAATAGAACTACTAAAATTTTTTATCTCTATCAAGAAATCGAACATATAACTGATTAGGCAACATACAGAAATAGTCAGTGTCATTTTGACAAACCTGCGTCAGATTTCTAAGTATAATAGCGGTTGTATTTTGGTTTATTTTTATAAATATTTATTTACTTATAACAAAATTGTTTTTTTACAACCGTGTTAAAAATGCAATTTTTAGCACTCCATAGGAGCGTTAAAAATGCTACTTTACGGCACTAGTGCTTTAAAAATTTTAAGGCACTGCAGTTAAAAGTGAATATTCAAATTGTGAAACGTCAAAATATTTATATTTCATTTTCATATTATATTTTCACAACTTGCTCAATTTAAAAAAGTTGGTTATACGGTTTTTTAAAATGTAATTTAAACTGTATTATTGCATTTTTAACACGTTTGTAGAAAAAACAAGTTTATGTAACAATATAATATTTTCGCTAAGAATTTTTAGACATTCCCCTCGAGTGTAGACAACCATTTCTATCTTTTACGGGTCATAGGTTTCATGGTTTCAGCAATTAACAAAAATATTATATTTTATAAATTTATAACGTTTGTAGAAAAAATATTGTATGATATACGTGTTAAAAAGTACATTTTTAAGGCACTCATGTGAATTGCAGAATTAGCTTCGCTCATTCTGCAAACTTTCACATGCGTGCCTTAAAATTGTACTTTTAACACTTATATCATAAATAACTATTTCCATTACTTCCATTTAGCGCAACTATGAGTATAATGTCACAATATTCAAGTTATGTCAAATAATCCCGACGCACTGTTGCCAAAGTTTCGCAGAACTTTCGAAAAAAAGGTGTGCTACTATCTCTGGAAGTTATATTGATGACGCCTACTGTTGGCTCTTAACCTTTTCACTTCCCTTTGTATTGTAGCTTAATAGGTTTTTTGTTAATCCTTTCAATAAAATTGAGTGTTTTGTTTTTTTTATTAATTTAATTAGATGAAAAAGTTACATTATGTTCCTATTTTTTATTCAAATTAATATAATAATTTATAGAATTAATTATTACTCACAGTAATATTCTACGTTTTTAGACTCGTTTACTTAGCAGATAAATATAATAAATATGAACTAAGGTACACCATGATTACCTAATTTACATTTTAATATCAGTAATATGTCTCACTTATTATGTGTTTTGCTAACTTAATTGTTTGACAATTGACTCTCGATTGACATGACAAGTATTATTAGATATATGTAAAATCTATATTTGATCTCAAGAACTTCTATATAGTGATTTCATGAACTTTGTATATAATGTTTACACTTTTATCAATATCGAATTCATTTGTATCGATATTTATTGTAATTTTTGTTTATTTAGTGCTGTGAACTTTTGTAAATAAATGCAATAAATTATCCTCTAATTTTGTTTTTTTTTCATTAACTAATCCTTGAGCTACACTACTCACAACAATTAATTTAGAAATATTTTCTTATTATATATGCCATAATTAAATTGTTGCTTTCTGCACATACGGTATAACATATCAGGACATTAGAAAGGGAGGCTGGATATACAAATATGTTCAGTCTATAACATACTGGTTTCTCCCCTTAGAATTGAGTTCAATCGAGATACAAAGAAAGGCAAGAAGACAATATTCATACCAATGGAAGTGAAAACCGGGAATATCATAATATATACATTTAATTCTAAATCATTGAAATCTACAGAATTAAAATATGCGACGTAAAATATGAGAAGTTGCGAAGATACAACAAATATTTATTTAAAGTCGAGAATAAGTATTACAAAATGTGATTATGCAAACTATAATATAATATATACTATCAGAATTTCACAGAAGACCCAATAAAAACTGTCGCAGGCCATGAATGAATTATCCGACTACAGGTAGCCATGAAGTGTGAAGACACATTAATGACAAAGGAATTTAAGAATTATATTGCTGTGTTTGAGTAAGATAAGAAATAACGGGATACAAAATGCAATCGGACATAAAATATATGAATTATATTGAACTGAATACATCTTCTTCTTCTTCTTCTTCCTTCTTGTATGTAGGCTTTAAAGCCTGTTCCTCCTTCAATATTAGCCTCGTAAATTGTTTAAGTTATCGCACCATCTTTTTCTTGGTCTGCCAATACTTCTTGTCCATTTGGTGATTTATCTCGTGCTATTCGTACTATCCTATCCTCTGCCATTCTACTGATTAGTGTTCGTTCCACTCCTGTTTCCGTTTTATCACCCATCCATTTATGTATTCTACATTGCATGATCTTCTTATATTTTCGCTTCTCTCCCTATCCAACAGACTTTTTCCTGATATTCGTCGGAGTAGTTTCATCTCTGCTGTTTCTAGTAGTCGTCTCGTTTTAGATGTGTCGGGTCTTGTCTGCGCCGTGTATGTCAATATAGGTCTTATTGCTGCTTTATAGATTCTTGCTTTTGTGTCTTGTCTTAGGTGTTTCTTCTTCCAGATTGTGTTATTAAGAGATCCCTCCGCTTTACTTGCTTTTAAGCTTTGTTGTCGTACTTCCTCTTTAACATCTCCTTAACTGGTTATATCTATTCCCAGATATCTAAACCTTGCTTCCTGCTTTATTATTTTCCCATCAATTTCGATTTTACATCGTAGTGGGTATTTAGATGTTGTCATATATTTGTTTTTTTCTGCTGATATTATCATATTGTATTTCTTGGCTGTTGTATTGAAGATGTGTGTGTGATCTTTGGAGATCGTCTTTTGTCTCGGCGATTATTGCGGCGTCGTCTGCATAACATAATATTTGGATTTCTTTATTTTCCATTCTGTAACCATGACCTTTACGTACTGCTCCTATTATTTCGTCCATTATTAAATAAAGAGTAGTGGGCTTAATGAGTTACCTTGTCTGACTCCGCTTTGTACTGGTATAAACTGCGTTAGTTTTCCATTTATCTTTGCCTATATTCGATTATGAAAATAGATGTTTTCGATGGTTTGTATAATATTGTATGTTTCAATGTTTCTTCTATATAGTAAACGTAAGACGTCTTCGACTTGGATGCGATTGAAAGCCTTTGTCAGGTCTCTAAAACATAGATATGCTAGTTTACTGTACATACTCAGTGGCCTTTTCTGTGATTTGTCTCAGTACAAATATGGCGTCTACGCAGGATCTTCCGGATCTGAATCCTTGTTATTCATCTGATAACGTTGTTAGTTTATTCATTGTGTTGGATAGAACTTTTGTGGTTAGCTTAAGTGCGGTGTTCAGTAGATTTATACCTCTATAATTGTTGGGGTCTTCTTTGTCTCCTTTCTTGAACATGAGTATCATTATGCTGTTTCTCCATGTGTGTGGTATCTTGCAGTGCAATATTAGTTTTTGTGTAAGTTTTGTCATCTCTAAGGTTATACTTTATTGTCCGTATTTTAGAAGCTCGTTAGTTATATCGTCTGCTGGTCCTGGCGACTTTCTGTTTTTGAGTGAATTTATGGCTATCTCTACTTCCTGAAAACTGATTTCTATTTCGTGTCTTAATTCAGGTAGGTTATTGTTTTCACTATTATTTTCCTTTCCTTTAAACAGTTCTGTCAAGTATATTTCCCATTCGTTTGCTGGTATGTTATTGCATTCCTTCAATTCTGCCATTTCTTTCCGTTGGTTTCTTATGATTCTCCATATTTGTTTTTGTGTTCCGTAGAAGTCGCTTTCCATCCTTTTTGTAAACTGTTTCCAGTGTTCATTTTTTGTTCTTCTTACCAATTGCTTTGTTTCATTTCGTATTCTTCTAACCATGGTGTATTTTTGTTGTTTCTTTTATTAGAATATCCCGGTTATAGGAGTACTTGTTCTTGGCACGAAGGTTTTTCGGAAAGTAGAATCAGTAATAAAATACACATTCAATTAATAATGAAATTAATATAATATTTAATAAAAACAAATTAATAAGAATCAGTGATAAAACTACAAATCTACGATAACGTGAATAATGTTTAAACAACCGTTAAAATGTTCTCAACGGTTAAAATGTTTAACACGCAACATAAGATGAAATATAGTTCAGCACAATCAATCTGAATTCACAACAAATATTGTATGGGCTATTCCACGAATATACGACTGTCTTGGATTATCGCGACAACGCATATTTTAGTGTGCAACATAAGAAGTGCGAAAGTAAATGGCTCTAATAATTGTTCCAATAAACCAAAATGTATTTTTCAATTTACTTTCGTTCTTCATAATTTGCACAGTAATAATATTCAGTGTCGAGATAATCCACAACAGACGTATGTTCGTGGAATAGGGTATATGTAGCAGTGTTATACAAGTAAACGTACTTGAATATAACATTAAGAATGTGAGTTATCAACAAATAATGTGTTTAATTAAACCTTGATTCTCCACGTGAGATGATAATGATCGTAGCGGGTGCTACCCCGTAGCGAAGACACGACTGTCTTCGGCAGACCGGGAACAAGAGTGAGAGTTAAGATTGTGGATAAATCTCAGGATGACTGCATACGTGACATATGGGTGCGACCGATTATTAGCGCCAAAATTTCTTAATCCTTAAGCAGTGGGTTGGTAAGCTCTTCTAATTTGATTCGTAATACCATCAATTAAATGGGGTTGTCGTACGATGTGAAATAATTTTTATGTAAGATATAATCAATACGAATTACTAGACCAACAGTATAAAGTAGCGTCAAAACATGACATCAAAATAGTAATGGGGGACTGTAATGCTAAACTAGGTAAGGAAGACTATTTAAGAGAAGTAATTGGTAAACATAGCCTACACGATACAACAAATGATAATGGACACCGGCTAACACAATTCGCAATATCTAATAACATGATTATTAAATCCACCCAATTTGAAAGAAAGGACATTTACAAGGTCACATGGGTTTCAAATGATGGAAGAACACGTAACCAAATAGATCACGTCCTCATTGATGCAAGACACTCTAGTAGCATTATTAATACACGAAGTATGAGAGGAGCTGACAGCGATAGTGATCATTTTCTTGTAAAATCAAAGTTGAGAACACGAATATCAGTACAGAAGATGGAGCAACAAGAACAAAGAGAAAGATGGGACATAGAAGCTCTTCAAACACCAAATAAAGAACTGGAGTACCAAGTAGCCATAAGCAACATATTTCAATTGCTGGGAGATGAAGACCAAAATGTAGACCTAGGAGATGCATGGCAGCGAGTGGCATCAGTGATAGAACAAGCAGCGAAAGAAACCATTGGGAAAAGAGGACTAGCCCAAAACAAAAATGGTTTGACAAACAATGCGAAGAAATGCTGGAAACAAAAACTCACAAAAGAATGAAAATGGTACAAAACCCTACAAATGAGAACAAAGCAGATTTTCGCAGAACGAAGGCACAGACAAGGCAACTACTCAGAACTAAAAAGAGAAGCTACATAGAACAGCAAATACGAGTAATGGAAATAAGTGGCGAGAGGAATCAAATAAGAAAATTCTTTAGGGAAGTGAAGACAGTCAGACAAGGTGGAAATGTTGGGGTAACATAAGCTATGAGAAATGAAGCAGGTGAACTGATAATGATGGAAACAGAAATCGTAGAGCGATGGAAGGAATACTTTCGGAATTTACTAAATATTGAAAGTGAGATGGGGGAATCAGAGACTACATTTCATTCTGCAGATGTGGAAATACCACCACCAACACTCCAAGAAGTAAATAATGCAATAGCATCTCTTAAAGATCACAAAGAACCAGGAAATGGTGGTATAAATGGAGAATTGATAAAAAAAGGAGGAAACGTTGTACATCAAAAATTGTATGACATTATTCTCAGAGTATGGCAATAGCAGGAAATGCCTAGAGAATGGAATGGAAGCGTTATAATACCCATACATAAGAAGGGAAATAAAGAGCAATTCCGAAACTACAGAGGCATATCGCTTATTAGTACAGCGTATAAGATTCTATCAATTATCTTACTAAAGAGACTCACTCCGTATTCGGAAGATATTCTAGGCGACTACCAATGCGGCTTTCGAAGTGGAAGGTCAGCAATAGATCAAATATTTACCATCCGACAAATATTAGAAAAAAACTGGGAATTCAACCGAGATATACACCAAATCTTCGTAGATTTCCAGCAAGCATATGACTCGATTAAAAGAAGCAGACTATGGCTAGCAATGCTAGAAATGGGAATACCAAGAAAATTAGTGCAGCTCACTCAAATGTGCGTGGCAGACTCATATGCACAGGTAAAGATAGGAAACAGAACATCGATGCCATTTAGTATAACATCAGGGCTTAGACAAGGAGACCCTTTATCACCATTGCTATTCAATTTGGCTTTAGAATACGCAATAAGTAAAATATCGTCTGAACTAACAGGGGGATTCGCAAATCGAGGATCAAAACTATTGTTGGCCTTTGCCGATGATCTAGATGCAGTCGCTCATTCTACAAGAGACGTAAGAGAGGTGTTTTCACAGCTCGAGGAGGAAACAGGTAACCTGGGCCTTCGAATAAATGAAGAGAAGACGAAATATATGCTGGTGACCAAAAATCCAAGACCAAGAGTTAGGCAGAATGTAACTATTAATGACCACAACTTTGAAGTAGTAAAAGAGTTTAAATATCTGGGAGCAGTAATCACAGAGGACAATCACATAGAAAAAGAGGTCTCAGCAAGAATAGCTGTGGGAAATAGAGCATTATACTCCCTATCATCATTATTAAGATCTAAGCTGCTGAAAAGACAATCTAAATTAAGACTGTACATGTCAATTATTCGCCCAGTTGTTGCATATGGGAGTGAAACATGGACTCTACATCAGCGAGAAATAAATAAATTGTTGTTATTTGAAAGGAAAGTCCTCAGAATGATATTTGGTCCTCAAAGAGATGAATTGACAGGAGAGTGGAGAAGGCGCCGCAATGCTAAATTGGTGACTCTATATGGTACTGAAAACATCGTCAGACATATAAAAGCTAAACGGATAAGATGGGCAGGTCATGTAGTAAGATCAGAGGAAGACAGAGTGCTTCGAGAGACCAGACGGTAGAAGATCAGTGGGCCGTCCCAGAAAAAGATGGAAGGATGATGTTGAAACCGATCTATCTAGGATTGGGGTACAACAATGGCAAATCGAAGCGCAAGATCGCAGACGATGGAGGGCCATAGTGGATGCGGCGAAGACTCACCCCGAGTTGTAAAGCCAGTCAAGAAGATATAATCAATAGTTTTTTTTACTCGACGTTTTAATCAACGAATTTTTTGTTGTACTCTAGTAACACTCTAATAAAAATATAAAAAAAGTGGTGTCGTTGACAGAATAGAATTCATAAATATATCAAAAAAAGTGACATCATCGAGCTTAGAACTATTGACTAATAAGCCTTCTTTGTACATACCAAATGCGTCAATATCGACGGCAAAATGTTAACTCACATTAGATAAGCAGATGACATCATTCTTATCACAGACAACATCTCTGATGCAAAACTGATAATTGAGGAATTATTATTAAAGCCTTACTAGAAGCTGTTCTCCAAATAAACGCAAACAATATCCAAACAATGCTCAAACCTTATTATCTAGAGCTCACAGAAAGCATCAGAATAGAATAGAACAGAAAACGTCATATACCAACATAAAAAAACAGATATTGCACCCCAACTTCAATAACCCTAAAAAATGGGAAATCTGTTTTCTGATGAGTCCTTAGCAATAGCGCCTTATCATATTTTAAGGGTGAATGGTAAAGCAATGTCAATAACAAAAAATGAATACTAACATTAGATAGCTACACGCATAATCAACACGAATGCAGAATTTGGTTAACTTAGATAAAAAATGTTGCAGAGAAAAAAAATAAAGCGTTCACATAACATCTTGTTTCTGCTCTCTTGAAAATTTTGCGATTTCAGGGTTACGGCACTGATGAACTCGGGGTTCGATATGTCCAAGTATCTTTCTTAACCTTCCGATGACCAACATTTAAATCTTCATCTAACAATACATCCTCGTTTTCTGATACTATTTCATCTTCTATATCATCATAAAAATCCCTAGCAGTAACAATTTCCTGCAACTCAGCCTCAGTAAGATATTTGCGGGCCATATCTTATATGTACACAAAACACTAAGAAACTATAATAATATACGCCAGGAAATAATAATAATGACTAACTGAAGCAGACTATTACAGTAGACTCCCGTAAGTTCGGCCTCGGTTAGTTCGGTCTCCGCTTAGTCCGGCCGGCTCTCTGCCTGTAGCGGCCACCAATTTTTCTGCAAGATTTTTAAAATTATCGGTGACTTAAACTTGAGCTTTGCCAGCAAAGAGATGATAACGGTCGCCTTGTGTTCAAATGCTTCGGAGATCCATAATTAATCATATTTGTCATTGGCGCAGCAGCAAAACCGAGAGCGTTTAATAACATAAACGTGGAAACTCTCCTAGTATATTATCGGTCACAGAAATGAGCGAGGATGGACACATATTTGTTCAGGGAATATTTCGTTTACGAATTTGTTCCCAAAGTGAAACAACATTTGACAAAATTAAAACTGACATCAAAGCCCCTCTACTTTCTGACAACGCACTTACACACCTGGAAGATATTCAGTGTGAAGATGAAAAGAAATTAGGCTGCTGTTCCCAGTGTTCAACAGCCAATAGATCAAGGGGCATTGAGTGCTTCAAGAGAAAGTATTGTCGAAAACTGCTTTCTGAAGTTCTTTCCAAACTGGAGACTGGTGACAACTGAGACTTAGAAGTGCCGAAGAAGGGCAGTTAATATGAATGATGTTGTGTATATGTCGGCCAAGGTATACGACGAAATATCAGCGTCGAGTTTTGTAAAGTCTTGGAAAAAACTTTGGCCAAATATAGAAGATAAGATTGGCCAAGCAAACACAACAGCAGATGAGTCAAACACCATTCTTGTTAACGAACCTGATGTCACTGCAGCTCTATTGCACGACCTTCAGCAACTACCGAACTGTGATCTAATTGTTGAAGATGTTTTGAGTGGATCAACTTTGAAAAGGAGCTACACAACGAGGTTTTGAACGACGACGAAATCGCCGAGTGTGTCATTGCCAGGAAAATGGGAACGATAAGGACACATATGCTGCTTAGGTAGAAGAGGACATTGAAGAAAATAAAATAAGCCACGCTGAAGGTAAAGCAGCTTTGCAACTGGCAGCTACCTTTATCGATCGGCAAAACATATCGAACAGCAAAAAGGAGCAACTGCCATCGATGTAATGTTTATTAAAAAGTGGCGTGACTTTGCACATAAAAGATCATTAGAAAAGAAAAAAATAGCAGATTTTTTTAAGTGTTTACGAAGCCAAACCACCAATGTAAAGTAATATTTTTAAGTTGTATTAGCCATAATTAGAGTTCTGTAAGTATTGTTTTGTAGTGTTTTGTAACCTTTTGTCTTTCCATGTGTTAAATATTATGTCAGAGTATCCCTCTGTGTGTATTCTACAGAATGTGCAAGTGTTTTGTGTTTGCTAGATCCTTACAAACAATAAATGGACATTTGTTAGGCAGGCATCGGTTAGTTCGGCCACTTTTAAGTTCGGCCTAGGGTCCGGTCCCGAGGTGGCCGAACTTACGGGAGTCTACTGTAACCTCTATTATTTAACGCTTATTCTGAAGAGGTAATGCGAGAAACTCTGGAAGATGAAACAGACGGCATAAAGAGTAAATGGAGTCTTAGTTAACAACATCCGATATGCAGATGATACAGTAATAATAGCCGATAGTTTACAAGATCTGCAAAGACTCATGAGTAAAATAGTAAGGTGTAGTAAGGAGTACGAACTCTCTCTCAATATCAAAAAGACGAAGTTTATGAAAATTAGTTAAAACAACCATAATACTAACGAAATCTTGATAGTAGAGGGCCAGCAGATCGAAGGAGTAAAATAGTACACTTACCTAGAAACACTTATAGCAGAAAATAATGACTACACTACAAAAATAAAAGTCAGAATCGAAAAAGCACGTTCTAATTTTATAAAAATGAAAAAGGTCCTATGTAGCAAAGATTTAACATTAGCTCTTTAAGTACTCTTAACAAAATGTTACGTCTACAGTACTATATTATGGAGTGGAATCATGGACGCTAAATGTAGAGACAATGAGACGACTTAACGCCTTTGAAATGTGGACATATAGAAGAATTATGAGGGTTTCCTGGGTAGATAGAGTTACGAACAATGAAATACTGAGAAGAATAGGTAAAGAGAAGGAAGTTGAACTTACAATTAAAGAAAGAAA
The DNA here is from genome assembly GCF_917563875.1 of Diabrotica virgifera virgifera. Taxonomy (NCBI): domain Eukaryota; kingdom Metazoa; phylum Arthropoda; class Insecta; order Coleoptera; family Chrysomelidae; genus Diabrotica; species Diabrotica virgifera. The sequence continues at coordinate 206,691,229 of NC_065444.1, forward strand.
GCTACAGTATCTCGGACATGTGATGCGGGGCGAGAAGTATGGCATCCTACGACTCATAATGCAAGGAAAGATAGATGGCAGAAGAAGCATCGGAAGAAGACGAATTTTATGGCGAACCTGAGAGAATGGTTTGGATGTAGCTTAAAACAACTATTTAGAGCTACTGCCTCAAAAATTAAAATAGCTATGATGATTGCCAACCTCCGTAGCAGAGATGGCACCTGAAGAAGAAGAAGTAGCAGACACGAATGTCATGATTCGTACATAACAGGCACCACAGTTTAAAAATGGATTTTGATAACGCGCAGTGTAAAACTACTTGGAATTCCACATAATAGACGGTATTTTACTAAACATCAACTTCAGAATATATTTTTTATTCGTAAAATATAGGGAATTTTTGTATTTCAAAATATGAGAATATCTAGAATGATATTAAAGACAAATAAAAAAATAATGAGTTAAAAACTGAAAATACTTTTGAATTTATTAAAGAAAACATACGCTGGGGTCCAAATTTACCCCCTTGGTCATCCGAAGGTTAAGCACGAAATACAAATTGGAAAAAACAACCAAACGCATCTGTCTATAGCGAGAAGTATGTGAACAACACGTGTAACCGATAGTGACATACGCGGAAATATTAACATTAAGAAAAATGACAGCAGAAAATTTAAGAGTAGACCAGAGAGCCATAGAGAGAATGCTTGGAGTGACTGAAAGAGATTGAATACCCAATAACATTATCAAACAGAGAACAAAGGTCAAAGACATATTGAAACATGTAGATGTAACTACAATGAAATATAAACGGCGAGGTTATATGACGAGAACATCGAAAGACAAATGGACTAGAAGATTATTTTAATGGGGAACACCAGCAGAAAACGTAGCAGAGGTCGACCCCAGACTAGCTGAAGCGACGATGAAAAAGAATTGCTGGCAACCGGATCATGACAACCCAGAATCAAGAGACATGGAGAAACTTGGAGGAGGCATATGTATAACAATGAACAGTAGCGATTAAATATTCAATGCCTAGTCTCAAATGCCACTCAATGTCTCAAAAACAGCCACTTCCCTACTCCTTGGAAAGTGGCCAATACCATCACGCTTTTGAAAAAAGGCAAACCCCCAACCGACGTGGAATCCTACAGACCAATCTCTCTAATAAACACTCTGGGTAAAGTTCTTGAGCTAATCCTAAAAGAAAGGCTCAATAACTTTCTCGAAACACACAACATCATCCCAAAATTTCAATATGGATTCCAGTCCGGTAAATCTACTAAACATGCCTTAATAGATTTCATAACAAAAGTTACTCGAACCATCAACGATGGTTCATTCGCCATAGCCATATTCCTGGATGTGCAGAAAGCTTTCGATCAGGTCTGGCACGACGGACTTGTTCGGAAGCTTCTGGACATCGGGCTACCATTACAATTTACCAAAATTGTACACTCATACCTCCACAGCCGAACTGTCAGAGTGAAAATAAGCGATCAAAAGTCTACCCCCTTCACTCCAAAAGCTGGAGTTCCCCAGGGTTCAGTCCTAGCACCACTGCTGTACATCATCTACAACAGTGACATCACAAACCAAAATATCCCAGGCACTCGGCTGTTTCTCTATGCAGACGACACGGCTCTACTCACGACAACTTCTCGATACAACCCATTACTCATCCACATAAGAGCCCAGGCTCTGTTGGACGCGGTCGGGGATTGGTGTTGTAAGGGGAGAGTCACGCTGAACGCGAACAAAACAACAACAATTGTGTTTCGCGCCCCTTCTGTGCCAGCAAAAATCATCAGAAATGAAGACGACCAATACCCACTGAGATTGATGGGAGAAAGGCTTGTTCTCAGCCCGACTGCGACCTACTTGGGAGTACTGTTTAACAGGACTCTTAACTGGGACGCAGACCTAAAGGCAACTTTAGATAGGGTAAGGAACAGAGCCAGACTTCTCAACCCTCTCTCAGGACGGATTGGCAAGACACACAAGAAGACTAACTTACACACTTACAAGACCTATATTCGACCCGTCATTGAGTACAAAGCATGCCTCTACTCTCTTTGCGCTAGAGCTCAGAAAGAGAGGTTGTTGCGAGTGGAACGGAGAATCTTGCGTAGATACAACTACGAGCACTGGAGATATCCCTCAAACGAAATCCATAACCTCTCAAACATCCCCACAATTATCGAGAGAATAAACTCTCTGAACAGGAACTTCACAACCAAAGTAATCAACGGTCCCCCCTCCGACACACAAGAATCTCTCAAATGTTCCTGTTCATCTTCTGGCCACGTATTCTACCACGCAAAGCTCAAGCTAAAAAAGATTCACCCACCGTCTGCTCTAATGCAAACATGCATTGACGAACTCCCAGTAGAATACGAAAACATCCTCGAGGCTACCCCGTTAGCCTACCGCACCCACCTTTAACTTATCCTATTCCCTACCCCGAACAGGGAGAAGTTGATTTTTTGCGGTTTCCCAACTTCATTGCACAATTATACCTGTTCGTCCCAAGAAAATAGCCGCAACTATTTTCATCACTCGAACGCTCACTGTCCACGCTGCGCTCAAAAGCCACCTCCTGACCGCCGACGAGGGACGCAGGCCTGCCTGTCGTTGTACAATGGTTTCTAGGGAGATTGGTCGAGAGCAAAGCACGGACAGTACACGTAAATGTCAATCGAACCAACATCAACTCCATCAAACTTTCTTCTCTGTTGTCTTGTAGGCTTCTGGACACCACCGTCCGGCATAACCCAGGAACACCAGGAACACCACATTTGCCCCAGTGCGTTTTTCGGACTGTTTGCTTTTGCCGCCAATTTTTCAACACAATACATTCACTACAAACCCTGAAGAGGACAAAATCCTAAACGGGGACACTCATTGTAAGCATTTCTACAAAGCATTTCAATCTTTACACGCAAATCGATACATTGAGAAGAAGCGATAAAATATCTTGTAGTTATGTAGGAAGAATATCATCAGAAGAAATAATATAAGAAGGTCAATATAACTGACAAAAAGTAAGTAATTGTCCAATATAAGTACAAACTTTTCTCCGAATATAGAAGAAAGAACTTTACTACAATAAGAGACCGAAGAAGGAGTTTTGCATGAAGTAATGACAAATCTGTAAACATTTTAATTGTAGTAATTAAAACACCAAATTAACTTATCAATTTCGTCACCGAAGAACAAAATTTCATTTAAAGTCGCTAATGTTGAATGAAAATAAAATTTTAATTGCCATTTAATAACGGTTTAACCAGACGCTTAGTTTCGTCCAAACGCGAGCGCTAGAGGTGCGATCGTTATGCTTTTTTGGAACTGACAAGAAATTCTGACAAGAAATTTCTAATGATTTTTATTAATAGGTCGTTCCAACATGCTATAAAATTAAATCAATATGACAGCCGAGTAGTGTAGGAAACAGAGGTTGAACCTTGCAAAATGAACACAAGTCCGGTTTTATTTTTTTTAGTCCAGGGTAATAAGGTTTTTTCCATGACACTCGAGCAGCCAGGGTACTGAAGCGTTTTTTCGACAGGTAATACCTATAAGAGCAAATTGTAACTATTTCCTGCGTAGGATCTGCCGGCCATTTTTATTAATAAACAATTAAGTGTCAAAAAATGGCATTTTTCCCTTTTTTTTGCAAATCAATGGAAAACAGTGAAACTTACGGTTTTCTTAGTACAATTAACTTTGAGATTATGGAAAAAGCTTTAAAATGACGTATTACAAAGTTTGATATACACATTTATTGTTAATATAATTGCGAAAAAAAGGTCGGAATTGCAAAAAAAATTAATTTCGCAATATCTACTGTAAAAATTAGTGTACAGCTTTGAAATTTTTGTCATATAAGGGTTCTTTGGTGCTTAATATGTGATAAAAATTTCAAAGCGATTCATTCAATTGTTTAAATTTTATTCAAATTGTTTATCCCAGAGAGCATTTTTTTTACAATAACATAAGTCAGAAAAAAATGACGTTAAAACCATTTCACAGGTGTCAAATGAAAGAGCATGAGCTATATTTTCAACTTGGTTTAGAAAAAGCGAATAAAAAATGCATTTATTAGTAATAAATAATTATGCAAAAGTATCGTAAACCTTTCCTTATAAACTTTTTACTTTGTTATATAAGTAATTATATATATTTATTACAATTGTTTATCAATTATGATATAAATAACATTACTTGGTAGTTGTGCACTTAAAACAGGGTAAAAAAGTTAATTTTTTTGGAAAAAGTTATTCAAAAAGTTTATAAGGAAAGATTTACGATACTTTTGCACAATTGTTTGTTACTAATAAATGCATTTTTTATTCGCTTTTTTTAAACCAAGCTGAAAACATAGTTCATGCTCTTCCATTTGACACCTGTGGAATGGTTCTAACGTCATTTTTTTCTGACTTATGTTATTGTAAAAAAAATGCTCACTGAGATAAACAATTCGAATAAAATTTAAACAATTGAATGAATCGCTTTGAAATTTTTATCACATATTAAGCACCAAAGAACCCTCATTTGACAAAAATTTCAAACCTGTACACTAATTTTTACAGCAGTTATTGCGAAAATAATTTTTTTTGCCATTCCGACCTTTTTTCGCAATTATATTAACAATAAATGAGTATACCAAACTTTGCAATATGTCATTTTAAAGCTTTTTCCATAATCTCAAAAATATTTGTACTAAAAAAATCATAAGTTTTACTGTTTTCCATTGATTTGAAAAAAAAAAGGAAAAAATGCCATTTTTTGACAGTTAAGTGTTTATAAATAAAAATGGCCGCCAGATCCTACGCAGGAAATAGTTAAAATTTGTTCCTATAGGTATTACTTATCGAAAAAACGCTTCAGTACCCTGGCTGCTCGAGTGTCACGAACAGGGTATATTTTTGTCTTATTACCCTGTCCTATTTCTGGTATATCAAGGCATGAGACTAACTTTTTAAGTGACTGATTTTTTGGTATAGGTTTCACTTAAGGGTAATTGACCTTTTTTTAATTACAAGGTGTTACATTTAAAAAAAACCCCTTTTTATACCATCTGAACCGTTTATGCTAGAGTAAAAAGACATTTAGCGATTACCCATGTACTGGTTCTATTTACAAATTTACAAATACGAAACCACCCCAAAAAGAAGAAGAATTAATAAAGAAAGTGATTTTCTTGGAATCCTTCACACACAATGCCCTTTATTAATATACTTTATATATCATTTTATGCACGTTATTATTACCCATGCATGGACACACTCACGAAAAAGGTACGTAATATCAATAAAAATGTTAATTCAGACAACAAACGCAATACTTAGAATTTGTCCAATTATTGGTTTTATTGGAACAACAAAGCGATGTTCATCAATTCATTATTTTCGTTAGTTGAGCCAATGTATTACGTTTATTGAATGGATGAACATTCATTATGTATACCATAATATCACTTTATTGGTATTACGAACTCTGTTCACTGAGTCAACGAACACTATTTATTGAAACAACAACGTCGTTAATTGATTGACGAAGACTATTCGTTGTGTCAATAACAGTGCTATTTCTCCTAACGTATTTCGTTTATTTCTACAATTATTTCTCCGTTTATTGTTACAATTAATTCTGTTCATTCCCACAATAAATACGGTTTTTCTTACAAGCAATTATATTCATTCTTACAATCAGTTTCGTTCATTCCTACTATGAACGTATTTTATATTAATAATTACTGAATGCATTAGCCCACTGTATGATATTAATTGATTAATAATAATTTTTTAAATCCCCCTTTTTTGTCCTTAACCTAATGGATTTTACACTGTGTGATTTCTCATATGATTTCACTTATACAGTGCACTGGAATAAGTGTTACACTCCCCCCACCCCCTTATTAACTTATTTATTTTTAGCACATAAGCAAAACGCTCAGACAGGTCGATTTTTAAAATAATCAAAGTATATTATAACATCATGTTTCGAACTTTACACGATCCCTCTTCAGGTGACAGGCGTAACTTTGATTTTTTTTAAACGGGAAAGTACGTCATGTGACAGCTCATTTAAAAGCGTTTGAAATAGTGATTCCAAAAATGTATAACACTTTAATCCTTTTTGAGAGCGCAGGTGCAAAATTGCGATCGAATTATTTTTAAACGCATTCATTTTTTTTTGGAATCCTGAGAAAACCAATAAGTATTTTTGAAAAATTTAAACGCAGAATAAAATGTTACATTATTACCGAGGGCAAAAAGTCCCTTAGAATAAACAAAAAGTTTATTTTGAATGGTATACTTGAAATTAAAAATCATACTAAATTTTCTCTTTTTCACCCCTGTGACTTATTAAAATAATCATTATAGAAGTTTTCAGGGACTTCAGACCCTCGATAATACTGTAATATTTTATTCTGCGTTTAAATTTTCAAAAATACTAATTAGTTTTCTCACGATAAGAGACACACGAAAACTTCCTTCTACTACGGACTACACTTGGAAACGAAATAAATTATTATTCGGCACTTCGGTAGAGGTAACAGCATTGTTTAACAAAGAATTCTTTCTTAAACAATGGTAACACAGAGAAGCTAGGGGTATCACGATAAGGAAAAGCCGTTACATTTCAAATGGTCAAGCCAAACATTTGTTGTCTCAACAACTACGGTTATTGTCACAATAAACGCATTGATTGTGGGTATTAAACGCAATAGTAGATTTATTAATGTATTCGTTGTCACAAAAATCAGCTTACATATACAATAATCATATATTACTCTATATTAACAACATTTGTACATTGTTTTAATGAAATCTGTACGTTGTCACAATAAACCAAGTTAATTGCTTGTCATGTACGAAATCAAGAAAGTGAGTTGCTGCCACAATTAACATTATTTATTAAATATACGAAACTAAGTTATTGGCTGAATAAATTGAGTGTTATTGATTAATGTACTCCAGTTATTTTCACAATTATTATTCAATCATTGTGACAATAACCAAATACATTCGTCAATGTCTAAAAGTTCGTTGAACCAACAAATTAAATTGTTGTTACAACGAAATACTTTTCATTAATCACTGTTAATCAATATTACGAACTAAATTTTTTTGAGTGCACACAAAGCGATTTCCTAGTGCAGCCCCTGTAGCCAAAAAAAAATTAAAAGTGGGGGGTTGAAAAAAAAATTTTGTTTGCTTTTTGATCCATATAGGCATATGCTTCATCAATAGTGTTTTTCAAAAATATAGATGGTTATTGCAACATCCCTGCGGAAACCACCCCAATCCTTGAAAATATACTGCAGAAACTACCCCTATCCATTGGCGAGCATGTTTTTACGATTTTCTCACAACCTGTGTATTCTTTTTAAACAAAACTTATACAAGGTTGAAGACCACTATTTACTCTAAAAAGTAGGTCCTATTCATTTTTTTCGTATAAGCAACCGTTACGGCACAGTGGCGCCGTAAACCTCAGATAAGCTTGGGCGGGCACCAGTTTTTGTTTTTTTTTCGTCACCTGTTCGTTTTATTGATAAAGTACTTATGTAAAATAAAACTGCACAGTGTAACCTACAAATTATGACGTATGCACATTTTACATTCTTTGCGCCCCAAAACCACAGTGGTGGCCCAAATTCAATTTTTGCATATTTTCGCCACCTACACGCATTTTATTGCATTAATGCTACCTTAATAGCACAATATTCACCCTTAAGTGGTCGCTAAGCAGTGGCGGATCCAGGGAGGGGTGATGGGGGCAATCACCCCCCTCTCAAACTAAGTGATATTATATATTTAAAGATTATAAAAATATTCATTTATTTTTATAAAAATTTAGCCAATAATTGGCAACCCCCTCTTAACGATGCTGGATCCGCCACTGTCGCTAAAGCATAAAAAGTACGCCATTGTTATAAAAATATTGATATAAGTATTTCTGTAAAAATAAATGAATATTTTTATAATCTTTAAATATAATATCACTTGGTTTGACAGGGGGGGGGTGATGGCCCCATCACCCCTCCTCGGATCGGCCACTGCTTAGCGACCACTTAAGGGTGAATATTGTTCTATAAAGGTAGCATTAATGCAATAAAATACGTGTAGGTGGCGAAAATATGCAAAAATTGATTTTGGGCCACCACTATGGCTTTGGGGCGCAAAGAATGTAAAATGTGCATATTATGTCATAATTTGTAGGTTACACTGTGTTGTTTTATTTTACATAAGGACATTATTAATAAAACGAACAGGTGACGAAAAAAAAAACAAAAACTGAAGCCCGTCAAAGCATATCTGAGGTTTACGGCGCCACAAAAAAATGAATAGGACCTAATTTTTAGAATAAATAGTGGTCTTTAACCTTGTATAAGTTTTGCTTAAAAATAATGCATAGGTAATGAGAAAATCGTAAAAACATGCTCGCCAAGGGATAGGGGTAGTTTCTGCAGTATATTTTCAAGGATAGGGGTGGTTTCCGAAGGGATGTTGCAATAACCATATATATTTTTGAAAAACACTATTGATGAAGCATATGCCTATATGGATCAAAAAGCAAAAAAAAAGATTTTTCAACCTCCCATTTTATTAATTTTTTTTTTTTTGGCTACAGGGGATGCACTAGGAAATCGGTTTTGGTGTCCATGCATGGGTAATAATAACTTGCACAAAATAATATATAAAGCATATTTATAAAGGGCATTGTGTGTGAAGGATTCCAAGAAAATCACTTTCTTTATTAATTCTTCTTTTTTGGGGTGGTTCCGGGGAAATGGGGGTGCAGTATACAAATTTGTAAATCGTACCAGTACATGGGTAATTGCTGAAAGGCTTTTTACTCTAGCATAAACGGTTCAGATGGTATAAAAAGGGTTTTTTTTTAAATGTAACACCTTGTAATTAAAAAAGGGGCAATTACACTTAAGTGAAACCTATACCAAAAAATCAGTCACTTATTTGTGAATAATTCCCACAAGATTTCTTCTTCAATTCCATTACAGTTAGGGAAAAATATTTTTTTAAACACCTTTTTTAAAAACTTGTTAACTTTGGGGCTCCACCCCCACTAAACGGTGGGTGATAGACATAAGCTGTTGGAAAATAAATCGTAGAAAATATAGTCCTCTTCATATTTCTATAAAAGAAAGTTTTTGCAAAAGGTACAGGAAGGGCTACGTTCCGCAAAAACCACAAATTACCCCCTTTAAAGGGGTGAAAAGAGGGGTTCCGGGGCGAAATTTTTTAAGAAAAAGTTAGTCACATAATAAACACCCCTTGATGTACCAGAAAAAAAAATAAAACCTGACTTGTGTCCATGCAAGATTTAACCTCTGTTTCATACACTAAAAATGTTTTATATCATTTTAGTTGCGTTTCTTTGTAATTTTGTGTTGTGTGTTGACTAATTTAACATTTACGTTAACTGTTTTGAAGTGTGGAATGCGAAGTATTCATGATTTTCAGTTTTATCGGTTACCATACCATCAGTGTTACTACATTTTAAGCATAAAACAACTAAATAAGTTATCATCTGAAAGACAAAATCATAAAACAACTAAATAAGTTATTATCTGATAGACAAAAACAATGGTGGTTAAATGCTATAAAACAACCTATAAAAATGCTAAATAGCTAACTATGTCCGTGTTACTTACGTTTGGAAAACTGTCTAAACCGTAGGTTAACTCAGACCCCTTGAGGGAAAGCGGACCTATATTACTTATTTTGCCGATCTTTTGATTGTACCTACTAGCAACGTCTGTCTACTTGCAACTAGCAACTAGCAACTTTATATCACTCAGGTTTATTTGTTAATTAATTCACTGCTTAAAACTAAATAAAGTCGTTTAAGTAGGTACTTCTACAACCAAAAACTACACAAAAGGTTCGGAAAATACAACCAAAAACTGTTAACGGTAAAAAACTTTAGAAACATGTGGTACAGTGGTACAAATAAAAATAATATAATGAAACAGAATGTTTAACAGTTTGCCTCCTAGTGTTTTCATAAACGTCAAAGTCATGGAAAGCCCTATTGATAATTATTGTTATTGAATTTGTTCTTCTTCTTTTATCCGTTGACTTTCGAAGGTAGTTTCATGTCTTGATGTCACAGCAAGAAAAAACAATATGCTCCCTCATGCATATACATTATATGTTTTTATCATCATGGTCTCGTTAAGATTGTATATTTGATTATTTTATTTTATGTATATTGTTATATTTGTGTTGAATAAACATAATTATTATTATAGACGGAGAGACAGCGCCGAAAAATCTCTTCGAATTTACTAAAGCTAGTTTTTTCACAGTTGATTACTGTGATTGTGTAGAGAAACATACTGCGGTCGGTCAAGCGAAACGTAGAACAGGGGTTACTGATAGGTTATCAAAGTTGCTTTCCTACGAAGGTAATGCAATCAATTTACTGAGGCTGAAAATCAGTACACACATTCTAAATTAAATATAAATAAAAACTATTATAGTCGGTCAGCTGTATGACGGGACTGAGCCGGTCGGTCAGCCCCAGTGAATGTACAGGGTTATTTACTGTATTTTGACCCCCTTGTAAACTGCTTTATTTACAGAATTGGAAAAGAAATGTAAAATACAAAAGTTATTCGATTTTTAAATTATGATTTTTTGACATATTATCTATCGTACTAGTGACGTCATCCATTTGGGCGTGATGATGTAATCGACTATTTTTTTAAAATGGGAATTGAAGTCGAGTGCTAGCTCATTTGAAAGGTTATTTAATTCCCTATTCAGTAATATAAACATTAGGATAAATAATTTTACAGGGTGTCCAAAAAATTTGTTTAAATTAAATTAATTGACACAAAAAGAAGAATGTATGTAATTTATTTAATTTAAAATACATTTTACTGCTGTTAGAAAACAGAAATAAAGGTTTATTACACAAATAAACATTGATTTTTGCTTAAATTCAATGTACAAACTGCCAAGAGCCAGATGGGTGAAACCGTGAACATTGAATTTAAGTAAAAAGTAATGTTTATTTGTTCAATACACACTTATTTCTGTTTCTGACAGCAGTAGAATGTATTTTGAATTAAATAAATTACATACATTCTTCTTTTTGTGACAATTAATTTAAATAAAAAAATTTGGACGCCCTGTATAATTAATCATGTTATTGTTTATATTACTGAATAGGGAATTGAATAACATTTTAAATTAGCTAGCACTCGACTTCTATTCCCATTAAAAAAAAGAATGTGTGTGTACTTTGTACGCACGTAAGAAGTTATACTTCTATTATATGATTTCTTAAAAATAAATATACTTTAAACAGTTTTTTTTAACACCAAACTAATTTTCTCCTTACCGTTTTCAAAAAAATAAAAAAAAGTATAGGATTGCTCCGGATTCGAACTCAAGACCTCTCGATCTTTAGCCGAATGCTATACCAAATAGGCTACGAGGACTGTGTCTGTATCGGTTCGGACGTACCTAATGACAATTCACGGTAACAAACAGACAAGGTGACAGAATAATAAATATACAATAAAATGTTTTCTCATCTTACTCCTGAGGAAGACAAATCCAAAGGCACAAAAATTATAATAAATATATTTACTAAAAACACTAATATATTCAAACAAATGAAATAGAGAATGTGGAAAAATCCCCTTACGAATAACTCACACATCCACTATTTCGGGCTGGGAAAAATTTTCTGAATAGAATCAAAGATCCAAACACCAGTTCTCAGAAATGTGTTTCGCCCTCTTCAACCTCCCTGGGCTCATCGGTAAAGATGAGAGGTTGAATATCTTTAGACACATTCCATCAAAAAATAATTACTAATATATTCTTTTCACACCTTTTCTTGCACTGATATATTTATACATAACTTGAAAGATTTAGCAACTAAACGCCACACTGTCTATGTGCGCATGCGCGAAGTACTATGAAATTTTACTCTCAATCGCGCCTAAAGAAGTATAACTCCAAAAATAGTCGATTACGTCATCACGCTCAAATGGATGACGTCACTAGTATGATATATATGTCAAAAAATCATAATTTAAAAATCGAATAACTTTTGTATTTTAATTTTTTTTCTAATTCTGTAAATAAAGCATTTTACAGGGTGGTCAAAATATAGTGAATAACCCTGTACATTCACTGGGGCCGACCGACCGGCTCTGTCCCGTCATACAGCTGACCGACTATAATAATTTTTTTTTATATTCAATTTAGAATGTGTGTACTGATTTTCAGCCTTAGTAAATGGAAATAATTACCTTCTCAGGAAAGCAACTTTGATAACCTATCAACCCCTGTTCTACGTTTCGATTGACCGACCGCAGTATGTTTCTCTACACAATCACAGTAATCAACTGTGAAAAAACTAGCTTTAGTAAATTCAGAGATTTTTCAGCGCTTCCTCTTGGACTATTACATATTATTACGCGTTTTGGGATATCAGGTTCATCAACGCAGTTTATGCATCTGTCAAAACGTACGATGATAAAGTATGAAATTCTAAAAGGTAATGTTGATATGATTCTATGTTGTGTCAAACTGGATTAAAACAAAACAGAATGAATTTTTTTCAATTCTTAAATATCAAATTACAATGCGGCCATAAAGTAACGCATAAATTCATTATTTCGTAAACTGGCAACTTTAAGAAAAAAATCCCGAAACAGGTCGATTTTCATTTTTAAATTACGATTTTTTGGCATATATGTCATATTCGTATCGATCTGGGCGTGATGACGTAATCGATGATTTTTTAAATGGGAATAGGGGTGATGTGATATGCTTTTTCTCATGAGGATTTTTCAGTGCGTCACAGTTTTTCGATTTCTTTCTAACGCATTAAATTGCATGTGACAGAAAAAACGCTCGTCGATGATTACATTTCGTCGGTGACATTTATAACATTTATTCTAGCTATCAATAGATGGCGCTATAATCGAAAAAAAATTATTAACTAATTATATAATATATCTACGAATATAATCTGTACAATTTATAAGACTATACAAATAAAATAAAATGCCATTTTATAAATGCAATAAACACAATTTATTTTCTTCTATGCCAAATTGAAAATAAAATGTGACAACTGTCAGATTTAACTAAAATGTCATGTCACTAAAATGTATATTATCACGGACTTACCTTTTTTTTCTATCATTTGTGACCCACTGAAAAATGCTCATGAAAAGAAGCATAGCTCATTTGAAAGGGTATTTCAAAAAATGTTTTTCTAAATTAAATTAATTCGCACAAAAAGATGAATGTACATATGTAATTTGTTTAATTCTAAATACATTTTACTGCTGTCAGAAAACATAAAAATGTTTTATTTAAAAAATAAACATTGATTTTCGCTTAAACGCAATGTTCAAACCAAGAGGCTGGTGGGTGGCGGGTGTGGCAGCTCTAACATTGAATTTAAGCGAAAAGCAATATTTCTTTGTCAAATAAACATGTTTTTGCTGTTTCCTGACAACAGTAAATCGAATTTTAAATTAAATAAGTTACATACATTCTGCTTTTTGTCTCAATTAATTTAATTAAGAATTTTTTTTCTACGAGCGTGCAAAAATGTCTACTTTCGCGCACGCATTTTAGTTTAGAAAGTTTCACTTTTCCGCACGCGTGTTACTTTTCCGCACGCGGTTTTTACTTTTCCGCACGCGTGTTAATTTAGATATGTTAATATGACCTTAAAGTAATTATAATACATGCAATAAACTAATATTTAGATATTATTTACTAATTTATTTCAAATATATCTTCTTGTGTTCCTGTTTTATTGAAATTAACGCAACAATTCGATGAAATAAAATTATTTTGACATAATATTCGAAAGTCAAATCGGTAGACAATAACAGTTGTTTTCAATCATAGTCATGGAAACCAAGATCGTCGTCATGCTAACTAATTATATTGAAAGTTTGGTTTTGACAACCTTGTCAAAGAATTAATTTGTGTATGTATTTTCATATTAATTAAATTAATTGATTAAGATTTGGTAATTTTTTAAAGACTCTTAGAAAAAATATTGCTCCTAACTCTTGCAGAAAGTCTCTTTTCCGCACTCGACTGCTTGCCGAACTCCCGCTTCGCGTCGTTCGGCAAACTGCAGTCGCGTGCGGAAAAAAATGACTTTCTGCACTTCTTAGGAAAATAACTATTTTCTTCAAACGTCAAATAATGATGACATTACTTATCTAACTTGATCCTGTCAAAGTTTGATGTCTCCGCCGGCAGCCGTTTTTTTCCCATTTCTTTACGGCGGAGGGAAAAATGTTGTCATGGCAACAATATGAAACATGTCACAAAGCAACAATACAAATGTCATTAACAACAATTAAACATCCTTTTTATTTATATTAATATTAAAAGTACAATTAGTTAATGAGGCATTTTCAAAATTGAAGCCGTGCAAAAATGTTCCCGACTCTTGATACGCATTGGTAATTGTTGATGATACTGATGGTCGAGCACAACTTTCAGCAATCATTCCCGATGTTGGCGAATCATGAGGGTTTAAAATTTTTTGAGCATTATCGTTCTTATTTCTTATTGAATCCTCTATATATCCTTCGGCAACCGTGCTTGATTTCCAGCCCCCATTCGTTTGAGGCATTCTAGATTTCCGCCTCCATCAATTAAAAGTGTTGCTGAAGTTCGTCGTAAAGAGTGACCCGTGTATGCGCTTGCATCGTTTAAATTTAAATAAGTAGACAACTGTCAAACAACTGTAACCAGGGAGACGCAAATCCCACCGACGACTTAATTATTTTAATTTCTAACATCTAGACGACTTTGATAGTTGTCACAGTTAATTTCGAGTAAAAATAGTGTATGAATTGTACTATTTATGGTTGAAAATTGCTACGTTTGAAGAAAAAATAGTATACTTTATTCGGCAAAGAAGCGACTTTTCTTGACTTGCCCTCTTGCGCGTAATATCGGGCGCGTCAAGAAAAGTCATGCTTCTCCGCCTCATAAAGTAATATACTATTTACATCCTGCATAAATAATTATTTTATTGTTTATATTATTGAATAGAGAATTGAATATTATTTTTCTCATAGACATCTTTCAGTGCGTCACAGTTTTTCGATTTCTTTCTATTCTAACGCATTAAATTGTATGTGACAGAAAAAAAAGGCACGTCTGTGATTACAGACATTTATAACATTTATTCTAGTTGTCGATACATGGCACTTTAATCGGAAAAAAATTATTTACGAATTATATAATATATAATTACGAATATAATCTGTACAATTTATAAGATTATACAAATCAAAGAAAATACCATTTTATAAATGCAATAAACACAATTGATTTGTTTTTATGTCAAATTGCAAATAAAATGTGACAACTGTCAGATTTAACTAAAACGACATGTTAGAATAAATGTTATAAATGGATATTATCACGGACTTACCTTTTTTCTATCATTTTTAACGCACTGAAGAATGCTCATGAAAAGAAGCATATCCTTTCAAATGAGCTATGACATGACCACTATTCTAATTTTAAAAAAATCATCGATTACGTCTTCAAACCCAGATGGATGACGTCACTAGTATCATAGTAAAATAAAATATATAGATATTATATAGTAAAATAAAATTCGACCTCTTTCGGGATTTTTCCTTAAAGTCGCCGGTTTACGAAATAATGAATTTATGCGTTACTTTATAGACGCACTGTATACATAATATTTCTTAAGAATTTTTTGTCCGGAATTTTTTGTGGGGATATTTTTTCCAAAACAAAATTGTGGGGATTATTTGTCCGGAATTTGTTTTGAGGATTTTTGTCCGGGGATTATTTTTGTCTGCGGATTATTTGTTGGTAATATTTGTGGTGATTTTTTACGGGGATTTTTTGTCCGCGATTATTTGTCCAGGGATTATTTGTCCCAGCTTCACACAACTTAATCTAAACGACTATAAAATTTCAAGAGAATTTTCTGTTTTAATTGATGCAGTTTAATTTTGTTAATAAACTGCAGGTGATAATAACTTTTTGTTTAAATATTTGCTATGGGGACATAATATGCTTGTTTATATAGTAATTTCCAGCCAGTGCCAGTCGGTCAAAATTTAACCACCGTAACAAAAACTAATTACTAAATTTACTAGACTGGGATCGGCGAACCGAGTATATTAATTTATTTTAATATAATTACATGCAGTTACATATATCAAATTATTTTAAATTTACAAAAAAAACTTGTAATATTACTGTTTCCGTGACAATAATAATCCTTCATTACAATCAAAACTGAGTCTTCTATTGTGTATAATCTAGTATCTAACCATAGATTTAATTTCTTTCTATAAAATTAATGCTTTCATCGCTTGTTACTACTCATTTATATTTACCAAGATCTTAAAAGGTGCTTTCAACACATGGCTGGTTGTTATTATGGCAACCGGTTAATTAATCATTTTTCCTTCTTTCTTTTAATTATAGTACAAAAAATTCATGTCGCGAAACATGTTACGCGTAAATTATTTTTGGACAAACCATAAAAATCTGAAAAATATAAACAAATAATTTGGAGATACTGGTAATTTTTGGAGATAATGGTAAATTATTTACAACACATTGTATGCGTATTGATTATGTTTGTTTGTTCATCCGTCTTGTTGGGTTTTTTCAACATTAAGAAAGAATTTTCGCTGGTTTTGAATCTCGTTGGAAGCTAGAAATAACTAATGCACTTTTTACAATAGTACATTGTTTACCGGTTAGGAAAAGCTTAACATTCCTGGACGACTGTGAAGATTGCTAAGTCGAGGCGCAAGCCGAGACTTAGCAACACAGAGTCCAGGAATGTGGCTTTTCCTACGAGGTAAACATACTATTTTTCCGCAAATCGTTTAAAATTCGACAGATATTGATTGATTTAAAAAAAACGCGATAATTTTATTCCCAAATAAATGGTGCTTTGAAATTCCTAATAAAATTACTTGGGTTACTATGGAAACGTATTGAGGTTGAATTGTCAAACTTGACGCTTATAAATTTAATTGCTGGTGTTCTCGAAAGTAAAATGATAAGTGATGATGAAATTTCCATTCCTGGGACTCCTCCAGAGCTGGTTGAGGCAGTGAATACTGCTTCATTAGAATTATTGCCAAAGAAATCAAGAGAAAAGTACGAAAATGCATACAGACGTTTTATGGATTATCGCATGAGTAAAAATACGAGTTCTTTCTCAGAAAATGTTGTAATGGCATACTTCCTAGACCTTTGTTTAAAGATGAAATCTTCAACATTATGGGCCAATTATTCAATGCTGAAGTCAACCCTTGCACTTAAACACAATGTAGATATATCTACATACTCAAAACTTCGTTCTTTATTGAAACGGCAAGCTCAAGGTTATAGGGCAAAGAAATCTAAGATTTTAACGAAGGAAGAAATTGAAAAATTTATCCAGGAAGCTCCAGATAAAGAAAATTTAATGATTAAGGTAATTTACAAGGTTTTAATAGCAATGTGTTTTCTATCATTTATGTAGAACACTAACAACTGTACGGAAATATCATTTCCTTACAGTAAGGAAATGACATTTCCTTACAGTAAGGAAGTCCTGACTTTTTCTTCAAGAAATTTTGACAGGAATGTCAAAATTTCCTGGCGATTTGCGGAAAATAAACTTTATTACACTAACACAAACTTTTGGTATTAAAGTAATAATATTTATGTGGGATCGAACACAAGCCGTACTCCCCGTTCTTATATTTTTTTTTATAATATATTATATTAACAAAACCTTAGGAACGAACTTCGAATAAACTTCGAATCCATAGAACATAAAAACGTAGAAAAACTTTGTGACGTATACATAAGGCGCAAACCACTAAACAAAATATTTAAATAAAGTATAGTTGTAAATTGTCAAAACCATTCTCGCTTGTGCCGATGATGTAGATCATCATCATCAACCCGTACTCGTCCAATACTGGACATAGGTCTCCCTCAGCTCTTTCCATCTTTCTCTGTTTTGTGCGGCTTGCATCCAGTTGCCGACAATACGCTTCAGATCGTGAGCCCATCTGGTTGCTGGTCGTCCTCTGCTCCGTAGTGCTTCGTCTCGTGCCGTCTCGTGGCCTCCACTCGACATAGGGATGCGCACGATATATCGATGATTTAAAAACATCGATATTCTGCTTTCGATAATCGATTTTTACATCGATTTTTTTTGTTTCGATAATATCGGCGAACATCGATATTTATGTCGATGTTTTTAGCGATGTTTTTGGAAAATTTTTGTACATTTTCACTGATCTTATTTTAATGTTTAATCTTATTTATAGGTAAATAGGTAACAACATACAGCCGGTTTCCGAAACGTTATTCAAATCTTCGATCATCTAATCGAGCTGTTAGATTTGATCAACTGTTAACCAGTGGCCAGTTTCTCAAACGTCGATCATCTTAAAATTATATGATCGTAGAAAATCGATTATCTGACATACGATTTGGTATCGATACTGTCACAATCGGCTGTCATCCTTCAAAATTTCATTTTATAACCAAATAATTTTAATCCATAGTAAATAACTACATAATTTATAAAATTAAAAAATATATTAAAAATGAGCAATACCAACGGAAATCCTCCACTCAAAAATTATACTGAGAGAGAGAGAAATGTTTGCTGTTGGAAATAATTGGAAAGTAAGTACGAAATTGTCTAACTTATAGAACAAATTTCTAATTGTATTTTTGTTTTCAGATACAAGCATATTATAATTGAAAACAAATAATGTAGCAATGCTATGTCCACCAACCAAAACAATGAAACCTGGGAAAAAATAGCGCTGAATTTCCCAGAACTCCCAAGCAGCTAAAAACTGCATATATAAACTTAAAAAGGGTCACTCACCAAAAAATAGCAGAGGAAAATGTAAATGTATAAAACTTTCGGTTGATTTAGAGCTATATGGATTAATTACATTGCAGATTCAAAAATATAATGAGCAGAAGGTTTTGGACCAGTTGAAGAGAGACCAAACTGCGGACAAAGTAGGTATACTTAAATTTAAAGCTTTTAACACCAGGTCAGTCGAATTACACTATTTCTGAGTGGAATATTTTTATAAAAATATAATCCAATGAAACTAATTTCATGATGGGAACTAACCTAGTGTTGAGACAATAGAAGTTTAGTATTTGAGGGTGTTAACGCCAAAGAGGTGCAAGTCATATTTGTGAAATGATGGAAGTTTTGCTTTATAACTTTGATAAATAGACATTTTTTCATCAGGAAAAGTGGTGCAAGTATTTACAGTAAAAACTTATACACCACTTTTTCTCTGAAGAGGTCTATGTATATAATATCAAGATTATAAAATAGGGCTTACATCATTTCAAGAATATGACTTACACCACTTTGATTTTAACCCATTCATTTCTTAATCAGTAATGAACTAATGAATTGTTTTCAGAAAGACATACTTGCAACAGGTGGTGGCACATTTATTCCTCGTCTCACATATGTAGGGGCACAAATGTTGAGTTTGATTGGCAATCAAATCCAACCTTTACCCAACAGTTGTGACAGTGCATCTGGTTTCTTCACATCTGATGAGTCCTTATTATATTAATTTATTTAAATAAAGGTAACTAATTTTAAATTTATTTATATATATATAAAGCCTGATCAATATTTCCAATATTATCTGAACAATAACCTGTATATCGTCGCCTCAAAGCGACAGTAGGATATGTACATATCCTACCTTGTAAACCAAATTTAAGCAAACTCAAAATATGAGAATTAATAGCTATAAATATTATTGATATGAATTAATTATTATAATTATTTATTCCAATTCTAAATTAAGGTAGATTATTAACTTAGCTATTAAGATAGCTAAAGTAGATAAATAAAAGTAACTACCTACCTAATTCGAGAAAGATTTTTTTTATAAAGAAAAAACTATTTGGTACATCTGAAACAATTGAAATTTTTTTATTTTTATAGTTGCACAAGATAGTCAAGTGGAAGTAGATTACCTACAATTGGAAGACACATAGCAGACGTCCAATGTACCCTCTACTTCCACTGTGCTGCTCAGTACACCCACGACAACTGCTGTCCTGCCCAAGAAGAAAGCCAAGATGTCTCAGGCTCGTTCAAAAAATAAAAAAGTAAAAGATGTAGGGAGCGAAACCCTTAATGTATCTTTTACAAAAAAAAATTGAAACAGCAAGACTAGAAAAAAGAAGTAAGATAGTATTTTTCAACAAGAAAAAAAGAAATTTTAGAAGTAGAGCTTCAAATAAAAAAATTCGAACTCAATAAATTATTAGGTAATAGTGGTTAGGTATGTACCTAATAAAGTAATTTTAAATAAAAATTGTAATTTCTTTAAATAATAAAATTAATAAAAAATGTGTTTTTCAAAGTTTATTTACCCACCTGTTAGAATGAGTTATTACCTACTAGCTTCGTCCTCTGCTTCTTTGTCGTAATGCATTCCACAATTTTTCATTTGTTATGGTGTTGGGCCAATACATCTTCAGAATATTTTGTGGGAATCTATTTACAAAAACTCTTCCTTGCATTTCCTTCTGATATTGTTCATGTCTCACTCCCATATTCCCATATAGTAGTATTGATTTGATGATACTATTAAATGTGTTTTGGCTAATTTATGTTGAGATATGATATGAGAGGATTTCAAAGGCCTGTTGTTCTTTTTCCTATTCTATGTTTAATGTTTGCCTGGACTCCAACTTTTGCACTACTATCAAGATAGCAGAATTCTTTAACCTGTTTTATTTCTTATTGATTGATGTATACCATGGTTTACCATGCTCACTTATTCCTATTCTCATCTCTACTATCTTATTAGTGATGATTTTAAGACCAACCTCATCTGCCTTTCCCTCCAGCTTCCTTATCACGTTCTTCATGTCATCTAGTGTATGTGATATCAAGCAGATATCATATTGCATATTCCAATGTTGGATTTAATTGGCAACCAAATCTAATATTTATACAACAGTTGCAGATGGTGCATCTGCTTACTTGCCATGTAGTGAGTCCTTATTTTGTTTAATTATTTAACAAAAGGTAAGTAGTAGTAATTCTAAATTAAATATTTAAAATTAAACATTATTTTTTTATTTTCACACTAACACAATATGTTGAAGTAGAACTAAACTAATGCTCCCCTGTAGCCCCATCTACATGTGTGTGCATCCCAACATACAGTGAGAATGTAAAGGTTGCAATAAATTCATTTTCTCGAGAATGGACGATTTTGGGAAAAAATCCCGAAACAGGTCAATTTTTATTTTTAAATTACGACTTTTTGGCATTATTATCACTAGTGACACCCATCTGGGCGTGATTACGTCATCGATGATTTTTTTAAATTAGAATAGGGGCCGTGTGGTGGCTCATTTGAAAGGTAATTGAATTTTCTAATCAGTAATATAAACATTAACATAATTACTTATAGGCTGCCCAAAAAAAATTTTTTTGATTAAATTTATTGACATAAAAAGAAGAATATATGTCATTTATTTAATTCAAAATACACTTTACTGCTCTTAGAAAACAGAAAGATATGTTTATTTGAAAAATATTCTTTGCTTTTCGCTTAAATTAACTGTTCAAAGTGTCAAGAGGCAGGTGGGTGGCTGCTTTAATATTGAATTTAAGCAAAAAACAATGTTTATTTGTCAAATAAACATTTTTTCCTGTATTCTGATAGCAGTAAAATGTATTTTGAATTAAATAAATTACACACATTCTTTAGGTGCTCACTGTATAATTACACTATATATTTAATTTTAAAAATTAAATTATAATTAAATAACTAATAATTTTAATTAGACACTAAAATACGATTTATTTAATAACTGTTTAACCTATATAATAACTAAAAAACTCTATTTAATAACTCTAAACAACTATTTATAAACATTAACAGCCCTTTAATCAACCAATAACCTCAAATTAGGTGACAGTTCCTTTTGGTCGCCGTGTGACATGCGAAATTGGTTAATCAGCGTTTCGGAAACTCAAAACACTTATGATCGGTTGTTAACTAACGATTAATCGTTTGTTAAATCATATGATCGACTGTTATTGAACTCCCGTTTAACTGGTGTTATTGAAACTCAAAATGCATTTGATCAACGATTAACCATCGATTACATAATTTTTGAGATGATCATCCTTTCGGAAACCGGCTGATAGAGTCGTACATTAGTCTTATTTATATTTTACAAATACAAACACAAACATATTTAATGTTATTTGTCAAAATAGAAGATTCGATATGTCACATGCCATCTGTATTTGTACTTTATTAAAAGATCCTGTAGGTGGCTGCTGTGGTAATGGGCGATGTTTCGATATTAAAACATCGATGTTTTCAATCCGATAATTCAGTAAAATCGATGTTAGTCGTTTGATACATCATTCGATGTAAATATCGATGTTTTGACATTTTTGCGCATCCCTTCGACAATACGTTTTGTCCATCGGTTGTCTGAAAATCTGGCGACGTGTCCTACCCAATTCCACTTGAGCGACGCGATTTTTTCGACGGCGTCCGTTGTTTTTGTTCTACGACGTATTTCTTCGTTTGGGATTCGGTCCCAACATCTGGCGCTCCATAGCCCTCTGAGTTATGCGAATCTTGTTCACTACCTTTTTTGTGAGTGCTTATGTTTCCGCTCCATAAGTGAGTACAGGCAATACACACTGGTCAAAGATTATCCTTTTCAGGCATATGGGTAAGTCCGATTTAAATACATAGCTCAGTTTACCAAACGCTGCCCAGGCTAATCCTATGCGACGTGGGAGCTCGCACGTCTGGTTATCTCTTCCCAACCGAATTTCAGGTCCCAAGTACTTATAAGATGCAGTCGGTTCAATATCCATTTCATCAACAACAATTTTACGATTTAGCACCAGATTAGTTATTATTTGCGTCTTGTTGATGTAAATCTTTAGTCCGACCTCTAAGGAAGCGTGACTTGTTCAACATTATTATTGCATCATCCGTACGATCGGCTATAAGGACGATGTCATCTGCGAATCTCAAATGACTGAGCTTCTCTTCATTTATATTGATACAATATTCGTTCAGATCTGCCTTATTAAAAGTGTGTTCTAAAAGGATTGTGAACAGCTTTGGTGAGATGGTGTCTCCTTGCTGTACTCCTCGTTGCATACAGAATTTATTAGTTTGTATAACCCCAAAGACAAATTTCCATGATGTAGATATAGCAGAACAATTATTAACATTAGAAGTTAAGGATATATTACGGAGTTTTGGATTTTAAATATCTGTCTAAAAGTAAATGACCATAAAACTAAATATATGATGGTTTCAAAATAAGAACGGCGATGAATATTAAAGATGAAAGGCGAAATGTTAATATAAATACTCATAACTTTGGTTAAAGAATTTAACTTACTTACTTAGAAATGATAAGTACCTACGAGTTATTACAGCTGATTATGATGGGTAAAATCGAAGAAAAAAGGGGTCCTGGTAGACGACAAATATCCTGGCTGAAAGACATTCGCGACTGGACCGGGTTAAACACACAGACCACGCTTTTCAGAAAAGCAGAAGATAGAGTTGAATTTGCAATGGTTTTGACCAACCTTTATTAATATAGTCGGCACTAGAAGAGGAAAGAATTTAAATATGCTGGAGCAACAATCGTAAATGACAACAAAGTAGATAAAGAAGTTGAAACCCGAATACTGGCGGGAAGATTGCAAAGAAAGATCTGTCTTTGCAATGCAACATCTAATAAGTTCAAAGGGTCCCTCACATCATCATCATCAATGGCGTTACAACTCTTCGTGAGTCTTTGCAGCGTTTACTATTGCCTTCTATATTTGTCGGTCCTGTGCCATTAATTCTCACTGTCTCACTCCCATTTTCTCCAGATCTTCTTTGAATACATCTTTCCACCATTTTCTAGGCCGTCCTACAGACCTTCTTCCATCGGGCATTTCCCAGAACACATTGTTTATAAGGCGATTGTCGTTACTACGTATCAAATGCCCTACACAACTAAGTCTATTGGCCTTTATAATATCTGACTAGATTTTTCTTTCCGAATAGAGACTCTATAACTCGTTATTGTACCTGCCCCTCCATTCGTTTGCCAAGCTGTCTCTGCAAGGGCCATATATCATTCGAAGGATTTTACTTTCCCACACCAGTAATTTATCTGAATTTTTGCACTTAGTGAAAGAAGTTTTGACTTCATTAGACGTTGCATTGCAAAGGAAGATCCGTTTCCTGCCATTATCCGCGTCTCAACTTCTCGCTCTATTTTGTTGTCATTTGTGATTGTTGCTCCTATATATTTAAATTCTTTAACCACTTCGAAGTTATGACCGTTTATAATAATGTTTTGCCTTATTCGCCGTCGTCCTTGTTTTGAGACGAGCATGTATTTTGTTTGGCTTCATTTATTTTTAAACCGATGTATAATGCAGCTTCTTTAAAGCTCGAGAAAATATCCTTAACTTTTACTGTTAATTGTGCCACTGCATCTACGCCATCGGCAAAAGCGAGTATGATTTTTGTTCCACGAGCAGTTGTCTGGTTCGAATTATTTTAAGGCCAGGTTAAACAACAATGGGACAACGGATCTCCCTGTCTCAGTCCAGAATTTACGCAGAAAGCATTTTATATATTCCCCCCTATTCTAACTTGTGCAAAGGAGTTACTTACACATGCCTGTGTTACCGCAGTAAGTTTTTCGGGTACGCCGAGCTCGACCGTTGCCTTCCATGATGTTGGACGATTAATTGAATCATAAGCCTGTTTGAAATCTATAAAGATCTGATGCACGTCCTAATTATATTCCCAATACTTTTCAAGCATCTGTCTTATTGTAAATATTTTATCAATGGTCGATCTTCCAGGCCTGAAACCAGGCATAAAACCGAAGCCAATATTTTATACGTAGTGAGATCTTTCAGTAGTTAATGCATGATTTCTCTTTTGCTTTCTTGTGTATTGGTACAATAATACTACCACTCTATCCTTTCGGCATTATTTCTTGTTGGCAGGCCTTTTCTATTAATTTATGGATTTTACTTTATGAGTTTATGAACCCCTTGTTTAGTTAGCTCGGCATTAATATTGTCCAGACCAGGGGATTTATCGATTTTAAGCATTTTAGTGGCATGCCTAAGTTCTTCCATGCTTGGTGGGGTATTTCTAGTTCGACCGTTTGATACTCATGTTCTCCGTTATTTCCACCATTTTCATTGCTTTCATCGTTTTCTTCAGTGAAATTTTGGATATTCAGGAGCTCTTCAAAATATTCAGCCCATCTTTCTATTATTTTGTTTTCGGCCGCCAGCAATTCTCCAATTTTATCTCTAACGAAGTTGGGTGTCCTTATATAGGAGCCTCTTTTATGTTGTCTTACCTCTCTGTAGAAATTTTTAGATGTTGTCTCTTTTTCGCCTAAGTGTTCTTCTAGCTGCGTCTCTCACTCTCTCTCTCTTCTCTCTCTCTCTCTCTCTCTCTCTCTCTCTCTCTCTCTCTCTCTCTCTCTCTCTCTCTCTCTCTCTCTCTCTCTCTCTCTCTCTCTCTCTCTCTCTCTGTCTCTCTCTCTCTCTCTGTCTCTCTCTCTGTGTGTGTGTGTGTGTGTGTGGAATCGTATACGTGTTTCTTCTGATGGGTTCGACAGATAATCAATTATTTTTTTGTTTCTTTCTTTTAGTGTTCTTTCACATTCCTCGTCGAACCATTTTTTCTTTTTTGTTATTTCGTTTTTCCGCTGGATTTCTGTGCTGCTTCTGCAATAGTTCTTTTTATAGAGTTCCATCGCTGATCTACATCTTCACTTTCATTTTCATTTATTTACAAAAGCTGAAACCTGTTTCTTAATTCCACTTGGTACTGTCTTCGGTTATCTATCTTCTTTCAGCTTTGCCGCATTCCATCTTTCGATCTTTGTTTGTGTTGGAATTCTTGTTCTGAGCTTGGCCTTCACGAGAAAATAGTCCATGTCGCTATCTGGCCCTCTGCCCTCTCATATGCTGCTAGAATGTCTCCCATCAGTCAATACATGATCTATTTGATTATTTGTTCTTCCATCGTTTGATCTCCATGTTGCCTTATAGATATTTCTTCTAGATCCAGGGTACTTTTTATGGCTGTTGCAGCCTCTCGCAAAATTGACCAAACGTGATCCATTATCATTTGTAACTTCATGTATACTACTTATATCTTTCTGCCACCGGTATTACGTACTCTTTTGTGCCTACTTTTCCGTTTAGATCACCTAGTATTATTTTGATATCGTGGTTAATAGCTTCTGTGTATAGTTGATTTAGAGAGTCGTCAAATTCATTTTTATCGTCTTCTGATGCGTCTTCGGTTGGTGTATACACTGAGAATATAGTTAAATTGGACCATTTACCCCTCAACCTTACAAGGCAGATTCTTTCCTTTACTGGTTTAAAATCTAATAACTCTGTAGTCTTTCATGTATTACAAAGCCACATCCTCTTTCATGTCGAGTTCATGTCCAGACCACAGTACTAATGGCTTCTGCAGGTGTATCGTTCAAGACCCTGTCCATCTCGTCTACACATACTATATTATATCTCAAGTCATCTAGTTGTTTTATCGCTGTAGTGGCGATTCCAGATCGGTACCAACTTCCCGAAACTAGAGAACATGCGTTCCATGTTCCTAATGAAATATCCTTTGTTCGTAGCTTTCGTCGTTTGTTTTGATATTCTTTCCTATTCCGAGACAATAATATTCGTTTCGTAGCATTTTGGCTTTACATTTATGGATCGCTGGTCCGTAGCAAAACCCCCTTTTCGGAGAACCATGTCTCCCTTACTCGTTTTCCCTGATCCTGCCGTCCATTGGGGTTGGTTACGCAATCTCCAACAAGGTTGCTCAGGTTTCCGGGATCCACTCGAGTGGTCAAGACCACACTTCGTGGAGGTGAGGATAGGAATTTAATAGGAGAGGCTAGATATGCTAACTGGAAACAGCATCTTATAATGCGCATCATTACTCCTTTGAACCCCTAAAGCGCCCCTCACGAGATGCACAAATCCAAATAGGAAAACCATAATACGACCAGTAGTCGCAAAATTTGTGAGAATGTAAAATATTTAGCGTAGTATACATCCCTTGCAGAAATAACGTGAGAATATTGGAGACGTGTTTTCAGAAAGCGGATGCTAGCAGGTTCCAAGTCTATAAAGAGGCACTTCAGAAGGTAGAAGGTAGCTATTTTGCAGGCACTACATCTCAACCTTAACCAAACCATTGTAAAGATGCGCCTGATCTACTCAAACAGATCATATATGCGAACTAATCATAGATCCGGCTACTATCTGAGCCGTACAGGCATCTAACTACCCCACCTTGGGAAATGGTTAGCACCGCAAAAGCTGTCATCTGATCTTATGGCAAGTTACCTTTCCAGAACGTGGTTAAGAGCATACAGAAGCTGGATTTGTAGTGGCAAGGGTAGACTGTATCCGCTTCTGCAGTTCCTATGCTCGTCCTAGTTTCCTACTCAATGAGTTTACTGATTTTCTGTATCGACTGACTGAGAATGAAGCAGCATATTTTGTGGCGATATCGATAGATGGTGACTTCTGGCAGTGAACGGGGGCATCAAGAGGACTAATTCACGAAACAAAGTGTTATTAGATATAATAGCAACGCTAGATTTTGTCTTGTTGAACAGTAGTGATAAACCAACATTTACAAAAACAGGAGCAAGTTCCATTGTGGATCTCACTTTCATCAGCACCTGCCTCATTCAGGGCAACTGTTTTTGAAAAGTTTTGGATATTTACGTAGCCAGTGACCATAATGCGTCACTATGGGAAATATCCATTGAAAAGAATACCGAAAGGACACATATGCAGTTGGTTGGAAGGTGAAATATTTTGTCCAATTGCCTTCACAGTGGCTTTAGATGGCGACCCAATCTCAGCTTGAAACGCCGAAAATAAGACGAAGAAGCTGATGCTCAAACATTTGGCAGATGCAAGAGGTCCTAACAGCCTGCGACTTAAGTATGTCTCGAAAACACGCCACACAAACTGAGTAGATAAAGTTAGAAATGAGAATAAGAAGTTATATTTAGGAAAATCGTGAGACCTTCTGAAAAATATTAAGTTATAAGTTATACCTACATCTGGTAGTATAGGAATATATCTGAACCTATCATATCTTGTATATCTTATCATTCTTGAAGAAGGTGACTGACTGACTCTGACTCGCTAAGTCATGGCAAACGATCGAAAGCAAATCTGTTATTTGATATTTCCTCGTTCTTCGATGATTTTAACAATTAAACGTCCCTTCATATTTTTTGTTATGTTTATATTATTACAAATATCTGATTTTTCAAATATCTAAATTTGTTTACATTTATTTTTAAATTATTCTAATCAACAGTCATTTGAATTTATCACAGTTATCACTGTTATCAGTTATCTGTTCCTCCCATCACTACTAAAAAGAGTAAAGAATCAACTCTCTTTTCTCTCCCTCTCATTTAATAAGTGTGGCCAATAGCTCAGTTTAGTTAATATAGTTGAGATCAAAGAGCTCTTCAGTTTTAATTCCACTTTATCTAGAGGGCGTGGAGGGTTCGACTAAAGCAATAAAATGCTAATACCTGTTTGTCGTAGTTGATCAACCATTACGCGCGGCACGAGTTCAGTCTCTCCACCATCTTCACTAAGAATTTCTGCCTGAATACTAATTAATTTCAATTTGCCAGTGGATGATATTGCCAGTATTGCCTACAAATTAGATCGATCATTCAAACAGTTAAATCACTTTTTGCGACAAACAGATAAACGGAATAAATATTTCAAATTAATAAAAAATTTATAAAAAAAAGCTGTCGGTACTGCTTACATAATGCCTGCAAGGAAGAAATTGTACTGAATTTGTTCATTTCATTAAATAACGATAATTTAATATTTTTCTGAAATCACATTCCTCATTGATTCTCTCTACAACTTTATGTACCTGTTATACGAGACACGTACTGTTGAATGTTGCTTTATAAACCCAAATTGTAGTGATGTTGAAAAAGTCACTATTCGTTACAAAGTACTCGTTACTTACGAATACCGAAAGTAACGATTACTATACAGAGAGGCAAATCGTTACTTTGATTACTCTGATTACTTCGTACCAATCGTAACAGAGCGAGTAACGACTATTGTATCTACTTTGATTACTCTGATAATAATAATAATAATATCGTATGGCATGGGGAGATCCTTTCGGACAGTTCCGGCGCCATTTACATCTTTAACCCTGTTTCAAGTAACTAGTGCCGATGTACACTAGCCTAGGGGGACCGACGGCTTTACGTGCTTTCCGAGGCACGGTATTACTCTGATTACTTCGTACTTCGTGAAGGTCGTTATTATATCGGAATACCTATACAAAATACCTACCTACTGAGAAATACGATTCTCGATATGGTTACCGGTACTCAAGTGCAAAGTAACAAAAGTAATCATAGTAATCAAATCATTTTTATCCCTTAAACAGATCGGTGAAGGTCGTTGTTATATCGGAATACCTATACAAAATAGCTACCTACTGAGAAATACGATTCTAGATATGATTATCAGTACTCAAATAAAAAAGTAATCATAGTAATCAACCACTGGAAGAAGACTAATGCGGGACAGTAGGTTTTATTTTCTTGTTCCTTTTCTGACTTTAGAATCATTGTTACCTGTGCTAATTTACATTGTGATAAGAAATTACCTAATCTAAATATTTATAGCGTTAAATAACTGTGTTAGAAATTAGAAGTCTTTCTCTGGGAGTTGCTAAAGTGTTTTTCCAGTAATAAGGTCGTATCCTGCCTGCGGCCTTTTTTGATCGATGTTGTATTGTAGTTTACTAAATTTTTTGTAAATGTTTTTTCGGGAAGTTCTAGTTGATAAGGTTTTGTGAGAATTGAAATAGCTTCTTCTTCAGTTTGTAGTGAGTATTTTCCGTCATTTGGCGTAAATACTTTTTTAAGGTGTGTCGCAATTGTATCGGCTTTTTCTAGAGGACTTTTCGCTCATTTTCCTGTTTCTGTTCTTACTGGTGGGATTGTATAGTTCTGTCTTCGTAAGGTTCTTATATCCTTCCATAATGAGTAGTCAGTGGCTTGAGTTGCTTCTAGTTTTTGTAAGTAGGTATTCCCGAAAACTCGCATTTTTTGCTATTATCAATTTTTTTAGTTTTTTTTGTGCTTTATTGAGGTCTGTTTTACTTTGAGGTCATCTTGATTACGGCTATAGTTTTCTGAGCTTTCTTTTCTCAATTATTTTTTCATGTGTATTGGAACAGTTTTGTTCGTATGTGGGTTTATAGGTAATGGTGTTGAGTTCTGTGCTGCTTCCTGCACAAACACAAAATGTTTTATTGCATGTCCGATCTGATTATTCAAGTTTAGTGAGATGTGTAAATGGATTTGATTGTTTACTTGATATCTAAAATAACTCCAATTTGTTTTGTTGTTGTGTAACATACTGCTCTTTTCTATTGTTGATAAATTTTTGCTTACGGTTATGATAACAGGTAAATGATCAGAGGATAAGTTATAACAAGACTCTCCCATTCTCCAAGGGAAGGTAAATGGTAAAAGAGGACCGGGAAGAAGACGCATTTCCTGGCTTCAAAATTTACGGAAGTGGTATAACCCGACTACCACAGAACTGTTCTGCGCTGCGGTAAACAAAGTCAAGATAGCCATGATGATCGCCAACATCCGGAACGGATAGGCACTTTAAGAAGAAGAAGAGTTATCTATTAGTATTTCTTTTTGCAATTCACGGTCTTTGGTGTTATTAATTTGGTATTATTATTAGAGGCGGAAGGAGTATAGGAAGAAGGCGAGTGTCATGGTTAAAGAATTTAAGGGACTGGTTTAGATGCAGCTCTATATAACTCTTTAGAGCAGCGGTGGATAGAGTAAAGATAGTGATGATGATATCCAACCTACGACTAGGAGACGGCACTTGAAGAAGAAGAAGGTATTATTAAGTCTAGAGCTAGAGCTCCATATTAGATGTTTTGAATTGTAGTCTCTGCCATAAATAAAACTAGGTCCAAGTGTATCAAAAAAGTTTTAAAATCTGGTTGTTGAATTGAATGTTTTTTTTGAACATAAGTATTAGGTATATAGCTGAAAAAGATATAGATCCTCTTCAGTCTTCTACAATTTCATTTGTGGCTTGAATACGTGCTTTTTGGTAGTGAGTTGTCTGGTAATGTTTGATGTTGTTTCTTATAATGATTGTTGTCCCACCGTGTGCCGTTCCATCTGGATGTGTTGTGTGATATACCTATTTGATAGTTGCGAAATTTTACCAATCTTTTTTTCGGAAAATTGTTTCTGAAATCAGTATTATGAATAGTTTATGGTTAACTATAAATACTATTGTGTTTCAATTTATCAATCAATGATAGAATAAAAATCTCAATTTTTTTAATATAACGCGGGCACATAAATTTGATACACCCTGTATATTGATTTGTAAATGTTTATTAGAAGTTAGCTTTCACGCAAGGTGGTTTCTCCTTAATGAATTTTTCCATGAAGACTTAAAGACATTTGTAAATAAAAGTCAAGTGAAAGTTGTTTAGGATTATTATTTTAAACCGATTGTTTATTACGGGAAATGTAGAAGCCATAGGAAATTAGTTCTTAGAAAATTAAGGTAAAGAAAGTTTGGAATTTTAATCTATTTTGTTTAACCCCGAGTAAATTTTGTAGAATTTCCCGAAAGTAATTATTATGATGGTAGGAATATTTTTGAAAGTATGAGTGGGTTTTTCGGATGAAAAAAGAGTGGGGAAGGAGAAATGTCTCTGATTGGTTTAGAAATTTGGAATGGGAAGGAGAGAAGGTTGAATTTTCAGATAGTTTTGGAAAGAGGGATTGTTGTGTTACCGGCATTCGAAAAGAGCAGTCAAAAGTTTTCGTGAGTAGTTCAGAAGCAAGTACTAGTGGTTGTTTTGATAGTGAGAGTAGCTGAAAAGTGGAACGAGAGACAAATCAAATCGAGAAGAAATACCTCTTTGATTCTGTAAAGTCCAAGAGAGTAAGTTACAAGAATTATCGTTATTAAAATTATTTGTGACACCAAGTAAAAAAAGATACTTGGGTCTCAGGAGATTATTGTTGAGAGAAAGAGAGGAGAGAGTTTTGGAGTTTATTGAAAGAGTACTGGCAAAAAGAGGCCTGGCTTGTGTTTTGGAGAAATAGTTGCTGGTATCCTGCTGGATTGGTAGCCTAACATAATCAACAAGGAGGAGCTGTTTGGGTCAAGAGGAGACATCATTGTGTGTGAATCAAAAAGGTCAGTCAATAACCTATGTGATAGATTTTCTTTATAATCAGAAGTTAAATTTTTTTACGTAAAAGCATATGCATTAAGATTCCAACTTTTCAAAAATTTTATAGGAAGTATAAGTAATTTGCGAATACCAAATTTGTTTGTTTAGCTTGTTTTTTATTAAGGGTATCAAGAACAAAGCGATACATATTTGTTTGAATTAGATTAATTTATATGGTAAAAGTTTCTTTTGGACAGTTATGCCCACAGGATTTAATTGATAAATTTATAGAGCATTGCTTTTGATAATAAAGGTATTTGTATGTGTTTATTTATGATTTTTCTATTTATTTCCTTTTCCTATTTTATCCCGATAAGGATCAACTAAGAGATACTGAAGCCACGAGAAAGGATAAGTATAACCTAAGAGAATTTAATTAAATTTTTTTTTTGACAAAAAGCACCCTGAGATTTTATCTTAATATTTTTATATATGATTTGCGTTAATTAAATAATTGATTAAATAAATAATAATTAATATAAAAGTAATAGAAAGCAGATCATAACAACATGGCGAACTAACGTAAGGCGTTAAAGTATCTCTGGTTGTGAATTTGAAAGGATAGGAAACGGAAAAACAGGTGAAGGAAAATTTATTTGCCCGTCGGAAAAAGTTGATATATTTACAATTTATGAAATATTTTGTTTGAGTTATTTTTTTTATCTAGGTACAATTTTACATATTTATTTTATTTTGATTGATTTGAATTTTGATAAATTTGAAAATTTGTGTGATAAATTTGATTATATTTGGGGAGAGAAAAATTTTCGTCTCTACAGCATACAAGGTATTTTCGAATTTCGTATCAGGCGGGGATAAAATTTTAACTTGGACCACCAGAAGCAAAAGCAAAGAAAACAGAAAACAAGAGGAACATTTAGAACAAGAAGAACATATAGAACAAGAAGACATTTTCGAAACAACAATCATGGCAACAGAAAAACAGGAATTATCAGGAATAGATAAATTATTACAACTGATGCAACTCCAGTCACAAAAAATGGATGAAAATCAACGTGAAACGAAACAAGCAATGGAAGAAAATCAAAGGGAAACACAACGAACAATGGATAAAATGGATAAAAAGCAGGAAGAAACGAAAAAAGTCATGGAAGAAACACAACAAAAAATGGATGAAGCAAAAAGGGCAATGGATAAAAATCAGGAAGAAACAAACGAGCCATAGATGAAACACAACAAAAAATGGGTCAAAAAATGGATGACGATCAACAGGAAACAAAACAAGCAATAGAAGAGAACAATAAGAAAATAGAGGAACGCATGAAAAAGTATGAAAAGGAAATAAAAGGTTGTTTGACAACAATGAAAAACGAAATGAAAGAACAAGAAATGAAAATTCAAAATAAAATGGAGGAGTTAAAAAATTGCCAGAAGAAGGAACTAGAAAATTTGGAAAATAAGTTTGAAAATGCATTACAAGAAGACAGGCGAGAAATAGAAAGAAAATTGGAGGAAATGAGGAATCAACAAAGTTTCGGAGAAAGAAGGGAAACGATTATCCATAGTACAGAGGATGTAAAAATAAGATTTGGCGGGGATGTAAAAAAGTTACACCCAGTAATTTTCATAAATAATGTAAAAAAGAAAGTACGATACATCGGTAACTTCGAAACAGCCAAAGAAACGATAAGGAACCATCTTAAAGATGAGGCGAGTTTATGGTTTGATAACAAAGAAGAAGAATTGGACAATTGACATAAATTCGAACAAAAGATCCTGAATTATTTCTGGGGAAAAATACAACAGATAGAAATAAACAAGGAGTTGCAAAATGGGAGGTACCATGATGGAATGGGTATTTCAGAAAAACATATGCACTACAATTATACAACAATTCAAAACACCTACAGTACAATTATTTATCTGAACAGTTACTAGAACTGATAGCCAGACATTTTGAAGATACCTTCGACAGTTACCTACTAAAGATATCGACAGTTTGTGCCAATTCTTACAAATACGAGAAACAAAAATGAGAGAAAGAGAAATAAGAAGATCGCAAGAAAATTATAGACAACGCAAAAATCAAGACTATAGAGATAGAAGACAAAATTTTAGGAGAGATTATACAAGAAGAGATAGGAGGGAAAACGAAAATAGAGACAACGGAAGAGGAAACTATGAACAAAGAAATCGGCAATGGAACGAAGACAGATATCGAGAAAACCAGAATAGAAATAACACCCGCACATATCAAGAAGACAGAAATGATAATAGAAGGAATGAACAGGAAAATCGTGGAAACCGATACGGGTCCGACAGACCAAGAGAAAATAGAAGAGCGGTAAACAATACGCAAATAGGTGAATATGAGGATGAGAGACAAAGCGACGGAAGAAGAAGCTAAGAAGAAGAGCAAGCGTCTTTTCACGAAGGCGCTCACTAAACACAAAAGAACAAACAGGAATTTTTTGTCACCCGAAGGAATTTATTAAATTGGCAGGAAATAATGATAAAAGAAGTGGAGTAAATTTAAAATTTGTAGATGGTTTTATCAATGAGAAACCGATTAAAATTATGATTGATACTGGTTCGTAAATTACATTGATTAACAGGAAATTAATAGAAGACATTAGATAGAAGACCATTATTGTATACCGAGAACTACGGAAGTTTTGATTTAAATTTGTCTTCTTGCATAGCCTCCTTGACAAAAGGTAGACCTAGAAATAGCGCTATCGGGGGATGGCAGGAGACAGATTTAAATCAAAACTAAACCGTCTATTTTTGTATTTTTACTAATGCCATACTCTGTATAAGAGTACAAAGACTCGTTTCATATAGTTTCTCTGAACCGCATTTTTGGAATATTTCCCAGCGGTGCCTGTTGATATTTTGATATCTAGGTCAACAGAAAACTAGAATCGAGTCGCCATTTATTTCACTTATTCCCCGTTAGAGGGCGTTCTAACCTTACTCCGGTATAAATAGTTTTATTGTATACCGAGAACTACGGAAGTTTTGATTTAAATTTGTCTTCTTGCATAGCCTCCTTGACAAAAGGTAGACCTAGAAATAGCGCTATCGGGGGATGGCAGGAGACAGATTTAAATCAAAACTAAACCGTCTATTTTTGTATTTTTACTAATGCCATACTCTGTATAAGAGTACAAAGACTCGTTTCATATAGTTTCTCTGAACCGCATTTTTGGAATATTTCCCAGCGGTGCCTGTTGATATTTTGATATCTAGGTCAACAGAAAACTAGAATCGAGTCGCCATTTATTTCAATTAATAGAAGAGGTTGATTTAACAAATTTAATTTACAAAATTCCCAGGGTAAATTTAGTGGGCGCAAATAAACGGACTTTGGCAACAATAAATGAAGGAATACGAATTAAGGTTCGATTGGGGAAGAAATTTTATACACTACAATGTGTCATAATGCCAAATATGATGCATGATATGACCATAGGAGTGGATGAATTATCAGAAAAACATGTGGTGATAGATTTCAAAAATAACACGATGAAAATCACAGAGGGAAAAGAAGAAGAACATGACATTCTGGAAATGGACAAGGAACATGAGAAACGGAAAAAGGATAATGTAGACAAAAAACAAACGGTGGAAATGAATTTGGCAATGAAGCAAGGACAGAAAAGAAAGAGGAGAAAGCAGCAGAGGATAAGTAAAGACAGTGAAGCCTGGGATTCCTCGAAAAAAGAGATGAGCCCAGAAAAAGAAAAAGAAGAAAAAAGATTGACAAAAGAAAATGAAGCTTGGGATTTCTCAAAAGAAGAGATGAGCCCAGAAGAAGAAAAAGAAGAAAAAAGATTGACACAAGAAAATGAAGTTTGGGATTCCTCAAAAGAAGAGATGAGCCCAGAAGGAGAAGAGATCAGAATAGAAAAAAAAGGCGAAAGAGATACCATTGAAACTGTGGTATTTGAAGAAGAAGTATGCAAAATGGAAGAGGCTGAATACACAATAAACATGTGTAAAGAATCGGAGGAAAAAGAAATAAAATTGATATGTGGAGAAGAAAAGGAGAAGGTACTGCGTGGAATATTGAGGGAGTATGAAAATTTAATAAATGAAGAAAACAGAGTAGCCAAAAAGTATGAACATTCATTTGAGGTTAAAGACTAAAATTTTCGATCGAAAACTTACCCCATCCCATATAAGTACCGACAGGAGGTAAAAGGAGAAATTAATAAAATTTTATAAGATCAAATCATAGAGAGATGTGACTCGCCGTATATCAACCCAATCGTGATTGTTAAAAAAAGCAGTGGAGAATTGAGGCTATGTTTGGATGCACGGAATATAAATCAACACACGGTATCTCAATATGAATCACCTCTCAACATCGAGGCTATTTTTGGGAGAATTACAGGATCACATATTTTTTCTAAAATTGACTTAAAACATAGTTTTTGGTTGATACCTTTAGCAGAAAAATGTAGAAACTACACCGCTTTTTCGATCGATAGTATTGTGTACCGATTTAAAGTAGTGCCTTTTGGGTTACAAAGTGCTTGTGCAGCACTGGTAAGAGCTCTCCATACAATATTAAACAGGTATGAAGATTTTATAGTACACTACATCGACGACTTACTAATTTTTTCACCAGATACATCGAGTCATTTGAAACACATAAAAATGATCTTAGAAGAGTTGGACAAGGCCGGATTAAAATTGAATATTGAAAAATATCAATTTTTTTAAAAAGAAGTGACATATTTGGGTTTTAAATTGGAAACAAAAACAGTTAGTTTAGCCGAGGACCGGGTAAAACTCATAGATGAATACCCAAGGCCAACGAATTTGAAAACATTGAGAGGTTTTCTTGGTACGATCAACTATTTCAAAAAATTAATTCCTGATTTGAGCCAGAAGGAGATTCCATTGATAAAATTACTGAAGAAATGTGTTAAATGGAATTGGAAAGAAGAACAAGAGAAGGCGTTCCAAATATTAAAAGACGAATTCTCGAAAGGAACTAAAATATATCATCCCATGTACAATTTACCTTTCATATTACGTACTGATGCGTCCATCCAAAAATTCGCGGGAGTTTTGTCGCAGATACAAAACAACCAAGAAGTGCCAATTTGTTTTATTTCCCGGGTGACAAAAACATACGAAAGAAAATACAGTGTGACTGAATTAGAGTTTGCTAGCGTACTTTTTTGTGTAAATAAGTTAAGGTTACTCACCGGAGGGACCGCAGACGTTCGGATACAATTAGCGTCTCTTTGCAAAGACAATGACGTCGACTTTGCAAAGTAACAAGACACTTACTCAACACACACACTACACATTACTCCCCTGACTTAGTGATAAGTTATACAATTACGTGGCTAAAGGTTCTAGTCCTAAACCAAGGCCAAAATCAGAGAAAAAAAAAGTTAAGGTTTTATCTATTAGGAGCAAAATTCACAATCGAAACAGATCATGCAGCTTTGGTGCATATAATGAAAAATCGACAGGTTATCAATCGTATACATCGAGGCATTTTGTTACTACAGGAGTATAATTTTGAGTTTCGATACATAAAAGCAAAAGACAACATTATAGCCGACGCTCACACACGGGATGAAGACACTGGAAAAAAGGAAGCAATTGTTTTTCAGGTGGGACTAAATATCTTGACACAAGAGGAAGGTGTATTTTCGTTAAACGAAATAAGAATAAATCAAGAAGATCTGGAGGAAAAAGAAAAAAGAAAAGCGGAGAGGGAAAATGACATTTTCTTCAAAAGAATCGATGGAAAGGAACTATGTTTGGTAACACAGACATTGGCAGAGAGGATCATACAAAAATTACACGATGACAATGGGCATATCGGTAGCAGGAAGGTTTGGCTGGTTTTTCGAGAAAACTATATCTGCCGAAAAGATTACCGGATTGCCAAAGAAGTGACCCAAAAATGTGAAATATGTCAAAAAATATAAAAGCAGAAATTTCAGAAATGAAAATATTGCTAAAAATATTGTGTCCCGTCAAAAATTGGATATTGTCGCAATAGATATGTTAAGTGACCTGATAATGACCACGCAAAGGAACAAACATATTTTGGTGATGGTCGATATATTTTCAAAATATGTGAAGTTATACAGTTGCCGTACGACAAAAGGGGAAGAAATAATGAGAAAGATTGACAATTTTATAGCCACCGTAGGAACACCCAGAAGAATTCTCTTAGACAATGCGACGTATTTCCGAAGTGAGCGTTTCAAGGGACAGCTTCAAGACAGGGGAATAGGGACAAATTTTGTCAGTATCCAACATCCTCAAAGTAATCCTTCAGAGCGTTTTATACAGGAGACTACGAAATTCCTTCGCATTGCTGCAAATGGACAACATCGACGATGGGATAGGAAAGTGGCAGAAATAGAAAACTACTTAAACACCATTCCAAGTACGGTGACAAAAGAGACTCCGGAATATATCATGAAGGGTATTATGCCAGTACGGCCATGGGAAGAACCTGAGCAGAGCGAATACCAACGAGTTTTGGAAACTGTGCAGAGGAGGCTGCAGCGCAGTAATGAGAAATATCTCCAAAGACAAAATCATAATAGGAGACGACGACCAGTGACTTTTCAGAAGGGAGAAAAGGTGCTTGTAAGGGCATTACGAGTATCAAATCTCACTGGGGACGTTTGCGCAAAACTAATGCCTATTTTCGAGGGTCCATACATCGTGCACAATGAAAATGGAATAAACAGTTATGTTCTGAGGCATGTGGAATCAGAAAAGATAAGAGGAGTTTACAATATCCATGATGTGTACAAATACCACGAATAAAGACAAATGCATTAAATTTAAGGTAGCATAAGAGAATTAGGTTAGGATAACATGATAACAAGAGAAAAGTTTGTTGTCGAGAGAAAATAATTTTTTTGTTGCACTTATTAAAAACGATTTTATCTCAAAACAAGGCGGGGATGTTATTGTGTTTCAATTTATCAATCAAAGATAGAATAAAAATTTTAATTTTTTTAATATAACGCGGGCACATAAATTTGATACACCGTGTATATTGATTTGTAAATATTTATTAGAAGTTAGCTTTCACGCAAGGTGGTTTCTCCTTAATGAATTTTTCCATGAAGACTTAAAGACATTTGTAAATAAAAGTGAAGTGAAAGTTATTTAGGATTATTATTTTAAACCGATTGTTTATTACGGGAAATGTAGAAGCCATAGGAAATTAGTTCTTAGAAAATTAAGGTAAAGAAAGTTTGGAATTTTAAGCTCTTTTTGTTTAACCCCGAGTAAATTTTGTAGAATTTCCCGAAAGTAATTATTATGATGGTAGGAATATTTTTGAAAGTATGAGTGGGTTTTTCGAATGAAAAAATGAGGGGAGAAGGAGAAATGTCTCTGATTGGTTTGGCAATTTGGAATGGGAAGGAGAGAAAGTTGAATTTTCAGATATTTTTGGAAAGAGGGATTGTTGTGTTACCGGCATACGAGAAGAGCAGTCAAAAGTTTTTGTGAGTAGTTCAGAAGCAAGTACTAGTGGTTGTTTTGATAGTGAGAGTAGCTGAAAAGTGGAACGAGAGACAAATCAAATCGAGAAGAAATACCTCTTTGATTCTGTAAATTTCAAGAGAGTAAGTTACAAGAATTATCGTTATTAAAATTATTTGTGACACCAAGTAAAAAAAGATACTTGGGTCTCAGGAGATTATTGTTGAGAGAAAGAGAGGAGAGAGTTTTGGAGTTTATTGAACGAGTACTGGCAAAAAGAGGCCTGGCTTGTGTTTTGGAGAAATAGTTGCTGGTATCCTGCTGGATTGTTTTCTGAGAACGGAGAGGGCTTTGATTAGTAGCCTAACATAATTAACAAGGAGGAGCTGTTTGGGTCAAGAGGAGACATCATTGTGTGTGAATCAAAAAGGTCATCCAATAACCTATGTGATAGATTTTCTTTATAATCAGAAGTTAAATTTTTTTACGTAAAAGCATATGCATTTAAGATTCCAACTTTTCAAAAATTTAATAGGAAGTATAAGTAATTTGCGAATACCAAATTTGTTTGTTTAGCTTGTTTTTTATTAAGGGTATCAAGAACAAAGCTATAAATATTTGTTTGAATTAGATTAATTTATATGGTAAAAGTTTCTTTTGGACAGTTATGCCCACAGGATTTAATTGATAAATTTATAGAACATTGCTTTTGATAGTAAAGGTATTTGTATGTGTTTATTTAAGATTTTTCTATTTATTTCCTTTTCCTATTTTATTCCGATAAGGATCAACTAAGAGATACTGAAGCCACGAGAAAAGATAAGTATAACCTAAGAGAATTTAATTAAATTTTTTTTGACAAAAGGCACCCTGAGATTTTTTCTTAATGTTTTTATGTATGATTTGCGTTGATTAAATAAATAATAATTAATATAAAAGTAATAGAAAGCAGATCATAACAATACATACATCTCATGTTGAGTTGCGTCAAGCCATTAGCATTCCATAGTGCAAATTTTAGTGCCTTGGCCATAAGTTCATTTTTAGACAAGTGTTGTTAGTAAGTTTAGCATGGTGCTCATTCACTCAATAAACCCTTTCATCATATTGTAACGAAAGAGAACCCTTGACGGACCCCCGTATAACGGTTCACAACTCGAGACGTGTTAGAATGTCTCTATCGAAAGATCGAGACGGTGCTGGAGGGATAGAGTATTCGAGAATGTACCTCAGGTGGGCGTGACGAGCGAATGCTAGCGATGAGCGTGGATTGTTCCCGAATAACGTATTCAATATATAAGGACGCGAATTTTTAGGAGTAGTTAGGTATAAGCTAGTGTTTTTGTAAAGCAAACTTGAATAACTAAATAAATATAGTCGTATATAAATACGAACTGCTCGTTTTTTTAACTGTAAATTCGGTACAGAAGAAATACGGTGAAGGAACGTCTACAAAAAATAATGAGAAATTTGAAACAGTTTCTCAAAAGATTGATGAAACTTATAGAAAATTCGAAAGTGTTTCTCAAAAGATTGATGAAACTTCTAGAAAAAGCGACGAGAAATTTGAGAGTGTGTCTCAAGTAATTAAAGACGTTTATAGACAGAACATTCGATAAGATACAGAAACATGTAAATGACAATAAATAAATGCTAGAAGAGAAGATCAAACAATTAGAGACTATGGTAACCAATACGACAGTAAGAGAAAATCAAATAATTAGGGGACACGATAACCGATACAAAAGTGCAACCATCAGTTAATGCAGTAGCTTTAGATCCTGTAGTGAAAGATGAAACACCGAGAGACGAAACGTCGCATCATATGCGATTTAAATTACCACCATTTGATGGAAAGTCTTCTTGGTCCATATACCTTAGACAATTTGAAGCTATTGCGACCGCCAATGACCGCTATTGACTGCTGCTCTAGGAGGTGATGCTGCAGATATATGAAGGTCAATTCCTAAGGGCCAAGAAAAATGTTACCACACCTGGTTCACTCGTCTAGAAAAACGTTATGGGGATGTTAATCTACAACTCTGCGAAGTAGAAGTCAACGAGTAAGTGAGAATTTGGAAGAATTTGAAGCAGATGTGGCTTGTGTGGTGCGGTTGGCATATTCGGAGGTGCCAAACAGTGTTTTATAAGAAATTGCGGTAGATACGTTCGTCAATGGGTTGAAAGATAGTGAACTACAGAAAGCTTTACGACTAGCAACACCGAAAGTTTTAGATGAAGCACTTGAAGCACTTTGCCTTGGAAAACGAAACGGATAGTCAATCTTCACGAAGCCATAACGTAAGAACCATTGAAGAAAGTGACGAACACAACGATCAATTTCTGGAGGAAATGATACGGAGTTACGGAGAGTA
The DNA here is from genome assembly GCF_917563875.1 of Diabrotica virgifera virgifera. Classification (NCBI taxonomy): domain Eukaryota; kingdom Metazoa; phylum Arthropoda; class Insecta; order Coleoptera; family Chrysomelidae; genus Diabrotica; species Diabrotica virgifera. The sequence goes on from NC_065444.1 coordinate 206,733,517, forward strand.
GTTCGTAACGAGATGCCAAAGACACGCGAGTCTAGATGTTGGAATTGCTGCGACGTAGGCCACATTTGTCGTAATTGTAATAAGAACGTGCAGCAGTCGGAAAACTAGAGCGGATCGACACCAAGGGGTAACTGCCGATCTCGAGAACTAGAGCCCCCATAGAAACTGTCACCCTTACGTTCTCCGGTGGAATTCACAACTTGTACATCGAATCAATACTTATCAATAATAGACGTAGATCGTTTTTGGTGGATACAGGTGCAACAAGAACTATCGCGCTTCCAGAAGCAGTACGAGGCCATCTTAAATTATCACCTGCAACAGTAAGCCTTAGAACAGCGACTGGTGAGCTGATTAATACATATGGCGAGGCTAATATATCAGTATCTATTGGCCAGACCACAGTTAAACACCAAGTATTAATTGCCGAGATCTCAGACGAGTTCATATTGGGGATGGACGTACTAAGAAAAGTTGGGGCAATATTGAATGTTCAAAATGGAGTTCTCAAAATCAATGGTGAAGAATTGCCCTTTCACGACGACAAAGAATATGTCGTCCGCTTATTAACTACATGCGACGTAAACATACCCGGTAATAGTGAGAAAATTCTGATGACCAGACTTGATGGATACTGCCGAGAGGGAAGTTTAAGGATGGTCGAAGATGTGGACAATGTCGGGTTCCTAACGGCGAAAACTTTGGTGAGAGTTCGAGATGTCGTTCCTGTAAGAGTTATGAATTTAAAGGAAACTGCTATCAAGTTGAGTAAAGGAGATTTGATCGGACAGTGTGTTCCCGTGGCTTCAATTTGCATTATGAATACCAATGAGAAATAATCGAAGTTGAATTATCCAAAGGAGCTTGTTGAGATAGTCATTGAAAGATGCCAAGACCTTGATCATGAACAAACGGAAAAAGTAAGGTCTATGCTGATAGAGTATCAAGATGTTTTTGCTATTGATAAGAAGGATAAGGGCAAGACCAGCAGAGTAACGCATAAAATGAATACCGGGGAGGCTCAGTCAATCAGAAAACGGTCTAGACGATTTCAATTTGCGAAAAGAGATTAAGCCGAAGAGATTATCAATAATATGGACAAACAAGGGGTAATTGAACCATCAAACAGTCCATGGACATCACCAGTAGTTCTGGTAAAGAAGAAAGATGGTTCAACGCGTTTTTGTATCGACTACCGCACACTCAATGCGGTAACTAAAAAGATATTTATCCTTTACCAGAATAGACGAAACATTGGATACTATCTCCGAATCTTGTTGGAGAAAACACATCTCCACACTGGATGTAAAAAGTGGATACTGGCAAGTAACATGGAGCCAGATGATTGAGAGAAAACCGCATTTTCAATAGAATCAGGGCTTTGGTAGTTTACGGCTATGCCTTTTGGTTTATGTAATGCTCCTGCCACATTTAAAAGATTAATGGAGGCAGTTTTAAGGGATCTAACATGGAAAACATGCCTGGTTTACTTGGATGATATATTTGTGGTTGGAAGGTCCTTTGATGAACATGCCAAGAATCTAATAGACGTCTTTCAACGATTGAGGACAGCGACCTTGAAGTTAAATCCGAAGAAATGTCACATGTTTCGACAAGAAGTTAAGTACTTGGGACATCTTGTATTGAGTAATGGTGTAACAGCTAATCCTGAAAAGATTGAAGCAATTACAGATTGGCCAGTACCTAAAGATAAAAATAAAATTGGAATTTTCCTTGGCCTATGTACATATTACCGACAATTTGTCAAAGGATTTGCCAATATCTCCAAGCCCCTAACAAAGTTGACGGATGAGGGCAAAGAATATACATGGAGTGAAGAATGTCAAAAAGCTTTCGAACAGCTACAAATGGCTTTGATCAGTGCACCCCTACTAAGTTATCCGGGCCGGATAGGAAAATTTGTTTTGGATACCGATGCTAGCAACAGTGCCTTAGTAGCTGTTCTCTGCCAAATCCAGGATGGATAAGAAAAAGTCAACGATGGATAAGAAAAAAAAATGTCGAGACCAGAAAGAAACAATTGCGTTACCAGAAGCAAACTGCTGGGCCTAGTAAAGGCTTGCGAACATTTCCATATATACTTGTATTGCAGAAAGTTCCTTTTTCGAACAGATCACGCTACTCTAAAGTGGCTCATACAATTCCGTAATCCAGAGGACCAGATTGCAAGATGGTTAGAACGTTTACAAGAATATGATTACTAGATAGAGCACAGGGCCGGAAGAGTTCATTCAAATGCTGATGCCTTTCGAGACAACCATGCAGTGCAAATTGTAATCACTGTGCCAAATTAGTGAAACGATTTTGCCCCGTGAGACGAGCCACCGTCGTTAATGAGCAATGGCAGCCCCAACAGTTACAAGATGCCCAAGAATATGATCCATATATAAAGAGAGTATTGGATTGGATACGTCGAAGTGAGAGACCTAGTTAGCAGAACATTAGTGCATGTAGTCCAGAAGTCAAGGCCTACTGGAGCCAATGGAATTGTCTGGTACTAAAAGATAATCTTCTGTACAGAACCTTTGAGAGTGATGATGGCACAGAATCTAAGCTTCAGTTCATTGTACCTAAAAGTAAAGTTTCAGAAGTACTGCATCAGTTGCATGACGGTGCATCAGGTGGACACTTTGGCATTACGAAGACTCTACAAAAGGTTCGAGGACGGTTCTATTGGGTGAACTGTAAAGATGATGTACGAAGATGGTGCCGGAAATGTGAACTATGTGCATCCAGTAATGGTCCAGTTGGTAGAAAGAGAGCACGCATGAGACAGTACAACGTTGGTAGTCCTATGGAAAGAGTAGCGATCGACATTGCAGGTCCATTTCCGGAAACCGATGCTGGAAATAAATATATCCTGGTAGCCATGGATTATTTTACGAAATGGAGCGAGGCCTATGCATTACCAAATCAAGAAGCTGTTACCGTTGCAGAGGTATTTGTGAAAGAATTCTTCAGCCGATTTGGTGTTCCCTTGGAGATCTACTCCGACCAAGGGCGAAACTTTGAGTCAGTCCTTTTCCAAAACGTTTGTAAACTGATTGGTGTCAATAAGACCAGAACGACACCCCTGCATCCTCACTCAGATGGAGTGGTGGAGAGAATGAAACGAACTATGGGTAAACACTTGTCCAAAGTTGTATCTGAACATCAGAGAGATTGGGACCAGCACATTCATTTATTCCTAATGGCCTACCGCTCGGCTGTGAATGAAACTACAGGTCAGACACCAACCTGCCTAATGTTGGATCGTGAAGTTCGTTTGCCCTGCGACCTAGAGTTTGGCTGTAGAACATGTTGCAGGTGAAGAATACGTCGAGCGCCTGAAGTTACGAATGAACAGCATTCATGAACTTAGAAGGATTTAATTGCATATTTATTAAAACGTAGCTCTAAACAACTTTTCATAATATCAATTATTTTTGTGAAATATTAAGGTACTTTACTCTTGAGCGAAATGCAAATTTTTTGAAATACCTCGTATTAGATATATAAAATTTGATTGCAGTCAAATGGTGTGAACACTTGGGGTCATTACTAATAGGAGAAAAAATGGCAAAAAAGCAATTAAAACAAGACCAAATCTTATCGGTGAAAGTCACTACAAACTATAACTCAAAATTTATCAGAAAAATTAAACTGGCCGTTCATAGAAAACAAATACGGCTAGTGTTAACATAATGTAGCAGAAATGTGGACTCTTATAGATAATGATCTAGAATTGCAAAGTGTTTTGATTGAAAAAAATTAAGAACATAGGGATGAGTTAAAGAGCATCAACCGTAGCGCAGGCATTACATTAAATGATATAGAATTTTTAGGGAGCTTCATGCATGTAATCAGTCTGGATGAAAATGACATTGATTTTCCGACCGAAGAGAACCGGTAGGACAACGAACCAGTGGCAACTCTATGAAAATTAAAACGAATAAACGATTTGTTGATACGATTTTAGCTCAGTGAGAAGTAATACTACTAAGACGCAGTGATGTTTTAACGAAATAAGTTGAGGGGAGGGGAGATGTTTGTCTCAAGTTAGTCATTTAGAATTATATCTGTATTTTATAATTTATTAATTTCCATAGATTCTAACAAAAATAGCTTATTCCTCAACACAAGTAGTTGCATATTATGCAGATGACGTAGTTCTGATGGGAAGAGACAAGAAAATATTAAAAAAAGCAGTAAAAATATTGGCAAATAAAGCAAGAAAAAGAGGTAGAGAAACTTACTAATGAAAAACGAAATATCTACTCTGCTCTAGAAGAGAAGATAAGAGGACGAGAGAAATCAAGATAGAAAACTACACTTTTGAAAGAGTTCAACAATTTAAATATTTGTGAGTAAAATTATGAACGGCAAAAATAAGAGAAGCGAAGAATTAACGGAGCGAATACTAGCAGGGAACAAAACATAATTAGTTTAGTGAAGGATAAGAATTTATACAGGGTGTTTCATTAATAATTGTCCATACAGTAACTGGAGAAACCTTAGCACAAAATACGAAGATTTAACCTAAAACACTTAAATAAAATGTGGTTCCTTACTGAATTACAGGGTGTTTTATCTAAAAATTTTAAAATTATTTTTGCTCAGCATTTTAAAACTATTAGACGTATCCTTTTCATACTTGGTGGAAAGTGCGACTACAATACACCCTACTAAATTGTGATAAACAAACGTTTCTAGCTACTACCAGAGGCGTACGACAGGGGATAGTGAATGGTTGACCCTTCTCAAATACTACGCCACTGGAGGAATTACTATTTTAGCAGAGAACAAGGACCACAGAGAAGCGACACGCCTTTGATCTTTCGTGAGCACGCCGCCAATGACCTTGAAAGCAACCTGAACAACCAGCGTACCAATAGTCAGTGGGCATGTCACACAATACATATAAATTCGTAAATAAAATTAAGCATTTATGTTGACTTTCAATAAATATAAAATATTGCACCGAAAAAAAAATTGCGTGCAGGGCCGACTTTTGTTGGCATTCTTTATAATAATGGAATCATTTTTGATTTACAAAAGGTTGCAAATATATCGCATACAATGCAAAGTAATGGTGAAAATCATATTGATTGGAACCATAAATATAAATAGCTTTTTGTTTATCCTGATTTTGGCATTGAAAGACCAATAATAAAATATACCTGTTTCCTACGGTAGGTGTGACATTCACTGATTGTTTTTGGCTTGGGCTTATACAAGATTTAATTTGTTCGTCGGGGTATTTCCTAATAAATTATATTTTTTAATATGGGTTATCGAAAAATAACACAGCCATTGTAACTTCCACGGAAATGTCACAAACTCTGAAAGTTCCAATTCTCTTTGGGTGACAAATGTTCGTGATCGATAAAAAAAACTTGTTGAAATCGAATGTCAATATTGTTATTGTCTTGGAAACGTATACCTTCTCTGATATATCTTTGGAGCAAAAGTATGAAGACATTTTACATTTAATTCTCTTCATGTTTCATAATTTGACAATGTTTCTTTAAGCGGAATTTTATCTCTGTAAATATTTTAAATTGGCTCTAAGCAGTACAAATATTGCCGAACGTCAAGAACCTAAAGCTTGTCACGCACGGAAAGCTATACTATAACATACGGTGATGAGTGCGCTAATATCCGAAAAAATAACGCAAAAGACGGAAAATATAGTACGTTGTGAAATAAAACACAAGACTACAATATAATATCGATGTATCCACCTTGGTACCTTTGCATCCACAAAAGACATGTTAAACTACAAAACCGTCTACTTTCTTTGTTTCTAAAGATATTAGGTACATTCAAAAAAACAAACTATTCAGAAAGCAACACTACAATACGATTCCGATGTATACTTCGATCCATATATATATATATATATATATATATATATATATATATATATATATATATATATATATATATATATATATATATATGGATACTTAAAATTTCGCAAATACTTTTTCTTGTTTACTTTGACGTATTCACTAAAAATAAAAAATAAAATTTTTTTCAATATTAGACAATATTCTATTAACATAAAATATATTGCAGTTACCATAACTCCGAAATATATGTCAAAATAACATCAGTCATTTCTCAAGTCAATGTTCAATATAATATGTTAAACGAATTTAAATTATCACTCTTATAATTGTAAGTAATGAAATGTTTTGATTTTTGTCCATATCTAATCTTAATAAATTTACAGTTTTCTCCTGAAGAAGTCACCAAATAGTGACGAAATATTGAGACCTAGAACAAATAGAGTTTTATTTCATCTGACCGAATTGCCGTTATTCAAAAAATCACTATATATATATATATATATATATATATATATATATTGATGTGATCTTGATTATTGATATGAGATAATATTTTTATATGTCATTTAATTTAATCAATGCATTAATAATAATCTAATTAATTTACCAGATCACATATCAATATGTTTTCAATCTCAGGGCTTTTTATAAAATTAATTACTTACTTACGTGGCTTCTAAGTATTTCTTAATGGTTCCTAATCGGGATAGGAAAGAAAAGAGTAAAATAATAACACATATGGGTTACAATTGTAATCAAAATATTGTTTATTTTATTTAAATGGCAATCACTGCTTAATTTTTGCTATATCTTATTATTCTTAAACATAACATTTACACATGGGAATCTTATTTCCTTTTGGTTTCCAATTGAAAGTTTTTATTAACATTTAACTATTATGATTTATTAGCAACAATTCTATTTAAGTTTGATGAAGCTTTTCTGATATTATTGATTATGTTTCTTCAATTTTAAATGTGGTATTTAATACGAAAAACCCATACATTCATGTCCAAACAAATGAGACTGACCTTTTTCTGGTGAACTGAGAATGTCTTCACACAAGACCCGTTTCCTGCTATCCTTGGCTGCGATCAAAACCTAGTCCTGGCTTCCAGTAATGTTCTCCTTTGAAACTAGCTCGTATAGCTCTCGTTTCCTGCTTCTGTCGTGATGCTGTGTTCTACCTTTTTCGAAACTGCAATCAGCTACCGGGAATTCTTGGCTCAAGGAGGTTCTTTTACTCTCAACCTGGCCTACCTCTCGTTCCACGATAGATACTCCACACTCACGGAACTACACCGGCTTTCTCACTCTCCGTACACTACCGTCCACTACTGGACTTCACTTCTCGACAGCTCAAAACATTCTGATCTCTATTTGTCATTCATTCCCCTACTTTCTAAATATCCCTTCCAGATTCACAAATCAAACTTCCACCACCAACTCTCATTCGCAGTATTCCTCAAAACCAATTTTTAATCTTTCTAAATACGCTTAATGGATTTCAAAAGAAAAATAGTTAATTCCCATTCTAAAATTACTTTCTACTAATTACAAAATTTAATGATCTATTATCTACTTCCACTAAGTCTTATTTAGCATCGGCTAATGATCGAACCTTCCGCGAACAACGATAATGACCTCTTATCGATTTCACTTGAGTCTTATTTAGCATAGGCTAATGATCGAACCTTCCGCGAACAACGACAATGGTACGCGCCTTTCACTTTGTTCATTCTAAGCGCATTGTCCCGAGTTTCGTTTAATCACTTCTTAAAATTAAATATAACAATTTGTTGTATACAGGTTGTTCTAAATTTATATGCCCGTGGTTGAGAAAATTGAAAATATTTTATATTAAATTGAATTTTGTTTATAATTATCAAAATTTAATTTTCATATCAAATAGAAATATAACAAATCCCCGCCTTGTATTCGATAAAATTTATCTGCATTTTTAAATAAATTTTCTCGAGGCAAAACCAATTCCCTGTATATTTCCTTACTTTAATCTACGTCTTATACCCCTTCTTCTTGTATTACTCTAATTAGTCCCACCTGTAGAGTAATTGTTTCCTTATTTTCAGTGTCCTCATCCTGTGTTAGAGTGTCGGCTATTATGTTGTTTTTCCCTTTTTCCCATATCAATCTTCTGTCTTTTTCCTCAGATTTTTCACATACTTTTACCGTGTATTCTGCATCCTCGTTTTCATATGCCTCCTCTTCAAATGCCACTGTTTCGATCATATTTTTTCGCTTTCATTTGTTAGCTTTATTTCTTCTTCTCCTGAGCTCATCTCTTCTTTTGAGGAATCCCAGTTTTCTTTTGCTTTTGATACTCTCAATTTTTCTTCTTCTGGGCTCAACTCTTCTTTTGAGGAGCCACAGGTTTCATTTTCTTTTGTCTTTTTCTGACTTTTTCTCCCTTTTCTTCTTTGTCCTTGCTTCGTTGCCAAATTCGTTTCCACTGTTTGTTCTTTACCTGATTCGTCCGTATTTTGTTTCTCCTGTTCCTTATCTTGTTCTTCTTCTTTTTCTTCTGTTATATTCATCGTATTATTTTTAAAATCTATCACTACATGTTTTTCTGCCAATTCGTCAACTCCTACTATCATGTCATGTGACATGTTTGGCATTATTACACATTGTAGTGCATACATCTTCTTACCCAGTCGTACCATTATTCGTATGCCTTCATTTATAGTTTCCAATGTCCGTTTGTTTGCGCCCACTAAATTTACCCTAGGTATTTTGTAAATTAAATTTGTTAAGTTAACTTCTTCTATTAGTTTTCTGTTGACCAATGTTATTTCAGATCCAGTGTCTATCATAATTTTAATTGGTTTCTCGTTGATAAATCCATCCACAAATTTTAAATTAACTCCATTTTTCTTTTCGTTGTTTCTTGCCAATTTAATAAACTCCTTGGGGTTACAAAAGATTCCTGTTTGATTTTTGGTTTTTAGTGAGCGCCGTCGTGAAAAGACGCCGGTTGCTCATCGTTGTTTATATTTTCGTCATAATGTCTCTCTCCGTCATATTCATCTGTCTGGGTATTATTTACTTCTCTTCTATTTTCTCTTGGTCTGTCGGATCTGTTTCGGTTTTCTCGATATCCCTGTTCATTTTGTCTACCATTATTTCTGTTTTCTTGATTTGAGCGTGTGGTGTTTCTATTCTGGTATTCTCGATTTCTGTTCTCATTCCATTGCCTATTTCTTTGTTCATAATTTCCTCTTCCGTTGTCTCTATTTTCGTTTTCCCTTCTGGGATTAAAATCTCGTCTTGTATAGTCCCTCCTATTTTGATTTCTATCTCTGTAATCCTGTGTTTCTCGGGGCCTGTAATCTTCTCGCGACCTTCTTGATTTTCTTTCCCTTGAACGTGATTCTCTTATTTGTAGGAATTGGCATAAACTATCTATGTCTTTGTAGTTTTGCAATGTGATATGGTCTTCCAGCGTTTCTTCGAAATGTCTTGCAATCAGTTCGACTAATTGTTCCGATGAGTAATTATATTGTAAATGTTTTGCGTTATAGTAAATTTGTAATGCATATGTCCTTTCTGATATACCCATCCTATCATTGTATTTCCCATTTTGCAATTCCTTGTTAATTTCCAATTGTTGGACTTTTCCCCAGAAATAATTCAAAAATTTTTGTTCAAATTGTTGCCAACTGTCAAATTCTTCTTCTTTGCAATCGAACAATAGGCTTGCTTCATATTTTAGATGGTTTCTGATAGTTTCTTTTGCTGTTTCGAAATTTCCGATGTGTTGTATTTTCTTTTTCAGGCTATTTATGAACGGCACTGGGTGTAATCTTCTTACATCCCCGCCAAACCTTATCTTCACGTCATCTGTGCTATGTATAACCATTTCTCTTCTTTCTCCGACATTCTGTTGAGTATTGATTTCCGCAATCTTTCTTTCCACTTCTTCTATGTCTGCTTGAATAGCGTTTTGCAACTTGTTTTCCAAACTTTCCATTTCTTTTTTCTGGCAATTCGTTAACTCCTTCATTTTATTTTGAATTTTCATTTCTTGTTCTTTCATGTGGTCCTTCATTCTCATTTCTTGTTTTTGCATGTGATCTTTAATTTTCATTTCATACTTTTCTATGCCTTCCTCTATTTTCTTATTGTTCTCTTCTATCGCTTGTTTTGTTTGCTGTTGATTGTCATCCATTTTTTGCTCCACTTTATCCATTTTCTGTTTCATTTTTTGTTGTGATTCATCCATTTTTTTTGATGTTTCTTCCTGATTTTCTTGCATTTTATCCATTGCCTGTTTTGTTTCCCTTTGATTGTCTTGGATCTTATCCATTTTCTTTTGTGTTTCATCCATTTTTTGATTTGATTCATCCATTTTCTTTGATGTTTCTTCCTGATTTTTATCCATTGTTCGTTTTGCTTCATCCATTTTTTGTGACTGGATTTGCATAAGTTGTAATATCTTTTCTATTCCTGATAATTCTTGCTGTTCTGATGCCATGATTGTCGTGTCTAAAATATCTTCTTGGTCTGAATGTTCTTTTTGTTTCTTGTTGTCTTTGCTTTGGGTTCTTGTCACAGACATTTGTTTTCAAGAAATACTGTCCCCGCCAAATATGAAATTTTACTAGTATGTTACCAAGACGACTTTTTCTCACCCAAATATTATAAATTGTCAATAAATATATCAAATGTAAATATCGTAAAAATAAAATATTAAATCAGTTATGTAAAATTTGTACCTAAAGAGATCTAAAATTTTATGTTATCAAATGTAAGTATCTCACTTTTTACCACAGGCATATAAATTTTCAAATACCGGCTTTACTCTTTCTATCCTTCAAATTTGCCACTAGAAATACTTTACAATGCCCCACGTTGGGCGCCAGTTGATGTGATCTTGATTATTGATATGAGATAATATTTTTATATGTCATTTAATTTAATCAATGCATTAATAATAATCTAATTAATTTACCAGATCACATATCAATATGTTTTCAATCTCAGGGCTTTTTATAAAATTAATTACTTACTTACGTGGCTTCTAAGTATTTCTTAATGGTTCCTAATCGGGATAGGAAAGAAAAGAGTAAAATAATAACACATATGGGTTACAATTGTAATCAAAATATTGTTTATTTTATTTAAATGGCAATCACTGCTTAATTTTTGCTATATCTTATTATTCTTAAACATAACATTTACACATGGGAATCTTATTTCCTTTTGGTTTCCAATTGAAAGTTTTTATTAACATTTAACTATTATGATTTATTAGCAACAATTCTATTTAAGTTTGATGAAGCGTTTCTGATATTATTGATTATGTTTCTTCAATTTTAAATGTGGTATTTAATACGAAAAACCCATACATTCATGTCCAAACAAATGAGACTGACCTTTTTCTGGTGAACTGAGAATGTCTTCACACAAGACCCGTTTCCTGCTATCCTTGGCTGCGATCAAAACCTCGTCCTGGCTTCCAGTAATGTTCTCCTTTGAAACTAGCTCGTATAGCTCTCGTTTCCTGCTTCTGTCGTGATGCTGTGTTCTACCTTTTTCGAAACTGCAATCAGCTACCGGGAATTCTTGGCTCAAGGAGGTTCTTTTACTCTCAACCTGGCCTACCTCTCGTTCCACGATAGATACTCCACACTCACGGAACTACACCGGCTTTCTCACTCTCCGTACACTACCGTCCACTACTGGACTTCACTTCTCGACAGCTCAAAACATTCTGATCTCTATTTGTCATTCATTCCCCTACTTTCTAAATATCCCTTCCAGATTCACAAATCAAACTTCCACCACCAACTCTCATTCGCAGTATTCCTCAAAACCAATTTTTAATCTTTCTAAATATGCTTAATGGATTTCAAAAGAAAAATAGTTAATTCCCATTCTAAAATTACTTTCTACTAATTACAAAATTTAATGATCTATTATCTACTTCCACTAAGTCTTATTTAGCATCGGCTAATGATCGAACCTTCCGCGAACAACGATAATGACCTATTATCGATTTCACTTGAGTCTTATTTAGCATAGGCTAATGATCGAACCTTCCGCGAACAACGACAATGGTACGCGCCTTTCACTTTGTTCATTCTAAGCGCATTGTCCCGAGTTTCGTTTAATCACTTCTTAAAATTAAATATAACAATTTGTTGTATACAGGTTGTTCTAAATTTATATGCCCGTGGTTGAGAAAATTGAAAATATTTTATATTAAATTGAATTTTGTTTATAATTATCAAAATTTAATTTTCATATCAAATAGAAATATAACAATATATATATATATATATATATATATATATATATATATATATATATATATATATATATAGGTAACCTTTGTTATTTATATTTAAATAATTAAAAGTTGGCAGACAATTTTTGTATACTGCACTGCAAAAGGTAGATAAGTATTTAGTTTTTTCATTATTGAATGTAAGTTTGTTTATTTGCAACCGTGTTTTTGCAATTTTGAAGTCTTGTTCTGCTATAATTTTAAGATTTTCTCAATTATCGGCCCAATTATGTTTCCAACAATTTTTGTTTGAATCGTACTTTGTTTTTGTCGTTTAAATCAGAAATTCTCGTGTATAAAACTCTTTATATATTTTTATTTCGTAAAAATAGGATATCTTGGAGTGCGATAACATACGGAAAACATCTGTTGAATTTTTGACCTGGCTGACACTTCGTATACTTGCGTCTGACACCAAATTTAATATTTTTAATTTGAAATATCCCTTGCTTGGCAGAGCAAAGTTTAGTTTTTTATGCATTACGTAGGGGTAATTAAATTCAAGAAAATGAATCACTTTCGTCATGATTTATTATCAATAATATTTAATCAAGTCAAATTAAGACTATTAGATACGTAATAACTAATACTTATGTAAAAATTACAAAGCAATAACAATTACCTGTTATTGTTCTTACGAAATCTAAATAAACTTATTTCTCTTCCTGTCGCAGATGAACATCCGTGAAACACATACGAGTAACCAGACATTTTAACTATTATAATTATATAAATGCTCAAACAAACTTTTTAAGTCGAGTATTTACCATACACGCCTACGGACTATCGTAAAACAACCAGGAGGGACAGAATTAGCATGCTGGTGATACTTAAAGCAACCAGGTTCGCGCATGCGTCTTCAAAAATGGTACACGTTTTTAGTGCGGTTGTGTCGTTTCTCTGTGGTCCTTGTTCTCTGATTTTAGTGTCATTTTTAGATTCTACAATACTATCTACGTAAATAATATACTCTTCATTGGTAACGATAAAGTCATTAGTTTGCGAGATATTTGAAGTTAAATATGAAACGGCACAGTTATTTTGATTAATTTATTATATTATTTATATGAATAAAATTTAAAAATTATTTCTACCCAGTACTTTAAAACTATTTGGCGTATCCTTATCATACTTGGCAAAAAGTGTAGGTACTGTACACCCTACTAAATTAAGATAATTTAACGTTTCTAGCTACTACCAGAGGCGTACGACAGGGGAGAGTTGCTGGTTGACCCTTCCCAAATTCTACGCCACTGACGAAATTTCTATTTTAGTGTAATTTTTTGATTTGCCAATACTTTTTATGTAAATGTTACATTCGTAACATGAAATGATTAGTTTTCGAGTTATTTGAAATTAAAAATGAAGCGACACAAAATAACTGTGTCGTTTCATTTTTAACTTCAAAGATCTCGAAAACTAATGACTTTATCGTTACGAATGAAGAGTATATTATTTTCATAGAAAGTGTCGGAGAATCCAAAAATTGAACTAAAATAGCAATTTCGCCAGTGGCGTAGAATTTGGAAAGGGTCAACCATTCACTTTCCCCCGTCGTACGCCTCTGGTAATAGCCAGAAACGTTTGTTTAACATAATTTAGTAGCTTGTATAGTGCCTATACTTTCTGCCACGTATAAAAAGGATACGTCAAATAGTTTTAAAATGCTGAGCAAAAATAATTTTTAAATTTTTAGATAAAACACCCTGTAACTCAGTAAGGAACCACATTTTATTTAAGTGTTTTAGGTTAAATCTTCGTATTTTGTGCTAAGGTTTCTCCAGTTACCATATGGACAATTATTAATGAAACACCCTGTATATAAAGAAATAGAAAATTGAAAATATCCAGAGTTGAAATTAGACCAGTAGTTAAAATAATATGCATTTCAGACAATGTGCCACACAGAAAAGATGAAAAATTAAGAATATTCGAAAGGAAAATCGTCAGAAGAATTATGAGCCCGATAAGAATGGAAAACAGAGAAATGAGAAGAAGAATGAACCATGAACTAAGAGACATAATGAAGGAAGAAGATATAAAACACTCATACAGAAGTAAAAACTTCAAATTGTATTCTGGTATAACATCGTTTATTAAAGACTATCTAAAAGTCATCCAAATGAATTGCAAAACGTTTTCGTTCTAATTCAGAACATCTTCAGTGCATTCTGCAGAGTAGTTTGAAACTAGCACACTATTTAAAGTGGTAACCCCATAATATATGGTTTACATTATTACATATTAATAGAATATGTTGACTACAAGTCGATGTTGTTAGATATAATAGAATACATGCCTAAAGGGCAACATGCTTCCCTGCTCGAAAATGCTAGTTACTTGCCAGTTCAATGGGCACAGACCAACTTGATTGGAGAAGATATAGTTAGATTTATCAAATCTCAGAGACCGAGATGACTGGGACACATAGAGAGAATATAAAACTACCTACTGATTAAGAAGATCACCAGAATGGATCCAGAAACTGAAAGACCAAGGCGAAGACACAGCGAGTGATGGGAGAACCAAGTCATTAGAGATATCAAAATCCTGAAAGTAAGAAACTGGAGGAAACTATGCACACATCAAAATGAGTGGAATAAAATTGTGACTAAACCCAAGTGATACAAGAAACTTTGATAATATTCTCATCGCCATAAGCGAATCAGAGAGCTCTAAGTAAGAGCGGTCAACATTCCATCCGGAATGAACTGCCTTGATGATGAAGGTCCGCTTGTGACCAATTCTTGCACATCTGCTGATCTTAGCTTTTGTCCATAATTAGAGTTGCATTGCCCTTGTCAGCTGGTAGTATTATTATGGACTCATCTTCTTTTAGAGCTTGGATAGATCTTAATTAATCTTTACTAACATTTGCTTAAGTTTTTGTGTTTCTTTTTCCAGTTTCTTTTTGCATCGTACTCTGTACTCCTCCTTTTCATGTACTGATAGTACTTGACACTTTTTCTATTGCACTTATTATGTCTAGTTTAGGAAATATTTTACGTGTTACAGTATAATTCAGACCTCGTTCATAACATGATGAACTTGGTACTGGACTAGTTTTACAATCGATCGCTTGAAAGTTTTTCACGTACATTAGTCCATTAAAATGTTACATTTAGGTTGCATTTGTTAGAGGAGTCAATTTTATTTTTTAATGTGTAGGGGGGTTCAGTAGAAGCTTAAGTTCAAGTTTTTGGGGTCGCCACCCTTGTCCCCCGACCGCCATATTAGAAAAAGGGGTGCAAAGGGTTTTCGAGCTGTATCTTCTAAACTAGCAATTCTACAGAAAATTTAAAAACTCATAAAATGTAGAAAATTAAATTTTCTACAATTTGATATCTATTACTTTTTATTGTCAAGTAACCAACAAAAAAGTTATAAATAAAAATATGAGAAAATTTTGTAAGAAGTTTCCTTTTGCAGGTTATAACTTTTTTCCGTTCATTTCACAATAAAATAACATCATAGCGATTTTGTAGAGGATTTTTTAATGAACAATTTTCGCTATAAAGTTGTTTAATTTTATTTATTATCTAGGTTTTACAGCGCTCCAATCTTGACCAGATTCTCGAATTCTCATAGGAATACAATAGAAAAAAATACTTTTCTATCTATATATTAGTCGAGCGGCAGCAATCTTTATGCCGACCACGAAAATAAAATTTAAGGTGAATGACCAATTTTGGTCTATTTTTATGTTTTCGAGGTCGCTGAATCCGAATATGAAGTTTACTTTTATCTAGATTTGATGGAATATGTTCAAAAATAAAATTTTATACAAAAATGCCGAAAATCAATTTTGATGCTTTTTCAAATTTACCTCGCTGTATCTTTGGTCGCTGTAAATATTTCCTTTTGAAAATTTTACTGTTTAATCTCTGAAGTATGTAGATAACAATGGGATTTGTCCTAAATATTTAAACAGATTGAAAAAGGAGTTGTTAGTTTTTAAACATTTTGTCATCATATTTCGTTAGTTTCATGTTTACTTAAAAAGGTTGAGTAACAAACTTTTTAGTTTATAATTTTAACCAACACAACAATAAAATACATTTCATGAAGAAGTTTTTTGAAAAATTTTAAGTCAAAATATACAATAGGAAAAAGTTATGTTACTTCATAAACAAGCGGCACACCCCAAAAAACGCTTATATCTCGAGATCCTGACCACGGTGTGGTGAATGGCTAATTTTGATCATACTTTATGATTTTGATAACAAAAATTCGTTTTTTGCTCTTCTTAAGAATTTTGCAATATGCGGTTGCGTCATTCTTCTTCTGAACCGGCGAATTTGTCCTCGAACAACTTCTTGGGTCGTTTCTATATATGCTTCGGGTTATAAGTTTTATAGTGGGGAGAAAGGTCAAAAACAGATTAATAATAGCATAGGAATGTTAAAATCATAATAAATTGTATGAATAAAAAATATATATAGATAGAAAAGTAAGCCTAACTTTTGTTTTTATTATATCCCTATGAGCATTCGAGAATGTGGTCAAGTTTGGAGCGCTGTAACACCTATATAAATAAATAGAATTAAACAAATTTATAGTGGAATTTGTACGCTGAAAAACTCTCTACAAAATTGCTAAAATGTTATTTTATTTTAAAATGAACTGAAAAAAAGTTATAACCTCCAAAAGAAATCTTGTTAAAATTTTTTTACATATTTTTGTTTATATCTTTTTTGTTGGTTACTTGACGATAAAAAGGAATAGAAATAAAATTGTAGAAAATTTAATTTTCTACATTTTATGTTTAATTATATTTTCCGTAGGGTTGGTAGTTTACGAGATATAGCGCGAAACCCCTTTGCACACCATTTCCAAGATGGCGGCCGGGGGACAAGGGTGGCGACCCCAAAAACTTAAACTTAAGCTTCTACTGATCCCCCCCACACATTAAAGAAATAAAATTGACTCCTCTAACAAATGCAAGGTACGGCTTAAAAACTGTAACATTTTAATGGAGTATATGAGCAAAACAATAATTCACGATCTGTTTTAATGATTTATCGTCCAACTTATAGTACAAGCGGTAGTACAAAAAACTGCATCGTCTTTGGCCCTTTCTAGTGAAGGATGAAAGATAAAATGACAGGGTGATTTTGGTTTCATAATAGTTTTTATCTATTTTTCACAGAAAATAAATACATTTTAATTTTCAAGTGAAAATACAAAACAAATATAAAAGTATAATTTAACGAGTCTAGTACACACGAGTATAACAAACTTAATCTTGATTAATTATAACAGTGCTACAACTTTAATAATAAAATAAAAATTATAAAAATTACCATATAAACTACTGCAAAATGAAATTAATTTCCTTTTCAAGTGATAACATCTAAACGCAAAATTAAAAAAGGAAAACAGTTTCTAAGTGGGTAAGACTAATGCTAATGTGTAAACTGACATTAATTTTAGGGGGAAACTGTACGCAGTCGGGGGTGCGTGACCGTGCACGATATTGTTAATCGTGTGTTTAATTAAGTTAGGATTCAGATTATCATAAAATAGAGTCACGTTATTTTTACATTTACGATTGTGATAGAGTGGATATAGTCAGAATTATTCCGAATATTGCCAAATATAAGAGGTCAATCAGATCCACGAGACGATAAGATTTGCTTAAATTAATTTTTACTTTGACGATATCAATATTTCTCCCATGTTTCTCTACGTTAATTACTAAAAATAGCAGAATAGGGTCAGGTCAATTAAGACTTTGTTGTAGGGATGGGAAAAACCTACCGGTTTTAACCTAAAACCGGTTTTTTTTACTTCGCAATAACCGGTTGTACCGGTTGTTCTTTTGTCCCGGTTATAATCGTTTTTTTCTTTTTAAAGTAAAAATCGGTTATTAGGTTTTTACGGTGATTAGGATTAGGTTAGGTATTATTTTGGATCCCAATCATAATTATTATTCTCAAGTAATTATTCTAAACAAAACCATAATTCAAATTTTATTTTATAAATACAGAAGCAAACTGAAAGTGCAAACTCACATCAGCCAGAAACAATTAAGTTTTATTATAATAGTTCGTTGAAAAGGTATTTGTAATCATAATATTTACATAAGAAGTGATCTGGTTGAAGTAGACGCAAACATCATCTATTTTTCATACTTGACTCTTGACATTGAAAGTGGGTGAATGACTTTTTCTGATTACCAAAAATAATGTTCTGACTATGAATATCGAATTACCGATTACGAATACGAAGCTCCAAGGATTTCCCTACGTTTTCAAAATGATACACCTATACAGGAAGTATTAAATGAGTTAAAATGTACCTATTATACAAATATACTAACGTAGTAATGTAGTAAAAATAAAAGATAAATTGCATTATCCAATTTATTTTTAAGTAAAATATTTATGTTGATATTATTTTTTTTAAATCCCATTTTAAAGAGTCTGGGAAATTTTTTATAAGTTGAAATGGTTGGGTTAAATTGTATATTATTGTAATATGTATATGTTAATCTTACGCTATATTATATTTAATAATAATCAATAAATATATAATAATAATAAAATAATAAATAAATATAATAATTAATAGAATAAAATGGTTTTATTAGATTATTGTGTTTTATTTAAATTGCATGATATTGATGGTCTTTCGATGGTACTAATTTTGATCATGTTGATATCGAGTATCGAGTCGAGTGGAGTATCGCAAACTAAAGTGCATTGTAAATGTAACATTGTAACCTATTGGATTAAAAAAAACCGAAAACTGGTTTTTGGAGAAACCGGTTTTTTTTGGCCGGTCATAACAGCCAGTTTAAACCGTAAACAAAAAAAAACCGGTTTAACCGAAAACCGGTGTTATGTCAAAAACCGCCATCCCTACTTTGTAGCGTTACAAACGTCACATCTTTGCTATTTTATTTTTAAACAATTATTTTATTTGATTTTCTATAATGATTCCTTAATAATAATCTTCTATTATAATTGTTTTAACTTGTTTTACCCGTTAAAAACCCGTTTGGCGCCCTTTATTTCCTATCTCTCTTTTCATCTAACATCTAAGTTATATGGAACATACTTCATGTTCATTGCTCTCTTTACATCAGTCATAATATGGAATGTACTTATACTCTGGACTAATTAGCATAATTCATGGAAAAGTTATTTACCAGCAGTTTTATTGCTGGAAT
Organism: Diabrotica virgifera virgifera; assembly: GCF_917563875.1. NCBI lineage: Eukaryota > Metazoa > Arthropoda > Insecta > Coleoptera > Chrysomelidae > Diabrotica > Diabrotica virgifera. The sequence goes on from NC_065444.1 coordinate 206,752,856, forward strand.
CGAATTATAAGATCCTATATATTAATAATATACGTATGCAAAGTCCGCAGATAGTGTGCTACTTTTTTATAAACAAAATGGCGCCGAAAATTCGTATTTTTTTCAATTATTGCTCTGTAACTCCGAAGATTTTAACATTATAACAAAAACACTCAAATAAAAATTCATCGCAATTAAATTCTGCATAGAAATTTGTTTTTCTCGATTTGCTTCGACGAAAATTTTCCTCGGAAAATGCGGGTCTTCCCAACAAAATCTTTAATTTTCAAATAAAGTTTTAGGTAAGTAATTATTAATCAATAATTAAATAACTTAGCGGAATCAAAGCTTTCTTGGTATAGATTGTAATTCTAGAAGCCGGTAAAAATTAAACGAATATTTTAGCAACAATTCAATTGTTAATTAACAATTTACAATCGCAATAATAACCAAAATAATCATGATACATTGATCAAACTTATTAAGATTATAAAGATGAGATGCTTATTTAATATTTTATGGACAAAATATAAATTTTTCTTTTTTTTGCATAATCTTTAAATTGTGAAAAAAATAGTTATAATACGCTGGTCTAATTAGTAAAGTACAAAGAAAGGTTATTTATCAGCAATTTTATTGCTGGTATCGACTATTATTATCCTATAGATTAATAATATAGGTATGCAAAGTTCGCAGATAGTGTGCTACTTTTTTTATTAACAAAATGGCGCCCCAAATCGTGTTTTTTTCAATTATTGGTCTATCATCTCCGAAGATTTTAACTTTACACCAAAAACACTCAAAAAAAATTCACCCCAATTTAATTCTACATAGAGGCATTTTTTTCCCGACTTGCTCCGATGAAAATTTTCCTCGGAAAATGTGGGTTTTCCCAACAAAATTTCGAATTTTCAAATGAATTTTTTGGGCAAGTAATTATTTATCAATAATTAAATAACTTGGTGAAATAAAAGCTTTCTTGGTATAGATTATAACTGCAGAAGCCGGTGAAAATTAAACGAATATTTTAGCAACAATCATGAGAGATTGATCAAACTTAAAAAGATTATAAAGATGTGATGCCTATTTAATATTTTGTCGACAAAATATAAATTTTTCATTTTTCATGTTAAAAAAAATAGTTATAAACAAATTAACATTTCTCAGAAATTGTTTATTATATTATAATTTAAAAAATACCTAATATGCCTATTTCAAAGGGCTTGAAAATGAATGGTTTAAAATTTTTTTCCAACCATTTGCAAAAAAGTTATGAAACAGCAAAATAAACATACGATTACTCCGTTGTTTAAAATTTGTTTTAATTGTTTCAAAGCTTAAAAGTGAGTTTATGGCACAAACTAATTACTCTCAAAAAATACCAAACATTAGTTCAATAGTTATATTTTAATCAAAGATTAAAAATGTTTTTTTTGTAACTTTTAGCGCGAAAGTAGGCTTGATACAGAGCCGTGGACGGGTTATAATACATAATTTTATTTATTAACTAGTGCACGTCGCGCTGCGGTCATCATTTCGAGTGAAAATTTTAGCTACGGTACTGTATTAGTCTACTTTCGCGCGTGTAAATTACAAAAAAAAATATTATTATCTTTAATTAAAATATAAATATTAAACTAATAATAGATATTTTTTGTAAGTAATTAGCTTGTACTTTAATCTCACTTTTACGCTTTGAAAGAATTAAAAAACATTATAAACGACGTAGCAATCGTATGTTTATTTTGCTGTTTCATAACTTTTTTGCAAATAGTTGCAAAAAAGTTTTAAAGCATTCATTTTCAAGATGATTGAAATACGCATTTTACCTATTTTTTAAAAGTAGAATGTAATAAAAACTTTAATACTGTAATAATAACATTTTTTTTTAAACATTTAAAGATTATTCAAAAAAATTAAAAATTAATATTTTGTCGACAAAATATTAAATAGGCATCTCATCTTTATAAGATTTTAAAGTTTGATCAGTGTATCGTAATTATTTTGGTTATTATTGCGACCGTAAATTATTAATTAACAATTGAATTGTTGCTAAAATATTCGTTTAATTTTCACCGGCTTCTGGAACTATAATCTAAACCAAAAAAGCTTTTATGTCACCGAGTAATTTAATTATTGATAGATAATTACTTATCTAAAACTTTATTTGAAATTTAAAGATTTCGTTGGGAAAACCCGCATTTTCCGAGGAAAATTTTCGTCGGAGCAGATCGGGAAAAACATGGTCTTTATGCAGAATTTAATTTCGGTGAATTTTTATTAGGGTGTTTTTGGTGTAAAGTTCAAATGTTCGGAGTTATGGAGCAAAAATTGAAAAAACACGACTTGGGCGCGCCATTTTGTTAATAAAAAAGTAGCACACTATCTGCGGACTTTGCATACCTATATTATTAATATATATATAATCATAAGCTTCGATTCCAGGAATAAAATTGCTGGTAAATAACTTTTCCCAAAAATGGCCTATTCTCCGATAATCAGCCCAGACTATTATTCCATCTTTCTATATTTCACGCTGTCATTTTAATGACAGTGAAAATAATTATTTGTGGAGGTGGTAGAATAACATTTTATAAAACCCAGGGATTTTAAATAATACCTTACTTTTATTCATCAGACCAGTATTTCTCTTGCGTTTTTGGGAATAAAATCACCTTTCTCACTTCGGGAGCCTCAAGCATCCTCCATCGCCGGCGCTAAAACCAAGAGGACTACCTAATGCTTCTCAACTAGACTACAACGACCAACATCCCTAGGCCTGGTGGAATACAACATCAAGGACCCCAGAGTCAGTTCCAGAAACAGCAGTACCATTCGACATCAAGGAGGTACCATCGAACAAAAACGAAAAGCCTCATAAGTATATTTAAAAATTGTTACCTATGGGCAAGAATTTTGAATATTATATATGTTATTGAATTTAGTAAGTCATATTTTATTATATCTTTATTGAAAAATAAACATGATTAGATAAAAAATTGTTTTGTTTGCTTCCAATCCAGATCTTCATCGTTCATATTGTTTTCACCCAATTTTGAAAAAATGTGAAAACTTTGAATTATCCACGTCCGTCTGTCCGTCTGTCTGTCTGTCTGTCTGTGATCACAACTCCTCCGTCATTAAACCAGGTAGAATGACAAATAAGGTGTCAATTAAAAGCTTATAATCCAGGGATGGTACTAAATGTGAGAAATTTGACCTAGGATGTCTGTCCGTCTGCATGTCCGACCGCGAATATAACTGCTCCGTCATTATACCAGGTAGAATGACAAATAAGGTGTCAATTAAAAGCTTATAATCCAAGGATGGTACTAAATGTGAGAAATTTGCCCTAGGATGTCTGTCGGTCTGTATGTCCGACCGCGAATATAACTGCTCCGTCATTATACCAGGTAAAATGACAAGTAAGGTGTCAAATGAAAGCTTATAATCCAAGGATGATACAAAAGATGATAAATTTGATCTAGACTGTCTGTCCGTCCGTCCATCCGACCGCGAATATAATCCTTTTTTCATTATACCAGGTAGAATGACAAATGAGGTGTCAAATAAAAGCTTATAATCCAAGGATGGTACTAAATGTGAGAAATTTGACCTAAGATGTCTGTCCATCTGTCCGTCCGACCGCGAATATAATTCCTCCGTCATTATACTAGGTAGAATGACAAATCAGGTGTCGAATGAAAGCTTATATTCCAAAGATGGTACTAAAGGTGAGAAATTTGACCTACTACTTCGGGTTTTAGAAATGCAACCAGAAGTACTGTTTTAAAGACACCAGAATAGTAAAAGTGATATATTATTCGACTCACCTTCGCAAGACGAGAGCAAATATATATTTGCGGTTTCATGACTGTCTGTCTTTCCGCGAATACAATATAAAATGACAAATGAGGTGTCGAATGAAAGTTTATAACCCAAGGATGGTATTAGAGATGAGAAATTTGACATCGCACTTCCAGTTTTAGAGTTGCAACCGTAAATACTGTTTTAAAGTCATCGAAATTGTATAAGCGATAAATTATTCGACGTGCCTTAGCAAGATGAGAACAAATGTAAAAATTTTGTTTTTATATCATTTCTGGTTAAAAATTTCTAACCAGAAGTGCCATTATAGTCGCACAAATAGTACATGTAACACATCAAACGAAGAGCATTGAAAAGTTGAGTTTGAATCTTTAGTTTACGTTTTGAAGACATTTGTGTTTAAACAATGATGACCAGTTCTACTTTCTATTACTTTGGCTTACAAAGTTCAATTACTTGTTTTTTATTAGGACAAGACGAACACACACCTTGGGAATCTGAGCTAGGCTAGTAGTCCGTTCTTTAACGGTAAAATATTGCAAAACCTCTAAATTTTAAAGAACCGCTTGGATTGACATGAACTTTGGCATACACATAGCTAACAAGTCAAAGAAAAAAGTGATATTGTGCCGATATGTGCTTTTGCCCTGGGGGTGGTTTTCACCCCCTTAAGGGGGTGAAAAAATATTCGTCCAAAGTAAGTCAGGAAATGGACAAACTGGCTAATTTTAAGAAACTTTTGTTCCATAGAGTTTTTTCACCAAGTCAATACTTTTCGAGTTATTTGGCAGTGAATATGTTCATTTTTTTCAACAAAATAACCACGCTTTTAGACGGTTTTTAGCAAATAACTCAAATAGTAAGTATTTTGTCGAAAAAACATTCTTAACAAAAATATAGCCTGTAAAAAATTTTAAAAAATGGTGTATATAGCACGTCTCTATACTTAGTAGAAGCAGAGTTATAGCTAATGAAAAATAGGTTCGTATTCGTCAAATTCCAAATGGAATATTTTAACGTGAAATAACCAAAAATGAAGCAAATTTCGGGGAAAACTCATTACAACTTATTTAAAGTGTTTAAAAAAAGCTTCATTTTTGTTTTATAAAAAAAAATTCTAGCATCAAAAGTAAACAAGTTACACTCAAAATAAAGTTAGTCTTATTTTGTTTTGGTAAAAAAATCAAGAAAATCACCCCCTAATTAGTATCTTAAATGAACTTAATCGTTACGACTTCACAAGTTTCTTGACTCGTGTATGTATTGTTTATATGATCTGTAAGTTTCATCTGTTCAAAGTCCTTATTATTGAAAGGGCTGTAGTTAAAAGGGGTTGAACGAGTCACTGATCACGAATGTATGCAAATTTAGAAACACCAAATCTTAATCAATTTTTGTCTAACAGAAAAACAAAAAAATACGTGATATTCAAAAAACCAATGCTGACTTTTTTTGTTGTTAGAGATTTTTGGTATCTCTAACAATTTTTAAGCTATTTTGAAAACAAGCATATTTTTCAAAATTAAAATTTTTAAAAATTTTACTTTAAAACCAAATTTTTTCAAAAATAAGCACTTTGAATCGATGAAACTTTTTTTTTATTTTATTTACATAAAGTACCTCGACAACTATGGCCATTGGTACAAGAACACTAACATTAAATACATAATTAAATAACGAAAACATATAACAATTATATAACTTTAACTAATGACTATGGTATTAAATCTTCTTGTATAGCTGAGTAGTTTTTAAAAACGATATAGTTTTCATGATCTCTGTAGGGCTGTTGAGCATTTCTTTAACAGTAGGTTTCATATCAAGTGATGTATACAGGTTGGTGAAAGAGTTACATTCGGTGAGGACGTGTTTCACAGTCAGGAAAACATTGCAATCAAGGCAAGTTGGACGAGTTTCTGAGGACATCAAGAAACCATGGGTAAGTTTGGTGTGGTTAATTCGGAGTCTTCTAATAATCGATGCTTCTCTTCTAGTTAGAAAGTCCAAGGAGAAATGACCAATATATGGTTGGAGTTCGTGTAGAGTTGTTTTACTCTGTTGCCATAAGTTTTGCCAGGCATCATTTACTGACTTTTTGAAAACGAGTTTGAGATCGCTAGCTAGTTTAATTGTAGTTATTCCGGTATTGAGGTGAGCTTCTTTGGCAAAATGATCTGCTGTTTCATTACCAGTAATTCCAGTATGAGAAGGTAGCCATATGAGAGAGACTGTTACATTTTGAGCAGAGAGATTTTGGAAGATGTCATGAATGTTTTGAACCAATGGATGGTCAGTAAAAATTGTATTGATTGAATGGATAGATGAAAGGGAATCCGTACAAATGGCAACATGTCTGTTTGGATGGGAGATGCATTGAAATGCCAACAGAATACTATATAGTTCACCTGTGTAAACGCTACATGTTGAAGGTAGCCGAGAAGATCTTACAAGTTCATGTTTAGTGGTGACAGCACAGCCAACACCAGTGGTAGTTTTAGAAGCATCGGTAAACAGAATTAAATCATATGATTTTTTTTGTATGATTTCTAAAAATGCTTTCCTTACAAGACTGTTGGGTGATTCGTGTTTGTTAAAGATGGTGAGGGAGATGTCTATTGAAGGAAGATGTTTAGTCCAGGGGGGAAGAGAAGGAATAGGAAATGAACTAGTCAACCGGAGGTCAATATTTTTAAGTAGTGGAGTAATTAATTGAGGTATAGGTTTTATGGTAACATGTTGCACATTGTTAGTAGAAGAAGAGGTATTGGATGTAGTAATTAGAGAATGGACGGGATTAAAGGGATTTGCAGATGTTGATGCAGTATATGAAAGAAAAAACTATTGCCGTCTTAGGGTGAGAGGAGGTTCATTGGATTCACGGTATATACTGTCGATAGGACTGGAGCGAAAGGCACCAAGGCATAGACGAAGTGCGCTATTATGAACAGAGTTTAATAAATCTATGTCAGAGTTAGAGGCTGAGCAGTAGATAAAGCTTCCGTAGTCGAGCTTAGATCGGATGAGAGCTTTATAGACTCTTAATAAAGTAGTTTCATCGGCACCCCAATGAAGATGACTAAGGGTTTTTAGAACGTTCAATATTTTAAAACAATTAGTTTTAAGTTCATAAATGTGATTTTTCCAATTTAACCTGGAGTCAAATATCATACCTAGAATTTTACACTCATTAACAACAGATAGAGGGGAATCGTTGAATAAAATTTGGGGCACGGAAGTGGAGGTCCTTCTGGAAAATTTTATTAATTTGGATTTACTTTGAGAGAGTGATAATCCTAGTTTATTAGATCTATCTTGAAGAAGATTTACAGCACCTTGTAAAAGTTTACATGTGATGGGAACAGATTTACCATGACAGTAAATGATTAGGTCATCAGCGTATTGAACATATTTTATGGGAGCAGGAAATGACTTGCATAACTCGTTGACTGCAAGAATGAATAGAGTTGAACTTAATACAGATCCTTGAGGGACACCTTGATTCTGAGGAAGAGATTGAGAAAGTTTACCGTTGACAAGCACTTTAAAGATTCTTCCAGTTAGAAAGTTTTTTATAAATGAGAGAATGTTACCATCCAAATTATAGTAGGATAATTTGTCAATTATTGCATTTCTAGAGATTGAATCAAAAGCTCCTTCAATGTCAAATATAGTTGCTACGACATCTTGATGATTATTGATTAATTGAGATTTGTGTGTTTGAAGAAGAACAAGGTTATCAAGAGTAGATCGGTGACGGCGGAAACCGGATTGAGCTTCAGGAAGAATATTATGTTTTTCAAGGAACCAAGTGAGTCTCTTATTTATCATTTTTTCAAGAAGTTTGCAAGTGGTACAAGTGAGAGATATTGGACGAAATGATTTAGGAGTTACGGAGGATTGATCAGGCTTTTTAATTGGAATAATTATAGAATTGCGCCAAATATCTGGGAATTTATGTGTGTTCCAGATAAGATTATAAATTTCGAGGAGTTTGGAGAGAGATGTATTGGAGAGATTTTTTAAAAAGATATAAGGGATGTCATCGGGTCCAGCAGCAGATTTTCTACATGTAGATAAAGCAAATTTTAGTTAATGAAGGGTAAAGGGGGCGTTGATAAACATAACATCATTTGTAGTTGATAAGGATGTGGAGTAAAATTTAGAGTGCAAATAACTGGGAGCGGAAACCGTATTACTTTTATTGAATTTATCTTCGAAATAATTTGCGAGTGTGTCGGAAATTACTTGGCTATCAGAGATAATTGAATTGTTGACAGTTAGGTGAGGAATCTTAAAGTTAGTTTTATTGCCTTGAATTTGTGAAATTTTCTTCCATATTTGAGTGGGGTTTGTATCGTGTCTTAGAGAGGAAGTGTAATTTTGCCATGAAGATCGTTTGCTTTGTTTGATAATGAATTTGGCTTTGGCTTTAAGTTGTTTGTGTAAAAGAAGATTTTGAGGGGTTTTATTTCGTCGATATCTATTTAAAGCATTTTTGGATAAACGAATGGCATTACTACAATCTGCGTTCCACCAGGGAACCATTTTGTGCGTAGACGAGATGGTTTTTTTACCGATATGAGATTCGGCAGCAAAGAGTAAGCATTCGTTAAAAATATTTAGAGTTATGTTAATATCCTCAGAAGTAGTTAAGGAAGATAATAATATATCGGTTGTTGAAGTAAATTCTGTCCAATTAGCGTTTTTAATGTTCCAGAAATTTCTAGTAGTGATTTCCTTATAGGAGGAGCTAGATATAATGATGGGAAAGTGGTTGCTATCATGAAGATCATCAAAAACTTCCCAGGAGAGAGAAGGTGCAATTTTGGGATCACAAAGGCTAAGATCAATGGATGAGAATGAACCTGATGAAATATTAAAGTGGGTTTTGGATCCAGTATTTAACAGAAAGGTATCTGAACAATTTAGAACGTTTTCTATAACTTTGCCTTTACCAAAAGTATGGGGTGAGCCCTAAATTCTGTTATGGGCATTAAAGTCACCAACAAGAAGGTACGGATGGGGAAGTTGAAATATTAAGTCGACTAACTCTTCTTCGTTGAGGGGATGGTCAGGAGGAATGTAAATGCTGCAAATAGTAATTTTGTTTGGACACCAAGCAGTAACCGCCACTGCTTCTAAATTTGTAGTTAAAGGCAGGAGGGAGGACTTTAAATCACTAGATACAAATATTGAGGTACCACCGCTAGCTCTTGTACAGTTTGTGCGAATATGATGATATCCTTCAAAGTTTTTAAGTTTGCCTTGATGGTCGGTTTTAAAATTTGTTTCCTGGAGACAAAATATGTCGGGGTTATGAGAGGAAATAATCTTTTGAATTCTTTCTAGGCGAGGATAAAATCCATCGCAATTCCATTGTATCACACTGAATGTAACTAATTTTGAGAAGGAACGGAGGAGTCAGTTGTGTTACCATCGTCATTGAGCAGTTCAGTGAAATCAAGTTGATCGGAATAGAGTTGTTGCTTTATTTTCTTCACAGGGCGAGTTATACGATTTTTTAAAGATCTTTCTTTGACATTGGTATGGATGAGGACGAGGTCTTTCATTAAGGACGGTACATCAGTGGTAAATTTAATGGCTTCAGAAAGAGGGTCGTTGGTGCCAAAGGAGTTTTCAAGAAATGCACTAAGTTGGGTTACATTAAGTGAAAAGGATTCTGGGTTATCTTCATATAGTTTAATTATAATAGAGAGAGATTCTTGATTAATTTTGTAACAGTCATGATCAGTTGATTTGGATTTTTTTGCTTTCTTTTTGGCAGGTTTTTGTATAGAAGTTGATGAGGTCTCAGGTGGAAGTGTTAGGAATTGGAGGTGAAGTAGAAGTGGGTGATAGGAGTTGAGGTGAAACAAAGTTATTGTCAGTAGAACGTGGTCTTTTTTCGCCAATTTTTTTATTACTTAGCTCAAGATAGGAGGAAGGTGAAGGTATTTGTTCGGAAGATAAGTTAGAAACATTCGGAAGGGTGTTACAAGTAGTTAAAATGGCATGTGATTGTTGTTCAATATCTGATGAGTTAATTGCTATTGGAGGGGGCTCAAGGGAAGCAGAACTGTCTTGAATATTGGGACATGACTCTGCATTGTGTCCAACTTGTTTGCAAAGAAAGCATTCTAGTTTATCGGTTGATATAAATATTCTGTGAATTAAGTTATCAAAAATAACGGTAGTCGATGTTTGCAGAGAAAAATCATCACTGCTAGGTAAGATATAAGTTATGCGTCGGAAACTTAAAACATGGGCGTATTCATCATCAGGTGATCCACATTTAACGTAAGAAATAGGAGAGGTAAGTGTTAATCCTAGATCCTGAAGCGCTTTTTCAATTAAGGCGTGAGGAATGGACGGACTTACATTAGAAATAAATAACCTTTTGGTAGGTGAAACCAGTCTGCGTATTGGAATAACTGTTGAATTAACTGAAATATTTTGATGAGTACTAAGAAGACTATCAACTTGCAATGAAGAAGACAGGTAAATACATATACGACCATGGGAGATTCTAGATGCGAAGTGTACGTTTTTGGGTTTAATAACGGGTACGTTTTTGGGTAATACTACCGACAGCTTTAATATAATTAAATAGTACAGTATTGGGCAGAGAAGGCATGAGGATCGCTTGGTCTCGAGAAGGCACAGACAATGGAGGCAAGGGAAGCGGTTTTGTAGAGGTAGCAGCTGCATAAGATTTTGGAACAGAAGTATTATTTGAATTATCGATATTGGATTGTATAATAGAAGTTGATGGGTCGGAAATTTGTATGTGAGGTGAGTTTGAAGTTGGGTTTGATATGTTGCTGTGATCCTGGTTACCAAAACCACAAACAACTAGTTATATTAAAAAAAAGGTAAATTTAAGCTCAGATTACAGTCTGTAACTCAGTGATAGGCTTAATAATTTCTCAAATAATTGGTAAATCAAATAATATTCACCTAACTTCCAGTCAGCAGTCAAATCATGGTACTTTCCACTATAACATTTCAAATATGTTAAAAACTCGTGTTAATCCGCTATTATCTAACGATCTGCACTCTGTGAATACCAAAACGTTAATGGAAATACTTTATTTCCTATCGAAAATCGATAAAAAATAATAATTTTTCGGAGCAACTCTTAAAACTTGACTAGTAGGTTTGACGTTTGTTTGACAATAATCGATGAAACTTACAGATCACATAAACACAACATAAGTAAAATAATTTGTGGAGCGGTAACGATTAATTTAATTTAAGTTGCTAATTAGCAACAACAAAAGGGACCAATTTTATTTTGAGCGTAACTTGCTTAAATTTAATGCTAGAAGCTTTTTGTAAAAACAGAAATAAATATTTTTTTAAACACTTTAAAAAAGATAAAATGGGTTTTCCCCAAAAAGTGCTTAATTTTTTGGATATTTCACGTCGAAATATTCTATTTGAAATTTGGTGAATATGAATCTATTTTTCATTGGCTATAACTCTGGTTCTACGACAGCGATTCTCAAACTGTGGTACATGTACCACTGGTGGTACATATCATTATTTGAGGTGGTACACAAAACTCAAAAACAGCCTAAGTCAGCACCACTATTATAGTTAATTAGATCACCTAGCTAGATAGGTATTTCAGTTTGGTGGTACCAAAAATAATAAAAAAGTTTTTGGTGGTACATGACTCAAAAAGATTGAGAACCGCTGTTCTACGAGATCCAGAGACCTAACGCGTACACCATTTTTTTTACTTTTTTATAAGCTATATTTTTGCTAAGAACGTTTCTTCGACAAAATACTTACTTTTTGAGTTATTTCCGAAAAACCGTCTAAAAATGTGGTTATTTTGTTGAAAAATGAACATATTCACTCGCAAATAACTCGAAAAGTGTTGACTTGGCGAAAAAGCTCTAGAGAACAAAAGTTACTTAAAATTAGTCAGTTTACCCATTTCTGGACTTATTTTGGACATATATTTTTTCACCCACAAAAGGGGGTGACAGTCACCCCCAGGGCAAAAGCACACATCGGCACAATATCACTTTTTTTCTTTGACATGTAAGCTATACGTATGCCAAATATCATGTCAATTCAAGCGGTTCTTTAAAATTTAGAGCAAAAACCGTGAAATAATGTACTATAGGGTAAACGATAACTATCATAGTTGATTAAAATATTATTTTTCCAGGGGGTGGCCAGGGGCCTGATTTGGGCTGTAGCGCCATAAGAGAGAGAGGATTCAGATTATCATAAAATAGAGTCACGTTATTTTTACATTTACGATTGTGATAGAGTGGATATAGTCAGAATTATTCCGAATATTGCCAAATATAAGAAGTCAATCAGATCCACGGGACGATAAGATTTGCTTAAATAAATTTTTAGATTTTTAGTTTGACGATATTAATATTTCTCCCATGTTTCTTTACGTTAATTACTAATATAAAAATAGCAGAATAGGTCAGGTCAATTAAGAGTTGCTTGATAAAACGAAAAATTATTATATAAAATGAAATGCCAGTTGTTAATTTTTTTTCTTATTAAACATTAATTGTTTAACCCTCCGATGACCAACCTTTTTTGTTACACAGATGACCAACAGGGGTCAAAAAAGACCCCCAGTCAAAAATGACAATTGACAAAAAAATTAAGTTGTTTTAAGAAATAAAATAATGTATTTGTAACTTTAATGTTAGTATTGTATCAATAAATGATAAATAAACATTTGTATGTAAAACATATTTTAATTACAACTGAACAAAAACACGAATCATCCTTCAGAATATAGAACTAAAGAAGTTTTAAAATATACACTAATGTACGTTGCCACAGGTTTAACAAACAATTTTTTTTCAATATTGGAATGTTTCTTACAAAAAATTCCACATAAGAGACGGTATTTACTTAATATAAAATTGGAACATGGAAGGCCAAAAGAGTTCGTCTTTGACCCCAAAAATTCGTAAAGTATAGGAAATTTATTTATTACAGAATATGAGGGTATCTAGAATAATATTAAAGTCAAATAAAAAAAAATGAGGTTAAAGTTGAAAGTATTTAAAAATCCACAAGGAAAAAAGTTTTCCTGTAGTTGGCTGTATACCATGTGATACAAAAACAATAAATGCTGTATAAAAGGTATATTTAAAAAAAAACCCTCAAAAGGGCCACATCAATTCACATAACTAGTTTTCGACTGGTTTACCAGTCATCATCAGTGCTTACCTAAAATGAATATAACCTGATAAAAAGGGCAAAGATGTTGAAATTTTGACTAGGGTTAAAAAAAATATTAGGTTATACTCACGTGCAATGTACATGTTAGCCACCAAAATGCTATTTTACAAAAATATGTGGGTCAAAGCCCATTTCAAGTAGTCCGTTAAGGAAACATAAGTATAATAAGCTACCTTAAGCCTTGATGTTTAAAATATAATTTAATTTGCCCTAGGTAACATCTGAAATTTGGGTGTGACTTGTTCACATGTTGGAAGTTTGATGGCAAGTGAAATTGAAATGGTTAGGAACCTCGGAACGATGACAAGACAAACTACAGTTCCACAGGTAGTTTTTAACATAACCTGTCATATTTAAGAATAAGGTATAAATATTATTGAAATTAGAAATGATGTAACAACACACCCAATGTGGAAATTATCATGTAAAATTCATTAAACTAGTTGTTGTAGTAAAATGGATTCTCGTATACTGTAAGTGGAACTAGTTAGGCAAACCACATTACACAAAAGGTTAGTATTCGACAACTAATACCGTAATGAAATCTTATTGTCAAGAGATCGAAGATTTATAAAGGCAAATTTTGTGGTGATTTAGAGTTATCGAATTTATTTAACTTATTAGTAGCTGTTGGGATTTGTGTAAGTGTGTAAAAAATCACATTTGGGGTGTCTGAGGTGTAACATGTCTTAAATAATCTAGGGTATTTGTCATTATGAAAGCACAAACTCAGACTGAGACGACTATTTCTTAAAGGCAGTGCAGGCTACCCGGATCTCTAAGGGTCCAAAAACCAAAACCGTAATATGATGATGATAGTAAGGACTAGGTGGGGGGTGGGTATGAGATGTCTGTGAGGGAATTAGTGAAAGGAACATGAAAGAGACCCAGAAAGAAAATTAAACTGTTGATTTGGTTTTGCTAGAGATGCGTATTATATGCTGATGGTGACAAATGGAGTAGGTATGGTGATAATAGTCATATGTAGAAATATAGTGGTGGGTTGTATGTAGATGAAAATTTGTCCAAAAAGGATATTTGCAGATGATATCAGTAATTTCTATGTATGTTGTGAATAGATAAAATTGGTGAGATGGCTGAAAATGACAGAAGTATAATTATGACTAGTAACAGATGGAATATTAAAAGTGTGGCTGAGAATGAAGTAGTTGAAGTGAGGTGAAAAGAAATATTGTAAATGTATTAAGAAAAAAGTTGTCGATGGAGTGGTTGGAAGTCCCGATTGAACGAAACATGACGGTTGACACAATTCGGACTTTTTTGTTTTTCTTTGACTATTTCTAGGTCTTCGTACAAGTCTAATTTTAAGAAATCTTTCTGTGGGATGTTGTGAAGTAGAGCAACATCATCTGGGATATTCAACTTATGGTTCTTTTGTTTAAGATGTTGTGAAAAGGTAGAGGTGTTCTCTCTTTTAGTGTGTTCAAGAGAGCGAGAAGCCAGTGATCTACAAGTTCTTCCTATGTAAGTAGCATCACAGTCAGAACATTGTAGTCTATAAACACCACTACGGTTCATGTAATTGATGCTATCTTTAGAATTAGATAGAGATTGTCCTAAGTTGTTGGATACTTTAAAGGAAATTTGGATGTTGTCTACTGATCTTTTGATAATGTTCGAAATATCCCCAGATAGCCTATCTTGGTGAAATGGTATGGAAGCATAAGTAGGTTTGGTTGTCGGATCCCTAGGGAACGCAGCATGTCGTAAGACTTTAAGCTGTCTTTTATGAATGAGTTTGTCTATGATGTGTGGATCGTAACCGTTATTAAAAGCTATTTGACGAAGTATGTTTGATTCTTTATTGTAATTAGATTGTGACAGGGGAATGGTTTCAAGGCGGTGTATGTAACTGTGAAAGGCGGCAAGTTTGTGTGACATAGGGTGGTTGGAAGATAGAGGTATGACATGGTCAGTTTGTGTTGGCTTCCTAAAGATACTGAAATCGACGTGGTCATTTAATCTGGTAATAGTGAGGTCAAGAAAGTTAATAGATTGGGATGACTCTAATTCCATGGTGAATTTAATATTGGGATGGATTTGATTAATTTTAGAAAGTAATAAATCAGCTGTATTTGAATTACCTGAGATGATCAATAAACAATCGTCGACATAACGATACCAATGTAGAATTTCAGGATTTTTCATAATATGTACAGATTCTAAATGATCCATAAAAATATCAGCTAAAAGAGGAGATAGGCAACTACCCATGGCTAAACCATCAGGTTGTCTGTAATATTTATTGTTGAATACAAAGAAGTCTTGAGCTAGACAAAATTGTAATAATTGAATAATTGAATCAGTAGTGGAAATGGTAATGGAATTTGCTCTTAGAAGAGAGTGCACCAGATTAATAGTTTCTTGTTTAGGGACTGAAGTAAAAAGATTGCTAACATCAAATGAAAGCATGGTAATGTTAGGGCGAAGTTGTATTTGTTGGAGATTGTTGACAAGATGACTTGTGTTTTTGACAGAGAAACGAGGGGTGAAGTTCGTCAAGTTGTTAATAAGATTGAGTATGAATTTTGAGAGAATGGAAACAGGAGTGTTTATGAAGCTAACAACTGGACGAATGGGGATTCCCTCTTTATGTATCTTAGGTAAGCCATAAAGTCTTGGTGTTAAAGGATTGCTAGGTAGTTTATAGTAAGGTGCAAATTGTTCAGAGAAAAATTCGGTAAATGGTTTGAGGTTATCTTTGAGTTTATTAATGAATTTTTTGGAGCGATCTTCTGGGAGTGACACGAAATTATTATCAGAGAGAAAAGTGGCGACTTTGTCAATGTAGAGATTTTGGTCTAGAATAACCAGACAATTGCCTTTGTATGCCTTGCTAATTATTAAGTTATTAGACTTGCAAATCTAATAACTTAATAATTAGCAAGGCAGACAAAGGCAATTGTCTGGTTATTCTAGACCAAAATCTCTACATTGACAAAGTCGCCACTTTCCTCTCTGATAATAATTTCGTGTCACTCCCAGAAGATCCCTCCAAAAAATTCATTAATAAACTCAAAGATAACCTCAAACCATTTACCGAATTTTTCTCTGAACAATTTGCACCTTACTATAAACTACCTAGCAATCCTTTAACACCAAGACTTTATGGCTTACCTAAGATACATAAAGAGGGAATCCCCATTCGTCCAGTTGTTAGCTTCATAAACACTCCTGTTTCCATTCTCTCAAAATTCATACTCAATCTTATTAACAACTTGACGAACTTCACCCCTCGTTTCTCTGTCAAAAACACAAGTCATCTTGTCAACAATCTCCAACAAATACAACTTCGCCCTAACATTACCATGCTTTCATTTGATGTTAGCAATCTTTTTACTTCAGTCCCTAAACAAGAAACTATTAATCTGGTGCACTCTCTTCTAAGAGCAAATTCCATTACCATTTCCACTACTGATTCAATTATTCAATTATTACAATTTTGTCTAGCTCAAGACTTCTTTGTATTCAACAATAAATATTACAGACAACCTGATGGTTTAGCCATGGGTAGTTGCCTATCTCCTCTTTTAGCTGATATTTTTATGGATCATTTAGAATCTGTACATATTATGAAAAATCCTGAAATTCTACATTGGTATCGTTATGTCGACGATTGTTTATTGATCATCTCAGGTAATTCAAATACAGCTGATTTATTACTTTCTAAAATTAATCAAATCCATCCCAATATTAAATTCACCATGGAATTAGAGTCATCCCAATCTATTAACTTTCTTGACCTCACTATTACCAGATTAAATGACCACTTCGATTTCAGTATCTTTAGGAAGCCAACACAAACTGACCATGTCATACCTCTATCTTCCAACCACCCTATGTCACACAAACTTGCCGCCTTTCACAGTTACATACACCGCCTTGAAACCATTCCCCTGTCACAATCTAATTACAATAAAGAATCAAACATACTTCGTCAAATAGCTTTTAATAACGGTTACGATCCACACATCATAGACAAACTCATTCATAAAAGACAGCTTAAAGTCTTACGACATGCTGCGTTCCCTAGGGATCCGACAACCAAACCTACTTATGCTTCCATACCATTTCACCAAGATAGGCTATCTGGGGATATTTCGAACATTATCAAAAGATCAGTAGACAACATCCAAATTTCCTTTAAAGTATCCAACAACTTAGGACAATCTCTATCTAATTCTAAAGATAGCATCAATTACACGAACCGTAGTGGTGTTTATAGACTACAATGTTCTAACTGTGATGCTACTTACATAGGAAGAACTTGTAGATCACTGGCTTCTCGCTCTCTTGAACACACTAAAAGAGAGAATACCTCTACCTTTTCACAACATCTTAAACAAAAGAACCATAAGTTGAATATCCCAGATGATGTTGCTCTACTTCACAACATCCCACAGAAAGATTTCTTAAAATTAGACTTGTACGAAGACCTAGAAATAGTCAAAGAAAAACAAAAAAGTCCGAATTGTGTCAACCGTCATGTTTCGTTCAATCGGGACTTCCAACCACTCCATCGACAACTTTTTCCTTAATACATTTACAATATTTCTTTTCACCTCACTTCAACTACTTCATTCTCAGTCACACTTTTAATATTCCATCTGTTACTAGTCATAATTGGACGGAATTATGCAGAAAGCTACCAACCCTCAATATATCAGATATTGGGTTGGATGCATATTTGGACAACAAAATACGAGTTCTGCATTCTGTAAAAACCTACCACCTCTAGATTAATATATAACCTATAAAACTATAAAAATGCTAAGCCACATATTAAATTTATCTGATATTCTAATTTGCAGAATCCTACCAACCCACTTGGTAGTATACTTTTAATTTACAGAAACCTTCCAACCCACTTGGTAGAATTTTAACAAAGAGCAACTTGCATCCAAGTGGGTTGGTAGCTTTCTGCAAATATTGAGGATTTCCATTGTAACTGTACATCTAAATGTGCAGAAAATTTTTCTGTTGAAAGTCAAAAATATGAATTTGAGAGGTTTTGGTCGCTAAATTCATATGATGCTCAAACTAATTTTATTGCTGCTAGTGTATGCGAGATTGAAAAAAAAGGTCTTATGGAAGAAATATTGAAAAAAGGAAATTATCTCGAATTTATAAAATAAAGGAAACAAAAGTGTGTAGAAAAATGTATATAAACACTCTAAAGGTAACTACATTTCGAGTAAACACTGCTTTAAAGAAATTTCATGGTCGGGCTCCTATTAGTGATCAAAGAGGTTTAAAGCAGGGAGGCAAAAACAAATTAACAGATGAACGAATTCAAGCAGTTGTTAGTCATATTAATAAAATACCTAAATACATTTCACACTACCGTCGAGAACAAACAGAGGCGAAATAGTTACCACCTGGTATCACTTTACAACAAATATATGACATGTACAAGCAGGAAGAGACCAATCCCGTAAGCTTAATGTCATACAAGAAAATATTCTACACGAAATTTAATTTGAAAATAAAGCCATTAAAAAAAGACACCTGCAATGTTTGCGATACTTTTAAAATGAAAACAGATAATGAAAAGGATGAAGAAAAAGAAGAAGAGTTCAAACAGGAACATACGAAGCATTTGCAAGTTGCAGAGGAGGCACAGAAAATGAGAAGATATGATTTCAAGATAGCGACTGAACAAACAGATCAAGAGTGTTTAAGTTTTGACTTGGAAAAAACCCTACCGCTTCCCAGAATACCTACAGGCACTTTTTTTTATAAGCGTCAGTTGTGGGTGTATAATGCAGGAATACACAGTGCTAAAGAAAATAGAGGATACTGCTACGTTTGGGTAGAAGGTTCAGCTTGCCTTATAAAACATGTTACAACTAAATTAAATCCAGAAATCAAACATCTTACGCTTTGGTGTGATTCTTCCGGTGGGCAAAATCGAAATATTAAGTTCATACTTATGCTTAAATCAATTTTGCATGGGACACGCACAAACTTAGAAAGCATTACCGTAAAATATCTCTGTTCTGGTCATAGTTTTTTGCCCAACGGCACTGATTTCAGTGATATTGAGTCGGCTCTTAAACGACAGCAAAGATTATATACCCCAAATGACTATATCGAGGTAATGCGTTCTTGTAGAAAGCAGAGACCATTGGTAGTAACCCAAATGCACGTCGAAGATTTTTTAGGCGTAATAAACATTGAGAAAAAACTGCTAATCGCAAAGTGACCGAAGATAAAGAAAAAATTAATTGGTTGAAGATTAGGTCAATCAAAATAGAAAAGTCAGGCCCATTTCGGCTAATGATACAACAACACGATTTTTCACAACCGTATCAAAAAATTTCTATCAAAAAATCTTCTCGAGGTAGAACTACTAACGAAGAAATCTTTAGCGATTTAATACCACTGTGGCCTAACGGGACGGAATGGGACGTTTCGGCGTCGCCGTTTCGGCGTGGCCATTTCGGCGTGGCCGTTTGGGCGTAGAGCCGTTTCGGCGTAGGCCGTTTCGGCGTAGGCCGTTTCGGCGTCGGCCATTTCGGCGTCAGAAATTTTATTTTAGTTGACTAAATACCTACATTGAGGTTTATTGGTCAGGCAATTTTTTGGAAAAAAATCTTTTAATATAGTTATTTAAATACATTGGAGTTCATTGGTCACACAATTTTAACATTAATGGTCAAGTAGAAAAATAAACTAAATATATTTCTTTTATAAACATTTTGTTATATTTTATTCTGCAAATACCTATATTGGATTTTTTATTAATGCATATTAATAATAATTGCTGTTCTCTTAATTGTCCCAGAGCTAATTAGATGATAACTGACATTTTTCAACTTTAATTAGACATACATTATATGGTATATAGACGGAGAATTTTAATATTGTTAAAATATCTTTTTTAAGCAAAAATATTTGCAGAATGTATATTTTAAAAAAAAATTAAATTATACAATATTTTCTTGAAAGGAATCTGCTTTTAAAATATTTACCATTAGTTAGTATAATAATAGTTATCCCTATATTTATTGCAGTTTCTTCGAAAATTTAAATACAAAATTCTATAAATCACATAATAATGTTATTAACATTTCCTCGAAAACTAAATTACCTGTTAATTCCAAATGACATTATCATGTATCAATTAGTTGTTGATTTCAAAAATTACATTATAATGTCATTAACGAGAGATGCAAGTTATTTGTTGATTTTAAATATTCGAAAACTAAATTAGTTGTTGATTTCAAAAATTACATTATAATGTCATTAACGAGAGATGCAAGTAATTTGTTGATTTTTAATCTTAAGGGAAATTTTAAGTAGGTACCTACCTATTATTGATTTGATTGGTTGGATTATTGAGGGTACAGCTATATAAACAGAGATCAGTTTAAGAGTTTATGTAGTGTCTTATAATATTTCATAGTAGTATTTATACGATATACAGACGAAGAATTTTTAAGCTATGGAACGAAAAATTTTATCGACCAGAGGAAGAGAGAAATTTACCACTGATGGTTTCATGTATGTTTTTGACGCTGTTAGTAAAAGCGATGAATCCCTAAAATTTTGGAGGTGTGAGAGGAAACAAACGTGCAAAGCAAGAATACATACAAGAGATGGTGAAGTCATCAAGAAAGTAAATGTTCACACTCACGACTCCTCGGCGATGGACGTGGAAGTAGCACAAGTTGTTACAAAAATGAAAAAGCGTGCTACAGAAACAAACGAAGGGACAATAGTGGTAATCAATGAGTGCCTGAGAAATACAAGTCAAGCTTGTCATGGTCGGCTCCCAAACACTGGCGCGATGAGAAAATTCATCAGACGAAAACGTAACGAAGTTCATGCAGCCCCATCAAATCCGACAACTGTTGAAGAGTTAGTAATTCCCGAGTCTTATCGTGTTTACACGTTACAAGATGGTGTAGAAGAAAATTTTTTATTAGCAGATGATGGAGAAGGATTGCAAAGAATTTTGATTTTCGGGAGAGAATCGTGGCTGCAACATCTACAGACCTCAGATGTGTGGTATGGTGACGGTACATTTGCTATAGCACCATCTCTATTTTTACAAGTATACACAGTTATGGCCACAAAATATAATGGAGTCCATCCAATATTTTATGCCATGCTGCCGAATAAAACAAGATCCACATATACCCGTATGTTTGAATTGATCAGACAAATTGTACCAAATTTGCAACCCAGAGCAATCCATTGCGATTTCGAACAGGCGGCATTTAAGGCAATGGAAGATTGTTTTCCAGGCGTCGACATCAATGGATGTTTTTTCCATTTGGCACAAAATATGAAGAAACAAGTGGCTGCTATGGGATATACGAGAGAGTATAATGCTGATCCACAATTCGCTTTAAATTGCAGAATGTTGACAGCATTAGCATTTGTTCCTATCGAACATTTAGATGATGCCTTTGCCGTTCTAGCGGAAGCTCTACCTGCTGAACACCAACCACTTGTAGACTGGTTTGAAGACTACTATATTGGACGTATGAACAGAAGAGGAAATGGCAGAAGACCAAGTTTATTTCCCCAAAGGATGTGGAACCTCTACCAGAGAACTCTGGATGGAGAAGACCGGACAAATAATCACGCTGAGGCCGCCCATAGAAGACTCAAGATGGAATTGGGAGCAGATCATCCAACCATATGGAAATTTCACGGCTTGTGGGAAATTTTGATGCAAACGGGGATGTTTTAGAATTTTTAAGAGGACTAGCACATAATTATAATATGTAAGTAGGTACTTTATTTTAATTAATATTTCGTGAATAAGTTTTGTAGGTTAAATATAAATGTCTTGTATGTAAGTATAAATGTTTCAGAATTTTTAATTGGACTAGCACATATCTAATTATAACATGTAAATACTTTATTTTAATTAATATTTCGTGAATAAGTTTTGTAGGTTAAATATAAATGTTTTGTATGTAAATATAAATGTTTCAGGATTTTTAATTGGACTAGCACATATCTAATTATAACATGTAAATAATAACTAAAATAAAATATTCATTTTTCCAAAATCTTGTTTATTCATTTATTTATATATAATACCTACAGCTAGAAGCCAATTACAGATATTACATTAACTATGAGCTAAATAACAAGCACACACACATAAGTATAAAATTGACATATACAAATCTACCATTAATATTAAAATTTTGTGATCAATGGACTCCAATGTATCTATTTAAATAACTATATTAAAAGATTTTTTTCAAAATAATGTCTTACTAATAGACTCCAATGTAGGTATTTAGTCAACTAAAATAAAATCTCTGACGCCGAAATGGCCGACGCCGAAACGGCCTACGCCGAAACGGCTCTACGCCCAAACGGCCACGCCGAAATGGCCACGCCGAAACGGCGACGCCGAAATGTCCTAGACCCCTAACGGGAAGCCTATCGCTGAGGAGAAATTACAAAATTTAAAGGAAATGATGCACCTTATTCCTGCTGATGCATTGACTTTTTATCAAAATTTGCAGGATGCCAATCTAACTGAAGATGTTGAGTAGATTAATATTGAAATTTATTAAATTAATACGTTAAATATTCATATCCTTAACTTCCTGTAAATAAAAATAATTTTTCTAACTTTACTGTTGTCTTTATTTAATATTGTTGGTATTAATTTCCCACTTTGCAAAATGCAGAAACCTACCAATCCACAAAAATTTGCCATTTCTCTTTTTAATTTAAAATTAAAATATTTAAACATGTAGAAAATACCAAAATATTTATCCACAGTCAAAAAAAAGTTACAAAGTAGTAGCAACATATCCTACAGATTTTTTAAATCAATAAAAACTTTAAACTTGATTATCTCAGTTTGCCACTATTGAGGGTTGGTAGCTTTATGCATAACGCCGTCCAATTATACTTCTGTCATTTTCAGCCATCTCACCAATTTTATCTATTCACAACATACATAGAAATTACTGATATCATCTGCAAATATCCTTTTTGGACAAATTTTCATCTACATACAACCCACCACTATATTTCTACATATGACTATTATCACCATACCTACTCCATTTGTCACCATCAGCATATAATACTCATCTCTAGCAAAACCAAATCAACAGTTTAATTTTCTTTCTGGGTCTCTTTCATGTTCCTTTCACTAATTCCCTCACAGACATCTCATACCCACCCCCCACCTAGTCCTTACTATCATCATCATATTACGGTTTTGGTTTTTGGACCCTTAGAGATCCGGGTAGCCTGCACTGCCTTTAAGAAATAGTCGTCTCAGTCTGAGTTTGTGCTTTCATAATGACACATACCCTAGATTATTTAAGACATGTTACACCTCAGACACCCCAAATGTGATTTTTTACACACTTACACAAATCCCAACAGCTACTAATAAGTTAAATAAATTCGATAACTCTAAATCACCACAAAATTTGCCTTTATAAATCTTCGATCTCTTGACAATAAGATTTCATTACGGTATTAGTTGTCGAATACTAACCTTTTGTGTAATGTGGTTTGCCTAACTAGTTCCACTTACAGTATACGAGAATCCATTTTACTACAACAACTAGTTTAATGAATTTTACATGATAATTTCCACATTGGGTGTGTTGTTACATCATTTCTAATTTCAATAATATCTATACCTTATTCTTAAATATGACAGGTTATGTTAAAAACTACCTGTGGAACTGTCGTTTGTCTTGTCATCGTTCCGAGGTTCCTAACCATTTCAATTTCACTTGCCATCAAACTTCCAACATGTGAACAAGTCACACCCAAATTTCAGATGTTACCTAGGGCAAATTAAATTATATTTTAAACATCAAGGCTTAAGGTAGCTTTTTATAATTATGTTTCCTTAACGGACTACTTGAAATGGGCTTTGACCCACATATTTTTGTAAAATAGCATTTTGGTGGCTAACATGTACATTGCACGTGAGTATAACCTAATATTTTTTTAACCCTAGTCAAAATTTCAACATCTTTGCCCTTTTTATCAGGTTATATTCATTTTAGGTAAGCACTGATGATGACTGGTAAACCAGTCGAAAACTAGTTATGTGAATTGATGTGGCCCTTTTGAGGGTTTTTTTAAATATACCTTTTATACAGCATTTATTGTTTTTGAAAGTATTTGTGAATTTATTAAATAAAAATATACATTGGGGTCAAAATGAACCACCCTTGGTCATCCGAAGGTTAATATGTCTAAGTGATTGTGATGTACGCAGACGATGTAAACTTAATAGGATGAACGGCAAGAGACATCACAGAACTGAAGTTGCAGAAGAAGAAAGAAAACAATGAAATTTGAAAATTTTTACAATAGACGACGCAAAAATGAAGGGATGATGTTGAATCCGATTTATCTGGGATCAAGGTGAAACAATGGGAAATTGAAGCGCAAGATTGTAAAAGGTGGAGGGCAATTAATAGTGTATACGATGAAGACTCACTCCGAGTAGTGCAGCCAGTCAAATAAGAAGAAGACTACGCAAATTTTAAAGTAATAAGTCAGCTCACGTACCTGGGTGTTCTTCTTATTCTTTTTATGTAGTCATGACTCTTTGTGTTTTTCAATATGCCTCCAGTAAGTTGTCATTCCATCTTTTTCGTGGTCTTCCCACTGATCGTCTTCCTATTGGGGAACCGTCTCTCGCCGTCCTTGCTACTCTATTTGTTGTCATTCGGCTTATGTGGTCATTTCATTCTACTCTTCTGTTTTTCGCCCAGTTATTAATGTTGTGTACCTTGCATCTTCGCCGTATATCTGCACTTCTAGCTATATCCCACAGTGTCTTACCATCGATTTTTCGCAGTGTTTTCATCGCTGCTGTTTCTAGAATTCTTTTTGTCCTTTCTGTATCAGGTCGTGTTTCTGCCGCGTATGTCATTATTGATCTGATGACTGTTTTGTAAATTCTGCCATTCACTTTTTTTCCGATGTTTTTATTTCTACATATTGTTTCATTCAGGCAACCTGCGGCTCTGTTTGCTTTATTCACTTGATCTTCCACTTATGTTTCGAGCTTTCCATAGCTAGATAGTGTGATGCCTAAATATTTAAACTCCATGACTTGTTCTATTATTTGACCCTCCAGCTCTAATTTACACCTTATTAGATCTGCTGTTATAACCATGCATTTAGTCTTTTTTTGGGGAAATTAACATGTTAAATTTTCTAGCGGTTATATTAAATTCGTGCAGCATACGTTGTAAATCATCTTCACTTTGATAGATTAGAATTGCGTCGTCTGCATATCAGATTATTTTAAGTTGACGTACCTGGCTGAACTTGCTATTAAAGCATACTTCTCTCTGACGCAGGTGTTTGCATCAAAAGACATCCATAGGGAAGTAAAGTTCAAAGTATATAAAATCATCATACGACCAATATGTCGTAGGCCTGGATCTCGCGTACAAAAAAAAGTTAATTAACAGCAAGCTGAAAATTTGTTAATAGCTTAACGGTGTCTAGTCAGACAAACTTTGATATATGGGAACACTGGAACAGAGGAAGTTTTAATTGTGTAACAGGTTAAAAATTTGGAACGTCAGACTACAAAAACGTTCCATGTATTTTGTCGGACAGAACTTCCCATTGATTTGTCACCATTTCATTAAACTCTCACGCAAAAATCAGACTGATATTTACCACCAACTGGGCATTTAAATAAGCCCAACACCAAGAACATGTTCAGTGACAGGAATTATATTGGTGATAAATAACAGTCAGATTTTTGCCTGATAGTTTATTGAAACGGTAACAAATCAATTGGAAGTTCTGTCCGACAAAATACATGTGGCGTTTTCGTAATCTGACGTTTCAAATTTTTAAACTGTTCCACAATTAAACCTTCTCCTGTTCCAGTGTCCCCGTACATTAAAGTTTGTCCGACGAGACACCGTTACACTATACCCTATTCCACGAACATACGCCTGTTTTGGA
The DNA here is from genome assembly GCF_917563875.1 of Diabrotica virgifera virgifera. Classification (NCBI taxonomy): domain Eukaryota; kingdom Metazoa; phylum Arthropoda; class Insecta; order Coleoptera; family Chrysomelidae; genus Diabrotica; species Diabrotica virgifera. The sequence goes on from NC_065444.1 coordinate 206,778,863, forward strand.
TTACTTCGACAACGAATATTTAACTGTGCAAAATAAGAAGAACGAAAGTAAATTGATAATTACATTGTTCTTTATTGGAATAATTATTAGCGCCATTTACTTTCGTACTTCTTATGTTGCACAGTAAAATATTCGTTGTCAAAGTAATCCAAAACAGGCGTATGTTCGTCGAATGGCCCATATTAACAAATTATCAGCTTGCTATTATTCAACTTTTTTCGGTACAAGGGATCCAGGCTTATCATAAAAACATGGATCATGATACAAAAGACAGTAATCCTTATCGATACAATTGAAATAAAAATATTGAGTAGGATATTGGGGCCCATCTCGACAATGGTGTGTAGATAATAAAGTTCAACCACGAATTATATCAATATTACAAAGAACCTTCTATAGTAAATTATGCAAAAAAAAAGAATGTGTGTGTACTTTGTACGCACGTAAGAAGTTATTCTTCTATTATATAATTTCAACGAAGTAAATATACTTAATAGGTTATTTGTATTTTATTTAAATATTAAACTAAATTTCTTATCTACCACTTTCAAAAAATTTGTATTAAAACAACCAAAAATTAAAAAAATATATGAATCGTCCAGGATTGGAACCCGCAACCTTCCAATCATTGCTTCAACGCTCTACCAACTACGCCACCGAGCTTCTTTAAGTGACACGTAAGTTTCGGATATAATTACACAACACGGGGACAAATAGACATATAAAAATGTTATACCTACATACATAATATTTTATTATCTTACTACAGGGAAAGACAAATCCAAAAATTATAATAAATAATACATTTACTAAAAACATTAATATATTCTTTTAATGACTTATTTGCGCTGATACAGATACATACATACCTATCTTGAAATATTAGCAACGAACTGTTACTGTCTGTGTGCGCATGCGCGCAGATTTATGAAATTTTACTCTCAATCGCGCCTAAAGAAGAATAACTTCAATAAAAAGATCACGCGAGGTAGGTCACCGTGTACGAATGGATAATAATAGTACACCTAGTACAAAGCTTAGTGGAATGATGGAGGAACGTCTACCAGTAGGTAGACCAAAGAAGGGGACGATGGACAAAGTGAGAACCGATGCTAAAAAGAGATATCAAGGCCAAGCAGCAAAAAACTATAACACGTGTTGTAGAGCCTGAGAAACCAGCAAACCATGTAGAAAATCTCAAATATAGGCCTTGTTGAAACCAAAAAATACCCAGAAAATTCCAGTAACTAGAGACCTATATTTCCTTTTTTGTCACATTTTCAAACTATAAGACAGAGACTCATCCTGGTCAGAATAGAAAAAAATCTACAAACACCTTATCTCACAGGGAGAATTCAGACCCGGCAATTTTTGCAACGATTAAGTCCTCGCACTCACTTAAAACATTAGTAGGGCTCCGAAGAAAAACTTATAACAGGGACTGTATTCGTAGATCTGATAGTGGCATATGACATAGTAAGGTACAACACATTACTCAACAAATTGTACGACACTCTAAATGAACACCATCGGTCGTACACGGTGTCGGAAATATGCTTTACAGGAACTAACAGACAACTTGACCAATTTCTATCATATATTAATTCACTTCATAATAATATTGAGTTTACAATAGAAACAGAACAGAATAACTCCATAAACTTTCTAGATGTAACGATTTCCAGACTACACAACAAACATGAGTTCTCCGTATATCATAAACCTACCCATACTGACACAACTATACACAATTCATCATCCCATCCTACACAACACAAATTAGCAGCCTACCATAGCATGATACATAGACTGACAGAAATTCCCATGACAAAATAACTTCGAGATAGAACTAAACATCATTAAACAAATAGCAGTAAACAACGGCTATAACGAACAAACAGTTAACAAAATTTTAAACCAAAAACTCCATAAGAAAGCCCTGAAATTAGTGTATCCACCACCACAGAAAGAACCCAGTACCTTCTGCTCTCTCACATATACTGGTAAGATAACAACAAAAATAGCCAGATACATGAAAAAGAATGGAATAACAACAGCTTTCAGAACTAACAACAACTTAAGCAAATATATTAAGAACAATAAAAGCCGAAAGAGAAAGCAACTACAGAGTGGTGTGTACAAACTAACTTGTGGTGACTGTCCGAAAACGTACATCGGTCAAACTGGCAGAACTTTTGACAAACGGATAGCAGAACACAAAAAAGCATCCAACAATAGAAAAACAGACACTTCTACATACGCACTTCACCTTCTAGATCATAATCATTCCTTCAGTGAAGAGTTTCAAATTCTGCATATTCAAAATAAAGGCCTTAAGCTATCTTTTTTAGAATCTATGGAAATTAATAAACTGAAAAATACAGATATAATTCTGAATGACCAACTCGAGACAAACAGCTCCCCACTCCTCAACCTCTTCAGTTGAAGACTTAAAAAGGCAAACACATTGTAAACTATATCACTTGAGAAAGGCACTCTGCCGAAACAGCTGTAGTCACTTAGTTATAATAAATTTTGTGGAAGTATAGAAAACAAACGTTTTCAGTGTTTTATTGTTAGATAAAATGAACTTCCATCAAGTAACGGTCGAATCCATCAATTAAGATAAATAACAATTTGTCGACGAAAAATCCATTCGAACCAAAATGTTCGTAGACGAATTATACCGGGTGTCCCAATAAGAATATCTCAAGGACCGTTTATAGTACAGCTTTGAGAAAAAAATATTTATAACAAAAGTTGCCTCGGGAAAACCCTGGAAATTATTTTCATAATTGTAGGTCCATTGCTAGAGAGCGTAATTGAATATCAAAAATTTAAAAATCATAATATTACAAAATGTACCTAATGAAAGGGCACTGGAAATCCGATCATCGTATTCTTCATAAAATTCTGCACATATTTGATTTCACAAGTTTAAGTCTACCTTTGCAAATAAGAGATGGGGGTGAGTTGGGACATTCTTATGAAAAAATGGCTGTAAGTCCGGTACTGCTAAAGCGATTTTTGCATACTTGGTCTTGTTTAAAACAGCTCTTTTGCGTCAATGTAAGAGTCTTATTTTCGAAATAGCCTAATAAGTAATATGGCAGCTAGTAGGCGTTATTTAATTATTTTCGGAAATTTAGTTTTCTTTGGAGAATATTAAATACAAGTATGAATTTTTAATCCTGTATTACAAAATTAGACCAAATTAGCAAGATAATACCGAAAACCGCATGTCAATACCTTTTTTCTATCTCGAGATATCTTAAAAACGGTATAAATTTTATACAACTGTTAATTTCACCGTTAAACGAAGTTAAAAAAAGTAGTGTGCTATGGAAAAAACAAAGAAACATTTGCCAGATGTAAACGTATATAATTAATTAAAACAACAGTAAGAAAAACAACATTAAAAAATATAACAAAGAAATAAAAGCAACTACTTACTGAGTGACGACCTAAATATTCAAATTGTTGCCCATCATTTTCGATGCATTTACTCTTTCAATAGTAGATTGAACACTTGAACAGCAGTCTCATCTTCTGCACTCGCAATGCTTTGAATGGCGTTTCGTATTCTCTAGATCATGTTTTCTCGAGCAGTGGGCCTAGCGGCAAGAACAAGGTCTTCAATGTTTCTTTTACTGTTGCTGTTCAATATACTCTCAAAAGAGTAATCGAAAATGATGGGCAACAATTTGAACATTTAGGCCGTCACTAAGTAAGTAGTTGCATTTTATTCTGTTGTTTATCTTATTGTTGTTTTAAACAATTATATACGTTTACATCTGGAAGATGTTTATTTGTTTTTTCCATAGCACACTACTTTTCCTTAACTTCGTTTACCGGTGACAGTAACAGTTACGTTTAGAATTAACACATTTCTTAATATATCTCGAGATGAAAAAAAGGTAGCGACATGCTGTTTTCGGTATTCTGTTGCTAATTTGGTCTAATTGTCCTTCACATTACATTTCGAACATTTGTACTAATTGTAGTGGCATTTTCTGGCCGCTGATCGTAGTGGCATTTTCTGGCCGCTGATCACAGTTTAAAGAAGAAGAATAAGAAAAAAGAAGATATTAGGCTTCTTGACACGTGACGTGGGCACATCACTGTTTTTTTTTTTATTTTTATCGCACAAAAACGGGTGGGTTCGAAAGAATCAAAGGGAGGGAGCGTACAAATGTTCGAAATGTAAGATAGGACAATTATGATTGTCCTTCCTTAATAGGTAAGTCAACCAATCAATTAATTGTCCTTCACATTACATTTCGAACATTTGTACTAATTGTAGGCTGTTGAAAGATTAAGCAATATTGTGCGATAATTAAACAAAACTACATTGCAATCCAAAAATCGATACTTTACATTTTTTTTTTAGGAACTTTACAAAAAAAAGAAATATTAGAACAATTAAGAGTAATGTTTTTAAATAATAAGAAAATTACTGTTCTTATGTAATAATAATAATATAAACATATAATTACCAATGTATAACAAACAATAAACAAACGCAAAAGCATATAATATGGACTAAACAGACAATATAGTTTTTGCAAAGAGTCCGTAATCTTTTGCTAGAAGTTTATTATAAAAAATATTAAATACTTGAGAATTTTCTGTCCATCCCGCCGCGCCGTCTCTCTAATAGTTTCTATACTTATTTAATCTAGCCCTAGCTCCTGCTGACGTAGATGCTTGTCTAACACTATACCCTTTAAAAATATTGGTGTCTATGTTAAATACATAATTTTAAAACATCTTTTAGCCATCTACTCAAAGTCTGCGTAGATGCTGCTTTATATGGTTTTTTTATTGTTATAAACAACTTGTCCTCTGATTGAAGATGAATATTTTTAGAAATCTCTAAATAGTGACATAAAGTCGATGCTACACACAACTGTGGTTTTTCTTTAAAATAGAGAAATCTTAAAATAGGTTGATTTTTATTTTTCGAAGAAGTCTTTATCCTATCTGGTATCAAAATCGCAATTTTATCTTGATCCATGAAAATATTTTGAATTTTTATTAGAGATAGGGATTGCAACCTGTGAGCTGTAGTCAGAGCAATCAACATTACAAGTTTGCAAGTAAGTTCTTTCAAGGAAAGACCTGTGGGAGTAAATAATGTTTCTAAATAAAATAATACTGGTTGAGGGTCCCAAGTAAATTGATATTTGGGCAATGAAGGTTTGAGATTATATATATACTTTTGTAAAATTTTTTAAACATGTTTTTATGATTTTCTGGTATATCTATTATCAATGCCAATGCAGCTCTATGAATGTTTGTAGAGCTATATGTATAATCCTGATCTACGATATATTTAATAAAATTAATAATATTTGATAATTCATAAGCAAAAGGGTCCATATTTTTTCTATACTATACCTCCACCTTCTCTTGAAAACTGTATCATGTAAATTTAGTTTTTTTTTGTTGTAATAGATGCAATCACAATTGCGATAGAATGCTCAGGAATACCTTTTCTTAAAAAATCTTGCCTGACAAACATGCGATAGTCAGGGTAAGATGTTGGTGTCCCGGATATGAAAGCCTAAAAGGGTTCAAAATTAAATTTTTATCAGGTCCTAAAATTATCTTTTTGCCTGATATCAGTTTATTAAAGGTTGGTTACCAAATCTGATTTGGCCATTCTGCTACTACCACAATTCCCACTGCTTTGTCACATATGATTTTTTCTAAAACTCTTGGAATAATAGCACAAGGTGGAGTGGAAAAGCACAAAATTTTAATCCATGCCAATCTATAGTGAAGGTATCAACTTTCTCCGATTCGGGGTCAGGTTTCCAAGATACATACCTTGCACATTTTTTGTTAAGATATGTGGCAAACAAATCGATTTCTGGAATATGAAGCTGCTTAAAAATTATATTAACACAATTATCACTTAAAGAATACTCTGTTCCTATTTTCAAAGATCTTGACTCTGAATCAGCAATAATATTTTCTTTTGTACTGATATAAGATGCAAGTATTTTAAATTTCTATTTTCACAGTATTGCCAAATTGCTCTGCAAATGTTGTTAAGATTAATGCACACTCCCCATCTTGTTAATACAAGATACAGCTGTTGTGTTATCTATTCTTAGCAAAATATTACAATTCCTATATTCCTTGGAAAAGGATTTCAAGTCATTATATGCTGCCAATAACTCAAGAACATTTATATGTAGTTCTCGCTGTTCATAACTCCAAAAACCATGAGTTTTATTATCATTACCGCATGCTCCCCATGCTAAAATAGATGCATCACAAAATATTTCAAGTACATAATTAGATTCTTTTATATTTTGTTCACTAATTGGTATGTTATGTACCTAATCACCAATTGAAATCGTTTTACAAGTATTTAGGTATGGTCATTTTTGTGTTAAAACTATTAGTTTTAGAAAGAGCAAGCCAGTTTTCTTTTTCTAATTTTTTTAAGTATAATGTTCCATATTTAACTGAAGGACAAACTGCTACCAACTGGCCGATTAAAGCTGCAAATGATCTTATCATACATGTACTTTTATTTTTGATGGTCTGAATACTATTAATTATTTTTTCTTTTTTGTCAGCAGGAGCAAAATATATTATTTTATTAGAATCAAACGTAAAACCAAGAAAAGTTATAATTTGTGTGGGTGAAAGTATACTTTTTCTTTATTTATAGTAAATCCCAGGCGGGAAAACATTGAACAAGTTTCAACAATATTTTCTTTAAATTTCAAATATGATTTTGAAATCAGTAAAGTGTCATCTAAAAAAATGACAGAAGTGAAGCCTCTTGTTTTTAGATTGTTTAAGGCTCGTTTTAAGGTTTTCGTAAATATAAAAGGCGAGATATTCAAACCAAATGGTAAGCAGTTGAAATGATATAGAATATTTTTGTACTCAAATTTTAAATATATTTTTTTAAATTTTCATGAAGAGGAATAGCAAAATAGGCATCTTGTAAATCTACTTTTGCCATAAAACAACCCTTGAAAATGAGCTTGAGAACTGACCTATAGTCTTCCAACTTAAAATGTGGGGCTTCTATAAAGCAATTTAACTGTTTTAAATTTAAAACAAATCTATGACTTTCGTCCTTTTTGGGCACTAGAAAATATGAAGAAAGGAATTGCTCTCTTGTATGTGAAGAAGGAGAAATAGCTCCCTTATCAAGTAATTGCTTTATAGCTAAATCATACGACTCATTTGGGTCTATGAAAAACTTTTGGTGCTCTCTCTTGAGACGGTGTTGTTTTAAATAAAATATTAAAACCTTGGACCCAACTTAAAACTTTGATGTCTGAAGTAATCTTTTTCCGGTTTTTAAAATAATTAGCCACATTTCCTGCTGATTTTTTATTTACCTTTAGTATGACCTCCTGGTTGTTCTGGTTGGGTTTTGGTGCTGTTGTCTGCTCGACTGTTTGTATCTCGATGTTGGTTGAGGATGATTTGGGTAGTGGCTTTGTCGAAATCTTGGTCTGTTTGAGGCTGGATTGAAGTTTAAACTCTGCTGATTGAAGTTGTTAGATTCTGGAAGAACTCTTGTTGTATGCTGAGTGGTAAAAACAGCTTGGCGTTGTGGCGCAGTCTTCGGACAAAAAGTGGCTTTTTGTGGCTTCATTATAGAGCTGACTTGAAAAGCTGCCGATCTTGCATCTTTGCTTTCTTTCAATATTTCAATCAAATTCTCCCCAAATAAATATTTATCTATAGGTTGCTCGCCTAATAATTTTTTAAATTTTAAATTTAATGAAGAACTGAGCAAAAATCTTCTGTGCAAGGACATCTTATAAAACACTTCTATATTGAAGTTTATGGAATTGGCAATTGTTTCGATATTCCTTTTTTTTTTTTTGTTTAATCCTAATTCGACCTCTTTATAAAGGGACATAATACTTGCAGCTAAAATTGTTTGCATAGTTTGCAAGTATTTATCTTCCTTAATTTTATTTTTATCTTTTATGGCAGATAAAACCTCAGAATTCAACTGAGGTGGGCAAAGTCTTTCGCAGTTTGTAGCAGGTAAGAATTTTTCTGTAAGTTTACCCACAATACTTTTGTCTAAGCCTTTGGAAAGAGAATAGTTTAGCCTTTTTGCTACATCTGGCAACATTTCAGAAGCATTAAGGTTAGTTTTTAATGGGTCTTCCCCAATTAAGTTAATCATATTTAGAGAAATAGATTCTTTCTGTGTAAGTACCTCTCCAATGAAAAAATCTTCTGTTTGTTGTTGCGACTCCTCAATAAGTACTGCTGGTTGTAAAACCAAAACCCTCAATTATGCTCAAATTGCATTGGATCTTATTGTCTGTATTATTTAGTGAAACTGACGGGCTATGCACCTCCACAATGGTTTCTGTAATATTATTTTTAATATTTTGACAAAACCAAACAAAAATTTAGTGTAAGTAAACTTGCTACGCTTGAAAAGTGAAATCAAGGTAAAATGTACAAAAAAATATTTAAATAAATATTATGTATTGTATTTTAAATTTCTGGGCTACTATAAAATAGAGCCTAAGAAATAGGAGCATCTCAAATAAATCATAAAGATTTTCTGGGCTATTAAAACATACCCGCTCCCCTAGTATTATTGTTTGAAGACAAGCCAAACACAAATTTTGTGTAAGTAACTTGCTATTCTTGTGATGTAAATTCGAAGTAAAATATGTAAAATTAGTTAAATAAAAATATATTCCATTCTATACTTCTGGGCTAATATAAAGTGCCTCTGAGAAATAGAAGCACGTCACATAATCATAAAGATTTTCTGGGCAACTTAAAAGTACCCTCTGATTTATTGTTATATCCTTAATTATTTAGTCTGTATTACTTTGGACTACCTCAAGGCACCCTTATTGAGAAAAACAATATAATTTTTCTTTGCAAAATGTGACGTTTTTGCATGTCATTTATGTTAACCCATTTTCTACGAAATAAACATTAATAGGAAAACCAGTGCAGTCCGGCAACATAGTGCCTGTTTTTTATTCGAACAGGACGTTGGAGAAAAAACAGGTACTATGGCAACAGAAAAATATATTGATAACAACAAAATAAAAGTCTCCATGTTTGAAGTTGATTAAAATTGTCACTTTGTAAATAATTAATAAATATAGCTATTTATTCACGCTAAATTTAATTTAACTACCATAAGAAAATCAAAAAAAATATCATATAAATACCTGAGTCCTTTTCATCCATTTTCTCTCTCAACTTTAGCAATTTCTGTTGCAACTCTTCATATTTCCGCCGCTTTCGGGATAAACAATCACTCTTTGATGACCTTTTTTGGCAATTTAAACGCTTTTTAACAATTTTTATAAAATTATTTCGAACACGCGTGTGATCAGCCGCGCACAGAAAAAACAGTGATGTGCCCACGTCACGTGTCAAGAAGCCTAATATCTTCTTTTTTCTTATTCTTCTTCTTTAAACTGTGATCAGCGGCCAGAAAATGCCACTACAATTAGTACAAATGTTCGAAATGTAAGATAGGACAATTATGATTGTCCTTCCTTAATAGGTAAGTCAACCAATCAATTAATTTTGTAATACAAGATTAAAAATGCATACTTGTATTTAATATTTTCCAAAGAAAACTAGATTTCTGAAAATAATTAAATAACGTCTCCTAGCTGGCATATTACTTATTAGGCTATTTCGAAAATAAGACACTTACATTGAAGAAAAAGAGCTGTTTTCAACAAGACAAAATATGCAGAAATCGATTTAGCAGAACCGGACTTACAGTCATTTTTTCATAAGCAGGTTCCCACTCACCCCCTCTCTTATTTACAAAGATAGACTTAAACTTGTGAAATCAAATATGCGCAGAATTTTATAAAGAATACGATGATGAGATTTTCTATGCCCTTTCATTAGGAAAATTTTGTAAAATTTTGATTTTTTAATTTTTGATATTCAATTACGTCTTTTAGCGGTGGACCTACAATTATAAAAATAATTTCCAGGGTTTTCCCGAGACAACTTTTATTATAAAAATTTTTTTCTCACAGCTGTACTATAAACGGTTCCTGAGATAATGCCGAGGGCCATTCTTATTGGGACACCCGGTACTTTCGATGAATTGTGCATTCGACCAACTGTTTGTCGACCAAATTAATGTTGTTGACTTATTTCCGTCGACAAAGTGTTCTCGACCAACTTTCCTAGACACGATCGTACATTAGTACATTCTTTATTGTAAAACCGATGTTTTTCCGTCATGCTGCAGGACAAAGTAAGCAGGTAGAGAGTTCAGTTCAGAGAGTACGCAGGGAAGTGTTTTAGCACTTCTCTGCTAACGATCTCGCAATACCTGCTCCAGGAAAAAGGTTTAAAACAATAGAAGAGAAACTCGAAACTGCCTTAAAAACAATGGCTGCGTAATACCTGCAGAATTCTCTGAGACCCAATCCTTGTAAAATCGAAGTATGTGCTTTCCACATCCCCGAAAAGGATGTTAAACGAAACCTTCAAATTGTGTGGAATGGTAATTCATTAGATCACACAGATCAACCTAAATATCTTGGCTCGCTCTGGACTCACTAACATCATCTGCAGGCATCACTAAATAAAAATGAAAGGGAAAGTAACAACTATGAAACTGATTAAAATTTCAGAACGTTTTCGGTCTTCAATCAGACCATCATCAGTGAAAACATAGTTAGCAATTGAAGCTAGCCACTTATATTAAAAATTAAAATTATTGCGATACGAGGTTGTTAAAATATTTCACTTTAAGCGAACATATTTAACAATACTCGAAACGAGAACTACATTTACGGCCAAGGGAAGATACTAGCCAACTGATATCAGTTCAGTTGGATGTTATCTTCCCTAGGACGCAGATTTAGCCATTATTTTGGGTAGGGTTCAGTATTTTCCTTCAGTGAAATCTTTTAACATATACCTCATGATGTAGCATTAACGTTATTAATACAAACCTAATATAATAATTTGATCCAAATTTCGCAGCTAATTAGCTAGTTTCAATTATTGCTATTTCAGTTTTGTAATTAATTTTAATTTTTGTTTTACAGCAAAACTATTATTTATTATTATTTTAATTCATTTGTTTTGATAATTTCTTTGTTTGAAAACTTTAAAAAATATTTTTTTAATAGGTATCATTTTACACTAGAAGTTTTTAAATTAACTTTAATTTTTTAAACTGTGGTGTACACTTGACCACCATGAGTTTCCTTTTATTTGATAAAATTAATAATCCGGAATTGATGGAAGAACTGGTGGAGCTGTTACAAACACAGAAAACATCTTTCAAGAAGTGGTTCATTACAAAAGACACCTAGGGCTGAGAAAGAAGTATGAATATGAAGTTAAAAACAAAAAATAATCAATATTATGTACTAGAAATAATGCAATAAGAATGATGAATCGAAGTAGACTTAAGACCAAAACAGGCCTGGATAGTCTTAAAGAGTATCTAAATAAATACCAAAAAGTGTAGTGTTGATACTGGTAATAATATCATCATCATCACGTAGCGCTACAACCCTGGGTGGGTCCTGGCTGACTGTACAACTTTCTTCCAATTTGTTCGGTCTTCCATCAACCTTTTTATTTTTTTTTTTTTTTTTGGGAGGTGGGAATTTTCTTAAGACCGTCTGGGAAGGTGTCCCAGGTGTGTCGGATTCGGTCCATCCTATCTATATCACGGGCCGCCTACCGACTAAACCCACCCCCTCTTTTCTCCAGCCGACGGGTCTGGGACCGCTCTTAGCGAGCATATCTGACCCGTCGACCTTACTCATATCTCCCCTCCGGCACTCCTAGCGTGCATTCCATAATCAGTTGGCCCCCGGGCCGACCCCCCGACCACGCCCCGCACCAGGCCAGTCAGCGAAGCGACCGTCTGGCGCAACCCGTGCGCAGGTAGGGCGACAAGGAGGTCCCCAATCCCGGATGAAAACAGCCAGAAGATGTCAGTTGGCAGTTACGAGCAACTCCAGTCGTTCATACTTTCATCTATACACTCTTTCTCGTCCGCTCCTTCATACTTTCTCTCATTCAACTCCAATCATTCATACTTTCATCTATGTAAGCTTACTCATCCACCTAGGGTCAAATAGAATGTTCATTTTTCGGAGATCTGATTGGATGTTTTCTCTCCATCGGATTCTGGGACGTCCGAGTGGTCTTTTGTCTGTAGGAATCTCCTCCCATACCAGTCTTACAAATCTCTTGTTATGAAGTCTGTGCACGTGGCCTGCCCATCTTAGTCGCTGTGATTTAATTTCTTGAACAATATCGGTGTCATTGTAGAGTGCTTTTAACTCGATGTTGGTTCTTATCCTATACTGCAGGGGTGGCCAAACTGCGGCTCGCGAGCCATTTGCGGCTCTTTGAAGAATTACTTGTGGCTCTCGATAAATGTACCCGAGATCAATTTTCAATTGTGTGATATTATTTAAAAAAATTATTATCGTTCCATATGTGTTTTAGAATGTCTTTTAAATTACTGACAACAAATATGAAAGACCAAATGCAACTTTGTAACAAATTCCATTTTCATCCAAGCTAAGAGTGATATGACAAATCGAAAACTGCGCGAAAGAGTATTAAGAGTGGCGCGACATAAAAGTCAGTAATCAACAAACTCCAGACCAATTTGTATATTTAGTCATTTTACTCGACTTAATAAAATTTATTACAATATTAAACTAGAAAAACTTAACGAGTAAATAAAAAAGCCAGAAGGAATATTGACCGAAGTCCAAAATTTATTTCAAACTTAAAATATTTTAAATCGTCTCTTCATTTTTTTCTGAATTCATTTGAAATAAACATAGTCCATAAAGTGAATTTTTTATTACCAATATATGACCGAAACAACATGTGGAGAATTAAAATTAATAGAGACGTAAGAAGATCAAGCTCGAAAATAAAACTATAAGTCGACGCCGATTACCGAATTTTGGAAATTTGTACCAAAATCGAAGTACATACTCTAAATTAAAAAGGATGCTTGTCGAATTATTTCCACATTAGAAGCAACGTACTTCTATGGACCATTTAATTCCATTTTAAAATTCGTAAAATCGTAACACATATCAGTATTAACTAACCAGCATCTGAAACAATTACTGAGAAGTGCTACCACAAATTATTCACCAAATTTTAAAGAATTACCAAAAGAAGGAAAACAAATGTTGGGCAGGGAAAGGAACAAAAACATTAGAAACATGCTAAGACAGGGACCAATAGAGAAAACAATTGAAAAAAGAAACCTGAATTGGTTTGGACATATAACTAGAATGAACGAGAACATACTAGTAAAGAAGGTGACAGATGTCAAGAGACAGGGGAAAAGGAGAAGGAGCAGACCTAGAAAGGGGTGGATGGAACAAATCCAGGAAATCGGAACCCAGAGACGGAAATCAGCGCAACAGGTGAAGGGAATGGGAAGAAGACCGGAAGGCGTGGAAGAAATGGGTAAAAAATGAATAGGTGATAGCAAAGTTCGACTCTTTTATTGGGCATAAGGACAACGAGAAGAAGAATAAGGAAAACAAATGTAATTAAGTTTTAATATTTCGTAATTTTATTTTATTTTTGTATACATTTTGTATACATTTTGTATACATTTTGTATACATTTTTGAATACGTTTTTAATTGCGGCTCGCGAAAAATTTTAACTTGTGAAAAGTGGCTCTGACTATCAAGGAGCTTGGCCACCCCGGCTATACTGGTTTGTGTTAATGTCGTAATGAGGTCCGAAAATTTTTAAGTATTTTTTGTTCAAAACGTCTGAGCTTTTCTTCGTTTGATTTGGTCATGGTCCACGTTTCGCATCCATATGTTAGTACAAGTCTGACAATGGATTTATAGATTTTGATCTTGGAACTTCTTCTAAGGTTTTTTGATTTTATAAGCTTATCCAGTGCGAATAGACAGCGATTTGCTGATTGGATTCTGTCTTTATTTCTTCAGTAACATCGTTGTCACCTATGATTACGGCCCCCAGATACTTAACACGTTGTACTCTTTCGGTACTCTTCGGTACAAAATAAGTAGTAATGCCGATTTTGTTAATATATGACTTTGGAGTTTTAGTAATTATTTAACATTTTTTAATTTTTTTTATTTACAAACCAAATAATGGAAACATGCAAATAAATCTTTTACACTGGAATGTCATAAAGTCGTTGTTTCCCAATTTCAGTTTTTTGTAAAAGTGAATACAATTGTTGGCAAGCTATAAAAAATTATTTATATTTGCAGAATAAAGTCTTTTCAATAGCTACAATCGAAATTGGCATTAAAAGTAATCTTCGACTCAAGCTATCGTAATGTCATTTTCGAATACAAACAGACCTGATAATTCCATTACCATTCCTGGAAGCACCACGAAAAAACTCAATCGAAAAACAACAATTGAAAACGAAAAAAACTAAATCGAAAATAAAAGATGTCAAATTAGACGAAGTTCAACGAGAACAAGGTGAAAGAGGGACGAGGGATACAGGGACGGCCCTTTGCCTGTTCAACTTTAAACACTACTAATAGATCAGAGAAATTAGCAAATAAATGGCCTCTTTCGTGACATCCGTTGATACAGGTATCTAAGAACTGTTTTGGGTAAATTTGCTTACAACAATATCCAATATAAAAATTATGCAAAAGACCAAACGTACTTTTTAACTTATAAACAAGATATAAACAATTAAAGATCGCTATTTGATTTTAAACATCAAAGGTGGAGATTGGTATGCTATATGGAGAGGTGATATAATTTTACTGAAGAAGCATATAGCCCAATAAATGACCGTTTTGGAGTGTAATTTCCAGGGGCAACTCCGAATTGCATGAAAATTTGGACTTAGGTTCTACTTACCCTCCACTTCAAAGTTGAATTTGTGCCGTTGGTTGCTTTTACTTGGGGGTGACATTTACCCCTTCTCGGGGGGTGAAAAACGCGTGTTTAAAATAAGGCCGGAAATGGATAAATTGACTTATTTTAAGCACCTTTTGTTCTATAAAGTTTTTTACGTAAGTCAATATTTTTCGAGTTATTCGCGATTTAAAATGTTGATTTTTCGACAAAAAAACTACGTTTTCAAACCGTTTTTCCCAAATACCTCAAAAAGTAAAAATTTTATCGAAAAAAATATTTTAAGCAAAAGTGTAGCCTATAAAAAAACGAAAAAAATGGTGTACCAGTAAAGTCCACAAATTGAGTAGAAGCAAAGTTGTAGCTCATGAAAAATACGTTCTTATTCCTCTAATTCCAAATCGAATAATTCAACGCGAAATCACCGAAGAAAGAAGCGTTTTTCGGGAAAACCTTATTAACATTTTTAAAGTATCGAAAGAAAACTTACTATTTGTTTTTTACAAAAGTGTACATCATCAAAAATAAACGAGTTACACTGAAAAAAAGAGTTGGCCCCTTTTTTTTTGGTAAACAAAATCGTGAAAACCTCCCTCTATTTAGCACCCTAAATGAAATTAATCGTTCGGCTTCACCATCTATGTTAATTGTATGTGTATTGTTTATATGATCTGTAAGTTTAATTGGTTTGAAGTGCTTATTTTTAAAAACATTTGGTTTTATAGTTAAAAAAAAATTCTAAAAATTTTTGAAAAATTTCATTTTTTCAAAATAACTTAAAAGTGTTAAGAAAAATCTTAAAGAGTAAATAAATGTAGGTTTTGCTATTATAAATATGCTAGTTTCATTTTGTTTCTCCGTAAGACAAAAATTGGTTAATATATGGCTATTCAACATTTGCATACATAGTGTATCACGCACATTTGCATATGCACTAATCACGAGTGTATGATACACTCGTGATTAGTGACCCATTCAAGCTTTCTCAATTATAACACTTTCAAAAATAAACACCTTAAACCGATGAGACTGGCAGATCATATAAAAAATAGATAGGTAATTAAATTATTTGTAAAGCGGTAGCGATTAATTTCATTTGGGGAGCTAAACACGGCGAGATTTTCATGATTTTTTACAAAAAAAAAGAGGGGCAACTTTATTTTGAGCGTAACTCGCTTATTTTTAATGTTAAAACTTTTGTTAATAATTAAAACAAAGCTTTTTATAGACACTTTAAAAAAGTTTAAATGGGTTTTTCCCGAAAAGTGCTTAATTTTTCGGTGATTTCACCTTGAAATATTCGATTTGAAATTAGACAAATAGGAACGTACTTTTCATGAGCTACAACTTTGTTTTTATTTAATTGATAGACTTTACTGATACACCATTTTTTTGGGTTTTTTATAAGCTACACTTTTGCTAAGGATATTTTTTGGAGAAAATATTTACTTTTTGAGTTATTTGCGAAAAACCGTCTGAAACGTAGTTTTTTTGTCGAAAAATCAACATTTTCAATGCAAATAACTCGAAAAGTATTGACTTAAGTAAAAAACTCTATAGAACAAAAGTTGCTTAAAATCAGTCAATTTATCTATTTTTGGTCTTATCTTGAACGTATGTTTTTTCACCCCCAAGAAGGAGTGACTGTCACTCCCCAAGTAAAAGCAACCAACCAACAATTTCAACTTTGAAGTGGAGGGTAAGTAGAACCTAATCCAAATTTTCATGCAATTCGGAGTTGCCCCTGAAAATTACACGGTATCGCCGAATTTCCCGTTCATTTACTGGGCTAATAGAAAATTATTTAAAATGAGTGTTTGAAACGATATTTTTAAAAAAACTTTAATTTCGCGTGAGTATAGGAACACTATTACAAGTATTTAGCTATTAAAATTTCAAGAAGTTTCACTTAATAGTTATTGCAAAATGTTTAGGTACCCCAAAAAGCTTTTATCTACTCTGTCATATTTTTTTTGTGTGAGAGTGGGAATCTTCTAAAGACCGTACCAGGCGAATCGTACCTGGCGTGTGTTGGATTCAGAGTAAACGGAGTACATCCGAACGTATTTCCCCCTCTGGGGGCCTTGCCTCCGGATGCATCCGTGTTACAATAGTATCGTTCGCGGTAACGATTCCGTACTTGTCCAGGACAACTTCGCATGCGCACTTTAAAAAAGAGAACGCTCTTTTTTAAAGTGCGCATGCGAAGTTGTCCTGGACAAGTACGGAATCGTTACCGCGAACGATACTAATGTCTACCAACTAAACCCACTCTCGGCTTACGCGCGTGGCACGTCTTTCCAGACCGTTCTCTCGGCGCGCGCAGCCTCCCTTTCTCTACTCTTTTCTTTTTCTCTCTGTTGCTTTATTGCTTTTGTTTACCCCTGTTGTCTCTCTCTTTCTATAATCTCTTTTCTTTTAATGATTTTTGTCACAGCCTCTATCACTTCTTTAAACTCCCTTTCCCCCCTTGTCACTATGGCCATAAAATTTTTTGCTCCTAAGATGCCTACTTTTGCATGTAGCTCCGCTCTTTCGTCATTAAACTTTCTGCATTCAAACATGCAATGTTCTGCTGTGTCGCTTACTCCGCAATCTACGCAACTATCATCTATTATCTTGCCTATCCTCTCAAGGTATGCTCTAAACGATCCGTGTCCTGTAAGGAATTGCGTGAAGAAGTAGTTCGTACTTTTATATTTGCACTTCACCCACTCCTCCACTATGTCATATTATGTATAAGTTTTTAGTTTGGGAAAACTGTCATTATAGATATCAGTGCGTGAATTGTTTAAAGTGTGCGTGAAGTAACAATGTATTTTAAATGGGATTTACTTTTTCGCACACTTTCAATGGATTTTTTGGCACACTTACATATAATCAAATATCCTTAATTTTTGCGTTGTCATGGTGATGACAATATGAGCAATGACTTACAACAAAATTTTTGACAGTTTTGTGGTTTGAAAGTAGTTAGAATTTTTAAATGTCAAAGTTCTAAAAATTTTAGAATAGAAATGAATTCCAGTGACGAAGAGTTACACTTTTTTTTATTTGTTTATCGTAGATAAAATATTGTATGAAACTGTGCGTGAAGTACTTTTTGCGAACTTACGCTATGTATAGCACTCGCTCCGTTGTCGCTTGTGCTCTAAAAATCGCGTGCCTTCGCAAAAAGCATACTTTATGAACTGTTTCATAAATAACTATTATTTACAGCGTTATTATGCATAAACTATTAGGTCTACATAAATTCTGAAGACATCAAATCAAAGAGAAAGGCTCAGTTTATCAAATTAGATCATTTGTTAAAAAGTGTATAATAAACGTTATAAAATAATTGTGAAAAAGTAGTGTTATTTTAATCTTATAAACAATTAAAATAACTCAGCCGCATTAAATATTACTCTACGACCCTTAAAACCCGAGTTAGCTACTTTTTTTCAAAAATTCAGCGGGGCTTTATGCATAAACATTGGAAAATTTGAAAAGCAACATTTAAACGACTGAAAGATCATGAGCCGTGAGCCGTCTATGATGCGCTAAAGTGAAGGGTTTAAAAGTAAAGCGATTCTTTCCCTCTTGATTTTATTATCAAAAACTTAATTCACAACTTTTATAAAAGGCGCAATACATTCTCACCAACGAAAATTGATGTTCTTTTTGAAGTCAATACTTCTTATCACTTGGTATGGACATTTGACGCTAAATACTAAATACATATCTAACACTTATTTTAACTTTCATAGTAAACCTGATCCTGAATTTTCTATTGTTTAACTGGTTTCAGGGTGATAATGATGGTGACTTTTGATGACTCAAAACAATTCAAAGATATTTCCAATGCTTCTCAGCAGTAGCTCTGTAATGGTCTTCAAATAATGTGCTTGTTTTTATGTTATTAACCCGGCACCTGCCACGTGGGGTGCTACCAGCACCCCATAACACATTTTTATCAAATATTTGGTATTTCAAGTTTGGTAATGGATCTGTGCGTCATAGTAGCTTTCTATAATATTATATAGCATAGATGTGCTAGT
The DNA here is from genome assembly GCF_917563875.1 of Diabrotica virgifera virgifera. NCBI lineage: Eukaryota > Metazoa > Arthropoda > Insecta > Coleoptera > Chrysomelidae > Diabrotica > Diabrotica virgifera. Next base: position 206,797,773 of record NC_065444.1, read on the forward strand.
GTTTGAAGTGGTTATTTAGTGTCATTCTGAACTTATAGCTCTAAAATCGAATTGGGGTGTCATCATCTGGCACTTTAAGTTTTAATTTTTTTTTGTATTTTTGATAAACAGGTCAAATTTACATGTTTTATTGAAATAACTGATTTAAATTATTAATATAGACTCTATACTCACTAAATCTTATTTTTTTTTAGATACTTATTTTACTTGACTTCATTTATTATGGCTTGGTACTTGCTAATTTGCTTATAACACCTTTTTCATTTTATTTTTTAACTTTTATAACATGTTAGTGGCAGTAAAGGAACACTCACTGTCTATAAATCCAAAAAAGACAGAGATGGTCCTCTTCACCAGAAAAAGAAGGATCACGGGCTTAATACCCCCTAGGATTCTAAACTGCAGTCTGAATTTCTCTGAAGAGGTGAAATACCTTGGTATTACCCTTGACAGGAAGTTAACATGGAACTCTCACTTAGATAGTAGAGCTAAAAGAGCATATATTGCCTATGAACAGTGTCGACGAACGGTCGGACGCACTTGGGGCCTTTCGCCCAGGGTGGTCGCCTGGATCTACACTACTGTCATTAGACCAATGCTAAATTACGGAGCCATTGCTTGGGTACCAAAAGTGCTACAGGCAACAGCGATCAACAAACTAAACCATATTCAACGGATGGCTTGCCTAAATATAACAGGTGCCATGAAAACAACACCAACTGCTGCAATGGAGTTGCTCATTGGCATTACCCCTTTAGACATATATGTCAGAGAGGTGGCGCTGATGACGATGATGAGGTTACGCTCAGCGGGTGCAAACCTTGATGTAGGAATGGGACAATTGAGATGTCGTTTCTGGCGGGGTGAGCTGGAGGCACTGCCCCAGCTGCATGCGGGCCATGGATGCGACTCAATTAAACCTACGTTTGTCTTCGACAAACCCTACAAAATCGAAACAAGACAACATAGGGAGTCAAACGTGGCAAATGCATATTGCATCTACACCGATGGCTCCAAAACGAAAGAAGGCTCAGGATGTGGAATATACTCCAGATCATTGAACCTTAGTATAAAATGGGGCATGAGCAAAAATGCCAGCGTAGTTCAGACTGAACTGGCTGGTATCTCCATAGCCGCAAAAGAGATAATCGGGAAAGGTATAGATGGCAAAACTGTAATAATCTGCACAGACAGCAGAAAAGCGCTACTAACCCTGAACAGACCACGCGTCATATCAGGGCTAGTAATGGAGTGTCATGAATCACTAGCCCAAGCTTCGGATGGTAACAACATCATCCTGAGGTGGGTTAAAGGACACAACAGAAATAAAGGCAACCGCATTGCTGACCAGCTGGCTAGAAGGGCAGCAGGCCTAAGACTCTTAGGACCTTGTGATCTTTTTGGCTTGTCGACTACAACAATCGCGGAAACTGTCAAATGTCACTCCCACACGCAAACCGTAAGAAGATGGGAAGAAGGGCCGGGATGTAGACTTGCCAAGGTAACACTAAGGAACCTTGGGAAGTCAGCATCAGAAAAGTACTTGAGAATGACCAGGAAAAACCTACGCTTGACCGTTGGTTTTTTAACTGGCCATTGTCAACTAAGAAAACACCTCCACACACCGGGGCTAGTAGACACATCTCTATGCAGGAGGTGTGAACGAGATGACGAAACTGTCGAGCATGTCCTATGTGAATGTCCGGAGTTATCGTCAATACGAGAGTATGCGTTCGGCGAGCCTTGACCTACACCTGCCGATATAGGGGAGATGTCACCAGGTGATTTGTCCACCTTCCTGGAAATGGCAGGATGGATAATGAACTAAGGACGACAACCCCCTGGGAGGATGTACAATGGGTCAATTGTGGCCTAAGTGCTGTGGGACTTGACTCACACTCCCTACTCTACAGACAGAACATGTTAGTGGCTAATAAGTTAATAAAACATGTTTTTTATATTCTTGCGGTACTCAACACATTATTTTGTTTTTTAAACAAGTAGATCACAGAAAATTTTTAAGGGGTGCTGTGAGCACCCCATGTGGCAGTTGGCGCCTTGCAGAGCCACGTGGCAGATGCCGGGTTAACATTTGTTTTTTATTTTCCATTGCTATTTCTATTTTATATTTATGCGTATTTTCTCTTTCGTGTATAATTTTTATTGTTCGTTTTGTACTACTCAGAAGATCCCAGATCTGATGGAAGATGGAAGGCAGACGGAAACATAGGAATAGAAATATTATAAACTACCGGAAAATTCACAAACTCATAAAAAGAAAAATTTAGCAAGTCAAATAATCATGGCTTGAGAACTCAAGACTTCAACTTCAGGTAAAGAAATAGAAGATCTAGAAAAAGAAACATGAAAGTTTCTACCTCCACAAATAAACTTAAATATATCCGGAATTAGAAAACTTAAAAATAATCACGTAATTACTACTTAAAAAGGCAGACGAAAAAAGTTATGATCGAAAACAACAGTGCAAATAATGAAGAATGGGAGAGATACATCTGACGATGATCAGGAAAATGCTACACATAGATACACATACCTACTTATATATATATACATATGTACTTCTTTTGATAACCAGTTAGAAATAGGTACCTGTATTTTGAATTGAGACGTCAGAAAACCTATACAGCAAGCCAAAAATAATAAAGCACCTGGACCAGATCAAATTCCTGCCGCACTTCTTAAACTTTTGCCTAGTTAACCAATTTCTTTAAAACAAAATTTACAATGAAATAAAAATACCAGATAAATGGTTAGAGTCACTGTTTATAATATTACCAAAGAAAAGTAAGCCCACAAAATGCAGTGATTTTAGACTAAACAATTTGATGAGCCACACACATAAGAGATTTTTAGAAATTATACAAAACCGAGTAATTCTTCAGTGCGAAAGTTGATTGGGAAATAAGTAATTTGGATTTAGAAATGGTCTAGGACCTAGAGAATCGCTATTTTGTATCAGAGTTCTCTTACGCGTTAAAAACTTGTGAGTTCCGAAAGAACGTTTATAATTGTTTCATCGATTTCGAGAAGGCATTCGACTGAGAACAATACGATTTACAGTGCCGGATTAACCATTAGGCAAAATAGGCAGTTGCCTAGGGGCCTCGACCCCAAAGGGGGCCTCTTAGGGCCCAAAGCGAAAAAATAATAATTAGAATTAAATAACAACTATAAATCATACTTATGTTGAAAAATTCGAATATCGCGCAACACCATAAAAGTGATGGTGGACGTATAAAACTACATTACAATGCCTACTTTTATTCACATAGAAAGTCTATGCTGTGAGAATAAATCACTAATAAATGCCCTTTGGTAGAAGAAACAGTATTACTTACAGATGGAAATAAGAAAAAAATTCGATAGTGGAGCAGAAAACGCAAGAAAAAGCAGGAAAAAGAAAAGATCCTTAAGCGAGATTTAAACAGAACCAAAACTTATTTAAACTCAGTTTCACACAGAAATCCATAGCTAGTGAAGCTGCAGCCAATGAAAATAAAAGTGATGAAACAAAAATTACTGAGGGCTCCGTAACTAAAGAAGATGAAAAAAAATATAACGACAGTTCTATTCCAGTTCAAAAAGTTAAAGAACCAGAAACCAAAACTAAGATAGAAATTGAAGTTAAAGATAAATTGGGTCCTAAATTCGGAAACGACATAGGATTACGAAATACAATAAATAAAGAAGTACGGAAATTTTGGATCGGGAAAGGTCCTCATAATGTAAAAACTTTGAAGGAAGTTTTTCAGCATAAAAAGAAATTTTAAAGGCATTACCATTTTTACACAATCTACGGTTTTTCGAAAACATATCAGTGGAACAAAAATTAAAAGAGATTGGCTAACGTATTCTCCCTCAAGTGGAATATCATATTTTGGGATTGTTCAGTCCGTGTACAACTTTTTGTCAGCCTCTATCCACCATTGGAAAGTTACGATCAAATGCTTAAATGAAACTCCACTAAGCGATCACATTCGTCACGATCTAGTCCTTAAAAGATCAAGTAGCACAGATGGACTGCAAGAACACATGCAACAAGACCTTTGTCTAAAGGTTATAACGCTTTCAAATCTGCTCTTCATACTCTTACTGAAGACACCAATCAGAAAGCTGAAACAGTTTATGAGGCTAAGTGTTTGTTGAAACAAATGTTAAAAAAGAAACATTCATAATGAATTAGGTTTGGTCAACAATTTTAGAACGCTGTCAGTAAATCATTACAAAGAGTGAACGTCAAACTGCAGTTCAGCTTCTAAATTCACTTTTAGAGTTCTTAGAATACCAAAGAGATAGGTACTTAATTTTGCTTACTGCGAGCAGAATGCCTGAATATTTCGACTCGAGTAAACAAAAAGGGAGCAAGAAAACTACATTTTGATGAATCTAATTCCAATAAAATTTTTCTACAGGATGGACAAAAGTTAAAGGTTGAAACGTATCTATCAATGTTCGATAAGATAATTAACTGAGCTGAGTCGTTTCACAGTGTACGGGTCAGTGAACTTAGTATTTGGTCTTTTGCGTTTTTCCAAAATTGAGCGAATAAAGAAGTGCGCTTTAAAACTACAGGAAAACTGTCCTGATGAAATTGAATTTGAACTTGTCGATGAACTAGAGCAGTTTAAATATTTTATAGCCCAGCTGCAAGACTTATAGGTAATAGTATATTATGCAACGAGCATTTAATGATGGTCATTATGAAGCTAGTATAAGGGATACGAAACGAGCCGTATGCGGCGATTTTATTGTAGAGTACGAGCTTCATAATGATAATTAAATTCAAGTTGTATACACTACTTTTTCTATGAACATTCACAACAAAAAATATATTCAAATTTATTAATTTTGTAACACAAACAAATTAAGTAGTTTGTCAGTTTGACAGTTTGTTTACATATTGAGAACTGTCAAAGCGTATATAGTTGACTCGCCATTGGTCACTGCGGGTGTACAACCTTTATCGCGATTCTATTGGTTAAAAATCTGTATCTTAATAAAAATCTGTATCATAATGAAGTTCATTATGATACAGGTAGTGACATCATAATTGATATATTATAGTATGAGAATAGAAAAAGCAATTTATTCCTGCTTCACAGTAATTTTGGGTTATATCGCAACAGGCGAACAGACATTTTCAAAAATGAAAATTATTAAAAATGGAGAAAGCCTGGCATAGCTTGGATTGCCTAGGGGCCTCAAGATTCTTAATCCGGATCTGATACGATACACTTTTTGATTGCCTGCAGGTACCAGCTACTTAATTAACCACTACTACTACAATACTGCTAAAATATTTATATTACAATATTTATGTAGCCTTTATCCAGGTTATAGATAGTCTTACTGAAAAACTGTCTATCGGGGGTGGAGTACAACAGAGTTGAGATTGTCACCCAGTCTTTTTAACCAATACTCTGAAGAAATCTCTAGGGGGCTTTGGATGACAAACGTGAGGGAGTACTCATCAATAGTATAGAAAGGAGCACAAATGCATGTGAATCTTTCCATGCTAAATTTAATGCCAGTTTCTAATCGGCACATCCGTCAATTTTCTTAAAGTTTTAAAACAATTTCAAATAGACACTTATATAAAAATGGAAATATGTAATATATAATGTCAATAAAATCATTTTTTTAGTAAAATTGTGGCTTCTTCCCATCAAAACTAGTTGATTATAAAAATGCAAAGTTATTTGTATAAAAATTCCAGAATTAAAAAAAAATAGACGAATATAAAAATTAATGGATCTATTTCAAGATTCGATTTTCTAAAATGTGTAGCATATTTTTATAAACGTTAAAATGCACATTGTATGTATATTATTAGTAATACATTGATGAGCGTGCTAATAACCGGCAAAATAACGCAAAATATGGAAATCATAATATTATGTACATTGTGAAATAAAAAGAGATGAAACTAGTTGAGGTGGAAATTATCGATATAAACGTAAAAATTAACATTACATTACATAGTTTCCCTCCTTTAGACGTCTTTTAGTATTTTATAAAATTCTCCAGTCATCTGTCACAGTGACAGTGGTCGTACTCCTCCGATACGTCTAAAGGAAACTATGTAATGTAATGTTAATTTATACGTTTATATCGATAATTTCCACCTCTACTAGTTTCATCTCTTTCTACTTCATAATGTAGGTATTATGTTTTCCATCTTTTGCGTTATTTTGTATAGTTAATAGTTTTTGTATACTTTTGAGTATTTTTTTTTTCTATATACGTTTCAACATAGAATTAATGAGTTTTCTTGGTTTTGTAAAATATAAATGATCTAAAAGGTACCTATAAAAAAACATACACATTTTAATTTTTATACAAGAAAAATCGTAGCAATACCACATAAGAGAAAATTTATTTCTTTATTAAAACTCCCAACGGTGACATGATATTTTGATACTGATCTATACTTTTTGCGGGGACGAGTTGATGAATCTATTTTTATTTACCTGCTATTCTTGGGGACGAATTGATGTATGTTTCTTCAGGTAGGAGATTAACCAAATTGGTAATTTTAATCTCGGGGACGAGTTAATGCACGTCCATTATTCCATACCCCCCAGAGACCTTCAAGTAGATGTAACCCCTCCTTTGGATCAACCTGGTTACACCTCTGTTATCTCGTACAGCATCGTCGAAGCAAGATTCGTTTTCAGCGGCCTCAAAATCTTGTTGGGAATAACAAGGTTCAACGATTTTCATAATGAATTTCCATAAAACTCCAGGAGACGAGGTGACTACCGGAATACCGGGCACCAGGTACCATTTACAAATTCGCCGACGCGATATTCGTGTTCAACGACCTCAGAAACACCCCGAGTATAAAAATTGAACTCATTTCAATGATTAGTTTTCGAATTGTGAATTTTTATTTTTTGAACACTTTGAGATGCACATTAGAAAATTGATTTTCCGCCTATAACAATGCAATTTTCATTTGTCCCTCATGCCAATAGGTCAACTTTTTTTCTGAAGCTGTTCTGAATCGAATGCAAAAGGTTTCATAACGATCCGTTTACTTTAAAAAAGTTAGAGGTTTAGGCGATTTTAGTGCTTTATATTCTCGCCTAATTAGACGAGAATTCTCGCCTTTGTAACGTTACAAACGTCACATCTTTGATATTTTATTTTTAAATAATTATTTTACCTTATTTTCTTTAATATTTCATTAATAATTATCTTCTTCTATTTGGTTTACCCATTTCCCCCTTTAAAAATTGGTTGGCGCTCTTTTATTATCCTCTTTGATTATCATTTTTTTATCCTTTTTTATTATCTTCTATTTACTATATCTCTTTTCATTTAAATTAACATACTGAACGTACCCTGTATACATTCTTACTCCGTAAGTATCTGTCTCAATTCGGAACATGCCCGCCACCTATGTCACACTGTCATGAAAGTGTCACTTCATACTTCATCCCTACCAGAAGACACAAACTGGAAGGGAAAAATTAATCCTTAAAAAGGCATGTAATTCCAAAATTAAATCATTTTCGTTCCATCAAATCATCTCTTGGGGTAAGAATAACATTATATTATAATTATATTTCTCCATCTAACAGTTTTTATATTGTTTTTTTATGTAACCTTCAAATGTTCAACAATGTGTTTGATTTCTATATTTCTTTTCATCTGTTAATATGCACGTTTAGTTATCAAAATTTTAACTATTCTCCTCATCTTAATTCTATGTAATTTAACCTTGCCAATTAGTATTTCTGAATACTATTTGGCAAAGGTACAATTTGGTTTTCTTCTTGATTGTTGATATGTGTTTTACTGTTACAGTTTTTGGAATAAAATCTACTTTCTCCTTTCGGGAGCATGAAGCCCATCGCCGGCGATGCACCAGATGGCTGACAACCTAACATCTTTAGACAGACAACAGCACCCAACATCATAGACATCACCAAGACCGTAGCCGCAGCGACCTAGGGCCATAACACCTGCTCAGGTCTACAAGTCGACAGCAGTACCATACGACATCAAGAAGATACCATCAGCTACCAAAAGCCATAAGTATAATCCAGAATTGTTAGTTTTTGGCAAGAATTTGAATACATTTGTTAATGCAATTTACTAAGTCATTTTATTTATTATATCTTTATGAACAATAAACATGATTAGTTAAAATTATTGTTTTGTTTGCTTCCATTCCAATTTTCATAGTTCATATCTGAGGTTAGGACAAGACGAACACACACCTGAGTGACTGAGCTAAGCTGAGGGTGTGACGATGGCTATCTTGGTTAGTTGAAGTAATATTTTCGAATATTATTTCAATTAGCAGGGTAGTCCATCGCTTATTTCGTTACAAACGGTGTGGCTCCAGAGTAGAAGAATTGATGACATAGAAGAAACACGATGACAGCCAACGTCTGAAGACGAAACAAAGTTCCTAAGAAGAAGTTCGTATTTATTTGATAATTAGTATCATTTTATAAAATGCATTTTCATCAGTAATCAATTTATATTTCGCATATATTTTCTCTGGCGTGATTCGTCTGAATTTTCCCTCTTGATTGTTAAGGGCGACCCTGTGACATGCGTCTATCGAAGCATCGCATCAGTAACGTTAAATTTGTGTGAGATGAAGCGAGTCGACCGCTGGCAATAAAAGGGCAATTAGAATGGTTGGGAGGTCTGAATACACTCTGATTAAAAAAGAGAAGGGCCAAATAGACAGACGCAAACCAATAAAGTAATAAGAGGAGAATTAATTTTTACCGCGGTAGCTGGACGGATTCGAGTTTAGTGGACTTTAATTAGTATTTTATTTTTGTCTCTCAAGTACTTTGTTAAACCCAATTTGCTGTTTTATAGTTTCATTGATCATCTTTGGAAGGTTTATGAATATTTACGTGAGTTTCCATTTGATTAATTGTGCTACCCGATGATGATAAGGAAGGACAATCACAATCTTGGTATCCGACTATTTGCATCTAGAACAATTTAAGTATATTATTAATAAAGTAATATTAAGTACAAATTACCATTTGTACCATAGATACCAGAATAATCTAAACCTAAAAGACAGCAGATAATGGATGCCATTAAAGCACTGAACAATAAAGGGATTGACGACATACCAGCTGAAAATTCTGAAAATTGGAGAACACACACTGGTAGATAGTGTTTACGTGAATCATAAACCGGAGATTAAGTCACTTCACTTCACGCAAGTGATATTATAAGAACAAAATGTCACTGACGCTCCCTGGAAACGCCCCTCGGGCGGTCAATCTGTCCACCACTGGATCCGAACAAACAAACGAGAATCAACGGCTCTTCTCAGAGCCTACATTGACAATGATGGCCATAAACATTGAGGGTATAACTTGTAATAAACAGGAAATTTTGTCTGAACTATGTCAAATCCACAGATGTGATATATTATGCATACAAGAGACTCACCGTGACATATCAGCACATAGACCTAGCGCTGAGAGAATGCAGCTTATCATTGAACATCCAAATGCAAAGCACGGAAGCGCCATCTTCGTGAAAAGAGATATTCATGTAATATCAGCTCAAAAAACATGCTACAATGACATTGAAATTCTGACCGTCGAAATAGGAGCCTGCACAGTTACATCTTTGTATAAACCACCCTGGAGAGACTTTGCTTTCTCCCCTCCAAAAAACTTCGCTTCTCAAAAAACCAGATTCATTCTCGGGGATTTTAATAGTCATAATGTTCATTGGGGCTACGCTTCAACTGATAAAAATGGAGATCTTGTGGAATCGTGGGCTGAACAAAACAACCTGGCACTGATGCAGGGCCCAAAACTGCCATATTCATTTCAAAGCAAAATATGGAAGAAAGGTTACAACCCTGATCTCACCTTCATCAGCATGTCTTTAGAGGACCGTTGCGTTAGAAAGATATATAAGCCTATACCAAAGACACAACATAGGCCCGTGGGAATATCCGTATACAGCGCTATAAAAGCTCCCAAAATCCCTTTCAAACGAAGGTTTAATTTCAAAAAGGCAAGCTGGGAAAAATATACTGATGAATTGGAAACACAAGTGAAAAATATAGTCCCGATCCCCAAAAACTATGATGCGTTCATCAAACTTGTAAAACGAACATCAGGTAAACACATACCCAGAGGATGCCAACAGCATTACATATCTGGTCTGAACGATGAAGCAAAAGACATTATGACAAAGTACACCAAAGAATATAGTAAAGACCCATTTAGCGAAGTTACGGCAGAGATAGGGGAGACACTGCAGCAAGTACTAAGCGCCTCCAGACAAGAACGGTGGAGCGAGACTTTAAGTAAAATGGATCTGACGCACAGTAGTAAGCAGGCTTGGAATATGATCAAAAAACTTAATGGTGATCCCACAGAAGTGAAAGAGCCATGTGCAATAACGCCAAATCAGATAACCCACCAACTGCTTTTGAATGGCAAAACAAACAATCGTTGCAAAACGCCAAAGATTATAAGAACTCAAGACCAGGAAACAACTCTCTTGCGAAACCCATTTACCATCAAAGAGCTTAAAAATGGTATTGACTGTATGAAAAATGGAAAATCCCCTAAGGTAAACGAAATCCTAACAGAGCAGATAAAACACTTCGGGCAAAAAGCGAGGCAATGGGTCCTCGATCTATTTAACATATGTCGCTCTACCTACCAGATTCCACAAATGTGGCGTAAATCAAAAGTAGTAGCCCTTCTGAAACCTGGTAAAGACCCTGAACTACCGAGTAGCTACCGTCCGATATCTCTTCTATGTCATTTATATAAATTGTATGAACGCCTCATTTTGAACCGCATCCAGGAAACATTAGATGCAAAACTAATCCCACAACAAGCAGGTTTCAGACCAGGTAAATCATGCACAGGCCAAGTGCTGAACCTAACTAACAGAGCACATAGAGGAGGGATTTGAGCAGAGGGAGATAGTGGGAGTAGCCTTGATAGACCTCACAGTGGCCTACGATACGATAAACCACAGAACCTTGCTAACAAAGATCTATAACACTGTGCTTGACTATGACCTGGTAAATATCATTAGATCACTGTTGTGTAATAGACGCTTCTACGTTGTGCTAAATGGAAAGAAGAGCAGATGGAGAACCCAAAAAAATGGCCTACCTCAAGGAAGCGTTCTGGCGCCGTCCCTATACGTCCCTAACATCTACACCAATAACCAACCAATGCACCCTCGGACTAAGAGTTTTGCGTACGCTGACGACCTTGGTATCGCCGTAAAGGGGAAAACACTCACACAAGTAGAGTCGACAATGGAAGAGGCTTTAAACATGATGTCAGCTACAAACAAAACTCATTAAAGCCAAACCCTACTAAAACCCAAGTATGTGCATTCCACCTCAACAACCATCTGGCGCATGTAAAGCTGAATGCTTCTTGGGAGGGACAACGCTTGGTACATACTGATAGGCCCAAATATCTTGGAGTGATACTAGACCGGTCACTAACATATAAATTCCACTGTCAGAGCACAAGACAAAAGGTTTCTACGAGAAACAACCTTCTCCGGAAACTTGTAGGGAGCAAGTGGGGTGCAAACCCCAGATCCTAAAGTCAACAGCTGAGGCCTTATGTTTCTCAACAGGGGAATATGCTTGTCCCGTCTGGGGTAGATCTAGACACACCCAACAAGTCACCACCGCGTTAAATGAAACATGTAGAATAATTACCGGTTGTATGAAGCCTACCCCTCTACCATTACTGTACCGGGCAGCTGGATTCGCATCACCAGACGACCGTAGATGCGCCTCACAATATGTGGAGAAGTTCAGGCAAACTTTCGATGAAAGGCACCAATTATACGGGTTTGACGAACCGCCAGGAATCAGCCGACTTAAATCAAGGAAAAGGTTTATGAGAAATGTCAGCGTCGAACCACCCGAACTGTATCCCCTACATCCATAACGACCTAATGGAATGAACCTGGACTGGAGAACCTGGCGTACACTCAACCGAATAAGCACAGATGTTGCCACTGTAAAACAGACCCTTATTAAATGGGGCATCAAGACAGATAACGACGCACTTTGTGAATGTGGGGAAATACAGAGCGTGGAGCATCTTAGAGTATGCAGACTTTGCCCATCACAGTGCACCCTCGATGATTTATGGCTCGCAAATACAAAGGGTGTAGACGTAGCCCGATAGTGGGCAGAGAAACTGTAGTCGGATCCAGACACGAAAAAGTAAAGTAAAGTAAGTCACTTCACCGAACAAATTATAGGAGAATACCAGGCCGGATTCAGACCAGGAAGGTCTACTATTGACCAGCTATTCAACGTGAAACAAATATTAGCTAAAGCCTGGGAGCAGAACATTAATATCTACCTAATATTTGTAGATTTTCGACAAGTTTATGATAATGTAAATAGAGATAAATATACTTATTTAATTATACAAGAATTTGGTATACCAAGGAAATTGGCCAAGTTGGTTCGAGCAACCATGATTCACACAGAACCGCAAGTACGAGTTCAAAATTATTTGACAGATTCCTTCCAGTTAACTAGTAGACTAAAAAAGAAGAAGCTGGGCTGGCACGTACTCTATTTAATATTATGTACGGAATATGTTATAAGAAAAATGTCCTTAAACCCAAGAAATTTATCGTTTAATAAGTCAAATTAAGGAGGACATTGAGACCCATTTGCGATAATGGTGTATCGAGAATAAGGCCCGGCGCAAATTGAACCTAAGCGAGACACAACCTGCACCGGCGGACTGCGTAGACCTTTCTGCGCATCCTACTATCAGTTCATGCGTTCGCAGGTCTAGCTTGGGAAGGTTTGTCATCGGCGTACAGTTTTCTTGTGTCGTGGGACGCGTGACTCAATTCTCAGTTGTGTTTTTGTTTGCGAGATGGATGTTGAAAAGCTGATAGAACTCGTTCGAAATTATCCCATCGTATATGATACCAGCCACGACGATTATATGAGGACGAAATTAAAATACGAGGTATGTGAGAAGATAGGAATCGAACTGAATACGAATGGTAAGTACAATTTACTGTGATAAATAAAAATATTAGTACATATAATCAAAACCCAACACCGTTTTGTCACTAAAATTCTGCTAACTTTATTAGGTTCTCGTAGACAAAATAAACGGCGATACCAGATATGCCTTTACAAGAACACATTATTAGAAAAAAAGGTTACTTAAAACGAATAGGCCTGGATCCCGCGTAACAGAAAAAAGGTAACTAATAGCAAGCTGAAAATTTGTTAATAGCGTAACGGTGTCTGGTCGGACAAACTTTAATGTATGGGAACACTGGAACAGGGGAAGTTTTAACTGTGGAACAGGTTAAAGATTTGGAACGTCAGACTACAAAAACTACCCATGTATTTTATCGGACAGAACTTCCAATTGATTTCTTACCCTTTCATTAAACTCTCATGCAAAAATTAGACTGCTATTTATCACCTGTCATAATTCCTGTCATTTGACATGTTCTACGTGTTGGACTTATTAAAATGCACAGTTGGTGATAAACACCAGTCTTATTTTTGCATGAGAGGTTAATGAAAGGGTAACAAATCAATTGGAAGTTCTGTCCAACAAAATACATGAGACGTTTTCGTAGTATGACGTTCCAAATTTTTAACCTGTTCCACAATTAAAACTTCCTCTGTTCTAGTGTTCCCATACATCAAAGTTTGTCTGACGAGACACCGTTAAGCTATTAGGTAACAAATTTTCAGCTTGCTATTAATCAACTTTTTTTTGATACGCGGGATCCAGGCCTAGAAATACAATGTCACAAATGATGGCATAATCCCCTTTATATAGGTATAAAAAATTTGTATTATTCATTTCTTAAATGTACACAACAATATCATTGAAAAATGATTCATTATTTAAAAACCGTTAAGGATATCTGTGAATATCGCATTACCCTCAAATAAAATTTGTCATTATAATATTAGGTATTCTTGTTCTCATGATCATTTTTCAGTGCGTCACAATTTTTCGATTTCTTTCTAATGCATTAAGTTAGATGAGACGGAAAAAGCGGTAGCTCCGTGATTAAACACAAAAATAATGCAGCATTACAATGGTTATAATACATAAGATGTCTATTCCTAACCTACGTTTGATTCGTTGATATTTAGAATGCGCGTTTTTTCTAGTCAATCAAATACACGTATTACGAACATTTGACAAAAACTTCGTCCATTTTGGCCATTTTTTAGAGGTGTCAAAGAGTCAAGTGACGGTTATTATTCAGGTCAGTATTTTGTGTACCTGTCATTTTGAAATTTCGAATTCGACTTCACTTGTGTTTCACAACGTCTTTGTGCATTATCTTGTGTTTTGGTTTAGAATTTAGTTCGTTAAAAGTTAGTCATTGGCGTGAGGAGACTAGAGACATTCGATTTGTACCGAAGAGTGCTAAATATCTCATGAGTAGATAGAATAGCCAACGTGGAGGTAATGAGACTTACGCATAAGGAACGAGAACTAATAAATAAGAAGAAAACTGAGATATATGGGACATGTGATGAGAGATGTATATCTAATACTCCAGGTCATTATGCAAGAAAAAGATCCATAGTAAGGAGACGTAACTCATGGCTGAAGAACCTTAGGAACTGGTTTGGATGTAATAACAGTGAATTATTTAGAGCCGCTGTTTCAGAAATAAAGATTTCTCTGATGATTGCTAACTTTTGAAGCGGAGACAGCACCTAGAGAAGAAGATAAAACACAGTTTATGGATAGTTTTGTGTCATTTTTTAATGTTTCCATATTTATAAATTTAATTAACAATATTGTTTACTTTTTAATTTTATTCCCCTTTATAAAAAATACCTACATGTTAACATATTGTGTAAAAATCAAATCTACTAAATTATTAATTAGTTTAATTCCACAAGCTTTTCACCTATGGCTAAGTACGATTGTGGCATCTGTCAGATTCGTCAATAATTACATGAAATAAGTCTCGACACACCCAATACAGTATATGACGTCATAATTAATGACGCACTGAAAAATGATCATGAGAACAAGAATATCTACATTTTTATTTATGCTTAAAAACAAAATATGTAGACGAGATATAAATATAATAGGTAAGCAGTTTTGACTATAGAAAAATGCACTCATGCAAATAATGCGTTGTTGGTGTGGTAGTAATTTATTACACAGTTAAAATCATAATTGGAGATATTACTAACATTTTAAATACATTGAAGATATAAAATTAAAAATTCGTATGTGAAACATATACCCGTACCTACCTAAGTATCTAAGAGGCTCATTAGTATTCAGCTCAGCGGGGTGATATTGTTAGAGGTGTGAAATATGCATAAACAAGGGATCATTTCATAAAAGACATAGATCTATTGTTTATGGAATTCCACACCTCCAAAAATAGCACCCCGCTGAACTGAATATTAATGAATCGGTTAGATAGTTGGTACTACTTTACAAAATAGATATAAATAGATGAAATTATTTTAGTAATATTCAAAATTGTATAAGATATCTTTTTATGCGCCTTATTATGATCAAATTCGATGTTTTAGAAAGTCATGCCGCTACGAGTACTAGGGAAATGTTAGGTATTTAAAACGTTACAAGTCGAAAATACGGATTTAAAGTTGCCTACTCAATTCAGTACAAGGATCAGATACATCAGTATTTTGTAATCAGTATTTGTACTCAGTACTACTGAGAACCGGTATCAAAAGTAACCGTTACACGTCCGCACTGATTTTACCCGTCTCTATTCGTTACGGCGACAGCGAACGGTCGGGTTGGCTTGTGTTCAATATGCGGTGCGCTAGAAAGATAACTGCACGGGTCACCCGTCCCACCGGCACAGGTTGTGTCTCGCTTAGGTTCAATTTGCGCCGGGCCTAAGGTTCAGCCACGATTTTTACGAATATTTAAAGAACCCTTTCTTAAACATTATGCAAAAATACAAAGATTGCGCCGGGAAGCATATTTACAGATGCTAGCGTGTGTAGACACCACGGTGTTGAAATCAGTTAGGGTTTGGAAAAACAGTACATTTACAGATGCTAGCGTGTGTGCACACCACGGTGTTGAAATTGATTTTATATACCTAATTCTGTGGAAAAATATTTAAGTGATTTAGGTATTGATAAATAATTAAGCGTTGTTGGGATATATGAACAATATAAATATATTAACTCAAAAGAACAACATAAAAAATAATATTAGGTTAATGAGCAGATTCATGCCTTTTCGCGTTGGTTCTGTGTGATGTTTCTCATCAGGTTTCTAGTTCTTTTTTTCCTTTTGTTGCCTTGGTTTTGGACGGACGTCCAGATTGAATCCTACGAGATCCGCAAGACAATCCTTCATGATGCTTTCTTCTGCTGACAGCAGTTGGTTAAACCTTAATTTGTCTGTCTTTGAATAGGGGCTGTTTATTAACTAACGTACAAAAATCAAAAAAATCTGATGGATTTTCGATTTTTTTTAGCTTATTGTTAAATAGCCCTAGCATTTTCTTCATGTGACTGTATTAAATATATTATAAGTTGTATTGTATTAAATATATTATAACATATATGTAGTTACATAAAACGTACATTATAACTTTTCTAAAATACGTCCAGCAATAATCGCCATTTAGTATTTATTACATTGACAAAAGGTACAAAGTTGCTGTTTATTTTAATAGAGAGCATTTGCTGTTTATTTTAATTTTATAAGACAACATTTATTTTTGTATATTATAATTTTAATCTCGAGTAGTTGATAATATTATTTTTTTTTACTAATTAAAATAAAAAAAAGGTGGTAGAAAAAGTATAGTATTCTACTCTCATGTAATGGCTATTACTCACTCTGATGAATTACGACGCTCGCCTTCGGTTCGTATCGCAAATTTCATCATCGTAAGTAGTAGCCATCATTACATGCTCGTTGAATAATATACTATTAATATTAACAAAATTAAGTAATAATGATAAAAGTCTAAATATTTTATCTCGCTTATTGATTAATGAAATTAATTTTGTTTATTATCTACTAATTCTTTAAACTCGTTTATGTAAACTGTATATATATTATATATATTATATTCTCCCAATATTTTTTAAAAGCAGTGTCAATACCCGTTAGCATCTGTGAATATAAACCCATACCAACTAAAAAAGCTAGCTGGTTTCAACAATATGGTGCCTTATCTGTTAGTATTTATAAATGTAGTGATTTTCCAAACCCTAACTGATTTCAACACCCTGGTGTCTACACTAGAGATGCATCAAGTCAAACTAGTTTGATTTTATTCAACAAACTTGACTTGACTTGAAAATCAAAAATTTTTTGTAAAAAAGTTTGACTTGACTTGATTTCGATATCTTTAGGTTTAACTTGAAATCAAACTTCTTCAAACAGTTTTAAGTTTGAATGTCATATTGGCAACGTGTTTATTTCCAATTCTAATTGAGAGCGTATGGATTTTGTTGTGACTTATTTGGATAGGTCTGAATCTGTATTCCGCTACTCCGCAAATTAGTTTGTAGTTCATATTTAGACGTCCATGTTTGGCTTGTTTATTACGTTCGTTTTGAAGTGTGTGGCTTTGGGAGATAATAGGTTTGTTCTAGCATCAGTTTCAAACGGTTTGAAACCACCAGCGAATAGTGGACCAGCGCGAGTAGAGAGGATATAACTGGTGACTGTATTATGTTCTCTCACTGACCAATTGTTTGCTGACGGTTTCTGACTAGTTTGACTGTTTGCTAGAACAAACCTAATATCTGAATGTGGATATTTTTCGGTTCAGAATAAGTACCAGAACAAATTGAGTCTGATATTGAAGGTATTCTCACTGCAAAAATTAACAGAAACAATCTGTAGTCGAAGCAGTATTAATTAAGAAAAATAAATATACTGATTTAAATATACTGAGAAGAGTACCGGAACTGGGGTTTAGAAGTGAATACCAAGAAAACGGAATATATGTGCGTTGGAGGTATACAGCAGGATCTAGCGTTGGAAAATGAAATAACTATTAATCACTGTCAGGAATATAAATACTTGGGTCTTACAATTACACAAGATGGAACGTTGGACAAGAATATCCAAGAAAGGTGCACACAAGGAAGGAAAGCTATCGCATTATTGAACAAAATCCTATGGGACCAAAGTATCTCCAAAGAAAATAAACGTAACATCTATAACAGCATTGTTAAGAGCATTATAACATACAGCAGCGAAGTTTGGCCACTTAAAGAAAAATCCGAAAATATGCTCAGAACAACTGAAATGGACTTCTGGAGAAGATCTGCTGGTATATCAAGAATACAAAAAATCAGAAATACAAGAATATTGGAGATAATGGATGTAAAGCATACAATAATGGACGATATAAAAACAAAGCAACTAAGATGGTTTGGCCACGTACAACGTATGGAAGAAGACAGATTACCCAAGCAAGTGCTACGATGGGCACCAAAAGGACGGCGGAAGAGAGGAAGACCTAGGAAAAGCTGGATAGAAGGAATCCATAGGGAAATCGGAGAAAGAGGCTTGAACGAAGACATGTGCTACGATCGAGGGCAATGGCGATTGGGAATCGGAAGACGTCGTAGAACGTTATGAACCGATTATATATATATATATATATATATATATATATATATATATATATATATATATATATACAGTGCTGTTTTTGTAACAATATAGGTTCCGGTACGCAATGTTCTGGAGGGTCTGGAAAGTGTTCATAAGGGGGGTCCGCCCCCGGAAAAACTTTTTAAATTTAGCCTCAATAAGGGCGTTTTAAAGTTATTTGGGAGCAAGGAAAAAATTCAGGAATTTGTCTATAATTTTGTTGTTTTTTTTTTATTTTTTCCAAAAGGTACCGGTACGGCGTACCGGCGCGTACCGTCACAAAAACAGCACTGTATATATATATATATATATATTTTGATATACCACACGCTCTTCTTAGATAATCCATTTCTACTACTTCCTTCCTTTTTTCTATCTTTTTTCGTGATTTTCCACACTTCTGTCCCATAAATCATAATAGGCTCTACCATACAGGAGATCTTAGAATATTTACCACCTTTTTTTTGCCCTGCTGCGTTCTGTTTTCGATGTCTCTTGTGACAGTGCCTTCTTTAGATATTAGAGATCCGACATATTTATATTCTTTACATGTTTTTGTGGTTCTAATTTCTTTAGATAATCCATTTCTACTACTTCCTTCCTTTTTTCTATCTTTTTTCGTGATTTGCCACACTTCTGCCCCATAAATCATAATATCTCTACCACGGTACGCTAGATTGTCAATTTCATTTTCTTACATCTTTAGACCATACAGGAGAGCTTAGAATATTTACCGCTTTTTTTTGTCCTGCTGCGTTCTGTTTTCGATGTCTCTTTTGGTAGTGCCTTCTTTACATATTAGAGATCCGAGATATTTATATTCTTTACATGTTTTTGTTGTTCTAATTTCTACATCTGGAACTTCTTCATCATCCTCTTAATCCCCTATCATAAAGATATTGATGCCGCTTATTTATGTCAAACATTTTTTTTTGTCTTATAATACCTTTAGACCATAGTAGAGAGCTTAGAATATTTACCGCTTTTTCTTTGCCCTGCTGCGTTCTGTTTTCGATGTCTCTTTTGGTAGTGCCTTCTTTACATATTAGAGATCCGAGATATTTATGTGCTTTACATGTTTTTGTGGTTCTAATTTCTACATCTGGATCTTCTTAATTATCTCCTATCATAAAGATACTCTGTCTTTGACATGTTCATATTGAGGTCTCATTTTTCATATTCTTTATGTATTTTTCTAAACATGTAGTCTGTCTTCTTCATCATTCGCTACGACTACCTGATCATCTGCGAAAAACAAGGTTGCTAGATATTTACCACCGCCTCTGTCTATTCCCATTCCGGATAATTGTTTCCTCCACTGCTCTAGCTATGATTGAATATATTTTGAATAAAGTCGGAGGCAGACAACATCCTTGTTTAAACTACTTTGTTATTGGAAATGATTCACATATACAGTTTCCTTCTTTAACGACATTTCTTGTGCATTTATTTACCTATTTTAATTGTAATGTATGAAAAATATTAGTATTTGTATATACGGGGTGGCTCACGAATTTACTCGTGAAATAGAAGTTATAAAATAAGGAAATTTTAAAAGTCCAGATTAGAAATTTTCGTTGGAATTACTCTAGTGTGTGAAAATATTAGTACTTGTATATACCGTGTTGATCAAAAATTACTTATAGACGAAAGAATGGAAGACTTCTGTATAATAGTGGACATTTGACTAGTTTATTTGAAAGAACAATAATAAGTAAGCTGGTGACGAGCAGTTGATGTTGGGCTTGCGTATTTGACACCTCATACGTCACAATCGAACCGATAATAGGTCACGTTTAATGTTTCACGTCAAATGTCACGTCCTTCGTCAACCGACACGTCCTACGTCAAATGTCACGTCATTCACGTCACGTCATTCACGTTCTGCGTCGAATTTCACGAAGGCACAGACGATCACAGAGCGGTATAAGGGGTCAGCAGAGTGTAGCAGAGCGAAGCAGAAGGTAATAGAGATTAGCAGACGGTAGCAGAAGATAGCAAATCGAATGTCACGTCATTCACGTTCAAATGTCACGTCCTACGTCACATGTCACGTCCTACGTCAAATGTCACGTCATTCACGTCACGTCATTCACGTTCTGCGTCGAATTTCACGTCATTCAGGTCACGTCATTCACGACACGTCATTCACGTCACGTCATTCACGTCACTCATTCACGTTCAAATGTCACGTTCTGCGTCGAATTTCACGTCATTCACGTCACGTCATTTACGTCCTACGTCACATGTCACGTCATTCACGTTCAAATGTCACGTTCTGCTTCGAATTTCACGTCATTCACGTCACATCATTTACGTCCTACGTCACATGTCACGTCATTCACGTCACGTCATTCACGTTCTGCGTCGAATTTCACGTCATTCACGTCCTACGTCGAATGTCACATATCTACGTCAAATGTCACGTTCTGCGTCGAATTTCACGTCATTCACGTCATATTTCACGCCAAATGCCACGTTCTGCGTCAAATTTCGGACGGAAAACTGAACAATGTCATATAAATGTCACGTCATACGTCAAATGTCACGTTCTGTTAGGCACTATACGGAAAAGAAGAAGAATTAACAAACGAAAAGAAGAAGAATTGACAGTTGGCTTCTGTGTCGTTACCGCTTTCATTTGACACCCCATACGTCAAAATCGGACAAGTCGAATGTCACGTTCTGTTAGGCACTACACGGAAAAGAAGAAGAATTGACAAACGAAAAGAAGAAGAAGGATTGACAGTTGGCTTCTGTGTCACCACCGCTTTTATTTGACACCCCATACGTCAAAATCAGACCAATAGCAACAAAGATATGCTGTAATGCCGTTTTGGCACTGCTGCCATCTTTGTTTTTTGTCTCAACTTATTCCTTACCCCCTCCACGTTCCGACGAGCCCTCTTACGTCAAAATCGGACCAATAGAAACGAAGATATGACGTAATGCCCTTTTGGCACTGGCGTCATCTTTGTTTTTTGTCTCAACTTATTCGTTACCCCCTCCCCGTTCCGACGAGCCCTCTTACGTCAAAATCGGACCAATAAAAAAGAAGATATGACGTAATGCCCTTTTGGCACTGGCGCCATCTTTGTTTTTTGTCTCAACTTATTCGTTACCCCCTCCCCGTTCCGACGAGCCCTCTTACGCCACGATCGGACCAATAGAAACGAAGATATGACGTAATGCCCTTTTGGCATATTCCGATGCGCACGCCACATACTGCATTCAACCCCCTTTTTCATCCCCTTTCCAACGATACGTCACACGTCATCCTACGTTAAGCCGTTTGGCATTTATTAATATTTAAGGGTTGCGATTTAGGGGATGTGCCAGAACATACATAGCCCCTCTACTCTCATATACTTGAAAATAAAGTAAGACTCGCGATCATTAAGCTCAAATATAATAAAGTACCAGGTCCAGATATGATAACAGCAGAAATGCTAAAAGCCACAGAAGAAACTGGCGTAAAATTACTTCATCTACTCTGTTACCAAATATGGCATTCTAAACAATGGCCTGAAGACTGGACAAAATCTACAATAACAACAATTCATAAAAAAGGCAGCTTTCATAGATGCGACAATTATAGAACTATTTCTCTTATATCACATGCCAGTAAAATAATGCTACATATAATCAATGAGAGACTAAAAACATTCCTTCAAAGAGAATTTCCACAAGAGCAAACTGGATTTACCAAAGGTAGAGGTACTCGAAAACACCTGTTGAATATAAGACAGATAATCGAGAAATCTAGGGAATTCAATATTCCACTGTACATAATAATATGCTTTATAGACGTGACCAGACACCTCGTAACGCTACAGTTGTACAGTTCGTAACCGGACAGTTGGTAACGGACAATTCGTAACAGCGACAGTTCGTAACGGCGACACTTGGTAACGGCGACAGTTCGTAACTATACAAATTCGTAACGGACAATTCGTAACGTCCAAATTGAATTATTCTGTTTATTTTTGTTAACGTAGAAACTAACTGTTATTACAGTTATAATTTAAATTATGTTTATCAATTTAACGAATCAGTACGGGGATAAACATGTTGAACATATTTTATATTCCGTGTTTCAGTGTATATTAAAAGTCTTTAAACACAAACAAATATTTAAATACATACAAACTTTTAACAATATTCTTAAAAGTTTATTCCTCTTATTGTTCCTTAAATTTGCATATGCCTAGACAAAGGTATAATGAAGTACTTAATTCCTGAAATATTTAATCTGACAACCGTCTTTAGACATTCCAAACTTTTTAAATAAACATTTTGTAAAGAAAAGATTATAATTACCTGTTATTATAATAAACCTTGTGATTGGTAATAGCTTTGGGGCATTCAAATTCAATTAACGGTTATAGTTGATAAGACGGATGGCTTGTAATACTTTATTACTTGGTTTAAATACTTTTATTATATTCTGAAACACGAAATATGAAATGCCTTAAAAATGTTTATCCTGATACTGATTCGTTAAATTAATAAACATAATTCCATTTATAACTGTAATAACAGTTAGTTTTCACGTTCACAACAATAAACAGAATTCAATTTGGACGTTACGAATTGTCCGTTACGAATTTGTATAGTTACGAACTGTCGCCGTTACGAAGTGTCGCCTTTACGAACTGTCGCTGTTACGAATTGTCCGTTACCAACTGTCCGGTTACGAACTATCGCGTTACGAGATGTCATGGAACCTTTATAGATTATCGTAAGGCGCTCGACAGGGTCAAGTGGAGACACTTATGGCGAATACTGAAAGAAGTAGGCGTACCCCAAAACCTTATTTCGCGTATAACTGAACTATACGAACACACTACTGGATCAGTTAAAGTGCTTGACACACTTTCAAACGAATTCCATCCAGAACGGGGTGTCAGACAGGGATGTATACTATCTCCACAATTATTCAATATATATGGAGAGCATATTATGAGAAGAGCACTTAAAGGATGGGAAAAAGGTATCTCAATAAATGGTCATAAAATAAACAACCTACGTTTCGCAGATAACACAGCCCTCCTTGCAAATAGTCAAGCAGAGCTGATTGATCTTATACGACTGGTTGAAAACGAAAGTCAAATATTTGGTCTGCAATTAAACATATCAAAGACAAAGATCATGATAGTGGATATACTACATAACAATCATCCACACAAAACCACAATTGATCGGTTTGAGGTTGTGAGCTCATACTTATATCTGGGATCATTAATCACAAACACAGGGTCACTACAAGAAGAAATAAAACGTAGATGTGATCTAGCAAAAGTCGCCACAGCAAAAATTACCACAATATGGAAGGACTGTCAAATTTCAAGAGCGTTAAAGATGAGGTTGATCAACTGCTTAATATTCCCAATACTGACCTACGGATGTGAATCTTGAACCCTGAGAAATTCGGAAAAAAGAAAGGTAGACGCCACAGAAATGTTATGTTGGAGACGAATGCTACGAATTCCTTGGACCGACCATAGAACAAATAATTCAATTTTAGGAGAGCTAAAAGTTAGCCAACGACTCTCCAGTAAAGTCCATCTCCAACAATTAAAATACTTTGGACATGTTATGAGAGCAAATACAGAAAACATGGAAAGACTCATTATACAAGGAAAAGTGGAAGGCCGAAGATCGCGAGGAAGATCCCCAACAAGATGGATCGATCAAATTACGGGAATATGCAAAAGACTTATGCATAAGTTAAAAGAAATGACCAGAGACAGAGATCTTTGGAGACGGACAATACACGACATCACGTCGACCATTACACTCCCTCGTGGGGGTCGGGATTGAAGAGAGAGACACCTTATAAGGATATATAATGACATAACCACTGCTAGAACGCTTAATGGAACTATGGCATATAGTATAAAGACCAAGGAAGAGGTGGATAAGCGAAGTAAGAACTGAGGCTAAAGAGATATTGAGGGTGATAACTGGAGGAGAGCAGTCAGGGACAGAGATATTTGGAGGCAGATGCTGGGAAAGACCAGAGTCCAACTTGGGCTGTAGGGCCAAAGCAGAGAGAGAATATAAATAGATAATATGATAATCAACGAGCGGGCAGTAATGAGAAAGAGTTTAATAAGATTAGTAGTTATTGTTCTGTATAGTACTGTATAGAAAAAATCAATAAAAAATTTAAATAAAAAACCAGATGATATTGCCAGTACATAAGTAATTGATGGTATTTGTATTATCAATAAAATGAATTTATGCATCCAAATTGTAACCTATGATTTCCACGAATACAAATTACCTCTTTTATTATTTTGTTCAATACCTGCCCGTCTACTTCATAAAATTGGAAGCTTTTAGTGTTATTAGTAATATTTTAAATGTAACAAGACAACAATTGGACAAAATAACTTTTATCATAAACGATCCAGAAACGTGGCTTTATTGTAAAGCGCAATTAAAGCAATATCTAGTTAATGAATTTACCATTTGTCGAGTGATATCCTTAATGGCATTCTATCAATTATTCAATAATGACCATAGGTGTCTCAATTTCTGAATAATTCATGAGCTGTTAAATTACACATACTCTCATTAAGGTTCCTAGTTTTGTCTAAATTGCCAATAATTGTTAGTAATAAATTAAATAACTATATTTGTCTCTTTAAGTAAAACTAAATACGTAGAATTAATGGTTTTTGTTTGTTTATTGGTAAAAGTCAAGTTGATGTAAGAGGTAATTAATTACTACATTCTTACTCTTCCTTTTCTTCGGATAAGTTTATGAGGCCTGTTTCGTGTTAGATATTTTAAGATTTCTACACTTCGAAAATCTTTATCCTAAAATATTATTTAGGTTTATACAGATCCACAGATAAAATAACGTAATTAGAGCCCTGAAATAAGCCTTCTTTCTTTCTAGATAGTCAGTTCCACACAAAAAAAAAAACAAAATATAACCTAAGTCGTTTATAATTTTTTTCTTTCTTAAAAACATTAACACTTTAATTGTCCATATAGTAAATGGAGAAACCTTAGCACAAAATACGAAGATTTAACCTAAAACACTTAAATAAAATGTGGTTCCTTACTGAGTTACAGGGTGTTTTATCCAAAAATTTAAAAATTATTTTTGCTCAGAATTTTAAAAATATTCGACGTATCCTTTTCATATTTGGCAGGAAGTATAGATACTGTACAAACTACTAAATTATGTTAAACAAACGTTTCTGGCTATTACCAGAGGCGTACAACGGGGGAAAGTGAATGGTTGACCATTTCCAAATTCTACGCCACTGGCGAAATTGCTATTTTAGTTTAATTTTTGGATTCTATAAAACTTTCTATGAAAATAATATAATCTTCATTCGTAACGATAAAGTCATTAGTTTTCAAAATCTTTAAAGTTAAAAATAAAACGACACGGTTATTTTGATTAATGTATTGTGTCGTTTTATTTTTAATTTCAAATATCTCCAAAACCTCATTTTATCGTTACGAAAGAAGAGTATATTATTCACATAAAAAGTATTGCAAAATCAAAAAATTACACTAGAATAGCAATTTCGTCAGTCGCGTAGAATTTGGGAAGCAGCCAGTGTCTCCTGTCGTACGCCTCTGGTAGTAGCTAGAAACGTTTATTTATCTTAATAGAGTAGGGTGTACAGTACCTACACTTTCTGCCAAGTATGATAAGGATACGCCAAATAGTTTTTTCTACAACCGTGTTAAAAATGCAATTTTTAGCACTCCATACGAGCGTTAAAAATGCTACTTTAAGGCACTAGTGTTTTAAAATATTTTTAAGGCACTGCAGTTCGTATTGACTGTATAGACAATTTTAATCTAATGTCAAAAAAATATACAAATGGAATGTCAGTCAGGTTCAAGTAAAAGTTTTTGTAGATATTGTCCTGTAATTACCTTTGTAGAAAAAATATTGTATGATATGCGTGTTAAAAGTAAGTACATTTTTAAGGCACTCATGTGAATTGCAGAATGAGCGATAGCGAGTTTCTGAAAACTTTCACATGCGTGCCTTAAACGTGTACTTTTAACACTTATATCATAAATAACTATTAAAGTACTGGGTACAAAAATAATTTTTAAATTTTAATCATTGAATCATATCATAAATTAATCAAAATAACTGTGAGGTTTCATATTTAACTTCAAATATCTCGAAAACTAATGACTTTATCGTTACCAATGAAGAGAATATTATTTACGTAGAAAGTATGTATTGGAGAATCTAAAAATGGCACTAAAATAGTAATTCCTCGTAAAATTTGAGAAGGGTCAACTATTCACCATCCCCTGTCGTACGCCTCTGGTAGTAGCTAGAAACGTTTGTTTATCATAATTTAGTAGGGTGTCTAGTAGTCGCACTTTCTGCCAAGTATGAAAAGGATATGCCAAATAGTTTTAAAATGCTAAGCAAAAAGAATTTTTAAATTTTTAGATAGAATACCCTGTAACTCAGTAAGGAACCACATTTTATTTAAGTGTTTAAGGCTAATCTTCGTATTTTGTGCTAAGGTTTCTCCAGTTAGTATATGGACATATTAATATTAATGAAACACCATGTATAAGACACGTTTTTCAGTAGTAAAATAAACTTCACAAGCAAGGTCGTTCAAAGTTAAACCACATTTGATTAAATATGGTTTTCTTCTTCTTAAGCCGTCCTTAATATTGGCCGTCTTTTCAATATGGGTCTCTTAAATCTAGTTTTCTCTTAACTCTGTTTCTTCTTGCACGAATAAAGTAATACCATCAGCGAACTTCAGGTTGTTGAATCTTCCTCCTGATATGTTTCTTCCCAGACTGCCCTAGTCTAAATCTTTAAAAACATCTTTAAGTGTGAAAGCGAAGAGTTTAGGAAGTATTGTATCTCCTTGTCTTACTTTCTTTTTTT
This sequence comes from Diabrotica virgifera virgifera, assembly GCF_917563875.1. Classification (NCBI taxonomy): domain Eukaryota; kingdom Metazoa; phylum Arthropoda; class Insecta; order Coleoptera; family Chrysomelidae; genus Diabrotica; species Diabrotica virgifera. The sequence goes on from NC_065444.1 coordinate 206,825,337, forward strand.
ATAGATCTTTTTAATATTAATATATCGTTGATCCGTCTAGTCCGAATTGCGTTCCGTTTCTTGGGCCTTGTCGAATTGCGTCCCAAATATTTTACTTACCTGGCCACCGATAACGCCTAGTCCGAATTAGGTTACATTTCTTAATTAGCCAACCCAATTGCGGTCAGAGGATAGCTTAATAAATATTAGGTAAGCAGGGAAATATAATAAACGTAATATCAACTAACAGTTTATTTTTATACAGTGCTAGTCAAAAGTCCGTACCCCCCCTCTTATCTTTTGAACGGTTTTACCTATAATAGTGAAATTTGGATGGAGGAAATTAACTGACGTAAGCTTCTTAACTAGTTATGACAGGTGACGTAATAGTGACAGATGACGTTACAGAGCCACTGTGACCGATAATTTTAAATGAGACCTTATGGCAAGTGATACCTCGTTTGAAAGATATTCAAAATACCTACTCAGCCATACTATTTTTTTTTGTGTTTTTGTTGATTTTGATTTTGGTGAATAAATTAAATAAATATAATATTGTAGCTTCGCATTTAATTAATAAAAATTCAAATGTACGCCTATGGTTTTTTTGTCAAAAAAGTTGACGTTTTTCGATTCTCTAGTAGTTTTTACGTCAACGTCAACCTTTTTGACAAGTAATCATAGGCGGAATTTTGAATTTTGAATTAATTTAATGAAACTACAATTTTATATTTATTTCATTAATTCGTCAAAATTAGCTTAAACTTAAACAATATTAGTATGACTGAATAGGTATTTTCAATACCTTTCAAACGAGGTGTCACTTGCCATAAGGTCCCATTTAAAATTATCTGTCACAGTGGCGCTGTAAAGTCATCTGTCACTATTACGTCACCTGTCATGACTAGTTAAGAAGCTTACGTCCGTTTATTTCCTATCTCCAAATTTCACTATTATAGGTATAACCGTTCAAAAGATACGAGGGGGGTACGGACTTTTGACTAGCACTGTATAATATATTATATTAAAAAGCACGGAATTTATAACTAACACATTTAACGAAATTGTATCTTGAAATTTCACCCCTGTTACACTGGTTAATTTTCTGTTCGAGAAAAATATATTTGCTGGAGGTAGGCTTTATCTACATTTCTAGAAATATTTTCTTTAACAGAATTAATTTTTATATAAGGATCGGTTTGAATGCGCTTTAATGTTTCAACAAACAAACAAATATTAGGATGTGGAGACAAACAATAATTTTTAAATTTTGAATGAAATCCCTCACAAGAATTAGTTGTTCTATATATAGATGCGCTATTCTTTGTCCAAATTTGTGGAGGAAATGTGGAGTCCTCTTCGATATACGTTTCAACTAGATAGTTTGCAAATGCGTCAACTCGATGATCATCTGGTTTTTCAGGCATAAAATCTTCCACAAAACAATCTCCAACTTGGCTCGGAGGAAGATATATTAGGCCAAAAATATGCTTCAGCCATTTACCTATTTCTGAGTTCTCGTTCTTATACTCAGAACTCAACCCCACATTTTGTACTTTACGCCACCTGTAACAAGATTATAGAATAAATTCTTTATTTCAGAAAGTACTTGCATTCAAGAAAAAGTTTGAAACAGGTCAAATTTTATAAAAAAATACATCTTAAAAAAATAATGAGAATATTTAGGAGCCAATTTTTTGACAGAGGTTATGACGACATCTTTTTTTTATGTCAAAAAATAAATTTTTTTGAAGATATTTTACCTACAATTCTTGTTTTAACTTATATCAAATGCTGTTTTTTGTAAAAAAAAATTGAAAAAATAAATATGTGAAAAAAGAAATTACAGTGAAGTTTGAAATATACATATTGAAATGTTTAGTTTTACAGCAAAAAATATGATGACGTCATAACTCAAGTTTTTCTTAACAATCTACTATTTGCCAGTTACATTGCTATACGTATTACTTACCAAGCTTAAGCAAGATGAAATCAACAACCAACAACATTTGCTTCCGGAAAAACTTCTCGCACGCTGAAGTGGATATCTAATTCGTAATCAATCACTATTTTCGTTGGATTTAAATTGCATCCCAAATCTTGACATTTTTTCTTTAATAATTCGAATAATGATTTGTAAGTGAATTTTTGCTTATTAGGTAACAAACAAAATGCAACCGGAATATAAGTGTCATTAATCAATGTATGTAATGTAAACATTTGAAAAAAAATTTTGTGCAATAATCGAATGTTCCATTCATAAATAAAGTGGAATTGTTACACATAAATGAAAGATTAGACAGACATGAAAAAACAACAATATTAAAATGTTCATCATTAATCAACAAAAACTGTTCATTTTTGATAGTAAATATTTCAATTTGTTTCAAAAATTCTTGGACATCCTTGGCTGATTTTGGCAATTTTGTAACCGTTTTCAATCGCGTGCGATTAATGTTCTTTTTTATGTATTGGATATCTTTTGTTGACAGAGAGGTAAGTACTTCGCTTTGCTTTTCGATTTCCTTGTGTAACAACTTCGCAGGTCGTTCCGCAATATCTTCTGTTGCTTTTATTTTAAGAGAATTGTTAACTTTCTGGCGAATTAATACTTCTTCAGCAAGCTCATGATTGTGTTCACCACTAACTTTTGAAAACACATTATTTAATGTATATAGTTTGGCTTTACACTTTTTATTTGTACAATACCACACAGTTTCACCAAACTGTTTTAATTCACGAAACTTTCTAAATTTGAATTTTTGAAAAACTGTAAGTGGTTTTCCCCGTTCACTTAACATCATTTCAAAATCCATTGCGCGGTGCGATTGTCTAAGTTCACTCTTTACTGTTTGGAAATAAACTGCAATTTTAAAAATTCCACCCTATCAAGTTTAACCTCCACCTTCTCTTATTTTTACTATTAATACTGTGTAGGATTGAATTTTATTGTTAGAAACGGAACGCAATTGACCATACAAAACACATTAGCGATATTACCTGAAAATCCCTCAAAATTTTGGACGCAATTCGGATATCTCCCGTTGATCTATTCTTCTAACTCTTAGTTCAGGAAAGGCTCGCTAATCTTTTGCAATTCGTCGTAAAACATTTGTATCATACATTGTCTTTTCTGACCAGTGAATTCCTACCACACATCCGTTAGCACATTGCAGTGACATATGATGTGTCCGACAGTACCTTCTTTCATTCCACATTTTCTGCACCATGATTCATTCACTTTACGTAATTTTTATAAGTATTTTCTTAAACGGCAATCTTTAGTGATGCCACAGAATCGTTTTATATATACAAAGGTTTCTCTCGAGCTTCATTTTATCAAAAAATCTGCTCGTTCATTTCTATGTACACTTTCATGACCCAGAACCCATATTAAAGATATTTCATTATCTTTTGCCAGGTTGTTAAAAAATAGAAGATCTTCAGAACAAATACGATCTATTCAACCTGCATAAAAAGGTTAAAGACATGGCAGGGCTGTAAAAAAGAAACCACAACACAACTCTTTTAGACAAAAATGGAAACACTATTATAAAGACTGAAGAAAAGCTAAAACGATGGAAAGAATATATGGAAGAACTTTTCGACGACGAAAGAGGAAACCTACAAGACATATCTTTCGAAAACAGAGAAACAAGTGTAGAAATTACAAAGGAAGAAATATTGTATGCACTAAAAAACACCAGTAACGGAAAAAGCCCGGAGCCAGATCAACTGCCTATTGACATCAATAATAGAAAATGAGTACATAATTGTCCTCTTAAAGCTCTTTAATCAAATTTATCTGTCGGGTGACATACCCAATGAATGGTTGACCTCAACATTTATTTGTCTCCCAAAAAAGAAAAATGCTAGAGAATGCACCGACCACCGCACCATAAGCCTGATGTCTCACACACTTAAAATGTTTTTAAACATCATTCATAAACGCATTTACCAAACACTTGATATGGATATTGAAGAAACCCAATTTGGATTCCGTAGAGGCGTAGGTACCCGTGAAGCTCTCTTTGCATTCAACGTACTAATCCAGAGATGCTTGGACGTTAACCAGGATATGTACGTCTGTTTCATAGATTACAATAAGGCTTTCGATAAAGTCCGCCACAAACAGCTAATGGACGTCCTCAAAGCAAAGCAATTACAATACAATGACCTTCGAATTATAACAAATCTATATTATAAACAGCAGGCACACATACGGATTAACGAACACACATCAGAAAAGTTCGAACTTAAAAGAGGAGTGCGACAGGGGTGTGTATTATCACCACTACTATTCAATGCATACTCTGAAGAAATTATGAAAAGAGCTCTTGAGGGAGAAACAGCCGGAATAAAGGTAAATGAAACGCCAATTAACAACATTAGATATGCGGACGATACTATCATAATAGCATACAACCTTAAAAACCTCCAAAAGCTAATAAACAAGATAGTTGAGTATGGAAAAGAATATGGATTATCAATAAACATCAAGAAAACTAAATTTATGAGGATATCAAAAACCCAAAATAATGATGAAAGCCTGACAATTAAAGGTAAAACTTTAGAACAAGTAGAAAACTACAACTATCTTGGCACAATAATTAATCACACAAACGATTATTCCAAAGAAATCAAAGTTCGAATAGAGAAAGCAGGAACAAACTTCAATAAAATGAGAAAGGTACTTTGTGCAAGAGAACTGAAATTAGACTTGAGAGTTAGGCTGGCAAGGTGCTATATTTTCTCGACTCTGCTTTACGGGATAGAAGCATGGACACTTAACGCATCGACTACTAAAAAGTTGGAAGAATTTGAACTGTGGGTGTATAGAAGAATCATGAAGATATCATGGACCGAGCATATAACAAACAACGAAGTCATGAGAAGAGTCAACAAAAGACTGGAAATATTGGAAACCATCAAGACACGAAAGCTGCAGTACCTGGGGCATGTTACGCATAATGAGAGCTACAACATACTTCAGTTGATTATACAGGGGAAAATCCAGGGCAAGAGAAGTGTAGGAAGGAGACGAATTTCGTGGTTGCGTAACTTGAGGGAATGGTACGGATGCACATCAACCGAACTATTCAGAGCAGCAGCATCTAAGATCAAAATAGCCATGATGATTGCCAACCTCCGTCGCGGAGATGGCACGTGAAGAAGAAGAAGGTTGTTAAGGAGATCAGGGCGGTTGCTCACCAGTTTTGATTTGGTGAGTAGGTAATTTACTGCCAGAATAACCGCTTAGCTGTCTGTACAAATGATGATTATCTTTGCTTTGGGGTCTCCGTCCAAATTTCTTCAATGCGGGCCACCAATGCAAAAACCTGAAGCGCAGTTGTATATTGATCTAGAGTGTAAGATTTACTATAATTGAATCAGTAATTTTGATAAGGGGTCATCTCCACTTTTTTAAATTTTACAGGAGAGGTCAAAAATTTTTTATCTTTAAGACTATGTATTAGGAAAATAATTGTTTTAAGTATTTTTTTGCGTGTAATATTCACTATACAAGCTGATGAATAATTTAAAAATATTTTTTAGGTTTGAAAAGACCTAGAAACCGCAATTTTTTTAAAAAGAGATGACCCGTTTTCAACATGAACAGGTATGAAAAGAAAAAAATAGTCATTATAATGTGAATATTGTTTTTCTACGAGCGTGCAAAAATGTCTACTTTCGCGCACGCATTTTTGTTTAGAAAGTTTCACTTTTCCGCACGCGTGTTAATTTAGATATGTTAATATGGCCTTAAAGTAATTATAATACATGCAATAAACTAATATTTAGATATTATTTACTAATTTATTTCAAATATATCTTATTGTGTTCCTGTTTTAATGAAATTAACGCGACAATTCGATGAAATAAAATTATTTTGACATAATATTCCAAAGTCAAATCGGTAGACAAACAGTCGTTTTGAATCATCGTTATGGAAACCAAGATCGTCGTCATGCTAACTAATTATATTGAAAGTTTGGTTTTGACAACCTTGTCAAAGAATTAATTTGTGTATGTATTTTCATATTAATTAAATTAATTGATTAAGATTTGGTAATTTTTTAAAGACTCTTAGAAAAAATATTGTTCCTAACTCTTGCAGAAAGTCTCTTTTCCGCACTCGACTGCTTACCGAACTCCCGCTTCGCGTCGTTCGGCAAACTGCAGTCGCGTGCGGAAAAGAATGACTTTCTGCACTTGTTAGGAAAATAACTATATTACACACATTAAACGGCTAAATACAAGCTGGTGAATATTTTAAAAATGTTTTTAGATTTTAAAAGAACCTAGAAACCTCAATTTTTGAAGTTATACTTCTTTACGCGCGATATGAGGGTGAATTATTATATGTTAAAACCTACGATCCGGGCGCATGCGCATTATAACTTTGTTCTGATTGGATGTTCAAATGACATGTCAAAAATTATCCAATATGGCAGCTATAGCGCAGCTGTGGTTTGGACGGTTGACGGTTTGGTTATGTATGGTTGTTGCGTTTTAAAATTTGTGGGAAGAGAAACAACAAAGGTTAGTTAATAGTTATACTGCCTTTTTAAATAGTTTTCATATTATATTTTTGAAGTTATACTTCAAAATGTTTTAATTTATGTATGTATCAGTCCAGAAAAGGCGTGGAAAGAATATATTAGTGTTTTTAAATATATTTTTCTACAAACGTGTTAAAAATGCAATTTTTAGGACTCCATAGGAGCGTTAAAATGCTACTTTAAGGCACTAGTGCTTTAAAGATTTTAAAGCACTGCAGTTAAAAGTGAATTGTCAAATTGTGAAACGTCAAAATATTTATATTTCATTTATTAACTTTAATATTAATAATACAACTTGCGCAATTTGAAAAAGGTGGTTTAAAAGGTTTTTTATTATAACTTTGTGTCATTGGATTTGTCTTCTTTGGACCTAAAATAATAAAACATCTATTTTTATATTTCACTTGTCACCGTGATGTATAATTATGTATATCTGAAAGGTAAGTCGCATGCGGCTTGATGGCCTTGTTGGTAGAGCATTGGACCAGAGATCAAAATATCGCGAGATTGCGGGTTCAAATCCCGGACGATTCATACTTTTTTCTTTTTTTTTTTTTAATATTTGTCATTGTTCAGTTTTGGTTCATTTTTGGTAATTATTGTTAATTTTTTGTATTGTAACTGTTAAGTAGGTATATTTATTTCGTTGAAATTATATTATAATAGAAGTATAACTTCTTACGTGCGTACAAAGTACACACACATTCTTTTTTTAAATAGGGATGACCCGATTTTAAAATGAACAGATGATGTTCATTTTAAAAACGGGTCATCTCAAATGGGTATTTCTAGGAGATGACTCCTTTTCAAACTGAACTGGTTTGCGGGGTATGCTTTGCTTATGGTAATATGTAATATTGAAAGTTGACCTGTTTTCATGAGGAATAGACGTCGCTATGTGTATTAAATATAAATTCAACGAAAAGTGATAATGTCAAAAAAATGGAGATGGCCCCTTTCAAAATGACCGATTCAATTACATGTTTGCCCAAAAACTCTTGATCCAGTAACATGATCAGTTTTAGATCTATCAGTGAACCATGTTATAGATGGTATAATTATGTAATCTTCTCATTGAAGATTAATTTTTTCGTCATCATATCTGAGTTCATCATAAAGATAGAATCCTCACGTAGTATTTATATTGCTATTCAATACATAGTTGGGGCCTCCAAGTATTGTTTGCTTTAAATCTCATAATGGTTATAAAGGCTACCGTCTAAAATATCTCAAATACACTGCTCTAAAGACGCCGTTCCCGTTCTATTCAAGGCTCCTGCTGTTTAATAGTTCTTATCCGTGTAATCTGGTGAGAGAAGTCGTGCTAGATTATAAATCCGCCGTTTTACATCAAAGTACTGAATCATAAGTAACTGTAGGTCGTATCACTGATCTATACAGGGTGTTTGGTAAAGAATGGGCCATAGCTTAACCATAGATTCCTGAGGTTAAAATAAGTCGATTTAAGATAACTTACCTTAGTACAAAAGTTGATAAGAACCGACATACAGGGTGTCCAAGTTAAACTTTCATTTTATTTATTCTTGAATATTTCCTAACAGGCACGGGATAATAACACGAAATTTTTTAAGGGGAATTTTTTGGACGGTAAATCTAAATTCAGCACTAAAAATAATGTATTGCGCAGAGGGCGCCACATAAGCCTTCCATCTCTCATTAAATAGGTTCAATTTTTATTATTACCCACTCTACATACTACTTGAATGAAAACTTTTACTCTCTTAATATTTTTAATTAAAAAAGGTATACTACATTGATCTCATTAAACTCAACCGTTTTTGAGATAAAAGCATTTTAAATCTGCAAGGCAAAATAATTTTTTGCATAATATGTAATTATATATTATCAGTAGTAATTGCACAAGAGCTCTGAAATTATTGAATTTTTCCCGAGTGACACTTTGACAGTTTTAATTTCACGAGCCGAAGGCGAGTGAAATTATGTCAAAGTGTCACGAGAGCAAAAATTCTATATTAATTTCAGAGGTCGAGTGCAATTTGTTGCGATTATTTCATGAATAAAACTGTTCAAAACCAAAATTTTATTGTAATTTATTTATGTAAGTACCATTAAACACACAGTTTTTATAAATATTTGACGATTGAAAGTCATCACTTTTATAATTTTTAAAACATTAATTGTCATTAATGTCACCGAATGTATTTTTTCGTAGCGACGAAGGTCATCTGACGTAATATACTTAACGACGGGAGATTATCAAGAATTATCGATTTAATTCAGATTTCTGTAGCTTTCTATTGGTCAGAATCTCCTATGAATGAAATAATCATTTTAATTATTATCATTGTAATTATTATACATATAATTATTATCATTGTAGATTGTAGTTACACCCGAAAAATAACTTAAAACCATAAAAATTTACAAAAATATATCGCAAATTTCTTCAAATGAAATTTGCGATGAAATGACATAAATATGAGAACTAGCACAATTATTATGGTTTCAAGTTTATTTTTCACACAGTTTGACATTAATAAACGTCAAATACGGTTGCATCTAAAATAGCTCCAGAAAAAATTAATTTTTTAGTAGTTTAACTTAAATTAATTCTATAGTGGTTTTAATTATCACTGATAAGAAGTCTCAGTCCTATGGGTTGAACAGCCTAGGCTTATTTTCACGGTGTTTAACTTTTGTGTGAACAGTTTAAAATTTGGCCACGGTTAAACGTACCTAAATATTGACATTCAGCTCGCAGTTTTTGTGACAATTAAAACATTTAAATTTCATCGTGGGTAAAAACATTTACATATTGTAGAATAGTGATACAAAAGTGAAAATATTTTCCCCAGATGGGGGAGAATATAAAAAAGACGCCAGTGTGCGAACTAAATACTGCTGAAGTTATTAGTGTTAGTAATCAAGACATGGATACAGGAACTATCACCACAAATTCTTCTGCTACAAGGGAGGTAAAACTTTTTAATATTTATTGTAATAGTTACGACTTTCAAAATAGTTGTGTTTATGTTGAGAAGACCAATGATCAGAACATTTCCCGTTTGCATCCAATGGTTGTTGCAGATATTTTACATCAAAAATTAAAGATTAATAATATTAAGCAAATTAAAAGTATAGGAAGAAACCGTGTTAAAGTAATCCTCAAATCTATTTTGGATGCAAATAATTTAGTCAATAATAGTCACTTAAAGGACGATAATTTAAAAGCGTACATTCCAAATCACCTCTTGGAAATCAAAGGACTGATACGCGATGTTGATACCAAATATAATATTGACTATTTGAAAAAATATATAAGCTCTAGTTCACCAATTATTGATATTAAAAGAATGCACAGGAAAGTAGAAAAGGATGGAAATACAGAATACGTCCCTAGACGTAATGTTATAATTACTTTTGAAGGCAATTATTTGCCAAACTATGTTGTGATAATTTATGTATTTTTCCAAGTGGAAAAATTGTTGGGTAAAGTGACGCAATGTTATAAATGCCTCAAATATGGACATATTTCTAGACAGTGTAAAGGTACACAGGAATACTGTATACAATGTGGACAAGTTAAAAATGACATACATACATGTGATCAAACAAAAAGTATTGCATACACTGTAAAACTGATAAGCATATATCGATCTCTAAAACCTGTCCTTTTTTCGAACATCAAAAAAAATAAAAAATATCATGATTGAACATAAAATCTCATATTTGGAGGAAAAAAATTTGAGCGACTCATCATTTTCTGGTCTTATTTCTAATAACAGATTTGAAATATTGTCAAATTCAGACAAAGAATTTCCAAAATTAACTAACTCCTCTGAAGTTAGTACATCTCATTATTTCAAGCCATTGAGGCCTCATCTGCAGAAACCCAAAAATTTTAGCCAACCAAGCTGTAGTACATCAAGCACTGAGTATAGTGCAAATAAAAAAAGAAAGGTATCATCTCCAACTTCCGAAGATCCTACACCATATCTCATCCCTTTCAGATTTGGACCGTCTCAACCTTTACCTCCCTTAAACAAGGAAAGTTTTTCTAATACAGACAATGATAAAAATAAGTTAGTAGATTCCTTAGTACTTCTTTTCTCAAGTTTTATTCAAAATATTAATTGTTTAGAAGAGGCAAAATCACTTGACATGAATTTGTTAGCCAAAGGTAATAATAATGTTCTAGATAATATTTTAAAAAATAACTCATCTAATGACAAACAAATCTAAACTTAAAATAATACAATGGAATGCTCGATCAGCTGTTGCTAACAAAAACAGCCTTATTAACTTTTTAATAACCGAAGATATTGACATAGCTTTAATAAGTGAAACTTGGTTTAAACGGGATGTTGTATATATTTATAGAGGTTATAATCGCGAGAAGACGCGAGAAGACGAGGAGACGCGAAGATCGCGATGACGGCTATTCTGGAGTTGCTATTTTAATTAAAACTGGTATTCCTTTTGAGCGCATAACAATCAAAAAAAATTATATTCAAGACTTGCTTGCTTGTGGTATTAAAATCAACTATAAACAAAATTATTTAAGTTTACTCTCTGTATATAGGTGCCCAAAAACTAAAACCAAAACCGAAGATTGGGATAAGTTATTTTCTCAACTAAAACACCCTTGCATCATTGGAGGAGATATGAATGCACATAATTCTCTGTGGGGCTCATATAAAAATGATAATATAGGCCATCAAATTGTGGAGACAATTCAGAATTTAGATTATGTAGTAATGAATAATGGACAACCAACTTGCCAAACGAGTCCAGGAAACTCAGATTCCATGATTGATGTCACGTTTTGCTCACCATCCCTTTTTGATAAAACTTCGTGGTCTGTAGATCTTGATACCTTGGGATCAAATCATTTCGTTATAAAGGTTGTGATCGATGTTTTGTGAACTAATCCCAATAGCATTTATCCCAGTAGTAAGTGGAATATTAAAAAAGCAAATTGGTCATTATACTCTCAGCTTGTTGATACCTTATTAAATGAAAAACCTCACACATCCTTAAATACCCAAGAAAAATATAATTTCCTTATTGACTGTATTAATGAAGCTTCTAACCAATATATTCCTGAATATAAACCATTTAAATGCAAACGGACTCCCCCTCCGTGGTGGGATTCGGAATGTGATCAATCCGTTGCAGAAAGAAAGAAGGCATTAATAAACTATAAAAACAATTCTTCTCCTGAAAATTTTTGTAAATGCAAAGAAGTAAATGCTCGTGTCAAAAAATTCCTGAAATTAAAGGCCAAACAAAGTTGGGTTGAATGGTGTTCAAAATTAAATAAACAAACTCCATCTAGTCTTATTTGGAATCAAGCAAGAAAAATTAATAGGAAAAAGTTAATTTTTCATTACCTCTAAGTAACTCATGGGTAGACGGTTTTTTCGATAAAATAGCTCCACCTTACGTAAATAACCAGTTAGATGTTATTAATTCTAAAACGCTTCCATCTGATCAGAATCATTTTCTCCTTACACCTTTTTCGAGAGCTGAATTAGAATTTGCCCTTGATAATCGCGTTAGTACCTCACCAGGATACGATGCAATCAAATATCCTATGATACAACATTTACCAGATAACGCAAAACAATTACTTTTAAATATATTTGACCAGATAATTATTGAAGGCAACAGCATAATAGATTTTAAGCGTATTATAGTCGTTCCTATTCCCAAACCGGGGAAAGACCCTAAATTAGCTGAAGCTTACCGACCGATATCATTATTATCATGTATATTGAAAACTCTCGAACGGATGGTTAAGATTAGGTTGGATTGGTGGCTAAGGGATCAAAATCCTTTACCCGCTAACCAACATGGTTTTAAAAAAGGTTATGGAACTTTAGATTCCTTAACAACTCTTGTTGTAGACATTCAGAACAGTTTTTCCAGGAACAGTTATGTGCCCGCTTTATTTTTAGACATCGAAGGTGCTTATGACTCTGTCTCTCTTTCAATTCTCCAAGAAATAATGATTACATTTTTTAATATTCCATCACAGTTTGCTTCTAACATTGTAAACCTGTATAAAAATAGAATAATTTATTTAAAAAATAATCATACTCTTATAGGCCCTAGATTTAATAATAAAGGATTACCTCAGGGCTCCGTTTTGAGCCCTATTTTATTTAACATTTACACAGCAGATCTACACAACATACTATTAACAATATTGCATTTAATATTGTACAATATGCTGACGATTTCTGTTTGTTCACAGAACACAAGAAATATCAGCAATCCATTGAAAACTTGAATAGTGTCTATGGTCTCCACAAAAAATGGTTTATTGAAAATGGCTTTGAATTATCATGCAGTAAATCACAAGTTTGTTTATTTACCAGACATAACTTTCCTAATATTAGCACAATCACCTTAGGTGGGCATAAATTTTCTTTTAAAAATAAAATTAAATATCTTGGAATGATACTCGACCAAAAATTGACCTGGAAGTTACATATTGACGACATGTTAAACAGGTGTAATAAGGGAATAAACTTTCTTAAATCAGTTAATAGAACTTGGTGGGGATCGGATGTTGAAGTAAGTTTATTATTTTATAAAGCTTACATACGATCTATTTTCGATTACGGTAGTGTTTTGTATGGATCCGCAAGTAATGCACTACTAAAAAAAATCAACGTTTTACAGAATTCAGCCTTACGAGTATGTCTAGGAGCTATGAGATCCACTCCAGTACAAGCTTTATATTTGGAAGCCTTGGAACCTCCTTTAAATCTAAGATGAAGTTTTTTGTCTAAAAAATATTTAATGAAAGTATACTTACTTAACCCACTTCTATACCAAAAAATAGTGACTTTGAGTTGCCATGATCTAACCAATAAATATTGGCAAAAAAAGAAATCTCCCTTACTGTGTGAAGCTTATAATCAAAATATAGTACTCTTAAAAAATATAGATAAAACGAACGACTTATTCAAAAACTACGCGTACTCTTCTTTCTTTTCTCCTACAGATATTACTGTACCAAATTATAGTGAAAACATATATTTAAATAAAAATATTCTTTTATCCATAACGAACAATTACAATGAGTCAATAGCTCTATATACAGATGCGTCTAAATCTGCAGATGGAACTGGATGCGCCTTTTTTATACCATCGGGACATATAGAAAAGAAATTCAAACTGAAACCGGAGACTTCAATTTATACAGCAGAGGCTATTGCAATATATGAAGCTTTACTATATGTAGCTGAATTTGATTTCGCCCATATTATAATTTTGTCTGACTCCTTAGCAGTATTGAAATCTCTTGGTAAATATGGACCCCCAAACATCCAAGACTGCCCATACATTTATAAAATTAAACATATTAAACAAAATCTTTTAACCAAAGGAATCAATGTACATTTTATCTGGATTAAAGCACACGCAGGATTTGAACATAATGAGTCGACTTATTAGCCAAAGAAAGCGTTTCATCCGATACCAGTATTCTACATAAAATAACACTGACTGATAGTATAATCTCTTTCAAGTCAACACTGCATCGGGATTGGAGCTACCAGTGGAAGGATTTTTTTTTATGAATCAAAATAGATACTCGTTAATTCAGCCCGATGTTCCCAAATTTCCTTGGTACAAGTCTTGTAGAGCTTCTAGAAAGTACATAACTTCTATTATTAGACTACGATTCGGGCACGCATGTTATCCAAAGCATTTATTTAAAATACAGGTTTTGGATAATGATAAATGTGAGCATTGTGAAGAGGAAAGTGATTTAGATCATATATTTGTTGGTTGTTCTAAAAATACAATTTACTCATCTAAATTAATAAATGATTTATTAAAATGTAAAGTAGCAACTCCTTGGAATATACTATATTTATTATCACTTGGTTCTGTAGATGTATACAACTCTTTAATTAACTTTTTAAAAGACAGCAAATTATCATTATAATTCCCTTAAACATTTTTAATTAATACCTTTGGTAGTTAGTTGTTTTAGCTGTTAAGCTTAGTGTTACTTAATACCTTTTAGTTGTTATCTTTGTTTTAAACCTGTTTTGTATAACTTGATAACTTGTATTCCTTATGTGTCTGGCAGTATGACGGTAAGTCTAAGCCAAAAAAAAAAGTTTATTTTTCGGGTCTAACTACAATAAAATTATGCACAAGAATGTGTTGTATCGCAGATTTAAAATGCGTTTATCTCGAAAACATTTGAGTTTAGCGAGATGAATGTAGTATATCTTTTTTAAGTAAAAATATTAAGAGAATAAAAATTTTGACTCAAAAAGTATGTAGACTGGGGGATAAAAAAACTGAAAGTATTAAATGAGCACTGAAAGACGTATGTGGCGCCCTTTGGGTAATACATCATTTTTGGAGGCGAATTTAGATTTTTCATCCCAAAAAACCCCTGTTTACCAAATTTCGTGTTGTTATCCCATGCCTGTCAGGAAATATTTAAGAATAAATTAAATAAAAGTTTAATTTTGACACCCTGTATTTCGGTTATTATCAACTTTTGTACTAAGGTAAGTTAGCTTAAATCGACCTCTTTTAACCTCAGGAATCTAAGGTTAGGTAAGAGACTACCTCCCCCTACCCCCGGGTTTTACCTATAATATGAGTACTCCAATTGAGTTTGGAATACAGGGTTACTCCTAGATATTTGACCTTATTGACTCTTTCTAGTTTCTTCCCAAATACTTTCAGCTCACTCGAGCCAGTCAGCTTCCTCTTATTGGTGAAGGTTACTAATTGACTTTTGGAAGGGTTCGAAGAGAGATTGTCTATCAGAATTGAAGCGCATATCGCCTCTTGTACGCAACAATACTCGGGAATTGCAATGTCGCCTGCCAAACCCTAGACCCAAGTTCTCTGACTGCCTATGTACATCTTGATATGTATTGAATGAAATAGCGTAATATATGATGAAATTTACTTTTATTTTACATCACAAGAGACAGATGGTTCTTACCCTATGTTGTTAATCTAAACCTCAAAACTAATCGCGCTTTTCAGCCTCGACATCCATCATCTATCATGACTGGCAAGGTGGGTTCCGTTATACACAACACATCTGACTATTGCATAAAATCAGCCTTTGAAGTGGGTAATTGGTCTTTTCCAAATAAAGTACCAAAATATAATACAGTAAGAAATAATTACATGCTAATAAACAGGCCTATCTCATGTACCTAGCTGATTTATAGCATTAAGACTTTTGTTGAAAGCATTTTAGCAATATAATAAACTTACTTTACTTTATCGTATTTTCAATGTAATTCATTCACATAATTTTAGCCCAGTATAGAGCGCATCGTCAATTAGCATGCTAGATAGTCCAGCAGACTGGAAGAAAGGTTTACCTGGTACCATAATATTATAAGGATATCACAATCCTTGACAAAAAAAGGACGCATCCTTCAATTTCCATCTTCACAGATAGCCAGGGAGTGACTAAACAATGAAGTTAAGACGATACGACACATCTACCGATCAGGCGCCTGATACTGACGTCTTAGCTTACCTTGGAAGCGAACGACATATAATATGGGATTTTTGTGGGTGTCATAAAACTAGAAGACCTTAGCAAGGTTACGGTAGCTTGGGTACCGCGGCACGAGTAGGCTCATAGGCTCGTTAATGCCATTGGACCGAAACCCTTCTGCAGCGTTGCAAAGGCAGTAACAATACTGGCTACAAGAAAGTAGGTAGCTTAAAAAATCACTGAAATGGTGGAGTGGAGGATTTCATCACCAGACAGGCGAGACGGTTCATTCGCCAAAATTTACAGTAGACCTAATACAAAGACGGGGAAACACTCAAAGCTATAAGTAAGTCTGTTAACAGGGCACTGTTAGCTGAATAGGCAGTTGAAGCTGATAGGATTGGCAGATGATGACCTACGCAGATTCTGTCACATAGAGGAAGAACAGTGCCGGATTAACCATTAGGCAAAGTAGGCAGTTGCCTAGGGGCCTCGGCCCCAAAGGGAAAAAGTCAAAGCTATACTAAGTCTGTTAACAGGGCACTGTTAGCTGAATAGGCAGTTGAAGCTGATAGGATTAGAGGATGATGACCTACGCAGATTCTGTCACATAGAGGAAGTAGATTGCACACAAAATAGCCCCGGTCAAGACAGCCCCGGCTAATAGAGCCCCGGCTAATACAGCCCCGGCTAAAACAGCCCCGGCGAAAACACCCCCAATAAAAAGTTTTACCTTTTAAAGGAGTACCATTTTTTTATATTACTATTCTATAATTGGGAAATAAGCCACAATTTAACTTAAAAAATTAGTTTATTAAGGTTTCGACTTCCACTTCGGACGTCGTTGTCAAAATACAAAATATTAATAAATTAAACAAAAATGTTGTTGCTTAGTAAAAAATTCTTCTAATAATTTAATTTAATCTGACTCATTCATATCGGCAATTCAGACATTCATAATGGAGCAGTGCAAATGAAAGGAATAAATTCGTTATTTCGTAAACCCGCGACGTTAAGGAAAAATCCTGAAATGGGTCCATTTTATTTTTAAATTACAATATTTTTGTATATACGTCATACTAGTGACGTCATTCATCTGGGCGTGATGACATAATTGATGATTTTTTAAATGAGAATTGGGGTCGTGTGCTAGCTCATTTGAAAGAATATTTAATTCTCTATTCAGTAATATAAACATTTACATAATTATTTATACAAGATGTTCAAAAACTTTTTTTTTTTAATTAATTAATTTAATTCAAAATACATTTTACTGCTGTCAGAAATCAGACAAACATGTTTATATCACAAATAACATTGCTTTTGGCTTAAATTAAATGTTCAAACTTCCAAGAGGCAGATGGCTGGCGGGAGCTGGCTTGAACATTGAATTTAATCGAAAAGCAAAACACATTTAATCGAAACAAAAGACAGGGTTCGAGTTCTCTGAATAGACTATTTTTATTTAATGTAGTTAAGATAAACATCTGAATAGAGGATAATTACAATTTCCGAAAAAATGTATCTTTAAGGGATTATTTCATGATGAATTCTGAAGGGAGCTTTTTTGTCGGGGCTATTTTGTCGGGACTATTTTGTCGGGGCTATTTTGTGGGCGAGCTATTATTTCGCGACTATTTTGTCTGCAGACTATTTTGTCGGAGCTATTTTGTGTGCGGGATATTACGTCGGGGCTATTTTGTCGGAGCTTATTCGACGGGGCTATTTTGACGGGGTACCATTTTTGTCCAACGTAGCCATAGCCAAAGCTCAATATCAAAAATGTCGGATAGTTAAATACGGAACTAAACAAGCTTTTCAAATAAGGTGTCACTGCATAACAGTGGCGTACTGAGCATGGTTCCGCGGGTTCCACGGAACCAGGGCCCGGGTCCCGCTGGGGCCCGTTCTAAGGCGCTTTTTGCTTCTTTTGTTTCTAATTTGATGGGGACATTTTGAATTACACAAGTACCTACACACTAGGAAATGTAACTGCTTAATAAATTTTAATTTTTGTGTACCTACTCACATACTTATAAATAAAAACGAAGAATACCTATTCATCAAAAAATTAAAAAACAAAATTTATTAAGAAACACAGGGAACTGGATAATTCCAGAATAGGATGAATTCTAAGCAACTTTTTTCAATACCGTTTTTTACTAAGTCAATACTAGTTATTTGCAGGTGAAAATATTTATTTTTCAAACAAAAAATCACGTTGCTGGCGGTTTTCGCAAATAACTCAAAGAGTAAGTACTTATTTTATCAAAAAAATATTATTAGCAAAAATATAGCTTTTAACAAAGTGAAAAAAAAATGGTATATGTATAAAGTCTGTAGACCCGGTAGAAGCAGAGTTGTAGCTAATGAAAGGTGGGTTCTTTTCTTAACTGGGCTTAAGCGAGTCACTAATCACGAGTGTATGCAAATTTTGAATAGTCATATCTTAACCAATTTTTGTCTTCAGGAAAAAGTCCAAAATACGCACAATAGCAGAACCTATATTTTTACTAGGTACTTGAGTTTTTTGGTATCACCAATAACTTAAAAGGGGCCAACTTTACTTTGAGCGTTACATACTTCATTTTGATGCTAGAAACTTAAAAAAATAAAGCTTTTTTAAACACTTTAAAAAAGTTGCGATTGTCTTTTCCCTAAAAGTGCTTCATTCTTTGGTTATTTTAAGTTGAAATATGCGATTTGAAATTTAACGAATAAGAACCTACTTTTTATTACCTAGGTACAACTCTGCTCCTACTGGGTCTACACAGTGGCGTAACAAACTCGGTTGGGGCCCCCCGCAGAATTGGAAATGGGCCCCCTTTAAAAAATTACTAAATGTAGCATGTGTATCTAACAAATACCTATGTATTCTATGTAGTATGTGACATGTGTTACATATATTGTACGTGACATGTGTTATATGTATTGTATGTGACATGTGTTACAGCTCAGTAAAAGAACGTAAAATATGGCGATACCGTGTAATTTTCAGTGTCACCACCGAAGTGGTCAACTCAAGACTTTTCGAGTTATGTATTTATGAGTAAAAATGTTTATTGTTCAACAAAAAAACCACGATTTTAGGCGATTTTTCGCAAATAGTTCAAAGAGTAAGTATTTGATCGAAAAGAATATTGTTAGCAAAAATGTAGCTTATAAAAAAATGAAACAAAAATAAAGTCTATCGACCCAGTAAAAGAAATATTGTAGCTCATGAAAAGTTTTTCTTAAAAGGGTCAAATTCCAAATTGAATATTTCAACGTGAAATAACCAAAAAATTTAATATTTTTCGGAGAAAACTCATTAGAGCTTTTTTAAAGTGTTTAAAAAAAGGTTTATTTTTATTTTTTACAAAAATTTCTAGCATCAAAACTAAGCCAGTTACGCTCAAAATACAGTTAATCCCATTTTTTGTCAAAATGTGAAAATCTCC
This sequence comes from Diabrotica virgifera virgifera, assembly GCF_917563875.1. NCBI lineage: Eukaryota > Metazoa > Arthropoda > Insecta > Coleoptera > Chrysomelidae > Diabrotica > Diabrotica virgifera. The sequence continues at coordinate 206,844,803 of NC_065444.1, forward strand.
CCTTATTTAGCACCCCTAATGAAACTAATCATTATCGCTTTACAAATTACTTAAGTTTTTTATGACCTGTACGTTTCACCGGGAATTGGACAAATAAAAATAATTTTTCATGAGCTTCAACTGTGCTTTTACTGTGTCGATTGTCCATAGACTTCATGAATAAGAACACCATTTTTTTTTGTATCTTATCTTATAAGCTACATTATTGCTACAAATAATAATTCGATAAAATACTTATTTTTGAGTTATTTGCGACAAACCCGTCTAAAAACGTGGTTTTTTGTTGACAAATAAACATTTTCACTCGCAAGTGACTTGAAAAATATTAACAAAATAAAGAAACTCTATAGAACAAGAGTTCTGATAATTAGTCAATTTATACATTTCTGGACTTATTTTAAACATATGTTTTTCACCCCAAGATGAGGTGTCACCCCCCGAAGTAAAAGCAACCAACAGCATAAGTCCAACTTTGAAGTGGAGTGTAACTAGAATCTAAATCCAAATTGTCAAGCAAATATGTCCGTCGTGATGCAGATAATTTCACTCCAAAACTGTCATTTACGTTTTTTATGCGACGACTTACATTTTTTAAAATTACTAAATGATTACGTTAGTACATAGTATTATTCTATGAGATGAACAACTTTCTTTGTGCACTACTATTAGCGAATATAAATATCTACAATTTTATTAATTCGGATGGGCAACTTAATTTTCAATACTGCACTGTTAAAAAAACGTATTTATGCGAAATAATATAACAACACATTTTTACATATATTAGGCGACAAGATGGGACCCCTAACATATTGCCCCCCTCCCGTAAGCTTCATGCTGCGGGGGCCTCTGTTACGCCTATGGATAATTGTATCCAAATACTAAACGTGAGAAAGATTAAAGAGAAAATTCATTTCTAAATTTAGAAATATTGTTCTAAAATTCGACAAATTACAATTTTTAAATCTTTCAATAGTCACGTAGAAAGCATTATAGTTTATTGTCACCATAAAAGTTCGGGAGACTGGAAAGCATTAAGTTTCTAAATATGAGATGATTCACTTGCCGAATACGCCTATTTAGAAATTTACGTTTTTAAATTTAAACACACAACGTAAATAATATAACAATAACAGATTTTTACATCATATCAGACGACAAGATGGGGCCCCTGATCGATTGGGGCCCCCCTGCAAGCTTCATGCTGCGGGGGCCTCTGTTACGCACCTGGGTCTACAGACTTCGTATATACACCATTTTTCACTTTTTTATAAGCTATATTTCTACTAGGAAAATTTTTTTCGATAAAATACTTACTTTTTGAGTTACTTGAGAAAACAGTCTAAAAACGTGTTTTTTTTTGTTGGAAAATAAACATATTCACTCGCAATTTACTCGAAAAGTATTGACTTAGTGAAAAGACACTATAGAACTAAAATTGCTTAGAATTAGTCAGCTTATTCAATTAAGGACTGATCTTGAACGTATGTTTTTTCATCCCCGAGAAGGTGTGAAACTCGCCCCCAGGGAAAAATCACACATCGGCACAATATCACTTTTTTTCTTTGACATGTTAGCTATGTGCCAAAGTATGCCAAATTTCATGTCAATCCAAGCGGTTTTTTTTATTACAGCAAAAGCCCTGAGTAAATGGATCATAAATTAGTTTGAGTTTTTATAAATATGTATATGTATTATGATATATTTTATGATATATTTTATGATATATATGATGATTTATATTTAATGTTTATTAAAAACTTTTGATATACAATGTGTGTTTTTATTGGGCGAGCGGGCCCGCATCCCAACTGGAACCAGGGCCCGCTGATCTATCGGTACGTCACTGCTGCATAATCTTATGTCTCAATTTTTGACCTAAGAATTTATCTGAGAGATGATTGGTGGTTCACAGATAAAGAGTTTTATACATATTATTATTGAAGAGTAATTAACAACAGTGAAAACCAAAATTGCCATATTTCGCTATTTTTTAGTTTCAATATCAACTGGCCTAGCTCGTACTGAAATGCTTTATACACTCAAATCCTCCTACTTGTTTCTAAAATAAAATGAAAGGAATGAGTCCTTTCGCGCTATCTAGCGGCGAACTTTGAAACCAGTGGAAAACTCCATGAAGTTTCTTGAGCTACTAACAGATGTCGGAGCGCTAGCACCCTCCGAAATATGATTTAAAATAAAATCCTGCACTTAATTGAAGGGACGTAATAGCAACAAAGAAACGATTTTGAAGCCCTCTTGAAATTATGTACAATGGTTACATCTGCCTTTATTATAAAGATGTTTTATAATGAGTTAAAAATCACATAATGGCTTTGCATTTAATACCAGGAGGATTAGTAAGAGATTCAGGAACTATTTAATGGAAATTTTAGAAACAGTAGGTATATATAAGTTTGTATACCTAGTGAATATAGAATAAAATAAAAATTAAAATAATAAAAAGTTAAACCATTTTAAAGTGCTAAAGAAAAACTTCACTAAGCGTAAAAAAGCTACTAATATTAAGTAGGTACTGTTGAAGTATTTTTGGTATTTTTTTTTCTGAGTTACTGCTATCGTTTATAACAATAACAAGAAGTAGCTAAATTTCATTACAATTATTGAATAAGGAAAGGCTTTCTTTAAGAGGATCGGTACGTATTTTCGGCTGCAATGCTATTCAAATGGGGATTCATTTTTTTCGAATCCTGAGAAAACTAATAAGTATTTTTGAAAAATTTAAACGCAGAATGAAAGATTACGTTATTAGCGAGGGCCGAAAGTCCCTGAAAACTTCTATATTGTTTATTTTAATAAGTTACAGGGGTGAAAAACTAAGAGAAAATTTAGTGTGATTTTTAATTTCAAATATCTCATTCAAAATAAACTTTTTATTTATTCTAAGGGACTTTCGGCCCTCGGTAATAATTTAGTCTTTCATTCTGCGTTTAAATTTTTCAAAAATATTTATTGGTTTTTTCAGGATTTGAAAAAAATGAACACAATGCCGTGGTAATATTTTCCAAATCTATCTTTGTCTTACAACGCACTCAGCCGAATATAATATTGTCAGCATATACTGTCAGTCAGACACTGACAATCAGTGACAATTTTAAATATTTGACATTGCATCGGGAATATTTTGAGTTATCTATTAAATATTATTGATATATAGTGTATTTGATAAATAATTGATTTAAGACGTGAACTTAATAAAAAGTTATTTATTGTGTATTATTTGTGGAAGCTCCAAGCAAAGAATACATCAGGATAATATATTCTGTGATCCAAGTATTTTGTTGTTAAAGATGTTCAAAATTGTAAGCGTTCCATAACAATATATTATTAAAAAATCACTTTAACACTTTTCCTCTTTTCTCGATTGAGTATTAGTTTTTGTTGTACAAAAAAATTATTACAATCACTGAATACATAGTTAGTGAAAAAATTATCACATTTATTAACTGAATTAATAATTTGCAATTATAAAAATAACAGTTATCCAAGCAAATTCAAAACCCATCTCTTTAAATTAATGATGACATTTTCAAGTAGAATGACATTCTAGTAATGTTTACATATCCATACAAGTGTGAATTTTACTACACGTAATTTGCCGTGTAAAGACAGAAAAAGTAGGGATACACGTAAAATATTTGCGAATTATGTACCCATAGCCTTAATCGTGTAATTAACAAATTAGTTTAATAATATACTGACGTGAGTCGTGAGTTTAAATAATTCTGAGTTTTAATATAAGAGTGAGCCTTAGTTTTGTTTTGTAATTTCAGATTAAATTTGGAGATATTTTCTATTATAGTATATGTTACATGGTAAGACATATTAACCACTCCATTCCCTCCGTGGGATCAGATTGAAGAGAGAATGTTACATACTATTGTCAGACCTATTCTTGAGTTTGCAGGGCCAGTGTGGACCAGATACTTAGTCGTGATAAAATCTTACTCGAAAATGTTTAACGCAAAGCCACAAGACTGGCATTTAGCCATGTAAGACCTAATTATGAAGATAGACTATCCATGGCTCATCTAACAACATTTGAGCATCGACGTCTTTGAGGTAACCTAATCATGTCCTTCCGTATTTTTGTAATCGTTATAATTCTTATTAGTTTTATAACGATATTTTTCTTTGTTTTGGGCATAATAGGAGCTTTATAGGACTGAATTGTTTTAAGAGGGAATTATTTATTATTTTAGTATTTTGTTTGATGTTTGGTAATTGTAACATTTTTCTTAATTTACGTATTAGTTGTATAATGTTAATTTTTCTTTGTGTTTGGGCATAATAGGAGCTCGCTCCCCTGCCCTTATTAGTTTTATAATAATAATATCTAATAAGAAGTAATACCACGGAAAACTTAGTTAAAATACGAAGAGTTTTGTTTTGAAATATTTGTAGAATCGCCAAATTTAAGTTACTAGTAGAAGCCTACAAATAAATGCCATATTGACTTTTTTATGTATTAAGCTTTTTTCTATAAATTAAATACAATTTCCCGTCAGTAAGCCATGTTTTTGTTTAAAGGTCTACATCTAAATACTTGTCTTCGTTTTTCAAAATAAAAAATAATCATTAAATCACTCTAGCAATACTGCTAGAGATGTATTTTTTTAGTGTGAAGGTGACATGAATTAACTTGTCCTTAACACGAATTTCACATTTTCTTAACCACTATGCTATTTGTCACACAAGTCACACTTGCCGTTATCAAGTCAGATTATCAAGTTAGCTTGGGCCGTAGGAAACTATTTTTCTGAGGTTCGAATCATTTTTGTTACTTGATGTAAAAGATTATATTTTGCATTTGCTCGCTTGCATTTGCTCGTGCTGCTCAGTCAGTACTTGAGATGAAGATGTGCTGGTCTGCGGAACGGCTATTTCTTGAAATGTACAAATTCTACACTGCGAATCAGTCGGTGCTTGAGATATAAACGGGCTAGTTTGCGGATCTGTTCCAATTGAATTTTCTTGAAAAGTGTCCAAGTAGAGTTTTAGCTGTTCCCCAGTTTCAATATTTTCAATTTCACCGTAAAGGAGAGATGACAACGCTAGGCCCATTTTTGGTTTAGCGCCAAACATAGCTTCATATGGACTCTGGCGTATTCGTTCGTGATAAGTTGTGTTAAGTTCTGTGATACGTTGTGTTTTTATACTATAGGTTCTATATATAATATATCTACTATACTTTATACTATAGATGCTTTAAACCATAACAAAATTTATAAATATTCCGTCTTTCACCAAGACATTTAGTGTATGTCGATATTCACCGGTGAATATCGATACACACCAATTTCGGATTTTCAAAGTAACATATACTTACGAATTTAAAATAAAGACGCACATATCTTTTTTTTTAATTATCTAGTCTAACATATTAAAAGGATTAATAATTAGGTAACTCAGTAATTTCATTGTTGTACTTTGGTTTCGGATGTTTCTAAAAAAATAAATTATCGTCATTAAATTTGTGGATTTATGATATAATAACGAATTTTTAATGCAATAAGATAATTCAACTATGTATTATTAGTCTAGGCGCCAGAGGGGTCACCGTATCATATTCAATTCTGATGGACAAACTCAACGGTTTCTTATGGATTTTTGGCTGCTGATTACGAATTTCGAGGGGGTATTTCGATCCGAGTGGTCAAAAAATTCTTATAAACAATTTAATTGTTTATAAATTGTTTATAAGGCTCTGGCTCATAAACTAAGAGAGATAAAAAAAATGTTTCAAATAAAATTTGTTCCTTAATAAAAAACGAAGAAATAACCGTTTACTAAACTTAAATCTAACAATTATAACTCAAGATATTGTAAAATAAGTGCACAATGCAAATTGCAAATTGCAAAATAAGTATTTTTCGAAGCTTTATCGATCGTAACTCGGCTCCTACGCATGCAAATGAGCCTTAGAAGGTGTCGTTTTAAAGCTTAATTAACAGGCTTCCAAACAAAGTTCGTTAAATTACTTGATCTTCATTTGTTTTAAAGTTATATTCGTTTGAAGTTACAATTTTCTTAGAAATATTGTACATTCATTTGTTTATAAGGGTTTCAAGCAAATTTGAGCTGTAAACATTTATACTTTAATGAACAATAATGATAGAAAATCTCAAAAGGAACAATTTGAGGTTATGAAAATGTTCATAAGTTTATTTTTGGCCAAGATGTCGATATTTTAATGGCGCGCTATGAGGCGGAAGATCGGCTTACAGTCAATTAAGTATTTTTCGACGCTTTATCGATCGTAACTCGGCTTCTACGCAGTAAAATGAGCTTTTCATGGTCTCATTTTAAAGCTTAATTAATAGACTTCCAAACAAAGTTGTCAAATTACTTTATCTTTATTTGTTCTAAAGTTATACTCGTTTGAAGTTCTAATTTTCTTAAATAATTTGTACATTAATTTTTGTATAAGGATTTTTAGTAAATTTGAGCAATAAACATTTATACTTTAATTAAAACTACTAATAGAAAAACTAAGAAGGTGTATTTTGAGTTTAGGAAATTGTTCGTAGGTTTATTTTTGGCCAAGATATTGATAATATAATAGCACGCTCTGAGGCTCAAGATCAACTCACAGTCAAGTAATAAATATCATGGTAAATATACCGATCGACTGCTCTCGTGTTACACTATTTTGCTCAGGAAGCCTTGACTATTCTTAATATGTCTATAAATGTCTACAATAATATAATATACTACTGTCAATTCTGTCTATTTGTTACAACAAAGTCATTGTCTCTTAATAGTGTAATGTGATATTGATTCGTTGCAATAATGAATAATTTAGTTAATAATAAATTATAATATGTAATAATATGTCAAAAAAATATCAACATCAAAGTGTCTTCTACTGAGAACGGTTGTGCACGTATAATTGAAACAGCAAATATTCGTAAAGATTTTTCTTTTGTTTTCTCTTGTTGAAGGAGGAATTTCTCTTGTTAAAGATATGCCTTCTTCTTCTTAACGTGCCCTATCAAGTCCCCTTGACGTTGGCGATTAACATGGCGAAACTGTCTCTGTCTCGAGCTATTCTAAATAGGTGTTCTGCTTTCTTTATTCCTGTCCACTCCCGGATATTCTTCAACCAAGAGGCCTGCTTTCTACCAATTCCTCTGCGTCCTTCGATTTTACCCATCATAATAAGTTGAAGAAGTTAAAGATATGCCACCAACATCAAACTCAAACCACTTACATATAAAACGAGCATTTTATGTGGTGTACACACAATTACCGTGCCTCAAATATTCTGCAAAAGAACTTGATCCACTTGTATATGAATATCTTATAGATAATGAAACTCTGAAGCCCCAAAATGTTTTAATTTTAATGCTCTGTAAAAATTGCTCGAAGAATTTATGCAGATGTAAAAAAGCTGAGATTCCCTGTATATCTCGATGCAGATGTATGAAAGAAAATGTTTGTAAAAATAGTAATAATAAATAATATCAACTCACTTTTTAGTTATATTTCTGAAATATTAGTTTTTAATGTGTTTTTTTTTTCTCATTTAGTACAAAAAATAGAAGACAAATTAAATAGAATGAAAGGTGATACGAGATACAGTATGATGATTTAATTATATGAAGTATATGATAAAATTTTATTAGGATCTTCAAAAATGAAAAATGAAGATAACGTATATATACATAGAAATTATAATTTGCATCGAGATCTTAGCGCGTGAACCTTTACGCTGTGAGCCAATCTTGCGCCTGACAGAGCGCCATTAAAATATCGACATCTTAGCCAAAAATAAACTTACGAACAGTTTCATAAGCTCAAATTGTTCCTTTTGAGTTTTTCTATCATTATTGTTAATTAAAGTATAAATGTTTATAGCTCAAATTTGCTTGAAACCCTTATAAACAAATGAATGTACAATATTTTTAAGAAAATTATAACTTCAAACGGGTATAACTTTAAAACAAATGAAGATCAAATAATTTAACAAACTTTGTTTGGAAGCCTCTTAATTAAGCTTTAAAAGGACACCTTACAAGGCTCATTTACGTGCGTAAAAGCCGAGTTACGATCGATAAAGCTTCGAGAAATACTTATTTTGCAATTTGCAATTTGCATTGTGCACTCATTTTACAATATCTTGAGTTCTAATTGTCGGATTTAAGTTTAGTAAACGGTTGTTTCTTTGTTTTTATTAAGGAAGACATTTTAATAGAAACATTTTTTTGTATATTTTTTAGTTTATGAGCCAGAGCCTTATAAACAATTTATAAACAATTAAATTGTTTATAAGAATTTTTTGACCACTCGGATCGAAATCCCCGCTCGAAATTCGTAATCAGCAGCCAAAAATCCATAAGAAACCGTTGAGTTTGTCCATCAGAATTGAAAATGACACGGTGACCTCTATTTGGCGCCTAGACTATATGTTCTATTCTGATTTTCAGCGAGCAATGTTTCTTCTCCATCTTTTTAAACGATTACTAAAGGAAAATTAAAAGAGACATTTTTTGTTCAAAATTATCCTTCTTCTCTATACGTGAAGTAATTGAACACTAAAACAAATTTTTTAATTCCAAACAACTTTTTTTAATAACAATTTTCGATATTGTGAAAGTTAACGATACTTTACTCTTGAGTGAAATTCATATTTTTTGACATACCTCGTATAAAATTCATTAAATTTGATATTTGATGATTGCATCTTAGATTATATACGATGCAGAGTATTTTATAAGGAATAATTTTTTACGTAAAACTGATATTAAAAAAGTTATCAATAGGTTCCAAGTTACGCAGATATACTGTGTAAGAGCTAAAAAAAATTTTTTTTGCTGAACAATTTAGGTCTGGATCTCGCTTATGAAAAAACAGTTGATTAATAGCAAGCTGATAAATAGCAGTCTGATTTTTGCATGAGAGTTTAATCTCTGTTTGGAGAGTTTAAGTCTATTCTGTCGGACAAAATAAATGTGCCGTTTTCGTGGTCTGACCGTTCCAAATTTTTAACCTGTTCCACAATTAAAACTGCCCCTGTTCCAGTGTTCCCATATATCAAAGTTTATTCGACTAGACACCCTTAAGCTATTAACAAATTTTTAGCTTGCTATTAATCAACTTTTTTTTCATACGCGGGATCCAGACCTATTTATTATTGTTGAAGTTTATTATTAAATGTATTTTAGGTAATTTTTCCAGAAAAAAGTTTTGATCACTTTATACAGTTTGTTTGGTAAAGAATGGGCCATAGCTTAACCTCAGGTTCCGGAGGTTAAAATAGGCCGATTAAAGCTAACTTACCTTAGTACAAAGTTTATAATAACCGAGATACAGGGTGTCAAAATTAAACTTTTTTTTTATTTATTATTGAATATTTCCTGACAGGTATGAGATAACAACATGAAACTTGGTATGTGGGGGTTTTTTGGGTAGGGAAAACTAAATTCCCTACCAAAAATTATGTATTGCCCAGAGGGCGCCACATACGCCTTTCAGCACTCATTTATTACGTTCAGTTTTTTTTATCCCTCACTCTGTATAATTTTGATATTAAAATTTTTATTCTCCTATTAGTTTTACTTAAAAAAGTTATACTTTTTTCATCTCCCTAAACTCAACCGTTTTCGAGATAAACGCATTTTAAATCTGCGATACACCATCATTTTTAGCATAATATAATTGTAGTTAGAACCGAAAAATAACTTAAAACCATTATCCAAAAATGTATCGCAAATTTCTTCAAATGGAATTTGCGATGCAATGATATAAATTTGAGAACTGGCACAATTATTATGGTTTTAAGTTATTTTTCGGGTGTAACTACAATGATATTTTGCTAAAAATTATGGTGTATCGCAGATTTAAAATGCGTTTACCTCGAAAACGGTTGAGTTTAGGGAGATGGAAGAAGTATACCTTTTTTAAGTAAAACTAATAGAAGAATAAAATATTTAATGTCAGAATTATATAGAGTGGGGGATAAAAAAAATTGAACGTAATAAATGAGTGCTGAAAGGCGTATGTGGCGCCCTCTGGGCAATACATAATTTTTGGTAGGGAATTTAGTTTTCTCGACCCAGAAAACCCCCACATACCAAATTTCATATTGTTGTCTCATACCTGTCAGGAAATATTCAATAATAAATAAAAAAAAGTTTAACTTTGACACCCTGTATCTCGGTTATTATAAACTTTGTACTAAGGTAAGTTAGCTTAAATCGGCCTATTTTAACCTCAGGAACCTGAGGTTAAGCTATGGCCTATTCTTTACCAAACACCCTGTATAAACATTATTTTAGCTGGTAATTTTCGGTTTCTGTATTACATTTTTGTTATCTTTCTTAATTTTCTCAAAAAGAAATAGTATATTTCATCTCTAAAGTAAAATAATTTAGTGCATTTTTAGGATTACATTCTAAGCTTTAAAAAAGCACTTATAAAACTGTAATAGATCGGCTCAAACTTGAGTAATACCGTCTTAAAATGGTGGTAATTCTATAAAACTACGAAGATTTCTAAAATTACATTTTTTAAGACATCATATCATTTAAACCTGGATCATGAAGGTTAACATGATGAACAAATTAGAAGCCTTTGAGATGTGGTCATATCGTAGAATGCTCAGAATATCTTGGGTTCAACGCATTTCTAACAGAGAAGTCTTAAACAGAGTAGGTCAATGCGAAGGTGACTTAATGAAGATGATAAAAAAGAGAAAACTTGAATATCTGGAGCATATAATGAGAGGTAGCAGATACAGGATGCTGCAGTTAATACTCAATGGAAAGATCGACGGAAAAAGAGGAATTGGTCGAAAGAAATATTCATGGCTCCGAAACCTTCGTCAATGGACTGGCTTATCGGCAGATCAATTGTTACATGCCGCACAAGATCGAGAACGATATCGGCAAATTGTTATGGAAGCTACCCACGCCTAAAAATTTGGGCGCGGTACTTAAAGAAGAAGAAGATCATTTAAATTAAATTTTAGAGATTTTTTTTGAATGAAACATCGTTCATTACGATGCTTGAAAGGTGAGTTTTGCAAAATTGAGGGATTTATAGGAAAAATTGTATTAGTTACACATTTTTAAATCATTTTTAAACAAAATTCCTGTAAGGCTCATTTTCCGCCCCCACCGTACTTATGCCCATACATTTTATTTCTTTTTATTATAACCATAAGATAGCTTAATTATTCTTCTTTTAGGTTCAATTTGTAAAATTTCATTTGATCCATTAGTTAAAGAATTACATTAAAATAACTCAACCGTGCACTTCGCCGTACGCTAGTTTACAGTGCGCCAATGTTTGTGAGAAGGGTGACTTTAGCGCTACAAATAAAAAATTATAGAAGATACAGATTTAATTTTAGAAAATTCTTTATATAAGGTTTGTTTTTTTGTAAAATTTTCTGAATTTTTCAATGGTTAAGTCAGTTTTGTTCTATAATTTATTTTTTGGAGTTATTTAAAAAAACATCAAACTTCGTAGTTCATTTGTTTAATAAAAAATGAAGCACCCACTTCTCGAGTAGAACTTTTTAATATGTTGTTTATTAAACATTTCTTAATGAAATTACAAAAAGTTCTATCTTGTTTGATTTTTTCCGAAGTGAAAATCTATATTCACTCCCCTAGTGTGTTCACCTTCAACTCTGAGGTTTGCAGTCTGATTCCAGAAAATGCTGGAAGGCGCGAAAAATGATTTTTTTCTGAAATAGATATTTATTTTCAAGTTTACCTGTATCCTGTATCTTTAGTTATTTATGTTGTTACGCCAAAGATATATTTTTACTTAATTATTTTAACTTAGTTTATTTTCCCTTTGCATATATGAGAATTTTTAGATATTTTTGTTTGGTTACAATAAATAATTGTTCATTTTCACATTATTTAATTTAACCAGCCGATTTAAAAAAATGCGTATTTTTGGGAGCCATTAAATGTTTTGCACACAGGCGCTAACACGTGCTGGCGGAGCACCGCTGTCGACCCATGAGATCTTCAGTATTTTTCGATAATAGACAACAACATGTTTCGATAGATGGAGAAATCAGTAAAGGAAGAATTATATTTTACGGAGTACCACAGGGAACAGTCTTGGGACCAATTCTCTTCAATATTTATATCAATGATCTATTCAGACTGAATGTAACATGTAAGATAATAAGTTTTGCAGATGACACAGCTATTTTCTATGATGCAAATACATGGAATAATTTAAAACAAAAAGCTGAAACAGATTTTGCTACAATTCAGAAATGGTTTCAGTTTAATAAACTTACCTTAAATATAGAAAAAACAAAATATATACCATTTACATCATATGTTAATAGCCTCCCAAATTTTGGCTCATTAAAAATTGATGCAAAAAATGAAATTCCACATACATACGAGATTAAATATCTAGGTATAATAATTGATAAACATTTACGATGGAAACCCAAGCAAATAATATACTAAATAAATTAAGAGGACTCTTATCAAGATTTAAATTTTTAAAACAATTTTTAGGAATAACTCATTTGCGAATTCTTTATTATGCACTTATACAATCTCAACTTACATATAGCCTTTTAGGATGGGGTGGAATATGCAATAATTACTTACATTCTATAAATATTATTCAGAAATGGCTAATTAGAATTATATACGGGAAAAATTTAAGATATTCTAGTGAGCTGTTATATAACGAAAGTAAATTTTTAAATGTACGTAAATTATTCTGTTATAAAGCCCTTATAGATATACATGAAAAAAAGATAATATTAAATTTTAACAGTCATGCCCACCAAACTAGATATATAAAACATAATACAATTCTACCAAAATGTAATAAATCCATCCTTCAAAGATATGTTGGTTACATAGGGCCCAAATTGTACAATTTGCTACCGGATAATTTAAAACAATTTAAAAATTATAAAAAACATAGATATAAATATGAAATTAAACAATGGATTGGGAACAAATCAACAAAATTCTGTGAAGAACTTATCAATGGACAATAATTGTAATAAATAAACTTAAATAAGAAATAAATAAAAGAATGTGTGTGTACTTTGTACGCACGTAAGAAGTTATACTTCTATTACATATTATGTGATTTTAACGAAATTGATATAATGTACTTTAAACAGTTTATTTATATTTTATTTAAATATTAAACTAATTTTAATGCTTACTACTTTCCAAAAATTTTTATTAAGACAATACCAAAAATTTAAAAAAATAAAAGAATAAAACGCACACAAACACATTGAAAAATGCCACAAAGCAAAAATGATTTCTGAACGATAATAATTGTTGGCAAAAATTTTAAATATCTACGCATTTTCTGAAAAAAAATTATATAATAAATATACTTACAATCATAAAATGCATAAAAAAATTAAAAAATAAAAGCTTGCATCGGGATTCGAACCCGCGAATTTGGGAACGCTTTGATTCGTAATCGAAGCCTAGACTCACTCATCCAATTACTCATTATTTGTCATGCGGAAAAATAGGTCAACTGAACGTTTTACTGTTTGACAGTTATTCTGAATTTAAATCAAATTATGTAGTTTGATTTTTGTGGAAGAAAATATTAAAATATAACAAAACAGTAAGAAAACAATATATTAGATGAAGATTGGTAGAACTTTTGTTGGTAATCAAATTAAGCATGTAAATCAAAACATTACATACCTACTAGATAAATAAATCTACGCCAAAAAATCATAATTTAAAAATAAAAATCGGACCTAATTTCGGATTTCTCTCTAAAATCCCCATTCTTGAGAAAATAAATTTATTCCAACCTAATCCAAATGTATAATTACAATATTTATAATAAAAACTACTTACCAAATTAGAATGAGTCCTTGTCCAAAATAGTCCAAAAGTAAAAAAATATATATGAAAACTATTTAAAAAGGCAGTATAACTATTAACTAACTTTTGTTTGTTGTTTCTTTTCACACAAATTTCAAAACGCAACAACCATAAATAATCAAACCACAGCTTTGCCACAGCCGACATATTGAATAATTTTTGACATGTCATTTGAACATCCAATCAAAACAAAGTTATAATGCGCATGCGCCGGGACCGTAGGTTTTAACATATAAAAATTCACCCTCATATCGAGCGTAAAGAAGTATAACTTCAAAAATTGTATCGAAAATAAAAATTGTATCTAAATAGATTTTTATTATTAACTACGACATTTATTGAATTTATTGATGGCCACATTTATATCACAAATTATATTAAAATTATTATATTTTTATTTTTTCTTGATTAATGTTAGAGTTTTTAGTATTTTTATAAATTTTCATGTAACTGTATACATGTATACATTTGTTAAATATTTTTTGTGTTTGTTTATATTTGTAAATTAGTATATTATATTTTTAAGTCTCACGCACAAGGGGTGCTATTTTTGTATGTATGTTATATTATAATATTATTATATTATAATATTATTATAATATTATTATCATTATTATTATCCACATTTCGAATGCTTCCAGTCTCCTCACGTCAATTTTCTTCAGTGTCTACGGTTCCATCCCGTAGTATAATACGGATAGCACATAGCACCTTAACAGTGGTATTTTTAACTCAAGGTTTAAATCCCGACAGCATAATGACCCAAAAAACCAATTATGTACTTTGAAATTTAAAAATCTTTTTAATTTTAATAATATTTAAAACGTTTTTATATACTTGGCTTCGTCTTTTTCACTGTCTCCGCAAATTTTGTAATCTATTTTAAACAGAGTTCTAGGCTACCTAGGCACCTGAAAGTTTCAGAATACCTTAGAACTTGCTAACAATGCAATATTTAACTGGTATTATATGGATAAATCTTCTTCTTCGTGCGACTAGGAATACTCCTGTTTGTCTACCTCTTATTCTGTTTCAGTTGTTGTTGACTCTACATTGTCTTTCCACCTTTTCGGCGGCCTCCCAACGGGTCTTCTGCTAGACGGTTTGTTGTTTTTACAGATGTTCGCTAATCTATATGAAGGATCCACGGGAAACACGTGTTCAGTCACATTTTGTAACTTTTACAGGAGAGCTAAAATAGTGTTATAACTTGTATAGAAAATTCCTAGAAAATTCTAGAATGATAGTAAATATATTATTAAATACCTAATGAATTTTGAAACAATATATTTGTCAATAAAAATTCAATTACATTGTCAAATGGCACTTAAAAAATAAAAACTAAACAAAGAACATTTTGGACTTGCTAATAACGTGTTTAGTCCATTGTGATAACTCCACGTAAGTGATTAGTCCAACCACTATACCCTGAAATGAAGATTGAATTTTCAAAATGAAAGAGATCAGCTTTAAATATCGAAACACAAAAATTACAAAGCAGAAAATATTAATTTTATTCAGAATCTACTTTACAATATTACGTTTTTTGTTTGGCTTCTTTTGATTTTTAGAGTAATATGGGAGATTGGTAAAATAGTGTCTTGCAGCATCTCCACAGAATTGTTTAAGTACTTGTAAATCATCATACTTCGGCTTTGATATCGGTAGGCGATCTGAAAATAAACGCAAACATCACCTATTTTGTTTGAATTTTACTTTGATGGCCCTAAGAAAAAGATCACTAGTATTTAGACGTACCTTGATAAGCCTGATCAGGGTAGAAGAATTCTCCATCCTGCAGAAGAGGTTGTCGATCAGTTTTACGTCTAACGTCAGATGATATCCAAGGCCCATTGTAAGTGTCTCTATGAAACAATGTGGTTACTTCTTTTGTTACTTTAGCCTCACGAATTGGTCTTGTAGGAAATGGGCATTTGTCCTTATATTTTGCTTTTAAAAAAGAGGTCCAATCTCGTATCATATCCTGCTGAACTGAAATTATATTGAATGGGGTGGGGTTGGATCGTGCTGCTCTAAAAACGTCATTCCATTCATTTGGGGTCTCAACTATGCTTTTCTTGTTGACCAAGGAAATATTTTTGTCGCATTCCAGATAAGAATGGCCTCTGATGGGAAACGTTATTAAAACTTTGTCTAGTCTGTCAATGCCATGAACTAAGTGATACAGGAACAGAAATAGAGGATAATTTTTGTTCTGTCCCGCACATGAGTCACAAAATATTTGAAAATCTCTTACATTCGGATTAAGAACTTCATTCATGTAGTGATTCAAAAAGCTTATGACTTCATTTGCACCCTTATTTCCTATATCTTCGGCGTATGTGTAGAATATTGCATCCCGCTTTGAAAGTTGATGTATATTAAACTGTAAAAGGACAACTGTCGCTTATAATATACATCATTTGATGTAATGTTTGGAACCGGTAAATTCTTCTGGTAGTCCATACATACACATTCTTTGTTAAGATCTGATTTACATAGTTTTCTATCCTTTCTTTTCCTTGTATAAAACGTCACTGCTCTTCTTTTATGTAACGTATTTTCATTTCCAACGGCAGTAATTTCACCCTCAATCACTTGTTTCTGATCGTCACTAGCTTCAGTAAGTTTAAGATTTAAACTCTTAATTTCCGCATTGTATTTGTCACATATTGAACAAGTATCTGTTCGGGGGTATCCAAAAGAAAGATTAAATTTATTATTAAAGATTTTTCTGTAACTCTCATACGATACAGGAAGATTGGGATATTTTTCTTTGTAAAGTTCATAGCATTTAGATATAGATAAATCTTCAGGTAGGTAAATTTTTGCAGTATCGTTGAGGCCATAATGGCTTCTTATATCTCTAAACGAGTTTATATGGTCATAGACTGCCTGTTTTTCTCATCACTCAATCTTCGGGGCCGATTTAAATGGCGACCTCTTTAGTCCCTAGGAGACAAGCCTTTTCCTTTTAAAGAATTTTGTATTGTATCTAGCCTACGTCTTGAAATACCATGTAAGGATATGAAAGCCTTCTTGCAAACAAGAACTTCCTGCATAATATTGCCTCGTTTCACTCTTACTACATATCTAAAATTACAGTCTCTACTTTTTGGATCGTCCTGTCTAGGTCTTCTACGAACAACCAATGTTACTGCAATAAGAGAGGTTTGATATGGTGACTGTTCATTCCAATTTCCTAATAGATTAAAATCTTTTATAATCCTACTCCTATCCTCGGGCGGAATAATTTTAAAACAACCAAACATTGAGCAGTTACAATCAGGACCGGTTTCATGACTACTAGCTAACATTCTTTTTTTTACATCAGTTAGTCTACCAAAATTATGTTTTTTCTTAGAAGTTTTACCTGACGATGGCTTCTCTCCCTCATCACCACTAGTATCTACACTGTCAATTTCCATTGTTCCTATATAATTAATTACTAATTAACACTGACTGATGCTCACTCAACGACAACCAATAGCGAACTGAGGCGCCCGCGGTGACCGGAAGGACTGAACACGTTCTTTGCGTTTAGGCAAGTGACTAAGCACACTCTTTTCGTGTGCCTCCAAATTAGAAAAGGAAATATCTCACAAACTGAACACGTTGTTTGCGTGTAATGTAGACAGGTTCGTAGTACTCGCATTGAACTACCAGAATGAGTAAATAACACAAAATTGCAAAAAATGGACTGAACACGTTTTTCCCGTGGACCCTTCATATGGTTTCTATTCTGTTTACATGTTCGTTCTACTTTCTCATTATGAATAAATCGATTTTTTTAATTTCAAACTATTTTAAAAATGTGACTAACGCAATGGCATTTAGATTCCATTTTAAAGTACGCCAGCAAATCGATAATTATAAATTGATAGTGGCTCAGTGGTAGAGTATTTGATTGCAGATCGAGAGATCCCGAGTTCAAAACCCGGCTGTTGCGTATCTTTTTTTAATTTTTTAAATAAATAATTAAAAGTTAATATACTTAAAGTTTATATTTTATAAGTTAATTGTTATAGTATATAAATATTATACAGGCTGTCCCAAAAAGATTGGTCATAAATTATAACACAGATTCTGGGGTCAAAAATAGATTGATTGAACCTCATTTACCTATATACAATAGTGCACACAAAAAAAGTTACAGCCCTTTGAAGTTACAAAGTGAAAATCGATTTTTTTTTCATATATCGAAAACTCTCAGAGATTTTTTATTGAAAATGGAGATGTGGCATTTTTATGGCAGCAACATCTTAAAAAAAAATTAAAGTGAAATTTGTGCACCCCATAAAAATTTTATGGGGTTTTGTTCCCTTAAACGCCCCCAAACTTTTGTGTACGTTCCAATTGAATTATTATTGTGGCACCATTAGTTAAACACAATGTTTATAAAACTTTTTTGCCTCTTAGTACTTTTTCGATAAGTCAGTGTTTATCGAGATATTTTGAATATTTGTCGAATCCACTACATATTTGTATATGGTCAAGTACGGTTATAGAGACCTGTTAATAATCTGAAAATTTATTTATAATTTACATTTTTAGGTATATTTTGAAAAAGAAGCTACAACTCGATAAAAGGTGACTTATAAAAAAAAGACTAAGAGGCAAAAGTCTTAAGAACACTGTTTTTAACTAATTGTACCACGATAATAGTTTAATTGGAACGTACACAAACATTTGGGGGGTTTAAAGGAACAAAACCCCCATAACATTTTTACGTAAATATATTGAAAAAGAAGCAGCATCTCAATAAAAACTGGCTTATCGAAAAATACTATGAGGCAAAAATGTTTTAAAAACGTTGTTTTTAACTATTGGTACCACACTAATGAATTAATTGGAATGTACACAAAAGTTTGGGGGGTTTAAGGGAACAAAATCCCCATAATTTTTTATGGGGGCACAAATTTCACTATAATTATGTTTTAAGATGTTCCTACCATAAGAATGATACATGTCCATTTTCAATAAAAAATCTCTAATAGTTTTCGATATATTGAAAACAATCGATTTTCATTTTGTAAATTCAAAGGGCTGTAACTTTTTTTATGAGCACATTTGTACTAAGGTAAGTTAGGTTCAATCGTACTATTTTTGACCCCAGAATGTTTGGTATAATTTATGACTAACCTTTTTGGTATATACCATTTTAAACATTTTCTTTGGTTTAATATATGAGTAATAAATCCGCTAGAGAAAATATGCCTCTAAAATAGTCGATTACAAAATTCTTTTTTGACCTCGAAATCGAAACAACAAAATAGTTTATAATTTTATATTGAGTCCTATAAATAATAAAAACGTTTTATTATAAAAAGTTTTTTTTTATAAAAGTGCAATTATTAATTATTTCTAATTATTTTTTATTTTGAACAAATAATAACCTCTTCCGTTTTAATTTGGATATAAATCAATTGTGTCAAACATCAACAACGCTACAAACGCAATAACAATAATCAGAGCAAATCTCTAGGGATAAATAAAGGAACTAGCTTAAAAATAGGGTAGATCGTCAGTCTCCCACGGTCTAAATGGCATTATCGTAATCTGATACAGGCGACCATACGTGTTTTTGCAAATGAGAAACTATTTATTAACTGTTTCCATTGTTGGTTAGCATCCCGATAAAGGTTATTAGGTATTATGGGGAATCGTTTGAGGACGCTAATAGGAAGTAGGCGTTGGCAATTAGGAACTACTAACGATGTCGTTTACAATTATTATTCTGTTACTCTGGGAGTTTTAAACCCAAAGCTCTTTTTGAATGTTGAAGCGGAAGTTGAAATAAACGACTAAGAAAACTTATTCTATTAACTGTGATATAACCATATCCTCGAATATTCTCTGATCTTCTTCTGTAACGTTCCTGTTTCCTTTGAGAAAAATTTCTCATTTGTGTTCAACATTTTTCTGATGGGTGAGAGGAGTGTGTAACGTTACAAACGTCACATGTTTGCTATTTTATTTTTAAATAATTATTTTATTCTATTTTCTTTAATATTTCATTAATAATTAACTTTTATTTCTTTTACCTGTTTTCTTCGTTAAAAACGCGTTGGCGCCCTCTTTTATTACCCTCTTTTATTATCCTCTATTTCCTACCTCTCTTTTCATCTAACATCTAAATCATCAACTGAACCTACTGAACGTACCCCGTATATCCTTACTCTCTAGATATCTGCCTTTCAATATGGAACATACCTGCTACTTCATACGTACTTGGTCGTCATTTCAAATGTTGTTTTCAATTACAGTGACACTTCATCCCTTCCCGCTGACACAAACTGAAAATGGAAGGGAAGAATTAATTTATTTAAAAAGATGAGCTTTAGATAAGGCCTTATTTTGTTGCAAATCAAATCTTCTCTTAAGGTAAGAGTATTATCATATTTTAATTACATTTCTACATCTAACAGTCTTTCTAATATTTTTTATACCAAACCTTCCATGTCTGCGAGCACATGGTCAGTTTTAAATACCTATTTCTTTCTAATTTTCATATATGCACGTGTAAATCAAATTCTAACTACATATTACCCAATAAAATTTTAACTGATAGTATCAATCTTAATTCCATTTAATACCTTTCTTCTTGATGTCAAAACTTATACACGTTTTGTATTCTAGTTTTTGGATAGAAATCACCTTTCTCCCTTCGAGAGCCACCTGCCGACATCTCTAGTTACAACCACCTAGGGCCACAACATCTGCCCAGGTCTACAAGTCTACAGTTGTACCATCCGACATCAAGAAGATCTACCATCAAATACCACAAGCCGTACATAAGTATAATCCAGAATTGTTAGTTTTTGGCAAGAATTTGAATATATTTGTCAATGTATTTAATAAGTCACATTTTTATCATATCTTTATTGAACAAATAAACATGATTAGTTAAAAATACTGTTTTGTTTGCTTCCATTCTAAATTTTCAGAGTTCAAATTTGCGATAGGCGATAGCTATCTTGGATGATTGAAGTATTATTTTCGAATATTATTTCAATTAGCTGGGGTAGTCTATCGCTTTTTTGTTTTTTTTTTTGTTTCACTGGCCATCTCCGCGACGAAGGTTGGCAGTCATCATTACTATTCTAACTTTTGACACTACAGCCCCAAAGAATTTAGTTGAGCTGCATCCAAACCATTCTCTGAGATTTCTCAGCCAGGACATTTTTCTCCTACCTATGCTGTGCTTTCCTTGAATCTTTCCCTGCGTAATTAATTTTAGGAGTTCATATCTGTCACTACGTATTATATGACTCAAGTATTAAAGTTTTCTTATTTTGATGGAATCCAGTATCTCCCCGCTGTTCTGTATTCTTCTTAGTACTTTCCTCATTGGTTATTCTGTCTGTCCAGGAGATTCTCAACATTTTTCGATAAGTCCACATTTCAAATGCTTCCAATCTATTGAGAAATTGTTTGTTAAGAGTCCATGTCTCCACACCTTACAAAAGAACAGAAAATACATAACATTTTAGTACTCGCTTTATAAGATTTAGGCTGAGGTCTCTACTACATAATATTTGTTTCATATTAGTAAATGCACTTCTAACCTTTTCTATTCTAATTCTGATTTCTTTGGTTTAATCGTTTGTTTCACTAATGTTTGTCCCTAAAAAGTTATAATTCTGAACTCCTTCTATCGTCTTATTATTTACGTGTAGATTGATGTTTCTAATATTTTCTTTGATATAACCATGAATTTAGTGTTTAACCTTGTTTGTGTTTAGTGACAGACCAAATACTTCACTCGTTGCAACAACCTTATCTAAATTTTGGTTTTGAACAGTTTTATTCATGAAATAATCGCAGCAAATTGCAGTCGATCTCTAAAATTATTATCGAATTTTTGCCCTCATGAGACTTTGACATAATTTCACTCCCCTTCGGGTCGTGAAATTAAAACTGTCAAAGTGTCACTCGGGAAAAATTCGATAATTTTAGAGCTCTTGTGCAATTACTACTGATTATTTCATTCATAGGAGATTCTGACCAATAGAAAGCTACAGAAATCTAAATTAAATCGATAATTTTTGATAATTTCCCGTCGTCAAGTATATTACGTCAGATGCCCTTCGTTGCTACGAAAAAATACATTCAGGGACATTAATGACAATTAATGTTTAAAAAATTATAAAAGTGATGACTTTCAACCGTGAAATATTTATAACAACTGTGTGTTTAATTGTACTAATTTGTACACTTACATAAATAAATTACAATAAAATTTTGGTTTTGAACAGTTTTATTCATGAAATAATCGCAACAAATTGCACTCGATCTCTAAAATTAATATAGAATTTTTGTCCTCGTGACACTTTGAAATAATTTCACTCGCCTTCGGCTCGTGAAATTAAAACTGTCAAAGTGACACTCGGGAAAAAATTCAATAATTTTGGAGCTCTTGTGCAATTACTACTGATAATTCGATGAAATAATTATTTTGACATAATATTTAAAAGTCAGATCAGGAGAAAATTGCAATGGTTTTGAATCGTCGTCGTTATGGAAACCAATATCGTCGTCGTGGTAACCTATAATATTGAAAGTTTGGTTTTGACAACCTTGCCAAAGAATTAATTTGTGTATTTTCACTTCTAAATAAAAATTGATATAACTCTATTTTTTGTGGCTTTTTTCCAAACGTACGGCTCTTGAAAAAATATTGTTCCTAACTCAGGCAGAAAGTGTCTTCCCCGCACTCGACTGCTTGCCCGAACTCCGTTATCGCGTCGTTCTGGTCAACGGCAGTCTCGTCAGGGCCGGATTTAAGGGAGGGCAGGCTGGGCAGCTGCCGGGGCCCCACATTTCGGGGGCCCCCACAAAGTCCCAAACATAAGAGATTCATTTAAACAGATATTGGCAGGAGATACAGGAACAATGTATGACAAGTATAAAATGAAGGAGCGAAGGAGTGATAATATTGCATTGTTCATGGTTATGTTTTTGACCTTCCACCGGGTGGGTGTATTGCTTCGTTTGTAAATTCTTATGAAGTGATGAGAAGAGAATTTTGTGATAGGAAACATGTAGATGCAGATAGTAGGCTTATGGATCATGAAATGTCTAAAGCACACGAAAGAATTGGGCGTATTGATACTGAAGTAGCAAAACAGACCGAAGAAATATAAAGTTATTGGAAAATGTTAACTCAAAGACTAATTTTAGAGTTATAAAGTTTATTTGTGAACGAGATTTAGCATTTCGCAGCGAAAAGGAGTTGTCGAGTTCATCACAAAATGAAAATTATTTGAAAATACTCCAGTTATTAGCTGAATATGATCAATTTTTGAAGCACCATATTTTAATAAATATTCAAATCCTGGAATCAGACGTGTCAACTATCTTTCATCAACCATATATCAGGAAATTGTACATCTGATGGGTCAAAACGTATTAAATGAAGTAGTTTCAAGGATTAAGAAGTCAAAATATTATTCAGTTCATACAAATCAATTAACTGTGACATTTCGTTACATAGAAGGTTTCACTCCTGTTGAAAGGTTTACCATATTTTTGCCAAATCGCCGTCATAAAAGAAGATATATTTAATTATCTAATGACATTTTTGCAAGAACATGATATCGATCTGAAAAACTGCAGGAGACCGTTCTACGTTAATGCGTCAGATATCAATGGAAAATACAATGGTGTTCAGGCTGAAATTATAGAACAAAAAGGTACATATCCATACGTGGGTGCTCCGTGCTCGGTGTAGCTGCTTAAATGGATACGGCGTGCGCTCCCCTACATATAAACAGCAAACCGGTTAAATCACTGGTTGGCGATCACCAACGTATCTACTATGTGGAGCTGCTACACCGAGCACGGAGCACCCACGTATGGATACGTACCTTAACATCTTGGAGTTGTAGATTCCTTGTGTCGCCCACTCTCTAAATTTAGTTTCAAAAGCTGCAACTGAGTGTTATCATGCATTAGCATAGCACCGCATTCTTTAATTTCTTAGAAGAACTAGCTTATATACAGGGTGTTTCATTAATAATTGTCCATATAGTAACTGGAGAAACCTTAGCACAAAATACGAAGATTTAACCTAAAACACTTAAATAAAATGTGGTTCCTTACTGAGTTACAGGGTGTTTTATCTGAAAATTAAAAAATTATTTTTGCTCAGAATTTTAAAACTATTCGACGTATCCTTTTCATACTTGGCAGGAAGTATAGGTACTGTACAAACTACTAAAATATGTTAAACAAACGTTTCTGTATATTACCAGAGGCGTACGACGGGGGAAAATAAATAGTTGACCCTTTCCAAATTCTACGCCACTGGTGGAATTGCTATTTTAGTTCAATTTTTGGATTCTCCAATACTTTCTATGAAAATAATGTACCCTTCATTCGTAACGATAAAGTCATTAATTTTCGAGATATTTGAAGTTAAAAATGAAAAGAACACGGTTATTTTGATTAATGTATTGTGTCGTTTCATTTTTAATTTCAAATATCTCGAAAACTAATCATTTTATCGTTACGAATGAAGAGTATATTATTTACATAAAAAGTATTGGAAAATCAAAAAATTACACTAAAATAGCAATTTCGCCAGTGGCGTAGAATTTGGGAAGGGTCAACCAGCCACTATCCCCTGTCGTACGCCTCTGGTGGTAGCTAGAAACGTTTATTTATCTTAATTTAGTAGGGTGTACACTACCTACACTTTCTGTTAAGTATGATAAGGATATGCCAAATAGTTTTAAAATACTGGGTACAAATAATTTTTAAATTTTAATCATATGAATCATATCGTAAATTAGTCAAAATAACTGTACCGTTTCATATTTAACTTTAAATATCTCGAAAACTAATGACTTTATCGTTACCAATGAAGACTATATTATGTACGTAGAAAGTATTGAAGAATCTAAAAATGGCTCTAAAACAGTAATTCTTCCAGTGGCGTAGAATTTGAGAAGGGTCAACCATCCACTATCCCCTGTCGTACGCCTCTGGTAGTAGATATAAACGTTTGTTTATCATAATTTAGTAGGGTATATAGTAGTCGCACTTTCTGCCAAGTATGAAAAGGATACGTCGAATAGTTTTAAAATGCTGAGCAAAAATAGTTTTCAAATTTTTAGATTAAACACCCTGTAACTCAGTAAGGAACCACATTTTATTTAAGTGTTTTAGGTTAAATCTTCGTATTTTGTGCTAAGGTTTCTCCAGTTACTATATGGACAATTATTAATGAAACACCCTGTACATTTTTCACTTCCTCTACATATAGATACAACTTAACAGAATGTTTTAAAGCTGCGTCTTAAAGCGACAGCAATACAGACCGTGCCAAAATAGTATTGTTCCTAAAAGAGCAAATGCTACTAGATGGTCATCGAGGTAATGCCGCAAAAGAACTAGTTAAAGGTTATATTCAGATTAAAGGAGCAATATCCAAAATTTCGGAAGACTATGAGCAACAACCTAAAACTCATTGCAAATGGTTTGTTGTACCTATAATCGAATGTGTTTACTGGAAACAGAGAGGATATCAGGGAGGACAAACAGCACAAGTCGTATTCTTCAAGATCCAAATATTGACCTTAATTCAGGAGTGGCAGCACTTAGATCACTTATACAAATTTTACAGTCAAGACGTGACAATTTCGAAAGATATGAGAACATCGGGGAAGTTTAGAATTCAAAATTTTATCGGTATTATAGATTACGTCTAAGTCAGAGGCTTTCTGCATAGGATTCCATCCATTCCAATTTTGGATTTTTACATCATTTTGGAAAATTGGAAAATTTAACTCTGAATGAAATTGAGGCTCACTCATTAAAGCTTACCAACATTTATAGCAATGATTTAGATGAAAACTTATGTGTCCATCTGGCACAGTTTGTAAGATTCTTTAATTCATTTAAAGAGGAAATCAGCTCATCAAATATAAGCAAAGAATTTCAAATATACCAACTGCTAAAAAAAAGAATATGAATGATGCTTTTCCAAATGTTGAGGTGACACTTTGTTAATATTTAGGTCTGATGCAGTGGTTAGAGATCATTCTTAAAATTTAAGTTAATTAAAAATCGACTTCGGTTTATGATGGGCCAAGAGTGTTAGACTCATCTCTCTACAATGAGCATTGGCCACGATGTCTAAATGCAAATTATGTCCCACATAATCAAGAAATTTTTAATTAAAATATCTCGAAAAGTTCCCGGACTTTAACCATACATTTTACTATTATTTTTAGTATTTTACTGTAACAAGTTACAGCTCTTGTACTTTTTATTATTTAAAATTATATTTTTAAAAGTAGATCAATATTTTTTTAATGGTAGGAGGTAGGGCCCCCACACCAATTCTGCCCAGGGGCCCCACAGGCTTAAATCCGGGTCTGAGTCTCGTGCGTGAAAGTATCACTTTCCGCACTAGTTAGGAAAATAACTATATTTTGCAATTTGCATTGTGCACTAATTTTACTATATTTTGAGTTCTAATTGTTTGATTTAAGTTTAGTAAACATTTTTTCTTCGTTTTTTATTAAGGAACAAATTTTATTTGAAACATTCTTTTTGATCTGTTTTAGTTTATGAGCCAGAGCCTTATAAACAATTAAATTGTTTATAACAATTTTTGAACACTCGGAACGAAATTCCCCCTCGAAATTCGTAATCAGCAACCAAAAATCGATAAGAAACCGTTGAGTTTGTCCATCAGAATTGAAAAGGACACGGTGACCTCTATTTGGCGCCTAGACTAAAAGTGGCAGAGACAGAAATCCACATTTTAAATTTGGCCGCACATTTGCGGCTCATACTCGGCAATTTTCATTAATATTCCGTCGAACGTCAGAACACGTATGAGTTCAGTTAATTAAAAGAGTTTTTGCAAAAGTGTTTCTTAAAGTACATACATAGGATTCACATTTTGCAATTTTAAAAACTTGTTCCATTCATTCAGTTTAAATCCTAACTCAAATATGTGGCAAACAGTTTGAAAACGTTGAATACCCTCACATAACCAAAATTTAATCCGTGCCTTATGTATGTGGAGAGGCAATAACCTGGGTTTAATTCAAGTTTGAGAGGCGTTAAAAACCTAGATTCACGTACTTTGAGCTGGTTCCATTGGCGGACTCGGCGACATCAATTTTTCTATTTATTTTATTTCCATGAAATAAAACTCGCATAATGAAGATTATTTTTCAGTTTTATTACTACCATAATTTAACTAAATCTATTGTAGCCTATAATCATATTGCAAAAGATAGTTAACAAGAAGACATCTGCAAAACAAAACGAAATGAATGATTATATTAACACAGAGCAGACATTAAGCCGTAAAGCTATGTTTTAACAGTACAAAATGAAGAAACAAATACAAAATCAATGGGAAAATCCCAGTAGCTGGCTGTATACCATAGTTAAAAAACTAATGCAGAAGTAAAAACTTCAATTTGTATATTGGTATAATTTTTGGTAAAGTACCCCGCACAAACCTTATGGAAATTAGGTCGCAGTGGATTTAGTTCATACTTTGGGAAAATACCCTTTGAAGCATCCTGATAAAAAGTGCTCATGGGCACATCTCGATCGTATGGAGGATTTTCAAGATATAGAGGCACAAAATCGTAAAATTATAAGATTTACCAGGTATTCCGATTCCCTGAGTTACTGGTGATCCGACAACATGTAGAAGTTTGAATTAAATAAAAGTACTAGTAGTCTAGGATTTTTTCCTGGTTATCCAATGCCAACCTTAAGTTTGACCTTGACCTTCAACGGACGTCATCTTCTAGAGTTTCAAGGGTTTTCAGCATTAAATTGATATAAAGAGATTACTCATGCTTTTTTGGGATCGCTAAACACGAATATGCCATCAGAATTGACCTCGGGAGGACGTGTTGGCCAGGGCCACTGCAAGTGACGTCATCTTCTAGAGTTTCGATGGTTTTCGGCATTTGATTGATGCAAATGAATTACTGGAGGGTTTTTTAAGGTTGCTAAACACGAATATGCCACCAGAACCGACTCCCGGAGCACCTGGTTTCCAAGGTAAATGAAAGGGGCTCCTGGAGTTTCGAGGGTCTTCGGTACTACATTGATGCAAACGGATTACGTTGCTGAATACGAATACGTCATCAGAACAGACATCGGAGTACCTGGTGCTTAAGGCACGCCATGAAAAAAAAGTTGATTAATAGCAAGCTGAAAATTTGTTAATAGCTTAAGGGTGTCTAGTCAGACAAACTTTGATATATGGGAACACTGGAACAGGGGAAGTTTTATTTGTGGAACAGGTTAAAAATTTGGAACGGTCAGACCACAAAAACGGCACATGTATTTTGTCCGACAGAACAGACTTAAACTCTCCGAACAGAGATTAAACTCTCATGCAAAAATCAGACTGTTATTTATCACCAAATGGGCGTTTTAATGAGTGGAACATGTAGAATATGTCAAATGACAGGAATTATGACAGGTGATAAATAGCAGTCTGATTTTTGCATGAGAGTTTAATCTCTGTTCGGAGCGTTTAAGTCTGTTCTGTCGGACAAAATAAATGTGCCGTTTTCGTGGTTTGACCGTTCCAAATTTTTAACCTGTTCCACAATTAAAACTGCTCCTGTTACAGTGTTCCCATATATCAAAGTTTATCCGACTAGACACCCTTAAACTATTAACAAATTGTCAGCTTGCTATTAATCAACTTTTTTTTCATACGCGGGATCCAGACCTATGATTACTCACAAGTTTTTGGGGCTGCTGAACGTGAATATGCCATCAAATCCGATCCACGGAGCACCTGGTGCCTAAGGCAGGTCTTCTTCTGGAATTTCGACAGGTTTCGGCATTCAATTGATGCAGACGAGTATTACTCACGGGATTTTGGGGCTGCTGAACACAAATACGCCATCAGAACAGACACCGGGGTACCTGGTGCCTAAGGCACGTCATCTTCTGGGGTTTCGATAGTTTTCGGTACTAATTTAATGCAAGCGGATTACTCTTGTGTTTTTGGGGTTGCTGAATACGAAAATGACTTATATAAGAGACTTTGGAGTATCTAGTGACCACGATGAATAACACTATCAAAATAGAATAGAGTAAATCGATCTTAAAATAAATTGTCAGATGTAAATTGAGTTTATATTTATAAATAATTAAAACAATTGAATAGCACAACGTAGTTATTTTAATAAAAATCTACAAATAGCAAATTAACTTTTCACCAAGTTGTACGCTTTCTTTGAACAGCAACTCAGAAAACCTCCGAGTACTCGGTGTGTACCAATCCGTTTGCATCAATTTAGTACCAGAAACTCTCGAAACTTCAGAAGATGACGTGACTTAGGCGATAGGTGCTCCGGTGTCTGTTCTGGTGGCTAATTCGTGTTCAGCAACTCCAAAAAGCCATGAGTAATCCATTCGTATCAATTTAATGTCAAAAACTCTCGAAACTCGAGGTGAATAACCTTAGGCACCAGGTGCTCCGTGGGTCGGATCTGATGGCGTATTACCGTTCAGTGACCCCAAAAAGCCGTGAGTAATCCGCTTTTATCAATTTAATGCCGAAAACTCTCGAAACTCCAGAAGATGACGTGCCGTAGGCACAATGTGATTCGTGGGTCGGATCTGA
Organism: Diabrotica virgifera virgifera; assembly: GCF_917563875.1. Classification (NCBI taxonomy): domain Eukaryota; kingdom Metazoa; phylum Arthropoda; class Insecta; order Coleoptera; family Chrysomelidae; genus Diabrotica; species Diabrotica virgifera. The sequence goes on from NC_065444.1 coordinate 206,874,311, forward strand.
TAGTGTATGCATGTTAAGCAACCCCAAAAACCTACGAGTAATCCATTTGATTCCTCCGGAACTCCAGAAGATAACCTGTCAGCTACCAGGTGCTCCTGTGTCTGTGCTGATCACGTATTCGTGTTCAGCAACCCCAAAATCCTATAACTAATCCGTTTGCATTAATGTAGTACCGAAGACCCTCGAAACTCCAGAAGCCCCGTTCATTGACCTTGGAAACCAGGTGCTACGGAAGTCGGTTTTGGTAGCATACTCGTGTTTAGCGACCTCAAAAAACCCTCCAGTAAATTATTTGCATCAATTAAATGCAGAAAACCATCGAAACTCTAGCAGATGAGGTCCTTTGCAGTGGCCCTGGCCAACACATCCTCCGGAGGTCAATTCTGATGGCATACTCGTGTTTAACGATCCCAAAATCCCATGAGTAATCTGTTAATATTAATTTAATGCCGAAAACCCTCGAAACTCTAGAAGATGATGTTCGTTGAAGGTCAAGGTCAAAGTAAAGGTCGCCGTTGGATAGCCAGGAAAAATCCTAGACTACTAGTACTTTTCTTTGATCAAAACTTCTACATGTTGGAAGATAACCAGTAACTTAGGGAATTAGAATACTCAGTAAATCTTATAATTTTTTCCGAGTTTGTGCCTCTATATCTTGAAAAACCTTCATACGATCGAGTTGGGCGTTGTGCCCATGAGAACTTTTCATCACAATTCTTCAAAGAGTATTTTTCCAAAGTATGAACTAAATCCACTGGGACCTAATTTCCATAGGGTTTGTGCGGGGTACTTTTTTTCTTAAAACTTTTTAAAAGTTTCGTCCAAATGGATTAAAGCATAACGTTTTCGATCTGATTCAGATCATCCTCGAGTTAGATTGAAAGGAAACGGTTAAAAACCACTTTCATTAGTGTGCTAGTTTCATGTACGTAACGGAATGTAAATATTTGCCACATGTTTTTTTTAACTAACAGTCACAATTTTAACCTTTTGCTTTCAATCTAACTTGGAAATACTTCATTCATGGCTATGAGTATGATCTAAATCAGATCGAAAAAGTTATGCTTTAATCCATTTGGACGACACTTTTAAAAAAAATTTTATACCAATATACAAATTGAAGTTTTTACTTCTGTATTAGTTTGAGAAACAAAAAATTGTTCTTTTTTTTTTCTATAACTTATCCCTTATCTATTTCTAACAGACAAGTGAAATTTTCAAACTGTTCTGAACTAAGTCATAGCTCAAAAATTATCGTGGCTGAAAATTTAAATCAATCGAAGTTAACAACAGATTAATAGTCCGAGCAGAATTGAATTGGATAAAGTGAAGTTAGTTTTCGGAGTTATATGAAATTATCATACATTTTTCATAACGTCTTTAACTGATGTTTTCACAAATATTCTTTAAGTGCCTTCTCAGGCACTTGAAGAAGATATAAAGTTGTATATCTATCCACGTGTAATAAGTGTGAGATATTAGTCCAGAGAAATAAGATTTTTCTCGTGACACATCCCCCTCCAGGCTAAAACCAAATTTTTTGAGTATTATGGACATCTATATTAATAACTTTTATGTTTCCTGCAGCCGATTTTGATGATATATATAGTTATAAACAAATGAAGATCAAAAAACGGTAAATTTTCGCTTATTTCGTTTATAACCAAAAAGTTAAGCATTTTAAACAAATTTAAGAGTAAGAAACTCATAAATCGTCTAAAAAATTTCAATATGGCGATCGCTGAATATGTCTATCCCTATTGGTTGCTTAGAAAATTGTAAAATAAATCATAAATTTTTAGTTTTTATAAATATTCATAACCTTTGTAAAAATTAACTTAGAACCTTCTTATTTTACGAATTGCTGATATTTCCGGTGCTTAAATTATATTTTAAATTTCAAAGCAATTGGTCGAATAGTTTAAAAGTTATTTAATTTGTTTATCCCAAATTAATTTTTTTTGCAACACCATAAGTCAGAAAATGATGAGGTTACAGTAAGACTTCTGACAGTTTATGGAAGAAGAACATTTATACTATTGACATATTAATTAAAAAAAATGACAAAAAGTACTTTTAAACAGTGTAAAATTATTTTGCAAAAACACGTCGATTTTCTGCTTACTTATAAACAATTAGAATAACTTTTTAACCGTTACCGGTAAAAAAATTATTTTTTCATATTTGGAAAGACTGAAGGTTTATACATATTTAGAAAGAAAAACAATTGTCCTAGGACAATTAGGGACGAAGTTAGCCCCAGGGCCGGCCCGTCCATATAGGCGAACTAGGCGGCCGCCTAGGGCGCAAAATCCGCCTAGGGCGCAAAATTAGGGACGTAGTACTTTCTCATGTAGTAGTTGTGTAACTCGCAGAGACAGAAAAATCACTGGGTAATGAAAGGTGAAGGATATTTTATTTTAGTTGTCTTATAAAATAAGAAAACGCAAAACTATAACTTAACGTTAACATTAATTACTCGTTTTGGCAACCTCGCTGAGCGTAAGCCTACTTAGTGGCGCAGTGGTCGCGGCAACCCCACACTCTTCACTTCAGTCAAGCCAGCAGTCATAGCGTGAACAGAATAAGAGTACTAGTCTGTCATTAGGGCGCTGCGTGTTATGCATTTTCACTTTTCAGTTTAGTGTAGTAGTGCAGTGTTGTTGACTTTGTTTGTGCATTGATTGACAGTAGTAGTAGTTGTTAATTTACGATAACAAAACTGCAAAAGGAAGTTTGAATTAACAAGTAAGTAGCTTATACTCTTCATATTTATAATTTTTTTCAGTCATCATATCATATAGGCCATTGTCATATTGTTGTTGTATATAGGCCTAAATCAAATCAAAATTGAGATTGTTTAATTATCATAACTTAAAGAAAACCCCTTGTGAACACTTGCCTCTGTTTCGCCTACGATGCCGATGTGATTGATTAGGAACTGGCTGCTGAGTGCTGGTCATGCTGGCTGCTGTTCTGGGATTTGGGCGAACTGAGTGGTTGTTTAATTTATTTAATATTACACAATATGAATGTTGAATGAATTATTAGTTTTGAAATCCACCTGGACATTTCTAATTTTGCTTCCAAATATTTATCAAAACAAATTATTTTTTGTTGAAAACAGTATAACTTGACTTTTTAAGCAAGAATGACCATTGGATTTTTTTGTAAAATTTTTTAACTTCTAATTTCTATCAAATTGATTTCAAAATTAGGCCTACTTTAAATGTATTTATAAATAATATTAAAATAATAGGCTATTAATGTAATTTTATTTAAGAGAAGTCCTTGCTTCTTGGGGGTGTAATCCTAATTTCATATCTTGAGTAAAGACATTCAAAATTTTTTCATTTTTTCAAAATGAAGTTAGCTTAATCCAATCATTGTTTTCTTTCCAGATATGATGTCAGGAAAACACTCGGGCTCTTGGTTTAAGAAAAGAAGACAGGAAAGAGAGGAGTCAGCAAAAAAAGCTAAAGGGTCTTTTGAAAAATATTTAATTAAACCAAATGACACAACTCTTAGGGAGGAAAGTTATAATGAATCACCTTCCACCTCTGGAAAAACCAACCAGCTCCTACCTCAAGAATATGCTACAGAGAAAACAGATACTGAATCACCTTCTACTTCTGGGGGAATCATCCAGATCCAACCTCAAGAATGTCCTAGGAGGATAACAGCTATTGAACCGCCATCTACTTCTGCAGAAAACAACGAACGTCAACTGCAAGAATTTCAAAATAATTTCGTTGAAATGGACGTTGACGTTACAGATAATGCAGTGGAATTACTGCCGGAAAATTCAATCTCACCCAAAGTTACGCTTGATTATGCTGATCCAGCGTCTTGGGACACTCTAAATATTAATCGCCAAACTTTACGAACCATTTTAGTAGAGCATGGACCTGACCAAGTAAAAGGAAAATTTCCGAAGGGTGTGAATAACAGAAAATTTTCTGACTTTCATTATAGAAGGAGGCTTCCAAATGGTGAATATGTGTACCGAGACTATCTTCAATACTCAAAATCTACCGACAAAGTTTTCTGTTTTTGTTGTAAGGTGTTTGGCGGCATAAATGTCTCTTCTTCATTAGGCAAAAGTGGTTGTAATGACTGGCACAATATGTCGGCCCTCCTTGAAACGCACGAAACATCAAATGATCACCTTCAAAACTTTGAAAAATGGAAAACACTGAAAAAAGCACTTAAAAAAAATTTAACTGTTGACAATGTTTATGAACAAAAAATAAAACAAGAGGAAATTTACTGGCAGAAAATTCTAGAACGGCTGTTTGCTCTCGTCAAAACTCTTGGGTCCCAAAACTTGTCATTTCGCGGCACGACAGAAAAATTAGATGTTAATGACAACGGAAATTTTTTAAAATTTATTGAATATTTGGCCATGTTTGACCCAATAATGAATGAGCATCTAAGAAAAATCAAAAGTGATGTCAACAGGCACACTCATTACTTAGGGAAAAATATACAAAATGAGATGATTCAAACTTTAGCTAATGCAATAAATGCAGATATATTGTCCTCAGTACATACGGCTAAATATTTTTCTATTATTTTAGACTGCACACCAGATGTTAGTCACGTAGAGCAAATGACAATTATTATTCGATTTGTTGAACTACCAAAGTCATCTCTGGCATCCTCAACAGAAGTATCTAGTTATCATCAAGTACTTGTAAAAGAACACTTTTTGGGATTTGTGCCTCTCACTGAAAGTACCAGTGGTGAGTATATGACGGAAGTAGTTTTAGAAAAGTTAAAAGAGATTTCTTTGCCTGTAGAGAATATTCGTGGGCAAGGTTATGACAACGGAAGCAACATGAGAGGAAAAGAAAGTGGAGTTCAAAAGAGAATTTTAGATGTCAACCCACGTGCATTTTATGTTCCATGCTGCTCACACACTTTGAACCTTGTTGTGAACGATGCAGCTTCGTGCTGTGTAGAGGTTACTACTTTTTTCGATGTGGTTCAACGAACATATGTGTTTTTTTCGGCATCAACTCGACGATGGGATGTTTTGCGCCGTCATGTTCCAGCTTTGACATTAAAACCCTTAAGTGATACAAGATGGTCCAGTCGAATTGATGCACTAACGCCTCTGCGGTACCACTTGTCTCATGTGTGTGATGCTTTGGAGGAGATTTCTGAGGACACTTCTCTAAAAGGATCAAGTGGCAGTATTGCGAAGGTAGAAGCACTTGGATTACTTAAACACCTCTCAGACTTCAAGTTTATTGTTGCCCTTGTTACATGGCACAATATTTTATTTCAGGTAAACCTAACCAGTAAGATACTACAAGAAAAGGATTTGAGTCTCCAGAAAGCAGTTAGTCACCTGAAAAAAACCGAAGAGTTTTTGGTTACAGCCAGAAGTGATGTACAGTTTCAGAGAGTTCTGGTTGATGCTAAGGAAGTAGCAGAAGAAGTTGGAATAGAACCAATTTTTGAGAGGGAGAAGGTCCGAATAAGAAAAAAGAAGAAAATGTTTGATTATGAATCAACAGATGAATCAGCAAATGTTGCCAGTGACCCGTCAGAAAGTTTCAAGATTCAATTTTATTTTGCTCTTTTAGACACGGCTGCTAATGCGGTAAAAGAAAGATTTTCCCAGTTAAATACAGTATCTGGTGTCTTTGGATTTTTATACAACATTACTGATCTTAAAAACAAGACTACATCTGAGGTTAAGTCGATGTGCAACAACTTAGAAAAATCATTAGGAATTCAAAAAGATGGACGTTTAATTGAATCTGATATTGATGCTGTAGGACTGTGTTCTGAATTGAAAGCAATTTCTCATCATCTCATCGACTCTATATCAAGCCCTGAAGAAGTCCTAAACTACATTTACCAACACAACCTTGAGAATGGATTTCCTAACATATGTGTAGCACTTCGTATTTTGCTTACGATGCCACTTTCTGTAGCTAGTGCAGAACGGAGTTTTTCCAAACTTAAATTAATTAAAACCTATCTCCGCAGTACAATGTGCCAGGAGAGACTTGTAGGTCTGGCGACAATATCTATTGAAAGTGAGAGAGCAAGACAAGTAGACTTAAAAGTTCTCATTCAAGAATTTGCTAAGCAGAAAGCAAGAAAAGTGCCCTTAGGACTTTAGTTTTTAGCCAAGAAATACTGTTAATTTCTAATCTGTATTTAAAAGTGACTTTCAGTCCGAAGTTAATAGAACAGTAATCCAATAGCAAACAATATTGCAATATGTTAGTCAGTGTATTGTTTAAGACAGTGTTATAAAAGATTTGTAGACTAACTTTGAGTCTCCGTTTTTTATGATGAAAATTATATGTACAGAATTCAACTTTGACCCATTAAACCCATATGCCTTTGGTTAAAGTACGTCTTATGTAATTACATTTGCTTTTTATGAAATTAAAGTTTGTGTTATGTAAAATAGCAGTTATTTTATTTATATATCCCAGTCATTAATCAAAGGTTTATTAAATTAAATTAAATTATTAACATAACACAGAGTTGAAATACCGTGTCCCGGTAAAGTGCTAGTTGAACTTTTTCAACTGTAATGAGGGCGCAAAATTTGTTTTCGCCTAGGGCGCCGCAAACCCTAGGGCCGGCCCTGGTTAGCCCCCCCTTTTTTTTAATTCACATGTTTTTGCAAAATAATTTTGCAGTATTTAGAATTATTTTTTAGTCATTTTTTTTAATTAAATTAATAGTATAAATATTCTTATTTCATAAACTATCCAAAGTATTAGTGTAACTTCATCATTTTCTGACTTATAGCGTTGCAAAAAAATTAATTTGGGAAAAACGAATTAAATAACTTTTAAACTATTTGTCCAATTGCTTTGAAATTTAGGGTATAATTTAAGCACCAGAAGTCTCAGCATTCCATGTCATAAGAACGTTCTAAGTTAGTTTTTACATAAGTTATGAATATTTATATAAACTCAAAATTTATGATTTATTTTGCAATTTTCTAAGCAACCAATAAGGATGGACATATTTAACGAACGTCATATTGAAATTTTTTAGACGATTTATGAGTTTCTTACTCTCAAATTTGTTTAAAATGCTTAACTTTTTGGTTATAGACGAAAAAAGCGAAAATTTACCGTTTTTGATCTTCATTTGTTTATAACTATGTATATCATCATAATCGGCTGCAGGAAACATATAGGTTATTATTATAGATGTCCATACTACTCAAAAAATTTGGTTTCGGCCTGGAGAGGGTTGTGTCACCAACAGCATAATTTTTTTCCTTATTTCTCTGAACTATATACCGATTTAGAATAGAATAGAATAGAAATATGCTTTATTGTCATGAAAAATTTAACAATTTTATAGACAAAGCTTACAAGAATCATAAATAAAAACAATAACAAATACAATTTACTAAAATTATACAAATCGTCAATATAAATAAAACATAATAAAGTCAAATAAAAATCAGTAACAATCTATTGCAAAATTAAAAAAAAAATTGCAAATTGCGTAATCTACCTTAAGAAATTTAATAAGAAATTTAATAAGTTATGCTGCTGCATATGACACTCAAATATAGATTAAGATTCTACTTATACATAACAATACTGTAATTTCTTAGTTATTGGTTAAGAAACTCTGCTATTGAATAATATGGTCTTTCAGATAAATAGGCTTTAGTCATTTTACGGAACTTGGGGAAAGATGTTGCAGATTTAAGTTGTAGAGGGAGATGGTTGTATAGTTTTTTTGCAGAATATAATATAGATTTCTTTATTAACTCACTGGACGGGATCGGTAAATAGATGTCAAAAGTAGAATTTCTGGTGGAATAGTCATGTCTAGGTCTTTCTAGAAAAACATGTAGATGTTTACGAATTAAGCAAACAGTTTCTAAAATATATAAAGAAGGTAATGTTAGAATTCTGTGATCTTTGAAGTAGCTTCTGCAATGTGTTGTTCTTCTGAGGCCAAACAGATATCTGATTGCTCTTTTTTGCAATTTAAAAATAACATCGGATTGGGCAGCTGTACCAAAACCCCAAAAAGGCAGACCATATCGAAGATGGGACTCGAACAATGAAAAGTATGTTATTTTGGAAGAGGCTAAATCCATTTCCTTAGAGACAGATCTTATTGCAAAGCAAGCTGAGGATAGTTTCTTGCTTAACACATCGATATGAAGGGACCATTTAAGGTTGCTATCTAAAAAAATACCAAGAAACTTTACAGAATCAACGACACTGATCTGGCTGTTATGAAGAGGTAAGGGTTGAAGAGTTCCTTTATAGGGTAATGCTACTGTTTTATCTACGTTAAAAGAGAGTAAATTAGAATCTGACCAGGATTTTATTGTGAGTAGATCAGAAGTTATAGTAGCATGAAGAGTTGCGATATTTGAGTTGCTCCAAGTGATACTGGTATCGTCAGCAAAAAGAAAAACTTTTCCATCGATTTTTAAACTAGTGATGCCATTAATAAAGATAAGGAAAAGTAGAGGACCCAATACTGAACCTTGCGGTACCCCACATACAACATTTTTGAGACTAGAGTCTGTATCATTTGCTCTAACCAGTTGTTTCCTATTTATCAAGTAAGATTGAAACCAGTTCAAAGAAATACCTCGAATTCCATAGAAATCTAGTTTTTTTATCAAAATGTCGTGATTTACACAATCAAAAGCTTTGGCATAATCACAAAAAACAGTGGCAGTGTGGAGATTATTGTTTAATGCTTGATAAACCTCATGTAGTACAGAAAACATGGCATCGGTGGTACATTTATTATTTAAAAATCCAAACTGATTTTGTGATAAAATCTTGTTATCAACGAGAAAGGACATAAGTCGGGCTTTTAGGAGTCTTTCAATAATTTTGGAGAGTACCGGTAGTAATGCAATAGGTCTATAATTGCAGGCAATAGATTTTTCACCACCCTTATGAAGAGGAATAATGATGGCCGTCTTTAGGCACTCTGGAAATTTACCTTTCTCAAAAGAATCATTTATTAGAGAGATGAGGACTCCCAACACATTGTCTGGGAGATTTGAGAAAATTTTTATAGATAGTCCATCGGTACTACAGGAAGATTTGCTTTTGATACTATTGATTGTTTGGATCAGTTCAGATTTACCAACCGGTCTTATAAAGAATGAATTCGAAACCTTTCCTGAATTAGGGAGATAGGAAATGGGATCTTGTTGTGACACAATAGTTGATGTTATATTTTTACTCACATTAACAAAATATTCATTTAGATTTTCTGGGTCTGGAAGGGAAAATGTTTGAGCTGTGTAAGTTTTATTTCGAAGATCATTTATTATGGACCAAGTTTCTTTTGCAACACTTTTGGAGCTTCTGAGACGATTTTGATAATACAATTTTTTAGCCGATTTTATAAGTTTTAAATAGATTGCCCTGTACTTGGTGATATTATATTCAGTAACAGAGACGTTGGTAGTAAATTTCTTGATATACAGTAGTGAACGCATGTTTTTGGCTGATATGCGGACACCTTTGGTAGTCCAGGGTTTGCGATGTTTTTGCTTAATTGTGATTAAAGGAAATGCTTTATTGAAGATACAGACCAGCTTATTCAAAAAATCACTGAAATTATAATCGACGTCCATGGAAGGAAAGTGCCACTCAGAGGTTAAGCATAAATTTTGGAATTTACGAAAGTTCCGACCGGAAAAAATCCTGCCTAAACGTCGAGTTTTCGAGGAGGACTTGCTAAAGATGTTAAACTTCGTATAAACCGCTTCATGATCAGATAGTCCCGCATTAACAGTTGTAGCGCAGACATCAAGGGGTGAGAAATCTGAGACAATATAATCAATTATGGTAGATGAAGTTTTTGTAATCCTTGTAGGAGAATCAATGTGCATTGATAGACCATATGATTCAAATATGTTGACCAGGGATATTTGTGTAGCACAAGCAGCAGCATAATTAATGTTGAAGTCCCCGCATAAAATTTTTCTGCTTTTATGGGGCAGGTCATCTAACAAATTAAGCAGGTTCTGAAAAAATAGTTCCACGGAAGAGTCAGGTGATCTATAAATGCAAATAATATAAAGATTAAGGTTCTTACTGTAAACTAAGGAAAACTCAAAGAATGCTTCACTTAATAGAAAGTCATATTTTGTTACCAGAGAAAAATCATTATTTGTAGAAAGAATTAGGGTGCCTCCATGAGCTGAACTTGGACGGTCATACCTAGCAATAGTGGAATATTTTTCTACAAAAAAAGGCTCGTTGACTTCAAGCCAGTGCTCAGTAACCGCAACTATCGGTGGAAACCCTAATTCCTCTAGAAACAGAAATAATTCATCAGTTTTATATCTTATAGAACGAATATTAATCAGAACCATGCTAAAGTTGTTATCACTAAAATAATTTGAGGATTCTAGTCCCTCAGAACACGTCGTGATGTTTAAAAATTTCGTCTTGGAGAGGCAGCGGAATAGTAGTTTCGGTGGCATTCCCTTGATTTTTGCAGGTGAATAATTCTTTCCGAAGTTAGAAAAGACCTAAAAGCAGCAAGATCAGCGTCTACCTCATCTGCACCAATTCCATAAGCATCATTAAAATCTAGAAGAATTTTTCGTAGATCTTCACTCTTTGTAGGAAGTCCTTCGGAAGCCAGAAACAATTTAATACTTGTGTTGGTATACCCATCATAAAATACTGATGCAGGTTGGTCGTGTAAATAAGCAAGATGAAGTTTAATGGCCTTTAAGATATCCGGGGTAGCCTTGATGATTTCCAATCTCCGATAGGAGTGGCACAAGAAGAAGAAGAAGATATCCGGTTCCCTTAATCTGGCTAAAAGATATCGACTATTAGAGTTATTGGTTAATCTAACTCTTGGTGGGGTCAATGGATCGAGATTAGTCGATGGTTCTATAGTATCTTTCTTAATGAAATTAATATGGGTATGGAACAGATTCTTAGTTTTGCAAATTTCGATGGCCTGTTTGTCTGTTTGTATGTTTGTGCTCTGAACTTCATCTTTGTTGTTGCATAAACTGCTATTTGAATTTTCCAGGCTAATAGGACTTCTGATATTCTTCGGATTCTTATGTGACTCAGATGAAAGCGTTGGTTCGGAATATGAAGATTCGATAGACCATTTAATGTTTACACCAGGTGGCCAAATGCCCTTATTAAATAATAGGTTAATAGATGTTCTAGATTTTATACCTATTTTGAATGAAGAACCAGTTGTTGTGTCGGCATCTTTAAGGAGGGCATAACATCTTATATATTCCTTGATACCTAGCTTCTCTTTAATATAGGGAACCACTTGTATAGGGGTGTATATTTCCTCGTCTTGATTGTATTAATGAAACAAATACGCTCGTGCAAAATTTTGATACACACCCATTTTATAGAGAATAAGACACATTTTTGGAGGTGTCACTTATAGATTGGGCATAAATTCAGGGAGAACTATTAAATAGAAATCTTTCTTCTTCGTGTAGTGCCTATCTGTTTCGGATGTTGGCGAGCATCATGCTAATCTGTACTTTGCACACTGCTGCTCTGAAAAGACTTGTGGTTGTTTTGTTGAACCATGCACGTAGATTTTTCAGCCAGTGAATCCTTCGCCTTTCTGGTCCACGTTTTTCTTCTTCTCTTCATAATTATAAATAAGAAACACAATTTAGACACAAAAATTATTTATTTATAAAAACATGTGGCAATAACAGAAAATCGAAAAAATCAAAAGTAGCTTTGTTGATAAAAAAAAGTTATAACAAAATATTGTTTGTGAAAGAGAGCTTATGTTTCTTGTTAATTCAGAGGTGGTTCACCATTCTCAGACAGCTGTTTCTGTCTCTAGACGTCTCCAGTGGGTCTACATTAGGGTGACCAAACGTCTTGTAAAAACGGGATGGTCCCATTTTTTTAACGATTTGTCCCGGGGTCCCGAAAAAGTCTCTCGGGACGCCTAAATGTCCCGTATTTGCGGTGGGTTGATTTTTTGTATCTGATTATACTTTCCCTCTTTAATTTTTCTTCAATTTCGGCATTTGTTTTCATTCTTATTTCTCTCTTTTGTTACATTGTGGCCCAGTATTGTTCTCACTATTTTTCTTTAAAATTTCAGAAGGCTATCTATCTTCCTATTTCTTTTTAATCGCAGTTGTTTCCATCCCTGTAACAACAGGTCTTATTAAGGTCTTATATAGGTTCCTATTATACTTAAAGTCTTGCTTCTGAGCATATTTCTATTCATTCCATATGTCTTTCTGCCTTTCAGAATTCTTTCCTCCGTTCTTTCTTTTCCGGCTTTTCCTATCGTTACTCCCAAGTAGCTTAATGTGGATGATACAGTTTCAAATTTATGGTTCTGTGTTATTAGATATTTCGGAGTTGTTGTGTCATCCTTCCCTATCGTCATGTATTTTGTTTTGTGCTGGTTTACCTCTAGTCCTATTCTCTTTGCTTCCTTATGTAATTTTTCAACTACTTTTATAAGTGTCATCTTCGCCTTTGCCCTTCGCTATGATGACTAGATCATCTGCATAGGCTCTTCCTCCGTTTTTTAATCCACTGTTACTTCATCTTCTGCTGCTGATTTTCCGTTTTATAGGTTTTTAATATTTGTTTTTGTACTTTACTATTCTAATTGGGAAATAAGCCACAATTTAACAAAATGCTGTTATTGACGTTTCGACTTCCACCTTTTTATTGACTTGAGAACAATATTGTTCTTGTACGTCTTCTTCTGTTATTCAAAATTGAAAATTTCTACTTCGTCGTTATCTTGTACGGACTTACATATTCATCGCAGTGTGTTTCCTTCATAGTGAATAGCATTTTTTCGTAATATTCTTCCCATATTCTGCTGATTTGATGGTTTTCTCCGCCTTTTATTTTATTTGTTGAGTTGGCTTTGTTTCTCGCTATTTTGTATTCTTGCCCGTTTTGTTCTGACAGGTTGTTGATCCATGTCATTCTGGCAGAGTTTTACAGTTTTCTATCTGTTTCGCAGTCTTGATCGTATGGAAATTACACATTCAAAGTTAAATTGAAAAGGATTTATAGGTCCCAAATTAGCTAAAAGACCATGTTTCAATCTCCCCTACCTGTTTGGGTATCGCTCCAAACCCTCTTTGGCAGTGGCGCACCCAGGAGGGGGGTTTTTGGGGTAAAACCCCTTTCTCCCAGAGTATATGAAAAATTTATAAAGAATAGTAGGAAAATGTAACTTGTCTTTCACAAACAACACAAAAAAATTCGACGCCCAAGCCAACCCCTCTCCGCGCAAACAAAAATTCTAAGTGCGCTACTGCTCCTGGGACGTGTCCCGTTTTTTTCAAGTTTATGATTTGGTCACCTTAGTCTACATGAACATCTCTGTTTCGAATCGAAAACAAACTGTGTATTTAAGGTCAATTACAAAAATGAAATTATCATCCACTTTTAGAATGATGGAGCGACATCTCTTAAAGAAAATATGAAAAGTCCCAGATGCAAAATTCATTCTTAAAATAATAATAAATAATAATTTAAATCTAAAAACTTTTTGTGGAACCACTTTCTGGTAAAATAGTGTTTTTTATTTGTTATTAATATCTATAATTTCCTCCTCTGCCTTTATAATAGACTGCATACGTCTTGACACTGTGGTTATTCAATTTTTAACATGAAAGAAGCAAGTTTTTGGCCGGGCCGAGTAGCCGAACTTGAATTTGTCTTCCCAGTGTGGCCCATGCATAGATGTTCGATTGCATTGAGGTCGGGGCTGGAAGCTTTCCAATTCATATGGACAATCCCGACGTCTTCGAACTATTCATTGATGATTCAAGCATGGTATACACGCGTTATCTTCCATAAAAATAATATTAGGTCCTATGAATAGCGCAAAAGGTACCATATGCTCATCTAAAATGGTTGTTATATACCTTGCCTCTGTCATAGAACCTCGTTCTAGAAGAATTAAGTCAGTACGGACATTGAGACTTACTTATACCAGCCCACGCCATAACTGAGCCTCCTCGATAGGATATTCAGTCGGTGATATAACATTGGGCAAATCATTCCCCTTGTATTCTCCAAATTATTTCGCGATCTCAAACAAAACCGGGACTTATCCGAGAACAAAACATTGCTTCAACCTTCTCCTTTTTTTGGTGCCTATTCGTTTCGAATATTGGCGATCATTCTGGCTATAATTATTTTATTAACTGTTGCTTTAAATAGATTAGTTGTGGAGAACCATTTCCTCAGGTTCTTTAACCATGATATACTTCTTCTCCCAATTCCTCGCTTTCCGAATACTTTTCCTTGCAGGATTATCTTCAGTAATCTGTATTTAGTGCCGTTTCTCATTGTGTGTTCGAGATATTCTAACTTTCTCCTTTTACTGGTATACATCACCTCTCTTTCTTTCCCCATTCTTCGTAATACGGTCTCGTTGGTTATCTTATCCGTCCGTGATATCCTTAGGATTCGCCTGTATCTCGAAGGCTTTAAGTTTTTTCTCCATCGCTTCAGTGAGTGTCCGGGATTCAACTCCGTAACATAATATTGAGAAGATAACATCGTAGGAGCCTTACTTTTATCTTCAGCCTTACTTCAACCTACGTAGTAATAATTTTCGTGTTCCCTTGCAAAAGCAAGTCAAGCTCTGCGCTATTCTACGGATAGCTGTAAACATGGATAATAAATTGGCTTCATTAACGTCTTTGATGAAGTTTCCACCTACTTACATCCACATTTTCGACTTCATTTAGACGATTTGCCATATTAATTGAAATTAGATGTCTATTTCTTAAACACGAAGAAACCCAAAATCGATCATCGCCTGCGAATTTAACTCTCCTACGGCCTGATCCTTACATTCCAGTGTAGTTGCCACCTTGATTAAATAGCTGAATGGCTCTCTGAACAGCACAACTGCTTACACCTTGAATAGCCCTTCTTCAACGCTCCAACTTTTCCTCCATTTGTTTTTGAAGGTATACTTCTTTAGGCACGAGGGTGAATTTTTACATTCCCTGGCGCATGCCCACACCGACGCTATCTTATTAGTCGCTAAAACTTTATACGGGATCTTATTGTGTGTTAAAATCATCTGTCAATAATTGTTGGATATTATGGATAAACAAATGTTGTGTATATTAGTTTTTATTGTTGTGATGGCAGAGAAAAAAGCAAGTTTATAATTGTAGTGACTTTTTAAATAGTTTTTAAAAGCGACAGGTACGTAATAATTGTAAATGTTTCAGTATCCTAATAAAAAATTACATATGTACAGTTCACCAAATATAGCTGAAAGTGTGAAATTCCCATTGCCTGCGCTAACAATGAAGTAAGAACGCACATACAAACGGTCTGGACCGTCAGTGCGAGTGCGAGGTCCGTCGTTTGGACGTCGTCCGTTTGGACCTCCGTCGTCGAGGTCCATCATGATCGTCACGCGTTTTCACACTTTCAGCTATATTTGGTGAACTGTACCTACCTATTTGGAAAATTTAAAATGAACATACCAAAACAGTATGTAATGCTTTCATTTACATAATTTGATTACCATCAAAATTTCTGGTCAATATTCACCTAATATATTGTTTTATTACTCTATATTTTGTTGTATTTTAATATTTCAATATTCTACAAAAATCAAAATAATTTGGTTAAATTCAGAACTGTCAAAAGTTTAAACCGTTTAGTTCGTCGATCTTCCCACATAATGCATGTGTCTCCGTGGGTAAATGTGTAAGATGGATGAATTCCAATACTAACTGCGCAAACATAAGCGGGTTTGAACCCCAATAAAAACTTTTATTTTTTTTATACATTTTATGATTGTAAGTATATTTATTATATAATTTTTTCTTCAGAAAATACGTATTTAGTTAAAAATGTTTCCGAGAATTATTGTTCAGAAATCATTTGTGCCATTTTTCAATGTGTTTGTGTGTATTTTATTCTTTTATTTTTTTTTTAATTTTTGGTACTGTTTTAATAAAAAATTTTGAAAAGTAGTAAGTATTAAAATTAGTTTAATATTTAAATAAAATAGAAATAAACTGTTTAAAGTATATTAATTTTGTTGAAATCATATAATAGAAGTATAACTTCTTACGTGCTTACAAAGTACACACACATTATTTTTCTTCTCTACCAACACGATATCATTAGCAAAGTGCTATGACCAAGAAACCCCCTCACCTTAAGTTCTCTGTCGGTACATCTATACCAAGATTAACAGATGTGAACTCAGGAATATCCTGGACGCAAACCAACCGTCACTGGAAAACTGTCGGTCAATCCAACACAAGTCCTGACTTTGATGTACGCTCTCTCATGCATATCCTTACCAGCCTTACGCACTTCTCAGAAACCCATTTTTCTCTCATACATCTTCATAGCTCTTGTCTAGCAACTGTGTCGTACGCAGTTTTAAGATGTATAAATACCAAATGTACCTCTCCTTTCTTCACGCCGTATTTCTTTATCTGTATTTTCAAAAAAAACCTTTTTACCACATAGTGGTGTAAGGCGACAATACATTACATTATGTTACATTATAATATAATACAAAAACAACTTAATCTTAAATTTAACTAATAACTGCTATACATTTATATTATGTACATATTTGACCCATTCCTTTTTATTTCTGGCCAGCGTTCTTGCTTCTATCCACGTTGTTCCCATTTTCTCGAATATTTCGCTTAGTGTTCTATCCCATGTTTGTCGTGGTCTACCTTTCTTTTTTGCGTTTTTGAATGCCAAATTTCTTTCACCGGTTTTGTCTGATCCATTTTCTGAAGATGACCCCACCAACCGAGTTGCCTTCTCTCTATAAATTCTAACGTTGACTCTATTTCCAAATCTTCCCGTAATTATTTATTATCTAGCAAACAAAATATCTGGTTTCTGTCCTTCCTGGTATAAACCCAAAATTTTCTTCTCCTAACGATGTCTCTCCTTATCTTTCCTCTACAGATCTCTCTAAAATTTTCATTGTATGCAACATTAACTTTATTACTCTATAGTTCTTACAGTCCTGAATATTCCCTTCAACTTTATAATATGATACCAGCACACTCTGTCTCCACGCATTGGACATCCTTTCTTCCTCATATACTTATTATTTGCCACAAAATATCAACCCCATCCTCTCGTAAAGTCTTCCAAAGCTCTACAGGTAATCCCTTAGGTTCTACTGCCTTACCATTATTCGTCCTATTTAACCCTTCGCCCATTTTTCGCTATCCCCAAGATTACATTCTCATTTGGGATCCCGCATCCTCTGTCTCTCCTCTGGTGTTCTTCGTTTAGCAACTTTTTGAAGTACTCGTACCATCTTTTTCTTACTTCAGCATCGATTCTTAACACTCTTCTATCCGCATCCTTAATCTGCCGTACATAAATCAAGTCCTTTGTTGAGTTTTCTCTTGCTTTAGCAACGCTGTATAAATTTTTCATCTTCTCTGGTGCTTCCAACTTTTCAAACAGCTATGCAGACGAACTTTCCTTAGCAGCTTCTATAGCGCGCCTTGCCTTCCTCTTTGCTACCTTGTCTGTATCCTTATCTTCTTCTATTTTAGAGCTGTTATACATTTTTCTAGCCTCTTTCTTCTTTCTAGTCTTCTCTTGCAATTGACTCCACCACCAAGTTTTTTCAGCAGATACAGCAAATGGTCACATTCTTCTTGCTGGCTTCATCTTCGACGGTTGGAGATATTTTCTTACACGTCGTGGTCCCATCAACAGTGTCGTCTTTTTCGGTAATTCGTGAATTGGTCTCGGATGACTGGCTAGAAGGTGCTTCCTTCTGTAGATCTTGGGCGTGATCCCCTCAACTCCATTGGGACAGTGTGCCAAGGCTTTTCTACAGCAGATGATCGCATCCTTCCTGCTCGTTGCATCGGCGACGGTTTACTTTCGGTTCGAATCATTCTCGGTTCGGTTCATTTTAGGTTCATTTAGAACCTAAAAACAAAAAAATGCAATCATCTTTGAACAGGTTCTATATAACGATGCAATACGTGCATGTCGTGGACCTGTTACTGAGTCTGTGTCTTTGCCTGTTGTCAATTTGTGACGTTTACTTGTATAATGTCTTATTTTTACTCGGATGCCAATTTGTAACGGGTAGTTACAAATTGGTAGCTATGTTTTGCTCAGGCGCTATTTTGTAACGGCTAGCACTTTCAAGACGACAGACTTAGTAAAACACAGGTTAAAACAAAGTAAATATATTTAAGATATTTATATACAGTTCAAATTAAATAAAATAATATATAATTCTATCTTCTGCAAAGGAAAAATAACATTATACTTATTACTGCTAACAAAACATAATAGTAATATTAAAACGATACAATACACAACATAATATATATATACAATAGCACTATCGCTACACGGAATCAATCTATCTACACATTCAGCCTCGGAGACATCGCATTTCAAACCAATGCGATAACATTGAACAGCGACACAGTCACCCGTCCATCGTTACTACCGCTCACTGCGGTAACGGTTCCGGTAAAACACCACGTTAATACTGAAGCGCATACCTAGGCAACCCGGCGCATCTCTGCCACTGAGCTATTCCTAATTCAACACGTCAGGAATAACTGATTTTATGATCAATCGATGTGTGGATTTGCGTGAAAGATTTGGTATGGTTTGTTGAAATGCTTACATTGAGTGTCCCTGTTTAGGATTTTGTCCTCTTCAGAGCTTGTAGTGAATGCGATATGTAGTCAAACATCAGACAATGGCCGCAAAAGCAAACAGTCCAAAAACACACTGGGGCAAGTGTGGTGGTCCTGGTGTTCCTGAGTTATGCCGGACGGTGGTGGCCCAAAAGACTATCAGACAACAGAGAAGAAAGGATGATGGAGTTGGTGTTGGTGTCATTGACATATGTGTGTACTGTCCGTGCTTTGCCCTCGACCAAGCTCCCTAGAAACCATTGTACGCCAACTGGCAAGCCAGCGGCCCTCGCCGGCGGTCAGGAGGTGGCTTTTGAGCGCGGCGTGGACAGTGTGAGTTCGAATGTTGAAAATAGTTGCGGCTATTTTCTTGGGATGAACAGGTATAATTGTGCAATGAAGTTGGGAAACCGCAAAAAACCAGCTTCTCCCTGTTCGGGGTAAGGATGAGGATTAGATGTGGAGGGTGCGGAAGGCTAGCGGGGTAGCCTCTAGGATATCTTCGTACTCAGCCGGGAGATCGTCAATGCATGATTGCATTAGAATGGACGGTGGATGTAGTTTTTTCCGTTTGGGCTTTCGGCTGCGTACGTGGCCAGAAGAAGAACAGGAACATTTTAGAGTGTTTTGGGTGTCGGATTGGGGACTGTTGATAATTTTTGTTGTGAAGTTCCTGTTCAGTGAGAGTATCCTCTCAGTGATTTTGGGGACGTTTTAAATGTTATGGATTTCGTTGCTGGGATATCTCCAGGGCTTGTAGTTCGCTGCACGCGGGATTCTACGTTCCGCTCGCAACAACATGCGACTTTGGTTACGATTGAATAGGCAGTAAAGGCCTGATTTGTATTCGATGACAGGTCGAATATAGGTTTTATAAGTGTGTATGAGAGTCTTTCTGTGTGTCTTGCCAATTGCTCCAGCGAGAGGATTAAGGAGTCTGGCTCTATTTCTTACCCTATCTAAAGTTGCCTTTAGGTCTGCATCCCAGTTGAGAGTCTTGGTAAACAGGACTCCCAAGTAGTTAGCAGTCGGGCTGAGCAAGAGCCTTTCTCCCATCAAACTCACTGGGTATTGGTCGTCATCATTTCTGATGATTTTGTGTGACACAGAGGGAGCGCGAAACACAATGGTTGTTGTTTCATTCGCGTTTAGTGTGACTCTCCACTTATTGCATATGTTCGACCACGTTCAACAGAGTCTGTGCTCTTCTATGAATAAGTGGTGCGTTATATCGCGTGGTTGTTGTGAGCAGAGCCGTGTCGTCAGCGTACAGGAACAGACGAGTACCTGGGATATTTTGGTTTGAGACGTCACTGTTGTAGATGATGTACAACAGTGGTGCTAGGACTGAACCCTGGGGGACTCCAGCTTGTGGAGTAAAGGGGGCAGACTTGTGATCACTTACTTTTACTCTGACAGTTCGGTTGTGAAGGTGTGAGTGTACAATTTTGGTAAATTGTAATGGTAGCCCGATGTCCATAAGCTTCCGAACAAGTCCGTCGTGCCAGACCTGATCGAAAGCTTTCTGCACATCTAGGAAGGTGGCTATGGCGAATGAACCATCGTTGATGGTTTGAGAAACTTTAGTTGTGAAATCGATTAATGCATGTTTAGTAGATTTACCGGACTGGAATCCATATTGATATTTTGGGATGATGTTGTGGGCTTCGAGAAAGTTATTGAGCCTTTCTTTTAGGATTAGCTCAAGAACCTTTCCCAGAATGTTTATTAGAGAGATAGGTATGTAGGATTCCACGTCGGTTCGGGGTTTGCCTTTTTTCAGAAGCATGATAGTGTTGGCCACTTTCCAAGGAGTAGGGAAGTGGCTGTTTTTGAGACATGCATTGAATATTTTAGTGAGAAGAGGGATAATACTCTCGGAAAGTTTCTTAAGGCACCTTCGGTTGATGCCATCAGGTCCGGGAGCGCTGTTTTTACCTTGTTGCAAAAGCTCTCCGTTTCCCTGTTTGTGAGGGGGTCCATGATAGGATCATAGACTGGGATGTGGTAGTTGAGAGTATTATTTACTATGTATTCTGTGTTGAGTTTAAATAAGCGATCAAAGTTCGGTTTGTCAGGAGTTTGAAAATTCTTTTGAAGCGAATTTTTGAATGCTTCGGCTTTCCCGTCTGGGGAATTGACAATGTGATTGTTGACCAACAGATGGGATGTTTGAGATTGTTTTTGTTTCGTTAGGACTTTGAATTTGTTCCAGAATTTACTTCCGTTCTTGTAGTCCAGTTTTGAGGTAGTATCCTCCCACCGGCGAGCCGTTAGGTCGGATATTTCTCTCTTTATCCTGGCACAGATTCAGTTGTATTCTGTTTTGATTAACGGATTTCTGTTGGCCTTGTATTGGCGTAGAAGACGCCTTTTTTGTTGGATTTTGGCTATGATGTATTGTGGAAGTGCCGGAGATGTATACGTTATTTGTTTGAGTGGAATTGCGTGCGTGATAGCCTCGGTGATGAGGCTCTCAATTTGGATTGCACTTGTGTCGATACTATCGTTAGTGTCGAGTTCGCCTAACAAAGGAAGGTTTTGTGAGATGAAGTTTTGTAATTCAATCCAGTTAGCGTGTCGATAGTCTTATAGATTTTGGAGGGTTGGGTAGTTTCGGATTTAGTATGTCAGTATTGACAAGAATGGGTACGTGGTCTTTAATTTAATTTTATGATTCTCCTCCTCGTCTTAAATACGCTCTCCGTGCCACTTCTCCTTCGGTTTCGTCTAGTGGGGTATGTAGAGGGGATGTCGACCGGTCCCTATTGCCAGCTGTGGCATCATATCATATCATTACAACTAGTGAGCCGTTTACCAGATGTTTTTCCTAGCACTTCCTCTCCCATTCGTACCACAACTTTGCTGTTAGCTTCCCACCAATTATTGACCGCATCTTTCTTCTCAAGCTCTTTATATCCAAGTCCACTATTATGAGTCGTTGTTGACTAACTACACATTCACCCTTAATCACTTTGCAGGTGATAATCTCTTGTAGCTGACTTTTTCTACACAGTACAAAATCTATCTGACTTTCCTTGCTGGCGCTATTATTAACGGTTTGAATAGAATATTTAATTTATAAAACAAATGGTAAATATATTTGGGACGTACTGTATATTTTATATAGAATATATCTGTAACCAAATTTAATAAGTAATGTGTGAAGTAATTTATGAAAAGTTTAGCGACTAGTAAAAAATTATAAGAAATGAGTTTTGAAACTCCGGCTAAAAGAAATGAAAGTTTGCCTAAAAGAAAAATTAAAGAAGCGCTGCTGCCGTTGGAAGTTCGAAATGCGATAGTAATGTAAGTGAGTGTTGATCTTGTCGGACTCCGGGTGAATCAGAAACCAATATCCGAGGTTGATGCAGGGTATGAATATAGTTGTTGGGTTGGGAGGCCTGGAGGCAGAGGGCGCGCTATGTCGCATCGACTTTCATATGGTAATCGCCTACAGAAATCCATTCACAATGGCATTAGGGCCAACTTATTACGTTTACATTGATCTCGAGGTTTATATTTTTCCTTCCTCTATTTGTCTTTGTATTTGAATTTAGTTGGTTGCTGCATTAAACTACCCTTATTCGATATTAGAATCATCTCTCTGCTCGATCCTTCTCGCTGTCGCTCTCACTCTTTGCTTTATGAATTTTATTTGTTGTGACTGGTTTGTAGTAATTATGTAGGATTTATGGTCTTATTTACTTTGGGATTTGCGCTTCTGGTCGCATATTAAAGGGACATTTCCTAGAGCTGAGAATCTTTTAATGAGAAAATTTATTTTGGTAATATAAAGTTATTTTATTTTATACACTAAAAAAATTATTTCAGTGATTTTAAAAAATTTAACAACCTAATTTTAAAATTAGTGATGCCGTCGAGACCGAGACTAGTCTCGTCTCGTCTCGTCTCGTCTCGTCTCGTCTCGACTTTTCGAGACGAGACCGTGGTTCAGTCTCGTCTCGCCTAGTCTCGACGAGACGAGACCCAACGAAAGTCTCGTCTCGGCGAGACGAGACCAAATGAGAGTCTCGACGAGACCAAACGAGAGTCTCGACGAGACCAAACGAGAGGCTCGACGAGACCAAACGAGAGTCTCGACGAGACCAAACGAGAGTCTCGACGAGACTCTCAATTTAGTCTTGAAGTTTTCAATAAATACGTGTATCTCTTCAACTCAATCAAGATCTGCACTGTAACAACAATTGAATGT
The DNA here is from genome assembly GCF_917563875.1 of Diabrotica virgifera virgifera. Classification (NCBI taxonomy): domain Eukaryota; kingdom Metazoa; phylum Arthropoda; class Insecta; order Coleoptera; family Chrysomelidae; genus Diabrotica; species Diabrotica virgifera. The sequence goes on from NC_065444.1 coordinate 206,897,200, forward strand.
AGCATTATGATTGAAAAATCAAGTGTGGCGTGGCGGATAAATAAAATTCAACTAAGGTGAACTGTAAATATGCAAAATAGATAAAAATTTTATAAAGCACACCTTGAATAAGGAGTCATTTTGGCGCACTAGTCCTTCGGGAAAGTCGAGGAAAACGCATCGTTTTCCAAACATGGATTCGTACGTCAAAATGACTCCTTGCTCAAGGTCAAGGTGTGCTTCAGTACATAATGCTGCACTTACCTATACGAAGCACTTTTCTGCACGTTTGCGCGTTGCGCCTATTTCTTTATTGCGTTGATATTGCACAGCCTATAATTTCTGATTTATTAGCAACCACGGAATGAGTGATTTATCATACTGATCGCAGAAAAAATTATTTTTCCGGTTAAAGTTTATTTGCGCTGCAAGAAAAAATCCTCCGCAGAGGCTTGCATTTACAGTTGTCACACATTCTTTTATTTGTGTTAGGTATGGCTTTGTACTTAAAACGAAACAATACAATAAAGACGAAAATTTTATTTTGTACAAAATGGCCGATGAAACAACAGAATCACACATTCTAAAAAAAGTAACATTAATCTCAAAAAAATAAATTTATAAGTAGTATAATGAGTAATTAACATAATTAAGTACTTATTGATAATGCCTACATCTACCTATAAAAGGAACAATTCTGGTTATAAAAAGTTATTCATTTTCTTTAATAGACTTGTACAACTTATTGTTGCACCATGAATTAATACATAAAAGGCATCTAGCCGAGTCCGCACTCAATCTATTTCTATGTTTTCGAATAGTTAATCCGGCTCGCGAAAAAAGTCTCTCCGCTGGCACACTTGTAGCAGTAATACTAAAATAATCTCGAGCCATTTTCGACAACGTTGGATATGTAGAAGCATTTTGATTCCACCATTGCAAAATGTTCGCATCTCTGGGGGCTCTCGGGCTATTGAAATACGCATCTATTTCGTTACGCCATGTGCTCTCCGCAGATTTTTGATTTTTCATTTCAAAAAGACAACATAAATCAAAATCTTCATCCTCTTCTCTAGTGGAATGTTCGGTAGTCTGAGTGGAATTACTTTTAAACTCTGGTGCATAATATTCATTCTTATAAATTTCTTCAAATTTCTGCATCGACGAATTAAGTAATTCCTTGCCCCAATCTGTCAAATAGAAAGTTTCTTTTTTGTGTCTAGGATCTAACAGTAATACCACGCAATATATCCAATTGGCTTTGGTATAGTGCTTAATTAATTTATTACGAGCTGCCTGGAAAGCGAGCAGTATCATTTCATCCACTGATGTTCTATTTTCTTTGGAGTCTAGAGCGAAAATTTCTTCTTCTAGTTTGTCAAGTAACATATTGAAACCAATTACCACCAACGGCAGCGTGACATATTCTTCTGCACTCAGTAACACAGACAGTGATTTAAAATATTTCAATATTTTCTGGATTTGGGAAAATATTGCCCAGTCATCCTCACGTATTTTTAACGAACTTAATTCGGCATTGTTCTCGCATAGGGCATTTAATGCCGGTTTCAGTTTAATTGCAACAGCCAACATGTCATTGGTGGAATTCCACCTAGTGGAAACATCCACATTTGTTGCTAAACATTTAATGTTCGTTACGTCGCAACAACTTTTAAATTTGTTTTGCCACTGTTCACTTCGTTTTATTTTTAGGAATAATGTTCGCAACTTACTCAACGGTTTTTGTTTTTCACCCGCATCTTCTTCTTGATCAGACTCAGATCCACCATCTTCCCCATAATCGTCATAATCATTTTTGGGCTCGTCTCGTATTAACTTCAGTATGTCTTGGACAGCAAGATTTAATATGTGAGCGAAACATCTGAAATGTTGATCAACAGGATCAAATTTCACATTAACATCGTCGGCCATTATTTGAGATAATTCGTGCATAAATCGGGTATTAGAGGCGGCGTTATCGACTGTAATGCCTTGAAGCTTTTCAACAATGTTGTACTTTTTTAAAGTTGAATAAAAGAACTGAGCTATATCCCGTCCTGTGTGGTGTCCGTGTGATGGTACAAAGTCAATCACCAGAGACTGGAGCGTATAATTATCGTCTACATAGTGAGCGGTTATCCCGTAGAACGATTTATTGGCTACAGATGTCCATCCGTCTATTGTGAAAGAGACTTTTGAACTATTGGCATTCATAATCCTTATTACACTCTCTTGCATTTTATTAAATCGATCCATAGCTTTTATCTTAAGGCTCGTACGTTTGGGATACACCAGTTGTTTATTTAAGTAGCCAAAAAGCTTTTGGGAGAAATCGTCTTCAAAAAAATTAAAAGGAAGGTATTTGACAGCTATCCACTCTACAACCAGCTCATCAAATTCAGGTTGACTGATGGGTGCGCACGCGCTACCAAACTGTAAACAATAAACCAAATAAATATGTTAAAGACCAATTTTTTGGAGTTCAAACATGACAAACATACAGGTTGGGGCACTTAAGACGGATCGTGCTAAAACTGCGTTCCCGTAAAAAAATTAAAAAAGCTTCAAACGAAAGTTACACCGAATCAAATTGTTCATATTTTAAAGAATAGATATACAGGGTGTCCCTGAAATAAGCGGCATAAATTTAACCACAGATTCTATGGACCAAAATAAGTCGATTGAAGCCAATTTATCTATATACAAAGTTGCTTCGTTTGGCCGTGAGAGGGCGCCAAAGTTTATTTTTATTTTTAGTTTTTCTGTAATAATTCATACGCGGATCGTTAGATTTAGATGAAACTAGGTACCTGGATACTGCTTAAGATGCTCTAATATCTGATATGCATATCAAGGTCATTTCGATGCGATAAGGATATAAACCACCCCCACCGTAACAGAAACCGTGGTGTAACTTTTTTATGGATTGGACATTCCAGTCATTATTTTTTCTGGTAAAATACCAACCTATTCCGCATGTTTTTTGTCTCTTACAAAAAATGAATATCTGCAGCCGTTTTCGAGATAAAAAATATTTTAGTAATCGCAACCCCGAATTTGGCAGTACCTAAAATTTTTTTTTTGGCTCATTTCGAAATAGGAAAACGCAGACACAAATTCCTTGGACTAAAATAAGTTGATTTCATTCAATAAATTTTTGTCGAAAAATGCTTGGTTTTTCTGTGAGACCTATTGGAATTTATAACGAAAATTTCTAAGTTTTGTGCCCTCTCACGGACAAACGAAGCATTTTAAGACAAAATTCTTATAAGTAAAATGTACTTATTTTGGTCCAAGGAATCTAAACATGCGTTTCCCTTTTTTCAAATGAGCAAAAAAAAATTTTTGATACTACAAAATTTGGGGTTGCGATTACTAAAATATTTTTTATCTCGAAAACGGCTGCAGATATTAATTTTTTGTAGGAGACAAAAAACATGCAGAATAGGTTGCTATTTTACCAGAAAAAATATTGACTGGAATGTCCAATCCATAAAAAAGTTATACCACGGTTTCTGTTAGGGTGGGGGTGGTTTATACCCTTATCGCATCGAAATGACCTTGATATGCATATCAGATGTTAGAGCATCTTAAGCAGTATCCAGGTATCTAGTTTCATTTTCATCTAAATCTAACGATCCGCGTATGAATTATTACAGAAAAACTAAAAACAAAAATAAACTTTGGCGCCCTCTCACGGCCAAACGAAGCAACTTTGTATACAGATAAATTGGCTTCAATCGACTTATTTTGGTCCATAGAATCTGTGGTTAAATTTATGCCGCTTATTTCAGGGACACCCTGTATTTTTGACTGTACAGAATTTCGGGTTGGGGCTGTGCACCCTACATGTTATTTCAGTTTTCAGTTGCTCGTTGAATTTTATTCAGGCTCTGATAAGCATACGTGGAAGATAGGGTCTACTAACTTTTACCGTTTTACCGGTTTTTTTGGGAAAAATTACGCTTACAGACCCTTCCTAATTGTAACATCGAAACACCTTGGAAATGAATGAAGAAACGTTAAAAAGTGAGCACATCAGCGTTGCACAGAGCATAAATGTTGCTTTCATTTTACAGTCATACAGTTGGGTATTGCAAATTAAGAATTATTATTAAAACTACACGGAAAAAAATGTGTGAGAAATTTGTGGCGCAAATTTGTAGCAAGCAAATTGTAATTTGTTTCTACTGTTTTTGTATAAAAACTGCCTTCCTATAAAAGTGGTGGAGTGGAATATACAATAATTTAGGAAGTTTCGTGTATTACAGAATGAAATACCAAAGAAGAGAAGGTACTACATTACTTCAGTGCATTACGTTGCAGTAAATGATGCTAATTGCTTGTTGTTGTGAGCGCAATTTGGATAGTACTGGTTAGGATCTATTGTAGTAATAGTTACCAACATAATTACTATTGCAAATTAGTCGTAGCAACGGTTATAAATATTTGAATGAAAAATTCCTATGAATAACAGCAGTGATGTTTGTTATAGCGGCCAACTTTTAGAGTGATAAGGAACTTTAAAGCGTTTGACAATGGTTCTGTTTCCATTTATAAAATCCAAACTAATTGAAAAGTGAATACAGGTGTGCGAATAAGGGTTTGCGAACGCATTTGCTACTATAACGTACATCTATTAATTGCCATTTACTAGTAAATGGGTAGGTACCTCTAACTTAGGTGGGTACCTAGGTTATTATTTGTACAAAAAATGTAAATAATGCACCGTTGTCATCGGAAGCCTTCGGGCTACAATTTTGTAAGGGACGAAGTTTTTCATTTGAGTCCTCGTTTTCGAGATATCGAGTGATAAGTGACAAAATCCGGCAGACCGAATTAATTTTCGCCGCACTTCAAACGGAGTTACGACCTGACAAAGATCGAATGGCCCATATAGGCGCCAATGCATTTCGTTAGGTTCTCGATTTTTTTCCGACGAAACGGCTACATGCAGTTTGATGAAACTAGCATCAAAAAATTGCGTCATGTATAGTGTACCTTGAACAATAATTAAGGAAGCTTCGTGTATGAAATATGCAAGAAGAGTAGTTACTACATTACTTGTAAAAATAAATAGAAGTTTCTACTTTGCCTTTGAACTAGAATTTTTTGGTTTAAACTAAACTAGGTATTGCCATTTTAAAACAACTAGCAATGTTTACATTTAAACTTAAACTACACACTTCATTTCTAAACATCTGATAATGACTTTTTAAAGTTAACTAAAATACAAATTTCTGTTTTTAAACAACTAGTATTTCCTGTCATTAAACTCAATTAGAAATTTCAGTTTTAAAGACGAAATTTCTACTTTTAAAGTCGGAACTTTTAATAACTTTTCAACAACTAAACTATTATACACTTTTAAACTAAACTGGAAATTTATACTTCAAAATTATAAATTTTTACTTGTTAAACTTCTATCAAATTTCTGTTTTTAAGGTAAACTAGAAATTTTTGCTTTAGATTCTTACGTGCTTAAGTTAAGTTAAGGTTAAGTCTTAAATTTGCTTTATTTCTTGAATTTTTTTTGTTACGTTACACTGCGTACACAATCATATTAGTTTGGATATAAAATGTCAGATATTTATCAAAAATATTCTTTAAGTATGTATAATGTTATATCGATGTTTATATAAATATCATTATATTTGCCAACCCTTGTAAAAATATTATCATTGAGTCAGGGAAAAGTTGAAAAATCGTCTGGAAGAGAGAGTCTGGAAAAGTCAGGGAAAATTATTTTGAGAAAAAAGTGTCTACCCTGTTTTACCAAAAACTGTTTGGGGTCCGTCTCACCCTAGGTGGTCCAACTAGACCGTATATGGTGGTTCATGTAACCCTTAACGGTTGGGTTAGTTGGACCATTAGAACGTTTTGTTTATGTTTTTTTATTGAATACTATGTGTTGTTTTTTAGAATTCTGATTTTGTTTATGAAATGTGCAATAAAGTTTGCGTAGTTTGCTATTTTATAACTTAATTAATTAAGCGTATTAAAAAAAATATTGGCACTTTTGAAAATGTGGTCATCTCCCCCGGAATTACCCAATATATGTAAGTACATGGTGTTCTTTTTAAAATAACGAAGTTGCCAAGTGCCTAAACCGAACATTCTGAATAATCGATAAACGTAAAATAAAATAATAAAATTTGTTGACTTTTTGAATTTACAGACTTACGTGGCAATTGATATTATGTATTTTTAATAATTTTTGAATTTTTATGCAGAGACGATGAGGCCGTGACTAGTTACCGTTAATTAGAAAATCAAATAGTAAGGATACGAAAAAAAAAGAAAGGCAACATTGGCTTACCTGATGCTGAGAACTCCGAAACATATTGGAGATTGTTTGCTGTTTGATAGCCGATGTCGATGCTGCTGCATTTATGCCTCTTCCATGTGTGTTGTCGGCAGGATATAGTTGAGAAAATTCCTTCTTGTGTCGAGCTCGTAAATGCTTCTTTAATCCACTCGTGTTTGATTGTTTCATTTTTAACTGAACATTTTTGCCCTGCAGTTTACATAATTTACACTCTGCATATTTTTGGTTCAAATTGTTGTGCAAATAGGCGAAGAGATTTTTAAATTTTTCTGATTGCGAGTTGGCATTAACACGTGATGTAGAAGCACTGGAGTAAGATTCATCTTCCGGAAAAACTGATGACTGAGAACTGGACGACATGCTCGTGGTTTCACATTCCTCTGGGACAAAATCTTTGTCTTTGTCACTGTCATCACTAGCACAATATGGATCTTGTTCTTCGAGAATCTCGTCTGCAGCTTCGTCTCCAACTAGTGGTTTTGCACGTTTTACAGTGGTTGATTCAATCCTGGCACTTCGTTTCATTGTTGTAATTCACTCTACACAATACAATATATATACCGTAGTTGTAAAACACATTAAAAATGCTTACAATCAATATGTAACACGCGTATTCGACGTATTCGCACTCGCATTCGCTGATTGAAAAATTGTTGCGATTGCAAGAGCTAAAAACAGACTGAGACTTGAACCCAAAAGATAAGAAGTAGCTAAGAGAGAAGGACCCATGCGGTTAGTCATCGAATTATCAGGTAGACGAAACACAGGAAACAGAAACATAAACTATCCTGGGAAATTCCCATCTGCAACATCTGCAAGCTGGTGTGGTTTATGACCTACCGCCAAAGGGCCAGACCAGTGAGTAATTGCAAGTACAGGCCAGTCGCATTAGGAAGGTTGAGAAGAATTTACAATATACTTTGCATTATTGATGCAATTTAAGACGGTCTCTAGCGGGTGCTTCCGCCATAAAGCATAGAAACAGATTGTGCGGGTTTTCGGAGAATATGACAATTTGTACTTCATACGTGGAAATGTGGGAATGAAATAAAAATCATTAGTCGAGACTGGGCGAGACTAGACGAGACTAGACGAGACCATACGAGACCATACGAGACGAGACGAGACGAGACGAGACTGCATTAGGTCGAGACGAGACTTTAACTTAGTCTCGTCTCGAGTTAACGAGACGAGACGAGACTAAGTGAAAGTCTCGTCTCGTCTCGTCTCGTGGCAACACTATTTAAAATGTTATTTGGTTTTTTGTTAAACTTATTTTATTTTCAACGATTCTTACCACTCCAGAATCAATTTTGAATATAAGACAGCCAATTAAAAATAGTACTAAAGAAAACGGTATAAATATTGGCGAATATGTGTTTGAAAGGGTAGAACACTTTAAATATCTTAGGGTCTTAGTTAATTGAACTAATGATGTGACACATTATAATCAATGAAAGAATTCTGGCAGGAAACAGAACCTACTGGAAATTCCACAACAACTTCCTCAAAAATAAGAAGCTACTCAGAATAGGAGATAAACTAAAACTTTGCGTCCACTGCTGGACATAGGCCTCCCTCATTTTTGTCTATTGTGCTATAGACTGCATTGTGACTGCATCAAAGATGAAGAAAGATTGAGGAGCCTAGGGAGAAAAATCATTTGGATAGAGACCGACCGAATGTGACTTTTTTGGCCGAAGCCGAAGCCGATGCCGAAGTTCGGCCTGAAGGATACCTTCGGCCGAAGCCGAAGCCTAAGCCGAAGGTGACTAAATATTTGCATTTATAGTAGGGATAGTCGATTGTCGATGTTTTGCCATTAATATTTAAGTAGTCAAAACACCAGTAATCTTGAGTTTTAACAAATACAATAAAATTATTATAGTTTCTCAGAATTTTACTACGTGAGAAATATTCAAATGAAGATCTTTGAGACATCTTGGCCTATTGTTAAAATTTATATCCTACCTACTACCTGAAAGTTTGTAAAACGTTTTGGTTTATTAGGGTATAAAATAGGGTGTAAATATTTTTCAAAGTATCAAAGGCTCGCCGAAGCATATTGTTTAGAGATTATTTATATAGTATAGTATACTCGGAGCATTTTATTGTTCCACCTTCGGCGAAACCTTCGGCTTCGTTTTGGCCGAAGCCGAATTTTGGCCGAAGGTTTAAATATTGGCCGAAGGTGGCCGAAGCCGATGCCGAAGCCGATTAATCGGTCGGTCTCTACTTGGAGAATAGCAGGTCCACCAAATTTAGGTAATAATGAATTTAGAAAACTGAAGAACTACGAAGTAACAGAACTTAAAAAAAAAAGAAGATAACGTCAAATTTATCAAGGGCATCAAGGCACAGGACTCAGATGGAAAGGATAAATATAGAAAGAAAAAATCCACACGCATTAATCAAGAAAATTACCAAATGGAGACCAGCATCAGGCAGACCACAAGGAAGACAGAAAACGAGGTGGAAGAACCAGATAATTGAGGAACTTAGAATGACAGTTAGAGAATGAGGTATTTTAAATTAGAGAACAATGTCTAAGAGAAAAAATCACAAAAAAAGCAAAAAAAATCACAAAGAAGGCCTAAACCTCCGAGGTATTGAATCGGGTTTAGGTCTTAGCGCTGAAAACAAAATATTTTAATATCAATTAGTGGTTTAGTATAGATAAGTATTTAGTAATATGTAGTGTTTAATATTCTTTAAAACGTTTTTATATACTTTTCTTGGTCTGTGTCACGGTCTCCGCAAATTTTGTAATCCATTTTAAAAATAGTTCTAGGCTACCTAGGTACCTGAAATTTTCAGAATAGCTTAGAACTAGCTAACAATGCAATAATTAACTGCTATTATACAGGGTGATTGATTAGTGGAGTAAAGCTCCGTAGATCCGTTATAGTAATGGATAGAATAGGGATAAAAGTTAATAACAAAAATTGTAGCCAATTTTGAGCTTCATATTACAAAATTTTATATAAAAATCGTAACAAGTTTAATTCCCTATATAAATAAAAATAGGCACAACGGCAATATACAGCGTGTCTACTTAAGTTGGAAACATATGGGAAACTTTTTTGATATTCATTTTACGAAAAAAAGTTATTCTTTAGAAAAAGTTCTGCATGCTCTAAAACCTAAGATTCAATCATCAGATATCAAATTTTGTTAATATTATACGAGGTATGTCAAAAAATATGAACTTCGTTCAAGAGTAAAGTACCTTTATTTCTCTCAATATCGAAAATTCTTATTAGGAAAAGTTGTTTGAAAATAAAAGCTAAGATCACATATGCAATTACATGCTTCTAATTGGAAAAAAATATTTTCCAAATTTTTCTCAAATTTATTGATAACTTCGTTTTTATTTATTACACATACGATAACTCCTTTATTATTACTTTTACGAAAAAAAGGTATTCTTTATAAAAAGCTCTGTATGTCCTAATACCGAAGATGCAACAATCAGATATTACATTTTATTAATTTTATACGAAGTATGTCAAAAAATATAAATTTCACTCAAGAGTAAAATACTTTTATTTTTCACAATAGTGAAAACGGTTGTTAAAAAAGTTGTTTAGAATTAAAAACTATGTTTCAATATGCAGTTACATCCTTCTAATTGAAATATTGTGAAATATAAAGGCACTATAATCTTGAGCGAATTTCATATTTTTTGGCACACCTCGTATAAAATTAATAAAAGTTGATATATCATGGTTGCGTCTTAAATTTTAGACCATGCAAAGCTTTTTATGAAGAATAACTTTTTTTCGTAAAATGAATAATAAACGAGTTATCATATTTGTAATAATTAAAAACGATGTTGGGTATCCATAAATTTGAGAAATTTTTTTTTTCAATTAGAAGTATGTAATTGCATATTTGATCTTAGATTTTAATTCCAAACAACTTTTTATCATAAGAATTTTCGATGTTGAGAGAAATAAAGGTACTTTACTCTTGACCGAAATTCTTATTTTTTAACATACCTCGTATAATATTGAGAAAATGTGATATCTGATGATTGAATCTTAGGTTTTGGGGCATGCAGAACTTTTTATAAAGAATAACTTTTTTTCGTAAAATTAATAATAAAAAAGTTTCCCATATGTTTCCAACTTAAGTAGACACGCTGTATATTGATGCCATATTTTTTTGTTTATTGCCAAAATTTTCATAAATGATGGATATTCCTAATTTTCTTTATATTGAATACAGGGTGAGTCAAAACGCAAGTACATTATTTTCTCAGTAATTTTAAAAGAAACACCCTGTATTTTATATCACTATCGAAAAGTACCATTATCGTACTTTATTTGTATAACATTTTATCGTATAACATTCCCTATGTCTAAATTTATTAGTTTTCGAGATATTTTCATTTTTCAGAGCAAATCATTAATTACGGGTCTAAATCTTTCCAAATTTTAGGTAAATCATGACTGAATTGTCTAAAACTGACAATTTACGGTTACTGATTCAATCTGTAATCAAAGTTGACTACAATTTTTTTTAAACTTTTATTGCTATCTATTACTATACCGGATCTACGGAGCTTTACCCCACTAATCAATCACCCTGTATGGATAAATCGATTTTTTTTATTTCAAACTATTTTAAAAATGTAACTAATGCAATGATATTTTAAAGTTCGTTAATAAATCGATATCTACAAATTGATGGTGGGTCAGTGGCATTAGATTGCAGATCGAGAGTTCCTTAGTTCGAACACGGCGTATCTTTTTTTAATTTTTTTAATAAATAATTAAAAGTTGATATACTTAAAATTCATATTTTATAAGGTAATTATTATATATAATAGTTATTTATGAAACAGTTCGTGAAGTATGCTTTTTGCGAACCCACGCGATTTTTAGGTAGCTTGCGAACCCACGCAAGAGGTAAAAGACCAAATAATTAAAGCCGGTAGGATATCCGGATGCATAAACGACACAATTTGAAAAACAAAAACCTAAGATTGGAAACAACGGCCCGAATATAAAGTCAGTTATTAGGCCAGTTATGACTTACACTGCCGAAACAAGACCAGATACAAGCAAAACACGAATATATAAGGAGACCAACGAAATGAAAATCTTAAGAAGGATTGCTGGAAAAGAACTACAGGATAGGGTAAGAAGTGGGGAAATCAGACACATTTGTGGGGTAGACAATATAAATACCTGGGTAAAGAACAGAAAAGAAAAGTGTAATGAACACATAAGCAGGATGTCTGAATCAAGCATAGTGAGAATTGTCAGGGACAAGTAACCGTTATGCAGAAAAAGTATATGACGCCCAAGGAAAAGATGGAATGACAACTTAGGGGCAGAATGAAAGGCGCCGTTGAAGAAAAACAGGCAGTACTGCCTATATAAAAGAAGAAGAAGAAGAAGATAAGTTTGAAAAGGTAGAACCCCAGTACATATATATCAAACAGTAATGACACTCTGTGACCTTGAAGAAGTCACGCAGTTTTTCCGCGTTGACAACTTCAAATGAATACTCGCAGAACTCACCTTCTGCATACTTTTAATCTTGAAAGTTTGACAAGCATTTCAGGTGCGTGATAGCACAGTTGCTGCTGTTTTAACCTTGTACATTCGTTTTAATTTATGTTGCCTCTTGAAGCTGTTGGAACTACTGAGATCATTCAAAGATTTGATAATTTATTTGACCTATTTAATTCGTCTAATATTTCTAAACGTAAGCCCTACAATAGGTTTTTAGTAATTCTGATTACGAGAAAGATTTTTCATTGGGCCAGTCCGGTAGTAACTTTTCATTTCAGGCGACAGATAACAAGATGGCTGCCTCTACAAAACGAGACTTCAAAAACTTCAAAGCAGCCGACAAGAGTTTCACTACTGTTTGTTTTTAATACTGTGGTAGAACACTTTAAATGTCTCGGGTCTCAGTTAGTTAATGGAACTACTGATAGAAGCATAGTAATTAATGAAAGAATCCTGGCAGGAAACAGAACCTACTGGAAATACAACAGTATGTCAATAAAATCGACTAATTTATAACAATGTTGATTATATTAAAAAATGTAAGTTAAATTATCTCCTTTTGGTCAGTTAAGTAATAAAAGTTAAATAAAATAGGTGGATTTATATCTAAAATGTGGTAATTAATTATCTATCTGTACTTAATTTTTATTAAAGTTGTTTATTGTTGTTTAAAGTTGAGAGACAAAGTCGCGCCGCTTATCAGGCCCACTAAACTTCTTATTGTTGGCAATTGCAGCATTGAAAACTACTACATGACAAATTTCAGCGGATGAGCGATAAAATAATCTTCTCAGATATTTCAGTCACGAGTTCTGGCGTTTTCCTACTAAACTTTTTCCCTGTACTTTACCTTCCAATAATTCATAACTTTTTGTACCCATGGAGTTTTAAGCGTCCGTCTGTATATAACACATCTCAAAGGCATCTATTCTTTTTTCTGTTTCAGAATCCATTGTCCAACTTTCATAGCCATACAGCAAGGCAGAAAACACGTAACATCTGGTCATTCGGATTTTGGGCTCCAGACCAAGGTCTGATCTTGTAAAAACTGTTTTCATGTTCGTGAATGTTTTCCTTGCTTGTTCGATTCTTGATAGGATTTATTTTTTATGGGTTACACTCACTATTGACATTTGCTCCCGAATATTTTATGGAAGTTACCTGTTCTATTAGTTGTCCATTGGCATACAAATGTACGTTAATTGGTGTCTTTGGAAATACTAAAATTTTAGTTTTGGAAACGTTTAGGTGTAAACCAAATATTTCGCTATGACGAACTACCGCATTAATGCTTCTCTGAATATAGACTCCGAATACAGATTAAATAATAGCTGTGATAAGACGTAACCCTGTCGCACTCCTCATCGGATTTGTATATCTTCACATGTTGTGCTTATTTCAATTGTTGCTGTTTGGTGCCAATATAGTTTCTGAAATAATTCGCAAGTCTGGTTCGCCAATTTGTGATTTTTTCTTCGAATTTCGATCATCTTTTGATGTGTAATCATAACTTAGGTAATAATGAATTTAGAAAACTGATGAATTACGAAGTAAGAGCACTTTTGAAAGAATAAAATATCGTCAGCTTTATGAAGGCACAGAGACGGGTCTAGGACGTTTCATCGCCTCCGTTTCGATGCCGCCAGTTTGATGCCGATGCCGGCCGATTCATCGCCAGTTAATTAATCGCTATCTGATATATTTCCGAATTTTCGACAGTTACAATTATTAGTTATTTTTAGTATTAATTAGGAATTCTAGGAAATGCGAGATATGACGGCGATGAAATGGACTGGCGATGAACCGGCGGCATCGAAACGGCCGGCGATGAACCGGCGGCATCGAAACGTCCCATTCCGCACAGAGACTCAGATGGATGTGACATATAGAAAGGAGAAATTCAGAAGCAGTTATCAAGAAAATTACCAAATGGAGACCAGTATCAGGCAGACCACGAGGAAGACCGAAAACGAGATGGGAGAAAACCAAAATGTCATTGCGGAGTGATTCCCCGCGACAAATGAATCAGAAGAGCCCAAAGAGGGCGGCAATCACTGCGCTAGATGCCATGATAAAATGATGATGATACTCAGGCGCGGATACAGAGGAGGGTCAACGGGGCCTTAGACCCCCCTATTGTATGTAGTCTCTAAATATTATTTTTTTACAGTTTTACAATTAACCCGACTTCAGGACAGGAACATTACTGCTATAAATTATCAATTTGTGTATGTAACTATTTGCGCAGAATGCTTTATTTGTATTATTAATTTATGCGTCTGCTGCAACTGAATATATGGAACGGCATGACTCAGTAGGAAAGATCCATCAATAAGAGATAGCTATCAAAGTGGGACTCCTCCATCTCCCATATTATCAATACGTTCCTGAGAGTATTCTTGAGAATGACAATTACAAGTTAAACTTGGATTACACACCAAACAGTGGCAAATAATGGAACAAAGTCTCATATTAGTTAATAAGTTTATGAGACAAACAACACTAATTGATGTGGCGATACCTAACAACAATAATCTGCGTGTCAAATATAACGAAAAGAAATACGTTTAAATAGTATAAATTTAAATAATACCTAGATTTGGAAGTACCCAGACAATACCTATTATTCTCTCTACTGCTGAAGTCATTCCTAAGAACATTCTAGAAAACATAAAATAGTTGGGTCTGAATGAACATCTCTATATAGACCATACTGAAAGCTGTACCACTTTCAACGTCCAGATATACACGAAAATTTTTGGGAGATACTCCAGCATACCAAGTCACCATCTACTTTAAATAGCGCAATTTGCGCAGTAGATGAAACAGCGCTGCTTAAACTGATGGAACAAGCAATGAGCATAAACCACCTTTCTAAGCCAAAAAAATGCCAACATGGATAAGCAAACCTCTGCATGGGCGATATCTCAATGTGATCAGCCAATAATATGCCGGCAGTATAGCGTCGAACTATTGGTTGACTTCAGGATGTTTGCCGAAACAGAGGATTTCCTTCTGGCCATTCAAGATCAGGTTATTCTAACTAAAAATTACCAGCAATATGTAGTCAACGAGCTTCAAGTCCAAAATGACAAATGCTGATATGGATGTCAAGCAAAAAGAAACTATCCAACATCTTACCGCCGGCTCAGGCGTTAGTCGATACTGATTATAAAGAACGCCATGACTCAGTAGTAAAAATTATTCGCCAGGAATTGGCCAATAAACTGGGACTGTTCCAAACCGACCATCTTCCTTGTTATCAAACCGTCGCTGACAGAATGCTTGAAAACGACAACTACAAGCTATACTGGGACCGCGCTGTGCTCAGACCCTTAGATGAAACGTGAGCCGTATGGCTAAATCTGGATAATAATAATAATAATAATAATATTTTCGGTAAATCTGCCCCCCCCCCCCTATGATGAATTTCTAGATCCGGGCCTGATGATACTCAAAAATGAAACAGTAATTT
The DNA here is from genome assembly GCF_917563875.1 of Diabrotica virgifera virgifera. Classification (NCBI taxonomy): domain Eukaryota; kingdom Metazoa; phylum Arthropoda; class Insecta; order Coleoptera; family Chrysomelidae; genus Diabrotica; species Diabrotica virgifera. Next base: position 206,912,507 of record NC_065444.1, read on the forward strand.
TAAAATATCGAATATTTTGTGTTTAATTATAGTTTTTTAAAAAGATAGTAGCTGGTTCAATATAGCGAGAAATTTAAATCCTCTTGATCTGCTGATAAATCGATATAAATAGGTAAGGGTATTAAGTATTGAATTGTAAAATAAATCGTATTCGCTCGGTAAATACCAATTTGACTAGCTTACTTATACACAAATTGGTTCAATTGTGCAACATATGCCCTTATATTTACATCGTTAGGAATTTTATTGGACTCTGTATCCACGGAAACGACATCACTTGTTCATTATATTTAATAACAGCATTTTCAGCGTATGCAAAGTTCTCTACACAGTATTATTGAGATGGCTTAATTCTCAAAAATACGAGAATAATAAAAGCAATAATACAGAGCTTGAATATAAAAGGGAGCACTTTTTTGTGGAGCGTTAATACGTATATCATGTTTTTATAAAAACGGGAATTTTTGTTTTGGAGTATCAAGTCAACAAGCTTATATACATGTTCTGCAAAATTTTAACTGGTTCAAATATTTCCAACTGATGATTTTAAAGCCTACACATGTTTGTTTTTGGATTTTTTCTTACACTTACATTTTTATGTAAATTTTGCTTTCATAAATAGGTGTTCAAAAGGTCTTCTTCTTCTTCTTCTTCTTCTTCTTTTTCTTCTTCTTCTTCTTCTTCTTCTTCTTCTTGTTCTTCTTTTTATATAAACATTACTATGTCTGTTTTTCAATGTGCCTCCAGTAAGTTGTCATTTCATCTTTTCGTGGTCTTCCCACTGATCGTCTTCCTATTGGGGAACCGTCTCTTGCCGTCCTTACTACTCTATTTGTTGTCATTCGGCTTATGTGGTCGTTCCATTCTACTCTTCTGTTTTTCACCCAGTGATTAATGTTGTCCAGCTTGCATCTCCGTCGTATATCTGCACTTCTAGCTCTATCCCACAGCGTCTTACCATCGATTTTTCGCAATGTTTTTATCTTTGCTGTTTCTAGCATTCTTTTTGTTCTTTCTGTATCACGTCGTGTTTCTGCCGCGTATGTCATTATTGGTCTGATGACTGTTTTGTAAATTCTGCCTTTCACTTCTTTTCCGATGTTTTTATTTCTCCATATTGTTTCATTCAGGTAACCTGCGGCTCTGTTTGCTTTATTCACCTCTGTTTCGAACTTTCCCTAGCTGCATAATGTGATGCCTAGATATTTAAACTCCATGACTTGTTCTATTATTTGACCCTCCAGCTCTAATTTACACCTTATTAGATCTGCTGTTATAACCATGCATTTAGTCTTTTTTGGGGAAATTAACATGTTAAATTTTCTAGCGGTTATATTAAATTCGTGCAGCATACGTTGTAAATCATCTTCACTTTGAGAGATTAGAATTGCGTCGTCTGCATAGCAGATTATTTTAAGTTGTTTTTCTCCCATTTGGTATCCTTTTTTGTTCTTACTTTTTTTATTATTTTATCCATGATCAGGTTGAACAACAGAGGACTCAGGGAATCTCTTTGTCTTATTCCATTGTCAGCTTCAATTGGGTCAGTTAGTTCTTTATCTACTTTTACTTTTATTGTGTTGTTCTGGTAGATATTTTCGATCGTTTTAATTATACCTAGAGGTACCTCTCTTGCGTACAATAAATGGATAACGTCCTTTAATTTGACCCTGTCAAATGCCTTCTTAAGGTCCACGAAACATAAGTATGCCGGTTTGTTGTATTCTAACGATTTTTTTAATCTGCCTCATTATAAAAAATATAGCGTTGGTGCATGATCTTCCCGATCTAAAACCTTGTTGTTCTTCTGCTAATGGTATAATTTTATTCAGTTTGTTTGTTATCACTTTGGTCGTTAATTTTAGTGTTGTGTTTAATAAATTAATTCTTTTGTAATTCTCCGGGTCCGATTTTTCTCCCTTTTTGAAGGGAGGTATTAGGATGCTTGATCTCCATTCTTGTGGTATTCTGTTTTGTTCTATTATTTTTTGGATTAGTTTTAATAATTGTTTGGTCAGGTCTTGTCCTCCATACTTTAGGAGCTCATTCGATATTCTGTCCTCTCCTGGTGATTTTCTATTTTTTAATTACCTTAATGCTTCCGTTACCTCTGCTTCTTCATATTTATTTCTTCGTTTGTTGTCACTTCAGGTGTTGGTGGTTCGTTATCGTTAACTTTAGAAAAGAGAGATCGAAAATAGTCTGCCCCAGTTTCCTTCTGAATGTGTTTCGTTTTTATTAGTTCGTTCATCTCTTTTCTTGGTCCTCTGATCATTCTCCATATTTTCTTTTGTGTTCCGTAGAAGTCGTGTTCCATCTGTTTTGATAAACTCTCCCAGTGTTCTCTTTTTATTTGTGTGACAAAAGTGTTTGTTTCGTTTCTAAGTCTTTTATAATGATTGTATGCCTGTTGTGTTTGTTGTGTTCTGTATTGTAAAAAGGCTTTCTTCTTTTCTTCACATTTTATCTTCACTTCCTCTCAAAACCATGGGGTTTTCTTTTTTGATATATTGGTATTCGTTACTTTCCTCTCTCCAAGTGATTCTGTTGCTGCGTTATAATTATGTTACTTTTGAGTTTTTCCCAGCTTTCCTCGATGTTATCGTTTTCTAGTATTTTATTATCAGCAATCTCCTCTGATATTCTTTTTGTATATAAGTACTCCGTCGATTCCGTACTTAGTCCTTCGACTTTGATTTTTGTTTGTGTTGTTGCCACTCTCTTAGGTGTGAAGCATTTCATGGTGATTCTAATTTTACATAATACTAGGCTGTGGTCACTACCTACATCTGCTGAGTTGGGGCATCTTACGTCAATTATTTTTGATGGATGTATATCTCTGTTAGTTACAACATAATCTATCATAGATCTTTGTCCACGGGTATTATTGAATGTATATTTCTGTTGGTCTTTGTGGTCAAAAAAGGTGTTGTTTATTCGAAGTTCGTTATTCGTGCAGAAGTTTATCATCAGTTCTCCATTTTCGTTTTTGGCATTCTCATTATGTTTTTGTTTAATTCCAGGTATTACTTAGTTGCCTATTCGAGCGTTAAAATCCCCCAGTATTATCAACTTTCCTCTAACTTGATCTACTACTTGTTGCAATTGATCATAAAATATTTCCCTTGTTGTTTGGGGCTTACTATTTTCTGGGCCGTATACTCCGATGATGTTTAGGTCTTCTTTCTCCAGTCTAATTTTTGCTCCGATAATCTTTTCTGATACATATTAACACTTTTTGATGTTATTTTTTTATATTTGGTGTATTAGTAAGGCTACACCCTCTTTGGCCCTGTTTTCTTTTGCTACTCCACTGTAGATTAGTATATATTCGCCTAATTTTGACTAGCCTTCTCCTTTCTTTTTTGGTCTCCTGTAGAGCGCATATATCTGTTTAGCTCTTGGGTTATTTCTTGATCTCTATTGTTGAGCGATCTTATGTTCCAAGTGGTTATTCTCATCTGAGTTTTGGAGGTTTTTCTCGTGTCCTTATTTCTTGCCGTGGTCATCTTCATATTATCAATCCGGTTCCGAGGCTTCACATTGTTTCTTTGAGCAGTATTCGTTTTTACGATTGGTAGGTTGCTAACCTTGCCAATCAACCCTCCACATTTTATCCGGGCTTAAGACCGGCTGTGGTAACCGCAGAGCTACTCGATCCAAACCGCAATTACCCCAGGCAGTGTTTGTTCACAAGGTATTATTCTTAATAGAATGATCAGCTATAGAAATAATTATTATAGAAAAGGATAATTTGTTCGGAAATACTATACAGTGTGTTCCAACGAAAATTTGACCCCCCTCCCTCTCCAGAAACTCAGGAACTATGAGTTTCTTACAAATTTAGAAAAATACGTCAATGTGTATTGAGAGGGGGGCGAATTTTCATGCATGGACGCATTTTAAAAGGTAATTTTCTGCAGGCGGAGTGGCGTACATTTTTGATTTTTGGTATCCCAAAGAAATCCAAAGGCGGAAGATCCAGTGACCTGGCCGGCCACCACTCTATTGGACCCCAGGACCCCTTCTGCCAATCTAACGCACTGGAAAACGTTGATTGAAAATCTGGTGGCCGACAGATCACCGGATCTTCCTCCTTTGGATTTTTCTTTGTGATACCTAAAATTAAAAATATACGCCACTTCGCCTGCATATCTTGCAGAGTTGCGACAAAGAATTATAACAGAATGCCGATTATTGGCACCCGATTGATTTGCAAATGTACGAATAGTCTTTGAAAATTGACTGTATTATTGTATGGAAGTCACAGGAGGTCATTTTGAACACTTAATTGGTTAATTTGATAAAATTTAATGTTTTTCTTATTACTGATATTCAACCAATAAATTAATTAAATCCAAAATTATCTTCAAAGTTATTCCGCAAATAGAAAAAATACAGTGTCCTATAGAGCAAAAAATACCTTTTAAATGATGTGCTACTCGACCACAGTTGCTATTTAAAAAAAACTGGGGGTTAATACGAGGCAGTATGGGGTTACATTTGAGGGCATGAATTTTGCATGAAAATTCGTCCCACTTCCAATAGAAATTGACATGTTTTTTTTTTAATTTTAAGAAACTCTTGTTTTCTGAGTTTCTGGGTAGGTCAAATTTTCACAGTGGAACACAGTTGGAACACAGTGTATAGAGAGGTTCAAAATTAGGAAATTCATTTTTTCGAGAATAGGCCACTTTATAGAAAAATCCCGAGACAAGACAATTTTTATTTTTAAATTATGATTTTTCGACATATACGTCATAAGAGTGACGTCATTCTATTGGGTGTGATGACGTAATCGATGATTTTTTTTAAATTGACCAGGATGTCATTCTACTTGACAATGTCATCATTAACTTTAAAAAGATGGCTTTTGAATGTTCTTGGATAACTGTTATTTGTATAATTGCAAATTATTAATTCAGTTAATAAATGTGATAATTTTTTCACTAACTGCGTATTCAGTGATTTAATAATTTATATGTACAACAAAACTAATACTCAATCGAGAAAAGAGGAAAAGTGTTAAAGTGATTTTTTAATAATATATTGTTATTGTACTATGGAGCGCTTACAATTTTGAACATCTTTAACAAAAAAATACTTGGATCACAGAATATATCCTGATGTATTCTCTGCTTGGATTTTCCATAAATAATAAAAAATAAATAAATTTTTATTAAGTTCACGTCTTAAATCAATTATTTATCAAATACACTATTAATATTATTTCATCAACAACTCTAAATAGTCCTTTCCCAAAGGGGGGTACAACGGCCCCCTTAATTCAGATGAACTTATCCAAGTTTTTTTATGTATTTTGACCCGTAAACCACGAATTTTTTGGGTAACAGTTGATTCGGATGTCGATAAGATTGTTATAAACAAAGAACTTGAGGAATTACATAACAGCGACTTTTCGCAAAACAAAACATTTTTTTTTGTATTTTTTCGGTGATTCTCAGCAAAAAATGGTCTTACAAGTTTTTTCGTGGGATACATAGTTTTCAAGATAAACGCGGTTGAACTTTCAAAAAATCGAAATAGTGCAATTTTTGAACCCGAATAACTTTTGATTAAAAATTAAAATAGCAATAATTCTGCTTACTGCATCTGAAAGTTCAAGTCAGATTCTATCGGTTTTGATTATTTGCATTGCTAAAAATTAAGTTTTTATTTATTAAACAAAGTCATAAACACATAGTGTTACCCGTGCCCAATGCATGCGTTTTAATGTACGTAATCTGCGTAGAAATTGATGCGCGCCTACTCGTTCGATTTCAAATGAGAAATGCATTGAAAATATCTTCCAATCACTGTGTTTATAGCTTTGTTTAACAATAAAAAAAATTAATTTTGAGCAACTAAAGTAATCAAAACCGATAGAATTTTACTTGAACTTTCACATGCGGTAAGCAGAATTGCTATTTTATTTTTCAATCAAAAGTTATTCTGGTTCAAAAATTGCAGTTTTTCGATTTTTTGAAATTTCAACCGCGTTTCTACGAAAAAACTTGTAAAAACATTTTTTGCTTAGGATGACCCAAAAATACAAAAAAATGTTTTGTTTTGCAAAAAATCGCTGTTATGTGATTCCTCAAGTTCTTTGTTTATAACAATCTTATCGACATCCGGATCGACTGTTACCCAAAAAATTCGTGTTCTACGGGTCAAAATACATAAAAAAACTTGGGTAAGTCCATCTGAATTAGGGAGGCCGTTGTACCCCCACTGGCGACAGGACTAAAATATTCCCTATGCCATGTCAAATATTTAAAACTGTCACTGTCATGTCATCATATTCTATTTAACTCAGTGCGTTGTATGATAAAGATAGCGAATGTTCGATTTAGAAAATATCACCACGGACATGGTGTCCATTTTTTCGAATCCTGAAAAAAATTAATAAATATTTTTAAAATAATTAAACGTAGAATGAAAGAATAAATTATTATCGAGGGCCGAAAGTCCCTTAGAATAAATAAAAAGTTTTTTTTGAATGAGATATTTGAAATTAAAAATCATACTACATTTTCTCTTAGATTTTCACCCCTGTAATTTATTAACATAAATATTATATAAGTTTTCAGGGACTTTCGGCCCTCGATCTTTCATTCTGCGTTTACATTTTTCAAAAATACTTATTAGTTTTCTCAGGATTTGAAAAAAATGAATCCCCATTTGAATAGCATTGCAGCCGAAAATACGTACCCATCCCTTATGGTATGTCGGTTCGCTAAACTCAGACACATCTAGCTATGGATTTCAGTAAGTAATTTTTCCAATTTGGAAAAATTGGCAAAAAAATAATTACTAAATAGTTAATAATTTCTAAATAGTTAGTAATTTTGCCAATTTTGGCAAAATGGGCGAAAAACAAAAAAATTACCTACTAAAATCACTACCCAGTTGCGTGTGAGTTTAGCGAACCGACTATACTACTGATAAACTTTACCAAATTACAAGGTTTACTGTCTTTTAGAAAATTATTAACTATTAAATGTTATTAAGATTACTTTACATAAATTTATAATTTGGGTGTATGTCCATTTTAATTAAATATATTTAAAAAAGCAGAGTTGCTTAAATCTATTTGATCATTTAATAAACCCCCCGAATAAGAGCCGCTTTTAGAAGGATGTCCAAAGTATTATGTAATAGAGACCTAAAATTGGCATATTCACCTACTTCGCTGCTACGTCTTCTCGGTCTTACTGTATGGTATCGAGTCTAGGGGTCGCCAACTTTTTGAAAATTTCAAGATCTTGTCCTGATCTTGTCTTTATTTCAAGACAAGATCAAGACAAGAAGTAATTTTAGATTTCAAGACAAGACAAGAAATTTAATATCAATACCAAGATTTCTTGTCAAGAAAACAAGAAATCTTGAAATATCTTGACTAGTAATGAAAACTCTAAAACGTATTTATTGGTGAAAAAGAACATTATTTTAACATAACATATTTTAATTTATTGAACACTTTTTTGCTAAAACGATTTACAAAAATGTAAATTAAAAATAGTCCAGTCGGGTTAGACGAATAACAGGCCTAACCTTGCATTAGGAGCTGCCCCAAATTTTATTTTTTAAACTTTAGGGGGGTCAATAGTAGTGTAAAGTTAAAATCTCGACTGAATTCCGCCATTGCGTTAGCCGCCATCTTGATTTTAAACGAGAACCGTTTTGCTCAATATCTCCGCCATTTTCAACTTTTCGACAAAAAGTATAACAACCAAAATTGTTGAAAATGTAATTTTCTATCATTTCTATTTTTACAATTTTTTCGTGCCATCGAACTTTTCCGAGTTATAGCGGAAAATAGTGACATTTATATATAAATCGAGCATAATTATTGAATTATCTCGTTTATTGTTAGTTCTACGACAAAAATATTCCTATACAAAAATAGAGAGAATTGAATTCTATACAATTTTAGTTTCTTTCATTTTTTTTGCTAAAGTTAATATTTAAGGTAGTATGTATGCGATAATGGCGCGAGCGTAAGACCTGATTGATTTTGTAGCAATTGTTTTTGTTCAATATCTACGCCATTTTCAACTTAAATTGTTCCAAATATGATTTCCTACAATTTCTTTTTAACAATTTTTTTCTTGCGGTTGATATTTTCCGAGTTAAGTGGGAAAATAGTAAAAAGTGGTGGGGGGAGCATAATTACTGCATTAAATCTTTTTTCCGAGCTGCCCCAAATTTTATAATTCTATCCTTTAGGGGAGATCAATAGTAGTGTAAATCTAAAACTCGACTGAATTCCACGGTTGCATTAGCCGCCATATTGATTTTAAAGGAGAACCGTTGTTGCTTAAATCTTCGCCATTTTCAACTTTTCGACTAAAACGGTAGGAACTAAAATTGTTGGAAACGCAATTTCCTACAATTTCTTTTCCACAATTTTTTTACGAGATCAATATTCTCCGAGTTAAGGAGGAAAATAGTGGAAGCGGAGGGGAAGCATAATTATTGAATTGTCTTATTTATTATTAATTTTACGACATAATTGTACATAAACAAAAATAAAGAGAATTATATTTTATACAATTTTTGAAACTTCCAACGAAACACCAACCAAACTAAGTACATAAAAGACATAAATAAAAACTTATATGCATTAAGTTCACTTAATTTTATTAACTGGCGGGTTTTATCGGTTGAATTTGTCTGTCGATAATTAAGTTTCATATCAGCAAACATATTTTAATATTTCAACAATTTTTTTTTAATTTTGGACCCCGAATTATCTCATCCCCCCCTCATTTTTTGTCGAAAAGTTGAAAATGGGGAAGATATTGAATAAAAACAATTGCTTTAAAATCAATCGGGTCTTACGCTCGCGCCTTTACCGCATACGTACTACCTTAAATATTGATTTTATCAAAAAAATGAAAGAGATCATAATTGTACAAAATTTAATTCTCTTCATTTTTGTGTACTTTAAAATTTGTTGTAAAAGTAATAATAAACGAGATAACTCGACATAACTCGGAAAATATGGACCGCACGAAAAAAATTATAATAAACGAAATTATAGAAAATCACATTTTCAACAATTTCAGTTTCTATATTTTTTGTCGAAAAGTTGAAAATGGCGGAGATATTGAGCAAAAACGGTTCTCGTTTAAAATCAAGATGGCGGCTAACGCAACGGTCAAATTCAGTCGAGATTTTAAATTTATACTACTATTGATCCTCCCCTAAAGATTAGAAAAATAAAATTTGGGGCAGCTCCTAACGCAAGGTCGAATGGTATCCCGAATGGGCTAAAATAATAATTAATGATACTTACCTTTTGGTAAATATTGAATTTATTGAAAATAAAAGTGCAAACTAGATTTTATTTTAAATAGCAAATTTAGCACATTTTTTTTTTTTAATCGTAATTGATAATGAATTAAGGCAGATAACACTTCTCGCGGAGTCAACGCCTAGCAGATTTCTTGGCTTTGTTATTGTTAAAGCTGCTCTTGAAAATAGCATTTCCGTAGGTACATTATAATATGTTGCTGGAGTTCCGAGAAAATCCTTGGCGATTTTCGATAATGACGGCTAGATATTTTCGTGTCTTCTTGACCAATCAAGTATATTCTCAAACCAATATATTCTGACCTAGGCTCATTTATGTTTTTTTTTTTCAATTTCATACTTCCAAGATTTTAAGTTATTTTTGTCAGCGTTCTTAAATAGTTAAGTACATAATATCTAAATCAAATTCGTTTTCTTCTTTTTTCAGACTAAGTGCTGGCTCTGGTATTGGATTCTGTAGATCATTCTGGGATTTATTAAAATAGTAAGGTTTAAATATTTCTTCAAATTTTTGTACCTACTCTGATTGTAGAAGCTTTCTTCAAGATGAGGAGGAAAATGCATCTACTTTATGCCGAGGATCCAAAATAAGAACTATACAGTATATCCAATTAGTTTTGTTATAATGTTTCAGTATTTTATCTCTCGCAGCTGGAATGAAGTAAATTAATTACTCGTCGGTAGTGTCTCTACCAATTTAATTATCAAGTTAATGAGTCCAATATTTCCAGTTTGTCTAAAAGTAAGTTTACTCCAATTACCACCAATGGGAGTGTGGAATATTTTCCCCTTCGAGCCTTCGAGTATTGAAGAAAGTGTTTTAAAGCTTCTCAGAGACTGACAAAATTTACTAATCAGAACCCATTCTTTATCTAACATTTTGCATTTATTTAAATTTTCGATCGGGACTCACCCCAGTGGCCGTGTTAGCACGCAACGCAATAAAAAGGTCGCCGGGGAATCGCCGGACAGGGTAATCAAGGAATTTCAAAATCTTGAAATTTCTTGAGTCAAGACAAGATTTTTTTTAATTTTTTTATTTTTTCTCAAGACAAGACAAGAAGTTGTTTTCAAGACAAGAATTCTTGTCTTGGCGATCCCTAATCGAGTCTTGGACTGTGAATAAAATCGATCTAAAACGCCTTGAGACTTTCGAGATGTGGTGCTATAGAATAGAATACTTTTAAGCGCAGAAACAGAAGAACCACTCTGCAGCGCTACTGAGTGGATCCACAAAAAGGCGACGATCGGCGACGGTGGCCAGCCAGCGATACAAAATCATTGGGCTACAAAATCGCCTGTTTAAGCAACTTTGTGGATCCACTCAGTAGCGCTGCAGAGTGGCTTGTCTGTTTCGGTTCTAAGAGTTTTTTGGGTGGAGAAGGTTCGAAACTCCACAATACTAGAACGTCTCAGAAAGACTACTGAGATTATAAAAGCATTAAAAAGAGAAAGCTGGAGTATTTCGGACATGTAATGAGAGGTCCCAAAGAAGCTTATGGTTGATTTAGGGTGGCAGTGAATAAAATTAAGATAGCTATGATAGTATCAGAGGGGTGCGCTCCATGGAAGCGGGGGAAGTACCGCTTCCCTATTTATACGTCGATATAAGAAAATATATTATTAATTAATATTTAATAATCAAAAATTTTTCCCTAATCCATTAATCTACATATTACCTATGCAATAGGCATTGAAAAATATTAAAAATTAATCGCGTACGAACGAACTCAATATGCACACAATCCAACTATTCGGTCCACTCCCGACCGACAGAAGCGCATCTCAAAATCGCCGTTTGTCATGCAGTTGTCCCGTTTAAAAATTGGTCAGGGTTCAATGACCGCACTCACTAGTCGCGCGAATTTTGGTAACCTGGAAGCGATCGTCACATTTATCGCCTTCCCGAAAGTGAGATGCTCCGACTGTTACTGCTGCTAAGGGATGCTTAGGTATTACATACATGCGCTTAAAGAATATTTCGATTTAAATTTTTTGCAGAGATTTTTTCTTATACTGATCTTTTATTTGACATTTTGCAGAAATCAAATGGTATTGCATTTTGAATAAGACAAATTGATGACTTTATTAATACGATAATTAAAAAACGAGAGCAGTTTGAACATGGGGTTTGAACATGAAAAAAAAATAATGAAGATTGATAATTTCGGAGACAGAGAGACAGAGAAAACAGAGGAAACAAAGAGACAAATTTCAAAATTTTAACGATTTAAAATTTGTAGAATTATATAGGTATAATCTTAATATTTCTAATTATAATTCATGAAAATTTCCCACAGAGGAATTTATTTCACTACGATTAAATAATGAAAAATTTTTGATATCCCAGCTTTGCATTCTCGGTTAAGTGTCAATTATGAAACAGCTGACATTAATGATAAAGAAATACCCAGAAATCTGGGATTTCTTTATAACTACTGGTTTAAACAAGTCACTGTGTGAAGTGGTCAAGTTGTGTGAATTAGTACTACTAACTATCCCAGCCACAAGTGCATCAGTTGAACGAAGTTTTGCAGTATTAAGATGCATTAAAAGTTTCAAATTAAGAGTTTAAAAAAAATTCAACAAGCGAAGACAGACTTTAACAGTTAGCTCTATTATCCATTGAAAAAGACTGCATTCAAAAATTATCAGAAGTTGATAAGAGAATAGACCTCGAGTATAAATACGTGTCATTTTAGTGAAAGTTGTGTGTTGTGGAAAATGCCTCGGAGTATAAATTTTTTTTTAAATAGGATTCTTCTTTAGAAAACCAAGCCCGGAGCGAGGACTCAAGTCCCGAGCTAGCAATACAGATCAATGATAGGTCACTAGTCACTAGAAATAGCGGGAATAGAGTGCCTCACGCATTCACGCGTCACGGATTTAGTGTGTGAGTCCTTGTACCCAGGACGTCTCACATATAGTGGCGGCGCCTGGTTTAAAATATTGGGGGTGCACACATAATGTTAACATATAAAAAGACCTTGAGACCCTATTTCCGTAGGTAAAGGGTTTTGAGTGTCTTCAAATTGTAAAAATCAAAGGACCTTATTAAAAATTACAATAAATAATGTATTTTATTGACTTAAAATTATAATTTAGTGTTTAAATGTTGCAAGCAAGTTTTGTAACGAAAGTCAGTCGCCTGTTATTTTTTAGATAAATTATTCACAAACAAATTCAGTAAAATTTGGAATTTCTTGAATCATTTTTTTTTATTGAAAATATTGCGAGTGCAGTTAATCGATCCTGGCCCATAGCTATTCTAAGGAAAGTTTTGATACGTTTCAATGCAGAGAGACATTGTTCTGTTTCTTCAGTTGTCACTGGCATCGTAACAAGTACATAATTGGAGAATTCCAATCTGGAATTCCAACTGGATAGTTAAAATCGTATCTTCTATTTTATTCATTATGCTTCCTCTTCTCCAAATATGTGCTTCACACCTACACAATTTGTAAGTTTTTACACAAATCTCAATTTTAAATAATTATTTATAATCCCGACGTTTGCACTTTGGTACATTCTTAATTAACAAATTTGGTTTCGGCATTTTTCATTTTTCTTCTAAAGATAATGAAGAAAATTTAATTGATTTTAAATATTCCACGCTAACATTTACATCCACAAATCCTTCCATTCTTAATATAGTTCCGGAATTCGAACTTCATGAAAGCAAAATTTAAACATACCTACGTGTCCGTGCACGTTAAAAACACCAAAGATCATGCCATAAGATCACATCCAACTTGTGAACCTGTGGCCATCTAAACTTGTGGGCTATAGCGTCATTGTAATAAAAGTCATTGGTATAGGAACCACTGTGAGAGCGGTGAACGCGGGGTTCTGTCTAAGGCCTCGCATCCGTGAACTTTCTCCTTTGAAATAGAATAAAAATAATTAAATGTTACCTATTAGATACTTATACACTCCTTGGATCTGTTATTTCGAATTTCAATTACTGTATAGTTAGATTAAAATGTTATTTATAGAATGATAAATATTACATATATGAATGTTGGTGTGAAAATAATTTTGGGGGTTTTATATCCTTATTGAATCGCTTCTCCTTTCGAAAATCTCCAATGCTGGATCCGCCGTTGACTTCCTTCCATGATAATAATTATCTAATCATTATATTACCATGTTAGTGCGCGTACAGACGTACATAATTTTCTTACATATTCCAATAGCAGTAGATTTGTTTTAATTCAAAATTTAATTCCGCAAAAGTATAGAAATATAATTCAATCAGAACATCCCGACAATAGATTTAAAGACATGTAAACACCAAACAAATGTTCAAGGAATTGGTTAATCTAAAAGCATGCTTTTTAACAGCAACATACTCTATTTTAACATTACCTGGTTAGTCGGGACGAGAAGGGGATTTCGGTCCATTAGTTCTAAAGACACACGCTCGAACGCCCTTGTCGGTCCCTTTTCCTCAAAGATATTTTGATTTTTTTCTTTGTGTTCTACCTGGGCAATTCTTAACATTTCAAGATGAAGAAGAATGATAGGAACGGATTATGACTTAATAAAATATAGGTAAACATTTTCAAAGAAAACATTTAAAAGGTTCCGATGAATACATCTTAATAAGTAGACATGCACTTTAGTAGATATTATTTCTAAAGGTTAAACTATTTTTGTGTTTAACTGTAGTTAATAGATACCGTAAAAATACCAATAGCTAAGAATTTAAAAAATGCAGAAAGAATAATAAATAAAATATTAAGTTATACTTGGAAACACTAATTAAGAAAGTACATGAAATAATTGATGTACCGCTTAAATAAAAGTTAGAAGAATTCAAAAAGCACGTGCGAATTATATAAAATGAAAAGGTTCTTTGTAACAGATATTTGACATTAGTCCTTAAAATATACAATTGACTAAACTTTGACATTCATATATTACGTGTGTCGCATTTAAGATGAAGACACTCCTATATTTCGGCTATCAAAATAAATACAGATTTGAAATGAAATTTTGCAGTCATACCTACATATTGATGATTCACATTTTAAGTATCAACTAAAATTTATATTTTAAACGCGGCCTACTGCGAATCCACAGAGTGAATTTTCGATATTTTGCTTCGCGTTAGAGATATTATCTAAAAAAAAGTGATTTGAAAAAGGTGTTCCAAATATTATTATAACCCCACTTACCAAATTTCATGACAACATTCACACTTTTAGTTTTTCAGTATTTGCAGTCAGGATCCTAAAACCTACAATTGGCTGTCCCGAGATGAATCTTAGAAACCGAGACCTTTTAGAAGTGTTTGTACCAGCTGCAATTTGCCTTGAATTAGTTTGAGGATTTACTTTAATAATACATCAAAGTTTATATAATATGTATATTATCATTTACTGGTACAAAACCACCACAAGCAACATTAGGGCAGTCAATGAAGGTATGTGATATTTACGTGATATTTTCACAGTAAGTAGGGAATAGCCCAAGAAACAAAGTCTACCCTATGCCGATGTGTGCTTTTGTCTTGGGGGCGGTTCCCACCCCTTCTCGGGGGTGAACAATTTTTTGCTTAAATAACTACGGAAGTTGCTAGAGAACCTAATACTAAGCAAAAACTGTTCTATAATTTTTTTTTTCGAAAACTCAATATTTTTTTAGCTATTCCTGGTTGAAAATTGGCCATTTTCATTGAAACATAACACCTTTTCAAACGGTTTTTTGCGAATAACTTAAAAATTATGCATCTATCTAAAAAACTATATAAAACATTTTTGTAGCTTATAAAATAACAAAGAGATTCTTTCCTTTATAAATCTTCTAGTTATAACACAAAAAGAGATATGGTAAGTGAAAAAAACTTGTTTTCTTGGTGCATGCTCGAATCAGTGTACTTAACATGAAATAACAGAGAAACGGTCGATTTTAGGTGTATAATGCTACCAATAACTTTTGTTGTGCTTGAAAAGACCTATAAATTAAGCAATATTAAATGTCGATTACATTCAAATTGTGCGAGATAAACTTTAAAAAATTTGATGACTAACGTATTTTAAGAAAAAAATGATAAGTATATTTAACCCCTCATCCACAAGAATTTAAATGCATCGTTTTCCTTCTACAATACATTTTACTATAGTGTTCTATTTATGTTCAAAGTTGGGCGGGCTTAAAATGAATGGTTTTGGAAAAAAAGAAGATCAAATTATTGAGCGCATTTTTAAATTTTTTTAAAAATCTTCCTATTTCTCCATGTAACTCGAAAATGATAAGAGATGCCAAAAAAAAGATGCCATACAAAAATGTAGGTTTTCTTCTAGATAAAGATTTTGATTTTATTTTTTTATAACAGTATCTCTTGTCATTTTCAAGTTACATAAAGGAAAAGGAAGATTTTTAAGAAAATTTAAATATGCGCTCTATAATTTGATCTTATGTTTTTCAAAAACCATATACTTCTCAATTTTTTTCTCAAAATTCGTTAGGCCTCAATTTTTTGTAGCACACCTCGCTTAGTTTGAATGTAATCGAAATTTAATATTGCATATTTGAAAGGACTTTTCAAGCACAATAAAACGTATTGGTAGCATTATACACTTAAAATCGACAGTTTCTTTGTTATTTCAAGTTGAATACACTGATTTGAGCATGCACCAAAAAAACAAACTCTTTTTACCTACCATATCTCTTTTTGTGTTACAACTAGAAGATTGAAGAAGGAACAAATCTCTTTGATTTTTTATGGGCTACAAAAATGTTTTATATAATTTTTTTAGTTAGATGCATTGTTTTTAAGGTATTCGCTATTCGCAAAAACCGTTTGAAAAGGTGTTATATTTCAATGAAAATGGCCAATTTTCATCCACGAAGAACTTAAAAAGTATTGAGTTTTCAAAAAAATATATAGAACAGTTTTTGCTTAGAATTAGGTTCTCTAGCAACTTCCGTAGTTGTTTAACCAAAAAATTTTCCACCCCCGAGAAGGGATGGGAACCGCCCCCAAGACAAAAGCACACATCGGCATAGGGTAAACTTTGAATAAGGAGA
The DNA here is from genome assembly GCF_917563875.1 of Diabrotica virgifera virgifera. NCBI lineage: Eukaryota > Metazoa > Arthropoda > Insecta > Coleoptera > Chrysomelidae > Diabrotica > Diabrotica virgifera. The sequence goes on from NC_065444.1 coordinate 206,928,860, forward strand.
TATTTTCTATTCCTAAAATTTCATTAAAATCCATGGAGTAGGATATAATTCGGATGTAAATAACCTATTCTTGCTCTCATTGACTGCCCTACATGTTTCAAGTATTTAGTTTGTGTGATAGCCATTTTAGGAATTAGGACATTTTATATTAAATAAAGTATACTTCTCGTTGTGTTCTGTTATAATCCCCATATTCAACTATAATTAATGCTTTGATTCTTTGTGTCTTTGCTACAGTTCTTTTTAGTTCTTAGATATTAGATATATATGTGGTGGCTAATATGGAAATTATGTTCTTGAAAATTTTTTAACATTTATAAATTAAAATCAGATTGGAAATTGGAAATTCCTAATATAACTCAAAAATGATCCACAATATGTCGGCATCGCTTCATTTACTGCCAAGAGGCAGGTGGGTGGTAGTTTAAATATTTAATTTAAGCGACAATCAGTGTTTATTTGCCAAAAATATTTTTTGTTACTTCTGTTATACATACTTCTTGTTGTGTCAATTAGTTTAATTCAAAAATTATTTTATGGCCACCCTGTATAAATAATTATGATAATGCATATATGTATTACTGAACAGAGAATTGAATAGTCTTTCAACTGAGCTAGCTTCTTCTACTTGTGCAACTCCTATTGGAGATTGAAAATCATTAAGGCTATCCTGACCCTGTTAACAGCTGAATTAAGAATTTATTAGTGGTGCAGCCAAACTACTCTCTCATATTCCGCAACCATGGCATTCTTCTACGGTCTGGATTCTTTTTTTCTTCTATTTTTCCTTGCATTATATTGTGAAGTAATGCGTATTTATGTCCTCTCATCAGGTGACCCAAATATTCGAGTTTTATTAGTTTTATCGTTAACAGAATTTTTGTCTTCTCCTATCCTTCGTAGTACATACTTCAAAGTTTGTGACTCTTTCAACCCAACTTATCTTCAGCATTCGACGGTAGCACCATGTCTCGAAACTTTTCATATTTATTATTGTTCTATTTCAGAGTCCAGGCCTCTACACCGTATAATAGCGTGTTAAATACGTAGCCTCTTAGCATTCTTAATCGTAGAGGGATGCTTATATCTCTGTTTCAGAAGAATTTTCTCATCTTTATGAAGGTGGCCCTGGCAATTTCGATACGTCTTTTTATTTCATTGTTTTGGTCTCCAGTTTATTTTATTAAAGTTCCCAAATATTTGTAACTTGATACTTTTTCAATTTAAATGCCGTTTATTTTAATAATAGTGCAGTCATTGAAGGTGGATATGAGCCATGATAAAATAAAAATTAAAGATTTTAATTTTTCGTGAGAAAAATGCATATTTTTAACCGATGTTTTATAAATAATTCAAAAACTAAGTTTTTACAAAAAATTTATCATTACCAAAGTTGAAGCTAATAAAAAAAGAAATAAATTCCTTACTAGAAAAACCATTTAGTGTTAACTAACAATGAGTTAGAGGTAATTGAATGTATATTTCTGTCGGCGACTACCCAAATCTAAGTATTCAAGCTTAAATAACGGAAAAATTATGCATTTTATAACATAAACTTTTAAAACATTTGTCAAAGTATTTAAAAATATCTATCAGATGAGCCCACGAACAAGTTGATTGCATTAAAATTTATGCTCCAAAAATTTTTCAAAACTTATCTTTTAAAAATTTTTTCCAAAAAATGTTATTGTTTTTTTTTAAATAACTCTGTTAATTTTGAGATGTGAGATTCGCCTTAATACTATTTGAAAGCTAAAACTAAGAAATTTTAAACCACGTTAAATTTAATCTTTTAAACTCCTTACCTTTTTAAAAATAAAAGGTTCAATCGCCCCGGTTACATGGTTCTCGCAGCAAAATTTAAGGTCTAAAAATTTAAACGTTTCTATCTCGGTTATTTTGTACCCTACAGAAATAGTAAAAAAGGTAAAATATTTGATACTGAAAAAACTAAAATTCTGATATGCATAATTTTGATATTTTTGGAGTTATTATTAAAAGAAATGAACATTACGATAATTTGAAAAATTCTGATTTTTTAAAATTATATCTTTTTTTTTCAAAAATATGCATTCTAAACCGGTCAAAATTGTTGAAGTCATTACTTATGCTAATATAAAGAACCTCTTGTAAGGATTTCTGTAAATTTGAATTTTTGTTGAAATGGCGTATGTTTTATTTTTCACTTTTTCCAAAAGAAAATCTAAAGGGTTCTCTTATTTTCATCATAACTTGCTTAATTTTGATGCTATTAACTTCTTCTGGAGCTCATTTGGTAGGTATTCCGAAGTACTTTGACAAGTGTTTAGTAGGTATAATTTATAGAATGCATCGTTTTCCCGTTATTTAAGATTGAATACTTAGATTTAAGTACTCGTCGAAAAAAATATACCTTCAATTAGCCATAACTAACTTTGAATTAACATTAGTGTAGTTCTTTAAATGAGAAGTGTATTCAATTTTTTATTGTCTTTAATTTTGGTAGGTAATAATAATTTTTTTAAAAGCTTATAGTTTTTGAGTTATAGGTGAAAAACAGCTTTAAAACATGCATTTTTTTACGAAAAAATAAATTCTTTTATCTTTAATAACCCAAAAAGTATTGATTTATATTAATAACTTTATATAACAAAGTTTGCTTAGAATATGCCTCTTTATCGATTTATTGCATTATTTTTAATGAAATCATTTTCACCCCTGAGAAGGGGTGGCATACACCCCCAAGGTAAAAGCGCAAGTTGGCATCATGTCACCTTTGTTCCTTGAGGTATCCTCTAACTACTCATTAATTTTCATGAAAATCGATGGAGGTTCAACCAAATCGGAGGTGAAAACCTTCAGTGACTGCACTGCATGTACTGGTTGTGTCATGTTTTTACTGAAGACCATATACTTGTTCTTTTATATTGATATTTATGCCATAATTGTTGCAAGTAATATTTATATTTGTAAGTAATCGTTGAAATTCTTCTACTGTTCTTGCAACTAGTAGGTAGGTATGGTGTTTTACGCGTATCGAATATTATTTACAACCGCTCCATTGATTAAGATTCCTTCATTTGCTTGCAAAAGGGCTTCCTGGCAGATACTTTCACTATGTACATTAAATAGCAGTGGTGACAAAATGCATCCCTGTCGTACTCCTCTACGTATTTCTATTGCTCTTAATGTCTCGTTTTCTACTTTGATGTTAGCTTTCTGATTCCAATATAGACTTAGAATTATTCGCAGATCTTTATTATTATCTATCTCCTTCCTTTCAAGAATGTCTCTTAGCTTATCGTGGCGTACTCTGTCAAACGCTTTTTCAAAATCGATAAAACATACATGTACTTCTTGATTAACGTCTAGGCATCTTTGTGCAAAACAATCAAACTGAAGAGAGCTTGTCGAGTACCTAGCCCTTTTCTGAACCCCATCTGTGTATTACTAATATCTGACTCCAACTTATGATAAACTCGGTTGTGGATGATTTTTAGAATATCTTTAGTAGATTTATTGGTAGTAGTAGTAGTTATTAAAAAACATCGACGTCCAATACGTCATCAAGACCAAATTGGTAACGTGGGTAGTATGATATGTATGCCAAATAATTATAATTTAATAACAAAAATCGACCTTTTGGAATTTGTCTCCAAAGTGGCCTATTTTCGAAAAAATGAACCTATACCATAATTTTGCCACTCACTGTATATCATTTTTTGAAAAATTACAAAATCTTTGGAATTTTACTCTGAAAAGTTTAATTTTTTTAAGTGAAATCAATTAACCATCGATAAATTCGTATTACCAATCCCTGAGAGAATCAGGATAAAAGCTGCCGCCTTTCTTCGCATTTTATCACTTCTTAGTTGTTTGGGTAAGGCCACTTGCGGTTATTTAGACCGTAAACAAGGCGTAGCGGCACCTGGGAAACCCCATGGTGCTATGTATGATGCCCCAGTTACAGAATCGACCCCCACGCTGGTCTCGTTTGACAATTAACCCGCGCTAGTTTCACGTGAAAAGACGCAGCCAACCTCGTAATTCACCGATTCCAATAATTGATTGTAATATGGATGAGAATTTAGTGGACCACAGTGTGATTTTTGTATTTGAATTATATTATAAGGGGCTGAAGTGAAATACATTACAAAGTGTATTGACGAGATTATATTAAATTATTTGTAAATATACAAAATACCTATTGTAAAATTCAATATCAGACAGCATAATATACTGTAACGTTATAAACGTTGCCAAGGCCATCAAATTCACTCAAAAAAAAAAAAGTTATAAACGTCACATCTTTGTTATTTTGTTTTTAAATAAATATTTTATTCTATTCTCTTAATATTTCATTAAAAATAATTATCTTCTATTCGTTTTAACTTGCTTTTTCTTTAAAAACTTGTTTGGTGCCCTCTTTTATTACCCTCTTTTATTATCCTCTTTTATTATCTTCTCTTTACTATATCTCTTTTCATTTAAATCGTCAATTGAACATACTGAACGTACCCTGTATATTGTTACGCGATTGACTCTACTATTTTATTTATTTATATCTTTAGGCACTAAGTTTAATTTAAATAAACGAAGACTTACTTATATTATTTTATTTACATCACTTATTTATTTTAATAATTACAAATAACACCAACTAACACATCTAATTTATTTACAACTCAAATTTATGATTTAATTAACTAAACATAATAACTTCGATAACTAATATATACATTTCATTAAATCCGATTCGAATACAATTATATCACGCGTCGCGGCTCGTTCATTGACTGACTGGCCTGTGCTCGAATTCCTGTTCTTAAATACTCTGACAGCGGTCGCCTCGAATCGCCGTGGAAGGTCTGGCCTTTACTCGTAACCCCGGGAAGCATCGAGAATAATTAGGCCGGGTTGTGAGGCGTCACATTGCCCCCTCCTTAAAAGATGGTTCCTCCTGGAACCTTGTCGGGACTGGAACTGGATGCTGGTATCTGCAACTGGACCCTCTTTTACAACTCCCAGTTGTATAAAAATGACAGGGAACGGTCTTCTATCCGCACCAGTAACTATGCGGATTACAACAGACTAACACCTGGACCTCGGTGTCTTTAAAAATTTCTTCTACCATATTTCGGATAACTCTCCAGTCTAATTGGCGGCATTCTAACTTTGGCATGGCTAACTTTTGCACGTCGGACTCCAACACGTGCTCTCTCAATTGAATTAATGCATCCCATACATCTTGGTAGGTAGGTTGGTCATGGACAGTGTCTTTTGTTACCAGATAGAATAGGTAACGTGATGCATCTTGGAGTTTCAATGCTTTGCCAGGAGCTGGCAGTTGGCATTGAAGTTCTGCAACTCGACCAAACTTCATTCGGAAGGCGGATGCCAACTTTCGTGCGTCTTTGATACTGGCCGCGATGGTATGGGCCAGCGAATAGTCATCGGGAAGTGCGAGAAGATCTCGCTTTTCTTCAGTGGTAACACCATGTCTTGCTTTACTGGTACCTCCGTAGGCACCCATGAACTCTTCAAACGTGAGGTCAGGTATTTCTCGAACTTGGTTGACTTCTACTTCTTCATCTACGTCGTGGTCTCCCTCGTATGGCGCCAACCGGTTATGGTAGACTATCATCGGCTTTCCCCTAGGAATCTTGCTTATTCGGTAGATAACGTCATTGATCTTCTTGACAATGAGGTACGGATCTTCCCAAAATTGCTGCAACTTGGGAGAACAACCTGTTCGCTTCTTTGGATTATAAAGCCAGACTTTGTCGTTCTCCTTGAAACATCCCTTCTCGGCTTGGGTATCGTATCGTTTCTTCATTCGGCCGCTAGCGATCTGAAGATTAGAACGGACCAACTCATGTATATCGTCCATTCTTCTTCGTAATTCATTCACGTAATCCTCGCCAGCAACATCTTCTCCAGGTCGACATCCAAACTCTAGATCACAGGGTAGACGCATCTCACGTCCAAATAGGACTTTTGCTGGTGTTTGGCCAGTTGATTCGTTAACAGCAGATCTATAGGCCATTGCGAAGAACGGAAGGTACTGGTCCCAGTCTCGTTGATGATTGGACACCATCTTTGTCAAATACTTGCCGACTGTCCTATTCATAAGCTCCACCATTCCATCCGATTGCGGGTGATAGGCCGTGGTTCTTGTCTTCTTCATGCCTAGTTTATCACAGATTCCTTGAAATAGATCGCTCTCAAAGTTCCTTCCTTGGTCACTATGGATCTCCAGAGGTACTCCAAATCGGCTGATGCAGTCTTTGATTAACACATCTGCAATAGTGGCGGCCTTCTGGTCTGGAATTGCGTAGATCTCCACCCACTTCGTGAAGTAATCCATTACCACCAACATGTATTTGCATCCATTGTCACTTTCTGTAAATGGCCCGGCAATATCCAAAGCTATTCTTTCAAACGGACTTCCAACATTGTACTGTCTCATAGGAGCCTTTTTTTTCCGGTAGGGTCCGTTACTTGTAGCACAGGTAGTACATTTCTTACACCAGTCCTTCACATCGTCGGAACTATTCATCCAATAAAACCGTTCCCGAATTCTCTGAAGGGTCTTCTTTACACCAAAATGCCCTCCTGATGGACTGTCGTGTAACTGACGAAGTACTTCGGCTACTCTGCTCTTTGGAATCATCAACTGTGTTTTCCTCACTGAACCATCATCATTTTCTATTACTCGTTTAAGCAAGCTGTCTTCCAAGATAAATGAGTCCCACTGGGCCCAATACGTCTTAACTACTGAGCCTAGGCTTGATATTTCTTGCCAAGATGGTCGACGATTTTCTTCTTTCCATTGTCGAATCTTCTGTAAAACTGGATCTTTTTCTTGTTCTTCCTTGATCTTGGTAGACGTCCACTCGTCGTTGACCACTGTTGTTCTTAGTACTGCTGCTTCCTTTGACTCTGTTTTGTTGCAATGGGAACATTCTGCTGGACACGGTCTTCTAGATAGAGAATCAGCGTTCCTGTGGCTAACCCCGGCCCGATGCTCGATCTTGAAATCATATTCTTGAAGTCGTTCAATCCATCTGGCTATCTGACTCTCTGGATTCTTAAACTGCATTAACCATTTAAGGGCGGCATGGTCGGTTCGGATTAGAAACTTCCTTCCGTAGAGGTATTGATAGAAGTGTTCCACTGATTTTACTACTGCTAGAAGTTCTCTTCTCGTGACGCAATAATTTCGTTCAGGTTTTGAAAGCACTTTACTAAAATATCCAAGGACTCGTTCCTGTCCTCCTTGGATCTGCGACAGCACTCCTCCAATTCCCACATTGCTTGCATCCGTATCTAGGATGAACTCTCCTTCTGGCAGTGGATACCCTAATATTGGCGCTGTAATTAAATGTCTCTTCAAAGTTTCAAAGGCCGTTTGGCAGTCTCCATCCCAGCAATAATCCCTTGCTTCCTCTGTAAGTCGCGTTAATGGCTTAGCGATATCTGCAAACTTCTTAATGAACCTCCGGTAGTAAGTACATAGTCCCAGAAAACTTCTCACTTGATGTTTATCAGTTGGTTCAGGCCATTCCTTAATGGAATCGATTTTTCCTTTATCCACGGCTACTCCTTCTTTGCTGACTATATGACCTAAATAATTGACTTTACTTTGAAATAACTGGCATTTCTTGGGATTTAACATTAACTGGGCAGCTTTAAGTCGATTAAAAACGTCTTCTAAATTCTTCAGGTGGTCTTCAAACGTCTCTCCCAAAACGATTATGTCGTCTAAATACACCAGGCATGTTTTCCAAGATAACCTTCTCAACACATTTTCCATCAGCCTCTCAAATGTCGCAGGAGCATTACAGAGTCCAAACGGCATAACGTTGAATTCCCACAATCCAGATCCTGTCGTAAAGGCCGTCTTCTCTTTGTCCACTGGATCCATTTCTACCTGCCAATATCCAGACTTCAAGTCTAACGTAGAAAACAATTTACTTCCAGCTAATGTGTCCAACGTGTCGTCGATCCGAGGCAGAGGATAACTATCTTTCTTGGTAACATTGTTCAACAAACGGTAGTCCACACAGAACCTCGTAGTTCCATCTTTCTTCTTGACCAGGACCACCGGAGAGACCCATGGGCTCGTAGAACTTTCTATCACCCCGTCTTTCTTCATTTCTTGAACAATCCTTTCAGCTTCCTCTCTCTTCGCCTGTGGTAATCGTCGAGCTGATTGACGAATTGGCCTAACGGTACCAGTGTCAATTTTATGTTTGACAACTGTCGTTCTTCCTGTCTTTCCTCCTTTCGGTACGAATATGTCACGATATTGCCTAAGAAATTCCCTTAATTTCCTTTTTTTCATTTGATTTAGAGATTGGCCTGCAACTGCAACCATTTGGTCGAACTTGTCGTTGGAATTATCTGATGTTGTCGTCTGACGGATTATGGACGTCACGGGTACACAAGTTCCTACTTTTGTCTCCTTCTTGATGGTCACCGGGTAGTCATTGACATTAATCAATCTCACGGGAATTTCTTTAGCAGAAGTAACCAATTCCTTTCCAATTATGATCCCTCGGCCAACCTCCTCGTCGTGGTTCCATGGCTCCATCATAACAGGTGTTCCTTCTTCTACAATTCCCTGTAGCCGCGCTACGATGATCGTTTCACTCCTCGCAGGCACAACTGTATCTTCTCTAATAGCTGCTAGCATAGTGCTGTCATCATGTGGATGAAGAAATACCTCCTCGTTGCCAACTTTGATTAGCCTGTTCTTAAAATCCAATTGAAATCCACGCAAATTCATCACGTCCATTCCTAATATAACATCTTCTTCGATGTCTGCAACTATGACAGTATGGACGAACTTTCCTGCTCCAATCCCCAATTGTATCTGGATTTCTCCGTGGATGTTGGCATTTTCACCTGTGGCAGTCCGCAGTCGCAACCTCGTTGGTAAGAGTTTCTTACGACTGTTTATAACTGACGGTCGTATAATGTTCCTGGTCGCTCCGGTATCCACCAACAATGTAAACTTTTTACCATTTATTTCTCCATCTACATATACATTATCTTCACGACATTTCAAAGAAGCTATTAGTATTAGATGGTCTTTAGAGGAGTTCTGAGTCGAGGCTGCCCCCCTAGGGTCTGTGCGTTCTCTTATTTCCTGCTGGTGAGTTTCTTGATTTGCGTTCTTCCTTAAACTCCGTGCGTACCCCTTTTCACCACAATTGCAGCAATTCATGGTCTTCGTTTTCTTCGATGTAAAGCCTTTCACCATATTTACCAGCTGGTCAAGTTTGTCTTCATCCTCTTCCTCTTTCACGGTCCTAACTTTACTGTACCCGCCAGGGGCCTGGGTAGCTGATTCGTATTCGACGGCGGCAGACAAGACATCGACCAGCGTCTTGTGACGAGCTAACCGCAGTGTTCTTTGCATTTCATGATCACGAAGGCCATCAATGAATGTTTGAACAGCCAACTTTTCCATCATGTCTTCGGGAGCTGTTGGATATGCATACCGTACTAACCTGGCAATATCGACCTCGTATTCTTGAAGAGCTTCATCTTTCTTTTGTCGTCGATTTTTAAGCCGCGCCTGATGGACATACTCCAAATGTTCCTGCCCATAGCGCATGTTTAGTCTCTTCATAAGTTGTTCATAATCATTAGTTTCCTCTACTGCTATGGTCTCAAGTACATCTAAAGCCTCTCCTCGAAGAGCAATAACCAGGTTTACAGCTTTGTCTTTTTCAGACCATCCGTTCGCTCTTGCACCTGCTTCGAACTGTTTCACATAACTGTTCCAGGAAGACTTTCCGTCGAAATTTGGCACCTTAACACGAGCAAGACTCACACTCCCTTCAACTATCGACTGTGGCTCCAATTTGTATTTGGTTTCATCATCTTTAATATCTGTTAAGATGGGTTCCACCACTTTGTCCACTTTTTCAGTTTCCTCCAGTTTCTTTTCTATTTCCTTGATCTTTTCTTCAAAAGTAGATTTTATGGACGATATCTTGTCGTCGAAATCCGAAGTGACCTTAGAGATGTTAGCAGAGATCTCGTTAGTCATTTTGCTTTCAAGGGATGAAATATCACCCGAAACTTTCTTCTCTAACGATGCAATGTCTGTCGAAACTTTCGAAACATCCGAGGAAACTTGGGAGATTTCACTAGAAACTTTGTTCTCTAACGATGTAATGTCTGTCGATACTTTGTTCTCTAACGATGTAATGTCTGTTGATACTTGGGAGATTTCACTAGAAACTTTGTTCTCTAACGATGTAATGTCTGTCGATACTTTGTTCTCTAACGATGTAATGTCTGTCGATACTTTGTTCTCTAACGATGTAATGTCTATCGAAACCTTCGAAATCGACGAGATCACAGCAGCATGCTTGTCTTCAAACAAATAGGTTTCTGGATCTTGGCCCTCTTCTTGAAGAGCGTTTTTAGACGTTCGACTAGATCAGCCTTTTTTCCAGTAGAACTCAGGTCCCTTTCTTCCAATTCAAGTCTCAGGTCTGCAATTTTTAGCTTACACAAGGTAGACATGATCACACACTTTATTTATTACGATTTATATTAATTTATTTTTAAAGGTTCCACACTGTATTTAAACCGAAAATTTACGTTGATATTTATTTCAAGTATCCCACTTCTGACACCATTTTATTACGCGATTTACTCTACTATTTTATTTATTTATATCTTTAGGCACTAAGTTTAATTTAAATAAAGGAAGACTTACTTATATTATTTTATTTACATCACTTATTTATTTTAATAATTACAAATAACACCAACTAACACTAACTTACAACTCAAATTTATGATTTAATTAACTAAACATAATAACTTCAATAACTAATATATACATTTCATTAAATCCGATTCGAATACAATTATATCACGCGTCGCGGCTCGTTCATTGACTGACTGGCCTGTGCTCGAATTCCTGTTCTTAAATACTCTGACAGCCGTCGCCTCGAATCGCCGTGGAAGGTCTGGCCTTTACTCGTAACCCCGGGAAGCATCGAGAATAATTAGGCCGGGTTGTGAGGCGTCACAATATTCTTACTCTGTAAATATCTGTCTTAATACGGAAAATGCCTACCTTTCTACAGTCCACGCTGTCATTTCAATTCTCAAAATGGTGGTGGTCATCTTATAAAAGGCAATTACAGAGCTGATAATAGCTATCTATTTCCAGACTTATTATTCTCTTGGGGTGAGTTTTGTATTCGAAGTTTTTTAAAGTCTACTTTTAATTTTTTTATAATGATTTTTTTACTCGACGTTACTCTCCACGTGTATTAGTATCTTAATTTTGAATATTTCATTTCATCTAGTGCTATGCTTTTAGAAATCAAATTATAATTTAACTATTCCATCACTATCAATTTTATTTTGTTCCTTTGCCAATGACTACTTTTTACGATTATTTGGCAAAGGCTCGTTTTTGGTTTTTCTTCTTGATGATTCATATGTGTCATTATCTTATAGTTTTTGGGAATAAGATCACCGTCCTTCCTCTGGGAGCTTCAAAAAAGCCTATCGCCGGCGATGACACTAAGGCTGACAGCAATGGGACTGTGACATCCAGACTACAGCACCCAACATCTTCAGCTGCAGGGGCCTAGGGCCGAACATCTGCCCAGGTCTACAAGAAGTCAACAGCAGTACCATTCAACATCAAAAAGTTACCATCGAACCAACGCCACAAGCCATGCATAAGTATAATCCAGAATTGTTAGTTTTTGGCAAGAATTTGAATATATTTGTTAATGCAATTGATCAGTCTCATTTTTATTATATTTTTATAACCAAAAAACATGATTGGTTAAAAATACTGTTTTGATTGCTTCCATTCTGAATATTCATAGTTCATTTCTAAGATTAGGACAAGACGAACACACACCTTGAGAGACTGAGCTAAGCTAAGGGTGTAGCGATGGCTATGTTGGATGATTTAGGTAATATTTTCGAATATTATTTCAATTAGCTGGGGTAGTCCATCGCCTTATTTCGTTTCAATACTTTTATTTATTATGTAATAGAAATTACAGTTACATTTACATTTTTCCAAAAGTTTCTATCTTGGGTCATATCAATGTTAATCCCCTTTACCAACATGTCCTTCCTAAGCGTCTCCCCCAGATCTTCTTTGGTCTTCCTCTCCTACTCGTCCCAGGATCCCGCAGATAAGCAATTCTTTGTGATATTATAATGATTACCGTCTCGACGTTAAACATGATTAAACCGTCTTAACCAATGCTCTCTCATTTTGGCATCAAGTGATACCAGATACCATCCCTAGAATTTCCCTATTATCATTAATCAGTCCTGAGTTGTCTATTGTTGAGCGGGCGACTAAGAATTTCCCCACGCTACCTAGGTACTTAGATAATATTTTTGTGAACATATATAGTTTTTATTTTACTTTATTTTATTCAAAAAGGAACCCAATTCCCAAAGCATGAGCGAAAATTTTAAATGATTAAATAACGAAACTATAATAAACAATAAAATCGAATAAAATTTATTTATAAAGCTGCATTAACTTATATATAATAACAAAAACTACAGTTAAACAATGACAATGTTTAATAATTCTAATGTCTGATTAGTGATTAAAATAAGTAAGAGTGAACACTATATTTTAGATTTTAAAAGTTAGCTGCATAATAATTGCAAACTGACTTAATGAAGTCTAATTTAGTAATGTTTTGATTAACGTAATATTCATTTAGCCTATTTTCAATAAAATCAACTTTTCTTTTTGTCGTTTTATCAAGTTTTTTTTTTCGAATCTATTTTTCTAATTTTCAAATATACTTCTGCTTCAAAATTTAACAGAATGTCTGTAAGTTTAAATATGTCAGGATGTGATTTATAAAAACATTCGTTAAATTTCGAGTGAAATGATTCACATGCGTTTGTAGTAAATAAGAGATGATGAATTTGAAGCCCACATGTAAGGCGGGAATGTTGAGTCTTCCGTTAAATAATTAGCAACTAGATAATCACAAAATTGCAAAACTCTGTCATCGTCTGGCATAATATTAAAATGTTCATCAGAAAAAAGTGACCAACATCATTTTGATCTAAATAAGAAATGCTGAAAAACAATTTTAAATATTTTGTATAGTCCAGTTTTTCTCCAGTCCTACTTCCAGTTTTTCTTTTCATTCATTGTCATTTGCCAACATTCAGATCCGTACGTCAAAATTGGTTCTACAATCGACTTGTAGATTGTCATTTTGGTTTGTAAACTAATTTTAGGAGACCAAAGTAACGAGTTTAGTGTTTGTACCACATTTCGACCTTGTTGTATTTTCTGCTGGATGTCCCGTTTCGATGTTCTTTCCTGTCCCTAAGTATTTAAATTCTTCGCACTGTTTTATATCTCTAATCGAGAGTTCTCGGTCTCTTTCTTCGTCTTTTATTCTAAGGTATTCTGTTTTGTTTATATTGATTGTGAGTCCCCAATTTTCGTATTCTTCGGTTAACTTTCGAATCATATAATCCATGTCTTCCTCATCATTTGCCATAATCACTTGATCGTCTGCGAAGAAAAGATTTGTTAGGTACTTGTTTCCTAGTTCTATTCCCATTCCTGTGCATTTTCTTCTCCAGTTGTTTAATGCTTCCTGAATATAGATTTTAAATAGGGTTGGGGACAAAAAACATCCTTGTCTTAAGTCTTTTGTTACAGGAAACGGGTCTGAAATTTTATTTTCCATTTTAACGGCACTTTTTGCATTTATGTACATGTTCGCTATGGCGTTCATGTATGCCTTACTTAGGCCTGCCTTCGTTAATACGTCAAATAATCATTTTAAGGGTACTGTATCATAGGCCTTCTCTAAGTCAACGAACACTAAATGAGTCGGTAAATTTCTGGCTGTTCGTTTCTCTATAATTTGTTGAAGTACAAATATATTATCATCACCAGATCTGCCAGCACGAAATCCACTTTGATCTTCTATTTCCACATATTGGTTTTCGATTCGTTCTTTTATCAATCGACCGTACAACCTCCCGAATGAGCTAATAACGCTTATACCTCTGTAATTTTTACATTTCTTCTTGTCTCCTTTTTTGTGGATAGAGCTTATGCACGCCAAACTCCAATCTTCTGGAATATTATCTTGTTTGATTAGACATTTATTAAAGATCTCTGCCAAAAATTCTATTATTATTGACGGTCCACATTTTATTAACTCAATGGGGATGTTTCCAGGTCCTGCGGCTTGCCCGTTTTTCATGTCCGTTAAGTTCTATGGGCGATGAATTAGCTCTCAGGGGACGAGATTTATCACTATTTTTGTTTTTCCATAGTTTATCTTTAAACCGACTATCTGTATTATCGAATAGCTCCCCTAATATACTCTTTCTTAATTAAATTGGAAGTGGAGTGACAAAATAGATAAAAATTTTATCCATTTTGACATTCCACTTGTCCATCTAAACATTTTTATTTCCGTCACATGCATCCTTTATTCCTCTTCCTCTTATTGTTTCTCTTTCTATTTAACTGATCAACACTCAGTTCGGTACATCATAGCTTTTCGAATAGCTAGATAATTTTATAAAAAAATTTCTGGAACTTCGTTGAAATTTTTCTTTCACATAACACACCACTCGTATTATTCCACTTTATGAATCTAAGTTACATGAATCTATGATCCCAGTTACTTAAAGCTACTACTTTTCATAAAAATTTCACCATCAAAATATATAATTTTATTTGTAACCTTTTTCCACTGCTCCAGTTTATGTTATAAGTCGCTTTCACTATTTCCTACTAACACTACATCCGATATCATCATCATGCATTAACCGCCAGGTAATGTTACCCTGTAGTTTTGCTGCTACCTGATTTAACACTAATGAAAATAAATAAGGACTAAGCACCGAGTCTTGGTGCAATCCTACTTTCACGTGAAATTCATCGGTATCTCCCACACCTGTCCTAACACTAGTTGTTAGGTTGTTAGTCCTCCATACGTGTCTCTCACAATCTTTACATATTATCCGGTGACTTCATTCTTATTGACTGTCCATCACAGAATCTCTCGAAAACCTCTATCATAGGCTTTGTCAACTTCAATGAATATCATATGAGGGATTGTTCATATTCCTGTATTTTTCCATCAACAGTCTTATTCTTCTTCTTCTTCTTCTTCTTCTTCTTCTTCTTCTTCTTCTTCTTTTTCTTCTTCTTCTTTTATATAGGCAGTACTGCCTGTTTTTCTTCAACGGTTCCTTTCATTCTGCCCCTAAATTGTCATTCCATCTTTTCCTTGGGCGTCCCATACTTCTCCTGCCTAACGGTGACTTGTCCCTGGCTATTCTTACTATCCTTGATTCAGACATCCTTCTTATGTGCTCATTCCACTCTTATTTTCTGTTCTTTGCCCAGGTATTTATATTGTCTACCCCACATATGGGTCTGATTTCCTCACTTCTTACCCTATCTTGTAGCCCTTTTCCAGCAATCCTTCTTAAGATCTTCATTTCGTTGGTTTCCAGATGTCTTCGTGTTTTGCTTGTATCTAGTCTTGTTTCGACCGTGTAAGTCATAACTGGCCTAATAACTGACTTATACAGGGCGTCCAGAAACTCTACCGACAGACGAAGACAGGAGATTCCTACGATAATTTTAAGACAATTTAACCCAATTCACCTAATCCGAAAATGCTTCCTAAGTGAGCTAGAGCTCTTTGAAGATGGCGTCATGTAATTAGTTTTTCTTAAATACCTCCAGAATGCTTCTATTTAGAAGAACTAAAATTGGTATGCGTATTTACTTTACAGAAGTGAATCGATTCCATCTATTGCGAATTTCTAGCACCGGTCATAGGCGTCCGTTTTGGGTAGGTCAACGGTTATTTTATCGCCTAACTTTTTTGTCTTTAATTTTTAATCATTTTTGACTCTAAATTATTAAATTGTTAGGTATTCTAGTACTAAAAGGTGCTCTTACTTTAAGTCGATAGGATACACCGTTTTCTAGAAAAATCGATTTGAAAATTTTTCGTTCTTTGAATGTAAAAAAAAATTAAAAAAAAAACTATTTAGAAAGATGAAAACTGGTACATTTATTTATTTTCCAGAGATTAATCGATTTCATTAGTGGCGAATTTCTACTACCGGTCATAGGCGTCCGTTTTGGGTAGGTGAACAGTTATTTTATAGCATAATTTTATTGTCTTTAATTTTTAAGTATTTTTGACACTAGATTATTCAATTATGAGATATTCGAGTACTAGCAGTTACTCTTGCTTTAAGTTGGTAAAATACATCGTTTTTTTTTCAATTTTTTTGAATTTTTTTTTTTCAAATTCCCAAAACTAAAAACTTTCACATCGCTTTTTCTAGAAAACGGTGTGCCCTACCGACTTAAAGTAAGAGTACCTTTTAGTACTAGAATACCTCGCAATTTAATAATCCAGTATCAAAAATGCTTAAAAGTTGAAGAGAAAAAAGGTATGCGATAAAATAACCGTTGCCCTACCCAAAATGGACGCCTATGACCGGTACTAGAAATTCGCAATGGATGGAATCGATTCATTACTGAAAAGTAAACATGTATACAAATTTTCGTTTTTCTAAATAGAAGCGTTCTGGAGGTATTTAAGAAGAACTAATTACATGGCGCCATCTTTAAAGAGCTCTAGCCCACTTAGGAAGCATTTTCGGACTACGTGAATTGGGTTAAATTGTCTTAAATTCTGAGAAATATCTTGTCTTCGTTTGTCGGTAGAGTTCCTGGACACCCTGTATATTCGAGCCTTTGTTTCCAATCTTGGGTGTTTGTTTTTCCAAATTGTGTCGTTTAGGCATCCGGTCGTTCAACTGGCTTTAATTATTTGGTCTTTTACCTCTTCTTCGATATTGTTGTCGGCTGATAGATTAATTCCCAGATATTTGAAAGTCATTACTTGTTACAACAACAGCCTTATAATGAAAATTGCGTCTGTTTTTGATCTGCCTTACATGAAGCCAAACTGATTGGGTACACGTAAACTCATACTCATCACCACGTAGCATAAATGCACTCGTAGATAGTACAAACTCGTCACCGCAATAAAACCAGGATTTTAAAATAGACCTAGAGAGATTTGAATACGGATCACTAGCTTGCGCAGTCATAAAATGCTTGCAAACTGCTAAGATTTGCTAATCTCAAAGAATAATCCAAATCCGGATTAATTCAATGCAATGATTAGCAGGTACTTGAGAATTCCAACAATCTACAAATCAGATATCACTAAATAAAGGACCCCGCAACACTCCTAATGAAAAAGTGGCCCTGGTCAAAGTTAACGAAAGTTCGGTCAATGATTGTTTTCAGTGCGTAGATTAAAAAAGTCCATGGGAACTGGGTTTGAAAAACTATTATCCTGAAGGTATAACCTTCTGAAATTATTGGATTCAAGTGGTCGGTGTACGTTAAATTTAAATGCACTAATTAACGGTTAAGTAAACGAAAATATTTATTATTGAAAGAAGAGAGACATTTTCAGAGAGACATATACATTTCCTTCATGCATATTTGCGTGTTGCCTATGAATTCGTCCTCAACAACAGATGCATCGTATTTGAATCTTCAGATAACCTCCGAAAAGTCCTCAGAAAACTGAAAACGTGTGATAGAAAATATTCTGCTAGAGCGGTATAAGAATTATGATGTTTTCATGAATGCTTCACACCTATCCAATTAACCAATACCAGCATAACTGCAGTTTTTCCTTATCTTTAGAAAACTACTGAACAGTGGCGGATCTACGGGAGGATAGGGTAATTCCCCTGTAGCACGGTCCAGAATTAACACGTTGCCGGACAGTGCGTCAAATGTATAAGCAAGTGTTGTGGCACTATATGTATTTTGCAAAGTAGAATAGGGAAATGCAACGTCTACAGACGTTGTGTCACATTACATCAATGGAAATTAGACGTCTATAGATGTTCTGTTATGATGTTCCTATAGCTGGCATGAAACTTAAACTACTGACATATGACAGACAAATTCAACCCAATAAACTTGATATTTAGGATAATTAAGGGAACGTATTGCATATAAGTTATTATCTATGTATTTTATGTAGTTTGGGTTTATCTATTTTGTCTTTTGGTTGGTGTAGTCCATTATTCGTCCCTCCCTTTCTTTATTGAACAATAAACATGATTGGTTAAAATATTGTTTTGTTTGCTTCCATTCTGAATTTTCATAGTTCATATTTAAGATTAGGACAAGGCGAACACACACCTTGAGAGACTGAGCTAAGCTAGGGTAAACGATAACTGTCTTAGTTGTTTGAAGTATTATTATCGAATGGTATTTCGATTAGCTGAGGTAGTTCATCGCAGTCTTCGCTTCACTGGCGCCCCACGTTGGGCGCCAGTGAAGCAAAACCGCGATAGACTACATCGGCCAATTGAAATACCATTCGAAAATAATACTTCAATCATCCAAGATAGTTATCGTTCACCCTAGCTTAGCTCAGTCTCCCAAGGTGTGTGTTCGTCTTGTCCTAATCTAAAATATGAACTCTGAAAATTTAGAATGGAAGAAAACAAAACAATACTTTAACCAATCATGTTTATTGTTCAATAAAGATGTAATAAAAATATGACTTATTAAATGCAGTAATAAATATGTTCAAATTCTTGCCAAAACTAACAATTCTCAGATAATACTTATGGCTTTTGGTATTCGTTCGATGGTAACTTCTTGATGTCGAATGGTACTGCTGTAGACTTCTTGCAGACCTGGGCAGATGTTCGGCCTCAGATCCCAGCAGCTGAAAATGTTCGTCGTTGCAGTCTAGATGACATGGTCTTCATTCTTGTCAGCCTTAGTTCCATCACCGGTGAGGATGGCTTGAAGCTCCTGAAGGGAGAAAAGGTTGATTTTATTCCCAAAAACTAGAAGATCAAACACAATATCAAACATCAAGAAGTAAGGAAACCAAAGTGTGCCAAGTCTGCCATTCTTTTAAGAAATAATCGTCAGAAAGGGTAGCAGATGGCAAGAATAAATTAAATGGAATTATGATAGATACTAGTTAAATAATTTGATTACGAAAAGCATATTAATAGAGAGAATGTAAAATATGAAACATGAGCTTTTCGACATGGAAGGTTAGGTATAAAAAAACCATTATAAAAAATTAGTACAGGCTTAGAAAATTTTGTACAGTGATGTTACAAACTACTCACCCCAAGAGAATAAGTGTTGATGGATAAATAAAGCTAATATCAGCCTGTAATTGGCTTTTATAGTTTAATTAATTTTCCACCACTTTTGTGAACGAAATATGAGGGTTGTCACTGTCATTAAAACGACATGATAACGAAACTTAAACCAAAATTTTAAATAACGACTAAGTAAGTATGAAGTAATGAACACAGAACACAAGTTTAGATGAGATTCTAAAATCTAAAGAGAGATAGAACGGGCGCCAAACAAGTTTTTAACGGAAAAACAAGTTAAAACGAATACAGAAGATAATTGTTAATGAAATATTAAAGAAAATAAAGTAAAATAAATATTGTTATAAAAGATGTGACGTTTGTAACGTTACATAGTTTAAGTTTCATGTCAACTAATGTAGTTTTTATGTTTCAACAATGTTTTCTTTAATTCTGGACTGTGTTACAAGGGGAATTCCCCTATCACTCGTAGATCCGGCACTGTTTAGTAGTTTTCTCAAGATAAGGCGGAACTGCAGCTATGCTGGTATTGGATGAAGAATTCTCGAAAATATGATAATTCTTATGTTAGACCTGGATCTCGCGTACTAAAAAAAGTTGATTAATAGCAAGCTGAAAATTTGTTAATAGCTTAACGGTGTCTAGTCGGACAAACTTTGATGCACGGGGACACTGGAACAGGGAAAGTTTTAATTGTGGAACAGTTTAAAAATTTGGAACGTCAGATTACGAAAACGTCCCACGTATTTTGTCGGACAGAACATCCAATTGATTTGTTACCCTTTCATTAAACTCTCATGCAAAAATCAGACTGCTATTACTAACCAACATGATT
Source organism: Diabrotica virgifera virgifera (assembly GCF_917563875.1). Lineage (NCBI taxonomy): Eukaryota > Metazoa > Arthropoda > Insecta > Coleoptera > Chrysomelidae > Diabrotica > Diabrotica virgifera. The sequence continues at coordinate 206,948,889 of NC_065444.1, forward strand.
CCTGTCATTTGACATGTTCTTCGTGTTCCACTCATTAAAATGCCCAGTTGGTGATAAACACCAGTCTGACTTTTGCATGAGAGTTTAATAATATGGTAATAAATCAATTGGAAGTTCTGTCCGACAAAATACAAGGAATGTTTTCGTAATCTGACGTTCCAAATTTTTAAACTGTTTCACAATTAAAACTTCCCCTGTTCCAGTGTTCCCATACATCAAAGTTTGTCCGACTAGACACCGTTAAGCTATTAACAACTTTTCAGCTTGCTATTAATCAACTTTTTTTGGTAAGCGGGATCCAGGTCTATGTTGCTTTAGCTGTATATTTTCTATCGCTCTTCTTCAGTTTTCTGAGGACATTTCGAAGATTTTTTAAAGACTAAAATAGGATGCATCTATTTTTGAGCATGAATTTATATGCAACACGCAAATATGCGTGAAGAAAATGAGCCTCTTCTTTTTCGATAATAAATATTTTCTTTAATTCAATCCAATAACTTCAGAAGACTGTGGCTTCAGCTTCAGAATAATATCTAGTTTTTCAGACCCAGGTCCCATGCACTTTTTTGATCTACGCGCTGAGAACTATCATTGACCGAACTTTCGTTAAATTTGTCCGGGGCCACTTTTCAACAAGGAGTGTTGCGAAGTCCTCCTTAATTGAGTTAACGATCTATTTTAAGTCATTAGCTTACACTTCATCGTTTCTGTAGAAAACACTTATAACACCAAAAATTAATATAAAAACCAGACACTACATAAATTACTAACAAATCTGTGCACATGATTTTTATAAAATAACTTTATATACATACTTTACTTACTCGATTTTCTCATCAAACTCAGTTTATTTTTTCATTCAATTTGTTTCGAAATAACACACCATAATATTCCCATCGATAGCATTTCATATTGAAAAGCATAAGTCACGCATGAAATTCAGTTTAATTCTCCCTTTTTTATGATTAACTAATTGAAGTGTGATCTTTTTGCTAGCGAATTTTGATTTCTGGAGGTCTCGGCGGGTGACGCTGCTCATTGGTCCGCAACACTGGGCCTATGCTCTTCGTGAGAACTGGCAATAATAGGCTCGATTTTTGAAATACATATAGTACTTACTGCGGTTCGTTGTTGGTGAAGGATGATTATGCAGAAATATTAACAATTACATGTGTGTATATAATATAACGAAACAGGCATTATCAGGAATTACATTTTTGAAAAACCCACCAACAAGTCAATTTTTTATTAGGGGGACACATTTTTCCGGTATTTTCATTTATTTTATATTTTACTTTGAACCATAAGTCAGGGTGCCATGGGCCTTTAAGGCCTGTTGAGCTATATTATATATAAGTCAGGGTGAGAATTATTTCAACATGTTTTAATGACAATAGAAGTCAAAAAACATATCGTTTGAAAGCTCTTGCAACTTGCAATTCCCATAGGTATATAACATTAATTTTAAGTTTTTAAATTCGGTCCGATACTTTATTTGCTTTATTAAAAAAAAAATAAATTTTAAAAGGAATATTTTTAGCTGGTTACTTATTTCTTAGTTGACCAAATGGTGAAATTGATGACCTTCGGCTTCCATACAGTGATAAAGGTTTGTTCGAAACGTTCTCCCATTTTCCGAAGCATTTGCGATGTGACGATTGGCTGACGTAAATATTTTCAAGATACAGGTGATGTTCTATATATTTTACTTATTAGATAACCCCACAAAAAATCCAGGGGAGGCACATCTGGTGACCGAGGAAGCCATTCGATACTGCCTCTCCTGCCAATCCAATGTCGTGAAAAGTGTTGGTCTAAATATTAACGAACAATTAAAAGATAATGCAGAAGAGCACTATCCTGTTGAAAATTCAAATGATTTTTATCATATTGTAGATCAGTCAAAGCAGGATTAATCGAAGGAATAGTTAGTATAGTCATACTGATCGCCAACATTCGGAACGGATAGCCACCGTAAGAAAAATAAGAAGGATTAATCACTTCTTCAGTCAAATTGTCTGAAAAATGGTCCCACCAGTCGATTATCAAAAATACCAGCCAATTTTTGCGGTTGCTGTGTATGCACCTTGTGGAAAATTCTAGGGTCCTGATCAGACCAATAACGGATTGGAATGAACCATGATAATAATAGTCCGTACAGATTTATATACTTGGGCTCCTTGATGACTCACAATGGCGATTGTTCCTCAGAAATAAAGCGTAGAGTAGCAAAATTTATTTTCGATTTCGATTAGGTCTATTATAGCTAACAGAAGAATAACCCATAATAAGCCTGATACTATAGTAAGAGATGAACAATTAAGGAAGCATACATTACTGACGTTGTGATTCCAGACATCCATAACCTCTTGCAGACCATTATCAAGAAAACCACAAAAACACTAAACTCTCGAATGGGATAAAGAATATATGGAACCTCAACAAAGTATCCATTGTCGTTTACCTATCGTAATATCTGCAACGGGTTTTATACCAAAGACCTACAAAGAAACCTTGAGACACTTGGCCTCTAGAGGAACGTCTTCTAGAAAGCTGCTGTAGTTCTTAATACCACCCGCATAGTCCTAAGATTCTTAAATCAAAAGTAAACGAAAGTGCTTGATTCAAACTCGTACTTCATTGAAAATACCAGAGGATCCTGAGATACACGAAGAAAGAACAATAGTAATATATCAGAAAAGTGAAAATTCTGAATGAGCACCATGCAATATTAAAAATCACGGTTTCCAATAATTAGAAAGTGTGGTGCCTCTGGGAACGCTAGTGGCTTCAATATCAATCCAAACTTGGATCAGTAAAAGAGATGTAATATCTTGAAGCTTAACTAAGAACTCTTGTCTGCAAGTAGTGTTAAAACGACCGTGTCTAAAATATATCTATATTACAATTTCATGCTACTATGATCGCACCAATTTCTGTTTTCTACTAGGGAATAAAGATACTTTACATATAATTCTAGAGGGGATGAAACCCTTTTTACTTCCTGAAATTGTAGAGAAACAAGCAGATTTCTTCTCCGGGCGTGATACTAGGGAACAAATTTTAATCGTACCTAAGACAGATTACAGAAAAATCCAAAGAGAATTCAACGTCGTAACATATGCATACTTCATAGATTATAGTAAAGCTTTCGGCCTAGTTAACAGGACTAAAATGTGGCAGGCTTTGTCTGAAATGAGAGTCCCGAATCAACTGATACTGCTAATGTAAAGCCTATACAATAACAATTATGCCAGAGTTAGAGCAACTTGGAAAGTACCTAACCGAGAGTTTTAAGGTCAATAACGGCGTTATGCAAGGCTGCATACTAATCCCAATTCTAGTTAATATTATGATGAATAAATAATGCAGAAATCTATTGAGGACTGTAACGGTTGCGTCACTATAGGTGGAAAGAAGATTTGCAACTTGAGATTTACAGATGATACAACCATTCTCGCTAGTTCCGAGTTGAACTGAGTCACCTGCTACAATGGAATGAGCTTAACGATGTGTCTTAAAACAAACAGGGATAAAACGAGAATTATGATAATATTGACAGAGTTAACAACAATTAAAATCATCTAACGATGATAAACAATATCGCTCTTGTATATAAATTTGTGTATCTGGGCTCTTCAATAATTTAGAAGGGGATGTACCTACTGAAGAAATAAAGCGCCGGTCAGCAATTTCAAAAAGCTCTATGGAAAAATTATCAAAAAATTGAAAAAGCCATGGAATAAGTATCGATTCCAAATGAGACTGGTAAGAAGTCTAGATTTTCCAGTTTTCACTTATGCATCGGAATGCTGGACTCTTAAGGCAAGCGTCCACAGACCCGCATCGTACGCATCGCACGCATCGTACGCAACGGATTTTAGTTTGCCTTGTACAAAAACTTATGTAGCTGCGTCCACTGATCCGCATCGTACGGATCGCATCATCGGTAATGCCGAAGGGTTGCTTCGAGAGGCAACTTTTGCGATGAATCATTCGAAAAGCCGACCAGTGGACGCACCCTTCGCACTCTGTTCGGAATTTCGCTTGGCCCAGTGGGAGCTAATCTACGGCTAATTTGCATTTGATGATGATCTTCTTCGTAATGAAACAAGTAAACTCAGTTTTAACTTTTATTTTATATATAGGTATATTCAGGTAAAAATATTACAGCCCATGATAAGTTGATTATGGGGATTAAAATATCATAAATATTACTCATTTTAAAATTATTACTCATTCAAAGTGTGTTACAAGTACAGTTTCGCCAAACTGTTTAAAAACACAGAAAGTATTTTACCGATTTCAGAAAGGCAACTTTAATAATTAATCTTTAAAGAAACTTTTACTGATGTAGTTACTATTTTCCATTTAAATCAAATTGTAACAGCTTTGTGTATTCCTTTATATCAAAATGTATAATTAGCTAGAAAATGGGTGATACTATGCGGTCTACCGTCGTGTTTCTGCTATAGCTTGCGGTCTACCGAGAGAATTGGTCTATAAGCTGAAATATTTAAAATGACATGAGAGTTTTATCAGTATAGTGTCATTTTTAAATAATTTAATATTTTTGACATAGGTATATCAATATAAAATACAATGTGATCACTATTTGCAAATACACTTTTTTTTCATTGTTTTAAAAATGGTACACCCTGTATATTGTATATTAGTATTGCATTTTGTAGTAAATGGTACAGGCTTTCTTTTAATGTCAGGTTGTATGTACCTGGCATGTTTCGTTTTGTAGATATTTCGTTCAACATTTTACGTTTTTGTGGATTTTTTATTACTAAACAGATACATTAAAATATCATAGGTACTAATAAATGTAGTTAATATGCATAAATTAATTATTAAATTTAATAAACAACCAAGTAATAAACAACCAATAAATAAATAAACAACAATAAAGTATACCTTAGTAATTTTTCTACCCTAGCAGGTAGTGGCATCGGCAATCCGATCGCTGCCGATACAGTGGACGCAGTATGAAAAATTAATCCGATGCGTACGATGCGGACCTGTGGACGCTTGCCTTTATGGAGAAAGATACAAAGATTATTTATAGATGTGCTGCTAGAGACGAATGGTAAGAATGCCATGGGTGGCCCGAAGAACAAATGAATCTATACTGAACCAGCTAAATATAAAGAACACAAAGAACATAATATAAATCAGAACAAAAAAATAGGCTATTTTGGACACGTGCTTCGAAGAAATGATCTTGAAAAACTTCGCCATCCAGGAAAAGGTAGAAGGAACAAGAAGTCGAGGTAGATCTCCCACTAGTCTTGCTAATATTGGCGATCCATTGTCAAAATATGCTAGGATGGCAGAAGATAGAGAGAAATAGCTACCTACATGATATCACGATAACTGCATCGGGTTACCAACTAAGAAGAAGAAGATAGTTGTTAATAACCAGTGCCGGATTAACCATTAATTAGGCAAAGTAGGCAGTAGCTTAGGGGCCTCGGCCCTGAAAGGGGCCTCGCAGGGCCCAAAATGAAAAAATAATAATTAGAATTAAATCAAAACTATAAAACATATTATGTTTAAAAATTCAAATATCGGGCAATACCATAAAAGTGATGGTGGATGCATAAAACTACATTACAATGCACACTTTTGTTCACATAGAAAGCCTATGTTGTGAGAATAAGTCGCTAATGAACGCCGTTTGGTAAAAGAAACAGTACTGTCAGTCTGCACAATTTCTTAGAAAAGTAGTAGGTAAGAGCAAAAGGAAGAAATGAGTCAGCGCTAAGTATGGCTATAAGGATACCTCTTACCAGTGATTATAATGTGTTTATTAATCAATGCTCTTACTTATCTTCAAATATCTGTGAAGAACTAATGGGAAAACAAGTTTTGAATACAATGATTATTGTTGAAGAAATTAAGTTCAACATCAAGTTTGTCTCATATTGACCAGTTAACTACATATATTATTATGTTGGTTCAGCTGATGGTAAAGTGCATGAACGTTTTCTCACATTCATACCCATAAGTAGCCATAATGGAGAAAATCTTTCTTCTGCTGTTTTAACCTTTTTAAATAAGTATGGCATTGATGTTAAAACGACATGAGGGGATATTCATACGACAATGCAGCAAACATTCAGGCAAATACAATAGTGTCCAGGCTCTTTTATCTAAATTTAACAAACTTTCAATTTACATTCCTTGTGTCGCACACTCACATAATTTTGTTAGAGTAAGTGCTGCTGAAATTTGCGTTGGAGCAATATCGTATTTTGGGTTTGTTTGGCCCGTTGGGAAGTTATGATCAAATCATTAAATGAAACTCGACTAAAGCAATCCCATTCGCCACGATCTAGTTCTTAAAAGACCAACCAGCAGTAGATAGAGTTATCCACTTATCTAAAGAATATCGCTCGAAGATGTAGGGGTTATCCGAGGTTTTGGAATGAGAAGGCACATGTTTCTTAAGGGGCCTCATAGCATGGTTTGCCTAGTGGCCTCAATATTCTTAATCCGGGACTGTTAATAACATCTAGTTGGTGAGATATTTTTCGTTGATTAAAAAAATTCGTCTCGTTTCATAAAATTTATATCCATTTCTTTGGTGTGTCACTTCTTTTAACAGTAACACATTTGAAAATAAAATGCAACACCTAAGATCTTCGATAGTTGTGGGCTGTTCTTATACCTTTTAATCACGTTCTAATGATTTTAAAGCGACATAAGAAACCAAAATAGGCGGTAAATCATTATTTGTCGTTGAAACCAGATCTTATTACACCGAAAAGTCCAGGTGGTTGCATGCGGTAAACATCACAAAACTGTCGACAAATACAAAATAACACATTCAGATGGAATTACATGTTATTAACTAGGTAATATGAGAAAAGGTGTAAGTTATACACTATACAACTTTACCGCTGTGAATAATACCGGTCATTCATAAGTTTCTATTCAGAGGACAGTAGCAAATTTGTATTGATACATATCTTTCACATGGCTTTCAAATCGCTAGATGAAATTGAATGCTTTGAAATTGAAGAAGCGTGGGTTTTCAATAAAATGATTTAAATAATAGACAACCTTTTAGACAAAACAGCTTTTTGGCCAGATATTGGAGTATTCTTTCTGATATGTATTTGATAAAATAAAAATAAAGCGCCCTAAATAACAAGATATGAGCTTAGGCCAATTGGAATAAGTCAATGACTATATTATTTCGATAGAAATATAATAATAATAAATAATAATAAAATGGAGTTTATTCGTAGTAAATAAATTACACATATGATAAAAGTGTTGTGTTTATATTGAATTAGCCACAGTTGATCGTCATGACAATTATTACATATTTACTTACTTAATCAGTAGACCCATCGATACCATTCGGTGTTGGGCCATTTATAATACAATGAACTCATTACATTACCTGAGTCCAAGTATTCATTTAATCTTAATCTATCCTCTTCTAAGGTGTCGAGAGCTGCGTCTAACTCTTAATAAACTTTCTCCATTCTTTCCTACTGATTGTCATTTGTGTTGCTTCTTGCCAAGTTTTTCCCTAACTTTGTAGTATCTGCAAGATGTCACCATTCTCTTCTTTAATGGGTCGTCCTCTTCTGTTCTTCCCTATTGGATTTGCTTCCCACATTCTTTTCACTTGTCTGTTATTGTCCATCTGGGGTAGATGTCCGAACCATGCCTTTTTTTCTCCTTAATTGAGTCGAGTATCGATTTGATTTTGAGTATCTTTTTTCCTCACTTCTTATCCTATCTATTCTTCTTACTCCTATTGTTCTTCTGAGGTATTTCATTTCTGCTGCCTGAATTCTGCTCTGATGTCTTTTGTTTAAGATCCAGTTTCCTGCTCCGTATCTCACCGTAGGTCTATATATTGTTTTGTATGTTGTCATCTTGGTCTTTGTTGATTCTTGTTGTTGTCATTTCTTTATTATTAAGGAATCCTCTAGTGCTTGCAATAGCTTTCCTGTTTTTCCATTCTTTTGTTAAGATTGTCCCCGATGTCTCATTTTTTGTTGATACTGTTCCCAAGTATGTACTTGTATTTATACTCAGTGACATTAGAAGTGTTACACCCAGAAGGAAATATTTCTTGAACTTAATTTTTTGGCAGCACAATGACTATAATATATAAAGCATGCTATTTATATCAATGTTTTATCTTCTATAGTTTTTGTAAAAATAAAGTTTTATCTTTAAATTTTTTTGTGAAAAGACCAATTTATGAAGACCGGTTGGTACAGAAATTTTTAGTTATTATTCCTCAGTCCAATTGTATTCAGTGCAAGAATATGTCTCGAGTTCGAAGACACTAAAATTACCCCCATTTTAGCGATTTTGACAGGGGTAGAATTATTGCCTATAGAGATATGGGTTTGTCGTATCGCGAAATCAGCCGTCGTATTAATTGTACGGCAATGACAGTTATGCGAGTGTGTCGTGTGTAAACAAACGAAGGTAGAGGAACACGAAAAAGACCAACTGGTCAACCGAGGCGTACCACAGGGCGTCAAGATAGGCGCTTTATACTCCTGGCTCTGCGAGACCGTTTTGCTACTACGCGTCAAATCGCTGACCACTGGTTTGGAGTAGAAGGCAGACTTTTTACTATACGTATCCTATACCGTAGCATTCGAGCCTTTGGACTGGTTTCATTCTGCCCACGACGAGTGCTTCCTTTGACTGCGGACCACTGTCATCAACGTTTGAATTGGTGCAGAGAACGGCAGCATTGGGTGGCAAAATGGGATAATGCAGCATTCAGCCATGAATCGCGATTTTGTTTAGGTATGCATGATGGTCGTAAGATGATAAGACGCCGCCGTGGAGAGCGACGAGATATCGGGCTTGCTGTTGAGAGGCATCTACACAGGACAGTTAAAGTAATGGTTTGGGAGTTATCGCCTATGGTAGCTGATGACCACTTTTGTTTATTCGAGGCAGTATGACAGATATGCGTTATGTTGATGACATCTTACAAACCACTTTACTGCCTTATCTAGACGGCCGTCGAAACGCCCTTTTTTCAGGTAGACAACGCGCGTCCCCATATTGCTCGTCGAACTATGACTTTCTCCACGAAGCCGGCGTTAATTTTTTGCCGTGGCTACCCCGTCCACTGGGTTTAAATCCTATCGAACATGTGTAGGATATAATGGGGAGGATACTGTCCACTTTGCAGCATCCTCCACAGACTCTGGTGCAGTTAATCTATGATATTCAAGTTGCTTGGAACGTGGTGCCACAAGCACACATCGATCATCTCATTTTGTCAATGCCTAGACGTGTACAGAAGTGTATTCAGCTAGGGGGTCGCCAAACACATTATTAATTTTTTTTATTACATGTCAATAAAAAGTCTTGCCAATGTTATCGTTTCATTCTTGATGAAAATGTACCATGCTGCCAAAAAAAAGTTCCAGAAATCATTCCTTCTGCGTGTAACAATTCTAATGTCACTGAGTATATTTGTCTGTATTATTATTTGTTGATCTACCATTACTTCTATTTGCTCTTCCGTCCCTTTTTTCCTTGTTATTTTCATTACCTGAGTCTTCTCGTTATTTACATTTAAGTTCTATTTGCTTGCTTCTATGTTCCATTTCTCTAAGTTGCATTTCAGATTCATTGCTGTTTCCGCAATTATTACTATGCAGTCTGCAAATATACACATCTCAGCGTTTATCATTTGCATTCTGTTCCAACGGACGCAGTATTTTTTTAAAGTTTTCTTACATTCTTTCACTATCTCACCTATTACATTTATGAATAGTACTGGGCTGAAACTTCCCCCTTATCTAACTCCTTGAGTTGTTTCAAATGGTTCTTGCTGCACATTAAGCATTCTTTTTGTATTTTTTGTTTTCATGTACATAATTTTTGTTGCTTTCATCAGTTCTTCACTTATCTACTTGTTTCTTCTTCAGGCTTTTCCATATATTTTTTCCTTTGGTTGAGTCGAATGATTTTTTCATGTCTATAAAGCTCTTGTTGGGTTTAATTGTCATCTTGCACGTTATTAACTATTACTTAATAGCAAATTCTAAAATCCAACACCCTGTACATAATTTTTAAAGCGTGTTCGTAGTGTTCACTGGTTTCACGAAATAAAAGTTTTGTATTGATTTTGGAAGCGAGTTTATAATTTCTCCATATTTACAAAGAGCTTATAGAATCGTTATGAAGGCCCATATTAAAAATATAAGTGGCTTTAAAATAGATCCAGTTGGCAAATAAAGGCTCAACTTAAATTTGATCCTTATTAAAATGGTCTTTTGTTTTCGAATTGCTCTTGAAATATGCGCATCATTTTTTGAGGCATACGTTCTCCACCGCGAAATGTTCTATTGGATCGATTAAAAGCTGCGGCCAAAACTTTAAATTATAGTAATCGTCTTAATTTAGTACTTTGGGCGAATATCGTGAATTAAACATAAAAGTTTTTTTTTTCATTTGAACTTTTATTTACAATCAACTTCTATATGAGGGTTATTTGTAAATATAAATGAATTTGTAAGCATGGAAGAAGGAGCATCCAATGATGCTTCGCCTTATCCGTTTGTCTCATTGACAAAACATCACGTAACGCGACAGTTCGTAACCCGACAAAATGGTAACGCACAACTCGTAACGGCAACAGTTCATAACGGCGACAGTTGTTACTTTTAACTATACAAATATTCGTAACGGTACAATTCGTAACGTCAAACTTTAATTATTCTGTTTATTTTTTTAACGTGGAAACTAACTTTTATTACAATAGTTGTAATTGAAATTGCATATATCAATTTAACGAACTAGCATTAGGATAAACATTTTTAACACATTTCATATATCGGTTGACCCAGGTTTCTACTTTTCAGTGTCGTCAGAGCCGCTTGTGGTGTATCGCGAAGCGATCTGATTGTGGTTGTCCCACTAGGCAAAATAATAAAATTAAACATGCGTACGGACGCGTTAGCGACATCTATCTAGAGACAGAGAAAATTCTCTATAGATCGAAATGCAAATTCTTGGTGACTATCTATTGCCTGAGCTTTTACAAATATTTAAAGATACAGACCGATAAATAGCGGACAATGGGAGAATCTATTTATAGGTATTTATAAATAAAACTAAAAAATAGCTATTCATCAAAAAATTTGAAAACCAAAAAAAGAAACTAAGAGAATGCTATTGTAAGGTTCCTTCGTTTTACCTGCTAAATAAAAACCTTATTGTCTAAACACTTGTTTAAAGAATAACCGCCGCGCCGGTGCCTGCCTAAACACGTGCTAACACAAACACTTTTGTATTTTTATATTAGCACAGTAATTCGGAAACAGATATTCAATCCAAGTTTTATATGCTGGGTCATAAAAATTATCCCAAGACGCTCGATGCTCCTTTTGTTCGTAGTTATAGCACCCTCATAATATTGCATAAATGTAGAGAATTATAGTGGTAAGGATAAAATCTAGACACTAATTTATTTTTAAGATAATCTCGTCGTTTGAATGATATAAACCTCACCGATCCAAGGTTTTTTTATATTTTTTTATTTAAGGGTTGTAATTATTTAACTTATTAAATACATGTATCAAATATTTATTAATGTATTATAAAAAAATAAATGTATCATATTATCCAATTTGAAAATCTACTTTGTTGATATAATTTTCATTCCAATGTTCATTTTTTAAAAGCTGTAGTAGTTTTCCGATATTGGATTTTAATTTATTTTGACTGGAGTTTTAGGTAGATCTAAAAAAATTTTGGGTTTTATTATTTATAAAAACGGCTGGCGTAAAGTGATCATTCATGTCAGTATAAAAAACGATAGGATTAATATTAATTTACTGCCTGGATAGACATGAAAATTTGGCATACACATAGCTAATATGTCAAAGAAAAAAAGTAATGTTGTGCCGATGTGTGCTTTTGCCCAGGGTGGTGATTTTCGCCCCTTCTCGGGGTGAAAAAATATACGTGCAAAATAAGTCCTGAGTTGGATGAACTAACTAATTCTAAGCAACTTTTTTTCTATACTGTTTTTTCACTAAGTCAATACTTTTCGAGTTATGTGCGAGTGAAAATGTTTATTTTTCTACAAAAAAAAAACACATTTTCAGACGCTTTTTCGCAAATAACTCAAAAAGTAGTATTTTATTATAAAAATATCATTACCAAAAATGAAGCTTATAAAAAAGTGAAAAAAATGGAGTATACATAAAGTTTGTAGACCCGTATATAGAAGCAGAGTTGTTGCTAATAAAAAGTAAGTTCTTAAAAGTCAAATTCCAAATCGAATATTTCAACCAGAAATAACCAAAAAAATCAAGCAATTTTCACGGGAAGACTGATTTCAACTTTTTTTTAAATTATTTAAAAAAAGCTTTATTTTTCTTTCTTAAAGAAATTTCTATCATGAAAAGTAAGTAATTACGATCAAAATAATGTTGGTCCTTTTTTTTTGTTAGTAACAAAAATCGTGAAAATCACCCTCTAATTAGAATGCGAAATGAGATTAATCCTTACCGCTTCACAAATTACTTTACTTATGTACCTATATTTTATAAGATTTCTAAGATTCATTGGTTCAGAGTGCTTCTTCTTGAAAAGGGTGTAGTTAAATAGGCTAAACGAGTCACTAATCACGAGTGTATACAAATTTTGAATAGCCATACCTTAACCAATTTTTTTCTTCAGTAAAACAAAAAGTCCAAAATATTTACAATAGCAAAACCTATATTTTTTACTACTTGAGATTTTTGGTATCACCAATAATTTTTAAGTTATTTAAAAAAAACTTTTTTTTTCATAATTAAAAAAATAATTATTACTCAAACAATTTTTTTCAAAAATGAGAACTTTGAACCGATAAAACTCACAGATCATATAAACAATACACAGGTAAGTCAAGTAACTTGTGAAGCGGTAACGATTAGTCATCTTTGTTTTGAGCGTACCTTGTTTAGTTTTGATGCTAGAAACTAAAAAAAAACAGAAATTCAGCTTTTGTAAACACTTTAAAAAAGGTGTGATGAGTTAAAACATTCGATTTGGAATTTGACGAATAAGAACCTACTTTTTATTACCTACGACTCTGCTCTTACTGGGTTTATGGAGGACTTTTTGAGTTATTTCCGAAAAACCATCTAGAAACGAAGTTTTTTTGTTGAAAAATGAACATCTTCTTCTTTTGGTTCCATCTTCTATCGAAGGTTGGAAATCATCATGGCAATGCGGACCCCGTTGACTGCCGCTCTAAATAGCTCTGCACTACTGCATTCGAACCATTCCCGTAAGTACTTAAGCCAGGATGTTCTTCGTCTTCCCACATTTCGCTTTCCTCGGATTTTACCTTGCATAATAAGTTGTAATAATGATTATTTTTGCCCTCTCATCACATGTCCCAAGTACTCAAGTTTTCGTCTTTTGATAGTTAGTATTATTTCCGGTTGATTTCCGGAAAATGAACATGATTTCCGAAAAATGAACATATTCACTCGCAAATATCTCAAAAAGTATTGACTTAGTGTAAACCATCTATGGAACTAAAGTTGCTTAGAATTAGTTTGTTTATCCAATTCTGGACCTATCTTGAACGTGTGTTTTTTTCACTCCCGAGAAGGGGTGAAATTCACCCCCCGGACAAAATCACATCGGCACAATATCACTGTTTTCCTTTGACATGTTAGCTATGTTTATGCCAAATTTCATGTCAATCCAAACGGTTCTTTAAAATTTGGAGCAAAAACCGTGAGTAAAATATATTATAAATTAGCTCGAGTTTTTATAAAAAATTTAGGATACATTTTATGATATATGATGATTTATATTCAATGTTTATTAAAAACTTTTAGAATAGAATAGAATAGAAATATGCTTTATTGTCACTGAAAATTTTAACAATTTTATGGACAAAGCTTACATACAGTCAAAAGAAAAACATAATATAAATAACAAATAACAACTACAATTTACTAAAATTAGATAAATCGTCAATAATGTACAGTATAAGATATAAAAGCCAAGACAAAAACAGTTTATTGCAAAATATATATAAATTGCAAATTGAACATACAACAAATAAAAGAAAATAAGTACAACATAAGGAACTGACAAGTTTATGCTACTGCGCATGGAACCCAATTTTCTTAATTATTCATTAAGAAATTCTTCTATTGAATAATATGGTCTTTTGGATAGATAGGTTTTTGTCATTTTACGGAACTTAGGGAAAGATGTTGCAGATTTAAGTTGTAACGGAAGATGATTGTACAGTTTCTTTGCGGAATATAATATAGATTTCTTTACTAACTCAGTGGATGGAATCGGTAAATAAATATCAAAGATTGAATTTCTGGTGGAGTAAAGATGATTGGGCCTTGATGGAAAGACATGAAGGTGTTTACGAATTAAACAAACCGTTTCTAAAATATATAAAGATGGAAGTGTTAAAATTTCGTGATCTCTGAAGTAACTTCTGCAATGTGTAGATCTTCTGAGGCCAAACAAATATCTTATTACTCTTTTTTGCAATATAAATATGACATCAAATTGAGCAGCTGTACTAGAACCCCAAAAAGGAAGACCATATCGAAGATGAGACTCGAACAACGAAAAATATGTTATTTTAGAAGATGCTAAATTGAGTTCCCTTGAGACAGATCGTATTGCATAGCAAGCTGAGGCGAGTTTCTTACTTAACGAATCGATATGAAGGGACCATTTGAGGTTGCTGTCTAAAAAAATACCAAGAAATTTTACACAATCAACGGTACTGATCTGGCTGTTATGAAGTGGCAAAGGTTGAAGAGCTCCTTTATAGGATAATGCTACTGTTTTATTTACGTTAAAAGAGAGTAAATTAGAGTCAGACCAGGTCTTTATCGTCAGTAGATCCGAGGTTATAGTTTCATGAAGAGATGCAATAGTTGAGTTGCTCCAAGTGATACTGGTATCATCAGCAAAAAGAAAAATTTTCCCATTAATTTTTAAATCAGTGATGTCATTTATAAAGATAAGGAACAGCATAGGACCCAATACTGAACCTTGTGGTACTCCACATACGATGTTTTTGAGACTAGAGTCAGTATCATTTGCTCTAACTAGTTGTTTCCGATTATTCAAGTAGGATTGGAACCAATTCAAAGAAATACCTCGAATTCCATAGAAATTTAGTTTTGTAATCAATATGTCGTGATTTACACAATCAAAAGCTTTGGCATAGTCGCAGAAAACAGTGGCAGTATAAAGATTATTGTTTAGTGCTTGGTAAACCTCATGTAGTACAGAAAACATGGCATCAGTGGTACATTTATTTGTTAAAAAGCCGAACTGATTTTGTGATCAAATGTTGTTATCAACGATAAAGGACATAAGTCGAGTTTTAATGAGTCTCTCAATAATTTTGGAGAGTACCGGTAGTAAGGCAATAGGTCTATAGTTGCAGGCATCAGATTTTTCGCCACCCTTATGAAGAGGAATAATAATGGCTGTCTTTAGGCACTCTGGAAATTTACCTTTTTCGAAGGATTCATTAATTAGTGAGAGGAGGATTTCCAACACATTTTCTGTGAGATTAGAGAAAATTTTTATAGATAGTCCATCAGTACTACAGGATGATTTGCTTTTGATACAATTGATTGTTTGGATAAGTTCAGAGTTATCGACTGGTCGTAAAAAGAATGAATTCGAGACCTGTCTTGAATTAGGAAGATAGGAAATGGGATCTTGTTGCGGCAAAATTGTTGATGTTATATTTTTACTCACATTAACGAAGTAGTCGTTTAGACTTTCAGGATTTGGAAGGGAAAATGATTGAGCTGTGTGAGTTTTATTTCGAAGATCGTTTATTATAGACCAAGTTTCTTTTGCAACACTTTTAGAGCTTCCCAGACGATTTTGATAATAGGCTTTTTTAGCTGACCTGACAAGTTTTAGATATATTGTCCTGTACTTCATTATATATTCAGTGACAGTAACATTGGTAGTAAATTTCTTGATGTATAGTAGTGAACGCATATTCTTAGCTGATATGCGAATACCTTTCGTAACCCAAGGTTTCCGATGTTTTGGCTTAATAGGAATTAAAGGAAATGCCTTATTGAAGATGTGGAGAAGCTTATCTAGAAAAACACTGAAATTATAATCCACGTCTATAAAAGGAAATTGCCACTCAGAAGTTAAGCATAAATTTTTAAATTTACGAAAATTCTGGGCGGAAAAAATCCTACCCAAACGTCGGGTTTTTGAGGAGGGTTTGCTGAAGATTTTAAACTTCGTATACACTGCTTCATGATCAGATAGTCCCGCATTAATAACTGTAGAGCAGACATCAAGGGGTGAGAAATCTGAGACAATATAATCGATTATGGTAGATGTAGTTTTTGTAATCCTTGTAGGAGAATCAACGTGCATTGAGAGACCATACGATTCAAATATGTTTGCCAGGGACACTTGGGTAGCACTAGCAGCAGCATAATTAATGTTAAAATCACCGCATAGAATTTTTCTGCTTTTATGAGGCAGGTCATCTAACAAATTTAGCAGGTTCTGAAAAAATAGTTCCACGGTAGAATCAGGTGATCTATAAATGCAAATAATGTAAAGATTAAGATTTTTATTATAAACTAAGGAAAACTCAAAGAAGGATTCACTTAACAAAAAGTCATATTTTGTTACCAGAGAAAAATCATTATTTCTAGAGAGAATCAGGGTACCTCCATGAGCCGAACTTGGACGATCATACCTGGCAATTGTGGTATATTTTTCTACAAAAAAAGGCTCGTTAACTTCAAGCCAGTACTCTGTAACCGCAACTATCGGAGGAAATCCTAATTCCTCCAGAAACAAAAATAATTCATCAGTTTTATTTCTTATAGAACGAATATTAATCAGAACCATGCCAAAGTTGTCATCACTAAAATAATTTGAGGTTGCTAGTCCCTCAGAACACGTCGTGTTGTTTAAAAATTTCGCTTTGGAGAACCAGTGGAATAATAACTTCGGTGACATTCCCTTGACTTTTGTAGGTGTATAATTCTTTCCGAAGTGAGATAGGACCTATAAGCGGCAAGATCAGCTTCCACTTCAGCTGGACCAATTCCATAGGCTTGGTTAAATTCTAGAAGAACTTTTCGTAGTTCTTCAGTCTTAGTAGGTAGTCCTTCGGAAGCCAAAAAGAGTTTCACGCTGGTGTTGGTATATCCGTCGTAAAATACAGAAGCAGGCTGATCGTGAAGAAAAGCAAGATGTAGTTTAATTGCCTTTAAGATGTCCGGTTCCCTTAATCTTGCAAGAAGATATCGACTGTTCGAGTTATTAGTTAGTCTAACTCTTGGTGGTGTTAAAGGATCCAAATTTATGGATGGTTCCAAAGTATCTTTCTTAACAAAATTGATATGGGAACGGAAAGGCTCTTGAGATTTGCAAATTGTGATGGCCTGCTTGTCTGTAAATATATTGGTGTCTTCAACTTCATTTTTGTTGTTGCTTGGAATGGTAATTGGGTTTTCCAAGCTAACCTGGCTTCTGATGTACTTCGGATTCATATTTTCTTCAGATGAAGTCTTTGGTTCAGAGTGTGGTGATTCTATAGACCATTTAATGTTGACACCAGGTGGCCAAATTTTCTTATTAAATAATAAGTCGATAGATGGTTTGGATTTTATGCCTATTTTGAATGAGGAACCAGTTGCTGTGTTGGCGTCTTTAGATACCTAGCCTCTCTTTAATGTAGTGTACTATTTGTATAGGGGTGTATGCTGCGGTTAAGTTACTAATAACAACAAAATGACACTTATCTTCTGAAACTTTTGACTTTCTTTCTGGACAGGTTTGGAAATGTTGAGGGTCTTCAGTTTGGGTGCTTGAAGTGACATACACTATATTTTTTTTAGATACCTCTTTTTCAGTTTGTATAGCAAGTAGTTTGCTGGAAAGATTACTTATCTGATTAGATATTTCGCTGATGTTTTCAGATAGCCTTTGTAATCCCAATTTTATCTCGGATGAATTTGAGTCTTCAACTTGAACCTTAATAGTATCATCGGAACAGCCGAAAAAAACTGACGATATATTGAAGATATCTTGTTGCATTTGCCGTACCGATTTTAAAAGATGTTCAGGATTCATCAGGTTATTTAATTTATGGATCTCGTCAATTTTTTTTGTAAGGTAATCCAATTTGCCATCTTTTTTTGTTAATAAATCGTATGTCTCTATGAAAACGGGCAAATTATCAGTCAATTTTTTAGTTATTGAATTAAGGCATTAAAGTTCTCATGAGGTATCTGATTTTTTGATAGATTTGTTATTTTTTCATTTAAATATCTGAGGCTAGGCGAATCACATAGTTTACAGAAAAATCTTAAATTTGAATTTTTTGGGTCCAGGAGAGTTTTGGTGATGGTCTTGTTGTATCCAGAACAGTGCATACAGAAATTTCGCTGACATTTCCCAAAACAACGAAGCTTATTATATTTGTCATTTTCGGGGAATTCATGTAAACAATTCTCACATTGGTAGTTTGCCATAGTTATGGTCAAGGTCAATTTGCAATATTTAACTGGGTCGTTGATAAACAAAACATAAAATAAATTAAACAAAGCTGGTGCAAAACTTACAGTTTCGTTCACTCCAATAACAATAACAAAATAACAATAACACACTCGTGTATGTCGACCGCTAAACAGAACAAAAACAAAACGTGTTAACACACCGACGATTCAAATACGAATGTATTTTTGATATACAATGTGTGTTTTTATTGGGCAGACGGGCCCGCATCCCAACTGGAACCAGGGCCCGCTGATCTATCAGTACGCCACTGGTTCGAGAGGCAACCACCATCCTCTTACGTACATATCACCCTTTTGGGATCTTGAGAGAGGGCTATGGTTTGCCCTGAATCGTAACAAAAACCTTCCCGACTAGACTTAGTAAGCAAAATTATAAAAATAATTTTATGCGAGCGCCAGCAACCCCTAAAATTACGTTATACCGACCACGAAAATCAACTTTAAGGTGAATGACCAATTTTGGTCATTCTTTATCTTTTAGAGGTTGCTGAATCCGAATATGAAGTTTATTTTTATTTAGAGTTGGTGGAACATGTTCAAATATTAAATTTTATGCAAAAATGCGAAAAGTCAATTTTGATGATTTTTCATATTTACCTCGCTGTATATTTGGTCGTTGTAAACATTTCCTTTTGAAAATTTTACTTTGTCACCTTTGAAGTATTTAAATAATAATGAGATGGTCCAAAATATTGAAACTAATTATAAGAGTAGTTGTTAATTTTTAAACACTTTGTCGTCACATTTCGTTAGTTTCATCTTTATTTAAAAAGTCGAGTAACAAACTTTTTAGTTTATAATTTTAACTAACATATTAATAAAATAAAATTCACGAAGAAGTTTTGTGGAAAATTTCAAGTCAAAATATGGAATAGGAAAAAAGGTTTGTGACTTTATAGACGAGCGGCACATCCCAAAAAATACTTATTTCTCGAGATATTGACCACGGTATGGTGAATGGCTAATCTTGATCATACTTTATGTTTTTTATGGTGCCGAGAACGACAATTAGATTTATTTTGCATTTTACGTGGGGGAACATTGTCAAAATCGCAATTTTACCCTAAAAATAAAAAAAAAATCAAATCACGTTGTTTTGTGTTTAACTCGCCACAACTCTGTTCCATTTTAATATTTTTTTCAGAAATTTTTGTAGTATATATTTCTTACCTTTCTGAAGATAATGGGATCTGTTCGAGTCTTTTTGTCTTATTATAATAAAAGCTATGAACTGTTTAAAGTTAAAGTGCAGATTCCTGAATTGCAAAGTTTAATCGCAAAAGTTAAGTGAAAAAATTTAAAATTTAGCTTTTTAATCAAGTTTATGGTAAAATATAGAGTACAAAGAACAAAAAGTTTTTTAGAACAAAAATGGTGCAACTTTTAATTTAAAAAAAAACGTGATTCCATTTTTTTTTATTTTTAGGGTAATATTGCGATTTTGACAATATTTCCCCATCTAAAATTCAAAATAAACCTCATTTTCATTTTCAGCACCATTAAAAACATAAAGTATAATCCAAAGTGGCCATTCATCATACTGCGGTCAGTATCTCGAGAAATAAGCGTTTTTTGGGGAAGTGCCACTCATCTATAAAGTCACAACTTTTTTCCTATTGCATATTTTGACTGAAAATTTTTCAGAAAACTTCTTCATGACGTATATTTTAATGTTGTGTTGGGTAATTACCCAACTTTTTTAAGTACACATGAAACTAACAAATTGTTTTAAAATTAAAAATTTTTCTTTTAATTTGTTAAAACATCTTAAACAAATCTCATTGTTATCTAACTTTTTTAAGGGTGACACAGTAAAATTTTCAAAAGGAAATATTTATAGCGACCAAAGATACAGTGAGGGAAATATGAAAAATCATCAAAATTGATTTTTCGCATTTTTGCATAAAATTTGATTTTTGAAAATGTTCCACCAACTCTAGATAAAAATTAACTTCATATTCTGATTAAGCGACCTCTAAAACATAAAGAATGACCAAAATTTGCCATTCACCTATCATGGTCGCTTTTTCGATTTCTAAGCCTCAAATTAGGGGTGTGCCGCTCGCCTATTTGCTGCTGGACTGCTGTAGCGACGTCTATTTAGCGACATCCAGATTTATTTTTTTAATTCAAAGTTCAGTACCGAACACTCTGTCTGGGTTTACTGTATGTATGTCACAATCATATTATGTACACAGTTTCTAGTGAGGCTCATAGAAAAACATCTTCTTTCCGTTTCTCTCCTATCAGATATTAAATATCAGGCTATTCGAACTTTGTTTGTTTGTAAATAGTTCATTTGTAGTCAGGGCCGGATCTACAAATTCTGGGGCCCCCTGCAAGAAGTCCTTTGGGGCCCCCTATACGGACTTACCACAGGGGTCCCTGGTATGAAGGAGAGGGGGGCGTGTGAACCGTGAACCATATAACATAACTACCCACCCCCGGACCCTCAGCCCGACGGGATTATGGATGATAAAATAACTGTAAAGGGATCAATAGTTTTAGTTTTTTTTTATGTTACTATATTCTAAATTTTCTCGTGACTGGTCTGATTGTTAGATTTAAGTCTGAAAATAAATTAAGTCTAAGGGCCGGTTGTTCGAACGCTAATCAACAATGATCACTATCAAATATTTAATTACTGTCACCAAAACTGTCAATGTAAACTTTTATTGGGTTGCTGAAAACATAATTGATTAAAATTATGAGATTAGTTACTCAATTAACATAACAATTATTAACATAATTGATTAAGTAATTTCATATTATGTTTTCAGCAACCCAAACAAAGTTGACATTGACAGTTGGGGACAGTAATTAAATATTTGATAATGATCATTGCTGATTAGCTTTCGAACAACCGGCCATAAATCTCTGATCTCGGTCTCCTCTCATTTGACCTTGTGAGTAAAGCCTCCCAAAGATGTATAACCAGCACAGAAGGTAATGGTAAGAAGATGTAATGGATGTAATGATCCCAGATGTATGGTAAGAAGGTAACACTTTTTCAAAACAAATGCAGAAGTAAATGAAATATAAGTCCAGTTAAATAAATAATACATAGTATGGTTGCACAATATTGAAACAACCTTAATTGAAAAGGTAAATAAAACGAATAATTTAATATTCACATATGAATGTTTATTTTACACAGAATTGGTGTAATACAATAATACAATTTTCTTACATGTTAGTTTGTTTGCAACATTTTTAAGTTAAACGAGGCAACATATTAAATAATTCTTAATGAAAATACACCTCTTTTAAAATAAGTTTGCGAAAATTGTTGTTGAAAATTATAAATTTCTTTAAAAATTTCAAATACACTTTTTGATATGTCAAAATTTTGAATAAAATAAAATAATAATGAAAAATATATACAAAAGAAGTATGCCACGCTACAGTACTTAGAACTTCATGTACAAATCAATGATTATAGTTACCTGCTAACGTCTTTTCATTGACTTTTTTTGATGACAGAAAGTAACTTTCAACACTTTTATTAGTTTTTTTTTAACTGTTCTTCTTTCTGTTTCTTTCTCTTTCTCTTGGAAGCGCCACTCTGGTAATCACGTTTACAACTCATTATGACGCCAAGAAGTGAGAAAAGACCTGGATCAGCCTACAATAACAAAAGGTCTGCACTGACAAACAACACAACTGACCCACACAGTGACAGTGAGTGAACTGAACTCAAAACAATAGAGCGCTGTATGGTCCAAGGTCGACCGGTCGTGACTCATCACTCATCTGCGACAAGCACAAGCATACGACGTATTGAAAACGCCGCTACAGTCTGCGCACTACAAGCACATCGCCGCTTCGTTGTTTACTCGTTTGTTCGTGTTTGATTACGTGTTACAGTATTTATGTGATTTAATTTTAATTTTTGACGATCGTGGTTGATCCGCAACGTGGTTAATCCGCTCGTGGATAATCGGGACTATCGGGAGTCTACTATTAGTATAAAATATTCAATACATGAGAAATAAAATCGATTTTTCAGAATCATAGAAAAATCATGGGAAAGGGGGCCCGAAAGGGGGCCCCCCGCGCCGCGGGGTTTCGCGGTTCCTAGATCCGGCACTGTTTGTAGTACATTCAAACGGGCGCGCGACTTTTCCCCAACACGACTCTACCTTATCGGCAGAGTCTACGAGAAGTGTGCGGTAAATTGAAGCTTTAATTACAAAGAAAGAAATATGTATGTCTTTGTACTCACTTTATCACGCTTAACGAATTACGGGATCTGGATTTCAATGCATATTTTTTTTATAATTCTCGTCAAAGTTACGCGTGAAGTTAGTCGTATTGATGACAGTTGGGGAAACGTCCGCGACCCCATTCAAACGACTTTCTGACTCTCTAGTTTCCTTATCCGGGACATTCTTCTGCGGCCCGGATTCCATCGTCGTTCAATCTTTCCCTGCATTATATTTTGTGGGAATGTGTATTTTTGTCCACGCATAATATGGTTCAAGTATTCCAATTTTTTCTTTTTTTAAGTAAGGTAGGTAGTACTTCAGGCCTTTTGTCCATTCGCCGTAATACTTCTTCTTTTAGCAACTGGGTCAATCCAACTTATTCTTAATATTTGTCGATAACACCGTTTCTCAAAACTCACAATGCTTTTTACATTGTTCTGTTGGAGAGTTCATGTTTCCATGCGGTACTACAAGGTATAAACACATGTTTTTACAGTTTTACACATTACACATTTTCTGCATTTTTATAAAAATGGATCTAGCAATTCGAATACGTCTTTTGATCACTTTTTTTGCTTATCATAGCACCCAGGTATTTGTCATTATTCACCATTTGAATGGTGATGCTACTTATCGTAATGTCTTTATGGTGAATTGGAATTTTACTAAGATCATAATATGATCTGTATATATTATATACAGTGCTTTTCAGATAAAACTATCCACCTTAATGGTTATGGTTTGAAATATTTAAATTTTTTTATTATTTCAAATAAAAGTGCATACTTTCAAGAATACTCTGAAAATTTCAAAATAATCTGAATAAAATTACTAGAGATACAGCCAGCGTGTTGAATATCTCTACCTTCGACTCGCTTTGCCGCGACTTCGCGCCAGCACGCTTGAGCGTAGTGAGAAACGTTAAACAACTGTTCGCCTTCTCTTTTGTAGATTACTCTTCGATTCAAAAAATATATTCCAATGTGCATCACTTTACGATTTGGCAGACAAATAAGAAGATCAAGATGTAGTTGTCAAAACTTTAAACGCATTTTTCTCAAACTGCTTTTTCAAATGCGGTGGACATTGTAACTGAACAACTACTCGGCCGATCTACCTGATATTTGGCAAAGATTTTCTTGAGACATTTCATAAGGTAACAACGTCGAGATATTTTTCTTTTTTTGCTTGCTTATTTTTTTATCAACAATAATAAATCTGTTGATTTTCACAAAATTTTTACCAAAAATTTCATTTTTTTGATTTCTGAGTGATACCAAAAATTCAAAAATCATTAAAAAAAAACTCCACGTTGTAACCTCGTGAAACTCATAAGCTAATTAAATCTTTTTGAATTTTTTGTTTCGCATGATCTAGTGACGAGTTCTGATGTCCACCGCAAAATCCATTTTTTTGTGAGCTGCCTGTAAAAATTTGTGACCAATGGCTTACTTTTCAATATTTTGGATTAAATTTTTTCCTAAATATTCTTTGAATTGTACTTAACATTTAAAAATAAAATAATTGTACCATAGCTTCAAAAAAATTCACAAGAATGTGCTTGATATGTTGATTTCAAACCATACCCTTCAAAAGCGCAAAAACATGTCAAATAATATTTGAAGGGGGACACAGTAGGCCATATTTAAGCTTACCGGGAAAGACACCCTCTCATTCCCCGAACTATTCCTTAAATTTTTTAGTTATTTCCACCTTTTTTATTTGATATTTGGATTCTCCTCTTTGTACTAATTTCAAAAATGAATAACAAATTATGTTTAAAGTGATAGTGAGTTTGTGAGAAAAATAATTGCAAACGCAAGAAAAATGGATTGAAAAAAATAGTTTTTAACAATTTTAATACAAACATAGAATAAATATTTCCCTACCAAAAATTTTGCCAATAATTTTTCAACATTTTAACAAAAGTGTTTTTGTTAAAATTGTTAAAAAAGTAATTCTAACAATAAAACACTGAAAACGTTAGTTTTCTATACTTCCACAAAATTTATTACAACTAAGTGACTACAGCTGTTTCGGCAGAGTGTCTTTCTCAAGTGATATAGTTTACTTCTTCTCATTGTTTGATTTGCGTGTATAGAATAAATTGCTATGTAGAAATGCTATCAATGAGTGTCCCCGTTTAGGATTTAGTCCTCTTCAGGGTTTGTAGTGAATGTAAAAGTGGCCGCAAAAGCAAACAGTCCGAAAAACACACTGGGGCATGTGTCGTGTTCGGTGTTTCTGGTGTTCCTGGGTTATGCCGGACGGTGGTGTCCAGAAGGCTAAAAAGACAACAGAGAAGAAAGTTTGCTGGAGTTGTTGTTGGTTTCATAGACATTTACGTGTACTGTCCGTGCTTTGCTCTCGACCAGTCTCCCTAGAAACCCTTGTACAACGACAGGCGAACCTGCGTCCCTCGTCGGCGGTCAGGAGGTGGCTTTTGAGCGCAGCGTGGACAGTGAGCGTTCGAGTGATGAAAATAGTTGCGGCTATTTTCTTGGGACGAACAGGTATAATTGTGCAATGAAGTTGGGAAACCGCAAAAAACCAACTTCTCCCTGTTCGGGGTAGGGAAGAGGATGTGTTATAGGTGGGTACAGAAGGCTAACGGGGTAGCCTCGAGGATGTTTTCGTATTCTACTGGGAGTTCGTCAATGCATGTTTGCATTAGAGCAGACGGTAGATGAATCTCTTTGCGTTTGGGCTTTCGGTAGAATACGTGGCCGGAAGATGAACAGGAACATTTGAGAGATTCTTGTGTGTCGGAGGGGGGACCGTTGATTACTTTGATTATGAAGTTCCTGTTCAGAGAGTTTATTCTCTCACTGATTTTGGGGATGTTTGAGATGTTATGAATTTCGTTTGAGGGATATCTTTAGTGCTCGTAGTTGCATCTACGCAAGATTCTACGTTCCACTCGCAACAACCTCTCTTTTTTTGCTCTAGCGCAAAGAGAGTAGAGGCATGATTTGTACTCAATGACGGGTCGAATAAAGGTCTTGTAAGTGTGTATGAGAGTCTTCTTGTGTGTCTTGCCAATTCGTCCAGAGAGAGGGTTGAGAAGTCTGGCCCTGTTCCTCACCCTATCTAAAGTTGCCTTTAGATCTGCGTCCCAGTTAAGAGTCCTGGTGAACAGTACTCCCAAGTAGGTCGCAGTCGGGCTAACAACAAGCCTTTCTCCCAACAATCTCAGTGGATATTGGTCGTCTTCATTTTTTATGATTCTTTGTGACACAGAAGGGGCGCGAAACACAATTGTTTTTGTTTTGTTCGCGTTCAGCGTGACTCTCCACTTACAACACCAGTCCCCGACCACGTCCAACAGAGCCTGGGCTCTTCTGTGGATGAGTAATGGGTTGTATCGAGAGGTTGTCGTGAGTAGAGCCGTGTCGTCTGCATAGAGAAACAGCCGAGTGCCTGGGATATTTTGGTTTGTGATATCGCTGTTGTAGATGATGTACAACAGTGGAGCTAGGACTGAACCCTGGGGAACTCCAGCTTGTGGAGTGAAGAGGGTAGACTTTTGATCGCTTACTTTTACTCTGACAGTTCGGTTGTGGAGGTATGAGTGTACAATTTTGGTAAATTGTAATGGTAGCCCGATGTCCAGAAGTTTCCGAACAAGTCCGTCGTGCCAGACCTGATCGAAAGCCTTCTGCACATCCAGGAATGTGGCTATGGCGAATGAACCATCGTTGATGGTTTGAGTAACTTTAGTTGTGAAATCTATTAATGCATGTTGAGTAGATTTACCTGACTGGAATCCGTATTGGAATTTTGGTATGATGTTGTGGTTTTCGAGAAAGTTATTGAGCCTTTCTTTTAGGATTAGCTCAAGAACTTTACCCAGAGTGTTTATTAAAGAGATTGGTCTGTAGGATTCCACGTCGGTTGGGGGTTTGCCTTTTTTCAAAAGCATGATGGTATTGGCCACTTTCCAAGGAGTAGGGAAGTGGCTGTTTTTGAGACATGCATTGAATATTTTAATTAGAAGAGGGATGATACTCTCTGGAAGTTTTTTGAGGCACCTTCGGTTGATGCCATCAGGTCCGGGAGCGCTGTTTTTACCTATTTGGCAAAAGCTCTCCGTTTCCCTGTTTGTGAGGGGGTCCATGATAGGATCATAGACTGGAACGTGGTAGTTGAGAGTAACATTTACTATGTATTCTGTGTGGAGTTTAAATAAGCGATCAAAGTTCGGGTTGTCTGGAGTTTGAAAGTTGTTTTAAAGCGAATTTCTGAATGCTTCAGCTTTCCCATCTGGGGAATTGACTATGTGATTGTTGACCAACAGATGAGATGGTTGAGATAGTTTTTGTTTTGTTAGGACTTTGAATTTATGCCAGAATTTACTTCCGTCTCTGTAGTCCAGTTTTGAGGTAGCATCTTCCCACCGGTGAGCCGTTAGGTCAGATATCTCTCTCTTTATCCTGGCGCAGATTCGGTTGTATTCTGTTTTGATTAGTGGATTTCTGTTGGCCTTGTATTGACGTAGAAGACGTCTTTTTTGTTGGATTTTGGCTATGATGTATTGTGGAAGTGCCGGAGATGTATGGGTTATTTGTTTAAGTGGGATTGCGTGCGTGATCGCCTCGGTGATGAGGTTCTCAATTTCTGTTGCACTGGTGTCGATACTATCGTTAGTATCGAGTTCGCCTAACATAGGGAGATTTTGCGTGATGAAATTTTGGAATTCAGTCCAGTTAGCGTGACGATAGTCTCTTATAGTTTTTGGAGGGTTGGGTTGTTTTGGAATTAGTATGTCGGTATTGACAAGACTTGATACGTGGTCTGACGTTATTGAGTCGCCTATGTGGCATCTATCCCCGAACCGATCCAGAATGTTACTGGTAACTAAGATGTGGTCGACAATAGAGGCCCCAGCGGCGTTCAGAAACGTGTATTCAGTGTTGGTGATTCTTGAGATAGGAAGGTCTAGTAGAAAATCCGTGAGGCGGATGCCTTCTGGGTTTTGTCGGTGATCACCAAACTGTGTATGTCTACAATTCAGATCGCCCATCAACACGGCCTTGCCGAGCGTTGAAAAATACTCTAGCAAATGCCTGTTGAGTGGTTGATCCGGGTGTTTGTAGTAAGAGACTATCGTGAGGGTTTCGTTGTTGGGGATGTGCACGTCAACTGCCAGGAAGTCCACATCAGGTGGACGAAAATTTGGTGGGTATGTATGTGCGCTGTGTGGTATTCCGTGTTTCACGAGAATACCATTCCCACGTGAAACCTGACAGCGGTTTCGATGAATGATCGAATATCCTGCGAAATGTGGATCGCTTTTCGACAGAGTATCTGTGAGTGCAAGGATTTGAATGTTATGTTTCGACAGGATATTCTTGATGAGGGGTCTCTTTTTGGAGAGACCCTGACAGTTAACAGCACCTAGGGTGAAATCCATAAGGGGGTGCGCTTAGTGGTTGGGGTGGAATGTCAGTTTGACATTGCTTCCATGTCCATGTACCACTGTGGAGTGGTCATAGACTTGGCTAATTAGATTAGCCGTGATGGTCGCGATGTGCTCACGGAGTTCCGGCAGCAGATTCAGCAACAAAGCGGTCTGGATTGACAGGATGTTCTTAGTTTCTGTGGGTAGATCGAAGGGAGGGAATGATCTTTCGATCGAAAGTGGCTGTACCTCCTGTGGTACGGTTGGAATTGTGTGCCTCTGTGGACACTTGTTGGAGTAAGCAGGGTGTTCACCGCTGCAATTTGGGCATTTTGGTTCTTTTTTATTGGTACAGGCACTTGACTTGTGGTTGCCGCCGCAGTGAGGGCAGACGAATGCTTTTTGAGGGCATTCGTCGATGGAGTGACCGTTTGTGCAGCATTTGCTGCAATATTTGGGGGTGGGTATTGTCGGATCGGAATTGTGTGGCATTTCGACGTTATAGATTTCGCCGTCGAGGGTGATACCTCGGCTCAGAGTAGTGGTGAACTTTTCGAGTGGCTTCGTCACCACCTTGACCACCTTGGAATCCCGGCCGAGTCTGAAAGATTTTACTCTCCAGAGTTTCTCGACAGGGAATTCCTGTTCGGCGAGCAAGGTGGTGATTTCGTCTTCGGTATAGTCCACATCAATGCCAGTGATGCAGAAGAGATATGTGGGTTCTTTGTTGTTGGAGTTTGAATTTTTGTTACGGCTGTGGACCGTAACCATAGTTTGGCCTGTGGCTTTGTGAATACTTTTTTCAATCTCTTCTGCTCTAATGGAAGTAAAAAGTCGCAAATGAGCGATACCGTGTGAAAGGACTTTGCATGAGTGAATTTTGTTAGAAAGTAGTGTTGTGGCATTTAATTGCCGAAAGATTCTTTTGTTGCAAAGATCTTTTGGCAGATCTTTTACTAGATATTCTGATAAAGTAGGATCGTTGATAGCATTGACGACGTTTGGGTTTTTTGGGCGGGAACTCGCTGCGGCGTTTGCATATGAGCGGAGCTGTCTTCGTTGGAAGACGAATTCTGAGGATTGTTGATTATTAGTGTTGCTGATGTTTGCGGTTTGTGAAGCTGGATTTTGAGACTGATTGATTGGTAGAGAAATTGGTAGAGAAATTGTTTGTGTCGATGGAGTAGGTTTAGAAGTGGTTCGTGAAACTGCTCCCTGTCTCACCTGAGGGCTTTGTTGCTGAGAACTAGTTTTAGTTTTAAGTGGCGGAAAGTCGTGAGCGTAACGCTTGTGAAGGGGGTTATTGGAGTCCTCTTGCTCCATACGGAGGTAGACCTGTTTGTACTTGTCGCGGACAATTTTCATTTCAGCATTTAAGCTGGCCAGGTCTAGCTCCGTCTGGAGGCGATTGTACTCGTTGGTGGGAGGTGAATCGCCTTCCTGATTTAGGTTGGCGAATTGGTTGGTTGATTGCGATGCGACATTTGTCTGGGCCGTCCGTGAACGGAGCGACCGGGTAGAGGAGACGGACCTTACAGAGGAAGGCATTGTCTATTGGATCTGATTGCAGTCTGGCGATCGGAGGGCACCTCAGCCTCAAGGTGTTCGGGGGGGTAAACCCCAGGGATAAAGGTGGCTTGTCCTACCCCTCCGTGCTTTTCCGCTTTTTGACAGTGACTATATTTACCGATTTTTGTGCGATTTACCTCGCTGCTAAATGGTCCCTCGTTGGAAGCCTTTTAGAGTAGATATATCCCCGTACTGGCACTTGTTCTTGGAGCCGTACGTAACTCGTTAGATAGAGTACGGGGTCGAGTGTATTGCACTCGGCCCAGGGCCAGAGTATTCCTCTGAAACCCCTTAATCCGTCTACTTTTCTAGAGTTGCACGGCCAAGCGTCGCCGTTGGTTTTTCGGTGGGTTATACCGTTCTCCTCCGGCTAACTGTGTACACCGTCTTCAGCGATAAACGCTCTCAAACTCCTCGCTAGTCGTCGCGTCGGTATGAGTAAGGTGTGCATGCAGTGACCTTACTACTCGACGTCTGAATCGAGAAATGATGTAGTTTACTTCTTCTCATTGTTTGATTTGCGTGTATAGAATAACTTGCTATGTAGAAATGCTATCAATGAGTGTCCCCGTTTAGGATTTAGTCCTCTTCAAGGTTTGTAGTGAATGTAAAAAGTGGCCGCAAAAGCAAACAGTCCGAAAAACACACTGGGGCATGTGTCGTGTCCTGGTGTATATAGTCTTTTTCGATCATCTGACTTCAAATTTGAGCTCCACTTCTCACCTAATTAAGTTACTGTTAAATTTTGTTTATGGGACCTCCGAAAATCTCTCATTGTATGCAAGAAAGGATTCCAAACAATTTCTGATGGGATTCTTCTGACGAACTTCGTTTTATATGAGAATTATAATGATTTTTTTAAGGTGTTTTATCCAATTTTACTTTTATTTTTTTTTTATTTATTTTAAATGTTTATAAAAAGTGATCAAAACTTTTTTCTGTAAAACTTACCCAAAATACATTTAATAATAAGCTTCAACAATAATAAATGTTCAGCAAAAAAATTTTTTTAGCTCTTATACAGTATGTCTGCTTAACTTGGAACCTATTGATAACTTTTTTATTATCAGTTTTAGGAAAAAAGTTATTCTTTATAAAATACTCTGCATCGTATATAATCTAAGATGCAATCATCAAATATCAAATTTAATTAATATTATACGAGGTATGTCAAAAAATGTGAATTTCACTCAAGAGTAAAGTACCTTTACATTTCACAATATCAAAAATTGGTATTAAGAAAAGTTGTTTGGAATTAAAAAATTTGTTTTAGTGTTAAATTACATCCTTCTAATTAAAATATTGTGAATAATAAAAGCATTTAACTCTTAAGAAATACCCGTTATTTTTTACATACCTTGTATAAAACTAAAAAAGTTTGATATCTGATGGTTGTATCTTAATTTTTGGACCAGGGAGAGCATTTTATAAAGAATAACTTTTTTTCGTAAAAGTGATAATAAAATAGTTATCATAATTGTAATAAAATGATTATGAATATCCGTATTTGAGAAAAATTGAATTTTTTTTCGATTAGAATGATGTAATTGTAGATTTGGACATAGTTTCTAATTTCAAACAACTTTTTATAATCTCATTTTTTGATATTCTGGAATATAAAGGTACTTTACTCTTTAACGAAATTCATATTTTTGACATAACTCGTATACAATTGATAAAATTTGATATCTGATGGTTGACTTTTAGATTTTTGACTATCCAGAGCATTTTATTAAAAATAACTTTTTTGCGTAAGATTAATAATAAAAAAGTTTTCCATGTGGCTCCTAGCTACGCAGACACACTGTATAAGAGCTTCTGTATGAGAATTTTCAAATTGCAATGCCATATTCGGATTCAGCATAATCAAAAACAAAATAGAAACATATGTATTTGATCAAAGTAAAATGATGAACTTGACGATATTTTTAAAATTATTTATACAAAAAAATTTTTATTGTTTAAACAATTAATAAACAATAGGCGGCCAAATCTGCGAGTAGAACTTTTTACTTTAACATGTATATAAACTAACAAAAAAGTTTTAGAAAAATATAAGCTTGTTTGAATTTTTCCGAAACAATGCATATTTTCGTTCTAATTGCACTCCCCTAGTAGTATTTTTAGTATTATTTTATGTGCTATTAGATTGAAAACTTAGTCTTTCTTCTCTATTAAAAGTTAAAGCTCTTTCTATGTTCTTCTTAACAGCACAGTATCGTCTTATGTTATTTATTAGCTCCCCATTGACGATTATTCCTTCATTTGCGTTTGCTACATCCAACAATATACAACAGTGGTGGCAATAATATACATCCCTTTGCGTTTGATAAAACTTCCTGGTAAATGTGTTCACTATGGACGTTAAAGAGTAGTGGCTATAATACACATCCCTGTCTCACTCCATATCTTACACTTATTACGTGTGAAACTTCATCTTACATTCTTCTACTTTCTCGCTGATTGCAGTATGTACCTACAAATTTAGGATAATTCTTAGACCGTTATCATCATAGGAAAATATGAAACTTGATTTTTTGGAAATAAAAGTCAATATCTAAATTCATAAATTTATTATCAAGTATGACACTGAATAGTTAAAACATGTCTATGGGTAGTATAATAAATATTGGGTGAATTATTTTATACAGGATTTCACAAACAACTTCGCGACAATATGAACATAAACAATAATGTCCGTACATTAACTGCAGTTATTGTCTATTTTAAATAAAAAAATCTCTAATGCTCCACGAGCTATTCGATTGCTATCACATATTTACAATAATATAACTTATTCGATTATTGCGTTTTAAGTAAATTTTTGTCGACATTGCAATTTGATAGAAGATCTACCTCTTTAAGCAAGGGAGTTAATACAATTCACATATAATAGGTGTCCAGCGTTTCTATATCAGTATCAGGGCTGCTTTATCCATTAGGCAATATAGCAATTAGGCAGTTGCCTAGGGCGGCAAATTATGAGAGGGCGGCAAAAATACTATACAAAAAAAAATTGTATATAAATATTAAAATCGAATAACATTTAAGTACATACATCCATCAATGGAATAGAAGTGGGCATTAATTTCTATAAAACATCCCTAACAACAAATGTACAAAATGTACAAATAAACAGATCCCTAACAAGGAATCATTCTTCCAGAAAAATGTTGAACGGTGAAATGAAGTTCAGGAATTGGCTACTTTATTCTACATCTAAAAAGAGTGTATTTTGTAGTCCTTGCCGTCTATTTCAGGCGCAACCTACTTCTTTCACTACAGGTTTCAATGACTAGAAGAATGCTGGCGTCAGATTAAAACAATATGAAGATTTAAAGGACCACACGACAAATGTCTTTGAGTTTATTCAATCGAGGTAAATTAAAAAACAGAATAGACTGTTCCATAACAAGTACATTCAGAAGCGAAGTACAATACTGGCGCAACGTTTTGCAATATGTTGTTGCAACAGTAATTACACTGGCACACTTTCCACAAGGGGACTTGCCATTAGAGGAGATAATTTAGTTATAGGATCAGTTCAAAACGGTAACTTTTTAGGTTGCTTAGTACTCATAGCAGAATTTGATCCTTTTTTACCCGAGCACCGTACTAAATTTGGAAATATTGGTCAAGGGAACTGTAATTATCTTGATTTTGCCGCCAAAGAAAATCAAGAAAGAAATCGAACTGGAATGGCAATTTTTTCTGTTATATGTATATAAACATCGTAGTGTAAATTCATTTTAGTGTATTAATATTTGAATAAAAAAAATCTGCTTTTTTCCCAAAAATGGTACATGTTTGAAAGGCGGCTACTAGAGAATTGCCTAGGGCGTCAACTGACCTAAACGCGGCCCTGATCAGTATTAGCGTTCAACATACCACTGATCAAACAAAAGAAATAAAGACAAGATAACGCCTTGAAATTATACAGTTAATTTTTAACAGAATAAGAAAACTTTTTGGTGTAATCGCAATATCAATATAAAGCTCCCGATAAGTATGCTTCGATGATATATTTTCTCCACCCTTTTGTAATGCAGGGAAAATCCAAAAACAGAAGAAGCGTAGGAAGATGCAGTTCAATTTTTACTATTTTAGTTATTTTTACACTGTCAACATGATATTA
The DNA here is from genome assembly GCF_917563875.1 of Diabrotica virgifera virgifera. Taxonomy (NCBI): domain Eukaryota; kingdom Metazoa; phylum Arthropoda; class Insecta; order Coleoptera; family Chrysomelidae; genus Diabrotica; species Diabrotica virgifera. The sequence continues at coordinate 206,982,780 of NC_065444.1, forward strand.
AAAGTGTTAAAAGTTTAACATCCGCCAGATTGATTGCGTTGTTCACGATGTTGAGTTTTTTCTGCTCTCCCACATTATTAATAATTTGAATCAGATATTTCAACCAACAAACTTCAAAGACTATTTAACTTTAAAGAAAACTTAATTCAGACATGACGCTATCACCCTATTTTCCAAAATTCAATCAAGGGCGTAGGCGTAAAATTTCTCGTCAATGTATTTTAAATGCATTCATTTTTTTTTTCGAATCTTGAAATAAGTATTTTTGAAAAATTTAAACGCAGATGAAAGATTGCATTATTACCGAGGGCCGAAGGTCCCTGAAAACTTGTATAATGTTAATTTTAATAAGTTACAGGGGTGAAAAACTAAGAGAAAATTTAGTGTGATTTTTAATTTCAAATATTTCATTCAAAAGAAACTTTTTGGTTATTCTAAGGGAATTCCTTGATTCTGATAGACATACGGAAATAACTATAAAAACAGTCAGACTGACCACTGACCAGGGCCTAGATTCCGTGCACTGTAGATATCTACATGTCGCTTTCTATCGATATTTGAATATCAAAATATATGAATTTTTAGCTTTAATCAAATTATTTTCTAGTTTTGCTCTAGTTTATCAATTAGAGTATAACCTAGCAAAACTAGAAAATAATTCAATTAAAGCTAAAAATTCAAATATTTTGATATTCAAATATCGATAGAAAGCGACATGTAGATATCTACAGTGCACGGAATCTAGGCCCAGGCCATTTAAAATGTAGATAGTAAAATTGGCACTGCAATATTTTACATCTTACGTCAGACAGCCGTATATGATTGACAGCCAGAGCTGGGCAATACCCGGGTACAAGTACCCGAATGTTGTACTCTAAGTACATTTTGGGTACTCAGTACCCAGTACCCGAGTATATTTTCAATAAAGTACTCAGTACTCGTATCCGTATATGGACTAAAATACCCGGTACCCGCGTTTATTATACGAGTACATTTTCCGAGTACTATTTATAAGTCTAAAAGTTCAAGATTTTCAACAAAAGTTGGAGAACTAGTACAGACAGAGATGAAGATGAAGAAAACGGGACAAATGAGTATGATGAAGAACAAGAACTAACATTCCACGAAATTGATAATTTCGATAGCAGAATAATGCTCTCCTCCCACATTCGTTGTGCCAGTCATACACTTAGTTTAATTACAACCACTGGTTTAAATAATGCAATTCAGTCAAACATTGGACTTAGAACAAGACATACTCAAGTCTTTTCTAAATGTAACACCTTATGGATGAAAGCTGGGAGACCCAAAACTGCTGAGATTATTAAAGATGTCTTGGGACACACTCTAAGTTATCCAGCTGTAACAAGATGGAACTCATATTATGAATCGGTTTTACAAATTTTAAGTGAAAAAGAAAACTTCGTCTCTTTTTCAAAGGCTCTTTCTCTTTTTATAAAGAACTTTAAAGAAACAGAGTGGCTGTATTTAGAGTACTGTATGGTCTTGAAACCTCTCGCTACAACCATCGATGTTCTACAAGGAGAAGAATGTGTCTATTATGGGTACTAACTTCCAAGTCTGCTATCTTTGAGGAATAAATGGGAAAAGGTAAAGCTTCAAACACAGAGTTCTGGCGGTGAATTTTTTTCTATAAATATTTATGCAGAGCTTGGAGAAAAGATTCTCTAAAATACTTAATTTGTCATCGGAAGAGGTCATTATATTTGCAATTGTTGAAAAATTAGTTATCTTAAAAGCTAATAAAATTAATCAGTGAGTGTGAGTGTTGTTATACTGATTATTAATCGATGATTAATTTTTAAAATTTAAATTTTTTTATTTCAGTTGGAATTGTACGTTATTTTATGTTTTTATAACCTTCATAACAGAGATAACTATTACCTTCTTACCTTTTTTCGGGTTCTATATTCTAATGTACTCGAAATAAGTACCCGAGCAATTCGGGTAATTGTACTTTGAATATTGTACTCTGAGTACTTTTCTTGAGCAATGTACTCGGTACTCTGTACTCGTTCCTCAAATATAAAAAGTACACGGTACTCGGTACCCGAGTACAATTTATCAGTACCCGGCCCAGCTCTGTTGACAGCACAATATTAAATACCCAAAAAATAGAGTTCCGGCGGTCAGAATGTTCAGTTACTTTGTCTAAATCAAAATACTACAAGCCAGCAAGCCTGAAAAAAAGCTATCCCGCAAGGAAAATTATTTGGAAAGCGGGGTCCAGGAAGAAGAAGAACGTCTTAGTTGAAGGACCTTAGAACTTGGTTCAACACAAATGTGCAGATTTTCCGCGCTGTTGTTGATAAGACAAAGATTGCCATAATAATCGCCAACATTCGTCGCGGATAGGCACATCAAGAAGAAGAAGAAGAGGAAATCACAACAAACTTTAAAAATTTTCCTAAAGATAAAGAATTAGATTATTTACAGGTAACCCATAAATGTGGCATCGGCCAATTACAGGTTTTAAGCTTAGTATTTAATACTATTAATTTTAACAGACAAAGACAATAATCCTCATCAATGACATCCAATGGACACATTAACACAGTCAAATCCTTCTTTTTATTGTTTCCTAAATAAATAGCTTACCTTGACACATAACAACTACTAACAATCCCAAAACTTTAAAATTTTCTAATCCTCTTACTTGTTGTTACCTGGTAATAAATAAGTACTTCTTAGTTTAGTTCATTTGTTGCTTTGTTTTCAAAAGACCCAAAAAGAAAGTTATAAGCTTTTTACCTATAACGCCATGAGTAACGGTATTTTCAAATACAAATTGCAATGTCGAAATAAGATAAAATAATCTAGGAATATCACAGAGTTGCGAATAATAAAATGGTGATGTCTTTTCAAAAATATTATAATTTGTACTTACGCAACTAAATAGTAGTATTTGATTTTTGAAACAAATAAAATTGCAGAATTTAGAAACAGGTCAAATTAATAAAAAAAGCATTGGCTGGAATTCTAATTAAAAAAACACAATTTATTGTTTCTTGCACATAAAGACAAAGCTGCTGTACAATGTCAAAAAAGTGATTATTTAACTGATATAAATAATAAATATTATACATTATTAAATATGGTTGTAATATCTCTTCATTTTTTAATGGATAAAGTATCTTAAAAAGAGAAAAATAAATTATTTAGAATATATAGTGCAGTCACTGAAGGTGGATATGAGCTATTACCTCCGATTTCGTTAAACCTCCATCGATTTACATGAAAATTAGTGAGTGGTTAGAGGATATCTCAAGGAACAAAGGTGACATGGTGCCAGCTTGCGCTTTTACCCTGGGGGTGGATGCCACCCCTCCTCGGCGGTGAAAATTATCTTATTAAAAATAACCTTAAAATTCGATAGAGGGACAAGTTATAAGCAAAATTTGTTATTAAAGTTATTAAAATAAATCAAAATTTTTGAGTTATTAAAGATCAAAGATTTTAATTTTTCGTGAGAAAACTAAGTTTTTTCAAAAAAGTTATCAAAAATGAAGCTAATAAAAAATCAAATAAACTCCTTACTAGAAAAACCTTTCAGTGTTAACTAAAAGTGAGTTATAGGTATAATTGAATGTATATTTCTTTCGTCGAGTACACAAATCTCAGTATTAAAGCTTAAATACCGGGAAAATGATGCATTTTATAACATAAACTTATTAAACATTTGTCAAAGTTCATATAAATATCTATCAAATAAGCCCTCGAATAAGTTGATAGCATTAAAATTTATGCACCAAAAATGTTTCAAAATGTATCTTTTAAAAAATTTTCCAAAAAATGTTTTTGTTTTTTTTTGTAAATAACTCCGTTAATTTTTAAGATATCAGGTTCACCTAAAAACTAATTAAAAGTTTATTCCAAGAGCTATTAAAAAACGTTAAAATGAGTCTTTTAAACTTCTTAGTTTTTTAAAAATAAAAGGTTAAATGGCCCCGGTTACATGATTCTCGCTGCAAAATTGAAATTTTAAACGTTTTTATCTCAGTTATTTTTTACTCTAAGGAAATAGCAAAATCGGTAGAGTATTTGTAACAGAAAAAAATAAAATTTAGTTATATATCATTATTTACGTAAATTGAGTATTTTTGGAGTTATTATTAAAAGAAAATGAAGTACGATAATTTTAAAAATTCTGATTTTTTTAAATTATATCTTTTTTTTTAAATATGCATTCGAAACCGATGAAAATTGTTGAAATCATTACCTATGTTAACCTAAAGAAATTCTTGTGAGGATTACTACAAATTTTAATTTTTGTGTAAATGGCGTATGTTTTATTTTCCACTTTTTCCTAAAAAAATCGAAAAGATTCTCTTATTTTCATCATAACTTGCTTAATTTTGATGCTATTGACTTCTACTTGAGCTCATTTGATAGGTATTCCGAAGTACTTTGACAAGTGTTTAACAAGTGTATTGTATAAAATGCATCGTTTTCCCGTTATGTAAGCTTGAATACTTAGATTTGAATACTCGTCGAAAAAAATATACATTCAATTACCCATAACTCAATTTGAAATAACATTAGTTTAGTTCTTTGAGTGGGGAGTGTATTAAATTTTTTATTTTCTTTAATTTTGGTAATAATAGCTTTTTTACAAAAGCTTCTAGTTTTTGAGTTATACGTGAAAAACATCTTTAAAACATGCATTTTTTTAAGAAAAATTAAAATCTTTGATATTTAATAACTCAAAAAGTATTGACTTATGTTAATAACTATATATAACAAATTTGGCTTAGAAGTTGCCCCTCTATCGATTTCTGGTATCATTTTTAATAAAAAAAATTTCACCCCCGAGAAGGGGTGGCATCCACCCCAGGGTAAAAGCGCAAGTTGGCATCATGTCACCTTTGTTCCTTGAAGTATCTTCTAACTACTCACCATTTTTCATGAAAATCGAAATCGGAGGTGAAAACCTTCAGTGACTCCACTAATAGTATTATTTTGATATAACAGGTATCTTTCTCACTCTCTCTGTCTCTCTCTCTCTCTCTCTTTCTCCTTCTCTCTCTTCTCTATTTGTATCTCTCCAATATTCGCCGCTTTTCTCTAAGTTTTCACGTCTAGCAAATGTTGTGAATTGCCTGTCGCTTTATCCTCTTTGGCCTTACTTTTGGTTTTATGCCTTGCATTTTACAATGTGGTACCCTTTTAAGTAATTTGTCGGCTTCCATTCTCACTACATCACCAGCTCATCGAAGTCTCCAAAGTTTAACGAATTCTGAGATCAGTTTGTCTTTGAACACTTGGTTAAAATGGTGGTATATATCTGGATATCTGGAGGTTCAAATATATTCCTTGGGATTTTTTCAACGACTTTTACGTATTAGCAAAAACTTCGTAAGCTATCCACAAGATAGATATGAAACCGTAGCTGGGAGATGTCAAGAGACAAGAACAAATAAAAGCAACAAAAAAAGTTTTAATGGAGGCGACAGAAATATTAGAACGAAAGAAATAAAGGAAGGCCTAGATCGAGATGATCTGATAACGTGGAAGATGACATGAAAACTATGAATGGAAGACAAGAGCACAAGAGTGGTCTGAATGGAAAGACATAACAGAAGAAGAAGAAGAAGAAGAAGAAGAAGAAGAAGAAGAAGAAGAAGAAGAAGAAGAATAAGAAGAAGAAGAGAAACGATACAAGAAAAAGTGGTGGATCAATGGTTGGAAACGTTATTTTGCGATTTCAAAGGTATAATAATTGTAATGAACTATCTTGAAAAAGGTAAAACTATTAATAGTCAATATTATTTTATATACAGAGAGAGTCTGTAAAGTGGAATAAATTCAATATCTCAAATACTAATTGTTTTTTTGGAAAATGCTCAGACCCGTCGATTAGTATTTCAAATTGTCCTTTTTGACATTCAATAATAATGTATACAGGGTGTCCCAATTTAGAGATATGACGTCATCGTCGATTTTCTTAAATGGCAACACTGTCATTTTGATAGCTAATTTGATAGGGTTTGTAAAGTTATACATAACTGCAAAATATCAAATTTTTATTCTCTACCATTTACAAGATAATAGAAAATAACAAAGCTATATCTGTAATTTGGAATATATTCAATAATTAAAATACTAACTGTTTTTTTGAAAAATGCTCAGACCCGTCGATTAGTATATCAAATTGTCCTTTTTGACATATAATAATAATGTATACAGGGTGTCCCAATTTAGAGATATGACGTCATCGTTGATTTTCTTAAATGGCAACACTATCATTTTGATAGCTATTTTGATAGGGTGTGTAAAGTCATACACAACTGCAAAATTTCAAATTTGTATTCTCTACCATTTAGATGATAATAAAAAATAACAAAGTTATGAAAAAGAAGTAATCAACTAATAATTGAATTTAATTATTTCAATAAACTAAGCAAAAACTCATAATGTTGCCCTCAATTATTGTCAAATTGTCAATGGGCAACGTTATGAGCATTTGCTTAATTGAAATAAATAAATTCAATTATTATTTGATTACTTCTTGTTCTTCATAACTTTGTTATTTTTTATTATCTTGTAAATGGTAGGGAATAAAATTTTGAAATTTTTCAGATGTGTATAACTTTACACACGCTATCAAAATAGCTATCAAAATGATAGTGTTGCCATTTAAGAAAATCAACGATGACGTCATATCTCTAAATTGGGACACCCTGTATACATTATTATTATATGTCAAAAATGACAATTTGATATACTAATCGACGGGTCTGAGCATTTTTCAAAAAAACAGTTAGTATTTTAATTATTGAATATATTCCAAATTACAGATATAACTTTGTTATTTTCTATTATCTTGTAAATGGTAGAGAATAAAAATTAGATATTTTGCAGTTATGTATAACTTTACAAACCCTATCAAATTAGCTATCAAAATGACAGTGTTGCCATTTAAGAAAATCGACGATGACGTCATATCTCTAAATTGGGACACCCTGTATACATTTTTATTGAATGTCAAAAAGGACAATTTGAAATACTAATCGACGGGTCTGAGCATTTTCCAAAAAAACAATTAGTATTTGAGATATTGAATTTATTCCACTTTACAGACTCTCTCTGTATTATAGGACAAGATAAAACAGGATCTCAACGAGAAACGGCATATTATGCAGACGAAAAAAGTGTTGTTTCTCCAAGACAATGCATCAGCTCACAAGAGCGTTATGACAATGGCAAAAATTCATGATTTGGGTTTCGAATTGCTTTCCCATCCAACTTATCCTCCTGATTTGACCCCCTCCAAAATCGTCAGACCTTTTTATTTGTACATCAAACAATAATATGTGTGTATAATATTATCAAAATGGCTCGCTTGTACAAAATCAAATACACTACTATAGACAAAGATAGATATCCTTAGATTATCATCTAGCATATTTTTTCGGAATTTATTACTCACTATTCCCGGTAAACAAACAATAACATAAATAGGAATGATGGAGTAATGCTTGCTCACTTTCGATAGAATCAGTAACTATATACTGTCTCCCAAACAGTACGTTAAACCAGCTTTTTTTATTTTCTTCCTACAAATTCCGTTGCACATCAACAATTTACTGCAAGAGAGTGTAATATTATCAATTAAAGGGGGTCAGTGCAAAAAGTAGCTAAGTCCATATTTTATATTTAATAAATTCAGTAGCGCAGTTATCAAGAAAATCACCCAATATATCCCAGTATCAGGCAGACCACGAGAAAGATCCACAACCAAATGGAAGAACTAGGGTCTTAAGAAGATGGGAGTTAGAGAATGGGTAACCATAAGCAACAACAAAAAGGAATGGAGAAACATTGTACAAGATGCCAAGTCACACAACCAATTGTAAAACCAAAATGTTAATGCGGACTAGTTCCCTCGACAAATCAATCAGAAGACCCCAAAGAGGGCGGCAATTACTCCGCTATGAGTGTAGATGCTACGATAATGATGAAGTTAAGTGGCAACATATGTATAAAATTATGTGTACTTTAAGTTGGCGAAATCAGATTTGTAACAAAAGACGTCCTACTGGGTAAAATCTCATATGTTGAAATTTTAACCAATCATCATTTTAATGCAAGAAGTCGTTAAGTGTCAAAAAGCAAGCAGACCTGGAATGTAATAAAATCCTAAAAACACTTTAACTGTAAAAAGATAAGGGGATATCTAAAAAGTGATACGGGGATACGTCTTAGAAAAGCAGATGTATTGAAAACATAACTAGATGAAGTTCAAAATTAACAAATATGTAATTCTAAGATAATTACTTATATGTTTTGATTGTGAATAGAACCTGTCTTTGCTTGTAACCAGGGCCGGCGATAAAGGGCCTGCAAGGGATGCACTGCAGGCGGGCACCCAATTGAGCTTTTTTCTGCTGGTGCTATACAAAATACTAATTTAAAAGAAACCGAAGGGCGCCTTATACCCTAGCGCCGGTACTGCTTGTAACTAACGCACATGATGATTATTATATTAATCAGTCATGTCTGTATGTTTTTGGAATTCAGAATCTAAAAACTGGGTGGAATTCAGCATGAGTGATACCAAATGTCAAGCCTTCCGGAACTGGTTGGTGTTGCCAAAAGTTGATTCGTTAAATTTGAAACCCATTCAAACTAGAGAGTGTATGGCAAGAATGTGTAACAACTTGACCCTTTGTAGAGTAAATAAAATATAACGGTAAAATTTCCAGCAGTCCTTCATTGGAATATGACAATGGTAGATAATTGTGAATAAAACCCAAAAATTCTTTAAAAAAATATACGTATTGGTTTTCAAAAATCTAGATGTGGGAATCATTTAAAGCTTTCAAACACTTATAAATCAGAAACATAAAAAGTGACTCAACCATTTTTGGACTGATCCCTTCAACTTATAATTTTGCAAAGTTGTTTATCCAAAATTATAATAAAAGTTATCTAAAATCGCTATTCTGGAACTTTAATTATTAAAAATAGCTGACCAATGATCGACAACGATACTTGTACGAAAAATCCTATATATTAGGTACTAACTTACGGTATATTTACATTTTGAAAAACTTTTACCAATTACAGGATACGGATAATGGATTTCAAGAATCCAATAATTAAAAAATATCGAGTATACTTCTACAAACTCGATATCACAATAGCTAATAAATAACAAGATTCTATCGAAAAGAGTCATTTACTTATAAAAGAAAAGGGTAGGGGACTTTTGTCCTAATCCGGAAGTCTTAAATTGTTCAGTAAATCTGCTTAGTGATTATTTTTGAAGTACCTATGATATACACTAATCACAAAAAGTATCCAGAATTTTTGAAACAGAAAAAAAGTTTAAAAATTATTGTTTTTTAATTTTAGCAGAATGTTAAAATTATAATACTCGTCATCATCTCCTTTAGGTGTCTACAAACCCATAACATTTCAAGTTTTTCAAGTTTCAAGAAGCGTGTTTTTGCCGAAAAAAAAAACAGTAGACAATATATTTATTTTGGACATTTGTGTTCGAAACTTTGATCTGTGCACTATGTGCTCTGTGTCTGCTTGAGTTTTCAATGAGTAAGTGCGTTCTTACACAAAATAACTAATATAACGTCAGAACAAACAGCCCAAATTGTAGGATTAATTGGAGATGGACGATCGCAGCAGTATCTTGCTGATGTTATGGGAATCCACCAGTGGCGTAACAAACTCCGTCGGGCCCCCCCTGCGGAATTGGAAATGGGGACCCCTTTAAAAAATTACTAAATGTGACATGTGTTACAAATATCTACAGTGCTAGTCAAAAGTCCGTACCCCCCCTCTTATCTTTTGAACGGTTTTACCTATAATAGTGAAATTTGGATGGAGGAAATTAACTGACGTAAGCTTCTTAACTAGTTATGACAGGTGACGTAATAGTGACAGATGACGTTACAGAGCCACTGTGACCGATAATTTTAAATGGGACCTTATGGCAAGTGATACCTCGTTTGAAAGGTATTCAAAATACCTACTCAGCCATACTAATTTTTTTGTGTTTTAGTTGATTTTGATTTTGGTGAATAAATTAAATAAATATAATATTGTAGCTTCGAATTTAATTAATAAAAATTCAAATGTACGCCTATGGTTTTTTTGTCAAAAAAGTTGACGTTTTTCGATTCTCTAGTAGTTTTTACGTCAACGTCAACCTTTTTGACAAGTAATCATAGGCGGAATTTTGAATTTTAAATTAATTAAATGAAACTACAATTTTATATTTATTTCATTAATTCGTCAAAATTAGCTTAAACTTAAACAATATTAGTATGACTGAATAGGTATTTTCAATACCTTTCAAACGAGGTGTCACTTGCCATAAGGTCCCATTTAAAATTATCTGTCACAGTAGCGCTGTAAAGTCATCTGTCACTATTACGTCACCTGTCATGACTAGTTAAGAAGCTTACGTCCGTTTATTTCCTATCTCCAAATTTCACTATTATAGGTACAACCGTTCAAAAGATACGAGGGGGGGTACGGACTTTTGACTAGCACTGTATATACAGCTCAGTAAATGAACGTAAAATATAGAAATACCGTCTAATTTTTCAATATCACCACCGAAGTGGTCAACTCAAGACTTTTCGAGTTATTTATGAGTAAAAATGTTTATTGTTCAACAAACAAAACACGATTTTAGGCGATTTTTCGCAAATAGTTCAAAGAGTAAGTATTTGATCTAAAAGAATATTGTTAGCAAAAATGTAGCATATAAAAAAATGAAACAAAAATGAAGTTTATCGACCCAGTAAAGGAAAAGTTGTAGCTAATGAAAAGTTTTTCTTATACATCAAATTCCAAATCGAATATTTTAACGTGAAATAACCAAAAAATGAAATACTTTTCGTGGAAAACTCATTAGAACTTTTTTAAAGTGTTTTAAAAAAAACTTTATTTTTTTATTTAACCAAAGGTTTTTGGCATTAAACCTAAGCCAGTTACCCTCAAAATACTGTTAATCCCATTTTTTGCTAAAAAAATTGTGAAAATCTCTCCCTATTTAGCACCCCAAATGAAACTTCACTATCGCTTTACAAATTACTTAACTTTTTATATGAGTAAGTTTTACAGGTTCAAAGTGCTTATTTTTTAAAGGGTTCTAGTTGAAAGGGCTTGAACGAGTCAATAATCACGAGTGTACGCAAATTTTAAACAGCCATATCTTAACCAATTTTTGTCGTAAAGAATAAAGCCAACATATTTATAAAAGCAAAACCCACATTTCTGTACTCTTTGAGATTTTTCGTATCACCAATACTTTTTAAGTAATTTTGAAAAAAGGCATTTTTCCAAAATAAAAAAAACTTTTGTTACTATAAAATCAAATATTTTCAAAAATAAGAACTTTGAAACGGTCAAACTTACAGATCATATAAACAATAAATATTTAAAGTAAATAGTAAAGCGCTAACGATAAATTTTATTTGGGGTGCTAAATAGAGGGAGATTTTCATGATTTTTTTACCAAAAAAGGACCAACTTTATTTTGAGCGTAACTCTTATAGTTTTGGTGCTAGAAACTTTTATAAAAAATAATAATAAAGCTTTTTTTTGTAACACTTAAAAAAATTTTAATGAGTTTTTCCCGAAAACTGCTTAATTTTTTGGTTATTTCAGGTTGAAACATTCGATTTGGAATTGGACGAATAAGAATCATTTTTCATGAGCTTCAACTGTGCTTTTACTGTGTCGATAGACTTCATAAATAAGTACACCATTTTTTTGTATCTTATATGCTACATTTTTGCTACAAATATTTTTCGATATCTAATATTTAATTCGATAAAATGCTTATTTTTAAGTTATTTGCGAAAAACCCTTTAAAAACGTGATTTTTTTTTGTTGAAAAATAAACATTTTCACTCGTAAATGACTTGGAAAAGTATTAACATAGATAAAGAAACTCCATAGAACAAAAGTTGCTTATAATTAATCAATTTATACATTTCCGGACTTACTTTAAACGTGTGTTTTTGACCCTAAGAAGTGGTGTCACCCCCCGAAGTAAAAGCAATAAACGGCATAAGACCAACTTTAAAGTGGAGTGTAACTAGAACCTAAGTAAAAATTGTCAAGCAAATACGTCCGTCGTGACGCTGATAATTTCACTCCAAAACTGTGAGTTACTGAACTATTAGTGTATTCATGCATTGTTTATGACGACTTACATTTTTCATCTTTATTGGTATGGAATAAAATAGATCAAAAATTACTAAATGATTACATTAATACATAGTATTATTCCATGAGAAGAACAACTTTTCTTCGTGCACTACTATCAGCGAATATATCTACAATTTTATTAATTCGGATGGGCAACTTCATTTTCAATACTGCACTGCTTAAAAAACGTCTGTATGCGAATAATATAACAACACATTTTTACATATATTAGACGAAAGATGGGGCCCCTGACATATTGTATGTATCTCTGAATAATTGTATATATCGAAATACTAAACGTAGGTAGCGATTAAAGAAGAAACCCATTTCCAGATTTAGAAATATTGTTCTAAAGTTCGGCAAATTGCAATTCTCAAACCTTTCAATAGTCAGGTACAAAACATTATAGTTTATTGTCGTCACCATAAAAGTTCGAGAGACCGGAAAGGATATATACACACGTAAAATAATATATAACAGATTTTTACATAATATCAGACGACAAGATGGGGCCCCTGATCGATTGCTCTGTTTCGCCCCTGGAATCCACCAATCCAGTGTTTCAAGAGTTTAAGAAGGTATAGAGAAAGTGGATTAGACACAAGAAGACCAGGCCATATTACAGCTAGAAAACTGCGAAACAATCTTTCCCCAGTACGTAATGTTCGAATAAGTGCCAATTCGGTTAGAGCAGATCAAGGGAATTTGGAATCATAGCCAGAATTCCTGCTACTGCTTCACTGTTAACAAGGGCACACCGTATGGGTAAAGCACGTATAAGTTTTGCACCAGAACATGTCGATTGGGATATTAACGACTGGACTAATATTATTTTTATTGACGAGTCAAGATTTTCACTTTGTGGATCCGATAGAGCTTTGTGGATCGTCTCAAGACATTTTGCTCTGTCGGATCCACAAAGTGCAAATATTGACTCATCAATAAAAATAATATTAGTCCAGTCGTTAATATCCCAATCGACATCTTCTGGTGCAAAATTTAAACGTGCCATACGGTGTGCACTCGTTAACAGTGGATCAGTTGCAGGAATTCTGGCTCTGATTCCAAATTTCCTTAATCTATTTCTAACCGAATTGGCACTTTATGAACCGAACTTTATGAGCTTAGAGCTGTAGAAAGATCATTTGGCAGTTGTCTAGCTGTAACAAGATGTGTACAGAAAGTCTGAAGATGTAAATAACGTTCATCTGCGGGTTCGTTCACCTGGGAAGTCCTGGAGCTGGTCTTCTTGTGTATCCTCCACTTTCTCTATACCTTCTTAAAACACTTGAAACGCTGGGTTGATGGATTCTGATAACGTCAGCAAGATATTGCTGCGATTGTCCATCTCCAATTAGTAGCAGTTGTCTAGCTGTAACAAGATGTGTACAGAAAGTCTGAAGATGTAAATAACGTTCATCTGCGGATTCGTTCACCTGGGAAGTCCTGGAGCTGGTCTTCTTGTGTATCCTCCACTTTCTCTATACCTTCTTAAAATACTTGAAACGCTGGGTTGATGGATTCCGATAACGTCAGCAAGATATTGCTGCGATTGTCCATCTCCAATTAAAGTTACAATTTTTGCTGCTTGTTCTGACGTTATATTACTCATTTTTTGTAAGAACGCACCACCTCATTGAAAACTCAAGCAGATATAGTCCACAGATCAAATTCTCGAACACAAATGTCCAAAATAAATTTTTTGTTTTACCGACACTGTTTATTTTTCGGTAAAAACACGCTTCAACTTGAAATGTTATGGGTTTGTAGACACCTAAAGAAGACGATAGATGAGATTTATAATATTCTACTAAAAATTAAAAATTATTTTTAATTTTTTTTTCAGTTTTAAAAATTATGCGATACTTTTTGTGATTAGTGTATTTGAAAATTTAAGTGCTTTATATACATATACCAAAATAATTATTATTGATCAATGAGCTGTTAAAAATTCAGTCAAATAAATACTACTGATCTAACTTGGGGAAAAATCCCCTACCTACATTAAAACTAAACTACAATATATTTACACTTATTATTTAATCCTGTCTACGAGCTAGCGTGGACCTTTCGTGGCGATGAGGGAGGTATCGACATATCCTGCGTCCTTACCCTAAGAGCATCTAAGGCATTGGGGGATAACTGGGAGGGACTATGGATTTCGGGACTAGAACTCCTCGAGCGCTCCTCTGGCATAGGTACACTTCCTACTAGGTTTAGGGGTGGTACTCCCCCTCCTGCCAACATGTACTGTGACAGAAACGCGTGAAATGTCGGCATATGGGTTTTGGGGGGCCAGTGGAGACCTAACGCTGGGCTAAGAATTGGTGGGAATGGGACAGATGGCCAAAAGTGTTCGCTAGAAACTGGGGGCATGCCAACTGGACCGTGGATTGCGAAATCTGGTAGGCCGGGTTGGTCTCCGGGATGCATGAATGATACTGCTTCTCTGCCCATAGCCTTTTCGCGCTTTCTCCATTTAGCGCGTCTGTTTTGAAACCAGACCTGGAATAAAAATATTTTCGTTTATAACAAATTTTAAGTCTAAGCGTAGGTAGTATAGTCACTTTATTTTGCAGTATACTCTATTTTTTATTGTAAATGTAAAAGAGGATATACAATATAAAAAGGAAACCTGACCAGATACAATATTTCAAATTTGGCGCCCACCATGTTATACAAGTATTATATTTGGATTTTAGATATCAAAAACTCATAATTAACAAAAACATAACCTCCAGTAAACTTTATGCTTGGTAACTTCTGTAGTCCACAAGTTTCGTATACTAATATAATATTGAATAGTGTTTCTAACAATGAGACATCTATATATTTCTTAGATCAGATATCCACATGTTCTCTCCATGTTCTAACGTATAGAGCAGAAACATTGACTCTTACCAGAATATTAATCAATAAGGTACAAGTGGCACAGTAGTCCAGAGTAATAAGGATGTTCTCGGGACACTCAAAGATCCAGGTAAAGTTGACACCATCTATCTATCGCCCGTCGGCAAATTCAAACAAAAATATAACTCCAGACCATATTTTACAACTTTTAGTCCAGACAAATTAATATATGTATTTAATATATTTTTACCACCAAAAATGAGATGTTTTAATCAAATATTGCTTCAAATATAATCTGCAGAATAATTTTGAATCACGTTCCGCTAATGAACTTGCTTTTTTGTCCTTAAAAGTAGAAAAAAGTTTCAATTCTATTGCTTAATATTTCATCTAAATATAATCGTCTAACAATTTTAACTGTACTAATGCCCAAGTATACATTTTTAAGTGTTAAACTGATTGATTTACAATAAGTAACCCGGTTGTAAAAATACCGGCGTGTGCCTTATCACAAAGGGACATCCGTTTACTCGAATTTCATAACAATACAAATGTTATCTGTTTGAATTTGCCGACGGGCGAAATATCTATGGACCCGACTTTAGCTGACTCTTTTTTTAGTTATTGTAGACCTATAGGAAGAAAACCTACCTGTTTCCTACCTAGAGTTTGCGTTAGTTTTTTAATAATTAACAATTTAGTGCAAAAATCGCGATTTTTTCGACTTTTACACTCCATTCAAAAGCTAAATAGTTTACCTAAAATTACAAAATTCAGTTTTTAGAACATTGAAAATCCTTCAAAATTCCGGTCTTTGAAAGTTTAAAAGTTAATTTGTTGCTACGCAAACTGCAAAATAAGTGAAAATCGTTATTTGTTAATAACGTTTACTAAAACTACCTTGGAACTTTAGTGTTTCACCCAAAGTTGGGTATTGGCGTACTTAACAAACATTTAAAATTTGAGACCGATCCATTAATTAGTTTAAGAGTTATTCTATTTGTTTATCCCAGAGACCTTTATTTTGCAATACGATAAGACAGAAAATAATGAAGATAGGGCAATTCTGAGTATTTTAAATAAAAGTAGAAGAGTGATAGTATCAAAATGTATTAAAAAAATATAAAAAAATTATTAATATAGTCAAAAATCCTCATGCCAAATTTTTGAAATTTTGTAGTTTATAAACATTTAGAATAACTTTAAAAATGTTGTACGTAGGAACAATCTTTTTATATATTCGAAAAGATAGTATTTTAACATGAATTTTCAAACAAAAAATTTACCCTGAGTTCATTTGGGACAAAGTTAGCCATATGTTTTTTAATTCCCAGTTATTTTTGTTTATAATAATATAGGAATCTCATAAGTTATAAGATAAGTCATTTTATATATTATAGAAAATGACTTATCTTATAAACTATTAACTATTCTTTTCACACAGTCATACCAGAACCGTCGTCATTGTCTCCTTCGTCTATTTCTGTCATCCCTTCGGAATGTATTTCAGATTTCTTCGTTCCTTCCTATATCCCTATATCCCGAAAACTCTTTACCGTTACCATTTTCAAAGTGTTCATCGCGGCCATTCAGATTAATTTCAGCTTAACACATATAGGAAATATGTGGGAAAAATACATCTAAGATTTCTTTGCTAACGAAAGAACAGAACCACAAATGAGTACAGTCCAAAAAACAATACTTAGGTATATTTTAACATCAGAAATTACAAAAGCAATACATAGAGCCAAGACATGAGAATGTAATAAAATCCTAAAAACACTTTAACTGTAAAAAGATAAGGGGATACCTAAAAAGTGATAAGGGGATACGTCTTAGAAAAGCAGATGTATTGAAAACATAACATAAAGTACTCAGGTCCACGTAGAGATGTTAAAAGTTATCAATGAATCTATTTTTGAAGAAGCATTACTATCTGAAAGTGAAGGAATGATAATTAACGGAAGAGCTATTAACTATCAACATAACATATCCAGATGACACCGTGATTATGACAAGCCCTCCTGAACAACTACAACTAGGTACATACTCGTATTACTAAACAATACAAGCAGTTTCTGTAAAAAATATGGACTAAAAGTGAATAAAAATAAAATATATGATAATAACAACGAAAACAAACATACAAACAAAAATACATTTGGGGATGAATCGATAGAAACGGTTAAAGCATACAAATATATGGGAACCTGCATTTCAGAAAATAATGATCAAAGAACAGAAATAAGGACCAGGATAGAAATAGCAAGAAATGCATTTGTAACAATGAAAACAATTATTCTCTCCAATAAAGACCTTAGATTAGAACGTAGAGTATCAGTCTCAGGTAGTATAATGACAATTGGTAGGTTAAAAAATATTACCTGTCTTATTAGCTTAAAAATAAATAATTACTGGAAGTAATCAAATAAGAGAGCAATATTTAGTCATTCTAACAATTATTATGTTTGAAAATAAAATTTACAATGAAATGTACAAATACAGACTAAAAGTTTAAATAATATGGAACAGCATTTTAAAAAACAACAAATTTAATGCGTTAATGTCACTGAAAATGATAAACAGTAAATAATGTATCAAAGACATGCCGTATCGCTTATCATTGTTTAACTTATTGTGGTTTGTATGGACAAACGGCCTAATTTTGCGATACTAGTTTCTGTGAATAAAAAAGAGACCTAGTATAAAAAGTAGTTCGTGAATAATTCCATGGATGTGCAAGGATCCGTTTGAAAACTGTACAACATCTGAAACAATTGCAACCACAGGCCTCCCCTCAGTTCTTGAAAAATTAAAAATTAGTATCCAGCAGCACACTGCATGCTTTCTGCTTATGGTCTGTGCGATTCGGGTCATTGAATCCATAATACTGGATAATAGCGGACATGAATCGCGTCTTAATTGGTAACAATTTGGATAATTAATCTGGCTTGTAACGGCGTAAGTAGCATTGCAATTGGCCATTGTTCGCCACAATAGCAGTAATCGGAACTGGTTCCGGACCCCAGGATTCTCTGATGTCTCATTTAGAGTGCCTTATACAGTGAGGGACTTAAATGCTCTAACTCTAAGTTCAGATTTTAAATGTCTGCTTCATTAAGAGATATATTTAAATTAGGATCTAATACAATTTACTACATATTTTATTGAGAAATGAGCCACAATTTGATTTAAAAATGAAATTTATTGACGTTTCGACTCCCACTTTGGATTTAGAGTACTGGACTGCGCTCCCTGTTCTAAGTGAAAAATTAGATTGTTTTGCCTTCGCATTGCAACTGAATAAAAATGGTATACATTTTTGTTTTATATTAGTATTACTCCTATGGAGTAACTACGTTTATTTTCCGTTGAAACTTTACCAAGCTGCAGACGGGGGTTGTGAATTGCAACTTTTTAGAATTCCCTTTTGTCTTCACTGCAGCATCCATCTGGCTTGCAAATTTTAGAAGCCATGGAGGTGTTTCCAGGGAAATGGACCAATAAGTTTTCAATTTAAAAATCTTTTAGTAATATTTTTAATATTTTTCAATATTATTAATGTTGCTATTAGGATTGAAAACTTTACCCTTAAATAATTTTATCTTTTTATAATATTCATAGCAATCTGAAGCTTGCAAAAACTAAACGCATTTGGAATGTTTACTCATTGGATTGAGATCCGGGTATTCTGGTGGCCACGGCAATACAATAATTTTTGCGTTGGTCAACCAGTTTGTCACAATACGTGCAATATATGGACCAGCATTATCAAACATGAGGCGAAAGTTTGTCCAAAATTTCCAGCAAATGTGCGATGCGTTGAAGAATGCCGATTTTTTCATGTTAAAACATAATAGGTATTGGTATTATAATGGTATATGGTATACAGCCAACTAGTGGGACTTTGCCTTTCAATATTCTATAGGTAACACTTAGTGTTAACAAAACGATGGATATAGCATCAATTAAATCGAGCCTACCAAACAGTCCAACTACTATGGTACTCTAACTCTAAGGTTTAAGCGTTTATATTAGTAAAATAAACAGGAGACAACAATATTTATTCTATAAGTTTACCATAGTTGTATTTATGTTTAATTTAGCTATAAACAAAATCTTGTTCATCTTCCCTTTATAAGAAATTCTGAGTGTTCATTGAAGGGCTGAGACCTCTATTGAAGGTTTTCACTTTATCTTTTGGGCAATCTTCTGAGACATTTGCCGATTGGTGTCAGAGGCAAATCTACGGAGAGGCAAAATGGGGAAATTTCCCCCTAACAAGGTCCAACATTAAAGAAAAAAATTATTGAAACATTAAAGTATATTTGCTGACATGAAACTTAAGCCACAGACAGACAAATCCAACCTAATAAACACGCTAGTTAGGAAAAGTACTTATACATATACAGCTCCCGGAGCGAAACATGGCCGGTGATAGAAATCCTGTCTGTGTAATGTTTAGGTGGGTGTACGACAGACGACAGCGTTTGTCGTTGGCCATGGTCTATTCCGGGAGCTGTAAGATATTATTTATGTCTTTCATGTAGTTTGGGTTTGTCTTTTTTATGTCTATCGGTTAGTGTTTCGTTGGAAAAATTCCCTCTTTCCCCTCCCAAGGCAAGTATCTATATCCGCCACTGATTGGTGTCGAGTCTTCTTTCTGATCCATCTCTCATTATTGTCTTACACAGGCTTTATACATTCTTGACTTCAATTTTGTTTTTAATACGTTGATTTTGTTTAGAAATATAAAAGGCAGATATCAGGCACTGTCATTTAGTAATTCTTGTCTAAGTACACTTTCGCTTCAGAGCATCATCAGGGCATTTCGTCAGCAAGGAAGATATACCAGAATGTCGTAGGTCGTAGACATCAGGCCCGCCGGCAAGAGGGGTCAGGGAGGGTCCGCCGACCCCCCTGTATAATTACAGCTTGATATTATTGATACATTTGGTCAAGATCGAAGGAGATTACAGTTTTTATTTACCGATTAATATTTTTTTTGTATTATATATGATTATTAAAATAAAAAATTTTCTTGATCTTTTATTCATTTCTAGAATAGAAAAGCGACTTAAAGATTTTGAGCCACCCTAAATTTTTTTCTGGGGGCGGCTCTGGTATACATTTGCTTAAAATTAACGATACAAATAATTAATAACATACGCTGGAAAAAGGGCAAACAGATTAAATTATTTGAATACTGCTACATTGTTCAAAGTTTAGAGAAACAGTAATTGATATTATGTAATATTATTCGTATACATCACGAATTTTTGAGTAGTTAGCGAAATGTTTGAATCGTTATGTTGTTCTGAAGCTTTTCCTTGTGGCATTTTTACAATGAACTATTTTTAATGGGAATTAAGCCACGATTAGTAAGTAAATAACATATCGAGTTAGTACAAATTTTATATTTTATTATTACTTATTGTATATCTATATATTATTTTTAATATTATTTATAATTTAAACATATTAAAGTCAGAATTTGGTATTAGTTTTTTGAAATTAAATTAAATGTAAGACCAAATACTTACGATGTCGGGATAGTATCACTAGGTTTTTTCCTGGTTTTCCCTCTGATTTATTATGAAATCTCTAACGCGAGAATTTTACTCTCATCGTTGCATTGGGTTGTCTTTTTAAAGACAGATCACATGCTATGATTTTTTTGTGACGGATATTCTTGAGTTGGGATTGATTTCATGTAATAGAATGAACTATCTTTTAGTATAGTCGTCCCAGGAACGCAACTCATAAATATTGGCGATATCATTTTAAAGTCTTCTACTTTAAAATGTATAATATACGTCTGAATTGCCAATATAAATGAGTCAGATTAAATATTAGAAGAATTTTTTTTTACATAGCAACAACATTTTTGTTTATTTTAGTAGTATTTTGTATTTTGACAACGAAACCCGATTTGGGCTTCGAAACGTTAATAAAATCATTTTTTGCTAAAATTGTGGCTTAATTCCCATTAAAAATAGTTGTTTGAATCGTAACATCAACAATGAATAAAATTCGAATTTTACCTAAAAGCTTTGTATATTAGGCTATTGATTATGTACTATAGAAAGGAACTACAGAGTGCTACCATTTAAAGAGGCACGTTTTTGAGAAATGGGTGAATTAGTCCCTGGGCACAGGTTACATTAGGGTGAGTTCTAGGCATTTTTGGTACAAACACGTCTACATAAAAATTGTTCCTGGTTAAATTTCCTTTCTAAATATAGCTTTTTAAAGTCAAAGATACTTTTTTTTACAAACATATATTCAAAAGAAAAAGCACAAAGGAACCCAAAACAAAGAAATTTTGTTTTTTGTCCCATAACTTTTGTCCACGGCGATACAGGTATAGACATTGCTTCACAGAAAAAAAACTTACACATTTTCTCTTTAAAATGATGCTTAGTAGAGGTCATTGGGATTTACAGTTTTCGAAATATGATTTTTCAAAGTTCGCCACTCACAGCAATTTTGGCAATTTTCCTTGTTATTTCGCAAATATTGTTCTGTAACTTTCTGCGCAACTTTAGGCATATGCAATGGTACATGTAAGAGGAATAGAAATCAATTACCTTTAAAATGTTTTACTGTATAATGTTGTACGACTTCTTTTAAAGAGGTTATCTTTTTCAAGGTTTTATACTTTTAATGACTTTTTATATTTTTTACGATTATTTTTTAAATTTCCCATTATGACTTTTTTTTCCACATTTAGGTATATATTATATAAAAAAAAAAAGAGAAAGCTTATTCTGTTTACTTTAAAATGGTGTATTATAAAAAATTCTAGGATTATTTTTGAATAAGATATGCTTTTTCAAAATGTAATAAGTACTTGCAACGATTTTTGATTTTAGGATTATTTTTTAAATTTCTCATTATAACTTTTTTATGCGATTGTGTCTTATGATTGAATCTTATTTTTTATAGGTAATACTTTGGATCCACTTGACACGGCCCGGCACAACTTCAAAATATGGATTAATTCCAATATTTACTGTCAAAGCTCTTGCACCTCAAGCTTTGCTTGAAAAATAGCATGTAAATGTACCAAAGGATGTACAAAAAACTGCGGTAGTAGGAAGATAGGAATTATTTGTTCAATATTCTGTAAAGGGTACATATGCACGGATACTAATTGTAGGAACTCTAAGACAACTGAGGTGTCAGAGGAAGATATTGAAGCTAATGCTAACGAAGAGATGGACTTTGACTTTGAAAATTTTTTAAATGTCAACGTTTAAACAATTTTAACTAAAGTGATGTTTTCTAAGACTAATGTTTATGTAATTTTTGTAAAAGAAATAATTTTAAATAATACAGGTAAAAATATATCAAAGAATCACTCGGTTTCCATTATTTACATATAGATGATACACCATTGTAAATAACAGAAAGTAAGCCCTCTTTATTGAGCAATATATAGTATATTCATGTACAAGAAAAAAAAAGTTATAATGACCAATTTAAAAAATAATCCTAAAATCAAAAATCGTTGCAAGTACTTATTACATTTTAAAAAATAATATCTTATTCAAAAATAATCCTAGAATTTTTTGTAATAAGTACACCATTTTAAAATAAACAAAATAAGCTTTTCTTATTATATAATATAATATATACCTAAATGTAGAAGAAAAAAAGTTATAATGAGAAATTTAAAAAATAATCGTAAAAAATGTAAAAAATAATATTTTTTTATATTAGGTATTATATGTACAGGGTGTCCCGAAAAGAGTGGTCATAAATTATACCACATATTTTGCGACCAAAAATAGTTCGATTAAACCTAACTTACTTTAGTACAAATGTGCTCATCAAAAAAGTTACAGCCCTTTGAAGTTACAAAATGAAAATCGATTTTTTTCAATATATCGAAAACTATTAGAGATTTTTTATTGAAAATGGACATGTATCATTCTCATCGCAGGAACATCTTAAAACAAAATTATAGTGAAATTTGTCCACCCCATAAAAATTTTATAGGGGTTTTTTTCCCTTAAACCCCCCCAAACTTTTGTGTACGTTCCAATTAATTCATTATTGTGGTACCATTAGTTAATCACAACATTTTTAGAACTTTTTTGCCTCTTAGTATTTTTTTGATAAGACAGTTTTTATCGAGATGCGGCTTATTTTTTAATATATTTACATAAAAATTTTATGGGGGTTTTGTTCCTTTAAACCCCCCAAATGTTTGTGTACGTTCCAATTAAACTATTATTTTGGTACCATTAGTTAAACACAGTGTTTTTAAAACTTTTTTGCCTCTTAGTCTTTTTTTGATAAGTCACCTTTTATCGAGATGTGGCTTCTTTTTCAAAATATACCTAAAAATGTAAATTATAAATAAATTTTCAGATTATTAACAGGTCTCTATAATCGTACTTAACCATATACAAATACGTGGTGGATTCGACAAATATTCAAAATATCTCGATAAACAGTGGCTTATCGAAAAAGTACTAGGAGGCAAAAAAGTTTTAGAAACATTGTGTTTCACTAATGGTGCCACAATAATAATTTATTTGGAACGTACACAAAAGTTTGGGGGGGTTTAAGGGAACAAGACCCCCATAAAATTTTTATGGGGCGCACAAATTTCACTTTAATTTTAATTTAAGATGTTGCTGTCCTAAGAATGCCACATGTCCATTTTCAATAAAAAATCTCTAAGAGTTCTCGATATATGAAAAAAAATCGATTTTCATTTTGTAACTTCAAAGGGCTGTAACTTTTTTTGTGTGCACTATTGTATATAGGTAAGTGAGGTTCAATCGATTTATTTTTGACCCCAGAATCTGTGGTATAATTTATGACCAATCTTTTCGGGACACCCTGTATAATAGGTATATAACATATTATATAATAATATTATTTTATTTTTATATTATATTATAAAAAACCGTTAAAAGTATAAAACCTTGAAAAACCATAATCCCTTTTAAAAAAGTCGTACAACGTTATACAGTAGACCATTTTAAAAGTAATTGATTTCTATTAATATTACGTGTACCATTGCATATACCTAAAGTAACTTAGAAAAAAGTTACAGAACAATATTTGCGAAATGACAAGGAAAATTGCCCAAAATTGCTGTGAGTGGCGAACTTTGAAAAGTCATATTTCGAAAACTGTAAATCCTAATTACATCTACTGAACAAAATTTTAAAGAAGAAATATGTAGGTTTTTTTTTCGTAAAACAATGTCTATACCTATATCCTCGTGGACAAAAGTTATGGGACAAAAAACAAAATTTCTTTCTTTTGGGTTTCTTTGTGCTTTTTCTTTTGAATATATTTTTGTAAAAAAAAGTATCATTGACTTTAAAAAGTGATATTTAGGTAGGAAATTTAACCAGGAACAATTTTTATGTAGATAAGTTTCTACCAAAAGTGCATAGAACTCACCCTAATGTAACCTGTGCCCAGACGCACCGACTTTAAATGGTAGCACTCCGCGGTTTTTTCATATATAGATGTCCATTGACCATATGAAATAATAAAACCCCGTTAACGTTGTAGTTCCTTTTAGTTATCTTATTTTGAATATAATCAATAGCCGTATATAGGCATAGGCATGTTTTGAATGAGACTTCGAATACACAGTTCACATACGTAATACATCGAAGTTCAACTGTGGCACGATCTTCATGAAGAGATGTGTGAAATCGGGCTAGTACATTACTGCTAATTCTATATCAGGGATAAATGATGAAAAGCTGTCTCTTTTATAATTGCCCTTTTAGCATCGATTTAGATAAGCTCCACTACACACGCAACAAAAGTTTCAGTGAATTCGTTAGCCCCTCTCCATTTATAAACCTTCTTAGTACGCGATCAAAACAGTGTAATATGCTATAAATCGGATTTGAACAAGCGGTCGGCATAGGGTATACGTATTACAGTTGATTGGCTGTACGGCCAGGTAATTGTGAACAGCTACCTGGTGATTTGCATAATTATTTTCTGTAAAAAGTAAGTTTCAATTGTATGTGCAATTCTATGGAGAACAATTTCCATTATTGCATGACTTATTAATTGTTGGATTTAACACTTTATAGTACTTCGATTTAACACTTTACATGAAGTACAGAAAAATATTCAGGTATTTATACTTTTAAACATTTACATTGCAAAAAGTAATAAAATAAAAAATATTTATAACAGCAGCAAAGCTAATTGGGAAAAATTCGCAGATAAAATGGAAAAAGATAGCCAAAGGAACCAAAAGCTATTTTACAGAACCGTGAAAACAATAATAAGAACACAAAACATAAAACATGAAACAAAGAAGCGTTAAAGATGAAATTGGAGACTAGAAAGAAAACAAATTGAAAGATGGAAAGAACACTTTGAAAAACTATTAAGGGTATAGGCGCAAAATGTCGCCTGTCAAAATTTTCAATGTGTTTTAAATGTATTCATTTTTTCGAATACTGAGAAAACTAATAAGTATTTTTGAAAATGAAAAATTACGTGGTTACAGAGGGCCGAAAGTCCCTGAAAACTTCTATAGTGTTTATTTTAATAAGTTACAAGGGTGAAAAAAAAAAAGAGAATTTAGTGTGACTTTTAATCTCAAATATCTCATTCAAAAGAAAATTTTTGATTATTCTAAGGGACTTGAGGCCCTCGGTAATAATACAGTCTTTCATACTGTGCTTAAATTTTTCAAAAATATTTATTAGTTTTCTCAGGATTCGAAAAAATGAATACATTTAAAACACATTGAACATTTTGACTGGCGACATTTTACGCCTATGCCCTTAACGGATAAAAACCAAGACGGCATTAACAAAGAACAAAATAATATTTGAGAATACAGAATATAATACAGAAAACTCAATAAAAGAGTAAGAGCTAGAAGAAACAATAAAAACGTTGAAGTATCGAAAAAGCGCCTGGAGTGGATGGAATAACAGCAAAAAATGATCAAAACATGAGAAAAATGGAGATCACATATTATTAAAAAGAATGAATAAAATACTCGATAAAAACGGAATAAAGATAAATAAAGATAAAACAAAGCAAAAGTTATACAGATAGGAGAAAAAAGAAGAACTTAATATAGAAATTGAGGAAACAAAAATAAAACAAGCTAAAGAAATAGCACTAATAGAAAAAGCAGTAATAATAAAAGAAACAGGATCTGTAAAAGCAGCGAGTAGAGAAAACGATACAATTGTATCCTACAATGAACAAAACATTTATATGCAGAAAAGAAATATCGCGGAATACAAAAATTGTAAGTTTTCAAAGCAGTTTATAGACCTTTGACTTTGACTTTAGGCGGCGAATCTTTGGTACTACCTACTAACCTAACCACAAAAGAGCAAGTACATGCTGTAGAGATAAAAAGAAAAATAATAAATGGGTTGCACATGTGAGTCCATCTCAAATGAGTTGCAAAAATAAAATTTAGACTTACAATCTGCTTTATTGAGCCAAAAGGATGACCGGTTTGGAACACTACATGGATTACTGTCCATTTTCAGGTCTCCCGTAACATTGACTCACCATTTTGAGTCGACTTTGGTATACTCTAGATAGAATACGTAGAAAAACGTAATAAAACAAACGATATTGTCAGAACGGCGCAATAAGGGTATTGAGATGGGTTGATGTACAATCCGACAAGCGAGAACTGGCTGGTGACCTTAATCGTGGGTGTCACAAATGCGTGGTTGTCGTATCAAAAATTTAGTTGGGATCTGAAAATTACGTTAGTAGATATTATTTACTACGATGTGAACTTAGCCGACAGCAGTAGAAATTAGCAATCCCTTCCAATTTTCAATTTGTTCTACTCGCAACCCGCCAGCACTCACTACTTGTAGGATTGTATCTCATATTTAAAATGCTATACACGGAAGAGAGAAGGTAGCTTAAGAAAACTTAATACAGAAGAAACGGAAAACGAGACTACGCAGCAGACAAAGATAGATCATAGACAAAGATATATGGATAGAACATTACCGAGAACTATAGATAGAAAAGCCATGATAGAAAAGACATGAATTTGAACTTACTAATCAACAGACTCGCACTACAATGAAATATCATACAGATGAGAAGAAGTGTCTCTAGATGAGTTACAAGAATCCCTAAAACAAATTAAAAACCGAAAAGCAGGTGAACCAGACATCATGAACATAAAACTTATAAACCATGATAGACTAATATTAGAACTGAGAATACTACATCTATTGAATGAATGTGATATAGTAGTATCACTATATCAAAAAGGAAATCAAAACTCATGTGGAAATTATAAAATATATAAGTATGTTACACACATCATACAAATTATATGGTGGACTTATAAACAATAGGACAAAAACAATCGCTGATGTGCCACTATTATAAAACAGAATTCCACCATAGTACGGCAATTATTAGAGAAACTACATAGAGAAGATAACATACAAGTTCATATTGCTTTTATTGACTACGAAAAACCCTTTGAATGGGAAAACAGAAATACTTTGTGGAGAATTATGGATAGACCAGGTTATCCTAGAGATGTTATAGAAGTGATAAATGGATTATGTTACGAAACAAAAATAATCATAAATATTGGAAAAGATACAACTGAACCATAACAATCAACGGAGGAGTGAAACAAGAGTGTAGTCTGTCACCGACCTTGTTCAATATGTAGGGGAGAGTTGGACAAAACCGGGTACCACTCCAAAAACCGTCTGTATCTTTTGCTATGTGAGAGTAGCAAATGTTTGCTGCAGATTGAAATATTCTCAAATGACTTAAGTTTATATGCCAATATAAATTTTTAAAAATATTCTTAGATTTTTAATTTTTTTATTTTTATGAAAATATTGCAAAATACCCGGTTTTGTCCAACCGGTATGATAAAACCGGGTAGTAACTTAATTACCCTGTAAAAAGACTAATGGGCAGAAAATAAAATATTTATTAAAAGTATGTGAACAAAAATCGAAAAATCTATGAACAGAAGTCACAAATAAAAACTTCATCTACATCATCATAGGCACTACAGGCGTCATAAGCCCATTTGGTGCAAGACACACAATTTATCCAGCCTTCCTTCGCAATATAATTTGAAAATAGTTAATTGTAATATAGACACGCATCGTCATTATTCTCTTCTTCCTCCAAACTCTCCAAAATGTTGTTTTTGGTGCAGCCCTTTTTACCACGTTTTTTCTTTTTTTTTTTTTGTCCAAATCATTTAGTTTTAATTTTTTTTCGACTGGAGATTTTTTTAAATTTTTTCTACTAGCTTTCTTACTAGCTTCTTCAACAGAAGAAGCCACATGTTGTAGTTAACTAAAAGCCAAAAAACCACTGCAGAAACTGGAAGTAACAATAGGTCTGATAAAATCGGGTACCCGGTTTTGTCGATTTTCGCACTACCCGGTTTTTTCAAACTCGTAAACAAGACATTAAATGTTATTTAAATTTTTAAGTTATGAAATAATATTCAAAATTTTTGGCCAAATTAAAGGTAATATACTATACTCCGTCTACCGAACAGACGGAGTAATCACGTAAATAAATCGAAATTTTTCTTCAAAATACCTTAACTCACGCTCTAGTACACAATACCATTAACAATATATTCGGTACTGGTGTTATCGCTATTGTGTACAAGGGCGTTAGTTAAGGTATTTTGAAAAAATATTGTGATTTATTCACGTGATTACTCGGTCTGTTCGGTAGACGGAGTATAGGTTACATGTATTAAATTTTGAAATGGCCATTAGTTATTCATTAGAGGAGAAAACAGCTAGAAACTTACCTCAAAAAATCGAGTTTCCTGCATCAAAAAACAGGTGAGGTCTACTGCTCCGGCACAGATTACTCAAATAAGGTAGAAATGAATACACACGACTGTTGGTGGTAAAGGGACACTAATTTTAACATTATCTAATAGATAGCAGCAGACAGTTAGAAGAATTAAGGGGTACCCGGTTTTATCAACCTACCCGGTTTTGTCCAACTCTCCCCTAGTTAACTGCAGACCACGAGGAACAAGAGACGTAGATAGACCCAGAAGAAGATGGCTAGAAAGAAAACTAAACTGGTTGCAAGCCTATTCCTTGAGGTGTAAAGGAAGAAGAAGTAGAAATATAAGCGGTGTAAGTATAAGGTATTTAGAAACAAAGTTTTCGCGCCAGAATATGTATTTGTAATATACAGGGATAAATAGTAACAGTATGAATAGTAAAAAACCGGACAAAGCGAAGCAGCACTTTTAAAATGAAGAAAAACCGAAATCACTTTTCCGATTTCAGTTTTCATTTGAGATTCTGTTTGTTTTCGTTCTACTTTTTAAATTAATATTAGATATTTATTCTTTAGTGTTTCCAATATAATTTTTTATCCGATTTTTGATTCACATTTGGCAAGTCTCAAGATTATTTTTTGGGTAAATTATTTTTATCAGTGTATTAAAATATAACAAAACCTCGTTGAAATCATAAGAGCACTTAATCTCTTTCTGTATCAAAGGGTTGCAAAATTACTACAAGGACTACTTTTTTAATTATTCAATTACCCTTTTTGTATATCGCGTACCGATTCTTAACATTTGAGACACTTTTAATAATGAAGGGTAATTATTCAATCATTTCTAATTAAATACCTTAGAGCAGGTGGAGGATGCTTTATGTATGAGGACAAAAACGTTTAGCTCAATTTTTAGTTAAACGCATGTGTTGACGAACTTTTGAGGTCTAGAAATTTAGACAGAAGACACAGAGAATGCAATAAAATAAAATCATAAGGCTTTCTTGAATACTCTACAAAACAAAACACAAGAAGCTAGATTAAAAATTATGTAGAAAAATGTAATAAAGCAAAACATATTGTCAGAAAGACACATCTTGACATATATTTATATCCAATATTGAAATTGAAAACGACACACACAAAAGACAGAAGATAGCTTAAAAACGCGTAAATAAAGAAGAAAAGGATATTGTACAGCTACACATAAAAGACAAAGATATATGGATAGAAATTACAGAGAAATATGGACAGAACAAACAGAGAAATAGCACGAAAGGCATGAAAATGAGTTTGAACTTATCAATAGACGCGAACTTCAATGAAACATCATACATGTGAGATGAGATTTCGCTACATCAATTATACGAATCCTTAAAACAAACGAATAGTCAGAAATCAGCAGGACCACACACCATAAATACAGGACTTATAGCCCGGGAGATAGTGTCAAATTTAACCGGACCATTTTAGCATGGCTGTTTTCTTTTTATTTGGTTAGGTGTTCCAAAGCTTATTAACAAATGATGTGTCAGCTGGCCCAAAACCGGGGATTTTAGCCAAGAAAAGGTAAAATGTGAAACTTGATGGAAAATGGCTATAACTTATATGTCAAATATTTATCACCGTGACTTAAGTGTATAATAGCCAAGGATACCTAGCTACTGGCTGTCACCCAGACGATTCGGGTTCAAATCACGGCCCTGAAAATCTTTTTTTTTTAAATTGACATTTTGATTTGAAAAATAATTATTTTTTGATAATACCACGTTTTTATTATTTATACGACACAATATAAAAAAGTCTGTATGTCTTTTATAGAATCGTAAACTTTGCATTTGATCATATATATTCAGCTGACGCTTATTTCTTACAATCTAAAATTCATAAATTAATGATTTATATTTTTTAATCTTTGCCCAACTACATAGTTCATGAATATTTTTTTTATTATTAACTAGTTGACCCGGCAAACTTCGTACCACCTTAGAACTAAAAAATAATGTTTAAAAGTTAAATACCTAAAAATTACCAGAAAGCCAAAAAATACTCAAACATATTGCGTATACTTTTTTTCTATTAAACAATATTGTTTTTGTGCTGTCTGCGTAAATAATGATTACTTAGATTGGTCGTATTAACTCAGATACCTTCCCGGGTTCATGTACAACTTTGCTTGAGGCAATCCTTGTAACGGCATGTAAGTAGATTAGAACAATATTACTATCTCTTTTATTATTACTACTTTGAATTTGGAAGCATATTTAAGTCAGGTTATGTTTATTTTGTTTTTTAATGGTTAAAAATTTTAATCTCAACAAATTCAAACTGTATGCACCCATTTGCACATACATGCCTATGAGCATTTTTACTCATAGGTTTGATTTTGTATATACCAATATTCTGAAATGTCAACAGTTGCAAACCTTTATTTCAAAAAATTTTATAAAAAATTTTTTAAATTTGGCTTTCTATTAACATCTCTTCAATCAGACACTGGTCTAACACAAGTTTTCTCTTATTGTAGCATTTAACTACTTGTAACGCCGACCTGAAGATGATCTGTATATTGTAGAGATCGAAACCGGTCGTCAAAGTATAATTAAATGATTGTGAGTAAGTCTGTGTTTCATTACTATATTTAATATGGACTCACATATGCAACCCATTCAATATTTGTTTTTTTAGTTCAATAATATATACTGATATTATAATAAACTTTAAACAATATCGAATTTTTAAAATACATAATATTTTGGTTATATTTTTAAGTCGTTTTGATTAAGTCAAACGGTTTGCATTTTCTCAACCTTCAAAGTATCCAGAAGGCAAGTTTTCAAACGGCGACAGTTCAAGGACAACTGAAATTATTTGTAAGACAAAAAAATGTAATTATAGATAGGATAATCCATTACAAAAAATGCCATTAAAAACGGTTTTTATGTACCAGTAGTTTTCGCTTTTTTGTCTAATAAGAATACTTACACTTATTTCAATTATTTTCGCATAATCGAGGAAAAATGTAGGTTATTTTCTTTTCACTTTTATTTTTTCTTTTATATAATATGCTATTGAATTTATAAAAAGCAGGTTGTGTCTCAATTCAACTTACAATTGAAATTTGAAAATAAACCTTTATATTTGAAACATACTTCTTAATGAAATAATTAGGTGAATGTATAATGTTAAAATTGGTATCCGTTTGAAACTACATTCTACTTTCTTTTAAAATTTCAAAGCAAAAAATATAGTTTCATTCTTCACATCTTTATTTATTTCAATGTACATTTTATTCGAAATGGTTTGGTTCAAATTATTACTACCAAAAAATCAAGACCAGCAAGACTCTTGCAACAAGCCTAAGACCAAGAACAAGACCGGCTAGTGCAAAACCTAGACCAAGACTGCCTTTTAGCTGCAAGACCAAGACCAAGCTTGCAAGAACAAGACTAAGACCAAGACTAGCCTGGTCTTGGTCTTGTTCTTGTTTTGCTCATCACTATTGGTTTTCTATTCGTCCTTTTATCAATCGACCTTACAAACTCCAATCTTCTGGAATACTTTTTTGGTTAATTAGATATTTATTAAAGATCTCCGCCAACTATTCTATTAGTATTGACGATTGTGTAAGTTCCATTAATTCAAAGGGGAATTTTTCTAGGATCTGTGGTTTTTCCGTTATTTAATTCCTTTATGGTTCGTTTTATCTCATTCACACTGAATGATTGTACTTCGTCTTCATCTGTTGGATCTATTCTGAAGTCTCTGTAATTTGCTTCGTAATGTGGTCTTACATCTTACCTCCCTCAATAGGGACTTCTAATATTCTTCTCATTCTGACATACTTATGGAGTTTAATCCCCATATTCCTTTATGCTATTTTCTGATGTTTCCTATAACTTCCATGCTTCAGATACTCGAGTTCCACCTCAACAACAAAACTAATAACAATCAAAAATCAAAAGAGGACAAGGGTGCAGTTTGTTACCAACGCTGTTCAATATGTAATTAACTGCAAACCGCGAGGAAGAAGAGAGGTCGGTAGGTTCAGGAAAAGACGGCTACAAAGAAGACTGAACAGGTTGCAAGCCTTGAAATTTTCAATGGTCTGAAACAAGCTTAATGTACAGAAGAAGAGGAAGTAGAAGAAATAATAATAATGTTTTCAGAAACAAAGTTTTCGCATCAAAATATATATTTGTAATATACAGGGATAAGACGTAACAGTAAACAGTACGAAAACTGTTTATAAACTAAAAATAGATAGTTCCCTGGGTTGGCTGTATACCATATAGTTAAAATCCATAAGGAAAAATTTCCCGTAACTGGCTGTATACCTTTAATTACAAAAATTGAAGAAAGACTTCTATGTAAAGTAAAAGATTGTAGATAAAAGATTCTAGAATCCACGCAGATCATGAAAAATCCGGAAATCTGACACTGGTTTCGTTATGTTGACGATTGTTTAGTTTTTATATCCGGTGACTCCAATTCAGCCGATCTTCTTCTTTCAAAAATCAATCAAATCCACCCTAACATTAAGTTCACTATGGAACTTGAGTCATCCCAATCAATCAATTTTCTTGACCTCACCATCATTAAACGACCATTTCGACTTCAGTATATATAGGAAACCAACACAGACTGATCATGACATACCCTTCTCATCCAACCACCCCATTTCACACAAATATTCAGCGTTCCATAGTTATATACACCGTCTAGAAACCACCCCCCTATCACAAGAAAATTACAATAAAGAATTAAAGATCTTGAAACAAATAGCCTTCAGCAACGGTTATGACCCCAACATCATAACTAAACTTATCCACAAGAGACATTTCAGAGTCTTGAGAGAGGCTGCGTTCCCCAGAGATGCGACCACCAGACCCATTTATACTTCTCTGCCATATCACCAAGAGCGTTTGTCCGGAGATATTAGAGATATTATTAAACGATCTGTCGACAACATCCAAATTTCCTTTAAAGTTCAAAACAATCTAGGTCAATGTCTCTCCAACTCTAAAGATCCTATCAACTACATGAATCGTAGTGGAGTCTATAAACTACAATGTTCCGATTGTGACGCCACATATATAGGAAGAACCTGTAGGTCACTTGCCTCCCGTTCACTCGAACACACAAAAAGAGAGAATACATAAACTTTTTCTCAACATCTAAAACAAAACAACCACACTCTTAATATACCGGACAACGTATCTCTAATTCATAACATTTCCCAAAAAAACTTTCTACGGTTGGACCTTTATGAGGACTTGGAAATAGTTAAAGAAAAACAAAGAAGTCCTAATTGTGTTAATCGTCATGTGTCATTCAACCGTGACTTTCATCCCTTACACCGTCAACTTTTTTCATAAATTACTCTTTGTTTTTCTCCTCTATATTTTTTGAGTTACAACATTTAATATCTATCAGTCATTTCATAAACGTTACATTTATTCACTCCTCCTTTTATACTAACCTTTCATTCAATTCTTCAAATTCCGCTTAATCTAATCTATTTTTTAAACATTATATCTGTCACAATTCCTACACAACTATATCAATATAACCTCTCACTACACTTTAAGTCCATCTATTTGTATGGGTCTTCATCTAGTTTCCAACCAACATTACACAACATTCATTCCATTAACATCAACTCAACCTTTTACTGTTTTAATTTCACATATTCACCTATCTTTCTCATCTTCTTACCTATCATCACCATCATTTATTGGTAGCCGGTTGTGGTCAGACTCCTGTGGTTCTCAGTCTCTCTCTCATTTCTTTCACCAATCTCAATCACTCTGCTGTCTGATATTTACAATTGCACAACTTGATAGCATACATTTACTTTTCACAATCTAATCTTAACTTTTTAACATAAGAAAACATTTTTTCCTTTTTAATTTTGAAACAACAACTTTTACTCAACACATTCTTTCTTTATTTTCTCCATGAAGGTAATAACTTAGAAAAATCTTACTTAATTTTTTCATTGTCCTAGATATACACATATATGGACAGAATAATATTTTTCTAAACATTTTTATAACAACTATCAGTCCTAATCAGTGTGGAGTAAACCTCACATACCCCATAAACTTTAATATAGTATGAATTTCAGTTAAATTAATTCATCCTCCATATCAATATTAAAATATTAGACATATAGAGCTCATTGTCTCATAATTTTACCATTAGCTATACCTTTGTTGCCTTTCTCATTTCATTGCAAGAGTGGCAACTTCAACCTAGACATTGCCTTCACTATGTTTAATAGTATTGAAAAAATATTCACTTATTTTCTCTGCCCTAAATGCATTAGATCATATGGGCAAATTATTATTTTTCAACTATTAAAAAAAAATAAATTTTATTTAAAATACACTCATGTATGGTTGGTTGCCTATCTTTGATAATGCACTTATTAAACCCCACTGACAATTGGCTTTCAAATAACGGTACTTCCACTTTGTATATCATTCTTGGTAGTTTAATAGTGAATACTTATAATCCCAGCATATGATGTTTGTTATTATCGTATTTTGCTACAAATAAATTTTTTAAAACTATTGGCTAGTGTACCTAACTACATATCAGTTCACAAATCTTCATGTTGGACCGTCTGTCTTGTGCTGTCATCAGTCAGAAACGCTTTCTTACCTGTCACCTGTAATTAGTTGGCTTTCACCTTTCTCTTTGTGAAGACAGAGAAATCAACTCAACCACCCACATACACGTGGTGGAGTCATATAATGCTGTGAGGTATATCTTTTTCATTTTCACCCATCGCCAGGGTTTAACATAATACACGCCAATGTAAGACTTTTGGTCGGCGTTTTAAGGGTTTTAACCTATGTATTTTTGGTGGCTTAGCATGTAGAGCTTGTAAGTATAACCTAATTTTTTATCTTGGTCAACCTTTAAATTTTTTTACTCTTGTCTTCACTAATTATGGTTGTACTTATTTTAGGCTTAGAACACTGATGATGCTCTCTTTAGAGCGAAAACGTTCTGACTTTTAATGTAGCCCTTTATTGGGGTTTTAATAAATATACCTTTTACACAGAAGTCTTTCTTCAATTTTTATATAGTTAAAAAGTTTTCGTTTAGGGTTTCATCATGTTCCTAGAGATATCTTCTAACATCGCCATTAAGCCTTCTTAATTTCAACACACTAGCATATAGATTGAATTATAATTACAACCACTGTTTGGTTCTGGGGCTAGTTAGCAAGTATATGAGTTCACTGATGATGGACTGATAGGTACGAAAACGTTCGTTCTGAACACATTTTATACAATCCATTGGTATTTTTGAGTATTATTATATTATATTATACCTATTACATAGAAGTTGTTTTACTTCGGTGTTAGAGTTTTTTAAAACTGTTTATGTTTTTGCTCTATTTTTTTAAAGTGATATTGTTGTTTCTCTAGTATTTTATAATATAATTCTTTATCCCTTCTTTGATTCTCATTTGGCAAGCCTCATAATATCGTATACATGCGCAAGATTATTTGTTGGGTAAATTATTTTTATCAGTGTATTAAAATAGTACAAAACATTCAGTTTGTATCAAAGGGTTGCAAAATTACAAGGACTATTTTTTTTAATTATTCAATTACCCTTTTTGTATACCGCGTACCGATTCTTAATATTTCAGACACTTTTGATAATTAAAGGTATCTAATTATTCAATCATTTCTAATTAAGGTGGAGGTTGCTTTTATGTATGAGGACAAAAACTTTTAGCTCAATTTTTAGTTCAACGCATGTGTTGCCGAACTTTTGAAGTATTTAATAGACTATATGAAGTTTGTAGTTGTTGGTAGTTATTAAAGTTACATTCTTAATTATAAGTTGGGTTTCGTTTGAACTATAACATTCAATGAAAAATTTAAAGCGCAAAAACTTTAAGCGTTCCTAATCAAATACTAATGAAGGGAAATTGTTAAAATGTAAAGGTGTCTCCTTATTACTAAAAAATCATAAATAGCCTGATAAAAATAAGGAACGTGAATGCTTTTAGGGGAATTATTTGCTATGAATGTAAAACAACTCACAAAGGAGTTCATTTGGAGATAAATCTGATTTACCGTTTGTGGTCTCCTTGACCACAAGAGAAAATAAGGCATGGAACGAATGATATGGAGACATGAACACGTTTAGAAGGAGTAATAATTTGTCGGATAGGAATAACTTTTGAGTTTATGGTAATTATGGTAATATTTTGGTGGGCACTGATAAGTTCGTCGACTATCGCAATGGATTTTAAATAAAGACAAATACGATTATTTCAAATTCAAGATGCAAAGGTAATATTTTTGGGGGTAACAATGTCACCTATTGCTTTTATAAAAAGAGCGACATTTGGAATAACATGTAACATAATAGCTTGATTTTTATGAGGAAACGTAGGAGGTGAAGGTTTAGTTAAAGTTGCAGCGACATAAGACATAGTACGAGTACACATTGTTACGTTATTTTTTGAAATTATTTGAGTAATTTAAGAGTTATTGGAGGTCATTTTAGTGAGCGATCCTCGATACCAAAACCACTACACGTAAATTTTTTTAATGCAACAGACGTCCCAGTAGAACTCTGTGGATAAATTGATTGAAAAATAACAGTTACCTGGTATGAGATAATTAAATATTTAAAAATGAATAACCATTTTCAATTTCGTTGCAAAACGAAAATACAGCCGAACCATATTCCAGTCCAATCAGAGAGTGCAGCAAGCACCTCTACCGGTTTCGAAACTTATTAGTCTCTCATCAGGAGGCACATATGCTGCTCTCTCTGATCCAACCAAAACAAACCTCAGCGTGCAGTCCCGGATTGCAATGAACGAAATGGCATAGATGCCCTAGCGGCAACTGCTAGCAAAAAGACTAATTCACTCTAATGGCATATAAAACAACATAATGCTATTCTACATCCCACCAGAATGAAAACAATGGGAACCTTCTCTGGTTACACGTCCGAGGCTTCTACAATTTGCAAGCCATACGGATGCTGAGACTAAGGAAGATGAGAGAATTCTACAATTTACAATTCACGTCCCATGTGCTTAGCGCGGTAAAGTTCCAACGAGAATGGTTCCCAATTCACTTATACTACCACTTGGCGATCTATAAATACCCACTATTCCATAATATGATCCATTAATTACAACATCCAAAGACAAAACCCACAAACTGTTGTCAATAATAAATGTTTTGATATTATTGACTTTTATGTATTCTTTCGTATAAATTAGAACTCCTCCTGTATGACGACTACTAGAATCACAACGCGCCATTACATATTCAGGGATCTGTAGCTCAGAATCTGAAAAATCGCTAGTGATACAAGTTTCCGTTAAACATAAAATGTGTGGGTCATATACCTGAACATAAAGTTTGATTTCATCGCAATGTTTATAGTAACTTTCAGCATTAATACAAGAAAGAAGAAGATTATCTGTACACTTTTTATTTGTGCGTGTAATATTTGAAGGCGTCTTTGATGTCTAGATATTATACCCTATTCTTTCTTTGGCTTTTAATAACTGTCTTTGATAACTACTACAATTTCTATCAAATACATTATGGTTATAATTAACATGTTTAAGTTTAAGAATTTCATTTGCATATTTACAGTTAACACAAGTAAAATTATCGTTAGTAATTCTGCACTCATCTTTTTTGTGTTGACCTTCACATAATGGACAAACATCCTGTGAAGTACATTTTCTGCGAAATGTCCAAATTTCCAGCACCGAAAACAACGAATAATATTTACGTGTTCAAAAAATCTGTAGCTATTCCATCCTATATGTATTTTTTCCTTTTCATTAATTAGATAATTAAATATATCTGCTGAAATTTCCACTATTACATTAAGTGCATTACGGTTATTAGTTTTCGATTTATATTTACGTAATATTTTAATGTAAGTTTCTATACCGTCAGTCAAATTTTGTTTTTTAAAACTATCAACAAATCTGTCAATATCTTCAATGTCTTTTTCGTGGACATTTATGATCTTGATCTTAGGTTTAGATATACTTGCAATTTTTATCTCATAATCTGCTCCAAGAACTTTTTCAGCATTAATTTTCAAATTATCCAAAGACTCCTTATTATTACAATGAATTGCAATCGACCCTTTAGCACAAGATTTAACATTTTCAACTGACACATTTATATCAACTGGACTAAATTTTTGTGCTAATACAGTTTTTGTTGTTAAACAATTTTGATTTTGATTTTTTGGTTTTATAATAAATGGTTCGGTTTTTTTCGTTTTTACAACATCGCTCCATTGACGCTGACTGTTTATTAGTGTACAATTATTTTCAATAAGATCAATTAACTTACAAGTTTTTTCCAACACTTCTTTTGTTTTCTTTTCATTAAGTTGATATTCAGATTCGTTTTTGTTAAGTCTATTTTCAGCTATCGTAAAACAATTGCCAAAAAACCACTTTAAATTAACACAATCTTGTTTAATTTTTAACACTTGATCTTTCACTTTAGCACAATGCAAATGATATGATTTAATACACAAATCGCAAACGATATACTTATTATTTACAATAAAATTATCAGCACATTGGACACACGTCTGTATGCCCGGCGCCATCTTTGACAAGTTCAAGGTAGTTGTAACCCCCCCTCCTTAGGATCATCCTGGTTACACCTCTGCTGAGTTGTCCTCCAGAATAAAAAACTACCAAAAAGGCAGCTGTTACATGTTTAACACAATATTTGATTATATTCGTCGAATAATTCTATATTTCCATAAAATCGAAAATTGTCGAGACAACGTCAAAAAATAAAAAAAAAAAACAAAAAAGAAATATTCGGATATTTCTCACCCAGTTACGTCGGTCGCTACGAAGAATTCTACGTTAATTTAATTTTTGTTAGAAGAAATTACAAAATAATTAAAAAATTTAATCGGGTAGTCGAATTTGGATTTAATATAATATAATATTTAAAATACCTACTACTTAATTGTTTATTGCTATCTGTCAAGGACGACCAACCTTTTTGATGTAAAAACAAGGTCCGATAAAAATCATAATAGTCAAGTCCGTAAAAATAAAGTAAGAGAGATTCATTTGAGTCCAAATTAGTTCAATAAAGGTGCGGTCAAGCCGGACGACTGCCCAGAGCGCCAAATTTTGAGAGGCGCAGATATAAAATATTTGTTTACACTCAACGCACCCGTAAATCAAAATATTTTGGTATCATTTTAGATTGTACTCATGATATTAGTCATAAGGAACAACTTTCATTTACTTTACCTTTTGTAGATATTAATAAAAGTGACTTAAAACCCAAGGAGCCATTTTATTAGCTACCAAGAACAATCAACAGGCCACTCATTACCTGAGATAATAAAACAATTATATGAATGATTTTCAATTGAACTTAGATGATTGTGGAGGCCAAAGATATGACAACGGCTCTGCCATAAACGAAAAAAAATAAAGGTGTATTTGTAAAGAATATCCGCGTGCTTTTTCCAATTTAGACATTGTGGATGCAGCTATATCTTGTACACAATCAACGTTGTTTTTGGTATTGTACAACTTTTATACTCATTTTTTCCGTACGCTTTCGCAGGGCGATAAAAACTTTGAACTGACAATGTGCCTTTATCTTTAAAACATTTATACGATACTCGCTGGGAAAGTAGAATTGACTGTATCAAACTTTTGAGATTCCAAATAACTAAAATAAACAATGCACTTTTACAAGTAGGTATACTAAACTCTAAAGATGATGTTGCACGAGATGAAGCATGTATGTGACCAGAACAAATATGTGAATATCCATTTCTAGTACTAATAGATATTTGGAATACCTAATAACAGAAACACCTAATTTTACCATAATTTGTTAATAAAACTCACCACATTTGGGCCTCCAAACCACTTCCATTGGATTCAGCGACCCAAAAAACCTATAATACCACCATCAAATCGCAGCGACCTAAAAGTGCCCACGGGACCCCCTATATCGCGACTAGACTATATTGCCAATCAACAAGTTTTCAAAAAATTATCGCATTATTTTTTATTTTCAAATTATTCTCACTCTCTTGTGATTAATGTTGCTAATATACAATGAAAAATATTCATAAAACATTCTGTATCAAATAAAAATTAAATATTACCTGGACTCTGGCTTCACTAAGATCCAACCTCATAGCTAATTCTTCTCTCGT
Source organism: Diabrotica virgifera virgifera (assembly GCF_917563875.1). Taxonomy (NCBI): domain Eukaryota; kingdom Metazoa; phylum Arthropoda; class Insecta; order Coleoptera; family Chrysomelidae; genus Diabrotica; species Diabrotica virgifera. The sequence continues at coordinate 207,023,856 of NC_065444.1, forward strand.
AAAAACATCAGGATACTGTGTCTTCTCGAAAGCTCTCTCCAGTTGATGTAATTGAAAAGTGGTAAAAGTAGTTCTAGATCTTCTTATTTTTCTTGGTCTAGATGAATCTGAAGAGTCTTCTAGCGACTCTTCTATCATTTCACCCTCGCTCACAGATTCTCCTTTCAATGTATCAGCATCTAAAATAGATAAAAATTATTAGAATGGTATGTAGATAGTAGAAGATGGAATATTAGAACAAAAACAATATTTACAATTATTATGAAGTGGCATTGAAAAACGGCAAGGCGATCGGACCAAATGGGATTTACGTAGAAACACTAAAGCTTTTAGGTACCGAGGGCATTAAGATACTTACGAAATTATTCAACTCTACGAAAGCGGAAAAATTCCTAAAGATTTGCTTAAATCCTCATTTGTTGTACTACCAAAAAAACATAGAGCCACAAAATGCAGCGACTATCGCACCATCAGCCTAATGAGTCATGTATAGAAAACTTTTCTCAGAATAATTCATCAAAGAACATAATAGAAAAATTGAGGAAAGAATCTCAAGTACTCAATTCGGTTTTCGCTGTGGCCTTGGAACGCGTGATGCACTATTCGCAACCCAAGTTTTAATTCAAAGATGCAGAGATGTAAATCATGACGTTTTCATGTGCGCGATTGATTTTGAAAAGGCCTTTGATAAAGTTCGCCATGAAAAAATGCTACATATTCTCAAAACTACTTGTCTGGACGGTAGGGACATTAGAATAATCGCAAATTTGTATTGGGGCCAGGCTGCATGTGTTAGGGTTGGGAATCAGTGCTATGAAGAAGTAAAAATCAAGCGTGGAGTTCGACAAGGCTGTATATTGTCACCAATCTTAAACAATTATGCTGAAACAATCTTAAATGAAGTGTTGGAAAACGCAAAAGAAGGAATACTCATTAATGGTATGCTTATGAACAATATCAGATACGCAGATGACACCTTGATACTGACAGGATCAATTGAACATCTTCAAGCGTTATTGAACCGAATGGTGTCATTCTGCGCTACATATGGACTCAAACTCAACGCAACAAAAACAAAGTTTATGGTTATTGGTAAACAGGCAGCCGTAAATAATAATAACTATAACGTAACAATCGGTAATGACTCAATTGAACGAGTAAGTAATATTGTATATCTGGGTACTCATATTAATGAAAGCTGGAACCCTAGTACAGAAATAAAAATTAGAATTGCCAAAGCAAGAACAAGTTTTATGAAATTTAAGAAAATCTAAAAGAACAGTTGGGTAGAAAGAGTCACAAACGAAAGAGTTTTGCAAAGTTTGAATAAAAGTTGCGAAGAAGTGAACTTGGTTAAAAGGCGCAAATTGGAAATACTTTGGTCATATAATGCGTCACCCAGAAAAATATGACATACTTCACCTTGTCATGCAAGGTAAAATAATGGGAAAAGGAAGTGTGGGCCGCCGTACGCGTTCTTGGCTTAAAAACCTACGCCAATGGTTTGGGAAAACCAGCACTGAACTATTTCGTGCGGCTGTAAATAAGACAATGATTGTTAATATGCTGGGCAACATGAGAGCCAACGATCGACAAACGGTCTCGGCACCTTAAGAAGAAGAAGGCATTGAAATCTTATTAGCATTTTATACAGTTATGAGTGCGCTAAGAACCGGTAAAGTAACGCAAAAGTTGGGAAATATGTTAAGTTCTTAAAAGTGGCTAGTTTCAGTCACAATTTACTTATAACGTTGAAAAAAAAAATGATTCTTAATCAATAATTTAATTTTCGATTAAAAAGTTACTACTAATTAAACTGGTTTTAATTACATTTGCTTTATTGTCTTCAATCAGTTTTTATTTTATACGAAATTTAAAAAAAATATGTTTTCGACGTCATACATATAACTATGGCTGAAATCAACTAGCTCTAAGTCGCGTTTACACGATGGCAATTGGCGAGACAATTGTCAGAAGACAACTGACTGGCATGAAATTATTGTCTTCGTGTAAACACTTCAGGCCAATTGAATTGCCAACTGCCCTCACAATTGGCCCAAAATTCAGTTGTCTCCGGGAGTAGACTGAGGACAATGAGCTGCGCCCAGTGAGCCCCCCCACCACTCGAAATCTCAATTGTCGCGACAATTGGTGCCGTGTGAACGGTGTAGGCCAGTAGTGCTGTCTTGTTTTTTGCTGCCAGTTCTCACTAGATGACGAGCAGTCGGCCATGTTTTAGCTGTCTACTGCCATGGCAATAGTTGGCCCCGTGTAAACATCTTCTCTTTCAACTGGACTGGCCTCCGACAATCCGCAACCACGTGATGACAATAGGGCTTTTCATTCACAGTCATTTGTTTCGAGCTTCTGTCATGTGTCACATAATATTAATATATCTACGTCATACGTTATTGGTATCTACAATAATACAAACCAAAGACGTATGACGTAGATATATTAATATTATGTGACACATGACAGAAGCTCGAAACAATTGACAGTCGATGAAAAGCCCTATTGTCCAATGACAATTGTCTCGCCAATTGCCATCGTGTAAACGCGACTTTAAGCTAACGTCCAAAAGTAGACACTATCGATAGTAGTATTGCAATGTAATGTAAATTTATAGGTTTCTATCGATAAATTTCCCACCTCTACAAGATTCATCTCTTTTGATTTCACAACGTATTATGTTTTCCATCTTTTGCGTTATTTTGCCAGTTGTTAGCGCACTCATCACTGTAAGTATTATTACATTGTTTTTGACCCATCTCAAAATATCGACCAATTTCACATTTATTGGCATTTATTTCAAAAAAATTTATAAAACAATTTCACAAAACGTTTTTGGAATGACAATTCCATCTTAAAGCCCCAGTGCACATGAGCGGAATGTTGCCGTTAGGCCGCCAGGAAAGTTTCCGTACGACCGTCGTTGTAATGTTACGGCTAAAGGTTCTAATCGGGAGGTACACATGAGACGGAAACTGTGCGGCCGCGGAACGTTTTCGCAATTTAGCCGCAGCGCCCATAGAAAACCGTCCTCCATCTAGGGATGGTGGTTTAGGGAAACTTATTCGGTTTTTTCACCGGTTATTACGTTAAAAATAAAAAAAAACGGTTATAACCGGGACAAGAAAACAACCGAAAAAACCGATTATTCCGGAGAAAAAAACCGGTTTTAGGTTATAACCGGTAGGTTTTTTCCCATCCCCACCTCCATCGTGTTGCCGCAAGGTTGGTGCGCTATTTATATTTGAGTGTATTGGATCGTATCCATGACAGGAAAGAAACCTCGCGATTTCACTCTTGAACGGGCCACCAAGCGCATATATTGTTTTCTTTGAGCAGTATCTTTTGTTTTGTCTAAAATGCAAGCCGAAAACGTGGATATCGAATTGTTAATTATGGTGGTCGAAAAAAGATCTTGCGTGTGGGATATACCTACGGAACGAGCAATACAGAGACCTAATCTGAAAGATTCTGCGTTGTTTGGGATGTGCCCTGCACTTTTTTCAAACTTTTATATCTATCTGTCCCAGAAAAAAACGACTTTTCGTAAACGGCTACTAACTATAGGATGTGTTACACCCAGTATTTACGTTTTTTTTTTATTGTTTTCTTCTTAATAGTTGAAGACTGAAGTACCAGACCACTGCACAATATGGAGCGTCCATTTTAAATGATTCATTGCTGTTAGTTCTTCCGTTCCGCAGTATGTCCGTGAAAGTAGTTATTGGACGGAACGGCCGCCGCACGGAGGTTCCGTCCAGTGTCCGCTCATGTGCACCGGGCGTTATGCTCATGGTTAAAGCCACTAAAATATATGGGTGAAAATAAATGTATCAAATCGTTATTATGATGTTTGAACTTTAACTTAATTTACATCATGGCAAAACAGAACTCCCAAATATGTGGGTTGTTGCTTTCTGTCTGGGCCCTTTTAAAATAGATTTCTTCGTGATGACATACACAGTAGTGATGTAACGAATATTCGTATTCGCATTCGCGAATATTCGCATGTTTTTGTATATTCGCATTCGCATCCGCATTCGCGAAATTTGTGCGAATGTTTTGCGAATATGAAAACCAGAAAAAAAAATTTTAAGATAATATTTGGTTAATAAAATCAAAATCTATTCACTTTTCATCCTTTTTTATTAATAAAGGTAAATTAACCTCAAACATGCAGCTACTCTCAAATGGAAATATGCAGGACACAACACCAGACAAAGAGAGGAAGATGGAATGAAGCGATAACTCACTGGAGACCTTGGGACTACAAAAGAGGAATGGGCAGAGCACAGATGAGCTAGTCTGATGACCTAAAAAGATACGCAGGGACCAGATGGACAGCATTAGCACTGAACCGAGAAGAGTGGAAAAATAAGGGGGAGGCCTACGTTCAACTTTGGACAAATGAAGGGTAATAGATAGATAGAACTTAACCTTGTATAATCACATTATCAGCCTTCACTTTTTTTTATTATTTGGTATTATGTAGCTTAAGCTTAAGATTCAGATTGATTTACACTAAATATCAATTAACTTTTCATTATAAATTTAGGAAACATTACAAAAATAGAAACAAATTAAAAAAAACTGAATATTCGCATTCGCATCCGCATTCGCGAATGTCGGTAGCAGATATTCGCATTCGTATTCGCGAATGTTCAAAAAATGACATTCGTTACATCACTAATACACAGTTTGTGGAGATTCTTACGAACTGAATGACCAAAATCGCTACTTTGTGGAAAGTCGACAGTAGGGCCTATTTCTGTTTCTGTGCTTCTTTATTTCCTTAACTATGGATTTTAACAAGGCATTAAAAAATTTGTAGAGTAGATTTGGTAAGCCATATTTTAGTATAGATAACTTAAAGACAATTATTTTTTTATAAAATCTAATAAACACAGGATAGAGACAAGTTTTCACATATATCTATGACACATAATATCGATTTAAAAATAAAATGTTATAGAATATGAATATAACAAAATAATAATAAAGGTAATAACGTAATTCCAGTTAATACGAATAAAATGAACAATATCAAGTGCATTTCAACAAGGTTTTATACCTAGGTTAATAACGAAATCGGCTTTTAACTACAACTCGTTATTTTTTTATAATATCAGAATATTACTGTATAACGCAAAAATATATCAATGTGTATGATGTTATTTAGTTATCAAATTAAAATAGATTAATTAAACAGCAATTCATGCGCTTATTTACATTTTTATGCAAACTCATTTTATGGCCATGTTTATACTAAAATCACAATAAAGATGCACTAGAAATAAACAAACCAAGACACGTTGAATGCTACGAGGAGCACTCCCGAATCATGATTTACAATGTATAAACTTTGTAAATCATGATTTGGGATTTACAATTTATATATGTTACTCATATATGTTACTTATATATGTTATATATGTCGACTCCAACTAGTTGGAGTCAACTAAACTGAAACGAGCAGTAAAAGTTGATTTTAAAAATTTAAATCAACTTTTACTAGTTAGAGTTGACTCTTCCTGGATCGATTCAGTAAATGTTGATTATACGAGAATCTCAAGTGCATTTTTGATGAGTGTGCGTTTCTTTGTTTTGACCGTTTCAACTACTTATTAGTATAGTCTGTAACGTCGCCCCCGTTAGGTAAATTATTCTGATTCGATTTTTTGCACAAACTTACTCAAAGAAATATATCCGTATAACAATCCTTATAACAAATACACAGGGTGTCACGCGGTACCGCGGTCGAAAAATTGTTTAACCAATTTCAGTAAAGTCAGTCAATAAAGTGACTCTTTATCGAACGAGTCTGATATTACGAGCAGAGAAACAGACGCGTTCGATAAAGAGTATTGAGGTGGTGCGTACAAAATTGTATCGTTAATCATAAAAAACATTAACACTTACAACTTTGAGAAAATATTTTTAATTTTAGACGAAATAAAAAATTCGTATGACTGTAATGACAGTAATGACAGATGACTTTTGCATGATGGCCGGTTTTGATGTTTAATCGATAGTTATCAATACTGTATACCTACCTAATTACTAAATCTGTAAAGTTTTGATTTATTTTGTATGAATATAATTGCGAAACACTACAGAATTTTACTTTTTGACATAAATTTTATTAATAATAAATGCTCATACGCCAGCGCACGTGGGTTCGAGCCCTGCTAAAGACAAACCATTTTCATTTTCAATAATGACACGAGCCGTCTCACCGTGCCTCGGAGAGCACGTTAAGCAGTCGGTCCCCCTGGGCTAGTGTACATCGACACTAGTTACTTGAAACAGGGTTAAAGATGTAATTGGCGCCGGAACTGTCCGAAAGGCAAAAATGCCATACGATATTATATATTATGAAAGTCAGAAACTAAAAAAATCAAAGATTAAAGCTACCTCTATAAGATCCTGAAGAAATTTTTGTCATTATTTCATTAATAAGATATTATTTTGAATTATCAACAATGAGCGCTAACCGTGTATTGAGGCTCCGTCAATGTGAGTGCGAGTGAGATTCACCATTGGATGGCTGGAATGGTGCATCTCTTAGCACTCACCATTGACGGCCGCCTAATGCGCACTTAGCGCTCATTGTTAATAATTAAAAATAAAGCTTAGTAATAAAATAGTGACAAAAATTTCTGCTGGATCTTGTAGAGGGGTTATAAACTTTGATTTGGTCACTTTCTGACTTTCATAATAATTATATTTAACCGAGTTATTAAACCTTGAAAATTGCCATTTTCGCATTTTTCAAATTTTAAATCGCGGATAACTCGACAACAATCAATTTTAGAGAAAAATCACAAAATACCTTTTTTGCTCAGAATAACCCAAATGATCTAAAAAAAATTGTTCGAAGTGAAAAAATTATTTTTGTGAATTTGTCTAAAAAAATTGTTTAAAAAACAATTCATCGATCAAGGTACTGCCTGGCACCCAGTAGATTTGTTATAAGGACCTCTTTTTGAGTAAGTTTGTGCAAAAAATTCGAATCGGAGTAATTTACCTAACGGGGGCGACGATACAGCCTAGACTAATTAGAACATATTCAGTAACATTTAATTTCTAGAATCGGCTGTTTGTGTGAATCAGAATCAACTTTTACTAAATGGCATTGGGAAGAGTATACTTTTCCTATTTGGAGTCTACTTTTACTAGTAAATGTTGAATATAAATCTTCATTTTATATTTATAATCAACTTTTACTGAAACCAGCCGTTAGAGTTGCCTCCAACTAGTTGGAGTCAACTCCAACTGGATAATCAACTTGAACTGTAACATATACAAAATTATGATTTGGGAGTGCTCCTCGAACATTCAACGTGTCTCGGTTTGTTTATTTCTAGTGTATCTTTATTGTGATTGTAGTATATAGTAATCAATAGTAGTAGCTATGTATATTGTACAAGTGCAGAAAGTTACTCATTTTTCACCGGTTTGAAAAATTGTGAGTGCAAGCGAGTGCCTTAATTCAAACTATTGAAAAATTATCTTTCTGCACGTTTTATACATTTAGTCCAGGGTAATAAGGTTTTTTCCATGACACTCGAGCAGCCAGGGTACTGAAGCGTTTTTTCGACAGGTAATACCTATAAGAGCAAATTGTAACTATTTCCTGCGTAGGATCTGGCGTCCATTTTTATTTATAAACAATTAAGTGTCAAAAAATGGCATTTTTCCCTTTGTGAAACTTATGGTTTTTTTAGTACAAATATCTTTGAGATTATGGAAAAAGCTTTACAATGACTTATTACAAAGTTTGATATACTCATTTATTGTTAATATAATTTCGAAAAAAGTTCGGAATGACAAAAAAAAATTTTGCGCAATATCTATTGTAAAAATTAGTGTACAGCTTTGAAATTTTTGTCATATAAGGGTTCTTTGGTGCTTAATATGTGGTAAAAATTTCAAAGCGATTCATTTAATTGTTTAAATTTTATTCAAATTGTTTATCCCAGAGAGCATTTTTTTTACAATAACATAAGTCAGAAAAAATGACGTTAGAACCATTCCACAGGTGTTAAATGAAAGAGCATGAGCTATATTTTCAACTTGGTTTAAAAAAAGTGAATAAAAAATGCATTTATTAGTAATAAATAATTATGCAAAAGTATCGTAAATCTTTCCTTATAAACTTTTTATTTTGTTATATAAGAAATTATATACAGTGCTAGTCAAAAGTCCGTACCCCCCCTCGTAACTTTTGAACGGTTATACTTATAATAGTGAAATTTGGAGGAAGGAAATGAACTGACGTATGCTTCTTAACTAGTCATGACAGGTGACGTAAAAGTGACAGATGACTTTACAGCGCCACTGTGACCGATAATTTTAAATGGTACCCTATGGTAAGCGATACCTCGTTTGATAGGTATTGAAAATACCCATTCAGCTATACTAATTTTGTTTGAGTTTAAACTCATTTGTATGAATAAATGAAATAATATAAAATTGTAGTTTCGCATTTAATTAATAAAAATTCAAACCTCCGCCTATGGTTACTTGTCAAAAAGGTTAACGTTGACGCAAAAACTACTAGAGAGCTGAAAAATGTCAACTTTTTTGACAAAATAACCATGGGCGGACATTTGAATTTTTAATAATTAAATGCGAAACTACAAAGTTATATTTATTTCATTTATTCACCAAAATCAAAATCAAATTAAACCCAAAAAAATTAGTATGACTGAATAGGTATTATCAATACCTTTCAAATGAGGTGTCACTTGCCATAAGGTCCCATTTAAAATGATCTGTCACAGTGGCGCTGTAAAGTCATCTGTCACTATTACGTCACCTGTCATGACTAGTTAAGAAGCGTACGTCCGTTTATTTCCTCCCTCCAAATTTCACTATTATATGTATAACCGTTCAAAAGATACGAGGGGGGGGTACGGACTTTTGACTAGCACTGTATATTTATTACAATTTTTTATCAATTATGATATAAATAACATTACTTGGTAGTTGTGCACTTAAAACAGGGTAAAAAAGTTAATTTTTTTGGAAAAAGTTATTCAAAAAGTTTATAAGGAAAGATTTACGATACTTTTGCATAATTATTTATTACTAATAAATGCATTTTTTATTCGCTTTTTTTAAACCAAGTTGAAAATATAGTTCATGCTCTTCCATTTGACACCTGTGGAATGGTTCTAACGTCATTTTTTTCTGACTTATGTTAGTGCAAAAAAAATGCTCACTGAGATAAACAATTCGAATAAAATTTAAACAATTGAATGAATCGCTTTGAAATTTTTATCACATATTAAGCAACAAAGAACCCTCATTTGACAAAAATTTCAAACCTGTACACTAATTTTTACAGCAGTTATTGCGAACATAATTTTTTTTGCAATTCCGACCTTTTTTCGCAATTATATTAACAGCAAATGAGTATATCAAACTGTGTAATATGTCATTCTAAAGCTTTTTCCATAATCTCACAGATATTTGTACTAAAAAAATCATAAGTTTCACTGTTTTCCATTGATTTGAAAAAAAAATGGAAAAATGCCATTATTTGACAGTTAATTGTTTATAAATAAAAATGGCCGCCAGATCCTACGCAGGAAATAGTTACAATTTGTTCCTATAGGTAGTACTTGTCGAAAAAACGCTTCAGTACCCTGGCTGCTCGAGTGTCACGAACAGGGTATATTTTTGTCTTATTACCCTGGCCTAATTATATTTTTCTACAACCACATTTTTGGTAAAAATAAAAATCTTCTAAATTTATATTTTTGTCTGGAAATTGAAGGAGCAGCAATAACACACCAACTAACAACATTAATTAACAAAATTACCAAACACAATGAAATACAGGAAGAATGGAGAACGAGAGAACTAATTCTACTATTCAAAAAAGAGTCAAGAAATTACAGATGTATCAACTTGTTAAATACTACTCAAAAATGTACAACTAAAATTTTACAAGAACTTATGAATCAGAGGATAAGTTTAGCAGATGAACAACAGGAGTTTTCTTACTGGAAGATCGTATACCAGGTGCCATAATAGTCGTCAGAAAGTAAATTATTGAGAAATCACTATAGTTCAAATTCAATAGGATTGTCAGGACAGACATTTTGAAGTTTGTAAATACTTGATATCAAGCGGCTGTACATTTATTTGTTTAGGTATTAGTTCTTATTTTCCCTTGTTTTAAAAATGTACACTCCACCATTGAACTACACTCGTCTCTCGTCACAGGCCCTCATTCTCGTCATTCCAGGTTCTATCATTTTTAAGCGATACCCTGACAATCCTATTGAATTTCGACTATAGAGTATAATAGTCTGATAAGTATGATTCTGATTGACTTGAATAAAGCATTTGACAGAGTAAGACTCAAAATGTATTACACTTTCTGTATTATAGAGAAGTTTCCTTAAATATAGAATAGATGAAGAATATATAGACACGGGCAGCGGAATAAGGCAGGGGGACTCGTTGAGTCCTGTCATCTTCAATTGGATGAAATCATCAAAAGCTTCAACAAAGGAAGGGGGTATAGAATGGGAAATAAAGAACTAAAAATATTTGTTACGCAGAAGACGCAATATTGATAACCCGAGTTTAAATATTTTATCTCAGAAAATTAAGACAATAGATAGTAATCAGCAAAGAACCAATCCGATGTAAAATAGAAATTGATCACATCAGTATTGAACTAGTTTGAAATGTCAGTACAACCTTCAGAAAGTCCCCTATTATTTGCCAAGAAATGAGTTCGATGTTTCTGAAGTGGTACCTCAGGCTGCCATATCCAGTGATTAGGCATACCTAATCCTACGAATTGGCCACCCTACGAGGGCATCTCTCTCTCCCTCTCTCTGAGCTGTAGTAAAGTAGTAACTATATGTTTGTGATCAATGATCCCAGATATAAATATGAGCTCGCAACCTCAAACCGGTCGATCGTGCTTATGTGTGGATGGCTATTATATCTGTTACGGTAAAAGTAAATACATAATTGGTAATTGTATACAATTACCGGTATTTTTATACAATTACCAAGGACCAGTGGTAGAAGTAAGTAAAATGATGAATAAAAAGAATAAATTCCAAGAGCTATTCAAGAAGTTTGATTTTTATTGAACTTGAATTGAGCTATTTTGCCTGAATTAATACTACTACTTTACTTACTTACTATTTATTGTGACATGGCAAACTCTCATGGAACTTGGAATTAAGCAACTTTTCAGTTTTTCTAACATACTCGCGCAATGAAAAATGTTTAGTTTTGAAAGTACATCTAAAGAAATTAATGATTCTTTGCAGATGGTAAATTGATTACTGCTGTGCAACTATAGAAGTCGCCCTTCTTTAGTACCCAAATAATATAATTAATTTTAAATACTCATAAAAACAGCCAAAAGTTTTTGATGTTTTAAGCATTTTCTTCTCTTGCTATTCAAGGTCTTCCTTTGCCACATGTCCATTTAATTGCAACAGAATCTCGCCTCTCTGAAATTTGATTAGACATTACTTCTTTTAGAATCGCATTAGATTCATTCACTGATGGTTGCTCAGGTTTTTCTAGTTCTTGTGCTATTAGAAGCTCATTTGGCTCATTCACTTCTGCTTCTTCACTTTCTTCAAAATCAGGACCTGACTGGGTTTCTTCTACTTGTTGTTCTATTTCCAAATCTTCTTCAGTCGAAAGATCTTCTGGCAGTGATGAAGTTCTGAAACTAATTTTGGCAGGTAACACAAACATAGCTTCATGCCGACTGCACTTGATGCCATAAGGGCAAGCTCGGTTCTTGGTGAATTGTACAGACCGAAGACCCTGTGACAACTTGTTTTTGTTTGAATGCTTTTCAACTCGGAACTTAGTATATTTTCAATGTCCTTATTCGCAACAGATCCTTGTGACTGACTGTTTCTTGGCTTACCGTGCACTATCTTTAAATCTTTTCACGTGGAACACAGTTCTTCTATAATTGTGCTGGATAATTCTCGTCCATTGTCGCTTTAAAGAATCCTAGGAGCTCCAAAGACACAAAATATTTCAAGAAGAACTAACGAACTTCTTCTGCACGTTTAGTTTTCAACGGTCGTAATTGTACAAATTTTGTTAAGTGATATTGGTAGACAAAAATGAACTTGAATTAATTATCTGTTTGTGCTTGCATAGATATCTATCAAATATATTTGACCTCTACACTATTCATTTTTTTTGACAGTATAGGTTTCACTACTAAACCTTTTTTGGGACATTTAGATTTTTTCTGGCAAGTTTCACACGGATCCAAATAGATCTTTATAGTCCAGAAAGCCACTGCGCATCCGCTAGGAAAAATATTCTAATTCGGATTTTTTGCACAATCTTACTCAAAAAGGACTCCTTTAAACAAATTTGCATGTTGCCAGGACCAAAAGGTGGTCAAAAATTTTTTAAACGTTTTTTTTTGTTTTTTTCCTAAAATAATTTTTTTGCATGAAAAAAGTTTTTTTTTGGTTTTTTGGATCATTCCAAATAGAAAAGGTCCTAGTGACTTTTCTCTAAAAATGACAGTTTTTGTCATATAAGCGATTAAAAATTGAAAAATTGCAAAATCGGCCATTTTTAACCCTCAAAAATTATGTGAAAAACTGAAAATTTGAATGTTGCCAAGGTAGGTGGATATATTTTAAACATCGATTGATGAAATCCCGAAGAGTTTTTTGCAATAAAATTTTCAAAACTCCTTTGTTTTTTAATTGCTAATCCAGCGTGCGCGACACTATTTTCCACCGACAGTATGGTGCAAATGAAAGGAATAAATTCGTTACTTCGTAAACCGGCGACTTTAAGGAAAAATCCCGAAACAGGTCGATTTTTATTTTTAAGTTATGATATTGTGGCATATATGTTATACTAGTGACGTCATCCGTCTGGGCGTGATGACGTAATCGATGATTTTTTTAAATGAGAATAGGGGTCGTGTGGTAGCTCATTTGAAATGTTCTTCAATTCTCTATTCAGTAATGTAAACATTTACATAATTATTTATACAGAGTGTCCTTTTACTTCTTTTTTGTCAAATAATTTAATTTAATAAAAAAATTTTGGACACCCGCTATAAATAATTTTGTAAATGTTTATATTACTGAATAGAGAATTGAAGAACCTTTCAAATGAGCTAGAACACGACCCCTATTCTCATTTAAAAAAATCATCGATTACATCATCAGGTCCAGATGGATGACGTCACTGGTATACCATATATGCCACAATATCATAACTTAAAATAAAAATCGACCTATTTCGGGATTTTTCCTTAAAGTCGCCGGTTTACGAAATAATGAATTTATTCCTTTCATTTGCACCATACTGTCGGTGGAAAATAGTGTCGCGCACGCTTGATTAGCAATTAAAAAACAAAGGAGTTTTGAACATTGTATTGCAAAAAACTCTTCGGGATTTCATCAATCGATGTTTATATAATATCTACCTGCCTTGGCAACATTCAAATTTTCAGTTTTTCACATAGTTTTTGAGGGTTAAAAATGGCCGATTTGGCAATTTTTCAATTTTTAATCGCTTATATGTCAAAAACTATCATTTTTAGAGAAAAGTCACTAAGGACCTTTTCTGTTTGGAATGATCCAGAAAACCTAAAAAACCTTTTTTCCATGCAAAAAAATAATTTTAGAAAAAAAACAAAAAAAAAACGTTTAAAAAATTTTTGACCACCTTTTGGTCCTGGCAACATGCAAATTTGTTAAAAGGAGTTCTTTTTGAGTAAGACTGTGCAAAAAATCCGAATTAGAAAATTTTTCCTAGCGGATGCGCAGTGGCTTTCTGGAATATTATGCTTTCCACAGCTATGTATTATGGCATTCAGCTTGCGTGTCAATAGTTATAATTTAAATTTCTTACTGTTACCCAGATCCTCTGGGGAATGTATACAATTACCGGTAAAAGTAGGAAATAAAGGGTTTTTAAAGAATAGTTCCAACATTTACCGTCGACTCTGGTAATTGTATACAATTACCGGTAATTGTGTACAATTACCAGATCATCTACTTTTACCGTAAAATATCCTCTATAACGATCTTTCTCTTTGATTTGTTTAACTGCAGACCAAATATTTGACTTTCGTTTTCAACCAGTTGTATGAGATCAATAATTAACTCTTCTTGACTATTTTCAAGGAAAGCTATCTGCTGTCGTGGGTCATCTGCAAAACGTAGGTTGTTTATTTTTCGGCCATTTATTGAGATAGCAAAGATCGACGGCATAGAACGTTATAAAAAAGAATGTAAACTAGAGCAAACAAATATTTTTTAACAAAGTAAGTCATCAATCGAAGTAGCACAGAAAACGACAATAAAAATCGTTCCCATACCACCAGATATGAAATACAGGTGGAATAATTTCTTTGGTTACAACCTCCCGAGATTTTAAAAAATTATAAATCATACAGGATGCCGAGGAAATTAAGATGAGAGAATTTTAAATAATTCACAACCCATCTGCGTGGTAAAAGTTCCAACAAGAAAGATTCCTTAGTACTCAACAAAAGAGTAAATGAATTAAAATATATAAACATTTTCAATTTCTTTGCAACACGAAAATGCAGCAGCTGCATAATAATCTGGTTAAATCGGAGAGTGCAGGAAGAGTCTATACCGGTTTCGGAGGTTTTTTCCTCCTCATCAGTAGTCCCATATCCTCTTCTCTCCGATTTTCTCAGGCATCATACTTTGGGCCTTTCCGAATTGCAAAGAACGAAATGTCACGGATGTACTAGAGCCATCTACCGAAAAACAAAGTAAGTCATTAATCGAAGTAGCACCGAAAACGACAATAAAAGTCATTCCCGTACCACCAGATTGATAACAGGTGGACTACTTTCCTTGGTTACAACCTTCCGAGATCCTACTAACCAAAGAAAGTATTCCACCTGTTGTCAATCTGGTGGTATGGGAACGATTTTTATTGTCGTTTTCTGTGCTACTGCGATTGATCACTTACTTTGTTTTTCGGTAGATGGCTCTAGTACATCCGTGACATTTCGTTCTTTGCAATTCGGAAAGCCTCAAAGTATGATGCCTGGGGAAATCGTGTGACGGTTCACGTTACGAAATTAGCTCTTTAATTATTTTTATAATTATTTTCCCTTAATCTCATTTAAATTCTTTAATTTCTCGTAAAGGACTACTTATGTGACGTCACACGTCTGCGTCTACGGAACATACTTGTCGTATCGTTCCGTGACATTTAATTCATGTTCTGTGGTCGTTTGAGGTTCTCCTCTTTGAAGGAGCAAGGAAGGATGAACTTTTGACTTGTGGCTGTAAGTGAGGTTGGTACGTTGGTACCATGAAATGGCGGATGATTTCCATCTAGAGTCTGAATTATTTACCATCTTAAGTTTAATTAAAGTAAAAAGTTACCACCAATGGTTGCCTGGAGTAGGGAGACATGTGTGGGACACAACTCCTCTTGGAGCCGGAATAGGAATCATTCGCCATTTGGAAGAAA
Source organism: Diabrotica virgifera virgifera (assembly GCF_917563875.1). NCBI lineage: Eukaryota > Metazoa > Arthropoda > Insecta > Coleoptera > Chrysomelidae > Diabrotica > Diabrotica virgifera. Next base: position 207,039,369 of record NC_065444.1, read on the forward strand.
GCTAACTATTATGTGGAGTCGTACCCACTTTGACCACATAGGGAAGCCACTTTGACCTATTACAGCCACTGCCAAGTCACTATAGGGAATATGTCTATTTGGGAACAAGTTATGGGACGTTCCAGTCCCATTTTCAGTCATCGGTACACCTGTACCTACAGGAAATATTGTTCAGCACCTCCTCTGGTGCTAATTTTATGGATAGCAGCATCGAACCTTATCCGGAAATCGTTCGATGAATGGATTTGTTTGGGAACATTTAGTGATGTGCTTTTAGTAACTATTGGTTTTTTACATTTCAGACATTTGGTTTAATGCACTATGTTATTAATTTATTTTCAGATTTAGTTTACCTGTGTTTTTTATATGACATATTTGTATATTAATATTTGGTTCCCAAACTATTGTATCTATGGTAAGTTACTTGTATGCACAAGGTAATCAGGCCTAGACAATTAGGGTTTTATACTTTATTATTGGTTTGATATTTATTTTGTAATATTACTTGCTTGTTTCCAAAATATTTATTTTTTTATTCGCTTTATTCCATTTGTTCGGTTAATTTAGGTTATCGTTTCGGTATTTATCTTAGCTTCATTTCTATAACTTTTATTAATTAATTTTGCTTAATTCATCATTGTATTTTCTCTTCGTCAGGCTTGTGCCTATTTATTTATACATTTTTCATATTTTTCGGGTTTTAATTTAGTTGTACGTAGCAAGCGTACTATAACCATTTGGTAGAAGTCTCATGTGAGTTGTACCCTATATGTAAGTAAGAGGTACTTATATAATTTTGTAACAGGTAACAATATTGTTGTTATCTTAGATAGATATAACTTTTGTATAACTTTGTCATTTTAGAGTCACATTATATTCAATTTGATCTAACTCAGAGATTGTTAAAAATCTGGTAGTTAAATTTAATAAATGTTTATTTATTTTTTACATCATTTATTCTTATTCCCTTTATATTTACATTTACTTATATATTTAATATTTGACAGCAGTGTAAGATACCTGGGAGAGTGATCGAAGATCATTTTCTTGGCGCCCATGATTTGATTTATTAGTTTTATTTAATTGGTTCTTCTTTGGCACTTATTCATCTCTATTCATTTTCAGAACATTATTCTTATCTTAATATTTACCTTTTTTAGTCACCATTAGCTACGATGAGCTACTGTTCTTCGACAGGCATGCAAACGAGCCGTATCCATCCTTGAGTGTCAAGGTGTTCTCTTGCATCTCTTGCTAGCCACTCCATTCAGTTTGCCTCTGTCTCTTCATACTTCTACTTCTATTCCCTTTAATTCCCTTTTCCTCAACTTCATCACATTATCATTATTCCCCATACTACTACTACTGCACAAGTAGTATTTTTTATTACTTCAGCTTTTTCTTAATATTTTTTATTACCTCACCCTCTTTTCGTTTCTTGTTCTATTAGCATCCACTAGTTAGTTTGTTTTTTCTTACTTCTGTTGGAGTTTATCCCTCTCTTTACTTTCACTTCAACAGAAGTTCTTTTTATTTTTGTTTCAATCGGAGAGAAGAGGATATGGGACTACTGATGAGGAGGAAAAAAACCTCCGAAACCGGTATAGACTCTTCCTGCACTCTCCGATTTAACCTGAGTATTATGCAGCTGCTGCATTTTCGTGTTGCAAAGAAATTGAAAATGTTTATACATTTTAATTCATTTACTCTTTTGTTGAGTACTAAGGAATTTTTCTTGTTGGAACTTTTACCACGCTAAGCAGATGGGTTGTGAATTATTTAAAATTCTCTCATCTTAATTTCCTCGGCATCTTGTATGATTTATAATTGTTGAAAATGTAAGAAAGTATTCCACCTGTTGTCAATCTGGTGGTATGGGAACGATTTTTATTGTCGTTTTCTGTGCTACTTCAATTGATGACTTACTTTGTTTTTCGGTAGATGGCTCCAGTACATCCGTGACGTTTCGTTCTTTGCAATTCGGAAAGGTAAAAAAGTATGGTGCCTGGGGAAATCGGAGATAAGAGGATATGGGACTACTGATGAGGAGGAGAAAACCTCCGAAACCGGTATAGACTCTTCCTGCACTCTCCGATTTAACCAGAGTATTATGCAGAAAATGTTCATACATTTTAAATATTTTTTACAATCTCATGCTGCATAAAAACTTACTATGGATATACTAAATTGATCCACTAATTTCCAATTTTTGCAAACTTACACTAAACTGATTCGAAATTTACATACAACGAGAGACAAGACCGAAACATAGGCTTAAATGTTATTAAATTCAGTAATCTAGCGTATTTAACGTGGCATAATCGTGTACCCTCTTTTGTCCGGCCAACGTATAGCCAGCCAACTTCGCTGCGAGTACATATTTGGTATTCATAGACCTACCCTATGTGTTTAAATGCTCTTTGATACGACAGACGCATATAAATTTATACATGTAAATTGAATGCTAATGCTAACCGAGTTAGCGTAACTTGTTCTGGACATGTAGCATAGGAAAAGTCAAACAATCTCTTCTCATCTCGATGCGGTTATTAAATTTAGCTAAATACATTCATAAACGAAAAATTAACGTTCTATATAGTACGGGTAAAATAATGGAGAAACGGAATGCTATAAAATAGTGACTCTCTTGGAGGGAAGAAATTATTTATTGAAATGAAAAATCAAGGTATACCGGAAAAGACAATAAGATTAACAAAAATGACTATGCAGGGATCTCGATCTAAAGTAACAACAGAAGAAAGAAGAAGGTAGCACATAATAAATTGCAATAGAAACAGGAGTGCGACAAGGCGATTCACTGTCAACCACACTATTCAACGTAGCAGTTAGAAAGAACAGTCAAGGCCAGCGAAATTAAAGCAACTACAGCCCACTAATCAACACAAATAGTAGCATATGCCAATAACATAGTTCTTATGGGAAGATACAAGGAAAGATTAAAAGAAGCAGTAACAAACCTTTCAAATGAAGCACGGAAAAGAGGTCTATAAATTAACGAGGGAAAAACAAAACATCTACTCTGCTCTCGAAGAGAAGATAAAAAACGACAGAAATTAATATAGAAAACGACACTTTTGAAAGAATTCAACAATCTAAATATTTGGAAGTAATTCTAAATGCCAAAAATAAGAGAAGTGAAGAAGTAACGGAGAGAATACCAGCTGGAAACAAAATATACTTCCTGGATATATCATAGGCAAATGAAGCACAGGGACTTATCCAGATATATAAAACTGAAAATAAACAGAGTTGCAGTCAGACCAGTAGTTTGACACTCAGCTGAGACAATATGCCTCAGAGATAAAGATGAAGAAAAATTAATAAAATTCGGAAGGAACATCTTCAGACGAATTATGGGTCCTATAAGAATGAAAAAGGAGAAATAAGAAGAAGAATGAACCATGAACTAAGAAACATAATAAAGGGAAAAGATAATAAAATTATAAATGATGGTTTTGCTTGTTTTCGATTCAGAGGGTTGCACACCCGCTAGACAGGCTGTTTCTACCATTTCAGGCGTCATCAGTAGCTTTTTAAAGGGAATCTGAAAAATAATTCAAATTTCCCATTAGACACGATACAGCGACATCTCATAACAAATTGAAGAGTCTCAAATTGAAGCTACTGATGACGCCTGAAATGGTAGAAACAGCCTGTCTAGCGGGCGTGCAACCCTCTGAATCGAAAACAAGCAAAACCATCATTTGACTGAAAGTTCATCTGCTGTCCTTTTCCGAGACGAATGAAGGCGGAATGTGATCGTTTCCCTTTCGTTTTCTATATTCGTCGTCTGCTGTCTTATTAATTGAAAAAGTCGCAGATTAAGGATGTACCAGTAAGAACTTTCAACGCGAAAAGTCTCAGGTTTAAATTACTATTTACTATTTTAATTTTTATTAAATTGGTGGATTCTGCATCTGAGACTCTTCAATTTGTTATGAGATGTCGCTGTATCGCGTCTAATGGGAAATTTGAATTATTTTTCAGATTCCCTTTAAAATGATGGTGGAGCTATTTTTCGATTCAGAGGTGTGCACGCTAACAAAAGCTACTGATGACGCCTGAAATGGTAGAAACAGCCTGTCTAGCGGGTGTGCAACCCTCTGAATCGAAAACAAGCAAAACCATCATTTATTATTTTATTTCCTTTACTCGGTTTGAGTACTGAAAGTTCCTCTGCTGTCCTTTTTCGAGGCGAATGAAGGCGGAATGTGATCGTTTCCCTTTCGTTTTCTATATTCGTCGTCTGCTGTCTTATTAATTGAAAAAGTCGCAGATTAAGGATGTACCAGTAAGAATTTCAACGCGAAAAGTCTTAGGTTTCAATTACTATTTACCATTTTAATTTTTATTAAATTGGTGGATTCTGCATCTGAGACTCTTCAATAATTCAATTTGGAAAAGATAATAGTTATATTTATTATAGCGTAGAGACTAAGATGGCTAGGACATATAGAAAGAAGTTAAACCGACCTACTGATTAAGGAGGTCACGGTGATTAAGAAGGTCAGTCAGTTATTAGAAGAAGATTGTAACGAAAGCCAAGTCATACAACAAACTTTAACAATACACAAGAGGAATGCAGAGTGATTCTCCGCAATAAGCGAATCAGAAAACTGTAAGTAAGAGCAGGAAACATTCCATCCGGAACGAACAGCCTTGATAATGATGAATATAGTGTCGTGTCATATAATAGTCAAAATTTTGAGGTTACTGTACAATTAAGGCATATGCGAAAGTAAAATAAAATGAAATTAAAATCATTTCAGTGGTTTAGGACTGTGTTATGGGTGTGGTTCACAGGAATTAGTGTTGCCCAAATGCAAGACCAAGACGAGACTTAAACAGTCTTGGTCTTGCGCCAGTACACCTGGTCTTGGTCTTGTTATTGCGCTCCCGGTCTTGGTCTTGCAGCAAGAGTTTTGCAAGTCTCGCAGTTGCCCATTAGCCTATTGCATATCTTAGATCAACATAACAGAGAGGTACATTTTAAGTTTGAATAATAATATCATAGCCATAGTAAAGACTAGTCAAATTAATAAATAATTTAACAACTGACACCGGGTGGGTTTGAACCAACGATCTAAGTGATACCTGCCTATGTTCTAACATTCTAACCAACTAAAGTTAAAACTATATCTCAAAACCCACAAAATTTCATTTGCATAATTCAACCGGTTTTAGAGCAATAAATAAATCGTCAGTTTGTAAGAAAAATTTCAACACCCCCTATTTGGGAAACGAAGCATTTATAAAGTGAACGTTTATTAAGCAAACTGTCATTACTTTTTTGTGCAGAATTACCCATCAAAGTTTGCCATACTTATTTAAAAATATCCTGTATTGATGAAAAACATGGCTGATAGCAATAAAAAAACATAATGCTAAGAAAATATGAGGCTATAGTTGGGTTTTAATTTTAGTATGCTATTGCATGCTTAAATAATAAGTTAGCATAATGCTAGAATATTCCACAGAGTGAGAAAAACACAGTCTACATACATCCGGTATACAATGACAATAATTGACCTGTTTAGTAACAATATTATTACAGCAATATTTATAAAGAATAAGACAACATAATAAAAAAAATTACTTAAATCGGACAACAGGTTTAGGAAATTTGAGACATTAAAAATGACCCGTTTTTAAGGTGGTGCGTTAATTTCTTGGAGAAGTGTATATCGTTAGAATAATATTTCGGTATTTTGTTTACATGATATCCGGCATTATCTGTACTTTTGTCTCGTATCTAGGATACTTTTAAATAATAGCCGCGCTGTTTCGGCAAATTTTGTTTAGCCGAGTGACCTCATAGCACAGTTAGCATAAACAATACATAATAGTCTTACTATAATATTCTGTATACCGATAATATTTCTGGTGTTTGGATTTCTAGAAAACTAATAATGAAAAAAATTAATTACTTATTTACTTATTAAGTATATTTTATATTAGCTAAGGTGACATACTTTAAAAAGTTTGTATACGATATTCGATGTTACTGTAGGCGTCCCAACGCAGGAATTATGTTATGATTAGAAGACGACTATTGTCAAAACCTGAATAATTAATTTCAGAGCGAAAAATTCGGCTGCTGGGAAAGTATGTACTTTATTTTTACATTATAGTAATGACCTCTGAGTACATGTCAAATGTGTCAAGTGTTTTTTAATGGATATTTTGATTCGCTATGTATGTTTATGGTATTGTTCGTAATGCACATATATCCAATTTTCAAAAAAATTGTACAATTTTTTTTGTTTCTCATAGAGTATCTAAGAATATAGCCGAACTTATATACACACTCCCTAAAACGATCCTCAGTTCTAATTGCAAAACGCAAGAGTCTCGCAGGCTTAGTCTTGTTCTTGCTCAAGTCCTGCAAAGTAAGTCTTGGTCTTGGTCTTGCTAAAATTAGGCGGTCTTGGTCTTGCGAAAACGCAAGAACGAGACCAAGACTGCAAGACCAAAACCGATTTTAGGCAACACTAAAAGGAACTAGGATAGGTAATTAAAGATTAAACAGACAATAGCAAAAATAAGTTTATAAAAAGGGTTACCAACACCAACACCACTATTACATACACTCGCGGTATTCAGATGAGTAGGTTTCGGTTATTGCATAGAATATAGAATGCTTTCATTCGGAATATTCATACGTGGTTGTTTCTAGTACGTGTAGCGGTTTTTGTCTATAACGGATTAGTGGTATTTTTTCACTGTAGTGTTTCTTTTTCAGTAGTCGTTCACTAAGACAGACCGAAAAAGCACGTCTATTCTATACAGGAACCAATATGTAAGATATAGCAAAAAGGCGACTGCTCAATGCGAGAAGCGGTATCAGAGATATTCACGGTCTTTTTCACCATGTGGTAACAAGTGGTTATTACTAACAATGGAGAACAGCACGTCTGTTTTCTTCGGGAGCAAAGTCAGAGAGAGCGATTCGCGTCTGTTCGCTCCTGTTGAACACTTAACAGTTAGACGTTTGCACCGAGGTAGAAAAGATTTTGAAGGCACTTTTCGTTTTGGAGTAGGGAAGTTACCTCGATCCAAGGATTTTTAGTACGTTCTTTAACGGTAAAATATTGTAAAACCTCTAAATTTTAAAGAACCGCTTGGATTGACATGAAATTTGGCATACACATAGCTAACAAGTCAAAGAAAAAAAGTGATATTGTGCCGATATGTGCTTTTGTCCCGGGGGTGGTTCACCCCCTCTTGGGGGCGAAAAAATATTCGTCCAAAGTAAGTCCGGAAATGGATAAACTGACTAATTTTAAGTAACTTTTGTTCTATAGATTTTTTTCACTAAGTCAATACTTTCCGAGTTATTTGCCATGAATATGTTCATTTTTTCAACAAAATAACCACGCTTTTAGACGGTTTTTCGCAAATAACTCATATAATAAGTATTTTGTCGAAAAAACATTTGTAGCAAAAATATAGCCTGTAAAAAATTTAAAAAAATTGGTGTAAATATCAAGTCTCTGTACCTAGTAGAAGCAGAGTTATAGCTAATTAAAAATTGGTTCATATTCGTCAAATTCCAAATGGAATATTTTAATGTGAAGTAACCAAAAATGAAACACATTTCGGGGAAAACTCATTACAACTTAATTAAGGTGTTTAAAAAAAGCTTCATTTCTGTTTTATAAAAAAAATTCTAGCATCAAAGTAAACAAGTTACGCTCAAAATAAAGTTAGTCCCTTTTTTTTTGGTAAAAAAATCGGGGAATTCACCCCCTAATTAGTATCTCAAATGAACTTAATCGTTACGACTTCACAAGTTTCTTGACTCGTGTTTGTATTGTTTATAGGATCTGTAAGTTTCATCGGTTCAAAGTCCTTATTTTTGAAAGGGCTGTAGTTAAAAGGGGTCGAACGAGTCACTGATCATGAATGTATGCAAATTTAGAAACACCAAATCTTAATCAATTTTTGTCTAACAGAAAAATAAAAAAATACATGATATTCAGAAAAGCAATGCTGACTTTTTTTGTTTTTCGAGATTTTTGGTATCTCTAAAAATTTTTAAGTTATTTTGAAAAAAGCATATTTTTCAAAATAAAAATTTTTGAAAATTTTATTTTAAAACCAAATTTTTTTAAAAATAAGCACTTTGAATCGATGAAACTTACAGATCATATAAACACAACATAAGTAAAATAATTTGTGGAGCGGTAACGATTAATTTCATTTAAGTTGCTAATTAGGGGGTGGTCTTCCCGATTTTTTTGCCAAAACAAAAGGGACCAACTTTATTTTGAGCGTAACTTGCTTAAATTTAATGATAGAAACTTTTTATACAAACAAAAATAAAGCTTTTTTTAACACTTTAAAAAAGTTATAATGGGTTTTCCCCAAAAATTGCTTAATTTTTTGGATATTTCACTTCGAAATATTCTATTTGAAATTTGGTGATTATGAATCTATTTTTCATTGGCTATAACTCTGGTTATACGAGGTCCAGAGACCTAACGTGTACACCATGTTTTTTACTTTTTTACATGCTATATTTTTGCTAGGAACGTTTTTTCGATAACATACTTACTTTTTGAGTTATTTGCGAAAAACCGTCTAAAAATGTAGTTATTTTGTTGAAAAATGAACATATTCACTCGCAAATAACTCGAAAAGTGTTGACTTATCGAAAAAGCTCTATGGAACAAAAGTTACTTAAAATTAGTCAGTTTATGTATTTCCGGACTTATTTTGGACATACATTTTTTCACCCCCAAGAGGGGGTGAAAGTCACCCCCAGGGGAAAAGCACACATCGGCACAATATCACTTTTTTTCTTTGACATGAAAGCTATGCGTATGCCAAATTTCATATCAATCCAAGCGGTTCTTTAAAATTTAGAGCCAAAACCGTGAAAGAATGGACTATTTTGGGCCAGAGCAGATGAACGTATTGATTTGTCCTCCAGAAATGAAAGGAGTAGAATTGGTTGTGTTTTTATTTTTGAGAAAGCAGATACGACGAAGATGCAAATGAAGAACATAATAACGCCTGGATAAGAAATAGAAGAGTAGAATGGAAAGATGACGAGACACGGTTCCCCAATAGGAAGACAACCAGTGGGAACACCACGAAAACCATGAAATGATACAACTTACTGGAAGCACATTGAAAAACAGACAGTCATATATTGATGTGATCTTGGTTATTGATATGAGATAATATTCTTATTTGTCATTTAATTTAATCAATGCATTAATAATAATTTAATTAATTAACCAGATCACATATCAATATGTTTTCAATCTCAGGGCGAATTATAAAATTAATTACTTACTTACGTGGCTTCTCAGTATTTCTCAATGGTTCCTAATCGGGATAGGAAAGAAAAGAGTAAAATAATACACACATATGGGTTACAATTATAATCAAAATATTGTTTATTTTATTTAAATGGCAATCACTGCTTAATATTTGCTAGATCTTATTATTCTTAAACATAACATTTACAAATGGGAATCTTATTTCCTTTTGGTTTCCAATTGAAAGTTTTTATTAACATTTAGCTATTAGGATTTATTAGCAACAATTCTATTTAAGTTTGATGAAGCTTTTCTGATATTATTTATTATGTTCTTCGATTTATAATGTGGTATTTAATACGAAAAACCCATACATTCATGTCCAAACAAATGAGACTGACCTTTTTCTGGTGAACTGAGAATGTCTTCACACAAGACCCGTTTCCTGCTATCCTTGGCTGCGATCAAAACCTCGTCCTGGCTTTCAGTAATGTTCTCCTTTCAAAACTAGCTCGTATAGCTCTCGTACCTGCTTCTGTCGTGATGCTGTATTCTACCTTTTTCGAAACTGCAATCAGCTACCGGGACACTCTTGGCTCAAGGAGGTTCTTTTACTCTCAACCTGGCCTACCTCTCGTTCCACGATAGATACTCCACACTCACGGAACTACACCGGCTTTCTCACTCTCCGTACACTACCGTCTACCACTGGACTTCACTTCTCGACAGCTCAAAACATTCTGATCTCTATTTGTCATTCATTCCCCTACTTTCTAAACATCCCTTCCAGATTCACAAATCAACCTTCCACCACCAACTCTCATTCGCAGTATTCCTCAAAACCAATTTTTAATCTTTCTAAATATGCTTAATGGTTTTCAAAAAAGAAATAGTTAATTCCCATTCTAAAATTACTTTCTACTATTTACAAAATTTAATGACCTATTCTCTATTTCCACTAAGTCTTATTTAGCATCGGCTAATGATCGACCCTTCCGCGAACAACGATAATGACCTATTATCGATTTCACTTGAGTTTTATTTAGCATAGGCTAATAATCGAACCTTCCGCGAACAACGATAATGGTACGCGCCATTCACTTTGTTTTTTCTAAGCGCATTGTACCGAGTTCCGTAAGCTTTTTCTAATCATTTCTTAAAATTAAATATAACAATTTGTTGTATACAGGTTCTTCTAAATTTATATGCCCGTGGTTGAGAAAATTGAAAATATTTTATATTAAATTGAATTCTGTTTATAATTATCAAAATTTAATTTTCATATCAAATAGAAATATAACAAATCCCCGCCTTGTATTCGATAAAATTTATCTGCATTTTTAAATAAATTTTCTCGAGGCAAAATCAACTCCCTGTATATTTCCTTACTTTAATCTACGTCTTATACCCCTTCTTCTTGTATTACTCTAATTAGTCCCACCTGTAGAGTAATTGTTTCCTTATTTTCAGTGTCCTCATCCTGTGTTAGAGTGTCGGCTATTATGTTGTTTTTCCCTTTTTCCCATATCAATCTTCTGTCTTTTTCCTCAGATTTTTCACATACTTTTACCGTGTATTCTGCATCCTCGTTTTCATATGCCTCCTCTTCAAATGCCACTGTTTCGATCATATCTTTTTCGCTTTCATTTGTTAGCTTTATTTCTTCTTCTCCTGAGCTCATCTCTTCTTTTGAGGAATCCCAGTTTTCTTTTGCTTTTGATACTCTCAATTTTTCTTCTTCTGGGCTCAACTCTTCTTTTGAGGAGCCACAGGTTTCATTTTCTTTTGTCTTTTTCTGACTTTTTCTCCCTTTTATTCTTTGTCCTTGCTTCGTTGCCAAATTCATTTCCACTGTTTGTTCTTTACCTGATTCGTCCGTATTTTGTTTCTCCTGTTCCTTGTCCTGTTCTTCTTCTTTTTCTTCTGTTAGATTCATCGTATTATTTTTAAAATCTATCACTACATGTTTTTCTGCCAATTCGTCAACTCCTACTATCATGTCATGTGACATGTTTGGCATTATTACACATTGTAGTGCATACATCTTCTTACCCAGTCGTACCATTACTCGTATGCCTTCATTTATAGTTGCCAATGTCCGTTTGTTTGCGCCCACTAAATTTACCCTAGGTATTTTGTAAATTAAATTTGTTAAGTTAACTTCTTCTATTAGTTTTCTGTTGACCAATGTTATTTCAGATCCAGTGTCTATCATAATTTTAATTGGTTTCTCGTTGATAAATCCATCCACAAATTTTAAATTAACTCCATTTTTCTTTTCGTTGTTTCTTGCCAATTTAATAAACTCCTTGGGGTTACAAAAGATTCCTGTTTGATTTTTGGTTTTTAGTGAGCGCCGTCGTGAAAAGACGTCGGTTGCTCATCGTTGTTTATATTTTCGTCATAATGTCTCTCTCCGTCATATTCATCTGTCTGGGTATTATTTACTTCTCTTCTATTTTCTCTTGGTCTGTCGGATCTGTTTCGGTTTTCTCGATATCCCTGTTCATTTTGTCTACCATTATTTCTGTTTTCTTGATTTGCGAGTGTGGTGTTTCTATTCTGGTATTCTCGATTTCTGTCCTCATTCCATTGCCTATTTCTTTGTTCATAATTTCCTCTTCCGTTGTCTCTATTTTCGTTTTCCCTTCTGGGATTAAAATCTCGTCTTGTATAGTCCCTCTTATTTTGATTTCTATCTCTGTAATCCTGTGTTTCTCGGGGCCTGTAATCTTCTCGCGACCTTCTTGATTTTCTTTCTCTTAAACGTGATTCTCTTATTTGTAGGAATTGGCATAAACTATCTATGTCTTTGTAGTTTTGCAATGTGATATGGTCTTCCAGCGTTTCTTCGAAATGTCTTGCAATCAGTTCAACTAATTGTTCCGATGAGTAATTATATTGTAAATGTTTTGCATTATTGTAAATTTGTAACGCATATGTCCTTTCTGATACACCCATCCTATCATTGTATTTCCCATTTTGCAATTCCTTGTTAATTTCCAATTGTTGGACTTTTCCCCAGAAATAATTCAAAAATTTTTGTTCAAATTGTTGCCAATTGCCGAATTCTTCTTCTTTACTATCGAACCATAGGCTTGCTTCATATTTGAGATGGTTTCTGATAGTTTCTTTTGCTGTTTCGAAATTTCCGATGTGTTGTATTTTCTTTTTCAGGCTATTTATGAACGGCACTGGGTGTAATCTTCTTACATCCCCGCCAAACCTTATCTTCACGTCATCTGTGCTATGTATAACCATTTCTCTTCTTTCTCCTACATTTTGTTGCGTCCGGTTTTCGGTGACTTGTTTTTCTATTTCTGTGATTCTTTTTTCCACTTCTTCTCTGTCTACTTGAATAGCATTTTCCAACTTATTTTCCAAATTTTCTAGTTCCTTTTTCTGGCCATTCGTTAACTCCTTTATTTTATCTTGAATTTTCATTTCATACTTTTCTATGCGTTCCTCCATTTTCTTGTTGTTCTCTTCTATGGCTTGTTTTGTTTCCTTCTGATTTTGTTGCATTATTCTTTTTGTTTCATCCATTTTTTGATCCAATTTTTGTTGTGTTTCATCCATTTTTTGTTGTGTTTCATCTATTTTTTGTTGTGTTTCATCCATTTTTTGATCCACTTTATCCATTTTCTTTGATGTTTCTTCCTGATTTTTATCCATTGTCCTTTTTGCTTCATCCATTGCTTGTTTTGTTTCTCTTTGATTGTCATCCAGTTTTTGTGACTGGAGTTGCATCAGTTGTAATAGTTTATCTATTCCTGCTAATTCTTGCTGTTCTGATGCGATGATTGTCGTGTCTAAAATATCTTCTTGGTCTGAATATTCTTTTTGTTTTTTATTGTCTTTGCTTTGGCTTCTTGTCACAGACATTTGTTTTCAAGAAGTACTGTCCCCGCCAAATATGAAATTTTACTAGTATGTTACCAAGACGACTTTTTCTCACCCAAATATTATAAATTGTCAATAAATATATCAAATGTAAATATCGTAAAAATAAAATATTAAATCAGTTATGTAAAATTTGTACCTAAAGAGATCTAAAATTTTATGTTATCAAATGTAAGTATCTCACTTTTTACCACAGGCATATAAATTTTCAAATACCGGCTTTACTCTTTCTATCCTTCAAATTTGCCACTAGAAATACTTTACAATGCTTTCCACGTTGGACGAAAGTTGATGTGTTCTTGATTATTGATATGAGATAATATTCTTATTTGTCATTTAATTTAATCAATGCATTAATAATAATTTAATTAATTAACCAGATCACATATCAATATGTTTTCAATCTCAGGGCGAATTATAAAATTAATTACTTACTTACGTGGCTTCTCAGTATTTCTCAATGGTTCCTAATCGGGATAGGAAAGAAAAGAGTAAAATAATACACACATATGGGTTACAATTATAATCAAAATATTGTTTATTTTATTTAAATGGCAATCACTGCTTAATATTTGCTAGATCTTATTATTCTTAAACATAACATTTACAAATGGGAATCTTATTTCCTTTTGGTTTCCAATTGAAAGTTTTTATTAACATTTAAGTATTAGGATTTATTAGCAACAATTCTATTTAAGTTTGATGAAGCTTTTCTGATATTATTTATTATGTTCTTCAATTTATAATGTGGTATTTAATACGAAAAACCCATACATTCATGTCCAAACAAATGAGACTGACCTTTTTCTGGTGAACTGAGAATGTCTTCACACAAGACCCGTTTCCTGCTATCCTTGGCTGCGATCAAAACCTCGTCCTGGCTTTCAGTAATGTTCTCCTTTGAAAACTAGCTCGTATAGCTCTCGTACCTGCTTCTGTCGTGATGCTGTATTCTACCTTTTTCGAAACTGCAATCAGCTACCGGGACACTCTTGGCTCAAGGAGGTTCTTTTACTCTCAACCTGGCCTACCTCTCGTTCCACGATAGATACTCCACACTCACGGAACTACACCGGCTTTCTCACTCTCCGTACACTACCGTCTACCACTGGACTTCACTTCTCGACAGCTCAAAACATTCTGATCTCTATTTGTCATTCATTCCCCTACTTTCTAAACATACCTTCCAGATTCACAAATTAACCTTCCACCACCAACTCTCATTCGCAGTATTCCTCAAAACCAATTTTTAATCTTTCTAAATATGCTTAATGGTTTTCAAAAAAGAAATAGTTAATTCCCATTCTAAAATTACTTTCTACTATTTACAAAATTTAATGACCTATTCTCTATTTCCACTAAGTCTTATTTAGCATCGGCTAATGATCGACCCTTCCGCGAACAACGATAATGACCTATTATCGATTTCACTTGAGTTTTATTTAGCATAGGCTAATGATCGAACCTTCCGCGAACAACGATAATGGTACGCGCCATTCACTTTGTTTTTTCTAAGCGCATTGTACCGAGTTCCGTAAACTTTTTCTAATCACTTCTTAAAATTAAATATAACAATTTGTTGTATACAGGTTCTTCTAAATTTATATGCCCGTGGTTGAGAAAATTAAAAATATTTTATATTAAATTGAATTCTGTTTATAATTATCAAAATTTAATTTTCATATCAAATAGAAATATAACAATATATATACAAGAAGGAGAAGAAGAACGGCAAAGGTTTATTCTATTTTAGTGCTTATTTTCATATTTCATTCATTCATTAAGTATTACAATCACTAGAGATTCTATCTAACGCCATGGCGTTCAGAATCCTATTCTTGGTTGACGTGGATTACTCCTCTATGTCATTTATATTTTACTGTGTCTTTGACGCTGTCGCGAGTTTATTCCTATCCTTGCATTGAACTTTCAAGTCTTTAATATTCATTGCTCTTATATTTTATCTTCTACATCATTCAGATATCTTCTTCCAGGCCTTCCTCTACACATGGGCCACAGTGGTGTCCAGTTAGTTATCCTTCTCAACATATCTGAGTATTGGCGTCTCTGTATAATCTGTCCTATCCGCATTCTAAGCGAAAAGATTTAATGTATCTGACTATATCTTCTCCCTTTAATTCTTCTTCAATTTCGGTGTGTGTTTTCATTCTTATTTCTCCTTCTCTTGTTACATTGTGGCCAGTGTAGAGTGTAGTTCTCATTACTTTTCTTTCAAATTTCAGAATTTCCTCTTTCTTGTTAATCGTCGTTGTTTATATCCCATACAGGTCTAATTAGTCATTTATAGGTTCATCTATATTCTCTTACCTAGAGTCTTGCTTCTCAGCAGATTTCTATTTATTCCATATGTTTTTGTCTTTTAGAATTCTTTCCTCTGGTAGTTATAGTTTCAAATTTAGGGTTCTGTGTTATTAGATATGTCTGGGTGTCGTGCTTCCCTATCGTCATGTATTTTGTTTTGTGCTGGTTTATTATTGCTCTATTTAGTCATAGTTAAATATTTTACATAGATATGTTAATCGCTATAGGTATATCGCTATAGAAATCATGTCTCTCAAAAATACTTTTGTGCATTAATAAAATTTTCACTCCTGCGAAACATGGAACATACAGTCTAAGATATTTAATTAAGGTATTATAAAAATAATAAATCATACAGAAGTAAAAGTGTACACTATATGAACCGTAGTGGAGTTTACAGCTTGACTTGTTCTGATTGTGATGCTTCCTATATAGGTAGGACTTATAGATCACTTTCAACCAGATCTGCCGAACATTCAAAAAGGGATAATACATCAGCTTTCTCCCATCACCTTAAAGTTAACAAACACCATGTTAACATCCCTGATGGTGTCAAATTAATTCACAACATTCAGGATAGGAACTCTTTACGGTTGGATTTGTACGAGTACCTGGAAATTTCTAGAAACATGAGGACTAGCCCCAATTGCGTTAACCGCCAAACTACTTTAAATCGACCTTTTACTCCTATCCACCGACAATTATTCCCTTAACAATAGTTTGATTTATTTTATAATTCTCCATTCTTTTCTTTTTCTTTCAATCCTTTTCTTTACTTTTTTGTCCTCTTTCCATTCACTCCACTTACATTAACATTTATTATTTCCTTACTAATCACCCACTAACACATATTCAAATATGCCCTTGGTTTCTTTTCTTTCTCTTCCCCTATTTAACTATCGCACCCTTAACACAGTTTACCTCCTTTCTTTTCCAATCTTCCTTCACACATTTTCCCAAATACAAAGTTACATTATCATCCATAATAAAGTTTACCTTCTTTCATTTTCAATCCTCTCTCATACATTTTCTCAACCCACATAGTTGCATTGCCATACCTCGTGTCTCTGATTTTTTTCGGGTCCCCATGTATTTCTTGATCTGGTTGTTCTTCTTCTAATTTTCAACACTATTCATTAATTTCCCTCGACAATATATCAACCTGTTTATTCCATTAAAAACTATAAAATTTCAAATTTTCAGTTAACCCATTCAATGAATTAGTTCATCAAGATTTTTGCTTCATTTTGACAATAACCCCTGTATTACTAACTATCATTCCAAAGTACACTCACACGGTAACACTAATTCCTATGGTTGCCTCTTATGTTATAACTCATTAACTTCATCTATTCAGTTTCAAAATAACAATTGTTTGACACATAATTCACTTTACATTTCTGATATTATCATTCAGGTTATTTGCTCTTTGACTGGATTCTTTTAAATCATAATTTTAAATTTTCTGACATCTTTTAGGTCATTATCATTAAATAACTAATATTCTTTAAGTAATTTTAATTATTTAATTCTGCCTTTGGATCGAAAAAATCCGAAAGGTTGTGGGTTCGAATCTCACCAGGGTCAGGAAATTTTCATTTATTATAAATTAATAAATGAATATAGTTTCTGTCCTTGTGGGATCGGTACTCACCGGAGGGACCGCAGACGTTCGGATACGATTAGCGTCTCTTTGCAAAGACAATGACGTCGACTTTGCAAAGTAACAAGACACTTACTCAACACACACACTACACATGACACTAGGTACGTAACTGTTCAAAATTACCGTACCTACCATGCCAATGGCCATTAGTTGTCGAGGCATTAGCTAAATAAAAAAAAATTTTAATTAAAATTATAATTTAACCTATCATATCAGGCAACCACCATCACTCTTTTTTCAACTTGATTCTGCTAAACACTTTTCTCTCCTAGGTATATGGAAAGCTTTACAGCAATATACATTACTTTCACATCAGTCTGTTTACTCCATTACCTTACCTAGAGTTCAAATTATTAGGTCACTAATTCAGATAATAAATTAAATTAAAATATTTTCAATTTGTCAATAACCATTACAACCACAATAATAGGCAACCAACATTACTCTTGTTATTTTTACAACATTAATTACATCTTATCTTGGTACCTATATAAGTTTTGCACATAGAATTAATTTGCTTCTCTTTTATTTCAAACTAAATCAAATTTTCGTCTTCTTTCTCAAAATTGTCACCAATGACGTCATTGACTCTACTATGACTAGTAGTTTTATCAACCTAACGCTAACAACAGTTCTTTCTGTAAAGGCAAGCGTCCACAGACCCGCATCGTACGCAACGGATTTTAGTTTGCCTTGTACAGAAACTTATGTAACCGCGTCCACTGATCCGCATCGTACGGATCGCATTATCGGCAATAATTGTAAAACAAACTAAAATCCGTTGCGCACGATGCGGGTCTGTGGACGCTTGGCTTTACAGAGAGTAGAGAGTTGCCTTTTAGACTTTTACAATAAAATCTAATTCATTATAATTTAATGTTGTTCTGAAGCTATTTTCTTGTGGCATTTTTACAATTTTAACTATTTATAATGGGAAATAAGCCACAATATTATTAAAAAATGATTTTTATTAACGTTTCGACGCCCAAATCGGGTGCCGTTGTCAAAATACAAAATACTATTAACATAAACAAAAATGTTGTTGCTTAGTAAAAAAATTCTTCTAATAATTTATTTAATTTGACTCATTTATATCGGCAATTCAGATACATATGATACATTTTAAAGTAGAAGACTTTAAAATGATATTACCAATATTTATGAGTTGCGTTCCTGGGACGACTTTACTGAAAGATAGTTCATTCGATTACATGAAATCAACCCCAACTCAAGAATATCCGTCACAAAAAAATCATAGCATGTGATCTGTCTTTAAAAAAGACAACCACATGCAACGGTGACATTAAATACAAAGAATCGTATTTATAAAATACCTTGTGAATGCGAACAGTTTTATATAGGTGAAACATCAAGACCATTAAACGTTAGAATAAGTGAACATCAATCTTATATTAAAAATAGAGAATTTGATAGATCTCAAATATGTCAACACGCATGGGATAATGAACATAGAGTTCAGTGGATAGATTCAAGTATAGTCCTGAAAGAAACAGATAGTAAAAAGAGAAAAATCAAAGAAGCGGCTCTAATTATGCTAAACGAAACCAATTGTGTCGCAAATTCCTCGGTGGAATGCAGTAGGATGTGGATACCCATATTGAAAGAGGAAGTCAATAGAAAGAAAATACCACAATTAGTAAGTCAATAGTCGAGTTAGTACATATTTTATATTTTAGTATTACTTATATATCCATGTATTATTGATATTATTTATAATTTAAACAAAATTATAGTAAAGTCAGAATTTGGTATTAATTTTGAGAGTAAATTAAATATAAGACCAAATACTTACGATGTCGGGATAGTATCACGAGGTTTTTCCTGGTTTTCCCTCGTGATTTACTATGAGATCTCTAACGCGAGAATTTTAATGTCACCGTTGCATGTGGTTGTCTTTTTTAAAGACAGATCACATGCTATGATTTTTTTGTGACGGATATTCCTGAGTTGGGGTTGATTTCATGTAATCGAATGAACTATCTTTCAGTAAAGTCGTCCCAGGAACGCAACTCATAAATATGGGCAATATCATTTTAAAGTCTTCTACTTTAAAATGTATCATATGTATCTGAATTGCCGATATAAATGAGTCAAATTAAATAAATTATTAGAAGAATTTTTTTACTAAGCAACAACATTTTTGTTTATGTTAATAGTATTTTGTATTTTGACAACGGCACCCGATTTGGGCGTCGAAACGTTAATAAAAATCATTTTTTAATAATATTGTGGCTTATTTCCCATTATAAATAGTTAAAATTATAATTTAAATTTCACTTTTATACATTTACTAATATATAATCCAAATTTTAAACAACACTAATAGTTTGAAATTCATAACCAAAAATTGACTACCTGTCTTGTCATGTCACTTCGGTCTGATAATTAGATTGTCATCTCCTTCACTTTTGTTGGTCTGTGTCCATTGAACTGACAAGAACCACAAGTTCCTATCGAGCAGGGAACCATGTTGCCCTTTGAGCACTCCTAACACATTTAATCTTTTAACATCGACTTGGAGTCGCTATAAATATCATACAACTATTATGTAAACCATAATTATCGATGTAATCTATTTCAAAAAGTTGCTAGTTTCATGTACTCAGCAGAACGTAAGTATTACCACATTTTTCTTTAACTAGTCACAATTTTAACCTTTTGCATTCATTCTAACGTGGAAATACTTCGTTCTAGGCACTGAGGATGATCTGATCCAGATTTAAAATGTTTTGCAAATCCTTTTGGATGACTTTTAATGTTTTTTAATAAAACTTTTTTATACCATTATACAAACGAAGTTTTTACTTCTGTATGATTTTTTAATTATGGTATACAGCCAGCTACTGGGATTTTCCCATTGATTTTTTTTTATAAAAATACTATTTTGAAATAAGACACAAAAATATTCCATTATTAAGTAGATATGTTTATTTATAAAATCCCCACCTGGACTTTCTCTATTATTCATAATAAATTATTAATTAACATTTAATGGGACTACGCATTAAGAGAATTGGATCAAAAATTGCTTTAATAGAGTATAAATTAGTTTCATTAGATACATTACCCCCACTTTCCCCACTCTCTTGTTTACCTAATAAGCATGATATAAGATAATTAAACAAAAATAGGATATAAATCACATTTAATTAAAGAGAGGAATATTCCAAAACTTGTTATAGCAGTTCAATTAGTTTTTACTGTTATATTAGAAAATAAAAAAAATATGAAAAAAAAAATTTAAGAAACGCTTTTCTTTAGTTATGAGTTATGAGTGACTAAGATTTAGAATATTATAAAAAAAATCAACTAAAGAGCAAAAAATAAAAAAAAATCAAACTCGAAGGATTATTCGAAAAAAAAACGTTCGTTAAAAAAATGAAAAATCTAACACATTCGTTAAAGAAAAGCGTAGGGCGCTATCCTCAAACCGTTTATTCGATGAAGATGCGCCCCACGCTTTTCTTTAACGAATGTGTTATATTTTTTCATTTTTTTAACGAACGTTTTAATCGAATAATCCTTCGAGTATGATTTTTTTAATTCTTTGCTTTTTAGTTGATTTTTTTTATAATATTTTAAATTTTAGTCACTCATAACTAAAGAAAAACGTTTCTTAAAATCTTTTTCATATTTTTTTATTTTTTACTTTTTAGTTTTACACTTTTCAAACATTAAAATATATCGTCATGTTTAAAAAAAGAATGTAAGTATATGACAGATACATTTTTTGCAATTATTTCAACATTTTTTGTTACAACTTCTGATACATACATTGTACATTTTCTGTAATTTCTTCATACATTTCTTAAATCAAAATCATTATTTACACCTAGTACAGCTTTCGCAGTCTTTCCATCTCTTCTAATACTTTACTGTTGCACGGTGTAGACCCTGTTAATTTCTCGAAATGCAGCTCTTCGATGCGCAAGCCGTCTAAAGGTACGTATCCATACCAGGGTAAGCATCGCTCGGTGTAGCAGCTCCACATAGTGGATACGTCGGTGATCGCCGCTCAGCGCTTACCCCTTCGATTCAACCGGTTTACGGTTTATATGTAGGGGAGCGCATGCCGTATCCATTTGAGCAGCTACACCGATCGTGGTTCACCCTTCTATGGATACGTACCTTAATGATCGCACTCGGCTCAATGGAACGTAAGTTTTGCAGGCTCAATGCAGGCTGTTAAGCCTGTCCTTACGCAAACACTTTCGGGCCCAAGTTCACGACAGCGTAGTCAACAGTGGAACCTTGCGTTTTATGGACAGTCGAAGCCCAAGACAATACTAATAGAAATTAAACAGAAACTGGATAAATTTTAAACTTTATTGTTTATGTATGACCCATAACGTAAACAGTTAACGTAAAAAGTGAAATTATGTATAGTTCATACAATTAGCTACAATCTGTAAAAGTTTCAAGTTTCTACATTGTAAAAAAAGAGAGAATTTAAGCATTTTCCATTAAAATCGTTTTTTTTTATTTAAACAATTCATAAACACAAAAAAAAATTTGATCGACTATTCGTGTATTGTTCCCGCGAATGCATATGTCTGCAAAATTTCATTAATTTGCATTGAAGAAAAGGCAGTCAAATTTACGTCTAAAGATTTGACGCAAACGATTGAACTAAAAAAAAAGAATGTGTGTGTACTTTGTACGCACGTAAGAAGTTATACTTCTGTTATATGATTATATGATTATAAACGAAATTAATATACTTTTTATTTATATTTTATTTAAATATTAAACTAATTTATACTTACTACTTCTCAAACATTTTTATTAAAACAGTGCCAAAAATTAAAATAATAAAAGAATAAAACACACACAAACACATTAAAAATGCCACAAATGATTTCGGAAACATTAATTGTCGGAAAATTTTTAACTAAATACGTATTTTCTGAAAATAAAATTATATAATAAATATACTTACAATCATAAAATGTATAAAAAAAATAAAATTTTCTATTGGGATTCGAACCAACTTATCAGCGCGGTTAGTATTGGCGTTGTATTGGGGTTCATTCGCATTAAACGCTTCGCCACGGAGACAACGTGTCATTATGTGCGAAGATCGACTAACTAAACGGATTAAACTTTTGGCATTTTTGAATTACATAAATCAAATTATTTTGATTTTGAATTGAAATGATTTAGAATTGAAAAAATACAACAAAACATAGAGTAAGAAAACAATATATTAGATTAGGTGAATATTGATAGAAATTTTGATGGTAATCAAATTATGTAAATAAAAGTATTACATACTATGTATTTTGGTAGGTTCAAATAGGTAGGAACCTATGATACATTTACAATTATTACGTACCTGTTGCTTTAAAAACTATTTAAAAATCACTACAATTATAAACTTTTTTGTTTCTGTCCTCACAACAATAAAACTAATATATTATACATTTGTTTACCTTCATATTGAACAATTATTTATTATTGACAGATCATTTCAACACCCAATCAGAGCCCGTATAACGACTAAACGACTAATACCATACTGTCGGTGTGCGCATGCGCGCAGATCAATATAAATTCACCCTCAATCTCAATCGCGCCTAAAGAAGTATAACTTCAAAAAGCGTTTAATAAAGGTAACTCTTTTTAAACAATAAAGTTAAGCATGAGAGTCTTACCTTTTAGGGTAAAAACGACTTCCAACTGAGGTTTCTTCCTTGTACTGTTTTTAGTTAGGTCATTTGTTCACGTTTGGACCTGATGATGGGCTGAATTTGTAGAGTCCGAAACCGGTCGTTGCAGTTACATTAAAAACCAATTGAGAGTGCCTTATTTATTTTTTCTTTTACCCTTTGAAAACAGACTTACACATTCAATAAATTCATTATTTTTTATCTTCTTTTTGAGCCTACCCTAGCCACACATTAACAGTTGTCTGTACTCTTCAAACCATTTGTGGACTGCCGTTTTCGGCTTTTCGAAATATTGCGGCTATATCTTTAATGATTTTACCTTTTCAAGATATGGCTCCTCTCTTTTTTGATACGGAACTGTACTTGCTTAATCTTCCCAAAAGTATTTGTTAAACTATCTTCTTCTTGGCTGCTGTGAGTGCGTGAAATACGAATGTTGTGTCTTATGTTGTTTTCGATAATAGCCGCGTGACACACTGTAGTTGTTTCAAAACATAAAATGGGAGCCTAGTGGTCGTAGGGACCCATTTTTCAACATTATGCAGACAACGATTTTTTGACTCTTGCATCCGATTCCCATGACAACGTAGAGCTGTCACAAAATGCACAAGATCGAAATATGGAAAATTCTGAGGAAGATCTATGTCCAGCAATGGACAAGCGACAATTGAATGATGATGGCAGCCAACGTGTTAAGTGCCTTCTCCCAATCGGAGGTTGAATATCATTTTCACTATCTTTACTCAGTGGCGCTGCTGTGAAGAGTTCTATTCTATTGAACTGCATTTAAACCAGTCCCTTAAATTTTTCAACCATGACACGCTTCTTCTTCCTATACTCCTACCTGCTCTTATCTATATCTATATTATCAATCTTATAGTATTTCGTATCGTTGCCCCCTCATTATGTGTCCCAGAAATTGTAACTTACTTATTTTTATTGTGTTACCTAATTATTTTGTATTCTTTGCCCAATTCTCGCAATACGTTCGTATTCGTTTTCTTCTGTGTCCATCCTATTGTAAGCATCCTTCTGTAACACCACATTTCAAATGACTGTAGCCGTTGTAGCTCATTTATGTGTTCTTACCTCAGTGTTCATATTTTACTATCGAAAACATGTAACATCAATTTCAGTTTTAATCTAAGGTCTTTATTGCAGAGAATTGTTTTCAGTTTTACAAACGCATTTCTTGCTATTTCTATCCTGACCTTTTTTTCCGTGATTTGAACATTATTATCTGAAATCGAAGTTCTCAGGTAATTTGTATTTATCAACCCTTTCTATCAACATCTCCTAATATGTGGAATATGCGTCTCAAAAGGTGGAATCATTGCATCGCGATGTTTTCCCGTAAATAGGCAGGGTGTTGATATTTGGTTTTGAGTTGTGACTGCATAGCTTCACTGATGATGCATAGATGCTGAAATAGCTATATGGAGATGGCGGTCAAACTCTGAATCAAATAAAAACAAAACCTGCCTTTATCTTTTTCATCTTTACTCAAATTTGAGCATCTGAAACTGTCTTTCGGTCCTTTTCCTAGACGAAAAGAAGGTAAATACGTGGCTAGTGTCCTTTATTTGCTTTCTTTTATATTCGTCGTCTCTTGTGCTTATTATATTGTAAAAGCCGGAGATACAGGATGCAGCCAGAAGGCAGTTTCTTAACGAAAAATCTTGGATTTAAAATATTGTTTATTATTTTTATTTCAATTATTCTATTTGTTTAACTAACTGTAGGGCTTTCCGTCTTCCTCGTATTATGAGAGATGTCGCTGCTATGCGTCTCAAAAAGTGGAATTATTACATCGCGATGTTTTCCCTTAAATAGGCAGGTTGTTGATATTTGTTTTGGAGTTGTGACTGCATAGCTTCACTGATGATGCATAGATGGTGAAATAGCTATATGGAGATGGCGGTTTAACTCTGAATCAAATGAAAACAAATCCTGCTTTTATCTTTTTTAAACCTGCCTTTATCTATCTCCTATATGTTTGTTTGTACCTATATTTGTTTTCTTTGTTATTATCATATATATTTAGTCGTTTAGTCCTTTTTATATTTATATTTAGTCCATCTTTTCTACAGAAACTGCTTGTTTTGTTTAGTAGTAATTGATATTGTTTAGCAGAGCTTGCCATACTGACAGTGGCATTTTCATGTTATATCGTTAATAGTCTCTCCATTAATTATTATACTCTGGGCTAATTAGCAAAATTCATGGAAAAGATATTTACCAGCAATTTTATTGCTGGAATCAAATTATAAGATCCTATATATTAATAATATAGGTATACAAAGTCCGCAGATAGTGTGCTACTTTTTTTATAAACAAAATGGCGCCGACAAATCGTATTTTTTCAATTATTGCTCTATAACTCCGAAGATTTTAACTTTACAACAAAAATACCCAAATAAAAATTCACCGCAATTAAATTCTGCATAGAGATATGTTTTTCACGATTAGCTCCGACGAAAATTTTCCACGGAAAATGCGGGTTTTCCTAACAAAAACTCTAATTTTCAAATAAAGTTTTAGGTAAGTAATTATTAATCAATAATTAAATAACTTAGGGACGTCAAAGCTTTCTTGGTATAGATTGTAATTCCAGAAGCCGATGAAAATTAAACGAATATTTTAGCAACAATTCAATTGTTAATTAACAATTTACGATCGCAATAATAACCAAAATAATCATGATACATTGATCAAACTTATAAAGATTATAAAGATGAGATGCTTATTTAATATTTTATCGACAAAATATAATTTTTCTTTTTTTTGCATAATCTTTAAATTTTGAAAAAAAAATAGTTATAATACGCTGGTCTAATTAGTAAAGTACAAAGAAAGGTTATTTACCAGCAATTTAATTGCTGGAATCGAATTATAAGATCAAATATATTATTAATATAGGTATGCAAAGTCCGCAGATAGTGTGCTACTTTTTTTATAAACAAAATGGCGCCGACAAATTGTATTTTTTTCAATTATTGCTCTATAACTCCGAAGACTTTAACTTAACACCAAAAACACTCAAATAAAAATTCACCCCAATTTAATTCTACATAAAAGCATGTTTCTTCCGATTTGCTCCGACGAAAATTTTCCTCGGTAAATGTGGGTTTTCCCAACAAAATCTCGAATTTTCAAATAAATTTTTTGGGCCAGTAATTATTTATCAATAATTATATAGCTTGGTGAAATAAAAGCTTTCTTGGTATAGATTATAAATTCAGAAGCAGGTGAAAATGAAACGAATATTTTAGCACCAATTCAATTGTTAATTAACACTTAACAGTCGCAATAACAACCAAAATCATCATGAGACATTGATCAAACTTAGAAAGATTATAAAGGTGTGATGCCTATTTAATATTTTGTCGACAAAATATAAATTTTTCATTTTTTTGCATAATCTTTAAATGTTTAAAAAAATGGTTATAAAAAAATTAACATTTCTCAGAAATTGTTTATTATATTCTAATTTTATAAAATACTTAAAATGCGTATTTCATAGGTCTTGAAAATGAATGCATTAAAAAAATTTTCCCACCATTTGCAAAAAAGTTATGAAACAGCAAAGTAAATATACGAAATCTCCGTTGTTTATAATTTGTTTTAATTGTTGCAAAGCTTAAAAGTTAGTCTATGGTACAATCTAATTACTCACAAAGAATGTCAAAAATTAGTGCAATGGTTATATTTTAATCAAAGATTAAAAATACTTTTTTGGAATTTTTAGCGCAAAAGTAGGCCTGATACAGAGTCGGAGCTAAAATGTTCACTCGAAGCGACTGACACGCAGCATACATTATTTATAAAAGTGTACGTCTCGCGCGGCCGGTCGTCGTTCCGAGTGAAAATTTTAGCTACAGTACTGTATTATTCTACTTTCGCGCGTGTAAATTACAAAAAAATATCATTATAATCTTTAATTAAAATATAACCATTAAACTGATAATCGATATTTTTTTGTAATTAATTAGCTTGTACTTTAAGCTGACTTCTACGCTTTGAAAGAATTTAAAAAAATTATAAACACCATAGTAATCGTATGTTTACTTTGCTGTTTCATAACATTTTTGCAAATGGTTGAAAAAAAGTTTTATAGCATTCATTTTCAAGATACTTGAAATGCGCATTTTAGCTATTTTTTAAAATTACAATATAATAAAAACTTTCTGAGAAACGTTAATTTCTTTATAACTATTTTTTTTAACATTTAAAGATTATGCAAAAAATAAAAAAAATATATTTTGTCAACAAAATGTTAAATAGGCATCTTATCTTTATAAGATTTCAAAGTTTGATCAGTGTATCATAATTATTTTGGTTATTATTGCGACCGTAAATTATTAATTAACAATTGAATTGTTGCTAAAATATTCGTTTAATTTTCATTAGGTTCTGGAACTATAATCTAAACTAAAAAGGCTCTTAAGTCACCAAATTATTTAATTATTGGTAGATAATTACTTATCTAAAACTTTATTTGAAAATTAAAGATTTTGTTGTAAAAACCCGCATTTTCCGAGGAAAATTTTCATCGGAGCAGATCGGGAAAAACACGCCTCTATGCAGAATTTAATCGTGGTGAATTTTTATTTGAGTGTTTTTGTTGTAAAATTAAAATCTTCGGAGTTATAGAGCAATAATTGAAAAAAACACGATTTTCGGGCGCCATTTTGTTTATAAAAAAAGTAGCACACTATCTGAGGACTTTGCATAGCTATATTATTAATATATAGGATCTTATAATTCGATTCCAGCAATAAAATTGCTGGTAAATAACTTTTCCCAAAAATGACCTATTCTTCGATAAATCAGCCCAGACTATTATTCCTTCACTTTCAGATAGTAATGCTTATTCAAAAATGGATTCACTACATACAAAGTAGTACGGGCAGAATACATCTCTGACTAACTCCTCTCCTGATTTTAGTTTTTGAACTGGGCACGTCATCTATTATAATTTGTGCTCTTTGCTCTTTGTTTACTGTAAAGAACTGTTATTATTTGTACCTAAGTTCCTTTGTAAGAAACGAAGATATATTAATAAAATAAAGATAGAGGACATAATAGAATAGGTTGTAAAAGTGCAGCAGATATAACCTTGTTAGATGACCCACAAGAAAATGTCAGAGGCAGATAAAAAAAATAGAATTGAGACCAATGTCTAACAAGAGAAAGTAAGCACGTCCATCTACCAGATGGGCAGATGATCTGAAGAGGATCACAGAAACTGTATTGTAACTGTCCAAGGAAAGACACAAATGGGAAGAGAATGATAATATTATCAAAGTATATAATATTATCAAAGTATATAATATTTTTAGTATATAAACCTGCGTGTACCTTAGTAAATAGTAATTTACGTAACAAGTTCCGAAACTGATATTTTACGAGACGAGTAGGAAGTTTCTAGCGCGAGCCGTAGGCGAGTCTCGTAAAATCACTTTTGGATCGTGTTACGTACAATATTTTTTCTGCAGCCGTTTTGTATGTTTAAAAGAATATACATATGTATAAGCTTTACTTATGAACTTTTATTAATAGTCCAGTCGGGTTAGACGAATAACAGGCCTAACCATGCATTAGGAGCTGCCTTAAATTTTATTTTTCTAATCTTTAGGGAGGGTCAATATTAGTATAAATTTAAAATCTCGACTAAATTTCACCGTTGCGTTAGCCGCCATCTTGATTTTAAACGAGAACCGTTTTTGATCAATCTCCGCCATTTTCAATTTTTTTGACAAAAAGTGTAGAAACTGAACTTGTTGAAAATACGATTTTCTATAATTTCATTTATAA
Source organism: Diabrotica virgifera virgifera (assembly GCF_917563875.1). Taxonomy (NCBI): domain Eukaryota; kingdom Metazoa; phylum Arthropoda; class Insecta; order Coleoptera; family Chrysomelidae; genus Diabrotica; species Diabrotica virgifera. The sequence continues at coordinate 207,068,057 of NC_065444.1, forward strand.
TAATTTTTTTCGTGCGGTCGATATTTTCCGAGTTATGAGGGGAAACTAGTGACAGTTGGAGCATAATTATTGAATTATTGAATTATCTCGTTTATTATTAGTTGTACAACAAATATGTACCTATACAAAAATGAAGATAATTAAATTCTACACAATTTTGATCTCTTTCAATGTTTTGCTAAAATTAATATTTAAGGTAGTACGTATGCGGTAATGGCGCGAGCGTAAGACCGGATTTATTTTATAGCAATTGTTTTTGTTCAATATCTACGCCATTTTCAACTAAAATTGTTCAAAATATAATTTCCTACAATTTCTTTTTTACAATTTTTTTCATGCGGTTGATATTTTCCGAGTTGCATGGGAAAATAGTAAAAAGTGGTGGGGGGAGCATAATTATTGAATTGAATTTTGTATCCGAGCTGCCCCAAATTTTATAATTATATCATTTAGGAGAGATCAATAGTAGTGTAAATTTAAAATCTCGACTGAATTCCGCGGTTGCATTAGCCGCCATATTGATTTTAAATGAGAACTGTTGTTGCATAATATCTCCGCCATTTTCAACTTTTCGACATAAATGGTGGGAAAGAAAATTATTGGAAATGCAATTTCCTACAATTTCTCTGGCACAATTTTTTTATACGATCAATATTCTCCGAGTTAAGGGGGGAAATAATGGAAGCGGAGGGGAAGCATAATTATTGAATTGTCTCATTTATTATTAACTTTACGACATAATTGTACATAAACAAAAATAAAGAGAATTATATTTTATACAATTTTTAAAACTTCCAATAAAACATCAACCAAACTAAGTATACAGGGTGTAACAAAAATACAGGTCATAAATTTAATCACATATTCTGGGACCCAAAATAGTTCGATTGAACCTAACTTATCTTAGTACAAATGTGCACATAAAAAAAGTTACAGCCCTTTGAAGTTACAAAATAAAAATCGATTTTTTCCCATATATCGAAAACTATTAGAGATCTTTTATTGAAAATAGACATGTGGCATTCTTATGGTAGTAGTATTTTAAGAAAAAATTATAGTGAAATTTGGACACCCCATAAAAATTTTATGGGGGTTTTGTTCCTTTATACCCCCCAAACTTTTGTGTACGTTCCAATTTAATTATTATTGTAGTACCATTAGCTAAACACAATATTTTAAAAACTTTTTTGCCTCTTAGTACTTTTGCCAAAAGTCAGTTTTTATCGAGATATTTTGAATATTTGTCAAATCCACCACATATTTGTATATGGCTAAGTACGATTATGGAGACTTGGTAATAATATGAAAATTTATTTATGATTTACATTTTTAGGTATATTTTGAACCATATTAAAAAAGAAGTAATATCTTGATAAAAAGTGCTTTCTCGAAAAAATACAAAGAGGCAAAAAAGTTTTAAAAACACTGTGTTTAACTAATGGTACCGCAGTAAAAATTTAATTGAAACATACACAAGCATTTGGGGGGTTTAAAGGAACAAAACCCCCATAAAATTTTTATGGGGCGCACAAATTTCACTATAATTCTTTTTTAAGATGTTCCTGCCATAAGAATGCCACATGTCCATTTTCAATAAAAAATCTCTAATAGTTTTCGATATATTCGAAAAAATCGATTTTTATTTTGTAACTTAACTTTTTTAAAGGGCTGTAACTTTTTTTATGTGCATATTTGTACTAAGGTAAATTAGGTTCATTCGAACTATTTTTGGTCTCAGAATATGTGATTTAATTTATGACCTGTATTTTCGTTACACCCTGTATAAAAGACATAAAAAGACATTATATACATTAAGTTCACTTAATTTTATTAACTAGCGGGTTTTATTGGTTGAATTTGTCTGTCGATATTTTAAGTTTAGTCCCCCCTGTTGGGGGGAATTTTCCCATTTCCCCCCTTGTAGACCCGCCACTGGTTCTCTCGAAAAGTTGTAGTAAATCGTAATTGCAACAATTTCAGTTACACTTTTTGTCGAAAAGTTGAAAATGGCGGAGATATTGAACAAAAACAATTGCTACAAAATCAATCAGGTCTTACGCTCGCACCTTTACCACATACGTACTACCTTAAATATTGATTTTATCAAAAAAATGAACGGCATCAAAATTGTACAAAATTTAATTCTCTTCGTTTTTGTATAGGTAAATATTTGTTGTAAAACTAATAATAAACGAGATAATTCAATAATTCAATAATTATGCTACAACTGCCACTATTTTCCCCTCATAACTCGGAAAATATCGACCGCACGAACAAAATTATAATAAATGAAATTATAGAAAATCGCATTTTCAACAATTTCAGATTCTACACTTTTTGTCAAAAAATTGAAAATGGCGGAGATATTGAGCAAAAACGGTTCTCGTTTAAAATCAACATGGCGGCTAACGCAACGGTGGAATTCAGTCGAGATTTTAAATTTTTACTAATATTGACCCTCCCTAAAGATTAGAAAAATAAAATTTGGGGCAGCTCCTAATGCAAGGTCAAATGCTATCCCGACTGGGCTATAAACATTTTAATTATGACAAGCGTTGTCATATTAAAATACAAGTTGATGTTATTGTCAAAGCCTTTACCTAGCTGCCCAAAATCGTCCCGAAAGTAAAAAAAGCGTACGGAAAGTGAAAAAATTAATTCCGAAACAGCGCCCGTTTATCCACTGAGCGCATGGGGCGGGCGCCCAGCCTGTTCCTTTTAATTATAAAAAAGTAAAGTCGCTAAATAATCTACATATTTTCCGAAAATAATCTCATACGCAGATACGCCAATACACTGCAAACGCCTATGTTCTATTGTTACATCTCTTTACGCCTATACACAGTGGCGTAGCCTAGCCCCACATGGGCCCCGTGTCAATGTTTGTGGCGGGGCCCTTTTCCAAAAACTACAGAAAGTTGTCAGAAAGATGTCTCGAATTGTAGTGAATTTTGCATGTGAACCCAGCTTGGAAGTAACTACAGTGGAACCTGCTTAATTCGAACTTCCATAATTCGAAATCTTCTTTAATTCGAATTTTTATTCTGGTCCCTAGCATTTCCTATATAAGTAATGGTAAAAAGTCGTGAATAATTCTAATTATTTTTTGGCTAATTCGAACTTTTCTGCTATCTTTTCTGAATATCTTAGAATCTTTTGTCATTACTGAGAAGTTAAATTCTAAAAAGCAGCTAAAAATTTCGGATCTCTTTGAAAAAAAATAAAGTCCGTCTTTTTTATAGCTTGCAAATGTTTTAATTTGTATTTTTGGCCGAATTTTGTTAGCCCATTTTTTTTTAGGTTAACAAAGCTCTGGCAAGAATAGCAACAAAAACAAGAATCATCAAAATAAATGGAGAACCACTCAAAGGTGAATCAACCATGGCGCAGAAAGTGCGAAATGGAAGAAGAAACTGCCATACACATACTATGCCATTGCAGTGTGCTAGGTGGTGTAAGGCAGTACTTCACTGGTCAAATGAGGTTTGAACAAGAAGAGATCCTAAAACTAGCAATAAGAAAACTGTTGGCCGTCGTTGAGGTCACAGGACTTATTAAAGTTTAAGGAGAAGAACAGGGTTTGGTACAAAGGCCTTATGACTAAGTGCCAGAGATTGACCAAGTGCCAGAGACTAACGAGTCTCGCCTGAGTTAAGAAGAAGAAGAAGAGGAACAAAAACATCTCCAAGCGATAAAAATGATCAACTACTGTTTTTTTGCTGATCAACTACTGATATTTATCATTTTCAGATGTTTTTGTAGGTAATCCTTGTTTTTGTAGATTTATTTTTTAATTCGAATTTTTGGATAATTCGAATTTTTTTAACAGTCTCCTGAGATTCGAATTATCCAAGTTTCACTGTGGTTATTTCAGAACTGTTCAAAGTATCTACACGTTTTTTTCGGTTTCTCCTCAAAGGTGGAATTTACTGAAATAAAGCGGCAAATGTTGTATAAAAAGATTAATTGAAACTAGGTCCGCCCGATTTGAAGCTGTAAATGCAATATTTAAAAACTACGAATCCATCAAACATATTTTTTCCAGTTAAACAATAATAGTGAAGCCAAGGCACTGTACAATAAAATGGATACCTTTGCGACAGCTCTATTGACACTGATTTGGGTAAGAATTTTGGAACGAGTGAATGCAACCAGCAAAACGTTAAAAATTGTGGACTTAAACGTATCAACTGGAGTAGAATTAATGACATCTCTTTTGAGCTTTGTTGGACACGTAAGAAATAAGTTTAGCGAAATTGAACACGAAGCGAAAACTTTCTTTTGTGAAGGCGAGGATATCTCAAACATCTACTATACAACTGATCTTCAAAGAATAAAAAAATAAAAACATTTTTCGAAGAAGCAGGTGAAAGTCAAATCATTTTAAAGGGACAAGAGATATTCAGAATTAAAGTATTTTAAAGAGATCTTCAAGGTGATCTCGTTTAAGGAGATCTATTTCAAGATCTTTTAAAGAGAATTGAATGCTACAAGCTACAAGGATGTAACATCAGCTTTTAGATATTCTTTTACGCTACGTAAAGCAGAAGTCAAGACGTCAATTAATACTTTATGAGAGAAATATAAAAAAGATGTTGATGAAACCAAAGACAACTTGCATAATGATAATGAAATTACCCATCTTGTAACGTTATGCCAAAATTTAAATAAACATACATTTTATGAAAAAATTGATGTCATCCAGGATCTAAAGGCAACTTTTCCCAATATTTTAACTGCAAATTTATTTGACGAAACTAATTTCTAATGCGTCAGGCGAGCGGTCATTTTCCGCTTTAAAAAGAATAAAAACATTTTTAATGTCAAATTGGGGTCAAGAAAACCTGGACGCATTATCACTATTGTATATAGTCCAGAAAGCCACTGCGCATCCCCTAGGAAAAATATTCTAATTCGGATTTTTTGCACAATCTTACTCAAAAAGGACTCCTTTTAACAAATTTGCATGTTGCCAGGACCAAAAGGTGGTCAAAAAATTTTTAAACGTTTTTTTTTGTTTTTATCGTAAAATTATTTTTTTACATGTAAAAAAGTTTTTTTAGGTTTTTTGGATCATTCCAAATAGAAAAGGTCTTTAGTGACTTTTCTCTAAAAATGATAGTTTTTGACATATAAGCGATTAAAAATTGAAAAATTGCAAAATCGGCCATTTTTAACCCTCAAAAACTATGTGAAAAACTGAAAATTTGAATGTTGCCAAGGTAGGAAGATATTCTTTAAACATCGATTGATAAAATCCCGAAGAGTTTTTTGCAATACAGTATTCAAAACTCCTTTGTTTTTTAATTGCTAATCAAGTGTGCGCGACACTATTTTCCACCGACAGTATGGTGCAAATGAAAGGAATAAATTCGTTATTTCGTAAACCGGCGACTTTAAGAAAAAATCCCGAAATAGGTCGATTTTTATTTTTAAGTTATGATATTGTGGCATATATGGTATACTAGTGACGAAATCCATCTGGACGTGATGAAGTAATCGATGATTTTTTTAAATGAGAATAGGGGTCATGTGCTAGTTCATTTGAAAGGTTCTTTAATTCTCTATTCAGTAATAAAAACATTTACATAATTATTTATACAGGGTGTCCAAAAAATTTTTATTTTTTTTTTTTTTTTTTTTTTTTAACATCCCATTTATTTACAATCTGTAATAATGATTACAATAAGTAAATTGTTTAACAATTAAAAGAGACTTGCAGGAGACTGTCCAGTGACAATAACCTATAAAATCATAATTTTAGTACTTAACAAAATTATTTGTGACTAATAAATAAAACCCTATAAATAAAACTCTATAATAAATAAAATATTTTTGAAAATTTAAAATTTAAAATCTTGTTCGTAGATCGCTTGGAGTGTGGCGCTTTAGCCTTCTGTTTGCCTGGGGTCTCATTAGGTTCTTCGCTAGCCTGTTGGGGTGGTTTTGTAGTCGGATGTCGTATTTTTGGGCGTAACTGGCAATTTCTTCTTTGACAGTCTTCATTTGGAGATCACGATTGATGTGTTCATTGGGCATGTACCACGGTGCATTTGTGATAATGCGCAAGGTTTTCGATTGGAATCTCTCCAGGATGTCGATATTGGATCTCGACGCAGATCCCCACAGTTGGATACCATAGCTCCATATTGGCTTAATCACTGCCTTGTATACTAAAATTTTATTGTACAAACTCAGTTGTGACCTTTTTCCTATCAGCCAGTACATTTTATTGAGTTTCAGACCCAACTGTTTTCTTTTCGTGAATATGTGTTTCTTCCACGTTAATCTGCGGTCCAAGTGCATACCTAGGTATTTTACGTCATCCTTTTGTTGTAGTACTTGATTATTTATTGAGACGGTTGGGCACGTATCTTTTCGATTAGTGAACGTTATATGTACTGACTTGCTTTCGTTTACTTTAATTCGCCATGTTTGTAACCAGATATTTATACTGTCGAGATTTGTCTGGAGCAGTTGCGAGGCGATGTACGGGTTTGAGTGAGCTGCAATGATTGCTGTGTCATCTGCATATGTGGCTGTGATGATGTTTTGGCTTGTAGGAAGATCTGCTGTGTAGAGTAGGTAGAGAACTGGGAATTTTTATTAAATTAAAATATTTGACAAAAAAGAAGTAGAAGGACACCCTGTATAAATAATTATGTAAATGTTTACATTACTGAATAGAGAATTGAAGAACCTTTCAAATGAGCTACCTCACGACCCCTATTCTCATTTAAAAAAATCATCGATTACGTCATCACGCCCAGACGGATGACGTAACTAGTATACCATATATGCCACAATATTATAACTTAAAAATAAAAATCGAACTATTTCGGGATTTTTCCTTAAAGTCGCCAGTTTACGAAATAACGAATTTATTCCTTTCATTTGCACCATACTATCGGTGGAAAATAGTGTCGCGCACGCTTGATTAGCAATTAAAAAACAAAGGAGTTTTGAATAATGTATTGCAAAAAACTCTTCGGGATTTCATCAATCGATGTTTAAAGAATATCTACCGACCTTGGCAACATTCAAATTTTCAGTTTTTCACATAGTTTTTGAGGGTTAAAAATGGCCGAATTCGCAATTTTTCAATTTTTAATCGCTTATATGTCAAAAACTATCATTTTTAGAGAAAAGTCACTAAAGACCTTTTCTGTTTGGAATGATCCAAAAAACCTAAAAAAACTTTTTTCCATGCAAAAATAATAATTTTAGGAAAAAAACAAAAAAAAAAACGTTTAAAAAATGTTTGACCACCTTTTGGTTCTGGCAACATGCAAATTTGTTAAAAGGAGTCCTTTTTGAGTAAGATTGTGCAAAAAATCCGAATTAGAATATTTTTCCTAGCGGATGCGCAGTGGCTTTCTGGACTAATATAGAAAATGAAGAACTGGAGAAACTGAATTGTGATAATATTATATGGCAGTTTGCGAATGCTAAGTCAAGAAAAAAGTGATCTTATTTTTGTCTTTATGTATTTTTTAGAATATGTTTTTTGTTTGTGATGTGTTGTTTTGTGAAACTTTCTGTTTTTGATTTATGTTTTCAAATGTATTTTCTGGAATATTTTTTTATAATAATAGTCTCCCGTTTTATACCGCTGACGTGCCTTTGGGATTATAGCAGGGTAGTCTGCTATATCTAGGGCCTACGGTATACAAGTAGGGTAACAGGGCCAGTGCTACGCTTCAACCACCTATTATTACCCCTGGTTTTACCCAAGGTACTCATTTTATTCAGACTGAGTTTCACATGGGGCCTATAGACATTTCTAAAAATGTCTAGTTGTTCTTGCCGGCGGTGGGATTTGAACTCCGGCCTACCAGCACGCGAGTCAAGCATACTACCGCCTGAGCTACGCCGACCCGGGATTGTTTTTTACGTTGGCTATTCTACTTGCTTGTTTAAAAAAATATTTTATGGATTTTACAATAAACCTTTATAGTTAATGCATGTGTTTTCTTGTTAAAAAACTGACAACGAATAGCAATGAATGGGGCCCCTAAACCTCCAGCGCCCAGGGCCCGAAGTTAGGTTAAACCGGCACTGTCCCGAAAGTAACTATTATACTTTCGATTTAATAAATCATACCGAAAGTTTTATTTTCGGAACAGCTGCAGAAAAACTACTTTAATTAAATTAACAAATTTCAGTTGTTTTACAAATACAAAATATCCGAGTATTTTATTTAATTCAAGTCTAGACTTATTTTATCAAAAAAGCCATTAAAAAGTGTCACGATATCCTCATTAGCCGTTTCTTCTGCATTCTTGAAACTAATTACCAAAACTTAACTACAAACTAACCTTATATAACAGTATTAATTGTACTAACTGTACAAATTAGATAGAAAATAATCACTTTTTAATATAACCCGAAGTTCGTTTAAATTGTTTTATTATTCGATAATTACAATTTTAATTATTTTGTCAAATTAAAATACCTTCTGCGTGTAAAATTTTAATATACCCAAACAAGGTAAGTCAAACGATATAGTTTGTTTTAACTACTTATTTAAGATTTAAGCAACCTTAAAATTTTGGTATACCTATCAAGAATTGATCTCATCCCAAATGAAGAAATAAGAAAAAAGGAAGGATTTACAATATACCGTAAGTTACAATAGTTCTTCGTCGACGAAACGGAGTTAATCGTTTCTCGGTAGATATTCGATTTTCATGATAAGAGATAAGATCTCATTTTATTACTCTTCCACTACAGGGCCCCCGTAAGGGTTACTGGCGCCTGTGTGCAAAAAAGGATTTTGGCGCCCTTTAAGGCATTTTGGGTTATGTTTTTTATTTATTTTTTAAAGGGAGGTAGGTGCTTGAAATAAACCAAAAAACTGAACTTTGGAAATCATATTTATAGTCCATTCACTCAAGGTAAAATATTGTAAAAGCTCCGAATTTTTAAGGACCGCTTGGATTGACATGGCATTTGGCATACACATAGCTTAGCTAACGTGTCAAAGAAAAAAGTGATATTTTTTTTATTTTATTCACCCTTTCTCGGGGGTGAAAAACATATTTTATTCACCCTTTCTCGGGGGTGAAAAACATATGTTCAGAAAAGTCCGGAATTTGATAAAATGACTAATTTTGAACAACTTTTTTTCTACTTAGAAAGTTTTTTCTTTAAGTCAATAATACTTTTCAATACTTTTCTAATTAGTTATTTGCAAGTAAATATGTTAAAAGTGAAAAAAAATGGTGTAAGTACCTACAAAGTAATACGAAATGATTTACCTATATAATATGAAGTCTGCACACCCAGTAGAAGCAGAGTTAGTTGTATCTAATGAAAAGGTGGTTCTTATTCGTCAAATTAAAAATCGAATATTTCAATGTGAAATAAGTGTTTAAAAATAGCTATAGTTTTGATTTTTTTGTTTTTTTATATCAAAAGTAAGTTGCGCTCAAAATAATGTTAGTCCCTTTTTTTGGTAAAAAAATCGTTAAAATTACCCCCTAAATAAGCATCCCAAATGAAATTAATCGTTACCGCTCCGCCACAAATTACATACTTTACTTATTTATTGTTTATATGATCTGAAGTTTCATTGATTCAAAGAGCTTATTTTTGAAAAGGTTGTAGCTAAAAGGGCTTGAACTAGTCACCAATCACGAGTGTATGCAAGTTTTGAACAGCCATATCCAATTTTTGTCTTACAGCAAAACAAAAAATCCAAAATATTCAGAAAAGCAAAACCTTATTTTTACTGCTTGAAATTTTTTACTACTTGATATTTTTGGTATCACTAATAATTTTTAAGTTATTTGGAAAAAAGAAAATTATTCAAGATTAGATTAAGATCAAGATTAATAACTCGAAAAGTATTGACTTGGTGAGAATGTCTTATCGAAAAAAAGTTGTTTATAATCAGTCAATTTTTCCAATTCCGCGCTTATTTTGAACGTATGTTTTTTTCACCACCGAGAATCAGTGGCGGATCTAGACTTTTGCCTTGGGCGGGGAAATTTTCCGAAGGGAGGAACTTTCAATGAAACACCAATCAAAAGACATAAAAAAGATGTAAACTCAAACTACTAAAACACATACATAATAACTTAATGCATTAGTAAGTTCCCTTAATTTTCCTAACTAGCGTGTTTATTGGGTTGAATTTGTCTGTCTGTGGTTTAACTTTCATGTCGGCTAATATATTTTTATGTTTCAGTAATATTTTTTCTTTAATTTTGGACCTTGTTAGGGGGGGAAATTTCCCTATTTTCTCCCCGTAGATCCGCCACTGCCGAGAATACCCCAGGTACAAAACCACACATCGGTACAATATCACTTATTTTCTTGTTAGCTATGTGTATGACAAATTTCATGTCAATATAAGCGGTTCTTTAAAATTCACAGCAAAAACCGTGAATAAGTGGACTATTATTTGTAGACTAGAATACTAAAATATTAAAATGAAACAAGCATAATAAAATCATAACAAAATAAATTAAAATGCTTGACTTCTGATATGTTCTCGTAAATGGGAATCGGCAGTAACTGTTTGATATACAGTGGAACCTCGATAACTCGGATTAATCGGGACCGCCGCCGATCCGGGTTATCGAAAATCCAGGTTAGCCGGAGAGCATTGTAAAAATTAATAAAATACGGTATACTTATAGATAAAGTCCGTTATAATTAAAATAACATGAAATATATATGCACAGTACACATCTAACTTACCTATTATAGTTGTATATTTTATAGTATTGACAGTATAGATAGAGTATTGTTCATTTCTAGGTAAAAAAACTCAGTCAGTTTCGGTTGTGTCAATTTCGTCTGCCATCCGAACGATGTTATGTTATATGTTATTTAAGAACAGTGGCTCTTTCATTGTTTAAAGTTTAAAAGACCATTGTTCTAAAAATAATTTTTTAAAAGACAGTTGAAAATAAATAAAGGAATAAAAGGTGCCTGTTGTTTGCGATAGCCCGATAATGGATAATGAACGTCGCTCTGCCGTGTGCCATGAGTCATTTTTACCATAATGTTCAAATTACACAAATACCCATTATCTCTCAAATATTATATTATGGTCGAAGCCAAGTTTTATCAATGAAACTCGATATTTTTAAGACATTCCAGAAGCGGCTACAGATAAAATGTTTTAACATAATACGTACATTTTTATTGTTGAAATGTTTGTCTGATGAAAATCGGTCCGGGTTAGCCGGACTTCCGGGTTATCGGGGGCCGACTTATCGAGGTTCCACTGTACTAATAAAATTTCGTGTGTGTTTATACTTAATCCTATTTAATTTCTCAACTTTTATTTTAAAATTAATTTTTGTTTGTTTGTTTTTTTTGCAATTTTTGACCCCAGTTTTGGCGCCCCTAAAGGATGGCGCCCGTGTGCATTGCACACTTTGCACATATGGTAGCGAGCCCTCTGCTTCTTCACCATTGTATAGGTATGGTTGTGTTCGTCAGTCAGTAGCGTACTGAGCATGGTTCCGCGGAACCAGGGCACGGCCCCGCAGAGGCCCGCTGTTTTTCTAATTTGATGTGGACATTTTGCACTACACAAGTACACAATAGAAAATGTAACTTCTTAATAAATTTTTATTTTTGTTTAGGTACTTATAAATAAAAACGAAGAATACGTATTTATCAAAAAATTTGAAAACAAAATTTATTAATAGACACAGGGAAAACTTTTGTTAGGTTCTGTACTTGTACCTGCAAAAACCGAAGCCCTGGTTTCAACACATGTAAATAATTACCGCCTGTACCTTCTAACTCAAAAACTTATATTTATATCAGCACGTTTCATGGATTAGTTGTTGTAAACTAGAAAGTTGTAAAAAGTTGACACAGTCATTGCAAGTTATATAATACGGAGTGTTATAAAAATAAATAATCCCAAGACAATAAACTCACGACCGACGGTATACGGTCACAACTTTGGATTTGAATACCTTGATAGTAAAATTATAATACCAATATTTATTTAAACTTTACTCTGATCATTGATAATAATGTTCAAAGTTTTAGTTTAGACGTTTGCTTCTAGACGATGGCTTTTGAATGTTCTTGGATAACCGTTACTTGTATTACCGCTTAAATTATTAATTCAGTTAATTAATCTGATTATTTCATTCATAGGAGATTCTGACCAAAAGAAAGCTACAGAAATCTAAATTAAATTGATAATTTTTGACAATTTCCCGTCGTCAAGTATACTGTCAGATGCCCTTCGTTGCTATGAGAAAATACATTCAGTGACATTAATGACAATTAATGTTTTAAAAATTATAAAAGCGATGACTTTCAACCGTGAAATATTTATAACAACTGTGTGTTTAATCGTACTAATTTTGTACTTACATAAATAAATTACAATAAAATTTTGGTTTTGAACAGTTTTATTCATGAAATAATCGCAACAAATTTCACTCGATCTCTAAAATTAATATAGAATTTTAGAGCTCTTGTGCAATTACTACTGATTATTTCATTCATAGGAGATTCTGACCAATAGAAAGCTACAGAAATGCAAATTAATGTGATAATTTTTGATAATATCCCGTCGTTAAGCATATTACGTCAGATGCCCTTCGTTGCTACGAAAAAATACATTCAGTGACATTAATGACAACTATTGTTTTAAAAATTATAAAAGTGATGACTTTCAATCGTCATATTATATTTATAAAAACTGTGTGTTTAATGGTACTTTGTACTTACATAAATAAATTACAATTAAATTTTGGTTTTGAACAGTTTTATTCATGAAATAATCGCAACAAATTGCACACGATCTTTGAAATTAATATATAATTTTTGCTCTCGTGACACTTTGACATAATTTAACTCGCCTTCGGCTCGTGAAATTAAAACTGTCAAAAGTGTCACTCGGGAAAAATTCAATAATTTCAGAGCTCTTGTGCAATTACTACTGATAATTTTTTCACTAACCATGTATTCATTTATTACAATAATTTATATACTATACAATAAAAACTAATAATCGAGAAAAGAGTAAAAGCGATTTGTTTAATAATATATTGTTACTATGGAACGCTTAGATAAATTTTGAACATCTTTGACAACAAAATACTTTGATCACAGAATATATCCTAGTGTATTCTCTGATTAGATCTTCCATAAATAATAAACAATAAATAACTTTTTATTAATTTCACGTCTTAAACCAAATATGTATCAAAAATATGCAATTTAGAATATTGATGTAATTTCCATTCTAATATTCATTTTTTAAAAGCTGTTTTAGTTATTCGATATTAAGGTTTTTAATTATGACTGGAGATTTAGATGTAGAAAATTTTTGTGATCAATTATGTCAGTATGAAAAACGATAGGATTGATATTAATTTACTGTTTTAAATTAGCTTGAGTTTTATAAACAGATGATGATTTATATTTAATGTTTATTAAAAACTTTTAATATACCGGGTGGACCAAAAGTCAGTTAACCGTTTTGTATATTAATAAAAGTAAAAATAACTGAAATAAAAAAAAAGTTTATTGTTTATTGTAAAAAAGTAGGTACAAAGAAGTGCATGTTTTACATTTTATGTTCAAAATGTAAACCACCTTCATCAATACATTTTTGGCAACGCTTATTCAAAGTGAAACAAGTCTTTCTCTTTCTACAGACTTCCAAGTTGGCACGGAGAACTTCAAATTGTCGAAAACTTTATCTTTAAGTACTCCCCACAAGGCAAAATCAAAGAGCGTCAAATCTGGCGAACGCGCGGGCCATTCAATTGTGTCTCTTCTCCCTATCCAATCACTAAACTGGTCATTTAGAAACTCACGAACTTGCAATCCGTAAGGAGGCGGTGCATCGTCTTGCTGAAAATATCGAATACCTTGTAACTGTGGATTATTTGCAAGGCCTTTCACAGAGCATATATTATCTTGGAGACGCCGCAAACTTGCGCGTGACTTTTTTTGATAGCGTTAACTGACTTTTGGTCCACCCGGTATAATGTGTGTTTTTATTGGGCAGCGGGGCCCGCAGACCAACAGGAACCAGGGCCCGCGGATCTATCAGTACACTTCTACTTCGACTATTCGAGCTTACCTAACACAACTATTAGTTCTCTTGTTGAGGCTATCTTTATGGATTTTTGAGTACGTATGATCTATATTGATAGCTCAAGTACCCAAAATGAAATCTTCTATGAAAAAATATATTAGTATTCAAATGATTTTTACAGGATTGGTCGAAACCATATTATGTAGTTAAGATTATTAATGTGTAAAATATTAAGAAACACACATAAACTACGACTTTAGTGAAAAGTCGAAGTTTTACGAAAATTAGTGAGAAGATAACAGATATTTGCATCCCAATCATTCAAAATCTAAATTTTTTGTCCATTAATAAATCAACATAAACTTCCCTCGTTGTTGCTTGGTATTTTACCTACCTACTATAATTTTGTTTTTAACGATTTTTAATATAGCATTCATTCACTTACCAAATGACTGTTAAAACCTTTTTAGAAATCCCCTGTTTGTAATATTGACTAATCCCCTAACGATCAACAATGCAAGGTATCGGCATTATAAAGACTAAAAATGTTCAAGTACCAAACAATGAATGAATCGCAAAAGTTGTCATCCCCTAAAAGTTCCCCTTGTCAAGGACCTAACTGTTGTATTGTAATCCTCTAGTGTTTTGCAAGATAATCTAAAATAACGTAAATTTGTTTTTTTTTTAATTTATATTTCTAAAAAATTTCTAGTAACTTTTAGAATCGACTGCTACTACATGTCTCTTCAATGTTGGACATTGAAGAAACAACACATAAGAAAAATAGAAGCGTTCGAAATGTGGTGTTACAGAAGAATATTGAAAATTCAGTGGGTTCAAAGGATTACCAATGTTGAAGTGCTACCGACGTTTAAATAAGGAGTTAGAAACTATGAACAGTATAAAAACTACAAAACTGGAATATTTGGGTCGCATTACCAGAGGAGAAAAATATGAGTTGCTGAGAATTAATATGCAAGGAAGGATCCAACGAAGAAGTAGAATAGGAAGAAGACGCGTCTCCTGGATGAGGAACCTCAGAGAATGGTTTAACTGTAGTTCATTACAACTGTTCAGAGCAGCAACAAAGTGACCATAGCGATTATGATATCCAACCTCCGATAGGAGGGGGAACTTTAAGAAGAAGAAGCTACTACATATCCGTTTATAACGGCCTACTCCGTTTTCCGACTATATACCAATCGCCACTTCGTCCGGTTGTTGTATAGGTTCTCTTCTACGTTTCTTTCTCTCATCTCTTTCTCTATTCCTTCGCTCCAACTTTTTCTCGGTCTACCTAGTTTTCTCTTTCCTTCTCGTTGCCATTTTAGTATTTCTTTTGGTATTCGTTGTTTGTCCATTCTTTGTATATGTCCGAGCCAGATAAGATGTTTTTTGTCGATAAGTCATCAGTGATCAGGCGCGGATTTAGAAATTCATAATAGGGGGGGTCAGACGTACCGCAAATATTTTATTGTCCAGATTTAGCCATACGACTCACTTACTCTAAGGATAAAATTCAGTCATCTCAGTTACCCACGGTATCAAAATAATTGAGCTCTGGTTGACAGAAAAAAATAATAAATAATAAAAAAATACTTATAGACTAAATACAATAGGGGGGTCCATGGACCCGTTGACCTCCCTCTGTATCCGCGCCTATAGTTATTGTTCGATTGATTCTCATTATTTCTCTAATGTGATCGTTGGTAATCCTTTGTCTTCTAGATCTTCCTGCTGTTCTTCTCAAAAAAAAAACATTTCCGTTACTCTTATCATTGCCAGTGTTCTTTCTTACAGTGGCCGTACCTCACAGTTGTATAGAGTGATACTTGTCACTATAGTCTCTTATCTCTTTTTGTTTTCTTTGCTCATGGATTTGTCCCCAAAATTGTTGCTTGACATTGTGATGGTTTTGCTATCTGTCGTATTCCTTTCCGTTATGGCTTTGTCTATACTAATGTTCTTTCGTGCGAAATATTGATTTACGCCTATGGTGGTCATGGCGTCTGATATGAGATCTTTGTCTTCTTCTCCAATGCACAAGTGTACGTTTTTCTTTTTATTCACTTCTAGACCCCTTATAATCATACTCTTCCAAGTAATTTTCTTATTTGTGTACTTATCTTGATATTTGTTATGAGTTGATTGTATAGTACCTACATACTTTGACGGCTTTTATTTATGTTAACATTCTTTACATTGATTGGCCCAGCTTCTTCAATGGAACTCTCTTGTATTAACTATTATGTATGGGAAATTTCACCAGTGTCACAGAGAGACAGTCATATAAGTAAATTAAAAATTGATGCTAAACAACATTCAAAGAAGGAGAAATAAGTATATATACTTAGCAGGAAAGGTTTTACAAATTTGTAGAGGTATTAAAGAAGGATAGTTTTCATTCTGGAAACCGTCTGCGTCTGGTAGAAACTGGTCGTACTGGCACCAACTGGCTTACTGTCAATCTTTTATTTATTCATAATAGTCTTTCCACGATTCTTGGACCGATGCCCGGTTCTACAGATCTATAGTGGATGTTCAATGGCCATGCAAAATATAGTCTAGAGCTCATGTCTTTATGAAACAGCCTTGACAGGGTATATTACCACAATTTTTTAGTTGGAGTCATGTTGTTTTCGACTACAGGTATTTTCCTTTTGATATTTTCACCGAGATATTTTGTAGACAGAAGAGGATACAAATGGATGATAAAAGACAACCTGTTGTCCAAAAAAATAATGGTTCGATAAATCGAAAGAAAACCTTAAAGGGAAAGAGATTCAAAATTAGACAGCAAAACTTGAAAGTGTCAAGCCAAAGGCATAAAAGAACAAGCGTATATGCTTAAAAACCGGAAATAGATCATGTAAATGCTCAAATATGAATATACATGCATATGCAAACTACATGGCCGTATAACTACCTGTTTATACCATAAAAATGTGGGAGAGAGTAGATAATTGATAGACAGATGCGTGAAGAAACCGAAATATTCAATAATCAATTTGGCTTTATGCAAGTCAGATGCAATTTATTTTCATTATAAGGCAGTTGACGGAAAAATCCAGGAATAAAGAAACAAACGCTCATATGGTACTCATTGCTCTTGAGAAAGCATATGATAGAGTTCCTCTAGAGTTTCTGCGGTGGGCACTCAATAAGAAAGGAGTCCTTGGTGAATACGTAAAGATTGTGAGAGTCATGAGGCTTGTATAAGGGAGTAATAACTAATGTTTGGTCAGGTGTGGTAGAAACTGATAAAGTTTATGCAAAAGTAGGATTACAATAAGGCTTGGTGCTTAATCCTCATTTATTCTCATTAGTTTTGGATTATATAACAGATAAACTACAGGGTAACATTTCCTGGTGCTTAGTGTATAAGCTGATGATGTAGTGTTAGTAGGAAATGGTGAAAGCGACTGGACTAGAAAAGAATGGAACAGTGGAGAAAAGCTGTTGAGGAAATAGGTTTCAAACTTAGAAGGACAAAAATAGAGCATTTGAAATGTCCATTTAAAGTTGACATTCTCTATATCTATATCTTTTGATGGTGAAATAATTTTGAAAAATAATAGGTAGTTTTAGGTACCTACATAGGATCGGAATTACAGAGTAATGGTGAAATAGATGGAGATGCATGCAGTAGAATTAGGATTGTATGTTGTATGGATGAAGCCGAAGAAAGCGAGTGGTGTGTGGTGTGAGAAAAAATTCCAATGAGGCTGAAGGGAGAATCCTATAAAACAGCCATAAGACCAGCTATGATGATGAAACTGAATGTTGGGCAATTAAAATGGAAGAGGAACAGAGAATACATGTGGCGTAAATGAGAATGCTTAGATGGATCAGTCGTGTGAGAAAAAAAGAATAATATTAAGAATGCGTAGGATAAATCTAGGGGTAGCACCAACTGATGTCAAAATAAAAGAACATAGGTTATGATGGTTTGGTCACGCTCAACGTCGAGACGTTATTTACTAAGTAAGAATTGCTGATTTGCGAGTTATTGGAAGGAGTAAGAGTGGAACACCAAAGAAGACCTGGGGAAACGCTTAGACAGGACATGTCGGTAAAGGGGATGGATATTGATACGATCCAAGATAGAAACTTATGTAGAAATCTAATTAGTCGACACTGCATGGGCATAAAAGCAAAAAGAATAATGATGATAAATTTCATTGATTTTTAATCATCAACTACATATCAAATTGGGTGTATGTTTTTTTTCTCAAAATATGCATACTTACCTGTTTTAAATAGGTACATTTGATTGTAACATTTTTGGTAAATTTTATAACATTATGAAACTTCGAGTAAAATTAAGTAGAAAATAGCGACGGAAAATTACTAATGAAGTAAAGTAGTAAAATCCAAGAAAATCATTAGACACTTCAATATTAGGTATCTAATCTGGGTTCCTATCTTGACTTTTCCAGATTTAATATTACTCATGATAATAATTTAAATTGGAAAATTGAAAAGCTATATTTGTGGTTTTTGTATCACATATAAACATATTGGTAAAATATTTTTTAATGCGGAAAATCATTAATATTACTCATATTGAATTTATTAATTTTACGTCCTATCTTACCTATTATTCTTCCTACTATATCCTGTTTCTGTAGTCGAAGAATACAGAGACCCAAAGAAGTTTCGAGTTCACAAAGGTGAATTTGAATTTGGAAAAATTTTAGTTCTTCCGCAGAATTCGTCATCTAGCTCAATGAGCCACGTACTATACTCAAAGCGTTTTTAAAAGTAATTCCCAAGATTTATAACAAAACAAATGTGAAGAGAAAACGGCGACATTTAGTTTGGTTTAAAAACAGTTTAGGAACACGGGAGGCACTATTTGCATAATATTATTGATGCAAAAATGCTATGAGTAGAGAAGGGATGTTTTTATTCGCTTTGGTATTTATTGGTATTGGTATTGATGGATAAGCTATGAGGATGATTCAACAGCTGTACTGGAATCAAAAGGCAGAATCAAGTATCTCCAACAGTCTACATACTCAACAAGTAGAAACAAGTGAGGGTGTGAGACAGGGTTGCATCCTCTCTCCTCTGCTGTTAGATGCATTTATGTAGAAAAGATCTTCCAACTTGCACAGCAGAATAAAAGATGGATTAAAATAAATTTAATTCTGCGATATGTGAATTTGCGATATGTCGATGATACAGCTACTATAGCAGACAACATCAACATCGGAGAATTAACACAGAAAAAAGAGGTAAAATAAATTCACTGTTTAAATAAGATACAGTGCGTTGGAATAAGTGTTACCCCCCCCCCCCATTAATGACATATTTATTTCTAGTAAAGCACACATAAGCTAAACGCTCGGACAGGGCGATTTTTTAAATAATCAAAGTATATTATAACATCAATGTTTCGAACTTTACGCGATCCCTCTTCAGGTGACAGGCGAAACTTTGACTTTTTTAAATGGAAAAGTAGATCATGTGATAGATCATTTAAAAGCGTTTGAAATACTGATTACAAAACTGTATAATACTTTAATCCTTTTTAAGAGCGTAGGCGCACAATTTCGATCGAATTGTTTTTAGACGCATTTCTAATTTCTTCCAGTTTTGTCGATCTTGAGCTTTCTGCAACCAATTCCCAGCAATCCTTTTGACGTCGTCTGTCCATCGTGTAGGTGGTCTACCTCTACTTCTTCTGTCTTCTCTTGGTCTCCACACTGTAATTTTTTAGGTCCACCTCCCGTCCTTCATTCTGGCTACATGGCCCGCCCAATTCCACTTCAGCCATGCTACTCGCTCTATGACATCTTTGACGCCTGTCCTTCTTCTGGTTTCTTCGTTTCTGACCCTGTCTGTGAGAGTCAGTCCAAGTAGTGACCGTTCCATTCTTCTTTGGGCCACTCTAAGTTTCGTTGCTGTGGCCTGGGTTAACACATTTTTTGGGCCACATGTTTTTCTAATACTAAGAAAACTAATAAATATTTTTGAAAAAATTAAACGCAGAATAAAAGATTACATTATTACCGCGGGCTGAAAGTCCCGTAGAATAAACAAAAATTTATTTTTAATGATATATTTGAAATTAAAAATCCGACTAAATTTTCTTTTTTTTTTTCACCCCTGTGAATTATTACAATAATCATTATAGAAGTTCTCAGGGACTTTTGACCCTTGATAATACTGTAATATTTCATTCTGCGTTTAAATTTTTCAAAATACTTATTAGTTGTCTCAGGATTCGAAAAAAATGAATACATTTCAAAATAATTTGACCGAAATTTTGCGCATACTGTTTCAAAAAGGATTAAAGTATTATACATTTTTGTAATGAGTCTTTCAAAAGCTTTTAAATGTCACATGATGTACTTTCCCATTTAAAAAAATCAAAGTTATCACTGTGTGCTAAAAATAAATAAGTTAGTAAAGGGGGGTAACACTTATTCCAGCGCACTGTATCATCATCATCATCATCCAGCCTCAAAAGTCCACTGCTGAACATAGGCCTCCTCCCCTCGTTTCCAACTCCATCTATCCTGCGCCGCCCTCATCCAGTTTTTATTTACCTTTCTTAAGTCGTCAGTCCATCTTGTAGGCGGTCGACCGACGCTTCTCTTGTCTTCTCTTGGCCTCCATTCCAATAACCTCTTCGTCCATCGCCCATCTGTAATTCTGGCTACGTTTCCTGCCCATCTCCACTTCAACCTGGCTATCCTTTCGATGACGTCAGTCACCTTTGTTCTTCTCCTGATTTCTTCGTTTCTGATTTTGTCTCGCAGAGTTATTCCTAACATTGACGGCTCCATTCTTCTCTGGGTGACTCTTAGTTTGGTAGCCGAGGCTTTAGTTAAGGTAAGTGTTTCTGATCCGTACGTCAAGACTGGGAGGACGCACTGATCGAATACCTTTCTCTTTAGACATGTGGGTAACTCACTTTTAAAAGTTTCTCTCAGTTTTCCAAATGCTGCCCACCCAAGACCGATTCTTCTCTTCAGCTCATGAGTCTGGTTACTGTATATTCCGTATATTCGTATATATACTGTATATTCCTGTATATACTGTATATTCCGTTTACTGTATATTCCGTATAGAGCGCACTGTATATTCCGTACTATTGCAATAAAATATTAAAACGAATAAACGAAAACTTGTTGAGTAGTGCTGAATGACACAACAGACCAATAAAATGTTATTCACAAAGATAGTGTAAAATATATCGCCGCTTATCTGGTCCGCTAGTAATAAAGTTATCGGCATTTAATTGCAAAGCGGTCTTCTTAGGTGGAAAATACTTTAGAAAATAATATTAACACAGTGGAAGAATAAAATATTCTCAATATCAACATCACAAAAACGAAATAAATGTTAATAATCAGCAGACAATCCCATATGCAAGCACAGATGAAAATAAACAACCAACTTAGAGATAGAGTTGTGAAATTAAAATATCTTAGTTACTTTAAACAGTAAATTGGGCTGCAATGAAAAGGTAAAGATACGAGTAGCAATAGCAAGAAATATTTTGACCAAATTAAATAACTGCCTTTGTTAGCGAAACTCTGAGTCTCCTTATTCGCGCCCTAAAATGGTATAGGAGTATAGGTACATGGCCAATAATAATGTACGGTAGAGAGACCTGGTCACTTAATGTAAGATGGTTAAACCGTATATTGACGCGTACGAAATGTGGTGTCTCAGAAGATCGCTTAAATTTCCATGAGTCTTAAAATTCTATATTACAAATGAAGAGGTCTTAAGAAGAACTAGAGGAAAGTAACCAAATATGGAATAGTGCCCTAATATGGAATTCCTTGATTTTTCCGAAAATATAAGTGCGAAGCGCACTACAAGACCATCCTCTATTTTAGTCGCTCTCTTTATTATCGTATTCACACCTCTGTGTCAGATGCGCGAACGATACGTGTCTGACAGGCGCGTTTTGTTTTATCATCTCGCAGAAAATTTCAAAGGTAAATAGGTATATTCAACGAGTATTATTGGTTATTTTGCATGAATACAGACTTGTTATGCTATTGCGTATATCAATAGTACCTTTATTTTGATATTTTATGACCTTCTGTAATTAAAACATTAGGTACGACTTGAAAAAATGTTGATACTAGTTTGAACTAATGTACAAATCCAAATATGGACAGTCGTTGGTGCCTAATTATGGAATAGTGGATTAAGTGTTAGTGGGCTCATTATGATTGTGCTGGTCCAGAGTTTCATACATGGATCTATGATGTCTGCAAGTTAATTAAGCTACTTCTTTCATTTTTCATAATTTTCTTATTTAAATTTATTTGATCTCAGATGTTTATGTCTATTTTTGTTATTGATATGTTGGTTTATGCCTATATTCCATATATGGGTACCTATTCCATATTTGGTCACTCATTTGGGATTTTGTTTTTTTGTTCGTTTTTTTTTTTGTTAATGAAGATATTTAATAGAAGGCTTTTAATTACTATATAAAAATGTATGACTGATGTGTCATAACACTAAATTGTTTTCATTTCTATAAAGGTATTATTTTATATTCCCAAAACAAAATGGTATTCCATAATTGGCGACTTTCCTCTAATACCGAAAGACAACTTTTAAACATACTTAGTTAAATCGGCAAAAGATCTAATATCTAGGTCATTAAGAGGCGACAAATATAACCTTTAAACAATCATTTAATGGACAAAACTAGGTTGCTAGATTTGTTAGAAGGTCGGAGAGGACCAGGTCGCAAACAACACTCATGGTTCAGATGAGACATAAGAAACTCGTGCGAAGAAGAAAATGCAAAAATAATAGCAAGCCAAGGTCAACGATAAAACTTCTTAATTGAAGAAGGAAAGTAAAGGGCTGGCCTAATTATAAAGCAGAGCCCGATTTTAAATTACAAAATTATTTCATGTAGGTATAGGTATTCTTGACTTTACCGAAATATAAATTAAAAATACAGTATTTGCTGTTGGTATAAACATACAATGAATTATTCGTTTGTTATAAAAAAAGGTTGCTTAAAAAAAGCAAAAAATATCTATGTTAATAATTAAAGAACTAATTATGTGCCTATTTATACCCAATAAATTTTCATTATAGGTATTGACACTTCTAAATTATATTCAAATAAACAAAGTTTTTCTAAATGTTTATTTTTGGTTCTCATCAATTATGTACCTACATTATGTAGTGTTTCAAATCAGTGACAAGTTTCAACTTCACATACTGTTTCTCTATACTGTAGGTATTGCTTAATATGTGAATAAAACAGCATTTGATTGTACTTAATTACATTTTTTAGATTTGGTTTGATATTTCGATTTCCAATCCTAAATCGATTTCAAGAATTCTAAAGCAAAACTATGAATGGTAAATTATAAACATTCACAGCATAAGATCATTCACAATTTTTGATAAAGATTTCCGAATTGGAAATCGAAACGTCAAAACAAGTATAGATAAATTTTATTCTCATTACAAGCAGTTGTGGTTTACTCCAGTGGAGGCTTGTTAGAGGAGGCAAGGGAGGCTTAGCTCCCCATAAATTTTTTACCCACGCTACACTGTTTTGTTTATCTCGAATCGCGAAAAACAACAAGCACTCTCACTATTATACAACGTGTAAATTCCATATTATCACTAAACATCCATACGCACGGAGCATTAGCATTAGAACGCATGATTGCGTCTCAGTTTTTTTATTAGTATCGTTCGCGGTACCTGTTCCGTACTTGTCCAGGATTACTTCGCATGCGCACTTTAAAAAAGAGCGTTCTTTTTATTAAAGTGCGCATGCGATTTTTAAAGTGCGCATGCGAAGTAATCCTGGACAAGTACGGAACAGGTACCGCGAACGATACTATTATTATTGTAGGCAGGACCCTGGGTTATCCCGAGATGCATGAACGGAGCCGAGAAGCCGGCCAGCCTCCGTTGCTAATGCTCCGCGCAGCGCAGCAGGCGTTTAAGGAGACCCGGTCTCCTAACAGTGGCATCTATACGGTGCCATCACACGCTGCCCGGAGATTTACCAACGGAGGCTAACTAGCTTCTCGGCTCCGTTGCCCTTGCGTGCATCTCGGGACAACGAATTTTAGGGTCCTGACTAAAAATAATGTATATCTAGTCTTTTGAGTCCCTTTTACTTTTCAGTGTCGGGACACTGACAGACTAAAAATAATGAAAAAACTAAAAGTGCGAATTTTGTTATGAAATTTGGTATTTGAGGTTAGAATAATATTTGGAAAAACTTGTTCAAATAACTTTTTCGGATATTTGTAACGCAAAGCAAAATATCGGTAATTTATCATGTTTTTGGATTCGCAGTAGGCCGCGTTTATAATTTAAAAAATTCAGTTAAGTATCTTAAAAAATGTGAACCTGCAACCTGTAGGTATGGACAGCAAAACTTCAAATCTGTATTTATTTTTATATGCTTATCTACTTACAAAGATGGAATGGTTAACAAATAAACGACACAAACTTTGGTATTAAACTTTTACAATTAGACTAATTATTTTTAAAATGATATGATATTATGAAATTACGAATTTTGATATTATGAAATGTAAATACAAAATGGTCAAAAAATTGGACCTTATATTACATTTTTGGCGCATTTTTTTTGCTAGTGCAGTCTAGATATTTTAGAGTTAGGTATAGCCTCCCCTATTGTAAAAATCACGAGCCGCCACTGGTTTACTCCCAATTAAAAAGTTTCAGGACCTTTACATCAACTATTAAATTGATAATGTATTGTTAACTTAAAATCAATGATAGACTGAAAGCAGTAACCCAGTTACCTCAGTGGCGGATCTATAAATTTGCCTTGGGAGGGGAAATTTGTTTTTGAGGGAACTTGCAACTTCCAATGAAACACCAGTCGAAAGACATTAAAATGATAAACTCAAATTACATAAAAGACATACATAATAAATTATATGCATTAAGTTCCCTTTATTAAGTTTTCCTACTTAGAATATTTCTTGGGTTGAATTTGTCTGTTTGTTGTTTCAGTTTCATGTCAGCTAATAGATATATTTTTATGTTTCAGCCACTTTTTTCTTTAATTTTGGACCTTGTAAGGGGGAAATTTACCCATTATCCCTCCTTGTAGGTCCGCCACTGAGTTACCCATTTTAACATGTTGCTAAGAGACAGGCAAAAGAAACAGAACTAAATATAAAAAACATAATAATTATGAACTGCAGATAAAGTATTACAGATATTTATAATTACATAAAAAGATGATCCAATGGGAGACAAAAGTTTTTTAAAACCAAATACTTAAGGAATCAAGAGCATTAGGATTGTTGAAAACAACAGACAAAATAAAATAAAAAAAGAGCAGAAATAGCAACAGAACAAAATATCAATTTCAAAGTATGTACCTACTTATGTTGTGACTCTTGAAAGTTCCGTATACAGGGGGAAAAGGAATCCCGAAAGGAAACCAAAGATATAAAACTTAAATCATTAACAGGTAGGTACCTAGGTAAGTATTCCTAAAACACTTATCGAAGAAAAATATTTTTTTGTAATGACAAAAATTGCACCAACAAAAAAAGTTAAAGAAGTTTTAAGTATAAAATACAGTATCTTGTGAAATAATATAAATATTATAGAAAAACAAGAACTGGAACTACCTCAGAAATAAAAAGAAAACAATAAACCAAAAAACTAGTAGGGACAGAACCATTAAAACAAACAAAATGAAGAGTTACGATTGATTTAAGGTTTTCTTTAAGATTTCAACAGTGTCGGGAAACCTCAAAAATATCGGGGACAAAAAATAAAATATAAGAAACAAAAAGAGTTTAAAACAAATATTTAAATTATGGAGCAAAGACAAGATTATAAATAAATTGAAGAAAAAACTATAAATATGTGGTCTTTTTCTTTTTCACAAACTTGATTATAAGTTGGCGTATTTTAAAATTAATTTGATTATAATTCAATTAAGATTGGAAATTTAATCCTAATTTTAATCTATAGAAAACTCACCTATATTATTTTTTGCAGACGTCTGGCTGCTAACTCCTAATATCTGGTCGATGCTGTACACTGCCCTCGGCCTAATCTCTTCAGCCAAAATATTAGATTGTGACATTTTGAAACCACACTACTACAAAACAAAAACAGTCCTCACAAATTAAATCTGGTTGCTAATGCTACCCTTACACATTCAACTTCAAGTTCCTACTGACAGTGTCGACTACTTGCTAACGTTGTTTTGAGGGGACTGGAGACACTGCCTTTCGTCGTGTCGACCAATCAAAGAACCAATCCGAGTCTTAGGGGCTTGCGCGCACACTCAAAAGTTGTATAACCACGCCAGTTCGGGATATATACACAATTATGTGATAGCTTTTATTGTGTTAGGAGATAATGAAATAGATTAGATATATGTATATTAGGTTTATTAATATTTGATTAAATGAGATATAATCAGGTGTTTTATTATTAGATTAAAATAAGCAGAATAATAATACATAATAATATTATGTTTGTTAGTTTAAGTGTTTAATTATACCGCATAAGTAGGCTATCTATCTATTATTGGAGTATAGAAATTGCTATTTTATTGTAAAGGAATATTACACCCCTATTATGTAAGTAGGATTACATAACTATCAAAATAGGTAGATACTCTCCGTAACAATGAAACTTTTGCTACGACCGTTTAATAACATGCTCATTATTCGCTATTTTTTAATAGATAATAGCACCCATTACTTTACCCGTGGATAATAGTTCATTACTCACGGGCTGAAGTTACTCATGGGTAATTACTCACGGGCTGTAGTTAGATTCATAAGTGGCGCATGCCAGTTTTAGTAAGTAGGGGAGACTGTTGTACCTAGAGCCACTTTTTTTAAATTTTCGTCTAGAAAAAAACTGGATATTTTTTTCAGGGATTTTACGTATTTGGTAAATTCTATACACATTTGTCCAATATAGGAAGAGATTAGATAAAAAAATACAAAAAAATAAAGTGCATATTTAAACAACAATGACAGGCTTACATGGCGGCCCAAGGTGCACGAGGTCATGTACCTTGAGACAAGCCTCCTGTACCTTGGGCCGCCAGTAAAAAAAGAGAACAAAACTGAAAGTTGTAACGGTTTGAGTTGGCCCCATATTTTCCATTTCACGATCGGTTACATATAGGAGCCCAAAAAATCTTGATCTGAAAATTTTTCGCTATCTAAGGGATATATTCCAGAAGCTCTAAAGCCGCTAATAATATTGCTGGGGGTGAAAGCTCCAGGATAAGCTTTCCCAATGACTTCGGCCACTGAGTAGATATCAAAGGTTTTTCCATCATTACTAAACAACCAAGAATCACCTCCTTGGCTATAAAAGGTTTTGAGGGGCGCATATACTGTCAAATCAAGTGGTTGAAGTTTGTTCGAAGTGTAAGGAGGAAAGGTAATCATTAAATTTCCCGCATTGGATGCTTTTTCTACTGCTTCGATAGACAGGTGAGATTCGTGATTATCTAAAAATAATACCACTCGTTCGTCCTTTGAACACTTGACATGCTGGATGAAGTGGTCCAGAAATTTCAGAAACAGTTGATCATTTGACCACCCTGAGGCCGTTGCAACTCCGACGGTTCCTGGAGGAGCCCCAAAAATTATTCTATCTTTCAAAAACACCCTAGGAAAAATCAACATAGGTGGGATGTAGTTTCCTGTAGCACTTATCGCTGCTACTCTCGGCCGATATAGCACTACCAAGTTGTTTAATTCCTTTGAAAGCAACTATTTTTGACTGCGATTGAACAGTGCTTACACCGGTCTTATCTAAGTTCCAAATTCTGTTAGGAGGAATTACTATAAATCGACTGTGGACGGTTTTGATGTTGTCAAAATTTTTTTTGACATTGACCCTGTTGAAACTGGTTGACCTACTGAGACTTGTTGCTTCGGGTTTTCGAATTGACAATACGTCCTTATGCCTTTTCAAAAAGCCTCTCATCCACTCTTCACCGGCAATTTTTTTGTGTGCCAAGAATCTGGAAATTTCTTATTATTGGCGACAGCATATTTGTAAGCTAGCTGTCTTACGCCTTTCTTAGATAAACCGTACTGCATTAAAGCAATCTTTTTTATATGTTCAACTAAGCAAGTTTCCTCTATGTCAGTAAACACTTGGCGTGCAGCATAATTTACAGAATAGTGATATTCTCCTCCTTCTGGTTCTTGAAATTTTCTGGCCTCTCTAGCAAGTGTAGCACGGCTAATCTTAATAACTTTGGAAGCCTATCTACAGCTAATACGTTTTGTTGGATCCTCAGGGAATATAGACTCCAAAGCCCCCTTTTACAATTCAGGATTAATCGCTTCTCGCTTTTTTCCAGTCTTGCTACGTGGCATAATGAGAGGTTATATCCTGCAAGTAAAAAAAAAACAAAATAAATACCTAGCTATAATTTAAATTTTAAAAAACATTAATGTCCGACTGGTGTATTATTTAATAAATAATGACATGATTTGACGTGAGTTAAAAACGCAAGTTTCACCAAACTATTTAATTATCTATACGAAAACCAAAGTCTCGTGTACCTTCGGCCATGGGTCGTGTACCTTGGGCCATGGCCCAAGGTACAGGATGTGTTTCTGGCCCAAGGTACAAGAGGGTACACTTTTTTAGAAAAACAAATCTCTAACTTAGAGGTTATGTTTAAAACAAACAACAAAAATAAATAAATACTTACCAGTAAACTGTTGATATAACTATACACTCAAATTATTAAAAACACTATCTTGTATTACAATACTGGCACTCAAATTTTTCAAAAATATTTACTTTTAAGTCTCAAAACTAACTTTTGTTGCGCAAAACCTCAGTTTGCCGCGGATTTACACCAGACTAAAATTTTGACGTAGCGGCAACCATAAGCAAATGATTTAGTTTGTTCTGGTGTTAGTACTTGGAGACACTGGTTTTAAATTTGAAGTGGCCCAAGGTACAACGGCCTAAAGGTACAACAGTCTCCCCTACATACTTATCTATTAATCGTGGGTATATAAAGTATTTAATACAATAATTATTGTAATTTATACCAATAATTAATTTCGAAAAAATTTTAAAGAAATTTTAACTGTAACAATGTCAGTATATTTTTTAAGTTTGGGTACTTATAAGTAAGTACCCAAGTATCTTGTTTAGATATTATCTAGAAAATTTAATAATTTTGACGTTTATCATTTATTTTAGTGACAGTGACATAACATTAGCACATTTTGTTTGTGTTAATTGGAATTTATAACTAATAAGTATTGTGTTTAGTTTTTAAGTTATATTGTGTTAAATATGTATAACCTATTATTGTAAGTTGTATTATTATGTAATATATTAGTTAAATGTAAATTAAATAACTTATTATTATATTATATTAACTTTTATGAAATACGTCCACCGATTATATAGCCATTTCCTATTTATTAGATTCATTGACACTACATAGGTATATAGGTACTTAGGTATAAATTTATGCTTATAATTTTTCGGAAACGAATAGAACTTGAATTAACTATTTCTTGTTGTATTTTTACAATAAGAATTTGCTAATAGTAGGCACCCAATTATTCAGCCACGTACTAAGGGAAAACAGCATTTAGGTGTTTTTGTAAATTATTATAATTTAGATCTCGAGTAGTTGATAATTATATTTTTTACTAATTAAAATAAAAAAAGGACGTAGAAAAAGTATAGTATTCTACTCGCATGTAATGGTTATTACCCACTCTGATGAATTACGACACTCGCCTACTGCTCTTGTCGCAAACTTCATCATCGTGAGAAATAGCTATCATTACATGCTCGTTGAATAATATACTATAGCACGATTATTAAATATTTTAATTAGATACTCTATACAAGATGTTCCGTATTATTTTCTAATTTTCTAATCTACATTACATTGATATCCTATAAAATCATTAATAGCCTCTTAGATTTTAATTTCTATCTTCTCAGTCTCAGTCTTCTTCTCCTTCTTCCTCTTCTTCTTCTTCTTCTTCTTCTTCTTCTTCTTCTTCTTCTTCTTAGCCTTCTATCGGGTAATCTCGAGTAGTAAGTATATTTTTTTACTAAAATAAAAAAAAAGTTGTAGAAAAAGTATAGTATTCTACTCGCATGCAATGGCTATTGCTCACTCATCATCGTGAGTGATTTACCTATCTACTGAATTCGCTCAGTGGAGATTCATTTTGACACATTCGGAATAGTGTTTGTGTGTGTGGTATGTGTGTGTTCACAAAGAGGGGATGGCATTAGATAAACTTTTTGGCGCATATAATTCGGAATAGGAAACATACAACACAAAAATTTGTACCTCACACTATTAACTGCTCAAATCAATTTAATATTTCATTAAAAAAAAAGAAGAAATATTGGAAATAGTGGGAGTGTATAAACTCATAAAATTTTGTGGAATTTATTTCTAAAAATATTTTTATTTTGTACAATACATAATTTCCTCATTTGGTATCAATACATTAGAATGGTGTAAATAAATAATTACACCATTAACCAATTAAAACAAAGACAAAAAACATAGGTAGACAAAAGGGACGAATAATAACAAACCTTTACCGGAATCAAAGAACACAAATTGTAATAGACAACGAACCCAGTCCAGAAATTGAAATCAGGAGAGGAGTTAGGCAGGGATGTATTATGTATCCATTAATGCATATAGTGAAGCCATTTTTGAAGAAGCATTACTATCTCAAAATGAAGGAATAATTTAACGGATGATCTATTAACAACATGAGATATGCAGATGACACCGTGATTATGAACAAAACAGTTTCTGTGAAGAATAGGTATGGACTAAAAATGAATATAAAAAAGCAAATAGGTACATGATAATAACTAAGAAAACAAGAAATAAGAAATGCGTTTGTAAAAATGAAAACAATTCTCTGCGACAAAGACCTTAGATTAGAACTGAGAGTAAGAGCTTTGAGATGCTGTACTGCAATGTGGACTTGAAAGCTGGATATTGAAGCAAGACCACATAAATAAGCTATTTGAAATGTGGTGTTACAGAAGGATGCTTAGCAATGGCGGCTGGTCAGAGGAGGCAAGGGAGGCTTAGCCTCCCCATAATTTTTTTACACATGCCACACTGTTTTGTTTACTTTTCTATTTTGCTTCGCGTTAGAGATATCGGAAGAAGTTATTTGAACAAGTTATTCCAAATAATATTCTAACCCCACACACCAAATTTCATCACAAAATTCGCACTTTTAGTTTTTTCATTATTTGTAGGAATAGCTCACTTGCTAATGCTCCGCGCAGCCCAGCAGGGTTTAAGGATGGTTTAAGGAGACCCGGTCTCCTTAGAGCTGCATTATTGCTTAACGCACACGCTGCCCGGAGATTGGGCAAAGGCGGCTAATCGGCCAGCAGCCTCCTCTGCGATTTTAGGATCCTGACTACAAATAATGAAAAAACTAAAAGTGCGACTTTTGCGATGAAATTTGGTATGTGGGAATAGAATAATATTTGAAACAACTTGTTCAAATAACTTTTTCCGATGCCTGTAATACAAAGCAAAATATCGGTATTTTACTGTGTTTTTGGATTCGCAGTAGGCCGCTTTTAGAATTAAAAAAATTCAGTTCAGTATCTTAAAAAATGGACTGCAAAACTTAAAATCTGTATTTATTTTGATATGCATATCTACGTACAGAGATAGAATTGTTAACAAATAAATGACATAAACTTTGGTAATACATTTTTACAATTAGACTATTTTTAAAATAAAAAAAATTAAAAACCTTATTTTGTAAAAGGGATATGTATTTAAAATCCCTAAAAAGGGCTGTATCACAAAACGTTTTCGTAGTCAATATTCCATCATCAGTGCTATCACAGGTGACAACTCTAAACTCTGCCATGTAAGGTCTACCTTCAATTTTCCAACCAATATGGTTGATGTCATGTGATGCCAGGGGTTAATCTGGAAATATTTTAAACATATTTCTAAATCAGATAATATAATGTAACCCCAACTGTTTAAAATCAATTTAAGGGTTTTTACCCGTACATTTTGGTGGCTTAAAGCATGTAAACCTGTGATAGCAGTGATGATGGAATATTGACTCCGAAAACGTTTTGTGATACAGCCCTTTTTAGGAATTTTAAATACATATACCTTTTACAAAATAAGGTTTTTATTTTTTGTGATTTATGGTACAGGAATTTTTCCTTGTGATATTTTTATTTTTAAAATGATATGACATTATGAAATTGTAAATTATGATGATATTATAAAATGTAAATAAAAAATGGTCAAAACAATATTTTACAGTTAGGTATAGCCTCCCCTATTGTAAAAATTACGAGCCGCCACTGATGCTTAGAATAACATGGACACAGAAGAAAACGAACACAAGTATTGCGAGAAATAGGCAAAGAATACGAAATAATAAACAAAATAAAAATAAGGAAGGTACAATATCTGGAACGCGTAATGAGGTGACAGCGATATGAAATGCTAAGACTGATAATACAGGGAAAGAAGATAAGAGGCAGAAGGAGTATAGGAAGAAGGAGAGGGTCATGATGAATAAAGAATTTAAGGAACTAGTTTAAATGCAGTTCAATAGAACTCTTCAGAGCAGCGGTAGATATATCAAAGATAGTGGTGATGATATCCAACCTCCGATTAGGAGACGGCACTTGAAGAAGAAGAAGAAGAAATAAATAATTATTGATCGGCAGGTTTATGTTATTTATCTGTGTTTACTATTAATAATATTGGCTATGAGCAGAAGTCATACGATATATCGATACGATTCATTTTCAATCAAATTAAGTCAAAACATAAATTGAAACGAACGTCGATGTGTATAAACATTTTGTATACTGTATACTACAAAGTGATTTCTATGTATGGAAACATTCAATTATCTCGAAAACGGCTTGCACGATTTTTTATAGATTTTGGCAGGTGGCAGGTAGGGCTTTTCTAATGCGGCCGATATTATAGTGCTAATTACATTGTTGTCAGATCTTCCGTTTTTCTGGAAATCTAACTAACTTTCTTATTTCAAATAGAATACCCTGTATATTTTTTACGTTTTGAAGTCCTTAAGAAATACTGATTATTTTTTATGTTATATTTTCTATACCTAAATGCCATAATTTCGGAGCTATTAGAGCTCGGGTAGACATTATTTTACGTTATTTGGATCATTGGGAACAAAAAAGTTTTTTGTAATTTTTCTCTTAAAGTTAATCGTTTTCGTGTAATAAACAATTTAAAACTAAAAAAAAATGAATGTGTGACTTTGTACGCACGTAAGAAGTTATAATTCTATTATATGATTTCAACGAAATCAATATACTGTAAACAGTTTATTTATATTTAATTTAACTATTAAACTAATTTTAATACTACTTTCCAAAAATTTTTATTAAAACAATACCAAAAATTAAAAAAATAAAAGAATAAAACACACACAAACACATTGAAAAATGCCACAAAGAAATAATTTCTGAACAATAATTGTTGTCAAAATTTTTAACTAAATACGGTTTTTTCTGAAAAAAATTATATAATAATATACTTACAATTATAAAATGTATAAAAAAAATAAAAGAAAAAATAGTAACTTGCATTGAGGATCGAACCCGCTTCCCGTCGATCCCGCCGATCGAAAATCGAAGTTCTTTCCCATTGCGCCATCTTCGCGTTTCTGTCATGTGGGAATATACACCAACTGAATGTTTACACCATAAACTTTTTGACAGTTATTTATTATTTATATGAATTAGTTTGATTTTTGTGGAATTAAAGGAATATTTTGTGGATTAACAATATATTAGGTGAATATTGGTAGAAATTTTGATGGTAATCAAATTATGTAAATCAAAGCATTACATACTATTTTGGTAGATTCATTTTAAATTTTCCAAATAGGTAGGTACCTATGGAATTTTTTATTAGGATACTGAAACATTTACGATTATTACGTATCTGTCGCTTTTAAAAACTATTTAAAAAGTCAGTACAATAATTATAAACTTGCTTTTTTCTCTGCCATCACAACAATAAAAACGAAAATACACTTTATCTAACAATAAAACACTGAAAACGTTTGTTTTCTATACTTCCACAAAATTTATTACAACTATGTAACTACAGCTGTTTCGGCAGAGTGCCTTTCTCAAGTGATTTAGATTACTATGGGTTTGCCTTTTTAAAGTCTTCAACTGAAGAGGTTGAGGAGTGGGGAGCTGTTTGTCTCGAGTTGATCATTCAGAATTATATCTGTATTTTTCAATTTATTAATTTCCATAGATTCTAATAAAGATAGCTATTGTTTGAAAGAAAAACAGACACGTCTACATACGCACTTCACCTTCTAGATCATAAACATTCTTTTAATAAACAGTTTCAAATTCTGCATATTCAAAATAAAGGCCATAAGCATCTTTATTAGTATCTATGGAAATTAATAAATTGAAAAATACAGATATAATTCTGAATGACCAACTCGAGACAAACAGCTCCCCACTCCTCAACCTCTTCAGTTAAAGACTTTAAAAAGGCAAACCCATAGTAATCTAAATCACTTCAGAAAGGCACTCTGCCGAAACAGCTGTGGTCACATAGTTGTAATCAATTTTGTGGAAGTATAGAAAACAAACGTTTTCAGTGTTTTTAGATAAAATGAACTTCCATCAAGTAACGGTCGAATCCATCAATTAAAATACACTTGTTTATCCATAATCTTCATATTGAACAATTATTGGCAGATGATTTTAACACCCAATCAGATCCCGTATAACGTTTGAGCGACTAATACCATTTAATACCATACTGTCGGTGTGCGCATGCGCCCGGAAAAATAAAAATTCACCCTCGTTCCTAAAGAAGTATAACTTCAAAAATCGAATAATGACGATTTTCAAGGTTTAAAAACACAAGTAAAAAATATAATTTTTGAAATTACGAAGTACCTAAATTCAAGCTCAACTCTTCTTCTAATAGATTGCCCTAAGATTTTTTGTCTCGTTTTATTCTAAAACATTGCTTTTGAATTGTTAATGAAGTGCATATGAGAGGACGGGCGATCGAACTGCATTAACAACAAACAAAAAACAATGTTTTAAAATGAAACAAGCTCAAATTACTTATCGCTAACTGATAAAATTGCTTGAACTTGAATTTGGGTACTTCGCAGTTTCAAAAATAATTTTTTGAATTGTGTTTTTGAACCTTGAAAATCGACATTATTCGATTTTTTCAGTTTTAAATTGTTTATAGTTCAAAAACGATTAATTTTAGAGAAAAATTACGAAAGATCTTTTTTATTTACAATGATCCAAAAAACCTAAAATAATGTTTATATTACCAAGGCCGAAAAAATAGATTTTTATAATTTGTTCAAATTTTGTTTTAAGATAAATGTAGCAATAACTCCGAAATTATGGCATTTAGGTATAGGGAATATCACATGAAAAATAATCAGTATTTCTTAAGGACTTTAAAACGCAAAAAATGTATAGGGTGTTCCATTTGAAATAAGTAAGTGTAACGGTCCACCCGTTATAATATAATTTTAGCTCTTTAATTATTTTTTATAATTATTTTCTCTTGACCTCCCAATTAATTTCTGTAACTTTCTCGTAAAGGACCACTTATGTGACGTCACACGTCGACGTCTGCGGAACAATTGTAGAATCGTTCCGTGACATTTAATTCATGTTCTGTGGTCGTTTGAGATGCTCCTCTTGGAAGGTGAGGGAGAAGTTCCGTGGCACGTGGCACTTGTGGTTGGAGATTCAACGAGCATGGATGGGTGGCGTGTGCAAATAGTAGGTCAAATTTAGAGGTTAGACCTCCAATATGTGAATTTTGGAGTTTGGATCACCAAAAACTTATTTGTGGAAGGAATAAGTAATTAATCCAATGGGATTTCTGCACAACATCATCGTATCACACGGTAAATAGCAATATCTGTTTTTTTATAAATAGTTTTTATAACCACCTGTTGTCACTCTTGTTCCAGGTGACAAAATATATATTCTTTCTGATGTGTGCGATGTGTAAATTTAATCAGTGAATTGTTCTTTTAATTATTCTATTATCTATAAGTAATATCTTTTAATTAGTCCCATATCTATAGATAATATTCATCCAGAGAAAATTCTAATAGTTTTAATTTTTTTTGGTTATACCAAAGTAACTTCTAATATCATTTATAAATACCCTATAATAATTACTTTAAAGAAATCATATTTATTCCAAATCCACATGTCTGTAATGAGAACTCACATAAACTTTGTCAAGGTCAAGTACTTCAGTAATTAAGAGGTCTCTTTTTGGTGTGTTTTTTATTACTATCTATTCAAAAAAAACACACTTTCGTAGTTTTTCTTCCTTTTCTTTGATTTATTGTATACTTGGGAAATTGAAATAAACGGGAGTTATGTTTTTTGTAGCCACCCATGTGAGAACTTAAAACACCTCGAAACACCGTGAGGCCAATCTCCAACCATAAGTCGTCAGGGAATACGTCTTTTTGGGAACAAGCTATGGGAGCGTTCCAGCTCAATTTTCGTCTTGGCACCTGGGCCTACAGGAGTCATGGGGTCGCACCATCCTGGTGCATAATTTTCTAGGATGCAACCGCAACCTCGTTTGGGAACATTTAGTGAGGTGTTTTAGTAACTATTGGTTTTTTTTTATATTTCAGACTATCTGTTAAATACACTATGTTTTTTTCCAGATTTAGGTTACCTCTGGTTTTTTTTGACATATTTGTATATTAGATTATTTGGTTCCCAAACTTTGTACCTACGGTAACTTCTTGTGCACAGGAATAAGCCTAGAGAAAATTAGGTTTTCAATACTTTATTATTGCTTTGATATTGGTTTATGTAATTCGGGTAAATTTATTTTGTAATATTACTAGCTTGTTTCCCAAATATTTTACTGTTATTCGCTTTATTCCATTTGTTCGGTTAATTTAGGTCATCGTCGGTATTTATCTCAACTTCATTTCTACTTTAGTCAATTGTATATTTAACTTTATTTATTCATTATTGTATTTTCCCTTAGTGAGGCTTGGGCCTATTTATTTGTAGTATTTTCATCTTTGTCAGTTTCCTTTAGTTGTACGTAGCAGGCGTACTATAACCATTTGGTAGAAGACTTATGTAATTTTGTACCCTATATGTTAGTGAGAGGTTCTTATACCTGTAATTTTGTAACAGATAACATTATTGTTGTTATCTTAGAGATAACTTATGTCATTTTAGAGTCACATGATATACACTTTGTGTAACTCAGAGATTGTCAAAAATCTAGTAGTTATTTTTAATAAATATGTATTTATTTTGTATATCAATTATTTTACTATTCCTTTATGTTCATTATTACAGGTTTCATATATTTAATATTTGAAAGCAGTGCAGTGTAAGATACCTGGGAAAATGATCGAAGATCATTTTCATGGCGCCCATGATTAGTTAGTTTTATTTATTTTGTTCGTTTTTAGTCATTAGTCATCTCCATTAATTTTCAGTACATTATTCTTATTTTATTATTTCATCTTTTAGTCATCATTACTATCTATATAGAGCTACTGTTCTTCGACAGGCATGCAAACGAGCCGTATCCATCCTTGAGTGTCAAGTTGCTCTCTTGCATCTATAGCTAGCCAACTCTATTCAGTTTGCCTCTGTCTCTTCCCACTTCTACTTCTATCCCTTCTAATTCCCCTTTCTTCAGTACTACTGCACTTTAGTAGTATTTTTTTTTTATTTTTCCTATTGCGGCTTCTCAACGTAGAAGTCACTTCATCCTTTTCTTTACACTCACCCACTACATCTTCTTTTCAGCCACAACTATTTAGTTACTTAGTCTTTTTTTTTCTTACTTCTGTTGGAGTACATCTTTTTACTTTCACTCCAACAGAAGTTTTCTTCTTTTTGTTACACTACATTTTTACCTTAGTCTTTTCTTTTCTTTTTTCATTACTTCTGTTGGAGTATATCACTCCAACAGAAGTTCATTCTTGTTACATAAGTTCATTAGATTTTCAGAAAAGCGTAAAATCTGACAAGAATGTAATTAGCACTATAATATCGGCCGCATTAGAAAACCCTCAAATACCAAAATCTATAAAAATCGTGCAAGCCCTTTCCGAGATAATTGAGTGTTTCCATACATAAAACTCACTCTGTATATACTCTACACATCGGTGTACGTTTCACTTTCTGTTTTGACTTAATTTGATTGAAAATGAATCGTACCGCATGGGAAAAGTTATAGCGGACGGACTATATGTTTGGTTGTGTATGTGTAGTAATTTCCAGTCACGTCTAACAACCTAACTTCGCAAAAAAAATTACTAACGTCACTAGACAGAGTAGTGTCTCAGATTAGCGAATCGACCTTAGCCATCATTACATTCTCGTGGAATAATATACTATTAATTACTCTATACAAGATATTCCGTATTATTTTCCAATCTACATTCCATTGATATCCTATAAAATCAAATCATAAATAGCCTCTTAGATTTTATTTTCTATCTTCTCAGTCTTCTTCTTCTTCTTCTTCTTCTTCTTCTTCTTCTTCTTTTTCTTCTTCTTCTTCTTCTTCTTCTTCTTCTTCTTCTTCTTAGCCTTCTATCGTCTATTTTTGGATATAGGTTTCTTCTAACTCCTTTCATCGATCTCTATCCTGAACCTGAGCAACATACTTCCAATTTGTTCCGGATATTGTTTTTATGTCATCTACCCACCACATTTATGGTTTTCCTCTTGGTTGTAATGGCTATTACCTTTGTAAAGTCTCCAATGTTGTATTGTGGCGTTCCAACGTTTCTCTTATTGTCTAGATATAGATATAGATGTGGCCTGTGAGGCTCCATTTGAGTTTGGCAATTTTTGTTGTGATATCCTCGACTTTCTTTTGCTTTCCATTGCCCTTTCTGTTGTGGCTATAGTTAATGCATGTTGGCCTTGGTTAGGGTCCAGGATTGACATCCATTTGTTATGATAGGAAAGATATACGGGTTGAACACCTTGTTATTCAAATTTATTCCTACAGCTTTTGTTTTTTTGTCACATTTATCACACTAAGTAAATTATATGACATAGAGACATAAATAACCTGAATTTAGAGGATTCTCTTATGAAAACGTTTTGCACAACTTTTTATGAAGTTTTTTAATAAACCATTTTATACCAGTATACAACTTGAAGTTTTTACTTCTGTATGAGTTTTTTTAAACTATGGTATACAGCCAACTATTGGAATTTTTCCATTGATTTTGATATCTTAATTGACCCCCCATTGCCATTAAAAAATGTTGGGGTTATCTATTCTTACCCTGGCTTAGGGGTGAAAGTAAAATAATCCAAAATACCGAAAATAGGTTTTACTAATCCTTAAAAATAGATACTGGGTTTTTAAAAATGTAGTTTTTATAATGCCTCTATTTCGTTTTTTTTTGGCTCCCCTGTATAATTAAATATTTTTCTAACATTAAATTATTGGTGGAGATTTCATAAAATATATATTTAAATTTTAATAAATTTAAAATCATCAGATTGTTAGTATTATTGATATCAAAAACACATGCCATACCATGCAATAAGTTTTTTCGATTAATTTAATTTTATTTTTTGTGAGATCAAAGCATTTAGAGTAAATGTTAATATTTTAATATAGTTATATTAAAGTTTTAAATTATTGGGACATTAATTTGATACAAATATTTTAATATTTTCGTAAAAAAAATAAATCAAGTTTTCAGACCAAATGAATTTTTAATTTGAACTTTATATTTTAAAAATATTTTTAATTACAAACACGATTATTTTAATATTAAACGATATATTGGTATATCTCAAATTGGTATATTTTGCAGAGTAGGTATATAGAAAATTATAGGAGATATTACGAACGCCTTAAAAATGGTGAAAAATCGAAAACAACCTGGGAAAGATGGAATAGCTAATGAAATTTTGAAATACAGAGGACTGAGGGGAAACACTTCACAAAGAATTAAATATCCTAATAAGTAAAATAATAAATACAGAGAAGAATTTAGAACCATTCAAATTAGGGATGGCGGTTTTTGACAAAACACCGGTTTTCGGTTATACCGTTTTTTTTGCTTACGGTTTAACCTAGCGGTTATAACCGGCCAAAAAAACCGGTTTTTGGAAAACCGGTTTTCGGTTTTTTTAATCCAATAGCTTAATACAAAGTTACATTTACAATACACTTTAGTTTGCGATACTCCATTCGACTCGATATCAATATGATCAAAATTAGTAGGTACATCTATCGAAAGAACATGTATTACTTTTAACACGTTTGTATATTTGTAGAATAGGTACATTTTAACTCATTTAATACTTCCTGTATGAGTGTATCGTTTTGAAAACGTAGCGAAATTCTTGGAGATTCGATATTCATACTCAGAGCATTATTTTTGGTAATCAGAAAAAGTCATTCACAAACTTTTAATGTCAAGAGTTAAGTGTGAAAAATAGATGATGTTTGCGTCGTATTCAACCAGATCACTTCTTATGTAAATATTATGATTACAAATACCTTTTCAAGGAAATATTATAATAAATCTTAATAATTGTTTCTGGCTGATGTGAGATTGCACTTTCAGTTTGCTTCTGTATTTTATAAAATAAAATAAAATTTAAATTATGGTTTTGTTTGGAATAATTACTTGAGAATAATAATTATGATTGGGATCCAAAATAATACCTAACCTAATCCTAATCACCGTAAAAACCTAATTATAACCGGGACAAAAAAACAACCAGTAAAACCGGTTATTGCGAAGTAAAAAAACCGGTTTTAGGTTTAAACCGGTAGGTTTTTCCCATCCCTAATTCAAATGATAGCGTTATTTAAGAAAGGTGATAGGACAGACCTCTGTAACTATAGAGGGATACTGAGTACCATATTAAAACTAACAACAAAAATATACCAATGGAGAAAATAATGGCGTGCATAAATATATCGGATGAACAACAAGGATTTATAAGTAGAAGATTATGTAACGATGCAGTTTTTGTGATAAGGCAAACAACGGAAAAATCGTTAGAATAAAATAAGCCAGCCTTTTTCTATTTCATAGACCTAGAGAAAGCGTTTGGTAGAATACAATTAAAAATGTTTTACACCTACTATATGACAAAAATTTACCACTGGATAATCATAAAACTGATAGGAAACATATAATATATAGGGTGAGGCAGATAACTGGCCTATTAGAAATATCTTGAGAACTAAAGGCAACAAAATCATGAAAATTGGAATAAAGGGGTTTTGAGGGATGATCTATTAAATGAAAATATTTTAATCTCTTTGCAACTTCCGGTTATACCGGAAGTGGCTTATAACTTGGTTTTTTTAAATGGGACACCCTGTATATTTTTACATTTTTGGATTCTCTTCAATATCTTCTTTCTTAAAATATGAGATTTTGTAATATTATACAGGGTATTTTAAAAGATATTTACGTTTTTTTATTAATTTCGTAGCAATATTCACACCCTGTAGAATTGTAATAGTTTGACATTAAAAACTCTGCTTACGTTTAAGTGATTTTTTATATAGTCTATTATTGTTAAGAATCATTAGTATAGCTAATTTTGAAATATTAGTATACAGGGTTGGTCGAAACTCGGAATGAATATTTTCTGAGTTTTCTTAAATAGAACACCCTGTAGTTTAGTATTGTAATGAAATGATATTTCATAGTACTTTTTAATTTTATAAGTATTGCCTATACTTAACTGCTTTAATTTGTGAGTTATTGGTGATTCAAGCTAAACATTAATTGCCACAAAAAATACGTAAAATTTTATTAGGTTGGCCATGAAAATGTTCAATCACAAACAATTTTTCAGAAATAAATACATATTAATCCAGACCGATCCTTAAAATTACTAATAATGGTTTAGCTATCAAAATAGCTACGTAGTTAAGATTGTTGGTGCGACTAACAATTAAGCACAAATTAAAG
The DNA here is from genome assembly GCF_917563875.1 of Diabrotica virgifera virgifera. Lineage (NCBI taxonomy): Eukaryota > Metazoa > Arthropoda > Insecta > Coleoptera > Chrysomelidae > Diabrotica > Diabrotica virgifera. The sequence goes on from NC_065444.1 coordinate 207,110,120, forward strand.
CAGTTAGGTATAGGGAATGCTTAAGAAATAAAAAAGTACCATAAAATATCATTTCACTACAATACTAAAATACAGGGTGTTCCATTTAAGAAAACTCAGAAAATACTCATTCCGAGTTTCGACCAACCCTGTATACTAAAATTAAAAATTTAGCTATACTAATGATTCTTAACAATAGTAGACTATATTAAAAATCATTTGAACGTAAGTAGAGTTTTAGTTGTCAAACTACTATAATTCTACAGGGTGTGAATATTGCTACGAAATTAATAAACAAACGTAATTATCTTTTAAAATACCCTGTATAACATTACAAATCCTCATATTCTAAGAAAGAAGACATCGAAGAGAATCCAAAAATGTAAAAATATACAGGGTGTCCCGTTTAAAAAAACGAAGTTATAAGCAACTTCCGGTATAACCGGAAGTTGCAAAGAGATGAAAATATTTTCATTTAATAGACCATCCTTCAAAACCCCTGTATTCCAATTTTTATGACTCTGTTGCTTTTAGTTCTCGAGATATTTCTAATAGGCCAGTTATCTGCCTCACCCTGTATATCTACAAGGAGTAAAATAAAAATTAAAGTTAATTGAATAATAGAACCCATAGAAGCAAACACGGGAATCAGGCAAGAAGTTACACTAAGTCCTCTACTGTTTAACATAATGTTGGATAGAGTAACAAAACAAGTGAAGAAAAAAAGAGGGTACAAAATGGGGGATGGATAAAAATATTCTTTTACGCTAATGACACCGTGTAGAGTGCGAAGACGGCCTACAAAGATTACTGCACGAATTCAACATTAACGCAAAAAAAATGAATATGAAAATATCTGCCCAAAAAACAAAATGCTTAGTAATAGCTAAACGACCAATAAGATGCAAATTGGAGTTAGACCATCAAATTATACAACAAGTAATGACTTTCAAATACCTGGGAATTAATCTATCGGCCGACAACAATATCGAAGAAGAGGTAAAAGACCAAATCATGAATGCCAATAGAACGGCCGGATGCGTAAACGACACAATTTGGAAAGACAAACACCTAACAGTAGAAACAAGGGCCCAAATATATGTCAGTTATTAGGCCAGATATGACTTACACGGCCGAAACAAGACCAGACACAAGCAAAACACAAAGATATCTGGAGACTAACGAAATGAAGATCTTAAAAAGGATTGCTGGAGAAGGACTACAGGACAGGGTAAGAGGTGAGGAAATAAGACGAATATGTGGGGTAGACAATATAAAATACCTGGGTGAAGAACAGAAAAGAAGAGTGGAATCAACACATAAGCAGGATGTCTGAATCAAGGATAGTAAGAATAGCTAGAGACAAGTCACCGTTAGTCAAAAGAAGTATAGGATGCCCAAGGAAAATATAAAACGACAATTTAGGGGCAGAATAAAAGGCACCGTTAAAGAAAAACAGGCAGTAGGTACTGATTATATAAAAGAAAAAATAAAAGAAGAAGAGGAGATAGAAAAAATAAATAAAATATCCTGATTTTTTCCTTAAAGTAACGATTGCCCAAAGAAATTATCGATAACTGCTCACATTACAGAGAAATAGGGCGATTATTGGAAAATGTTGAAAGGGGCAGGTATAGAGTTCTTGTTTATTGAATAAAATTTTCAAATAAGTACTTGTATCATTGTATAAGTATTTGAACTTTTGAGATGAGATATATTATAAGAGTTCATTGGTTTACAAATTTTTTAGGGGCGTCCCATAAGAAAATTTAATACTAACATGTTTATTACATGGGACACTATACATTTTGACATTAATTTTTCTTTTACATTTTTAATTCTCTTTCAGCTGATATAACATACTGGATATCTATTTTCAGTCGTTAGAGCAACCCTTTAAATAAAATGTTTACTGTTGACGTCATGATAAAGGCGCGTGTTAAAACACTTGGTAACGTTTTTGAGCATTTTTAAACGCGATATATCAGAGATAAAGTGAAAGAGAGCTAGCGCGCAATGCCACTGCGCACTGGTTTGATAAGGTTGACAAGGTTTGATGACGAATGCGAGTTGTTAATGCAGTAATCTTGCAAGACATTTTCGTTGTGTGCTAGCTCTCTTTCACATGATTTAAGGTATCCGTAATTTGTGAAACATTTTTAAATATTATTTTTTTCATGAGAAGGATGTAATTGGATATATTAGAACATAATTTTAATTTAAAACAACTTTTGATAATAACAATTTTCAATATTGTGAGAACTAAAGGTGCTTTATTCTTAAGCGAAATTCAAATTTTTGACATACCTCGTATAAAATAGACACAATTTGATATCTAATGGTTGAATCTCAGGTTTTAGAACATGCAAAACTTTTTATAAAGAATAAATTTTTTCATAAAATAAAAAATAAAAAATTACCCACAATAAATTATGTAGGTATCCAACTTAAGTAGACACGCTGTATATAATAACATAAATAATATACTACATACCTACATATTTATGATTGGATAAACAGCTCAAATAAAAAAATAGTAAGCTGGCATTTAACATTACATACATCACATTAATAATTAAAATTTATTTATTTGGCATTTCAACTTGACGTTCAGTGCCGGTTTAACCTAACTTCGGGCCCTGGGCGCTGAATATTTAGGGGCCCCCTTAATTGCTATTCGTTGTCAGATTTTTTTACAAGAAAACGCATTCATGTATTTATACCCGTAAAATCCATACACAATTTTTAGCAAACAAGAAGAATGGCAAACGTAAAAATATTCCAAAAAATACATTTAAAAATATATAGAAAAAACAGAAAGTTACACAAAACAACACATGACAAATAAGAAAATATATTCTAAAAAATACATATGACAAAAATTAGATCACTTTTTTGCTTGATTAGGCATTAGTAATCTGTCAGATGATACTATCACAATTCAGTTGCTCCAGGTCTTCATTTTCTATAATACAATAATAGTGATATGCGTCTAGATTTTCTTGACCCAAAGGCGTTAAATATATTTGTATTCTTTTAAAGCCGAAAAAGACCGCTCGCCTGATGCATTATATGTAAGTTGGTATGGTGAAATAAACTTTATGGTGAATATTGGGAAATGTTACCTTTAGGTACAATATTTACATCCTGGATGATACCAAAGTTTATAAATGTTTATTTAACTTTTGGCATAATGTTATAGAATGGGTAATTTCATTATGCAAGATCCCTTTGGTTTCATCAACATATTTTTGTAGATTTCACATATGTATAAAGTATTAATTGACGTCTTGATTGCTTCTTTATCTAGCCTAGAAAATCATCTAACAGCTGATGTAACATCTTTGTAGCATATATCCTCGTCTTCGAAAAAATAATATTTTTGGCTTCTAGTTCAATTTCGCTTGACATATTTCTTACGTCTCCAACAAATCTCAAAATAGATTGTCATTAGTCATTATTTCTACTCCAATTGACACGTTTAAGTCCACAGTTTCCTCATGTTCACGTATTGCTTTTGCATTAATTTGTTCCAAAGTTTTTGTCAAAATCAGTGTCAATAGAGCTGTCTTAAAGATTTTATTCTGCAGTGTCTTGGCTTAATTTTTAATTGCTAATTTTTCGTCTCTGTTATTGCTTAACTGGAAAAAATTGGTTTGATAGATCCCTAGTTTTTAACTAAAGCATTTACAGCGTCAAAAGTTTCTACAAGCTTTGATTTCATTACTTCCAAAAATGCATTGCAAATTTGGTGAGACAGATAGCTAATTGAACCTTTTCATTTATTCGCATTCCGTTGTAAATGCTCAGCTAAGAAGTAGTCAAATTTGGCCAAGTATACAAGACGACTGTAATTTTCTTTATTACGACTCGTTAAATCCTCATTGCATCAACGGAAAGCTAGTCCTTGAGAAGCAAGTCATTTAGTAGTGACAACAACTCTTCTTAGGACGTTTATCCAATAGTTAGCTTCGCATTTTACTTTCTCTTTCAAGACAGCGTCTATAACTCCAATAAATGATGATCTTGTTATTAATGTAACCATAGAGTTCAGACGAAATTTACTTTCTTCGTGAGATTTGAGCAAAATATTCAAATGTTACCAGTGGGTCCATCCAAACTCAGTTAAACTATTTTTTCAATTGAAAATAATTTGCACGGGTAAGAATAAACAGCTTTAACACTTGCGCCGTATATTAGCCAATCTCTCTTTTCTTTGCCTCCATTGGGTTTTCCTCTATAAAAGTTGCTTTTATTTAATCTTCTATAATAAGCTTTTTCTCCATCTTCAAACATGTTTTTATAACGTTCTAAGAAATCACTTTTTGGTTTAAAAGTTCGCAGTTTTTATAAAGTCACCAGTCTTAAAATCAGGGCCCGGATTACGTACACTCGATACGCATCGTATCCGCCATGTTTTCCCATAAGGCGCTACAGTAAAACTTGGCGGATACGATGCGTATCGAGTGTACGTAATCCGGGCCCAGACCATTTCGAAATCGCAGGTATTTCGTCGTTTTTTTTTTCTATTTTGGAAAATACGTAGATTATTTAGTGGACTTTACTTTTTTTATTAGTAAAAGGAACGGGTCCGTACGGGCCCCTCCGGGGTCCGGGCCCCTCGGCGCCCGCCCCAAGCGCCCAGTGCCTAAACCGGCACTGTTGACATTTATGTGTCAATCAAAACAAATACTTGCATCTCGGGACAGCAATTTAGGATCCTGATCACAAGTGTTTATAGCCGATGTCAGTCGAAGTCACGTGCTATACTTTTTTTGTGGTATATTTTTTATTTGCATTTTTACGTACATTAGGTTTAATGCGTTTCTAGAAGTGTCTCTATTGTAGGATTCTCTCAAATCTAAATTTGCTAAAAGACCCAAAATTGCTGTCCTGAGATGCAAGTTGTCTTTGAGGTCGTTTATCTTGAAGATGGTATGAGATATCAAAATACCGTTTTCAGATTTGGATTCAGGAGATAAAACTACATAGGAATACATCGGTAGGTTGGCTCCAAATATTGTAGGGGCAGCGACGCACGAACGAACGAACATACTTTGCGAATTTATAAACGAAAACAAAATTTTCGTTGATAACATGTATTTACGTCACGAACTATGTATTTTTTTAAATAATTTATTATTAATTAAATTAAAACTATTTGCGGCCACTTTGTGACTGACAACCTCTTATCAATGTATTCTCATATTCTTAAATTTATATAAAAATGTGATTTAATTAATTAGGTAGGCTATGAACGTAGTGATTTTGCAGTGGGATCTTGTACTATAATAATTATTTGTTTTAATCACAATGTTATAGGCCTGGATCCAGCTTACCAAAAAAAAGTTGATTAATAGCAAGCTGAAAATTTGTTAATAGCTTAACGGTGTCTAATCGGACAAACTTTGATGTACGGGAACACTGGAACAGGGAAAGTTTTAATTGTGGAACAGGTTACAGGTTTCGAACGTCAGACTACGAAAACGTCCCATGTATTTTGTCGGACAGAACTTCCAATTGATTTGTTACTCTTTCAATAAACACTCATGCAAAAATCAGACTGCTATTTACGACCAATATAATTCCTGTCATTTGACATGTTCTACGTGTCGGACTTATTAAAATCCACAACATATTTGTCAGACAAAAATTTTTTCGTATATTATATAAATTATATTATAATACTATTGAATGAACTTAACAACCTGCTAGTTTTCACAATCATAAAATTGTCAGTTGTCAGAATGACATACATCAAAGTTTGTCCGACTAGACAACGTTAAGCTATTAACAAATTTTTAGCTTGTTCTTTGGTACGCGGGATCCAGGCCTATTATAAAAAAAATTAACATATAAAAATGATTAAAAAGATGTGGTTACTTTTTGTTGAAAAATATAAAAACCACATTCATATGATAACGGAAATTTAAGGGAATGTAGGAGATAAGAGTTACGTAGTTAATCCAAGCTCATTCGCCATTTTTTTAAATTGCGTAATGCTGAAGTTTATTGTCCACATACATTTGAACAATATTTTAATCAAAAGCTAATCCTCAAAAATAGAGCTTATTCCTTTAAAAAAAGTTTTTTATTATTACCTGACATGCTAATTAATAATATATTAATCTATATACAACTCGAGTATTACATTTTACATCAACAATAGAGGAAAGGCACCAAATTTGAGACACTTTTTTTTGAAAAACAAATATAAAACAGAATATTCAAAAGTTTTTAAAGCATTTATTTCGAAAACTTAAACTTAATGATTCTACAACACAACAAAAAGTAAATAAAGCGAATAAGACATATATTTTTGCAAAAAAATACGTTTAATTTTTTTGCGACATTTAATATTAAAAATAAAAGGTCGCCTAATTTGGGATAGTCAGATAGCCAGGTAAGCCAGGTATCCAAATTTGAGACAGGTATCCCAATTTAAGATACTATTCAAAAAAGCCCTTTCCTTCGCAGAAAAGGCAAATAAATGTGCTGGATTTTATTTCTCCACAGTCTTCATGTGCCCACCTGCCACATTGGTACCACTTTGCCCATCGTTCTCCATATTTATCGTCGGAAAATTTTCCGGTGCAAAATAGACATTTCGCGTCGTTTTCTCCACTTTCGTCGGACGATGAATCAGCTAATGGAAAGTCTTCGCTGCTATCTGAACTTGAACTCGAAGAAACTTTCCGTTTCCTTCTTGATGTTTTGCCTTTTGATGTAGAAGGTTGACATACGTCTTCGTGTACTGCTATTTCTTCTTCGGACGTTGCTGTTACACAATCCAAGTTTAGCTGGGGTACTAGTTTTTTGCTTTTTTCTTCTGCAAACTTTGATCTAATTCTTCTTTGTAGGGTGTTAAGAGTAATTACTGAAGTCTTTCCTGATTTGGCATGTGGCTTTTTAGTGGTGTCTCTCTTGTATGTAGGGATCGAACAGATGTCTTTCGGAGATACAAGTTGTTGATGAGGTAGTGGTGGACTAGGAGTTCTATGTTCTCGCATTGGATGATTTGGTTGTTCATGGTTTGGTTCTATAATTTGTTCGTCCCTTTCGTTTTGTGTTTCCAAGTGCTCTTGAATTCCAAATTCAAAGTCGCTAAAAATATGGCGACAAATAGAGACCAGTCCAGTTTTTCGGAAACCATTGCAAGATATTTCCATCGTCGCAGCTTTGTTATACGCTTTACAAAAAATACTGGCAATGGCATAACGGGACACAACACTCAACTTATTTTCTCTAAGCCAGTTTTCTATTTCTAATGCGTAGTAAGTTTTCAGCGGTGCCATAGCACCGCAACATCCAACGGTTGCATTTTATGTGTATAATGTGGTGGGAGGCAAATAATCGTCACATGGTTCTGTTTGGCCAAATCTATTAGAGCAACGTTTCTTGTATGAGAATAGTGGCCATCAAGGACGAGAAGAACAGTGTCTGCAGCTGAAGGTTTAGTGAATTTTATGAAGTGTTGTAGCCATCTAGTGAAAATATCGGCCTGTACCCAACCTGACACATTGCATTCTGCGACTGCTCCAGTGGAAGCTCCTAGGATCAACTCTGTTTTCATATTTTTTCTAGGGAAGATTAATAATGGTGGTACGAAAACTCCTGCAGCATTCATACACGTAATAACAGTAATCAGTGCCCCTTTCTGCTGAAGTAAGTGACGAAACCTGCTTCTTCCCTCTCATAGAAATGACTTTGCTATGTTTGTGCTGAACAATTGTAATACCTGTTTCGTCTACATTGAATATACGTTGTGCAGGGTTAGTAAGCTTAAGATATTCTGGTTCATACAGGTCAAAGAACTTGGATACATTTTCAGGAGTAAACGATTTTACTCGAGCAGATGACATTCCCTGAGGAGTAGGTACGCATTGAAAGCGTCGGATGCCTTTCAGAAAGAGTCTCAACCATTTCTTTCCGGCTGATTTTTTGACTCCGTTAAATGGATGTGGTATTGAGTTTCGTATTGCAAGTTGAAATGCCAGCCGTTTTATATCACGCGCTCTTAGCCCGAAATAACGTTGCTCCATAGTTAGGGCATACTCAACCAACTCATTTTTTAATTCCAAAGGAAGAATAGGTCGACGGCCAATTGATTATTCCGACGAGTTCTTCTGGTGTCTTGTCTAATTTCACATATCGTTCTAAGGTACCTTTTGGTACTCCAAAAACTTTTGAGGCCTTCAAATAGCCCATCTATCTATTTCTTACTGTATTTACTTGCATTCCAATTTTTATTTTTTGGCGGCATCTACAAACAAAAAATACATAAAAATAAAAATTTTACACGGGGTCCTAATTTGAGGCACTCTCAAATTTGGAACCTACAGGTGTCTCAAATTAGGATTTTTCCGTTAAAAATAAAACGAATTTTTGTTGGTTGTGTATGCCACACAATTACCGTTTAATTTGCATAAAATGTAGTAACTAATATTAAACTACCAAAAAAAAACTGGAGTAAATGTAATCAATCATCTTATCTTGATGTATTGTAAGATTTTATAAATTCTGAAAAAACTTTGTGTATCGTGTAAATCAAATTAACGTCGACAAAACAACAACGGTCACTTCTAAGCGCCAACTAAAAGCAGATCTACCACTAACTTCACAGAATGATCAGTTTTCAATATTTTCACTACATGTCAACCTATGGTACACAAATATACGACGGTGTCTCAAATTAGGCGCCTGTCTCAAATTTGATGCCTTTCCTCTAATTATTGAGTGTGCAGTTACCTACTTTTGTGTGCAGTTATTGGTGTCAAAATGCTATGATCATAAGAAAGATGTCTGTATTTGCTTTTCCGATTACCAAAAAGTTTATGAGAATTGCAGTTGGAGAAAGCAGTCTTGATGGAAAAGATATGAGGATGATCCAACAGTTGTATTGGGATTAAAAGACAGAATTAAGGATGGCCGACGGTCTATATACCTGCACAACAATTAAAAATGAGTAAAAGCGTAAGACAGGATAGGGTTTCATCCTCTCCCCTCTGCTTTTTGCCATTTATGTAGATATCTTTCAACTTCCATAGCAGAATGACAAAAGAAATAAAAACCTTCAGAAAATGTAACTACATACTACATAGTCAAAAATAACAAAATAAAATAACATCATAGCACGGTGATCCTTGCCAGTGGCATAGATGAATTGCAACAGGCAATGAAAAGGGTTAATTCAGTTAGTGATGAAAACGGCCTGAGGCTCAACTTCAAGAAGACAAAATGAATGCTGATAAGCAATCAGCAACAACCTGCTTGACAGTTACGGATAAATAACTTATCTACTAATTGACCATGTAGAATCTTATGTATACCTAGGCACCAACGTAAATGCAAAATGGGAACAGGCCACATAAATTAAGGCGAGAATATAACGAGCTGGAGCTGCATTTAACAATATGAGAAAGCTCTTCATAAGCAAAGATTTGTCTCTTCCCCTAAAACTGTTTTTTTATATATTAACCTTTTTTCCTATTGGAATTGTCGAATAAAGGCTTCTCCCATTTCTCGCCATTCATCCCTGTTGTGTGAGAGGCGTTTCCACATTGATCCTACGACTATTTTGATGTCGTCGCTCTATCGCATTTGAAGACCTTGGGACCAGAAGGGGACAAGTCACACTTTCGTCAAAAATGAGTTAAAGTAGAAATTGCACACTCTAAGACCATATTAATGTCCCAAACAGAAAATTTTAGCTTTTTTCTCATAGATGGCGCCGCTGTAGTTAGTCCCGTTGTGTCACCATTACTTTATATTGCAACAGAAGGAGACAAGCCACAGTAGTAATCAACATGGCGGCGGAACATTTCAGGGCATGTAAACGGAAAAGAGACTTTGATGAGTTTGATTCTGAAACAAAGTGACCAAAATCCCTTTTTAAATAAAAGTGAAGATGACAAAGACTGCAGTTCATTTTTTAGAATAAGTACATTTTTTTTGTACAAAAGGGGATAAGCCTCATATTTTTTCAAAAAATGTTCAAAAACTCAAAAACCGTTAAATAGATATTTGTGTTACTTTAATTGTGTATTTAATAACATATTTCCAAACGATTGTGGACCTTACTTCCGAGAAAAATGTAAAAATTGGATTTCAGGATCTGAAAATAAGTTTAAAATGGTGTTTTCTCCAAAATAATCTTTTGTGGCATGTCCCCTACTGGTCCCAAGGTCTTCATTCGAGGCCTTCCTCTTGGTCTCTTCGCTTCGTACGGTCGCCATTTTCCAACTTCTTTGGTCCATCTACCACTTTCAAGACATTCGTTGTGTGCAACCCCAAAAACGCAGAAAACAGAAAGAAATCGTGAGCACAATTAAATAAAAAAACTTAAATATCTAAACCACCGTGACCAGACACCTCGTAACGCGACAGTTCGTAACCGGACAGTTGGTAACGGACAATTCGTAACGGCGACACTTGATAACGGCGACAGTTCGTAACTATACAAATTCGTAACGGACAATTCGTAACGTCCAAATTGAATTATTATGTTTATTTTTGTTAACGTGGAAACTAACTGTTATTACAGTTATAATTGAAATTATGGTTATCAATTTAACGAATCAGTACGGATAAACATGTTTAACACATTTTATATTTCGTGTTTCAGAATATTTAAAAATCTTTAAACAGAGACAAATATATTTAAATACATAGAAACTTTTAACATTATTTTTAAAATTTTATCACTTTTCTTGTTCCTTAAATTTGCGTATACCTAAAAAAAGGAACAATGAAGTACTTAATTCCTGAAATCTTTAATCTGACAACCGTCTTTAGACATTCCAAACTTTTTAAATAAACATTTAGTAAAGGAAAGATTATAATTACCTGCTGTTATTATAATAAACCTTGTAATTGGTAATAGCTTTGGGGCATTCAATCAACGGTTATAATTGATAAGAGCGATGGCTTGTAATACTTACTTTAATACTTGGTTTAACTACTTTTATTATATTCAGAAACACGAAATATGAAATGCCTTAAACATGTTTATCCTGATACTGATTCGTGAAATTGATAAACATAATTTCATTTATAACTGTAATAACAGTAAGTTTCCACGTTAACAACAATAAACAGAATAATTCAATTTGGAGGTCCCGAATTGTCCGTTACGAATTTGTATAGTTACGAACTGTCGCCGTTACGAAGTGTCGCTGTTACGAATTGTCGCGTTACGAGATGTCATGGAACCCTCAGCCACATATTGAGACACGATAAGTTTAATTATACCGTCTACTGCAATTGATTATCCAGGGGAAAATATATAGTAAGCGAGGGTCAGGCAGAAGAAGACACTCGTAGCTCCAAAATCTGCGGAAGTGGTTTGGGCTCACATCAGGCGAATTATTCAGAATATTATCAGAGCCATGATAATAGCCAACGTTTGCAATGGACAGGGCATTTCAAGAAGAAGAATAACATCAAAACAGGTCGCAATGAACTGTGCAAACTATGCCAAACATAATATACTAATCATTTTCTGTGACAATCGTAAATTAGATAAATACTACGCATGAAAATACATATTTAACTGGTCCACCATTAGAATCAGAAGTGGAATAAGCGATCGCAGGTTTAAAAAAATAATAAAGCTGTAGTATCCGAAAATACACCCGTAAATGCAGAAATGGATAAACTCTTCGATATCAAGAGCCTATTCAGACTCTTTAATAACTTATACAATAGTGGAAAAATACCATAAACTTGCCTGAAGTCAACTTTCATAGCAATTACAAAGAAGCACAATGCCAGTCGCTGCGAAGATCATCACCTAATCAGCAATGACCCACGTACATACTCAAATCGTTCTTAAAAGTAATTTTTGTTATATTTCTTCTTTCTCATAATCCTTTCTCATAATCCAAAAAGTACATAATTTATTAGTGGAATTATAAATTATAGCAAATGTGAAAAGAGACCGGGAGACACTTAGTATAGATAGAGGATCCGATATAAGGTCAATTTGCACCGATCTGTTTAATGGATAAAAATTATTGGGTATGTAATTTAGAATGTTAACAATTACAAAAAACAAGAGTTTCCCGATCTAATCTTGTTCTAACTTTATTTAATTAATATTTAAAAAATGACATTTTTTTATGAATTTAAAAAAATTCGACCCGGGCAAATATTATTTCAGATTTTTTGGATCATTCTAAACAAAAAAGTCTTTTGTAATTTGTTTTCTAAAGTTGATCGTTTTCAAGTTACAAACAATTTAAAACTGAAAAAATAACGAAAGATGACAATTTTCAAGGCTCAAAAACGCAAGTAAAAAATATGATTTTTGTAATGATCGAGTACATAAATTCAAGTTCAAATCTTTTTCTATCAGGTCCCGATAAGAATTTTAGCTATGTTTTATTCCAAAATATATTTTTTTAATTGTTAATGAGGAAGGTTTCTTATGGGGAGGCGGGCATTAACAACTAAAAAACAATGTTTCAGAATGAAATAAGTCCAAGAGGCTTATCAAGAACTGATAGATTAAGGGTAACACCATGTATTGGGATACACTGCATCTCAGTAATCATCTTATTAAGACAAATTCTTTAATAATTAAATGTCTTTGGTAAAACAAATACGTTTGTTTATAATAAATACGATTAACCTACATTACCAGATCAATGCATGCGGTTTGGATACAAGGTCAGTTTGAAATAATAATTAGTATACGTTATTTATAATCTTGTCGATTCAGCAGTTTTAGTATCACTCTCACTTTTTGTTTATATAAAAACAATAAACACGGCAATCCACTTTTAGTTATACTTTCACGGAGGAAAGATTAGTCAATTAGTATTCGAGATCCCAGCGGGCAACATCACATCTATTAAATATTATACCACCAGCTCCTTACCGTTATTACTCCAACGTACAAATAAATGTATTCACAGTGAGTATTGTTACTTCATCAACCCTTATGGTAGGGGGGTAACCACCCCTTAATTATCTGAGGTGGCTCAGAAGCTAGGAGCCACCATATGGCGATCTAAGACCAGGGAAGAACACAGGACTGGTAAACGGGACGAGTATGGAGAAAAACGTCAATGTTCTGGCACCTCGACCACCCTAGATAACAGTGTGGTACCTATATAAAAAGAATGGAGACCAGGCCGACGCGGAGCTGAGGATGGAATGGTATGGAGATGGAACTTCGTGTGGACAATGGAAAATGGACAATGGTATGGGACGTGCAGCGAGGACTCTTGGTGATACGAACACAGACGTGTAAAAGTGGTAAGTCCATATTATCTGTTCTTATGCTATTTCCACGATATTAGTCCTGATTCGTATAATCATATAATAAAGTAATATAATCGTAATTTAAGATGCACATAATCTTTTAAGTTTTACCTATTTTTATCTACCTATTCTATTTTAATTACCTTATTGGTATTATAGGGAATTTTTTTTTCACAAATATTATGGTTATTTATAGGACGCAATGATACATTTTTATATGATTTTTTATATACATATTTACTAGCATATATTTTTAGATGTATAGAAAAGGTGTCTTCGCCAAAGATGACAAATTAAGACGTGATACTGTCTCGGTTAAACGGAGTTCCATAGTTTTTTTTCGTCATTTATGTTGTGTGTTATGAAGGGAATATCTTATATAGATGTTTCCCATTTTCTTGATTTTCTCTATCACTAAAATCTCCGGCGCCGTGTATTACACGTGTATAAATAAGTTAATAAAATAGATTAGAAATACACGAATTAATATGAGATTAAACAAGATGTAATCAGGTGTTTTATCATTATATTATCGAAGAGTAATTACAATTTTATTTGCTGATTTATTTGTGAGGTGTTATTAATAAATGATAAGAGAATTCTTTGTGCTGCAAATTAATGTTCGCGTGATTGATCTTATAATTTATTATTAGGCTTTATTAAATGAATAATTTCCAAGAGCTGAAATTAATATTGGACGGTTGTAAATCGTTATGAAATTTAATAAAGTGTCGATGTGGAAATGGTGTATTTAAGGGAAATTATTAAAAAATGACAAGAAATTCTTCGTGATTTATCAACTTCATTTAATAAAATTTATTATTTACATATACTATTATATACATATAATAATACTATATTTTGAGATTTTCAATACACATAGGTAAATAGTAGGTATATTATTCAAGCGGGGAAATCACGGTAGTTATGGGCGATTTTAATGCAAAAGTCGGCAAGGGAAGTGCTGGAACAATAATGGGAGATCAAGGACTAGGGGAACGTAACGATAGAGGTGATCGTCTAATACAATTCTGCCAAGAACAAAATCTAATAATCACAAACACGTTCTTTGAATTACCTTTGAGACGGTTATATACATGGCGCTCACCAGCAGATAAACCGGAAAAAGTGGTAAGAAACCAAATCGATTATATACTGATTAAAGAGAGATATCGTAACACCATCAAATCCGTTAAAACATATCCAGGAGCAGATGTCACATCAGACCATAACCCACTAATCGCTAATGTCACGCTTAAGCTTAAACGTATTAGAAAACCCCAAAGAACTCCAAATATAGATGTTAGCAAACTGAAAGAAGTTGATATAAAAAACAAACTTCGACAGAAAATATACGAAAACTTGGATAAATTAGATACTAACAACTACGAGGTAAACCATCAATGGGAAACACTAAAAAACTGCCTACTTGTTCCATGCAAAGAGGTATTAAAAGAACCAATAAGAAAGAGAGACACTGGATGACCGACGATATACTCGGCATGATGGACCAACGAAGACAAGCCAAGAACAAAGACAATCACAATTACAAAATAATTAACAATGAAATCAGGAAAAAGATAAGAGAGACAAAACAAACTTACTATGGGGAAAAATGTAAAGAGATAGAAGATCTTCAGAACAAATATGATCTATTCAACCTGCATAAAAAGGTTAAAGAAATGGCAGGGCTGCAAAAAAGAAACCACAACACAACTCTTTTAGACAAAAATGGAAACACTATTATAACGACTGACGAAAAGCTAAAACGATGGAAAGAATATATGGAAGAGCTTTTCGACGACGAAAGAGGAAACCTACAAGACATATCTTTCGAAAACAGGGAAACAAGTGTAGAAATTACAAAGGAAGAAATATTGTATGCACTAAAAAACACCAGTAACGGAAAAAGCCCGGGGCCAGATCAACTGCCTATTGATATTCTTAAAATAATAGAAAATGAGTACATATATGTCCTCTTAAAGCTATTTAATGAAATTTATCAGTCGGGTAACATACCCAATGAATGGTTGACCTCAACATTTATTTGTCTCCCAAAAAAGAAAAATGCTAGAGAATGCACCGACCACCGTACCATAAGCCTGATGTCTCACACACTTAAAATGTTTTTAAAGATCATTCATAAACGCATTTACCAAACACTTGATATGGATATTGAAGAAACGCAATTTGGATTCCGTAGAGGCGTAGGTACCCGTGAAGCTCTCTTTGCATTCAACGTACTAATCCAGAGATGCTTGGACGTGAACCAGGATATGTACGTCTGTTTCATGGATTACAACAAGGCTTTCGATAAAGTCCGACCCAAACAGCTAATGGACGTCCTCAAAGCAAAACAAATACAATACAATGACCTGCGAATTATAACAAATCTATATTATAAACAGCAAGCACACATACGCATTAACGAACACACATCAGAAGAGTTCGAAATTAAAAGAGGAGTGCGACAGGGGTGTGTATTGTCACCACTACTATTCAATGCATACTCTGAAGAAATTATGAAAAGAGCTCTTGAGGGAGAAACAGCTTGACTAAAGGTAAATGGAACGCCAATTAACAACATTAGATATGCGGACGATACTATCATAATAGCAGACAACCTTAAAGACCTCCAAAAGCTAATGAACAAGATAGTTGAGTATGGAGAAGAATATGGATTATCAATAAACATCAAGAAAACTAAATTTATGAGGATATCAAAAACCCAAAATAATGATGAAAGCCTGACAATTAAAGGTAAAATTTTTAGAACAAGTAGAAAACTATAACTGTCTTGGCACAATAATTAATCACACAAACGATTACTCCAAAGAAATCAAAGTTCGAATAGAGAAAGCAAGAACAAACTTCAATAAAATGAGAAAGGTACTTTGTGCAAGAGAACTGAAATTAGACTTGAGAGTTAGGCTGGCAAGGTGTTATATTTTTTCGACTCTGCTTTACGGGATAGAAGCATGGACTCTTAACGCATCGACTACTAAAAAGTTGGAAGTATTTGAACTGTGGGTGTATAGAAGAATCCTGAAGATATCATGGACCGAGCATATAACAAACAACGAAGTCATGAGAAGAGTCAACAAAAGACTGGAAATATTGGAAACCATCAAGACACGAAAGCTGCAGTACCTGGGGCATGTTATGCGTAATGAGAGATACAACATACTTCAGTTGATTATACAGGGGAAAATCCAGGGCAAGAAAAGTGTAGGAAGGAGACGAATTTCGTGGTTGCGTAACTTGAGGGAATGGTACGGATGCACATCAACCGAACTGTTTAGAGCAACAGCATCTAAGATCGGAATAGCCATGATGATTGCCAACCTCCGTCGCGGAGATGGCACGTGAAGAAGAAGATATTAAATCAACAAGTACCTACGTAATGATGGCTATTAGTCAGGGATGATAAAGTTTGCGACACGAACCGAAGGCGAGTGTCGTAATTCATCAGAGTGAGTAATAGCTATTACATGCGAGTAGAATACTATACTTTTTCTACAACCTTTTTTTATTTTTATTGGTAGAAAACTATAATTATCAACTACTCTCGATTCAAATTACAATTTACGAAAATAGATGAAGGGCCAGAAGGAGAAACAATGAATGTCAATTTTTGTGTCATTTTGTGATTTTTGCGCAATCTGTTAGCTTAGAAAGAGTACTATCCACCTGTGAACGGCCAAGGGGAAATAACGATGAGAATCGCATTAAAACCGCGTCTGAAGATTGGATGCAAGGGAAAAAACGGTGAATATGTAACTTTGATTTTCATTTTACCGAAAGTACTTCCAGATAGACATTCATCGTTCTTCCCCCTGACCCTTCAAATGTTGTTCACCAATAGTACTGAAGGCTGAATAATTGGTTGCCTACTATTAGGAGGCGTATTCGCTATTGGCTGTGAGTTTCGACGGTAGCGCTATCTCGCGGTTTGAAACTTATACTTTTCTGATATTTATGTATGTGAAATATACAAAACGAGAAAAATAGATACTTATCTAGAAAGACACAAATTATGAACTGAAATATTATTGTAACCTGATTACTAAACGAATACACAGAATTAATAGTAAAATTAATTATGTTTTTTTTATTTTATTCATTATAATTTTAATATTTAATATATAAGTTCTTGCGACTGGATGACTGCTTACGCAAGAGACCATTGAGAAAAAGAATAAGTTTATATGAATTATGTAACATTTTAAAGGTTACCTCTGTTTATTTTTGTGTGCTTACTGTTTTGCTTATTAAAATTTGTAATTTGTATGAATTGTAATTTGTTTGAATTCTATCAAAATGGATATTAAACATTATACTGGATTCAAGTCTTATTTCCCAGCATGATCTCCAATTTCAATCAGCAACACCAAAAAAGGAAAGGATTTAGTTGATGCAGGACATGTACGCAATGTTTCCGAATATAATAACTGCATCCAGTACTGTTATATTCAATATTTTTACATGAATCAATACAACAGCTGCAATATCTTGTTTTCTTTTTTGAAAAATACATATTATCCGCCATTTCAGTTTATGAAGTTTATCAAATGCACAAAACAAAACTGCCAACTGCCACTAACACAGCGTTGTCACATTTTATTTAGAAAATCTACTGTAAGTTTAGCTTACTAAAATCTACTTATCAAAAATTAAAATATACTATAAAACTTGTATTAATATATTTGTATATAATTTAGGACTTTTTATAATAAAAATAACAGCTGACTAACTAGAAATTTTTTTTATTTAGCTAATGCCTCGACAACTAATGGGCATTGGCATGGTGGTGGGCATTGGCATAGTGTTATGTGTAGTGTGTGTGTGTTGAGTAAGTGTCTTGTTACTTTGCAAAGTCGAAGTCATTGTCTTTGCAGAGACGCTATTTGTATCCGAACGTCTGCGGTCCCTCCGGTGGGTACCGATCCCACAAGGATAGAAACTATTTTCATTTATTAATTTATAATAAACGAAAAATTCTCTACCCTGGTGAGATTCGAACTCACGACCATTCGGACCTTTCGATCCAAAGGTAGGCGCTCTTACCACTGAGCCACAGAGGGAGTTTAACTAGAAATTAATATGACTGTTTGTAAACAAAAACCAAACTTTTTTATATCTTAACTGGGGAACAAAATGACCAACTATAATTAATTTTTATCGGTTTCATATTTAATATTTGTACATAATATTTTGTCATCCACTGATTTTAACATCTGCATGTCTGGATCACATTCTCCAAACAATTATTTCGCATTTTACATTAGAAACACGCAAACACAACATTTGTTGTTTTGCAAAGTTACATTTATTATAATTAGGCCCGGTCTTTTCACCTCCGAATAAATATGTATTAGGAAGTTTATCCAACAGATTACATGTAAATCTGTCAAATAAACCTCCGAATAACTTTTATTCGGAGGTGAAAAGACCGGGCCTTAGATATTTTAGTTTTCCATCGTTAGCTTCTAACAGGCTCACCGAATGCCAGAACTCTTCAATAACACCTGAAATAGGTACTGATTGCACTGCTACTTGAAATCTCCAAGTTTGGTACACCAGAATCCAGTTTCATTTCTGTTTCATATTCATCATCTACGTCCTGAATCTTATTTTCGGTAATGACATTGGGAAATTGTAACAAAATGTCTAAAAATTAATTTAGAAATGGGGTAAATACTATTAAAAAGCAAATTTTATTTTTGTCATAAGGAAATGTTGAAATATACCAAAAATCTACTAAAAAATATTGCCTACTAGAATTTTTTAAAAAATATCAAAAATCTACCAAAAAAGTAGAAATCTACTAAATGTGGCAACGCTGCACTCACAGCGCTGGAGAAAACCGTCAAATCCCCTCTCCTCTCCCCATGGCGCGCCATTTAAATTTATCAGATAAATGCACAAAACTGCCACTAACAGCGCTGGCGAAAGCTGTCAAATCCCCTCTACCCATCGGCTCATGGCCAATATGTGCCTACTATGTCGCCTACTATTACGAATCGTATCAAAACAATCGTGCGTGAAGTGACGAAACTTTGCATTATTTTGGCACATTTTATAAGAACTATATTTAGGGGAGTCAATGGAGTTTGACGCTTACGGAGAAAATCAAACAAGATAGAAATTTTTTGTAATTTTATTAAGAAATATTTAATAAACAACATATCAAAAAGTTCTACTCCAAAAGTGAGTGCTTCACTTTTTATTAAACAAATAAACTGCGAAATTAGTTGTTTTTTAAATACCCAAGAAAATATAAGTTTTAGATAAAACTGATTTGACCATTGAAAAATTTAGAGAATTTTACACAAAAAACTTGATATAAATATTTTTCTAAAATTAAATCTACAGCTTCTCTATTTTTTATTTATAACGCTCACGTCACCCCTCTCATAAACATTGGCGCATTGTGAGTTAATTTATTATAATTTTTTAACTAATTGATCAAATTAAATTTTACATATTGAAAATGAAAGAACATTAAAGCTATCTTATAGTTTAATAAAAAGAAAAATAATGGGCATAAGTAGGTACAGTGTGGGCGGAAAGACTTACATGAATTTTGTTTAGAACTGATTTAAAAATCTATAACCAACACAATTTTACCTATAAAACTCTAAAATTTGCACACACAATTTACTTTCCAAACATCTCAATAAACTATGTTTTATTAAAAAAAATCTCAAAACTTAAGTCAAATGATACGACGTCTCAAAAAATGTAATTTTTGAAGACGTCGTAGTTTTACAGAATTACTACTACTTTAAGATGATTAGTCAAGTTTAAAAGGACATAATATTACAATTATATACATAGTTGTTTTTTTTTGTCTAAGATGCAGTCTTTAAAATGCACTAAACTATTTTACTTTAAAAATTAAATAAACAACTTCTTTTTTAAAAAATTAAGAAAGATAAACAATAGATATTTGTATAACAAGGGAGCAAATTGCTACTTTTCCTCTCGAGAATGAAGTTTACTGTATTGTACAGTAATCATTCAAGGGAGAAAAAGGCACTTTACTCCCATGTTATACATATGATTTTTCCACCTCCCTCAAATAGAGATGCATCAAGTCAAACTAGTTTGATTTTATTCAACAAACTTGACTTGACTTGAAAACCAAACTTTTTTTGTAAAAAAGTTTGACTTGACTTGATTTCGATATCTTTAGGTTTGACTTGAAATCAAACTTCTTCAAACAGTTTGAAGTTTGAATATCATAATATGGCGCAACGTGTTTATTTCCAATTCCAATTGAGAGCGTACCGACTTTTGTTTTGACTTATTTGGATAGGTCTGAATGTCTGAATCTGTACTCTGTTATTCCGCAAATTAGTTTATAGTTCATATTAAAAAGTTTATGCCTGCCTTGTTTATTACGTTCGTTTTGTAGTGTGTGCTTTGTGAAATAATTTCTAAACCTGAATATTTTTCGGCTCAGAATAAGTAAGTTTTAATCTAGTAACACTCAAATAAAAATATAAATAAATGGTAAGTATGGATAAAACGAAACTTGCTGGCAAGCAATTCTAAGCATACAGGAATCATTTTCAACAAATTTACGACCCTATTTTGATTTAAATATCTGGTGGCTTTCTGTATCAAGTTCAGGACCGCCGCTAAAATGTTGGTCTCCCGTGTGCAACTTAATATTTGCCGCCCCCTTTCAACATTTTGATCGTTTTAACATAAGTACTAGTATTTAAAGACATGTGCAGGAGACCGTAACGCGTATATGAATAATAATTGCTCTAATCTTGACGTTACTTTTAGACCTTGATCCCGCGTACCAAAAGAAAGTTATTATTATTAGTTTTAATTGTGGAACAGGTTTAAAATTTGGAACGTCAGACTACGAAAACGTTCCATGTATTTTGTCGGACATAACTTCCAATGATTTGCTACCAGTTCATTAAACTCTTATGCAAAAATCAGACTGGTGTGTATTACCAACTGGGCATTTTAATGACTGAAACACGAAGAACATGTTTAAGGACAGGAATCATGTTGGTTAGTAATAGGAGTCTGATTTTTGCATGAGAGTTTAATGAAAGGGTAACAAATCAATTTGATGTTCTGCCCGACAAAATACATGGGAAGTTTTCGTAATCTGACGTTCCAACTTTTTAAACTGTTCCACAATTAAATCTTCTCCTGATCCAGTGTTCCCATACATCAAAGTTTGCCCGACTAGACACCGTTAAACTATTAACAAATTTTCAGCTTGCTATTAATCAACTTTTTTTGGTACGCGGGATCCAGGCCTATTTGAAATACAGTAGTGTGCAAAAGAAACGATCACATTACTATAATATATTACAAACAAAATCGTTTATCAAAAGCGTCTCTGAAATCAGCATATTCTCAACTTGACTGAACTGTAACCCATCTATAACCATACATTATAAGCATAAAGGAACAATATTATAGCTCGAGCAATCAAAATGATTTTTTTAAATCATCGAGTAATAAACAAGACTATTTTATTACTCAATGAGAGCAACTTACCAAGACCAAGCACTTACCTAAATTCTCGGAAAGTATCCTATTGTAGTATCGTACTCTTAAAAATGTTCAGAATTTGAAAAAATCGCCTGGCATATGGACCAAGTATGTAGATAAAAATAAGGTCCGAAAGCCGCCAGCCCTTTGAATTAAAAAGTATCCCGGAACTACTTTATGACTACAACTACAGCTGCAAAAGGGCAGTTCATAATAAATAACATGCTGTGGCATTTTTGTTTAGATTGTTTGGAATAGGTATTAGAGTTTATAGAAATATCATTACTATTTTTAATTTTTTGAATTTATTTTCGTTGTAAAAAAAGTATTATCATCAGTGGTATGCTTTCGGCCGCTCGTGTGCGATGCACACTTTGCACACATGGTAGCGACGGCCCTGATCAAGTTACTTTTATATGGCACTCATTGTATTTAGGGGAGTGCAATTAGAACGAAAACATGCATTGTTTCGGAAAAATTCAAACAAGCTTATGTTTTTCTAAAACTTTTTTTGTTAGTTTATATACATGTTAAAGAAAAAAGTTCTACTCGCGGATTTGGCCGCTAATTGTTTATTAATTGTTTAAACAATAACAATTGTTTTGTATTAATAATTTCAAAAATATCGTTAAATTCATCATGTTACTTTGATCAAATATGTTTCTATTTTGTTTTTGATTACACTGAATCCGAATATGGCATTGCAATTTGAAAATTCTTATACAGAAGCTCTTATACAGTATGTCTGCGTAGTTAGGAACCACATGGAAAACTTTTTTATTATCAGTTTTACGAAAAAAATTTATTCTTTATAAAAGGCTCTGGATAGTCAAAAATCTAAAACTCAACCATCAGATATCAAATTTTATCAATTTTATAGTTATGTCAAAAATATGAATTTCGTTAAAGAGTAAAGTAAAGTACCTTTACATTTCAGAATATCAAAAAATGCTATTATGAAAAGTTGTTTGAAATTAAAAACTAATTACATTATTCTAATCGAAAAATTTTTTCAAATTTTTTCTCAAATTACGGATAGGTACTCATCATCATTTTATTACATTTATGATAACTATTTTATTATCACTTTTACGAAAAAAAGTTATTCTTCATAAAATGCTCTCCCTGGTCTAAAATCTAAGATACAACCATCAGATATTAAGCTTTTTTAATTTTATACGAGGTATGTAAAAAATATGAATTTTTCTTAAGAGTTAAGTGCCTTTATTATTCACAATATTTTAATTACAAGGATGTAATTGAACACTAAAACAAATTTTTTTAATTCCAAACAACTTTTCTTAATAAAAATTTTCGATATGTATTGTGAAATTTAACGATACTTTACTCTTGAGTGAAATTCATATTATTTGACATACCTCGTATAAAATTCAATAAATTTGATATTTGATGATGCCATCTTAGATTATATACGATGCAGAGTATTTTATAAAGAATAACTTTTTTTCGTAAAACTGATAATTGTTTGCTGAACATTTATTACTGTTGAAGTTTATTATTAAATGTATTTTAGGTAAGTTTTACAGAAAAAAGTTTTGATCACTTTATATAAACATTTTTTTAGCTGGTAATTTTCGGTTTTTGTATTACATTTTTGTTACCTTTCTTAATTTTCTCAAAAAGAAATAGTCTATTTTATTTCTAAAGTAAAATAATTTCGTGCATTTTAAATATTACATCCTAAGCTGTAAAAAAGCACTTATAAAACTGTAATAGATATGTTTAAACTTGAGTAATACCGTCTTAAAGTGGTGGTAATTCTATAAAACTACGAAGATGTCAATAGTTACATTTTTTAAGACGGCATATCATTTGAATTAAATTTTTGAGATTTTTTTTAAATAAATCATCATTTAGTACAATTCTTGAAAGGTAAGTCGTGCAAAATTGAGGGTTTGATAACAAAAATAGTATTAGTTACACATTTTTAAATCTTTTTTAAACAAATTTCATGTAAGGCTCATTTTCCGCCCACACCGTACTTATGCCCATACATTTTATTTCTTTTTATTATAACCATAAGATAGCTTAATTATTCTTCTTTTAGGTTCAAATTTGTAAAATTTCATTTGATCCATTAGTTAAAGAATTACATTAAAATAACTCAACCGTGCACTTCGCCGTACGCTAGTTTACAGTGCGCCAATGTTTGTGAGAAGGCTGACTTTAGCGTTATAAATAAAAAATTATAGAAGATACAGATTTAATTTTAGAAAATTCTTTATATAAGGTTTTTTTTGTAAAATTTTCTGAAATTTTCAATGGTCAAGTCAGTTTTGTTCTAAAATTTATATTTTCGGACTTATTTAAAAAAACATCAAACTTCGTAGTTCATTTGTTTAATAAAAAATGAAGCATCCACTTCTCGAGTAGAACTTTTTGATATGTTGTTTATTAAACATGTCTTAATGAAATTACAGAAAGTTCTATTTTGTTTGATTTTTTCCAAAGTGAAAATCTATATGCACTCCCCTAATTATTAATTCTCTTATCTTAATTGGCAACTAACGTCTATCTCGACAAATAAGTATATCTACTAAATAAATGATTTTTCAAACTCTTTCAAACTAGTTTGACAAACAGTTTGAATTTTCAAACCTGTACAATTGATCAGTTTGACTTGACTTGAATTATTTATCAGAAGGATTGACTTGAGTTTGACTTGAAATTAAGTCAAACTCAAGTCAAGTTCAAACATTCAAGTCAAACTTATGCAACTCTACCCTCAAATAACAAGTCAATTTTTCATTTTTAAATAATTTATTTATGTAACTAACAAAATATATTGGATAACTAAAACTAACAAGTAGGTACAGTATAACTGTCAACTATCAAATATAAGTCAAATTAGTAATGTAAACATTGTTAAATCAAAATATCAATTTACTGTTTTTTACCATTCTGCAAAATACAGGGTGTTCTATAAATAAACGTTAAAATGTGTCGATACTTACGTAATAGAAAATAGAATATTATATAGGGCTATAATATAATATATCAATGTCATTTCGTCAATGACATATCATGACGCCACTTTTACTTTTATTCCCTAGGGAGTAAAAGTACTTTGCTCCCTACAATGAGGTCAGGAAATGTATACTTTAGATAGAGATATAGGTGGAAATACATATTTGTTCAACAAGGGAGGAAAGTGCTACTTTTCCTCCCGAGAATGAAGTTTACTGTCCGACGCGTAGCGGAGGGCAGTAATCAGTCAAGGGAGGAAAAGGTACTTTACTTTTTCCATATTATACATATGATTTTTCCACCTTCCTCAAATAAAAAGTCATTTTTTCCTTTTTTAAATAATTTATTTATGTAGGTAATTAACTAAAAAAATTTATTAGATACCTAACTAAAACTAACAAGTAGGTACATTAAAACTGTCAATTGTTAAATAAAAGTCAAATTATTAATGTAAACATTGTTAAATCAAAATAATAATTTTCTGTTTTTTACCATTCTGCAAAATACAGGGTGCTTTATAAATGAACGTTAGAATGTATAGATACTTGCGTAATAGATAATAGAATATTGTTTAGGGCGTCAATAAGTTATTTCATCAATGACATAGCATGACGTCACTTTTACTTTTACTCCCTAGTGAGGAAAAGTACAACTTTGCTCCCTACAATCAAGTCAGGAAAAGTATATTTTCGGTAGAGGTAGGTGGAAAAATAGTTTAACATCTTATTTTTATTGATGCGCTGTTGGTCGTCACTGATAATTTGCCCTTCACTCAGGGCCCCCGCTACCATATGTGCAAAGTGTGCAATGCACACGGGCGCTATCCTTTATGGGCGCCAAAATCCAGAGTCAAAAATTGAAAAAAAAAAACAAAACAAAAATTAATTTTAAAATAAAAGTTGAGAAATTAAATAGGATTAGGTATAAGTGCGCACGAAAGTTTATTAGTATATCATCCAGTTACTGCCTATTCCGAAACTAAAAGTGCTACAATTAATATTCAAGCTGTTTTCTTGTTCTGAAGCTATTTTCTTGTGGCATTTTTGCAATTAACTAGTTTTTATGGGAAATAAGCCACAACTTCATTAAAAAAATAGGAACGCCACTCATAAATATTGGCAATATCATTTTAAAATCTTATAATTTAAAATGTATAATATATGTCTGAATTGCCGATATAATTTAAGTTAAATTAAATAAATTATTAGAAGAATTTTTTTACTAAGCAACAACATTTTTGTTTAATTCATTAATATTTTTTTTATTTTGACAACGACACCCGATTTGGGCGTCGAAACGTTAATAAAATCATTTTTTAAATAAAATTGTGGCTTATTTCCCATAAAAACTACTTAATATTCAAGTATGCCAAACCTACCTAAAAAATTTAGTTGATTAATTCCAGTAATAAAAATCTGACTAATCATTTTTCGAGAAATTCTTGTACAAGCGAAAAGAGTAGCTATCTCTCTCTAAATTAAAGAAGACTTTCCACTTTTACCAACGGTCCAGAGGAAATTTAAACCTAAACTGTTTGACTATGAACACCGAGATGAAACCCCTCATGCTTCAACCCCCCCACCGAGATGAAACTAGTTTTTTCTTTAAAATTATAGATCAAGCTTTAAGCTCTCTAAAAAACCGATCTGACTAATTAAATGAGAATGATAATATTTTCGGATTTTTTATTTTGTTCTATTTTTTAAGAACGACTGACAGATATAGTTAGGATAATAAATATATAGACTTAAATTATTTGTTTTGAAATTAAAAAGCGTTAAAGTTGTAATGATACGCTGATACGCGGAACACACATTGACACTTGGAACCGTGAGATTTTCTCAAATCGCGCAGATGCCCCCACCCAGTTCCACCTCTTCGAAACAACACCATATTTAAGGAGGCCGCAAGCAGAGATCCGACAAGAAATGGAAAGAACAATAGAAGACTTCATAAGACGAATAAAACAAGCCATGGAGGACAACATACCACGAGCAAGGACAAACCACAAAGGATTAGTCATCCCAAACGAAGTCACGGAAATAACCAAGGACAGAAACAGAGCTAGGAGAGCATACCAGCGAACCAGAAGAGTAGAATTCAAGACATACAGCGACGAACTCTCTGCCGAAATAAGGACAAGACTCACCAGCTTGAACGAAAACAAATGGCACAGCATCATCAGAAAAGCAGAAGAAATCCACCAAGGAAACGTCTGGAAAATGATGAAAGCCAGAAAAAGAGTAAAACAGAAGATGCCTCCAATAATAGACGAAGAAGGAACCCACTACGAAGCACAAGAAAAGGTGGATGCCATTGCAAGAAGACTAGAAGCAACACACAGGCAAAATCAGGATATGTCGGATCAACAAACAATCGACGAAGTCAACAGATATTACGACAGGATAACAGGAGGAAACCAGTTCGTCATAGAAGAAGAAGACCAGCTACACCCAACAGAAGTCCACAAGATCAAAAGGCTCAAAGGATCCAGAGCTCCAGGAATGGAAGGAATACACAACATCGTCCTCAAGGAACTATCAAAGAAAATGATAGTACAACTGTACTACATTTTCAGATACTGCCTTGAAAAAGCTCATTTCCCGAAAAACTGGAAACACGCCAAGACGATTCCACTCCTGAAGCCAAGAAAAGATGGAAGAAGACCAGAAAACTACAGGCCAATATCCCTACTGGAACCTTTAGGAAAAATATTGGAAAAAATCATCAACAAGAGGCTGACGTAATACGTAGAAAGAAGAAGAATCATACAAGAAAACCAATTCGGATTCAGAAATGGAAGAAATTGCGAACTACAACTGGCAAGAGTTGTCAGCGACACCAAAATACGGTTCAACAGAAATCAAAAAACAGGAATGGCTCTTCTAGACATAGAAAAAGCTTACGACACGGTCTGGAAGAAAGCTCTAATCTTCAAGATGGACAAGGCTAGGCTACCTCATTATTTAGTTAACATTTGTGATAAATCTTTAACTAACAGAACTTTTCAGGTTTCAGCTGACAGGAAGATGTCCAGGATGCAAGAAGTCCAGGAAGGGATGCCACAAGGCAGTATACTATCCCCAATATTATATAACGTTTTTGTTTCAGATTTACCAACCGATGCCAGAACCAGCACAGCTTTGTATGCAGATGATACAGCAGTCTACACTTCAGGTAAACAGGAAAGAAGAATAGTCCAAACACTAGAAAACCACCTAGAGAGAATAGCCGACTTCACTGATAAATGGAAAATAAAAATCAACACCGAGAAGACGCAGTTCATCATCTTCACACAACAAAGCGGACCACCTCCAACTGAGCTAACGATGAGAGGAAACATCATCCAATCAACTCCATCAGTGAAGTATCTAGGCGTTCACCTGGACAGTAGACTCAACTTCAACCTGCATACAAAGAAAATCAAAGAAAAAGCCACTGCGGTAAAAAGACTAATTTTACCTTATATTTTCAGGACATCTCCATTGTCAAAGAAGAAGAAGATCCAACTATACCAAGCATACGTGAGGTCCATGATGTTATATGCAGTACCAGTTTGGAGTTCCACAGGCAACACTAACTGGAGAAGATTAGAAGGCACCGAAACGTCATGCTACAGAATCATCGAAGGCTCAGCATGGCAGGACCGGATGACAAATGCAACCATCCAGGAAAGGCTCCAGTACACACCACTGAGGGAGGTGGCTGAGAAAAGGACACATTACTTCTTCCACCAGGCCACAAGAAGACTCCTAAAGACCAGGATCATCCTCGAGAATAACAGGATCCAGAGGATGTTACGAGAAAAATACCGTCTGATCGACCACATGATCAGACGATAGGCAGCTGGTTGCAAACCGGTCAGGAAAGTAGATACGTAGCCAGAAAAAGTACCTACAGAAGAAGACGTCCAGGAAACAATCAACGAGTGAAGAATCAAGTCCCAAGGATGCAGTTCAAAGGAGGTGGTGCACATAGCGGAACACCTAGATGAAGAAATAAAATATCTTAAGTTTTGAGAATGCAATGTAAATATTATTAAGGCAATAAACGTTTTTATTTTTTATTTTATTTTTATTTATATAGATCCGACAGTCCTGGAACGACAGTTCTGGGCTCCAAATACCAGCCAAGCGAGGTGAGCTAGGCAGGCGACCTGAGTAGCGAGGTGCACCGTACTGACGTGATTCGCAAACTTAGGCAGGCCAATTCGAGCCGCAAGGTGCACCGTAGTGAAGTGATTTGCGGCTCATAAGTAAACGGAGGCACGCGTAGTGAGCGGGCCCCCGATAAACGTATATATTTAAATAACATTGTTAATTTTGTTCTTCTTTTCCAGACGTCTACCGTCTACCCGGAGGAGGACTTCGCTGCGACGAATAGAATGAGATATATTTTTTTATTTATTTTGTAAATAATTAGACTGAATAGATTTATTTTGTTTTAACCTGTGTTTTACTGAGTCTGTCGTCATAGAAGAACTAACCATCACAAAGTTGTCTTCATTACCTAATGATATTGACCCCTCAAGTATTTTACAATATTATACATATTTGAAAATAATTTAATCTCCATTCTTCCAAACGTAAGCATTTCACTAAGAATTCTTTTGACATTGCCTGTATCTGTAGCTTCTGGCTAAGAAAATCTGAAACACGAAATCAACACAAATCTAGACAGAAACCCAGGAAATTATTGCAACGTAGAACAGCAGTGGCAATTCTTCAAAACCTCTATATTAGAACCAAGTAAGAAAGTACTTACTACAACCAAATGTAAGAAAGAAGAATGGATGACGGAGGAAATTCTAGAGTTGATGAATGAAAGAAGAAAAAACAAAACCATTAATAAGACCCGCTATAAACAGCTTCAAAACCAAATAAGAAGAAAAATTGGGGAGGCTAAAGAAACCTACTTCTCTGAAAAATGTAAAGAAATAGAAGAACTGCAAAACACATATGACAACTTCAACCTACATAAAAAAGTCAAAGAACTAGCCGGAATAGGAAATAGAAGAACCTCAAATATATTGCTCGACAAAAATGGAAATATTATAATGGAGACAAAACGAAAACTACGACGATGGAAAGAGTATATCGAGGAACTATTTCATGACCAGAGAGAAGCTAGTACATCCGTAGATAGCCAAACGGGAGATGTAGGCCCAGAGATAACCAAATCAGAGGTTAGTCAGGCAATAAACTCTATGAAAACCAATAAATCTGCTGGTCCAGATGAATTGCCTAGCGAGCTGATAAAGTTGGTCAACGAGAAAAACCTGGACATAATAGTAGAACTGTTCAACGCTATCTATACTACAGGAATCATCCCCAGAGAAATGTTGACATCAGCCTTTGTGTGTTTGCCAAAGAAGGTGAATGCAAAAGAATGCAGTGACTACCGAACCATAAGCTTAATGTCACATACCTTGAAAATTCTATTGAAAATTATCCATGCCAGAATACACTCTAAACTGGAGCTGGATATTAGTGACACTCAATATGGGTTCCGCAATGGTATAGGTACCAGAGAGGCATTATTCTCCTTCAACGTGCTGACACAGAGATGTTTGGATGTTAACCATCCTCTTTACGTCTGTTTTATAGACTACAATAAGGCGTTTGATAAAGTAAAACATGATCGACTCATGGAAATCTTAAAAAATAAAAACCTAGATGAAAGAGATTTAAGACTAATAACACACCTCTATTACAATCAGCGAGCAATAGTAAGAATTGAAAAAGAAACATCTGAAGAAATGTAAATAAAGAGAGGAGTCAGGCAAGGCTGCATACTATCACCTCTATTATTTAACGCTTATTCTGAAGAGGTAATGCGAGAAACTCTGGAAGATGAAACAGTCGGCATAAGAGTAAATGGAGTCTTAGTTAACAACATCAGATATGCAGATGATACAGTAATAATAGCCGATAGTTTACAAGACCTGCAAAGACTCATGAGTAAAATAGTAAAGTGTAGTAGGGAGTACGGACTCTCTCTCAATATCAAAAAGACGAAGTTTATGAAAATTAGTAAAAACAACCATAATACTAACGAAATCTTGATAGTAGAGGGCCAGCAGATCGAAAGAGTAAAAAAGTACACTTACCTAGGAACACTTATAACAGAAAATAATGACTACACTGCAGAAATAAAAGTCAGAATCGAAAAAGCACGTTCTAATTTTATAAAAATGAAAAAGGTCCTATGTAGCAAAGATTTAACATTAGCTCTTAAAGTACGCCTAACAAAATGTTACGTCTACAGTGTTCTATACTATGGAGTGGAATCATGGACGTTAAATGTAGAGACAATGAGACGACTTAACGCCTTTGAAATGTGGACCTATAGAAAAATTATGAGGGTTTCCTGGGTAGATAGAGTTACAAACAATGAAGTACTGAGAATAATAGGTAAAGAAAAGGAAGTTGAACTTACAATTAAAGAAAAGAAGCTACAGTATCTCGGACATGTGATGCGGGGCGAGAAGTATGGCATCCTACGACTCATAATGCAGGGAAAGATAGATGGCAGAAGAAGCATCGGAAGAAGACGAATTTCATGGTTGAAGAACCTGAGAGAGTGGTTTGGATGCAGCTCGAAACAACTATTTAGAGCTACTGCCTCAAAAATTAAAATAGCTATGATGATTGCCAACCTCCGTAGCGGAGATGGCACCTGAAGAAGAAGAAGTAGCTTCTGGCGAGAGGTCTTTTTCAAAGTTAAAATTTATTAAAAATTAGGCTAGGTGGACTTACCAACTTTTACCAAAATGTTACAGAAATATGACTTCTAAAGTTAAGTTTTTTGCTTTATTTCAAGCACCTACTTACCTACCTACATTCAAAAAAATTAATAAAAAACGTCGTAAAAAGCCCCATAAGGGCGCCAAAATCTTTTTTTGTACACAGGCGCCAGTGTCCCTTACGGGGGCCCTTTCACTATTTCTAAAATAATTGGTACGATTTCCGGAATCATCATCATCAACTCGTACGCGTCCACTACTGGACATAGGTCTCCTTCAGCTCTTTCCATCTGTCTCTGTTTTGTGCGGCTTACATCCAGTTATGGATAAATGCTTCAGATCGTCGGTCTATCTGGTTAGTGGGCGTCCTCTGCTCCGTAGTGCTTCTTCTCGTGGCCTCCACTCGACAATACGTTTTGTCCATCGGTTATCTGACAATCTGGCGACGTGTCCTGCCCAATTTCACTTTAGTGACGCGATTTTTTCGATAGCGTCTGTTGTTTTTTCTACGGCGTATTTCTTCGGTTGGGATTCGGTCTCTCAGGGAGGCACCCAGTGGCGGATCCAGAATTTTTTTTTGGTGAATGGTGCCATAGATCTTGAGGGTGATTTAATTACTTTTCTCCGATGTAAGGTCACTTAGTCCACGGCTAGGGTAAGTGGGTTTGCAATTATTTTTGGATGGGCCTAGAGTTTTTTTGTTTGACGGCTCTAGGTTTTTCTTTTTTTAGGATTATTGAATTGATATTCGTTTTCGTCTGGGCGGGCATCATGACCCCAGTGATGCCCCTCTACATAGCCCTCTGAGCAGTGTTGCCACAGGTCTTGGACAAAATTTCGGGAGACTGCTCCTATTTTTCGGTAGAAATCGTCAAATTTCGGTAGATTTCATTTTTTTATTCTTTTGCTATCACATTGCAAAAAATTATACTTTAGGTACGAGTATTCATAAACTACATTCATCATCATAATGATCAATAATCACCATTCATCATAAAAATCATTCAAAGTTCAAAATCGCTATACCTTAAAAAAATGTATTTTCTCGGCTGTCTAGGTATTATAGAGCAATTTTCTTTCTTTTTTTTTTAATGCAAATAACTCGAGTAGAGCCGTCTAACTAACGCAATACTAAATATCAAGGATGCTTTAGTTTTGTTATAAGGAATTAATTTATTTATAATAAAATAAAACTGCATATTTTTTCCTGTTGTAGACTTTTTAAAAAACTAACCACACGTGTACCTATTAACGTTCAAAATACAAATATTCTTATTTGAAAGTTGTATAATTGTTTAAACATGTTTTAAAAATTTGTTATAATAAATAATAGTTATAAGTTATTAACATTTATAAATTACTGCAAAAATAAGGGTTTTTTGAAATTATCTCAAATTGTTTATGTATTTCAAATTACAAACTATTAAGATCTAGAATATTTTATTTGAAACATTTTTCTATAAAATCTACAAGGAATGTTTTATAGGCAAAAACATGATTTTTTACACTTTATAATCGTTTAAAAACAAAACAATGTCGGATATTGAAGCAATTGAGAACGAGAAAAGTTTTTAATGTTCTTTAGTTATGTCGAAATACTGTAAGTTAAAAAGGTGCAAAATAAATTTCTGCTGTTTTAAGATTTTAATATAAATTCTATTTTTAGTTTGGAATTATCTTCTATATCAAAATAACCCACAATCCTTCAGTATTCACTATTCAGATTCAGGTAGAGACATTTTACTCCCAAAATCATAATATAAAAGGACAAAGGACTGGTCATAAAATTCATATCGGTATGCTGGTTCGCACATTGTGCCACAAGCTAGTAAAAGCAATTCAAGAATTCTTAAAAATTGACTAAACTCTGTTGCCAAATCTATCCGCTAAAAAAGAATTTTCCAATAATTTTGATTTTTCGGTAGAAAAAAAAATCGGCAGATTAATTAAAAAATTAAAAAATTTGATTTTTCGGTAGAAAAAAAGGAGAATTAGGTAGATTGGTAGATTTGACAGGTATTCGGTAGATGTACCGAAAAATCGGTAGCTGTGGTATCACTGCCTCTGAGTTACGCGAATATTTTTCACTACCTTTTTTGCGAGTGTTAATGTTTAATGTGTTTAATGTTTTCGCTCCATATCCACAATCGGCATTCTGTCAATACAATGCTTTTAATATTTTGTGCTGGCTTATGGTATCGAATGCTTTCTAGTAATCCACGAATATCACTGCCAATGGTTTGTTGTATTCTGCAGACTTTTCTATTTTTTATATTTCCGGACTAGTAGTCGAAAAAACTGTAATTTTAATTACATTTATTGTGGTTAATTCCCAAAATATAGAGTAAACAGTATGAAACTAGAGCTCCATTCCCGGGAGATTCCCGGGACAAATTTCCCGGGAAATCAGTAAAAAATGGAAATCCCGATTCCCGGGAATTCTTACAGATTTACCGGGATTTTTTTTATATTTAATTTTAAATTACATATGAGCGGAGATATTACTAAGTCAAAATTAATAAATGATTCTGATACAATCTCTGTTTGCTTAATAATCGTTTTCAACTATTCCACTTGAAATATTTTTTTCAATTATATTTTAAACCTTTTTTGGCGTTAAATCAGAATGTACATATCGGTTAGCATAAACGCTCTATTGTTCATGCGACGGACCTGATTAATTTCGAATCATGTAGAATTATAACATAAATATTTATTTTCAAATAACTATTAATAATAAATATATGTCTATGAAGAATTATAAAAGGTCATTAAACTAGAGCTCTAGCACTGTACGAAAATTCAAGTAAGCTGACCAGACATTTAAAAAGATTACTCACAGTACTTAAACCATCAGACCTACATCAACAGAAAGCGAACGTGCGTTTTCAACTTCACCAAATTTCTGTACAAAAAAAACCAGCCAGAAAAAGATCAAACACTGAACAATTTATGTTTTCTTAAAACATATTTCAATAATGAAAACAACGAACATTCAAATTAAACACAAATTTATAATTTTCCTATTTTTAAAATTTTCTTTAAAATTTTTGAATTTTTATAAAAACTTTTAATAATTCGTCAAATTTATACGTTTGTATATACTAAGTAGCAGTGGGGGCTCGTGATTTTTTCAATAGGGGAGGCTATACCTAACTGTAAATTATCTAGACAAATTTGTACTAGCAAAAAAATCCGCCAAAAAAATCCATTTTTTATTTACATTTTATAATATCATCATAATTCATAATTATTTCATATCATATCATTTTAAAAATAGTTAGTATAATTGTAAAAGTGTATTACCAAAGTTTGTGTCGTTTATTTTGTTAACAATTCTATCTCTGTAAGTAGATATGCATATCAAAATAAACACAGATTTGAAGTTTGCAGTCCATACAGGTTGAAGGTTTACATTGTTTAAGATACTCAACTGAATTTTTTAATTCTAAAACAGCTTACTCTGCGAATGCAAAAACACGGTAAATTACCGATATTTTGCTTTGCATTACAGATATCGGAAAAAGTTATTTAAACAAGTTTTTCCAAATATTATTCTAATCCCACATACCAAATTTCATCACAAAATTCGCACTTTTAGTTTTTTCATTATTTGTAGTCAGGATCCTAAAATCCGCAGAGGAGGCTGCTGGCCGAAAAATCTCACTTGCCCGATCTCCGGGCAGCGTGTGCG
Source organism: Diabrotica virgifera virgifera (assembly GCF_917563875.1). Lineage (NCBI taxonomy): Eukaryota > Metazoa > Arthropoda > Insecta > Coleoptera > Chrysomelidae > Diabrotica > Diabrotica virgifera. Next base: position 207,145,321 of record NC_065444.1, read on the forward strand.
TTGAGCGATGTGCAGCTCTTGGGCAAGCCCCTCACACCAACGAAACATGAAACGAAAAACATGAAACATGAAACATGAAACGTAAAACACGTTTCATGAAAATTAAACACGGCTGAACAAATCTTGAAGTCCGCCTACCTATGAAACGAGTGCGAATTTTGTGCTGAAATTTGGTATGTGGGGTTAGAATATTATTTGGAATAACTTGTTCAAATAACTTTTTGCGGTATCTCTAACGCAAAGCAAAGTAAACAAAACAGTGTAGCGTGTGTAAAAAATTTATGGGGAGGCTAAGCCTCCCTTGCCTCCTCTGACCAGTCGCCACTGCTAAGTAGGTATTATATACCTAATACAGTTTGTGCACCTAATTGTATTGAAAAAAATAAAGAATTAAAAAAACAATTTCTTCTTTTTATTTTTAAATTTCTCGATTCCCGGGAAGTTCCGGAAAATCCAAATTATCGACTCCTGATTCCCGGGAAAGCAAAAGCGGCTGGGAAAATGGAGCTCTATATGAAACATTCCAAAATAAATTAGATTCAAGATCAAGTAAAGCTTCCATTGATAAGGACTGCTTTGGGCAGTAGAGTGTTTTGATCGAATTATTTGCGAAACACTAATCTATTCCTTCATTATGTTCGTATAAAGATAACAGTGTATCAGCCTACTCATATCAATATCCTCTTTATCGAAAGTTAATTTCTTCGGAACTACGTGATAAACTAATTAGATTGTAAAAAGGTTTATTTCCCCCTCCAATGTTATATTTGCGGTGGTACCATTAACGTGGTCGTATCTTAATTAGACCTTAACACGGCAATTAGACAGAATTAGTGGCATACGTGTTCCTCTTCATGTTTATTATTAAAACCTATATGGCAACTAATTTACCAAATGCCATTAGGTACTTTTCTTATCATTTAAGAAAATTATTTAATTTCTTTTTTATTTTATTTAATTGACTTTAATTCAAATTATGAAGGTTCACAGAGTGGGGATAGATTTTAGGTGGAAAGTTTCTACATTGTCTGGAAGCATTGGGTATATTTTTGATCAAAACTAACTTACAACTTGAAATTTTTATTGAAAATATAAGAGAGCAGACGTTACTAATTCATTTAAAATCAAATAGTCCTTGAGCCCAATATTAAAAAAAAAGTATTACCTCCCTCATAAGACTATGATGTTCCGATTGGTCAGGCCATGATGCTCCGAAATGTGTGGGCTCCAAAATTATATGGGAGTGCATGCATTTCGTTACATCATGCTATGGTACGCTGGACGAGCCATACAGTCTGTAGTCAACACCCCGATGTATGAGTGGGAACAAAAGGTGAAAAATACTCATACTCTCATGAGTCGCATCTGGCGAGTCATGAGGGCCTTCACATTTTACTCTCTTTCAACTTGTCTTGAGTAAAATTTCTTTAATCTTTCCTATCGACCTCACTTGGCCAATTCTTTCTTTTTCCGACCCCGAATGGCTATTAGGTTTCCGAGGGCAGACGGGTCACTATTTTCTACTTCTATAACTTCTATCAATACTTCTCACCGAATGATTGCCGGTATAAGCAATCCCCCACTTACTCACCAACGGCTTCGGGCGGATGAGTTGGTGAGTGGTAGGGCACTCTGTTGTCCTGAGACCGAGAAATCGGTCTCAAAGGCGAAGGAACCACTACATTAAAGATCCTTGTGGATATCTCTAGTACAGCTTCCCATGACAGATAAGGAAACTATACATACATTTAATGATCATGGACTTCGGAATCCAAGATCCGGCAGGGGAGGAAGATCACAACCAGACCACGGGGCCTCTCAGGTCGTCAACACACGAAAACCCCGTGTCGTGGAAATCCACAAGATAGCTACGTCAAACGTAACAACTAAGTTTGAAGGTGCGAAATTACAAAATATTCAGCTAGAAATGGCCAGACTAGACATTCCTATCCTAGGTATATGCGAGACGAAATGGCTAGGGTCAAACATATTGGAGAGTAATGGATACATTGTATACTACTCGGGAAAGGCAGAAGGACCCAGACGTACGGAGTAGCAATCATTGTCAAAGAAGAAATTCTTAACTGTATCCGAAATTTCGTCCCCTTCAATGATCGTATCATGATGATTCAGCTGCAAAATAAACTACTGAATAAAAATATAATACAAGTCTATGCACCAACAGCTGACAAACCAGATGAAGAAATTGAGCAATTCTACAGCCAAATTAAGCAAATTCTCCGGAGCACAAAAAAATATGGAGCTACAATTATTATGGGAGACTTAATATTTTGCAATATTATTAATGTTTCTATTAGGTTGAGAACTTTGCCTTTCAGTTGCTAGATGACGCTAGTCACCTACTCCATAAACGTCAGTTGCAATGGGAGGATAAGCTTTTGTAGTTTTGTCACTTCGGGCAGAACGCAGCAAACCTACGCGTCTCCGATAATGACTCCAAATAGAGTCGACAATCTTCGATTTAGAGTGTTGGTTTGCACTCCCTGTTCTAAGTGAAAAATAAGACGGTTTTGCTTTCGCATTGCAACTGAATAAAAATGGATTTTTTATTTTAATCTAATTTCTTTTTTATTTAATTTAATTAACTTTAATTCATATTATGAAGGTTGACTTAGTGGGGACAGATTTTAGATGGAAAATTTCTGCATTGGGTATATTTTTTATCAAACCAAACTTACAACTTTAAATTTTTATGAAAATATAATAAAGCAGACGTTAGTAATTATCAAATAGTCCTTGGGCCCACCATTAAAAAAGTATTACGTATAATATTGTAGCGTGATTAGTGTAATTACTTCTAATTACAATAAAACTAGCGGTTCGTAATTTATATACGACTTTATTTATATAAGTTACAGACGAATTTATCTTATACACTAAACTTATTCACAAAATATGCCCGTATTTATACCCAGTTGTTATTCTGGAACAATCGACTCCCATCTCGAGCTATCGGCTTGTTCCGCCTACGTGACGTACCTTCCAGAATTATCCGGCGAGGCCTAGCACATCCGATTACGTCATTCTCGAGGTGTTTACTGTTATACGGGGATCGGCCAAGATTTCTCTTCCGCTACACTGCTCCCCTCTTAAGATCTGAGCGTCTCGATCAGCAACTCTAAATGAAGGCCCAGGATGGCGGAATCTACACGACTCTCCAGCTCTGCATACACCCTTCAAGAAGAAATAACAGTCTACTGTCTTTGAAGGGTACGACATCTTCGGGTTCATGCAACACACAGTGATTTGTACACCAGTTCCTCTGAAGACCACTTCAAGCATGCTTCTCACAATCTTCCAATCCAGATTTTCTACTGCATGGCCTATTTTTGGTAAAGCCAAATTTTTGATGTCATAATTACACACGATTTTCTTCAAATTAGTTAGAGCACGCCATATGTTCTCGTAGCTTGGCGTGTCCGTATAAGACTTTCTGGTCACCATATACAGCAAAGATCGAGGACCATCTTCCAATCGCAGTACTCTTCCAATTTTAGGCTGCTGATTTCTTAACTCGTCCAGGCGGCCGAACTTTCTATTGAATACGGACGATATTCCTTTAGTCATCTCGAGGTCTTGGGCAACACAGTGGGCCAGAGAGACGTTTTCTGGAACACCAAACAGATCTTGCTGAACTTCTGTGGTCACGCCGAATCTAGCACTCTTTCTCGCTGCGTAATTTGACATAAATTGATTAAAACTTGGCTGTGCGACATCTTTCATCTCCTGTTGGAGGACTCGTGCTTCTTCTGTTTCATTTGAGCCAGCATATGGTGCAAGACGATTTATGTGAATAACTTTTGGTTTACCGTTTGGCAACTTCTTAATTCTATATATTACGTCATTTATTTTCTTCTTAACTTCATATGGACCTTCCCATTGTCTTTGCAGTTTAGGACATAAGCCTCGACGACGTTGCGAATTATAAAGCCAGACAAGATCACCTACTTCGAAGCTTTCATTCTTGCATCGAGAATCATATTGATCTTTCATTCTGTCACTGGCTATCTGGATGTGTTGTCGGGCAAGTTCATGAATGTTGTTCATTCGTAATTTCAGGCGGTCAACGTAGTCTTCGCCTGCAACATGTTCCTCGGAAGGTCCGCAGCCAAACTCTAGGTCGCAGGGCAACCGAACTTCACGACCCAACATCAGGCAGGTTGGTGTTTGACCTGTAGTTTCATTCACGGCCGAGCGGTAGGCCATCAGGAATAAATGAATGTGTTGGTCCCAATCTCGCTGATGTTCAGATACAACTTTGGACAAGTGTTTACCCATCGTTCGGTTCATCCTCTCGACCATCCCATCTGATTGAGGATGCAGGGGTGTTGTTCTGGTCTTATTGGCACCAATCAATTTACAAACGTTTTGGAAAAGAGCTGACTCAAAGTTTCGCCCTTGGTCGGAGTGGATCTCCAAGGGAACACCAAATCGGCTAAAGAATTCTTTAACAAGTACCTCTGCAACGGTAGCAGCTTCTTGATTTGGTAATGCATAGGCCTCAGTCCATTTTGTAAAATAATCCATGGCTACCAGGATGTATTTATTTCCAGCATCGGTTTCTGGAAATGGACCTGCAATGTCGATAGCTACTCTTTTCATAGGACTTCCAACATTGTACTGTCTCATGGGTGCTCTCTTTTTACCAACCGGACCATTACCGGATGCACACAGTTCACATTTTCGGCACCATCTTCTTACATCATCTTTACAGTTCACCCAATAGAACCGTTCTCGAACCTTTTGCAGAGTCTTCGTAATACCAAAGTGTCCACCTGATGTACCGTCATGCAACTGACGCAATACTTCTGACACTTTACTTTTAGGTACAATTAACTGAAGCTTAGATTCTGTACCATCATCGTTCTCAAAGGTTCTGTACAGAAGATCATCTTTTAGTACCAGGCAATTCCATTGGCTCCAGTAGGCCTTGACTTCTGAACTACATGCACTAATGTTCTGCCAACTAGGTCTCTCACCTTGCCGCATCCAATCCAATACTCTTTTTATACATGGATCATCTTCTTGGGCGTCTTGTAACTGTTGGGGCTGCCATTGCTCATTAATTACGGTGGTTCGTCTCACGGGGCAAAATCGTTCCTCTAATTTGGCACAGTGATTACAATTCGCACTGCATGGTCGTCTCGAAAGGGCATCAGCATTTGAGTGAACTCTTCCGGCCCTGTGTTCTATCTCGTAATCATATTCTTGTAATCGTTCTAACCATCTTGCCATCTGGCCCTCTGGATTACGGAATTGTATGAGCCATTTTAGAGCAGCGTGATCGGTGCGAAGAAGGAACTTTCTGCCATACAAGTATTTATGGAAATGTTCGCAAGCCTTCACTACACCCAGCAGTTCTCTTCTGGTAACGCAATAGTTTCTTTCCGGTTTCGACAGGACTTTGCTGAAATAAGCGATGACTTTTTCCTGTCCGTCCTGGATTTGGGAGAGAACAGCTCCTATAGCATTGTTGCTAGCATCGGTATCCAAAATAAATTTTCCTGCCTGTCCCGGGTAGCTTAATATCGGTGCACTGATCAGAGCCATTTGTAGTTGTTCGAAAGCTTTTTGGCACTCTTCACTCCATGTATATTCTTTGCCCTCCTCCGTCAACTTTGTTAGGGGCTTGGAGATATTGGCAAATCCTTTGACAAATCGTCGGTAATATGTACATAGGCCAAGGAAACTTCTAATTTCATGTTTATCTTTTGGTACTGGCCAATCTTTAATTGCATCAATCTTTTCAGGATCAGCTGTTACACCATTACTCGATACAATATGTCCTAAGTACTTAACTTCTCGTCGAAACATGTGACATTTCTTCGGACTTAACTTCAAGTTCGCTGCCCTCAATCGTTGAAAGACGTCTATTAGATTCTTGGCATGTTCATCAAAGGACCTTCCAACCACAATTACATCATCCAAGTAAACCAGGCATGTTTTCCATGTTAGACCTCTTAAAACGGCCTCCATTAATCTTTCAAATGTGGCAGGGGCATTACATAAACCAAACGACATAGCCGTGAACTGCCAAAGCCCTGATCCTATCGAAAATGCGGTTTTCTCCCGATCGGCTGGCTCCATGTCTACTTGCCAATATCCACTTTTTAAATCGAGTGTGGAAAACCAACGAGAACCGGAGAGAGTATCCAATGTATCGTCTATTCTGGGCAAAGGATAACTATCTTTTTTTGTTACCGCATTGAGCTGGCGGTAGTCGATACAAAAACGCGTTGAACCATCTTTCTTTTTTACCAGAACTACTGGTGATGTCCATGGACTGTTCGATGGTTCAATTACTCCTTGTTTGTCCATATCCTTGATAATCTCTTCGGCCTCATCTCTTTTCGCAAATGGAAGTCGTCTAGGCCGTTGTCTGATTGGCTGAGCGTCTCCGGTATTTATTTTATGCGTTACTATGCTTGTTTTGCCCTTATCCTTCTTATCAATAGCAAAAACATCTTGATACTCTATCAGCATAGACCTTACTTTTTCCGTTCGTTCATAGTCAAGGTCTTGGCATCTTTCAATGATCATCTCGACAAGGTCTTTTGGATACTTTGACTTTGATGATTTCTCATTGGTATTCATAGAGCAAATTGAAGCCACGGGAACACACTGTCCGATCAAAGCTCCTCTACTTAACTTAATAGCAGTTTCCCTTAAATTCATAACTCTTACAGGGATGACATCTCGAACTTTTACCAAAGTTTTCGCCGTTAGGAACTCGACATTTTCTACATCTTCGACCATCCTTAAACTTCCCTCTCGGCAGTGTCCATCAAGCATGGTCATCAGAATTTTCTCACTATTACCGGGTATGGTTACGTCGCATGTAGTTAGTAAGCGGATGACATCTTCTTTGTCGTCGTGAAAGGGCAACTCTTCACCGTTGATCCTGAGAACTCCATTTTGAACATCCAATATTGCCCCCACTTTTCGTAGTACGTCCATCCCCAATATGAACTTGTCGGAGATCTCGGCAATTAATACTTGATGTTCAACTGTGGTCTGGCCAATGGATACTGACATATTAGCCTCGCCATATGTATTAATTAGCTCACCAGTTGCTGTTCTAAGCTTTACTGTTGCAGGTGATAATTTATTATGGTCTCGTACTACATCTGGACGTGCGATAGTTCTCGTTGCACCTGTATCCACCAAAAATGATCTACATCTATTATTGATACGACCTTCGATGTATAAGTTGTGGATTCCACCGGAGGACGTAAGGTTGACAGTTACTATGGGGGCTCTAGTTCTCGAGGTCGGCAGTTGCCCCTTGGTGTCGACCCGCTCTAGTTTTCCGACGGCTGTACGATCTTCTTACAATTACGTCGAATGTGGCCTACGTCTCCGCAATTCCAACATCTAGGCTCGCGTCTCTTTGGCATCTGATTACTCAATACTCTCCGTATCATTTCCTCCAGACGTTCATCGTTGTGTTCGTCACTTTCTTCAATGGTTCTTACTCTATGGCTTCGTGAAGTTTGACTAGCCGTTTCGTGTTCCAATGCAATAGCAAGTGCTTCATCTAAAACTTTCGGTCTTGCTAGTCGTAAAGCTTTCTGTAGTTCACTATCTTTCAGCCCATTGACAAAGGTATCTACCGCAATTTCTTCTAAAACGCTGTCTGGCACCTCCGGATAAGCCAACCGCACCACACGAGCCACATCTGCTTCAAATTCTTGCAGATTCTCACTTGCTCGTTGACTTCTATTTCTCAGTTGTGCTTTGTATACTTGTTGTAGATGGGCATCTCCATAGCGTTTTTCTAGACGAGTGAACAAGGTCTGGTAACATTTTTCTTGACCCTTAGGAATTGATCTTAATATATCTGCAGCATCACCTCGCAAAGCAGCAGTCAAGGAAACAGCCTTTTCTTGTTCGGTCCAATGGTTGGCGGTCGCAATAGCTTCGAATTGTCTAAGGTATATGGACCAAGAGGACTTCCCATCGAATGGTGGTAATTTAAATCTCATATGATGCGATGTTTCGTCTCTCGGTGTTTCATCCTTCACTACAAGATCTAAAGCTACTGCATTAACTGATGGTTGTACTTTTGTATCAGTTATCATGCTCTCTAGTTGTTTGATCTTCTCTTCTAGCATTTCTTTATTGTCGTCTACACTTTTCTGTATCTTATCGAATGTTCTGGAAACTTCTTCAAATTTCTCGTCGGTCTGTCTACAAACGTCTTTTATTACTTGAGAAACACTTTCAAATTTCTCATCGCTTTTTCTAGAAGTTTCATCGATCTTTTGAGAAATGGTTTCGAATTTCTCATTGTTTTTTTTACTAACTTCTTCAAGTTTCTCGTCGCTTTTTCTAGAAGTTTCATCGATCTTTTGAGAAACACTTTCAAATTTCTCGTTGTTCTGTCTAGAAGTTTCATCGATCTTTTGAGAAACACTTTCAAATTTCTCGTTGCTTATCTTAGAAGTATCATCAATCGTTTCAGAAACCGTTTTTAATTTCGATAAGATTGCTTGTTCTGCTGACTGGAAGTGGAACGTCTCTGGATCATCTCCGTTCTTCGTTAGGATTTCCTCGAGTCGTGCTTGTAGGACTATCTTGAGCCCACTGCTGTCCAGATCCCGTTCCTCTAGCTGTTCACGGAGCTGTTTTACTGTAAGTTCTCGTAGCAACATCTTTGGTCGGCACACACGTACTTTCCAAAATGTCTTTTAAAAGTCTTTCCGAATACCGAACAATCAACGCACTTTAACTATTCCCGACGAATAAAGTCCAAAAGTCTTTCCGAATACCGAACAATTAACGCACTCCGGTTATTCCCGACGAATAAAGTTCAAAAGTCTTTTAAAGTCTCTCTGTAATTCACTTATTTATATCGCACTAAGTTTACCGAACACCGACACCAACTGTAGCGTGATTAGTGTAATTACTTCTAATTACAATAAAACTAGCGGTTCGTAATTTATATACGACTTTATTTATATAAGTTACAGACGAATTTATCTTATACACTAAACTTATTCACAAAATATGCCCGTATTTATACCCAGTTGTTATTCTGGAACAATCGACTCCCATCTCGAGCTATCGGCTTGTTCCGCCTACGTGACGTACCTTCCAGAATTCTCCGGCGAGGCCTAGCACATCCGATTACGTCATTCTCGAGGTGTTTACTGTTATACGGGGATCGGCCAAGATTTCTCTTCCGCTACAATATAAATTATTACGCAGAAGCAAAAAAACAAGCGAGAAAATGTAAAATAAACTATATATAAATAGAATAAAAATGAGAAAAAAACAAGAACAAAATGGAAGGAATACCTACTTCGAAGAAATAAATGCTAAACATGAAATAACCCAATTCATCAAAAATAAAGTAGAATCACCAAAGCTAGAAGTAAATATTGGACAAATTACCAGGAAAGAAATTGGAAACACACTAATACCTTAAAAAAATGATAAAGACGCAGGAATCGACAATATTTATAGTGGAAATAATAAAAGCAGATACTGAGCAATCAATAGAAATATTACCTAAAATTTTGAACAAATTATGGACTGGCCAAGAATTACTAAAGTAATGGTAGGAGGGATTGACAGTAAAGATACCCAAAAAAGGAGACCTGAGTAGATGCAACAATTGGCATGCAATAACATTACTAAACGCCACATCCAAAGTGTTGGCCAAAGTCTTATTGGAAAGATTGAAGCCGGAACTAGATAAAAACTGAGAAGCAGCCAAGCTGACTTCTGTACCAAACGTTCCACCATTGACACATCTGTATCCTTAGAATTATCTTGGAACAAAGAAATGAATGGAATAAAGATATAGATGTGAGTTTTATCGACTTCGAAAAGGCTTTTGACCGTGTAAATAGGGTACAGATGTGGAAAATCTTAAGATAATATGGGATACCGCTAAAAATCATAAACTGTATTATGGTAGGGGAGCAAAGTATGCCAAATTTGCAGTCACTCGAGAGTTATGGGGACCTATTAGGTTGTGATTATTAGGTCCTAAAATTAAAAAAAGTTAAGTAAAATTTTCCATTTTAGGGGGCGCTTTCCATTTTTAATTTAATTTTCCATTTCCAACAATCGTTTTTTCCGATTATAGCGCCGTCTATCCATAATTCGAAAAAATGTCTCGAATAAAAGTTGCTTATTATTACGTGAAGAATCCAAATCTGTAATAAAAATTTTGGGGTCCCATTTAAGATTTTAAAGTAAACCCCCACCCCACCCCCGTGGTGGGTCGTGTTTGGTACCATTCGATAGATGTTTCAAAAACATTTTGAAAGTGTATTTTGCAGTGTTTAGATCTGATGTTTATTTTTTAGTATTTTCGATCTGACGTTCATTTCGCGAAATATTCGCTTTTTTTGTGAAATTTTTTGACTCACCCATTTCCTTAGCCCTGCTCAAATCGGCAGATTTTTGAAATATTCACTCTTTTGCATGTAGGTACTTAACTTACCATATCTTAATCTGACAATTTTGAGTATTTTAAGGATAGATTTTTTTTTTCGGGCCATCCTTGACGAACTTCCCTGTGTTAAGAGCCTATATATGGTAGAAGTACATCTGCAGGGTACCAGGTTTCTCCCCATATGATAATCTGACGCGCTCGAGTAACTGCAAAAATCCCCGCTTGGGCTCCCCTACCATTAAACTCTTCTATGACGGGTCAAAGCCAAACTGGAATATTTAAGTGAAGTAACAAAAGAAATAGCCGTAAAAAGTGGAGTCAATCAGGGTTATGCACTATCCCCTACCCTATTCCTTATTATGATGGGTAATGAAAAAAGTAACTGGTGATCGAACAGGCAACAGATAGAACACCTATTTAATGAGTTAGAAGACCTCGAATTTGGGGATGACATCTGCCTGCTAAAGGTGCATTTAAATCAAAGCGAACACGAACGAACGAACGAATTTGTTCGTTAACTTTATTGTATTTGTACAGCGAATTAAGCACGACCGAACGAATTCGTTCGCATTCGCTTATGTTCCAACCGATGTCGGTAAGTTAGCTAATCGTCAAAGGAAATCGTTGTTCAATGTGGACAGTGGATACGATAGACGGTAGCGAACGAATTCGTTTGGTACTGATTTAATTTTTTTACAAACATTAGTTTGAGAGGGTTGTTTATTGTGTAGTCGTGAAAACATAATTTTGCAATATGGAATGGACCAATGAAAAGATACTTCAATTAATTGGGTTATATAGAAATGAAGAATGCCTATGAAACCCGAAATCGAAGCTCTATATAAAATAATAAACAGAAAAACTGATGCTTGTTTTAACATTTCTATAGGAATGGGTTGAGATGTCTCTGAACTAAAAAAATGAAATAGCTTCTGGCATCATTTAGACGAGAAAGACAAAAAGAGGGTTCGAAGTGGTTTGCTTTTAAAAGCCTTATGTTTTTATTGGTTAAATTTCAACCCAGAAAGACTAATGAGGTAAGCAAATCAAATTAATTGCTAAAATTAATTAAAAGCAAATTTATTTTGATACACCAATATTACAATTTATTATTTGAACGTAATATAGTCATAATACCAAGCCCTCAAACAGCTATAATACCTGCTACTTGGCTGCTAATACAGATTGCGTTCATTAGTTCGAAGAACATTACAGGTAACTACCTAAATATATTGAATTCACAATTATTTTAAGAAGATAATTTTTTTTCTCATTATTTTTGTCATTATTAGAAATATGAATACAAATATTTTGTCAGTAATTTATATGCTAAAAAGTGTTACGTTTGACCTGTGCTCTTGTGCGGAATGGAAGCATGGACGTTAAAGGCCAGTTCCATTAACAAATTTGAAGTGTTTGACATGTGGTGCCTACGTCGAATGCTTAGAATATCATGGACGGACAGAGTCATAAATGTTTAAGTACTAAAAAGAGCGGGTTTACAGGATAGGGAACTTTTTAATTATGTTAAAAGTAAGAAGACTGCATACTTGGGACATATATTACGAGGGCAACGATACACTTTTCAGCAACTGATACTCGACGGAAAGATAGAGGGTAAGAGGGGTCTGGGAAAAAGATGTAATGGCTGCCTAATCGCCACAGCAAGTGGACAAGAATCCACAGCTATGATATGCTCTGCAATGCTGCTAAAAACAGAAATATTTTATTAACAAGACAATGTACGGTGGACGCATATGCAGAAATACACGGCATCTCAAGAAGAAGAAGAAATATGAATTTATAATTGCTAGACATTTTTGGACGTTTTATTTATCTCAAACTTTAGTTGATAATGCCAGATTTAAATAAAATATTAATAAATAAAACTTATCATCAAAATTTTCAACAAAATAATTAAAAATACCTGGATAAATTATTTTTGAGTCTGGAAATAATTTTTATTTTATTTTAACTATTCATATCAAATTTTTTAAATTAAATAGTTATAGAATAGAGACAGGACAAAATGAAATTATTGAAATTTATACTTATATTTATGAATATGACATATTTTTTCCTTACAGAACACACATTGCATTTTATAAGCTATTATTGTATTAAAATTTACCCAACAAGAAACACGACAATAAACTTAAACACAATGTGTGACTGGTCCATCTTAAATACATCTGCGTGCAATATGCACTCCCGATCATCAACGAATGCGAACGTTCGCTTCAATGTAAATGGTCCTACTTTGTAGCGAACGAATGACCAAGTGAACACATACGCATTCGTTCCTTCGCTCTTTTCGCTTTGATTTAAATACACCCGTGTTGAGCTGCCCCCCCCCCCCCCACTTGCAAAAATTAAAAAACAAATAGCCCTGATTTATGAGCTCTCATATTCAGCAAATTAAAAATTTTGAGCTCGTTCCACTGAGCAGGAATTTAATATTTTAGTGACTCAGCCCCCCCCCCCCCAATACTTAAAAATAGGAATATTGAATCGATTTTTGCGGCAGAATTACGAGCTATTTATGAGCTCTTCAAATAATATAGTTTCGATTTTTGAGCTCATCCCCTTCACCCACAAACAACCCTTTAATTGATTTAACTTAAGAGAAAAATGCTGAGAAAACTTAAAATATATCGTATTGCGGATATAATTCCTAAAGCTTATATATTCTAAGAATAAACTATAAAATCACGTGCATTTCGATTATTGAGCTACGACCCCTTCGCAAGAAAACTACCCCATCTTCCCGGCTTAAGAAAGAGTTGTACTTAAAATACATTAAATTCATTATTTGGCGACTACATATCATTTAATAATTTATAAGCTCCCAAATTACGCGCATTTAGATCAGTAAATTGCAATTTATTTTGTATAGTGCAGTCACTGAAGGTAAAAATCAACGATTACCTACAATTTCGGTGAACATTGGTCAGTGATTAGAGAATACCTCAAGAAACAAAGGTGACATGGTGCCACCTTTCGCCTCTACCCTGAGGGTGGATACCGCCCCTTCTCGGCGGTGAAAATTATTTTATAAAAAATAACTGCACAAATCAATAAAAGGACAAATTATAAGCAACATTTGTTATATAAAGTTATTAAAATTAGTCAATACTTTTTAAGTTATTAAAGATCGAAGATTTTAATTATTCGTGAAAAAAATGCATGTTTTGAAGCGGTTTTTCGTAAATCACTGAAAAACTGTAAGTTTCTACAAAAAAGTTAATAGTAGTTTAATTCGTGTAGCTTATATTCTAAGAATAAACTCTTAAATCACGCGCATTTCAACTATTGAGCTACATCCCCTTCGCACGAAAACCATCCCATATTCCCGGCTTAAGAGAGTAGTACACACTTAAAATAATTTAAATTAATTATTTGGCGACTAAATATCGATTAATAATTTATGAGCTCGCAAAATATACGCATCTCAATTATTGAATTGCAGTTTTCTTTCTATAGTGCAGTCACTAAAGGTAAAAATCAACTATGACCTTCGATTTCGGTAAATCTCCATTCATCTTCACGAAAATTGGTGAGCGAATAAAGGATACCTCAAGAACCCCTTCGCTAAAACCTCTTCGCAAGAAAACCATAAACCATCCCACATTCCCGGCTTAACAGAGTTTAAAGTAAAGTAAAGTATTGTTGGAGTTATTATTTTAAATATGATTAAAAGAACCAAAATTTTTCAAATTTTCGTAAATCATTTGCTTTTGATAATATAATAACTCCAACAATACTCGATACACGTAAAAAATGATAGATAACGAAATTTGAGTTTTTTTTTTATTAGCAAAAATTTTACTTGTCTTTTGATTTCTGTATGAATCAAAATAACGAAGATATAAACGTTTAAGCCTAAATTTTACTACGAGAACAATATAACAGGAGCCCTTTACTATTATCCTAAAAAAATAAAGTATTTGAAAGATTAAATGTAATGCAGTTTTATAGCTCTTGAAATTACCTTTCAAATAGTTGGAAGTGCCTGATATTATAAAAATTAACAGAGTTATAAAAAAAATTCATTTTTTTGGAAAAAATTTTGGAATATAAATTTTGATGCTATCAACTTTTTCTGAAGCTCATTTGATACCTAGGTATTTCTAAGTAATTTGACAAGTAGGTATTTAGTAAGTGTTACATAAAATGCATTTCTTTCCCGTTATTTAAGCTTGAATCCTTAGATTTGAATAGTCGCAGAAAAAATATTCATTTAATTACCTATAACTTACTTTAAATTAACATTATGTTTAAGTAAGCAATTTATTATGTTTCTTATTAGCTTCAATTTTAGTGATGAAAACTTTTTTGTAAAAACTTACAGTTTTTGAGTTATTTATGAAAAATCGTTTAAAGCATGCATTTTCTTTCAAAAAAATTAAAATATTTGATCTTTAATAATATTTTTAATAAAGTAATTTTAACCCCCGAGAAGGGGTGACATATACCCCAGGCTAAAACCGCAAGTTGTTATTGTTAATTTTGTTTATTGAGGTATCCTTTATCCGCTCACCAATTTTAGTGAAAATGAATGGAGATTTACCGAAATCGAAGGTCATAGTTGATTTTTACCTTCAGTGACTGCACTATAGAAAGAAAACTGCAATTCAATAATTGAGATGCGTATATTTTGCGAGCTCATAAATTATTAAACGATATTTAGTCGCAAAATAATTAATTTAAATTATTTTAAGTATGTACTACTCTCTCTTAAGCCGGGAATATGGGATGGTTTTCTTGCGAAGGGGATGTAGCTCAATAGTCGAAATGCGCGTGATTGAAGAGTTTATTCTTAGAATATACCTAAGCTATACGAATTAAAACTACTATTAACTTTTTTGTAAAAACTTACCTACAGTTTTTCAGTGATTTACGAAAAACCGCTTCAAAACATGCATATTTTTCACGAATAATCTTATCTTTAATAACTTAAAAAGTATTGACTTATTTTAATAACTTTATATAACAAATTATGTTGCTTATAATTTGTTATTTAATTGATTTGTGCAGTTATTTTTTATAAAATAATTTTCACCACCGAGAAGGGGCGGTATTCACCCTCAGGGTAAATGCGCAAGGTGGACCATGTCACCTTTGTTTCTTGAGGTATCCTCTAACCACTGACCAATTTCCGTGAAAATCGATGAAGGTTCACCGAAATTGAAGGTAATCGTTGATTTTTACCTTCAGTGACTGCACTATACAAAATAAATTGCAATTTACTGATCTATATGCGCGTAATTTGGGAGCTTATAAATTATTAAATGATATGTAGTCGCCAAATAATTAGTTTAATGTATTTTAATGTATTTTAAGCACAACTCTCTCTTAAGCCGGGTAGATGGGGTAGTTTTCTTGCGAAGGGGTTGTAGGTCAATAATCGAAATGCACGTGATTTAATAGTTTATTCTTGGAATATATAAGCTATAGGAATTATATCCGCAATACGATATATTTTAAGTTTTCTCAGCATTTTTCTCTTAAGTTAAATCAATTAAAGGGTTGTTTGGGGGTGAAGGGGATGAGCTCAAAAATCGAAACTATATTATTTCAAGAGCTCATAAATAGCTCGTAATTCTGCCGCAAAAATCGATTCAATATTCCTATTTTTAAGTAGTGGGGGGGCTGACTCACCCCCCCCCCACTAAAATATTAAATTCCTGCTCAGTGGAACGAGCTCAAAATTTTTAATTTGCGGAATATGAGAGCTCATAAATAGCTCACAAATCAGGGCTATTTGTTTTTTTAATTTTTGCAAGTGGGGGGGCTAGCTCAACACGGGTTTTAAATACGCCTTAACTGAGCACCGAAATTATATACAAACAAAAATTGACAAATTGGCACAGTACCTACTCTGAGACCATCGGACTCCGAATAAACACGGAGAAAACCAAACTCTTAAAAAATAATAAGTAATAACTACCCAAATGATAAAATAATGATAAACGTTAGTAGAGACAGACAAGTTCACATATTTGGGATCATTCATGGAAATGGGAGGGTCAGTAAAAAAGGATATACAGACGAGAATAATAAAGGCTCAACAAGCATTTAACCCTTTAAAATACAATTTGTCAAACAAACGAAATATCGGAAATAACAAAAATTATTAAAATCTTTAATAGTTGCCAAGGGCGCCCATATAAAAATTTTTAGGGGGGGCCAAACTTGAAGATGTTGCACATTACATTTTGTATATTTCGGATGACAATATATACAGTAGACTCTCTCTATAATGAACACGGATATAACGAGGTTCCGCTTATAACGAGGTACATTAGGTGTCCCATGAAATTCCTATTGAACTATAACGCTTTATAACGAGGCATATTTGGTTACAACGAAGAAAATTGAAATCGAAGAATACGTGTCTTATCCTGTTTTTAGCGTTGTAATGGTCATAAATAAATAAATGCCCCAACTGCCTGTACATAGAAATGCCCAACATCTGTCTTATTATCGAGGCCAGTGCTGTAATAAACTCGGCCACCTGTAATAAACTTCTGCCTGTTTATCGACCGATATTGACTATTATAGGAAATTTACAATTTATGACGGCGAAGTCTCATTGTTTACTGTTCAGGTTGACCATCGACACCTAATAAACTACGTAAAAGGCATCAAAACATTTCAATATTATTGTTTTTAAATTATTTTAAATTATTATTTCCCATTTAAAGTAGTTCAATATTATTGTTGTTTGATATAACGAGATCCGCTTATAACGAGATAATTACTCCACCATTTCAGTTCTCGTTATAGACGGAGTCTATTGTAGTTTAAACTACCTAAAAAAACCTAGTTTGAACCCTGTTGTGAGAAACTATTCATACATTTAAATACTAGACCAGATTTTTAAATGGAAATGTAATGGGTACCACAAAAATTGCGCCTCTCTTTAAAACCCGTTTGAAAAGAATACAATGCTTGCAAAGCCCTGCCTTCAACTTTGGCTAGTAGACTAACCATGAGTATTTGTCGAACCAAGTTTTTACTTTAAAATCTTAAAAATGAGCCCCCTTTATTTTTGCAGATTTAGAATCCTTATGAAAAATAAGTCACATATATTCCAAACATTTTTAGAATCGTTGATAGATGGCGCAAATAAATCGCATTTTCCGATTATAGCGGCATCCTCAACAATTCTACAAAAAGTTTCGAATAAATGTTACTTATTCTTTGAGGAGGAAACTCAATCTGCAATAAAAAACCGGGGTTCCTATTTAAGATTATCAAGTTAATTCTCACCCCCACCTCCAGAGTGTGGAATGTAAAATCCTGTTTGGTGTCATTCTATAGATTTTTAAAAAATATTAAACACGTGTTTTTTAGTTTTTCATTTGGAAGTATATTTCTCGAGATATTAGACCGTTTCTATAATTTTGCTATGGCATCACGATATATCGTTTTTTTCGATTATAGCGCTCTCTATCCACAATTCGCAAAAATGGCTCGAATAAAATTTGCTTATTTTTAAAAGGAAAATCCAAATCTAATCTGCAAAAAAAATTAGGGGTTCCATTTAAGATTTTAAAGCTTCACACCCAGGGTTTGAAGTGGTGGACATGTTTAGTGTCATCGCATAGATTTTTGAGAAATATTTAACACATATTTTTCAGTTTTTCGATCCGATGTTCATTTCGCGAATTATTCGACCTTTCCGCTACTTTTGGGACACCCTGTATATAACACTCATTCGTCATGAAAGATCACCTGTTTTCATTTAAATAAAATTGTTCTGTTCATCATAATGTACACTTTAAAATAATCTACTTACTAAAAAAATACTTTTGCACACTAAAATTTGACTATGTTTAATCAATTTAAAAAAAAATGGATCAAGGCCAGGAACCGAAGCTTTTCACCTCACAATTTTTACAGAATGGATCGATTTGCTTAAAAATTTGAGAATAAGTAGTGGATAGTCCAAGGATCAAAATCTATATGATTTCAAAAGGCGCTTTTACCATGGGGGTGGTTGCCACCCTATCTCGGGGGTGGAAATTTTTTATTATATTTTGACCGCAAAAGTTGATAAAATCGTTCATTCTAAGCAAAAAATGTTCTATACATTTTTTTGATAAAATTAATAGTTTTCGATTTATTCGCTATCGAAAGTGTTAGTTTTGTATAAAAAAAAATCAATGTTTTTCGATATACTCATTTACAATTCACTCAATTTTTGCCGTAGAAAAATTTTTCTCAAACCAAGTTCTTGGGAATTAAATAACCTGCAATTTTATATCGAAACATTTTTTCGTATCTCTGATGCTAATCTTTCTATTCTGAAGAAAATGGAATTTTTTACCAAAATACAAAAATTCCTTATTCGCTTTTAACTCCAGTTTTTTTTTAAAACTAATCATTCTAAGCCAGTCAAACTTCTAGAATATATCATTAATGCATAAATAAATAAGAAGTAATAAGCCCAATGACTAAAAATACCGCTAACTTACATTATTATGCTTTCAATTGGATTTCTCCTTTTTTTTTTCAAAAAGATATATTATTTTTTAACCGTAACTTTTTATTTTTTATCTTAGAAAGTTTTGTAAAAATGATTTTGTAGGCTTTTAAAAGATCAACCCCCTGCTTGCGATCACTTTTCCGCTGAAAAAAATAAGGACTGACATTCTTTTCAGTATAAGTCACTTAATTTTTGAGCTGGAGACTCCTTTTTAATTTCTGGAGATAGATATTTTTAAGTACTTTAAATTAGTTTCAACAAATTGTCCTCGAAAAATGCATTGTTTTCCCGTCATTTGACTTCGAATCTACAATATTTAGCATTTGACGAAGAAGAGCCAACATATTATAAAGTATAGCTCGATTACTATTGGTCTTAAAGAAAATTAAAAAAATGGTTTTGTTTATTTTTTCAAAACGTACATTTTTGTTAAGTAAAATTGTTTTGATAAACGAAAACTTTTGGAGTTATTAGCAGAAAACTTATTAAAAACATTGATTTTTTCGATATAAAACTAACACTTTTGATAGTGAATAAATCGAAAATTATCCATTTTGGCAAAAAAATGTATAGAACGTTTTTTGTTTAGAATGAACGTTTTCACCAACTTTTGCAATTAAAATATAAAATCACTCCCGAGATGCGGTGGCAACCACCCCCATAGATTTTGATCCTTGGACTATCCACTACTTATTCTCAAAAATGTTCAAGCAAATCGATCCATTCTGTAAAAATTGCGAGGTTTTGTCCTATTTTAAGCTTCATTACTTGGACTATTAGTGATTATCGGCCAGAGATCGGATTTCTTGCTGATATGATTTGCTTTGCAGTATTATAAATGATTCATTTAATTTGTAATTTTGGGTGTCGATTACAGTATAGATATATTACGTTCCCACGTTTCTAATATCTTTCAATGTTTTCGTTAATAGCATACCGTGACTGTGCGAAATGTGTATTATGCACATTCCATATAGACCGCGCTGTCACAGAATCACAGATTTATTTTATGTTAAACTATTAATTACCCAATATATGAATTTTTTATTAATAAATATGTTGTTTCCAATTTATCTCTCAAAATTATCCAATAATTTTTTGATAAAAATACGTTTTGTAATATAATTTTAATTTTTGTTCTTTCCCGAAAAGCTAGGGGGGGCACGGCCCCCCCTGCCCGTGTGTATGGGCGCCTATGATAGTTGCATCAAATCTTTAGATAATAGTTGATTCAAAAGTATACTACTCTACGGAGCAGAAACATGGAAACAGCACAAAACTACAATTAAAAATCTGCAATTTTTTGTAACGAAGTATTTTAGAAGAATTCTGAAAATATACTAGTCCAACAAAATATCTGATACTAAACTAGGGAAAAGAAAAAAGCAAACTAACATATTTAGTACAACAGCCAAGGAAAAAAAATGGAAATGGATTGGCCATGCTTTAAGGAAAGATCAAAGCAACATAGAAAGACAAGCACTTGAATTCCAACCAGAGGGGAAAAGAAAGAGAGGAAGACCAGACAACAGCTGGAAAAGAACTACAACGAGATAACACGAAAAAATTGGACTAAGATGGGGTGAAGTCAAAAACAGAGCAAGAAAGATGAGAGAATGGAAGGAACTAGTACATAGTTTATCCGCAGAATAAACACAAAACGAAGATGCGTTGACCCGGCCAGTTAGCAATCTTAAGCTGGGCATTCACGGTCAATCCATTTGGAGCCACGCCAAATGGATTCAGGCCAAATCGTAGCTCATTCACGATCACTCCAAATTGGTTATCCAGGGCCGCCGCTAAAGTGTTGGCCGCCCGTGTGCAACTTAATATTTGTCGCCCCCTTCCAACACTTTAGTCGTTTCAACATAGGTACTAGTATTTAAAGAAATGTGCAGGACACCGTAACGCGTATATGAATAATAATTGCTCTGATCTCGACGTTACTTTTAGACCTGGATCCCGCGTACCAAAAAAAAGTTATTATTATTATGTCAATAATAATATACAGAAATGCAATCTTGCACTAATACCTACATGTGTAAGTTTTGTTTACAAGACTACGTACAACATTCGACATGCTTAATTCTTTACTAATATATTTAAATATATAGGCCTGAATCTCGCGTACCAAAAAAAAGTTGATTAATAGCAAGCTGAAAATTTGTTAATAGCTTAACGGTGTCTAGTCGGATAAACTTTGATGTATGGGAACACTGGAACAGGGGAAGTTTTAATTGTGGAACAGGTTAAAAATTTGGAACGTCCGGCTACGAAAACGTTCCATGTATTTTGTCGGACATAACTTCCAATTTATTTGTTACCATATCATTAAATTCTAATGCAAAAATCCGACTGGTGTTTATCACCAACTTGGCATTTTAATGAGTGGAACACGAAGAACATGTCAAATGACAGGAATCATGTTGGTTAGTAATAGCAGTCTGATTTTTGCATGAGAGTTTAATGAAAGGGTAACAAATCAATTGGATGTTCTGTTCGACAAAATACATGGAACGTTTTCGTAATCTGAGATTCCAAATTTTTAAACTGTTCCACAATTCAAACATCCCCTGTTCCAGTGTTTCCGTACATCAAAGTTTGCCCGACTAGACACCGTTAAGCTATTAACAAATTATCAGCTTGCTATTAATCAACTTTTTTGGTACGCTGGATCCAGGCCTATTTGAAATACAGCAATGTGCAAAAGAAACGGGCACACTACTATATATTACAAACAAAATCGTTTATCAAAAGCGTGTCTAAAAGCATCAAATTCTCAACTTAGACTGAACTATAACCCATCTATAACCATACATAAGCATAAAGGAACAATATTATAACAGAGCAACAATCGAGTATATATTTTTAAACCATCGAGGAAAGCAACTTTACAAGCACTTATCTAAATTCTTGGAAAGTATCCTATTCTGGTATCGTACTCTCTTAAGGGGGGGGGGTATGGTTTGAAATCAACATATCAAGCACATTTTTGTGAATTTTTTTCGGAGCTATGGTAGAATTATTTTATTTTTAAATTAAATAAACATATTAAGTACAATTCAAAGAATATTTAAGAAAAAATTCAATCCAAAATAAAAGTAAGAGTGCATAAGAAAGTATGCACTTTTATTTGAAATAATAAAAAAAATCATAACAAATACAAAAAAAGCATAATAAAACAAATCATAAATGTTCACAATTTGAAAAAATCGCATATGGGTCACGTAGATAAAAATATGTTAAAAGTCCGAAAGCCGCCAGCCACTTTGAACTAAAAAGCATTCCTGGAACTACTTTATGACTACAGCTGCAAAAGGGCAGTTCATATAACAAATAACATTTTCTGGCATTTTTGTTTAGACTGTTTGGAATATTAGAGTTTATATCTGAATCATTACTACATATTTAATTTTTTGAATTTATTTTCGTTTTAAAAAAGTATTACCATCAATGGCCTGTTTTTGGCCGCCCCTATAATCGGCCGCCCGTGTGCGATGCACACTTTGCACACATGGTAGCGGCGGCCCTGTGGTTATCATTTCGTATTTGACGTGGTTCAGTGAAGACGCACAATGTCGGATTCCGAAGAAGAACTCAGGTAGAATGTAGAATTGTAGAATGAACGAAAAGTAGACGTGAGTTTGGACATTGACGGGAGGGTGGCGCGATGGCATGACGCGGTGTATCGCCACCGCCACTAACGAGCAGATGGCATGACGCTGTGGCTTTGTGCCAAGCAACGGCATGACGCGATGGATTACGAAGCGAATGGAAATCCGGATTTTTGCATCACACCAAAAAAGCAATCATGATCAAAACACTCTCGAGCAAAATTTGGCTGTATATCACGCCATTTGAAGCGATGGCATGACCGTGAATGTCCACCTTTATACTTTTGACCAAGAAACGCATAAGCTTCCAATGCTCTCCACAATGGGGGATGGAACTAGAGAGGGAGAGAGATCTTAATTAGACCTTAACACGGCAATTAGTCAGAAGTGTCATATGTGTTTCTCTCCATGTTGATTATTAAAACGTAAATGGCCAGTAACTTGCCAAAGGCTTTTCTTATCATTTAAGAAAATAATTTAATTTCTTTTTTATTTTATTTAATCGACTTTAATTTAAATTAAAAAGGTTGAAGAACTAAGGCCAGATATTCGATGGAAAATTTCTCCATTGTGTGAAAGCATTGGGTATATTTTTGATCAAAACCGAATTACAACTTGTATATTTATTGATTAATATTGATAATAATATAAATGAGCAGACGTTATAGGGCAGTCAATGAGGTTATTTGGCTCCGAATTCTATCCTACTACATCGATTTACTTGATATTTTCTCAATAAGTAGAGAATAACTTAAGAAACAAAGTCTACCCTATGTCGATGTGCGCTTTTATCTTGGGGGTGGTTCTCACACCTTCATGAGGATGTAAGATTTTTTGGTTAAAATAACGACGGAAGTGGCTAGAGAACCTAATTCTGAGCAAAAGCTGTTTATTAATTTTTTTTTAAAACGCAATAATTCTTGAGTTATTTGTGGTTGAAAATTGGCCGTTTTCATTGAAAAATGACACGTTTTCGGGCGGTTTTTTGCGAATCCCTTAAAATCTATGCATCTAACGAAAAAAACTATACAAAACATTTTTGTAGCTTATAAAAAAAACAAAGAGATTCGTTCCTTCATATCAGTGGCGGCTCGTAGCTTTAGGGACAGGGTCGGCAAGGTTTTGTCTCCAAAGGCTTCAATTTCATAGGAAATCTTTGGTTTTTGTTTCTTTTTTTTATTTTTTTGTTTTTTTTTGTTTTTTTTTTCCTATAAATTTAGAAACTATACCTGTTTATAAATTAACTCTAGTCTATGTTGTTTCGAAGTAGCAAAATGGGTTATAGTTATAACGTAATTGTAAAATTTATTATTGTTTTGGAGGGATTTTAAAAGTTTTTTTCTATCGACATTTGAGACAAGTTTGACATTCTCTCCTGTTTCATGGAGTTTCGACAATACGTTTTTACTCTTTTGAGACCAGAGAAATCCCGTTCATTTGAGACAGAATTTGCCCACATTTGAGCACAATAATTTATTAATTTCGGGAACAGTTTGCTGTACCTAATGAATTGCAGTATATAAAATTATACATAGTCTGTAACTTATCCCACCTTCCGAAAATATTTGAATCAGAATATAAAACTGTTAATCCATTTTCTTATTTTATTTGATTAAAAAATGATGGATAATTTTTAATGAACTTGTGTAATAGATATTTTGAAAATTCTTTGGCGTAACTTTTAAATTTTGAATAGTCAAAGAGGTCAATGACTTATAACAGTGAGTAAATAATAGTTTTGCCTGGTGCAATTGTTTTAACTTTTGTCCGGAGACTATACAATTCACTGAACATCAAGACAGCCCCGTCATAAATTGGCCTTACCAATTTATTTTTGATTTCAAAAAATTTTAATCTGTCCTTTAAATTAAAACACCAAAAATATATTCTGTCTTATGGCTTCTACTCACGTCTGAAAACCTAACAACCTCTCATAAATATTAGACTTAACGCGTATCGAAGAACAATTATTGATACTTGTGAATGACATGTTACCTCTATCAGTAGTTTCGTCTACTTCTACCGAAAAGGATCAAAATGTAACTACTAATTGATTCTTTCATTCTGTGCTGTTTTAGGTACGCCACTATATTCTTCGAGTCAGAAAATAAATTAGAAAATTCCAGATCGTATTTGTTAAACAATTTTATTTGTTCTCTAATTAACTTGATTTAACGAATGCTCCGTTACATCCTGTCCCCTAAATGGTAATTCCTAACAACTTAAAAATAATTACAATATCAATAATAATTAAACGACGTAAAACTACTTACCTATTTCATAATTTTATCCCGGGCGCGCTAGCAAGACAATACGTGGCTACGTACGTGCCTTTCTGCCGTTTGCAGATCACCGCTCGGCAGAGGTACCCGCTGCCGAACTTGCCATTCAAATAAATACGGTGAATGTATAATTGGTTGCCTATCGGCTAATATTCCATAGCTTCTTATTATAAGCAAATCGTCGATCTGGCCGATCTGGGGACGGCATGCCGAGCCGCGCTTTACAATAAGAATTCACACAATCGCAATCGGGTGTGGGTGCATGGCTATAGGATCATTAATTTGAAAAATCTCTTACGCACAGCGCACAGGAATCACTGAACTAGCGTATCGGGATCGAATTATTTTAAAAACAATGAATAAAATTGAGTCTGTATTATCTCACAGATATATTTTTTATTTCACAGAAACGAATATCATCAACTCCGATTAAATTAAATATTTAAAAAATCTATAATGTGTCCATAAATGTGTGGGTCGGCACTGCCGACCCTGCCGACCCTGTCGAGCCGCCACTGCTTTATATATCTTCTAGTTATAATACAAGAAGAAATATGGTAGGTGAGAAAAGTCTGCTTTTTTGGTGCATGTTGAAATCGGTGTATTCAACTTGAAATAAAAGAGAAACAGTCGATTTTAGTTGTATAATGCTACCAATATCTTTTGTAGTGATTGAAAAGACCTTTAGATTGATCAACATTAAATGTCGATTACATTCAAAGTAAACGATATATGCTGCAAAAAAAAAATTGATGACTAATGGAATTTAAAAAAAAATGTGAAGTACATTTAAACCCTCATCCATCAGAATTTAAATGCATCATTTTCCTTCTACAATACTTTTTATTATAGTGTTATTTCTATGTTCAAAAACTTGGACGGGTTTAAAATGAATAGTTTTTGAAAAAAATCAGATCAAATTATAGAGCGCATTTTTAAATTTTCTTAAGAATCTTCCTTTTTCTCCATGTAACTCGAAAATGATAAGAGATACAAAAAAGAAGGTACAACACAAAAATGTAGGATTTTGTTGAATAAAATTTTTTTTGTGTTTCATTATTGTATCTCTTATCATTTTCAAGTTACATGTAGGAAAAGAAGATTTTTAAGGAAATCTAAAATAGAAAGATTATATTCGGGGGAGTAAAAAACGATGAAGACATTTGGAGGAGACGAAAAAATGCAGAGATCAGAGAGCTGTACCGGAAACCAGAAATAAGCCAGATGGTCAGAACAAAGAGACTAAGTTGGTTAGGTCATCTTGCGAGAATGGCCGACGGAAGGTGGGCAAAGGACTCGCTTCTGAGAGGGGAAGGAAAGAGGAGAAGAGGACGACCCAGGAAAAAGTGGCTAGAAGCATGTAAGGAAGACCTGCAAACAATCGGGATATCAAATTGGAGAACTGCGGCCATGGACAGGAGAAAATGGAGAAAAACCGTGGAGAAATTCCAAGCCATGGGCCTTTAAGGCCTGTTGAGCTATATTATATATATATATATATATATATATATATATATATATATATATATATATATATATATATATATATATATATATATATATATATATATATATATATATCAAATAGATGAAATAGAGAATGTGGAAAACGAGTACGAGTGGTCGTTAAACCAATAACCTTGGATCTTTGGTTCACTGAGTGTGTTTCAAAGATCTACATCTTATGTTTTTAAACATATATATATATATATATATATATATATATATATATATATATATATATATATATATATATATTGTTATATTTCTATTTGATATAAAAATTAAAATTTGATAATTATAAACAAAATTCACTTTAATATAAAATATTTTTAATTTTCTCAACCTCGGGCATATAAATTTAGAACAACCTGTATACAACAAATTGTTATATTTAATTTTAAGAAGTGATTAGAATAAGCGTACGAAACTCGGAACAATGTGCTTAGATAAACAAAGTGAATGACGCGTACCATTATCGTTCTTCTCGGAAGGTCGATCATTAGCCTATGCTAAATAAAACTCAGTGAAATAGATGATAGTTCATTATCGTTTTTCGCGGAAGGTTTCGATCATTAGCCTATGCTAAATAAGACTCATTTGAAAGAGAGAATAGGTCATTAAAATTTGTAAATAGTTAGAAAGTATTTTAGAATGGGAATTAAATATTTTCTTTTGAAATCCATTAAGCATATTTAGAAAGATTAAAAATTGGTTTTGAGGAATACTGCGAATGAGAGTTGGTGGTGGAAGTTTGATTTGTGAATCTGGAAGGGATATTTAGAAAGTAGGGGAATGAATGACAAATAGAGAGCAGAATGTTTTGAGCTGTCGAGAAGTGAAGTCGAGTAGTAGACGGTAGTGTACGGAGAGTGAGAAAGCCGATGTAGTTCCGTGAGTGTGGAGTATCTATCGTGGAACGAGAAGTAGGCCAGGTCGAGAGTAAAAGAACCTCCTTGAGCCAAGAGTGTCCCGGTAGCTGATAGCAGTTTCGAAAAAGGTAGAACACAGCATCACGACAAAAGCAGGAACGAGAGCTATTCGAGCTAGTTTTTCAAAGGAGAACATTACTGGAAGCCAGGACGAGGTTTGATCGCAGCCAAGGATAGCAGGAAACGGGTCTTGTCTGAGGACATTTTCAGTTCACCAGGAAAAGGTCAGTCTCATTTGTTTGGACATGAATGTATGGGTTTTTCGTATTAAATTCCACATAAAAAATTGAATAACATAATCAATAATATCAGAAAAGCTTCATCAAAGTTAAATAGAGTTGTTCCTAATAACTCCTAATAGTTAAATGTTAATAAAAACTTTCAATTGAAAACCAAAAGGAAATAAGATTCCCATTTGTAAATGTTATGTTTGTAATGTTATGTTGTAATAAGAAATAGCAAATATTAAGCATTGATTGCCTTTTAAATAAAATAAAAAATATTTTGATTATAATTGTAACCCATATGTGTATTTTTTTTACTCTTTTCTTTTCTATCCCGATTAAGAACCATTAAGAAATATTTGAAGCCACGAAAGTAAGTAATTAATTTATAATTCGCCCTGAGATTGAAAACATATTGATATGTGATCTGGTTAATTAATTAGATTAGTATTAATACATTGATTAAATTAAGTGACATATAAGAATATTATCTCATATCAATAATCAAGATCACATCAACTGTCGTCCAACGTGGAAAGCATTGTAAAGTATTTCTAGTGGCAAATTTGAAGGATAGAAAGAGTAAAGCCGGTATTTGAAAATTTATATGCCTGTGGTAAAAAGTGAGATACTTACATTTGATAACATAAAATTTTAGATCTCTTTAGGTACAAATTTTACATAACTGATTTAATATTTTATTTTTACGATATTTACATTTGATATATTTATTGACAATTTATAATATTTGGGTAAAAAAAAAAGTCGTATTGGTAACATACTAGTAAAATTTCATATTTGGCGGGGATAATACTTCTTGAAAACAAATGTCTGTGACAAGAAGCCAAAGCAAAGACAACAAAAAACAAAAAGAACATTCAGACCAAGAAGATATTTTAGACACGACAATCATGGCATCAGAACAGCAAGAATTATCAGGAATAGATAAATTATTACAAATAATGCAACTCCAGTCACAAAAAATGGATAAAATGCAAGAAAATCAGGAAGAAACATCAAAAAAAATGGATGAATCACAACAAAAAATGGAACAGAAAATGGATAAAGTGGAGAAAAAAATGGATGACAATCAACAGGAAACAAAACAAGCGATAGAAGAGAACAATAAGAAAATAGAGGAACGCATAGAAAAGTATGAAATGAAAATTAAAGATCACATGCAAAAACAAGAAATGAGAATGAAGGACCACATGAAAGAACAAGAAATGAAAATTCAAAATAAAATGAAGGAGTTAACGAATTGCCAGAAAAAAGAAATGGAAAGTTTGGAAAACAAGTTGCAAAACGCTATTCAAGCAATCAGAGAAGAAATGGAAAGAAAGATTGCGGAAATCAATATTCAACAAAATGTAGGAGAAAGAAGAGAAATGGTTATACATAGCACAGATGACGTGAAGATAAGGTTTGGCGGGGATGTAAGAAGATTACACCCAGTGCCATTCATAAATAGCCTGAAAAAGAAAATACAGCACATCGGAAATTTCGAAACAGCAAAAGAAACTATCAGAAACCATCTCAAAAATGAAGCAAGCCTATGGTTCGATTGCAAAGAAGAAGAATTTGACAGTTGGCAACAATTTGAACAAAAATTTTTGAATTATTTCTGGGGAAAAGTCCAACAATTGGAAATTAACAAGGAATTGCAAAATGGGAAATACAATGATAGGATGGGTATATCAGAAAGGACATATGCATTACAAATTTACTATAACGCAAAACATTTACAATATAATTACTCATCGGAACAATTAGTCGAACTGATTGCAAGACATTTCGAAGAAACGCTGGAAGACCATATCACATTGCAAAACTACAAAGACATAGATAGTTTATGCCAATTCCTACAAATAAGAGAATTACGTGTAAGAGAAACAAAATCAAGAAGGTCGCGAGAAGATTACAGGCCCCGAGAAACACAGGATTACAGAGATAGGAATCAAAATAGGAGGGACTATACAAGACGAGATTTTAATCCCAGAAGGGAAAACGAAAATAGAGACAACGGAAGAGGAAATTATGAACAAAGAAATAGGCAATGGAATGAGGACAGAAATCGAGAATACCAGAATAGAAACACCACACGCTCAAATCAAGAAAACAGAAATAATGGTAGACAAAATGAACAGGGATATCAAGAAAACCGAAACAGATCCGACAGACCAAGAGAAAATAGAAGAGAAGTAAATAATACCCAGACAGATGGATATGACGGAGAGAGACATTATGACGAAAATATAAACAACGATGAGCAACCGGCGTTTTTTCACGACGGCGCTCACTAAAAACCAAAAATCAAACAGGAATCTTTTGTAACCCCAAGGAGTTTATTAAATTGGCAAGAAACAACGAAAAGAAAAATGGAGTTAATTTAAAATTTGTGGATGGATTTATCAACGAGAAACCAATTAAAATTATGATAGACACTGGATCTGAAATAACATTGGTCAACAGAAAACTAATAGAAGAAGTTAACTTAACAAATTTAATTTACAAAATACCTAGGGTAAATTTAGTGGGCGCAAACAAACGGACATTGGCAACTATAAATGAAGGCATACGAGTAATGGTACGACTGGGTAAGAAGATGTATGCACTACAATGTGTAATAATGCCAAACATGTCCCATGACATGATAGTAGGAGTTGACGAATTGGCAGAAAAACATGTAGTGATAGATTTTAAAAATAATACGATGAATCTAACAGAAGAAAAAGAAGAAGAACAGGACAAGGAACAGGAGAAACAAAATACGGACGAATCAGGTAAAGAACAAACAGTGGAAATGAATTTGGCAACGAAGCAAGGACAAAGAAGAAAAGGGAGAAAAGTCAGAAAAAGACAAAAGAAAATGAAACCTGTGGCTCCTCAAAAGAAGAGTTGAGCCCAGAAGAAGAAAATTTGAGAGTATCAGAAACAAAGGAAACCTGGGATTCCTCAAAAGAAGAGACGAGCTCAGGAGAAGAAGAAATAAAGCAAAAAAATGAAAGCGAAAAAGATATGATCGAAACAGTGGCATTTGAAGAGGAGGCATATGAAAACGAGGATGCAGAATACACGATAAAAGTATGTGAAAAATCTGAGGAAAAAGACAGAAGATTAATATGGGAAAAAGGGAAAGACAACATAATAGCCGACACTCTAACACAGGATGAGGACACTGAAAATAAGGAAACAATTACTCTACAGGTGGGACTAATTAGAGTAATACAAGAAGAAGGGGTATAAGACGTAGATTAAAGTAAGGAAATATACAGGGAGTTGGTTTTGCCTCGAGAAAATTTATTTAAAAATGCAGATAAATTTTATCGAATACAAGGCGGGGATTTGTTATATTTCTATTTGATATAAAAATTAAAATTTGATAATTATAAACAAAATTCACTTTAATATAAAATATTTTTAATTTTCTCAACCTCGGGCATATAAATTTAGAACAACCTGTATACAACAAATTGTTATATTTAATTTTAAGAAGTGATTAGAATAAGCGTACGAAACTCGGAACAATGTGCTTAGATAAACAAAGTGAATGACGCGTACCATTATCGTTCTTCTCGGAAGGTCGATCATTAGCCTATGCTAAATAAAACTCAGTGAAATAGATGATAGTTCATTATCGTTTTTCGCGGAAGGTTTCGATCATTAGCCTATGCTAAATAAGACTCATTTGAAAGAGAGAATAGGTCATTAAAATTTGTAAATAGTTAGAAAGTATTTTAGAATGGGAATTAAATATTTTCTTTTGAAATCCATTAAGCATATTTAGAAAGATTAAAAATTGGTTTTGAGGAATACTGCGAATGAGAGTTGGTGGTGGAAGTTTGATTTGTGAATCTGGAAGGGATATTTAGAAAGTAGGGGAATGAATGACAAATAGAGAGCAGAATGTTTTGAGCTGTCGAGAAGTGAAGTCGAGTAGTAGACGGTAGTGTACGGAGAGTGAGAAAGCCGATGTAGTTCCGTGAGTGTGGAGTATCTATCGTGGAACGAGAAGTAGGCCAGGTCGAGAGTAAAAGAACCTCCTTGAGCCAAGAGTGTCCCGGTAGCTGATAGCAGTTTCGAAAAAGGTAGAACACAGCATCACGACAAAATCAGGAACGAGAGCTATTCGAGCTAGTTTTTCAAAGGAGAACATTACTGGAAGCCAGGACGAGGTTTGATCGCAGCCAAGGATAGCAGGAAACGGGTCTTGTGTGAGGACATTTTCAGTTCACCAGGAAAAGGTCAGTCTCATTTGTTTGGACATGAATGTATGGGTTTTTCGTATTAAATTCCACATAAAAAATTGAATAACATAATCAATAATATCAGAAAAGCTTCATCAAAGTTAAATAGAGTTGTTCCTAATAACTCCTAATAGTTAAATGTTAATAAAAACTTTCAATTGAAAACCAAAAGGAAATAAGATTCCCATTTGTAAATGTTATGTTTAAGAATAATAAGAAATAGCAAATATTAAGCATTGATTGCCTTTTAAATAAAATAAAAAATATTTTGATTATAATTGTAACCCATATGTGTATTTTTTTTACTCTTTTCTTTTCTATCCCGATTAGGAACCATTAAGAAATATTTGAAGCCACGAAAGTAAGTAATTAATTTATAATTCGCCCTGAGATTGAAAACATATTGATATGTGATCTGGTTAATTAATTAGATTAGTATTAATACATTGATTAAATTAAGTGACATATAAGAATATTATCTCATATCAATAATCAAGATCATATCAATATATATATATATATATATATATATATATATATATATATATATATATATAATAGACCAGGGCGCATCTGTAAAAATATTAGTACATTTGGACGTTGAGAGGTGACTCAAATTTTTTTGCAGAAATTGCTTGAAAATACCTCAAATAATAATATTTGAGTTATCCTCCCTCTCAAAAAGGTCCGGAACATTGTTTAAATAATCAGAATGTCAAAAAATGATGGAAAAATTCGATTTTTTTCTTCGTTTTTTGATTATAACTTTAAAAGTATTCATTTCCAAGAAAAATTGCACCAATATAAAAGTTGCGTAATTAAATTTCCTACAATATAGAATTGGTTACAAATTTAAAAAGTAGTCACCCTTGTTGCAAAATAGCAATAATTGCGAAAAAACCATACAAAAACAAGTATTCGCATTTTACGTTTTTCAACCATTTATGCTACAATAGTCCTGTCGCCAGGGGGGTACAACGGCCTCCTGTATTCAGATAGACTTACCCAAGTTTTTTCTATGTATTTTGACCCGTAGAATACGAATTTTTTGGGTAACAGTTGATCCGGATGTCGATAAGATTGTTATAAACAAAGAAGTTGAGGAATTACATAACAGCGATTTCTCGCAAAACAAAACATGTTTTTGTATTTTTTGGGCCATTCTAACCAAAAAGTGTTCCTACAAATTTTTTCGTAGGATGCACAGTTTTCGAGATAAACGCGGTAGAACTTTCAAAAAATCGAAAAATTGCAATTTTTGTACCCGAATAACTTTTGATTAAAAAATAAAATAGCAATTCTGCTTACCGCATTTGAAAGTTCAAGTCAAAGTATATCGGTTTTAGTTATTTGCATTGCTAAAAATTTATTATTTTATTGTTAAACAAAAGTATAAACACCTAGTGCTGGAGTGATGTTTTCAATGATTTCTCATTTAAAATCGAACGAGTAGGTAGAGTAGGTACAAGTGCAAGCGAGGCTATCTCTACGTAGCATGCATGTAAACGCATGTATTAGGCACGGGAAACACTATGTGTTTATAGCTTTTTTTAGCCATAAACACATAAATTTTTAGCAATGCATATATTCGAAACCGATAGAATTTGACTTGAACTTTCAAATTCGGTAAGCCGAATTGCTATTTTATTTTTTAATCAAAGTTATTCGGGTTCAAAAATTGCAATTTTTCGATTTTTTGAAAGTTCAACCGCGTTTATCTCGAAAACTATGTATCCTACGAAAAAACTTGTAGGAACATTTTTTGGTTAGAATGGCCCAAAAAATACAAAAACAGGTTTTGCTTTGCGACAAATCACTGTTATGTAATTCCTCAACTTCTTTGTTTATAACAATCTTATCGACATCCGGATCAACTGTTACCCAAAAAATTCGTGTTCTACGGGCCAAAATACATAATAAAAACTTGGGTAAGTCCATCTGAATACAGGAGGCCGTTGTACCCCCCCTGGCGACAGGACTACAATTAGGACCTTCATATTTCATCCAGAAAAACTTTATGATACAGTAAAACAATACTGTAAATTTCATTAAGATTAGTTCAATAGATTTTGCAAAATAAATTTTGCAATCCAGCTTTCGCAAAAAAATTCATTTTTTCAAAATGTTACAGGACTGAAAATAAAGCAGATAGAAACTTGAAATTTTTCTTGCATATAGAAGTGTACTGTACCTTTCATTTGCAATTTGCAAAATTAAAATCGATTAATTACCACAGCGTGAGGAATTTTTTTAAATAAACATTAATTATTGGTGCTACGCGCAGGACAGCGGATAGTTTGCTCTGATTGGTCATTCCAATGACCTTTGATAATGATTGATACATTTTAATTTTTATTACATTTCGATATAAATAAATAAATTTGTTTATTGCAAAATAAAACACATACTCTATCCTTTGAAATAACACTTTTTTAGCAAAAACTTTCTTTGTTCATATATTTTAACTTAGAGAATAAAAGTTTATTATTCTTAAACATATGCAATTGTTTAAACAATATTTCACAAACAATAATAAAATTAGTTTGATTTTATGGAATTAAAATATTAAAATACAACAAAATATAGAGTAAGAAAATAATATATCAGATAAAGATTGGAAGAAATTTTGGTGGAAATCAACTTGTGTGAATCGAACACCGCTGTCCTGCGCGTAGCACCAAAAATTAATGTTTATTTAAAAAATTTCCTGACACCGTGGTAATATACCATTTTAATTTTGCAAATTGCAAATAAAAGGTACAGTACACTTCTATAAGCAAAAAAAATTCAACTTGCTCTCTGCTTTATTTTCAGTCCTGCAACATTTAAAAAAAATGAATTTTTTTTGTGAAAGCTGGATTGCAAAATTTATTTTGCAAAATCTTTTAAACCAATTTTAATGGAATTTACAGTGTTGTTTGACTATATCATGAAGTTTTTCTGGGTAAAATATAAAGGTCCTAAGTGTAGCATAAATGGTTGAAAAACGTAAAATGCGAGTACTTGTTTTTGTATGGTTTTTTTCGCAATTATTGCTATTTTGCAACAAGGGTGACTATTTTTTAAATTTTTAACCAATTCTATATTGTAAGAAATTTAATTACGCAACTTTTATATTAGTACAACTTTTCTTAGAAATGAATAGTTTTAAAGTTATAATCAAAAAACCAATAAAAAAATCGAATTTTTCCTTCATATTTTGACATTTTGATTATTTAAACAATATTCCGGACCATTTTGAGTGGGAGGATAACTCAAATATTATTAGTTGAGTCATTTTCAAGCAATTTCTGCAAAAAAATTTGAGTCACCTCTCAACGTCCATCTCAAAACAGATGCGCCCTAGACTAAAAATGCGCTCTATAAATTGATCTTATTTTTTTTTTTCAAAAACCATTCATTTTAAACACGTCTAACTTTTTGAACCCGTCCATAATACTATAATAAAAGGTATTGTATAAGTAAAATGATGCATTAAAATTCTGGCGGATGAGAGGTTAAAAATATACTTCTCATTTTTTCTTAAAATACATTAATCATCAATTTTTTTCATCAGTTTGAAAAAATTGAAAATCTGAAAAAATTAGAAATATAATGCTTAATAAAATATAGGTACATGATTAAAAAAATTAGACATGCAACCATCCCCAAAAAAAGTTATACGCTTGAGATTATGTACACTCAACCTATGGGTCTATAAAAATAGACATATTTTGTAAAGGCCTTAATTTTAAAATAACAAAAAAAAATAAAAACCAAAAATTAAGTTTTGATGGTGGGGGCGTGGGAGGGGGAGTCTTATTTTCTGATCACATAGAACTTAAAAGATGAAAACAAAATTAATTCTGGTAATGAGGGAGGGTACCTTTTAATTTATTTATCCCGTCCATAAACAAGTAGTAAACAAGACGTCGGCCCTATGCAACTAATTGTCAGTGATGGATCAATAACAAAAGTTAACCATTTTAAATACCTAGGATGTTGGATAAACGAGACACTAAATCCGGATGAAGAAATTAAAACTCGTATAGAAATTGCAAGAGGAGCATTTATGAAACTTAGATCTATTCTGAGCAACTCTCAGCTGAACTTACAACTAAGAATCAAGTTCCTAAAATGTTATGTGTATCCTGTATTACTATATGGATGTGAAACCTGGATCATGAAGGTTAACATGATGAACAAATTAGAAGCCTTTGAGATGTGGTCATATCGTAGAATGCTCAGAATATCTTGGGTTCAACGCATTTCTAACAGAGAAGTCTTAAACAGAGTAGGTCAAGGCGAAGGTGACTTAATGAAGATGATAAAAAAGAGAAAACTTGAATATCTGGGGCATATAATGAGAGGTAGCAGATACAGGATGCTGCAGTTAATACTCAATGGAAAGATCGACGGAAAAAGAGGAATTGGTCGAAAGAAATATTCATGGCTCCGAAACCTTCGTCAATGGACTGGCTTATCAGCAGATCAATTGTTACATGCCGCACAAGATCGAGAACGATATCGGCAAATTGTTATGGAAGCTACCCACGCCTAAAAATTTGGGCACGGTACTTAAAGAAGAAGATAAATGAAACGTTTGATGCGTCACTGTCGACGCATGTGCCACTAAAAGGTGACAGGACAGTGTCCATACGTATTCTTTTAGGTTCTACTATTTAAGTTATAGACTTTTGTGCCTAAAATGATTAGCAAATTTCACCTATAAGTGCTGGCTCTTAGCCAGTAGTTATGTATTTTATGTAGGTACATACAAGAGTATAACCGCCATATGGGTGGGATTGTATTCGTCTGTTTTATCATTGGCGAATTCATGAATATTATATAAGAGTAATCTCTCAGGGTTCATCAGCTCTCTGGGCATCGCTTAAGGGAACACTTCTTTCTCTATACGATGATTTAACTCCTGGACACGATGGAGTTACACCTTTAAATTGTATGCAGGAATACTTGCCAACCTCATACCTACTAGGATTTCGAAATTTTTTCTTAAACTTGTCTTATTCATTTTATGTTTAGAAAAAAATCTCCTAGATATTTTGAATTTTTTTTTTGTTTTATTAACAAAAGCCAGTAGGTTCAGAATATTATATCTTGTGTAATTTTCCAGTTTACAATCGTTAATGACAAATTACCAAAAATTAATTAAAAAGAAGCGTGACACATGGTGATTTTCGTACTAATCGTAAATATATGTAGATATGTATCATCAATGCGATGGAGAGGGGGTAAAATTCCGTGTTCTTCAATATTCCAACTTATTCATTCACGTCGTTAAATGGCCTAACATGTTAAGTGGTAAATTAGTAAATATACAGCTTTAATTACTTCCTTACTAAGTTCATCGTAATTTTATTAAGTAAATTAGGATTTGATTACAGCTTGAAAACTAGATAATTATACAAATTACTGATAAATGAAAATAAATTGTGTTTAAAATAGAAATCGAAATTCTTACTATTAGTCGAGGAAATGAAGCTGAAAAAATGGCAAAACCTCGCAATTTTTTCGTCCAGCATCGATTTGTACAAAAATTTAGGATAAGGCTCATTACACCCTCTAGTTCATTTTCTATATTGAGCCGTTGTACGCTTTTGGTTTTTTAAGGGTTAAAACTACCCCTAATTGTAAAAAATTATAAAATAACATTTTAAACTTTAATATTGTCAACATTTGGTTCTTATTAGTAACGTAATGATTTTTTTATGCGTTAAGATATACTATCATAATATTTCAACCCTTAAAACCCACCTTGTTGGAGCTATATATAAAAAATGTACTTATCTTAAAAGAATAATTTCGGCTTGCATCAATTTACATAAAAATTTGGGATTATGATTATCTCACCCTGTACTTCATATTCTATATCATGCTTAAGGGCGTTGATTATTTTTAGGGGTGCAAACTACCCCTTATTTTCAAAAGTTATATAAAAACATTGTAAACTTTAATATGGGTAAAATTTGGTTTTGATTGGTTAAATAATGATTGTTTTATACTTTAGGATATAATAATCATAATATTTCAACCCTTAAAAACCACCCTTAATAACGTTACAGTTTTTATAAGTAGATATTTTAATAGATCTATACAGAAAAAAAGTAGAATTAAAGAATTACAAAAACATTTATTTACACAAAAATATGAATTGACAAATATGTACAAATACAAATACAAATAGTTTTTTAGTCATCTTCCAGTATACGAACCGGTTCTGTGGTATTATACATCCATTGAAAATTATCCATAAGCGGACTACCCGAATTTTTCGAAAAAAAAATTGGTTTTATAAACATAGCCCCTTCATTTTTGGCGATAAAAAGTTTTTTTAAAAATGACTGTAAGATTTTTGAAGAGTTATCAGACTGTGTTAACTAAATTCCGAAAGATCCCTTAGTTTTTAATTAGGGTGGGTTTAAAGGGCTCGAATAAGGGGGTGTTTGCTCGTAAATATAGGTTTTAATGAAAATCTATGTACAAGTGAATTTTAGCTAGTAAAAAAGCAACAATTTAGTAGTTTATCATTTTTTTCGTATCTACAGTATTTTCGGAGATATTTTCAAGTAAAAGGTGAAAAATGGGAAATTCCAAAAAATTAATTTTTATTTAAACTCTAATTTTTCTAAACTTATGCCTTTTAAATAGGTCAAACTTCTTGGGTGTATTTATAATACAAATATAAGACAGAAAGATATATATAAGATATACAGAAAGGTGAAGACCAATTTTTAATTAGGAGGGTAGTTAGGGGGTTGTTTTCACTGATTTTTTCATAGAGATAAGCAGGTACCGACCTTTTTTTGATCATAAGTTGCTTAATTTTCAGGCTAGAAACTTTTTATTATTATTTTTGAAAGGCCCAACTGTATACTTGAAAAAAGATTTTGTAAGTTTTCCCCGAAAAATGCAAAGTTTTTCCGTTATTTTACTTTGAATATTTCAAATTATGCATTTGACGAAAGAAGCTAACTTTTAACATGCCGTATCTCGGTTTGTATTGGTCTTAAAGATATTACAGAAAAAAAATTTGGTTTGTGTTACCAAAAGATACAATTTTGATTTCTACAGTTTTTTTGATTAAATGCATATTTTTCGAGGTATACTCGAGGTATTTTTTTTTCGTAGAATTACTTTTTACATCGATTTGCATGGTTAAAATGTAATTAAAAATTCCCGACCCCGAGATGGGGTGGCAACCACCCCCAAGGTTTTAGCGTACAGCGGCATGATATAGAAAATGATCCTTGGACTATTCCCTACCTTCTGTGAAAATTTCAAATAAATCCATGCTGGACGAAAAAATTGCGAGCCAAAATGCTTCATTTCCTCGACTATATTATCTGTTTACATTTTAAATATTTATGGTAATATATTCATGTAGATCATGTCGATGATACATACCCCACAAAATAATGTGTTTTATTGTATTTCCCCCTTTACTTCTTAAGGGGCTGCTCGGCGCAAAATCTTGGTTCAATGCTATTTAAATGCATTCGTTTCTTTTTCGAATCCTGAGAAAACTAATAAATATTCTTGAAAAATTTCCCTAAGAAAAAGTCCCTTAGAATAAACAAAAAGTTTCTTTTAAATGAAATATTTGAAATTAAAAATCACACTAAATTTTCTCTTTTTTTTCGCCCTTGTAACTTATTAAAATAAACAATATAGAAGTTTTCAGGAACTTTCAGCCCTTGGTAATAATGTAATCTTTCATTCTGCGTGTATACTTTTCAAAAACTTCCACATATTAATTTTCTCAGGATTCGAAAAAAATGAATACATTTACATAACATTGGACAAAGATTTTGCGCCTACTCCCTTAACGTAATACCCCTATTTAGTCCAGTAAAGGACCGTTTTCGAGTAGCATTTTCCTAGTCTCGACGGATTTGTTTGAAAATTTTGATTTAGGTTCCTCTTACCCTATACTTCACTTTTGGACTTAAGCACATGGTTGCT
This sequence comes from Diabrotica virgifera virgifera, assembly GCF_917563875.1. Taxonomy (NCBI): domain Eukaryota; kingdom Metazoa; phylum Arthropoda; class Insecta; order Coleoptera; family Chrysomelidae; genus Diabrotica; species Diabrotica virgifera. The sequence continues at coordinate 207,185,005 of NC_065444.1, forward strand.
TTAACTTGTACGGTAAAAGCCACCCCTTCTCGGGGGTGAAAAAACGGACATCTTGGATATTAGTGCACCCTATGTAACGCACAGCTGAATCTTATGTTTGTGCGTCACAGTGTTGCCATGCCATTTCTTTCATAATTTCAATCAATGTTAAATGTACCTACAAGAATAATAGAATAAGAACGTTTACTTCTCCGTCATTATACTAGGTAGAATGACAAATGAGGTGTCAAATGAAAGTTTATAATCCAAGGATAGTACTAAGAGTGAGAAATTAGACCTAGATTGTCTGTCCTTCAAAAAATAAGCGTTATATTGGGGATTTCTAATGTCGATATTAAAAGTTGCACTATTTTTTTTTCTATAAAACATTTTGATCTAAAACTTACCAGAAAACTTCTTTGTACTCTCTACTTTCAAATAAACGTGATTATGAAGCTAAATTTTAAACTTAGTCACACAACTTTTGCGATTAAACTTAGCAATGCACAAATCCGCACATTTTTCTTTGAAAAATTCATAACCTTTATCGTGATAAGAATAAAAACTTGAAGCAGGTACCTTTGTCTTCAGAAATGTTAGAGCTATATACTGTAAAAATTTCAGAAAAAAATATTTAAATGGAACAGAGTTGTAGCGAGATAAACGCAAAAACGTGATGTCATATTTTTTTATTTTTAGGTTAAAATTGCGATTTTCACAATGTTCCCTCACATAAAATTCAAAATAAACCTCATTTTCGTTTTCAGCACCCTTGAAAATATAAAGTATGAATAAAATTAGCCATTCACCCCTCCGTGGTCAGTATCTCGAAAACTAAGCGCTTTTTTGAGGGTGTCCCGCTCGTGTATAATATCACAAAAAATTGTAACGTGGTAGTATGAAAAAATAGAGGATACGGCAACGGTATTACGAGTGATGGTCGGATCCAATGCCAAAATTTACACAGACATATTAGGGTGCACTAATAGCGAAGATGTCCGAAAAAACATACACTTAAGATAATGACAAGCAAATGGATAAACTGACTAATTCTAAAGAACTTTTGTTCTACCTATATAGTTTTTTCTACTAAGTCAACACTTTTCAAATTATTTGCGATTGCGAGTGAAAATGTTTATTTTATAAACAAAAGATACTTCCTAAAAAAAATATAAATTTTTTTTGAGAAACGCTTTTCTTTAGTTACGTTACGAGTGACCAAAATTAAAAATATTATAAAAAAATCAACTAAAAAGCAAAGAATAAAAAAAATTCAAACTCAAAGGATTATTCGAAAAAAAGTGTTACACAGATTAAATATTAGTCCATTGAAATGTTACATTTAGTGTGCATTTCTTAGAGGAGTCAATTTTATTTTTTTAATGTGTAGGGGGGTTCAGTAGAAGCTTAAGTTCAAGTTTTTGGGGTTGAGGCCCTTGTCCCCCGGCCGCCATCTTTGAAAAAGAGGTGCAAAGGGCTTTCGCGCTGTATCTCGTAAACTAGCTACCCTACAGAAAATTTAATTTTACATAAAATGAAGCAAATTAAATTTTCTACAATTTTATATCTATTACTTTTTATCGTAAAGTGACCAAAAAAAGAGTTATAAACAAAAATAAGAGAAAATATTGTAAGAAATTTCCTTTTGGAGGTTATAACTTTTTTTACGTTCATTTCACGATAAAATAACATCATAGCGATTTTGTAGAGGATTTTTCAATAATCAATTTTCACTATAAAGTTGTTTAATTTTATTTATTATCTAGGTTTTACAGCGCTCCAAACTTGACCAGATTCTCGAATTCTCGTAGAAAAATAATGCTTTTCTATCTATATTAGAAGAGCGGCATTAACCGTTATGCCAACCACGAAAATCCAATTTAAGGTGAATGATCAATTTTGGTCTATTTTTATGTTTTCGAGGTCGCTGAATCCGAATATGAAGTTTATTTTTATCTAGAGTTGGTGGAACATGTTAAAAAAATTAATTTTATACAAAAATGACAAAAATCAATTTTGATGATTTTTTAAATTTACCTCCCTGTATCTTTGGTCACTGTAAATATTTCCGTTTAAAAATTTTACTGTGTCATCTTTGAAGTATGTAGATAACAATGTTTGTCCAAAATGTTTAAACACATTAAAAAAAGAGTTGTTAATTTATTAACGCTTATATCTCGAGATCCTGACCACGGTGTGGTGAATGGCTAATTTTTATCATACTTTATGATTTTGATATTAAAAATCGTTTTTTTTGCTCTGCTTAAGAATTTTGCATTTTGCGGTTGCGTCATTCTTCTTCTGAAGCGGCGAATTTGTCCTCAAACAAGGGCCTTTTCTATATATGCGTAGAGTTATAAGTTTTATAGTGGGAAGAAAGGTCAAAAACAGATTAATAATAGCATAGGAATGTTAAAATCATAATAAATTGTATGAATAACAAATATGTCTATGTATAGATAGAAAAGTAAGCCTAACTTTTGTTTTTATTGTATCCCTATGAGCATTCGAGAATCTGGTCAAGTTTGGAGCGCTGTAAAACCGATATAAATAAATAGAATTAAACAAATTTATAGTGGATATTGTTCGCTGAAAAACCCTCTACAAAATTGCTATAATGTTATTTTATTTTAAAATGAACTGAAAAAAAGTTACAACATCCAAAAGGAAACTTGTTAAAAAAAATTTACATATTTTTGGTTATATCTTTTTTGTTGGTCACTTGACGATAAAAAGTAAAAGAAGAAAATTGTGGAAAATTTAATTTGCTACATTTTATGTTTTAATAGATTTTCCGTAGGGTTGGTAGTTTACGAGATATAGCGCGAAACCCCTTTGCACCCCGTTTCCAAGATGGCGACCGGGGGACAAGGATGGCGACCCCAAAAACTTGAACTTAAGCTTCTACTGATCCCCCCTACACATTAAAGAAATAAAATTGACTCCTCTAAGAAATGCAAGGTACGGCCCAAAAAATGTAACATTTTAATGGATTATATACAAAAATCTCACAGATTTGTTAAAAAATTGAAAAAATCTAACACATTCCTTAAAGAAAAGCGTGGGGCGAAATCCGTTTATTCGATGAAAACCGTTTATTTGATGAAGGCGCACGCGCCCCACGCTTTTCTTTAACGAATGTGTTAGATTTTTTCAATTTTTTAACAAATGTGTGAGATCTTTGTATATTTAATGTGTCTAACACTTTTTTCGAATAATCCTTCGAGTCTGAATTACTTTTATTTTTTGCTTTTTAGTTGATTTTTTTATAATATTTTTAATTTTAGTCACTCGTAACTAAAGGAAAGCGTTTCTTAAAAAAAATTATATTTTTTTATTTTTTACATTTTATTCTTGTATTTTTCAATCATTAAAATATATCGTCATATTTATTAAAATATGTATAAGTATGTATAAAACATATTTATGATGTACAAACATGAAAAGTAGTCAGAATCGGAAAAGTGTAACTTAAAACAATTAACGTAAAAAGTGAAATTATGTATAGTTCATATAATTAGCCACAATCTGTAAAAGCTTCAAGTTTCTTCATTGTAAAAAACAAGAGAATTTGAGCATTTTCCATTAAAAACGTTTTTTTTTATTTAAACAATTAATAAACATCAAAAAAAATTATTGATTATTCGTGTATTGTTCCCGCGAATGCATATGTCTGCAAATTTTCATTCATTTACATTGAAGAAAATGCAGTCAAATTAACGTCTAAAAATTTGACACAAACGATTGAACTAAAGAAAAGCGTTTAAAAAACATAACATAAAAACTAGGCTCACCACAATTATCAATAAAAATATACTAAGATATTTTGGACATATAACAAGAAGAAAATAATGTATGGAACGAATCATACACTGACCGGCACAAATAACGGCCACCTCACAAAATGGGTAATTTTTGATGTCTTGAATTTCCTAAAGCTGTTGTCCGATTTAAGTGATTTTACGGACATATGTTTATAAAGCAAACGGTCATTATTTTTTCATGCAGATTTACCCCTTAAAGTGTGCCGCACTTATTTAGAAACATCCTGTATTAATTAAGAACATGGTTAGTTGTTAAAGTACCTAACTTTTTTATTATCCAACATAAGCGAATGAATCAAAAAACAAAATGTTATTAAAACTTGAGGCTATAGTTCAGTTTTAATTTTAGTATTTTATAAATGCTAGAATATTCCATAAAGTGTGGTGAACTTTGAGAATAAAACAAAGTTTGATTGGTACACCCGGTATACAATGTTAGTTTAGCGCAATAATATTTTTATTAAAAAAAACTTCTTATTAATACATCTTATTCTGATAAATTAACTTTTATCAAACTTGCGAACTTTAGCATTTGTCAAAAATCCTCTTAATGCTACGATAACCGGATTGAAATTTTCTTTTTTTAAAATTAGCATTGGTGGCTTTGAAATATAATTGCTGGATTTAAAAAACAAGAACGGATGGCGCTCTAAATTCGAATGTTTTTGTGTTCAATTGGAAACATTGGAAAAGAAAAAATGTGATCTACGTTCACAAAACATATAGTGGTCTGCTTTGAATGACCTGGAGAAGGAAGACGTAATCATTTTCAACCCTTGGAACAGTATTCCTGATTCAACGGCGGATCCAGCAACCTTGCAAGGTGGGTGCAATGAAATAAAACTTTTCTCTGGCGTACGCAGGATTCTTTTTCGGGGTGGGCTGTTATTTTCTTATTCTTCATGTACCATGTCCTTTCAGAACGTTGGTAAACATCATAGTTATCTTAATTTTATTTACTGCCATCCTAAATCAACCATGAAGTTCTTCTTCGTCCGTCCTGGACTGCGTTTGCCTGCTATTTTCACTTGAATAATATTTTGTAGCAACCTATTTCGGGTCCTCTCATTACATGTCCGAAATACTCCAGCTTTCTCTTCTTGGTGCTTTTAATAATCGTCATAGTCTTGCTGAGACATTCTAGTATTGTGGAGTTTCGAATCTTCTCCATCCAATAAACTCTTAAAATTCTTCTATAGCACCACATCTCGAGAGCCTCAAGGCGATTTAGATCGATTTTATTCACAGTCCATCGACACTATACAGTAAGACTGAGAACACGTAGCAGCGAAGTAGGCGGATCCTTAATGCCAATTTTACGTCTCTGTTACATACTACTTTGGACATCCTTCTAAAAGCGGCTCTTATTCGGGGGGTTTTCTTAAATGATCAAATTACCATAACATAGCAGCGGCAATTACTATTTTTATCTGGTCTCTGGCATTAAATTGAATAGATGGTAATAAACAGATTTATTGTGGGAATTTTTCATTTATTATGTTTTAAAGACTTTTAATAATTTTCCAAGCAATCCTGCCATACTTATGTTTCAGTTATTCAGTTATCAACAGGACACAAAACTCACTATTTATGTTTAATCGTAATCTCTTTCTTAAAAAAAGTGTCAGTATACACCAGGCGAGGTCTCAGGGGGGAGAAATTGACTCCATTGACTCCATTGACTCCCTCTTGGATCCGCGCCTGTCCTGATTTTTATAATCAGCGGAAAAAGCTCACGTTTGCTATTCTTTCCCTTTTCCGTTCTACATATCGAAATTAAACAAAAAATTAATACGCGCCAAAAATTTTGTAAAAATATGATGTAGAAAATAAAAACCCTACAAAACGAAAAAATTAGAAGTAGAAGTAGAAGTAGGAAATAGAAGTTTCTACGACGTTTAAAACCGAAGATATGGCCAAAAGACGAAAAAACACTTTTTAATTTGGGGGTGTCATGCATGGCGGCGTTATCTAACTGCCCCACGAACTACCTGGGCCCATTAATCCCAAGTATCTGCTGACCCATCGCCGAGAAAGTTGGGGATTAAGTCTGAATGACCATTCCAAATTTGATTATATTTGAAAGTAAGAATATAAATATTTTCAGTTATTCACTTCATTTGCAAGTATTACGGTATAGTGTCCGGTTTTGTCCGTTAGTGTTTAACTTTTAAATGGCGAATCCAACGACCATGTTTAGTCAAAGGTGAGAACTTTTATTAATAATTAATGAATATAAATATTCAAAGGCCCATGTCTCCAAAGATGGAGAAGTTAGATGGTGATGCATCAAAAAAGGGTGTCAACACAAAGTGTACACAAAGGAAGGTGATGAAAATTACGTTATTCTTGAAAAAGCATCGGTGGAGCATAATCATGCTCCAGATATCCACGTTGACCGGCAAATTTTTATTAATTCTACAAAGAGGAAAGCTGTAGAAGATATATGTGAAAGACCTTTAAAGATTTTCCACAAGGAATTATTGAGGAAGGAAAATTTCAGCAATTTACCGCTGACGACGAAAGACATTTCTTGCGTTCGAAGAAATATCTATGATGCAAGACGAAAATCCACACCACCATTGCCCAAGTCACAGAAAGAAGTTCTACAAGTGTTATTGAACTTAAATTTAAAAACAGTTACAGGTGAAAACTTTTTATTATCTACGAAAAATAATTCCGCAATTTTTAGTTGTTTCACAAATCTTTACTTTTTGTGTAATGTAGAATCTTTGTATGTAGATGGAACTTTTCAATACTGTTCTAAATTTTTTTGTCAGATGTTTATTATAAATGGTTTTTATGTTCCTCTAGTATTTTGTTTGTTACCAAATAAATCACAGCTATCGTACAAAAGAACTTTTCATACATTATTAACAATATGTACAGATTTAAATTTAAATTTCAAACCGAAGCCAATAATTTCTGATTTTGAAATAGCAATGCAAAATGCAGCCAAGTTAGTGTGGCCCGACATTATTATTTTTTGTTATTGGAAAATATTTAAAATTGTTTTTCAGCATTCCTTATTTAGATACAAATGGTGTTGGTGACTTTTTTCTGATGAACTTTTTAATATTATGCCAGAAGATGACATAGTTTTGAAATTTTGTGATTACCTAGTTGATAATTATTTAACGGAATATTCAACATTTCCACCTTACATGTGGGCTTCAAATTCATCATCTCTTATATTTACTATAAGCGCATGTGAATCATTTCACTCGAAATTTAAGGAATGTTTTTATAAATCACATCCTGACATATTTAAATTTACAGACATTTTGTTAAATTTTCAAGCAGAAGTATATGTGAAAATTAGAACTGCACATAGATTCGAAAAAAAAACTTGATAAAAAAAAGAAAAGTTGATTTTATTAATTATTTTTTAATGATTTTAACTTCCAATCGTATAGTAAGATATTTGATCACGTGTTTAATTCTGTCCAATAAGATTAAAATTATACTGAGAATTATCTAAGTACTGTAGAAAATTACCGATAGAATTTTTTTGAGTAGATTGTTTCTGTTTAATGGCAACCAGTTTACTAGTTTTGACAACTATCACATTTAAGAAAATATCCATAATATACGTATTAAAAATAAATCCTACGAATTTCACACGACAGTAAGAATAAATAAGAAAATATTGCTTCATTTTTACTCAAATTTGTTGTCATTGGGCAATAGCCAACAAATTTTCGAAAAACTGTCGCATTATTTTCAATTTATTCTCACTCTCTTGTGATATTATACCCGAAAATAGGCTAAATGAATATTACGTTAATCAAAATATTATTAAATTAGACTTCATTAACGCTCGGTTTCCGAAAGGATGATCATCTTCTCAAAAATTATGTAATCGACGATTAACAATAGATTAAATGCGTCAGAAACGTCAACCAAACTAGTTTTAACAACAGTCGATCACCTGACAAAAGATTAATCGTTAGTTAACAGCCGATCATGAGTGTTTTGAGTCTCCGAAAGGTCGATTAACCAGTTTCGCTTGTCAAACGGCGGTAAAAATGGACTGTTACCCAATCTGCGACTATCCGTCGATTAACGGGCTGTTAAGAGTTTTTTTAGTTTTTTAATTACTGTAATTAACAAATACCGGGGAAAAATTGTCAAATAACACATATATAAATGATATAAATCATATTATTCAATAAAAATAAGATTTTTTTATGGAAGAAATAATTTAAAATATTTATTTAACTTGCAGAACATGGATATCTCGGACATTTTTTATATTTGATTATATACTTTATATTTTTTTTCTTTTAAAAATGTAAGATAACAAGGATGCTAGACTCATAGAGCTATTTTTTGAGAGGTCAGAGCTCTAAAAAGCAGAACATAATGATTATAGCGATGTAAATAAGAGGGAAAATGTGTGAGAAATTATAGCAGCTAACTTTGAAGACAATAAAACAGCCGGTAAATAAATTAAAAATAAATATAAAAAGTAAATATACAGACCAAAAATAAAAACACGATTATAAAATATTATAGATCATAAATAAACTGTTTTATATCTCCAACTCTCGTCACATTACCTAGCCTCATTTTTAAAATGCTCTCGTTCAATTCTTGCTCCAAACAAAAGTGACAGTACGTAAGAGAGAATGCACCTTTAGAATCTAAAGATATAAGTTTGGATTTAGAGGTTAATATAATTGAAATTTTGAAGGATAACAGCAAATTGTGACAGTATCGCTACCAAATTGTATGTCAGATCATCGATTACATGATCTATGATCATGCAATTTTACAATAATTGGCGTTTGAGAAACCCATCACAGGTTAACAGTTGATCAAATCTGACAGCCGATTAGATGATCGGAGATTTGAATAACGTTTCGAAAACCGGCTGTAAGTCAGTTTGCAATTATTATGCAGCTAACTTTTAAAATCTAAAATATAGTGTTCACTCTTACTTATTTTAATCACTAATCAGACATTAGATTTAAGCATTGTTATTGTTTGACCGTAGTTTTTGTTATTGTATTATTTTTGTTAATGTAGATTTATAAATAAACATTATTCGATTATATTGTTATAGTTTCATCATTATTTAATCATTTAAAATTTTCGCTCATGCTTTGGGAATTGGGTTCCTTTGGAATACAATAAAGTAAAATAAAAACTATATATGTTCACAAAAATATTATCTAAGTACCTAGGTAGCGTGGGGCAGTTCGTAGTCGCTTTTAATCCTACTATAAAACTGAACCCATTAAAATCTAGGTAGCGCGGGGGAGTTCGTAGTCGCCCATGCATGGGGCTATTGGTCTAAAACTTTTTTTGGTCGAAAACATTTTGATGTAGAACAACGTGGTACAGTAGAGCGTCGATAATCCGAACTAATTGGTACAGGGGTAGTTCGGATTGTCAAATTGTTCGGATTATCCAACATATGCTCAAAATATGTATGTACATACAAAGCTCATAAACACAGTACATGTGTACATACGTTTTAGTTACAAGGAATAAAACACATGCATAATAAACAAATATATTGTATGTATTTCTGCATAAACAAAACAAAAATCTGCGGTCATATTTCGCACATATTGTCATATTAAATCCAAAAATTCGGTCCGCGATCATTTTTTTTAATTTCATAATTTTTTTTGCGTTCGGATTAGCGATCGTTCGGATTACCAGGGTTCGGATTATCGACGCTCTACTGTATTTTTATTTTTGGAATCGTTTAGAGCATTTTTCTCTATCTTAACCGGCCAGAGCTTCCCAACCAGTGTGCAGCGGCACACTGGTATGCCCTGAAGTCCCTGAAGTAGGTGTGCCGCGAAATTTGATTATACTCACTATCATTACAGAAATTATTTACCCAAGTGTGCCGTGGCTCAACCAGTTTTTAAGTTAGTGTGCCTCGAGCTAAAAAAGGTTGGAAACCGCTGGGCTAGACCCCTTAGTTTTATTTAGTGTGCTATTTATTTAGTACATTAAAAGTTTACTGAACAAGCAGGTATGGCTACCCATTTTTTTTAATCAATGGGAAAAACGCAATATTTGTTTCCATTCAAATCAGTCAACCACCATTATCCAGTTATCCTAATTTAAATTTCACATTAGTATCTTGCTTTTTACATTTGTTTATTAATTCATTTGGACACATTTACCATATACTTTCACAAACTTCTGTACATACATAGATACATTTCATTTGGTTCAATCTGTGCATCCCACTACCACCTATAGAAATCAAACTCATAGTTCTCTACAGGGGCGGCCCGTTGGGGTAGGCAAGGTAGGCGCCGCCTAACCTCTCCAAATGTACAATAATATAAATTATTAATATAAATTACTTATTACAAAATTGTTAAATTTTGACACAATACCTACAATAAAAAAAAAACTACTTTTTTATTTCTCTCCGAAATTGTAATCATTATACGCCCCTTGTAGTAGTAGTATTGAAGATTCTATATTCATTGGTAAGGCACTTTTAAACGTCGCCTATAGTAGAACAACATGCAACAGAAATGATGTGCCATCTCGCTCTTTACGCCAGCTAAAGCCCTTAAGTTCTGGTGGTACTGGGCCATAATTTCCACGAATTTTTTAGGAAGTTAGGCACCAGATTTTGTAGCCTACAGGCTTTCAGCATAACAAAATCGCTCACATCTCAGTTGATTCTCTTGTGTGTTGTGAAACTATTTTACATTGTTTTTTGATTTGGGCTGTTAGTAGGTTAAGTATTCAATAAAAATAGGTAGGGTAATTTAAATTTGTTTATGAAAAGTGAATAATAAACAGACAAATTTAAGATTGGTCTATTGAAGGGTATTTTAATTTATGTTAGTAATAATTCACCAACAACAAATAAATCTGTGAATACTTAGTTATTGGTGGAATAAAATTTATCAGTAGATTATATTTTATTTTTATTGTGTTTCAATACAATTTTGATAATTTGAAGTCAAAATGACGAATGTTCTTTCTGTTACATTTGATTATGTAGATATTTAAAATTAAAGCGAGGTTAACTTGTCAATTTATTCGAAGAGTAACTCTTTATTTGAGATAAAAAAAAAATAAGTCATATTTGACGTTGGTGAAACGTAGGTGTGTTAGTTTTATTGGCCGAATATTTTTATTCATCGAATAAACTACTATATTTGTCGTTGGTGAAACCGCCCATATTAAAATAAAATGAATATTTTACACGATATAATATGCAGTTTGATTGAGACGCCTTTTTCAAGGCGCTATAATAAAGACAGATTAGAAATTATTTCAATGGGTCGGCCTTTACCAAATTTAAAAATTCTATCAACAGATAAGAAGAAAGACATTCGACCATTTTCGAGATCGTTTAAAACAATATGGTATGAAAACCATAAATGGTTAAGCGAAAGTTATTTTAAAAATTCACTTTTTTGTTGGCCTTGTCTGTTGCTCTCAAATTTGAGGCAAAATAATGTTTGGATGAGTCAGGGATATTCAGATTTTAAAAATTTATCAGCTGGTGTCAAAAAACATGAATTTTCAAAAGAACATTTAAACAATTGCTTAGGTTTAAAACGGTTAGAAAAAAATAATCAAACTATTGACAGTACTTTAGCTGGACATATTTCTATATCTAATAAGTTATAATATAATGATGAAGTTAGAAAAAAATGGTATTTGTGGATACATCTCGCCTACTTGCATACTGAGGTCACGAGCCGGTACTGGTTCTCTATTTCTGATACTCATTCAATTTAGATTCTTCTTTCCATATTGACATCAACCCACAATTTGACCTATATTAGTAGCTCTCATTCCTTTGTTCATTCACGAATCACTTCGTCTGGTAGCCTATCAAGGTATATTTCCTCGAATTCCTTCAGTCCATCCAAAACAACATAAATTCAATTAGATTTAGCTGTCACATAGTTTATTTCCCCTTTCCTTTATGAAATTTATTACATACTTTTATTTATTCCATTACATTTTATTAAAATCATATCTTTGACACCAACATTTAATTCACTATTCACTACCTATATGTATTCTTAGTTATTTTAATTTTCCACAATTCCTCTCCCAATTTTAACAGACATAATTAATCAGTATGCAAATAAATTTAACACACCAAAATCTAAAATAGTTGTTTTATGCATATACCTACTACTATTATTTAAAATTTAAAGATAGTAGTAGGTATATGCATAAAACAACTATTTTAGATTTTGGTGTGTTTAAATAATACTCCAACCACTACCTTTATGTTAGGCAACCAACAGTACTTTAATTAAAATCTCTTAAAACTCCGATTTTTGGTTTATCTAGCTTCCTATTCTTCCACGTCATTAGATTAATTGTTTAGTTTGTAGTCTATTTCATTTCATTTAACTAAAGTTAACTTTCATCTTGACATTTTACGTTTGATGACGTCACATTTTGAAACATGAAATTATACCCACATTAAATCTATAAAATCCATAAGTTTTTCTGGAATAGAGAGTTGCTAATTGAGACCTTACAATAGATTATAATATTTAAATAATATAAATCGTATTTTCAGATATTTAATAACAACTTTTACATTTTACTACAAATCCAAAACCAAACTACACTTGTTAAGCTTTAACCAAAAATTGGCTTTATCTTGTCATGTCATGTCACTCTTGTCATATTGAATGTCCATTTCCTAATTTCTCAGTTGGTCTGTGCCCATTGTACTGGCAAGTACCTAGCATTTTCTAGCAGGGAACCATGTTGCCCTTTGAGCATTATATCTAATAACATCGACTTGTAGTCACCATGTTTTGTTAAAATAACATATTTAAACAATATATTATGGGGTTACCACTTTGAATGGTGTGCTAGTTTCAAACTACTCTGCAGAATGTAAGTATTCCCACAAGTTTTTTCATTCTAACAGTCACAATTTTAACCTTTTTCTTTAGTCTAACGTGGAAATACTTCATTCTAGGCACTGAAAATGTGCTGAATTAGAACGAAAACGTTTTGCAATCCATTTGGATGACTATTTAGATAGTTTTTAAATAAACGATTTTATACCAGAATACAAGTTGAAGTTTTTACTTGTGTATGAATTTTTTTAAAATTGTATAATCATTTTCAATTTCTTTGCAATCCCAAAACGCAGCAGCATTATACTCAAGTTAAATCGGAGAGTGCAGGAAGAGTCTGTACCGGTTTCGGGGATTTTTCCCCTCGTCAGTAGTCCCACATCCTCTTCGAGGAAATGAGGGGAAAAAATCCCCGAAACCGTATAGTCTCTTCCTGCGCTCTCCGATTTAACTAGAGTATAATGCTGCTGCGTTTTCGGATTTCGAAGAAATTGAAAATGTTTATACATTTTTAATTAATTTACTCTTTTGTGGAGTACTAAGGAATCTTTCTCGTTGGAACTTTTACCACGCTGAACAGATGGGACGTGAATTATTAAAAATTCCCTCATTTTAATTTCGTCTCGGCACCCGTATGATTTATAATTTTTGAAAATCTCGGGAGGTAGTAACCAGAGAAAGTTCCACCTGTTATCAATCTGGTGGTATGGGAACGATATTTATTGTCGTTTTCTGTGCTACTTGATTGATTAACTTATTTTGTATTTTTTTTAAATTGTTGTAATGTTCATATTTTGTTCTTTAACTAATAAGTTTGCCGACCACTGGTCTAGATGAAACTGTAGAAGGTAATAATATAAAAATTGGCCCTATGTCATTCATTATCATCATTATTTCTTGCCACATTGAAAACTAGAAATTCGATTTCTCTTTTTCCATCTAACTTTTTGTGTGTCCTGTATTCGACATAAATAAAGAGATAAAGTGAAATAGAAAAAATCCAACCTATACACACACACACACACATACACCGACCACCAACCAACGCCAAATAAAATAGTTATGTGCAAAGCGGACCATGAAGCCGATGGATAATTGAGTTTTTTTCGTATATATTGAGGTCCGGTTAAACAAATTTTCTTTGTGCGCGTGAAAACGAGTTCATTGTTGTCGGGACCAAATCTGGTCGAAATTAACTGAGAATTAAATATCGAAATGTTTTTCTGCGGAGTGTGTTCGCCCCGGGATTTAATTTCGCCCATGTTTATCTCGTAAAAACCAATAACTGGTCTCATGAGTGTCTCCTTCGTTCTACGGCCAGACTGCGAGAGCAGAATAGAGCCGTGCCCCCAGGGATCCCAGAACTAACACACTATTCACGCCGAATCTAATTTTTCACTTTTGTGCAACAGACCACCGGGTCTTTAGCGACCTTTTTATTCTTTTAGTGAGAAGAATATATTTATATGCATTGTCAACTTACTCTATTAACTACAGATTTTATGTTAAGAAAGATGGCATGTTTTGAGCAAAATTAAATTTCACTTTTTCGTACTGAAAGTAAAAAAAAACGTTTGCATTCAATAACTAAAATATGTAAAGATATTATTCAAAATTGAATTGAAAACAAACTGTATTACTTATTAACAGTTTTTTTATTTTGCAAAATAAGAATATGTACATCTAATCGACAAATATAATTAATTGATTGGTTGACTTACCTGTTAAGGAGGGACAATCATAATTGTCCTATCTTACATTTCGAACATTTGTACTTATGGTAGTGGTCTTTTCGGGCCGCTGATCACAGTTTAAAGAAGCAGAAGAAGAAAAAGAAGATTATTAAGCTTCTTGACAAGTGACGTCCGCTCATCACTGTTTTTTTTTTATATTTTTATCGCACAAGACATGGGTGGGTTCAAAAGGATCAATGGGGGGGAGCGTACAAATGTTCGAAATGTAAGATAGGACAATTATGATTGTCCCTCCTTAACAGGTAAGTCAACCAATCAATTAATTGTCCTTCACATAACATTTCGAACATTTGTACTTATGGTAGGCTGTTGAAAGATTAAACAATATTGTGCGATAAATAAACAAAAGTACATTGCAATCCAAAAATGAATAGTACTTAGTAATTTTTTTTTTTAGAAACTTTACACAAAATATATACATATGTATACCTAACTAACATATTAGAGCAATTATTAATTAAGATTCATGTTTATATTTTAATTATATGAGATGTGTACCTTCAACCAGGTACAAATAAACATAATAAGAAAATTAATGTTCTTACTAATATTAGTAACCTACACATGTAATATAATTACAATTACATACAATTACATGGACTCACCAGACAATACGGTTTTGCAAAGAGTCCGTAATCTTTTGCTAGAGGTTTATTATAAAAAATATTGAATACTTGAGAATTTTCTGTCCATCTCGCCGTCTCTCTAATATCTTCTATAATCCAGTTCTAACTCCCGCTGAGGTAGATGCATGTCTGACACTATACACTTCAAAAATATTAGTGTCTATATTTTTAATTTAAAAAAAATGTTATATCCATCTACTCAACGCCTGGGTAGATGTTGCTTTCTACGTCTCTTTTTTTTTTGTTTTTAGTTATAAACAAATTGTCTTCCGATTGAGGACGAATGTTTTAGAAATCTCTAAACACTCTCAACTGTGTTTTTTGTTTTAAATAGGTTGCTATTTGTTTATTTATTATTATTATTATTATTTTTTGGGGAAGTCTTTATCCTATGTTATATCAAAATGTCAATTTTATCTTGATCCATGAAAATATTCTGAATTTTTATTAGGTACAGGATTTGCAACCTCTGAACTGAAGTGAGTGCAATCAACATTACAAGTTTGTAAGTAAGATCTTTCAGGGAAAGACTTGTGAGACGAAATAATGTTTCTAAATAAAGTAATACTGGTAGAGGGTCCCAAGTTAATTAATATTTGGGCAATTAAGGTTTGAGGTTATATACACATTTGTAAAAAAAATTTAAAAATGTTTTTATAATATTCTAGGATATCTTCTATCAACGCCAATGCAGCACTGTGAATGTTTATACGAGCTATAATTATAATCCTGTTCTACGATAGATTTAATAAAATTAAAATTTGATAATTCATAAGCAAAATGGTTACTATTTTATACTAAACCGTCGCCATCTCTTGAAAACTGTATCATACAGATTTAGTGATTTGTTGTAATAGTTGGGATCGAATCCTCAGGAATGCCTTTTCTTAAAAAGCTTGCCTGACAAGAATATGGAAACCCAAAGGATGTCCTGGATATAAAAGCCCAAATAAAAATTCTAGATTAAATTTTTATCAGGTCCATAATTATCTTTTTGGTTGTGTAAGGTGTGGTTGTCAAAGGTTGTGTACCAAGGCTGAAAAACATAAAATTTAAATCCATGCCAATCTAGAGTTAAGGCATTGGCTTTCTCTGATCCGGGGTCAGGGTTCAAAATTACATACCTTGCACATTTTTTTTTTTTTTTTTTTTAGGATATGTGGCAGACATATCGATTTCTGGAATAAGAAGCTGCTCAAAAATTATAGTAACACAATTATCACTTAAAGAATACCTACTCTGTTTCAATTTTTAAAGATCTTGATTCCGAGTCAGGCAAAAGCATTTTTTTTTACTGTTATAGATGCAAAAATAATTTTTAAATTCCTATTTTCACAGAATTATTAAACTTATCTGCAAATGTTGAGTACTGTACACTACCCATCTTGTTATTGCAAGACACAGCTGTTGCGTTATTTATTCCTAGCAAAATGTTACAATTCCTATATTCGTTCAAAAAGGATTTCAAGCCACTATATGCTGCTAGTAACTGAAGTACATTTATATGTAGTTGTTGTTCATGACTCCAAAAACCATGAGTTTTGTTATCAATGCAGCATACCCGCCATGCTAAAAGATATATGCATCGCAAAATATTTCAAGTACATAATTGGATTATTTTATATTTTGCTCACTAATTGGTTTGTTATTTAACCACCAATTGTAATCGTTTTTAAGTATTTAGGTATGGTCATTTCAGTGTTATAATATTAGTTTAAGAAAGAGGCTACTTTTCTTTTTTATTTATTTATATATATATATATATATATATATATATATATATATATATATATATATATATATATATATATATATATATATATTTTTTAGTATAATTTTCCATATTTAACTTCCATAAATGGACTAACTGTTACAAACTGACCGATTAAGGCTGCAAATGATCATATTTTACATGTACTTTTATTTTTGATGTTCTGAATACTATTAGATATTTTTTTTTTTTTTTTTTTGTCAGCAGGTGCAAAATATATCAGGTTCGAATCAAACGTAAAACCAAGAAAAGTTATATTTTGTGTGGGTGAAAGTATACTTTTCCTTTTTTTTTTTTTATTTATAGTAAATCCCAAGCAGAAAAACATAGAAAATGTTTAAACAATATTTTCTTTACATTTTAAATATGATTTTGAAATTGGTAAATGGTCCTCTAAAAAATTGACAAAAGTAAAGCCTCCTGTTATTAGATTATTTAGGGCTGGTTTTAAAGTTTTTGTAAATATAAAAGCCGAGATATTATTTAAACCAAACGGTAAACAGTTTAATTAATATAAAAAAGTTCTGTACTTAAATTTTAAATATTTTTTAGAATTTTAATGAACAGGAATAGCAAAATAGACAACTTTTAAATCTATTTTTGCCATAACCCTTGAAAATGAGCTTGAGGACTGACCTATTATAGTCTTCCAGCTTAAAATATGTGGCTTTTATAAAGCAATTCAATTGTTTTAAATTCAAAACAAAATCTCTGATTTCCGTCCTTTTTGGGCACAAAAAACTACGAAAAATAAATTGTCCTTTTGTATGTGAAGAAGGAGAAATAGTAATTTTTAATTACTTTTCAATTTTTTTTTTTTTTTTTTTTTTTGGTCATACGACCAGTTTGTGTCTATGAGAACTTTTGGTGCTCTCTCTTCAGAGGGCGTTGTTTTAAATAAAATATTAAAACCTTAGACCCAACTTAAAACTTTCTTATCTGAAGTAATCCCTTTCCATATTTTAATACAGTTAGCAATATTACCCTATTAATTTTTATTGACCTTTAGTATGACATCCTGGTTGTTCTCATTTGCTTTTGGTACTGCTGTCTGTTCGATTGTTTGTATCTCGATGCTAGTAGAGGGTCATTTGAGTACTGACTTTGTCCAAATCTTGGTCTGCTCAAGGTTGGATTGAAGTTTAAACGCTGCTGATTAAAGTTGCTAGATTCTGAAAGAACTCTTGATGGATGCTGAGTGGAAACAGCAGCTTGGCTTTGTGGTACAGTCTTTGGATAAACAGTGGTCTTTTGTGGCTTCGTAATGACTTCGAGATGACTTAATAAAGCTGATTTTGTATCTTTGTTTAATATTTTTGACAAAACCAAACAAAAATTTATTGTAAGTACACTTACTAACTTTGTAATATCAAGGTAGACGATAAAAATCAATGCAGAATGTGCAAAAAGTAGTTAAATATATTTTATTCTATTCTAAACTTCTGGGCTACTATAAGTAACTCTGCGAAATAGGAGTAGCTCAAAATAAAGATTTTCTGGGCTACTAAAAAAAGTACCCTCTTCTAGTTTTATTGTTTGAGGACAAACCAAACAAACATTTAATGTAAGCAGTAAACTTACTACCCTCGTAATATGAAATCTAGCCAAAATGTGCACAAAGTAGTTGAATAAATACATTTTATTGTATTCTAAACTTCTGGGCTACATTAGAGTACCTCGGAGAAATAGAAGCAGATAAAATAATCATAAAGATTGTCTGGGCTGCTAAAAAGTACCCTCTGCTGTAATTTTATTGTTTGAAGACAAACCAAACAATAAACTTGGTGTAATTAAACTTGCTTGTAATCTTAAATCGAAGTAGAATTTACAAAAGTAGTGAAATAAATATAATTATATTGTATTCCAAACTGCTGGGCTACTGTAAAAATACCTCTGAGAAATAGAAGCAGATAAAATGATCATAAAGATCGTCTAGGCTACTAAAAAATACCTCTGCTCTAGTTTTATTGTTTGAACACAAAACCAAACAAATAATTTAGTGCAAGTAAACTTGCTTGTAACGTGAAATCGAAGTAAAATTTACAAAAGCAGTTAAACTAATATATTTTGTTCTATTCTAAACTTCTGGACTACTGTAGAGTACCTCTGAAAAATAGAGGCAGGTCAAATAATCATAAAGATTTTTTGGGCTGCTTAAAAACACCCCTGCTCTAATTTTATTGGTAAACCCTTTATTTTGTTCTATTTTAAACCTTTGGGCTATAATTTTATTGTTAAACCCCTAATAATTTAGTCTGTATTACTTTGGGCTACCTTAAGTTATCCTTATTGATACAAACAATATAAATTTTTGCATAATATCATGTCTGTCGGACATTTTGCTACAAAATAAACATTAATAGGAAAATCAGAGCAGTGTGGCAACATAGCGCCTGTTACATCTCTGTGTGTTTTGACAAATACTATTGACGTTTTGAGTATTTCGAATAGGGAAGAAGGCGAGATACAGTAATTATGACAACAGAGAAAATATATTGATAACAACAAAATAGGACCCCAAGTTTGAATTTGATTAAAATTGTCATTTCGTAAATATTAAATATTTATAGTTCGATCTATTCACACATAATTTAATTTATCTAACATAAAATAATTCAAAAATATCTTATAAATAACTTGGTCTTTTGGGATAAAACCCAAAAATATCATATAAATACCTTAACTCTACCAGTTTCTGTTGCAAATTTTCATATTTCCGCCTCTTTCGGGATACATAATTATTCTCTGATGACTTTTGTTGTATTTTAAACACTTTCTAATAATTTTTATAAAACTATTTGGAAACCACTTGTGATCAGTACAGGCACAGAAAAAAAACAGTGATGAGCGGACGTCACTTGTCAAGAAGCTTAATAATCTTCTTTTTCTTCTTCTGCTTCTTTAAACTGTGATCAGCGGCCCGAAAAGACCACTACCATAAGTACAAATGTTCGAAATGTTATGTGAAGGACAATCAGCATTTTTCTTTAACCTAATTTTTTCCTAAAATTGTTGTATGTTGTATGTGTGATGTATCACACATCACACATCTGCCTTCAGGATCCATTCCAATTCACTGTGTTTTGACCTAGCTATCATATTAGCATAATCTGGACGGTTAAACATGTCATCAATGAACTTACAAAGCATCCCTTGTATCGGCATGTAAGTACATTAAAATTATTAGGGTTTTTTAGATTTTTTTTTTATTTTTAAAAAATATAACTTAATTTAACAATTAGTCATAAACCACATACATCTATGTTCGTATGCGTGCCTATGAGTACCTGTTTCTCATATGTGTACATACGTATGTATCAGTATCAGTTTGTTGTTCTGAAATGTCAACAGTTACATACTTTTTCAAAATTTTTGGCTTTCTATTTGCATTTTGATACAACCAGGCAATGTTCTAACTCTGGCTTTCTTTAATTGTAGCATTTAATCACTTGTAACGCCGACCTGAAGATGATCTGTATATTGTAGAGATCGAAACCGGTCGTCGAAGTAAATTAAATGATTGTGAGTAATTGTGTGTTTCTTTACTTCATTTACTCTATTAACCACAGATTTTATGTTAAGAAAAATTGAGGAAAATTAAATTTCAGTTTTTCGAGCTGAAAGTTAAAAAAGAAATATTTGCATGCAATGTTGGATTATTTCTTAATACATACTAAATAATGTGTACATTGTTATGCTCTGTATTTCTCTCTTGTTATGAGATTGATCGGCAAATTCATCTTTTGATTAATTACTTAATTACTTTAATTATTACTTATGTAAAACAAAACCAAAATTAAATTAAATTTTCTAACAAGTTTTATTTTCAGGGCTATTTTAATTTTAATGCATTACCTTCGGTTTGTGGCTTCTAGTATCTCTAGTTGCTTACTTCGTCCAGGGACAAAACAGGGAAATTAAACACATTCGATGTCATACAAATGTTATAAATATTTTTTATTTATCCAATATACCATAAAAATAAGATTTAAAAATTACACCAAAATTCAATTCTGTTGCAACTCTTTCTCATCTAATAAATTAAGCTTTTTTTTTATTTACATAAAGTACCTCGACAACTATGGCCATTGGTACAAGAACACTAACATTAAATACATAATTAAATAACGAAAACATATAATAATTATATAACTTTAACTAATGACTATAGTATTAAATCTTCTTGTATAGCTGAGTAGTTTTTAAAAACGATATAGTTTTCATGATCTCTGTAGGGCTGTTGAGCATTTCTTTAACAGTAGGTTTCATATCAAGTAATGTATACAGGTTGGTGAAAGAGTTACATTCGGTGAGGACGTGTTTCACAGTCAGGAAAACATTGCAATCGAGGCAAGTTGGACGAGTTTCTGAGGACATCAAGAAACCATGGGTAAGTTTGGTGTGGTTAATTCGGAGTCTTCTAATAATCGATGCTTCTCTTCTAGTTAGAAAGTCCAAGGAGAAATGACCAATATATGGTTGGAGTTCGTGTAGAGTTGTTTTACTTTGTTGCCATAAGTTTTGCCAGGCATCATTTACTGACTTTTTGAAAACGAGTTTGAGATCGCTAGCTAGTTGAATTGTAGTTATTCCGGTATTGAGGTTGGTAGCTTCTTTGGCAAAATGATCTGCTGTTTCATTACCAGTAATTCCAGTATGAGAAGGTAGCCATATGAGAGAGACTGTTACATCTTGAGCAGAGAGATTTTGGAAGATGTCATGAATGTTTTGAACCAATGGATGGTCAGTAAAAATTGTAATGATTGAATGGATAGATGAAAGGGAATCCGTACAAATGGCAACATGTCTGTTTTGATGGGAGATGCATTGAAATGCCAACAGAATACTATATAGTTCACCTGTGTAAACGCTACATGTTGAAGGTAGCCGAGAAGATCTTACAAGTTCATGTTTAGTGGTGACAGCACAGCCAGCACCAGTGGTAGTTTTAGAAGCATCGGTAAACAGAATTAAATCATATGATTTTTTTTGTATGATTTTTAAAAATGCTTTCCTTACAAGACTGTTGGGTGATTCATGTTTGTTAAAGATGGTGAGGGAGATCTCTATTGAAGGAAGATGTTTAGTCCAGGGGGGAAGAGAAGGAATAGGAAATGAACTAGTCAACCGGAGGTCAATTTTTTTAAGTTGTGGAGTAATTAATTGAGGTATAGGTTTTATGGTAACATGTTGAACATTGTTAGTAGAAGAAGAGGTATTGGATGTGGTAATTAGAGAATGGACGGGATTAAAGGGATTTGCGGATGTTGATGCAGTATATGAAATAAGAAGAGATTGCCGTCTTAGGGTGAGAGGAGGTTCATTGGATTCACGGTATATACTGTCGATAGGACTGGAGCGAAAGGCACCAAGGCATAAACGAAGTGCGCTATTATGAACAGAGTTTAATAAATCTATGTCCGATTTAGAGGCTGAGCAGTAGATAAAGCTTCCGTAGTCGAGCTTAGATCGGATGAGAGCTTTATAGACTCTTAATAAAGTAGTTTCATCGGCACCCCAATGAAGATGACTAAGGGTTTTTAGAACGTTCAATCTTTTAAAACAATTAGTTTTAAGTTCATGGATGTGATTTTTCCAATTTAACCTGGAGTCAAATATCATACCTAGAATTTTACACTCATTAACAACAGATAGAGGGGAATCGTTGAATAAAATTTGGGGCACGGAAGTGGAGGTTCTTCTGGAAAATTTTATTAATTTGGATTTACTTTGAGAGAGTGATAATCCTAGTTTATTAGATCTATCTTGAAGAAGATTTACAGCACCTTGTAAAAGTTTACATGTGATGGGAACAGATTTACCATGACAGTAAATGATTAGGTCATCAGCGTATTGAACATATTTTATGGGAGCAGGAAATGACTTGCATAACTCGTTGACTGCAAGAATGAATAGAGTTGAACTTAATACAGATCCTTGAGGGACACCTTGATTCTGAGGAAGAGATTGAGAAAGCTTACCGTTGACAAGGACTTTAAATATTCTTCCAGTTAGAAAGTTTTCTATAAATGAGAGAATGTTACCATCCAAATTATAGTAGGATAATTTGTCAATTATTGCATTTCTAGAGATTGAATCAAAAGCTCCTTCAATGTCAAATATAGTTGCTACGACATCTTGATGATTATTGATTGCTTGAGATATGTGTGTTTGGAGAAGAACAAGGTTATCAAGAGTAGATCGGTGACGGCGGAAACCGGATTGAGCTTCAGGAAGAATATTATGTTTTTCAAGGAACCAAGTGAGTCTTTTATTTATCATTTTTTCAAGAAGTTTGCAAGTGGTACAAGTGAGAGATATTGGACGAAATGATTTGGGAGTTACGGAGGATTGATCAGGCTTTTTAATTGGAATAATTATAGAATTGCGCCAAATATCTGGGAATTTATGTGTGTTCCAGATAAGATTATAAATTTCGAGGAGTTTGGAGAGAGATGTATTGGAGAGATTTTTTAAAAAGATATAAGGGATGTCATCGGGTCCAGCAGCAGATTTTCTACATGTAGATAAAGCAAATTTTAGTTCATGATGGGTAAAGGGGGCGTTGATAAACATAACATCATTTGTAGTTGATAAGGATGTGGAGAAAAATTTAGAGTGCCAATAACTGGGAGCGGAAACCGTATTACTTTTATTGAATTTATCTTCGAAATAATTTGCGAGTGTGTCGGAAATTACTTGGCTATCAGAGATAACTGAATTGTTGACAGTTAGGTGAGGAATCTTAAAGTTAGTTTTATTGCCTTGGATTTGTGAAATTTTCTTCCATATTTGAGTGGGGTTTGTATCGTGTCTTAGAGAGGAAATGTAATTTTGCCATGAAGATCGTTTGCTTTGTTTCATAATGAATTTGGCTTTGGCTTTAAGTTGTTTGTGTAAAAGAAGATTTTGAGGGGTTTTATTTCGTCGATATCTATTTACGGCATTTTTGGATAAACGAATGGCATTACTACAATCTGCATTCCACCAGGGAACCATTTTGTGTTTCTGACCAAATTCTGACCAATTAGCGTTTTTAATGTTCCAGAAATTTCTAGTAGTGGTTTCCTTATAGGAGGAGCTAGATATAATGATGGGAACGTGGTTGCTATCATGAAGATCATCAAAAACTTCCCAGGAGAGAGAAGGTGCAATTTTGGGATCACAAAGGCTAAGATCAATGGCTGAGAATGAACCTGATGAAATATTAAAGTGGGTTTTGGATCCAGTATTTAACAGAAAGGTATCAGAACAATTTAGAACGTTTTTTATAACTTTGCCTTTACCAAAAGTATGGGGTGAGCCCCAAATTCTGTTATGGGCATTAAAGTCACCAACAAGAAGGTACGGATGGGGAGGTTGAAATATTAAGTCGACTAACTCTTCTTCGTTGAGGGGATGGTCAGGAGGAATGTAAATGCTGCAAATAGTAATTTTGTTTGGACACCAAGCAGTAACCGCCACTGCTTCTAAATTTGTAGTTAAAGGCAGGAGGGAGGACTTTAAATCACTAGATACAAATATTGATGTACCACCGCTAGCTCTTGTACAGTTTGTGCGAATATGATGATATCCTTCAAAGTTTTTAAGTTTGCCTTGATGGTCGGTTTTAAAATTTGTTTCCTGGAGACAAAATATGTCGGGGTTATGAGAGGAAATAATATTTTGAATTCTTTCTAGGCGAGGATAAAATCCATCGCAATTCCATTGTATCACACTGAATGTAACTAATTTTGAGAAGGAATGGAGGAGTCAGTTGTGTTACCATCGTCATTGAGCAGTTCAGTGAAATCAAGTTCATCGGAATAGAGTTGTTGCTTTATTTTCTTCACAAGGCGAGTTATACGATTTTTTAAAGATCTTTCTTTGACATTGGTATGGATTAGGACGAGGTCTTTCATTAAGGACGGTACATCAGTGGTAAATTGAATGGCTTCAAATAGAGGGTCGTTGGTGCCAAAGGAGTGTTCAAGAAATGCACTAAGTTGGGTTACATTAAGTGAAAAGGATTCTGGGTTATCTTCATATAGTTTAATAATAATAGAAAGAGATTCTTGATTAATTTTGTAACAGTCATGATCAGTTGATTTGGATTTTTTTGCTTTCTTTTTGGCAGGTTTTTGTATAGAAGTTGATGAGGTCTCAGGTGGAAGTATTGAGTTAGGAATTGGAGGTGAAGTAGAAGTGGGTGATAGGAGTTGAGGTGAAACAAAGTTACTGTCAGTAGAACGTGGTCTTTTTTCGCCAATTTTTTTATTACTTAGCTCAAGATAGGAGGAAGGTGAAGGCATTTGTTCGGAAGATAAGTTAGAAACATTCGGAAGGGTGTTACAAGTAGTTAAAATGGCATGTGATGGTTGTTCAATATCTGATGAGTTAATTGGTTCCGGGGGGGCTCAAGGGAAGCAGAACTGTCTTAAATATTGGGACATGACTCTGCATTATGTCCAACTTGTTTGCAAAGAAAGCATTCTAGTTTATCGGTTGATATAAATATTCTGTGAATTAAGTTATCAAAAATAACGGTAGTCGATGTTTGCAGAGAAAAATCATCACTGCTAGGTAAGATATAAGTTATGCGTCGGAAACTTAAAACATGGGCGTATTCATCATCAGGTGATCCACATTTAACGTAAAAAATAGGAGAGGTAAGTGTTAATCCTAGATCCTGAAGCGCTTTTTCAATTGAGGCGTGAGGAATGGACGGACTTACATTAGAAATTAATAACCTTTTGGTAGGTGAAACCAGTCTGCGTATTGGAATAACTGTTGAATTAACTGAAATATTTTGATGAGTACTAAGAAGACTATCAACTTGCAATGAAGAAGACAGGTAAATACATATACGACCATGGGAGATTCTAGATGCGAAGTGTACGTTTTTGGGTTTAACAATACTACCGACAGCTTTAATATAATCAAATAGTACAGTATTGGGCAGAGAAGGCATGGGGATCGCTTGGTCTCGAGAAGGCACAGACAATGGAGGCAAGGGAAGCGGTTTTGTAGAGGTAGCAGCTGCATAAGATTTGGGAACAGAAGTATTATTTGAATTATCGATATTGGATTGTATAACAGAAGTTGATGGGTCGGAAATTTGTGTGTGAGGTGAGTTTGAAGTTGGGTTTGACATGTTGCTGTGATCCTGGTTACCAAAACCACAAACAACTAGTTATATTTAAAAAAAAAGGTAAATTTAAGCTCAGATTACAGTCTGTGACTCAGTGATAGGCTTAATAATTTCTCAAATAATTGGTAAATCAAATAATATTCACCTAACTTCCAGTCAGCAGTCAAATCATGGTACTTTCCACTATAACATTTCAAATATGTTAAAAACTCGTGTTAATCCGCTATTATCTAACGATCTGCACTCTGTGAATACCAAAACGTTAATGGAAATATGTACTTTATTTCCTATCGAAAATCGATAAAAAATAATAATTTTTCGGAGCAACTCTTAAAACTTGACTAGTAGGTTTGACGTTTATTTGACAATTTTGAAATTAAGCTTTAATTCTGATATCTCCTTTGTTTTAACAAAAATTTTATTTAAATAATTCGTTAGACTATTCTTTATTAAATCCACGAGGAAAATAAACTTCCTGTAGCTGGCTGTATACCATAAATCACAAAAATACCAAGTTTCTTGTAAAAGGTATATATTAAAATACCCTAAATAAGGGTCACAATACAAAACGTTTTCGGATTAAGGAATCCATCATCAGTGTTTAAAAGCCAAAATTTGCATGCCTGAGCCACCAAAATGTATCGGGTAAAAACCCTTTAAATGTAAATAATAAGGATGTTTTACATATTTATATAAAATTCATTGGATGATATGATCCAATCATATCATATCATCCAATTAATTTTATATAAATATGTAAAACATCCTTATTATTTACATTTAAAGGGTTTTTACCCGATACATTTTGGTGGCTCAGGCATGCAAATTTTGGCTTTTAAACACTGATGATGGATTCCTTAATCCGAAAACGTTTTGTATTGTGACCCTTATTTAGGGTATTTTAATATATACCTTTTACAAGAAACTTGGTATTTTTTATTCTTTATTACTTTTCTCCTTTTGAATTGATTACTTATTTCTTCTTTAAATTTTGGAATGACTAAATTATAACATTATTTAAACAAAAATAAAAAATATGGTGTGGATATAAAACAACTCTCTCTGTTTCACAAAAATTCTGACTAACCTTTTTGTTTCTTCTTTACTTCTTCTTCCTGGATTGCGCAGTCCTCGATTCTCCCACACCTGCTCCTAGGATGTAGCGAAAAGTCCTTCTCGTCCAAACTGCTTCACCAACAAACAAACAACGGGACTCGCTCGAAATCTTTATTCAGTTTTTTCTCTGCTCGATATCTTGTGCAAATTGATATCCACCGGCTACTCGTTCTAGACAGAAAACAGGAATCTCCTCGGACACAAAGAAAATTAACTTCTCAACTCGGTCAACGATTTCGTTTCACCACGATCTGCTCGCAAAGGCCAATTTCACCACTTTACACCGACTGCTCACTTTTTAAAAACTGGACTGTACTCTCCAGATATTTATTACACAGTGACCATTTTTTCTCTCCTCAAAATCAGACTCAACACTCTCATCCCCACCATCTATCTTTTCTCCGCCAATCACAAACATCCTCTCTACCCACTACATCCATATTTTCATTTCTTAAAAACCAATTTATTTTGTATACAACTTTTCCATTTTGTTAAATCCTAGGAGACACCAAATTACTTTCGTTGTTTCAAAATGCTAAACACAAAGCCTTATAAGATGAAGTTTTCGATCCTAATAGCATTATTAATATCTAATATTTAAAAAATATTAAAATATTACTAAAAGATGTTTAAATCGAAAACTTATTGGTCCATTTCCTTGGTAACACCTCCAAGGCTTCTAACATTTGCAAGCCAAATGGATGCTGAAGCGAAGAAGACAAGAGGAAATTCAAAAAACTTACAATTCACGACCCCGTCTGTTCAGTTGGTAAATTCCAACAGAAAATGGACCTAGTTACTCGAAGGAGTAAAGAACAATATAAAAATAAAATAAAAATTTTATTTTTAATTCAGTTGCAATGCGAATGCAAAACAATCTTACTTTTCAATTAGAATACGGAGCGCAGTCCAGTCCCTTGAATCGCGATTTTCGGCTCTTAGGATCGGAAAAAAGGTAGGCTTGTTCTCCATTCTTCACGCCTACGTTCTTTCCGATGAGGCTCCAATAAGAGCCGAAAATCGCGATTCAAGGGACTGGACTGCGCTCCGTATTCTAATTGAAAAGTAAGATTGTTTTGCCTTCGCATTGCAACTGAATTAAAAATAAAAATTTTATTTTATTTTTACAAAGCCTTATATTCTAAACCCAATAAATTTGTGTATTGTCTCTCCAAATAAAATGTACTTTCCAATCTTCTCGCACCATTGTTTGAGTCCGTTCCGAGACCCATTAACAAACCACCTTAACGATTTCACTTTCCGCGAAAACACTGTGTACTAACTAAATTATAGTATTTACAATTTTTGATCATATACAGGGCGATGAAAATCTGTGATCTCGTGGTCTCTGATATAAATTTATTTTCTAAATTTCTCCCATAAAAATTATACAACAATATATTATCAATAAATATATTCAAATTTTGTCGACTTGCATTCCTAAGCTGACACAAAAAACCTTCATTTTGTTTAAAAAAATATATTTAACCTAAAATAATACAATTTTAAGTAAAAAATTTTAAACATAAACATTCAGTATATAGGAACACAGCTTACCAATAGCTTGAAGCAGCACTTTTTTGAATGGCACTTTACCGGATGGATAACAAACTATTGTGGGAAGTACAATCGATTGATTGTTGACTTGATAATATTTATAGGTATGTTCTGATAACCTATCAATAAAAGACCTTTACTAAATTTACAATCAAGATGCAGTAGAAATAAACAAACCAAGACACGTTAAATGCTACTAGAAGCACTCTCGAATCATAATTTACAATGTATATACATTGCAAATCCCAAATCATGATTTCCAAAGTTTATACATTGTAAATTATGATTCGGGAGTGCTCCTTGTAGCATTTAACGTGTCTTGGTTTGTTTATTTCTACTGCATCTTGATTGTAAATTTAGTATACAAGCAATCACACCTTTAGCTGCTCCATAACTAAAGTACATTAAGGAACTTGCGAAAACATAATATCTTTTCCTTAGCAGGAACACGTTTCCCTCTTGTTTTCTTAGAAATGCACGTCTTTTTATAGTAGGTTGGCCAATAATGTTAAAAGTCTAGTGTATCTCGTGTGCTAACTTCTTCGACTGTAAACTTATCTATCCTATTACTCAAAGTAATGATAATTTCGGTTTACACATGTGTTTATCTTACAGATGTTGATATTGTTGCCTGCAAAAAAATTCTAAGTTACTGATATAGAGTCTTTTAGTTTACAATGATATATTTCAGTTCTCTATTTACCATAAATGAAGAGATCAAACTTAGAATGTTTTTGCACCAAAAGATACAATTCTGTTCATTAGGTAAACAAGTGTTTATCACAATGTCAAAATGAAAAAAAAAACGATTTTGTTTACACCGATTCAAATTATCCGTAAGGTTCAAGAAGTTTGTCGTCCTCGGTTCAAGAGGCAGGTGGAATGCAATTTGAAAAACGAATTTTAATAAGTAACATAGACATTTTTTTCTACGGATGCTATACAATGTGCAACTTCTCTCACTACTTACAGGGTGTCATGAGGAACTGTACATACTCCTACCTCGTATAGAGGTAGACTATGAATTAAAAATTTGGTAAAGTGAACCATAGATTTAAAAAAAAATTAACTTTTATTACAAAAATTAATTTTTTTAAACAAATATTTGATTTATGTTATGACCCAATCAACTGATTTATTCAAACTAGAAAAAAAATCAGGTCATGCTTTAAAAAATTAGTTCGTTTGGGTCTTAGAAAAAATTTCACCCTGTATACGCTTTTTGAAAACTCTAATATAATTTTACAAATTAGACAAATAGGCAATTAAAATGGCATATTTATTTTTCCCCACACTATTACTTAATTTTTTATTAAAAAAATCAAATTTGTTAAAATCGCAATTTTACTGTAAAAATAAAAAAAATTAAACAACGTTTCTCTTAAAATTACAAGTTTCACCATTTTTTTTTTCTATAACACGTCTAGATCTAAAACTCCACATAACACTTCTCTTTGGACTCTATAGTTTAACATAGACGTGATCAAATAGATAAATTTTAAATTTTTTAACTTAATTTTTGCGATTTAACTTTGCAATTCACGAATCTGCACCTTTAATTTTTTTAAATTCATAACTTTTACGAGAAGAAGACTGAAAGGAAACTCTACAACAATTGTCATAGTCTTCACAATGGTAAGAGATATGTGCTGTAAAAATTTCAGAGAAAAAAATTTAAAATGGAACGTTGTAGCGAGTTAAACCGTGATTTCATCTTTTTTTTTTCATTTTTAGGTTAAAATTCCGATTTTGGCAAATTTGATTTTTTAATAAAAAATTAAGTAATCGTGTGGGGAAAAAAATAAATATGTCATTTTAATTGCCTATTTGTCTAATTTGTAAAATTAATATTAGAGTTTTTAAAAAGTGTATACATGGTGTAATTTTTTCCAAACGAATTTTTGGTGAAGAACCAAACGAAATAATTTTTTAAAGCCGGACCTGATTTTTTTCTAGTTTGAATAAATTAGTTGATTAGGTGGTAATAGTGTAACGATTGACCAAAATAAGAGACACATCGATCTGACCGTTCAAAAATTATGACGAATATAAATTTCTGTCAAAATGCGAAACTCGCCCTGTATATTATGAGCAGACACTTTTTAATGGTCATTTGTTATTCCCCATAGGGGCCTGTATACGAGGTAGGAGTATGTACAGTTCCTCATGACTCACCCTACACATTCAAAACGAACAATTTATCACGCAGTGAGAAAAGTCGGCCATTTTTTACGGTTTTTCATATATGATCGTCGTTTTCATGGTAACATGCACAATACAAACACAATTAATGTTGTTAAATAAAATGTGTTGGAGCAAAACTTAACAGGAATTACCTTTCAAAATTGTTCGAAAACAACTGTTAATTAGAATTTTAAATAAATAACGTAATAATAAATTTTAAGAATATTAAATACCTACATATATATGTATTTTATTTCTATGTATGTATATAATATACGTAAAAGCACCTAAATTATTTAATTTTTAAGTTTGAACTCTTGACAAAACTGCATCCATAGAAAAAGTACAGTGTATAACACATGAGAAAATGATATATTTCTCCCTCACTTGACTTGCGGCCCTCGCCTCGTGCTTCAGCTCGTGCCAACAAACTTCTGCGCTCGTGAGAAATATGTCTTTTTTTCTCACTTGTTGTACAATATACTATTTTCTATTTTTTATAATCAAGAAAATGTATTTTGTATTCAACAAATTACATAAATATGTATTTATATAATTCACAAATTAAATAGTTTTTTGGCCAGCCTATATAAATAATATGTTAGTGTTTATATTATAATATATTTATATTATAGGTACCATTTCAGATTAAGGCAAATTTTACCACGTTTTTGGAAAACCTCAAAATAACAAAACAAATTATTATTTTAACGTTTTCTTAAAGATTGTCATACTTTTCGACCACTACGAAGAACCTGCTCAAATACACGGAAAATACATTCTGACAATTTACAAAACACTGTTTTCTTAAATCGGTACATTTTAAGCTACTGTAAAAAGAAGAGTTCTTACTTGAAATAATGATTAAATGGATTTCTATTCAAGCCAGATTATTCTTTTCTTAGGCTTAAACCACTGTTCTAAGCCTTCGACGTCCAGTGGTACCTACTTAAATTAACACTACAATAGATAATCTTTAAAATAATCATTGGATTCCAAATATCTGTTCTTAGGTAATAATAAGTTATCTTAATCCTTTCTTCTTACTCGTGCTTGACATGACACTTTGTTGGAATATTTCAATGGAAAGGATGTGCGCCTTTCATTCTATTTTTGTTTGCTGAATCACCAAAGCGTCGATACTGTGTTTAACCTTATTATATAGGTCCAAAAGACATGCTTATAAGTTATTATTTATTTATTTATACGTACAACAGGCCGTTAAAGCCTAGGCCATTTTAAACATAATTATTTAATATATCAACTAATTACTAATTATAATTGTTTTAAACAAAACTGAAACTTAAAAGTATATCGTCGCTGATTTGCAAAAAGATGCCAAGTAACATTTTTATATTTTTACTAAATGGAACTTAGCTCCTTTTTACACAACCAGTTTAAAAAAAATGCTACTTGGCACCAAAAAATTATGAGACTATCTCAACAACAATACAGGCGCGGATCCAAGGGCGGTCAATGGGGTCAATTGCCCCCTCCTTGAGACCTCGCCTGGTGTCTACTGACAGTTTTTTTAAGAAAGAGATAATTACGATTGAAAATAAATAGTGAGTTTTGTGTCCTGTTGGTAACTGAATAACTGAAACATAACACAGAATTCCTTGGAAGAGAAGATTATTGAAAGTCTTTAGAACATAATAAATGAAAAATTCTCACAATAAATCTGTTTATTACCATCTAATGCCAGAGACCAGATATCAATAGTAATTTGTTTTTTCTTTGTGGCCAATTAATGAGTCAGTTTCGTTTTAAAAAATGTCATTCTCATCTGAGGCTATTTTAAGATCTGAAGTACAAACAGTAAAAATTCAGTCATGCAAAGCTTTAAATTTTGCGATGAAGATGTGTTTCCACCTCCCTCCCACATCACTGGTTTCCACATTGTAAAATACTATTACAAATATGGCTTACTTTACCTTTTAGTACATCACGTGTAGAACGATCGTTTTCTGCTTTTAAACGCCTTAAAACTTATCTTAGAAACTACATGAGTCAGGATCTATTGTTACTGTTAGGTCTATCTTTACTTTTAGTGGAGTCACTGAAGGTTTTCACCTCCGATTTCGTTGAACCTCCATCGATTTTCATGAAAATTGGTGAGTAATTAGAGGATACCTCAAGGAACAAAGGTGACATAATGCCAACTTGCGCTTTTACCCTGGGGGTGGATGCCACCCCTTCTCGGGGGAAAATTATTTTATTAAAAATAATACCATAAATCAATAGAGGGACAAATTATAAGCAAAATTTGTTATATCAAGTTATTAATATAAATCAACACTTTTTGAGTTATTAAAGACCAAAGATTTTATTTTTTCGTAAAAAAATTCATGATTTAAATCGGTTTTTCACGCATAAAATTAAAAAACTATAAGCTTTTACAAAATAGTTAATATTACTGAAATTGATGGTAATAAAAAACTGAATACATTTCTTACTTAAAGAACTAAACTAATGTTAGTTCAAAATGAGTTATTGGCAATTGAATGTGTATTTTTTTCAACGAGTACTCAAATCTAAGTATTCAAGCTTAAATAACGGGAAAACGATGCAATGTATAAAATATACCTGCTAATTATTTGTCAACGTACTTGAAAATACCTATTAAATGAGCTTCAGAACAAGTTAATAGCGTCAAAATTAAGCAAGTTATGATGAAAATAAAAGAACCCTTTCGAATTTTTTAGGAAAAAGTGAAAAATAAAACATACGCCATTTCCACAAAAATTTAAATTTATAATAACCCTTACAATAACTTCTTTATATTAGCATAAGTAATGATTTCAATAATTTTGACCGGTTTAGAATGCATATTTTTGAAAAAAAAGATATAATTTGAAAAAATCATAATTTTTAAAATTATTGTAATTTTCATATTCTTTTGATAACAACTCCAAAAATACTCAATATACGTGAAAAATGATAAATACCCAAATTTTAGTTTATTCTGTGTCAAATATTTTACCTGTTTTACTATTTCCAAAAGGGTAATAAATAACCGAGATAGAAACGTTTAAATCTTAAATTTTGCTGTGAAAACCATGCAACCGGGGTCATTTACCCTTTAATTTTTCAAAAATGAGGGATCTAAAAGATTAAATTCAACGTGGCTAAATAGCCCTTGGAATTAACTTCCAAACGGATTTTAGATAAACCTGATATCTTAAAAATAAACGGAGTTATTAAAAAAAAAACAACATTTTTTTGGAAAAATTTTAACAAAATAAATTTTGAAAAAGGTTTGGTGCATAAATTTTAATGCTATCAGCATGTTAAGAGATCATTTAATAGATATTTTTAAGTAATTTGACAAATGTTAAATAAGTTTATGTTATAAAATGCATCATTTTCCCGTTATTTCAGCTTGAATACTTAGATTTTTTTACTCGCCGAAAAAAAATATATTCAGTTACCTATAACTCACTTTTAGTTAACACTAAAAGGTTTTTCTAGTAAAGGAGTTATTTAATTTTTTATTAACTTCAATTTTGGTAATGTTAACTTTTTTGCAAAAACTTATAGTTTTTGAGTTAAAGATGAAAAATCGGTTAAAAACATGCATTTTTCTGAAGAAAAAAAAATCTTTGATCCTCAATAACTCAAAAAGTTTTGATTTATTTTAATAACTTTATATAACAAATTTTGCTTAGAATTTGTCCCTCTATCGAATTATGGGGTTATTTTCAATAAAATAATTTTCACCCCCGAGAAGGGGTGGCATCCACCCCCAGGGTAAAAGCGCAAGTTGGCACCATGTCACCTTTGTTCCTTGAGATATCCTCTAACCACTCACCAATTTTCATGGAAATCTATGGAGGTTCAACGAAATCGGAGGTAATAGCTCATATCCACCTCCATTGACTGCACTATTTATGTTCATTTTGATCTAAAATTAATATAGAAATTAAATAAAATCGATTATATAAAATTAACAAAGCAGAGTTAGTTAAATCTATTTGATCATTTACTAAAAACCCTCCGAATAAAAGCCGTTTTTAGAAGGATGTCCAAATTATTATGTACCAGATCTAAAATTGGCATTAAGGATGCGCCTATTTCGCCGCTAAAAGCGAAGTACGTATTCTTGGTCTTACTGTATGGTATACTTGGACTGTGAATAAAATCGATCTAAATCGCCTTGAGGCTTTCAAGATGTGGTGCTATAGAAGAATTTTAAGGCATCAACAAGAGAAAGCTGGAGTATTTCGGACATGTAATACTCCCAAATATAGGTTGCTACAAAATATTATGCAAGTGAAATTATAAGGCAAACGCAGTCCAGGGCGAAGAACCACTTCGTGGTTCATTTAGGGTGGCAGTGAATAAAATTAATATAGGTATGATGCTAACCAACGTTCTGTAAGGATATGGAACATGAAGAAAAAGAAAGTAATAGCCCATTCCGAAAAAGAATCCTGCCTACGCCAGTGGGCCAGTGACGAGAAAATTTTTATTTCATTGCCCCCACCTTGCCAGGGATCCGCCGTTGCAACAATAAGTAATACACTTGACCCCTTTTTACAGAATAGGTAGAACCTTTGTACCTATAATTTTTGCACATAACCCCTCTTTTGAATAAAATGTCACTTGGCATCTTTCTGCAAATCAGCGACGATATAAAAATAGACCAGTAAGGATCTGTTTTTAGGTGGATGTGAGAGGTGGCATTCAGATTTTTGCGGATAAAGTTAGGTGATAACTTCGTTAATAATAATTGACTTATGCTCCTTCTCAAATATGCCCGGAACATTAATAAAAAAAATAAAATATTTAAAAATTTCAAAAAATTTCGTTTTTTTTTCTAATTTTTTTGCTTATAACTTAAAAACTATTCATTTTAGAACAAAGTAGTGTAGGAATAAAACAAATACAATTAAATTTTCTATCAGACGCGATTAGTTAAAAATGTCTTAATTTATCACCCTTGCTTTAAAATAGCAATAAATATAAAATAAGGGGGCAAATCAAGCCTGTCTTTATTCAATGATTTTCCATCACTTAGATTACACTTGGAACCTTCCTAATTCGCTTAGAAAATTTTTGTAATGTGCTAAAACTGTACACCAAATTTCCTTAAAATTGACTTACTAGATTATGCATAATAATTTTGCAGTCTAAACTTTTTTTTTTAAATTAAATTTTTTTTAAATCTTGCACAACAAAAACTAGAACACACAAAGATTTGTCAATTTGTTTACATATAAAGAAGTACTCCACCTATCTAATGCACTTTACAGAATTGAAATCGGATTATTTAAGCAACCTCAGCAATGTTTTAAAGTTATAAACAATTTTTTAGTTTATAAACAAATTAGTGCTGTGGCCAGGAGGGGGTGCTACGGGCTCCTTTATTTAGATGGACTTACCCAAGTCTTTTTATGTATTTTGACCCGTAGAACACGAATTTTTTGGGTAACAGTTGATCCGGATGTCGATAAGATTGTTATAAACAAAGAACTTGAGGAATTACATAACATCGATTTTTCGCAAAATAAAACATTTTTTTGTATTTCTTGGGTAATTCTAAGCAAAAAATGTTCTTGCAAGTTTTTTCGTAGGATGCATAGTTTTCGAGATAAACGCGGTGGAACGCGGCGAATAACGATTGATTAAAAAATAAAATAGCAATTCTGCTGACAGCATTTGAAAGTTTAAGTCAAATTATACCGGTTTTAATTATTTGCATTGCTAAAAATTAATTTTTTTTATTATTAAACAAAGCTATTTGTTTATAAGCCAAAAAATTGTTTATAAATTTAAAACATTGCTGAGGCCCCTTAAATACTCCGATTTTAATTCTGTAAAGTGTATTAGATAGGTATAGCACCTCTTTATATGTAAAAAATTAGCCAACTTCTAAATGGTCTACTTTTTGTTCAGAAAGATTTTAAAAAATTTGAACTTTTTTAAAAACATTTAGATTGCAAATTTATTATGCAAAATTTATTAGGTCGATTTTAATGAAATTTGGTACACGATGTAAGTATGTTACAAAAAATTTTCTAAGCGAATTACTAAGGTTCTATGTACCACCAAAGTGGTTAAAAAATATTTAATAACAACAGACTTATTTTGCCCCCTTATTTTGTATTTATTGCTATATTGCAGAAAAGGTAATAGCTTAAGACATTTTTTACCAGTCGTATATCATACAAAATTCAATTATATTTATTTTATTCCTCTACGACTTTGTTCCAAAACGAATCGTTTTAAAGTTATAAGCAAAGAAAGCAGAAAAAATCGATGTTTTTCGAAATTTTTAAATAGTTTAATTTTTTTATTAATGTTCCGGGCATATTTGAGAAGGAGCATAAGTCAATTATTATTACTGAAGGTGTCACCTAACTTTATCTGCAACAAAAATCCGAATGCCACCTCTCACATCCAAAAATAGACGTTTTTTCGCAGATCCTTCCTGGTCTAAAAATTCTTAAACACTCTGAAGAACCTGATGAACAATATTTCTACATTCACTACTATTTTGTGCTTTTCTATTCAGTCCCTCACCTTCAAGTGTTTAAGGTCTTCCTCCACTTTATTAATCCACCCTGTTGTGGGTCTACCTCTTCTTTTGGGACCGATTAGTTTTCTGGTCATAACTAGTTTAGGCATTATGGTCACAGTCATTTTTTTCTACATGTCCCAAC
Source organism: Diabrotica virgifera virgifera (assembly GCF_917563875.1). NCBI lineage: Eukaryota > Metazoa > Arthropoda > Insecta > Coleoptera > Chrysomelidae > Diabrotica > Diabrotica virgifera. The sequence goes on from NC_065444.1 coordinate 207,222,442, forward strand.
ATCTGATTCTTTGTGATTTGACGAACCTAGTGATGGTAGGTTCTTTGTACAAAGCGATTAATTCGTGGTTGGTTCTTCTCTCCAACCCTTTGACCTCCAAATACGCGTTTCAATATTTTTCTTTCCCATCTTTCCAGAGTATCACTCTTCCTTCTTATTTAATGTCCATGCCTCGCAGATATATGTTACTGTGTGTCTAATTACTGTTTAAGTTCATACTGTATTTCAACTGTAATTTGAGTTCATTAAAGCTCTTAAACTACCTAATTTTTATCCCCTTTTGCTATTCTAGCATTGAGTTCCATTGAATTCTATGCAGAATTCACCATTATAATAAAAAAAAATATTTACTCAGATATGAGTACTTGGAAGTTTCTTTCTGTCCTTTTCCTAGACGAATGAAAACGGAATGTGACTGCTTATAGTAGAGTCCTTTTTGTTTTCTATATTCGTCGTCTGCTGTCTTATAAATTGTAAAAGTCGAAGATTAAGGATGTACCAGAAAGAACTTTCAACAAGAAAAGTTTCAGATTTAAATAACTATTTACCATTTTATATACATATTTTCAAAAAACCTTTTTACCACATAGTGGTGTTAGGCGACAATACATTACATTATGTTACATTATAATACAATACAAAAACAACTTAATCTTCAATTTAACTAATAACTGCTATACATTTATTTTATGTACAAATTTGACTCATTTCTTCTTATTTCTAGCCAGCTTCCTTGCTTCTATCCACGTTGTTTCCCTTTTCTCGATTATTTTGCCTAGTGTTCTATCCCATGTTTGTCGGGGTCTACCTTTCTTCTTTCTTCTTTGCGTTTTTGCCTGCCAAATTTCTTTCACCGGTTTTGTCTGATCCATTCTCTGAGGATGACCCCACCAAGGGTCAGGGACCCAGATGGAGTTGCCTTCTCTCTATAAATTCTAACGTTGACTTGATTTCCAAATTTTCTCTTATTTGAGGGTTCCGTAGTCTATCTCTTTTGGTAACTCCTCCAACTCGTCTAAGGTATTTCATTTCTACTGCCCATATTTTTTTTGTTGTTCTGTTAATACCCATGACTTACAACCAAAGGTTAATACAGGTCTATATATTGACTTGAACACATTAATTTTTGTTTTTCTTGTTATTTCTTTTTTATTTGTGAATTTATTGCTCATTGGATGGTATAGGTTCATTGTTTTTTTAATTCTATTATTAATTTCTGTTTCCGTTGTCTTCTAATTCTACTCCTAAGTATTGGAATGTTTGTGCTTGTTCTATATTTACTTCTTCTATTTTTATGTTTATTATTTCTTCTTCTTCCTTTTTCCTCATGACCATAACGTTTGTTTTATTTTTATTAATTGTCATTCCATATTTTTTTAGTGTTTCATTCCATATTTCTATATTTCTTTGTAGTTGTTTCTCATTTTCGGCCAATATGACGTCATCGGCGAATGCTCCCTCTGAAATGACTACTCTTTTTAAATTCCTATAACCCACATGCATTTTTTTCACTTTTACCTTACATTCTGTAATTATCTCATCCATGTAAATTATAAACAATCCTCCTCCTTGTCTCAGTCCCTCGTTTGTAGTAAATGGTTTTGATGTTCTGTTTTGGCTGATGATATAATTCACATTGTTATTGTAAATGTTCTTAATTACCCTTATTATTTTGTTACTTATACCTCTCTTCTCTAATATTTCCCATAATTTTTGTGTCGAAAGCCTTTTCAAGATCTATGTAAGCCATATACATTTTTTTCTCCTGTTGCTGATATTTTTCTATTATTTGCTTGTTTGTAAATATATGATCCTGGGTGCTTCTGCCTTTTCTAAAACCGCTTTGTGATTCCTTTAGTGTGCTGTCAATTTTTCCGATTATTTTTTTGTTCAGTATTTTTTCGTATATTTTCATGGCAGTGCTTAAGAGTGTTATTCCTCTGTAATTATTGCAATCTGTTCTATCGCCATTTTTATAAATCGGCACTATCTGTGCCTTCTTATATATCCATTTACCATTTTAATTTTTATTATGCATTCTGCATCTGAGACTTTTCAGTTTGTTTAAGAGATGTCGCTGGATTGCGTCCCAATGATCTCAATGATCAATGGGGATTTCAATGATCTTTGAAATTTCCCTTAAATAGCTATCTGGTTTTCGATTCAGAGGTGTGCACGCTAGCGCTGTTGGGGAAGCATGCAATGGCAGAAACAGCTGTCCAGCGATTGTGCATCCCTCTGAGTCGAAAGCAAGTAAAACCATCTTTTACTTTTTATCTTTACTCAGATTTGAGTATGTATGTACTACAGTGGCGTGCGGTGACTTTTTCTAAAGGGGAAGCGATTCAATAAGGATATAAAAATATTTTCTTACGGGTCGAGAGTCGAGCCACTTCCCACCTGATAACACTCTGATGCGCTATACGGGCTCTCCATCAGCAAAGTGCTTATGTCAGACATCCTGGGTACAAGGAGTACCACACTAAATCCTGCCCCGATCAATGCGTGAGGCACTCTATTGCCGCTATTTCTAGTGACTATAGTGACCTATCATTGATCTCTATTGCTTGCTCGGGCCTTAAGTCCTCGCTCCGGGCTTCGTTTCCTAAAGAAGAGATCTATTTAAATATGTTTTTTTTAATTCCGAGGCATTTTCCACAACACACAACTTTCAACAATATGACACTTATTTATACTTGAGCTCTATTCTCCTATCAACTTCTGATAATTGTTGAATTCGGTCTTTTTCAATGGACTTGTAAAGTCTGTCTTCGCTTGTTGAATTTCTTGTAAAACTTTTAATGCATTTTAATACTGAAAAACTTCGTTCAACTGATGCACTTGTGACTGGGATAGTTTGTAGTAATTCACACAACTTGGACACTTCACACAGGGACTTTTTTAAACCAGTAGTTATAAGAAATACCCAGATTTCTGAGTATATCTTTATCACTAATGTGAGTTGTTTCATAAACAACACTTAACTTATAATGCAAAGCTGGCATATCAAAATATTTTCATTATTTAATCGTAGTGAAATAAATTCCTCTGTGGGAAATTTTGATGAATTATAATTAGAAATATTAAATAAGAATATATTATATAATTCTACAAATTTTAATTCGTTAAAATTTTGAAAGCGAAAATTCAATTCATTTTTTGTAGAATGTTATCAAAAGGTCTCTCTGTTGTCGACATTATCAATCTTCATTCTTTTTTTTTTTTTATGTTCAAACCCCATATTTTCAGTTTTATCCCAAATATTTTTAAACTGCTCTCGTTTTTTAATTATCGTATTAATAAAGTCATCAATTTTTCTTATACAAAATGCAATGTCAATTGACTTCATCTGTAAAATGTCAAATAAAAGATCAGTAACAGGAAAAATCTCTGCAAAAATTTAAATCGAAATATTCTTTAAGCGATTGTATGTACCTAAGCAGACTAAGCACCCCTTAGAAGCAGTAACAGTCACGAACATCCCACTCTTGGAAGGCGATCGAACGATCGCTTCTGCAGGGTACCAAAATTCGCGCGACTAGTGGGTGCGGTCATTGAACCCTGACCAATTTTTATACGGGACAACTGCATGACAAGCGGCGATTTTGAGATGCGCTTCTGTCAGGGGTGGACCGAATAGTTGAATTGTGTGCATAGTGCATATTGAGTTCCTTCCTATGCGATTAATTTTTAATATTTTTCAATGCCTATTGCCTAGGTAATAATATGTAGATTACTGGATTGGGGAAAATTTTTGATAATTAAATATTAGTTAATAATATATTTTGTTATATCGAAGTATATAATAGGGAAGAGGTGCTTCCCCCGCTTCCATGGACCGCACGCCTTTGATGTACTAGGAAGTTTCTTTCTGTCCTTTTTCTAGACGAATGAAAACGGAATGTGACTGCATATAGTAGAGTCCTTTTTGTTTTCTATATTCGTCGTCTGCTGTCTTATAAATTGTAAAAGTCGCAGATTAAGGATGTACCAGAAAGAACTTTCAACAAGAAAAGTTTCAGATTTAAATATGTAACTATTTACCATTTTAATTTTTATTAAAATGGTGAATTCTCCATCTGATACTTTTCAGTTTATTTAAGAGATGTCGCTGGATTGGGTCCCAATTGGGATTTCAATGATCTTTGAAATTTCCCTTAAATATATGAGCTAGCTGGTTTTCGATTCAGAGGTGTTCACGCTAGCGCTGTTGAGGAAGCCTGCAATGGCAGAAACAGCTGTCCAGCGATTGTGCATCCCTCTGAGTCGAAAGCAAGCAAAACCCGCTTTTACTTCTATTTATTTTTAATTTACATTTCAAATAATGGTAAACACGAATATTTATAACACGAATGTTAAGTTATCAAAGTGCATAAAAATAAAAAAAATATTTATTATTAACTTTTTTCTCGAATTCCTTTCTATATTTAATAAAACGCGCACAAAAATATTCGTCAGCCAACTTTCGATTGAGGGAGGAAGCAAATAGTCTGTACAAATATTATATTTAAGTCACCGTAGAATAAACCAGTAGCACTGTAGAATAATCGCTACTCATAAAAGGCAAGCAAGTAAATGATAATAGAACGGATGGCATATTGTAGGAGATAGCAGTGAGATAAAACGAAATCTTAATTTAAACTTTACAAGCTGGTTGACTAAATTTCCTAGACTCCTACAAAGTAAATTAAAGTGAATCCTGAATTGTTTCCATTTCGGAGATACCGAGTTAGTAAATTTCATCTAATGAATTTGTTTCTCATGGAGCTAATTTCAAATTGATGAATTGTAGAGATTAGGTTGACTGCTCACGAAGTAGATCCAAGTAAGTTTATATAATAGAGGAGTTAATATTGCAAACGGTTAATAGTATGTCTTCCAGGTTTTTAACAAAAAACTAGAGTTACATCAACTTTTATTGGATTAAATTACCAATAATACATTACATTAGAAGCAAAATTTGAAAATATACCAAAATAATGTAAATTAATATCCAGATATTATTTAGTTACCTTTTACCTCTTAATCAAATTCTTCTTCTTCTTCTTTTTGTATAGACATAACTCTGTCTGTTTTTTCCATGTGCCTCTTGCATCTCCGTCGTATATCTGTACTCGTAGCTCTGTCCCATAGAGTCTTACCCGATGTTTCGAAGGGTTTTCATCTCCGCTGTTTCAAGCAATATTTTTGTCCTCTGTGTGTCGGGTCGTGTTTCTGCCGCGTATGTCTTTATTGGTCTGATGACCGTTTTGTAAATTCTGCCTTTCATTTCTTTTCCGATATTGTTATTTCTCCATATTGTGTCATTCAGGCAACCTGCGGCTCTGTTTGCTCTATTCACTTGATCTTCCACTTCTGTTTCGAGCCTTCCGTAGCTAGATAGTGTGATGCCTAGGTATTTAAACTCCATCACTTGTTCTATTATCTGACCCTCCAACTCTAATTTACATCTTATTGGATCTGCTGTTATAACCATGCATTTTGTCTTTTGTGAGGAAATTAACATGTTACATTTTCTGGCGATTATATTGAATTAGTGCAGCATACGTTGTAAATCATCTTCACTTTGAGAGATTAGTATTGCATCGTCCACATAGCAGATTATTTTAAGTTGTTTTTCTCCCATTTGGTATCCTTTTTTAGTTCTTACTTTTTTATTATTTCCTCCATGATCAGGTTGAACAATAAAGGACTCAAGGAACCCCCTGGTCTGCTGTCTTATCCCATTGCCGGCTTCAATTGGGTCAGTTAATTCATCGTCCATTTTTACTTTTATTGTGTTGTTCTGGTAGATGTTTTCGATCGTTTTAATTATTCCTAGAGGTACCTCTCTCGAGTATAACAAATGGATAACGTCCTTTAATATGACCCTGTCAAATGCTTTCTTAAGGTCCACGAAACATAAATATGCCGGTTTGTTGTATTCCAACGATTTCTCTTGAACTTGCCTCATTATAAATATAGCGTCAGTGCATGACCTTCCCGACCTAAAACTTTGTTGTTCTTCTGCTGTTATAATTTCATTCAATTTGTTTGTTATCGCTTTGGTTGTTAATTTTAATGTTGTGTTTAATAAGTTTATTCCTCTGTAATTCTCTGGGTCCGATTTGTCTCCTTTTTTGAAGAGAGGTATTAGGATGCTTCGATGCTTGATCTCCATTCTTGTGGTATTCTGTTTTGTTCTATTATTTTTTGTATTAGTTTTAATAGTTGTTTAGTTAGATCTTGTCCTCCGTACTTTAGGAGTTCGTTCGATATTCTGTCCTCTCCTGGAGATTTTCTATTTTTTAATTTTCTTATTGCTTCCTTTACCTCTCCCTCCTGGATGTTTATTTCTTCGTTTGTTGTAACTTCAGGTGTTGGTGGTTCATTATCGCCGCCTTTAGCAAATAGAGATCGGAAATAGTCTGCCCATGTTTCCTTCTGAATGTGTTTCGCTTTTATTAATTCGTCGTTCATCTCTTTTCTTTGCCTTCTGATCATTATCCATACTTCTTTTTGTGTTCCGTAGAAGTCGTGATCCATCTGTTTTGAGAAACTCTGCCAGTGCTCCCTTTTTACTTGCCTCACTAAAGTGGTATTCGTTTCGTTTCTGATTCTTTTGTAGTGGCTGTGTGCCTGTTGTGTTTGTTTCGTTCTGTATTGTAAAAAGTCTTTCTTCTTTTCTTCACATTTTATCTTAACTTCGTCTCTAAACCACGGGGTTTTCTTCTTAAATATATGAGTATTCGTTACTTTTCTCTCTCCAAGTGATTCTGTTGCAGCGTTGATTATGTTATCTGTGAGTTTTTGCCAGCTTTCTTCGATGTTATCGTTTTCTAATATTCCATTCTCAGCGATCTTCTCTGATATTCTTTTCCTGTATAATTATTCGGTGGATTCCGTATGTAGTCTCTCGACTTTGATTTTTGTTTGTGTTGGTGCTGCCCGCTTGGGTGTGAAGTATCTTGGGAGATTTTTGGTTCCGTATCTTCCAACTCTTTGTTTGTCTTTGTCCTCCATCCCATTTGTATATTTATGCCTCCGTAAATTGATCGGAGAATTTTCCTCTCCCATCTTTCTAATCTATCTTCATCTGCCTTTCTCATAACTCATAATTCAGTTCCATATACTACTGAGCTCTAATCACTGTCTTTTAAATTCTTTCTTTTGTTTTTCTTGAAACAGACTTAGATTTCATCAGGGATTTCAGCATTCCATATATCTTGTTGCTTTTTGTAATTCTGGGTTTTATTTCTTTATCTTTATGTCCATTTTCCTTTACTTTCACACCAAGGTAGGTAAACTCTTCCACTCTGTCAAAACTGTATATGTAGTCTTTTTCCCCTTGTATTTTTATAAACTCTAAATGGAATATAATGTATGGAATTATATTATAAGGAAAATGTCCGTAAACCCAAAAAATTTATTTTCTAATAAGTGTAAGCAGATTGTAATGTACGCAGATGATGTAAACTTGATGGGAAGAACGAAGAACCGCAAAAAACATCACAGAACTTAATGTGGAGCTATAAGGCAATGCGAAAGAAATAGAGCTAGCCGTCAACCTGGATAAAACTAAAGCCCTAACACGAGCAAGGATATAACGAAACTTGTAGAATTTGACAATAGACAACGCTAACATTGAAGTAGTAAAATAGCTCACATACCTGGGTGTACAGCTGAGGACGGCAGAGGGAAGGAGAAGGAAATACGGAAATAAATAAAGCTTGTTAACAAAGCATATGTTATATGAGATAGCTCTCTGTCGTAGATGTTTGGATCCAAAGACATCAATAGGGAAGAAAAGTTTAAAATATATAAAACCATCATACAACCAATAGCAACGTATGGCGTAGAAACATGCCTCAAGACAAAAAAGACAATAAACCTAATTAATACTTTTGAAAGAAAGATATTAAGGGGAATATTGGAACACATTTGCGACAATGGTATATGGAGAATAAGGTTCAACCACGAGTTATACCAATATTACAAAGAATATAGCAAATTATAGCAAAATAAAAAGATTGCGCTGGGCAGGTCACCTTATAAGAACGTATAGTCACAGAACACCTAGAAGAACGCTTAGTGGAACTTCGCCAGTGGAACGCCAGTGGCAAGACCAAGGAAGAAGCGAATAGACGAAGTGAGAACCAATGCTAAAGAGATATTGAGGGTGGATAACTGGAGAAGATCATCCAGGGATAGATATACTTAAAGTCGGATGCTGGAAGAGGCCAGGGCCCGACTTGGACTGTAGCGCCATTATGGCGCTACAGTCATATCATCTCCTATGATAGGAGAGAGATATATAAATGTCCTAAATTATATCAATACAATGTATGAAACATTATTATGACACGTTATATTTCCTTATAATAATTGCTATATTATTTTTTCTACGAGCGTGCAAAAATGTCTACTTTCGCGCACGCATTTTAGTTTAGAAAGTTTTACTTTTCCGCACGCGTGTTACTTTTCCGCACGCGTTTTACTTTTCCGCACGCGTGTTAATTTAGATATGTTAATATGGTCTTAAAGTAATTATAATACATGCAATAAACTAATATTTAGATATTATTTACTAATTTATTTCATGTTGTTCTGAAGCTATTTTCTTGTGGCATTTTTACAATTTTAACTATTTATAATGGGAAATTAGCCACAATATTATTAAAAAATGATTTTTAAATTTATTTCAAATACCTATATCTTATTGTGTTCATGGTTTAATGAAATTAACGCGAGAATTCGATGAAATAAAATTATTTTGACATAATATTCGAAAGTCAAATCAGTAGACAATAACAGTGGTTTTGAATCGTCGTCATGGAAACCAAGATCGTTGTCATGCTAACCAATTATGCTGAAACTATGGTTTTGACAACCTTGTCAAAGAATTAATTTGTGTATGTATTTTCATATTAATTAAATTAATTGATTAAGATTTGGTCATTTTTTAAAGACTCGTAGAAAAAATATTGTTCCTAACGCTTGCATAAAGTCGCGTGCGGAGAAGTATGACTTTCTGCACTTGTTAGGAAAATAACTATAGTCAAACAACTGTGTAATGAGTAAACTGTATGAAAATGTGTAAACTGAAACTTATAAATAATAAAACTTTACTATAACTGAAACTTAAGAGGAAACAGTAGCGATCAACAGGTAGCAAAAACGCGTTCCAAGATTGCGGCTGTAATTTTGAATATTTTTTCGAGGTATTTGGCACACGTATTCGTAATATAATAAAGAATGGCGGTACAGAGCTCAATTTGAAAAATATATTAATATGTGGAAATTACTCTCTAATTAAATACAATATTAAAAAAACGAGCCTGTACCGCCATTAAGAAGAACAAAAAAAATACACTTTCTTCAAATAAACTTTTTTATCCGATGCCTAGATTTTGTGTCATTTTGAAACTACTAAAATTTTTTATTTCATTAGTAGTTCCAAAATGACACAAAATATAGGCATCGAATAAAAAAGTTTATTTTAAGAAAGTGTATTTTTTTGTTCTTCTTAATGGCGGTACAGGCTCGTTTTTTTAATATTGTATTTATTTACAGAGTAATTTCCACATATTAATATATTTTTCAAATTGGGCTCTGTACCGCCATTCTTTATTATATTACGAATACGTGTGCCAAATATCTCGAAAAAATATTCACAATTACAGCCGCAATCTTGGAACGCGTTTTCGGTACCTGTTGATCGCTACTGTTTCCCCTTAAATTATTGTTCCTTAGATCATCCTTCATGTTTTCAGCTTATTAAAATTTGTACGAAAATGGTCAACCTAACAATAAGTTTATATTCTGACATCAATTTGCCAAGAAACAAGATGATATTTCAAGGCGACTTGGAGGAAGGATATAATTAACGGGATACTATTTATTGAGAAGGACTGGGCGCAGCGAGAGCCAAAATCAACATCTGGCTGTCACCAACATCTACGCTTGGTATACCAAGGAAATTGGTAAAGTTAGTTCAAGCCTCCATGACTCACATAGAATCGTAAGTACCAGTTCAAAATTAACTGACAGATCTCTTCTAGTTCTTGGGTCCACCATTTAAAGAAAATTATTACCTCCCTCATCAGACTTTTTTTATTCAGTTATTCATGTCGAATCAGACAACTTTTCTATTTCGGAAAATTTACGGAAGGTGGGCCTTTCGTAAATATAGAAGTTTCTAAACTTTGGTGCATCCAACAAATTATTGGAGTACCCATAAACATTTGTAGGACAACATTACCACTTTATTGTAAATATTTTTATTAAACAATCATTCAAAAATCAGCTGTGAGGGTATAAATTTTATGACTCTTTATTATGCGTACCCCCCATCCATTGCAAGCGCCCTATGGAGTAATAATTGATGATTCTTTTGCATGATGTTTAGATCAAAATGTTTACAATGTACTGCTAATATTGTCCGACAAATTTTTAAGGTTATTCCAGTTGTCGGAAGCACCAAAGTTTGGAAACCTCTATATTTACGAAACGTCCTCTCCCGAAAATTTTCCGAAATAGAAAAGTTTTCCGATTCGACATGAATAACTAAATAAAAAAAAGTCTCATGGTGTGGGCCCAAGGTCTTATCAAAGTACTCAGGAATACCTATCAAATGAGCTCCAGAAGTAGTTGAGAGCATGAAAATTTATGCTCCAAAAATTTTTATTAAAATAACTCCGTTAATTTTTATGATATCAGATTCATCCAAAAACCATTTCAAAGGTAATTTTAAGTGATATAACATTGCATTAAAAGTATAACCTTTTAAATCCCTCATTTTTAAAGATAAAAGGTTAAAAGACCCCTGTTACATGGTTATCGCAGTAATTTTTAGGATTTAAAGGTTTCTATCTCGGTTATTTTTTATCCTACAAAATAAGTAAAATCTTCACAAAAAAAAACTCAAATTTCTTTCTTTATCATTTTTTACGTATAGTGAGTATTTTTGAAATTAATAAAAGAAAATTATAATTTTGGAAAATTTGAAAAATTCTGATTTTTAAATCATATTTTTTTTTTCAAAAATATGCATTCTAAGCTGATCAAAATATTTGAGGTCATTACTTCGACACCCCCATCGAACAAGGTTGTAACTCAAGTTACATCTTTTTTCAGATTTCAACACAAGCGAATTCAGCAAAAAATTGCCCACACGTCAATATAAACGACATAGTTTAATTATCAATAGTTTGGCTAATAAGAAGTTGTATTTTAAGTTACGTATGGCATTTTACTCCATTTTAGCGTGAAGAAGGCAGTAACACTGGATACTCCCTATGTAAAATATTTACTTTCTTTATACTTGACGATTAACAAGGTTTTTAACTGAGTTACAACTTTGTTGCACGTATGTTTAATTTATAATGTATTCAAATATATTTGGTGCATCTCATAAGTCAAATTATCGAAATAAAAGTAAAAACGAATTTACGGAGTATTTTTCCTTTTTGGTAGTTTCTGTGGACAAAATAAGTATCGAATAGTGTTTGCTACGTACTTCTATGTAGTGAAAAAGTTTAATATTAACATTACACATGTATTTTTTAGAAATAGCACATTCACAAAACGAGGGTGATTCAATGCATGCCCTTATAGAAAAACGGATAAAACATTGAGTCGTATATGCTCCACACCAATGGATAACCATGATACGATATGCCAAATCATCAGGCAAGCCTAAATCCGTAAATTAATGAAATAAATCAGAAGCAACTTATAAATTTTAACCCATTTAAGGACACACATGTTAATTTTCAAGTAGATATTAATAGTAAAAGAGTAAAGTAATACAGTAAAATGGTTTAAAATTAAATATTTACAGATACGCAATAAAAATGCGAAAAATTTGAGATATTTTATACCATGGTTTTTTCATAGTGATAGAATATTATTGTTATGGTAAAATTTAGAATTTCCAATTAAAATTGTGTAAACTGTGAGTTGATATTTTGTTTAAATATATACCATAAAAACTCATTTTCTCCTAGCTATATTGCAAATAACTCAAAACATACAACCTTTTAATAGTTAAACAGGAAAAATAATTAACACGGAGAGTGTAAAATGGTTGTTAGGCGAGTTACAACCTTTTTCTATGAATACTCATGTTTAATCTCAAGGTTGTATCTCAATCAAACTCAAGATTTTCAATAGCTAATAAAATTACAAAGCATACATCTCACAGTAACGCCTTATTATGTTATAAATAAATATCATATCACATTAGTGTAAAAGGGTCTAATCATGTCGCTACAAATTTTTAAAAAGTCATGTTTTAGTTTTTTTCCTCTCTTGTAAAATCGCTAAAAATGAGTTACAACCTCGTTCGATGAGGGTGTCGACTTATCCTAAGGTAAAAAAAATCTTATAAGGATTACTATTAGATATAGATTTTAATTTTTGTAAAAATCACTTATATTTTATTTTTAACTTTTTACTAAAACATTCGAAAGGGTCCTCTTATTTTCATCACAACTTGCTTAATTTTAATGCTACCAACTTTTTCTAGAACTCATTTTATAGTTACTTCTAACAAGTATTTAGTAAGTATATTTGATAAAATGCATAGTTTTCCCGTTATTTAAGCTTCAATATTTAGATTTGAGTAATCACCGAAAAAAAAAGATATACATTCAATTACCTATGAACTCACTCTGAATTAATATTAAAAGATTATTCAAGTAAAGGAATTGATTCTATGGGTCATTCCACGAATATACGACTGTTTTGGTTTATCGCAACAACGAATATTTTAGTGTGCAACATAAGAAGTACGAAAGTAAATGGCTCTAATAATTATTCCAATAAGCAACAATGCAATTTGAAATTTACTTTCGTTCTTCATATTTTGCACAGTAAAATATTCGTTGTCGAGATAGTCCAAAACAGGTCGTATATTAGTGGAATAGGGTATATTCTTTTTTGTATTAGCTTCAATTTCAGTCAGCTTTTTTGTAAAAACTTATAGTTTTTGAGTTATTTATGAAAAACTTCCGTAGAACATGCATTTTTTTTTTAAATTAAAATTTTTTATCTTTAATAACTCAAAAAGTATTAATTTATTTTAATAACTTGATATAACAAATTTTGCTTAGAATTTATCCTTCTATTAATTTATGTTATTCTTAATAAAATAATTTTCACCCCCGAGGTGTGGCACCCACTCACAGGAGAAAAGCGCAATTAAACATGTCACTTTTGTTTCTTGAGGTACCTATCTTCTAACTACTCACCAATTTTCATGAAAATCGAGGAAGCTTCAACGAAATCGGAGGTGAAAACCTTCAGTGACTGCACTATTTAGCTTATTAAAATTTGCACGAAAATATGGTCAACCGAACAATAAGTTCATATTCTGACATCAATTTGCCAACAAACAAGATGATACTTCAAAGCGAGTTGGTGGAAGGATATAATTAACGGGGTACTATTTATTGAGGAGGACTGGGCTCAGCGGGAGCCAAAATCAAGGCTGTCACCAACATCTGCGCTCTAATAACTCTCTCATTACTGATTACCATGTTGTGATTTGACGTTTGCATACCCGGCTTTTATGTGTTCCTTAACTAACCAAAAACTCAGATTAATTAACCTGTATAAACCACTAACTAGCTGACTCTGATAGGTTGATTAGGTTCAAAACTCTGGAAAATCGATTCATATAATTAAACATCAAGTTAATGTTGTTCTAAATGCTTATTATTTGTACATCAAAGGATACATTATCGTCAAAAATTTTGAATAAGTCAACTAGATTTTAAATTTAGCTTACATTTTAAGGCCCATTTAAGATAATAAATTATGAGATAAAAATGACATTAAATGCTTTACTAAATATAAACAACTTGGACGGACAATATTTTTGCTGCAATAATATCGAGAAGTCTTCTAGTATGGTACAGGGCCGGATTTAAGGAGGGCAGGCGGGCAGCTGCTCGGGGACCCCATATTCCGGGGCCCCACAAAGCCCCAAACGTAAGAGGTGTTCATTTAAACAGATATTGGCAGGAGATGCAGTAACTCGACAATGTATGAAAAGTATGTTTAAAAGGAAGGAGCGTAATGGTGATATAATCAAAGATATACACGGTAGATTAGGCTAGTCATATCCCACCCAATGCATCAAGGTGTAACGCCGACATAGGATTGAGTGGTCTAGCCATCTTTGTCGGTCACATGCGCGGGGTCGCTTGGTTAAAAGAGATAGATAGACCACCGATCGACTGTTTCCATGCTGTTTTCGCGTTACGCTTTTTTGGTGAGTATGCCGTGTCTACCCTTGACATGTCTCTGGATATAATACAATAGGTTTGTTCTAGCATCAGTGTATAAATTTCGTGGGGCTCAGTGAAGGCTGTTTTTCAGAGAGAATGGAAACACCAAATAGTAATGCGAGAATTTATTAATGAGACCTACACTAAGGGTGGTTACCCCGGGAGAACTTTGAGTACTGACTTATGACTTATTCGCGTTTCAGTTGAAGACTAAATTTGCTACATATTGAATGTATGAACGAATGAAGTTAGAGGCACCTCTGGCCTGGTCGAAGTGATTCTTGAGAATGATTCTAAATGTATATTCTTTCTCAGCGGTGGCACTTAGTATTGGTGTCAAGCCTCGCGCTGAGTATATTTACAAATATTGAGAACAAATAAATATATTTGATCATCAAATTAAATAATGCAATTATGCAATAATGCCCGAATTATTGTTTACAATTTACAATTCGTGAACTAAATTAGAAACCCGTACATGTATTATACCATAACAAATTGGCTCATGTGATATATGGGGTGATAAAAATATACTGTTCAATATCGAATGTAAATAATGAATGTTTGATATTGGACAATCAGTTTCAAACGGTTTGAAACCATCAGCGAATAGTGGACCAGCCCGAATAGAGGGGATAGCACGGGTGGCTGTATTATGTTTTCTCACTGACCAACTGCTTGCTGACGGTTTCTGACTAGTTTGACTCTTTGCTAGAACAAACCTATTGTTCATGGCTACTAGGGCAGTCCGATAAGTACTTAGCCTCTCCTCCCGATGGCGCCACTATCGCAAATGAAGTGTACTGCCATTTAATGCGTTCTAGTAGACGGCTAATATCAAAATTTCAGCCAAATCGAAATTATAGTATTGTTGCGATTGCGTGTGAAATTCAGCGTTTCCGCGGATTTTAATAAAATGGAAAAAGAGCAATATCGGTCGGTGATTCGATTCTTGTTTTTGGAAGGTAAATCACGCAGCGAAATCAAAGAGCGCTTGGATTCTGTGTACAGTGACTCTTTTCATTCGATGGCAACTGTCAAAAATTGGTTTAATGAGTTTCAACGTGGACGAACGTCGGTTTTTGATGAGCAACGCGTAAGTGCCCCGAAAATGGCTACCACGGAGAATAACGTGACAAAAATCCACGATCTTGTATTGGCAGACCGCCGACTGAAGGTTCGCGAGATAGCTGACACAGTAGGCATCTCAAAAGACCGCGTAGGTCATATCCTGCATGAAATTTTGTACATGAGAAAGCTGTCAGTGCGATGGGTGCCGCGTTTGCTCACTTCAGACAATAAGCGCAACCGTGAGACCACCTCAGAGCAGTGTTTGACGCTGTTTAAGTGTGATTCAAAGGAGTTTTTACGTCACTGGATTCACTGGTATACACCAGAAACCAAGGAACAGTCGAAAGAGTGGACAGCACCCTGCGAGTGTGCTCCGAAGAAGGCGAAGACTGTCCAATCGGCCGGAAAGGTGATGGCCACCATTGGTCACAAGGTGTGATCTACATCGACTACTTGGAAAGGGGCAAAACGATCACAGGGCCCTATTATGCCGAATTATTGGGCCGATTCGACGCCGAATTGAAGAAAAAACGACCCCATTTGGCAAAGAAAAAAGTGCTCTTCCACGGCCTCCACAGCAAAAGTCACCATGGCCAAATTGGTCGAATTGGGCTACGAACTGTTGCCCCACCCACCGTATTCTCCAGATTTGTATCCGTGCGACTACTATTTGTTTTTATACTTGAAGAAGACACTCGCTGGGCAGAAATTTAAGTCGAATGAGGAGGTCATCGCCGCCACGGAAGCCTATTTTGCAGACCTCGAGAAAGGTATTTTTCAGACGGGTTAAAGAAGTTGGAGCATCGCTGGGTCCAGTGTATCGAGCTGAAAGGAGACTATGTAGAGAAAAAAATTGCCACTTTTCCAAATTTTCCTTTTTCTTTTGTAGGCAAAGTACTTATCGGACTGCCACGTATGTTTTTCACCTTCCACCGGGCGAGTGTATTGCTTCGTTTGTAAATGATTATCCAGTGATCCTAGACATTTTAGCCACATTAGATTTTGTGATTGGAAACATGCTGGTAGTAGGCTCATGGATCGCGAAATGTTTAAAGCACACCTTAATGCAGTCGCTACATACAGTGGCCTGTAGTGCGAAAGAATTGTGAACGAGGTTTAGCATTTTGCGGCGAAAATGAGTCGCCGGGTTCATCGCAAAATGGAAATTATTTGAGAATAATCGAGCTATTAGCTGAATATGATGAATTTTTTAAGCACCATATTAATAAATATTTAAATCCAGGAAGCGGACCGGCCAACTATTTTTAATCAACCATATGTGAGGAAATTGTACATCTGATGGGTCAAATCGTATTAAATGAAATAGTTTTAAGGATTAAAAAGTCAAAATATTATTCAGTTTCTCTTGACTCGATACCTGATGAATAACATACCGACCAATTAACTGTGATATTTCATTGCATAGAAGGTTCCACTCCTGTTGAAAGGTTTACCAGAACTCCAGAAGATAGTATATTAAATTCTCTAATGACATTTTTGCAAAAACATGATATTGATTTGAAAAACTGCTGGAGATAGTCCTACGATAATGCGTCAGTTATGAGTAAAAAATACAGTGGTGTTCAGGCTAAAATTATAGAACATAATACTTTGGCGCTGTGGATTCCTTGTGCCGCCCACCCTCTAAATTTAATTGCAAAAGCTGCAGCTGAGTGTTTTCCTGCTGCTACAGCATTCTTTGATTTCTTAGAAGAACTATACTTATTTTTCACTTCCTCTACATATAGATACAACTTAAGCGACAGCAACGCAGACCATGGCAGAAACATTATGGTTCCTAAAAGAGTAAAAAATGATACTAGATGGTCATCTAGAGCAGTGATTCCCAACCGGGGGGCGATTGCCCCCTTGGGGGCGATTTGAGATTTTCAGGGGGGCGATAGAGCGAAGGGGCGATATGGGGGGCAATAGAAAAAAGGGGGCGATAAGGTGGGCGATTAGCATCTGGGAAAAGAGAAATGGGTAATAGATAAGAAAAAACAATACTTTCGATCGGATATCCATAGAATAATAAAAAGTAATTAAATGTACACCAATGCAGGTAATAATAACACAAATATCTCGTCTAGTAACAGAGGGCTATGAATCATGATACAATTTAATTCTATAGGTAAGTAATACATTATAATTAATTCTGCATTTTCCTTTTATCGAGCTTTCGTATTGGGCGAACATCCGCACAAAAGAGAAAGGGATAGAAGTGGGATAAGAATGATGAGAGTAGGTACCGACCCTGCCGATCTGACTCCAACAAAAAGTGTACGGCAAAAATGGTGGTCGTTTTGTCATCTATCTATCTTTTGCCCTTCATTTGTCCAAAGTTGAACGTAGGCCTCCCCCTTATTTTTCCACTCTTCTTCGTTCAGTGCTAATCCTGTCCATCTGGTCCCAGCGTATCTTTTTGGGTCATTCGACCATCTCATCTGTGGTCTGCCCTTTCCTCTTTTACGGTCCCAAGGTCTCCAGTGGATTGTAGCTTCATTCCATCTTCCGTCTTTTTGTCTGTTGTTTTATCATGTTTTTATCATGGCACCCGATTTGGGCGTCGAAACGTTAATAAAATTATTTTTTTCATTTTAATTGTGGCTTATTTCCCATATAAATAATTAATCATAAAAATGCCACAAGGAAATAGCTTCAGAACAACATGTTTTTAACTGGAGAGTAGCTGCATGTTTGTTTAGATCTTTCACTTTGGTTTTATTTCTGCTCCATGTATTTTTATTTTTGTCACTTATCTTGATACCCAGCATCTTTCTTTCCAGTGCCCTTTGAGTATTGGCCATTCTTTCCATATTTTCCTTCGTGAAGGTCCATGTCTGTGCTTCATATGTAAATATTGGTCTTGTCATAGATGAGGTAAATAAAATTAAAGCAAAACCAAAGAATGATGGAATATTTCGTACACTCTGACACTATGTAAAGAAAATGATGAGATATTTAATACATTGCTACTACAGTACTGCATACGGAAGTCCGCTGGCTTTCGAAAGGGAATTGCTTACAGCGGTTCTGCAGTCTCATGATAACTACTAACCCCACACTGAGTACAGCACTACAAGAGCAGCGAAATGACATCGCTTAACTATCAGATATTTCTGAAAAATTAAATGGAACGAATCTGGAATTACAAAGGAACAACATAAATATGGCCAAAGCGAAGGGAGTAGTCGGAGCATTCATTGACAAACTATCTATTTTTGAAGAAAATATACAGAGAGGAGGTCTGACCAAATTCCCCAGAAATCATAATGTGGTTATTCTGAGGATCTTCAAACATATTGCCTCCACCTTGGAGGGGATTTGAGGTACATAGCTATTAACCAACATTGAGCCAGACATAAAGAAATTAGGTGAGTATCACCAGGCCCAAGGGAGAAATTAACAATTATTACTAACCATGTTCACCAACACGTGGACAAAATGCAAGAGGCACAAGACCGAAATAGAGGGAAAATTATGAGAGAGATCTATGTCCAGCAGTGGACAATCGAAGATTGAATGATGACTTACCATGTATCATTTTACGAAATGTAAAAATAAATCAATATTGTACTGAATAATTTTTTGTTTCAATTTAATTGGGGAGGGGGGCGATTATAGTATTCACAACCGGTGAAACCTGTCTAAGGGGGCGATCATGGGAAAAAGGTTGGGAACCACTGATCTAGAGGTAATGCCAGAACTAGTTAAAGGTTATAATCAGATTAAAGCAGCATTATCAAAAATTTCAGAAGACGGTGGGCCACAATTTAAAACTCGTAGCGGTGCAAATGGTGTGTACCTATAATCAAATGTGTTTACTGGAAAGAGAGAGGATCTTATAGAGGAAATCTTAGAGAGAACAAACAGCACAAGTCGTATTTTCCAAGATCCAAATATTGGCCTTAATTCAGGAGTGACGACACTTAGATCACTTTAAATAATTTATACAGTCAAGACTTGAAAATTTCGAAAGATATGAGAACATCAGAGAAATTTAGGACTTTAAATTTTATCGCTATTATAAATCACTTCATTACCTCTTTAAGTCAGAGGCTTTCTGCATATTATGAATTCATTCATTCCAATTTTGGAGTTTTACATCATTTGGAAAATTTAACTCTCAGTGAAGTTGAAACTCTCTCACTAAAGCTTACCACCATTTCTAGCAATGGTTTAGATGAAAACCTAGTTGTCGAGCTGGTACAATTTGTAGAATTCTTCAATTCATTTAAAGAGGAAATCAGCTCATCAAATATAAGCAAGGAACTTCAAATGTATTAACTGCTAAAAGAAAAGAATATGAATGATGCGTTTCCAAACGTTGAGGTGATACTTCGTTTATATTTAGTTCTGATGCTAACTAACTGCAGTGGGTAGAGCTCATTCTCAAAACTTGTTTGTTTATTTGGGTTTATATGACTGCGAACACTAAATCCATTCGCCAATTTTACTATTTTTTATTTTATTAGTCATTTTTTCGTATCTTATCCTAAAACTAATACTAATATAACAAACAATTCTACTAATAAATAATTATTTTTGTATTTTTTTTTAATAATTTTTTATATATATATATTTTTATTAATTTTTTTCCAAATGATGTTCTCAGAGTTCCACAGCAAAAACTGCAACATTCTTCTTTAGCCCTCTACTTCATTCGAAAGCTATTTTACTATGGACTGTCCAAGTTCGTCATTCATTTTTATCTACATATTTTTTTTTATATTTTTTTTTTCTATTTTTTTTATATATCTTTTTTTTTTTTCTTTCTTTTTTTTTATTATTTTTTTTTATTTTTTTTTTTATTTTTTTTTATTTTTTTTTTTTTATTTTTTTTTATTTTTATTTTATTATTTTTTTTTTTATATTTCTTTTCTTTTTTTTTTCTTTTCTTTTCTTTTCTTTTTCTTTTAACATATAACAATTTACAAGAAATACTTACTCTATATTTTACAATTACAATTTAAGCTTAATATCTAAAATATGTTTATACAATAGTCGGTATACCAACTCATTATTTTCTAATGTTAATAAATAATTTAAATTAATGGGATGGTGGACATCAGTCAAAGAATACAGTGAATTTAAAAACATATTAACTTTATTAGAGATAAGAGAACAGGTCAAAATTTTGTGTTGTAGATTGCCCAACTGTCCACAAATACATTGTGGACTATCAGCTATATTAATTTTAAATAAATATGATGGAGTAAGACAGTGGTCAAATCTCATTCTGCATATGGTTCTTATCATATCTTTTGTCGACTCCATTTTAGAAAACCAAGGTTTATCCGTTATATAGTTTCTGATTGATCTGTAGTGGTTTCCTGTATTTACGTTTTCATCAATATACCTTTCTTTCCATTCTTTCTTAATCTCTTTGAATAAATTTGATTCAATATCTTTTGGCGTACAAAGATAATGGGTTAATACTCCTTGTGTCACCGCGTTTTTAGCCAATTCATCTACCATTTCATTTCCAGTTATTCCACAGTGGCTTTTAACCCATGCCAACTTAACAGACTTTCCTTGTTGCTGAAGTTCTTTAATTTTATTTATGATATATAATTCAATGTAGTTCACTTTTGATTTAGGATTTATAGCACTAATTTTACTAAGAGAACTTTTACTGTCACTAAAAATTATAAACTTTGAATGATTTATATTAGATAAATATTTTAGTGCTTCCATTATCGCTATTAATTCAGCTGTGTATATACTCATAATAGAATTTAGTTTAAACATTTTACTAATTTTATTACTGCTATCCCAATAGGCACATCCCACACCTTCAATATTTTTTGATGCATCTGTATATAGCATGCAATAATCTTTGAACATTTGTGAACTGTCGGAGATAAACACTAATTTTCTTAAAGATATAGGCAACTTGCTATAGTCCCTTAAAAAGTATACCTGAACTTGTTCCATACTATTAAAGTCAATATTATAATTTGGGTTTATGTCATATTTATAAAGTTGTTTATCATATATTGTCATTTTTGAATATAAATCTACCATATTTAGAGTTTTCTTTTTTATCCAATATTTTTCTGTCAAGTCTGCTAAAAACAGTTGATGTATTTTGGAAATTAAACTTGCCTTTTTTTCATACAATCTAACTAAAAGTTTGATGCCAAGTTTTTTTCGTCTTATATCCATCGGCATTTCACAGCATTCAACTTGTAGATTATTTATCGGTGTACTTCTTAGGGCTCCTATACACAATCTAAGGGATTTATTAATGATTTTGTCTATTTTATTTAAATGACACTGTGATGCGTCACTGTATAATATTGATCCGTAGTCGAATATAGCTCTTATATTATTTTTAAATAACAACAAAGAAATATTTGGATCTGCTCCCCAACGTAAGTGTGATACGAATCGAAGAAGGTTTATTCCTTTTTCTGTTTTTTTAACTATATTGTCTATATGTTCTTTCCAGAGAAGCTGTCTATCCAGAGTAATACCCAAATATTTAACATAACTTTGTACAGGATAGGATATATTGTTTATTAAGATGTGATTGGGTATTTCTTTTCGTTTTCTTGTAAAAATACATAATTTGGTTTTGGAATCAGATATATTTAGTCCATGTAATTCACTCCATATTTTAATATGTTTGTCTCCTTCTTCAATGGATTTGACTGCATTTTCTATTTTAATGTTTTCTTGATAAATAACTATATCATCTGCAAATTGTAAAATTTTTGTTGAGTTTAAATTTTTTTCTATATCAGAAGTGTAAATTAAATATAACAAAGGGCTTAATATTCCTCCTTGAGGTAAACCACCCATCGCTACTCTTGGACCAAATGTGTTATTATTTACCGATATATAAATTTTTCTACAGTCATACAATTTTATTATTTTTTGACAGAAGCATTCTGGCAGACCTATTTGTATCATTTTGTTATATAGTATATTTAAATTAACGTTGTCGTATGCTGCTTCAACATCTAATAAAAGAGCGATTACTGAAGAATTTTTCGTAAACGCTAAATTTATATCTGTTACCAAATGACTCACAGCTTCCACAGTAGAATGATTTTTTCGAAATCCAAATTGTGTTTGTGATAATTTATTGTTTTTTTCTAGCCAACTTTCGAGCCTAAGTTTTATCATTCTTTCCAGTGTTTTTGTTATGCAGGAGCTCAATGAAATACCTCTATAAGATTCTGCTGAATCAGGATTCCGATTTGTTTTGAGAATAGGAATCACCCGGTACTCTCTCCAGTTATCTGGAATATCTTCTGATAACCATATTTGATTAAAAAAATTTAATAGTGTTTCTTTCCCTTTTTGATGTAAATTGGCCAACATAATATAATGTACATTATCTATACCTGGAGAAGTATTTTTCTTATTCTTAAGGCTTATTTCTAATTCACAGAAACTAAATGGAATTGAAAGTGGATGCATAGAGTTTTTTCTTTCCATTACATTAATTTTTGAAAATATATTATCTGGACATAATTTTCTTAAAAACTCCTCAACCCATTCTCCTTCAGTCACTGGATTTACTTGTGGTTTAAAAATGTTTTGTAATCGTTTGGCTTGATTCCACATATCTTTAATTGGTGTATTTTTGTTTAAAGTTTTACAAAAATTTCTCCATGCATTACGCTTACTCTCTAATACAACTTTTTTGGTTTTCGCTACACATTTATTATAATTTATATAATTTTGTATATTAGACTGTAGTTTAAACTTGCGTAAAGCTAGTTTTTGTTCTTCTATTACCTTTTTACAATTGTCATTCCACCAAGTTTTTCTAAATCGTGGATTAGTCCCTGTTCTCTTCTCCGGTATACATATCTTACAATATTCGTTTAATTTATTTAAAAATTGTTGGTAATTTAAATTATTATCTATTTCCATGAAATTATCAGTGATAGAAGAGAAAAGAGACCAATCCGCTTTATTTATGTTCCATTTGAATTTTGTATTTACACATTCCGCTTTATTAACATTAATATTTGACTTAATAATAATAGCAAAATGATTTGATCCTAATGTCTCGTCCACAACATCCCAATCGAAAAAATGACTAATATTTGCTGAGCATATTGTAAGATCTATTGCAGATTTATTATTGCTATTCGGTCTACGCATCAAAGTTTCTTTACCATTATTTAAAATTACAAGATTACAGTCCTCAATAGCTTCTAACAGATTTTTTCCTATAGTATCTACAGTACTACAACCCCAAACATAATTGTGGCTATTAAAATCACCACCAATTATAAAAGGCTTCTCTAGACTATTAAAAAACTTTTTCCATTCATTTAGAGTGATTTTAAGATTTGGTTTTACGTATATTGAATAAATGTTTAACTTTTTTCCGGATTGAATTTTAATTGATATGCTATTGCACATTATGTCATTAATTTGGTGAAAAGTAGGACTGTTGTAAAATTTTATTAATTTTTTCAAAAGGATGGCTACTCCACCATATCCATCATCTCTATCATTCCTAAAGACATTATAACCAGTAAAGTTAATAAAATTACTTTTTTTTAACCAAGTTTCTGATATTAATCCTATATCTATTTTATTGTCATACAAGAATTTTTCTAAATAACCCTTATTTGTTTTAATTGATCTCGCATTCCATTGAAGAAATGAAACGTTAGCCATCACGAGGTAATAATAATTGTGAAATATTGTTTTTTAATAATTCCAACGTTTTTTTATCTAAATTGTGATTAATTTGATTTAATGTTGCTGAAATAAAGTTTACTATTATTTCTCCTATATTATTTTGATTATCGTTTTGTGTTTGTGTTGTGTTGGAATAAATGGGATTATTAAAATTATAACAAGGCTGACTTTGTATTCTTGGTGTTTGCAAAATTTTTCTGCGTGCTTCCATTGTTTCTTTATCTACACTACTAGAATCAATACTACTTGATCTTTTTCGTTTAGATATTGTATATTTATTTGAAGTATTTTCTTGGTCTTTACTTACTGTTGAATAACATTTTTTATATTTATTATTAGCTTCATAATATGTTATATTTTCATTATTCATAATTTTTTTAATATATTCCTGTTTTTGTCTTTCTGTACAATCTGCTCCCTTGTCAGTAGCGCTGTGTTTTCCTTTGCACAATACACAAAGTAAATTATTCGGATTGGAACAATTAGATTTGTTGTGTTCTTCGCCACATCTTTCACACCTATCTTTTCCTCTACATTGGGCACTTATATGCCCAAATCTCAAACACTTTAAACATTGGATTATTCTGGGTGTATAATTTTCCACCTCGTATATCATTTTTTCTATTATTACATTTTTTGGTATAGACTGACCTTTAAAAGTGACAATTACGGTTCCTGTTTTTACATAATTAGTATTACCATTATCTTGAATCACTTTCCGCATAATTCTTTTTACATGTAATACTTCGAATTTAATTCCAAATCTAGGTTTAATTAATGATAATAAATCATTATCTTCTATCTCTTTATCTACCAATTTTATAACACCTTTCTTTTGAGTAAAAAACGTTGGAACATATGCCTCATACTCTTTGCTTTTAAGAATTTGAGAATCAATTAATTTATTAGCACTAGCAAAATTATTTAGTTCTACCTTGATTTTATTTCTACCAACTACTGTAATTTGTGTGATATTATTTTCAATTTCAGGAACTGCACTTAAAATCAAACGGGCCGTGCCGATCCTGTGTAATCGACCAATGTTACCGTTTTTATTTTCTATGTGTACTATATAAGGTGCATTATCTCCAAATTGATATCTATGTTTTAATCTTAAATTTATTACTTTATTTAAATTTTGCTTACCTGACTTATCTGTTTGATTTAAATTTGTCAAATTTTCATCGTTATTGCAACTAAATTTGTTACTTACCTCAATAGTATTACTTGTTTGGTTTTGTTTGTTTGTTACCTTATTATTTACTCTATTGTTATTTTTATTTAATTCCTCATATTCCATCATCCCATCTCCTTCCATTTCTACATAAAATTTACCTTTATCTGGAGGTTCGGGTGGTATACCTTCCATATTATTTGTTTTCTGAAATTTAACTTCTAGGCGCTAAATTTCACACTTTCTTACAGATCACTGGTTTAGTACTTCTTTATACTACTCGTAATACTCAAAAAGTTAAGAAAAAACCTTAAAAATTAATAATTTTTAGGAGAACTTCTAAATAAACTGCCTTTCAATTTGACGTTTATTTGACATTGTTCTCAAAACTTAAGTTAATTAAAAATCGACTTCGGCCTATGATGGTCAAGATCGTTTGAATCATCTCTTTAGAATCATTAATAAACGTCAAATACGGTTGCATCTAAAATAGCTCCAGAAAAAATTAATTTTTTAGTAGTTTAACTTAACGTAATTTTATAGTGGTTTTAATTATCACTGATCAGAAGTCTCAGTCCTGTGGGTTGAACAGCCTAGGCTTATTTTCACGGTGTTTAACTTTTGTGTGAACAGTTTAAAATTTGGCCACGGTTAAACGTACCTAAATATTGACATTCAGCTCGCAGTTTTTGTGACAATTAAAACATTTAAATTTCATCGTGGGTAAAAACATTTACATATTGTAGAATAGTGACACAAAAGTGAAAATATTCTCCCCAGATGGGGGAGAATATAAAAAAGACGCCAGTGTGCGAACTAAATACTGCTGAAGTTATTAGTGTTAGTAATCAAGACATGGATACAGGAACTATCACCACAAATTCTTCTGCTACAAGGGAGGTAAAACTTTTTAATATTAATTGTAATAGTTACGACTTTCAAAATTGTTGTGTTTATGTTGAGAAGACCAATGATCAGAATATTTCCCGTTTGCATCCAATGGTTGTTGCAGATATTTTACATCAAAAATTAAAGATTAATAATATTAAGCAAATTAAAAGTATAGGAAGAAACCGTGTTAAAGTAATCCTCAAATCTATTTTGGATGCAAATAATTTAGTCAATAATAGTCACTTAAAGGACGATAATTTAAAAGCGTACATTCCAAATCACCTCTTGGAAATCAAAGGACTGATACGCGATGTTGATACCAAATATAATATTGACTATTTGAAAAAATATATGAGCTCTAGTTCACCAATTATTGATATTAAAAGAATGCACAGGAAAGTAGAAAAGGATGGAAATACAGAATACGTCCCTAGACGTAATGTTATAATTACTTTTGAAGGCAATTGTTTGCCAAACTATGTTGTGATAAATTATGTATTTTTCCAAGTGGAAAAATTGTTGGGTAAAGTGACGCAATGTTATAAATGCCTCAAATATGGACATATTTCTAGACAGTGTAAAGGTACACAGGAATACTGTATACAATGTGGACAAATTAAAAATGACATACATACATGTGATGAAACAAAAAAGTATTGCATACACTGTAAAACTGATAAGCATATATCGATCTCTAAAAACTGTCCTTTTTTCGAACATCAAAAAAAAATAAAAAATATTACGATTTAACAAAAAATTTGAGCGACTCATCATTTTCTGGTCTTATTTCTAATAACAGATTTGAAATATTGTCAAATTCAGACACCAAAATTAACTAACTCCTCTGAAGTTAGTACATCTCATTATTTCAAGCCATTGAGGCCTCATCTACAGAAACCCAAAAATTTTAGCCAACCAAGCTGTAGTACATCAAGCACTGAGTATAGTGCAAATAAAAAAAGAAAAGTATCATCTCCAACTTCCGAAGATCCTACACCATATCTCATCCCTTTCAGATTTGGACCGTCTCAACCTTTACCTCCCTTAAACAAGGAAAGTTTTTCTAATACACACAATGATAAAAATAAGTTAGTAGATTCCTTAGTACTTCTTTTCTCAAGTTTTATTCAAAATATTAATTTTTTAGAAGAGGCAAAATCACTTGACATGAATTTGTTAGCCAAAGGTATTAATAATGTTCTAGATAATATTTTAAAAAATAACTCATCTAATGACAAACAAATCTAAACTCAAAATAATACAATGGAATGCTAGATCAGCTGTTGCTAACAAAAACAGCCTTATTAACTTTTTAATAACCAAAGATATTGACATAGCTTTAATAAGTGAAACTTGGTTTAAACGGGATCAAGGGCGCCCATATAAAAATTTTTAGGGGGGGGCCAAACGTGAAGATGTTACACATTACGTTTTGTATATTTCGGATGGCAATATATACAGTAGACTCTCTCTATAACGAGCACGGATATAACGAGGTTTCGCTTATAACGAGGTACATTAGGTGTCCCATGAAATTCCTATTGAACTATAACGCTCTATAACGAGACATATTTGGTTACAACGAGGAAAATTGAAATCGAAGAATACGTGTCTTTACCTGTTTTTAGCGTTGTAATGGTCATAAATAAATAAATGCCCCGACTGCCTGTACATAGAAATGCCCAACATCTGTCTTATTATCGAGGCCAGTGCTGTAATAAACTCGGCCACCTGTAATAAACTTCTGCCTGTTTATCGACCGATATTGAATATTATAGGAAATTTACCGTTTATGACGGCGAAGTCTCATTGTTCACTGTTCAGGTTGACCATCGACACCTAATAAACTACGTAAGAGGCATCAAAACATTTCAATATTATTGTTGTTTGATATAACGAGATCCGCTTATAACGAGATAATTAGTCCACCATTTCAGTTCTCATTATAGAGGGAGTCTACTGTAGTTTAAACCACCTAAAAATCCTAGTTTGAACCCTGTTGTGAGAAATTATTCATACATTGAAATACTAGATCAAGTTTTTAAATGGAAATGTCATGGGTGCCACAAAAGTTGCGCCTCTCTTTAAAACCCGTTTGAAAAGAATACAATGCTTGCAAAGCCCTGCCTTCAACTTTGGCGAGTAGACTAACCATGAGTATGTGTCGAACCAAGTTTTTAGTTTAAAATCTTAAAAAAGAGCCCCCTTTATTTTTGCAGATTTAGAATCCTTATAAAAAATATGTCACATATATTCCAAACATTTTTAGAATCGTTGATAGATGGCGCAAATAAATCGCATTTTCCGATTATAGCGCCATCCTTCAACAATTCTAAAAAAAGTTTCGAATAAATGTTACTAATTTTTTGAGGAGGAAACTCAATCTGCAATAAAAAAAAACGGAGGTTCCTATTTAAGATTTTAAAGTTAACTCTCACCCCACCTCCAGAGTGTGGAATGAAAAATCCTGTTTGGTGTCATTCTATAGATTTTTGAAAAATATTAAACACGTGTTTTTAGTTTTTCATTTGGAAGTATATTTCTCGAGATTATTAGACCGTTTCTAGAATTTTGCTATGGTATCACGATATATCGTTTTTTCCGATTATAGCGCTATCTATCCACAATTCGCAAAATGGCTCGAATAAAATTTGCTTATTTTTACAAGGAAAATCCAAATCTGCAACAAAAATAGGGATTCCATTTTAAGATTTTAAATTTACTCCCCGCTCCACACACAGGGGTTGAAGTGGTGGACTTGTTTAGTGTCATCGCATAGATTTTTGAAAATATTTAACACATATTTTTCAGTTTTTCGATCCGATGTTCATTTCGCGAATTATTCGACCTTTCCGCTACTTTTGGGACACCCTGTATATAACACTCATTCGTCATGAAAGATCACCTGTTTTTCATTTAAATAAAATTGTTCTCTTCATCATAATGTACACTTTAAAAATAATCTACGTACTAAAAAAATACTTTTGCAAACTAAAATTTGACTATGTTCAATAAATTTTAAAAATTATTTTTCAATATGAATTTATTTCTGCTTATGAAGATGGTTATATTCGGTGTACACAAAACTTAATATAGAAAACAAATATAATCACTTCACAGATTTTACACTTTATCTTTATAGTGCCAGTTCTCAAAGACAAATGGCTCATTAGTGATTATCGGTCAGAGATCGGATTTCTTGCTGATATCAGTTTCTTTGCAGTAATATAAATGATTCATTTAATTTGTAATTTTGGGTGTCGATTACAGTACTAATTATGTTCCCACTTCCCACGTTTCTAATCTCTTTCAATGTTTTCGTTAATAGCACACCCTGACTGTGCGAAATGTTCATTATGCACATTCCATATAGACCGCTGTCGCAGACACACAGACACACAGATTTTCTGTTAAACTATTAATTACCCAATATGTGAATTTTTTTTTATTGATAAATATGTTGTTTTCAATTTATCTCTTAAAATTATCTAATAATTTTTTGACAAAAATACGTTTATGTAATATAAATTTAATTTTTGTTCTTTCCCGAAAAGCTAGGGGGGCCACGGCCCCCCCCTGCCCGTGTGTATGGGCGCCTATGAACGGGATGTTGTATATATTTATAAAGGTTATAATGTGATACGCGAAGATCGCGATGACGGCTATTCTGGAGTTGCTATTTTAATTAAAACTGGTATTCCTTTTGAGCGCATAACAATTAAAACAAAATTATATTCAAGACTTGCTTGCTTGTGGTATTAAAATCAACTATAAACAAAGTTATTTAAGTTTACTCTCTGTATATAGGTGCCCAAAAACTAAAACCAAAACCGAAGATTGGGATAAGTTATTTTCTCAACTAAAACACCCTTGTATCATTGGAGGAGATATGAATGCACATAATTCTCTATGGGGCTCATATAAAAATGATAATATAGGCCATCAAATTGTGGAGACAATTCAGAATTTAGATTATGTAGTAATGAATAATGGACAACCAACTTGCCAAACGAGTCCAGGAAACTCAGATTCCATGATTGATGTCACGTTTTGCTCACCATCCTTTTTTGATAAAACTTCGTGGTCTGTAGATCTTGATACCTTGGGATCAAATCATTTCGTTATAAAGGTTGTGATCGATGTCTTGGGAACTAATGCTAATACCATTTATCCCAATAGTAAGTGGAACATTAAAAAAGCAAATTGGTCATTATACTCTCAGCTTGTTGATACCTTATTAAACGAAAAACCTCACACATCCTTAAATACCCAAGAAAAATATAATTTCCTTATTGACTGTATTAATGAAGCTTCTAAACAATATATTTCTGAATATAAACCATTTAAATGCAAACGGACTCCCCCTCCGTGGTGGGATTCGGAATGTGATCAATCCGTTGCAGAAAGAAAGAAGGCATTAATAAACTATAAAAACAATTCTTCTCCTGAAAATTTTTGTAAATGCAAAGAAGTAAATGCTCCTGACAAAAAATTCCTGAAATTAAAGGCCAAACAAAGTTGGGTTGAATGGTGTTCAAAATTAAATAAACAAACTCCATCTAGTCTTATTTGGAATCAAGCAAGAAAAATGAATAGGAAAAAAGTTAATTTTTCATTACCTCTAAGTAACTCATGGGTAGACGATTTTTTCGATAAAATAGCTCAACCTTACGTAAATAACCAGTTAGATGTTATTAATTCTAAAACGCATCCATCTGATCAGAATCATTTTCTCCTTACACCTTTTTCGAGAGCTGAATTAGAATTTGCCCTTGATAATCGCGTTAGTACCTCACCAGGATACGATGCAATCAAATATCCTATGATACAACATTTACCAGATAACGCAAAACAATTACTTTTAAATATATTTGACCAGATAATTATTGAAGGCAACAGCATAATAGATTTTAAGCGTATTATAGTCGTTCCTATTCCCAAACCGGGGAAAGACCCTAAATTAGCTGAAGCTTACCGACCGATATCATTATTATCATGTATATTGAA
Source organism: Diabrotica virgifera virgifera (assembly GCF_917563875.1). Lineage (NCBI taxonomy): Eukaryota > Metazoa > Arthropoda > Insecta > Coleoptera > Chrysomelidae > Diabrotica > Diabrotica virgifera. The sequence continues at coordinate 207,253,531 of NC_065444.1, forward strand.
GACTCTCGAACGGATGGTTAAGATTAGGTTGGATTGGTGGCTAAGGGATCAAAATCCTTTACCCGCTAACCAACATGGTTTTAAAAATGGTTATGGAACTTTAGATTTTTTAACAACTCTTGTTGTAGACATTCAGAACAGTTATGTGCCCGCTTTATTTTTAGACATCGAAGGTGCTTATGACTCTGTCTCTCTTTCAATTCTCCAAGAAAAAATGATTACATTTTTTAATATTACATCACAGTTTGCTTCTAAAATTGTAAACCTGTATAAAAATGGAATAATTTATTTAAAAAATAATCATACTCTTATAGGCCCTAGACTTAATAATAAAGGATTACCTCAGGGCTCCGTTTTGAGCCCTATTTTATTTAACATTTACACAGCAGATCTACACAACATCACTATTAACAATATTGCATTTAATATTGTACAATATGCTGACGATTTCTGTTTGTACACAGAACACAATAAATATCAGCAATCCATTGAAAACTTGAATAGTGTCTATGGTCTCCATAAAAAATGGTTTATTGAAAATACTCGACCAAAAATTGACCTGGAAGTTACATATTGACGACATGTTAAACAGGTGTAATAAGGAAATAAACTTTCTTAAATCAATTAATAGAACTTGGTGGGGATCGGATGTTGAAGTAAGTTTATTATTTTATAAAGCTTACCTACGATCTATTTTCGATTACGGTAGTGTTTTGTATGGATCAGCAAGTAATGCACTACTAAACAAAATCAACGTTTTACAGAATTCAGCCTTACGAGTATGTCTAGGAGCTATGAGATCCACTCCAGTACAAGCTTTATATTTGGAAGACTTGGAACCTCCTTTAAATCTAAGACGAAGTCTTTTGTCTAAAACATATTTAATGAAAGTATACTTACTTAACCCACTTCTATACCAAAAAATAGTGACTTTGAGTTGCCATGATCTAACCAATAAATATTGGCAAAAAAAGAAATCTCCCTTACTGTGTGAAGCTTATAATCAAAATATAGTACTCTTAAAAAATATAGATAAAACGAACGACTTATTCAAAAACTACGCGTACTCTTCTTTCTTTTCTCCTACAGATATTATTGTACCAAATTATAGTGAAAACATATATTTAAATAAAAATATTCTTTTATCCATAACGAACAATTACAATGAGTCAATAGCTCTATATACAGATGCGTCTAAATCTGCAGATGGAACTGGATGCGCCTTTTTTATACCATCGGGACATATAGAAAAGAAATTCAAACTGAAACCGGAGACTTCAATTTATACAGCAGAGGCTATTGCAATATATGAAGCTTTACTATATGTAGCTGAATTTGATTTCGCCCATATTATTATTTTGTCTGACTCCTTAGCAGTATTGAAATCTCTTAGTAAATATGGACCCCCAAACATCCAAGACTGCCCATACATTTATAAAATTAAACATATTAAACAAAATCTTTTAACCAAAGAAATCAATGTACATTTTATCTGGATTAAAGCACACGCAGGATTTGAACATAATGAGTATGTCGACTTATTAGCCAAAGAAAGCGTTTCATCCGATACCAGTATTCTACATAAAATAACACTGACTGATAGTATAATCTCTTTCAAGTCAACACTGCATCGGGAGTGGAGCTACCAGTGGAAGGAATACTCTTTTGTGAATCAAAATAGATACTCGTTAATTCGTAGAGTACGATTCGGGCACGCATGTTATCGAAAGCATTTATTTAAAATACAGGTTTTGGATAATGATAAATGTGAGCATTGTGAAGAGGAAAGTGATTTAGATCATATATTTTTTGGTTGTTCTAAAAATACAATTTACTCATCTAAATTAATAAATGATTTATTAAAATGTAAAGTAGCAACTCCTTGGAATATACTATATTTATTATCACTTGGTTCTGTAGATGTATACAACTCTTTAATTAACTTTTTAAAAGACAGCAAATTATCATTATAATTCCCTTAATCATTTTTAATTAATACCTTTGGTAGTTAGTTGTTTTAGCTGTTAAGCTTAGTGTTACTTAATACCTTTTAGTTGTTATCTTTGTTTTAAACCTGTTTTGTATAACTTGATAACTTGTATTCCTTATGTGTCTGGCAGTATGACGGTAAGTCTAAGCCAAAAAAAAATCTCTTTAGAATGAGCATTGAACACGATGTCTTAAAGCAACTTCCGTGCGACACAATCAAGGAATTTTCAATTAAAATATCTCGAAAAGTTCCCGGACTTTAACAATACATCTTACTATGTTTATTTTTAATATTTTACTGTAACAAGTTACAGCTCTTGTATTTTTTATTTAAAAATATTATATTTATAAAAGTAGATCAACATTTTTTTAATGGTAGGAGGTAGGGTCCCCACATCAATTCTGCCCAGGGGACCGCACTGCCTTAAATCCGGCTCTAGTATGGTATTATAATAATATTATATGCTATTATAATGATATACGACAAAGTAAATAACCATTTTGTTGTAAAACGAAACAAGAGTCGTTTATATTTCAGTTTGCTTAGAGCTAATACAGAATAGAATGATCACGATCGTGTTGTTTAGTTTACGATAATAGTGATTACCTGTGACTGTACATAAAAGAACGGTGGTCATGGTTACTCTTTAAAATCACCGTTATTTAAAATTCACGTTCACCGATCACAGTGTTTTTTTTTTATTACTACCTTCACCATCACTATATCATATAGCTATCCACGATATTTTCGTGAACCTTATCATAGTTAAAATTTGTGTATTATTATTTGCTTCTTATTCTCAAAAATTTAATTACATATAAATGTAGTAGAATATTATAGACATTTTCCTCACGTTTTCTACGTTAATGGTATAAATGGAAATTAAAACTATCTACTGCTTACATCAGTAAATAGCTTCGAATATTTCAACCTGAGTAGATATAACCACGTATTCATCTCTTCTTTTTCATCTATAATGAGCATAATTTGTTTCGCATTTTATTTGTGAAATCCGCGTGTCGTATATAGAGAAAAGAGAAGTGACGACGGAGAAGAACGTAAAGAGCTTATTTCACAGATGGAATGATTGAAGTATTGAAGGACAATGCGCGCCATTACGGAACATTAGCGCTTCTTTGAACGTTTGCAACCTAATAGCGGAGTAATGGATTCCGGTCGCTCTCAACAATCAGCGTTATTCAATTTTTAACTCCCTTTAAGTGCCAGCCCACGCCTTAGTCCTTCGGGACTTATTATCGGGAGATATTTTCGTGATTTTACATTGTCGTTTATGGAAATTTCAATTACGGGGATACTGATGTTCGATGCATTAAGCAGGTATTGAAATTTGGTTGTTGATTTTTTTTATTTTGTTATTACTGTACTATATAAATGCTTACGTTTCCTAATAAGCCAAATAGTAAAGTTATAGAAATATAATAGGTTGTATCTACACTCTGGTCAAAAAAATACAGACACTTACATTTTATATATTTTTTTTTAATCATGTAGGTGTTAGATGGTTTAAATGGGGAGGAAATAAATATTAGCAATAGAAATCGTTTATTTAAAACACTAGAAAAGTAATAATAGGAAGAATAAGTAACTCAAAAGAAAGTAATAAATAACGCAAAAAAATTAATATTTTTCGAAAAAGTAAACAGAAGAATAAATAAAATTTTAATTAGCCACGGTTGGCTGTTCTTTAGGAATTAGTATCGGGTATTGCCTCCCCTACATCTGCGGTGAATATATGTTCACATTCTTCATTTAACGCTATTTTCAGCTCTTGAATCGTTTCTGGCAATGTTTATCTCTTTTTTAATCATTTGCCCTAAAATGTTATATTCTAAAGAATTAATATCAGGACTAAAAAAGCGGGCCAATCCAAATAGGGAATTCCAACTGTATTTAGATAGTTAATGAAAATTCGCACAGTATGTGTATGCGCATTATCCTGTATAAATAGAGAATAAAGAAATTATTTCAACAAAAGGGGCGAAGGAGACAACATTGTCTTCCACACACTGTCGTATGTATCTCTCTTATGTTAGAGTTCCATGTTCGATAAAAATTAATTCGGTGTTATGTTCGGTGTATGTTTCATACACCGAACACAGTACCATTTAAGATGTTGTTCTGAAGCTATTTGTCTTTTTAAAGACAGATAAACACCATTTTTTGTGGCGGATATTCTTGAGTTAGGTTAATTTCATGTAATCAAATGAACTATCTTTTAGTAAAGTCGTCCCAGGAACGCAACTCATCAATATTGAAAATTTCATTTTAAAGTCTTCTACTTACTTTAAAATGTATAATACATGTCTGAATTGCCGATATAAATGAGTCAGATTAAATAAATTATTAGAAGAATTTTTACTAAGCAACAACATTTTTGTTTAATGTATTATTTTGTATTTTGACAACGACACCCGACTTAGGCGTCGAAACGTTAATAAAAACATTTTTTTGGTAAAATTGTGGCTTATTTCCCATTGAAAATAGTTGACCATTTAAGATCTTATAACATTTAAAGGGTTTTACCCATAACTTTTTGGTGGCTCACGCATTCATGCTATTGCATTTTATTTTATTTTAACATTGATGATGGATTATTTGTTAATACGAAAACGTTTTTTAATGTGATGTAACCCTTACTAGGGTCTTTTAAATATACCTTTTATATTACACAGGATCCAGTTTTTTTTCAAATAAAAATGGTCTGAAATGGTAAACATGAGTTAAAGAGTCAAAGACCTTACCAAAACTCTTTAAACTGTCGTCGAAAATGTCAAAATTGTCAAAAATTGTTTTTATTTCATTTCTCAAAAGTACCCTATCCCACACTCAGACATTCTAATAAGTTTAAAAATCGTTTAACTTTTTACAAACATTCCTATAAAAATCTTCAAAAATTGCGTTACGTAATACTTAAACGCTCCCATAGATAGACGAAAACCTAAACATTCTGGAAACTAAATAGAGTATCCAGCAATTTCAGTGTAGTTATTATTATTATTTTATTATTATTATTAACATTTAATAAGAGTAGAGGATTAGAATCCTATTATACTCTAAAAGCTAAACAAATTTTGGTACTTAGCTATTTTACACTTAAGCTGAATTACATATAATTAAATTAAAAATACAATTAATTATTATCGAGTCTATTCTTAAAACTATTTGTACTAGGAGCCATAGCGACATAAGCCGGTAATGAATTCCAAGCATGAACAACCCTATTTGATAAAAAGTTTAACTTGATGTTGGTTCTGCAGAGTTCTCTTCTTAGCTTTCTGGGATGGCCTCTTAACCGCTTATGGTGGTACGTTGTTATTTAAACTGCTCTGGTGATGGGGTTGACTATCAGGAATACACTATGTTCTTATAACTCCTTTATTTGGTTAAACTAATACCATATAAATGTATTCAGTTGATAGGTGATTACATTATTCTGCTCTAACGGCAGCAACCTCCCAAACCTAACTAACTAATTCGACTGCCCCACTAATGACTCAAATCTGATCGTGTTCCCATATTTATCAAATACTTCGTTTTGTAAATATGTTTGTATATATTCTCGTTAGTGTGTCAAAATGAATAATCGACCTTGTTGATCTAAGCAAAACGTGGACTTTAACTAAGGTGTTCTACTTTGCAATTATTATAACAAATATGCGTGATGTAAGTGATGTTTATTGTTTTATAAATAAATATGTAACGAATTCTTTAGTTAATTTAAGGATTTCTAAAATATCTAAATAATGAGATAAATCCCATTATACGCTCATCTGTATTTATTGTAAAGAAATTTCTTAGTGAAGAAGTTTCTTAATAAAATGAATTGAATGTTGTAATTAAGTCGCCTCTAAGTCTGCGGGCGGATAATGAAACTAAATCCATGATCCTTAAACGATAGTTAGTACCTGGGAACTTAGAAGACTGAGACTCGGGAAGCCCTGAAGATTACGTCAGAGAGAACGTGTGTGAAAAGCAGTGTTTATTTGTTAAATAAACATTTTTTTTGTTTTCTGACAGCAGTAAAATGTATATTGAATTAAATAAATTACATACATTTTTCTTTTTGTGTCAAATAATTTAATTCAAAACAAATTATTTTGGACACCCTTTATAAATACTTACGTTAAGGCTTGTATTACTGAATAGAGAATTGAATAACCTTTCAATTGAGCTAGCACACGACACCTATTCCGTATTCTCATTTAAAAAAATCATCCATTACGTTATAACTCCCAGATGGATGACGTCACTAGTAGGTACGATATACATGCCAAAAAAAATCATAATTTAAAAATAAAAATCGACGTGTTTCAGGATTTTTCTTCAAACAAGCCTATTCTCGAAAAAATGAATTTATTCCATTTGTACCTTTGCTCAATAAAAATCTAAAATCGTGGTCCACGAGAGTGAAAATGGAAATTTTGTTTCTTTCTGTTCAAATTTTTCAATTTTCTTTATATAAATGTCAATTAAATAAATGAACATTATTGAACAATGAACAAGCTGCGAAAAAAATGTAGTCATGATTCAAATGATACGGAATGTCTGGTATGATGTTGGAAAAGCACCGTGAATAATCCCTGGATTTGAAACGCCTGCTAATAACGGCAACTTTTAACAATGAACGAATAGAAATACGAGCCGACATCAAAGTGCTCCGTCAATTCAATGTAATACAATTATTATTAATTTCTCCAGAATTATTAAATGAGAGTATGGATGCTGTTCATTATGTCATTTATTGCCGTGTACTCGCAATTATTACATTCCTGACATTTGTTTGGTTCACTACACTTCAATGTAGTTCGGAGCAGGGAACTCATAGACATTTACAGGTTGTTAACGCAGAAGGCACAGAATTTTCATGCATATGAGAAATCTAATAAAGTGATCGGATATATGAAAATTTTAGTTAGTTCTCTTAAGGTTAACACTTCATAACTATGAAAGGATTGTAAAGAAAAGCTGGATCCTCATTAATAATGATGATGTTTGTTAGATTTCTTTTGAATGGCATTTTGTATTAAATATGCTTATTATAGTATAGTCTTAATTAACCAATTAATTTAATACCGTTGTTGACTGGTATTAGAATCGATATTAACTAGACTGCAGTGCATTTGATCAAATTTGCTTTTCGTTGAAGTTTTTTTATTAATAGTAGGAAACATATTCGAAATGAAGAATTTGACAGACAGCCTGTGGAGTCAACGGAGACAGTAGCAGCAATGGTCACCAAAATAACAAACGAAGAAGTGGCTCAAGCGCTTCAAAAAATAAAGAAAGGAAAAGCGGTAGGACCAGATGATATTCCTGGGGAAGTATGGAAAGCATTGGGAGAGCCAGGAACAAGGTGGCTAGCAGATTTATTTAATAGAATTATGGAAATTGGACAAATGCCAGACGAATGGAGAAGCAGTATACTAGTACCTGTCTACAAAAACAAGGGAGATATACAGCAGTGTACAAACTACAGGGCTATAAAACTGCTTAGTCACACCATGAAAATATGGGAGAGAGTAATTGATAGACGGATACGTGAAGAGACCGACATATCCGAGAATCAATTTGGCTTTATGCAGGGCAGATCAACAACAGACGCAATTTTCATTATAAGGCAGTTGATGGAAAAATACAGGAGTAAAGAAACACACGCTCATATGGTATTCACTGATCTTGAGAAAGCATATGATAGAGTCCCTCGAGAGATTCTGTGGTGGGCACTCAATAAGAAAGGAGTCCCTGGTGCATATGTAAAGATTGTGAGGGATATGTATGAGGGAGTAACGACTAGTGTTAGGACAGGTGTGGGAGAGACTGATAAATTTCATGTGAAAGTAGGATTGCACCAAGGCTCGGTGCTTAGTCCGTATTTATTCTCATTAGTTTTGGACCAGATAACAGCGAAACTACAGGGTAACATTCCATGGTGCTTAATGTATGCTGATGATGTCGTGTTAGTAGGAAATAGTGAAAGAGACTTAGAACAAAAACTGGAACAGTGGACACGAGCTCTGGAGGATAAAGGTTTAAAACTTAGTAGGACAAAGACAGAGTATTTGGAATGTTCATATAAAGATGGAGTTACTACAAATAAAATGGTATCTTTGAATGGTGAACTGATTGTAAATAGCAAAAGTTTTAAGTACCTGGGATCGGTATTACAGAGTAATGGAGAAATAGATGGAGATGCATGCAGTAGAATTAGGGCTGGATGGATGAAGTGGAAGGAAGCGAGTGGTGTGTTGTATGACAGAAAAGTTCAAATGAAGCTGAAACGAAAATTCAACGAATGCATGTGGCGGAGATGAGAATGTTTAGATGGATGAGTGGAGTGACAAGAAAGGATAAAATTAAAAATGAGTATATTAGGGGAAGTCTAGGTATGGCACCAATTGATGCCAAAATGAGAGAGCATAGGCTGAGATGGTTTGGTCATGTTCAACGTCGAGACGTTAATCATTAAATACGAAGAGTAGCTGAAGTGCAGATTCCTGGAAGGAGTAGAAGAGGAAGACCAAAGAAGACGTGGGGGGAGACGATTAGGCAGGACATGTTGGTAAAGGGGATTAATATTAATATGACCCAGGATAGAATTGTGTGGAGAAATGCAATTAGAGAAGCCGACCCTGCATAGGGATAAGGCAAAGAGAATGATGATGATGAGTAGGAAACATATTCGCATATTCGAACACATTACTCCAAATCAGTAATCCAATATCAAGAGAAACAACTTCAAAATATAAATAATTAAGTTAAAGAAAAGTTATAATTGAACTAGTGTTGCCCAAATGCAAGACAAAGACGAGACTTAGAGAGTCTTGATCTTGGTCTTGCACCAATACACCTTCTTGTTCTTGGTCTTGGTATTGCACTCCCGGTCTTGGTCTTGGTCTTGGTCTTGAAGCAAGAGTCTTGCAACTCTCGCAGTTACCCACTAGCACATTGCTATTTTTATTAAACGTTACTTTAGATCTTAGAACAACGTAACAGTATAGGTACATTTTCAGCTTGACTTAACATACAGGGTGAGGCAGATAACCTTCCTATTAGAATTATCTCGAGAGAAGACAACAGAATCATTAAAATTGGAGTAAAGGGGTTTTGAGGAGTGATCTATTTAATTAAAATATTTTTATATATTTCCTACTTCAAGTTATAGCGGAAATTGCATATAACTTCGTTTTTTAAAATGGGACACCCTGTATATTTTTACATTTCTAAATTCTCTTCCATGACTTCTTTCTAAAAGTATAATGTTTTGTAATGTTATATTATAGGGTAGTTTAAAAGATAATTACGTTTTCTTATTAATTTCGTAGGAACTTTCACACCCTGTAGAATTGTAGTTATTTGACATCAAAAACTCTATTTATGTTCAAATGATTTTTTGCACGATTGATCATTTTTGACTGTTTACCGTGACAGATTTTACGTCAGTAGGTGACATTTACTAGCAACTCGACGGTAAGTAATCCAACTCGACGGTAAGTACTCCAACTCGACGGTAAGTAATTCACTTACCGTCGAGTTAAAAAATCTCTTAATTTTAATTTATTTTTTGAAAGAATAAAGAAAACTAACGAATTATTTATTAATATTGAAACTTATGGTACAATCTGTTAAATGATTTAATGAAATCCCACTTGTTTGGGCTGTGGTTTCACTTCTAACAGAAACTCCTGCAGAATCGCATACATTAGTAGTATCCAACATTTTTTCTCTTCAAATACGCGATCAAAGTTGATAACTTGGAAATATCAATGCCATCATAAAGAAAAACGGTGGATTTAATCATTGAATATTCTGCCCAGAGGCTTCCAGGAGCTTTCAACTGCATATGTCTTTGAACGAAATATGCCAATAGAGTCTTTTCTTCGATTCTTAAATTCTTGCCTTCGCACCATTTTTTAAAACTTTGGTAGGTATTTTGATAACGGATTTTGGATTTTTCGGGAATAATTGCGGAACACCCCTCTTCCCAAGCCCGTTCAATTTCTTCAAATTCACTTTCGCTCATATTTTAATTTATAATAATCAAAATTGTACTTAAAATTATTGACAACTAAATAAAAACTCAATTCTCCATTGTTGTTATGCACCCTAGTTAGTACCTAACAACCAAAGTATCTATCTTGATAAAATGAATGAAACTAGTCAATATGACGAAAATGTTTAATTTTATAATTTATAATGGTATCAATCGTGCAAAAAACGTTATAAGCATGTCGAACGTTAAGGGTAACCGATCTCAGACAATAATTGGAGTCGTCGCTCCGCTCCTCCTCCAAACAATTGTCTTCGATCGGTATAAAACCCTTACCGTTCTCCATACTTAATATACTATTTAATATAGTCTACTATTGTTAAAAATTATTAGTATGTATATCTAAATGTTGTATTTGATATACAGGGTTGGTCGAACACGGAATGAGTATTTTCTGAGTTTTATTTAATGGAACACCCTGTATTTTAGTATTGTAATGAAATGATATTTTATGGTACTTTTTTATTTATTAAGCATTCCCTATACCTAACTGCTTTAATTCATGCATCAATTCCGATATTAACATATGGGGCACAAACATGAACAATCACAAAATAGAATATGAACATACTCAGAGTCACTTAACACGCGATGGAAAGAGCAATGCTTGGCATATCACTTATGGACAGGAAAACAAACACATGGATAAGACAGAAAACCAAAGTCACCGATGTGGTACAAAAGTCATTAAAATTGAAATGGGAATACGCTGGACATGTAGCTAGGAGCGATCTAAACAAATGGCACAGAACAATTCTAACCTGGAGACCATACCAACACAAAAGACCCAGAGGCAGACCACCTATGAGATGGACAGATGATCTGAAACGAACTGCCGGGAAAAATTGGCTACAAGTAGCGTACAACAAAAAACAATGGAAAGAAAGTCTTAAAGAGGCTTATGTTTAGATGTGGACATGAATGGCTAGACGAATAAGAAGAAGAAAGAACTGCATTAATTTGTGCTTAATTGTTAATCGCGCCAACAATGTTAACTACGTAGGAATTTTGATAGTTCAACCATTATTGGTAATTTTTAGGATCAGTCTAGATTAATATGTATCTATTTCCGAAAAATTATTTGCGATTGAATATGTTCACGACCAACCTAATAAAATTTCACTAATTTTTTGTTTCGATTAATATTTTGCTTGAATCACCAATAACTCACAAACTAAAGGGAATGCTTAAGAAATAAAAAAGTACTATAACATATCTTTTCATTACAATACTAAAATACAGGACGTTCCATTTAAGAAAACTCAAAAAACACTCATTCCGAGTTTCGACCAACCCTTTATTCTAAAATTAAAAATTTAGCTATACTAACAATTCTTAACAATAGTAGACTATATTAAAAATCATATGAACGTAAATAGAGTTTTTGATGTCAAACTACTACAATTCTACAGGGTGTGAATGTTGCTACGAAATTAAGAAAACAAAACGTAATTCTCTTTTAAACCACCCTATATAACATTACAAAACCTTATATTTTAACAATGAAGACATCGAGGAGAATTTAAAAATGTAAAAATATGCAGGGTGCCCCATTCAAAAAAACGAAGTTATAAAGCAACATCCGGTATAATCGGAAGTAGGAAATAGATGAAAATGCTTTCATTAAATAGATCACTCCTTAAAACCCCTTCGTTCCCATTTTCATGATTCTGTTGCCTTTAGGTTTCGAGATATTTCTAATAGGACATTTATTTGCCTCACCCTGTAGACATAGTAAAAACCAACCAAATTAATAAATGTCTAAAAAACTCACATCGGGTGGGGTTTGAACCCACGATCTAAACTATCCCTGCCTATACTCTCACTAACTGAGCTATCTACCATATCCCACAGGAGTCAGTCTGTTTCTTTAAACATTTGCATTTAATAACCTTATATTACATAATATATACTAAAACATGGTTAAAACACAGAAAACCAAATAAATGACATAAACTTGAGTGTATTAAAGAACATTCTCTGTCTAGAAAGGAATTTTGTTTGACCCATTGATATACACTGTGCAGAAAGTTTACAAGTACGATGTTTAATCTTTATACGATGTGGTATTTAGAATTCTACCAAGTGATAAGGAAAAACAATTGAGTGTGTGTCGTATTATATTTTTATCAACTTAGGGGACATATTATCTTTAAGAAGTTTCAATAGGATATTACTGTCGGCGTCATAACACAGATTATTTTATGAAAGTACCGCTATTCTCAAAATCTAGACAATTAATATACAATTAATTTCAGAGCGAAGGCGTCCGTCGCCGTCGTCTGCTAGTAAATCTTCCACGATTTTTAAAAAAACTCACACTCTTTGTCATGTAAAATGCGAAGTTTTCGGCATGGAGTTGAAATTGGAATTCGAAATTTAGTAATCGAAATTAGAATTCATGCTTAATATTAATTGCTAATCATTATTTTAGTGCCAAAAAGCGGTTTCATTGGCCATGGCGATTGCTATAACTCTCATGCACTGAGGCTGAAAAACATTTGAGTCGATTACGTTCACGGAAAAACTTTTAGAAAACTATTCGGCATCAAATATTCCTGGAGTATTTTTTGTCCAGGATTTTTGTGGGGATATTTTGTCCAAAAAAATTTGTGGAGATTATTTGTCCGAAATTTTTTGTGGGGATATTTTGTCCAAAAAAATTTATGGGGATTATTTGTCCGGAATTTTTTGTGGAGATATTTTGTGCGGGGATTATTTGTCCGGGGATTATTTGTGGGGATTTTTTGTGGTAATTTTTTGTCTGGGGAATTTTGTTCAGGGATAGTTTGTGGAGATTTTTTGTCCGGAGTTAATTCTTGCTTCTTTTAGTATTTGCATCATCTTGGCGTGCTGTATTCGATCAAACCTTTCTCGTAATTAACCAACCATGCGCCTACGTTGCCATTGACGTAATTCTATGTGCATCTCCGGAATAAGACTTGTACTGAAAACAAAGCCTCTCTCACACCAAGATCATTAATTAACGAACGTGTTGGAGGAAATATGACTTTCACACAGCTTGTAATTTCTCTTATGGATTATACTTATCCTTTATCGTGCAGTATTCCTCGCATATTTTGACTCTTGGGTTTTCTTTTAAGTACAATAAACTAAAACTTTAGCCATTCTGTTGGTATTATTTCAGAGATGTATATGTTGTTGAGTATCTTTGTGATTATTGCTATTGATTCGTTATCCATTCGTTTGAGTAGTTCTGCTTGTATAGTATCTGCTGCTTCGTCATCCTGTGTTACTTCAGAATAAACTTCCTTTTGTAATATTCTTGGTCCACCATTAACCTCTTCTTCTAGCTCAAATGTGTTTCTCTTTTGGTCTTCAAACGGTTTTTCTAGGTATTTTCATCCATTAATTTCCATAATTATTTCTTGATTAATTTGTATGCCTTTAAGTGATTATGAAAGCTTAGGGCTTAGACCTCGAGCTTTCCGATTATCATCTTCTGTTTTCGACACTTAAGGAATTCTTGGGTCGAAAGGAGTTTGAAAACAACGAACAGATCATAGATTAAGTGATATTCTGCTTCAGACGTTTGTCGGTGGAAGTCTACAACACGATACAATAAATGACTTGACAACAAAGGCAACCACATTGAATATTTGTCCAAGGTATTGTAACTTTGTAAACCAAGTTTTGTGTTGTTATTTTTTGTTTTTATTTTTTGTCAAAACTTTCTTTACTTTTTGGACGACCTGATCTGTGGCTAATAAACACAGTCCGATGCCAAACCTCTCCACACACACCTACGCATCCATGTTTTGAACGACCAACGTATTTAAAGTGTATTTGTCACACAAATAAACCCTATTAAACTCTAATAAGAATAATAAGTGTATTCCATGAAGCCCTACTAATATAGACATGGCGAAAACGGCGAGTTCGTTAGAACAAATATTCCCATGAGATTTTTTGCATAATCACATTTTTAATACACCCCAGAACAGTGGCGAAGCGTGACTTTTTCTAAAGTGTTACCAAAACTAGATGTAAAGAAATCTTATTGAAAAATAGTTATTTATGAAACAGTTCGTGAAGTATGTGTTTTGCGAACTTCACGCAAAATTTCATACAATATTTTATCTACGATAAACAAAAAAAACTGTAATTCTTCGTCACTGGAATTCATTTCTATTCTACAATTTTTAGAACTTTGACATTTAAAAATCCTAACTACTTTCAAACCACAAAACTGTCAAAAATTTTGTTGTAAGTTAGGGTGACCAGATCATAAACTTGAAAAAACGGGACACATCCAAGGAGCAGTAGCGTAGAATTTTTCTCTGGGGAGGGGGGTGGGCGTATTTTTTTGTTTTGTTTGTGAAAGACAAGTTACATTTTCCTACTTTTTTTTATATATTTTTCATATGCCCTGGGGGAAAGGGGTTTAACCCCCAAGTCCCCTCTCCGGGTACGCCACTGCCAAGGAGGGTTTGGGGCGATATCCAAATAGGCAGGATGAAACATGGTCTTTTAGCTAATTTGGGACCTACAAATCCTTTTCAATTTACCTTTGAATATGTAATTTACGTACGATCAAGGCTGCGAAACAAAGTAAAAAACTCAGCCAGAATATCATGGATTAACAATCCGTCAGAACAAAACAGTTGTTAACTGAACAGTAAATAAAGCAATTTTACAAAAAAGTTAGAGCAACAAAAAATAAGCCCAGCATTAAATCAAGCAAAACAAGAGGACTAAAAAACCAGAAAGGAGAAACCGTATTTGAAGAGAAACAGATCAGCAAAATATGGGAAGAATATTACGAAAAAATGCTATTCACTATGAAGAAGGAAGCACACTGCGATGAAGAAATAAAACCGTAGAAGATAACGACGAAGTCGAAATTTTCACAGCAGAAGAAGTACAAAAACAAATATTAAAAACCTAGGAAACGGAAAAGCAGCAGGAGAAGATGAAAAAGTAGTGGAATTAAAAAATACGGAGTAAGAGAATTACATAAAGAAATAAACCAACTAATACAACAAATTATGGACAATACTGACTACCAGACGATTGGAACACAGGTATTATAGTACCTATAATATATGAAAAAAAAAAGGAGATCGGGAGGAGTGCCAGAATTAAAGAGCAATAACTTTATTAAAGACCACATATAACATTCTAGCAAACATACTAAACATGAGACTTAAATAATGCGCTGAACGAATATTAGGAGAATAGGAGAATGGATTCAGACCAAGGAGGTCGATGATTAATTTCACAATTTCACACATACAGTGAAACAAATAATTAAAAAATCTAGAGAGAATACAACAGAGAAATTCCCCGAATATTCATAGATTTTAAAAGCGCTTTTGATATAATCAATCGGACGAAAATGATGGAGGAGATAGAGAATGTTGGAATCCCAGAAATATTAAGACAAATTATGCTAACAGTAAGCCTAAAGAACACCAAAGCAAGGATCAGTTTCAACGAACAACTTCTAAGGAGATAAATGTAAAAAAAATGAGTGAAATAAGGTGACTCTGTCTCCCCGACACTATTATTTAATCTGATATTGAAAGTAATCATAAGGAGGACAAACTTGTATCCACCTTTAGCTACTTGGGAGTAACAATATGGAAAACCGGAAAAGAGAGAATAGGAAAGAATTCTGAAAGGCAGAAAAACATATGGAATGATTAGAAATCTGTTGAGAAACAAGACAAGTATAATATGAAATAATATAATACCTTAATAAGACCTGTTGATAAATATGGGATGGAAACAACGACGATTAATAAGAAAGAGGAACATAGCATTCCGAAATTTGAACGAACAATAATGAGAACAATACTGAACCACAATGTAATAAGAGAGGGAGAAATAATAATGAAAACAAATGCCGAAATTGAAGAAACAATTGAAATTGAAGAAAAAATACGAGACATTTAGGCGTCCCGAGAGACTTTTTCGGGACATCGGGACAAATCTTTAAAAAACGGGAAAATATCGTTTTTTCGGGACGTTCGGCTACCCTATTGTAAGTCATAAATATGACAACGCGAAAGTTAAGGATACTTGATTATATGAATGTGTGCCAAAAAACCCATTGAAAGTGTGCGAAAAAGTAAATCCCATTTAAAATACATTGTTACTTCACGCACACTTTAAACCCTTCACGCACTGCTGTCTATAATGACAGTTTTCACAAACTAAAAACTTATACATAATATGACATAAAAAGTAGATAACAATTATTTTGAACCTCCCAAATATAAGTTTTTGTAATTATGTATACATGTATTATATGCATGTAATAGGTATAACAATAAATAATAAACAAACTAAACAGATTATTCTACAATAAAATTAACATCAAAAATAAACAAGTAGGGAACAGAACATATTTTGAAAACTAGTGTTTATATTGTTATGATCTGCTTTTTATTAATTTTATATTAATTATTATTTATTTGATTAATTATTTAATTGTCGCAAGTCATACATAAAAAATGAATAAAAAATCTCAGGGTGCCTTTTTATACTATTAAAAATAATCTAAATTATCTCACGTTATACTTATCTTCTCTCGTGGGTTCAGTATCTCTGAGTTGATCCTAATCGGGATAAAATAGGGAAAAGAAATAAAGCAAAATATTAAAATAAACATACAGAATTGTCTTTTATTTATCAAAATCAATACTCTAAAATCTATCAAATCTAAAACCTGTGGACACAGATGTCCGAATGAAATTTTTACCACTTAAATTTATTATAGTTAAAAAAAATAATTTATCGGTTTGTTCCCGATGACTTTGGTAAAACAAACTAAACAAAACAAATTTATGTATTCGCAAGATTAGCTATACTTCCCATTTACTTTTAGAAATATTAGAATTTTAATTCACATGCTTTTTACTCAAAATTTTAGTTTCCGAACATAAAAATATCTTTCACATAAGTTGACTGACCTTTTGCTTCAATCACTCTGATGTCTTCTCGTGACCCAAAAACAGCTCTCCCTCGTTGACTATATCAAAGGCTACTCATCAAAGCCCTCTCCGTTCTCCAGCTTCAAAACTATCAGCATACCAGCACCAATTCTCCAACAAGCCGGGCCTCTTTTGACACGTACTCGATTCAAACAAAACTCCAAAAATTCTCTGCTCTCCTTCTCACAATAATACAGAATCAAAGAGGTATTTCGTCTCAATTTGATCTGTCTCTCGTTCCACTTTTTAACACTATTCTCCACTATCAAACAGCCACTGGTACTTGCTAACTATCTATCCACGAAAACGTCGAACTGCTCCTCAGCGATGCCAAAAACATAATGACTTCTTTTTCAAACTCTCTCAATCATCCAATCCACTTTTCCCCTTCCACATTGCCAAGAATCAGAAACATCGACTTTTCCATTCGACAAACAAACAGTCATTTTCAAAATTATTCCGACCATGCTAATTACTTTCGGGGAAATTCTACAACATTTACTCGGGTTGAAACAAATATTAAAATTCCAAACTTTCTTTTAAACCACCTTTTCTAGAAATTGATAATTACCTATACCTGCGAATTCTATAGTCCCCGTAATAAACAATCTATTTCCATTTTAAAAACTAAATACATCGTCCTTTTCACTTTAATTATTCACAAAAGTCTTTAATGGTTCATCGGAAAGCTCATTAAAAGAGAAATCCACATACATCCAAACTAAATTCTAATAAATATTTACAGCTCAATATACAGGGTGTATCAAATTTATGTGCCCGCGTTATTTAAAAAAAAATTAATTTAATTTTCATTTTGCTTTTGATTGATAAATTGAAAACACAATAATATATTTTAAATCTTCTATTTTCAATAATTTCATTTTTTTCTTCAAAATTATATATAAAAAAAATATACAAGGATAATGACTTTTCAAGTAGTTGATCGATTACGCAGCAACATTCTTCCATGTTCAAATTCAAATGCACGAATAGCTACTAAACTAACGTTACCATTTTGTAAAATGGTGACAATACTGATATACACAGCGTGCCCGCGCCGTCTCTGGAGCCGTCATTCCTTCAAAATTTTCAGTCTCGACCTATAGCGAGAATTATCTTTCGTTACCAGAACTAGAATTGGTAACGGAATATAATAACGTGCAACCCTGAAACGGATTCAAATGTATTCACAGGTAATCTCGCCAATATTTTCGTGCGTCTAATTGGCTATTTACTGAATTTGGTAGGTACTATGTATTAACAAATATTTCTGTTGGTAAAAAATATAAATGGAATTATTTCATAGTAGTCATAAAATATTTATTTGCAAGATTTTTAACTGTTACCAATGGTAACAGTAGTTACATGGACGCTTCGCCAGTGCCCCAGAATAAGGTTCAAGAAGTCGCCCACGAGAAAAGTGGTCCAAATTTTTTTAACAATTTTTTTTAATCAAATTGGAAAAATCATTATTTTTGGTCTGGATAATTTTTTTTTAGGTTTTTTAGACCATTCTGGACAAAAAAGTTTTCTTGTAATTTTTCTCTAAAGTTGATGATTTTCGAGTTATAAGCAATTTAAAATTTGAAAAACGCAAAAATGGCCATTTTTAAGACTTAATAACTCGGTTAAAAATTATTATTATGAAAGTCAGAAAGTGACTAAATCAAAGTTTAAAGCCCCCCCTACATGATCCTAAAGAAATTTGTGTAATTAATTTATTACTAAGCTGTTATTTTTAATTATTAACAATAAGCCGTAAGAGCGTATTGACGAGGCTGTAAATGTGAGTGCGAGTAAAAGCGGCGTTCAGACACAGCGATAAGTCACAGCAACTAGTTGCGATGAAGTTGCTGTGATTTGTTAATGATTGAAACGCTGTTTAGACGCTGCGATAAGTTGATGTGGATTTATCGCGATGTGATTGACCACAACAAGTTGAAGAGGGGAGCATTGTGTACATTTTAGACCCTTCAATGAATTATAACTAGTTTTCATCCTAAACAAATAGATCCTGTTACTTTTTTCATAACAAAAATATAAAGGTTGGGTATGTTATACAGGGTAATTACAAAGTCATAACCAATTTTATATGAAAATCGTTCATCGTTAAGTTCAACTCACTGTATAAATAAAAATAAGCACAAGGGCAATGGTTTATTAATGCCATATTTTTTTATTTATTGTCAAAATTTTTAAAAATGATTGATATTGCGTATTTACTTTATATCTAATAAAGTGTGCAATTAAAGGGTGTAATTAAAAAGTACCATTACCGTACTTTAATTTGTATACACTATTCCCTATGTCTAAATTTATGTTTACTTTTATTTATCTTTGCGTTTAAATTTTTCAAAAATACTTATTAGTTTTCTCAGGTTTCGACAAAAATGAATCCCATTTAAATAGCTTTGAAGCCGAAAGTACGTACCGAAAGTTCGTACCCATCCCCTTAATGGTAACCATTTAATTTGATAGGTAAATAAATTCTAATTCGGTATTATTCTACCATATTGATGCAATTTAACTCCAATTTCGATAAATCGGGGTACTGTTTAGACACAACGATAAATTAAAACAACTCGATCATCAAAACAAATTGATTCAATCCGATACCAACTTCAACCCAATTCCAACTTTTATAAATCGCTGGATGCACCGTTTACACACAACGATAAGTTGCAACAGCTCGACTGATATGGATAAGTTGCTTGATTTATCGCTGTGTCTAAACGACGCTTTAAATTGGGGCTGGAAGGTCAGATAATAGAACAAGTAATGGAGTTTAAATACCTAGACATCACACTATCTAGCTACGGAAGGTTCGAAACAGAAGTGGAAGATCAAGTTAATAGAGCAAACAGAGCTGCAGGTTGCCTGAATGATACAATATGGAGAAATAAAAATATCGGAAAAGATATGAAAGGCAGAATTTACAAAACAGTCATCAGAACAATAATGACATACGCGGCAGAAACACGACCCGACACAGAGAGGACAAAAAGATTGCTCGAAACAGCGAAGATGAAAACCCTTCGAAAAATCGATGGTGAGACTCTATGGGACAGAGCTAGAAGTGCAGTTATACGATAGAAGACAGGGTAAGAAACAGAAGAATAGAATGGAATGACCACATAAACCGAATGACAACAGAGTAGTCAGGACAGCGAGAGACGGTTTCCCAATAGGCAGACGATCAGTGGTAAGACCACGGAAACGATGAAACGACAACTTACTAGAGGCATATTGAAAAAACAGACAGTCATGTCTATACAAAAAGAAGAAGAAGAATAATTTATGAAAATTTTGATAATAAATAAAAAAAAATGGCATCAATAATCCATTGCTTTTATGCTTATTTTTATTTATACAATGAGTTAACTTGTTACAATTTTCATATAAAATTGGTTATAACTTTGTAAAATACCCTGTATAACATAACAATCCTTTATACCAGTGTTTCTCAAACGGTGGGTCGCGACCCAGTACCGGGCCATGAAAGCAAAATGCCGGGTCGCCTCGCCTCGTCGCTTCAGATCTTCAAGTGAACATGAACATCTTTTACACTGCGAAGTTCGTTGGCTATCAAGAGAGAATTTTTTAAAAAGACTTATTGAATTAATGGAAGAAATTTCACTATTCTTAGAACAACATCCACCAACGGCTATGGATGCAATATTTCAATTTAAAGACAGTTTTCATTATGTCAATTGGTTAATCAAGGTAGCCTATCTTTGTGGTATTTTTTATTACTCGAACAATCTAAATATAACATTACAATGTAGCAATTAACTGTATTTAAAGCACAACAGAAGGTGCTCATGCACCACGCACCAAGCACCAATCACCACGCACCAAGCCACACGCACCAAGCATTATGCACCACGCACCAAGCACCACACATCACGCACCAAGCACCACGCACCAAGCACCAAGCACCACAAACCACGCTCCAAGCAGCACGCCCTAAGCACCACGCACCAAGCACCACGGACCACGCACAACGCACCAAGCACCACGCACCAAGCACCACGCACCAAGCACCACCAACCACGCACCAAGCAACACGCACCAAGCACCACGCCCCAAGCACCACGCACCACGCAGCGCGCACCCGCACCACTCACCAAGCACCACGCACCAAGCACCACGCACCAAGCACCACGCACCAAGCACCAAGCACCACTCCCCAAGCACAGCGCACCACGTACAACGCACCAAGCACCAAGCACCACGCACCACGCACCACGCACCAAGCACCAAGCCCCAAGCACCACGCACCACGCACCAAGTACCACGCACCACGCACCAAGCACCACGCACCAAGCACAACGCACCAAGCACCACGCACAACGCACCAAGCACCACGCAGCAAGCACCACGCACCAAGCACAAAGCAACACGCATCACGCACCACGCACCAAGCACCATGCACCAAGCACCAAGCACCAAGCAACACGCAGCACGCACCATGCACCAAGCACCACGCACCAAGCACCACGCACATCGCACCACGCACCTCGCACATTGCATCACGCACCTCGCACATCGCACCTCGCACATCGCCCCTGGCACTTCGCACCTTGCACCTCGCATATTGCACCTCGCACCACGCAGTTCGCACCACGCACCTCGCACCTCGGACCTCGCACCTCGGACCTCGCACCTCTCATTCACACACACACTCACACACACCAGTGTATGTAGTGAGTATGTAGTATGTAAATAGTAAAATAGTGGGTCACGAAGGATAAACACAAAAATAACCGGGCCACGGAAAAATAAGTTTGGCAAACGCTGCTTTATACATTTGTAATGGCGAAGTTAAGAAGATTTTGAATATAAAATAAAATACAGGGTGTTCCAATAAAAAAAAATTAAGTTTGGTCTGCCACTATGTTATCGAACACCCTCTGTAACATTCTAATTAATTTTGAAATGTGAATCTCAAAGTTTAAAGATACAATTTTTGTTATTAATTTTTATTGCTATCTATTACTATAACGGATCTACGTAGCTTTACCCCACTAATCAATCACCCTGTACATTTAATTGGATATGTAAATAAATTCTAATACGGTAAGATTCTCCTAAATTGATGCAACCCAACCAACTCCAATGATAAATCGCTGTAATGTTTAGACACGACGATAAATTTAAAACAACTCGATCGATAATAAGTTGATTCAACCCGATACCAACTTCAACCCAACTCCAACTTTGATAAATCGCTGGATACACCGTTTACACACAACGATAAGTTGCAACAGCTCGACTGATATGGATAAGTTGCTGGATTTATCGCTGTGTCTAAACGACGCTTAAGATTCCGCATTGGACTGCCGGAATGGCATCTCTCTCGCACTCACCATAGACGTCCGCCTAATACGTGCTGGCGCTCCTTATTATTACTTAAAAATAACAGCTTAGTAATAAAATTATGAAAAAATTTCTTCAAGATCTTGTAGGAGGGCTTTAAACTTTGATTTAGTCACTTTCTGACTTTCATAATACAGTAGAACGTCGATAATCCGGACGTCAAAAACTTGGACCGTCAATAATCCGGATTTGTATCTAGCAAAAATATCTGATTATTTTAAAATAAATTAAGAACTTCGCTGGTCCAAAAAACCCAACAAAAATTTGTACTGGCAAAAATATTGATTTTTGCAATTTGTTTAAAAAAAATTGTTAAAAAAAATTGGACCACTTTTCACGTGGGCGACTTCTTGAACCTTATTCTGGGATGTCTAACGAATGTGATTATGCAAAAAAATATCATGGGAATATTTTTTCTCGCCGTTTTCGCCTTGTCCAATAGGACATTACATGAGACGATATTTTAGCATAAGGGGCAGGGGGGGGGGGGGTTGAAACCTTCGGAAATTGGAAACTCATCCAAACTTTGTATGTATTGGGAATAAACCAAATATTATAAAACAAATGACATTTTCTACGAGGGTATGCGCAAAATCTTGGTCTAATGCTATCTAAATGCAATCATTTTTCGAATCCTAATCCTGAGAGAACTAATAAGTATTTTGGAAAAATTTAAACACAGAATGAAAGATTACATTACATTATTATCGATGGGCGAAAGTCCCTGAAAACTTCTGTAACGTTTATTTAGATGCAGGGGTGGAAAAAAAAGAAAATTTAGTGTGATTTTTAATTTCAAATATTTCATTCAAAAGAAACGTTTTGTTTATTCTAAGGGACTTTCGGCCCTCGGTAATAATGTAATATTTCATTCTGCGTTTAAATTTTTCAAAAATATTTATTAGTTTTCTAAGGATTCGAAAAAAAATGAATGCATTTAAATAGCGTTGGACCAAGATTTTGCGCCTACCCCCTTAAGTTTTGTTTTTCGAAGCGCCAAATAAATATTATCACGTTAAACCTTTTTCAGTTCAGTGGTTTAGCCCTAAATTAAAAGACACTGAAGAAGCCATTTATTGCTTATCTTTTACCGAGCTTGACATAATAATTACCAGAAAACGGCATTTCTCGTCAGTGGTGCACAATACCTACCCCTACTTGCGACACTATATATACACGAAAGGACACCGTACACATCTTATGGAAAATATAATGTCACTCAAATTCAATAAAATTTATATGAATAGATTCATTTCAAATTAACGGTCAATTCTTATCATTGCGCCAACTCTGTATTTTCAATAATAAGAGCAGAAATTGATATAAATAAATCTGAAATCAAATGGGTACGTACATAAGTTAGAGAGAGAAAAAATATTTTAAAATAACCAAATTATCGGTACTCCATAAATCAGCGGATTAGTTTCACTAATCCGCTTAGGCCCAGCGGGGTTTAAAGCTGTTTTGAATAGCACCCAGAGCAATAGTGATTGTAACTGACACATTTATAGACTCCAAAAATGTGATTTCGATAAACTTTAATTGCAATTTGCGCCGTAATTAATCATAATTAAGAGTTGGGGCAATGATAAGAATTGACCGTTAATTTAAAACGAATCTATTCATATAAATTTTATTGAATTTGAGTGACATTATATTTTCCATAAGATGTGGGCGGTGTCCTTTTCGATTTTCTAAATCTGACTAAATTGAAAATCGGACCAAATCCCATCTTAAAGTTTAGGAAAAGACTCGCCAATCCATATGTCAAATCTCTTAGGGTCTGTTTTTCGTTTTCGTCCCCAAAAACTCCCAAAAATATCAATAATTTAAGTCCGGCCTTTGCGGTTTCTGATAGTACTGATCATTACCTTTCCAACGCATGTCTAATTTTGAAAATCGGTTGTACCATTCAAAAGTTACCGAGCTCAGAAGTATGACTCAATTTTTATTTAAAAAAGGGAAAATGTTTTTGGATATGTATGTATGTATGTGGAAAAGTTACACCGATCTGAATTTTTTTTCTGCGTTTCAAGAGGGGGTCAGGGCCGATTCAGAACCGGAGTAGTTTGTGACTTTTAGCCACCCATAAGCCAGCTATAGGGTTTGGTAGATGAAAAATTGCATATTTTTGGGCGTATATATCTTGGGTTCAAGGAGAGTAGGAGAGACAGGAAAACCGGAAATACACCTAATGAATAGCGTTGAGTTAAGCTTTCAAATGGTGCCTAAGCGGTTAGGATCAGACATACACACGGCTCAGTATAGCCGAAAAACTAAAAAACTAAACTTTCAAAATTTTGGTTTTTTGACAATTACTGTATCAAAGCTGCTCTTTTGTGGCGCGTTTTACTTCAAATTTAGCAAATATTATGGAAAAAATCTTTCAAAATAAAACTAGAATTTTATTTTCCATCAAAATGAAAATACATTTTCGCGACACGGAATACTCATATCAGCTCTTTTGTAGCTGGAATATTGTATGCGCCACTCATTTTTACGGCGTTTAGCGGTTTTTTATTCTTGTTAATATTATACAAGGTAGAAATATTAAATTTTTTTCGAAAGCCCTGTGTAATAAACTTCGAAATGCCCAATTGGTTTTTAGCAATACCGTAGAATCGAGAAACGCTTTCCAGAACGTAATCCGTATAAATCTCAACTTTGTGAGCAAAATTAGAATATTGAATCTCGTGTTTTGTTAGTGTGAACCTAACTCCACTTTATTGAATCTCCAGGAAATGATATAAGAGCTACATCAACTAATATAGCGCAAGGGATTTTCAATTTAAGTCCCGGTTTCATTCACTTGCCATTCAAATGAGCAGGAATTAGGTCCGCATATTAAACATTGAAATAAATTATTGAAATGTTTTAATTGTACTTTTATTTAATTATTTTAAGTAATAGGAAGAATTTTTGGTACGAGCTGAGTTCACTCCCAAATTATGAATATTACCTTCCGTAAGAGGTAGTGTTTGAATTCACTCCCAGGCGATTGTAAGCCGTCATTAGTACGGTATGCGGCAAAATAAACAGTACTGAAATTCGTATGCTTCAAATTTGTATGTGGTATGTGCCGAAACGTATTGAGTGGTTTCTGAACGTTGTTATGTTACAGTTCAAGTTGATTTTCAGTTAGAGTTGACTATTCCTAATTCGAGTCAACTCAAACTAAAACGAGCAGTAAAAGTTGATTTTAAAAATTTAATTCAACTTTTACTAGTTGGAGTTGACTATTCCTGGATCGATTCAGTAAATGTTGATTATACGAGTATAATCTAGTGATGTAACGAATATTCGTATTCGCATTCGCATTCGCGAATATTCGCATGTTTTTGCATATTCGCATTCGCATCCGCATTCGCGAAATTTGTGCGAATGTTTTGCGAATATGAAAACCAGAAAAAAAAATAATTTTAAGATAATATTAGGTTAATAAAATCAAAATCTATCCACTTCTCATCATTTTTTATTAAGAAAAGGTAACTTAACCTCAAACATGCAGCTACTCTCAAATGGAAATATGCAGGACACAACAGCAGACAAAGAGACACAAGGTGGAATGAAGCGATAACTCACTGGATACCTTGCGACTACAAAAGAGAAAGGGGCAGACCACAGACGAGATGGTCGAATGACCTAAAAAGATACGCAGGGACCAGATCGATAGCATTAGCACTGAACCAAGAAGAGTGGAAAAATAAGAGGGAGGCATACGTTCAACTTTGGACAAATGAAGGGCAATAGATAGATAATAGATAGAAGTTAACCTTGTATCCTAATCACATGATCAGCCTTCACTTTTTTTTATTATTTGGTATTATGTAATAAAGCTTAAGATTCAGATTGATTTACACTAAATATCAATTAACTTTTCATTATAAATTTAGGAAACATTACAAAAATTGAAACAAATAATAATAAAAACTGAATATTCGCATTCGCATCCGCATTCGCGAATGTCGGTAGCAGATATTCGCATTCGCATTCGTATTCGCGAATGTTAAAAAAATGACATTCGTTACATCACTAATAATCTCATGTGCTTTTTTAATGACTGTGCGTCTCTTTGTTTTGACCGTTTCAACTACTTATCATAATTTGAACATATAGGCCAGGAAATGAAGCTGAAGAAATGGTAAAACCTCGCAATTGTTTCGTCCAGCATCGATTTGTACAAAATATTTGGGATTAGGCTCATTTCACCCTCTAGTTAATTTTCTATATTGAGCCGTTATACACTTTTGGTGTTTTAAGGGTGATAACTACCCCTAATTGTAAAAAAATTATAAAATAACATTTTAAACTTAATTATGGTCAACATTTGATTTTTATTATTAAATAATGATTGTTTTAGTTTTAGGATATAATATAATATTTTAACTCTTAAAACCACCCTTGCTGGAGCTATATACAGTGCTAGTCAAAAGTCCGTACCCCCTCGTATCTGTTGAACGGTTATACCTATAATAGTGAAATTTGGAGGTAGGAAATAAACGGACGTAAGCTTCTTAACTACTCATGACAGGTGACGTAATAGTGACAGATGACTTTACAGCGCCACTGTGATAGATAATTTTAAATAGAACCTAATGGCAAGTGATAGCTCGTTTGAAAGGTATTAAAAATACCTATTCAGTCATGCTAATTTTGTTTGAGTTTAAGTTAATTTTGATGAATAAATGAAACAAATATAAAATGATAGTTTTGCATTTAATTAATAAAAATTCAAAATTCCGCCTATGATTACTTGTCAAAAAGGTTGACGTTGACGTAAAAACTACTAGAAAATTGAAAAACGTCAACTTTTTTGACAAAAAAACCATATGCGGACATTTGAATTTTTATTAATTAAATGCGAAACTATAATTTTATATTTATTTTATTTATTCATTAAAATTAACTTAAACTCAAACAAAATTAACATGACTGAATAGGTATTTTTAATACCTTTCAAACGAGGTATCACTTGCCATAAGGTTCCATTTAAAATTATCGGTCACAGTGGCTCTGTAACGTCATCTGTCACTATTACGTTACCTTTCATGACTAGTTAAGAAGTTACGTCCGTTTATTTCCACCTTCCAAATTTAACTATTATAGGTATAACCTTTCAAAAATACGAGGGGGGGTACGGACTTTTGACTAGCACTGTATATAAAAAGAATGATTTCGGCTGGCACCGATTTGCCTAAAAATTTGGGATTAGGATCATCTCGCCCTGTACTTTATATTCTATCCTATATCATGCTCAAGGGCGTTTATTTTTTTTTATGGGTGTAAATCACACCATATTTTCAAAAAATATATAAAAACCTTAACATGGGTAAAATTTGGTTTTGATTTGTTAAATAATGATTGTTTTATGCTTTAGGATATAATATCACAATATTTCAACCGTTAAAATCACCCCTAATAACATTGCAATTTTTATAAGTAATTTAATAGATCTACACAGAAAAAAAAGTAGAATTATGTACAAAAACATTTAATTACAAAAAAATACGAATTTACAAATAAAAATTACAAATACCTAGTTTTTTAGTCATCTTCATCGAGATCGATGTCATCTTCATCTTTTTCTATAACTGGTGGGCTATTGTTGCAATCATCCCCCGAGCACCCAGAACAAGTGGGATTGCAGTATAACCCCAATTTCAAAGAAACTAACCTATTTATTTACTCTAATAAACACAATTGAATAATTCTACAAAAATTGTCAGAGCACATGTTATTTACTTCGAACTGTAGAAGATTCAATTTAGTACTCTATCATTTTTTTCGTATCTCCAATATTTTCGGACATATTTTGAAGAAAAGAATAAAAATTACGAAATTGCAAAAAATCATTTTATCTTTAAACTCCAATTTAATACAAAAAAATTTTATTTGGCAACCCTGTATAAATAATGATATTATTTATATTACCGAATAGAGAATTGAACACCCGTTCAAATGAGCTGCCACACGACCCCTTTTCCTATTTAAAAAAATCATCGAATCGAATCATCATCATTTTGAAAGTTCTAATTGTATAAATACTTGAAAAAATATTCTGTAAGTCTTTCTCGAAAAATGCAAAAGTTTTCCGTTATTTGGGTTTAAATATTTCAAATTATGCATTTGACGAAAAAAGCTAACCTTTAACATGCCGTATCTCAGTTTGTATTGGTTGCAGAAAAATTATAAAAAAGGATTTTGTGTTTCTAAAAGATACAATTTTTGAAAGCTACAGTTTTTTGATTAAATAAATATTTTTTGAGTTATTCTCAAAAAAAAACCTCTCAAGAAGTCGATCTTCTCGTCGAAAAACTGTTGCCTTTAACCGTGAATAACTCGAAAAATATTAGTTTTACGAAGAAAACGCATTTTCTTACGCAAAAACAACATTTTTTTCCTTAGAATCAGGTACATTCTATTGATTTCTATAGTTAAAATGTAATAAAAAATTCACGTCCGCGAGATGAGGTGGCAACCACCCCTAAAGTTTTATCGTACAGCGGCATGATATAGAAAATGATCATTGGACTATTCCCAACCTTCTGTGAAAATTTCAAGTAAATCCATGCTGGACGAAAAACTTGCGAGCCAAAATGCTTCCTTTCCTGGCCTAATATCCAGTAACATTATTTAATTTCTATTAGAATCGGTTCTTTGTGTGAATCAACTTATACTAAATGGCATTGGGAAGAGTATACTTTAACTAGTTGGAGTCTACTTTTACTAGTAAATGTTCAATAAAAATTTACATTTTATATTTATAATCAACTTTTACTGAAACCAACCGTTTGAGTTGACTCTAACTAGGAAAAGTCAACTCCAACTGAATATGAATAATCAACTTGAACTGTAACAGTTATAACGTTTGTCAATATCATGTTAGTGTTAGATACTTCAGGATGGTTCTCAGTTTTGCAGAAAAAATTTTTATAGTGGAGTATTATTTTCGGCCGTACGGAAAAGGTCACGAAAACGGTACAAGATTAAAATGAACAAGGTTTCAGCAGCACCGGATAACGATAACCTGTCACACTGCCAGGGAGTTTCTTCGAATACTGTGCCATGCCCCGGAATCTTATATGAACAAACTGGGGAATTTCCCCCATCACTTTCACTACCGTCAGCTAATAAAGAGAAATGACAGCCTATCTCGCTCACGAAGACTTTAACCAATCATTTATGTTAACGCCATATCTGAATGTCATAAATAAAATAATCAAACGAGGCTTAACTCGGCAATGTCAATTCTGTCAAAAGTAATGACAGTTAGTGGAAAAAATTTTCCATTAATTTACAGTTTTTATTTTTTATTGTATTACCTTTAACGATTTGTTCTTAGTAATTTCAATTTAAGTTGGTTCCTTATCCTTCGTTGATAAAGTGTAGTTTTGTTTTAGTTACGAAACGAAAGAACTTTTGTGTTGTGTTAATAAAAAAACTGAACATGGTTTATTATTGTTGTGTACCGTTGTGTACAAATCATAGAAAAGTTAGAAAAATGCATAGATAGGTAAATAGTAATTAGTTTATAACTGTTTTATCTGAAACAACAAATAAGGTAAACGATCCTATTTTCGGCACTACCCCAATTATCGGCAGTAATTCTACATAATCGAAAAAAATAAGAATTCTTGCGCGTGATTGTTGAACGAAAGTATTTCACTAATTTATAAGAACCTTTATGCACGCGTACGAAAAATATGTCAATTGTCAGACGAAAACTGTACTCGCAACATTTAAAAATATATTGGCCTGTTGGCGCCAAGCTCTCAAGGGAAGTGTTTCTTATTGTATGTGTTAAGAAACAGGTAAGCTATAGAATGCTATAATTCCTGATTAAAATTTCGAATAACCGATTTATTAAGTTTTATGTGTTAAGAAATAGTTAAATTTGATTATTTGTGGACCAAAAACTGTTTTTCTACAGGTTTTTGCAATATTTTGAGGGTGCCGATAATACGTACGTAAATATTAACAGATGATCCAATCATCGGCTGGAGTGCCGATAATTGGTTATATGCATTATAATCTATATAGGTTGATTTAAGCGTCATCTTTTAACTTACTATGACAAATGTTTGGTTATTATATGCAATAAAAAACGATGATTCTCTGTACCAATTTTCGGCATCCCATATCTATACTAGAAATAGTCATAATTTGACAAAGTATAACACTGCCGATAATACGTGACTATAGGTGCCGATAATTGGAAATTCTTTGTTTTAGACTAAAATTAAGAAATTAATAGTGTAAAAGAAAAATAGAATTCAATATTCTTCAGAAGGTATAAACAAAACTGTTGTAACTGTTCAGTCAGGAATGCCATTTAAAACAGCTGGCAAATTGTGTAAGGTAGATACCTAGATCGACTCTACAGGATAAAGTAAAGAGTAGAACTTCTTTAGAGAAGAAATCTGGACCAGGGATCACACTAACAGAAGAAGAAAACTTACTGGTAGCATGACTATTTTGGATTGCAGCTTGTGGATTTCCTGCAACAAAAACGCAGTTGTTGGATAGGCAGTTTCAATGATTTATTGAAATAAGGACTTTTTTTTAGAAAATACAAACAATCTCAGTGGCACCAATATTACAAGAAAATAGAAGAAAATAAAAAACAAGAAGAACACCTAAAAAATGTAACGGAAAGAAAAGCGCACCCAAAAAAAATTGGAAAACGAAAAGAAAAAAAGTTGCACAAACCTTTAATCATAGAATTTCTAATCGCAAGACAAAGACTAAATTGAAGTATTGAAGAATGTCACGAAGGTCCGTTTTCCACACAAGAAGAGGAAAATGAAAAGGAAATGCTTGTGTCAATGACTACTAAAATAAAGTGTGTTTAATAATTAAGTTTTTACCGAAACATTAAGATTTTATATTTAGCTTTGAGAAATACGTTATTTTATTTGAATTTTAAAATTAATGTATTTACATACAATAATTTATTTACTTCGATAGTATCTAAGTAAATATTTAGGTAAGTATCTTATACAATAATTATTCAAATTTTGGGTATCTAATTCATGCCGAAAAAAGGATCCTTGATATGCCGATAATTAGAGCATAAATTTAATTTAGAATGCCGATAATGGGGACTTACGACACTTTTCATTTTATTAATTTTTTAAATATTATGAGTTTGTTTAAGGATAAAGCAAATATTCTGTGTGTAATTGTGATAGATTTTATTAGCCAAAACAATAATCTGAATACACTTTATTCAGCTAATTTGGTTACTAACCTAATTAAAATGAAGCTCCATTGTGCTTAACGTGCTAAAGGTGCCGATAATAGGTACGTTTACCTTAAATACACGTACCTATATTTAGAAAAACATTGTCATAACTTTTTTTATATCCCTTTTCCTTACTAAATTTTACAGCAAAAATAACATATTTTTGTAACTTGGGAATTCCGAATAATTTATGAGTATTACTTAGATATTATTTAAATAAAATACTTTAACAAGCTTAGTAAGTTCTGGTATTTTATTTTAATAATATAGGTGAGATTATAAGAAGATATTTTAATTAGTAACGAAAGGGCCCGCAAGAGGCGCTGAACGGATGAAATTAATGCTTGTCCATTTAAATTTCCCGCCAAATGGTGATTAGTTAACACTACGGTCGCAAGTGGCGAAAGGAACCAAATTTTTACAGTGAGTTGCCTATCTATCCGGTATTATAGTATATAATATATTACTATATTATTAATCTATGTACTGTGCGATCAGCGATATTTTTGGAGCTGCCACTCACCAGACTAACGCCACCAGATGCGTATATATGGGAAATGCTGAGGGGGTCACCGTCTGCCATTTCGGAATTGAGGACTAGAATTAAAGATTTTTTCGTGCCAGAGGCAGTGGCGGATCTAGAAATTTGCCTTGGGAGGGGAAATATTCCTTAGGGGGGAACTTCCAATGAAAAACCAACCAAAAGACATAAAAAAGATAAACTCGATTTAAAAGACATAAATAATACCTTATAGGCATTAGGTTCCCCTAATTTTACTAACTAGCGTGTTTATTGGGTTGAATTTGTCTTTCTCTAGTTTCGGATTCATGTGAGCTAATATATTTTTATGTTGGAACAATTTTTTTCTTTAAATTTGGACCTTGTTAGGGTGGAAATTTCCTCAATTTCCCGCCCCGTAGATCCGCCACTGGCCAGACGGCATCTTTAACATCTGTTTTATCGGGAACGTGCGTCGTCGTGAATGATGTTTGCAAGGCTATATCATGTATTGTAGATATATAAATAATCATAAACATTTCAATTTTCATTTCAGTACTGTTTATTTTGCCGCATACTGTGTAAGTAATTATTATCAGGGCCATAATTATTATAACGCACTTTGGTTGGTCGTGCATAGATTGTAACGAGGTCAAATAAACTTTTTAAAGTACTTTCAGTCAAGTTCTACTTCGAGTTCAAGTTGTCCGATTGTAATAAGTACACGGCATGTTAATTCTAACAACTTCAATGATCGATTTTAACCTGTTTCACCTGCACCATTATAAAAAAATTTGTCTCAAAATCTCTCCATAAAGGCACCTTATTTTCTTTGCTTTCAAACCACAAAGCAGCTCCGTGTTTTAGATGGCCTCTTATAATTTCTTTGCAGTCTTCGAAGTTCAGTATATGTTGGAATTTGTTTGTTAAGATTTTAATGAAAGGTATCGCAGATATCGTTTTCTAAATTAAATCCCCGCCAAATTGAATTCTGCTCTCATTAGAGCTGTAGTCCTGTCGCCAGTGGGGGTACAACGGCCTACTTAATTCAGATGGACTTACCCAAGTTTTTTTATGTATTTTGACCCGTAGAACACGAATTTTTTGGGTAACAGTCGATCCGGATGTCGATAAGATTGTTATAAACGAAGAACTTGAGGAATCACATAACAGCGATTTTTCGCAAAACAAAACATTGTTTGTGTTTTTTGGGTCATTCTAAGCAAAAAATGTTTTTTCGTAGGATGCACAGTTTTCGACATAAACGGGGTTGAACTTTCAAAAAATCGAAAAATTGCAATTTTTGAACCCGAATAACTTTTGATTGAAAAATAAAATAGCAATTCTGCTTACCGCATTTGAGAGTTCAAGTTAAATTCTACCGGATTTGATTACTTTCATTGCTAAAAATTAATTTTTTTATTGGTAAACAAAGCTATAAACACATAGTGATTGAATGATGTTTTCAATGCATTTCCCATTTGAAATCGAACGAGTAGGCGCGCATACAGATATTTTCTACGTAGATTACGTACCTACATTAAAATGCATGCATTGGGCATGGGAA
Organism: Diabrotica virgifera virgifera; assembly: GCF_917563875.1. Taxonomy (NCBI): domain Eukaryota; kingdom Metazoa; phylum Arthropoda; class Insecta; order Coleoptera; family Chrysomelidae; genus Diabrotica; species Diabrotica virgifera. Next base: position 207,287,237 of record NC_065444.1, read on the forward strand.
ACGCTATGTGTTTATGGCTTTGTTTAACAAATAAAAACTTAATTTTTAGCAATGCAAATAATCAAAACCGATAGAATTTGACTTGAACTTTCAAATGCAGTAAGCAGAATTGCTATTTTATTTTTTAATCAAAAGTTATTCAGGTTTAAAAATTGCACTTTTTCGATTTTTTGAAAGTTCAACCGCGTTTATCTCTAAAACTATGTATCCTACGAAAAAACTTGTAAGACCATTTGTAGCTGAGAATCACCCAAACAATACAAAAAAATGTTTTGTTTTGCGAAAAATCGCTGTTATGTAATTCCTCAAGTTCTTTGTTTATAACTAGAGAGCGGAATATATGCAAAGTGCATATAGATGCATATATTGCATATTTTCAGACAACAAACACAACATTGCATATTTAAGCTAAACACGATTTATTTTGCATATTTTAAAAATAAATTATATAAAAGTTTAAAATTTTCCTCTCTTAGTTGGAATTTTATAACTTCGATATGAACGAACTCGTTATTTATCTATCTATCGCTCATCTGGACTTTCCCATTACTACCTGAATTTAACAATTGTGGGTGTTCCCAGAAAAATATTATTTTATTAGCGTAGCAAGTCGTAGGTACCTACCTGCTTTTAAGGGTCTAATAATTATTTTGTCAGTTTCCGGCCAACATTTGTTTAAAGTAAACGTTGTATCGTATTTAGTGTTTTTGAAGTGATTGGTATATATTAAATTTAAATATGTCTACCATTCAAAAAAGTGCTTGGATAAAGTGTTTTCCCGAGTTAAAGCTAAGTGGAGACAAAGTATTTTGCAAGGCCTGTTCCAAAATCGAAAGTTACATTCATTCTCACATTTCATTTTTTAAATGAAGAACTGACAAACAAAAGCATCATGTCCCACAAAAGAAATTTTTCTGGAAAGAGTGTTTTTATTCGACAAATTCGCTTTTACTTCTGTAAAGACGGACATAGAGAGAAGCATCAAAATACAAAAATCCATCAAATTGTAGACAATTCCGCTTTTGTTCTTCAGCTTAAGTAACGTACTTTGTTCTTTAAGTAACGTACAAATTGCTAAAGAACTTATGTTCATAAAAGTTAATTTTACTTTTTTACCAGATCTAATAAAGTCATTAGAACAAAGGAATTTACAATTAAGTGATTCGGTTAATCTTGTTAACACTTTTTCTGCTCATTGTCAAAAAATTCCCGGAAATACAGGGATTACAATTAGAAATAAATTAAAAAATGTTTTAGAAAAAAATGAGGGCTTCGATTGTTTGAGGAAAGTTGTACGTATTTTTGAAGGCAACTTTTCTGAACATCTTACGACTTAATATATTGTTTTATTTTTGAGTATTTTTAATATGCATTTGCATATTTAGACAAATTTAAAAAATTTTAACTATTTAATGGGAAATAAGCCACAATATTATTAAAAAATGATTTTTATTAACGTTTCGACGCCCAAATCGGGTGCCGTTGTCAAAATACAAAATACTACTAACATAAACAAAAATGTTGTTGCTTAGTAAAAAAATTCTTCTAATAATTTAGAAAAAATACCTGCATATTTGTAGTAAAAGTAATGCATATATATGCGCATATTTTGGTAATGTTGTGTTGCATATATTCCGCTCTCTATTTATAACAAACTTATCGACATCCGGATCAACTGTTACCCAAAAAATTCGTGTTCTACGGGTCAAAATACATAAAAAAAACTTAAGTAAGTCCATCTGAATTAAGGAGGCCGTTGTACCCCCTGGCGACAGGACTACTGTATACTATTACTTTCTGACAGTCTCCTTCTTTTTGACATTATCCTATCTCCTTCAATTTTTCTTCCACTTTTTCCCATGGCTTCGTTATTTGTTACATGCTCGGTCCATGATGTCTTCAGGATTCTTCTAGACACCCACAGTTCAAATGCTTCCAAATTTTTAGTAGTCGACGCGTTAAGTGTCCATGCTTCTATCCCGTAAAGCAGAGTAGAGAAAATGTAACACATTGCCAGCCTAACCAGGCTATACAGTGATGAGCGTGCTAATAACCGGCAAAATAGCGCAAAAGATGGAAACATATTAAATGGTGAGATAAAAAAAATAAAACTAGTAGAATTGTTATATTTAGCGATAGTAACATATAAATTGACATTATGTTGATTGTTCCCCACCTTTATACGTATCAGAGGAGTATGTCAACTAAAACTGTCACTGTGACAGTGGCATTTCTCAAATTCGTCCTATACGTCTAAAGGTGGGAAACAATTAATATAATGTCAATCTATAAGTTACTATCGCTTAATTTAACACCTCCACTAGGTTCATTTCTTTTTATCTCACAACTTAATCTGTTTTCCATCTTTTGCGTTATTTTGCCGGTTATTAGTGCGCTCATCACTGTATAAAGGGTATCCAGAAACTCTCCCGACAAGCGAAGACTGGAGATTCTTCGAAGATGGCGTATGGAATTAGTTTTTCTTAAATATCTCCAGAACACTACTATTTACAAAAACGATAACTTTTCTGAACTTGTAAACTTTTCTGGACACCCTGTATACAGGGTGTCCAGAAACTCTACCCACAAAAGAAGACAGGAGATTCCTCAGATAATTTTAAGACAATTTAACCCAATTCACCTAGTCAGAAAATGCTTCCTAATGGAGCTAGAGCTCTTTGAAAATGGCGTCCTTTAATTAGTTTTCCTTAAATAAGTCCAGAACGCTTTTATTGACAAAAATAAAAATTGGTACACATATTTATTTTCCAGAGATAAATATATTCCATGCATTACGAATTTCTAGTACCGGTCATAGGCGTCCGTTTTGGGTGGGCAATAGATATTTTATCGCATAATTTTTTTATCTTTAATTTTGGAGCATGTTTGACTCTGGATTATTAAATTGTGAGATATTCTACAACTAAAAGGTACTCTAGTTTTAAGTCGATAGAATACACCGTTTTCTAGAAAAATCGATTTAAATTTTTTTCTTTTTTGAGTTTCCAAAAAAAATTAAAAAAAATATTTAGAAATCCGAAAACTGGTATGTTTATTTATATTTCAGAGATAAATCAATTTCATTAAGGGGATGGGTACGTATTTTCGGCTGCAATGCTATTCAAATGGGGATTCATTTTTTTCGAATCCTGAGAAAACTAATAAGTATTTTTGAAAAATTTAAACACAGAATGAAAGATTACAGTCTTACCGAGGGCCGAAATTCCCTGAAAACGTCTATAATGTTTGTTTTAATAAGTTACAGGGGTGACAAACTAAGAGAAAATGTGGTGTGATTATTAGTTCCAAATATCTCGTTGAAAAGAAACTTCTTATTTATTCTAAGGGATTTTCGGCCCTCGATAATAATTTAGTCTTTCATTTATCAAATTTTTGACCTAGTGTTCTGCTAGCTTGATTATCAAATTAGCAGAACATGCGATAACTTTTAAAGAAGAAGAGCAATAAATTTTTTCTTGGAACATTAAATTAGCATTTAATTCAGAGAATACTTTGGCATTCAATTATAAATGATTTATCAAATTTTTGACCTAGTGTTCTGCTAGCTTGGGTCTCAAGTTAACAGAACATGCGATAACTTTTAAAGAAGAAGAGCAATAAATTTTTTCTTGGAACATTAAATTAGCATTAAATTAACACTTAATTATGGTATAAGAATAACTGTGTTCTGCTGACTTTGTTCTGCTAACTTGAGTCTCAAGTTAGCAGAACATGCGATAACTTTTAAAGAAGAAGAGCAATAAATTTTTTCTTGGAACATTAAATTAGCATTAAATTAACACTTAATTTTGGTATAAGAATAACTGTGTTCTGCTGACTTTGTTCTGCTAACTTGAGTCTCAAGTTAGCAGAACATGCGATAACTTTTAAAGAAGAAGAGCAATAAATTTTTTCTTGGAACATTAAATTAGCATTAAATTAACACTTAATTATGGTATAAGAATAACTGTGTTCTGCTGACTTTGTTCTGCTAACTTGAGTCTCAAGTTAGCAGAACATGCGATAACTTTTAAAGAAGAAGAGCAATAAATTTTTTCTTGGAACATTAAATTGGCATTAAATTAACACTTAATTATGGTATAAGAATAACTGTGTTCTGCTTACTTTGTTCTGCTAACTTGAGGGACGTCCAAGCTGTAGACGGAGTTGTGAATTGCAACTTTTAGAATTCCCTCTTGTCTTCACTACAGCATCCATCTGGCTTGCAATTTTTAGAAGCCATGGAGGTGTCACCAGGTAAATGGTCCAATAAGTTTTTCAATTAATTAGATTTTAAAAATATTTTTAAATATTTTTTTAGGTTGAAAAACTTTGACTTTTATTTAGCAGATGTTGCTAGGCACCTACTGCATAACGTCAGTTGCAATGCGAGGACCAGGGCCGCCGCTACCATGTGTGCAAAGTGTGCATCGCACACGGGTCGATTATAGGGGCGGCCAAAAGCAGTCGACTGATGATAATTTTTTTTAACGAAAATACATTCAAAAAACAAATAGTAATGATTCAGATATTCCTATATAATTTCTATAAATTCTAATATTTCAAACAATCTAAACAAAAATGCCAGAAAATGTTATTTATTATATGAATTGCCATTTTGCAGCTGTAGTCATAAAGTAGTTCCGGGAAAGCTTTTTAATTCAAAGTGGCTGGCGGTTTTCGGATGGATATTTTTATCTACGTGGTCCATATGCGAATTTTTCAAATTCTGAATATTTATGATTTGTTAAGAGAGTACGACACGACAATAGGATACTTTCCGAGAATTTAGATAAGTGTTTGTTAAGTTGCTCTCATTGAGTAATAAAAAAGTCTTTTTTATTACTCGATGGTTTAAAAAAACCTTTTTTATTACTCGATTGTTGCTATGTTATAATATTGCTCCTTTATGCTTATGTATGGTTATAGTTCAGTCTAAGTTGAGAATTTGATGATTTTAGACACGCTTTCGATAAACGATTTTGTTTGTAATAAATATATAGCAGTGTGCCCGTTTCTTTTGCATACTGTATTTCAAATAGGCCTGGATCCCGCATGCCAAAAAAAGTCGATTAATAGCAAACTGAAAATTTGTTAATAGCTTAACGGTGTCTAGTCGTGCAAACTTTGATGTACGGGAACACTGGAACAGGGGAAGTTTTAATTGTGAAACAATTTAAAAATTTGGAACGTCAGATTACGAAAACGTCCCATGTATTTTGTCGGACAGAACATCCAATTGATTTGTTACCTTTTCATTAAACCCTCATGCAAAAATCATACTGCTATTACTAACCAACATGATTCCTGTCATTTGACATGTTCTTCGTGTTTCACTCATTAAAATGCCCAATTGGTCATAGACATCAGTCTGATTTTTTCATGAGAGTTTAATGAAATGGTAACAAATCAATTGGAAGATATGTCCGACAAAATACATGGAACGTTTTCGTAGTCTGACGTTCCAAATTTTTAACCTGTTCCACAATTAAAACTTCCCCTGTTTCAGTGTTCCCATACATCAAGGTTTGTCCAACTAGACACCGTTAAGCTATTAACAAATTTTCAGCTTGCTATTAATCAACTTTTTTTGGTAAAAGGGATCCAGGTCTAAAAGTAACGTCGAGATCAAGCAATTATTTTTCATATACCCGTTACGGTTACGATGTATCTCCTGCACATTTCTTTAAATACTAGTACCTATGTTCGACTAAAGTGTTTAAAGGGGGGCGGCAAATATTAAGTTGCACACGGGCGGCCAACACTTTAGCGGCGGCCCTGGCGAGGACGGCTCTCGGTAGTTTGTCACTTGGGGCAGAGAACAGGAAACCTACGCCTCTCTGATGATGCCTCCAACAAGAGACGAAAATCGTCAATTTAGAGTGCTGGTTTGCGCTCTCTGTACTAAGTGAAAAATAAGACATTTTTGCCTTTGCATTGCTACTGAATAAAAATGGTATACATTTTTATTAAACTTTATTGTCTTTTGCCAGGTTGTTGAGATCTTTGCAATTTCTCACCAGTTTTGATTTTGTGAGTGAGTTCTTTACAGCCAGAATAGCTGTGTAAATATTTTTCTCTTAGCTTTAGGGCTCATGAAATCATCATGATTTCATTAATGCAGGCCACCAAAGCAAAAACTTCAGCCTGGAACATAGTTGTATGTTGACCTAGGCTATAAGATTTATTACAGTTATATGTTTGCCCAAAGACTCCTGATCCAGTACCATGAGCAGTTTTAGATCCATCAGTGAACCATATTAAGTCCCCATTAATATTTGGGACTTTTTGTTGTCCAAATAGTATAATTGTGTTAATCTTCTCGTTGAAGATTAGTTCTGGTGACATCATATAATTAACCCTTTTCTAAATATTTAGTGTAGATTAACGTAAATTACCAGTGGCGGCTCGTGATTACTAAAAGAGGCGGTGCACAAATAGATAAATTTACCATAGGTAAATTTACCCTTAACACAACTTAATACGTAAATTTACTGGGTACTGGATGAAAAAGGATTTTTTTTTCGGTTTTTGACACAGTATCTTGAAAATTGATATTTATGTATAATTAGATGATCGCATGGATAAAGAATTATGAAAATAAGGCAAGGCATAATATTTATTTTATCGTAAATATGCACTAAATCAATGATACCATGTCTTGCCCATGTAGAATCGCTCCCAAACAAAACACACACGAAACAGAAAAATGCATTTTTTTTATCACATCCACAAATCCGGCAATTTTTTGAATATATTAATATATAATAGTATTTATTTAAAATCTTTGCACAGCCTTCAAAATTTGAAGAGCTAGATGAAATTTCAAATCAACGCTAAAAAGTTATAGATAAGCAAAAACCATTCTAACACACATTCTAACACTAGAAAAGTCACAGTCTAAAACACACTCGAGCCAAAGTTTGTCTGGCTCGGAATCTCATAAGCCCCGGCGTCCGTTGTAAGCTGACCGCGTCTACCTTTTCCTATGCTTTTGAAGTCAAATCTCGAGCCATACGGAATGGTGCTCGGGCAGAGTAACTCACAGGAATTATTTGTTTTTTCGTGGATATTAAGTTACATAATGATAAATAATGTATGTAGATAATGCATTGATATTAAAAAAATCATAGTAAAAATAATATTATTTTTATTGTTCAATCTGTTTTCCTGTAAGTATATTTTTCAGAGCCAGTGCCATGGCTCGGTGGCCCCTTAGGACCAGCCGCCACTGTAAATTACTAACAATTAAGGTTAAGAGTTCTATTGTTATTTCATCCAGTAGCTTTTCAGCCGTAGAAATCACTTCTTCGTTCATTTTTTACACTTTCCAGTCACTTCTTCTTTTACACTTTCCTGTGTTAATTTCTTTAACTGTACTTTCTTATCCATGCAAAATTTATCAAAGTTCAGAACGGGGATTTCTTATAATTTACAACAATTTAAAGCAACCTCCGAGGGATCAATATACATCCCCTGTAAGTTCGTCTCGACTGCTCACACTGCTAGCGACATTTCATTAAAAAGGATTAAACACATTGAATGTATGAATTGCCCTTCTAATCGGTATGCTTACATTTTTCTCGCCATTGATTTTCCCGATGTTATATTGGGGATTCGGATAAAAATTTCATTTAGCCTGTTTACAGTCCCACGTTTCACGATTACATTTAATAAAGAATATGAAAGGTTCATTTGACGGGGTGGAAAATATTCATATTTGTCTTTTTGTCTGACTTTCAGTCTGAAGGGATATTTTCGAAGATTAAAATCATGAGATGCCTTCTTCTTTGAATCGAATTTCCCGATGATTCCCGATTGAATAGAAGGGCATATGAAGAACTGAGATAAGATGCAAATATAATATGTAGAGGGAAAAAGAGAGAAATGTTGAATAGAAAATACAACAAATTACAGATTATAATAACAGACGAAGGACTAGAAAATTTTACAAGAAAATCAAGCAATACACACAGACATGACAAGAACAACAGTTTGTAAGGACAACAATGGAGTAATTATCAGCGAGAAAGAGGATCTAATCAAAAGGTGGAAGGAGCATTTTCAAGAACTCTTAATCCCAGGAAAAGAACAAAACCAAGATGAAGAATTAATTCACCACACAGCAGAACAACTAGTTGAGCAGCAAACATTGGAAGATGTTGAAGGAATTGAACATTGAAAGAACATTGGAAGATAATGAGGAATCCAGAGAATTTACTACATGTCAAGGCGTCAAACAGGGATGCGTGCTGAGTTCTCTGCTATTCTCAGTGGTACTGGATGAAGCGATAAAGAAAGCCAAGAGAAGAATGAGAAAACTAACATTAGGATACTGGCAAATGAAACGGACTCAACTATCGGAGCTACTATTTGCAGACGACATGGTATTGATAGCAGAAAACAGAGAAAACTTACAGAATAATTTTGAAATCTTAGGAGAAGAACTATCAAACATAAATATGAAAAACTCTAACAAGAAGTAAAACCACTTCTATGTAAATTGGTATATTTATTAAAACTTAAAAAATCCCAATGGATTGAATAAAATATGTCCAATTCAGAACGTTTTCAGACCTAACGGTCCATCATCAGTGAATGTGCATACTTGCTAAATAGCCCCAGAACCAAACAATGGTTGAATTTAAAATTCAATTTACATTATTTAAAAATAATATTAAACAGGCTAAACGCCGATGTTAAAGGATATCGCCTATGGGAACATGGTGAAACCCTACCAAAACCTCAATCAACCATCTTAGGCCAACTTTGACTATAAAGTCTTACTTCAACCATTGTTTGGTTCTGGGGCTATTTAGCAAGTATGCACATTCACTGATGATGGACCGATAGGTCTGAAAACGTTCTGAATTGAACATATTTTATTCAATCCATTGGGATTTTTTAAGTTTTAATAAATATACCAATTTACATAGAAGTGGTTTTACTTCTTGTTAGAGTTTTTTAACTATATGGTATACAGCCAACCTAGGGAACTTCCCTTTTAGTATAAATATGAAAATTAATACAGAGAAAACAAAAACAATGATAATTTCAAATACGAGGAAGACACACGCAATAGAATTAGACGGGAAACAACTAGAGCAAGTGGAATATTTTAAATACCTAGGAGTAATAATTGAATCAAATGGTAAACAAGACATGCAAATAAACGAGAGAATGGGACGAACAAGAAGCTTATTTAACGCTATGAAAACAACATTTTTGGGAAAAAAAAGAGATACCGGAGAAAGTAAAAACGGCAGTCGTTAAATCAGTAGTTAGACCAACAATCATTTATAGCAGCGAGACATGGACATTGACGGGAAGACAAAAAGCCAGAGTCAATGCTATGGAAATGAGGTTCCTGAGGAAAATAGCAAACAGAAAGAGGACAGACGAAATACGAAACGAAACAATTAGACAAAACCTAAAACTAGAACCAATCAATGAAAAAATAGTGGAGGGACAACTTAGATGGTTCGGGCACGTGTGTAGAATGTCGAACGAGAGGCTTACAAAACGAGTGTTCGAAACGAGAATGCAGGGGAAAAACAAAAGAGGAAGACCAAGAGTTATGTGGGTAGATGAAATCAGGAAAGAAGTCGAGAAGAAGGGATTGACATTGGAAAGTGCAAGAAACCTAACGCAAGATCAGAAAGCATGGAGACTACAATGCCAAACTCAACTCCACCAGCCTTACACCTAAAGGTAGAAAGGCTTAGGACTAAGTAAGTAAGTAAAGCAACCTCCGAAGGATCAATATACATCCCCTGTAAGTTTAGAGTAAGAAGGAAAAAGAGAGAAATTTTGAATAGAAAATACAACAAATTACAGATTATAATAACAGAAGAACGAGTAGAAAATTTTACAAGAAAATCAAGCAATACACACAGATATGACAAGGACAACAGTTTGCAAGGACAACAATGGGATAATTATCAGCGAGAAAGAGGATCTAATCAAAAGGTGGAAGGAGCATTTTCAAGAGCTCTTAAACCCAGGGAAAGAACAAAACCAAGATGAAGAATTAATTCACCACACAGCAGAACAACCAGTTGATCAACCAACATTGGAAGAAACTATAAACGTCATAAAACATCTAAATAATAACAAAGCAATTGGCACAGATGGAATAACTGCAGAACTGATATTCAGTTCTGCAGTTATTCCAGGTTAAATCCCTGGAACAGTAATTCATCAATGGCAGTGTTTTAATGTTTCGTTTGACTATTATGCAAGTCCTGGGGACATCGGCAGATCCGCTATATATGAGCTCTCCACCAATACCCAATAGACCTCTTATTTTGCCCTTGTACGCCCAGGGCTCTTGTATCAAGGCTACATGGGACCTTCTCATGGCGACAGTAATAGTCCAAGAGGCACCGCTGAAAAATTTCTCTGAATGTACTAAAGTTAGTTATTTTACAGTTGATTACTGTGATTGTATAGAGAAACATACGGCGGTCGGTCAAGCGAAACGTAGAACAGATGGTACTAACAAGTTTCTTACCTGCGGAGGTAATTAAATGCATTTACTAAGGCTGAAATCAGTACACACATTCTAAATTGAATATAAATAAAAGTTATTATAGTCGGTCAGCTGTATGACGGCACAGAGCCGGTCGGTCTGCCCCAGTGAATGTACAGGGTTATTCACTATATTTTGACCCCCCCTCTAAACTGCTTTATTTACAGAATTAGAAAAAAATGTAAAATACAAAACTGCTTCAATTTTTAAATTATAATTTTTTGACATATCGTACCATCAATGCAAGACTATCACAACCCAAAAATTACCATTTTTTGTTTTTTATGAATCTGTAATGGTAATGGGTAGTCTAACATAATGCAAGAGTATTATAACTTAACATTAATATTGTTTAATAATGTCTTATATTAAATTTTGAGTTATAATACTCTTTCATTATGTCAGACTACCCATTACCATTACAGATTCATAAAAAACAAAAAATGGCAATTTTTGAGTTGTGATAGTCTTGCATTGATGGTGCGATATATGTCGTACTAGTGACGTCATCCATCTGGGCGTGATGACGTAATCGACTATTTTGTAAATGAGAATAGGGGTTGTGTGCTAGCTTATTTGAAAGGTTTTTAATTCCCTATTCAGTAATATAAACATTAACATGATTGTTTATACAGGGTGTCCAAAAAAATTTTTAATTAAATTAGTTGTTTAATTAATAGTTCAAAAAAAAATTTTGGACACCCTGTATAAATAATGATCTTAATGTTTATATTACTGCATAGAGAATTGGATAACCTCTCAAATGAGCTAGCACACGACCCATATTCTCATTTAAAAAAATAGTAGATTACGTCATCACGCCCAGATGGATGACGTCACTACTACGACAAATGTCAAAAAATCATAAAAAAAATCGAATAACTTTTGTGTTTTGCATTTTTTTCTAATTCTGTAAATAAAGAAGTTTACATGGGGATCAAAATATAGTGAATAACCCTGTACATTCATTGGGGCCGATCGACCGGCTCTGTCCCGTCATAGAGCTGACCGACTATAATAACTTTTATTTATATTCAATTTAGAATGTGTGTACTGATTTTCAGCCTTAGTAAATGGATTTAATTACAAAAAGACTAAGTTTTCACTCTAATGGCATATAAAACAACATAATGCTATTCTACATCCCACCAGAATGAAAACAATGGGAACCTTCTCTGGTTACACCTCCGAGGCTTCTACAATTTGCAAGCCATACGGATACTGAGACTAAGGAAGATGAGGGAATTCTACAATTTACAATTCACGTCCCATCTGCTTAGCGCGGTAAAGTTCCAACGAGAATGGTTCCCTTCATACTCCACACAGAGTAAATGTAAATCAAAAATGAATAACCATTTTCAATTTCGTTGCAAAACGAAAACACAGCCGAACCATATTCTAGTCCAATCAGAGAGTGCTGCAAGCACCCTATCGGTTTCGAACCAAAACAAACCCCAGGGTGCAGTCCCGGATTGCAACGAACGAAATGGCATAGATGCCCTAGCGGCAACTGCTAGCAAAAAGACTAAGTTTTCACTCTAATGGCATATAAAACAACATAATGCTATTCTACATCCCACCAGAATGCAGAATGCAAACAATGGGAACCTTCTCTGGTTACACCTCCGAGGCTTCTACAATTTGCAAGCCTCATCTTCCTTAGTCTCAGTATCCGTATGGCTTGCAAATTGTAGAAGCCTCGGAGGTGTAACCAGAGAGGGTTCCCATTGTTTTCATTCTGGTGGGATGTAGAATAGCATTATGTTGTTTTATATGCCACTAGAGTGAAAACTTAGTCTTTTTGCTAGCAGTTGCCGCTGCCATTTCGTTCGTTGCAATCCGGGACTGCACGCTGGGGTTTGTTTTGGTTGGATCAGGGAGAGCAGCATATGTGCCTCCTGATGAGAGACTAATAAGTTTCGAAACCGGTAGGGGTGCTTGCAGCACTCTCTGATTGGACTAAAATATGGTTCGGCTGTGTTTTCGTTTTGCAACGAAATTGAAAATGGTTATTCATTTTTGGATTTAATTACCTTCGCAGGTAAGCAACTTTGACAAGCTGTCAGTATCACCTGTTCTACGTTTCGCTTGACCGACCGCAGTATGTTTCTTTACACAATCACGGTAATCAACTGTGAAAAAACTAGCTTTAGTAAATTCAGAGAGATTTTTCGACGCTGCCTCTCCGTCTATAAGGGCGGATATTTATGTTACGACGGGAACGTGGACGGCACGGAGCACGTTGCAGAATCGTCTGTAATAAAATGCATTGGCTGGTTTATCATACAACGGAACGGGGCGACATCGGGAAGCGCCGAGGACGTGCGTTTTCTATCGTTCTACGCGCCGTGCCGTCCACGTCCCGCTGTAAGATAAATCAGCCTTAAGTTCTGCCGAAGCTGTCTTACTATGCTGGAGATTCGCTTGCAGAACTCTGGTTGGAGTCATTAAGGCCTCTGATAGTTTTGAAGGATACTTTTTCAAGTCTGTAATACGCCTTGAAATTAGCAACCTTTAATGCTTTATAGGAGACCTTGTCGATGGTGTATATAGGTACGAGGATTTGCGGGTCCTCTCCGATCTTCCCATTTTTCAACAATCACCCTTACGTCTTAAGGTCTTTATTTTGCCTCTCTAAACGGGTTCTGATTGTTGCTTCCTCAGCTTTTTCTCAAGAACGCGACTAAGAACCATAGAGCGTTTGGGCACATTGTTGGGCATATTATTGGGCCTAGGCCATACTAGTTTATCCTAACGCGCTTAGGACAAACTAGTTTGGCATGGGCCAAACTAGTTTGTCCTGACATCGGGTTTGGCCGGTAACATATACATGCACATACATTCACGATGTTTTAGGGCATAATACCCGATACCAATTTTGTAGTTTTTATTGTTTGTAATTAATTTTGATATTACACTATTTTCTTTTGTAGCCATCTAATTAAATAATTTATCCTAAGGAATCAAGCAGTAATGGCCATTTTTTGTTTTAAAAATGAAAGATGTTGAGTATACAATATACAGTGCCGGATTTACCACTAGGCCAACTAGGCCGCGGCCTAGGGCCGCAAGCAAAAGGGGCCGCTATTCTACTAAACATGAAATGTGGTAGGATTATGCTTTAATTACATACTCGTGAAGATATGGTGGCCGTTAGGGATAATTTGGCCTAGGGCCGCCCGCAAGTACCCTAAATCCGGCACTGACAATATAAAACGCGTAAAACTCCCAATGAACTTGTATTTTCGGAAATTTATAGGGTGGCCACTTTTTGCCGGTCAGTGTATATAATTTATTTATTTGTTTTATTTATGCTCTACAACTTCTAGTTGGGCTTATTTGTTTCAGTACCTTTAATATTATTTAATATCATTCTTATTTTAGGTTAAGTAGATCAGTTTAAACGGCAAGAAAGGTACAGAAAATTATCGTAAGTCGATTGTAACATTGTCAGCAGAGCCGAAAAGGGGAAAATTATCTCATTCGATCCGAAACTCTTATTCTCCTCCCTCTCACCGGATCGAACAGTTTCCTTCCTCGCACCATTCCGAGCCATTTCCCCATACTCACTTCTTTACTCGGTCTTTCAGACACTTAGAGCGCAATGAGCCGATTACCAGGGCCCCATTATATCCATTGAGAAACAGAGAACAACTCCAAATCACAGCGAATGCGACACAATGATTCAATTTATTACAAAGGAACTCCGTATGAGTTGATCATTTCTCGAAGAGGTTAGTGTGAAAAGGACGTAGTATTCCGATATGTCTATACTGGATGTCCGAAAGTTGCACGTGAATCTCTAAATATTTAAAAAATATAAAAACTAAATAAGTATTTAAAGATTACTATTGCATATTTATAATTGTATCTTGCAAACTGGAGTATTTCCTTACAAATTTAGGTAATGATTGCTTTGTTATATTAATTCTTAAACCGGAAAAAAATAAAGATCATCCGGATTCATATCGACCAATTACATTGTTGTCATGCATTTTCAAAACATTCGAAAGAATTCTAAAATTGAGAATGGAAGCTTGGTTAAGGAGGCATAGTATACTACAAGCCACACAATTTGGCTATAAACAAGGGTGTAGTACGATGGATGCAGTAGTACGTCTGACTACAGATGTTCAAATTGGTTTTTCCAATTCTATGACCACAGGTGCATTGTTTATCGATATAAAAAGTGCTTATGACAATATTGATTTGAATATACTCTGTGATAAACTTGTATTTCTTGGTATTCCAAAATGCATGGCATATTTACTATCCAACTTATATAAAGACAGAAATATATCCATTCGAGCAGGTCATAATATCATAGGACCAATGATTACATCAAAGGGTATTCCACAGGGAGCTGTTCTAAGTCCACTTCTTTTTAATCTGTACACATATGATTTGCACAATTTATGGTCTCCCAATATTGTCTGCTTACAGTATGCTGATGATATTGTCATCTATTCACAGAAGAAAACATATACGGAATGTACTTCTGAACTGAAACATATAACGTACAACCTTGATAGCTGGACTTGGTTAAATGGCTTCAATATTTCATACCAAAAGTGTGCCGTAGTATTCTTTTCTAGAAAACACCCTATTAGAGATTGCACAGTATGCTTACAGGGCAATACTATTCCAATTGTTTCGGAATTTAAATACCTTGGTGTCATACTTGACAGAAAACTGCTTTGGACTCAACATATTAACTACACAATTAGTCGCTGCGAAAAAGGTATTAATTTACTTAAAATGCTTTGTAAGAGATCGTGGGGTGCAGATCAAACTACTGGATTGACTTTTTATCGAGCCTATATTAGATCTATTATAGATTACGGCTGTTTGGTGTATGGATCAGCGAGCATAAGTAATTTACGTAAACTTGATAGAATCCAATTGAAAGCTTTGAAAAATGTGTTAGGGTTGATGAAAAGCACTCCAAATGAAGCTACACTGGTTCTAGCCTCTGAAAACCCACTCTCATTACGTAGAGAATATTTGGCAAGCAAATATTTCCTAATCCAACATTATCGCTGCACGTATAGTGCAAAAATAATTAGTCAATTAAATACAGCTGATTTAACATCTACACACTTTGCAAAAAAGAATTCTCCACTACTAGTGACAGCATTTGTAACTTGCCATGAACTTAATTTAACAAACTCTCCTTGCTACCTTATTTGGGAATCATTGGATATACCACACTTAACAAGCGTTCTATCTACAAATATTATTATTCCTAAATACCAAACTGAATTTTGTCATAATACTCTCAAGGAAATCTTAAGTAATTATTCAGATTACACTACGATCTATACAGATGGGTCAAAATCAGTAAACTGTACAACAAGTGCTTAGTTTGTACCAAAAATAAATTTAAAAAAAGCATTCACTCTATATAACCAATCCAGCATCTTTTTCGCCGAAGCATGTGCTATATATAAAGCTCTTGAATGGTGTGAGAAACAATGGAACAAAATTGTTGTGTGCAGTGATTCACTATCAGTATTAAATGCATTACAAAACTTTAAAGTCACAATTAACAGCAATATACAGGGTGTAACGAAAATACAGGTCGTAAATTAAATCACATATTTTGAGACCAAAAATAGTTCGAATGAACCTAATTTACCTTAGTACAAATATGCACATAAAAAAAGTTACAGCCCTTTGAAGTTACAAAATGAAAATGGATTTTTTCCAATATATCGAAAACTATTAGAGATTTTTTATTGAAAATGGACATGTGGGATTCTTATCGCAGGAATATCTTAAAAAATAATTATAGTGAAATTTGTGCAACCCATAAAAATTTTATGGGGTTTTGTTCCCTTAAACCCCCCCAAACTTTTGTGTACGTTCCAATTAAATTATTATTGTGGTATCATTAGTTAAATTCAATATTTTTAAAACTTTTTTGCCTCTTAGTATTTTTTCGATAAGGCAGTTTTTATCGAGTTGCGGCTTCTTTTTTAATATGTTTACATAAAAATTTTATGGGGGTTTTGTTCCTTTAAACCCCCCAAATGTTTGTGTATATTCCAATTAAGCTTTTACTGCGGTACCATTAGTTAAACACAGTGATTTTAAAACTTTTTTGCCTCTTTGTATTTTTTCGAGAAGGCACTTTTTATCGAGATATTACTTCTTTTTTAATATGGTTCAAAATATACCTAAAAATGTAAATCATAAATAAATTTTCATATTACAACCAAGTCTCCATAATCGTACTTAGCCATATACAAATATGTGGTGGATTTGACAAATATTTAAAATATCTCGATAAAAACTGACTTGTCGAAAAAGTACTAAGAGGCAAAAAAGTTTTTAAAATACTGTGTTTAACTAATGGTACTACAATAATAATTAAATTGCAACGTACACAAAAGTTTGGGGAGGTTTAAAAGAACAAAACCCCCATAAAATTTTTATGGGGTGTCCAAATTTCACTATAATTTTTTCTTAAGATACTACTACTATAAGAATGCCACATGTCTACTTTCAATAAAAGATCTCTAATAGTTTTCGATATATTGGAAAAAATCGATTTCCATTTTGTAACTTCAAAGGGCTGTAACTTTTTTTATGTGCACATTTGTACTAAGATAAGTTAGGTTCAATCGAACTATTTTTGGTCCCAGAATATGTGATTATATTTATGACCTGTATTTTTGTTACACCCTGTATTTATATTAAAAATATTGCAACAATTACTAAAATTATCAGCTTCAACATATAGTGTTAAATTTGTGTGGGTTAAGGGACATTCAGACATATTAGGTAATAGTATTGCGGATTCAATAGCTAAAAATCCACTAAAGTACCCTCAAATATTGATTGAAGAACTTAACACATGTGATCTTTTTGCATACGTTAAACAGCATATTAAATGTAAATGGGATAGACGTTGGATTCAGTTCGGTGAAAGTACAGGCACTAATTTGTTTAAATTACAACCAACAGTAGCTGTTAACCAATTTTACAAAGTTGTTGCACTAAGTAGAAATACAGTGTCGACCATCCTAAGATTAAAAGTAGATCATGGATGTTTTCCGAAGCATCTACATAAAGTTGGAGTTCTCCCAACAGGCAGATGTGACTGTGGAACTAGCATAGCTAATCTAAATCATATATTTTTTAACTGTCCCTTACATCTCAATGCAAGTATGTGGCTGCTACAAGAATTGTTAAAAGCAGGTTTAAGTACTCCCCTAGACTTAAATGTACTATTAATTGAGGATAACATTAAAATTTTTAAACTAATTATGACATTTCTTCAAAAAATTAAATTAAAAGTGTGAATGTAAAACTAATCGTTTGAATGAATAAGTATTTCCTTTGTATTATGTAATGTATGAATGAGATATTTCCTGTAATTAATTATATTATTTTGTAACCTATGTATGTTCGAAAACAAATTATATAATTAAAAAAAAGATTAAAAAAAAATAATAAAAAAATATATAAAAAAAAAATAAATAAATAAATAAAAAATAAAAAAAATAAATAAATAAATCACTAAGAGGTTCTAAATCTCCGCAAGGATGAATCGGATTTAGTTCTTACCGCAGTGAAAAAAAAACAAAAAAAAAACAAACAAAAAAAAAACAAAAAAAAACAAAAATTAATATAGTTGTATTTATTAACATAGTAAGTAGGCATTGTTATTTGTAAGCTTTATTTTTTATTATTCTTTATTTTTAAGTGTATACTGGGCAATTTTATACTTATGAACGAATAATAATTTTATATGTAGTTACGTGGCCAAAGGTTCTGAACCAAGGCCAGAATCAAAACAAAAAAAAATAAGTATTTATATTGTAATTCGATAGATTAATAATTAAAGTATGATTACAAAAATTCATTCACTCGTCTTATATATGCATAACTTTCACATCATTTGGCCATCCTCAGAGGAAGAGGAAGGCCAAAAAATCATAATTTAATTTAAAATTAAAAATCGATCTGTTTCGGTATTTTTTCTTTAAAGTCGCCGGTTTACGAAATATTGAATTTATTATATTTGGCTTTGTCACACTGTATGTACAAATACGTACGTATAATGTGTACTAATATTTTAGTATGTGTAGTGTGTAGGTACCTACTTCAGTAGGTAGGTACTAATTATGAATTTTGAAAAGTTGCTGAAGGAAATAATGGAACAACAATACATTGTAGACTAAGAGCCGCTATAGGTGAAATTTCTTAATCATTTTAGGAACGGTAAGAACCTATAACTTAAACAGTAGTACCTAAAAGAAAACTTAAACTTTTCTGATAAAATTGGTGTATGTAAAATATAAGGTTTGTTCCAACACAACGAGAAACCGTCCATGTAACGATCACTGTCCTGAGCAATAAACAAAATAACCCATGGAACGCACGATAATATACAGACACAGAACGCATGGAACGTATTATTTTATAGTAACGTGATCGTTATATGATGGTTCTTCGTTGTGTTGGAACAAACCTATACGCTCTGAGCTTCGCTGGTGTCGCTCCTAGCGGTTACTAATTCAACTTTCACCGGTAATTTTTAAATTTATTATTTAATTGTTATCGCTTAATATTTACAACGCAAAAAAGTAATTAAATTGTAATTGATTTTTTTTAAGATTTTGCTAATCATTTTGACGTTCTATTGATAAAATATGAATTTCTTACTTCGGATACTTTCACAATTATCGTGTAGATGGCGCTAAGATTGATAGATTAATTTATAATTACATATTACGGAACATTAAAAAAACTTAAATTCAGTATTTAAAACGTAAGTACGTATATTTAAGTTAAAAATATATACCACAGCTTTGACCAACTAATATTTTTTATAATTAATGTTTTTTATTTTAATTTTAAATTAATCACTTTGACATTTATGTCAAATTTCCGGTAAAGGTTTACAGACTTGTCACTACTAACGCTCGCGAATTTGTAAATATCCCCTCTACGTACGAGCTCACAGCGTATACAAAACGAGAAAATAGATATTTATCTAGAAAAACACAGATTATGAACTGAAATATTATTGTAACCTGATTACTGAACGACTACACAGATTAATAGTAAAAGTAATTATGTTTTTTTATTTTATTCATTATAATTTTAATATAAATTCATGCGACTGGATGGCTGCTGAAGCAAGAGGCCATTGGGAAAAAGAAAAAGTTTATGTGAAATTTAGAGGTTACCTCTGTTTTTATTGGCTGTGAGTTTCGTTGGTAGCGCTTTCTCGCGGTTTGAAACTTGTACTTTTCTGATAAAATTGCTCAAATTCAATGCACAAAACTGTCACTAACATCGCTGGCGAAAACTGTCAAATCCCCTCTAACTACTCATCGGCTCAGAGCGAATAGTCATGGGAGATTTAAATGCGCAAATAGTTAATGGCAAAGAAGGGCAACATATTTTGTCTTCATGGATCAGGAGAGAGAAATCAACGGGGAGAAACAGTAAGTATCTTTGCAGCTGAACATAACTTAATCGTGCTAAACACATTTTACAAAACTACCACCTAGACCCCTATAGGTAGATATTGTACCTAGTAAGTAGATATATGGTAGGTAGGTGGGAATCACCTAGAGTTAACGATGAAGACGTTATTATAAGAAATCCAATAGACCATATAGGTACTTGTTAATAAAAGATATCGAAATAGTTTCAACAGTGATAAAACCTACCCAGGTGCTGATATTCAATCTAACTACAATCCTTTGGGCGGGTATAGAAGCAAGCTAAAGAAAACACGCGGAAAAACTGTAAAAAAACATGACATGAGAAATCTGAAATGTAGCTAAGTAAAAGAAATAGTCAGCAAAACATTAAATAGATTATTTCATTCGTAGGAGATTCTGACCAATAGAAAGCTACAGAAATCAAAATTAAACTGATAATTTTTTATTATTTCATTCATAGGAGATTCTGACCAATAGAAAGCTACATAAATCTAAATTAAGCTGATAATTTTTGATAATTGCCCGTCGTCAAGTATATTACGTCAGATGCCCTTCGTTGCTACGAAAAAATACATTCAGTGACATTAATGACAATTAATATTTTAAAAATTATAAAAGTGATGTAGTCCTGTCGCCAGGGGGGTACAACGGCCTCCTTAATTCAGATGGACTTACCCAAGTTTTTTTTTTATATATTTTGACTCGTAGAATACGAATTTTTTGGGTAACAGTTGATCCGGATGTCGATAAGATTGTTATAGACAAAGAACTTGAGGAATTACATAACAGCGATTTCTCGCAAAGCAAAACATCTTTTTGTATTTTTTGGGTCATTTTAAGCAAAAAATATTCCTACAAGTTTTTTCGTATAATGCATAGTTTTCGAGATAACCGCGGTTGAACTTTCAAAAAATCGAAAAATTGCAATTTTTGAACCCGAATAACTTTTGATTAAAAAATAAAGTAGCAATTCTGCTTACCGCATTTGAAAGTTTAAAGGGCCGGTTGTTCGAACGCTAATCAACATTGATCACTATCAAATATTTAATTACTGTCACAACTGTCAATGTCAACTTTGGTTGGGTTGCTAAAAACATAGTTAATTATAATTATGTGATTAGTTAGTCAATTAACATAACAATTACTAACATAATTGATTAACTAATTTCATAATTGTCATCAATAATTATGTTTTCGGCAACCCAACCAAAGTTGACATTGACAGTTGTGACAGTAATTAAGTATTTGATAGTGATCAATGTTGATTAGCGTTCGAACAACCGGCCCTTAGTCAAATTATATCGGTTTTGATTATTTGTATTGCTAAAAATTAATTTTTTATTGTTAAACCAAGCTATAAACACAGTGTTTCCCGTCCCTAATACATGCGTTTTAACGCATGCTACGTAGAAATTGCCTCGCTTGCACTTGTAGCTACTCTACCTACTCGTTCGATTTTAAATGAGAAACATCACTCACGCACTAGCTGTTTATAGCTTTGTTTAACGATAAAATAATAAATTTTTAGCAATGCAAATAATCAAAACCGATATAATTTGACTTAAACTTTCAAATGCGGCAAGCAGAATTGCTACTTTATTTTTTAATCAAAAGTTATTCGGGTTCAAAAATTGCAATTTTTCGATTTTTTGAAAGTTCAACCGCGGTTATCTCGAAAACTATGCATCCTACGAAAAAACTTGTCACAGTATTTTTTGCCTAGAATGACCCAAACAATACAAAAAGATGTTTTGTTTTGCGAGAAATCACTGTTATGTAATTCCTCAAGTTCTTTGTCTATAACAATCTTATCGACATCCGGATCAACTGTTACCCAAAAAATTCGTATTCTGCGGGTCAAAAAATATAAAAAAAAACTTGGGTAAGTCCATCTGAATTAAGGAGGCCGTTGTACCCCCCCTGGCGACAGGACTAATGACTTTTAACCGTAAAATATTTATAACAACTCTGTGTTTAATTGTACTAATTTGTACTTACATAAATAAACTACAATAAAATTTTGGTTTTGAACAGTTTTATTCATGAAATAATCGCAACAAATTGCACTCGATCTCTAAAATTAATATAGAATTTTTGAGCTCTTGTGCAATTACTACTGATTATTTCATTCATACCTAGGAGATTCTGACTAATGGAAAGCTA
The DNA here is from genome assembly GCF_917563875.1 of Diabrotica virgifera virgifera. Lineage (NCBI taxonomy): Eukaryota > Metazoa > Arthropoda > Insecta > Coleoptera > Chrysomelidae > Diabrotica > Diabrotica virgifera. The sequence continues at coordinate 207,309,395 of NC_065444.1, forward strand.
CAGAAATGTAAATTAAATCGATAATTTTTGATAATTTCCCGTCGTCAAGTATATTACGTCAGATTCCCTTCGCGTTGCTACGAAAAAATACATTCAGTGACATTAATGACAATTGCAGGGGCGGATCCAGAAAATTGTGTTGGGGGAGGGGCACAAGGTTCAAACTTAGAATAAGGAATATTATGTATTACAGTGAGATTTGTGAATTGCGATGACTAAATACCTAAACCTAATTTTTTTAATAAATTAACTTATTTATAATAAAATATGCAGTTGTATTCAAAATTATTTGTTTGCATTTTATTAGGAACTTTAGAATTATTAATATCGAATATTACCATTTTAATTCAAAAATACTGGTCAGAAGACCTCGACCTGTAAGCTGTTAGTTACCATGAATTTAAGATCTCCAAATTGTTGTTTACATGATAAAAATACACAACACATAAGTATACGTATACTGTATTTCAATATAATACAGCTAAAAACATGAATAAAATTACTTTTTCTTCGACAATCTTATAAAATCTTGAGAGACAGCTTTCGCTTGTGCTTCCTTGCGTACACGTCCAAGACTTCTTCGGCGTCCAATGCACTAGATAAGTCTTGATGAACATGGAGTAATGCCAGTCCATTAAGCCTCTCTTCCGTCATGGTCGTTCGCAGATATGTCTTCATACGACGCAAAGCCGAAAAGGTTCGCTCCGCTGTACTCGTCGTCACAGGAAGAGTGCACAGCAGCTGCAGTAAAACTTGTACATTTGGCAGTGGTTCGGCCAACTTGTATGCCTGTGCTGGATGTTTTGGCATTTCTTTTGCAGAATTGGACCACAGGTGTTTCCAAATTTGTAGCTCACCTTTCAGAGCAGAGAAGCACGATAAATCATATTCATATTTACGAGCTCCTTGAAGAATATCCCTTATTTGATCATCATTGAGATCTGGTGAGAGAAGATGTTGTAGCTTACCTACACATTCCATTTCATTTTTGGGAAATCTTGCCATCAGTTCATTGATAACAAAATCCAGAAATGGGATGTAAATTGTCATCCTATAATATTCTTCAACCGTTTCAGCCTGGACATTGGCTCGGTTTTTTTTGAAGGGATGTTGTCCTGGGCTTCTGAATATCTGTACCCATTTCTTCCGCCAGCTTTGTTGATTGACTGAATAACTCCTTGAATGTGTCGGTGCTGTTGTTTCTTCTCTCTTGTAGGATTTTTGTAGTGGCTTCTACAAGCTCAGTTGCTTTAAGTACGTCCATGTACTCAGCTTGAAGTTTACGTGCTAGTGGTAAGGTTATTCCAAGGACCTCAGCTAACACTACCACACTGACCAAAAACTCGGATGAAAGAATAGAGTGCATGAAAGAAAATGCATTGCTTCCCTTGCCTTGAGGGGAATTGGCGATGGTTTCTAGAGCAGCAGGGAGTGTAGGAAGGTGTTCCACAAAAGTCAAAATAGCATCGTGTCTTTCAATCCACCTTGTTTCACAGAGTTTTTTCAGGCCATGAGTTCCTGGTTTCAGGTTGTGATTCTCTCTTACTTCATTTTCCAAAATTTTAAATCTTGCTGGAGAATCACGGAAGAAAACTGCTACGGAAGATATAACTCCCATGGTATTCCTAATGCTAGCAATAGAGCAAGCTTTACTAATTGCCAAATTCAATCTGTGATTGGCACAGTGAGTGTACATTGCCAGAGGCTGGATCTGTGAAATTCGGGCTTGTACGCTTTTGAAAACCCCACTCATGTTGGAAGACCCGTCAAAAGCTTGACCACGGCAGTTAGCTAAATCAACATTAAGTTTTTTTAGTTCTTGAGCAATAGTGTTTGCTAGGTTCTCTCCAGTTAGATCAACAACATCAACGAACTTGATAAAGTCTTCCTCAATTTTGCATTTCTTGGTGTCGAAATATCTAATGCAGATGGTTAGCTGTTCTTTAAGCGACAAATATGTCGTTTCGTCTGCCATAATAGTAAAAAACTTTGATTCTTTTACTTTAGATATGATCTTGTCAGTGATCACATCGCCGCAACATTCAATTATCTCATTCTGAGTTGTTTTGCTTATGTAGCTAGCATTCTTTCCACAAGATTTTAAATGAGAGCTTAGAACCTCATCCCCCGCATCCACCCTGAATTGCAATAGTGCCCGAAAATTACCTTCCCGGAAGCAGCTCTCAGTGTTTAGATCAATTATACCATCATCTCTGTGGCCACGAAGTGGTATATTTTGTACCCCACATAAAATAACTGTCTTAATAATGGGAATCAGCTTTTTGCGATTCTCTTCGATAATTTTTTTTTCTGCTGTATTCATACAAGCTACTACATTGCTAATCTTGCCTTCATGAATCAAACAAAAGTTATGATATGCAACCACATTTCGGCTGTGGTATTCAATACTTGCATGATTCTTCAGCAATTCAGTAGCCTTTTTATAAGAAGTCATTGGCTGAACAACCAACTTTCCCAATTTAACATCATTATTCCCACCTTCTCTACGACCAAACATAAATCACCATGTACTAGTTTACTGCAAACTAGCCATTCATGTGTTTCTAACCAGCTTTTCTGAAAAGAGCGGTTTTTCTTGCCTTCAGAGACCATTGGGAATATGAAACTTTGACATGGCACCCAAGGGTTTTTTACCCATTGAAATTTCTCTTCATCTGTTAGAAGTGATGGTGTGACATCTCCATTCTTAAGAAGACGACCAAAATCGCGAACAGATAAGTTACAAGTGCTGACTAATAATCCTGATGCAGAGCGATCTGTTCCTGATTCCTTATCTCCAAATATATTAGCCTCTTTAACAAGGATGTTACTGTTAGCTGTTGTTTGATTTTCTGGTTGGGAATCTGCATGGTCCACCTGAAAATTACGAAAATACAATAAACATTACATGAAAATTTAGCATACCCAAAATATCGCAAGATTGGTATTTCTTTAATAAAAACTTAATGTTCTCAGTTATTTGTAACCTGATCTTAATAATATTTTGTATTTGTTTAGAAAATTAAAATACTCAAATCTTTGCGTCTTGTAGGTATATTTTTTGTAAAATGTATGGTTTTTAAGCGGAATGGGACGTTTCGATGCCGCCGGTTCATCGCCAGTCCATTTCATTGCCGTCATATGTCGCATTTCCTATAATTCCTAATTAATACTAAAAATAAATAATAATTCTAACTGTCGAAAATTCGGAAATATATCAGATAGCGATTAATTGACTGGCGATGAAACGGCCTGCATCGGCATCGAAACGGAGGCGATGAAACGTCCTAGACCCGTTTTTAAGATACATATTAAGCTTCAAAAAATAAAAATGGTCGCCATTTTATAATAGTACAAATTAGAAATTTGAGTTTCCATATTAAAATAGGTCCTAATATTTATCAAAAAATTACTGAGTTTGAAGTTGATATCTTAAATGGTTCTAAAGTTATGATTAATTGTTTTAAAAACACATACAGACAAACAGACTGAAAATCGAGCTAGATAGACCATATTATATTATGTATTTAACATTTTTTGGCTGTTTTGAGTCCAGGATCACGCCCTCAATGTTTGTGATATCCCATTGTGAACACACCTGGAATGTAGGCTACTTTCTATACTTCCTATACGTGGAAAATAAATAAACTCCGTGTATACAAGTTACATTAAGTTTTCAAAAAAGTTTTCTTTGTCTATACAACTATGTACATATATACCGATACTAATTAAAATGGTTTAAGAGATTTTGACGTAGTATTAAAGAATAACCAGGTTGAGTGGGAAGATTTCCTTTTTTGGCATTTTTCGATAAATATTTGAAAACAAACAGCTTTTAGGGCAAACGACAAACTTTTAAAATAAAAAAGTTGTATATTTTACCTCGAATTAATAATTTTACCTCTCTGAACTATGTTTTATTTATCCTAATTGATAAAACCTTCAGAAATGTATATTCTGTAATTTGGTGTACATATATTTATTCAACAAACTATTAAACTTTAATAACTAGGCCTACTGCCACAGTGTCCAATATTTAGGAGAATCTAGTTATCTAGTGTGATTGTGGAAAATTGCCAGAAACTTGCTTAAAGAGAATCAGAAACATAGGTATACAGTAATATTTTTAATAAAACTAGGCTCATTAATTTCGAATAAACTTGCTATAAAAACACTTCATTGTGCTTTTTACTATGTAAATGCATTAGCAAACACTTCATTGTGCTTTTTAGTATGTAAATGCATTAGCAGTAATAAGTTCGAAATCATCAATATGATCAGTTATAAATCCAGAAATAAAATACAAGAAATCTATTACTTATGCTCTCGCTTGAACCTATAGTAGACCTAAACATCGTAAAACAACATGATCTAGGAATTTCAGGAGTAAGTTTTAACAGTAAGCCAATGCAATGAAGACAGTGTTAACTAAATGAATATGTTTATCGAACTTACCTTAGGTTTTTTAGAAAAGAAGGAGTCAAGGCCTAGTTGTCTTTTATTCTTTCCACTAGAACTCATTTTACACAACACAACACAACACAACACTGACAAAACGAGTAGAAACGAGAAAATTTTAGTTTTTTATTGTGAGTTCTGAATTACGGCACGTTGGCATAAACACGTTTATAAGCTCTGATCACAAACTGGGAAACTGAGCTAGTAAAATGGCGGATAGCGGGTGGATGCGGGCATGCGCTAGTTGTTATGCGGTTGTACTGCTCTTGGTGGAGGATTTTCAACGCAAGATTTTCAGCTCAGCGCCGACTGTCGTAGTTGTAGCCGTGCTGGTAAAGTAGAAACCGAAACTGACATGAATATCAGTTCTATGAGCAGATATAACATATTATGTTGACTGTAGAAGTGTAGAGCAGAATATATTGTATTTTATGAAATAATATAATATTGTAATATAACCAATTAATGCATTTATGTTCCCGAAATAAATTATTTGAATCAGGTACAATATGTTTCATAAAAGAACTTTTGAACCCATTTTATCTAGTGTATTTTTATTTCGTCTGGGGGGGGGCACGTGCCCCCGTGCCCCCCCCCCCTTGGATCCGCCACTGGACAATTGATGTTTTAAAAATTATAAAAGTGATGACTTTCAACAGTGAAATATTTATAACAACTGTGTGTTTAATTGTACTAATTTGTACTTACATACATAAATAAATTTCAATAAAATTTTGGTTTTGAACAGCTTTATTCATGAAATAATCGTAACAAATTGCACTCGATCTCTAAAATTAATATAGAATTTTTGCCCTCGTGACACTTTGAAATAATTTCACTCGCCTTCGGCTCGTGAAATTAAAACTGTCAAAGTGACACTCGCTAAAATTCAATAATTTTAGAGCTCTTGTGCAATTACTACTGATTATTTCATTCATAGGAGATTCTGACCAATAGAAAGCTACAGAAATCTAAATTAAATCGATAATTTTTGATAATTTCCCGTCGTCAAGTATATAACGTCAGATGCCCTTCGTTGCTACGAAAAAATACATTCAGTGACATTAATGACAATGAATGTTTAAAAAATTATAAAAGTGATGACTTTCAACCGTAAAATATTTATAACAACTGTGTGTTTAATTGTACTAATTTGTACTTACATAAATAAATTACAGTAAAATTTTGGTTTTGAACAGTTTTATTCATGAAATAATCGCAACAAATTGCACTCGATCTCTAAAATTAATATAGAATTTTTTGCCCTCGTGACACTTTGACATAATTTCACTCGCCTTTGGCTCGTGAAATTAAAACTGTCAAAGTGTCACTCGGGAAAAATTCAATAATTTTAGAGCTCTTGTGCAATTACTACTGATTATTTCATTCATAGGAGATTCTGACCAATAGAAAGCTACAGAAATCTGAATTAAATCGATAATTTTTGATAATCTCCCGTCGTTAAGTATATTACGTCAGATGCCCTTCGTTGCTATGAAAAAATACATTCAGTGACATTAATGACAATGAATGTTTTAAAAATTATAAAAGTGATGACTTTCAACCGTAAAATATTTATAACAACTGTGTGTTTAATTGTACTAATTTGTACTTACATAAATAAATTAAAGTAAAATTTTGGTTTTGAACAGTTTTATTCATGAAATAATCGCAGCAAATTGCACTCGATCTCTAAAATTAATATAGAATTTTTTGCCCTCGTGACACTTTGACATAATTTCACTCGCCTTTGGCTCGTGAAATTAAAACTGTCAAAGTGTCACTCGGGAAAAATTCAATAATTTCAGAGCTCTTGTGCAATTACTACTGATAATTTCCCGTCGTCAAGTATATTACGCCAGATGCCCTTCGTTGCTATGAAAAAATACATTCAGTGACATTAATGACAATTAATGTTTTAAAAATTGTAAAAGTGATGACTTTCTGCCGTCAAATATTTATAACAACTGTGAGTTTAATTGTACTAATTTGTACTTATGTACATAAATAAATTACAATAAAATTTTGGTTTTCAACAGTTTTATTCATGAAATAATCGCAACAAATGTCACTCGATCTCTAAAATTAATATAGAATTTTTGTACTCGTTGCACTTTGATTTAATTAAAACTGTCAAAGTGTCACTCGGGAAAAATTCAATAATTTTAGAGCTCTTGTGCAATTACTACTGAAATTTCAAAGAAATCGATAATACAACGAAAAGCACAGCAGAAAAGATAGAACCCTTTAATAAAACGATAGACGACATTAAAGACAATTTTATGAAAGACGAAGAAGGTAAGAATATGTCATGGATGACGACAGAGATTCTGCAGCTAATGGAAGAAAGAAGGAAAACAAGAACGGCAACTTCATGTATAAAACATTACAACGAGAGATACAGAGAAAGGTCAGAAAAGCCAAACAGAAAGAACTAGAGCCAAAATGCCAAGAAATCGAAATTCTATACTTAAAGTAAATACGATGACTTCAACGTGAATAAGAAGGTAAGAGAAATTAGAGGCAAATGTAAAAACAGAAGAGTAAGTAAACTTGTTAATGACAATGGAGAGATAATCGTGGACAAAGAGAATATTGATACTTAATACCTTGAAAAATTACATACGAAATTTATTTTTTTATGAGAGGGAGAACCATAGTCCCCAATACCTACGGAAACAGGACCACATATACTAGTGGCAGAAATAAGAGCAGCCATAATATCACAAAAGAGAGGAGAGCTCCAGGACCAGACGGAGTACAGTCTGAATTTCCTAAACTTCTTGATGATGAATCTTTAAGAATACTCTGTAAAATCTTCAATAATATCTATGACACAGGCAATATATTCCAAAAGATTGGCTATATAGTTTCAGAATTTCCGAAAATTCCTATATAGTTTCCGAAAAAGTGCGGAGAATATATCTATAATAAGTCTAATGAGCCATGCATTAAAACTTTTTCTTAAAATTATACATCGCAGAATATACAAGCTATGCGAATAGAGATATGGACAACATATTTGGCATTCCGAATAGTATATTTGGCGAAGAGAGAATACAAGACACACAGTTTGGATTCATGAAAGGCGTAGGGTAAAGTCGGGTAATGGCAGACACGCGGCTAAATCCGGACACATTATTTTGGCCAGACAGTCTCTAATATTTACTTTGCCGCGCTAAGTGTAGCAATTAGCAATACACAAGGTCAGTCGTCTGACAACTTTTGAATTGAGTAGTGCTACGCTTGTAAATTTCTCAAACGAAAAGTGATTTCTTGAGTGTGCATTACAACAAACTGTGTTTTTTAAAGGTAGGTAAATATTTTTAAGTATTGCAATATTTGTCTCTCCAGTGCAGGTATTTGAATGTGATTCTTTAGTGAGCATTTGAACATAATTATTTTCATTAATTCCTTATGAGATCGCCGTTATAACCTAATATTTTTGAACATGCATTTCGGCTAATACCGGACACATGATTTTGGTTAATGGCGGACAAGCGGGTAATTGCGGACTGACCCCTTTTCTTACCTGCAGCGACTCTGAATGATAGCAGACCAAGTGAAGAGACCAAAAATAATTTAAATATTACACGTTTCAAAAGGAGAATGAAACAACTTCTGAAAAATCATCAACTGAAGTCAAATGCCGTTCAACAACTGAGAAATATCCTATTCATTCGACTTCAACCAGCAATGAGAAGAAAGCGTCAACTGAAGTAAATAAGACAGACAACGATGCTGTAGTAACCAGTTTAGCAGAAATATTAGCATTGCCTTGTACATCGGAAACAAAATAGAAGACTCGAAACAGCAAAAATCAACACTCTAATTTTTACTTCAACACCATTTTAAGCAGAACTAGAAGAAAAATGTCTAAAAAAAGTTGACTCTTCAAAACGCATTATTGCGAAAAGAACAATTGTGGAAAAAAAGCAATCCGAGAAGCAAAAAAAGTCTAAGAGAAACAAAGGTAAAGTGAACTATGCGGACGAACCTGATCAGGAAAAAATTTTTTGGGACAGTGAAGAAGACAAAGATATTAATGAAGATATTTGCTTAGTCTAAGGAGAATTTGGAAAACACAGCGAGATATAGATGAGATGTAGGTACATTATGTGCACTTTGTGCTCATAAAGCATGTACTGATGCACAAAAAAATATTTGTGTGTGAGTTTTGGCAATAAAATTGGGATACGGCTAATAGCAGCCCTCTGGCGCCATTACACGACAAGCATGGCTAAAACCGGACACAACTGTATTTTTTTAATGTTTATTACATTAGTTTTATCGCTGTTTATGCTGTTTTTTAAATAAAGTATCAATAAGTAGTCTTTATCATTTAATTTGCACATTAGTCCTGTCGCCAGGGGGGGTACAACGGCCTCGTTAATTCAGATGGACTTACCCAAGTTTTTTTTATGTATTTTGACCCGTAGAACACGAATTTTTTGGGTAACAGTTGATCCGGATGTCGATAAGATTGTTATAGACCAAGAACTTGAGGAATCAAATAACAGCGATTTTTGGCAAAACAAAACAATATTTTGTATTTTTTGGGTCATTTTAAGCAAAAAATATTTCTACAAGTTTTTTAGTAGGATGCACAGTTTTCGAGATAAACGCGGTTGAACTTTCAAAAAATCGAAAAACTGCAATTTTTAAACCCGAATAACTTTTGATTAAAAAATAAAATAGCAATTCTGCTTAGCGCCTTTGAAAGTTCAAGTCAAATTATGTCGGTTTTGATTATTTGCATTGCTAAAAATTTATTGTGTTATTGTTAAACAAAGCTACAAACAACTAGTGCGTGAGTGATGTTTCTATGATTTCTCATTTAAAATCGAACGAGTAGGTAGAATAGGTACTAGTGCAATCAAGACTATTTCTACGTTACATGCGTTAAAACGCATGTAAAAGCACGGGAAACCCTACGTGTTTATAGCTTTGTTAAACAATAAAAAAATAAATTTTTACCAATGCAAATAATCAAAACCGATATAATTTGACTTAAACTTTCAAATGCGGTAAGCAGACTTGCTATTTTATTTTTTAATCAAAAGTTATTCGGGTTCAAAAATTGCAATTTTTCGATTTTTTTAAAGTTCAACCGCGTTTATCTCGAAAACTGTGCATCCTACGAAAAAACTTGTAGAAATATTTTTTACTTAAAATGGCCCACAAAATACAAAATATTGTTTTGTTTTGCCAAAAATCGCTGTTATTTGATTCCTCAAGTTCTTGGTCTATAACAATCTTATCGACATCCGGATCAACTGTTACCCAAAAAATTCGTGTTCTACGGGTCAAAATACATAAAAAAAACTTGAGTAAGTCCATCTGAATTAACGAGGCCGTTGTACCCCCCCTGGCGACAGGACTACATGTTTTAAATACTATGAAGTAATAATTGACATTTTTATAAGTAAAATACCTTAAGCGTCCGCTATTACCCGCCTTTACCCTAAGTAGGTACCTAGCAGTGGCGGCTGGTGGGGTAAAATTTTGGGTAGGCCAAGCCAGCAAGTATGTGTAATACATAATATGCATAGTAAAGCCTCAGAAAAACTCATTTTTATGTATCAATTATAAAACTATCGCACTATTCCAAGAAAAAATTTAAACAATTAACCGAGATCGGCCAAACCACTAGTAATAACAGTGAAAATCGAACAAATTTTTTTTCGCGTTTTAGGAATTTTTTTGAACTCATTTGCGCAAACGTGCACTTGTTTACAATTGTGTTGTTTGTCTAAAAATATGTTACAATTATAGATTATGTTACATATTTTTTTGTCAAAATTTAAAAGAAAATTTATATTAGAATTCGATAATTATGTTTAAAGTGGCAACGAGGCTGGGCGAAGGCCAGTTCGATTCGGGCCTATATACACCAAGCACACGACAAATAAAATCATTGTCCGGCAAGCTGCTTAACTTCAAACGCTTTTTGTACGGAGATCTTATGTGAGCTAGGTCGGCCTGGTGGGAGCGGGCCTATTAATGATTATTTTAAATGCCTGAATACGATTCGATGCTTTCTGTGATAATATCATAACAAAGTTGTCTTAACGGACGCTGATGTATTGAGTGATTTAGTACATTTAAAAGTTATTTACATGCTTTAACATAATTTTTGAATATATCTTTTTTAATTTTAAAGCTCTTAAAATTATTGGGTAGGCCCGGCCTATCCTGCCTACCCCCAAAAGCCGCCACTGGTACCTAGAAGATATGCACTGTTTAGTCTACAGGTATTATTCCAAAGATGCAGAGATATGACTTGTGATATTTACACCTGTTTTGTATGGACTACCAAAAAGTATTTGATACAGTTCAACACCGAAAAATGATGGATGTTCTAACAAAATCCCAAATTGATGTTAAAGACCGGCGTATCATAAAAAATTTATATTGGAACCAATCAGTCACAATAAGAACATATCTTGGAGATGAACCGACGAAAGCGATGCAGATTCTGCGAGGTGTTAGACAGGGACAAGGATGTATACTTTCACCTATATTATTTAACCTATATTCAGAGGATCGAAATATTTAGTGAAACCTTGGAAAATTGCGAACATGGAATATTCCTAAATGGAGAACGCCTAAACAATATCCGCTATGCAGACGACGCGACGCCGATATTTTTGCAAACAGTTTGAACAGTTTACAGCAATGAATAAATAATGTAAGTAAATGAAATAAGTGAAAGATTTGGACTATTACAAGTAAACATTTATGGTTGTTTGACAAAAACTAAATTTATGGTTGTCAGCAAATAAAATAAAATTACAGATGTCCAACTCCTTACCAAGAATACACCAGTGAACCGAGTATAGATAGGTATAATAGTAAACGAACAATGGGATCACTTAAAAGAAGTAAAATGTACCTATCTAAAATATAGAAGGCTAGGAGTGCATTCAACAACATTGCCAAACTCTTTAAAAGCCACAACCTTAACCTGGAGATACAAGTAAGACTCCAACGATGTTATATCTGCTTAATATTATACTACGGAGTTGAATCCTGGACACTCACTGAAGCGATGGAGAAAAAACTTGAAGCCTTCGAGATGTGGCTTTACAAGCGAAGGATATCATGGACGGACAAGATAACCAACGAGACTGTACTACGAAGAATCGGGAAAGAAAGAGAGGATTAAAAGGAGAAAGTTAGAATATCGCGGACACATAATGAGAAACGGCACTAAGTACAGATTACTGAAGGTAATCCTTCAAGGTATTCGGAAAGCGATAGGAATTGGGGAAGAAGAATATCATAGTTAAAGAACCTGAGGAAATGGTTCTCCACAGCAACAACTAATCTATTTAAAGCATCAGTTAATAAAATAATTATATCCAGAATGACCGCCAATATTCGAAACGAATAGGCACCAAAAGAAGAAGATATAAGTTGTACTTGTTATCAAATAAATTAACTTGTAGAATATTTAGCTGTTGTAGATGTAGATAGGTAGGTACTGTTTTTATAATTTTTAGTTTATTTATTCCTTGTTTTTCCACTGCTACCAGAGCATTGAAAGTAGTACGCTATGATAATATGCTTTTGTTAGATATACCTATACTTCTTTAAGTGCCGTACCCAAATTTTAGGCGTGGGTAGCTTCTATGACAATTTGGCGATATCGTTCTCGATCTTGTGCGGCATGTAATAATTCATCTGCTGATAAACCGGTCCATTGACTGACGAAGGTTTCGCAGCCATGAATATTTCTTCCTACCAATTCCTCTTTTTCCGTTGAGTATTAACTGCAATATTCTATATCTGCTATCTCTCATTATATGTCCCAGATTCTCTTTTTTATCATCTTCATTAAGTCACCTTCGCCTTGAGCTACTCTGTTTAAGACTTCTCTGTTTGAAATGCGTTGAACCCAAGATATTCTGAGCATTCTACGTTAAATATACAGAGTGTCCCAAAAGTAAAAGAACGGTCAAATTGAATATTTTTCAAAAATCTATCGAATGACACCAAACACGACCCTCCCTCTCCACCCCCTGGGCGTGGGATGATAGATAACTATAAAATCTTAAATAGGAATCCCTATTTTTTATTGCATATTTGGATTCGTTGCGTTAAATAAGCAACTTTTATTTTTTTCGAATTGTGGACAGATAATCGAAAACAACGATTTATTGTGATATCCTAGGCCCTAGGTAGATTATAGAAATAGTCTAATATCTCCAAAAATACACTTCCAAATTAAAATCCAAAAAACATGTGTTTAATATTTTTCAAAAACCTATCGAATGACACCGAACACGACCCCCACTCCACCCTCTAGAGGTGGGGTAGGGGTATCTTTAAAATATTAAATAGGAACCCCCAATTTTATTGCAGATTTGTATTCTTCATGAAAAAATAAGTAAAATTTATTAGAGACATTTTTTAGAATTATTGATAGATATCAGCAATTCTAAAGAATATTTCGAAAAAAATGTTACTAATTTTTTCATGGGGAATCCAAATCTTCAATAAAAGAATGGGGGTTCCTATTTAAAATTAAAAGTGACCCCCCCCCACCACACCACCGGGGGGTGGTGGTTTGAGGATGGTGATAGCATAAGAAATCAAAAGCTGCAATAAAAAATGGGGGTTCAAATTTAAGATTCAAGTATATTTTATAAAAATATTGTATACCTACCTATTTTTGTTTTTTGATCCAATGTTCATTTCGCGAAATATTCGACCATCCCTCTATGTTTGGGACACCCTATATAAAGACTATATGAGTTGAAAGGTTGTGGTCTACCTACTCTTTTTTCAATAACCTGCTTTAGAGAACTTTTCTGTGTATTCTAAGGTTTTGGTTGCTTTCCATGCTTCTCTTGATCTTGTTGGCCCTATAATACTTATGTATTTGTTCAACACCTGGCATTTACTTTCACAGGAGGTATTTTTACTTTAGTTATTAGGTTTTTTAGTCCTCTATTTAATCTTGCACATGTTCATCCATCTTCTGGTTCATTCTCAGAATATATATCTGCGGACCTCGGAGATAAACTACACTATGTTATTTAGCATGTGTTTGTAACAAAGTTTAGAGCACTTAAAATGTTATAAAAATCTGATGGACCCCGTAATTGTTTTGAGAGACAATGTGACCATATTTTAATGATAATATATAACCAATTTGTATAATCCAACTATATTATCAAGCACTTTATCAGTAGTAATTATAAAAATTTTAGAAACAATCCAGTTACTTACAAATACAGGTAAACAAATTTCTTTGGTTTGGATTAAGGCTCATTATGGAATTAACGGAAATGAAATAGTGGATAGACTTGCTAAGGATGCTACTACAACAGGGGAAACGATAGAAGAACCATTAATGCCAGTCACTGATCTACGACAATGGTTTAAGAAAAAACAAATGGAGCAATGGCAACTGGAATATGATATATCTCTTAAAGGTGTACAATTTCATGATATCCAACCAAAAATTTATAGAAAACCGTGGTTTAACGACATTACAAATCGGCACTTCATTAAAACCTTAAATAGAGCAAGGAACAAACATGGTTTATATCCAGTTCACAAAAATAAACTAGGGTTGGCCACTTCTCAAAACTGCACTTGCGGGGAGTTGAGTACTTTAGAGCATGTGATTTTCGATTGCGCAAACTTCCAGATGCTGAATCAACAGTTATATAAGAATCTACAAACAGTAGGAGTTACTCTCCCCACCAATTAAAATTCCATTTTATGTACACGAAATATAAATTTGTATAAAATTGTTTATAACCACTTAAAAAATATGAAAATTGATATTTAAAAAAATGTATATATAAAAAAAAATTCAAAAAAAAATATATATAAAAAAACAAAAAAAAAACAAAAAAACAAAAAAGAAATAAATATTAAAAAACAATAAAAAAAACCAAATAAAAAAAAAACAAAAAAAAAGCAAAAAAAAATCACAAAGAAGGCCTAAACCTCCGCAAGGTTGAATCGGGTTTAAGTCTTAGCGCGAAAAAAAAATTAATATCAATTAGTGGTTTAGTATAAGTATTTAGTAATAGTGTTTTATTAGTATGTATTTTTAATGTAATGTATGTAATATATGTTTGTAATTATTAAAATATAATGTATATCAGTTAAAATTAGGAAATTGTGTCTATGAAAATAAAAAAAAAATTTGAGCTGGCCAATTGGTTCAAACCAAGGTCATAAATCTAAACACACACACACATAATCCAACTAATAAAATAAGTGGATTAAAAAAACTTATTTAAAAAAACACCATGTCGACATAGTGGAGTTTACCTCCGAGGTCCAGATATGTATACAGTAGAACCCCACAAATCCGAACTAATTGGGGGGACAGCCTGTTCGGATTCTGAAAAGTTCGGATTATCCGAAAGTTAACTAGTAGTTCAAAGCTTTCATTGTGATTTTGAGTAGCCAAACGTTCTCGCAAGAGTGTGGACAATATTTTTGGACTCAAGTTGACTACGAGAGAACCAAAGTAAGTTTGTGTTTAACCTTTATAAACCTATATATTAAAGTATATTTATTTTTACTACACTTTGATCTTAGCCAGAGGCCGAGAAGCGATAGGGCCAGTGGAGGTTTAATAACTTTTGTGAAAAAACCTTTAAATGTGTGTGTTTTAGATAAGTCACTGTACTGGTTAACTTGTTTAATATCCTGTAACAGTTGGGAGATAATTATAAGCAATGTTTACTTTAAGCCTAACTTAGACATTGATAGCATTTTAGAACTTTTCAATTTTTCTTTGCAAGAAGTAAACAATGCGTATCCAAACACTGCTGTTTTGATAGGTGGAGACTTTAATTGCCGAATGGGGTCTTCTGGTGAAGTACCACTAGAACTAATTTCTTACAGTAATATTTTCGCTAATAGAATAAGTAGTGACGGTATTTTTAATCGCAAAGGTGAAATTCTTCTCAACTTTATGGACGAAAATTCATTCACTCTCTTGAATGGGAGAACTAAAGGTGACATACCGGGTCAATTTACTTACTGTGCTTCTGCAGGTAATAGTATTGTCGACTTGCTATGGATGCAAAATATTCAAATTTCTTTAGTAAAAAGTCTCCAGGTTTTGGAATATTTTGCCTCCTCTGGAAGTCACTTCCCTTTAAGGCTGATATTAAATTTACCGTCAGCTATAAATAAAAAATGTACACAGCAGTCCAACAATCCAGAATACACATTAATTCCATCTTGGAATGAAAACTACGCATTAGCATTTTATCATACTTTAAAAAACTCACTAAACTGTATGCTTGAGCCAGACTTGGAAAACTCATACCAAAAGCTTGTTGAAACAATTACTAACACCTCTTTGCTTCTTGGCTTATCGAAAAAATTATTTAATACTCCAAAAAACTCCAGAAAAAATAATAAACCTTGGTTTGATCAGGAATGTTATAACTCAAAAAAGTTTGTTCAGCAAAATTTGAAAATAGCAAAAATCAACAACTTTCTACCAAATTATAAAAATGCTTATTTGGTTAGTAAAAAGCAGTATAAGACAATGATTGATAACAAGAAAAAATCTTATACAAACAATTTTACGCAGGCTTTAAGTAACGTTCGCGATCAAAAAAACTTTTGGAAAACGATCCAGTATTTTAAGGGAAATACAGTTAAAACTAATCTAGATATTCACACGTGGGAATTATTTTTAAATAATATTTCGCAAGAGAAAATTGTCGATAATACTCTTTTTTTTTGACGTTTGTTGTCCTATTTTGGACGCCCCTATATCTCTTGAAGAAATTAGCAATACTCTAAAACAATGCAAAAATGGCAAAGCCCCCGGACTAGATAATATTACATTTGAGTTCTTGAAACACCTCCCAAATAATTGGCTATTATATTTAAATTGCTTGTACAATCGTATTCTAGATACCGAAACTATGCCTTCAGCCTGGTCTAATATTATATTAACAATGTTGCACAAGAAAGGTTCCCGTGAAGATCCAGAGAATTACAGAAGAATTGCTCTAGTAAACTGTTTAACTAAACTATTCACGCAGATATTATCTAATCGATTAACGATATGGCTGGACAATACTTCCGTTATTCCAGAATGTCAAAATGGGTTTCGTCAAGGCAGGGGATGTCTAGATAATATATTTACCCTCACTTCAGCTGTTCAGCTACAACTGCGACTTAAGAAAAGAAAAGTCTTCGCTGCTTTTATAGACCTCCAAAGAGCATTTGACTCAGTCGAACATATCTTGTTATGGAACAAACTTTTTCAGTGTGGCATTAGCGCTAAATTTATTAGATTAATTAGATTCCTGTATGCATCGGCTACCTTCCAGGTTCGCTCAAATTCACAATTGTCACGACAATATAAAATAACGGAAGGTGTTCTTCAAGGAGAATGCTTAAGCCCGACTTTGTTCTCAATTTTTCTTTCAGATGTGGAGGCCTTTTTTAGGGAGGCAGGGGCAAAGGGAATTAATATTGATGGTAATACTGATATTCTTCTATTACTCTATGCCGACGATTTGATAATATTAGGAGAATCAGAAGTTGACATGACCCGCAAATTACGAATATTGGAAACCTACACCTCACAGAATAAACTGACTATAAACACTTCCAAAAGCAAAATCTTAGTCTTCTCGAGGGGTGGCCATTTCTCCAAGGAGCGAGGATTCCTACTAAATGGTCAAAAACTTGAAAGCGTTAATAAATTTAATTATCTGGGTGTAACGTTTAGTAGTTCCTCGTTATTTCGAGAGATGGCCGTTACTACGATTGCTAGAGCCAAGCAGTCTATAGGAGCAGTAATGAACCTCTTGTCTAATGCAATAGTAAATTCATGGGAGACGAGAATTACATTATATAATTCCATTATTTTAAACTGTCTTTCTCAGTGTATATCTGTCTGGGGTCTGCGCTACTCAAATACTCTAGAACAAATTCAAACTAATTTCTTTAAGAGACTGCTGCATCTACCAAAAAATACCCCCAATACTTATGTTAGGCTAGAAGTTGGCCAAGTTCACTTAAAATACTTAATTTTTAAAATATCACTTAATTGGCTTGAGAGAATTTTACTTATGGACTCCTCTAGGTATCCAAGAATTTGTTATAACCGTCTTCGTCAGCTATGTAACAATAATGACAATAATGAGAATTATAACTGGGTAGTTCAGCTAAAAAATTATTTTTCTGAAATTGATGCAATAGAAACTTGGGAAAATTTATCATGGGGGTTACTGAGGCATCAAAGAAAAGGTTTGTTATTAAAAATGAAAGAAAAACTCTTCCAAGATGACTTATCAGCATTAACAAGTTCTCGCTATTCTTTGTACTATAAACATTTCTCACACAATAGGCAACCGCAAAGCTATTTACAAATAAAAACTCCCATATATATTACAAGACTTTATTCACAAATCAGACTTTGCTCTAAACTTTACATAAAATTTTATTATAAAGGGATTTCGTATCACATCGACCAAACTGAAAATTGTTCAATATGTAATTTACACAAATTAGAGACTCTTTCCCACATTTTGTTGGAATGTCCATTATACTCGTGTTTTAGATCACCCCTTATTCGATCATTTGTAGAGAATACCGAGAGCTTTTTTCTGTTTTTAAATACAACCCATTCTCCCACTGAGATTAAGGAACTGTGTACATTTTTTATTAATGCACTCAGATTGCGTTCATTTATATTAAATGAATAATTGTAACTAAATCTCCATTAAGCGTCGACTATTTATGTGTAATAATTTGTACTCAACCTCTTGTTATATGATTTTTCATTAGAAACAATAAACATATCTATCTATCTATCTATATTTATTTTTAAGAAATTTTAAATGTCAAAGTTCTAGTAATCCTACATTGTCCAATTTTCTGGCTTTACTCTGTATAATAAACACGTTTTTAAGTTTTTGTCTTGAATTTTTAAATTTTTTTTACTTTCCGTTAGTTCGGATTTGCCGAAAGTTCGGATTCGCGGGGTTCGGATTTATGGGTTCTACTGTACTTATTCTTAAAACGTAATAAAACAATCTCTAATTAATTAACTTACTTTATTAATTCGTAATTATGTGTAAAGATATGATTGACCATAAAAAATGCTTACAATTGATTATGTATAAGAAGCTGCACCAATGTAGATCTAGTAAAGTCGATTGAAAACTTCTGCATGCTATAGTCTGTTGTAGTTTGACTATAAACGCCACATTTCACATACTTATGAACTGATGCTCTGGTTTTATCAACTGTGTTGGTATTGAAATTATTATCCTCCACATTTTTATATATAAAGCGGACGTCATTATGATTGATATCCCTTATAACATCATAGTTTTGCAAAGCCAGAGGTTTATTATTACTTACATTATTAATACAAAACTTTTGGACGGGCAAACTTAACCTATGGACTTGATTTTCTAAATCATTTAGAAGTTCCTTGATAGTATAAGATGTAGTTGGAACGAGGTATTCATTTAAATTCAAAGTAATTATAAATCTGGATCGACCATAGGTACGGAATAGGCAATCATATTCAATAATAGATTGGGCTACATCAATATCATTTTTTGGAAAATTCCAAGGTAAAAAAGCTACATGTGCATCAAGTCTTTTAGATAAATTCATTAACAATTTTGAAAGTCGATAAGGAATATCTTTGGTATAAAATATGAACGATTCAACACCTACAAGTCTATGAAAACTAAAAAACTCAACAATTTTTTTCTTACTGAATGTTGTTGGAGAAACGCAAATTGTGGTATTGATATTTGGAGTCTTGTGGTTTGTTATTTGAATATCTACCAACAATATCTTTTTCATCTCACTTTCTTTTTTTGGCTTATACGTAAATGAAACTGCGTATGGTGAGTTATCTATAGTGGGAGCTGTGCAGTAGAAAAAGTAAGGTGTTAGAGAGCTTAAATTAGTATTTAGCATTTTTGAAAAAGTAAATTTTCCAGTAAGTGGTTTCTTCTTCTCTTCGAACCAAAGGTAGCAATTTCTGGGCACCTTTTTAGCATCTAGAGGAAGAGCAATAGCTTTAACTTCAATCTTTCCAGTTAAAAACGCAGAATAAACATAACCATTATCTATTTCTTGCCACATTGGCTGCGGCCCCCAATCATACTGCTTTAATGTATAGTCACTTGTCTGCAAGTCTGAAAAGTTGCAAGGCTGGCCAAAAAAGTTGAAAACTTCTAATACATAGTGTAAGCGATTGTATTCATGACGATAAATTAAAAATAAGATTAAACTTATTGCGGAAACAATTATTAATAATAGTCGATGGTATTTCTTCATGTTTTCTACTTAATTATATTTACTTCGTTACTATTTATAACACTAGTAACATATTCTACCATTTTAAATCTAAAAAGAAAATAAAAAACCTACATGGTTTTTAAATTTGTTGTCAAGATGACAGGTTAAGTAAATTATTGATGACAAATGACAAAATTTAATGTGACATGTGACGTCAGGTGAAAAATATTGACTAACCTTACGGTTCCAAATACTTATGCAAATTACTTATTAATTAAAATTAAAGATTTTTTTGTTTTGTCCTTTTTATTTTTCTTTTTAAGTCTAGTCTGAAAGACTTTTAATTATGTAGTTTAATTTATTGGTAAATATTCATTATATACTAACTTCTCAGATACAAAATCCACCATTATAATAAAAATTAAAATGGTAAATAATTATTTAAATCTGAAAAATTTTCTCGTTGGAAATTCTTCCTGGTACGTCCTTAATCTGTGACTTTTACAATTTATAAGACAACAGACGACCAATATAGAGAACGAAAAGGAATCTACTATATGCAATCACATTCCGTTTTGATTCATCTAGGAAAAGGACAGAAAGAAATTTCCTAGTACCTACTCAAATCCGAGTAGAGATAGAAAAGAAAAAGACGGTTTTTGCTTGCTTTAGAGGTGTCACGCTAGCTCTGCTGAAGAAGTCTGGTAAGACAGAAACAGCTGTCCAGGGATTGTGCATAACTCTGAATCGAAAGCAAGCAAAAACCGTCTTTTTCTCTACTTTATTAATTATAAAAATAGTATAAGGCTACAAAAGCCCTTTTTTCTTCCCTGTAGATCCACCACTGTTTCATTGGAAGTTCCCCCAAGGCAATAAATAAATGTCTAGATCCGCCATTTGGCTCATTGGCATAAGGACTAAAAGAATAAAAATGGAATAAAGAGATGTCCTGGAGAATGATTAGTTAGATATTAGATATACATAGTTACAAAATCTCCTCCAGACGATAATATCAAGTAAAATAGATCTAGTCTAAGTACCTATCTATTATAAAAAAAAGAATGTGTGTGTGTACTTTGTACGCACGTAAGAAGTTATACTTCTATTATATGATTTCTTAAAAATAAATATACTTTAAACAGTTTGTTTTAATTTTTTTTAAACACCAAACTAATTTTGTGCTTACCGCTTTCAAAAAAATAAAAAAAAGTATAGGATTGCACTGGTTTCGAACTCAAGACCTCTCGATCTCTGGCCGAATTAGTCGAGGCATTGAAGCACAAAAAAGGCCTTCCTGTCGATTTTTGGCGCAGTAAGACGGATTTTAATGCAGTTTCGTGCGTTGGATTCGTAAAGGCCGCGTCCCACCATCAAATAATTTGATCAAACTGGTTTGAGCAAACTGAAAGTGACAGTTAGTGACGTCACATCCTGAGTGTTCATTGTGGATAATATTGAAAAATTTTAATTTTAAATAAAGTACAAACAAGTTAGACAACTCAATACAAAAAATTTGATCAAACTAGACTGATAGTGAGAGCACAGATTTTTAGAATTTCAAAAAAACTGCAATTGTGACGTCACTTTGACGTACTTCCGGAGTTTGCTCAAACTGTTTGATCAAATTATTTGATGGTGAGACGCGGCCTTGAGAATTTCAGGAAATTTTGTGAAATAATGTAATGAATAAGAAATCTGAAATTGCATTTGTGCATAAGAAAAATGCATTTCAAAAGTGCATTTTGAAATAGGCAATTATTATAAATTTGCAACTCGGTAAATAGTTGGGCAACATCCCGATTAATTATTTTAATTATTTTTAAATATTTTTAAGTCCATATAACAGTCTAAGATGTCAATAACCATTAATAATAAACAAAAAAAATTTCCTTATGGGGAATCGAACCAAGTACTAACACGTCCGTAACTACATACACATACCGCTAGCCTACGCAGACACTGACTTGTTAGACACGGGCGATATTAGGTATAAACAAAAACAAATAGGTAAGTAGAAATTGTAAAGAAAATTTTTTGCTCAATTAGAAATCCAATGAAATCAATTAATTTGTGGTCATCTGATTGAATACAACCAATAAAACCAACATTATACTGAAAACAGATCCCATGGGCTGTTTTCACTCAATCATGTAGCTATGGATACCTACATTTCGTTTCATTTCGATTTTGACATTTCAAATATTCAATATTTCAAAATGTCACGATTTGGTTGTAATACTGATAAGAATATTAATGAAATTATCGAATCAAATATACCAAAGAATACTGTTTACAGTAAAAAATTTGTATAGAAAGAGTTTATGGACTTTTGCAATGATAGAAAATATGAATTAGATGGAAATCGGACGGTGGAAGAATTGTTAATTGCACATTTAAATAAATTGTTTCTGCTCTGTATTTTTATTTTCATAACCAGCAAAAAATTTTCTATCCGAATAACCCTCGAACATTGATAAATGCTCAAAAAATTTTTAACAACTTTCTCAAGCTTGTTGCTTATAGGCAACAGACCTCCGCCTACGGCGTCGGTCTGTTTCCAAGCAACAAGCTTTCGAAATCTGTTATAAAATTTTTTCGAACAATTATCAATGTCCTTGGGTTATTACTACTGAAAATTACTACATACTTAAATGTATTATAAAATTAATATATTCCTAAATTTTAGAAGAAACATGCGTAAATAGGTACATTTATACAAAACATTCGAAAAATCGACACTTCAATCCTTCAATGCCTCGACTAAATGCTACACCAAATACGCTACGAGAACTGTGTCTGTATCGGTTCGGACGTACCTAATGACAATTTACGGTAACAAACAGACAAAGGTGAATAAATATACAATAAAATGTTTTAATAATACTCATCTTACTCCTGAGGAAGACTCAGCGGGACCCGGACCGAAATGAAATAAAAGGTTCCGGTTCTAGTAAAATTCAAAATTTTATGTCCGGTCCGGTTCCGGTTTTGTTAAAATATTTCGATTCGGTTCTGACCAATTTTTTCGGTCCAAACGGTTTTTTCGGTTCCTTCAAATTTTTCAATTTCACAGTCTGATAAAAAAGTAAATATATGGTGTAATTTCTCTATATAAAATTTTTATATGTAAGATATAGTAGGGGAGGAAAGTATGCTAAATTTGCAGTTACTCGACCGATATGGGGACCTATTGGGTTGTGAAGATTAGGTCCTAAAACCAAAAATAGTTAAGTAAAGTTTTTTTATTTAAGTGGGGACTTTCCATTTTTTTAATTTAGTTTTCCATTTCCAACAATCGCTTTTCCGATTATAGCCCCATCTATCCATAATTCGAAAAAATATCTCGAATAAAAGTTACTTATTTTTATGTAAGAAATAAAAATCTGCAATAAAAACTGGGGACTTCTATTTAAGATTTTAAAGTAACCCCCCCCCCCACCCACACCTACGTGGGGGGTCGTGTTTGGTGTCAAAGTATTGAATACGTGTATTTTGCACTTTTTACATCTGATGTTCATTTCGCGGGGTTCCTATTTAAAATTTTAAATTTATCTCCCACTCCTCTCCGTGGGGGGTCGTGTTTGATTTCATTCGATAATTTTTGAAAAATATTGAACACGTAATTTTTAGTTTTTCGATCTGACGTTTATTTCTCGTAATATTCGCTTTTTCTTGTGAAGCTTTGTGACTCACCCATTTCCTTACGCCCCGCTCAAACCGTCAGATTTTTTAAATATACACTGTTCTGCATGTACTTAACTTACCTTATCTTAATTTGACAATTTCGAGTTATTCTCACGGTAGATTTTTTTTCGGATCCCCTTAACGAACTCCCTGTATTAAGATCCAATATATGGTAGGGGTACATTTACAAAGTAGGTATAAGGTTTCTCCCCATGTGATTTTCTGACGCGCTCCAGTAACTGCAAAAATCCCCGCTTGGGCTCCCCTACCAATATGGCTCAATTCATTTATATCTCTGTATGTCATTACATAATCTAATAATTTTTGACATTATTAAAATTATATTTTCCCATCACAACCAACTCCAAAGATTTATCACCGATTAGGTATCAATTAGTGACCACTGATCAGGTGCAACAGTTAACAATGGATAGAATAATTTTATTATTTTAGAATTGGCTAAAACGGCAGGGCCCCCGTAACCGGGCGTGCAACGCGTGCGGCGCACGCGGGCGTAACCCCAAAGGGGCGCCAAACCGAAGGTTTGGTAAATAAGAAATATTTATTTTAAATGAGATAATCATTTTTTCTGTACAATTTTATTTATTTCATGAACAGCTAGAGAAATCTCAAAAATCAAAAATTGTGTTACTAGGTAAAGAACAATTATTACTTTTCCTGACCTGACTGTAGGGAGCAAAGTCGTACTTTTCCCCCTAGGGAGCAAAGTCGTACTTTTCCTCCCTAGGGAGGGAAAGTACTTTTCCTCCCTAGGGAGGAAAAGTGACGTCGTGGTATGTCATTGATGAAATAACTTATTGACGTCCTATACAATATTTTATCTATTACGTAAGTATCTATACGTTTTACCGTTTATTTATAGAGCACCTTGTATTTCGCAGAATGGTAAAAACAGTAAATTGTTATTTTGATTTAACAATGTTTACATTAATAACTTGACTTATATTTGACAGTTGACAGTTATACAGTACGTACTTGTTAGTTTTAGTGCTCTTATAAATTTTGTGAGTTAGTTACATAAATAAATTATAAATTATATAAAGATTCCTAAAATTTGATATTTGATGGTTGTATTCTGAGTTCTAGATAATGCAGATCTTTTTATGAAGAATAACTTTTCTCGTAAAATTAATAATCAAACCGTTTCCCATATGGTTCCTAGTTATGTAGACACCCTATATAAAATTTGTTTGAAAACTTTGAAATGACAAAATATTATTTAATTGTTTATTTACTTAAACGTATATTTTTAATCTAATATACAGGGTGCTTCATTAATGTAGCAAAAAAATTTAAGGGGAAAGGCGCAAAATGTCGCCTGTTAAAATTTTCAATGTGTTTTAAATGTATTGACTTTTTTCGAATCCTGAGAAAACTAATAAGTATTTTTAAAAAAGTTAAACGCAGAATGAAAGATAACGTTATTGCCGAGGGCCGACAGTATCTTAGAATAAATAAAAAGTTTCTTTTGAATTAAATATTTGCAATTAACCCGGGAACAGTCGCGCCCTTTTCTGTCACGTAATCGGTCGCGTGTTAGATTTTATCTAAAAAACGAATTTAAATACCAATTTACAACAAATTTTTAGTTTATAGTATTTTTATTTACTTGTTATGTTAGAAATATTATTTCTAACAATTATTAGCTAATTATTTAGCTATTATTTAAAGCTAATTAATTCTCACGAAAGCCATAAATTCCAAAAAAAGAAGAAGATGAAAAAAAAAGAAAAAATACCCTCGCATTACTACACCCTTCCTCGAAGCACTTAAATGTTAGATTTTTTTAACGGCGCGACTGCTCCCCGGTTGAAAATCACACTTTCTCTTTTATTTTCACCCCTGTAAGCGCCGGACTCCACTTGCGATTTTATAGTCGCGCGATTGTTTTGTCGCGAAGATTGATTATTACATTGTTTCAAATGCAAGTCAATCCACGATTATTTAGTCGCAAATGGATTGACTTGTATTTGAAACAATGTGTTCAATTTACAAAACAATCGCGGGACTACAAATCGCAAGTGAAGTCCGGCGCTTACTTATTAAAATAAACATTAAAGAAGTTTTCAGGGATTTTCGACCACAGTAATAACATAGTCTTTCATTCTGCGTTTAAATCTTTCAAAAATATTTATTAGTTTTATATAGTAGATTGAAAGGGCGCTAAAATATGCCCCGCACGCGGGCGCCAGTCTGCCTTGCGGGGGCCCTGCTAAAACGGCATCAATTTAGTTAAATAAAATATTTGAAAATATTTTGAAATACAAAAAATTTTATTTTCCTCAACAACTTCAGAAACATTTGTTGACCAGAATTAAATGAAGAAATTATTATAACATAGTTTTTTATGGTTTTTGAGTTGATTTTAAAAATATTAAAACATCTTGAAATGTATTTTTTATTTATTAACAAAAGTAGAAATCACTACAAAATTGTCTGCATAAACTTATAACAAAAACAAAAATAACAATATTGTAGGCAACAAAACCGAAAAAAACCGATAAAACCGTTTGAAAAATTAAGTGTTACGGTTCGGTTCCAAAAATTATATTTAATATCAAATAAGGGTTCAGTTTCGGTTTTGGTCCACTAAAAAATATCGGTTTCGATTCGGTTTTCTGATTTTAGCGGTACGGTCCGGGTCCCTGAGGAAGACAAATCCAAAGACACAAAAATTATAATAAATATATTTACTAAAAACACTAATATATTCTTTTCACACCTTTTCTTGCACTGATATAATATTAACTAGAAAGATTTTAATAGCAACTAAAGGCTATAATGTCTGTGTGCGCATGCGCGCAGTATTATGAAATTTTACTCTCAATCGCGCCTAAAGAAGTATAAGTTCAAAAATATGTATCTAAAGTCGACTTTACATTACATGATTATCATGTGATTTGTCATATGATTTGGTCATGGAGTGAAATTTACATGTTTACACTGTGTGATTTGTCATATGATTTTGCATTGTTTATACGGCTCGTTTTGTCATAAGCATTGTCATGCGGCTCGTCATGGGAAAAATCATATGACAAATCACATGATAAATCATGTAGTGTAAAGAAGAGTTAATTGTGAAATTTGATCATTTATTTTTAAGTCAATACCAA
Organism: Diabrotica virgifera virgifera; assembly: GCF_917563875.1. Classification (NCBI taxonomy): domain Eukaryota; kingdom Metazoa; phylum Arthropoda; class Insecta; order Coleoptera; family Chrysomelidae; genus Diabrotica; species Diabrotica virgifera. The sequence goes on from NC_065444.1 coordinate 207,335,941, forward strand.
TTCATTATATTCACGAAGTATTCTAATAGTTTTAATACATATTCTATAACACTTTCTTAATTAACAAAAAGCATTTTTTGTCATAGATAGACTAAACAATAAAATTAACATTTTAAACTTCCAAGAGACGGAATTGTAATCATAACTTGTACTGACATGAGACATGATCCTATGACAGTTTGCTGTCATAATATTCTGTCACTGTATATGACGTCTAGGTGACACTGATGGTTTTTTTGTTTATTTGTTTTTATAGGTTATTCATTTATCAAAAAGTCAATTTTGCTTAGTGATAATTAGTTGACCAAGATTAGTTTTAAGTTGTCGATAATTTTAACATAGATATAATAGTTAGAAAGTAGTAAACTTTCGCATAAAACTATGAGTTATGTTAGTGATTTAAGTCAATCTCAAGAATATTTAAGTTTCCGGAGTAATGTACCCTTAAAACGAATTATAGTGGATGCTGATAATTCGAAGGTAAGCTTAAAACTTCTTAGTGGTAAGCTTAAAACTGTATAACCTATCACATGGAATACCAAGCAAGTATGCAGGTCCGAAAAAAATTATTGTTTCACACTTCAGATTTCAAAATCATTTTCATTTTATCATTGTTTTGGTTGAAATTAAAGGTTACAAAATTAAGAACAACATTGGGCAATATTTTTATGGTCACTTGAATTCAGATCAAGAGTATAAATTAAGCTTGTTTAATAAATAGCTGTAGATTACTATGAATCAAAATACATACATCAAAAATTAATATTCACTTGGTGTATGAATCTTTTGAATTCAATCAATTGAATACCTGTTATCTAAATATTCTAAGCAAAGGTCAACTCTTGGATCTTTGAAATAGTGCAGCAAGAATATTTAATGTACAACAATCATTATATTTTACGATATTAGAGAATCCTCAAGAAGAGGATAGCTTTAGAGGTACAATTTTTTTAAATTTAAAAGTGATAAAAATAAATTATATTTACTTATAATATTTATGGCTGGTTTCACCAACGACAAATAGTAGTTTATTAAATGAATAAACTTATTCGACCAATTAAACTAACTCTATGTTTCAAAAACGTCAAACAAGATTTATTTTATTATTAACTGATATTCAAAATCGCTGGTCGCATCAAGTGTTTCTGAAGGAACGGTTCATTCTACACACATAGTGTAGAATTTGAAACATTTTTTCTACAGCATACATATTCGTGGTAAGTCAATGTTTTCCAGCCCCCCTCCCACTACTAGGGGGATTTAGGAGGAAGACGGGGGGTAGGAACTTTTTTGCATCTTTGTTGGAGTCCCGAACTTAACATTCTAGGCAAAATTTAGCTTGTTCGTAGGATTTTTAGAGGTCAAATCTGCGACGATTGGACTAATAAGTTTAATAGTGGTTTAAGCTTAAATCCGACTAAATGCTCTTTTATTTCATTTGGTCATATAAATAATCTAACAGCTAATAGATATGTTCTTACTTATGTACTCTTTGATTCAGTTACTGAAATTAGAGATTTGGGTGTATTATTATTGGATTGTGCATCAGGGCGTGCATTGACATTTAGAACCAATTTTCTTAAAATTAAGGAAACAGGATTTCATAATATTGGTTTTATTTATCTTAACAGTCATGATCTCTTACCTACCGTATTCAAATTACTGTACTGCTCTCTAGTACGCCCAGGTCTTGAATACTGCTCTGTTGTTTGGTCCCCATTTCATCAAGTCTACATTGATGGATTGGAGAGCGTTAAGTGGAAGTTTCTAAGATCTTTAGCTTTTAAAGCACATATTAATATAAGAAATATGTACTGAAAATTTCTTCATAGCTTATTCTGAAATAATGTCCCAATTTAACATTGCTACACTGAAGAACTGCAGGATGAGAGCTGATATGTTATTTCTGCTTAAAACTCTAAACAATGCTATTAATTTTATTGTCCCTCGTTGTTAGATATTGTGTACTTAAACACAATACATAGAACTTGACACACTGCACTCTTTATATTCCTTTTCATAGAACTAATTATTTGTCGAGAATGCTCAGCTTTTGCAATGACATGCTACTGGATCCATTCTGTCCAAACATTAATATCTTCAAAAGGCAACTTATGAGTCTAATAATTTAAATATGTGATATATTTTTAGCTTTTATGATTTGATATACCCTCTGTTTTATTGTACAAATTTTATTGTTTAATTGTCTCTTATTCGTTCTTGTTTTGATGTTGTTACCACAAGTGTGCCTTCGTTTTCTTTGTAATATAGTGTCACTGTCGTATACTACCGACACATTGTTGCCGCAGAACTTTCAAAAAAAATTGATGACGTGCTGATATAGCCTCTGAAGCCAATAAATGGAGTGCAAGACTAAAATTCTTACTGTTTTATTGTACAAATTTTATTGTTTAATTGTCTTTTATTCGTTGTTTTTTTTATGTTACCACAAGTGTGCCTTCATTTTTTTGTAGTATAATGTCACTGTCACTGTCATACTGCTGACTCATTGTTGCCCGCAGAACTTTCGAAAAAAAAATTGATGACGCGCTGATATAGCCTCTTAAGCCAAAAAATAGAGTACTAGATTAAACTTGATTTAGACTTTCTCTTGAACACTGTGTGTACAGATCTTGGTAACTTATAAAACAACTATAATAATTACACTTTTATTATTTTTTATGCAGTTGAAATACAATTTAATAATTTTAGGGATGGCGAATATACGACTGCGGCCCCAAATCGGTTCGTTGTCCACTAATATGTCTGCCTCCGGTTTCTGGAACAGCTGATATTTTCTTCAAACAAGCATTGGCTCTCTCAGCTAAAGGAATTAGAGTTATATCAGCGGAATCTCCTGTTTATTGGAATGTGATAGAATGGTGTGAGGGGTTTAAAAAGTTATTAGATTATTTGGATGTTGATAGAGTACATATATTTGGTTGTTCTTTAGGTAAGTTACAAAGATTTTAAGATCAAACATTTAAAGTAAAAACTTCGAATGTTAAATGGTAAAACTTTTTATTATTTTTTTTAATTATCCAAATGGATTTATAAAATTTATCAAAACGTTTTCGGTCATATCAAACCATCATCAGTGAGAACGTCTATATGTAAGTAGATGAAACTAGCCACAAAATTGGTTCAAAAGACCTTTAAGTTACATAATTACAGTTTTATAAATAATTAACATAATGACACTAAGTCTATGTGTAAAGATTACATATTATTAAGAGGATATGCACATCCCTGCCCGAAACCATGTACTAATCTGGTTAAAGGTAAATTCTGGTGAAAGTTGGTCGTCACCTCTCACCAGTTTGGTTTTTGGGTAGGGGTGTGTATATCCCCTTAATAATATCCGTACCTCATAACAAAAGTGTATTAACTCACATAATGTAAATTTTACAGGAGAGCGAAAATAAAAATTATTTTTAGTGTTTTGTGACATTTTCCATTTAATACATTAAATTTTATTTAGCAAATTCTTATAAATATGAATACTGATCATTGTTCTTTTTACCACTAAAAAGAATTTTTTTTTAAATCACTGTTTTTGGAAAAAATGGACTTAACACATTTTCGCTCTGAAAAATAAATTTTTAACTGTGACAATATTTATTTTGCTACCTATCCTATGGCAAAGACGGAGCTCTATTACGAAAAATATCATACCTGTTTTACAAAATTAAGGAAATGTTTGGATATAAAGAACTAAAAATATTATACGGACGTATTTGTAACAAAACAATTAATACGAGTACTAAAAAAACTACTTAAAAATAAAAAGTCGAATTAAAAAAAACAGAAATGGTTGTAACGCAACTGTATTTTTATTAAGAGGATCGGTACGTATTTTCGGCTGCAATGCTATTCAAATGGGGATTCATTCTTTTCGAATCCTGAGAAAACTAATAAGTATTTTTTTAAAATTTAAACGCAAAATGAAAGATTACGTTATTAGCGAGGGCCGAAAGTCCCTGAGAACTTCTATAATGTTTATTTTAATAAGTTACAGGGGTGAAAAACTAAGCGAAAATGTAGTGTGATTTTTAATTTCAAATATCTCATTCGAAAGAAACTTCTTATATATTCTAAGGGACTTTCGGCCCTCGATAATAATTTAGTCTTTCATTTTGTGTTTAAATTTTTTAAAAATATTTATTAGTTTTTTCAGGATTCGAAAAAAATGGACACCATGTCCGTGGAAGTCGAACATTTGCTATCTTTGTCATACAACGCACTCATTCGAATATAATGTTATGACAAGACTCAAGACAGTGACAAGTAGAGATGTGTCCGACCCGCTATTTTGATATAGCAGTTCATTCTGCTACTGCTTTTTAACGCTTTTACGATGATAATAAAATCAATCAGAGAGTTGTTTATTAAATAGTATTGATAGTGTATTTGAAAAATAATAATTGATTTAAGGCGTACAACTAATAAAAAGTTGTTTATTGTTTATATATTATTTATGGAAAATCCAAGTATTTCAAGTCATTAAAGTTCAAATAAAAGTATTATTTTATAAGAGTTTGTTCCGATAACCGTAAATAGGTACGAGTTTAGCTATAAAGTAAAGTGCCCATGGTGGCATAAAATGTAGTAAATGCTAATGCATCAAGTACGTACTACATTTTTGATGATTTCACTACACTTAAAAAGCATTTGCTTTTCTCCGTAGTATTTGCTACTATTTACCAGCCTACATAGAAGAATGTACTACGCTTTTGAAGTATGTGCTTGTTTAGTAGTATTTTGCTTCAGTTTAAGTGAAGTTGGTGGGTGGACGTCTTCGGCGTAGATATTTTTTTGTTACAATATGGCAGCATTTATGAATGTGTGTCATAGAAAAATATACAAACTAAGAAGCAGATTCTTAATTTTTGGGGTCATTCCTTTATCAAATAAAATTTAATAATTGTGAAGAAGATTAACTAATAACAATTGTTCATTTTTATCCTCACTTAACTCTTTTGTCACTTCGGATCTGAGTCACTCATTTTTACTCATGTACAATTCTAATAATTTGGTACGTAAAAATGTGAATTCACAAATCACAAGCACATGGAAAACTAATTCCATCACGATTGGTGTAATGCAGACACGGCTGGCGCTACGCTTTGTAGTAGATACTTCTGGTCAGTAGTAGGTAGTTCTGTTGTGTAGTAATAAATAGTTTACTCCTTTAAACGGGAATAAAACTTCATGCGAAAATTATTGGTTTACCGATAGATTTTATTAGATTATATTATTATTTTTTATTAGATTTTTATATAGATTTTAGATCATATTTTCACTATAAATTTAAAATTAATTTGAAAAATACAAAAGTAATTCATTTGATTTATGTAAAAAAGTACTTACTTCAATTGAGCTAACCGTCTATTTCTTCGCTTTTCAGTAACACATTTCTTGTAACAACGTCCCATATTTTAATTTGCGCAAATAAAGAAATAAATAAAGTCTTTATAAATTAATTGAGTAATATTACATTTATACAACGCAGTTCTTCACATGTTCAAACCTTATCTAAGCTTTCCATGGTAACAGGACATTATTAAAGTAATTCTACAACTTTTTTTCTTTTTCGACTATTTGTATAGTGTATAAATAATGGTAACCACTGAATACATAATTAGTGAAAAAATAATCCTCTGATTTATACAAGTAAAGGTTATCCAAGAACATTCAAAAGCTGAACGAAACCGACATAGCCATCTCTACCTTTCTAATGACAATGTCACTGTCAACCTAATGTTTACATCTGCAGTTTCCATACCAGTGAGAATTTTACTACACGTAATTTGCCGTGTAAAGAGAGAAAAAGTAGGGATAGCCGTAAAATATTTGCGAATTATGTACCCATAGCCTTAACTAAAAAAATTGACAATAACTTTTTGAAGTACATAAAAAATAATTAATAACTTAACAAATGCAGGGCTACTGCTGCTATATTAGTAATTTGAATTGTGTCTTCTGTCTTTATGCACTAGAGTCTGAAAAAAATCGTGAATTCTCGCTGGAACCCGCATTAGCAGAAGATCATTGAATTTTTTTAGTACTTATCGGATTTAAGGAATCTCTCAAAGAAATCGGAGAATCTTCTACAGATTGATGATTTCTTCAACTAACTCTTCGGTTAAGTCTACACTCTTAAATTCCAAATCGAAGTCTGTTTTAAAATACAGAATCCCAGGATTTTCTTGACTGAATTCTGAATTACATACATACTGTTGGTGAAATTAAATTTTTTTCATTATTCTCAGTTTTATTTTTATTTTGAAACGTCGAATCGTAAGAATTGCACAGTTTATTAAAGTCTTTAAGATTGGAAATTGTCATTTCATACACTTTGAAATATTTGTTTTTTTTTTCGAATATTTTAGCCAACTGTAACCAATCCTATGGAGTAGATAATAATTTGAAAATAAGGGAATTTTTTAGCCTCTCGTTCTTTAACTGAGTGTATACTGTCCACCTCCATGTGAGAATGCCCTCGCAAAACGAATTTGTGAGTGATTTCTTTTATATTATGTGGATATCTCGAAAGTAGATAAAAGTAGCACATAATCATTTGTAAGTTCCGGTTTTGGGATGAGCAATTATTGGTCCAAATTCAAATAACAATAGAAGTTGTGCTTTGCTGTAATGAATGAATGTATTGGACCAAGCATGAGGCCATTTCGTTTCCACCTCAACCAGCAATTGATTCATCCCACCTTAGACAGTTCGTCTGTTTTCCCGTTGAATCATAAATTGTATAATTAAAACACCAGAGTTTTAGACTGTAAAAACTTTGAGGATCAGTTAGCTTTGGGCAAGGAAGAAATTTTTGTAAATTTATCATTAAAACTTTTTGTCCAGGCTATTGATGGACATCTCCTTGTCTATTTGTTTCAATTTGTACCATCACTTGTAATGTTTCTCACTCAGCTTCAGACGTTGATTGTCCTAGATTGATAGATTGATAGAAATTCATCACATTTATCACAAGTGTCTTTTGAAGGAACAGCTAATGATAAATTAAATTCTGTATTAAAAATGGGATTTTAAAGCCATTCTTTTTCTACTTCGTTCGAAGCAATTTTTTTCAAATCTCATTCTTCCTTAAACATCCTAAACATTGTAGAATTATTTTAGAGACCTCCTAAATATTTGTTCGCCGTCCTTCTTCGACTATAATGTGATTCTTCATATGGATATGGATAGGCCCTTATATGCTTATGAATCCTATCTTTTACCTCATTCTTTACTTTATTTTTAGATGGCTGCTGTCCTCTTTTGTAACATTCTGAAACTCCACTTGTTTGCATTTTTTCAAGTGAACATCTAATAATAGATTGAGAATTATCTAGAGTCTCTTTTCTTCAATGGTAAAAAATATTTCCAGTTACAATGGCTAGCTTGAGCACCTGTTCGTTCTCTTTTTCTTTTGATACACATTTTTTCAAGATAAGAGCATAAAAACTGTATTTTTGTTGTCTCATGATTCCAAAATTGTCGGTGAATTTGTGCTCTCTGAGGCACAAACTTTGCTGAATTGCATTATGTGGGACATAATACTTTTTGTTGGACATAATATGGTTTTGTCCTGGGAAACGTATACACCATTTTGGATCTAATACATTTAAAGTGCAGAAGATACTGTTTTGCTCTAAGCGAAGTGTGGACTTACTGTTCATACAAGGCTATTTTGGCCAATTTCAGTCGATACAGCGAATAAGAAACACCAGTGAATAGAGCGGAAAATTTTAAGCCCAGTGAGCTAAAAAAGTAGAAAACTGAAATTTTGGACTTAATACAGTTTTGTTCTGAGGCACGTATATGTAATCTTTCCACATCGACTTAGTGTCATTATGTTAATTAATTATAACACTGTAGTTATATATAGTCCAGAGAAATAAGATTTTTCTCGTGACACATCCCTCTCCAGGCCGAAACCAAATTTTTTAGTAGTACGAACATCTATATTAATAACCTTTATGTTTCCTGTAGCCGATTTTGATGATATACATAGTTATAAACAAATGAAGATCAAAAAACGGTACCTAATTCTTCGCTTTTTTCGTCTATAACCAAGAAGTTAATCATTTTAAACAAATTTGAGAGTAAGAAACTTATAAATCGTCTAAAAAATTTCAATATGGCATTCGCTGAATATGTCTATCCTTATTGGTTCCTTAGAAAATTGCAAAAAAATCATAAATTTTGAGTTTTTTTTTAAATATTCATAACTTACGTAAAAATTAACTTAGAACCTTCTTATTACACAAATGGCTGAGACTTCTGGTTTCTAAATTATATTTTAAATTTCAAAGCAATTGGTCAAATACTTTAAAAGTTATTTAATTTGTTTATCCCAAATTCATTTTTTTTGCAACACTATGTCAGAAAATTATGAGGTTACAGTAAGACTTCTGACAGTTTATGGAAGAAGAAGATTTATACTATTGACTTAATTAAAAAAAAATGACAAAAAGTAATTTTAAACAGTGTAAAATTATTTTGCAAAAACACGTCGATTTTTTGCTTACTTATAAACAACTAGAATAACTTTTTAACCGTTACCCGTAGAAAAATAATTTTTTCATATTTGGAAAGACCGAATTTTTATACGCGTTTAGAAAGAAAAACAATCGTCCTAGGACAATTAGGGACGAAGTTAGCCCCCCCTTTTTTTTAATTCACATGATTTTCCAAAATAATTTTGCCGTATTTAGAATTATTTTTTGTCATTTTTTTTTTTTATTAAATTAATAGTATAAATTTTCTTCTTTCATAAACTATCCAAAGTATTAGTGTAACTTCATCATTTTCTGACTTATAGCGTTGCAAAAAAAAAATTTGGGATAAACAAATTAAATACCCTTTAAACTATTTGACCAATTGCTTTGAAATTTAGGGTATGATTTAAGCACCAGAAGTCTCAGCATTCCGTGTAATAAGAACGTTCTAAGTTAATTTTTACATAAGTTATGGATATTTATAAAAACTCAAAATTTATGATTTATCTTGCAATTTTATAAGCAACCAATAAGGACAGACATATTCAGCGAACGCCATATTGAAATTTTTTAGACGATTTATAAGTTTCTTACTCTCAAAATTACTTAAATTTTTGGTTATACGCGAAAAAAGCGAAAATTTACCGTTTTTTGATCTTCATTTGTTTATAACTATGTATATCATCAAAATCAGCTGCAGGAAACATAAAGGTTATTAATATAGATGTCCATACTACTCAAAAAATTTGGTTTCGGCCTGGAGTGGGTTGTGTCACCAACAGGATATTTTTTTCCCTTATTTCTCTGAACTAATAATGTAATTTACCTTTTCACCCAATTCTGTGGCTAGTTTCATCTACTAACACCTAGACGTTCTCACTGATGATGGCCTAATATGACCAAAAACGTTTTGATGAATTTTATAAATCCATTTGGATAATTTTAAAATTTTGATAAAAAATTATATAAGTACCATTTTACATTCGAAGTTTTTACTTCAATCGTAAGTTTTTATAACTATGGTATACAGCCAACTACATTAAATTTCGAGTTTAGTTGTTAAATTTTTTAAGAAAAAAATTTCTATATATTTTGTTCATAATCACGATAGAAAAAAATATGCATTGAGATAATCAGTTCTTCAGGATATCTGCCATTCGAACACTAGACCATAGTCTTATGTTATGAAATCAAGAGAATTTTTTACGCCCAATCCATTGTCTTCCTTTGACTTTTCATTCAATGGGCCGTAGGAGTTCATATATTAATGGCCAAAAAAATGCAACACCTAGAAGGACAAATATTTTTTTAAATAATTAATAATGATTGGCACTCAATTACTCTATAGAGCATTGATTGAATTAAGTGGTCTATGTCATATTGCGGAATACTCATCCATATTGTTGTTATGGCATGTCACAAGCCTTCTAAGTTTGCTAGAGGACGTGGCTATCGATTTAGGTTTTGACCTACCATATCCCACACATTTTCAATGGACGAGAAATCAGCTGATCTTGATGGCCACTCCAAAGTCTCTACCAGATTCTTGTATAGACTCCATGGTTTCACGAGCAATATGAGTTATTGCGTTATCCTATTGAAAGATCGCATTTGGAATGTTTTCTATGTAGGGATGTAAAACCGGTTGCAGTACTTCACCAATATTGTAACGGGTAGGTCTTTCACGGATGACAGACTCGGTAAAACACAGGTTAAAAATGAAGTAAATTTATTTTAGATAATTATATACAGTTTAAAACAAATAAAATAAAATACAATTCCATCTTCTGCAAAGGAAAAACAATATTAAACTTTATTACAGTCATCCCATCATAATAGCAACATTAAAATAATACGATAAATAATATATACAATAATAATCTCGCTACGTTAAATCAACGTATCCTGGAGACCCCGCATTCCACTGCAATGCAGTCACTCGTTCCTCACTACTACCGCCTACTGCGATAACGACCATGGCAAAACTCCACGTCACTACTGTGGCGTCCGCCTAGGCATAGTTCCACCTCACAAACGGTGCATCTTTGCCAAGCTAGCTAATGCTAGTTCAACACGCTAGCAGCAGCTATCGAGCCATTGCTAGTTCAATTCGCTAGCATCGACTGATTTTCTCATTCTCTTGGCTCGCCTTAAATATGGTCTCGCTGCCACTACTCCTTCGATTTCCCCCAGCGGTGCTATGCGCCAACACGGATGCTCTTCCGGTTGTCTCTGGTAGATCAGCTCATCGCTTGCCGTTGGCATCATATCGTTACAATATATCGTCGAGCTGAGTGCTATAAGAACTATAGATGATCTGCTTCTCACACTTATAGCACCCCATACCAATTTTTTTTTATTTATTTATTTATTGTTCATACATATGACCTGGCCTCTAGTGACTAATCCAGGTCGTTTTTTTCCTGATGGGATTACAGATATTTTTTTTATATTTTTACATTTTTTACTAAACTACTAAATCTATTTTTACAATTAATAATTTGCCATAATCTATTAATTACATTTAACAAATTTAAAGAAACAATATATATTTGTTAAAATATTTTTGGTACTATCAACTCCCTTCTAAGTTATAAAGACAGTCCCTCTGTTTTCAGAAGAGAGTTGGTAGTTTTTTTTTTAATTTAATGAATTATTTATTGAATTATTATTTTTATTTATTTATTTTATATTGAATTATTATTATTATAATTGTGAATATCTATTTTTGAATTTATATTTTATTTTCTTTATTTTATCTTTATCTTACTCAACTTCATCAGGGTTGGATTATTTGTTGTCTTCTTCTATTATTATAAATTTCTTGTTGTTTTTTAGATACTATTTCTGTTAGATTGTTTAATATTCCAAAATATTCTTCATTTTGTAATATATCTCTTATTTCAATTCTTTCTAATCTTCTTCTCATTTCTCTTTGTTCTTCATTTTCTATAGTATTTTCACAATGTAACACTATATGTTCTGGTGTACCTAGTTCTCCACATTCACAATATGCATCATCTTTTAAGTTAAATCTTTCCAAATATGTTGGGTACGGTCCATGTCCTGTTAAAAAGTGTACTAAACCTTGTTTTGGATTAAAATAATTTGGAATGTTTTCTAATATTGGTATAAAATTGTATAAACGTCTAGATTTTGTTGAATTTTCCCATTCATTTTGTATTTTTCTCTTTATTATTTCTTTTAATTCTCTTTTATTTCTTATATCTAATCCTATTATTTGTATTATTTTTTAATATTTTTCTTTTTTTAGCCAATAATTACATGCTCTTTTTTGTGTTTCTAAATGCATTGGCATTACTCCAGTTAAAACTGTGAGTGCCTGTGTTGCAGTTGTTTCAAATGCTCCCGTCATTCTTACAAGAAATCCTCTCTGAGCTCTATTTAATTTTTCTGCATTTTTTTTATTTATTAATCTATGTGCCCATACACTTGAACCGTACCCTACAATTGATGCAAGTATTGTACTTAGGTATATTCTCATCTGTCGGAACGAAATTCTATATTCCTTCTGTGCTAGACTAGCAATGCTATGCATGATCTTTGTTCTTTGTTGCCTTTTCACAGACACAACTCATGTGTTTTGTAAATAATTTTTGTTCGTCTATTATAATACCTAAATATCTTTTTTCCTTTTTTCTTTTTATTGTTTTCCCTCTAATTTTTATAATTGGATCTCTTTCTAAATTTCCTTTTATTAAACTAGTATGTTGTTTTTGAATCTGATATTGTTAATTTTACTTTATTCATCCAATCATTTACTCTTATTAATACTTCATTTGATTTATTTTCTAATTCTCTTCTTGAGTTTGCATCTATGATCAACAACAAATCATCTGCATATGCTATGCTTCCAAGCACTTCAGGATCTATAGTCAATTGTTCCAACAGTTCCTCTAGCAATACATCCCAGAACATAGGTCCACATACTGATCCTTGTGGACATCCTTTTGTGATATGTTTTGTCTTTTTTCCTGTTGGACAGCTTAGGCTTGCATATCGGTCTTGGACAGTAGTTTCTGAGACTTCCGTACAGATTCTTTGGACATCTCATTCTTCGAAGTCGTTCAAAGAATGACGGCCACCAAAGATTGTCAAGAGCCCCAGACACGTCTATAAAGATCATTAAAACATACTTTTTTATGCTTTCATTTACTATTTCAAATACTTTATTTATTGCATCTTCTGTTGATCTACCTTTCCTAAAACCATACTGACCAGGATGTAATCCAATTTCTGTTCTTATTTGATTTAAATTTTACATAGTAATTTTTCTTGTAATTATCCCATTGTATTCAATAAACATACCGGTCTATATGATTTCGGTAAGGCAGGATCTTTATCTTCCCCTTTATGTATTATTATAACTTCTGCTTGTTTAAAATTATTGGGAAACCTTCTTTGTCTAAGACATTCATTATATAATGATGTTAGTACTGGAATTATTTGTTACGACAATGCTTGAAGTATTTCAACATGAATATTATCCGGTCCAGGTGCCTTCTTTCTTTTCATTTCTCTCATACTTTCATATACTTCTTCTTCTGTGAATTCCTCTATTTCTCTTTCTTCTTCTATTTGGTATTCTTGTATCATTTCTTCTCTTATATTTCTTATAGCACCCCATACCATAATGCTTGGTTATCTTACAGTATGACTTTCAACAGCTAAGTCTATATTTCGTCTCTCACCTCGAAAACGCCTTACCATTATACGCCCATCAGAGCCATCCAAACAAAACCTGGATTCATCACTGAAGTAGACAAAATCACCTGCACCTTTGTAAGCGTCGAGCCTTAAGTAGTGGTATCAAAGGTAAAGTAGACAGTAAGCTCTCAGTCCCATTCCAAGTAAGCTTTGATTGACTGTTCTTCTTGAGATCACCCTTCCCCTTCTTCTTTTAGTGCCTATTCGTTTCGAATATTGGCGATCATTCTGGCTATAATTATTTTATTAACTGATGCTTTAAATAGATTAGTTGTTGTTGTGGAGAACCATTTCCTCAGGTTCTTTAACCATGATATTTTTCTTCTCCCAATTCCTCGCTTTCCGAATACTTTACCTTGAAGGATTACCTTCAGTAATCTGTATTTAGTGCCGTTTCTCATTATGTGTCCGAGATATTCTAACTTTCTCCTTTTAATGGTATACATCACATCTCTTTCTTTGCCCACTATTCGTAATACGGTCTCGTTGGTGATCTTGTCCGTCCATGATATCCTTAGGATTCGCCTGTATATACACATCTCGAAGGCTTCAAGTTTTTTCTCCATTGCTTCAGTGAGTGTCCAGGATTCAACTCCGTAATACAATATTGAGAAGATATAACATCGTAGGAGCCTTATTTTTATCTCCAGATTAAGGTTGTGGCTTTTAAAGAGTTTGGCCATGTTATTGAATGCACTCCTAGCCTTCTCTATTCTACATGTTATTTCTTGTGAGTGATCCCATTATTCGTTTACTATTGTTCCAAGATAGTTATATTGTTTTACTCGGTCCACTGGTGTATTATTTATAAGTAGTTGGGCGTCTCTAATTTTATTTTTGCTGATAATCATAAATTTAGTTTTTGATATATTTACTTGAAGTCCAAATCTTTCACTTACTTCATTTACTTTGTTTATTAGTGGCTGTAAAAACGGGGTGGGCAAAAGCCGGCCCGCGGGCCGGATGCGGCCCTTTTCCTTACTCTATCCGGCCCGTTGAGAAATTCCGTAAGCAATTTTTTTAAGAGCGTACGCGCAAAATTTCGGGCTAAATGCATTAATTTTTTTCGAATTCTGAGAAAACTAATAAGTATTTATGAAAAATTTAAACGCAGAATGAAATATTACATTATTACAGAGGGCCGAAAAGTCCCTGAAAACTTCTATAATGTTTATTTAAATGAGTCACAGGGGTGAAATAAAGAGAAAATTTAGTGCGATTTTTAATTTGACATATCTCATTCAAAAGAAACTTTTTGTTTATTCTAAGGGACTTTCGGCACTCCTTTCATGCCTACAATGCGTCCTTTTTCGCTTAAACGTCGCTTAAATGACGAAATTGCCAACGACCGCTAACTCTTGCCATTTTAAATTTTTTGGGTAAATCAAAAACAAGAAGTGATGACAATGACCAAGACAGACGAAGAAAATTTGAAAAAAACTGAGAGAAAAATAATTCGGGCAATATTAGGACCAATAAAAACAGCAGAGGGTGAATACAGGAGTCGAAGAAATAACGAAATAAATGAGGAATTGAAGGGGCAAGATATAGTCAGGAGAATAAAGAGACAAAGATTGAGATGGCTTGGGCATGTATGGAGAGCAGGAGAAGAAGCGATAATAAACATAGTGACAAAGTGGTCTCCGGCCGGAAGGAGACGAAGAGGAAGACCGAGGTCCAAATGGCTGGAAGAGGTGAAGCGAGATCTAGAGGGCACGGGTATTAGAAATGCAGAAGAAAAAGCAAGAGACAGAAGGAGCTGGAACCGGATATGTAATGCAGTTTAAAATAGAGAAGAACGGAGGACTGATCCACCTCGAAAACATGGATCTAGAGAGCCTGTAAAGGCGGCGCTACCCCCACGGGGGTGTTTTAGCCACTATATATATAAATCAAAAACAATCCAAAATGACCAAACATTACAAATAAACTTAAGTTAAATACACAGAAATAAACTTTCTTATCTTTTTTGTTTTTGCGAAAAAAAAAAAGAAAAAACTTCAGTTAAAGAAAAGATAGCGAGGTAAAAAATGTACCACATGTACAGGGTGTCCCGGAAAATAGTGCGTTCCTTAAAGGTATATGTAGAGAGCACCATGTAAAACAAAAAACTCTTAACATTTTTTTCTAAATGGTACTGTTTGACCCAAAAATTGAAATACATTTTGGTATGCAAATTAAAATCTGGCAACTCTGTGAGGTATGAAAATTTAAACGTATTAAACAGACCCATGTTAGTAAACAGATAGTTTGGAAGAATCCTGCTTAGTGTCAATGCCTAAAATGTGTTCGAATCGTGAATCATTACCTATTATGTTATTATGTTGATTATTTATGGCAGAGCACTAGAGACATACTATAATTATTTCTTTCGAAATGTTTTGCCGGTATTTCTCGTCGTATAAATGTATGTGTTCATGAAAGTGAGTTACTTTGAACATTTATTTGGTATAATAATTATTTTCAAGTAAGTACAACTTAATCTGGTGTATTTAATTTCCACTGTAAGCTATGTTAAAGCCCTCAGCATTCAACACATTTGAATCTTACTAAATACATAATACTAGTTCAGTTAAAAGATGTGTTTTTATGTTAAAATATGTATAATTCGTTTAAAATTATGCAATAAGTATTTCAATACATTAAAACAATAATTATAGTAAACAAATAACAAAAAAGCAAATAATAGTAAATACATAAGTACTATTAGGTTGGATTATTTTAAATATGTACTGTAAAAAATCACAAACGAGTTCTTATTATCTGTTATTATTTCGTAGTGAGTACGATGTTGTCATGTTGACACCCTGTTTATTTTTAGATAAGACTTACAAAGAAATACTCTTAATCCATATAAATAACCAACAAACTGTTGCATTTTTTTAGGATCAATATATTTAGGCCCTCTGTTGATACAACCTAATCCTGTTTTGCTTCGTTTAATTGCGTTCAGCAGTTCCCTCTCTGTATCCACCCTCGTAGGCAACTCTTCGTGGGTAGTGTGTGCCATCTATGATTTCTTCAGAATAGATAACAACATACGGTATCCGCCAAAAAACAGTACCGAAAATAAGGTTGTGATATTGGGCACGCAGTTACATTTATCATATTTGGTATACTTGTCATTAGTTGTCAACTTGACATTACGTTACGGTTAAAACCTTTGTTATTATGGTTTATTTCACTCAAAACATTATTTCCGCTCATACGGAGTTGGACGGAATAATGGCCCCTGTTTAAAACAAGTGTCAGAAATATATTAACACCATTTTAACAAGGCGTCCCCTAGTAAAGCTGTAATGCTAACGGTTGTTAAGAAATTTCGTCGCACTAATAGTGTATTATGTCAACGTCATGGCTCTTCGGGTCGTCGAAGAACAGTTTGTACCAATGCTAATGAAGGCCGCGTGTTTAACCAAATCATCCAAACTCCGCAACGAAGTTTTGTACGAACAGCACGTAAACTGAATATAAGATAAACATCTACACATCGAATGTTCAAATCTATTGGGATCGAATTCAAATGGGACAACGACTAAATCTTGCTGGTAAACGTGAAAGAGAAATTTTCTGTGGACGCGTGATGAGCTTAGTTATAAAGATCCCGATTTTTTAAGAAACGTATGGTTTTCTGCCTAAAGTCACATTCACCTCAACGGTTACATCAACCGACAAACAAATCGATTCCTTGGGGTTTTAACATCCTGATGCCATTGCAGACAAGCCTCTCCACAGTGATCGAGTAACCATTTGGGTTGCTGTGTCTGGTCATGGATAATTGGTCCTTATTTTGTTGAAGGCGAGAATGAGCAGCCAGTTACTGTCAATCAAGAGCGGTACAGACCAACGAACTATCAATACTGATGGAATAGCCCCGTCCCATTCAAACAGTGAAGCGAGATTGCGGCCAACATACAAGAGAGAGGTCCTAGAGAGAGACAGAGAATGCCAGGGAAAGTTTGCTACAACTACCACCAGAGTTGCCAGATGTGATTTTATAAATCCGCCACTTAGAAACTAAAATTCAAGTTGAAGCTAAAATCTCCCAAATTTAAATTTGAGACGCATTTTAATAAATTAATAGTCAAATGTAGAGAACAGTAAACCAAAATTATACTACTTATCAACAAAGGGTCCTGGAAATAATTCATAGGTCCTATCGTCTTCGATTATATGAGAGTATAATATACAGCTCTATGTATATTCGCAAATTTAATTTACCATGACTTCTTAAAATCTCCCATAATTGTTGGGACTTCGTTGCAAAACGAAAGCACAGCCGCATCATATTTCAGTCTGATGGGATGTAGAGTAACATTATGTTGTTTTATATGCCATTAGAGTGAAAACTTAGTCTTTTGCTAGCAGTTGCCGCTAGGGCATCTATGCCATTTCGTTCGTTGCAATCCGTGACTGCACTCCGGGGTTTGTTTTGGTTGGATCAGAGAGAACAGCATATGTGCCTCCTCATGAGAGACTAATAAGTTTCGAAACCGGTAGAGGTGATTGCTGCACTCTCTGATTGGACTAGAATATGATGCAGCTGTGTTTTCGTTTTGCAACGAAATTGAAAATGGTTTTTCATTTTTGATACTCCAAGATTGTGGGAAAATACCTCAATCTGGCAACCCTGACTACCACTATCAATTTTTTTGTTTACGAAAGATGGTGATTATCTTCCATCCTTCCCTGACTACGCTATCTCATCCTGGCCGCATTAAATTCGCTTCAGGCCCATTCCATCAGTATTGACAGTTCGTTGGTACAGACACAATATTGTGACACCTTTTGTCAGAGATTTAAAGACCTTTTGTCGTGCGCGTAATTTAAGAATCCGTAAGCAATGGTTTCAACAGGATGGCACAACAAGACATACAGCCGAACGCTCCACAGATTTGCTCCGTGAACATTTTGGTAACAGAATAATTTCTCGTCGCATAGATTTCGAATATCCACCTCATTCACCTGATTTAACACCACCTGATGCCTACATTTGGGGTATAATGAAGAATTCCATATTTCGCTCGGATAATCCGCCAAACTGTTGGAGGACTACGACAAAGAATAATAACTTATTTTCAACATTTGCAGCAACCACTTTTGGCACACCTAGTTCAATAGTGCCACAAGTGCAAAACACAATATTCTGGAGAAATGAGCAAAACGTTCTGTAGTAAACGCGTTTTGCCCTGTAAATAATTTATTTTGAGAATGACTGGCTTCAAAATTACAATTTAGGCAGCAAATTATACACTTATTGGCTGGATCTTATTACAATTTATTAAAAATAAAGCGTTATTATTATTTTGATAGTTATGGCGATATTGCATTGTGAAGAAAGTCATTTATAAAACGATACCTAGGAGATACGGCGGCAATATAATGAAAAAATCAATTGATTTTTGCAGTTGTGGCCGTATTGAATTATATCGGTTGTATTGTGGCAGTGTATATTATCGCCACATCTCTCTTTATTTTTGCAGTTGTGGCCGTATTGAATTACATCGGTTGTATTGTGGCAGTGTATATTATCGCCACATCTCCCAGTTATGGCCATATTGCATTTTCAAAACCTCCAAAAACCCTACAGTGAAATACCGAAGTAACTTACTTTATACAGGGTGTTTCATTAATAATTGTCCATATATTAACTGGAGAAACCGTAGCACAAAATACGAAGATTTAACCTAAAACACTTAAATAAAATGTGGTTTCTTACTGAGTTACAGGGTGTTTTATCTAAAAATTTAAAAAATTATTTTTGCTCAGAATTTTAAAACTATTCAACGTATCCTTTTCATACTTGGCAGAAAGTATAGGTACTGTAAATACTACTAAATTATGTTAAACAAACGTTTCTGGCTATTACCAGAGGCGTACGACGGGGGAAAGTGAATAGTTGACCCTTTCCAAATTCTACGCCACTGGTGGAATTGCTGTTTTAGTTCAATTTTTAGATTCTTCAATACTCTCTATGAAAATAATATATTCTTCATTCGTAACGATAAAGTCATTAGTTTTCGAGATCTTTGAAGTTAAAAATGAAACGACACGGTTATTTTGATTAATGTATTGTGTCGCTTCATTTTTAATTTTAAATATCTCGAAAACTAATCATTTTATCGTTACTAATGAAGAGTATATTATTTACATAAAAAGTATTGGAAAATCAAAAAATTACACTAAAATTGCAATTTCGTCAGTGGCGTAGAATTTGGGAAGGGTCAACCAGCCACTATCCCCTGTCGTGCGCCTCTGGTAGTAGCTAGAAACGTTTATTTATCTTAATTTAGTAGGGTGTACAGTACCTACACTTTTTGCCAAGTATGATAAGGATACGCCAAATAGTTTTAAAGTACTGGGTACAAATGGTTTTTAAATTTTAATCATATGAATCATATCATAAATTAATCAAAATAACTGTGCCGTTTCATATTTAACTTCAAATATCTCGAAAACTAATGACTTTATCGTTACCAATGAAGAGTATATTATTTACGTAGAAGGTATTGGAGAATTTAAAAATGGCACTAAAATAGTAATTCCTCCAGTGGCGTAGAATTTGAGAAGGGTCGACCATCCACTATCCCTGTCGTACGCCTCTGGTAGTAGCTAGAAACGTTTGTTTATCATAATTGAGTAGGGTGTACAGTAGTCGAACATTCTGCCAAGTATGAAAAGGATACGTCTAATACTTTTGAAATTCTGAGCAAAAATAGTTTTTAAATTTTTAGATAAAACACCCTGTAACTCAGTAAGGAACCACATTTTATTTAAGTGTTTTAGGTTCAATCTTCGTATTTTGTGCTAAGGTTTCTCCAGTTACTGTATGGACAATTATTAATGAAACACCCTGTACTTATCCAAAACAATATTTTAGTTCAGGCTGTATTGCATTAGATGGGCCATTATATAGGCAATATTTTACAGCCTTAACCCAAAATTCGAATTTTTTGCAGTTGTGGCACAATTGAACTAGGTGTGCGTTTTCTTAAATAGATTTAATGATCTTCAGAAACGTTATGAAGCTTGTTTGCAACGCCATGAAGCTTGTTTGCAACGCCATGATGCACATGTTGAACATAATATGTATTATAAAAATTATTCATAAATATATTGTTATATTCGGTTGTGTTTATTTTGGCGGATACTGTATTCTACATTTTTAAAATATAATAATTTTTATAAATGGGAAGTGAATACAATAGATAAATAATTTACGTGCATTTAATCAAGAGTATTTTTGTGGTTTATTATTGATAACAACAGGATGTTTTATTAAAGTGTTTTATAATGTTGAATGTGATGTAATGAATTGAGATATTATCAGTATAGATTTTATAAACCATTCAGCATCATAATAGTAACAAGAAGTAACTATATAAAAGAGAATAAGAATAAATAAAAACCTGTTTCACAGAATTAGAGAGGGGCATGTTCCATGTAACACTGAGGATAATGAAAGGAATTAATATACAGGGTGTCCCGAAAAGACTCATCATCCAGCCTCAAAAGTCCACTGCTGAACATAGGCCTCCTCCCCTCGTTTCCAACCCATTTATCCTGCGCCGCTCTCATCCAGTTTTTATTTAGCTTTCTTAAGTCGTCAGTCCATCTTGTAGGCAGTCGACCGACGCTTCTCTTGTCTTCTTTTCCTCCATTCTAATAACCTCTTTGTCCATCGCCCATATGTCATTCTAGCTGTGTGTCCTGCCCATCTCCACTTCAACCTGGCTATCCTTTCGATGACGACAGTCACCTTTGTTCTTCTCCTGATTTCTTAGTTTTTGATTTTGTCTCGCAGAGTTATTCCTAACATTGACCGCTCCTTTCTTCTCTGCGTGACTTTTAGTTTGGTATCCGAGGCTTTAGTTAAAGTAAGTGTTTCTGATTCGTACGTCAAGACTGGGAGGACGCACTGATCAAATACCTTTCTCTTTAGGCATGTGGGCAGCTCACTTTTAAAAGTTTCTCTCAGTTTTCCAAATGCTGCCCACCCAAGACCGATTCTTCTCTTCAGTTCATGAGTCTGATTATCCCTGCCAGTCGTAATTTCATATCCCAGGTATTTATGTATATCTATCTACGAGTTCTATTTATTTCCCACCAATACTGATGTTCTGGTTGGGTACCAAATTTGTCATTATTTTTGTTTTTGAGATGTTTATATTTAAACCTACATTTTCTGTAGCCACAACGAGTTCCTGTACCATCTCTCTTGCCATACGTAGATCCTCAGCTACTATGACTATATCATCGGCGAAACGTAAGTTGTTTAAGTATTCTCCATCTATTTTTATTCCCTTTATCATCCAATCCCAACTCTTGAAAGCATGTTCTAAGACCGTATTTAGAAGTTTAGGTGACATTGGGTCTCCTTGTCTAACCCCTCGTTCTATTTTTATGCGATTACTGTTAGTATGCAATTTGACAGTGGTTATTGCCGGTAAGTATACTTTGTATAATAATTTTGTATACCTATAATCTAGCCTGCATTCTTTAGGCGCCTGTAATATTTTTCTAAGCTCAACTGTGTCAAAGGCTTTGTGAAAATCGATAAAAACCAAAACTAGAGGTTTATTGTATTCCACTACTTTCTCTATTAGGGTTTTTATACTTTGTAGATGGTCATTTGTTCCCTAACTTTTTCGGAATCCTGCCTGTTCTCTTGGTTGATATGTCTCTAACTGTCTTTCCATTCTCTTAACTATTATTCGCTTAAATAACTTATATAAATGGCTGAGGAGGCTAATCGGTCTGTAATTCTCTAAATTGTCTTTGTCTCCTGCTTTGTGTAATAGAATCATAGTAGCGTTGTTCCAGTCTGTTGGAATATTGGCGTTGTGAAGGCAGATATTGAAAAGTGATTTAATCTTTTCAAGTAGTATATTATTTCCTCCAATTTTTAGTGCTTTTGATACTATTCCATCTTGGCCTGGGGTTTGATTATTCTTCATTTTCTTCAGAGCCTCTTTGATTCTGATTTTGTTATATCGGGTATTAAATCTGATCCTTAATTTAATACCCCAGTTTTTACTGTAATTGGAGGTTGCGTATTGTCATCTTTTTTTCTTGATTTGTATAACTCTGTGTAGAACTCTTCGACTATTGTTAATATTTCATCTCTGTTTGTAGTTTCTTCTCCAGTTCTGTTTCTTAGTTTGTTGATTTCTATTTGTTCTTTTTGTTCGCTTCTCTTCAAAACTGTCATGTTCTTATTTTGCTCTATTGCTTGTTTTGTTTTTTCTACATTGTAGTTTTTATGTCTTTTCTTATTGCCTTTGTGATCGTCTTATTTATTTGATTTAGCGCTTCTTTGCTGAAACTGTTATCTCCTTTCATCTGTCGTCTTAGTTCTATAAGGGTTTTAGTAGGTTGACTAGGAAAAGATTGGTCATAAATTATATAACACATTCTAGGGTAAAAAATAGTTCGGTTGAACCTAACTTATCTTAGTACAAATGTGCTCATAAAAAAAGTTACAGCCCTTTGAATTTACAAAATGAAAATCGATTTTTTTCAATATATCGAAAACTATTAGAGATTTTTTATTGAAAATGGACATGTATCATTCTTATGGTAGGAACATCTTAAAACAAAATTATAGTAAAATTTGTCCACCCCATAAAATTATATGGGGGTTTTGTTCCCTTTAACTCCCCCAAACTTTTGTGTGTTTTCCAATTAATTCATTATTGTGGTGCCATTAGTTAAACACAGCATTTTTAAAACTTTTTTGCCTCTTAGTATTTTTTCTATAAACCAGTTTTTATCGAGAGGCGGCTTCTTTTTTATATTTATATTACATGAAACTTTTATGGGGGTTTTGTTCCTTTAAACCCCCCAAATGTTTGTGTACGTTCCAATTAAACTATTATTGTGGTACCATTAGTTAAACACAGTGTTTTTAAAACTTTTTTGCCTCTTAGTCTTTTTTTGATCACCTCTTATCACAAGTCACCTTTTATCGAGATGTGGCTTCTTTTTCAAAATATACCTAAAAATGTAAGTTATAAATAAATTTTCAGATTATTAACAGGTGTCTATAATCATACTTAACCATACAAATTAATATATGTGGTGGATTCGACAAATATTCAAAATATCTCGATAAACATTGGCTTATCAAAAAAGTACTAAGAGGCAAAAAAGCTTTAAAAACATTGTGTTTAACTAATGGTGCCACAATAATAACTTAATTGGAACGTACACAAAAGTTTGGGGGGGGGGGGTTTAAGGGAACAAAACCCCCATAAAATTTTTATGGGGTGCACAAATTTCACTTTAAGTTTTTTTTAAGATGTTTCTGCCATAAAATTTCCACATGTCCATTTTCAAAAAAAAAAAAATCCATTCTCGTTCACGCCCGCTCACGGTTACTTAATTTCACTCCCGTCCGTTCATTCACGTGAGTTCCAAAATTGAGTCCTACGAACAGGTCTGGTGATTCGCGCGTGGGTCACCAACTACATCACATAAATAAAATTTAATACATATTATTTAATGCAAATGTAAACATAAAAATCGAGTATGTCTGAGTTTTTTGAAATCGAATAACTGATTTTGTTCTTGGCTTTCAAATTGTATTTATAGATACAATGTCAAAAATAATAGCGATGAAAAATAAATTCCATTAAAAACTTTTTTTAGTAAAATTACAAACGCAAATCGTAAAGGCATTCAAAAAGAATGTGCTTGAAAAAAAAAAAGAAACAGTCCTACGACTTAAATATTTTGTCGTAGTGTCATGTGGCGTCACTTGGTATAACGCAGATGGCGTGCAACTGTATTTATACTGTACTTCTTCTTGTTTTTGTATAGACATGACTCTGTCTGTTTTTTCAATGTGCCTCTAGTAAGTTGTCGGTCCATCGTTTTCGTGGTCTTCCCACTGATCGTCTTCCTATTGGGAAACCGTCTCTCGCTGTCCTGACTACTCTATTTGTTGTCATTCGGCTTATTTGGTCATTCCATCCTACTCTTCTGTTTCTTACCAAGTTATTAATTTTATCCACCTTGCATATCCGTCGTATATATGCCCTTCTAGCTCTGTCTCATAGGGTCTTACCATCGATTTATCGAAGGGTTTTCATCTCCGCTGTTTCGAGCAGTCTTTTTGTCCTCTCTGTGTCGGGTCGTGTTTCTGCCGCGTATGTCATCATTGGTCTGATGACTGTTTTGTAAATCCTGCCTTTCATTTCTTTTCCGACATTTTGATTTCCTCGTATTGTGTCATTTGGGCAACCTGCGGCTCTGTATGCTCTATTCAATTGATCTTTCACTTCTGTTTCGAGCCTTCCGTTGCTAGATAGTGTGATGCCTAGGTATTTAAACTCCATCACTTGTTCTATTATCTGACCTTCCAGCTCCAATTTACATCTTATTGGATCTGCTGTTATAACCATGCATTTTGTCTTTTTTGGGGAAATTAACATGTTAAATTTTCTGGCGGTTATGTTAAATTGGTGCAGCATACGTTGTAAATCATCTTCACTTTGAGAGATTAGTATTGCATCGTCTGCATAGCAGATTATTTTAAGTTGTGTGTCTCCCATTTATACTGTACGAACAGTAGAATTAGAAGACTGAGCAGATGATTAGTTTTCCAGTAGTGGTAGTTCTTCACTCTATTCTATAATTTTTCCATTTCATCGTAAAACTATTTCTAAAAAAATATAATTAATGGATTACATGTTCCATTTATGTTTTTATTTTAATTAATAATTACTGCGTTTTAGGTGGATATTTAGCTCAAAAATTTGCCGAATACACAGCACATCGTCCTCGAGTGGCTTCCTTGATTTTATGCAATACCTTTACGGATACTTCCATATTTAACAATCATGATTCGGCGGCAATATTTTGGATTTTGCCGGCTTTAGTACTAAAGAAAATGATAATGGGTAATTTTGGATCATCGAAAGTCGATCCAGAGATGGTAGAAGCTATAGATTTTATGGTAGAAAGAGTAAGTCTTTGATATTTTTTAAGTTGTATAAAAATCAACTTGGTGCAGTCACTGAAGGTGCATAATATGAGCTATTATCTCCGATTTCGTTGAACCTCCATCGAAGTGCATGAAAATTATTGAAGATACCTCAAGAAACATAAGTGACATTGTGCCAACTTGCGCTTTTGCCCTGGGGTGGATTCTACCCTTTCTCGGAGGGTGAAAATTATTTTGTTATATCAAGTTATTAAAATAAATCTATCATTTTTGAGCTATCAAAAATTCTAATTTTTTGTGAAAAAATGCAAAATGCATGTTTTAAAGAGGTTTTTCATAAATAACTCAAAAAGTTACAAGTTTTTACAAAAAAATCATTATTATCAAAATTTAAGCTAATAAAAAAAATCAAATAAATTCCTTACTCGAAAAACCTTTTAATATTAATTTAAAGTGAGTTACAGCTAATTGAATTTATATTTTTTTCGGCGAGTAACTACTCAAATCTAAGTATTCAAGCTTAAATAACGGGAAAACAATGCATTTTGTAACATTTACTTACTAAACGCTTGTCAACGTACTCAGAAATACTTACCTATCAAGTCAGCTCCAGAAGTAGTTGACAACATTAAATTTTTGTCAAAATTTATGCTCCAAAAGTTTTTACAAAAAGATGGTATTGTTTTTTAAACGCTTTTCTTTAATTCAATCCTTTGGGTCAAATCTTTAGACGTTAATTTGACTGCCTTGTCTTCAATGCAAATGAATGAAAATTTGCAGACATATGCATTCGCGGGAACAATACACGAATAGTCAATAAAAAATTTTTATATTCATTAATTGTTTAAATAAAAACAAACGAGTTTAATGGAAAATCTCTTGTTTTTTACAATAAAAAACTTGGAACTTTTAAAGATTGTAGCTAATTATGTAACCTATACATAATTTCATTTTTTACGTTAATTGTTTACGTTATACTTCATAAATAAACAATAAAGTTGCAAATTGTTTGCCGATTCCGACTACTTTCACGTTTGTACATCATATATGTTTTATACATATATTTTAATAAACATGACGATATATTTTAATGTTTAAAAAGTGTAAGACTGAAAAGTAAAAAATAAAAAAATATGAAAAAAAAATTCTTAGAAAACAGTTTTCTTTAGTTACGAGTGACTAAAATTAATATTATAAAAAAATCAACTAAAGCAAAAATAAAAAAAAAATAAAAAAATAAAAGAAAATTAAATATACAACAATCTCACACATTCGTTAAAACATTGAAAAAATCTAACACATTCGTTAAAGAAAAGTGTGGGCGCGGCTTCATCGAATAAGCGGTTTTCGCCCCACCCTTTTCTTTCATAAATGTGTAAGATTTTTTAAATTGTTTAACGAATGTGTGAGATTTTTGTATATTTAATCTGTCTAACAGTTTTTTTCGAAAAATCCTTCGAGTTTGATTTTTTTTTATTTTTTGCTTTAGTTGATTTTTTTATAATATTTTTAATTTTCGTCACTCGTAACTAAAAAAAAACCGTTTCTTAAAATTATTTTTCATATGTTTTTATTTAGAATAACTCCGTTAATTTTTGTGATATTAGGTTTATCTAAAAAACATTTGAAAGGTACTTTCAAGCGCTATACATTCGTAGTGAACTTAACATTTTAAATCACTTTTTTTTAAAGATAAACAGGTTAAAGACACCGGTTACATGATTCTCACAGAAAAATTTAGGCTTTAAACGTTTCTATCTCGGTTATTTTTTTATCCTACAAAAATAATAAAACAATTTAACTTTGCCACAATTTTGTCCTTTAACATTTTTTGCGTATATCGAGTATTTTTGTAGTTATTATCCAAAGAAAAACTAAATTTACGAAAGTTTGAAATATTCTGATTTTTTTAAATCATATTTCGGTTAGAACCGGCTAAAATATTTGAGGTCATTACGTATACTAAAGTAAAGAAAGTCTTATAGGGATTACTATAAAATTTAATTTTGTGAAAATGGAGTATGTTTTATTTTCCACTTTTTTTTAATTCGAAGCTCATTTGATAGGTGTAATTAAGTACTTTAACAAATGTTTAATAAGTATGTTTTATAAAATGCACTTTGAATTAATATTAAAGGTTTTAAAATCTATTTGATTTTTTATTAGCTGCAATTTTGATAATAATAACTTTGTTTTCTAAAAACTTATAGTTTTTGAGTTATTTATAAAAAGACGCTTTAAAACATGACTTTTTTACACGAAAAATTAAAATATTTGATAAACCAAAAAGTATTGATTTATTTTAATAACTTGATATATCATATTATGTTACTTTGAATTTGTCCCTCTATCGATTTATGGGGTTATTTTTTATACAGTCATTTTCACGCTTGAGAAGGGGTAGCATCCACCTCCAGGATAAAAGTGCAAGTTGGCACCATGCCACTTTTGTTTCTTGAAGTATACTCTAATTACTCACCAATTTTCGTGAAAATCTATGGAAGTTCAATGTAATGGCAGGTGAAAACTTTCAGTAACTACACTAATAAAAGAAATAGAGAAAACCATAGCATTCAATGCTGAATTGCCGAATTCCTCATTGTATTCGTGAACCTCCGAAAGGCCTATGATAATGTCCCAGTCAACAACCTATGGAAAGCAATGGAAAATCACGGAGTAGATAACACCTCCACAAATGCCGTCATTTGGAAATCACTTTACGAAGACAATGAACGTAGAATAAAAATCGGACAAAACTAGTAATAACCATTTAAAGTCGATAAAGGACTTGGGCAAGGATGGTGCCTTAATGTAGATGCTGGAACAAGAAATGGGCACAGACGGGAGTAAAAATTGACGGCCACTATATCCATAACCTTTTGTTTGGAGATGGCCGAATAATTTTAGCAAGTGACAAATACGACATTGCGTACGTGATAAAAAGCAGAGAAAGAGAATTTGGAAGCTGGGGTTTGGAAATTAATTATGATAAAACGCGTTACTTGGTCATTGCAAACACTGCAAAAGAACTGGAGGTACTAAAAGATACTCTAAAGACTTATCAAGAACAATAACTGTAATCAATAATTGTCTAAATTAATGAGTACTTCTATGTTTTAGCTGGAAACTTTACCGCAGACTGAACTAGCAAGTAGATTAACCCTAAATTGTCTTCGTGGGTATGTGGAGATTCACAAATTAGTAGATTTACCAATTACCATTATTGACGTATACGACGAATCCGCCTTATCGAACTCAGTGCGAGAAGAGTTGTACAAATGTTACCCAAGTGCCAAATTAGCTCACCTCAAGTCTGGGGGAAATTTTCCATACCTTAGTCGATGTGCAGAAGTAAATATTCATTTACAGGTAAGAGGTGTAGTTTTACTGACCTTTTGTATAGATTTAGTAATTTCTCATAACCATTTTTCGTTTTTCTCTCACCAGAATTGTCTGAACTCATATATTATTCTAATCATTGTTTCACGCTTCATCAACCGAAGTAAACTTCAACCAATATGGCTATGGCGCTTCAGCGCGGTCATATTGGCTACAGCGCATGTCAGAAGAATTGTCCAGGGAACATCCATAAACTGCGTCGTAAAAGTTTGTACTTTTTAATACCCTACCACCTCTTCTTCGTTTACAATCGAGGCCCCTTCCTCATGTCGACGTCTCAATTTTAAACTCATGACCCCCTTTTCATTGATTTAAAAAAAATCAGTGTTATTTCTGGATTTTTTAAAAATAACTATAAAAATTTATTTACGAATGTATTATAGCAAAAATAATTAATTACGGTTAATAATTCACTTAAAAATAACTTAATTCAATAGAAAAATATGAACACAGTACAGTATTTAGGGAAGATCATATTATATACTTGATAATATAAAGCATACGTATAAATTCATAATTTCTTCGTCTTTTCCCAACCATTTGCTGATGTCATTAGAAATATTATTTTGTTTTTTTTTTTTATTCTCTGCGAAGAAAGTTACTTAGATAGATAGATAGACATTTATTGTTTTTAAAAACTACAGTTTTATAACAATGAGTTTAGTAAGCATATGTTATAATAACCAGTCTAATACATAGTAATACAAGTAATAATAAATTTAACAAAAAGTTATGCGCTATCACTAACTGAAATTGAGCACTGAAATACGAAGATCTATTTTGAATATAAAGTGACGATACTACGACAGACGAAAACGACAAGAAGAGAAAAGGAGACCAAGAGAAAGAATTGCAACGAGCTTTCAACAAAAGTGGAAAAATAGGCAGATCTCCTACCTGTAGAAGGGAGAAAATGGAAGAAAATGTTCAAAAAATTATGGAAATAATGGCAGGAGTAAGTTTAAAAATCGAAGAACAATCAAGAGAACTCAGCGAGATTCGCAGAGAACAGAAATAATATGGAGAAGAAATAAGAGAGTTAAGACAAGAGAATATAACATTAAAACAAGAAAACACGAAAGTTACTTCACAGGGAAAGTTACTTCAGTATCTATATTTTCTACGTTGATCCATTCTAAATACTCAGATACATTAATGTATCTGCAGATCTGCCAACCCAAGTAGCACAATAAAAACATTTTAGTTTTATTCAAGGTTTATATAGGTTTTATTGTGGTAAATAAGAAGATAATGGTTTTAAAGTTACCTTGTAAATATACTGTCAGAACTTTAAAACTGTTAAGCATTTGCCACTAGTTTTAAAGTATCTAATAAGAGTGTCAAATAAGACTAATTAATCTTAATATATAATTTGTCTTATTGTAGTTTTAAAATGGTTTATTCTCAGTTCACTTTAAAACTAATCAGTTTTATGAAGAACTTCCAAACTGTTTGGTTTTATTAGATTCTAGTTTTGTTACCTTTTAGTTTTATTGCAGTTTTAAAGATTCTCCTAATATGACTAATAAAACCTATTATTAAAACTACTTGATCTCAAGACTATTATGTCAGTAAAACATATGCCTTAAAACTATTTTTTTTTAGTTTGCTTTAAAGTTGCTTTCTTAAAAGCAACTAGTAGACTCTATTAAAACCAAACGCTCTTAACTGAATCAATTTGGTTATCGTGAAGACTAAACCACAGAATAACTAACCACACAGAAGCGAATCTGACTGTCGTTTCCATTGATTTTGTTGGGACTGAAAAATTTGACCTTGTGCACCAGTTACAGAATAGAACTTGATGTTCTAAGGAATAGACCATTCCAAATGATGTAATATTTTTGACAAATAGTTATTAATTAAATATGAAAAATAAAATTTAACTAGAAAAATAAATAAAATATAAAATAAAACATATATAAATATAAAATTTAACTATAAACAACTGTCACTGTCAGTTGAAAAAGTGAGGTTGCACCAGTTACGTGACGCATGAGCTTGAAATTTATGTTACCGTTTTCGGTCTGAGTTTCGCTTCTGTATGGTTAGTTATTCTGTGACTAATCTGTGCTTCTTGTTAGAAACAATAAAACTATCACTCATCCCCTCTTCTTTCATGTCCAAAATGGTCGGCCATTTGTTTTAGAGCGAAAAAGTAATGTAGTATGTTGTAGAAAGTACAGTTAGTATGGAAGAAATAAGTTGCAAGTACTTAAAATATAAACAAACGGGTCATTTTAAAAGAAAAATACAACACGCACAATACTATGACGCCTCAATTTTAGGTTAGATTCACATTAAAACCGAGTGGCATTATTGACAGCAGCATTAAAACTAAACGTTTTTAATTGCAAGGCAACCTTGCTTTTATGTAGGATATATTATTATTATGCTCGTGGAAAGATATAAAATAAAACCATTAGATCTTAACAATTCTCTGTCGATAGACCAAATAGTTTTATTTGGATTTCGGCCATATAGTATGGTATAGTTAGACCCAAACCCAGACATCCAAAGTGAAAGTTATCCTCCAACACCAAATTGTTCTATATGGTCCACATAATGTTCAGAAAAAAGTCACACCATTTTGAGCGTCGGGTTTGGGGGGGGGGAAGAAATCTGCAAATTCGTAGTTTTTTACGTTTTTCGTCAATATTTCTAAAACTAAGCGGTTTAGCATGAACAACCCTCTACACAAAATTGTTCTACATTAAATTTGAAATAAAAAAGGCCCTATGCATAACCCTTCTAAAATGAACGGTTCTAAAGTTACGGAGGTAGTATACATAGTATAATTGGTCCAAAAAAAAAGGCCTAACCCAGACATCCAAAGTAAAAGTTTTCCTTTAACACCAAATTGTTCTATATGGTCCACATATTGTTCAGTAAAAAATTACACAATTTTGAGCGTCCGGTTTGGGGGGGGCGATGGGGGAGAAGTCGGTAAATTAGTAGTTTTTTTAAGTTTTTCGTCATAATTTCTAAAACTATGCTTTAGCGTAAGAAATGTTCTATAGGAAAATATTCTACATAAAATTTAAAATAAAAAAGGTTCTATACATAATTGTTATAAAATCAACGGTTCCAGAGTTACGGAGGGTGAAAAGTGGAGGTTTTCGATACATTTTATATTTACCGATTTCTCTCCCCTCTCCCCCCCCCCCAAACCCGACGCTCAAAATGGTGTGACTTTTTTCTGAACATTATGTGGACCATATAGAACAATTTGGTGTTGGAGGATAACTTTCACTTTGGATGTCTGGGTTTTTGGTATAGTTATATCATAAATATTGCTCAAAAAATATAAAAAGTATCGAAAACTTCGACATTTCACCCTCTGTAACTCTGGAACCGTTGATTTTATAACAATTATGTATAGAACATATTTTGTTTTAAATTTCATGTAGAACATTTTTGTATATAACATTGTTTACGATAAAGCATAGTTTTAGAAATATTGACGAAAAACATAAAAAAACTACTAATTTACCGGCTTCTCTCCCATCTCCCTCCCAAACCGGACGTACAAAATGGTGTAACTTTTTACTGAACAATATGTGGACCATATAGAACATTTTGGTGTTGGAGGAAAACTTTTACTTTGGATGTTTTGGTTAGGCCTTTTTTTGGACCAGTTATACTATACTACCTCCGTAACTTTGGAACTATTCATTTTAGAGAGATTATGCATAGGACCTTTTTTATTTCAAATTTAATGTAGAACAATTTTGTATAGAGGGTTGTTCATGCTAAACCGCATAGTTTTAGAAATATTGGAGAAAAACTTAAAAAACTACGAATTTACCGATTTCTCCCCCCTCTCCCCCCCAAACCCGACGCTCAAAATGGTGTGACTTTTTTCTGGACATTGTGTGGACCATATAGAACAATTTGGTGTTGAAGGATAACTTTCACTTTGGATGTCTGAGTTATGCCATCTTTTTGATCAACTATTCTATACTAATATTGCTTTCTGGAGATACTGAAAGCCATGAAAGATTACAATATAAGGCTTACATAAATATTATAAATAAGCGACTTAAAGACATACATTCGATTTATTTTAACATTAAACCATTAAAATTGTAGATAAAATTATTTTTCTTTCAAATTAATATTTTCGGATTTAAATTAAAAAAAAATTGTAAATCCCTTATAAAAGGTATATATTTTAAAATCCCTAAAAAGGGCTACATCACAATTACATAACTAGTTTTCGACTGGTTTACCAGTCATTATCAGTGCTTACGTGAAGTTTACATGCTAATCACCAAGATATAGTTTAACAAAAATATGTGGGTCAAAGCCCTTTATAAGTGGTCCGTTAAGGAAACATCAGTTAAAAATGCCAATTAAAGCATGGATGTTTAAACTATTTTAATATTATGCCCCAGGTAACATCTGAGCTGGGGTGTGACTTGATTACATGGTGAAAGTCTGGTAGCAAATGACCATTGCCATTGCCTTTGCATTGCAACTGAATAAAAATGGTATACATTTTTATTTTATATTAGTATTACTCCTTTGAGTGACATAGGTCCATTTTCCTTTGGAATTTACCAGCTGAACAGACGGGGCTGTGAATTGCAAATTTTTAGAATTCCCTCTTGTCTTCTTCGCTTCAGCATCCATCTGGCTTGCAAATTTTAGAAGCCATGGGGGTGTTACCAGGAAAATGGTCCAATAAGTTTTCAATTAAATATCTTTTAAAAACATTTTGAATATTTTTATGTTTTAAATATTTTTATTAGGTTGAAAACTTTGACTTTCATTTAGCAGATGTCGCTAGGCACCTACTCCATAACGTCGGTTGCAATGCGAGGATAAGCTCTCGGAGTTTCGTCACTTGGGGCAGAGAACAGCAAACCTACGCCTCTGATGATGACTCCAATTAGAGTCGAAAATCGTCGATTTAGAGTGCTGGTTTGCGCTCTCTGAACTAAGTGAAAAATAAGACAGTTTTGCCTTCGCATTGCGACTCAATAAAAATGGTATACATTTTTATTTTCTAAACTATTACCTTGTTGGAAAAACTAAAGAGTGATCCCTTTGGTGAAAAACATTATTGAAAAATTTATAATATTCTTTCTCAGAAGTTAAAATAACTTTTATACATGGTTGAAATATTAATAATGGTTAAAAAGCATCTAACAAACGGCATATTGAGAACTTTACAAAAAAACTTAATATAGTATTTTTACTACAAAAGCGATATTACGTAGGTCAAAATTTTTGACGTAAGAGAACTGTCAAAACATTAGAATAAACATGGCAATAATAAAAAGTCACATTCTAATGTTTTGACAGTTCTCTTACGTCAAAAATTTTGACCTACGTAATATCGCTTTTGTAGTAAAAATACTTTAGTAATGTACTTACATGTAATAATTCCAGGGCACTTCCCATTTTTTTTTTAAATAAACATTTTGTATGAGATAGTTTTATTTTGCAATCATTTTCATCATGACAATATTTTCATGTTATATTTACAAATATTCATAATTTCAAATATATTTTCTTTTTAGATTCACCTTCGACAGTTTGATAACGCTACCTACAGTGCTTCTGATAAACCACTTATCCATAAAAACTCATTTTAATGGTTAAGTTCCTATAATTTTAATGTTATCCGAGTGATTTAGAACACGAAAAAATATTTCAGTATTGGTAACATTTTAAATAATATTTTTGTAAACTATTGGTAGAAAAATAATAATAATATTGTCACTAGTAATATTTTTATTAACAATTATGTCTTTGAAAATAATTAAGATAGCAAAGACCTAAAGATAACTACAAATAATACACATAGGTTGATCGCAGCATCCGTTGCAAGGAACTTTATTGACACATGTTTAATAGATTTACATTTGCAGCATCGGCTAGTTGAGGAATATTGTACCGCGAATAAAACTTGGCGTGCAATTTACCCCTCTTGGAAAAGTTTCAATGTCAAGAGCGCAGTGTACTCGGCGCAGTGAAAAACATTAAAAAATAAACCAACGGTGGCAAATTTTTACAGACACCTTAAATAAATGGATTTGCGGTGGAGATCAGAACTCATCACTGGATCATGTGAAATAAAAAATTCAAAAAGGTTTTATTAGCTTATGAGTTTCTCGAGGTAACGCTGTGGAGATTTTTGTATTTTTAACGATTTCTGAGTTCTTGGTATCACTCGAAAGTCAAAAAAGTGAAATTATTTGTAACAAAAGGGTGAAAATCAACATATTTATTATTTTTAAACAAAAAATAAGCATAAAACCAAATATATATCGACAGCGTTACCTCATAAACTCTCCAAGGAAAATCTATGCAAAATTTCAGGAGGATCGGACGAGTAGTTTTTAAGTTACAATGTCCACCACCGCCTTTGAAAGAGCAGTTTTGAGAAAAACGCATTTAAAGGTTTGACAACTTTTATTTTCAATTTTTTTTCTGTCAAATCGTAAAATGACGCACACCGTAATATATTTTTTGAATCGCGGAGTAATCTGCAAAAGAGAAGGGGACCAGCTGTTGAACATTTCTCACTACGCTCAAGCGTGCTGGCGCAAAACCGCCAGGTAGGGATATTCAACATGTTATATCTCTGGTAATTTTACTCGATCAATCAGAAATATCCAGAGAGTATTCTTGCAGTTATGCACTTTCATTTACAATAATAAAAAAAATCGAAAAATTTCAAGATGTCATGGAACTCTTTTAAACCGGGAGATATTAACAGAACTTCAACCACGATTTTTAAGTCCTGCCCTTTGCAATACTGGAAGGTTAGAAAAGGTACTTACAATTTATGGAAAAATCCACGGGTCCCCTGTGACATTTTCCTGTGAAATTTAGATTTTTCATGAGAAAAAAAAAATGGGGAGTTGCGATGAATTTCTGAGTCCTGCCATATCCATAGAATGACAGGATACTATCAATTTTATGAAGACAATTTTTTGGGCAGGAGGGTTGCAAAAGGACTAAGGGAGTATGTATATGGATATACGAACATGTAATGAAAATAATGAAATTTTCATAATTTTCTGAGTCCTGCCAACTTAATAAATTAAACATAATTATTTGAAAATGATCGAAAAAAATGTTGGCATGACGTCTCCTAATGTTTAACTGCACTTGTCTCTTGGAAAATTCTGTGGAAAATTTTCACCCTGGTTCCGGGGTTTCTAATTAGTTTTTTTAATAGCTCCAGAACACTTAACGAAAAATTATTTAGAAAAACAAAAACTGGTACACCTATTTATCTTCCAGAGATAAATCGATTCCATCATTTGTCAATTTTTAGTACCGGTTATAGGCGTCCGTCTTGGGTAGATCAACGAAATCTCATAGCTTGCTTTAATTTTTAAGCATTTTTGAGAGTAGAGTATTAAATTATGAGGTATTCTATCTAGTACTAAAAGTTACTCTGGCTTTAAATCGGTAAATACACCGTTTCTTTTTTTCAAATTTTTCTTAAATTCAAAATATAAAAAATTTTGAAATTGATTTTTCTAGAAAACAGTGCATTCTACCGACTTACAGCAAGAGTACCGTTTAGTACTAGAATACCTCACAATTTAATAATATAGTGTCAAAAATGCTTAAAACTTAAAGACAAAAAAGTTATGCGATAAAATAACCGTTGCCCTACCCAAAACGGACTCATATGACCGATACTAGAGATTCGCAATTGATGGAATCGATTTATATCTGGAAGATAAAAAGACGGACCAGTTTTTGTCTATCGAAATGGAAGCATTCTGGAGATAAAAAAATTTAATTACAAGGCCCCATCTTCAAAGAGCTCTAGCTCCTTTAGGAAAATTTTTGGATTATGTGAATTGTGTTAAATTGTCTTAAAATTATCTTAGGAATCTTAAAATTATATACAGGGTGTTCCATTTAAAAAAAAAACATAAGTTTGTGTCCCCTGTCAATACGGGTAGCCCTGTATATTAGAAAATATTTTTAAATTATGATCCTCTCTTTGCCCCACGTTTTACCTAAATAACTTTTTTTCGTATCTCTTACGACAAACGAGTAATTGGACTTTGTCACACTAATGCCCCACCCTGTATACGAAATAACTATAAAACCAACCTGCCTCTTTGTAAATAGACTTATATTAAGATTCTTGAAACATATGCAAAATGGCATGACTCAGAACATCGTGGAATTTTTCACGAATTTTCTTACAAATCTAGGACTCCTGCCGTCTTACAAGAACCGTTTAACCTTCCTGCCGAGTACCGAAAAAGTATTGATTGTATTTGAGTATTACAACTTTTTAAAGGCAGGACTCCTTAGAAAATCTCGGAATCAGGGTAAAAATTTTGCGCATAATTTTCCAAGGGACAAGTATACTTAAACAGTAGGAGACGTCATGCCAACATTTTTTTATCATTTTAAAATAAATATGTTTAATTTATTTAGTTGGCAGGACCCAGAAAATCATGAAAATTTCATTATTTTCCTTACATGTTTGTATACATACCCCGTTAGCCCGTTTGCAACCCTCCTGCCCAAAAAAATTTCTTCATAAAATCCATAGTATCTTGTCATTCTACGGATATGGCAGGACTCAGAAATTCATCGCAAAACCCTATTTTTATTTTTTGGGAAAATCTAATTTTTACAGGAAAATGTCACAGGAAATTTGTGGATATTTTTGTAAGTACCTCGTCTACCCTTCCACTATTGCAAAGGGCAGGACTTAGAACATCGTGGCTGAACTTCTGTATAATATCTCCCGGTCTATTTGTAATAGCTACCTACCTGCCAATATTTACATAAATTGTTTTCCTACATTTTTAATGTTAAATAGAGATGATTTATACCATTAAGCATTTATGTAACTCTATATAACGAAAAATTAGCCCTTATACAAGAGTATTTGATATTTATTTTTATACCAATATTGAGATATTTCCATTTAAAGAGATTAAAATCCGAATTATGTATATTATTCTACTTAAGAAAATTACAGGATAGAATGAATATTTTAAAGAATAGCTTTATTTTGTAATAATCGTGTTGTGTGGTGAAAAATAATAAATCGTCACATACAATGAAAACATCTATAAAATTCTTGAATAATTCATTAACAAATCAGATGTGCTTTGCTGAAGCAACACTGCCTGGCAGTTATTTTTATCTTAAAAATCCTGCCCAACGTTACAAAAAAATTAGTGGAGATTTTATTAAAAATAGTCAGACACATGGTTGTCATCGTATATACAAATCACTGTGGTCGATGAAAAGATGAAAGATTGGCTCACAAATTTTGTTTTTTGTCGATAGGATACTCTGATTAAAATATATCGATTTTTTACCATCAAGTTGATATAAATTTTATTTAAAAAATTGATTTCGCTCACATAACTAATATTCAAAATCGCCGGTCGCTTCAAACGTTTGTCTCTGATACAACGGTTCATTCTACACAAAAAGTGCTAAATAAACATTTTTTTTCTATGGCGAACAGATTGAGATCTGAAAACCTTAAAAACTACTAACTGGAACAACAAAGAAAAAACAGATCTAAATGGAGGAGAGCCCTGACCAAGATCCACAAAACATTGTCGAGCGAATGAGTGTGATGATAATAAAAGTTCTCCAATGAACAATCAACTATCAGCTTGTGGTATAAATGCGACATGTCTCTTGGATGACAATAACACAGTACAATCATAATATACACAGTGATGAGCGCGCTAATAACCGGCAAAATAATGCATAAGATAGAAAACATATTATTAAGTTGTGAGATAAAAAGAAATGAAATTAGTAGAGGTGGAAAATTTAGCGATAAAAACGTATAAATTTACATTATATTTTAGGCCTATATAATCAAAACCTGCTATATCCATTTTTTGAAATTTTTCAGGAGACTAAAAAAACATAGAAAGTGTAAATTTCCCAAAAAGTATCCGGCATTTCTTTATCAAAGTGACATCAATAAATGTCATAAAATGCACACTAATTTGGTATAGTCATTTTTCTACATGCCTCTTACATCTTCAGAAATTTGTACTTTTAGTTTGGATTTAGCAGATTTTTATTCTAAGCTCACTTAATATTGCTCATTTTCAACTGCTTTTAGGCGCAATTAATGCACTAAAAGTAGGTATTGAACCATTTTGATAGGAAAACATACAAAATATACAAGAAAAAGAAGTATTTTACTGTTTATAAACTATGGACATAGCAGGGTGTGATTCTATGTTAACATTTCAGTGGTATATTGAAGAGGATTTAGCAGGTTTTGAGTCGAATCCTTATGCCTATAGACTAATAGTTACTTGAATTTTGGAACTGTGTAAAAAAGGTAAAACGAAAAATTTAGGATTTAGCAGGTTTTGATTCTGATGGGCTCATTTATTGTTTCCCACCTTTAGACGTATCAGAGGAGTATGTCAACTAAAACTGTCACTGTCACAGTGGCAGTTGCCAAACTCGTCCGATACGTCTAAAGGTGGGAAACAATAAATAGAATGTAAATTTATAGGTTTTTATCGCTAAATTTCCCAACTCTACTAGTTTCATTTCTTTTTATTTGACAACGTATTATGCGTTCCATCTTTTGCGTTAATTTGCCGGTTATTAGCGCGCTCATCACTGTATAACCTCCGTGGTTTTAATGGAAACAAAACAATTTGTAGTCATACGTCAACTCGGTATTAACCACCTTCAAATGTGTCTTAAATAGAACACGAGTGCCTTCAAAGTGACAGAAAACAAATCAGAGTTAGCGTGAGCAAGTTATATCGCTATATTGTATAAGCTTTAAAACAGCTAATATAGACAGATGCAGTCAATAGAGGGCGTTTACTCAAAATATATCTATTTATGTTAATGTGCACGCTTTGGGAATTTTCTACTGCTCACCTTTCATGTGATTTGTAAGATATTAAAGTATATTCATTTATGTGACGATCTAAATATTACGGTAGTAGAAAATGTCGACATAGTTAAGCTAGTGTGAAAACCAAATTTTTAATTATTGTTTTTACTTGTAATAAATATTTGTTTTATATAAAAGATTTTTTATTTCTTCCTAGACTTTTTCTACTTATGAATATAATGAATTCGCTCTACCGAGATTCACTTTAACACATTCGGAATAGGAAACATACAACACAAAAATTCCTACCTCACACTATTAACTGCTAAAACCAACTTAATCTTTCGTTAAAAAAGAAGAATTATTAGAAATAGTGGGAGTGTCTACTAATCTCATAAAATTTTGTGGAGTTTATTTCTACAAAATATTTTTATTTTGTACAATAAATAATTTTCTTATTTTTTATCAATACATTATAATGGTGTAAATAAATAATTATTGATTGGCGTAAGGTTTATGTTATTTTTATGTCTGTTTACTATTAATAATATTGGCATACACAGGCGACCCTACAGACTTTGTAATGGCAACCGAAGGGTCAATCGAATATATAAAAAAATTGGACATCTGTTTGTGATGCATTGTATAATGCATAAATCTAAATATATTCTGTGATATACTTAAGCCATACGCTAAATAAAATAAATATTGGCTATGAGCAGGTGCATTGGTTGTGTAGTAATTTCCAATCACTTCTGACAACTGAACTTCCCAAAAAAGAAATTACTAACGTCAGTGTCAAAGTGAATCTCGATAGAGCGAATTCAGCAGCGGGATTACGAACACTCGATGCGAGATCGCAAAACGAACCGTAGGCAAACTCGATGCGAATACGCATCGAAGCCAAAAAGTGATTACGAACTGGGTTCGAGTAGACTGTCAGAAAATCATCGGCAATTTTCGTATTTTTGAACCTACGGGATAATATTTCGAACAAATGGAATGATGTGCACGTTATATGTCAAGGAATTTCTCTCATTAACCTCAATAATTATTACAATAGAATATAAAATAAAGTTTTTATTACATATTTAATTGTTATAAACATTTATTTTATATTCTAAGGATGATACAGTGAACGTGTACCTAGATATATAAATATATGATTTTCGAACTTGAGTAGAATTTGAGATTAATTATGATTTTTTACCGTTATTAAAGATTAAATGGCCAGGGAAAGATGGGAGACGTTATATAAAAATATTACTAAAGGTCGTAATGGTCACTGCTAACTACCTATTCACTTCATCGAATTCTGTCTCAGAGCTTTCCTTCACATATTTTTAAAATAGGAATAAGTATGTATTAGAGAACTTCTGTCCGTGTAATGAGTGTAATAACACCTCACTGGGAGATTTAAACAATATATTTTTTAATGTTCAAAACATGAGAATTATTATCAAAACCGTATAATCTAAATATCGTTTGATTAACGATTTGCATTATTTTTAAATTGAAAAAATCAAAGTATGAAGTAAGTAGGTTATGTCACTTATGTATTCACTTTTCTTAATTTTTATACTTGGACCGGCAACAGAGAAAGCGTTATAGGAGATCAGTGGTCTATCAGAGAGAGATAGATAGTTCGAGTTGGTAACTCGACAGGGTCGTAGGTATCGAGCAGTGCCTTCGAGTTGACTCGCATCGACAATGTAGGGAAAGAGGTTTTGTAATCACTCCCTACGGTAAACATGGCGGATACGATTCGTATCGAGTGTTCGTAATCCCTATGCTGGCTAGGGATATGCTAAACAATGCATCGGGGTGTAACGTCGATATCAAGTACGGTGGTCTAGCCGTTTTTGTCTGTCGTGCGAGTGGATCTACCAAGAGGTGGGAGTAATGAAACGACAGTTACACAGAGAGAGAAAGCTAAGCGCCAGTAGAGAGAGATAGATAGACCACCGACCAGAACTGCTCCGTGTTACGCTATGTTTCGGAGTTGGCCAAATCTATGTGTATAAGATCTTTGATTCAGATACCTGTCTTTTCTCTTTAAAAGTCTGCCTTCGTTCACACTACGTCATGACAATGTAGAGCAGAACTGAAAACAGACTGGGTGGGAGAAAGATAGGTACTTAAGCAATCTTCTCACTTGACAAGACTGGTACCGCTACGTAGTCCCTTTTAATTTAAATGACAGAAAATGCATCACTGGACTGACATATCAAGAAGAGAGAATAGGGCTTTTCATTCACAGTCATTTGTTTCGAGCTTCTGTCATGTGTCACATAATATTAATCATCATCATTCTCTTTGCCTTATCCCTATGCGGGGTCGGCTTCCCTAATTGCATTTCTCCACACAATTCTGTCTTGGGTCATATCAATGTTAATCCCCTTTACCAACATGTCCTGCCTTATCGCCTCCCCCCAGGTCTTCTTTGGTCTTCCTCTCCTACTTCTTCCAGGAATCTGCACTTCAGCTATTCTTCGTATTGGGTGATTAACGTCTCGACGTTGAACATGACCAAACCATCTTAACCTATGCTCTCTCATTTTGGCATCAATTGGTGCCACACCTAGACTTCCCCTAATATACTCATTTCTAATTTTATCCTTCTTTGTCACTCCACTCATCCATCTAAGCATTCTCATTTCCGCCACATGCATTCGTTGTTCCACTTTCTTTTTCACTGCCCAACATTCAGTTCCGTACATCATAGCCGGTCTTATGGCTGTTTTATAGAATTTTCCCTTCAGCTTCATTGGAATTTTTCTGTCACACAACACACCACTCGCTTCTTTCCACTTCATCCATCCAGCCCTAATTCTACTGCATGCATCTCCATATATTTCTCCATTACTCTGTAGTACCGATCCTAGGTACTTAAAACTATTGCTTTTCACAATCATTTCACCATCCAAAGATACCATTTTATTTGTAGCAGCTCCATCTTTAAATGAACATTCCAAATACTCTGTTTTTGTCCTACTAAGTTTTAAACCTTTTTCCTCCAGAGCTTGTCTCCACTGTTCCAGTTTTTGTTCTAGGTCTCTTTCACTATTTCCTACTAACACGACATCATCAGCATACATTAAGCACCATGGAATGTTACCCTGTAGTTTCGTTGTTATCTGGTCCACAACTAATGAGAATAAATACGGACTAAGCACAGAACCTTGGTGCAATCCTACTTTCACATGAAATTTATCAGTCTCTCCCACACCTGTCCTAACACTAGTCGTTACTCCCTCATACATATCCCTCACAATCTTTACATATTCACCAGGGACTCCTTTCTTATTGAGTGCCCACCACAGAATCTCTCGAGGAACTCTATCATATGCTTTCTCAAGATCAATGAATACCATATGAGCGTTTGTTTCTTTACTCCTGTATTTTTCCATCAATTGCCTTATAATGAAAATTGCATCTGTTGTTGATCTACCCTGCATAAAGCCAAATTGATTCTCGGATATTTCGGTCTCTTCACGTATCCGTCTGTCAATTACTCTTTCCCATATTTTCATGGTGTGGCTAAGCAGTTTTATAGCCCTGTAGTTTGTACATTGTTGTATATCTCCCTTGTTTTTGTAAACAGGTACCAGTATACTGCTTCTCCATTCGTCTGGCATTTGTCCGACTTCCATAATTCTATTAAATAGACCTGCTAGCCACCTTGTTCCTGTCTCTCCCAATGCTCTCCATACTTCCCCAGGAATATCATCTGGTCCTACCGCTTTTCCTTTCTTTATTTTTTGAAGCGCTTGAGCCACTTCCTCGTTGGTTATTTTGGTGACCATTGCTGCTACTGTCTCCGTTGGCTCTACAGGCTGTCTGTCAAATTCTTCATTTAATAAGCTGTCAAAGTACTTTCTCCATCTCTTTTTGACTTCCCTTTCGTGAACTAGTATTTTATTATTTTCATCTCGGATACATCTAATCTGATTAAAATCTTTTGCTTTCTTTGCTCTCTGTTTGGCTATTTTATATATCTTCGTTTCGCCTTCCCTGGTATCAAGTTGATCGTATAGGTTTGAATACGCTTCTGCTTTGGCTTTTGCTACTGCTACTTTCGCTTCCTTTTTCGCCACCATATAGTTTTGAAGATCTATGTCGGATCTGGTTTCTTGCCACTTTTTATATAATATTCTCTTCTCTTTTATTTTTCCTTGTACTTCGTTTGACCACCACCAAGTCTCTTTATGCTCAAACTTTTTTCCTGACGTTTTCCCAAGTATTTCAATAGCAGTCTCTCTAATACTACTGGCCATTTTTCTCCAAATTGTATTAGGGCTTCCTTTCATGTTCCAACATATTTTTTCTACTATTCTTCTCCTGAATAGACCTTCTTTCTCATCTTTCAGCAGCCACCACTTGATTTTTTGTGGTCCTCTCCGATATTTTTGTTTAGTTTCGCTTTTTACTTCGATGTCCAGAAGAAGCAGCTTATGTTGTTGGCTTACTGTCTCACTCACTATTACCTTGCAGTCCTTACATTCACGTATGTCTTCTTTCCTTATCATGAAGTAGTCTATTTGGGATTGATGTTGTCCACTTTTGTAGGTAATAAGTTGAGTTTCTCTCTTTTTAAAGAATGTGTTAACAATCGCCATATCCAATGCTGTTGCTAATTCAAGCATGTCATCTCCAGCTTCATTTCTAGTTCCAAAGCCTAATCCCCCATGTATTGTTTCATATCCTGTCTTGGTTTGGCCCACATGTGCATTGAAATCACCTCCTATTATAACTTTCTCCTCTGCTGGAATATCACTCAGTACGTCTCCTAATTGATCATAGAAAGCTCTTCTTTCATTCTCACCCAGACCTGTTTGGGGAGCATACACACACACAACATTCAATACCTCTTTATCAATTACAAATTTCACTGACATCATTCTATCACTCGTTCTTACAACTTCTACTACGTTATCTTTCATTTCACTATCAGCAATTATACCAACTCCATTTCTAGTGTTACTACTCCCTACATACCACAATTTGTATCCTTCACCTAGTTCTTTCGCCCTTTGTCCTTTCCACCTAGTTTCTTGAATACAAGCAATTTGAACTCTTCTTCGTTTGAGCGCATCCACTAACTCCAGACTCTTACCTGTAAGACTACCAAGATTCCAAGACCCTATCCTAATTTTTCTAACCTGTAAT
The DNA here is from genome assembly GCF_917563875.1 of Diabrotica virgifera virgifera. NCBI lineage: Eukaryota > Metazoa > Arthropoda > Insecta > Coleoptera > Chrysomelidae > Diabrotica > Diabrotica virgifera. The sequence continues at coordinate 207,380,528 of NC_065444.1, forward strand.
GGTGTTCCCCCTGAGATAGTCCTCACCCGGAGATCCGAACGGAGGCTCATTTTACTTCCGGAACATTTTACCTCAGGAGATGCCATCATTTCAGTATAAGTTTTTATTGCGTTTGGAGAAGGTCTTTTCATTATTATGGCCTGTAAAGATTTTTGGATATTTGATGCCTGAATGCCTTTTCTATCAGCACCATACCCTGCCCTGCACGTTTAGCCAATACACCACCAATGCAACCAAAGTGCAGTATTACCCCACACCCGCCTGCATTTTTTCTGTATAGGCCAGGATCCCTACTGTAAGGACTGCCCTATAAGCCAATGTATTGTTGCCCGTATCCCGCCGCTAGGAGGCACGTACTTTGGTTATTTCGGGATACCGGTGTCACATAATATTAATATATCTACGTTATACGTTATTGGTATATAACAATGATACAAACCAAAGACGTATGGCGTAGATATATCAATATTATGTGACACATGACAGAAACTCGAAACAAATGATAGTCGATGAAAATCCCTATTGTAAAAATAGACTATGAATCAGTTAGACAAAGAAACAGGAACGCAATTACAATAGGGCTTTTCAACGATTCTCATTTGTTTCGAGCTCCTGTCATATGTCGTAGAATCCGTGTATAATATTAATATACACAGCAGAACCCCACAATATTAATATACGACATGACAGAAGCTCGAAGCAAATGAAAATCGTTGAAACCCCCTATTTTATATGAAGGAGGAAATTTTAGATTTAACGGAAGAAAGACGTCAACATAAAAATAAAGGTAATAAATCAGAAGTACAAACAAGTGTATAAATAAATAAAATACAAAATTAAGCAAGCGAAAAAGGAATGGTTAAAAGAACAATGTGCAGAAATAGAAAAATACCAGAAAAAACATGATAGTTTTAACACACATAAAAAAATTAAAGGATTAATAATACATGGTCGTATAAATAAAAAACTGGAAGAACGAATAGATGATAGTCAGTTCGGGTTCAGAAACGGACTAGGAACCAGAGAGACGTTATTTGCTTTTAATGTGATAGCTGCATGGATATGAATGTGGATGTGCATGTTTATTACGTTGATTTTGAAATAGTATTTGAGAAAGTAAGACATGAAAAATTAGTCCAAATTTTAAAGACGAAAAGGACTTAAATGATAACAAACCTTTAAGGCCATCGGTACATAATTCGCAAATATTTTACGGCTATCCCTACTGTTTCTGTCTTTACACGGCAAATTACGTGCAGTAAAATGCACACTGGTTTGGATATGTATGTAAACATTACTAGAATGTCATTCTACTTGAAAATGTCATCATTAACTTAAAGAGATGGCTTTTGATTGTTCTTGGATAACTGTTATTTGGATAAATGCAAATTATTAATTCAGTTAATAAATGTGATAATTTTTTCACTATGTATTCAGTGAATGTAATAATTTATATGTACAACAAAAATTAATACTCAATCGAGAAAAGAGGAAAAGTGTTAAAGTTATTTTTTAACCCTTTGACTGCGGGAACCGCATATTTGCGTAATTTCAGTAGTACACGAGATGTGCGGGAAACGCATATATGCAACAGGGCTAACCGCTTCGCTGCGGTTAGCGATTATTTACGTATAAACAAAATATAACGTAAACAAAATATAAAATATAATGTCATCAGATGTTTTCTGAATGAATGGGCGTGAACCGCCCACCTAAAGTGCCTCGAGCGGGATGATTAGGAGGGGTAACTGAGAAGGTGTTTAGTATTGCGAATGCGTTAGTACCGTAAAGTGAATATTGTCGCTAATTATTACGTTTTGTTTGAAATCAAAAATACTAGTAATAAGTATTACATCATGCCGCCGCCACCAAAAAGGGGTAAATATTATTCGATGGCGGAATTGGAAGAACCCTAAGAACAAATGAACCCTATTATTGGTTTTACTACGTTATTTATTATATATATTATAATAGTTCTAGATTTGGTAATAAATAGTTGAAATAAAATAATAAAGTAAAACAAATGATAGAATTCCGACAATTAAGTCAACTGTAACCTAAAAGCCAAAAATATTTGCTTCACTGCGGGAGACGTCTATTAGCGCCGCAGCGACGGTATGCAAATCCTCTCAGCCGCTCCGCAGCGAAAAGGTTAATAATATGTTCAAATGTATTCTCTGCTTGGATCTTCCACATATAATAGACAATAAATAACTTTTTATTGAGTTCACGTCTTAAATCAATTATTTATCAAAAATACACTATATATCAATATTATTTAATCAACAACTCAAAATATTCCCGATGCCATGTCAAATATTTAAAATTGTCTGACTGACAATATTATATTGGACTGAGTGCGTTGTAAGACAAAGAGAGGTTTGGAAAATATTACCACGGACATTGTGTTCATTTTTTTCGAATCCTGAAAAACCAATAAATATTTTTGAACAATTTAAACGCAGAATAAAAGACTAAATTATTACCGAGGGCCGAAAATCCCTGTCTAACTGACAATATGCTGACAATATTCTATTCGACTAAGTGCGTTGTAAGATAAAGATAGATTTGGAAAATATTACCACCGACATTGTGTTAATTTTTCTCGAATCCTGAAAAAACCAATAAATATTTTTGAAAAATTTAAACGCTGAATGAAATACTAAATTATTACCGAGGGCCGAAAGTCCCTTAGAATAAATAAAAAGTTTATTTTGAATGAGATATTTGAAATTAAAAATCACACTAAATTTTCTCTTAATTTTTCACCCCTGTAACTTATTAAAATAAACATTATAGAAATTCTCAGGGACTTTCGGCCCTCGCTAATAACGTAATCTTTCATTCTGCGTTTAAATTTTTCAAAAATACTTAATAGTTTTCTCAGAATTCGAAAAAAATGAATCCCCGTTTGAATAGCATTGCAGCCGAAAATACGTACCCATCCCCTTAATAGAATCAAAGAATACATTACTATTTAATGTATAATTAACTATTTAGATGGGAAATAAGCCACAATTAAATTGAAAAAAATTATTTTATTGACGTTTTGACGCCCAAATCGGGTGTCGTTGTCAAAATACAAAATACTACTAAATTAAACAAACATTTTGCTTAGTAAAAATTCTTCCAATTTATTTAATCTGACTCGCTTATATCGGCAATTCAGACATATATTATATATTTTAAAGTAGAAGACTTTAAAATGATACTGCCAATATTTATGAGTTGCGTTCCTGGGACGACTTTACTGAACGATAGTTCATTCAATTACATGATATTTAATGTATATTAGTGAATCCATTTTTGAAGAACAGGTCGGTTTACGTTCAAAATGGCAGACAATAGAAAAGCCATGTGTGAAAGAGATAGATCACAAAAGAATCGAGTTTTTAAGAAACTATAATTTTAAAAAAGGTAAAAATATAAATGTAGTAGTTAGACAGGGAGGGGGATTGAGTCCACTCCCGTTCATAATATTTATGGAAAAAATAATAAGAGAAAGTAAACAAATAACTAAACCAATATACATAGGAAATTAGAACAAATAGGGATGACAGAATGTGCATTTGCGGATGATGTGGTTATTACAGCAGGAAACGAGAAAGACCTAAGAGAAAGCTTGATAGTATGGAATGAGGTATTAACAAAATACGGTATGAAATTGAACAAGAGTAAAACAAAGGCAATGGTAATAGATAGAAATAGGAAAAGGATAATATGCAAATAGATGGGGTAGAAATAGAGCAAGTCAGTAAATATCAATACCTAGGTGTAATATTTGAAGAAAACGGAAAACAAGAAATACATATAAACTATAGGATACAAAAAACAAATAGACTATATTATGCAATAAACAGTGGATTTGTAAATAGACGAGAAATATCAAGAAAAACGAAAATGAGTGTATACAAAACTGTGTATAGACTTGTACTCACATATGGATGCGAATCGTGGAAATTATCAAAAAGGAATAAAAGTAAACTACAGGCAATAGAAATGAAATATCTAAGAAGAGTAATGGGAGTGACTAGAAGGGATAGAGTTAAGAATATAAAGTAAGAGAAGAATTTAGAAATAGAACCATTAGAATCTTATATAGAAGAGAGACAGCTGGGTTGGTGGGGACACTTACAAAGAATGAGCGATAATATACCTGTTAAAAGAATCCGGGAAAGTAGAATTATAGAAAGGAAAAAACGTGGTAGACCAAGAAGACAGTGGAATGCAGTAATAATAGATATTTTAGAAAAGAGGGGAACAACATGGAACGATGCCAAAAAATTAACAGAGAATAGAAAGATATGGAAGAAATTTGCGAAGAACGAAAAATAATGAAAGTATCAGAAACATATCCCTACACCTCAGGGTAGAAGGGGTCAAGATTATATATATATATATATATATATATATATATATATATATATATATATATATATATATATATATATATATATATATATATATATATATATATATATATATTGTTAAGATATGTAAAATTTGAATTAATATGGTTTCGATCTTAATATTTTAGAAAAGTTAAAACATATAATAAAAATATACCAAAATTCATTTCGAAGAAATGAAAGTCAATTATCTTTGGATGGCCGTAGGTAAACAAAATTTAAATAGGGATTAAGTATTTTCTTTGTACAGTTAGTATGATAAGGAAGTGGTTATGTGTTTGGACAATGAGACCGGGTTAGGGAACAATTGTATTTAGAAATTTAAATGAATGTAATCTCCTTAAAAAACCGATTGGCATGTAATTAGTTTTAGGAAATTTCTAATGGTAGGAAAAGTTGGTGTTGAATCTGACATTGACAATTTTGAATTTAATTCGTTGGAATCGTTGTCAGTGGACTTTCATAATTTTTTACATAATTTAATTTTACGGTAGAATAATTTTTTCAACGTTACTGTTTAGTGCTGGCCTTTAAACGAATGTGATTCTAGACGATAGTTGTTAAATGATCGTCAAGTCGAATAGTGGTGATCTCTGAGAGTCTCCTGAAGTAGTAAGGCAGATAAATGAATAGCTGTGAGTTTGTTGAAATAAGTGTCCTGACGGAGGCTCATCACGTAAAGCATTGTAAGTTATATTGTTCTACTTATATTCCAAGAGTCACCGTTGCATGCCGTAACGAGAAATAGATTCAGTTTATTGAGAGGAGAAAAGGCTAGCATTGTTTTTTGAAAGATACGTGCATCTGTAGGGGGTCATTGATGACAATAGGCTTGCAATAGTTTGTTGCGAGATTGCTGACTACATAGGGGGCTGCTAAGAGTAAATTGTAGGCGACCAGAGACAAGAATTTGGACAACTCATCATCCGAGAGACAGTTTTATTTTTTTTTGTAGAATTATTCATAACGCAAATTTCAATAAGTACTTTAGATAGTGGTAGGAGTATTTCAATAATCAGAATAGGAGATATTATTTTTAGAGGATATTTTGAGGGTGAATTTATTTCAATAGATGTTTTTGTACCATATATGTGTTTTATTCCGTTAGTCTTTGACCTTATTTATCATATGTAAAGCAAAGGAGATATTGAAGCACGAGAATATAAAACCCTGAGATTAGAGCATTAAATAGTGTGATTAAATCATAAGTGCATCATTAAAATTAAATTTAATTAATTAATTAATTATCTAATCAATTGCTTTGAGCACACCGATCTTTGAATATCACATTAACTGGCGCCCAACGTGGGGCTTAAAAAATATCGCAGCTTTGCATTTGATGGTAGGGAAAGAGATAAGGAATAACTACAGGTGATCCAGAGATAATTTGACAATTTTTCCAGGTGTAAAAATATTTTTGATTTATGGATTGATCGTAGGTAGTTGATATTTACTGCTATTGAATTATTTAATATTTTTACCAATCGTACATTTGATATTTATTTTGAAATTTACTGATTGCATATTTGATATTTGTGGCGAAAATTTATTAAATTTGGGGAGAAATATTTGTCGTGTTCTGCAACTTATAGAGTGTTGTAAAATTTCACATTTTGGCGGGGACAAAGAAAACAGTAACAAAAAGAAACAACATGTCGACCACAAGGAGGCAAAGCAAAATGCAAGAAAGCAGAGAGAATAACAGAGAAGAGGAAAAAATTGTTGAAGAAGGATTGGGTAATGAAGGAGATACAACGATTATGGAGAGAAAAGAACAGGAATTAACAGGAATAGAGAAACTATTGCAACTGATGCAACTCCAATCACAACAAATGGATAGAAATCAACAGGAAACAAAAAGGACAATGCAAGAAAATCAACAGGAATCAAAACGAGCCATGGAAGAAACACAACAAAAAATAGAGAAAAATCAACAGGAAGCAAAACGAGCCATGGAAATAACACAACAAAAAATGGAAGAAACACAAAGAGAAATATCACAGAGAATAGAACAGAAATTGGAAGAGAATGATGGCAAATTGGAAAAGCGTTTGGAAAAATATGAAAATGAAGTGAAAGCCTGTTTAGAAAAAGTTAGAGAAGAAACAGAAAGGAAACTGAAGATGCAACGAGAAGAAATAGAAACTAAAATGAAGGATATTAAGACTGTGCAGAAGATGGAATTAGAACAGTTAGAAAGCAAATTTGAAAATGCAATACAAGAAGACAGGCGAGAAATAGAAGAAAAATTTAAGCAAAACGAAAAACAAATTGCGGAACTCAAGAATCAACAGAATTGTGGAGAAAGAAGGGAAATGATTATCCTTGGTACAAGCGACGCGAAAATACAATTTGGAGGGGATATTAGAAAAACACACCCAGTACCATTTGTTAAAAATTTGAAAACCAAATTGCAACATATTAGATATTTTGACGACTGCAAAGAAACAATTAGAAACCATCTGAAAGAAGGAGCAGCGTTATGGTATGAAAGTAAAGAAGATGAGTTTGAAAATTGGACAGATTTCGAAAATAAATTTCTCAACTATTTCTGGGGGAAAGTTAAACAGAGGGAAATCAACCAAGAGCTACAGAATGGAAGATATCACGAGAAAATGGGAATATCGGAAGAAAGATATGCTTTGCAGATATATAACAATTCCAAATATCTAGACTACAAATACTCTACCGAACAACTGGTAGAAATGATAAGCAGACATTTCGAAGAAACGCTGGAGGACCACGTGATTTTGAGAAACTATCAAGATATTGATAGTTTGTGCCAATTCCTTCAAGTAAGGGAAGCAAAAAGAAGAGAAATGCGAAACAGAAGACAACATGAACAATATAATGGACCGGCAAGAAGGTATCAATCAAATTATGACCAGAGAAACCGACATGCCCAATCAACAAACGAAGATAGGCCGAGAGAATACCAAAATTACAATAGACAACAAAATTATGATAACAGGAATCACGCAAAAAATAGAACATATGAAAATCACAACAGAAACAGAGATGCACAAAATCCTCCGACTAGGAATACGAACGAACAAAGGGACGGTAGAAACAATCAGAATTTCCAACGACAAAATAGAAGGGAGATGAATCATGTAACAATAGAAAACGAGGAAGAAGATGTATGCAATGAATCCAGACAAGGATTTTCAATAAAGCATCCACTGAACAAACATAAACAACTCTCCGGTATATTTTGTCATCCGAGAGAGTTTATACAGTTGGCGGGAAATGAAAGACAAAGTTCTAATTCAAATTTAATATTCTTAGATGCATTTATAAAACATAAAGCGATTAAAATTTTTATTGATTCTGGATCGGAGATATCGTTAATCAATAAGAAACTAGTAAAAGAATTAAATTTGGACAGATTTGTGTATAAAATTCCTAGGGTTGCTTTAGTGGGTGCAAACAACAAAAAATTGACGACAGTAAATGAAGGTTTGGGAGTGCGGATCAGAGTGGGAGACAAATACTATATTATGCAATGTGTGGTGATCGAAGATTTAAACCATGATATGATAGCGGGAATTGATGAATTGAGTGAAAAACATATCACCATAAATTTTTCGGAGAATAAACTGGAAATCAGAGCAGAACCAGACAACATAGAAGAAGAAATGGAAATAGATAGGAAAATAATTGTTGAAAAGATAAATGAACAGGAAAAACATAAAGAAATCAATATGACTGTAGAGGAAAAACAGAAAGTACAAGAAAAAAATCAACCAGAAAAAAAAAAGAAGGAAGAAAAAGAGTTCAAAAAGAAAGAAGGAAAACAAGGTGGATACAAGAGAAAGACAGGAAATCGAAGGTACGGAAGAACTGTCGGCAATCGACGATAAAACAGAAAGGAAGCAGGAAGAAAAGGAAGTTCTCATAAGAGAAATGAAAGCAGTAGAAACATGGTGCTCGGGATACCAAATGGAAATTGAAGATAAAAAAAAACAGAAGAAATAAAGGATGAGGACAGAGAAGAAATGGCAATAATGGACGAGAATCCAGAATTTTATGAAGAAATATTATGGACAGTGAATACATGCGAACAAAATGAGGATGAAAGAAAATTAAAATGTGGAGAAAACATGGAAAAGGAAGTAGAGAAGATTCTAGAAAATTATGGAGATTTGATTAATGAAGAAAGCCGAGTGGCTAAAAATTATGAACATTCTTTTAAAGTTAAAAACTTAGAAAATTTTAAATCCAAGACATATCCAATCCCGTATAAATACAGGCAAAGCGTCGGACAGGAAATTGAAAAAATGATCGAAGACAAGGTGATAGAAAGATGTGACTCTCCATATATCAACCCGATAGTATGCGTTAAAAAATCGAGTGGTGATTTGCGATTATGTTTAGATGCAAGAAACATTAATTCACACACAATCGCGCAATACGAAGCGCCTTTGAACATCGAAGCCATATTTGGACGAATCACAGGGTCACACATTTTTTCCAAAATCGATTTGAAACATAGTTTTTGGTTAATACCTTTGGCAGAGAAATGTCGAAATTATACCGCTTTTTCGATCGACGGAGTGGTATACCGATTTAGGGTGGTACCATTTGGCCTACAGAGTGCATGCGCTGCTTTGGTTCGCGCATTGAACACAATCTTAAATAGGCATGGAGAATTTGTTGTACATTACATAGATGATTTATTAATTTTCTCACCAGATATAACAAGCCATCTACGACATATTCACACTGTGCTAGAAGAACTGGATCAAGCGGGATTGAAATTAAATATTAAAAAGTGTCAGTTTTTCTAAAAGGAAATACTGTATTTAGGATTCAAATTAGACACAAAAGGGATTAGTCTTGCAGAAGATAGAATCGAAATTATAAATAACTACGCTAGGCCAACCAATTTAAAAACATTGCGGGGATTTTTGGGAATGGTAAACTATTTCAAAAAACTAATACCAGACATCAGCACAAAAGAAATACCGTTGATAGCATTACTTAAGAAAAATGTTAGGTGGAAATGGGGAACGGAACAAGAAATGGCTTTCAAAAATTTAAAAGGAGCTTTCTCCACAGCTGTAAGAGTACACCACCCAAGATATGATCAACCTTTCATTCTCCGGACCGATGCTTCCATAACAAAATTCGCAGGGGTGTTATCACAGATCCAAGACGATGTAGAGGTGCCAATCTGTTTTGTCTCCCGTGTAACCAAAACATATGAGAGAAAGTACAGCGTTACTGAATTAGAGTTCGCCAGTGTGTTATTTTGTGTAAATAAATTACGGTTTTACCTACTAGGGGCAAAATTCACCATTGAAACAGACCATGCAGCTTTGATACATATAATGAAAAATAGGCTGGTAAATAATAGAATTCATAGGGGCATTCTTTTACTTCAAGAGTATGATTTTGAATTTAAATATATCAAAGGAACTGACAATATCTTGGCTGATGCGTTGACGAGAGATGAACAATTCCGCAAAGAGGACCACAAAACTCTCCACGTTGGCATGAACATAATGAGAGAAGAAGCAGGCTTATTTTCTTTGGCTCAGATCAGGGAAAATCAGGAACAACTGGATGAAAGAGAAAAGCAAAGGGTCGAACAAGAGGATAACTTATATTTTAAGAGGGTCGATGGTAGAGAACTATATGTAATCAAGGAACAGATGGCAAAAGAAGTTTTAGCAAAATTACACTGTGACAACGGACACATTGGAAGCAGGAAGGTGTGGCTTATGTTCAGGGAGAACTACATTTGTCGAAAGGACTATACAATAGCCAAAGAGATGACTCGAAATTGCGAGACATGCCAAAAGTGTAAAAGTAAGAATTTCAAAAACGAAAACATCACAAAAAACGTCATAGCTCGGAAGAAACTGGATATTGTCGCCATTGATATGTTGAGCGATTTAATAACAACAACACAGAGGAATAAACACATATTAGTTATGGTGGATGTTTTTTCAAAGTATTTAAAACTGTACCCATGTAGAACCACGAAAGGAGCTGAAATACTTCGGAAGATAGACGATTTTATCGAAACAGTGGGAAGACCAGACAATATTTTGTTGGACAATGCAACATACTTTAGGAACGACCGTTTTAAAGGGGAATTAAGAGAGAGAGGCATAAATACAAAATTTGTAAGCATCCGACATCCACAGAGCAACCCATCAGAGCGTTTTATACAAGAAGTCACAAAATTTCTAAGAATTGCTGCGGAAGAACATCATCGACATTGGGACAGAAAAGTGTTTGAAATAGAGACGTATTTGAACTGTGCACCAAATACGGTTACCAAGGAGACGCCTTTATATGTAATGAAAGGAACAATGCCTACGAGACCGTGGGAAGACACCGCCCCCAGACAATACGAAGAAGTGATCGAGGTGGTTCAACGAAGATGGAGACGAAGTGGAGAGAAATATCTCCAAAGGCAAGAGAGGACCAGAAGAAGAAGGCCGGTTACATTCCAGAAAGGGGATAAAGTTTTAGTGAGGGCACTAAGGGTGTCCAATTTACAAAATGGTATTTGTGCTAAATTGATGCCGGTATTTGAAGGTCCATATAGGGTCAATACGGAAAATGGGGTAAATAGTTATGAATTAGCGCATATAGAGACAGGCAAGATACGGGGTATTTTTAACATTCACGACATTTATAAGTATCATGAGTAGAGTTTGGTAACATAATGGAATAATTTGATCCTAAAAAAAACTTGTGTCATTTAAATAAATAACAGAGTTTTTCGGCAAATCAAATGGCGGGGAGTTGTTAAGATATGTAAAATTTGAATTAATATGGTTTCGATCTTAATATTTTAGAAAAGTTAAAACATATAATAAAAATATACCAAAATTCATTTCGAAGAAATGAAAGTCAATTATCTTTGGATGGCCGTAGGTAAACAAAATTTAAATAGGGATTAAGTATTTTCTTTGTACAGTTAGTATGATAAGGAAGTGGTTATGTGTTTGGACAATGAGACCGGGTTAGGGAACAATTGTATTTAGAAATTTAAATGAATGTAATCTCCTTAAAAAACCGATTGGCATGTAATTAGTTTTAGGAAATTTCTAATGGTAGGAAAAGTTGGTGTTGAATCTGACATTGACAATTTTGAATTTAATTCGTTGGAATCGTTGTCAGTGGACTTTCATAATTTTTTACATAATTTAATTTTACGGTAGAATAATTTTTTCAACGTTACTGTTTAGTGCTGGCCTTTAAACGAATGTGATTCTAGACGATAGTTGTTAAATGATCGTCAAGTCGAATAGTGGTGATCTCTGAGAGTCTCCTGAAGTAGTAAGGCAGATAAATGAATAGCTGTGAGTTTGTTGAAATAAGTGTCCTGACGGAGGCTCATCACGTAAAGCATTGTAAGTTATATTGTTCTACTTATATTCCAAGAGTCACCGTTGCATGCCGTAACGAGAAATAGATTCAGTTTATTGAGAGGAGAAAAGGCTAGCATTGTTTTTTGAAAGATACGTGCATCTGTAGGGGGTCATTGATGACAATAGGCTTGCAATAGTTTGTTGCGAGATTGCTGACTACATAGGGGGCTGCTAAGAGTAAATTGTAGGCGACCAGAGACAAGAATTTGGACAACTCATCATCCGAGAGACAGTTTTATTTTTTTTTGTAGAATTATTCATAACGCAAATTTCAATAAGTACTTTAGATAGTGGTAGGAGTATTTCAATAATCAGAATAGGAGATATTATTTTTAGAGGATATTTTGAGGGTGAATTTATTTCAATAGATGTTTTTGTACCATATATGTATTTTATTCCGTTAGTCTTTGACCTTATTTATCATATGTAAAGCAAAGGAGATATTGAAGCACGAGAATATAAAACCCTGAGATTAGAGCATTAAATAGTGTGATTAAATCATAAGTGCATCATTAAAATTAAATTTAATTAATTAATTAATTATCTAATCAATTGCTTTGAGCACACCGATCTTTGAATATCACATTAATATATATATATATATATATATATATATATATATATATATATATATATATATATATATATATATATATATATATATAAACACATATATATATATATATATATATATATATATATATATATATATATATATATATATATATATATATAAAAAAGAACACGCTTCATTTATATATTTATACGAAACGTGGATTTTTGCTAAAGTGGAATAAAACGGATTTAGCAGGATGAGAGTATAAAATCCATAAGACACGTCGAAACTGAGGTAAAGAAACATATTATATTGCATGCGGGTGGAGAACATGGTTTTTGATGGAGCAGACCTTTTAAATCGGCTGATTATCGTGATAACATGAATAGAGATGTTTTTGAAATTAAAAAAAAAAACTACTTCCAATGTTAACATAAACCGTCCGTTATAGTGGTTCTGAAAGGCGATTTTGCTTATGTCCTATAAACTTCATACATAACACGTTAAAGTAACTAAAACAAAATCAGCAAACATTATTTTATTTACTAAAAAAATATGTACACTGCAATAAACCATAAATATATGGAAGAGTTGCGAACATTTAAGACAGTAAATCATTTTCAACCAATTAATAATTTCAGTTCTTATTTTACCTTATTGTTATTTGGAACTGTAGCAAATCTCTTAATATACACATAACTAAATTAATTTTGTCTAAGTATGTACTTTAAATGCTAAAGAAAATTCATAATGTGTACTCTTTAATCATAATATCATGACATATCAGAACAAAAATGCAGATTGAGTGAAAAAAGAATGCCAAAGGACCTATGTAAATAATTGGGTAACCAACTAAAACTTTTTAAGTATTGAGTATAAAGATGAAGAACCGCCAAAAACAATAAAACTACAAAAAAAAATGACTAACATGTATCGCACTCCGACTTCATTAGTGCCTTAACCCTGAAATGTTATGTGAAATCTTCGTTTTTCCCTCTGCAATTTCCTTATCTAAAGTTAATCAAATTCTGCATCCATGTTAATTATGTATGACGGCTATCTAATGCTAATATTTATTTTTAGTTACTGACATTGCTTTACCCTGAAATTCGCCCTTAAAATATGATAAGGCGTTATTTCTAAGGCACCCATATTCAAAATTCGAGGAGTAGGGATTATCAACTAGAGAAGTTTTACTTGAGTAATTTTTCTATGCCTAACAAATGCATTATCACATGTTAGAGCAATATTTAAAAACGAACGGTACTTATTACACATCCACTCTCGACCACAGCGTAACGCAAACTCTCTTGTTGCACGCTTGCTAATGCAGAGAGTGCCAAAACCGGAAATGGTAATAACGACACAGGCGCACTATGCAGATTCTAAGATAACTAAATTATATGACATTATTTCAAAATAAAGACAACCCCTAAAGGAATGTGTTAGGCCAAAAAACGATTTTCCATTTTTTAGGGATATGGCACTATTGCAATCGGGGTGCAATATGTACCTATATCGAAGAAAAAGGTTATATATGCATTTTCCTCTTTTCTAACATCTTAAAGTCATCAGGTAGAGATAAGAATGAACGTTAGCGGGACCTACTACTTATTCATCGATCGGCTAATCGGCTCGATTCACTTACAGATCCTTTGGGCTTTATACTATTGCGTTTTAAGTATTACTCTGTTTACCCTGTAGATAGAAACACGAAACACAGGGAGAAAACGCTGCAAGTCAATTTTTTAAATTTTTGGAAAACGCGATTTTTAGATTCAAAACTTCATAATTCATAAATAAACATGCTAAAACACTGTTGCATTGAGTATTTGATAACTCATATACAAAGCATGATATTATAAAACTGAAATTGTCATGTACAGTAGGTAACAAGAGAAATTAAAAAAAAAACAACCAAAGGTCTGGAGGAAAAAGGCAAAAACGCTGTAGTTGACAAAATATAATTGTAATTCAACGAAAGAAAAAAATAAACAGAACTAGACTTGTTTAACTTAACTAAACCTAAAAACATTAATATTATCTGTTAAGTGAATCAATAACATTGTAAAATTCTTAAGATAAAAAATAAGTCATGTTTTTTTTTAGCTGATCAAAATACATTCTTCCTTTTTCTGAATGTTGTTCTGAAGCTATTTCCTTGTGGCATTTTTACAATCAACTATTTTTAATGGGAAATTTCCTTTTTCTGAACAAATTTTTTTTAAAAGTTGGAGATCTTTGTATTTTGCCATTGGAATGGGCAGTGACTCAGTATAGGATCGAGAAGGAAAAACGAATTCTTTTCCAGTATACGGTGGTTCCCTACCAGTCACTTTTTTGTTAATGACAGCAGAAACCATTGTTCCATTGTAGGTGTCTCTGAAATAAATTAGTCTGGGATGTTGCTTTGAAATGCTTAATTTTCTTATTGGTCTAGTTTTAAAAGGTGCTTTTGTAGCATACATAGGTGCAAGAAAAGTGTCCCAGCTACGCACGCAGTAGTTATCAACCTCTTCTACTTTATAAGGCGCAGGTTTTTGACGAGCCAATTGTAACACTGCTTCCCAATCTTCTGGGGTTTCTGCTGTACTTTTTTGGTTAACGATACCAAAATCTTTATCCGTCTCCATGTAGGAGTGACCTCTTATAGGAAAGGTCACTAAAATAGAGTCAAATCTATCAAAGCTACATCACGTATTCGCCCAAAACTTTTTCGTTTTCTTGTAGTTTTTGATTGTAAAGCCTCTTCAATTTCACTGTCCTCGCTTTCCATATTAATAAACAATAGTTCAAACTTACTAAACGTTAAAAAACAAACTGTGATTATGATAATAATGATACTAAAATAAACAACTTGTATGAATGCTGAACACTGACTGTGATTTTCCGTTGTAAATTGTCCCTACGGACAGGCGCATTGAGCACCTAACTCTGACTTATAGCATTGTTGCCTAGTTTAACCTTGACTTGCAGCGCTCTTCCATTGTACAGCATTATTTTATTCGTTTCTAACGTTTGACTTATTGCACTTTTATTTTGTTTGATATTTGTGGATTGTACTACGTGTATCCAAGTATCGAAAAATGTATTCATCAAAAAATCGAGAAAAATTGACTTACAGCGTTTTTCCTCTGTAGTCTTCAATTGTTAAGATAATTACTTCGAAGTGAATCTGCCAGTCTAATGAACCGACTGACTATCTGGCTATGAAGCTGACATTATCTCTTACTATAGACAGAAACATTGATGGTAAGAGCGGAAAAAATACGCTTGTCTAAAAAACTTGGGAAACTGAAACGAAACTGTGTGAACAGTTGAGATTGTCTCAACTATTTAAACTAACAAAACATAGGATAGTGAAGAAATAAATCACATAATACTACTTCTAGTTTTCACATATAATAGTACCCGTGTTTTCTGCTGAATCTGTTGACAGGAAAAAATCTACTAAAGCAGGATCCATTACAATATTTTGTAAAATCTTGAAACATCTACATATAGTGTTTATCACTCTGAGATGTCAGTACGGCTTGTATATGGCAATGTTTTTCAAATGAGAAGTAAAGGAACCGCGTGGCGACATAATCGGTACGGACACCAGAGGTGGCTTTTAAATACAAGAATTTAACCCGGTCCATGCTGAGGCTGCGAACTGGCATCGTTGCGCTTCGTAAGAACCTGTATTGACTTCTCGGAGTGACCAACACATTATACAACAGTTATTCATAGCTACCTCACTACATATAAAAAAATATGTTACATGTTATCTATGGTCCTTTTCATATGCATTTTTCAGTGCGTCACAAATGATAGAAAAAAAGTTAAGTCCGTGGTAATACACATTTATAACGTTTATTCTAACATGGCATTTTAGTTAAATCTGACAGTTGTCACATTTTATTTGCAATTTGGCATAAAAACAAATCAATTGTGTTTATTGCATTTATAAAATGGTATTTTCTTTGATTTGTACAGTCTTATAAATTGTACAGATTATATTCGTCGATATATTATATAATTCGTAAATAATTTTTTTTTCGATTATAGCGCCATCTATCGACAACTAGAATAAATGTTATAAATGTCTGTAATCACGGACGTGTCTTTTTATCTGTCACATACAATTTAATTCGTTAGAAAGAAATCGAAAAACTTTGACGCACTGAAAGATGCCTATGAGAAAAAGATTACTACACTTATGTATACAAAGAAGTATTGGCTACACTTCCATTAAAAACCTAAAAACGATATAAAAAACACGCAGTATATAGATGGCTGTTCAGTTTACTTTTTTAACGGATCGTCAGGGGATATATTTTTATCTTTAAATGATTTTCTATCTTCATCATCACTACAATACTCTGCTAAATCATCGTCAGCAACTGCTGTTACAACAGGTTGACTAGGTTTTGGAGGCAGTGTCCGTGTTTTTGGTACTTCTTGAGATTTCGTAATAGTAGAGTATATGCTCATTGCCTGAAATTATAAAGTGATCAATGCTAAGACTACAATCAATAATGAATGAGCTACGCCATTAACAATACAAACAATTAATATTTACAAGCAAGAATATGTATAACTCCCCACCACTAACGCCACCGTGTCATATGTATTTTAACCTTTAGATGTCATCGACATGGCCAGAATAGGGCTTTTCATTCACAGTCATTTGTTTCGAGCTTCTCTCATATCTCGTATAATCCGTGTGCATTAATATTATACACAGATTATACAACATATCGCTGGTACCTATGCTTAATGTGATTCCTAATACATTTCCAGTGAAAAAAATAACTCTTTGATAAGTGTTGGCGATACAATTGTTTTTATATGCGTGTCCGCGAAGATTATAACTCCCAAAATATTTATAACGAAAAGATTTAGTTCATAATAGATGCCGACGAAAACAATTATTTCCCTTTCTGTTTCTGTTTCTGCCGACGAAAACAATTATTTCTGAGAACTTTTTAGTAATTATAATTTTCGTGGACCCAAAAACACAAATGATGTTTTTTACTGATTCTCCTCAAAAAATAAATTTTTTCGCTAACACTATTAGGGATTATAATGTTCACAATCATATACCTAATCGAAAATAATATTTTTCGCGGCGTTCATTGAAAGTTCTACTCTTAACGGCATTTTTCAGAGTTATACTTTTCATAGAGGGTGGCGATATGACAAGCTCGAAACAAATGACAATCGATGAAAAGCCCTATAGAAGAAGAGATGAGAAAGTGTTCCATTCCTTGTATCGATGTTTGTCATATAATATATCTGTCAATACGCAAGTAATGTAAATAACTTTTTATAGTCTAAATAACTTTTTTTCACAACATTGTCTATAATGAATAGTTTTTTCCAGAAAAAAGAGCACAAGATGGACTTGGATAAGCCCCGATGGACAAACAAAAAACGAAATAGACTTAACTTATAACTTATCAGAAGAAAGAAGTAGTAACCAACGTAACAGTGATAAATAATTATACAATAGAAAGTGACCTCAGAATTACTAGAGTAAAGGTTAGAATAAACTTTAAAAAAAGATCGAAAATGGTCTGATGAAACACAATGAATACTAAATGGACCCCACTCCCCCTAACAAAGAATCCAACTATGCAGACTATGTTACAGTTGCTTTTGAAGAAATGAGTTAGATAATATGAAATGATATTACCAACTTGATATTCGAATTAAATTAAATGAAACCATAATTAAAGGCATCAAAGAACTGGAAAAAGAACACCACAAACAACAGAACGAAAATCGACAGAAACTCAACCAAAATACGAAAAATATTATATCATTACTAACAGTAATATTAGAACAGAAACTCAGAAGACCTAAAGTAGCCGAACAAAAGAATATATAATGAAATCAGGAAAAACGTAAAAGAATTCAATCTGATATAGAAGATAATAAGAATATGAAGGTGTTGCGCAGAAAGCTTTCCAAAGGAGAGAGAGAGATTTTTAAACTAAAAAACAACCAAGGTTTTCCATCAACAAATAGAGGAAAACTGCTGAATATAACAAAAAACTTCTACACTGAATTATTAGGTCTGGATCCCGCGTACGAAAAAAAATTGATTAAAAGCAAGCTGAAAATTTGTTAATAACTTAACAGTGTCTTGTCGGACAAACTTTGATGTACGGGAACACTGGAACAGGTGAATTTAAATGTGGAACAAGTTAAAAATTTGGAACGTCAGACTACGAAAACGTCCGATGTATTTTGTCGGACAGAACATCCAATTGATTTGTTACCCTTTCATTAAACTCTCATGCAAAAAGCAGACTGATATTTATCACCTGTCATAATTCCTGTCATTTGACATGTTCTACGTGTCGGACTTATTAAAATGCCCAGTTGGTGATAAATACCAGTCTGATTTTTGCATGAAAGTTTAATGAAATGGTAACAAATCAATTGGAAGTTCTGTCCGACAAAATACATGCAACGTTTTCGTAATCTGACGTTCCAAATTGTTAACCTGTTCCACAATTAAAACTTCCCCTGTTCCAGTGTTCCCATACATCAAAGTTTGCCAGACCAGACACCGTTAAGCTATTAACAAATTTTCAGCTTGCTATTAATTAACTTTTTTTTGTACGCGGGATCCAGGCCTATATATACAAGTAATCAACAAATAAGGGGCAGTAACAAGCATCAGAGAAAAAGAATAATCAACCAAGGATGAGAATTACTCCGGATAACTTGTTAAGCGAAATAAAAAATAACAAAGCCCAGAGTGAAGACGGCGAAATGACAGAGGCTGTAAAACTTGGAGGAGAAACACTATTAAAACCAATTTTAGACTTTAGTTTTTGTATTAGTAAGATAGTTGAAGCATTTATTGTTTTTTTTTGTTATATTGTTTTCAAACATCCCTGCTATTGTAAAATTTACTATACAAACCTGTGAAACCAAACTTGAAACATCTCCAGTATTTGCTGGTAAAATCAAGGTATTATTTGTTCTAGCTAATTTATTAAATGCATGTACATATTGTTCAGCAATACTTAAGGAGGCAGCATTGGGACCTAAATCTTTCTGTAAGGCTTCTGCAACCAGTTTTAAACCTCCAGATCGTGCTTCGGCAACTGCTAATATTGCTGCAGCTTCACCAGCTGCTTTGTTAATTTGTTCTTGGCGATCAGCTTCTGAAGCAAGAATGCGTGCTTTTCTTTTACCTTCTGCAACATTAATATCGGCTTCTCTTACTCCCTCTGATTCTAAAATTGCTGCTCTCTTTTTTCTCTCAGCCTCTACCTAAAACAAAATATATTTAAAATATACTACATAAAATACTACACGTTAATAGTCATACATCTTTGAATTATCTAATAGACGTTTGTACACGTGGAAATCGCCAAAAGATAATGAACATCAGATAATGAAAAATCAAATAGATTACATAATGATCAAAGAAAGATATCGGAATAGTATTACAGCAGTCAAAACACAACCTGGAGCAGATATATCATCTAATCATAATCTCTTAGTAGCTCACATGAAAATTAAAATGAAAAGAATAGAGAAAACAGCAAAAGAAGAAAGAACTGACATAAGTGCACTAAGAAATCCAGAAATCAGAGAAAATATCAAAGAAAGAATTAACGGACGTCTAAACGTCGTACAGATTGAAGGGGAATACAATGAAGAGAATATCAACAAAAACTGGGAAAAAATACTTAATAGAACCTTCAAAAAAGTATCTACGCAAATCCAAAGAAAAGAAAAAAGATTGGATGACAGACGAAATACTAAACTTAATGAACAAAAGAAGAGTATATAAGGACAAAAATAAATTGTTATACCAGCAAACAAAAAACGAAATACGGCGACAGATTCGCATAGCAAAAAATAATTGGTTAAAAGAAAAATGTGATGAAATAGAAACGCTAAAACATAAACATGACAGCTTTAATGTACACAGGAAAATAAAAGAATTAACTAGAAAACCAGAATACAAACAAAATATACTAGTTGATGAAAAGGGAGATATAGTAATGGATACAGAAAACAAATTGATGATATGGACAAACTATATAGAACAGCTGATTAACGACAACCGAGACACAATAGATAACGAATATTTCGTTGAAGAGAATGAACCAGAAATAACAGAAAGAGAAGTAAAACACACCATTAAAGAAATGAAAACTGGGAAAGCTGTAGAACCGGACGAAATACCGACAGAAATATTGCAACTTATAGCCGACTGCAATATACATGTAATTGTCGAATTATTTAATATCATATACAGAACAGGTGTATTTAGTCCATTCTTTCACGGTTTTTGCTCTAAATTTTAAAGAACCGCTTGGATTGACATGAAATTTGGCATACGTATAGCTTACATGTCAAAGAAAAAAAAGTGATATTGTGCCGATGTGTGCTTTTGCCCTGGGGGTGACTTTCACCCCCCTCTTGGGGGTGACTAATAAACTGACTAATTTTAAGTAACTTTTGTTCTATAGAGCTTTTTCGCAAGTCAACACTTTTCGAGTTATTTGCGAGTGAATATGTTCATTTTTCAACAAAATAACCACGTTCTTAGACGGTTTTTCGCAAATAACTCAAAAAGTAAATATTTTGTCGAAAAAAAACATTCTTAGCAAAAAATTAGCCTATAAAAATGTAAAAAAAAAATGGTATACGCGTTAGGTCTCTGGATCTCGTAGAACCAGAGTTATAGCCAATGAAAAATAGATTCATATTCACCAAATTTCAAATAGAATATTTCGACGTGAAATAATTATATAAAAAATTAAGCACTTTTTGGGGAAAACCCATTATAACTTTTTAAAGTGGTTAAAAAAAGATTTATTTCTCTTTTTACAAAAAGTTTCTAGCATTACATTTAAGCAAGTTACGCTCAAAAAGTTTAAGAAGTTATTCCAAAATTTAGCTCCTACATCACATATACAACCACATCCATCAGAATTGAGTCTCATTCCAGCCACCTGTCTTCTTAGCCTCATCTCATAGCTTATAGATAGATAACTATTATTTCATAACAACACACTACACATCTTCCATGGTCCAATATCACAACATACTTTGTCAGACTTCTCACACCGTCCTACTCCCCCCCGTACTTTACAACCCTTTCATTTTTAACCAATTTGATGTCAGGTCTCTGGAGGACTCAGTTTCATCAAGTTACTTTAGTCTCATTTTCAGATAAAAATCAGATAAAAACAAAACAGTATTTTTACAATTATCATATCACTTTTTCTATCATTATACAATTTATGTGGGGTCGACTACCAAGAAAGTTATCAGTCATTAAACAATTATCATTTCATCAATACTCTTAAAATCGTACACATAATATGTACACATTACATACTATTTTGTGTTCCTAGTATAAGACCTTTACCATTATTTGTCTAATCGTATTGACAATTTTATACCACCAATACAACACCTATTGGTATTGTTGACTGCATAACTTCCTGTAACGTAAACATTTCATTTCCCTATTTTGAATACTTAATTAATGCATTATTTTTAGAATAAAATCTTTCATATTTTGTGAACATCTTTTATTTTTACTATTTGTAAATTTGATACTGTTTTTTATCTTAAAACATTTAAATTAATCTTTAATGTTGTGGCTGAAGTAACATTACAACTAGGTTACATTGACAGTTCTTGATGTCATTTTGGGTTGCTCTTGAATTCATTTGTCAGTTGGCCATTGAAATCCAATATGTGAGGTTTTCTCCAAAAAAAGTTCCAACCACGTGGAGAGAGTCCTGTGTTGCCCTGGGTAACATCCAGGTTTATCTATACCATCTAATGAATTTTATATAAATATGTAAAACATCCTTATTATTTACATTTAAAGGGTTTTTGCCCGATACATTTTGGTGGCTCAGGCATGCAAATTTTGTAAGTATGACCTCTTGTTCTTGAAAACCTCTGTCAATTTTAACTTTTATCTCATTTAATTAGGTTATACTTAATTTTAGGGCTTTTAAACACTGATGATGGATTCCTTAATCCGAAAACGTTTTGTATTGTGACCCTTATTTAGGGTATTTTAATATATACCTTTTACAAGAAACTTGGTATTTTTGTGATTTATGGTATACAGCCAGCTACAGGAAGTTTATTTTCCTCCTGGATTTTGTATATTGACGGTATGGTCAACTTGGCTGCCCAATACATGCGCTTAGCCACTAAAAGATGTACTTTAAAACTGGATATATGGTTTATCTCCCAATGCATCAACTACAATGTTTTTCCAAAGTTTTGTAAAGTAAAAACACCAGGAAATGTTCCAGTCACCCTAAAGAACACATTCCAGCTCAAAATATTGAAAAAGGAGATTTGTAACCATTATGGAAAGCTTAACTTCCCTAAACTGTAAGCTTAAGGTAACATATGACTCTTTACTTCATTCTATAGGCTTTGATAACCTGAGTAACTTTTTGAATGATGTCCAGGACAGATTGGACAATGTAACCTTTATTAAATTCAATACACTTAAATCTAAACTTGATAAACTCATTCGTAATAAATCTTTTTCACTAAATCAAAATAACAGGAACAATACCAAATTTTCCAATTTTTCATTCCACCCAAGACTTAAAAATCTCTCTTCAGTTGTCTTTAATAAAAATGAACTTGATTTACTAAATCTAGGACTCAAATACTCCATTCCAAGAAAGGTTTCTAAAAAAGACCTTCAGAGTCTCTCCATTGAGCTAGATATCATTATTCAAAATCTTTCTGTTCCGTTAAATAAAAAAACCTCTATTCGTAATTCCTGCTTCATAACTATCAATAAATTCAAAAACAAAAATATTTCATCTTCTACATCTTTCAACGCTTCTAATCACATCATTCCACCAAATACATCTAGTAACTTTTCCTTCAATTTACCCTCCACTTCTCAAAACTCTTTGCACAACTCATCTTTCCCTCAATTCTCTGACAACAAACGGAACATTCATCTTCAAACCCTTAATTCAATCAAAAACAAAATCAAAACACACAATCTAATCATCAGCAAAGCAGACAAGGGTAACTGCTTAGTAATTCTAGATCAAACGTTATATAATGACAAAGTCATCACTTTTCTTTCTAACAACAACTTCATTCCACTAACAGACGATCCTTCAAAAAAGTTCATCAATAAACTTAAAGACAACCTGAAACCCTTTGCAGAATTTTTTTCAGAACAGTTTGCTCCCTACTATAAAATACCAAGCAATCCTTTGACACCCAGACTGTATGGTTTACCTAAGATACATAAAGAGGGCATCCCCATCCGTCCAGTTGTTAGCTTCATAAACACACCAGTATCTATATTATCAAAATTCATATTAAATCTCATTAACAACTTGACGAATTTCACCCCTCGCTTCTCAGTCAAAAACACCATTCAACTAGTCAACAATCTCCAACAAATAAACCTTCGTCCCAACATTACTATGCTTTCACTTGATGTTAGCAACCTTTTCACTTCTGTCCCTAAACTTGAAACTATTAATCTGGTACATTCTCTTCTAAGAGCCAACTCTATTACTACGTCTACTACTAATTCCATCATCCAATTACTACAATTTTGTCTAGCTCAAGACTTCTTTGTATTTAATAATAAATTTTATAGACAACCTGATGGCCTAGCCATGGGTAGTTGTTTATCCCCTCTCCTAGCTGATATTTTCATGGATCATTTAGAATCCACTCATATCATGAAAAATCCGGAAATACTCCATTGGTTTAGATATGTAGATGATATTTTGCTTTTCATTTCCGGTAATTCTAATTCAGCTGACCTATTGCTTTCTAAAGTCAATCAAATCCACCCTAACATCAAGTTCACTATGGAACTAGAATCTTCCCAATCAATTAACTTTCTTGATCTCACTATTACCAGATTAGATGACCATTTCGATTTCAGTATCTATAGGAAACCAACACAGACTGATCATGTCATACCTTTATCTTCTAACCACCCTATGTCACATAAATATGCAGCTTTCCATAGTTACATCCATAGACTTGAAACTATTCCTTTATCACCATCAAACTATGATAAAGAACTTAATATTCTTCGTCAAATAGCGTTCAACAACGGTTACGATCCTAATATTGTCTACAAACTTATTCAAAAGAGACACCTTAGAGTCTTGAGAGAGACTGCTTTCCCTAGAGACTTGACCTTCAAACCCTCATATGCTTCCTTACCATATCTTCATGAACGTCTTTCTGGAGACATTAGATATATTCTTAAAAGAGCAGTTGATAATACTCATTTTTCTTTCAAAGTGCCCAACAATCTGGGACAGTGTCTTACCAATTCCAAAGACCCTATCAACTACATGGATCGTAGTGGTGTGTATAGATTACAATGTTCTGATTGTGACGCTACATATATAGGTAGGACCTGTAGATCCTTATCTTCACGCTCCTTAGAGCACACCAAAAGAGAAAACACTTCTACTTTCTCTCAACATCTTGTAAAAAACAAACATACCCTTAATATCCCAGAAGATGTCTCGTTATTACATAATATTTCACAAAAAAACTTCCTAAAATTGGACCTGTATGAAGACTTAGAAATAGTTAAAGAGAAGCAGAGAAGTCCTAACTGTGTCAATCGCCATGTGTCATTTAACCGAGATTTTCAACCCCTACACCGTCAACTTTTTTCATAAACCACATCAGATACAATTTCCTCTTCTCTGGTACACCATTCATGACGACCACATACATCTATTTCACTCCCAATTGTCGATAAGCAACATCTTACTTTAACTCTTTAATACTCATTTGTACCTCATCCTCTTACATCCTCATTATTTCACACCAGCTTTAATTTTCCAAAATTTAGCTCCTACATCACATATACAACCACATCCATCAGAATTGAGTCTCATTCCAGCCACCTGTCTTCTTAGCCTCATCTCATAGCTTATAGATAGATAACTATTATTTCATAACAACACACTACACATCTTCCATGGTACAATATCACAACATACTTTGTCAGACTTCTCACACCGTCCTACTCCCCCCCGTACTTTACAACCCTTTCATTTTTAACCAATTTGATGTCAGGTCTCTGGAGGACTCAGTTTCATCAAGTTACTTTAGTCTCATTTTCAGATAAAAATCAGATAAAAACAAAACAGTATTTTTACAATTATCATATCACTTTTTCTATCATTATACAATTTATGTGGGGTCGACTACCAAGAAAGTTATCAGTCATTAAACAATTATCATTTCATCAATACTCTTAAAATCGTACACATAATATGTACACATTACATACTATTTTGTGTTCCTAGTATAAGACCTTTACCATTATTTGTCTAATCGTATTGACAATTTTATACCACCAATACAACACCTATTGGTATTGTTGACTGCATAACTTCCTGTAACGTAAACATTTCATTTCCCTATTTTGAATACTTAATTAATGCATTATTTTTAGAATAAAATCTTTCATATTTTGTGAACATCTTTTATTTTTACTATTTGTAAATTTGATACTGTTTTTTATCTTAAAACATTTAAATTAATCTTTAATGTTGTGGCTGAAGTAACATTACAACTAGGTTACATTGACAGTTCTTGATGTCATTTTGGGTTGCTCTTGAATTCATTTGTCAGTTGGCCATTGAAATCCAATATGTGAGGTTTTCTCCAAAAAAAGTTCCAACCACGTGGAGAGAGTCCTGTGTTGCCCTGGGTAACATCCAGGTTTATCTATACCATCTAATGAATTTTATATAAATATGTAAAACATCCTTATTATTTACATTTAAAGGGTTTTTGCCCGATACATTTTGGTGGCTCAGGCATGCAAATTTTGTAAGTATGACCTCTTGTTCTTGAAAACCTCTGTCAATTTTAACTTTTATCTCATTTAATTAGGTTATACTTAATTTTAGGGCTTTTAAACACTGATGATGGATTCCTTAATCCGAAAACGTTTTGTATTGTGACCCTTATTTAGGGTATTTTATTATATACCTTTTACAAGAAACTTGGTATTTTTTTGTTTTTCTCTTAGATAAAAATTGATTAAGATTTGGTGTTTCTAAATTTGCATACATTCGTGATCAGTGACTCGTTCAACCCCTTCTAACTACAGCCCTTTTAAAAATAAGGACTTTGAACTGATGAAACTTACAGATCATATAAACAATATATACACGAGTCAAGAAACTTGTGAAGTCGTAACGATTAAGTTCATTTAAGATACTAATTAGGGGGTGAATTTCTCGATTTTTTTACCAAAACCAAAAGGTAGTAACTTTATTTTGAGCGTAACTTGTTTAATTTT
This sequence comes from Diabrotica virgifera virgifera, assembly GCF_917563875.1. Classification (NCBI taxonomy): domain Eukaryota; kingdom Metazoa; phylum Arthropoda; class Insecta; order Coleoptera; family Chrysomelidae; genus Diabrotica; species Diabrotica virgifera. Next base: position 207,407,207 of record NC_065444.1, read on the forward strand.
GATGCTAGAAATTTTTTTTATAAAACAAAAATGAAGCTTTTTTTAAACACTTTAAATAAGTTGAAATGAGTTTTCCCCGAAATGTGCTTCATTTTTGGTTATTTCACGTTAAGGTATTCCATTTGGAATTTGACGAATATGAACCTATTTTTCATTAGCTATAACGCTGCTTCTACTAGGTGTAGAGACGTGATATATACACCATTTTTTTTTAAATTTTTTACAGGCTATATTTTTGATAAGAATGTTTTTTCGACAAAATACTTACTATTTGAGTTATTTGCGAAAAACCGTCTAAAAGCGTGGTTATTTTGTTGAAAAAATGAGCATATTCACTGCCAAATAACTCGAAAAGTATTGACTTGGTGAAAAAACTCTATAGAACAAAAGTTACTTAAAATTAGCCAATTTCCTGACTTTATTTGGACGAATATTTTTTCACCCCCAAAAGGGGGTGAAAACCACCCCCAGGGCAAAAGCACATATCGGCACAATATCACTTTTTTTCTTTGACTTGTTTGTTAGCTATGTGTATGCCAAATTTCATGTCAATCCAAGCGGTTCTTTAAAATTTAGAGGTTTTGCAATATTTTACCGTTAAAGAACGGACTAATTACCGAAAGAATGGCTTCTATCAACATTCGTGACTATACCAAAAAAGAGAAACGCCAGACAATGTTGCGAACACCGTACCATCAGTCTAATGTGCCACATATTCAAAGTATTTCTAAAGATTATTCATCGTAGAATATACAAAAAGTTAGAACAAGACATTGGACAAACTCAGTTCGGATTTAGAAATGCTCAAGGAACCAAGAAGCATTATTTGCAGTAAATATGCTGATACAGAGATGTTTAGATGTAAACCAGGAAATCTATGTCTGCTTCCTAGATTATAACAAGGCATTCGATACGGTGAAACATAATCCCTTAATAAAACTATTGAGAACAAAGAACATCGACACACGGGATATAAGAATAATAAATAACCTGTATTATGAACAAGAAGCTGTCATAAGAATAAATAATTTAAACATCAATAAAATAAAAGTCAAAATAGGCGTTAGACAGGGCTGTGTCTTGTCGCCATCACTGTTTAATGCATACTCAGAAGAAATATTCAAAAAAGCATTAGAAGATGCAGTAGCAGGCATAAAAATAAATGGCCTACCCAAATGTGAAATTAGATACGCCGATGACACAATACTAATAGCAGAAACTATTACAGATCTACAAAGAATTTTAGATAAGGTTGTTGCAACGAGTGAAGAATTTGGTCTGTCACTAAACATAAAGAAAACGAAATTCATGGTTGTATCAAAGAAAACTATTAGAAACATCCATCTACACGTAAATAATAAGACGATAGAACGAGTTCAGAATTATAACTATTTAGGGACAAACCTTAGTGAAACAAACGATTATACCAAAGAAATCCGAATTAGAATAGAAAAGGCTAGAAGTGCATTCACTAATATGAAACAAATGTCATGTAGTAGAGACCTCAGCCTAAATCTTGGAAAGCGAGTACTAAAATGTTATGTATTTTCTGTTCTTTTGTATGGTGTGGAGACGTGGACTCTCAATAAACAATGCCTCAATAGATTGGAATAGAACAGATTTTGAAATGTGGACGTATCGAAGAGTGCTGATACAGACAGAATAACCAATCTCCTGGACAGACAGAATAACCAATGAGGAAGTACTAAGGAGAATACAGAACAGCAGGGAGATACTGGATTCCACCAAATAAGAAAACTTCAATACTTGGGTCATATAACACGTGGTGACAGATATGAACTCCTAAAATTAATTATGCAGGGAAAGATTCAAGGAAGGCGCAGCATAGGTAGGAGGAAAATGTCCTGGCTGAGAAATCTCAGAGAATGGTTTGGATGCAGCTCAACTGAACTCTTTCGGGCTGTAGTGGCAAAAGTGAGAATAGCAATGATGATTGACAACTTTCGTCGCGGAGATGGCACGTAAAGAAGAAGAAGACATAACATACACAATATTATTGTCCATACAAAAAAAATACATACATTATAAAATTTTTACAAAAACATTCAAAAATCAGATTTAAGACAGCAACTGAGGAATGCTGAGGAAGTTTTATTGGGAATAAGCCATAATTTTACTTTAAAATAATTTTATTTTGACGTTTTGATTTCCGTTTCAGAGGAATGATTTCGGAAGTGGAAACCTCTATTTTGGAAACTCTCAATTTTAAGTAATCCCCAAGGCTGTCTTGATACCTAAGTCTCGGGCATTCTTTGGCTCATTGTCCCATCAGTCCTCTTCAGTCAAAAACTTTTCTGGCAGTTGCACTTTCCTCTAGCTTGATAACCAGGCGATCACCAGGTCAGGCTCATCAAAACTTCTATACACCTCAAAGTTGTAACTCATACATCACAAACCTTGCTCTTGTATTCCTCCGAATATTCTTCTTAGGATTTTCTGTTCAAAACATCTAATCAGTTCTTGGTCTTTCTGTGCAAGGGACTAATTTCTGCTCCATATGTTAGCACTGATCTTATTATTGCTTTATAGACAGTCACTTTAATTTTTCTGGTTAGTTTTGAAGCCATCTAACGTCTCAAGCAATAGTAACGCTTATTGGTAAGCACTATTCTTCTTTTAATTTCTTCACTGACATTGTTATCTTTAGTCAACAGCGAGCCTAGGTATGTGAAGGTGTCTACACCTGCGGTTCTCAATCTGTGGTACATGTACCACTGGTGGTACATTTCATTTTTTGAGGTGGTACACAAAACGCAAAAACAGCCAAAATGAGTACCACTATTATAGTTAATTAGATCACCTAGTTAGATATGTATTTCAGTTAGGTGGTACCAAAAATAATAAAAAGTATTTGGTGGTACATGACACAAAAAGATTGAGAACCGCTAGTCTACACCTTCCAGTTCTAAATTGTCAATTATTATTCTTCTATGTGTCTGGTTGCTTGACCTAGTACAACACATACATTTAGTACCATTCTCTGTGCAGAAGCCCTTAATAACCAAATTGCATCAGTCAGAGACTCTGTGGACCTAGCTATAATATTGATATCATCTGCATATCTGACGACTTGCACAGATTTGTTAAAGATAGTGCCATTTGTGTCAATCTCGGATCATTGAATTACCTTTTCTGAAGCAAGATTAAATAAAAGACACAATAGCCCATCACCTTGTCTTATTCCACGTTTGCAATGGAACGGCCTTGAAAGATCATTCTGGATTCTGATCATGCTCGCTGCTCCTGTGAGTCCAAGTTCAGTTACTTAGTACAGTTCAATGTGATGAATATTATGTCTCCAAAATACATATATTTTTTGTGAAAATATAAAAGAAGATTAGTTTGTATATGTATAATAAATATTTTGGTTTTGTAAATTTTTCAAAATAAATTAAACAAAATAATAAATATTTCTAAAAGTTGTATATTATTTACATTACATGTAATAGCAATAATTGTACCTTGCCGAGATATACATTCTCGTAGAGACAGCATTTAAAAAATGGTAGAGAATGGAATAGAAAGCCCCCTAAACAACACTGAACCAATTGTTATGCCGACCATGAGATGATATAAGCAAAATTCGAATATACATATGTGCGAAAAACTTAAATAAATAATATGTATTGGGGGCAACATCGTTAACAGCAAGACCTACGGCTAGAAACTGAACAATACATTAAAAAATGTCAAAAATACAACTACCTAGAAATGCATTAGATGAAGCTATAAAGTCCAGAAATAACCAGGGTACATATAAATAAAAAACATACAAACATATGGAAGTAAACTATATCCTCAGACACATATTAATACAGCATATTAAAAATTAAAGTACATATAGTAACGTAAAGATTTTAAGTCTTGCAAACTAAGAATACAATAGATGAAACGCTTAAAACAATATAGTAGGGGAGGAAAGTATGCTAAATTTGCAATCACTCAAGCTTATGGGGACCTACTGGGTTGTGAAGTGTAAGTCCTAAAACTAAAAAAAGTTAAGTAAAATTTTCCATTTAAGTGGGGACTTTCCATTTTAAAATCTTTTTATATACTTGGCTTGGTTGGTGTCACTGACTCCACAAATTTTGTGATCCATTTTAAAAGTAGTTCTAGGCTACCTAGACACCTGGAATTTTCAGGATAGCTTAGAACTAGCTAACAATGCAATATTTAACTGCTATTATACAGGGTGATTAATTATTAGTGGGGTGAAGCTCCGTAGATCCGTTATAGTAATAGATAGCGATAATACTTAATAACAAAAATTGTAGCGAACTTTGAGCTTCACATTACAAAATTAGCTAGAATGTTACAGGGTGTTCGATAAAATAGTGGCAGACCAAACTTATGTTTTTTTTAAATAGAGCACCCTGTATTTTATTTTATATTCGAAATCCTCATAACTTTTCGATTACAAAAATATAAAGGTTTGGTATGTTATACGGGGTATTTATAAAGTTATAACCAATTTTATATGAAAATCGTAACAAGTTTAACTACCTGTATAAATAAAAGCAAGCACAAGGTCAATGGTTTATTGACGTCATATTTTTTTATTTATTGTCAAAATTTTCGTAAATGTTTGTTTTGCTAATTTTGTTTATATTGAATACAGGGTGAGACAAAACGCAAGTACATTATTTTCTCAGTAATTTTAAATAGAATACCCTGTATTTTATATCATTATCGAAAAGTACCATTACCATACTATAATTTTTGTATAACATTCCCTATGTGTACATTTATTAGTTTTCAAGATATTTTCATTTTTCAGAGCAAAATTATTAATAATTACGGGTCTAAAGTAAGCCATGACTGAATAATTGTCTAAAACTTACAATTTACGATTATTGATTATCAATATGTAATCAAAGTTGGCTACAATTTTTGTTATTAACTTTTATTACTATCTATTACTTATATTGGATATACAAAGCTTTACTGACCAATCACGCTGTATGGATAAATCATTTTTTTTTAGTTTCAAACTATTTTAAAAATGTGACTACTGCAATGATATTTTAAAGTACGTTAATAAATCGATATCTACAAATTGATGGTGCCTAAGTGGCATTAGACTGCAGATCGAGAGGTCCCCAGTTGGAACCCGGCTGTTGCGTATCTTTTTTTACTTGTTTTAATAAATAATTAAAACTTTATATACTTAAAATTATATATACCGTTTTAAACAACAGTGGTATTTTGTATTTTAAAAAATACTATTTTATACTAGTGTAATTTTTGGAATCATAATTATAAATAACAGTTAATACATCTACTAAAAATTTATATTTTATATGTTAATTATTCTTTTCAAATATGTTGTGCCCTACATAAATATGTACATGTACAATAACAAAACCGTGATATTATAAAAAGTACTTTTTCTACTCTATGTCATATTATGTATAAGTTTTTAGTTTGTGAAAATTGTCATTATAGATAGCAGTGCGTGAAGGATTTAAAGTGTGCGTGAAGTAACAATGTATTTTAAATGGGATTTACTTTTTCGCACTGTTTTTAACTTTCGCGTTGTCATGGTCGCAATCCTTATCTTTCGCGTTGTCATGGTAATGACAGTATGACCAATGAATTACAACAAAAGTTTTGACAGTTTTGTGGTTTGAAAGTAGTTAGAATTTTTAAATGTCAAAGTTCTAAAAATTGTAGAATAGAAATGAATTCCAGTGACGAAGAGTTATAGTTTTTATATTTGTTTATCGTAGATAAAATATTGTATGAAACTGTACGTGAAGTACTTTTTGCGAACTTACGCGATTTATAGCACTCACTCCGTTGTCGCTCGTACTCTAAATATCGCGTGCGTTCGCAAAAAGCATACTTAACGAACTGTTTCATAAAATAACTATTTTTATTAGAGTATAATTTTTGGAATTTTAAGCATTTTATCGTTAAATCGTTTATCGTTAAATAAATTTATATTCTTTCCTGTAAATAATAAAAAGGTTTTATTATAAAAAAAAGAATGTGTGTGTACTTTGTACGCACGTAAGAAGTTATACTTCTACTACATATTATATGATTTTTAAGACAATACCAAAAATTTAAAAAAATAAAAGAATAAAACGCACACAAACACATTGAAAAATGCCACAAAGAAAAAATTATTTCTGAACGATAATAATTGTTGGCAAAAATTTTAAATACGCATTTTTTGAAAAAAAATTATATAACAAATATACTTACAATCATAAAATGGATAAAAAAATAAAAACTTGCATCGGGAATCGAACCCGTGAATGTCGGGTCGCTTTGATTCGTAATCGAAGCCTAGACTCACTCGTCCAATCCCACATTATTTTTCATGTGGAAAAATAGGGTAACTGAACGTTTTACTGTTTGACAGTTGTTTTGTATAATTAAATTATGTAGTTTAAATTTTGTGGAAGAAAATATTAAATAACAAAACAGTAAGAAAACAATATATTAAATGAAGATTGGTAGAACTTTTGTTGGTAATCAAATTAAGTATGTAAATCAAAGCATTACATACCTACTAGATAAATAAATCTACGCCAAAAAATCATAATTTAAAAATAAAAATCGGACCTAATTTGGGATTTCTCTCTAAAATCCCCATTCTTGAGAAAATAAATGTATGTATTCCAACCTAATCCAAATGTATAATTACAATATGATTATAATAAAAACTACTTACCAAATTAGAATGAGTTTTCCTTGTCCAAAATAGTCCAAAAGTTCAAAAATATAGGTATATGAAAACTATTTAAAAAGGCAGTATAACTATTAACTAACTTTGTTTCTTTTCACACAAATTTCAAAACGCAACAACCATAAATAATCAAACTACACTAGGTTCGCTTTCAAGATGCAGTATAAAATAAACAAACCAAGACACGTTAGATGCTACTATTTAGGAGCACTTCCGAATCATAATTTACAATGTATAAACTTTGGAAATCATGATTTGGAATGTACAATGTATATACATTGTAAATTATGATCCGGTTGTGCTCCTAGTGGCATTTAATGTGTCTTGGTTTGTTTATTTCTATTTCTACTGCATCATGCCCCCCTAACTCTAATAAAAAACATGTAATCGTATTTATTTTCCTTCCGTTTAGTCAGAGGCGCTGATGTCGGCATTGTGATTGGTGGAACATGACTTATGACAAATCCTGCGCTATCTGTGAATCTGTAATCTGTGTTCGTGTTCGTTCGTTCGTTGTCGTTCACTTATTTTATATGGTCGGTTATGTGATGTGTTTGGTGTTTGTGTTTAGTTTGTGTCACCATAAAAAGCTGATATTCAGTCGTGTTTTTTGATATTTTTGTTATTTCATAATCGAGTACCTTTTTAAAGGTAAGTTTTTCTGATTGTAGGTACTGTTTATCCAACAGTTTTAAAATACACATTTTATTTCGCGTTTTGTTGTTGGGTCTAATGGCCGATCAGCTGTTGTGTGCAGCCGATAAATTCAACAAGTAAACATATATTTAATCGAAATTAAATACTCATATTTCTATGTAAAATGTCACATTATTGTATGAATAAATAATTAAGAAACAAAAGTTGTTTGTGTTTTACCTTTATTGTCCACTTGAATAAAATAATATTAAATATTGGAAGTACCGTATGGAGGCTATGGTGTACCTAGCGTGGAGGCTAGATAACGCTACCCTTCCTATCCAATCAACAGCAAGAACGTTTAAAATTTCACACCTATCATGTCGAAGCTACAGACCACTTATGTGGAGGCCAGATTTGTAGTATCCTTCCAATTTTCCAGGTGCTGAAATACGTGACATATTTTTTGAAGGGTAAGATCGCATTCTACCAAATCACACAACACTTTTTTCTATGTACTGCATCTTGAAAGCGAACCTAGTGTACAGCTGTGCCACAGCCGCCATATTGAATAATTTTTGACATGTCATTTGAACATCCAATCAGAACAAAGTTATAATGCGCATGCGCCGGGCTGGTAGGTTTTAACATATAAAAATTGACCCTCTATCGCCGGTAAAGAAGTATAACTTCAAAAGTTCTTTTTATAAAAGTGTAATTATTTTAATTTAATTTTCCATTTCCAACAATCCTTTTTTCCGATTATAGCACCATCTATCCATAATTCGAAAAAATGTCTCGAATAAAAGTTTTTTATTTTTACGTAAGGAATCCAAACCTGCAATAAAAAATGCAAACCTGCACCCCACCTACGTGGGGGGTCGTGTTTGGTGTCATTCGATAGATTTTTCAAAAATATTGAATATGTACGTTCATTTTGCCGTTTTTCGATCTGATGTTCATTTCGCGAAATATTTAAAATGTTAAATTTACCCCCCACCCCTCTCCGTGGGCGATCGAGTTTGGTATCATTCAATAGATTTTTGGAAAACCCCCGCTCAAACCGTCAGATTTTTGAAATATACACTGTTCTGCACTGTACACACTGTACTTAACTTTCTTAAGGATAGAATTTTTTTCAGACCCCCCTTACGAACTCCCCTGTATTAAGATCCAATATATGGTAGGGGTACAAATACAGGGTACTCCCCATGTGATAATCTGACGCGCTCGAGTAACTGCAAAAATCCCGCTTGGGCTCCCCTGCCATAATATAATATACAGTTTATAATAATATACAGTCTATAATAAACAGTTTACTAATCTGCATTTGCAGTAATACGGTAACTGCATAAATTGACAGACGTATATTTATGTCTAACAAATAGAGTGTACGATGGATTAAATAAACTTTTCGACATCATACTTACATAGTCAAAAGAGAATGAAAATATTGATATACAGAACTCTAATCAAGCCTTACTCACTTACATGTCAGAAACGTGGACAATGACAAAAAGTGATGAAGAATGTTTAGTCTGTTTTTTACGTAAAACCATCAGACATATTTATAAAGAAGGGCCAGAAAACGGATTATGGCCTAGTACTAATATATACAGGGTGTTTCATTAATAATTGTCCATATAATAACTGGAGAAACCTTAGCACAAAATACGAAGATTTAACCTAAAACACTTAAATAAAATGTGGTTCCTTACTGAGTTACAGGGTGTTTTATCTAAAAATTTAAAAACAATTTTTGTTCAGCATTTTAAAACTATTCGACGTATCCTTTTCATACTTGGCAGGTAGTATAGGTACTGTACAAACTACTAAATTATGTTAAACAAAGGTTTCTGGCTGTTACCAGAGGCGTACGACGGGGGAAAGTGAATGGTTGACCCTTTCCAAATTCTACGCCACTGGCGAAATTGCTATTTTAGTTCAATTTTTGGATTCTTCAATACTTTTTATGAAAATAATATACTCTTCATTCGTAATGATAAAGTCATTAGTTTTCGAGATCTTTGAAGTTAAACATGAAACGACACTTTTATTTTGATTAATGTATTGTGTCGCTTCATTTTTAATTTCAAATATCTCGAAAACTAATCATTTTATCGTTACGAATGAAGAGTATAATATTTACATAAAAAGTATTGCAAAATCAAAAAATTACACTAAAATAGCATTTTCGTCAGTGGCGTAGAATTTGGGAAGGGTCAACCAGCCACTACCCCCTGTCGTACGCCTCTGGTAGTAGCTAGAAACTTTAATTTATCTTAATTTAGTAGGGTGTACAGTACCTACACTTTCTGCCAAGTATGAGAAGGATACGCCAAATAGTTTTAAAGTACTGGGTACAAATAATTTTTAAATTTTAATCATATGAATCATATCATAAATTAATCAAAATAACTGTGCCGTTTCATATTTAACTTCAAATATCTCGAAAACTAATGACTTTATCGTTACCAATGAAGAGTATATTATTTACGTAGAAAGTATTGGAGAATGTAAAAATGGCACTATAATAGTAATTCCTCCAGTGGCGTAGAATTTGAGAAGGGTCAACCATTCACCATCCCCTGTCGTGCGCCTCTGGTAGTAGCCAGAAACGTTTGTTTATCATAATTTAGTAGGGTGTCTAGTAGTCGCAAGTAGATAGGCAAAGCGGTTTCTGGCACATCCCCTAAATCGCAACCCTTAAATATTAATAAATGCCAAACGGCTTAACGTAGGATGACGTGTGACGTATCGTTGGAAAGGGGATGAAAAAGGGGGTTGAACGCAGTATGTGGCGTGCGCATCAGAATATGCCAAAAGGGCATTACGTCATATCTTCTTTTCTATTGGTCCGATTTTGACGTAAGAGGGCGCGTCGGAACGGGGAGGGGGTAAAGAACACATAAAAAAGATGGCGGCAGTGCCAAAAGGGCATTACGTCATATCTTCTTTTCTATTGGTCCGATTTTGACGTAAGAGGGCGCGTCGGAACGGGGAGGGGGGTAACGAATAAGTTGAGACAAAAAACAAAGATGGCGGCAGTGCCAAAAGGGCATTACAGCATATCTTTGTTGCTATTGGTCCGATTATGACGTATGGAGTGTCAAATGAAAGCGGTGACGACACAGAAGCCAACTGTCAATTCTTCTTCTTCTTTTCGTTTGTCAATTCTTCTTCTTTTTTCGTCCGTTAAATCTTATGTCAACGATTGCGTGGAAAAGCCAACTGTCAATTCTTCTTCTGTCAACGTTCAATATTAACTGTCAGTTCTTCTTCTTTTCCGTATAGTGCCTAACAGAACGTGAGATTTGACGTATGACGTGACATTTATGTGTGACGTGGCAAAGCGCTGACATTCGACGCAGAACGTGACATTTGACGTAGATATGTGACATTGTTCAGTTTTCCGTCCGACATTTGACGCAGAACGTGGCATTTATGAGACATTGTGACACTGAGCATGTTCAGTACTGATATGAATCCCACCGAGTACATACATAGGGTTATGGAATTTCAAACTAAACTTAATCAGTTAAATAAAGATATTAAATCATATGAGGATATAAAACAAATTAAAAGACATTTCGATAGTTTGCATATTGAGGACAAAACGTGGAAGCCTGAAGAGTTGAATTTACAGCAGCAGCAGCAAGGTCTTTACGCTTTTAGAAAACTACCACAAGCTACATATCCATTGAGACGTATTCAGCCTACACCATGGGTGCCAGCAACAACACCAGCGAGTATGTGAAAAGTGAAATAGACAATGTCTTTGCAATGTCTTGTGTAATATTAGCATCTATATTTATCTTAATTTTAAAAATTATGTTTGAAATTGTAAAGAGAAAATTTGAATCTTCATGTAATATAAGACTTGATCAGTAAATAAGGTGTTTAAATAAAAAAGCAAAAATCTCTCTCTAAAAATATTTATTTATACATAGAAAAATTACAATGGTAATATTGTATAAGAAAACCAGTGACGTAGACGATCCACATTTCTTTCTGTACACGAAAATAGTCCAACGGCGTGACAGGGGTTTGTAGCAGGACCAACGTTTCCAGTAGCAAGAGGCGTGCCATCAAACTTGCAAACATCAATAATAAGGGGAAAAACTCCAAAAATGTGACATTTCTTGCTTAAAAATTCTGCTTTTTGTTCTCCTCGAACGTATATGTAATCGGCTGCATACAACAACTTGGTTTCTAGTATTTCATTTATTTTGGACAATTCTACTGCTCCATCAGAATATCGAATGCCAAGCAGTTTTTTCTCCACGTATGATGCTGTCTTCTTATCATCATTACTTAGCGCATTGAATGGTTTCGGAGGTAAAAAGATGTAATGACTTCGTTTAAAACCTATTTCGATGGTAAGTTCTTTGGGAACAAACCACCCGTCCACAGCGAATCCCTGAATATCTACGAATGCTACTCTCATGATGACTGCTCTTGTACTACTGACACTTTATGCGTCTAATTTAGACTTTTTACAATTTCGGTAAGTGGGTAGTACTCCATTACGCAGTCGTGAATTATAATGCAGTAGGCCTTGGTATTTTCGGGAAAACCATTATGTGCTTCAATATCTAGTTTTACGTCAACAGTGGATGCTTTCATGCTTTCTTCTTGTTTTGAACAGTCGATGACGAACAATGCACGATTCTTGAAAGCTGAGAAATCGAGTAGAGGTCGCTTTTGGTGGGAATGTACGTAGCTGGGATAAAATTCGGTATAGTTGAAATAGGCCTCGTTGTAGTCAGTTTTGCTGAAATCCAACTGCATTCTCTCGTTTGGCCAATATTCTCCATTTAAGGATAATCTAATACTTTGGATGCTAACATTGTCAAATAAGGTAGGATCAGCTGTAATCGTGTTACGTTTGCCTGTTTGAAAGAAAACAATGACATAACGTGGTCTTTCAACTGATGTGCTAGTTTTGACGGCCCAAACTTCACGCCTAGCACCTTTGGTAATGGTAGGCAATTCGTGCAATTCCCACTTTCTAAATGGAATAACTATAGGTTGATCTTGTTGAATGGACTTCATTAGTTCTAGTTTAATTTCGTCATTTGGAAATATGTGCTTCACTCTGAGTTCAATGTTGGTGATGTTAATCTTTGCTTTTGTAGTTTCATCAGTAATAATTAAACAATCGTTGTCGTTTCGAGCTCGAACTAGTCTTATTGTTTGACGACCACACGTAATCATTGGATAATCGTTGAAAATGTTAAAAATATGCTTAAGAGGTATCTGTATGTTGAATGAATTATCTGCATCGTGTAGAATGGGATCATTAGGGTAATTCCAACCCGCCATAACCATATAATGGGAATCTTCTTGATTGTAACACGTCATGGCACGTACAGCACTTACGATACCAGGATCCCGCACTGTTTCCATCTCCCGTGCGCTTTCGCTGTACGTACACGAATCGAAAAGAAAAGCACCCACATTGTTGGCTAGTTTGACTACGCCAGATCCTTCTTTATCGACGAGTGATCCTTTAATGCACAACAAGGTTTCGCTCATTGCAAAAAACGAGTCAACTTGATTAATGCTAAATTCTACAATATCATTACAGTTGAATGATTTGATGAATGGTGCATAAGTTCGGTATTCGGCCTTTCGAATCGACTCATCAAACATTGGCTTACGATAAATATCGAATATTGGAGGCATTACGCTGCTGTCGTTTGAACGAGCTCGTTTTCCATACATTGTTGTCATTTTTTAGTTTAAAACCAAGTGATTGTAAAAACAATTTTTTTGCGAACGTAAGAGGTTTCCGCTTCGACACAACTAATGGTGTTCTTTTAATACGATATTGTCGCTTGGACGGTTGCACAACTAATGGTGTTCTTTTAATACGATGTTGTCGCTTGGACGGCTGCACAACTAATGGTGTCCTTTGAGCAGTAGATGACCTTATTACTAGTCCCATTTCCCTCTTGATCTAAGTTCCAGCACCAATGTGCTCTCTTCTCCTCTAAAGTTTACAGGTCGTCCTTCTTGATCGAGAGCCAAGACAGTGATATTGGTAAGTTCACGCTGCGGCACAACGGGTAAATACAACAAATTGTGAGGAGTTTCGTCAATTGCGTACCCAGGATTTGATTGTATGACAAATTCGTAGATCGTATGAGCAGGTCTGTTACCGTCGAAGGCTCCAGTACTAATGTTACATTCAAAGCGTATGCTAGATACTTTAATAATTCTAACAGGTAGATTCGAAGTATGTATCCGTCCAGGATTGAGTATTGCCGGAGAAAATCCCAATACTGTACCAAGGCTATCAGGTTGCTTAAACGAAATCCTATATTTGCTAAATATTTGACACTGCAACGTGTTGTGGTTAGGTTTTAGACTAAATATCGATTCTGGTTTAAGCTCATTGTCAGCACCCAGTTTCTTTTGTATGTATTCTTCAATATCGGCAATTTCATAACATCCATCGGGAAAAGCAAAGTTTTGCCATTTGTTTTTGTCATTGCAGTAATAAAACTTGTTATTTTCAATGTTTGGTATACTGTTGTAGGAATGGAAGGCACGAAGAGCTATTTCGTAATCTTTTTTCGGATCCAACACGATTGGTGTGGGTGGTTGAAATGAAAATGTATAAGTGGTACTAACTACTCTCAACAACTGCGACATGATGACTGATTCAAGTCGATAGATTAATAGGTTTATATATATAGTTGAATAAACACCAATTTTTTTTTTCACATATTTTTTATTTGTTCTAAAGCAAGTTTACATAAATGACAAGATGCTTGAGAATCGGGTGGTCCATCCCAGTGAGTCCTCCAATCTGGTCTGTTGTAATGTACGAAGCACGGAAGTAGTATCTGCAAGTTAAATTCTCCTCGATATTCCCCAGGCAATTTATGCCATATACTTAACAATTCTGAAGGTCTAACAGTCCGTATAATATACTCTAGCGGTATGTGTTTTAGTTCTTCTTCACTATATTCTGTAAAACATTTTTCGCGAAACATATGGGACATAAGCAATCTACTACTGTCCATTATATAAAAATTTTAAGCATAAATGCCCACAAACGATTTGATTGTAAGTTTGATACTGGTGATTATTGTAGAAAATTCTGGCACGTGCACCCAGATATTTCACAAGTTCTTTGGTCGGCTTCAAATTACCAAATGAATCGAAATATTCCACGTCGTTGTTTATCTTTCTATATGCTACCCAATGTGTTCCGTTATGCGCGGACACATCCAAGTTAACTATTGCACATTCTCGTTGTCGAGGGCCGTCTCTAGGCAGAGCGTCATTCATGAAAACTCCTCGAAAATGTGGTATGTTAAGTATTTTCGCGTAATGTGCAATGTCCAAGTCGTACAGCGGACGATTGGGCAGCTTTATTGGAAGTTTTTTTTCAAATACAAGCCGAATCCGCCTCTGGGTTTCTTACGTAGGTACAGACCCGAACCGATATGTTCCATTGCCTTATTATGACGTATATCCTCCTCCAATTTCTTTTGGGCATTTTTTGCGTCGACCACAGTTTTTGCCACCCCCGCAGCACCACCTGCTAAAGCCCCCAATGCCGAAAGACCGGCAAAGAGAGGTATGAGGGGTAGGAAACCTCCAGATTTTAGTGGTAGTACGCGAGGAACATCAATTTCTTTTCGACCGCCAAGTCTTTTGATTATGGATTTTGCAATCCGTACAGCAGTCAAAGCAGTATCTTGTAACGATGCTCCTCTCTTCATGGACTTTGCAATTTTTGAGACAACATCGCGATTGAAAGAGTAACGCCCCTTTCTTCCACGACGTAACTGACATCCCATTCCCAATTTTCTTTTCGTCTTCATTCCACCGGTTACAAGTAAGGCAGCAGTTTTTTCACCAAAGCTAGCGTCTTTCGACTTGAATCGCTCCCAGGCTCTATTTTCCAATTCTTTATCGGCCTTGTGACGTTCTTCGAGAGATGGATGTTGCGAGTAAGCGATATCGTGCTGTTTACAAGCTGCGTCTAATGGATTAATGCCTGGATCTCCGCGTGCAAGACGTTTTTGTAGTTTTGTTCCAGCTATAAAGAACGTATTTTTTTTTTACTTATAAAACACAACAAAATTGTCGCAAAGTTACTTACGTCCACAGTAATGATAACCGCCAGGAATATGTAGCTCAAATGGCAGTTTATTAATTAAAGAGTTCACGAGACCTCCTCCTTCGACGACCAACATTGGACTGATGCCATGCAAGTGATGACATCTATAATATATTGCCGTACTTATGTACTACACTTGCCACACGATGAAGATCGTTCAACAAGAGCAGACGTTGCCAATTGATAATCTGGACATTGTCCAGAAAGTGACAGTCAGTAAACATGGTAAATTGCTACCAAACTCATTTAGAGCCATTATTTGCGGTCCAAGTGGGTGCGGAAAAACGAATGTCATGCTATCACTATTATTTAATCCGAATGGCGCCAAATTCAAAAATGTCTATGTTTATTCGAAATCCCTTTTTCAACCGAAATACCAACTACTGCAAGATGTAATAGCCCAAGTCAAAGGTGTTGGGTACTTTCCATTCAAAGACAATGAAGAAATTATCAGTCCAGATGAAGCACAACCAAACTCAATTTTTTTATTTGACGATGTTGCATGTGATGGTCAACAGAAGATTCGCGAGTATTATTCCATGTGCAGACATAAAAATATCGATGCCGCTTATTTATGTCAAACATATTCAAAAATACCGAAGCAGCTAATAAGAGACAATTGTAACATGATTGTATTATTCAAGCAGGACGAGATAAATTTGAAGCATATATTTGATGAACACGTATCGCCAGACATGTCGTTTGATGAATTTAAAAAAATGTGTTCAGAATGTTGGACGACAGACCGCTATGGTACTTTGGTCATTATGAAAGATTTTCCCCTTAACAATGGCCGATACCGCAAAGGATTTGATAAATATATAAAATTGTAAGTTGATGTATTGTTTAGTTGTCAACAAAATGTCTTATGATGCGGTCGCCATTGCCATGCGCAAGAAGAAAGTTGCCGAATTGGCTAGATCAATTCGCAAAAAATATTTGGCATTGAAATTAGGCAAGACAGAACAAGATGAGTCACTAAATAAACTTTTTAAACCAATCTCGAAACCACTCAAGAATATTGCGCAATCATCAAAAACGTTGCATCATGCTATCGATAACAAGTTTAGACAAGTTAAAAAAGAAGAAGAAGAGGTGAAAAAGGAACAAGTAGGACTAAAAAAAGAGCCAGATAGAGAGGAAAATCCTACACCACCATTATCATTTATAAGTGATGGAGATGTGTTTGAAAACAACGATAAAGAAGATGAAGAATACGAAGATAACATAGAAACAAACCAATCGCAAGATGAAGTATCCGAACAAGTATTTCAAGATTACCTAGACCAATATCATTCTCTAATTCAACCTTACGTGATAAATCACGGGATATCTTCAGATCAAATAGATAAGGTATACGGTCCAACCTATGATAGCAAAACGGCAAAATGGGCACTTGGTTCCACTGATATTAATTTCACTCGGGATGGTAGGATTGTAACGAAAGGAAAATATGTTAAAGGGACACGTGGACTATATGAGTTAATATTTTACAAAGACCCTGATCATTTTAAAGAAGAAGACGTTAAAGACTATATTTCATTGTTGGATATAACCGGCGCTCATAAAAGACGGGATGGTACACTAAAGGGAACCCACGGCTACAAGTGGAAGGAAATTATTAAACCTAATCTTCCATCATTAATACCTCAACGTCGTCATACAGAAACTAGTAGAGGAGATGTCGGTTCTGGATTACCTACGCATTTGACATACAATGATTTGCCTAGGGAATATATTTACTGGGACGACCCAAATGAATTGGTGGATCGTCTTCAACTCTTGGTGGCTTCGAAAGACGCCGGCAACACATCTCTCGACAACGAAATTGTAGCCATCATCAATGAACTAAAAGAAGCTAATATAATAGAGTAACTGAGAATGACAATATCATTTCCATTATGAGTGTCGACAAATTCGGTCATCATTCTCGTGGTGGTGGTGGTAGCGCTCAAAAGGTGACGCGAGTTACATTTCCACATACTTCTGACGGAAATATTAATGCCGAAAATGTGAAAATTTGCAATGTCAAGGATCCATCAGAAAATGGTGATGCTGCAACGAAAAAATACGTCGATGCACAAATAAATGAGTTGCGTAACATACAGTCACCATTAATTCAAACACATGGTGAGTTGTTGCAGCAAAAAACTGGGGAGATAGAAGGTTTAGCCATCGGACTAAATGAAGTAAGAGAAGAGCTTCATAAAACTACAGTTCCACTTCTCGAGCAGAAGTTGCAGAAAATAATGAAAAATGATTTGAATACACTAAAAAAGGACACGGAGAATAATGTAAATAAGTTGTTGCAGCAAAAAACTAATGATATAAAGAATTTAACCATGGAACTAAACGAAGTAAGAAAAGAGCTTCATAAAACCACAGTTCCACTTCTCGAGCAAAAGTTGCAAAAAATATTCAAAGATGATTTGAATACACTAAAAAAGGATACGGATAAGAATATAAAATCGGCTGCAGAAACCATTGCACATCATGCGATATACGATATGAAGATGGAAAAGAAGATAAAAGAAATGAACGCGGCATTACAGGATGTAGTATACAACCTTCATTCGATGAATATAGATACCCGCCTAACAGCAATTGAAAGTCGTTTATAAAAATGTCTAAAGAAAAGGAACAGGTGGTGTATGAGTTGCATAAACCATCACGAAAAAACTATCCTCGTCGACGAACAATAATCAAAGGAATCGATGACTTGTGGCAGATGGATTTGGCTGAAATGCGTCCTTATGCGCACCAAAATAAAAATTACAAACTAATACTAGTTGTAATTGATTGTTTTTCAAAATTTGTTTGGACACGTCCTCTAAAGAACAAAACAGGTGAGGAAATTACTCGCGCATTTTCGGATATTCTCGCCCGTACTCAAAGAGTTCCGAAAAACCTACAATCTGATCAGGGAACCGAATTTTACAACAGAAAATTTCAAAATTTAATGAAAAAACACGAAATTAATCATTACAGCACATACACGGTTAAGAAGGCTGCCATTTGTGAAAGAGTTATTAGAACGTTGAAAGCAAAGTTGTACAAGTATTTTAGTTTACATGGATCATACAAATGGCTAGATGCACTACCTACAGTCACTGAGGAATACAACAATACAAAGCACAGTAAAACAGGATACAAGCCATCTCATGTCAACAAATCCAATGAAAAAGCCATTTTAAACAAAAATTATAGTCATTTAAAGATTGCCGGTCCACGGAGATTTAAAGTTGGCGACATTGTACGTATATCAAAGGCAAAACATTTCTTTGAAAAGGCCTACACGCCCAATTGGACTACAGAATTATTTAGAATTGTACAAGTTAAGATAACGAATCCTATAACGTATTTGCTCGAAGACATGCAAGGTACACCGATTAGCGGCGGGTTTTACGAAGAAGAATTACAGAAAACAAAAAATCCCGACATTTACTTGGTTGAAAAAGTACTTAGACGAAAAGGCAATAAAATGTATGTTAAATGGTTAGGATTGGATAGCAAACACAACAGCTGGATTACTAGTTCAGATGTAGTTTAAGGATCTATATTTCGATACGCCGCGTAGACATACATTTTTTAGAAAATGCTGACAATTACACGCAAAGAGTGGGGGATTGAAAAAGTATAAATTCTCTCAGCAACCATCCGTCACATTCAGTTTGAGTTTCTCCAACCGACTTGTGTATTCAGTTGCAACAGCAGTACTATGACTTCTCAAGATAGCGGATACGAAAGTGAAGAGACAATTATCTACGACGCTGAATTAGATCGAGTACTGGAAAAATATGAAGAAGCTGCCAAAGATGAACCATATTATTTATTGGAAACTACCTATCCAATAGGATGTTTTCACATAAAAATTGGCCTATCTCCAGCTCGACAGTTTTCTCCATCCATTATTCTGTACCAACATGGTAAATTTACAAGAATCAGTTTAAACACATTCGAGTGGACTACCCTAATTGAGATGTTTATACAAATTATGGAAGAATTTTTCATACCACCTTTGCCGACCTATGCCGATGAGTATGATCCAATCGAATTTGAGTGTGGTGATTTCTGCAAACTAAGACAATTGGTAATGGAAAATGTAAAGTTCCTGACTATCGAGAAACACGGAATCGAATATTATTTATGTGAAGATGATGTAAGCCAGATCCTGAGAGCAAACATTGATTTAGTGTCTCAACGAGTGTCGTTATTGGACAATTTACAGTTTTTTTCGTATTATAGAAATGTTGTATACTTTATTCAGCAAAATTGTCATAAGAGTAACAGTTTATATAGTCGACTTCACGCTTTAACTGCGTTTTGTGAAATTTCTCCAGATACTTTGTTAAGTCAAGCTTTGAATGAATATGTATGGTATTATAGCAATAAAGTTGTAAATGATTTGGATAGTTGTGAATAAATAATATTAATAAATATGTTGTCTTTTATTTTTACCTAATATAAATAAAACAAACAAAAATTAAGATTAAACAATTTTATTAATAAAAATTACATTATACAATGGATAATATTTTTTATATACAATTTACAAAAACTTTGCGATAAGTGATCTTTTCTTTTTTTTTTAAGTAACCATATACTGCGCAAAAAGAAGAAAATTATTTATGCATTGAGCATCTACATTGAAAGGACCAAGTTGTATCAAACAAGACGTGATCAAACGAATTTTGACACCAATTATCTGTTAAATCATACAAATATTTTATTTCATATTCATGATATTCATTCCAATTAAGAACCTGTTCATAACCATAACATTTATTTTTTGATTTAAGTACGTTTCGGAAAAGTTTGAAACAGCTAAAACAAAAGTTTAAAGCAATAGCATCTGCTACAAATGCAGAAAAACAAACACAATACATATTAAGTTCTTTCTCTTTATAATAATTTGACTCACAAAGATGATTTCTTTCTGCTTCGTTTTCACGTTTTGTTTGTTCAAAATCTATTTGATCACATATTTGTATTTTATGCAAATAATCAGTTTCATATAATTTTCGAAAGCGATAAATACTATAATTATTACAAATTTCTACAGTAAGGCTCCACGGCAGTGGTGACATCTCAACAAATTCAGTTATGTTCAAGATATTTTCACAAATAGTTTTTATAGATTGTGTGCGTAATGTTGTTACCATCTTTTCTTTTGCTGTATTTCTGCAACAACAACAACAAATAAATGTTTAGTGATGACACTGCCGTTTTATGTATTATAATGCCCCCACGGAAGCGTATTAAATGATTTTGGTATTAAGTACCGCTTGTCGTCATAAGGACTTAGAGCCGTTTTGGATTGTTCGATGCTAAATACTGAATGTTGATATGACCGAATACATCTTTGGCTTGCGTTTTGAATTTTGAATTCTTTAAGACATTTTTCATAGTCTTCGTACGTAATTTTATTTCGAACGACATTATATTTCACTCCTTTTGCCTTTTTGGTTATTCCCAAATTGCTTACGTCGCTTTCAATTCTCTCTTTGTTTAGTTGTTTTCGTTCCAGGCGTTGTCTTTCTTTTTCCCTCTCCACGTCTGTTATTTGCATTTTAAATGTGTACATTTTTGATCTTAGCCCAATAAAATGTGTAATTATTTTCCCATTTGCCTCATCCTTCATTAATCCAGGGATTTTTTTATTTAATCGTTCTATGTCATATGGGTTATTTTCGGCGTAGTCGGAGGTATCGAATTTGCTTGGATATGCTTTTAAAACCTCTCTATATGCATCTGAACATTGCAGTTCATAAATAAAGCTGTCTGTGTCCATGTACAGCAATGAACAGTTTTCTTCTCCCATCGTTGGAAGCATAAAGTTATAATGAAAATCGTACATACATAATTTGGATATATCAAGGATTGCTGCGCCTATATACAGGGGTTTATTAAAGCATACTTCTGATTTTTTCAGTTCGATAGCCACCAAATTCTCATGAAAGATCGTTCGACTATGAAATCGACTACTTGCAATCAAATTTTTAGCTCCGTACCTTCCATGCCATTTTTTACATAATTTTACGATACGATGACGTCTTATGTTCTCCATTGTCTTACCGAACACAGCATTATTCATTAATTTAAAGAGATTTTTTTCGAAGCTACTTGTGGCTGCTGTTCGTAAGTTGGTATTTAACTCAATATATGGTCGCAGCCACGCAGATTGTTTAAATTTCAACACTCTGTGTATCTTTGTTAAAATTAAACCGTTCTCTAATGCCTGTTTAAGATTTCTATAATGAATAATATATTTTGTTTTGTGATATAAGGTCGGTATTAACTTTGGCAATTTTGAACCGGGCGGAATGCGGTGTTCGGCAGCAAATGGAAAATCTTTGTGTTTATCATGCAATTCGCGTGGATACTCCAAGTCAACTTGGAAAAAATAGCCCTCTTTCGCATCATTTGGTATTG
Organism: Diabrotica virgifera virgifera; assembly: GCF_917563875.1. NCBI lineage: Eukaryota > Metazoa > Arthropoda > Insecta > Coleoptera > Chrysomelidae > Diabrotica > Diabrotica virgifera. Next base: position 207,429,133 of record NC_065444.1, read on the forward strand.
ACATAATATCAATATGACCTTCGGGAAGATTAGTGGATTTTGATGCAACACCAAATTTGGTACCATCTTCAATCCATTTGAATCCTCCTATTGGTAAAGCCTCACTCATGGCCCAGCCATACAGATTATTCACGTCTAAATACATGATGTATTTAGAGGGTTGTGTGGGGTCATACGTCGACATGTATTTGTTGTTGGCCTCCGAATACCTGTTGCTGCAAACAGATATTCCGCCTCTTATGGCTTTTTCCATGAACAAAATCATATCCACATCTTTTAGCAATTCTAATTTACATTTTGTGTATCTCAGCATACAATCCCACGTGTATCCTGGCATGGTATAATACCAAGCAGGATCTAGTTTATACGTGTCTCGACATTTTTGTCGAAACTGCTCAAACACATCAGCCAGCAGCAGAATATCTGTTTTCAAATACAAATCGCTGTATTCACCCAAATTTTTACAATTAAATTTATTCCAAACATTCTGCGCATGAGCATACTTCTCTTCACTAATATATTCATTATTTAGCTTATTATAAAAATGCCTAATGTTGGGTAAAGAAGTTTCATCTAATTTTTCCACGCTATCGATATAATCGTAACAAAATACTCCTTTACAAGTTAACAAATTGAATGTATCATCATCTAAATTACTAAATTCTCGTTTTAAAATCTTCTTTTCCGATGTGTCTAAAATTGATGCTAATTCGTCGAGTGAAGCTCCCATAAATCTTAGTGAATCAATAAATCGTAATTTAATTTGATGTTCGTCAGAGTGTAATGTAAATGAAATATATTTTTCTTTATTAATTGGAAGTAGACTCAAGTGCCCATGTTTGCATAAATCAATAATCATAAAATGCGAATCGTAACCACTAAAATTGTGAAAAACCACGGGAACAACAAATAATTTTTTAAAGTTCAAATTACATGCTTGGTGTGCAAATCCACGTACCTCTCCGGTAAAATGGTTGTGGTCTACTACAATTGTATCTGTAGCCAAAAAGCGTTTCTCACAAATATGACAAACAGTCGCTCCATTTGTATTAGTCTTTTCGGCTATAGGTATAATTGTTTTCAACTTGGAATTTACAAATTTGGAAATTTCAGCCATTTCTTTTGCAAACCACTCCATGCAATTTTCACCTCTATAGCTCTTAAAATAAGATAAACTGTCATCGTAAGCACATTTAAAATAATAACCTGCACTAAAAGGTACATGTTTCTGATATTTTGCTGTTTTACTCAATTTGACATTGGAATCCGTAAAATTATGTAATTGGCATTCAAAATCGGCATAAACTATAAACGGAGTTGTTTGTTTGTACGTAAAATTGCGAAAACCCACATGATCATATTTAGGAACAGTCATTTTGCATTTATTCATATCCGAACACATTTCTTCATGCTCTGCTAGTTTGATTTCACTGCTAAAGTGGTTTAAACAACGATCGCAAATATATTTTTTACTTTTGCTCTTATTCACTTGTGACTGTACTAATTTTCCCAAATCTTTAATCCAACAATAATGAAAACGTATTTCCGTCTGATCGTCATCTTCTGGAGGAGCATCGTAATCATTTAATTTTGGAAAATATTTATCTTGTACAAGAAGCAAATTAACATGCTTTTCCACCTTTGATGGTGTCAGTCTGGCAGGCACTACTTCGTAAAATTGTTTGTCCTTAACTATATTTAATTCTAATGCGAAAACATTGACGGATATGGCGTTTAGTTTTTCGAATTTTGAAATTTGATTTAATGGCATTGGGCTTTCTAATTTGTCCGTTTGCAAAATAGTAGAATAATGTGGATATTTGGATACTCTTTGTGGATTTGTAGTAACAGGATACAAAGCACTAACTATTGACCAATAAAAGCATGCTTGATCAAAATTACGAACATTGATACAAGCCTTTTTATTACTAATCTCTTTTGGCAAGTCAATGAAGGACGAGCCGTTTCCTATGTCCACTCTATTAATATTAACCTCTAATGAAATTACTTTAGACAGCGCGGCTCCTGAATCTTTTTCTGCAAATTCGGACAGCTTTGTATAAATTTTATCTTTAACATTTTCACGAAACCAAAGATGCAAATCAGTCGATGTATCTATAATAGCATTTTTCGTATTAAAATATTTTAAATCTACACTTTCACTATCACTTGATTTTTTAATGAATTCCCCGCAAAATGCAGTATTGACTTTAAGTATTCTATGTGTTTTCAAAATAATTTTAATTTTGTTGCTAAAAACAGTATAAGCATCCTCTAAAAATTGGCCAATGTCCTTATGAGTTAAATTTACTATTACACCGGTTTTAATTCGACTGGCAAAACACGACATAACATTTTCCCATTTAACTCTATTGCGTAATTTTGAACTAAACCCCATCCCAACATGTTTATTATTGAAATTTAAAATAATTTGTCTAAAATGCTTAAAATGACCTATGTTAGTTTGCAATTTTCTAACTGTTCCAATGGGTAGCTTATTGTTTTTAATAACTTTATTGCATCTCCAAATTTGACTATTTACACGTCTTGTCCACACTTTACGGTCCCTATCAGTGAATTTGTCAAACATTATTTTACGAAGCGTTTTAATAATGTGAAGCAAATCATCAGACTGTTTGATCACTTGTTTATGTTGCATGGCTACTCAAACACAAAAGATACAAGAAAGAACAAGATCACTTACCCTTTTTCCTTTATTCTAATAGCTAGTTGTCTATTATCTCAAATTTTGCTGATGGGCGGTGGTATCCGGTATCGATCAGTCCTCGAAATATAATGGAATACTTCTTAGTTGCAAAGTCAGAGATGAATGGAGTATATACGTTTGTGACTCTATTTGGCAGGAACACAACGTTCTCCTCCAGTTCCAGCAAAACTACTTGGCCAAATTTATTTTTCACCAGCTTGGCGTCTATTACTTTTTGTGGCTCGTTTATTGGTAGTTCGTTTAATTTAATTATTGGTTTACGGTCTGCAACCAAAGAAACGGCATTTATTTTTGTTAAATCCATCTAAAACAATAAGAAACAATTGCTAGAAAACGTGCACAAATCTTACTATTTTCCTATAAATAATAGTTTAGAGAAAACAAAATCCACAGAAGTACGTAACAAAAACAGAGACATTAAAAAACAACAAATCGATAATTTACATTAACAAAATAATGTGATCGTGTAAAAATAAGAAATTGTGAATTGTGAAGACCGACAAAAAATTGGGAACACAGAGAAATAGAAAACAGTAATCCACAAATTATTAAAGAAGAGGAGAAGGGAAATTCTTTGCACGTAAGTATTTTAAAAATACATAGATAAAAGAAACACAAGTATATAGAAGGCCGGCAAAAGAAAATTGGGGAGAGAGTAATAGAAATAGTCCACAATTATTAAAGCACAGTAGACGTGAATTTTTTTGCACGTAATTATTTTAAACATAGATAAAAGAACCACAAGTACATAATACTAACACAAGAACTTATTTAAAAAATATTTAAGACATGAAACACAAGTACACAACAAATACATACAGAAAAAATATTTAATATGAACAACAAAGATAGCTTACCTTGATTCAGTATTTATCACTGCACTGCGAACTAACTAGCGACACGTTCAGAAACTGTGGTTCGGACACAATTGGTGTACTTTATGCCTGTCGGAAACTCAATGAACTGGCTATCCCCCGATTTCTATTTATATAGTAGGTTAATCTGATGACGCATTAAAATTTACATGTATGTACTTGCAGGATTCTTTGAAACGGCATGTGCATATTATTGCTAGAGTTTGCGGTTTTGATTTCCGTTATTAACGCGTCGGGTAGAATGTGCTGTGTCATAATAATGAAATCGTATACTAAAAAATATAATTGATGCTTTTTTTTTGCGGTCATTGCCATATTATACATTCTTATTTATTTTGCAATATCAGGTTAAAATGCAATATTAGACATGTGAATATTATTTATATAAGTTGCAGTTTTAATTTCCGTTTTAACGAGTCGTGTAAAATTTGCAAGGTGTTTCTGGCGATGTTGCAAAAAATATAATCGTTGCTTTTTTGCGGTCATTGCCCTACATTCTTACTATTGCAATATCATGTTACAGGTGTAATATGAGATTGGGAATGTGCCTTGCTTCCGCTGACACATTCGTTTTGTGTGACTAATGAAATTCTATTTAATACTTAGTATTAGATGTGAATTTTATGAATAATAAACTCGTATTTAATTTCTTCTTCTTCTTTGTGTCAAGCCATCTGTCAATTCTTCTTCTTTTCGGTGTGTCACTTCTTCTTCTGTTTTCCGGTTTGTCAATTCTTCATTGTGCTGTGCCATTGTTACTTCTTCTTCTTCTTTTCGTTTGTCTTGTTGCTATCAATTCTTCTTCTTTTCGGTTTGTTAATTCTACTTTGGGTCGAGCCATCGTCACTTCTTCTTTTCGTTTGTCACGTCACCTTCTTCTTCTTCTTCTTTTCCGCAGCCGTCAATTCTTCTTCTTTCCGGTTTGTCAATTCTTCTTCATTTTGTTAAGACATTGTCACTTCTTCTTTTAGTTGTCATGTTGCTGTCAATTCTTCTTCTTCTTTTCGTTTGTCATGTCAACTCTTTTTCTTTTCCGCAGCCGTCAATTCTTCTTCTTCTTTCCGGTTTGTCAATTCTTCTTCATTTTGTTAAGCCATTGTCACTTCTTCTGTTAGTTGTCATGTTGCTGTCAATTCTTCTTCTTTTCGTTTGTCATGTCAACTTCTTCTTTTCAGTTTGTCATGTTGCTGTCAATTCTTCCTCTTCTTTTAGTTTGTCATGATGCTGTCAATTCTTCTTATTTATTTCGTTTGTCACGTCATACGTCAAATGTCACGTTCTGTTAGGCACTATACGGAAAAGAAGAAGAATTGACAGTTAATATTGAACGTTGACAGAAGAAGAATTGACAGTTGGCTTCTGTGTCGTCACCGCTTTCATTTGACACTCCATACGTCATAATCGGACCAATAGCAACAAAGATATGCTGTAATGCCCTTTTGGCACTGCCGCCATCTTTGTTTTTTGTCTCAACTTATTCGTTACCCCCTCCCCGTTCCGACGCGCCCTCTTACGTCAAAATCGGACCAATAGAAAAGAAGATATGACGTAATGCCCTTTTGGCACTGCCGCCATCTTTTTTATGTGTTCTTTACCCCCTCCCCGTTCCGACGCGCCCTCTTACGTCAAAATCGGACCAATAGAAAAGAAGATATGACGTAATGCCCTTTTGGCATATTCTGATGCGCACGCCACATACTGCGTTCAACCCCCTTTTTCATCCCCTTTCCAACGATACGTCACACGTCATCCTACGTTAAGCCGTTTGGCATTTATTAATATTTAAGGGTTGCGATTTAGGGGATGTGCCAGAAACCGCTTTGCCTATCTACTGTCGCACTTTCTGACAGGTATGAAAAGGATACGTCGAATATGTAGTTTTAAAATGCTGAGCAAAAATAATTTTTAAATTTTTAGATAAAACACCCTGTAACTCAGTAAGGAACCACATTTTATTTAAGTGTTTTGGGTTAAATCTTCGTATTTTGTGTTAAAGTTTCTCCAGTTACTATATGGACAATTATTAATGAAACACCCTGTATAGTGGCTAAACACCCCTTTAGGGGTTACGCCGCTTTAGCTCTCTAGATCTATGTTTTGAGGTAGATCAGTCCTCATGTTCGTTATTTAATTTTCTCGGTTATTTTTCTCCACTCTCTCCTGTCTCTGGTTTTTTCTTTCCAATGTCGTATGCCCGCCTTGTTGAGATCACTTACTACTTCTTGTAACCATGTAGATCTTGGTCTTCCACGTCTTCTTTTGCCAGCTGGTGTCCATTCCAATATTGAGAATATCGTCGTAGTTGATCCGGATCTCAATATGTGTCCTAGCCATTTTGCTCTTTGCTGTTTTATTGTACACACTATATCCTCCTTAATTTCTTCCAGTAGCTCAAGGTTCGTTCTTTGTCTAAATTCATTGTAATTTATTTTTATTGGTCCTAATATTGCTCTTAGTATTTTTCTTTCTTGTACATATTCTAAGGTTTTCCTCTTGTTTTTTTGTCATGCTAATGGTTTCGGCTGCATACATCATCGTCGGTCGAATTATTGTTTTATATACTTTCATTTTTGATTTCTTACTCAATAAATTATTTTTAAGTAATTTTTTATTTGCATGGAAGCTCATATTTGCTGTAATAATTCTTTCTCTGATTTCGGTTTCTCTTTCTCCATTGTTTGTTATTAATATTCCTAAATATTTAAATTTTTCGACTTCTTCAAAAGTGTATTCTCCTACTCTAACTTTTCTGTTTTCAAAGTTTTTGTCAAATCTCATTATTTTAGTTTTTTCTTGGTTTATTTTTAATCCCATTAATTTTCCTTCTGTTACCATTTCGTTTAACATTCGTTCCATTGTTTTTCTATTTTTTTGTTATTAGCACAATATCATCAGCGTATGCTATTATTTGTCCTTCTCTCGTTCGGAGGGTGCCTTTGTTGATCTTCCTGACGATGTATTCTAGGGCAAGATTAAACAGAGTTGCTGATAATGAATCTCCTTGTCTCACCCCTTTATTGATGACAAATTTTTCTGTGTCGCCTACTTGAGTTTTTATACTAACTACAGTTCTACTCATTGTCATTTGTATTAATCTTCTTAATTTATTTCGTATTCCCATTTCTTTCAGAGCTACCATTAATTTTGATCTTTTTATTGTGTCAAATGCTTGCTGAAAATCTATAAAAAGCAGTTCAATCCCTATTTTATATCCATGAGCTTTTTCCATAATTTGTTTAACCGTATGTATGGCATCTGTTGTAGACTTTCCTTTAACAAATTCGCATTGATAGTGTCCTATGATATTCGTGGTAGCATCGGTCAGTCTTCGTTGTATTAAGGCGGACATAATTTTATATGCTGTGTTTAATAGAGTCAGTCCTCTGTAGTTATTACACATCTGCTGATCTCCTCTTTTATGAATCGTGATAATTTGTCCTTTGTACCATTCTTCCGGCATTTTTTCTTCGTCCCATATGTCTTTTATCAAATTGTATAATTTATCTTTTAATTCTTCACCACTATATTTTATAATCTCTATATTGATATAGTCCGATCCTGAGGCTTTACCATTACGGCTGCTATTAATAATCTCCTCAACTTCCTCTTTTGTTGGTCTTTCTAGCTGGTTTCCTAACATCATTGTCTCTTCTTCTATGTTTTCATTTAGGTCTTGATCTTCTTGTTCTGTTAATAATTCTTTAAAATAGTTAGTCCAAATTTCTTTACACTCTTCATCGTTTTCTGATACTTTTCTATTTTTATCTTTTATGCCTTTTATCTTTCCTTTAAAGGTTTTGTTTTGCTTACTAATTTTCTTATAGAATTCTTTTGTGTTTCTGTTCTTACTTTCTTTTTCTATTTCTTTTATCTTATCATCCAACCAATCACGTCTAATTTTCCTTATTTTTTTCTTACATTCATTCCTTATTCTTTTGTATTCTTCCCTATAATCCTGTCTATTTGTTCTTATCCACATTTGTCTCATTTCTACCTTCTTTTTTAGCATGTTATGGCATTCTTCGTTACATCATTCTTTTTTTTTTGTTTCTTTTTATCCCTATGTGTACATCTGCTGTTTGACTTATAAAGTTTTTTATATTTCTCCATTCTGTTTCTATATCCTTTGTAGGATTAGATTGTTCCTTCAGTTTTTTATTCATGTCATCAACATACTTAATCCTTATGTCTGGAGCATTCAGTTTTTCTACGTGCCATTTATTTTTTGTTGTGTTTTTTTAAGTTCTTTTGACTTTTTGTCTTACCTTTGCAGTCACCATATAATGGTCTGTGTCTGCATGTGCACCTCTGTAGGTTCTCACGTCCGTTACCGATGTTTGCTTCCTTCTTGTAATCAGTATATGGTCTATTTGTGACCATGTTTTTTGGTCTGGGGAGATCCTAGTACTAATAGGTCCATCAAAATAAACAGGCTGCGGTGGCTAGGCCACTTAGAGAGAATGAATGAGATGGAGCCGTCGAAACACATTTATAACCAAAGATCTGTTAGTGATGAGAAGAGGCAGGCCTAGAGCATGATTTAAGGACTATGTGGAGCACAATTTACGAATGTTAAAAGTACAAAATTGGAAAACCAAGGCAAAGGATAGGAAGGAATGGAAGCTGATTCTAGAACAGGCCAAGACCCACCATGGGTTGTAGAGCCAATGATGATGATGATAATTATGTAAAGGTTGAAAGTCTTGCAAACTAAGAATAAATAATAAAAACAATAATATATATAGTCGGTTCGCTAAACTCAGACGCAACTGGCTAGATATTTCAGTTGGCAATTTTTTTGTTTTTTGCCAATTTTACAAAAATTGGCCAAATTACTAACTATTTAGTGATTATTAACTATTTAGTAATTATTTTTTGCCAATTTTACCAAAATTGGCAAAATTACCGACTAAAATATCTAGAAAGTTGCGTCTGAGTTCAGCGAACAGACTATATCTTAATATCTATAATAAACAGTTTACTAACCTGCATTTGCATAGCTTCTTGGACTCTCGGAGGAAGTTTTATATCCCTAATTTCGTATCTAAGACATGTCATACCCCATGCTTCACTAGCTTTATTTATTGAATCAACAATGGATACATTCAAATTTTCTCTTTCCCTAAACACTTTATCCAGTAATATTTTTCCTAATTCTGATCTCATAGTAGTTTGTGCTAGTTGCGTTATGGCAAATTCAGGATCTTCAACACCATAACTTGCTAAATAAGGATCGATGATTCTAAGATATAAAACACCATCAAGACTCAATGTGACATTATCAGATGTTATTGCACTCTGCTTTGGAATATCGACGGCGATTTCTTTTAAACTTTGCACATATTTTACCCTGTCTACGATGGGAATGAGTACATTTAAACCAGGTTCAAGTATTCTGTGAAATTTACCCATTCTTTCTACAACCCAGGCCTAAAACAGTTTTAATTTATTAGTATATGCTAGAGTTGCACAAGTTTGACTTGAATGTTTGAACTTGACTTGAGTTTGACTTAATTTCAAGTCAAACTCAAGTCAATCCTTCTGACAAATATTTCAAGTCAAGTCAAACTGGTCAATCGTACAGGTTTGAAAATTCAAACTGTTTGTCAAACTAGTTTGAAAGAGTTTGAAAAATAATTTATTTAGTAGATATACTTTTTTGTCGAGATAGACATGTTAGTTGCCAATTAAGATAAGAAAATTAATAATACAATGAGTGCCACATAAAAGTCAAAATTTTCAATGTGTTTTAATTTAAAACTTTTAAATGTAGATATTTATTTTTTTATAATCCTGAGAAAACTAATAAGTATTTTTGAAAAATTTAAACGCAGAATGAAAGATTACGTTATTACCGAGGGCCGAATGGAAAGTCTCTTAGAATAAATAAAAAGTTTCTTTTGAATGAAATATTCGCAATTAATAATAACACTAAATTTTCCTTTTTATGTTCACCCCTGTAACGTATCAAAATAAACATTATAGAAGTTTTCAGGGATGTTCGTCCCTCAGAAATAATGTAATCTTTCATGCTGCGTCTATTTTTTTTTTTTTAATTCTTATTAGTTTTCTCAGGATTTGAAAAAAATTAATATCTACATTTAAAACACTTTGAACATTCTGATAAGCGACATGTTACGCCTATGCCCTTGGGTTACAATAAAATAAGACTATTTGGTTTTTCAATGGACAGCTCAAAATAAAATGATTTGGAATTTTTATGACTTTCTTTTATTAAAAAAGGCATTTATTTAGGGCCAGTTCGAAAAAACATGCGGTACCAAGCTGCTAGTTCACTCGAAAATATGTACCACAATACAAAAGTTAGTATTGTTGTATATTCGTTGGTATTTCTTTAAAATTCAAAACTAACCATAGGGTTATTAGAGGTGGATCCGGCGTACCAAAAAAAGTTGATTAATAGCAAACTGAAAATTTGTTAATAGTTTAACGGTGTCTAGTCGGACAAACTTTGATGTACGGGAACACTGGAACAGGGGAAGTATAATTGTGGAACAGTTTAAAAATTTGGAACGTCAGATTACGAAAACGTCCCATGTATTTTGTCGGTCAGAACATCCAATAATCGGAGAGATAGAAGCGGATTTTGTGCGTGATAAGTAATATGGAAAAACTAAATGGGGATATATTGAATTAGTTGTGTACATGACTTTCACCAACGGCCGGAAACCAGAGTTGGGGCCGAGGGTAGTTATAAGGGGTCAAAGTCGCGGATTTTATTATTTTTTTTATGACGCTCATGATCGAGATAGTGCACCAAAATTTGGGAATAAGTAGGTCATGACGTAACTAAGTAAAATCTCTAGGGGCGGAACGCTGCGTGGCCGACAAAGGGGCGGGGATAGGGGTGAATATAAAAAATATAAAGGGTTTTTTGCGACGTTCGTGATTGAGATAGTGGACCAAAATTTGTGAATAATCAGATCATGACATTACTAAGTGAAATCCACAGAGCCGGAAACCAAAGTTGGAGATGAGGGTAGTTATAAGGGGTCAAAGTGGCCGTTTTTATTATTTTTTTTGTGGCGCTCATGATCGAGAGAGTGCACCAAAATTTGGGAATAAGTAGGTCATGACGTAACTAAGTAAAATCTCCAGGGGTGGCACGCTGCGTGGCCGACAAAGGGGTGGGGCGGTGGTGAATACAAAAAATATAAGGGGTTTTTTGCGACGTTCGTGATTGAGAGAGTACACCAAAATTTGGGAATAAGTATACCGTGACATAACTAAGTAAAATCCTCAGAGCCAGAAACCAGAGTAGGGCATGAGGGTAGTTATAAGGGGTCAAAATCGCCGTTTATATTATTTTTTTTTGTGACGCTCATGATCGAGATAGTGCACCAAAATTTGGGAATAAGGTCATGAGGTAACTAAGTACAATCTCCAGGGGTGGAACGCTGCGTGGCCGATAAAGGGGTGGGGGTAGGTGTGAATATAAAAAATATAAGGGGTTTTTTGCGACGTGCTAGATTGAAATAGTGCACCAAATTTGGGAATAAGTAGACCATGACTTAACTAAGTAAAATCCGCAGAGCCGGAAACCAGAGTTGGGGATGAGGGTAGTTTTAAGGGGTCAAAGTCGCAGTGTGTATTATTTTTTTTGTGACCCGGCACAACATTTGTCCCCCACGCAGCGTTCCGCCCCTGGAGATTTTACTTAGTAATGTTATGATCTACTTATGGCCAAATTTTGGTGCACTATCTCGATCACGAACGGTAAAAACCCTCATATATTTTTATACTCACCCCTGCCTACCACCCCTTTGTACCCCAAGCAGCGTTCCACCCCTGAAGATTTTACTTAGTTACGTCATAACCTACTTCCAAATTTTGGTGCACTATCTCCATCATGAGCGCCACAAAAAAAAATAATAAAAACCTCGACTTTTACCCCTTACAACTACCCTCGTCCGCCACTCTGGTTTCCGCCTCTGGGGATGTTACTTAGTTATGTCATGGTCTACTTATTCCCAAATTTTGGTGCACTATCTCAATCACGAACGTCACAAAAAACCCCTTATATTTTTTTATATTCACCCCTTCCCCACCCCTTTGTCGGCCACGCAGCGTTCCAATCCTGTAGATTTTACTTATTTATGTCATGACCTACTCATTCCCAAATTTTGGCGCGCTATCTCCATCATGAGCGTCACAAAAAAAAATAATAAAAACGGAACTTTGACCCCTTATAACTACCGTCCTTCCCCACTCTGGTTTCCGGCTCTGAGCATTTAAATTATTTATGTCATGGTCCACTTATACTCAAATTTTGGTGCACTATCTCAATCACGAACGTCGCAAAAAACCCCTTATATTTTTTATATTCACCCCTACCCCCACCCCTTTGTCGGCCACGCAGCGTTGAGCCCTTAGAGATTTTACTTAGGTCCGTCATGACCTACTTATTTCCAAATTTTGGTGCACTATCTCGATCATGAGCGTCATAAAAAAAATAATAAAATCCGCGACTTTGACCCCTTATAACTACCCTCGGCACAACTCTGGTTTCCGGCCGTTGGTGAAAGTCATGTACACAACTAATTCAACATATACCCATATAGTTTTTCCATATTACTTATCACGCACAAAATCCGCTCCCAGCTCTTAGACTACAATTGATTTGTTACCCTTTCATTAAACTCTCTGAAAAGTTTGTCTGACTAGACACCGTTAAGCTATTAACAAATTTTCAGCTTGCTATTAATCAACTTTTTTTTGGTACGCGGGATCCAGGTCTATATGGTTTTATACCTATCTACAATTTAAATTTTTTTCGGATACAAGCTACAAATGTTGGGATTAAATTTTAAAAAAATTAATGTATAAATAATGCATTAAGCTTTCTTAATAATTATCCTAACTGGTGCGTTTATTGGGTTTTATTTGTCTGTCTGCGGTTGAAATATCGTATCAGCCAATACCTTTCTGTGTTTATTGAAATTTGTCAAAAAAATTTTTTTGGACCTTGTTGGGAGGGGGGAATTTCCCCTACCCCTCCCCCACCCCGTTGATCCGCCACTGAACAAATAAAGGCGTAGGCGGTCTCATTTAAAATTGAAAATAAACACGTTGCGTAATATTCAAACTTTTCAAACTGTTTGAAGATGTTTGAATTCAAGTCAAACCTAAAGATATCGAAATCAAGTCAAGTCAAACTTTTTTATACAAAAAGTTTGATTTTCAAGTCAAGTCAAGTTTGTTGAGTAAAATCAACTAGTTTGACTTGATGCATCTCTAGTATATGCACATAACAAACGCTCAAGACTACAAACATAGTTTATGAGTAGTGTGACAAACTAGCCCGAAAAATCCGGGACATGGTCCGAATTACGAAGTCGTGTCCCGACGTCCCGGATAATGCTTCCGGGCCATCCGCATTTTCAACGTTTTGGCAAAATTCTCTTTTGAAATTTTGAATACGTTATTTTTTTAAGAATTCACATCAAATTAAATTCTCATTTTTACGTAAATTCAATCGGTCGACAAATAATATGATAGTAAGAAGTAATCAACATAAAAATGTTCAGAAACTGTTTTCTTGTTGTTGTTTGACAATTATATTTTTGATGGGTTAAGCCATAATTGGTTTTAATGATAATTACATTTTTATATTAACCTAAGGTTATATTTGCATGAAAATCCAACATCAGTTGATTTTCTAATTTTTCGTTTTCGAGAACGATTTTCAGATTGGAAGTGGAAACGTCAACAACTAACAAAAATATAATTATCATTACAACCAATTGTGGCTTAATCCGCTTAATCCCATCAAAATATCATTGTCAACATAAAAATGTTAAATAATCAATTAAAAGATGATATTAAACTTGTATTTAAAAAATGGCCCGATTTTTATTCAAAAGTCCCGGATTTTAGGAATTTTTTTCAGCCTTGTCCCGAATTCGACTGAATTGTAGTTGGTCACACTATTTATGAGATATAGTGAAAAATTACTGGCACAAGCTTGCAAAAGTCAAACAATGCCACCAATTAGAAGAGTATATCACACCTCTGCTCAAACAGTGTCATAAGTCAAAAAAGCAAAGTACATATCGAGAAAACAACGTTTAAAATTTGTACTAGAACTTTTCCGGGCTTAATTCAAAAACTATTAAAATTAGTATAATAATTATTTTAGTCAGTTACAAAGGATTTTGAAGCTCTACCTACAGAATAGTGTATTACTTCTGCTAAAAATATTTAAAAAAAATATTTTTTTTTAGTTGTGACACTATACAGATATAATAACGAAATATTATTTATCAAAAGTGGCTCTTGCAGTACAGAATATAATATTATTATTATCTGGTTAACAGACTTATACCATTCTTATACTTTTTAATGATGTGACTTTAAATACAAGTAACAACATTAAACAAAAAATACTGCAAAAAAATGATAAATAAGTGATAAATTTGTCAGCTCATAATATGCAGATTGTTTTGAATAAAGTAATCACATATATACTGTCTTAACTCGACAAACGATGCTTTATTTATATGCATTGCACAAGTCGATATGTAACACTGTTTATGTTCTGTGCACCGTTGATATTGGTTAATCATATAATGACTCTAGTGTGATCTAACGACAAACACTTCTTCTTCTTTCTCGAAACTCCTTATGCCCCTCAGGGGCGTCAGAGGTTTTATTCATCCTCAATCCATATCTTCCATTTCTTGCGGTCCTTTGCTAATCTCTCATTTGTTGATGTGTTTTTCCTTTTCCTGTCCAATTTCTATAATCTGATCGATCCATCTCTTCCTTGGCCTCCCTTTCCTTCTTTTACCATATCTTTTTGATTCCATCACCTGCTTTGGTAGTCTTCCCTGGTCCATTCTGTTAATGTGTCCATACCATTTTAATTTTAGTTTTTGGATCTTTGTTATTATCGATTCCTGTTTCAGTCTTTTTTCTAACATCCTCATTTCTTATTCTGTCCAATTTTGTTTTTCCTGCTATTTTTCTCAACTGCTTCATCTCCGCTACGTTTATTGTACTGTCTATTTTTGCATTGTTTACCCATGTCTCACTTGCATATATTAAAGTTGGTACAGATATTGCATTGTTGTATGTCTTCAGTTTTATTTCTTTATCTATTTCTTCCTTTCCAAATATTGTTTTATTTAGTGCATAGTAGATCTTATTTACCTTTTTCGTCCTGTATGAGATTTGTTGGTCTAGCTTTCCATTCTCTGATATTATTACTCCCAGGTATTCAAACGTCGAGACTGTTTCTATTATTTCGTTTCTGCACCTATATATCGTTTGGTTTATTTCTTCCCTTTTCTTTTGGGTTACTATCGTGGTCTTCGTTTTCTTTACATTTACCTCCATTTTCAAATTTTCTATTTCTTTCACCCAGATATCGATTAATTTTTGCATTTTCTCTTTATCGTTTGCTATTATTACTAGGTCATCTGCATATAGTAATCCCTCCATTCTCACTGTTACTAAATTCCTATACCCTATTGTTGACTGTAATTGACTTGACCTTCTTTTAGCAATTACTCTATCCATTACTAATATGAATAAAATTGGGCTGAGACTGTCCCCTTGTTTTATTCCTCTCCTTAGGTTTATTATTGGAGGTATGTTTCCGTTTATTTGTACTTTAGCGAGTACGTTTCTATATGTACTTTTTGCCACGCTTATTATCTTTTGGAGGATTTGCAGGTCTTCCATTACTGACCATATTATTTCTATATTTATAGAATCAAAAGCAGCTTTAGTATCTATAAACGTAATATATAAGTCTTCTCTTATTTCGATTTTCCTTTCAATTATATTTCTCAGTATGTTTATATTATCTGTTGTTCCTCTTTCCTTCCTAAAAGCCGCTTTTTGTTCTTCTATTTTTCCTTCCAGTTCTTTCCTGAGCTTCCTTTCTATTGTCCCGGTGTAGACTTTATATGCCACTGATGATAAGCATATGGCCCTATAATTAACACATTCCGCTTCATCTCCTTTTTTGTGTATTGGTATCAATAAATTTTCTTCCCAGTCTTTCGGTATCGTTTCTGTTCTCCATGCTTCCCGCATTATTTCCCCAAAGTTTGCCTTGTTCTCCCACATACTTCATCATCTCCGGATCTATGTCATCGGCACCTCCCGCTTTTCCAATCTTTATTCTTGCCAATCCTTCTTCAATATCTTTGATATTAATTTCTTCTACCCGATTGTCCCTATCCTCTTCTCTTTCTTGCTGTCCTCTCTCCTCATTTTGTTGGTTGCTTGCCTCGAATTTTTCTTTGTAGTGCTTATTCCATATGGTTAGTATGTCTTGTATGTTTGTTTTCAATTCATTTCGATCATTTCTAATTCCTTTTATTTGTTTCCTTTTTGTTCCTTTCATGCTTCTTATTTTATTCCAAAACTGTTTATTGTTATTCCCAAAACCTTCTTTCAATTCTTCACCGAATTCCTTCCAGCTTTTCTTCTTCGCATCTTTTACTAGTTCTTTCACTATATTTCTCTGTCTTCTGTATTCGCCTCTGTCTTGCTCTTCATTTGTGTTTATGTATCGCTTCCACATTTCTTTCTTCTTTTTTACTGCTTGCTTTATTTCCTTATTCCACCATCCAGTTCTTTTATTATTCTTCCCATTCTTTCTTATTCCACATATGTACTTGTTTTGCAGTGTTCCATAACGTGTCTCTCAATTTTTTCCATCTCTCTTCCATATTCCATATATTTCCTCATTGTTTTCATGCTGTTCCAGTATTTTATCTGTCTCTCTTTGGTATAACTTCCTCACTTCCATCTATTTCATCTTATGTATTGCTATTCTTGTATATTGAGGACTCTCTATTATTTCCACTAGTCTCATGTTTATCTCTGCTGTCACTAGTCTGTATTGGGTACCGAGTTTGTCTTCGTTCTCTGTTTTTATATTTTGAATCGTTAGTTCCGCATCACGAGGATATACTATGTAGTCAATTATGCTTTTCGCATTTCTTTCTTCTGCTGCGTGTGTATATTTTTCGTTTCTCTGTTGATACCAGAAAGAATTACCTATTATCAGGTCATCCATTTGGCAGAAACTTATCATTCTTATACCCAAGCAGCCTAATGCCATATTTTCATCATTTCCTATTCTTGCATTCCAGTCTCCTAGTAAAATGATGTTTTTGCTTTCCTCTTGTATCTCAGCAATAAGTTTCTGTATCTTATCATAGAATATTTCTGTTTTTTCATGCTCTGTTCCTTCCACTGGAGCATATACCTGTATTATGTGACATTATCTCCTTCTAAAACTACTTTTCAAATTTCAAACTCTAACGACAAATATTTGAACTATAAACATAACACTTTTTGAGATAAAATTTTGCAGCTTTATTAAACTGTTGGTGCAATAAAACCGTTTTTATTTTTTTTTGAGTTGTGACACTATTTGAGCGGAGGTGCGATATCATAGTATCTACTCTGAACAAATGTTTTAAACATTTTATACATTTGACATTCTTTTCCTCCGGCAGCTGTAGCTTCTTCATACATATTGTTAGGTGTTGCTTTTAAAACTCAGGGTCTTGTAATACTGTTGCCACAAATTAGTCAGAAATATGTATTTATGGTTGCCTTACGGCTAAAGTTAGATTATACTCCCAAAAAAGACTAGGTAATACATTTTTTACTTTAGAACACTGGTTTAATAATTGGACTCGTAATTATTAAAGGACCATGCAATCCTAAATCTATCCAAATATAAGATATTATTTATTGCTGAAAACCCTACACAATAATGTGACCACATTAACTTTCCGATGACCAACCTTTTTTTGTTACACGAATGACCAAGGGGGGAAAATGACCCCAGGTCAAAAATGTCAAAAATGACAATTAACAAAAAAATTAAGTTTTTTTTTTTAATTTTTTTTATGGCATGGACTCTATGTCATTCAGCCAGTCACAACATGATTATTAGTGTCATGTGTAGTGTGTATGTTGAGTAAGTGTCTTGTTACTTTGCAAAGTCGACGTCATTAGCGTAAAACTACTTGGAATTACACATAATAGATGGTATTTTACTAAACATCAACTTCAGAATATATTTTTTATTCGTAAAATATAGGGAATTTTTTTTTATTTCAAAATATGAGGATATCTAGAATGATATTAAAGTCAAATAAAAAAATAATGAGTTAAAAATTGAAAATACTTTTGAATTTATTAAAGAAAAACATAGGCTGGGGTCAAAATTTCCCCCGCTTGGTCATCCGAAGGTTAAAGATCTTATTTTATGTTATAGTTGCACTGTACCCATATACATTGAAAGTGCTTTAAAAACATGGAAACACAAATGTAGAACAATGGGGATACCACTCACCAACCGTATGGTATATAAGCTCAACTTTGCAGACGATCAAGTAGGTAATAATGGCTCAAGATTATGACGATCAATATTTCATACGATGGATCATTAGACAAAGTCACAAAAGCCAGATATATGTCAGGTAGAAAAACCATCACAATGTTAAACAGCATTTTATGGGACCACTCCATCAGTAAAGAAAATAAAAAGAGGATATGAGACTATAGTGAAAAGTATCACACTATACAGCTGTAAGGTATGGCCACTGAAAGAAAAATAGCAATGCTGAATATTGCAAAGAACGCATTAGAGAAATAATGGGAATCAAACAAACAATCACGGTTGACTTATCAAAAAAACAACTTATCTGGTTCGGAATTATACAAAGAATGGATGAACAACAAATACCAAAGGAAATACTAATATGGCAACCAGAAGGAAAGGGAAAACGAGGTAGGCTGAGAAAAAGTGGGAGCGAAGGAATAAACAAGGAGCTGAGAGAAAGAGACATAAAAGAGGTCCTATGGAACAACCGGACAAAGTGGTGATTGGAAGTCGGAGAACACCAGAAAATATTATAAACTGACATGTAGTAGTAGTAGACTGTACTCTTCTTCTTTTTTTGTAGGCATGACTATCTGTTTTTACAATGTGCCTCCAGTAAGATGTTGTTCCATCGTTTTTCGTGGTTTTCCTACTTATCGTCTTCTGTTCTGTTTACTCTTCTGTTTCTTTTCCAGTTATTAATGTTCTCCACTTTGTATCTTTGTCGTATATCTGTACTTCTAGCTCTGTCCCATAGTGTCTTACCATCAATTTTTCCAAGGGTTTCCATCTCTGCTATTTCTAGCATTCTTTTTGTCCTCTATGTGTCATGTCGTGTTTCTGCCGTGTATGTCATTATTGGTCTGATGACTGTTTTCTAAATTACGCCTTTCATTTCTTTTCCAATATTTTTATTGCTCTATATTGCTCATTCAGGCTCTGTTTTCTTTATTCACTTGATCTTCCATTTCTGTTTTGAGTTTTCCATAGCTATATAGTGTGATGCTTACATATTTTTAATCTCCATCACTTGTTCTATTACCTGAGTTTTCAGCTATAATTTACATCTTAGCGGATTTGCTGTTATAACTATGACTTTTTTGGGAAATTAATATGTTAAATTTTAGTCATCTAACAGATCTGTTTGGTTCTTCAATTTCCTCTATTAAATTAGAACTCGGGCGTCTTGAATTTTGAATTTGAAAAAAAATTAAATAGATTTAACTGTTGTAATTGAATCAGTCGTTTTCATCATTTGAAAATAATTTATATTCTTTTTTATTTTTTATGTTTGTGTTTTATAGTTGTAGTTTTACGTGTATCTAATTTTTATATTTTCATTATTATGACGAAAGCTCTGCTTTATTGTATTTTGTATGTATTGGGTTTATCCCGTTGATGAATAAATAAATAAATTTTCTGATGGTTATATTAAATTGGTGCATCATCCGTTGTAAATCATCTTCGTTTGAGAATAGTCATCTACTGTACAGTTACACTGTTATCAAAGTGTTAAATTACGTATACTGAGAGTCCAATGTTGATTTAACACGTTTGCTACCAAGGGAGTACTTAAGTTCTGTCCTTATAGGCCATGATATTTAAATTGCGGGTATGTACAGTATGATCCCAGCTCAAGGGTGAGACATTGGTCTGTGTGAAAAATCGATGAGCCTCATATATGAGTAGCCTGATAGCGAAAGTGTTAAGGAATTCATTGTCAAAGAAAAGACTTCTATTAATTGTTTTCACAGGTTATATCTTATTGAAAAATATCAAAATAAATACCTTCTCACCAGTCAAATATAATCATACTTACTTCTTGTTGTGGTACAAACATAATTACTGTATTAATTGGTGTATAGGACTTATGCCTTGCAGCTATATTTCGAGTTATGTTATTAACATTTGTAAATAATTTTTGCTGAAACAAATTTTGTTAAAAAAGAAAAAATAAATAAGTAGGTGACTATTTACTTGTACAACAACTTTATATAAACCTCTGGAAGTTGAAATCATTGCATATAACTAACATACATATACGAAAAACACAGCCTCTACCTAAATTTGAATTTCTTCCAGGTTGATTGAAACATAACCTATAAAAGCACCATTTTTCTACTTCTTTTTTCAACAAACAAGAGACTTTTTTATAAACATCTTATAGCTTATAGGCTGAGAACTGACCGTTTTGGAGTGTAATTTTCCTCGTCGCTACGGATTTGTTTAAAAATTTTGATCAGGGTTCCTCTTAATTATATACCCTATACTTCACTTTAGGACTTAAAAGGCACCCAGCCAGGGTTGCTTTTACTTGAGGGGTGACAGCCACCCCATCGTGGGGGTGAAAATACATACGTTCAAAATAAGTCCGAAGATAGATAAACTGACTAATTCTAAGTGACTCTTGTTCTATATAGAGAGTTTTTTCACTAAGTGAATACTTTTTGAGTTATTTGCAAGTGAAAATTTTCATTTTTTAACCAAAAAAACACGATTTTATACGTTCACAAATATCTCAAAAAGTAAGTATTTCATGAAAAAAATATTCATAGCAAAATAATAGCTTATAAAAAAATGGTGTAGGCTAAATATGAAGACTATGTAGACTATACAAACAGAGTTGTAGCTCATGCAAAGTACGCTCTTAATCCAGGGCCGTAACTACCATAGGGGCAACCAGGGCCGTGCCCGCGCAAGGGGGCCCCGCAGGGGCACCCGTTTGGTTGGCAGTGCATAGATTTTAACCAGGTCAAGTAAACTTTTCAAAGTATTTTCAATCAAGTTCTACTTCGAGTTGTCCGGTTGTAATAAGTACACGGCATATTAATTCTAACAACTTCAATGATCGATTTTAACCTGTTTCACCTGCACCATTATAAAAAATTTTGTCTGAAGATATCTCCATGAAGTCACCTCATTTTCTTCGCTTTCAAACCACAAAGCAGCTCCGTGTTATAGGCTTCTTATAATTTCTTTGCAGGCTTCGAAAATCTGCATGTTGGAATTGTTTTTTAAGATTTTAATGACAGGTACCGGATGTCGTTTTCTAATATCCCCGCCAAATTGGATTCTGCTCTCATTAGAGCTGTATACAATTACTTCCCGATGGTCTCCTCCTTTTTGACATTTTCCTATCTCCTTCAATTTTTGTTTCACTTTTTCCATATCGAATTTTAACGCATTCTCGACTTTTTCTTCCGCCTTTTTAATTTTCTGTATCTCCTCAGCAATCTGGTTTACCTCTTCCTACATTTTCTCTAAATAAACCTTCAAATCGTCATATTTTTCCATTCGGTTTTGAAGTTTCAAGAAATTTTCTTCTTATTGTTCATTGTTTCGTATTGTTGTTCTTATTGTTTTATTATATTATCTCATTTTGTTTTACCATCTGTTCATTTTGTTGTTTTTCTTTTACATTCTAAAGCGTTTTCTTGTCTTTCCATTATTTGTCGTTTATTCTTTCATTCTTCTTTCATTGCTTGTATTTGACTTGTTTGTCTCTATAAAGTCCTTTCTTGTCTTTCTGTTCATAATTTATTCTCTTCTTGTTGTGATTTCATCATTTGAAACAATTGTTCAAACCTTGCTTATGTTTTGATTTTGAAGTGCCTTTCAAGTCTAGTTCTGACAAAGTAATAAAAGAAACTTCAGTCATGGAATGAATTAAAATGCGTTTTCAGGGGGTTAAATATCAAACATTTTTCCGGACCCCACCTTCCGCTGGGGGGTAAACCCCTAGACCCCCGATAGGGGGCCCCCACATCACGTTTGCCCCGGGGCCCCCAACATTGTACTTACGACCCTGTCTTAATCCTCAAATTCCAAATCGAATATTTCACCGTAAAATAACCAAAATATTAAGCACTTTCGCGGAAAACTCATCAAAACTTTTTTAAAGTGCTGTTAGAATAATTATTCGCACATGTAAAATATTTTAAAACATTTTTTTAATTCTTGACTCCATTTTTGAATTTCAACAGTGTCAACACTGCAAATATGTATAAGGATAAAAGTGTTCAGTGTAATGTGTGTGCCTCAAAAGACCTAGGCGCCAAGACATGTATCGTTCGCGGTAACGATTCCGTACTTGTCCAGGACAACTTCGCATGCGCACTTTAAAAAAGAGCGTTCTCTTTTTTAAAGTGCGCATGCGATTTTTAAAGTGCGCATGCGAAGTTGTCTTGGACAAGTACGGAATCGTTACCGCGAACGATACTATCTTTTCGAGCCCAAAAGTAGTACCACCCCGCTACCCTCCATGGGACCATGGACCAGGACAACGTCGCCTGTTGAGACTTTGAGACGGATTGCGATTTCAGTCGAACTCAGAGTATCACCCCGTTACTCATAGCGCTCAAAGTGTGAGCAATCGAGAGTGTCAATAGTGCCCTTTTTGTGCGAACAAGAAGTGTTCCAGTTTCCAGAGATTCGCATCACTTTTGATAGCGATTTTGCTATATAACCAACTGCAAAGTTGCCGTATTTCCACAGCCGGGAATTTGGTACCAGCGAATGTGTTCATAGACAGCTGTGCGCACACACATAGACATTTCAAAAGACTCATACTGGTAAGTAATATAGCAGTATAGTAATTTTGTTTTTCTCTGAATGCTCATTTGTTTTGATTTATTTGTTTAAATGTATTGTTTTTAGGTCTGGATCCCGCGTATGAAAAAAAAGTTGATTAATAGCAAGCTGAAAATTTGTTAATAGCTTAAGGGTGTCTAGTCGGATAAACTTTGATATATGGGAAAACTGGAACAGGGGCAGTTTTAATTGTGGAATAGGTTAAAAATTTGGAACGGTCAGACCACGAAAACGGCACATTTATTTTGTCCGACAGAACAGACTTAAACTCTCCGAACAGAGATTAAACTCTCATGCAAAAATCAGACTGCTATTTATCACCTGTCATAAATCCTGTCATTTGACATATTCTACATGTTCCACTCATTAAAACGCCCATTTGGTGATAAATAGCAGTCTGATTTTTGCATGAGAGTTTAATCTCTGTTCGGAGAGTTTAAGTCTGTTTTGTCGGACAAAATACATGTGCCGTTTTCGTGGTCTCGCCGTTCCAAATTTTTAACCTGTTCCACAATTAAAACTGCCCCTGTTCCAGTGTTCCCATATATCAAAGTTTGTCTGACTAGACACCCTTAAGCTATTAACAAATTTTCAGCTTGCTATTAATCAACTTTTTTTTCATACGCGGGATCCAGACCTATTTGTTTTCCCTACATTTCCTAGTATGTTGTTTTTCAGTTTTGTGTTTCTCTACAATAAATTATTTAGTATCCTTCGTAAAAGCTCTTTTTGTACCATAGTTCTAGAAACCCTCTCCTCTTTTATTACAGGTACAGGTAGATAGCCTCAGATTTTATTTAGAACCAGTATCTGTAGTCATACAGTCTCTCTCTTTGTCTAGGACGTCCTTTATGAACGTCCTATTGTCATGTTGGGATAGTATTATCTCAACAAGTGCTTAAGCTATATTTTTGTTTTTTGTTAAAATAGTTTTTAGTATCTAAACGTTACAAGTGTCAAGTTACGCTGAAAATAAAATTAGTCCTTTTTTTCGTAAAAATGAATCGTGAAAATCACCCCCTAATGAGCATCCCAAATAAAATGAAATTAATCGCTACCGCTTTACAATTTACTACAGTCGGAAAAATGAAAGAATACCCATGAACGAACATATAAAACACGCTATATTTTCCTGTCACCGTGTCAGACAAAAAATTGGCCAGCGCAAGTACATGTAATAATAATTATTGTTACATGTACTTGCACTGGACAATTTTCTTTGTGACACGGTGACAGGAAAATACAGCGTACCTATTTTATATGTTCGTTCATGGGTATTCTTTAATTTTTCCGACTGTATGTGTATTGTTTATGTTTATAATATGATCTGTAAGTTTCTCCGGTTCACCTTGTATATTTATCAATCAACGCAAATAGTTTCGATCAAGAGCCTCGGAAAGCGGATGAAAATAAAAGACGAATGCTATGAACGAGACAACGAGATTCGTCACATAGAATATATAAGGTTTACGTACCTAACAAACAGAAATCTTACAAGAACTGAAACAACAATATGAACATATATGTATCCTCACAGAAACTAAGGAGAAAGGGAAAAGGAAGTGAGGAAATATTTGAGTATGTTCCAGTGGCGGCTCGTCAGAGGAGGCAAGGGAGGCTCAGCCTCCCCATACATTTTTTACACACTCTACACTGTTTTGTTTATCATGAATCGCGAAAACAACAAGTACAACTCTCACTATTATACAACGTGTAAATTCCATATTATCACTAATTATCCATACGTATGGAGCATTAGCATTAGAACGCATGATCGCGTCTCAGTGTTATTACATATTATTGTAGGCAGGACCCTGGGTTATCCCGAGATGCATGAACGGAGCCGAGAAGCCCAACAGTCTCCGTTGCTAATGCTCCGTGCAGCGCTGCAGGCGTTTAAGGAGACCTGGTCTCCTAACAGTGGCATTTACGGTGCCATCACATGCTGCCCGGAGATATAACAAGGGAGGCAGAATAGCTTCTCGGCTCCGTTGCGTGGTTGCGTGCGTCTCGGGACAACGAATTTTAGGGTCCTGACTAAAAATAATGAAAAATCTTAAAGTGCGAATTTTGTTATGAAATTTGGTATGTGGGGTTATAATAATATTTGGAACAACTTGCTCAAATAACTTTTTCCGATATCTCTAACTCAAAGCAAAATATCGGTAATTTATGGTGTTTTTGAATTCGCAGTAGGCCGCGTTTAGAATTAAAAAAATTCAGTTGAGTATCTTAAAAAATTTGAAGCTTCATTATGTATGGACTGCAAAACTTCAAATCTGTATTTATTTTAATATGCGAGGTATCTCTTTACAAATAGATGGAATTGTTAACAAATAAACGACACAAATTTTGGTATTAAACTTTTACAATTAGACTAACTATTTTTAAAATGATATGATATCATGAAATTATGAATTAGGATGATATTATGAAATGTAAATAAAAAATGGTCAAAAAATGGGGCCTTAAATTACATTTTTTGGTGCATTTTTTTGCTAGTGCAAATTTGTCTAGATATTTTACAGTTAGGTATAGCCTCCCCTATTGTAAAAATCACGAGCCGCCACTGGTACGTTCATCTATAAAGCAGAGAATCTATGAGAAATGAGATTAAATATCAATTTAGAAAATTAGAAAAGACAAAATACCTTTCTAGTGGCGCTGAAGCAGAAAGTCGATATCGACGCCAATCAAAAAATAAATCCATCATGGATTATCCATGTGATGAATATAGAATATAAATACCTATCTGGGCATCATCTTCGATCATAGTGGGAAATACGAACGCATGCCTAATCGAAGTTCTATGGAGTAAAAAAATATCAAAGAGAAAAAAATAGAACAATTAATATGAAACAATAGTTAAAACTAGAATACTCTATGGAGCCGAGACATGGAGAATAACCGAGAGATAAAAGAAAAACGTCGAAGCCACGGAAATGGATTCCATCAGAAGATCGATGAGAGTATCAAGAGCCGAAAGAATAAGGAATGAAGTAATAAAACAACAAATGGGTAGAGATGGCACTATAGTTAAATATATTAAGGGAAAACAGCTCATATTATGGTATGGGCATGTGAGCCTAAAAAACTATGATGTGGCAACCCTCAGAGAAGAAAAAACGAGGAAGACCACAACAAGTCTAGAATCTGGGAGTTAGGAAAGCGATTAGAATTCGAAATCTAATCTGGGATTAGAATTTTGCGAAAAACTAAGAGACTTACAAGTTCGAAAAACTATTCAAACATTATCTGTAGCTTATTGTATGAGACCCGCTTCCTAACACCTTACTACCCATGTCCCGTATGCTATCACGTCCAGTGCCATATCCAGAGGGGTAATCCCCTGGCAGCGAGCCTTTACGAATATTTCCTTCCACCATTTTCATGGGTATTCATATTATACCTATTGACAGGTGTGAGTTTTTGTTTCACGCCAGGCATTCCTGCTAACTTCTGGCTATCAGGAGGTATTGCGAATACCGTGAATATGAGCCGTGAGTATTCACAGAGGCCTGATAGAAGAACTGACAAAACTCATATAAGTTACTATTTTACCTTTTTATCGGTACTACCTATTTACTTTGTCCCATATTCTAAGCCTTATCCAATATGCAACTTCAAAATAAGTTCTAAATACGCTGTCTATCAGTGGCGGATCTACGGGGACGGAAACTGGGAAACTTACCCCCTAACAAGGTTCAAAATTAAAGAAAAACATTGTAGCCCAGTAAATGAACGGGAAATTCGACCATACCGTGTAATTTTCAGGGGCAACTATGAATTGCATGAAAATTTGGATTTAGGTTCTACTTACCCTCCACTTCAAAGTTGAAATTGTGCCGTTGGTTGCTTTTACTTAGGGGGTGACAGTCACCCCTTCTCGGGGGTGAAAAACATACGTTCAAGATAAGACCGGAAATGGATAAATTGACTGATTTTAAGCAACTTTTGTTCTATAGAGTTTTTTACGTAAGTCAATACTTTTCGAGTTATTTGCCATTGAAAATGTTGAATTTTCGACAAAAAAACTACGTTTTCAGACAGTTTTTCGCAAATAACTCAAAAAGTAAATATTTTATCGAAAAAAATATTCTTAGCAGAAGTGTAGCTTATAAAAAACCCAAAAAAATGGTGTATCAGTAAAGTCTATCAATTAAATAAAAACAAAGTTGTAGCTCATGAAAAATACGTTCTTATTCGTCTAATTCCAAATCGAATATTTCAAGGTGAAATCACCGAAAAATTAAGCACTTTTCGGGAAAACCCCATTTAATCTTTTTTAAAGTGTTTATAAAAAGCTTTGTTTTAATTGTTAACAAAAGTATTAGCATTAAAAATAAGCGAGTTACGCTCAAAATAAAGTTGGCCCTCTTTTTTTTGTAAAAAATCATGAAAATCTCGCCGTGTTTATGAAATTAATCGCTACCGCTTTACAAACAATTTACTTACCTATCTATTTTTTATATGATCTGTCAGTCTCACCGGTTTAAAGTGTATATTTTTGATAGGGTTATAATTGAGAAAGCTTGAATGGGTCACTAATCACGTGTGTATGCAAATTTTGAACAGCCATATCTTAACCAATTTTTGTCTTAGGGAGAAACAAAATGAAACTAGCATATTTATAATAGCAAAACCTACATTTTTTGCTGTTTAAGATTTTTCTTATCACTAATACTTTTTAAGTTATTTTGAAAAAATGAAATTTTTCAAAAATTTAGAAACTTGTTTTTTACTATATAACCAAATGTTTTCAAAAATAAGCACTTCAAACCAATCAAACTTTCAACCAAATGTCACCCTCCAAGTAAAAGCCAACCAACGGCACAAATTCAACTTTGAAGTGGAGGGTAAGTAGAACCTAAATCCAAAGTTTCATACAATCCGGAGTTGCCCCTGGAAATTACACTCCAAAACGGTCATTTATTGGGCTATTGCTGAAACATAAAAATATATTAGCTGACATGAAACTTAAACCACAGACAGACAAACTCAACCCAATAAACACGCTAGTTAGGAAAGTTAAGGGAACTTAATGCATATAAGTTATTATTTATGTCTTTTACGAAGTTTGGGTTTATCTTTTTATAGCATTTGGTTGGTGTTTCATTGGAATTTCCCCCCTTAAGGCAAATTTTGCCCTCCCAAGGCAAATGTCTTGATCCGCCACTGCTTTCTATTTACATGTTATTATGTAATTATTGGTTGCCTACATGTAGGATTAGAATTGTAGAAAAATAAAAAAATCTATATTTTAACAAAATGTTAGGCACTACGGGTAAGATCTAGATGAATAATAGATAATTATGATTTTATAGTAATTATAATGATAAATACTTCGTATTTTTTTACGTTTTCTCAGCTTATTTCTCATTTATAATAATTTATGTTGGTTATACTTGTTGATACCGAAGGAACTTGTCAACTGACGTAAGTGACGTAAAACGACATACAGCTTACAGCATGACATATAGCGGAAGACGGCATCAAGTAAACTTCTATCAAATTTTCAGTCACATATTTTCTTTTTGTTTTGACTTGTGCCGTACATAGTTTTCAAAGAATTAATATTTTAATTTGAATTCGCTATATTGTAAAATCTTTGGAGTAAAAAGTTTACATAATTAACCAAATTCGGTCTACTGAAATTAAAATTTCCCGCTTCGTGAACGCATATCGATTCCGGTTGTGCTTTTCATTTTTGATCACCACGGCGCAGCGGAGCACCAGTCTCTTTTCTGAGAGAGTGCTTATTCTGTTGTGAAGTGTGCTTCTTCAAAAAAAGTATACACGTAAGTTTAGTGTTTTTTATAGTTGAAAAAGTAATAATATATTCAGAAATCGATAACACAATGCCAGATTCTTCCAAAAATTGCAGAAATAATGTACTTTAAAGAATTTTTATTTCATAATGAAGACCTTGTAAATGTTGAGATTCCACCTTGAGTTTTTATTTGAATAAAATATCTAAAATATTTATATGATGATAAATGTATTTAAGAGTTAATTGAAAGAAAGTAATTTTCTTTCGAAAACTTGTGCAAAATTGAATACGTAGATATGTCGATGACCTGCTTTCGTGTTCTTTTGTGCCGTTATTCGCCACATACCTCTCATGCTTTTAATTTCTCCCTTGCACAAATCTGACTCATTCTTGGAAATTTTACACGTCATATTCACTTTTAATGGATTTATTTACCAATTAATACTTTTACCAGCTGATTCATTTTATTTTCTATAAGTGAAAATTGGTATCATATTTCAGAATCATTAAAGTGCGAGTTTTAAAATTTTTCATTGCTATTGTTTTTAACATTTAATGATTTATTTGTATTAGTCACTCTCCAATAAAGAAGTATTTATGTATTTGCTCAAAACAATACTTAGTAGTATGTAGCCTTGTTATATTGTTACTATTTTTAACAAGGACTATGATTCCAATGATTTTTTAGGAATTTAAGAATGTATTATTGTTTTATACACTTCTCCAAGAAATTAAGGCACCGTTTTAAAATTGGAACATTTTTGATGTCTCGAATTTCCTAAACCTGTTGTCCGATTTGAGTGATTTTTTAAATATGTTAGGTACTTATTAGGCCTTATTCTTAAAGAATATCCCTGTAATAATTTTGTTGCCAGACAGGTAAAAATTGTACTGTGTTTTTTTCTCATAAGGTTAGGAACACCCTGTGGAATATTCTAGCATTTATAAAATAAAATATTGAAATTAAAACTCTATTGTAGCCTTAGCTTTCTTAACATTTTATTTTTTGATTCATTCGCTTGTGTTTGATAATAAAAGAGATACATACTGTTATATCACAGATGAGGTTTGCTATTTGGTCTTGATCAATATCATTCCAAATCTTGAGAGCTACTGTTTCTACCTCTTGTAAGGTTCTAGGAGGTGGCAAACACTGTAGTAGTCTTCTGCTGATTATGTCCCACAAATGTTTGATCAAGTTAAGCTCTGCACTCTGTGGTGGTAAATTCAAAATCTGAAGATTTAATAATAGTCTCCCGTTTTATACCGCTCACGTAGCTTTGGGAGTATAGCAGGGTAGTCTGCTATATCTAGGGCCTACGGTATACAAGGAAGGTAACAGGGCCAGTGCTACGCTTCAACGGCCTATTATTACCCCTGGTTTTACCAAGGTACTCATTTTATTCAGGCTGTTGTAAATATTTGGTTACTGTTTGTGCAAAGTGACATCGAAGAATATATACTCTCCTAGAACAAGCTTTTATATGGAACAGATAGTCACATTTATTTGTCACTTAAAAGCAGGCTTGTTGATGAGGGATGTTGCGGCCGCAGTGCAGGCGGTGGTGAGATCACATAAGCTCCGTAGTTGTTGTCAGGTCTATGCACCTACTCATTGGGAACACAAAATCCACACAAAAATGTTACAGGGCAGTACCCTTCTACTCAAGTCTATATTCTTTGGTGACATATTGCATTATTGTGCATTAGCAAAAAATTCTTACCGATATAAGGAGCCGATAGCATCGTAGCTAAGTACTTCGCTAGGTAAGGTCACTGCTTGAACACATTTATTGAGGGTCAAATTCCTTGTAGCGCTTTCCATTTCCACAAAACAACAATCAAAATTATGGACTTAATTATTGAAACTGTAAATAATAAATCTACTAACTTTTCCCAACAAACCAGACACTTTTTGACTGTACTTAAACAATTTGACATTTATGAAATTGTTAATTTCTCATAGTCTACTTTAGGCTTGTTTATTAAACTAAGCAGAAAATGAGGATATATTGATAAAAAACATACCTAGTTGTTGCACCTAACTTTTTTATTCTTCAACATAAGCAAATGAATCAAAAAACAAAATGTTAAGTAAACCTGATGCTGTAGTAGGGTTTTAATTTCAGTATTTTATAAATGCTAGAATCTTCCACAGGATGTTGCGAACTTCGAACAAAAAACACAGTTTGATTGGTACACTCAGTATACAATGACAATTTACCTGTCTAGCATCAATATTATTACAGAGAAGTTGCTAAAGAATAAGGCTATAACATAATGAAAAAATCACTTAAATCAGAAAAAGGTTTAGGAAATTTGAGACATCAAAAATGACCAATTTTTAAGGTGGCTTGTTAATTTCTTGGAGTCATGTAGTATTTATAAAAATTACAAATCTAGATAAAGAACAACTAATAAATTATTTACATAGTTCAAGTAAATATGTCCAGTAGTTCGCTACAGGACATATATGCCTTGAAACGAGGTGCACAAGAGGAAAGGGACAAGAGACATTGGGGTTGACCTGTTGCAGAATAGCAAGGAATAGAGGATAGGAATCACAACATCAAAAGACTTTCTAAATCAATCATATACATCTTATTTCTTCTTAAACACATTTCAAGGCTCTTCTCTATTCAGCTGATTTAACTTTAAACTGATTGTTTAATGATACCTCTGGGGTATGATAAAAGATTTAATATTGGGTTAAAAAATTTACCACCTTTTTATTTGAATCATAATTAGTATAAAATGCACAAATTTCTAAGATTAGTTTTTTGCTAATATGCTAATAATTTGGATTTAAAAAGTATTATTGTAACACTTCATTGAAGTGTCATCTACTTGCAGATATACAGATCCAAGTGGGAAATACTTAATTTAGTGATTAAGTGTTTTATAATATTAATTACTTAAGTGATCAATTAATAAGTAGTATATTAACACGTTAAGCCCCACGTGAGACAGCATCTGTCTCACGGTGCTGTGATCTTGGTGAACCGCTTGACCTAACCGTGTCTCTCATAGCTGTATTAAAATTAATTGCCGGTCCACAGATCTCACAAAAAAAATTCATGCCAGGGCTTAACGTGTTAATAATGAATTTATTATGACTAATAAGCTTAATATGTAAAACACAGTGAAATACAAAAATTATGAGACACATTCATTTTGAATATTACTTAAGACTATAAGATCAAAGATTATAAAACAAGAACCACCATTCAGAAAAAACAGAAAGAAAAACTATTTAGACAATAAATAACAATGTAAATACAGAAAAGATTTTAAAATTAAATAATGAGTAATTTCAGTAAAAATTATTATGCTGTCTGTCTGTTTGTCTCTCTCTCATCTGTTTGTCACTCACAATCTCTCTTTTCTCTCTCTCTCTCATCTGTTTGTCACTCACAATCTCTTCTCTCTCTCTCTCTCTCTCTCTCTCACACTGTCACCTTCTATTAATTGGTTCATCATTCTTTTCACTGGAAGTTTTCTGTTCTACACTGGTTGTATTTCAGCCAGTGGCTTATATTTATACATCTTCTATTAACTATTATTTCTGTGGTGCTAAGGCAAAACCCTATATGTCAAAAAACATGATTTTGCAGCAAATGAGTTTAAAAGTTCGCGGTGTTGTTGTAATAGTGGACATATCGGAAACTAATCTTATCATCTACTGGTTACATGGATGCGTTTAGCCATGTTGGGTTTTGTCATCATATTCTTCATCACTCAATGTACCGGGTGGTCCAATAAGCCGATCTCTCGGCTATATATCAGAAACTATTCATGTTATAACTTTAAGAGAAAAAATTCCTTAGTAAAAGTGGCCAAGAGAAATCGCTGGAAATAACTTTCAAGTTTCTGGGTTAACCGCTAGGGGGCGTAACCTGTGAAGAAAAATTTGAAAACCAGTTTTTTGTGAAATATGCCCAATTACACCAAGTGTTAAATAAGTAAACTAGAAAGAGGCCTAAATTCTGCACAAATTTGTTCAAGTACTTTTTTTTATTTTTTCAAATAAAGGGTGGGGGAGAGTGGGAAAGTATTTGTGGATAAATAGCTATAACTTTGGTTTGGATCAACCGATTTTAACGAAATTAGTGTCATTAGAAAGAGTGTGGATAAATTAATTTACATTTACTATAAAATAATTGCATTTAGTTTTAATTGTCATAGGTAGAGGGTACTTTCGAATAGAAAAAATTAAAATTTGTTGTTCTTCAAAATGTTTAATGGAAACACCTATTTATTGTAAATTATAATGGAACTGGATTAGATTCTTAACAAAATGGCGCAAACCGCATGTTGATAGCTTTTGTCTAACTCGAGATATGAATAAAAACGCATAAACATAAGTAAGTATAGTATTATAATTTAATATAAAAAATAATTCAGTAGGTACTTTCAAATTTTTTTATAGCAGAAGAATCTTAATGTTAATACCTATTTGACCATTGCTATTTCATACGATTAAAAATAGTTTTTTTGAAACTAAGTAGGCTACGACAATGAATTTGATGTAGTGTTTATTTATTGTGTTCACAGTGTAGTTCATAGTGTTTATTTATTGACAGTAGTCAAAACATTGTTAAGAAGTGTTATATTATAATTCGAATTGAAGATTGCCCTTTTTTCAATAGATATTAACATTGGTAATATTAGTAATTAATTATCAATACTAATAATTCGTGATGAGTATATCAAATGCAGAATTGTATGATAAGATTGCAGTTTATTTCGAATGTCACCAAAATGCCGCTATTGCCTCACGTATATATTCTGTAAGATATCCTGACAGGAGACATTATGGCAAACAAGTATTTGAAAGAAAGGCAAGAAGATTAAGAGAAACTGATAGTTTTCATCGTCCTTGTTTAAAACGACGTAGTAGAGGTATGACCGAAGATAATTCAATCAATTTTCTTGCTTTAATTCAACAGAATCCACATATAAGTAGTCGGCAAATCTCTATAGAATTAAACATACCCAAAACTACTGTTCTAAGGATTTTAAAACATCACAGGTTGGTTTTTCATATTATAAAGTGAACGTTTAGGTCAGAAACTTGGAATTCCCTTTAAACTTTAGATTCAACTGTTATTTTAATATTCCGATAAAAACGGCAGCACGGCGCTTTTATCCGTTTCTTAAAAATATTTATGTACGATTTATCTTGTGAAACAATTGTGGATTTTTCAAGATTTTTTGAGTTTTAGTAAATACAGTGGTTTCTTTTTCACCAATATTTATTGTTCTGTTTTTTAGACTGCATCCTTATCATGTAGTTCTCCACCAAGCTTTACATGAGAGAGATTTTGATGCAAGGCTGGATTACTGCAATTGGATGTTAGGTCTGCTAGAAGAACAACCGCATATCATGTCAAAGATTTTGTGGACAGACGAGGCTACGTTTAATAGTGCTGGTGGTGTTAATCTGCATAATATGCATTATTGGGCTGAAGAAAATCCGCACTGGATACAGGAGGTGCAGCTTCAAGGTAGATGGAGTCTTAATGTTTGGTGTGGTATAGTTGATGGAAGATCGTAGGTCCATATTTCTTTGATATAACTTTAAATGGAGAAACATATTTTGATTTTCTGGAAAATCAGTTGCCTGTTTTATTGGAAGATATTTCCTTACAATCAAGAAGAGATATGATATTACAACATAACGGGTGTCCCGCGCACTTTTCCAGACGAGTTCAAGATTATTTGTATGCAAGTTATCCAAATAAATGGATTGGAAGGGGAAGTATATTTTCATGGCCAGCTAGATCTCCAGACTTAACATGTCTGGACTTTTATCTGTGGGGAAGATTGAAGAACTTAGTGTACCAAACTCGACCAACCACGCGAGACGACATGAAACAGCGCATTATAAACGCAATAAATAGTATATCAACAGCTGAGATTGAAGCAGCTGTTATGTCTACGAGCGAAAGATTAAATCTTTGTGTGGATAACGATGGAAAACAATTTGAACATTTAATTGGACATTAAGTTTTAATGATCGAGATATTTGTATGATCTTTTTTTCACATATTTCATTTTAAGTTATAATAAAGGGCGAGTCAATACTATACTTACTTATGTTTATGCGTTTTTATTCATATCTCGAGTTCGACAAAAGCTATCAACATGCGGTATGCGCCATTTTGTTACGAATTTAATCCAGTTCCATTATAATTTACAATAAATAGATGTTTCTATTAAACATTTTGAAGAAAAACAAATTTTAATTTTTTCTATTCGAAAGTGCCCTTTACCATGACAATTAAAACTAAATGCAATTGTTTTATAGTAGATGTAAATTAAATCATCCACACTCTTTCTAATGACACTAATTTCGTTAAAATCGGTTGATCCAAACCAAAGTTATAGGTATTTATCCACAAATACTTTCCCACTCTCCCCCACCCTTTATTTGAAAAAATAAAAAAAAAGTACTTGAACAACTTTGTGCAGAATTTAGGCCTCTTTCTAGTTTACTTATTTAACACTTGGCATAATTGGGCATATTTCACAAAAAACTGGTTTTCAAATTTTTCTTCACAGGTTACACCCCCTAGCGGTTAACCCAGAAACTTGAAAGTTATTTCCAGCGATTTCTCTTGGCCACTTTTACTAAGGAATTTTTTCTTCTAAAGTTATAACATGAATAGTTTCTGATATACAGCCGAGAGATCGGCTTATTGGACCACCCGGTACATATTGGCATTAAACACGAAAAATCGATAATTTTTGATATATCGGGTTTTGCCTTAGTACCACAGATTTGGTATTCTCAAATTGTGGTTCACATTGTTCACCTTACCTTATAATGTTTTCCTGACCATTGTGCATACCCAGACAGAAGCAGGATTCATCACTAGAGAAAGGTTTGGAGAAGAGTGTAGACAAACTTTAAATAAAAGAAACCAGGCCAGAGAAAGAATGCTGGAAGATCCAAGTGATCATAATAAGAAGAAATATAAAGCTGAGAGGAGAAACTCAAGATAAATTGTCACCCAGCGGCCAGCACCCTACTTTCATTTGGCATACTCCGAATTGCTCTATCTTCATTATTTTCTGTCTTATCTTATTGCAAAATAAAGGTCTCTGGGATAAACAAATAGAATAACTCTTAAACTAATTAATGGATCGGTCTCAAATTTTGAGGGTTTGTTAAGTCTCCCAATATCCAACTTTGGGTGAAACACTAAAGTTCTAAGGTAGTTTTAGTAAAAGTTGTTAACAAATAACGATTTTCACTTATTTTGCAGTTTGCGTAGCAACAAATTAACTTTTTAACTTTCAAAAATCGGCATTTTGAAGGTTTTTCAATGTTCTAAAAAAATGAATTTTGTAATTTTATGTCAACTATTTAGTTTTTGAATGGAGCGCCAAAAATCGAAAAAATCGCGATTTTTGCACTAAATTGTTAATAATTAAAAAACGGACGCTAGTCCAGGGCCGAAAAATAAAAACGGGAAAAAAATCAATACAGGTATTTGAAGGTGCTAAATCGTAGGGGGGACATAGTTAATTAAAAATACATACAGAGGTACTCGTAAATCGACCTCATTCTTTTATAAACAAAGGCCAAAGTCAGAAAACATTGTTTTTTGCCTATAGCATTTTTAGTATCATATTTACAGCAAAAGTTGTTTTATAAAAGTTATGTATCATAAAAAAACGGCTATTTTGAATTTTTACAAGTTAAAATCCATTAAGAATTAACCGAGATAGCTGCAAAAAACCACGTTTTTTGGACTATTTTGTAAATGTTAATAACTTTTAACAAATAGGTCGTAAGGAACTTGTTATACCTTGATCATGAGGCAATTAAGTGCCTTTATTAGTGTACAAAATTTCAAGAAGATCTTTTTGTCAGTTTATGAGTTATGTTAAATGTTTATCCCAGACATCGAATGTTTAAACAATCATTGTTGCCCTAGGAGTATTTTCAGAGCTTTTTGGCAAAGTGCAATGGGTTCTTAAAGACTCAAAGTACTAAGAAAGTTAAAAAAAAGAATATATTTATTTCTTGATTGTTGCTGAACAGGTCGATAAAAAAATGGTGAGTTTTTTCCTTATAAACAATTAGAATATCTTTGTTATTTTTTCTGATAAATAATTATAATTGGTTGTATCAAAAGCTGGTAAGAAACACATTAAAAAAGAAAAAAACAACTTTCTAGGACCAATAATAGCCCAGTTATCCTTTTTTTTTTGAAAAATCACATCTCGAATGTTTATAAATATTAAGAGTTGAAATTTTTACAGAATGATAATAAATATCTATGTTTTATATTTCAATTGATAAGTACGGAATATCTTCTATTTAAAACGAGTAATAACCCTTTAAAGTTAAGTTACTCACGCTGACTGAGCTGGGACCATATGTGATGGGGAATATTGTCGGAGTCCAGTTCCGCGCGTCGAGATTTTGCCATAGAAAATTTTTATAATATCTCAGCTTCCAGAGAACGTAGAGCCTTCATATTTTTTTTAATTTGGGTAACTCGACGAAAGAATAACAACTAGCTGATTTTCATTTACCGGAAAAATCGGAAAATTCTGGAAAATGGACTTTTTTTTCAACATCCATTTACAATTTTAACACTAATATATTTTGATAAATATTTTCATAAAGTATTATAAATTTGTAAATGAATATTAAAATATAATTATAGTATATATCTATTTATATACAGGGTGATTCATTTTATTCGCCTCGGTGTCTGTACGGAAAACGACTTGATTTAAAAAAATTTCTTCATAGACATATACAGGGCAATTAATACTACAATTTAAAAATAATGTGAACTATACAGGGTGCTACAAAAAAGAGTGGTATATCAAAGATATATTTTTTATTGAACATCCTACAACTGATGACATTTTTAAATTGCCCTTAAAAAATAAGCTAGACTATACCTAAGTACAGGGTATTTTGATTAATTTAAATTTTTACAAAAATATAAAATTTTAGAAAAAAACAAATATTTACAAATCTAAGAGTCGGTGACAAATTTTTTCTAAGAACTTCATAATAGACTATTCAGCATTTTTAAACAGATGTTTATTGTAACAAAATTTATAATTACTTAATAGTACATTTTTAGATTTAAAAACTAATTGAAAACAAAACCTTCTCAAATTGAAAAAAAAAATGTGTGTATAGATTATAATTATTGATCTTCGTTAATTCTACACAGTTTAGGTACAGGTTCATTAATTTCTTATTTCTTCAACATTATCCCTAATTTTTTGAAACAAATCTTCTTCAACTTCCACTTTCGTCATCTATAATAACTGTCAAAAAGTTGTAGCATCTTTTTTCGCCAGTGTCATCTTTGCAATTTATGCAAAGCTCGGTACAATTGATTTATTTCAAGAAATTATGGATAATGTGGAAGAAATTAATGAACCTGTACAAAAACTGTGTAGAATTAATGAAGATGAATAATTATAATCTATACATAATGTTTTTTTAATTTGAGAACGTTTTTGTTTTTAATTAATTTTTAAATCTAAAAATGTACGATTAAGTAATTATAAATTTTGTTACAATAAACATATGTTTAAATATGCTGAATAGTCTATTATGAAGATCCAAGAAAAAAATTTTCACTGATTCTTAAATTTGTATTTTTTTCTAAATCTTTACATTTTTCTAAAAATTGAAATAAATCAAAACACCCTGTACTTAGGTATAGTCTAGCTTCTTTTTTAAGGGCAATTTAAAAATTTCATCAGGTAAAGGTTGTTCCATAAAAAATATATCTTTGATATACCACTCTTTTTTGAAGCACTCTGTATAATTCACATTATTTTTAGATTGCAGTGTTAATGGCCCGGTATATTTTTTATGAAGAAATTTTTCTTAAATCAAGTCGTTTTCCGTACAGACACCAAGGCGAATAAAATAAACCACCCTGTATATAAATAGGTATATACTATAATTTTATTTTAATATTTATTCACAAATTTATAATATTTCATGACAATATTTATGAAATTATGTGTTAACGTTGTAAATGCATGTTGAATAAAAAGTGCATTTTCCAGAATTTTCCGACTTTTTCCGGTAAATGAAAATTAGCTAGTGGCTATTCTTTCGTCGAGTTACTCCAATTTAAAAAAAAATGAAGGCTCTACGTTCTCTGGAAGCTGAGATATTGTAAAATTTTTCAAACGCTCCAAATTGAACTTTCTATAGCAAAATCTCGACACGCGAAACGACTCCGACAATCTTCCCCATCACACGGTCCCAGCTCAGTCAGCGTGTGTAACTTCACGTTAAACGGTTATTACTCGTTTTAAATAGAAGATATTCCGTACTTATCAATTGAAATATAAAATATAGATATTTATTATCATTCTGTAAAAATTTCAACTCTTAATATTTATAAATAATAGACATGTGATTTTTCAAAAAAAAAAAGTATAATTTGACCATCATTGGTCCTAGAAAGTTGGTTTTTCTTTTTTAATGTGTGTTCTTTACCAGATTTTGGATACAGTTAATTATAATTATTTATCAGAAAAAATAACAAAGATATTCTAATTGTTTATAAGGAAAAAACTCACCATATTTTAGCGACTTGTTTAACAACATTTAAAAAACAAATATATTCTTTTTCTTTAACTTTCTTAGTACTTTCACTCTTTAAGAGCCCATTGCACTTTGCCACAAAGCTCTGAAAATACTCCTAGGGCAACTATGATTGTTTAAACATTCGATGTCTGGGATAAACATTTAACATAACTCGTAAACTAACAAATAGATCTTCTTAAAATTTTGTACACTAATAAAGGCACTTAATTGCCTCGTGATCAAGGTACAATATGTTCCTTAACGCCTTTTTTGTTAAAAGTTATTAACAGTTACAAAATAGTGCAAAAAACGTGGTTTTTGCAATTATCTCGGTTATTTTTTATGGATTTTAACTTATAAAAATTCAAATTATTCGTTTTTTCATGGTACATAACTTTTGTAAAACAACTTTTGCTATAAATATGATACTAAAAATTCTATAGGCAAAAAACCATATTTTTTTACTTTGGCCTTTTTTTATAAAAAAATGAGGTCGATTTACGAGTACCTCTGTATGTATTTTTAATTAATTATATTTACCCTACCATTTGGCACCTTCAAATACCTGTATTGATTTTTACCCTGAAATCGCTTATATTTATTTTTCTACTCTAGTCTACGCGAACTCTAGGCAGGAAACAGGTAGGTTTTCTTCCTATAGGTCTACAATAACTAAAAAAGTAGTCAGCTACCTGGATCTTTGAGTGTCCCGAGAAAATCCTTATTACCCTGGTCTATAATGAAAATATGAATACAAAAATATTGGATTTATCTCAAAACTTCGTTTTTGGGATTACGCCACTGTTTCTCTGATAGCCTCAGTTATGCGTAAGTCTAGACAATATAATTTATTGTGAACCTGGTATAGGTACTTTAATTACCCTTTCATTATAAAAAATATTTAACACAGTAACAAAACATATTAATCTGTGACTACACACTAGTGATGTAACGAATGTCATTTTTTGAACATTCGCGAATATGAATGTGAATATCTGCTACCGACATTCGCGAATGCGAATATTCAGTTTTTTTTAATTTGTTTCTATTTTGCAATGTTTTCTACATTTTATAATAAGAAGTTAATAGATATTTAGTGTAAATCAATCCTTTATTTTTTTCCTTCTTTTTTCCCATAATCCTTAGTGCCCTTCAAGGCGTCAGATATAGGGTTCCGCTCCGTTTCTTATCCATTTCTTCCACGCACATGTCTCTCTTTTCACCTATATTATGGATTTGGTTCATCCATGTTTTCCTCGGTCTTCTCTTTTTTTGTTACCAATTTTGGCTTAATTTACTTTCTTTGTTAGCTTATTTTGCTCCATTTGCAAAAGTTTTGTTCCAAACCAGTTCAATTGTTAGTTTTCGATCTTCCATATTATGTCATTATCGGATTAACTATGCTGTTATATACTTACTCTGAGTTTAGTTTTGATATCTATTTCTGATTTCCCAACATTTGTATTATTTAATGAGTAATACGTAATACACGTTAGTAGCCTTCTTCATTTTATAACTCTTTATATATTTTCTAAATACATATATTTAAAATTAAAAGCTTTATTACATAATACCAAATAAGAAAAAAAGTGAATTCTGATAATGTGATTATTGAGGTTAACACATTCACGGACACGACTGCATATGAAGTCATTTCGCTGGTACCTATATGATTAATGTGATTCCTAATACATTTCCAGTGAAAATAATAACTCTTTGATAAGTATTGGCGATTACAATTTTTTTTACATGCGTGTTCACGAAGATTTTAACTCCCAAAATATTTATAATGAAAATATTTAGTTCATAATAGATTACATAAAACAATTATTTCCCTTTCTGTTTCTGCCGACGAAAACAATTATTTCTGAGAACTTTTTAGTAATTATAATTTTCGTGGACCCACAAACAGAAATGATGTTTTTTGCTGATACTCCTCAAAAAATAAATTTTTTCGTGAACACTTTATTAGCGATTATAATTTGCACAATCATATAATCAAAAATAATATTTTTCGCGGCGTTCATTGAAAGTTCTATTCTTAACGGCATTTTTC
This sequence comes from Diabrotica virgifera virgifera, assembly GCF_917563875.1. Classification (NCBI taxonomy): domain Eukaryota; kingdom Metazoa; phylum Arthropoda; class Insecta; order Coleoptera; family Chrysomelidae; genus Diabrotica; species Diabrotica virgifera. The sequence goes on from NC_065444.1 coordinate 207,470,120, forward strand.
GCAGTTATACTTTTCGTAGGCGGCGGCGATTTACCTACTCCATAAGAAGACGGTAACCGGTCAATTGCTCGAATGCAATTGATCGAATGGAATTGCTCGAAAATCAATTGCTCGACATGAAAATTGCTCGAAATACAAATTGCTCGAATAAAAAAGAAAATTATATATCTAAAATATTTATTCAAAATAATACAAAATATAGACATAAGAAAGATTCTTGAATTAAGACAAATTATGTGATATTTATGTCACATATATAATACATAGTATATTAATTTATGCTGAAAAAGTATTTATTACAAATCTAAACTATCTTTGAACTTTTAAAATAATAAGAAAAATAACGGTTTTGATTTTCTCTCATTATGATAATTAGGTATTATAATAATTTCCAGGTATTAGGGAAAGATTAAAATCATTAAATACCCATTAACATGCTTACCCATTACCAATGTTTCTTTATTGGGTATGTATTGGATTTTTGTGGATATTTTGTGGATTATTGTGAATAAATATTTTAGATATATACTTCTCTTTTTCATTTTATTTTATTTTATTTTATTCGAGCAATTTGTATTTCGAGCAATTGATTTTCGAGCAATTTCATAATCAGTTTTTTAAATACAAATTAGTTTTTTGAAATTTCCTAAATAACTTTATTTTTATGAAAAAAATTAAAATCGGTACGGCCCTGACTCTTTATCTTTGTATCCGTCTTCCACGTGCCAGTATTATATGCATCATGCATCTCATTCCAACTTTCTCAAATCATTACAGATGAGGCTTGCTTCAAACCTCTCCTTGTCTAGCATACTACCATTTCTTAAAATGGGACAGTAAAAGCGGCAAAATTTGAAAAATGTGCCACCAATTCTGGGAACGAAATTCATCCATCCTTGAGGCATACTTCAAACATGTGTTTTTTTAATTGTGAAGTTAGTACTTAACCTTGCTTCCCTTATTTGCTATGGACGCTTGTATTGTAGTTTTGTAAAGTAGTTTTAGATATAGTTTTATATTAGTTTAGATTATGTTTATAAAAGATTTTATCAATGGGCGCGTTCACCAGATGCAAACGTTGGCAATCAGTTTGCGCTTTATGGTTCTGAACGACTTGCTAACGTCAAACATGTTTGGAAAGCGGTCGCCATTTTTGCAAACATAAGATATTTAAGTTGAACTTTGCAAACGTGTTGAATTTTGAAAAAATATGGCGGGAATTTAAATTGTATATCGATGGCTTAGTGTGAAAACCTCGTATCTCATTTTTTTTCGAAAATGACATTTTGGTAGTTTTAGTTTGAAAACCTTGTATCTCACGATTTACAACTGTTAGAAAAAATCCAAATACACTAGACTATTTTCTACAGCCGAAAAAAGAAACCACGTATATCAATTGTTCTCTTGATTTAGTGTGAATACCACGTATATTTATAACCAAGACTTTGGTACCTACTTTGGAGTATTTGTTTGAGAGAATCGACTTGGAGAAATGTTTTTTGTAAACAGTGAAAGGTAGTCCTGCATACAGAAACATTTTATGAACCTTAAATCAAAAGATTTGTACTGTATCAACCTAGTATTTGAAGGTGTGCAATAAGCTATGAAAAATGAAAACCTCGTAAATAATAATAAACACAACCTCATTTAAGATGAAAAACACGTATATCAAGATATACGAGGTTATCATACTTATTTGGCCAAAGGCTCTATATACTGCAAGGATATTTACGTGTTTTTCATAGTTAATATTTGTATTTACAATTTAATAGCAACATTTAACACTTTTATCTCTTGGCCAATATCAGATATTTGTCTCAATATGCTCGAATTAAAATTATGTAACGGTAATTTTTGTTTTTAGGTTACATTATGCAGAAAATTAGTTTTTTGCCTCTCCTGTAAAATTGTAATTTAATGAGATACGAGGTTTTCACACTAAGCCATCGATATATTGTAGAATATATTGATAAGGGTTTTATATTAAAATAAAGGCTACTGAAGACATTCTGCTACGTTATTATCTATTAAATAAATTTTTTTTTCCTTTAATAAAAAAAAATAAATTCAAAAACGTATTTATTGAGAAAATTTATTTTAGGTTACGTTCAAACCAAGCAAGCCAAATGTCAAATTTTAACCTAAACAACCAACCGTTCAGCTCGCTGTCAACAAGTTTAGAATCAAAGCGCAAACATTTGTGAACGTGTTTGGATCTGGTGAACGCAGTCAATGTCATACTGGCTGTGTGGCATTTATCAATGCCAATTAAATAAATAAATAAAAAATTTAGAAATCATGCTTTCTTTTATAATGATTTATTTTCTTATAAGCACGCTTTTTACAAAAAAACATAAAATAAAATACAGTAATACCCCGAACTTACGCGATAGGTGGGACCGAGCGATAATCGCGTAAGTCGAATTCGTGTAAGTCGGGTTATAAATTCGTATATGTATCTATGTATATAAATTATTTTAATTGGGACCGGAAGTTAAAAAAAATGCACTCTTTCAAGTCTTTTTACATATAAAACAAAAAATCCCTTTATAAAAGTAACAAACACCCACTCCATTAGACAAAACTGCAGATAAGAAATACCTCGAAATCGACAAGATTTGAAAATCGCGTAACTCTGGGTTCGCGTAAGTCGGGGTAGCGTAAGTCGAGGTATTACTGTACCAAAAAAACGAAGTTTAACCCTTAGTTTACTTAACATAAAAATCAATATTATAATATAACAGTAATTTGCTTAAGTACTTGCTTGTTTGTATTTCCCTATATTCAATACATTTACAATATAAGACTGGTTCTAAAATAAGTTATCACGTGTTTATGGGTATATTGTTTGCGTACAATAATTTCATTTTGGCAACTGATTAATATTAACAGAATCAGTTGTCCGTTGTTGTCAAATAGTAGGTATGTAATGTAAAGTTTGCATATTATGGCTGTACAGCGCTAATGAGACCAAGGAAGGACGAAACATCTGATTCATATTGGTTTGATATGTGGTATTGGTATTATAGTAAGTATTTTTAGCTAAAAAACAGCTCCTATGAGTGTGAATCTGTTGGAGGCTTAGAGCTTTCGTTGCTATTCTTTTGCGAGTAAAATTGTTATTTAATATTTTAATAGATAAGCATTAAAATAAATACGGCGCCGTTCTGTAGACGCCCTAGCGAGGGTTCGGCAAATAATCACCGAACAAATAATCCCAGACAAAAAATTCCTACAAAAATCCCCGGACAAAAAATTCCCACAAAAATCCCCGGACAAAAAATCCCCACAAATTTTTTTGGACAATGGCAATGTTTTGAACATAGTTATTCAAATTAGAGTGAGCAAAAGATTTAAGCAAATAATATTGGAACATGATTCTCACAGCCTTACCTCCTTCCCTATATCTTTCACGATTTTTGAAAAAACTCACACTCTTTTGTTACGTAAAATTTGAAGTTTTCGATATGGAATTGGAATTCAAAATAACTCTATACACTGAGGCTGAAAGCATTTGAGTCGATCGCATTCACGGGAAAACTTTTAGAGAACTAATCGGCAGCAAATATTTCTTAAGGATTTTCTGTCCGGAATTTTTTGTGGGGATATTTTGTCTAAATAATTTGTGGAGATTATTCGCCCGGGATTTTTTGTCCGGGGATTATTTGTCTGGGGATTCTTTGTCCAGGGATAATTTGTGGGGATTTTTTGTCCGGGATTATTTGTCCTAGCTTCGTTTTAGCGTTATGACGTCACAAAATCGACCCTTCGGCCATTAAAGAGAAGCTAACCATCATAATAAAATTCCTCAGGTGTAGTGTGCCTCACCACCTTCTACTATCACAAGCCGCCCCTGGTGTCTACATGTGAAGCGTGTCCGTGAATGTGTTAAATTACCTTTTCTTGATAAAAAAGACGAGAAGTGTTTAGATTTTGATTTTATTAACCAAATATTAACTTCAAATTATTTTTTTTTCTGTTATTCATATTCGCAAAATATTCGCACAAACTTCGCGAATGCGAATGAAGATGCGAATATGCAAAAATATGCGAATATTCGCGACGTTACATCACTACTACACACCTAACACCTCTTTCAATTTGACCCTGACTCTTTTCGTAACCCACACAGTTCTCAACTTACGAAATTCAAACTGGGTCGACATCATGATTAAGTAATCATCAACTACCCTTATCATTGCCCCCATACTATTTTTAAGAATAAAACTTCACAACTCAAGGACTTTTATATATATTAACTGTCTGTCCCAATTCCCACCGAAATCAATAAAATATTCTAAGGTCGAAATAATTGTAGTTACAAAATTGAATTGCACAACTGATTGGAAAATTTATAGGAAAGTATTGCACGTTGTTAGGATGCATACGTAACTTAAAAATATTGCATATATTTAAGAGCGTAGGCGCAAAATTTCGTTCCAAAGCGTTTTAAATGCATTCATTTTTTTTCGAATCCTGAGAAAACTAATAAGCATTTTTGAAAAATTTAAACAATTAAAATGCTAGAATTCTGCCAAACGAATGACCTGATAATAGGAAACACATTCAGTGAACAAACCATTGAAGACAAATATACATTTGTGGCTGAAGAGAGAAATGCAAAGAGCTTAATCGACTATATAGTATATACGAGAAATTTGGAACAAAAAATACAAAATATTTTAACGGAAAAAGAGCCGAAGCTGTCCACACAACACAGGCTTGTCACTGCAAAACTGAAGGATGAAAAAATAGAGGAGGTGGAAAGAAAAGAGTACAAGAAAGTAAAAGTAAACAGACTAAAGATAGAACGTGTGCAAGAACTTTACAAGAAGGAAACCAATAAAAGATTGAGGCAGATAGAGTGCCAAAAAGAAACATGGACAATGGAAGAAAGATGGAAAACTTACAGGGAAATATTAAAGAAAACAACAGCTGAAGTATGTGGAATCAAAAAATGTAATAATCAATTGAAAAGGACAAGATGGTGGAATAAAGAAGTGAAAACAGAAATAAAAAAGAAGAAAATGGCATGGAAAAAATACATCGAAACGGGATTAGAAGAAGATAAAGAAGAATATTACAAGCAGAGACGATTGGTAAAAAAGACAGTCACACAAGCAAAAGCAAAATCATGGAAAGAATTTGGAGAAAAACTACAAGAAGGATATATAACAAATAATAGAAACTTTGGACGACAATACGACACATGAAGGGAGGAAAACGAAAGGAGATAATTGCAGTAAGAGATAGATCAATGCAAATTCAAATAAATCCAGAACAAATAGCTATGGAAAGAATATTATGAGGAAAAATTTGATACCGAAGTAACACAGGTTGACAATGTAATAAATGAAGGCCAAGAAAACACAGAGATAGACCAAATAAGTAGAGAAGAAGTAATAGAAGGAATATCAAACATAAAAATAGACAAGGCAGGAGGAGATGATGAAATTTAACCGGAAATGGTAAAATACATGGGAGAAGAGGGAATAAACTGGCTATGGACAATATATAAAGAGGCGTGGGAAAAACAAGCAATCCCTAGAGACTGGCAGAATAACATAATTGTACCAATATACAAAAAAGGAAAACACATAAACTGCGAAAATTACAGAGCTATATGTCTGTCATCGGTATGCTTTAAAATGTATACGAAAATAATAGAGAAAAGACTAAGGCAACAAGTAGAAATGAAATTGGGAGATGAACAAACGGCCTTCATTCATATGAAAAAAGAAGAAGATGTATAATGGGAAAATGTGGTGAGCAACTTGGACAGTCCATAGCGGCCAGCTGCAGCTTTTGAACTGAGTAGAGAGCTGTGGAAGAGTTTGCTATGGAACTCTAAGGACCTCATTGCCTTCTTTATGTATGAATAGAAAACAAAAAGTTGTGACTGGCTAATTGACATCCAAGTCTATGCCATAAAAAAAACAAACGGCCTTTATACCAGGAAGACAAACAAATGACAACATATATACCATCAGGAACCTAATCGAAAGATGCTTAGACACGGGGGGAAACTGGTATTAGCATTCATAGACCTAAGAGCAGCATTTGACACGATAGAAAGACAAATTATAGGGGGATGCTTGAGGAAAATAAATGTACCAAGCAGATTGATAAAAATTATAGAAAGTACTTACAAAGAGGTAAAAGGAAGAGTACAAATAGCAGGGGAACGATCAGAAGAATTTAATTGGAATAGAGGTATTAAACAAGGAGATAGTCTCAGCCCTTTGCTATTCATAATCGTAATGAATGAATTAATAAGAAAAACTAGAGCAAGAACCAACCAACTACAGACAATAATAGGATACCATAGATTACAACCGGTAACAATAGAGTCCTTAATGTATGCGGACGACATAGTACTAATAGCAGATTCCGAGAACAAAATGCAGAAACTAATGGATATATGGGTAGAGGAAATAGAAGAGCTAAAAATGGAAATAAACTAGGAAAAAAGTAAGATAATGATAATCAACGGCAAAGAAGATAATGAAATAAAGATAACATACAAAAACTCAGAACTGGAAATAGTTACAACTTACGATAACCTGGGAAGTATCATTACTAACGACGGAAAAATATACGGGGAAATAACAAATAGAGCAAAAAAATCAAACAAGTTATGCTATGCCTTAGCCCCAATACTGGGGAAAAGAGAACTTGCAAGAGAGACAAAAATAAACATATATAACACAATAGTGATACCGACTGTGCTCTACGCAAGCGAAAACTGGACAATTCTGGAAAAACATAAGAGCAGAATAAATGCAATGGAGATGAGACATTTAAGAAGGATAGTTGGAAAGACAAAATGGGATAGATTAAACAACGAGACTATTAGGAGAATGGCCAACCAAGAACCAATAATGAATAAACTAAAAAAGAGACAAATGAATTGGTATGGGCATTTGATGAGTATGCAACCCAACAGAATTACTAGAAGAGTTCACGAAGCAAGGAACATTGCAAAAAGAAAAAGAGGCAGACCAAGAAAAAAATGGATACAGCAAAAAGTAGAGGCGGGAAAAGTTAAAGGAAAATCACTCGAGGAATTAAAAATAATGGCGGAAACAGAAAAGAATGGAAGAGATGGGTGAATGTAAATTAAAATAGCGATCCCAAATCCGACACCCTGATAGGGTACAAGGAAGGGGAGAAAGAAAGAAAGAAAGAAAAATTTAAACGCAGAATAAAATATTACATCATTACCGAGAGTAGAAAGTCCCTGAAAAAGTCTATAATGTTTATTTTAATAAGTTACAGGGGTGAAAAAGAATAGAAAATTGAATGTGATTTGTAATTTCAAATATCTCATTCAAAAGAAACTTTTTGTTTATTCTAAGGGACTTTCTACCTTCGGTAATGACGTAATCTTTCATTTTGCGGTTAAATTTTTTTTAAATATTTTTGTAATAAGTATTTTTGAAAAATTTAAACGCAGAATGAAAGATTGCATTATTAGCGAGGGCCGAAAGTCTCCGAAAACTTCTATAATGTTTATTTTAATAAGTTACAGGGGCGAAAAGAAAAGAGAGAAAATTTAGTGATTTAATTTTAAAGATCTCATTCAAAAGAAACTTTTTGGTTATTCTAAGGGACTTTCGGCTCTCGGTAAAAATGTAATCTTTCATTCTGCGTTTAAATTTTTCAAAAATACTATTAGTTTTCGCATGTTTCGAAATGAATGCATTTAAAACACTTGTAGCGACATTTTGTGCCTATGCGCTTAACAAATAACATAAAATAGTTATTTATGTACCAAGTCAGTAAAGTGACTATCAAATGAGTCTGATATTATGAGTATGCAGAGGGAGCGAAGTGAGTAGCAGACGAGTTCGATAAAGAATCTTTACTGACGTGGTGCATACAAAATTATCGCCAGTCATAAAACTTACTTACTTATAGTTTTTTTAAGGGGATGGGTACGTAGTTTCGGCTCCAATGCTATTCAAATGGAATTCATTTTTTTCGAATCCTGAGAAAACTAATAAGTATTTTTGAAAAATTTAAACGCAGAATGAAAGATTACGTTATTAGCAAGGGCCGAAAGTCCCTGAGAATTTATACGTTTATTTTAACAAGTTACAGGGGTGAAAAACTAAGAGAAAATTTAGTGTGATTTTTAATTTCAAATATCTCATTCAAAATAAACTTTTTATTTATTCTAAGGGACTTTCGGCCCTCGGTAATAATTTAGTCTTTCATTCTGCGTTTAAATTTTTCAAAAATATTTATTGATTTTTTCAGGATACGAAAAAAATGAACACAATGTCCGTGGTAATATTTTCCAGTCATACAACGCAATCAGTCGAATAGAATATTGTCGTCATATTGCCAGTCAGACAGTGACAATTTTAAATATTTAACATGGCATCGGGAATATTTTAAGTTGTTGATTAAATAATATTGATAGTGTATTTGATAAATAATTGATTTAAGACGTGAACTTAATAAAATGATATTTATTGTTTATTATTTATGGAATATCCAAGCAGAGAATACACCAGGATATATTCAGTGATCCAAGTATTTTGTTGTTAAAGATGTTCAAAATTGTAAGCGTTTCATAGTAACAATATATTGTTAAAAAATCACTTTATCACTTTTCCTTTTTTCTCGATTGATTATTAGTTTTTGTTGTACAGTAGATAAATTATTACAATCACTGAATACATAGTTAGTGAAAAAATGATCATATTAATTAACTGAATTAATAATTAAGACAATTAATTATACAAGTAACAGTTATCCAAGAACATTCAAAACCCATCTTTAAAGTTAATGATGACATTGTCAAGTAAAGTTTACATGTCCATACTAGTGAGAATTTTACTACATGTAATTTGCCGTGTAAAGACAGAAAAAGTAGGGATAGCCGTAGAATATATTTGCGAATTATGTACCGATGGCCTTAATTGTAGATAAAAATTTCGTATGAGTGACAGTAATGACAGAATGCTTTTGCATGATGGCCGGTTTCGATGTATAATCGATAGTTGTTATCAATATTGAATACCTAATTACTAAATCTGTCCAGTTTTGATTTATGTTGTATGAATATAATTGCAAAATACTACCTAATTTCACTTTTTGACATACAGTGGAACCCCGATAAGTCGGCCCCCGATAACCCGGAAGTCCGGCTAACCCGGACCGATTTTCATCAGATAAACATTTTGATTTTCAATATTTTGTATTTTTCAATTTAATTGTGGCTTATTTCCAATCAAAATAGTTAATTATCAGACAAACCTTTCAACAATAAAAATGTATGTAATATAATATTTGAGAGATAATGTGTATGTGTGTAATTTGAACTGTACGATATTAAAAATGACTCATAGCACACGCCGCAGAAACAACAGCCACCTGTCTGTAGTATCTATTCCTTTTTATTTCAAACTGTCAGCATTGTTTAGGAAAGACTATTTAAAAAATTCTTTTATAAACAATGGTCTTTAGTATTGTGTGTCTTGTATTGTTCGCTTCCATTTGCTTACGTTTGGGTTTGGTGTTTTTTTAGTAATTTTAATAGTAGTAGGTACTGTGCATATTTATAAATATATTTCATGTTATTTCAATATTTTAATAGTAGTAGTAGTTAAGAGTAGGTACTGTGCATATTTATAAAATATATTTCATGTTATTTCAATTCTAACGGAGTGTATCTGTAAGTATATTGTATTTTATTAATTTTTACCATATTCTCCGGCTATCTCGGATTTTCGATAACCCGGATCGGTCGCGGTCCCGATTAATCCGAGTTATCGAGGTTCCACTGTACATTTAATTAACAATAACGTAAATTCTGTACAATATTTTTAATAATTAAAGTAAATAAATTTTAAGTTCACTCAAATAAATAATCGATTACTATCATCGACCACTTACATTAATCTCGGTTAATTTGATTAATAATCGCGGCAGGTAAAGTAAAATTTTTCTTTCAGTACAATACGGTGTTACTTTACTGCCGCAAATGAGTATCTACAATCTACAATAATGAATGACTTTAGTGACGGATGGCGATATGGAAATCAACACTTTTTTGATATTTCTTAAAAAAAAAAGGTTCCTTTTCGAGTTCTTTCCAATTTTTGTTGAAAAAAATGCTTCTAAGTCATTTTTGGATTTTTTTTTCTAAAAAAAACTAGGTTTGAACATTGAATTTAAGCGAAAAACAATGCTTATTTGTCAAATAAACATTTTTTTCTGCTTTCTGACAATAGTAAAATGTATTTTGAATTAAATAAATTACATACATTTTCTTTTTTTGTCAATTAATTTAATTCAAAAAAATGTTTTTGACACTGTATAAACAATTGTTAATATATTGTCCTTTTCATGATCATTTTTCAGTGCGTAACAAATGATAGGAAAAAGGGTAAGTCCGTGATAATACACATTTATGACATTTATTCTAACATGACATTTTAGTTAAATCTGACAGTTGTCACATTTTATTTTCAATTTGGAATAAAAACAAATCAAATGTGTTTCTTGGATTTATAAAATGGTATTTTCTTTGATTTGTCTAGTCTTATAAATTATACAGACTATATTTGTAATATTATTATCTAATTAAAAAAAATTATTTTTTTATTATGGCGCCATCTATCGACAACTAGAATAACTAGAATAAATGTTATAAAAATGTCACCGACGATACTAATCACCGACGTGCCTTTTTTTCTGTCACATACAATTTAATGCGTTAGAAAGAAATCGAAAAACTGTGACGCACTGAAAGATGATCATGAGAAATACTGTACATATATATTACTGAATACAGAATTGAATACCCTTTCAAATGAGGTATCACACAACCCCTAGTCTCATTTAAAAAAATCGTCGATTACGTCATCACATCCATATGGATGACGTCACTCGCATGAAATATATGCCAAAATATCGTAATTTAAAAATAAAAATCACCTGTTTCGGGATTTTTCCTTAAAGTCGCCAGTTTACGAAATATCGAATGTATTCCAGACATTTGCACCATACTGTATACATACATAATATGTACAGTCGGAAAAATGAAAGAATACCCATGAACGATCACATCAATCACTTATTTTGAAGAAAAAAAAATTCACTTATTTTGTGTTTGCTGTCTTTTTCTATAACAAACTTTTGTTAGCCTGGGCTCATTTGGGACAAAGTTAGCCATATGTTTTTTTTAATTCACAGCTAATTTGTTTATAATAATTCAGGAATCTCATTACTGCCATGTTAAAGAATAGGATTTGTATTTTTTCTTAAAAAAATTGCACAAACATTACACCTTCACAGCACCCTCTACGATTTTTCAAAAATGTAGTGCAAACGATTACTAGGGAGAACCTACAAATCCAGCGAGTTAAAATACCGAAAAAGCAATTTCAAACGAATATAATTTGCTGTATCTCCGGATCAACTCGATGGATTTTGATCTTTCTTTTTTTAATTGGTATGTAATTTTTACGTACATTACAAATATATGCAATTTGTTTATAAATTTATTAATTAATAAACAGTCTAATTTGTTTAAACAATTCTTGAAAACATATTTTTTTTACAAAAATCTATTTTTTTAATCATAGTATCATTAAGGATCACAGAAAAAGTTAAAGTACGCTTAATAAATAAATGATTTTTATTAGATAATTATTTATTGAAGATAATTTATTTATTAAAGTATACCTTAACTTTTTCTATGATTAATAGGGATAGTATGATTAAAATCATGGATTTTTGGGAAAAAATTATTTTTTCAAAAATTGTTTAAACAAATTAGACTGTTTATTAATGAATAAATGTCTAGACAAACTGCATATTTGTAATGCACAGAAAAATTACATACACATTAAAAAAAGAACGATCAAATATGTTCAGTAGATCCCGAGATATAGAAAATGATAGTAGTTTTAAGTTGCTTTTTTTAGTTTTTGAACTCGTGCATTAGTCGGCTCCCAGCTCCCCCTTCACTTACCACGACTAGTCACCAATTGAACTACGTTTTTAAAAATTCGTGTAAAATACCAGCTTTTCTAATATGTAAAATGACTTTTTCTACGGACAATATTTTTAAAGTTATTCTAAATGTTTTTAAACTACAAAATTTCACAAATTTGGCATTAGGATTTTTGACTATATTAGATAATTTTTTTATCGTTTTTTAGTACATTTTGATAGTATCAGTTTTCTACTTTCATTTGGCATACTCAGAATTGCTCTATCTTCATTATTTTCTGTCTTATTGCAAAATAAAGGTCTCTGGGATAAACAAATAGAATAACTCTAACTAATTAATGGATCGGTCTCAAATTTTGCGGGTTAAGAAGTACCCCAATACCCAACTTTGGGTGAAACACTAAAGTTCTAAGGTAGTTTTAGTAAAAGTTATTAACAAATAACGATTTTCACTTATTTTGCAGTTTGCGTAGCACCAAATTAACTTTTTAACTTTAAAAAATCGGCATTTTGAAGGTTTTTTAATTGTCTAAAAAATTAAATTTTGTAATTTTATGTCAACTATTTAGTTTTTGAATGGAGTGCAAAAAATCTAAAAAATCGCGATTTTTGCACTAAATTGTTAATAATTAAAAAACGGACGCGAACTCTAGGCAGGAAACAGGTAGGTTTTCATCCTATAGTCCTATAGGTATACAATAACTAAAAAAGTAGTCAGCTACCTGGATCTTTGAGTGTCCCGAACATGGTCTATTTCTAGATTATTACCCTGGAGTATTATTAGACCAGGACATTTAGCACAAAATAAATCGATTTTTAAATACAGCACCTTTCGTAGGTTACAGAACTGTGTGGGTTATGAAAATAGATTTGCAACTTTTTGCATTGTGTTCAGGATGAAGTCAGGAAAAAGTGTACTATACAAAAATGGGTGGAAATGCATAAACATGTCAAAATAACTGTATTAAGAGCCAGATTTTGTTAGTCGGGGTTTTGGGGTCGCTGAAGACGAATACGCTATCAGCACCGAACACCGGAGCACCTGGTGCCCAGGTTCACTGCTGATGCAATGCAAGGCACGTCATGTGAAATGTCGGAATTTTTTCGGCACTAAAGTGATGCAAACAGATTACTTATGTGATTTTTAGGGTTGATGAACAAGAATACGTTATCAGAACCGATCCCCAGGTGCACCTCGTGCCCAAAAAACCACTAAAACTCTAAACTCTTAATGCATGCATCTTAATTTTAAATTTAGTACAGTTGGAAGTTTCCGCGATCTTACTTGCGTCAGCACCTTTTTCCTTCATGTTCTTGAAGTTTCTACTTTGAGCCCTAGATAAACATTACCGAGGCACTCTAAGTCTAGTTTCCACCGCAGGAACATGATTGTTTCCGCTGCTTGTTGCTCAAAAATGTTTCCCAAAGTTCCTAAGTGTTTCTTCTTGTTTCGGCAACAACTGTTGCACGTTTACGATTATTGCAGTTTTAGTGCTAAACCGTGCTAAAAACAGGGAACAGAAAAATATTGTTTCCCGAGTGGAAACAGATGCCAAACACTGCCTCAGCAGTGACCATGAGCACCAGGTGCTCCGGAGGCCGGTTCTGATGACATATTCGTGCTCAGCGATCCCAAAAACCTCCGACTAATCTGTTTGCATCAATTGAGTGCCGAAAGCCCTCGAAACTCCAGATGACGTAAGACGTAACCCTCAGCACCAGTTGCTTCGGGGGGTCAGTTCTGATTACGTATTCTTGTTCAGTGATCCCAAAAACCCCCTGAATAACAAAATCTGGCCCTTAAGGGGGTATGTAAACGCCACAGTCAAAATGGTTGGTGATCATAGGAACTAAACGTTTAGCAATTCTTTCAGTAGATGGCAGCACGTATATATATTCGAACATTTTAATAACGACGAATTTTAATTCTATTAACGACGGCGTTGTTGCCACGTACTAAATAGAACTTATGATCGTTACCGATCGATCGGTACTGTTCGCCTTCAATCGTACTTGTATTGTATTTACAGTGATGAGGGTGTTTAATTATTTACCTGGAAATGGTAAATTCTTACTATTAATAGATAGCATTGTATAACTAGACAAATTTTTATCTTTTTTTAAACAATAGATACAAAACGTTTCATTTGGAAATATTTTATCACTTATTGTATTTAGATTTAGATTATATTTGTAATAATGTGATTTGTAATTTTGTGACAATTATTAATTCTTTACCGGGTCAAAAATTTTATTTTAAATTGATAAAGAAATTTGCAATTGTTTGAAATACAAGTATGTAGTAAATATATACATTGAATCACACTTTTTGCTCTAAATTTTAAATAATCGCTTGGATTAACATGAAATTTGGCATACGGATAGGTAACATGTCGAACAAGAAAAGTGATAGTGTGCCGATGTAAGATTTTGCCCTGAGGGTGAGTTTTATTCCATCTCGGGGGTGAAAAAATATACGTTCAAAATAAGTCTGAAAATGGATAAACTGACTAATTCTAAGCAACTTTTCTTCTATAGGATTTTTTCACTAAATTAATGTTCGAGTTATTTGCGAGTAAAAAACACGTTTTTAGGCGGCTTTTACAAATAACTCAAAAAATAAGTATTTTATCCGAAAAAAACATTCTTAGCAAAAATATGTAGCTTCTAAAAAAGTATAAAAAAATGGTGTATTAGACCTGGATCACGCGTACCAAAAAAACTTGATTAATAGCAAGCTGAAAATTTGTTAATAGCTTAACGGTGTCTAGTCGGACAAACGTTGATGTACGGGAGGGAACACTGGAACAGGGGAACTTCGTAACAGGGGGTTACGAAAACGTCCCAGGTATTTATTCGGACAGAACATCCAATTGATTTGTTACCCTTTCATTAAACTCTCATGCAAACATCAGACTGCTAAACAACCGACTTGATTACTGTCATTTGACATGTTCTTCGTGTTCCACTCATTAAAATACACAGTTGGTGATAAACACCAGTCTGATTTTTACATGAAAGTTTAATGAAATGCTAACAAATCAATTGGAAGTTCTGTCCGACAAAATACATGGAACGTTTTCGTAATCTGACGTTCCAAATTTTTAAGCTGTTCCACAAATAAAACTTCCCCTGTTCCAGTGTTACCATACATCAAAGTTTGTCCGACTAGGCACCCTTAAGCTATTAACAAATTTTCAGCTTGCTATTAATCAACTTTTTTTAGGTACGCGGGATCTAGGTCTATATATTATGAACTCTATGGACCCAGTTGAAACAAAGTTGTAGCTAATAAAAAATAGTTTCATATCCGCCAAATTTCAAAGTGAATATTTCAACGTGAAATAACCAAAAAATGATGCACTTTTTGGGGAAAACTCATTACAACTTTTTTTAAAGTGTTTAAAAAATATTTATTTTTGTTTTTTTTTTTTTAGTTTGTAGCATCAAAACTAAGCAAATGCTCAAAATAAAGTTGGTCCCTTTTTTTGGTCAAAAACCTCGGGAAAATCACCCCCAATTATCATCTTAAATCAAATCAATCGTAACCACTTCACAAGTTACTTTCTATCTATCTTTGAGCCTTAGGACCAGTATTTTATGTCCTGGTTAGCTAATCGGGGTTTAATCGGGACAGAAAACTACCTCTTAGGGTCTCTTGCGTTGTCCTCCTCCTCCTAAGTGCCTTCTCTATTGAGGTTGGCGATCAATATGGCAAATTTCTCTCTGTTCTGGGCTTGATGAATTAAGTCATTCCCTGTTGTGTGGGTCCAATCTCTGATGTTTCGGAGCCAAGATTTTTTCTTTCTTCCTATACCCTTTTTACCTTCGATTTTGCCTTCTAATATTACCTGAAGCTACTCAAATTCCCTATGGCGCATTATGTGTCCTAGATATGACGTCTTTCTAATTTTGATTGTATTGATCAGATGAGGACGTGTGTTCATTATTTACAGTACTTCTTCATTTGTAGTTTTGGTGGTCCAGCTTATTCTTAGCATTCGGCGGTACATCCGCATTTCGAATGAATTCAGTTTGTTGACATCATACGGTTTTAATGTCCAGGTCTCACAGCCATACAGTAATAGACACCACACATAACACTTTAGTGTTCTCAATCTTATTGTGACTGATAGCTTGGGGTTACAGAGCATTTTAAGCATATTCATGAAGCCAGATCTTGCTATTTCAATGCGTCTTCTAATTTTTTTGAGTGGTCTAGCTGACTGTTTAGCTCTGTGCCCAGGTATATGAAGCTTTGGGAGCTCTGAAGGGTGATACCATTGATTTGTATGTTGGAATGTCAACACGGGAAGTTTTTTTCCTCGGAAAATTTTACATTTTCATCTCATTTCTAATTCTTGTTCTTCATGTGCCTTGTCCGTTGTGGAAGTTGGCTATCATCATAGCAATTTTAATTTTGTTTACAGCGTGTCTATAACTCGATCGATGTTAGTCTAAACCATTGGCGTAAGTTTTGAAGCCATGAGTGTCTTCTTCTTCCGGGTCCACGTTTACTCTCTATTTTACCCTATATTATCAGCTGCAGTATACGATATTTATCATGTCTCATAATATATGACCGAGGTGTTCACGTTTTCGTTTTTTAATTGTGAAAGATATTTCTTTTTGTTTCCCCATTCGGCGCAATACCTATTCGTTGGTGGTGTGAGTCGTCCAGAATATTTTGAGGATACGTCGGTACACCCACATTTCGAATACATCTAGCCTTTTCGATAATGTTTCCGTTATTGTCTAGCTCTGCTCCATACAACAAGACTGGAAATACATAGCATTTTAGCAGCCATATTTTTAGTGGGACAGATATGTCGCAATGATTGAATATATATTTCTCATGTTAAATGTAGCTCTGGTTATACTCTGAATATATTTCGGTTTTTTGATCCCATTTCGAGTTGACGACTGTTCCAAGGTATACATATAATTCTACGTGTTGAATTGGTTTTTTATTTTCAATTGTCTGGCAGGTTTTTGAGTTTTGCTCACTAGTGTCTATTTTTGTTTTATTTATGTTGAAGGTTAAATTCTCTTTTTTCACTCGCTCGTTGTAGGTTGTCCATAAGATGCTGAAGTTCATCAATACTGCTAGCAACCACAACTGTATCGTCTGCATATCGGTTTATCTAATTATTACTCCAGTAAATTTCAGTATTTTTTTTCACTTACGGAAATTTTTGACATAAATTAATCAATGATTATACAATATTGTTTTGTCTACAATTTTTTTTATTAGGATAATGCCTCAACAAATACTAATGGCCATTGGCATGTGTAATGTGTGTAAAAATGTCGAAGTCATCGTCTTTACAAAAAGCTAATTGTATCCGAACAATGCATTATTTGCGTTATTATAAAAATTAAATTTGCCAGAAAGTGAATAAAACTTAAATTGTTTTTAGATACGCCCCACATAACATGCTAGAGCTTAGGTTATCTATGTATTATGTCAAAACTAGTATAATCCCCCAGTAAACACTTTAAGACATTTTGAGCCTCGTTTAACTTTCAACCATTTGTATAACGTCACGGTTTCAAGTATAAAATATGTATATTTGTATTGTTAAGACACTGAGACGTTATACAATCATGATTGAAAGTCAAACAAGGCCCAAAATGTGTACTGAGAGGGGGTGGGGCCACTTTTCTAAACAAAACCGCGTGATTCATCGTATTTCCGTGGTTACAAAACTCGTTTTCAATTGTTTGCAGATTTTCTTAAAATCTGGCAAACGCGCATCTGTCGCCATTTAATACATCACTGCTGCCATCTACTAAATGACACGTGAACTCATCTTCTCATCTATTAAGTGAGAGCGGAACTAATTTATCACTAGAAAAATGCCAACTTAATGCTGTAATGTGAACAAAATCCCCAGATTGCAGCTTTTAACAATAATTTTTACCTTTAGGTACAGTTAATTTAAAAATTATGGCAGTACGGACAATGAAATTTTGTTTAAAATAAAGCTTTTTGCGTAGTTAATCGTTTCTGATAGTTATTTTCTACCGAAGTTCAAAAATTATTATGCAAACCGAATTTTTACAACAAGTTACTAAGTAAGTTATGACATGGACTCCTTTAAGTACAGTTATAAAAAATATACTACTTTCTTTGGAAATTTTAACTAGATACTATTAAAATAGAAAGTCTACAGTTCACGTACATACCCCTAAGTTGAAGATTGGTTTTGAAATAGTGACGGTAACTGTACCTAAAAACTATATAAATTTTAACATTGTGTCATACCACCTTAATACACTTATTTTGACATGTTTACGTACTTCTTGATGTAGTCTAGTCGCAACATAGTAGGGGGTCCCGTGTACACTTTTAGGTCGCCGCGATTTGATGGTGGTATTATAGGTTTCTTGGGGCGCTGAATCCAATGGAAGTGGTCTGGAAGCCCAAATGTGGCGCGTTTAATTTGTTATTAATAAATTATGGTAAAATTAGGTATCTTTCAGGAATTATTAGAAGCCCTGTACTGTAAATAAATTGATAGTGTTAAGGTCTTCTCTAGTGTATTTTTGGCCGCTGAATCGAATGCGACTAGTCGCGATTACTCAAAATATGTTCTTGTTTTGTTAATAACAAAATAATTGTTTATTTGCCGAAAAGCTCGAAATGCGTTATCTACAGCAAATTTGTAGGCTTTTCATAGTATTTTTATAAGCTAAATCGATTGTCACTAGTCGTGATAGCTTAAACCACGTTCCGACTTTGTTATTAATAAATTATTTCAAAAATAACGATTTATAGTACGTTTACTCACGGTTTTTGCTCTAACTTTTAAAAAATCACTTTAATTGACATGAAATTTGGCATACACGTAGCTAACATGTCAAGCAAAACAAGTGATATGTCTGCTTTTACCCTGGGGGTGAGTTTCACCCCGTTTCGGGGGTGAAAAAAGAAACCTTTACAATAAAATAGTTTTTGCTCTAAATTTTAAAAAACCACTTTTAATGACATGAAATTTCACATGCACGTAGCTAACATGTCAAACAAAATAAGTGATATTGTGCCGATGTGTGCTTTTACCCTAGGGGTGACTTTCACCCCGTTTCGGGGGTGAAGAAAGAAACCTTTACAATAGGTCCGAAATTGGGTAAACTGATTAATTCTAAGCAACTTTTGTTCTATACAGTTTTTTCACTAAGTCAATACTTTTTGAGTTATTTGCGAGTGAATATGTTCATTTTTCAACAAAAAAACCAAATAACTCTAAAAGTATTGACTTAGTGAAAAAACTGTGTAGAACAATCCGCTTCCGGACTTATTTTAAAGGTTTCTTTTTTCACCCCCAAAAAGGGGTGAAACTCACCCCCAGGGTAAAAGCAGACATCAGCACAATATCACTTGTTTTGTTTGACATGTTAGCTACGTGTATGCCAAATTTCATGTCAATTAAAGTGATTTTTTAAAATTTAGAGCAAAAACCGTGAGTGAACGTACTATAAACCGTTATTTTTGCAATAATTTATTAATAACAAAGTCGGAACGTGGTTTAAGCTAGCACGACTAGTGGCAATCGATTTAGCGTATAAAAATACTATGAAAAAGACTACAAACTTGCTGTAGATAGCGCATTTCGAGCTTTTCGGCGAATAAACAATTATTTTGTTATTAACGAAATAAGAACATATTTTGAGTAATCGCGACTAGTCACATTCGATTCAGCGACCAAAAATACACTAGAGAAGACCTTGACACTATCAATTTATTTACAGGGCTAAATCCTGAAAAATACCTAATTTTACCAAATTTTGTTAATAACAATTAAACGCACCACATTTGGGCTTCCAGACCACTTCCATTGGATTCAGCGACCCAAAAAACCTATAATACCACCATCAAATCGCGGCGACCTAAAAATGTACAGTGTACACGGAACCCCCTATGTTGCGTCTAGATTAATGTATTTTATGCACTTTAAAGTGCAATTATGCATTTCAACCCATTTTGTATATTGTAGATTATTTTCCTGACCTCATCCTGAACACAATGCAAAAAGTTGCAAGTCTCTAGACTAGATGCTATATTTAAAAATCGAATTATTCCGGTGTTTTAGTGCTAAATGCCTTGGTATGTGATTTCGTCAGCTATTTTTAAAATAAGTAATGTAGGGGAGTGCATTTAGATTTTCACTTCGGAAAAAATCAAACAAGATAAAACTTTTTGTAATTTCATTAAGAAATGTTTAATAAACAACATATCAAAAAGTTCTACTCGAGAAGTGGGTGCTTTATTTTTTATTAAACAAATGAACAGCGAAGTTAGATGTTTTTTTAAATAACTCAGAAAATATAATTTTTAGAAAAAAACTGACTTAACCATTGAAAAATTCAGAAAATTTTACAAAAAAATCTTATATAAAGATTTTTCTAAAATTAAATCTCTAGCTTCTGTAATTTTTTATTTATAACGCTAAAGTCACCCTTCTCACACACATTGGCGCAATGTAAACTAGCGTTGGAAGAAGTGCACGGTTGAGTTTTTTAAATGTAATTCTTTAACTAATGGATCAAAAGAAATTTTACAAACTGGACACGAAAGAAGATAAAATAAGCTATCTTATGGTTGTAATAAAAAGAAATAAAATGTATGGACATAAGTACGGTGTGGGCGGAAAGTGAGACTTACATGAATTTTGTTTAAAAATGATTTAAAAACGTGTAACTAATACAATTTTACTTACAAAGCTCTCAAATTTGCACAACTTACCTCTCAATCATCTTAATAAACGATGTTTCATTCAAAAAAAATCTCAAAAATTTAATTCAAATAATACGCTGTCTCAAAAAATGTAATTTTTGAAAACTTCGTAGTTCTACAGAATTCCCACCACTTTAAGACGGTATTAATTAAGTTTGAATAAATCTAATACAATTTTTTTAATATTTTTTTAAAGCCTGGGATGTAATCTTTAAAAAAAACTTAATTATTTTAGATTAAAAATGAAATAAACAATTTCTTTTTGAGAAAACTAAGAAAGATAACAAAAATGTAATACAGAAACCGAAAATTACCAGCGGAAAAAATGTATATACAGAGTGATCAAAACTTTTTTCTGTAAAACTTACCTAAAACTAATTTAATAATAAGCTTCAAAAATAATAAATGTTGAAAAAAAAATTTTTTTTAGCTCTTATACAGTATGTCTGCGTAACTTGGAACCTAATGATAACTTTTTTAATATCAGTTTTACGAAAAAAAGTTATTCTTTATAAAATACTCTGCATCGTATTTAACATAAGATGCAACCATCAAATATCAAATTTCGTTAATTTTGTACGAGGTATGTCAAAAAATATGAATTTCACTCAAGAGTAAAGTACCTTTATATTTCACAATATCGAAAATTTTTATAAAGAAAAGTTGTTTGGAATTAAAAACTATGTCCCAATATGTAATTATATCCTTCTAATCGAAAATTTGTTTTTTTTTAATATTGTTTCAAATTAATTATACCAAACATCATTAAATTTTCACTTATTATTTATGATAACTGATTTATTATTAATTTTATGAAGAAAGTTATTCGTTATAAATAGCTGTGCATGGTCTAACACTTAATATGCAAATATAAAATATTATATTTTATCAATATTATACGAGCTATTATGTAAAAAAATTGCATAAAAGTGTAATTGCATATTGACACATCGTTTTTAATTCTGAACAACTTTCCATAATAACAATTTTCAGTATTATGAAAAATATAGGTATTTTACTCCTAACTGAAATTTTTATTTATTGACATATCTTGTACAAAATTGATAAAAATTGATATTTTATGATTGCATTTAAAGTTTTAGAATATGCAGAGCTTTTTACTAAGAATAACTTTTTATTTATGATTCCATTGCAACAATTTTTTGAATATTGAAGAGATAGATTTTGAATAATTGGTTCTTTCTTTCTAATACATTTTAATTTTTAATATTTTTGTGAAAATTATTTGTTTATCTTTTTTTTTAAGAATGAAATTCCATATTTGTTTGATTGGATTCTACTTGTTTTTCATTTAAATATTCGCCATTTTGGATCCGCCATTTTGAAATTTAAATTTTTAATCTTTAATTCAGATTCAACAACCTGTTAAAAATAAAGACAATAAATGTTTTAGAAAAATGTTCTTTTTTATGTTCTTTTTAGAAAATCCGCATTTTGGATCCGCCATTTTATGGTTTATAATGTTAACATTTCAGTTAGGTTTATCAAAGCTCTCAAAAATAAATATATGTAGAAATAAATACATTTTGTAAAGAAATTATGATTTTACAACTATTTTTTAAGTTATCCGCCATTTTGGATCTGCCATTTTATAATTTAAATTATCAAAATTTGATTCAGGTTCAGCAACCTCTCAAAAATATCCACATATATGTAAACAAACACGTTTTATAAAAAAAATCGGATTTTACAACTGATTTTTAAGGAATTTTAAGAAAAAATCCGCCATTTTGAATTTGCAAATTGTAATGTCAGATTCGGGTTCAGCATAATCAAAACTAAAATAAAAACATTTTTTATCAAAATAAAATGTTGAATTCACCCATATTCTTAACATTATTTATACAAAATAATTGTTATTGTTTAAACAATTAATAAACAATTAGCGGCGAAATTTGTGAGTAGAACTTTTTACTTTAACATATTTATAAACTAACAAAAAAGTTTTAGAAAAATATAACCTTGTTTGATTTTTTCCGAAACATTGTATCTTCTCGTTCTAATTGCACTCCCCTAATGTATGTGTAGCGTTATAACATTTAAAGAGGCTTTCTAGTAATATCATTCGATCAATCATTATAAATAATTTATACAGACAGGAATACATGTTTAATTTAGTCACTCATTGAATTGAGGAAAACTTATCTATATTATTTGTTTGACAATTTAACTTATCAATATAGTTAAAAGATAATTTATTTGACCAATGCCACAAAAATTTATTGATATGGTTGAATAAAGTAGATAGTTTTTCAGGTATGAAAACATATAATAATCATCGATAAAACTTAAATCTGGAGAATAGGGCGAATAAAGCACAATTAAAAATCAAATTCGTTCATTTTCCCCACTGCAATTTTTAGTTTCGCGCACGTTAACTTTATGAAAAAAAACACTTTCTTCTTTAAAAAATGATGCCGTTTCAGCGTTCTTTTCGACTTTATCAGTAAGCTGTTTACACAATGCTCACGATTTATTTTTCCATTTTTTGATAGTTTCATTATATTCACAAATTTCCTTTTGACAATTATGGTTTTGCCTTCTTTGGAGCGGATTATCTTTGTGTTTCCATTGTTTAGCTGTTCTTTGGCTTTGTGAGTACTATGGATGGCACAGTTTTCTTCGGTGGTTATGAAACGAAACAAAAAGTCAGTCGGTGATACCTCATATCAGTTTTGTTATTCCCTATTAGGTATGGAAGTGTTTATACACTCATTTAATTTTTTTTTAAAACTCGCCAATTAATATCTGTAACGTGTTGGTTCGCTTTACCTTCATATTGCATTTCTCATTCCCTCGTATATTTTCCCGAGCATTTTCTTTTTTCAAGTTTCCTTTCTCAATATCCCTTTCTTCCTTTGGTGTATTTGCCAAAGTTTGTCGCTATCGAGGATTACTGGTCTTATGATGGTTTTATACTTGGTTTTATTGTCTTTGTAAGAACTTAGCTCTTCGTACATTTCTTAAAGAGACCATACATAAATGTTGTATCTTATTTATTTTTGTTACTGTCAAGTTTGTATTCCAGTATCTCTATCTAGGACTATGTTGAGAGTGGTTGACAATACGCCAGTCAATGAGAGCAAGAACAGGTTATTTTATAAGCTACAAAAATGGTTTATATAGTTTTTTTTTTAGCTAGATGCATAGTTTTTAAGGTATTCGTAAAAAACCGTTTGAAAAGGTGTTATGTTTCAATGAAAATGGCCCATTTTCAACCAGGAATAACTCAAAAAGTATTGAGTTTTCGAAAAAAATTATAGAACAGTTTTTGCTTAGTATTAGGTTCTCTAGCAACTTCCGTAGTTATTTAAGAAAAACAATTTCCACCCCCGAGAAGGGTTGGGAACCGCCCCCAAGACAAAAGCACACATCGGCATAGGGTAGACTTTGTTTTTTGGGCTATTCCCTACTTACTGTGAAAATATCACGTAAATCGATATAGTAGGATGGAATTCGGAGCCACATACCCTCATTGACTGCCCTACAATGGGTTTCTCTGCTTTAAGCCGGCCAACAAGATCGTCTATGACAGTGGTCGGCCAACTTTTTAGCTCAAGAGCCAAATATGAACATTGCAACAATTTAAAAAAAAATGGGAGCCAAATCTGCTTGTTCAGCAAATTTTTATTACACTAAATTAAACTAAAGGGTCGGATAGTGAAAAATGCGCTCAGCGATATTCCAAAAATAAAAAAACCACATGTTCAACATCAAAAAGTATTCGACCAAAAAAACTTTTTAAACCCCTAGCCTCATCCATAACCCCCAAGAAATTAAAACATGCTTTTTCGTTTTTTAGAGCTATCTTCGTTTCTAATCATCGCAGAAACTTCTATTTTCTTTCGTTTTGTAAGGTTTTTTTCCTACAACACTGTATTTTTTACAAAATTTTTGGCGCAACATCCATTTTTACTTTATCGTACTACATACGTAGTATGAGTACTTATAATAGATAAAGTTATAGGATCGTGCAAAAAAAATTTTTTCAGATTTCACTTTTTTTCGACGTTTTGAGTCCCCCTGAGTCTAAAAAGCAAATAAAAAAAACATGTCGGAAGTACGTACGTACGTATGTCGCCACCGCCCATCAAAAACTACTGGACCGATTTCGATGAAATTCGGTATGAGTAAGTTTAAGAGAATTTTGTCGAGAAACTAAGCTTTTAAAAAAAACCTCTCAAAGGGGAGCCGAAATGGGGGGGTTATTTAGGGCCCATTTTTGCAAATTTTGACCGAAATGAATGAAATTCAATTCAAAGTAAGCTCATCGATAGGTAAATAAAATTACGGAATTTGACATTTCCAAATTCAAAATGGCGGCCAACATGGCCGACCGCCCACCCGACACATTTCCCTATCTATCTAAAAACTTGTTTGAGATAAGTTTAATTTGAGAAAGTCGTTATATAGCCTAAAGATAGGGCTATAAGAAGGATGTTATCGTTTTTCAGAAAAAGTTACGGGTTGCCTATCTTTAAGGGGTCAAATTTTGACATAAATTTGAACTAGATTTTCTCAAAAAACGGCTCCAAAGATTTTTTTATTTTTTGATATATTTTTGATATCCTATCAGTAAATTGAATGACATTAGTCATATATCTTAACTCCCCATAGGAGGGGAGTTATGAATTTTTTATAAAAAAATATTCGAGTGCCCGTAACTTCCTTCTTAATAGAAACTAAAATTTGAAATTTTGCAGACATATATGGTACTTTATCTATTATCACAATAAATTTTACCAAAAATATGGCTTCCGGTTGAACCGGAAATGAATAAAAAATCTAAATTTTTTTAGATACGCCCTGTATATTTTAACATATTTTGAAAGAATGCAAAATTACCTTTCCAATGACATAAAATTCATTGCTTTAGCTCAAAAACTCGAAAAGTTACGGTAAATAGAAATTTTGCTATAATCTTATGTGTGTCCTCTCTCACGCGTTCATAGCAGAGCATTATTGTAGGGCAGTCAATGAGGGTATTTGGCTCCGAATTCCATCCTACTACATTGATGTACTTGATATTTTCACAGTAAGTAGGGAATAGCTCAAGAAACAAAATCTACCCTATATACTATGGCGCTTTTATCTTGGGGCGGTTCCCACTTCTTAAAGGGGGTGGAAAATTTGTTGGTCAAAATAAGCACGGAAGTGGCTAAAGAACCTATTTCTAAGCAAAAACTGGTCTATACTTTTTTTTTGAGAAGTCAATACTTTTTGAGTTATGCGTAGTTGAAAATTGGCCATTTTCATTGAAAAAGACACCTTTTCGGACGGATTTTTTGTGAATACCTTAAAAACTATGCATCGAACTACAAACACTATATAAAACATTTTTTAGATTATAAATAATAAAGAGATTCGTTCCTTCGTAAATGTTCTATTTATAATACAAAAAGAGATATGGTAGGTGAAAATAGTTTGTTTTTTGGTGCATGCTCAAATTGGTGTATTCAACTTGAAATAACAGAGAAACGGTAGGTTTTAGGTGTATAATGCTACCAACACCTTTTGCAGTGTTTGAAAAGGCCTTTAAAACGAGCACCGTTAAATGTCGGTTACTTACAAACTAAGCGAGATATGGTGCAAAAAAATATATGACTAATGTACTCTAAGGAAAAATGAAAAGTATATACATTTAACTCCTCATCCACCATAATTTAAATGCATTGTTTTCCTTCTACAATACCTTTTAATACATATAGTGTTATTTCTACTTTCAAAAAGTTGAACGGGTTTAAAATGAATGGTTTTTGTAAAAAATGTGATCAAATTATAGAATGAATTTTTAAATTTTCTTAAAAATCTTCCTTTTTCTCCATGTAATTCGAAAATAAAAATATTTCACCCCTGAGAAGTGGTGGGAACTTCCCCCATGATAAAAGCGCCATAGTATATAGGATAGACTTTGAATTAGGAGATTGGGCTACTCCCAAAATTTCATTAAAATCCATGCAGTAGGATAGAATTTGGAGATAATATCTTGTTCTTAATCTCGCGCATTGACTGGCGTAATCGAAATAGAATGAAATGCAAATATTGTAAACTATTAATTTCTCAGAAAAATGAACTAATTTGAAATGAAAGTATGACTATAATATTCTATTGATTTATGCAATAACCTAGACATCTATAGTGTGTCCCCGAAATATGGCATCGAACATTTTCTCAAATGCAGGAATTAATGATGCGTAGAACCATAAAATACTTTTAAGTACAGTAGGTGTTTCTAAAATATCAAAATAACGAGTAACTTTGTTATTTTTATAGAATTCCAGTATCTAGTACCATAACGATAATAGATCGGTACGATAAAGTTCTCGGGCGGCCCTTCCGTCCAGCGTTTTTTATGTTGATATTATGTAGGACCGAACAGGGAAAGAACAGCAAGAGCTTTTGCAGCTGATCATAAGAATCAGGAATCCAAGCATTGAAAATGATTATGTCTTCCAGTCTTCCTTCTCCAAGTCATTCAAAACAGACAACTTGTGTTGTGAACATTTTTTTCTTCTCCAATATTTCCAATTCAACGCAAAGACGTTCGAATTTAGAGCGACATACCTCCTTGTTCTTAAATCCAGAAATTGTATTTCAAAGCTATTAATGCCAATTTCCAAAGGAGAAAATTTCAACTCGGTTATCGTAGCCTCGTAGCATCAAGAGGATTTTTGATAAATGCTAAAGTTTGTAAGTTTGATAAAAGCTAATTTATCGGAATAAAATGTAGGTAATGTTTTTACTACCAAGGTTTTTTTTTAATGACTATTTCACTACTGTTTTTAACTGATAAAACGTCATAGCAACGCATCGTTTCCTACTGACAAAACTCCTTAGCGACGTGATTTCTCAGCGACAAAATTATGACAGATCTGTCACGAAAGTGTCTGGTAATAACAAATAAATAAAGTCTAACAATAAAACACTGAAAACGTTTGTTTTCTATACTTCCACAAAATTTATTATAACTAAGTCACTACAGCTGTTTCGGCGGAGTGCCTTTCTCAAGTGATATAGTTTTCAATGTGTTTGCCTTTTTAAGTCTTCAACTGAAGAGGTTGAGGAGTGGGGAGCTGTTTGTCTCGAGTTGGTCATTCAGAATTATATCTGTATTTTTCAGTTTATTAATTTCCATAGATTCTAAAAAAGATAGCTTAAGGCCTTTATTTTGAATATGTAGAATTTGAAACTCTTCATTGAAAGAATGATTATGATCTAGAAGGTGAAGTGCGTATGTAGAAGTGTCTGTTTTTCTATTGTTGAATGCCCTTTTGTGTTCTGCTATCCGTTTGTCAAAAGTTCTGACAGTTTGACCGATGTACGTTTTCGGACAGTCACCACAAGTTAGTTTCTACACACCACTCTGTAGTTGCTTTCTCTTTCGGCTTTTATTGTTCTTAATATATTTGCTTAAGTTGTTGTTAGTTCTGAAAGCTGGTGTTATTCCTTTCTTTTTTATGTATCTGGCTATCTTTGTTGTTATCTTGCCAGTATATGTGAGAGAGCAGAAGGTACTGGGTTCTTTCTGTGGTGGTGGATACACTAATTTCAGGGCTTTCTTATGGAGTTTTTGGTTTAAAATTTTGTTAACTGTTTGTTCGTTATAGCCGTTGTTTACTGCTATTTGTTTAATGATGTTTAGTTCTATCTCGAAGTTATTTTTTGTCATGGGAATTTCTGTCAGTCTATGTATCATGCTATGGTAGGCTGCTAATTTGTGTTGTGTAGGATGGGATGATGAATTGTGTATAGTTGTGTCAGTATGGGTAGGTTTATGATATACGGAGGACTCATGTTTGTTGTGTAGTCTGGAAATCGTTACATCTAGAAAGTTTATGGAGTTATTCTGTTCTGTTTCTATTGTAAACTCAATATTATTATGAAGTGAATTAATATATGATAGAAATTGGTCAAGTTGTCTGTTAGTTCCTGTAAAGCATACTAGTATATCATCCACGTATCTCCACCAATATAAGAACTGTTTAAATACGGGATGTTTAGAAATTGTTGTTTCAAGTTGGTTCATAAATATATCTGATAGCAATGGGCTTAGAGGATTACCCATAATAAGTCCTGCACTGTTGTTTGTGTATATTTGATTATTGAATTCAAAATAGTCTTGATTTATGCAAATTTCAAGAAGGTGTAAAATTTCAGATGCAATGATCGGATTTGTACTATTATGGTCTAAAAGATTTTTAACTAAAACAAAAGTTTCTGTAGGAGGAACACTAAAAATAAATCAATAAAACATGACATAATATTTACAAAAGCAGACAAAGGTAACACTACTATTGCTATCGACAAACGAGACTATAATAACAAAACAATAGAATTTTTAACTAACCAAAACAGTATAAAACTAAACAAAGACCCCACAGAAAAATACCGAAAACAAATTAAACTAGCCATTGAAAATTCAAAATCAATACTAAATCCAACAGAACAGAAATACCTTAATATTATGAACCCACAACCTCCTAAATTATACTCTTTTATTAAACTACACAAACCTGACCACCCAATAAGACCTGTAGTTTCTTTTTATACAGCTCCGTCATATAAACTTTCAAAAAAACTGTCAGATATTATTACAGAATACACTAAATTTTCACTAGTAATACCACTAGAGGTCAAATTATTTCCGGAAATTTTTTTGAGATCATAAAAATATGCATGATCAAAAAAAAATTTCCGGATATTAATTTGACTTCGCGTGGTATTGGGTAAGAAAATTCCACACCAAATTTGCATTTGAAAATCCAAAGCTGCATGAACAGATTAATAGCGCGCCATAGCTTTGTCAGCAATTATTTAGGCTTTCAAATTCGTAATTTCTACTCATTGTAGTTGCATGGGAATACCATTTCAAGATAGAAAATAGTATATTCTTCAATTTTACATAAGTTTTGAGTAACTACAAGTGATAGAAAATGAATCAAAACTAAATTATGTAAACAAATAAAAACCAGTCTGTGAAAAATGTTCTGTTATTGTAAACGTCAAAAATTTTCCACTATAATTCGCTGTTGGGTACCCCACGAGCAAAAAATTTCCGATAAAATACCTCCGTTGCCATGGTGATCTGTCAAAATAACGTATTTTGATTGGTTCAAAATTACAGGTGTGGAATTTTCACCTAAATTCACCGTAAAAAATACACTAGAACTAGTTAATAAAATACAACATTTTCAATTGCCCAACAACTCCAGACTAATTTCATTTGACGTAAAAAATCTTTTTCCTAGTGTTCCTCCTACAGAAACTTTTGTTTTAGTTAAAAATCTTTTAGACCATAATAGTACAAATCCGATCATTGCATCTGAAATTTTACACCATCTTGAAATTTGCATAAATCAAGACTATTTTGAATTCAATAATCAAATATACACAAACAACAGTGCAGGACTTATTATGGGTAATCCTCTAAGCCCATTGCTATCAGATATATTTATGAACCAACTTGAAACAACAATTTCTAAACATCCCGTATTTAAACAGTTCTTATATTGGTGGAGATACGTGGATGATATACTAGTATGCTTTACAGGAACTAACAGACAACTTGACCAATTTCTATCATATATTAATTCACTTCATAATAATATTGAGTTTACAATAGAAACAGAACAGAATAACTCCATAAACTTTCTAGATGTAACGATTTCCAGACTACACAACAAACATGAGTTCTCCGTATATCATAAACCTACCCATACTGACACAACTATACACAATTCATCATCCCATCCTACACAACACAAATTAGCAGCCTACCATAGCATGATACATAGACTGACAAAAAATAACTTCGAGATAGAACTAAACATCATTAAACAAATAGCAGTAAACAACGGCTATAACGAACAAACAGTTAACAAAATTTTAAACCAAAAACTCCATAAGAAAGCCCTGAAATTAGTGTATCTGTTACAGTTCAAGTTGATTATCCAGTTGGAGTTGACTCCAACTAGTTGGAGTCGACTCTAACGGCTGGTTTCAGTAAAAGTTGATTAAAAATATAAAATGAAGATTTATATTCAACATTTACTAGCAAAAGTAGACTCCAACTAGGAAAAGTATACTCTTCCCAATGCCATTTAGTAAAAGTTGATTCTGATTCACACAAACAGTCGATTCTAGAAATTAAATGTTACTGAATATGTTCAAATTAGTATAGGCTGTATCGTCGCCCCCGTTAGGTAAATTACTCCGATTCGAATTTTTTGCACAAACTTACTCAAAAAGAGGTCCTTTTAACAAATCTACTAGGTGCCAGGCAGTACCTTGATCGATAAATTGTTTAAACAATTTTTTTAGACAAATTCACAAAAATAATTTTTTCACTTCGAACAATTTTTTTTAGATCATTTGGGTTAGTCTGAGCAAAAAAGGTATTTTGTGATTTTTCTCTAAAATTGATTGTTGTCGAGTTATATGCGATTTAAAATTTGAAAAATGCGAAAATAGCCATTTTCAAGGCTTAATAACTCGGTTAAAATCCATTATTATGAAAGTCAGAAAGTAACCAAATCAAAGTTTATAGCCCCCTCTACAAGATACAGCAGAAATTTTTGTCACTACATATTTTATTACTAAGCTTTATCTTTAATTATTAACAATGAGCGCTAAGTGCGTATTAGGCGGCCGTCAATGGTGAGTGCTAAAGAGATGCACCATTCCGGCCGTCCAATGGTGAATCTCACTCGCACTCACATTGACGGCCGCCTCAATACACGCTTAGCGCTCATTGTTGATAATTAAAAATAATATCTTATTCATGAAATAATGACAAAAATTTCTTCAGTATCTTATAGAGGTAGCTTTAATTTTTGATTTATTTTAGTTTCTGACTTTCATAATATATAATATCGTATGGCATTTTTGCCTTTCGGACAGTTCCGGTGCCAATTACATCTTTAACCCTGTTTCAAGTAACTAGTGTCGATGTACACTAGCCCAGGGCGACCGACGGCTTAACGTGCTCTCCGAGGCACGGTGAGACGGCTCGTGTCATTATTGGAAATGAAAATGTTTTGTCTTTGGCAGGACCGCAAATAATGATATGTACCACCAGTGGTACATGTACCACAGATTGAGAACCGCTGCTTTACATAATATGAGATAGAGTAGATAAAAATTATTTTTGTGAATTTGGTTAACAAAAATTGGTTAAACAATTTTTCGACCGCGTTACCGCGTGACACCCTGTGTATTTGTTATAAGGATTGTTATACGGATCTACGGATGTATTTCTTTGAGTAAGTTTGTGCAAAATATCGAATCAGAATAATTTACCTAACGGGGGCGACGTTACAGGCTATAGTAATAAGTAGTTGAAACGGTCAAAACAAAGAAACGCACACTCATCAAAAATGCACTTGAGATTCTCGTATAATCAACATTTACTGAATCGATCCAGGAAGAGTCAACTCCAACTAGTAAAAGTTGATTTAAATTTTTAAAATCAACTTGAACTGCTCGTTTCAGTTGGAGTTGACTCCAACTAGTTGGAGTCAACTCTAACTGAGAATCAACTTGAACTGTAACATATCCACCACCACAGAAAGAACCCAGTACCTTCTGCTCTCTCACATATACTGGCAAGATAACAACAAAGATAGCCAGATACATAAAAAAGAAAGGAATAACACCAGCTTTCAGAACTAACAACAACTTAAGCAAATATATTAAGAACAATAAAAGCCGAAAGAGAAAGCAACTACAGAGTGGTGTGTACAAACTAACTTGTGGTGACTGTCCGAAAACGTACATCGGTCAAACTGGCAGAACTTTTGACAAACGGATAGCAGAACACAAAAGGGCATTCAACAATAGAAAAACAGACACTTCTACATACGCACTTCACCTTCTAGATCATAATCATTCTTTCAATGAAGAGTTTCAAATTCTACATATTCAAAATAAAGGCCTTAAGCTATCTTTTTTAGAATCTATGGAAATTAATAAACTGAAAAATACAGATATAATTCTGAATGACCAACTCGAGACAAA
The DNA here is from genome assembly GCF_917563875.1 of Diabrotica virgifera virgifera. Classification (NCBI taxonomy): domain Eukaryota; kingdom Metazoa; phylum Arthropoda; class Insecta; order Coleoptera; family Chrysomelidae; genus Diabrotica; species Diabrotica virgifera. The sequence goes on from NC_065444.1 coordinate 207,502,863, forward strand.
CAGCTCCCCACTCCTCAACCTCTTCAGTTGAAGACTTAAAAAGGTAAACACATTGTAAACTATATCACTTGAGAAAGGCACTCCGCCGAAACAGCTGTAGTCACTTAGTTATAATAAATTTTCTGGAAGTATAGAAAACAAACGTTTTCAGTGTTTTATTGTTAGATAAAATGAACTTCCATCAAGTAACGGTCGAATCCATCAAATAAATAAAGATTATATTTCGTTGATATGGTGCATTAATTGTCTCGTGAAATAGTCTTGTCGAATATCATTCGAGAGAAAATTATTTAGCGGTAAAATTTTCTCCTGGTTTCATTCAAGTTCGTTGCCTTTTGGTAATTTTCGCTTATGAAATTTTGACAAAATCACTCGACTGACGTCTCGTGATTTAAGTCAAAATTTAATTCGCGAAAATTGCCAGGCCACAAACTTTCATACCAGTCGAAAATATCTGTGCTCTGTGCGTAAAGCGAGTTAAGTCCAAAAATGGTCGAAATTAGCCAATGCACTATCTGTATGTTAGAATTTGATATCTACATGTGTGTATAATTTGTCAAGTCCAATTCCATTTCTGAGATATTCATTTTTCACAAATTAAAAACAATCTGTGCAAAGCGTGTTAAGTCCTGAACTTAGACGCGTGATTATTTAAGAAACAGGAAGACTCAGTGTATTAAGTCTCACAATTTTGGGACTTAACACACTGTACACTAATGAGTTATTAAGTTAACTCTCTGTGCGCCACGCGACGTTGCAAACTTTAAACGCGTTTATCTCAAAACGGTGTTTTAGGACTTACTCTCTTTACGCACAGAGCACAGATATTGCCGGCAAAATTTTCTCTCTTGTGATATTTATACGAAAATATTGCGCTTTCCGTGAATATTTGTGCCATTTGTACCAGAGCCGCACCTAAGGAGCCAAAGAACCACATGCGGCTCCGGAGCCGCACTTTGCCGACCACTGGTCTATGATATCGATTTCTGCACCTGCAGTACTGCAGCAGACAGGCCACTCTCCCTGCGATTAAATTGTACGATCTCGTTGGATGCATACGATCAAAATTTTTGTCAATTGGTGGAATTCGACAAAATTGAACGACGCTGCAGTACCATTAGTGGCCGGCTTTAGACCCTTAACATTTCGTTACTTCATACGTTCCTTCTCGTTTCACTATTGCATATTATGACCATTTAAAGTCTATCAGCCATCTACATCGGTAGCTTTTGATCTGTACCTACTGTTGTCTATTTTTTTTATTGACTTTAGGATTAGACCATGCGGCCAGAAACAAAGTAAATAACATAAACATTTACATATCTTATCTAAACTATCTAATTACTAATCTAAGTTAAGGTTATCTAAGCCTGACCGACCTTTTTGTTAAGAATAGATATAACAAACATTTTATTTTCAAAGTGAATTTTTGCTAAATTAATCTTAATAAAAATTTTGGGATAAGGACAAGGGTCACACTTTTCTCAGTCAAGGGTTTTTCTTTTTTCTTAATAATTATTGATTACCTATATACCCACCCACACGGTAAGACAGGCATGTAGGCAATCAAAAGGAAAGACATTTAAGGTTACAAGCCTAATCAAGTCATTCTATAACTTAGTTTTACAGTCATATAGGAAAAACAAAATAAAATTTACTTCAAAATGAAAATTTGTTTAATTGCCGATCTTTCAATTCAACTTCCAATTTTGAAACCCGCATTGATATTGTCCTAGTTTCTCTTCACTGACTTGCAGTAGATTTTTAAGTATTGCAAAAATTTTATAGATTAGGTTACGTCCAACTGTGCTACGGGTCCACAATTTCCGTAATTTGTTGTATATCTCTTTTTATATGTTGAACAAGTTGTCATCTTTTCGCTTATCTGGCAAGTCTTCCTATACTCCTCATACTGCAACGCTTAAAAATAACAAAACAGTTTTTTACCATTACCAACGAAAATGCGAATCAGTCTTGAATTCAGCTCTGATTTTATTTCGGTTGGTGTTCTGACAATTATTATTCTGTCTCTCTGCGATCAATTCAGTTTTTCATTTTTTTTTTTCAAAATCGTACGAAATGTTCACTTATTTCTATCATCAAACTAATACAGATAAGACGACGAATAAGTTTATACCGTTGTATATTTAATCTATTTTATCCTATAAATTAGTAATTGTGGAAAAAACAGTCGGCTATGTATATTATAAATTGTTTCTCAATATGTCGGAAATACAACGAATAAAAACTTAAAAATTTCAGATTAATATGTAAATGATTTCTAATGAGTTTTCAATAGTTCCGTACTAGGAACATTAACCATTACCGACAAAATTGTAGAATTTTCGGAAAATATCTTTTGTTAAATAAATAACCCCGGGTGCAAAGGAATTATCTGGAATTTGGAAATCACTATTTAATGCCTTTACTTCATTGTTTAAAATATACAGAGAGAGTCTGTAATTTGAAATAAATTCAATATCTCAAATACTAATTGTTTTTTTGGAAAATGCTCAGACCCGTCAATTAGTATTTCAAATTGTCCTTTTTTACATACAATAATAATGTATACAGGTTGTCCCAATTTAGAGATATGACGCGATCGTTGATTTTCTTAAACGGCAACACTGTCATTTTGATAGCTATTTTGATAGGGTGTGTAAAGTTATACACAACTGCAAAATATCAAATTTTTATTCTATACCATTTACAAGATAATAGAAAACAAAGTTATGTCTGTATTTTGGAATAAATTCAATAATTATAATACTAATTGTTTTTTTGAAAAATGCTTAGATCCGTCGATTAGTATTTAAAATTGTCCTTTTTGACATACAATAATAATGTATACAGGGTGTCCCAATTTAGAGATATGACGTCATCGTTGATTTTCATAAATGGCAACACTGTCATTTTGATAGGGTGTGTAAAGTTATACACAACTGCAAAATTTCAAATTTTTATTCCCTACCATTTACAAGATAATAAAAAATAACAAAGTTATGTAGAACAAGAAATTAAATAATATTTGAATTTAATTATTTCGAATAAGCAAATGCTCATAACGTTGCCCATTGACAATTTGACAATAATTGAGGGCAATATTATGAGTATTTGCTTAATTGAAATAATTAAATTCAATTATTAGGTATGTGATTACTTGTTTTTCATAACTTTGTTATTTTTTATTATCTTGTAAATGGTAGGGAATAAAAATTTGAAATCGTGCAAATGTGTATAACTTTACACACCCTATCAAAATAGCCATCACAATGACAGTGTTGCCATTTAAGAAAATCAACGATGACGTCATATCGCTAAATTGGGACACCCTGTATACATTATTATTGTATGTAAAAAATGACAATTTGAAATACTAATCGACGGGTCTGAGCATTTTTCAAAAAAACAATTAGTATTTTAATTATTGAATTTAATCCAGATTACAGACTTAACTTTGTTATTTTCTATTATCTTGTAAATGGTACTGAATAAAAATTTAATATTTTGCAGTTGTGTATAACTTTTCACACCCTATCACAATAGCTATCTATCAAAATGACAGTGTTGCCATTTAAGAAAATCAACCATGACGTCATATCTCTAAATTGGGACACCCTGTATATATTATTATTGTATGTTACATGTAATAAAGATACATAACATTATAGGGACCGTAAACGTTTAAACTTCCTAAATTTTTTGTAAGAATGTCCGACTGATGTGTGTACTTCTTACAATTAAAAAATATATGATCCAAGTCCGCCGTTTCTTTGCAAATATCACAAAGATTGTTATCAATTATTTTTATTTTGCATAAATGTGCCGGATAGCAAGCATGTCCAAACTTCATCCGAGATATGGTTGTTAAGGAACTTCTCGGATAATCGTAATTTTTAAACCAGTAATTTTTTCGAATATCGGGTTCTAGCAATGTATATCTTGTGCCTTTTGTCAAAATAAAATGTTTGTATTGTTTAGATCATTTTTTATTAAATTATCCTTAGCAATATTTATTCTCTCATCTAATGTTAATAAGGGTGTAACATCTTCTCCCAACTGTATGCTTTCTTATATATCTTTCTTCTCCCAACTCAACGCTAGTTATTACTCCTTCATACATATCTCTCACACATATTAACCAGGGAATAACATTGAATTGTTTATAGCATTAAAACACTTTGTAAAACTCTACCTGGATATTTATTATTGCGACCAAAGTTGTGTATTGTGATCCAATAAACCCTCAACATGTCCGATCGATCCATCAATTAGTTTAAAAGTTCTTTTATTCGTTTATCCCAGAGACTTTTTTGCAATAACATTGCAAAATATATTTTTTAACTGTTTACACACATATTACATTGTGTGTTATATACATTGTAATAGAATAAAAAATGTCAAACCAATTGATGGAACATTCTGAAGATTTGGAGTTTGTTAAGGATCGCAGTACCCAAATTTGGGCGCAATAACAAATATCTAGATTGATTTTTTTTACAATATTTATAAACAATTATCTATTTTGCAAAAACAACAAATTAATTTTACAACTTTTAGAAATCGCCATTTTACTTAAAGCTTTTTTATGTTTTATTTTGTTCAAAAAATAATTATTTTTGCTAACAATCCTAATACTAGAAATAATATAAATTAAGAAATTTCGTGATATTTAAATTTTAATCATTTGTTATCTAAACTTTTTCAATTCTGAGTTGTGCCACTCTTGCTTGCAGCTGACGACGGTCTGTTCGTTTTGTTATCTACTCAATTACATCTTATATTGCATGTCCTTCCAATATTGTAACTTATATTAATGAACGCGGAAATGAAAATTCCCAATCTCAATTATTGTTGCCAATATTCGTTTATTTTTGCGTGTACGACTCTATTAATATTCTTTCACTGTAAATAACGATTACTAACTAAAAAATTCGTTCGAAAGAATCTTCGAGATTGGTCTGACATATTTTTCTTGGAACCGCATTTTCCTTGAATGCATAACCACTGTTTTTAATTATTATCCTTCATATTGTTCGGAATGACATCTCCGTTTTTTTATTATCTAAAATACCACAAATTATGACATGAAATAGAATCTGTGTATTATTTCTTAGAAGAATATCGTTGTTAAAAAATATGTTTTTGTTGTATGTATGTAACCACTATTTACTAATATAGTGGTGGTGTGTCCTTATACTTACGCTGTCGCAACTCGATGTATGTAGTCTCGACTATATGTTTGAATGAAAGAAAATTTACCCAATATACGACTTGTTGTTGTTAAACAGTTTGAATTGGAGAGTCTGTTGAAATTCAATGTTATATTCTCCAATAAGTTCTCAATTGTATTGAAAATAGAAGATAGGAAGTTCGCTGGAAGAAAATATCAAACAGGTGGGACTTTATCACACAAGGGAGTTATTACACGGGCACAAGCCAATGAAGGACAAGACTAACTCTTTTTGAAGTTTTACTTCTTTGGTAGTAAATTTATATGTGCGCGAATTCATCAAAAGTCTTGGTCCTGAGCGCAGCTGAAACGTTAAACGTGCTCTGATTGGGTAATTACAATGAACTGTCAATAATTGTTCAAATGTCGGTTATGAGTAAACAAATGTTGTGTACAGTTGAATCCGCGAATCTTTACCCGTGCGTCATCATTTAAAGCATACGAAAGATGATAAGTCGGAAATTGAAATTTACAAACGCAACAGCAAGTGACAGTAAGCGACTTGCTATTGCGTTTAGTAAATTTAATTTTCCGACTTATCATCGACTTATTTCGTATGCTTTAAATGATGACGCACGGGTAAAGATTCGCGGATTCAACTGTATATTAGTTTTTATTGTTATGAGGGCAGAAAAAAAGGCAAGATTAAAATTGTAGTGACTTTTTTTTAAATAGTTTTTAGAAGCAGCATGTACGTAATTCTAAATGTTTCAGTATCGTAATAAAAAATTGCATAGTTACCTACCTACCCATTTGGAAAATGTAAAATAAACCTACCTAGTATGTAATGCTTTCATTTACATAATTTGATTACCAACAAAATTTCTACCAATATTCATCTAATATTGTTTTCTTGCTCGTATGTTTTGTTGTATTTTAATATTTAAATTCCACAAAAATCAAACTAAGTAATTTGGCTAAATTCAGAACTGTCAAAAGTTAAAACGTTCAGTTGGTCTATCTTCCAACATGATGCATACAGGGTGATTGATTAGTGGGGTAAAGCTCAATTGATTCGCTATAGTAATAGATAGCAATAAAAGTTAATAACAAAAATTTTAGCCACCTTTGAGCTTCACATTACAAAATTAGTTAGAATTAGTTCGATAACACAGTGGCAGACCAAACTTATGTTTTTTTAAATGAAACACCTTATATTTTATTTTAAATTCGAAATCCTGTTAACTTCTACATCACAAAAATATAAAGGTTTGTTATGTTATACAGGGTATTTACAATGATATAACCAATTTTATATGAAAATCGTAACAAGTTCAACTACCTGTATAAATAAAAATAAGCAAAACAGCAATGGTTTATTAATGCCATATTTTTTTACGTATTATCAAAATTTTCAAGAATTATTGATATTGCTAATTTTCTTTACATCAAATACAGGGTGAGTCAAAACGCAAGTAAATTATTTTCTCAGTAATGTTAAATGAAACGGGGATGGCCGGTTTCGGCGCCGGCGATTCGGCGCCGGCGATTCAGCGTCGGCGTTTCGGCGCCTGCCGGTTCGGCGCCCGCTGATTCGGCGCCCGCCGATTCGGCGCCCGCCGATTCGGCGCCCGCCGATTTGGCGCCGGCTGATTCGGCGACAGATACTTTGGCAAAGTGAGAGAGAGAAAAAAATAGTTGTTAATGTATGATAGTCTGAAATTTTGCTGATTGCTGGAAACGAACCTCCAAGCAAGTTAAAGAAATATATTCAGGCAGACCAACGAATTGAAAGTCTAGTGTTAGACTACGAAAATAGAAACCTAAATGATTTTTTGAGGGGTATCGCCTATAATTTTGAAATGCGGCAAAATTAAGTAGTTTTTAAAACTTGTACATATTGTATATAGATATATTTTTTTGAATAGAGTCTCAATAAACTTGAAAATTTGTTTTTTTTTTAAACCTTAAATCCATAAAGAAATCCATAAAGTTGGAAAAAATAACATTTAATATATTTTTTTAGTGTGGTATAGATATAAATCAAGAGCCTCTTAAATTTCTAAAAAAGTAACGTAGGTATAATCTGGCGCCAAAACAGCCGACGCCGAACCGGCCGAAGCCGAATCGGCGGCGCCGAATAGTACTAGACCCACCCTGTATTTTATATCATTATTGAAAAGTAACATGACCGTACTCTAATTTTTATATAACATTCCCTATGTCCAAATTTATTAGTTTTCGAGATATTTTCATTTTTCAGAGCAAATTATTTTACGTGTCATAAGTTTATCTAAATTTTAAGTAAGCCATGACTGAATTGACAATTGACGATTACTGATTATCAATCCGGTAATCAATGTAACAATAACCGGCAAATAAAGAAATAAAAATAATTTATTAGTAATACATTTTTCAAAAAAAAACACAACCACAACATGCAACATTTTTGAAACATTTAAAAACTACTTTTTTTATGTAAATGTAACAAATATAGAAAGAAAATTAGTAATAAATTTTACAAAAAAAACACAAACACAAAATACAACATTTTGCGATGACAATTATTAAACACTACTTTTGTATGTAAATGTAACAATGTAACAAATAAAGAACGAAAAATTTATTTATCAGTAATTCATTTTGCAAAAAAAAAACATGGAAAAAAGTTTTAATAAAATATTTTTAATATTTAATTACGTAAGGTGTTCAAAATTACCTCCTTACACATTTATGCACGCCTAAAAACGATCATTGAATGAGCTACTTACTCTAAGAAGTATTTGTAAATTAACACATCGAAATACATTTTGTATTCTATTTTTCATCTCATCCCTTGTTGTTGGAGGTATTTTATAAACTTCATTATTAACGTAACCTCAAAAAAATCAGTTCAGTTTATTAAATTCTGGTGATTTGGATGGCCACGCTACTGGTCCATTGAAAAATGAAGATATCTCGAAAACTAATAAATTTAGACATAGGGAATGTTATCTGAAAATTAAAGTACGGTAATGGTACTTTTCAATAGTGATATAAAATACAGGGTGTTCCATTTAAAATTATTGAGAAAATAATGTACTTGCGTTTTGACTCACCCTGTATTTGATATAAAGAAAATTAGCAATATCAATAATTCCTAAAAATTTTAACAATACGTAAAAAATATGACAATAATAAACCATTGCTGTTTTGAAACTTTAAAAGGGTAAACCCTGTAGTTGGCTGTATACCTTTGTTAAGACAACGTAGAATGAAGTAAACACTTCTGTTGTATGTAGGTATATAATTTATTAAAAAACTCTTAAAATTTATCCACAAGGGAGTGGAAGTACAACAAAACGTTTTCGGTCAAACTGACCATCCTCAGTGTAAACGTCCAGTGTACAAGTAATTGAAACTAGCCACTTGAATAGGTGTATAGTATATGGCTTAACACCCCATGTGGGGTTTCGCCGCTTTCGCTTTCTAGATCCATTTTACGGGGTGGATCAGTCCCCATGATCATTGTATTTGTTCACTAATATGTCTCCATTTCTTCCGGTCTATTGCCCTCTCTTTCCATTTTGTAATTCCTGCTCCTCTTAGGTCCTCCTCTACTTCAGTTAACCATTTAGATCTGGGTCGACCACGTCTCCTTTTTCCTCCTGGTTGCCACAATATCATAGCTTTTGATACTGATTCTGGTCCTTGTCTCCATATGTGACCTAGCCATTTGGTTCTTTGTACTTTTATTTTCTTTACTATATCTTCACCATTTAATTCTTCTAAAATTTCTTTATTCATTCTCCTTCTATAGTCTTGTTCTTCGATTTTCACTGGACCCAGTATTGTCCTTATTATCTTTCGTTCATTTATTCTTAATTTCTCTTCTTCTTTTTTTGTCATAGTCATGGTTTCTGCTGCATACATCGTTATTGGTCTTATTATTGTTTTATATATATTCATTTTTGTTTGTTTGGTCAATATTTTACTCTTTAGTAGTTTTCTATTTGCTTGGAATACCCGGTTTGTCGCAGTTATTCTTTCTTCGATCTCCGTTTTTCTTTCCCCTTTGTTATTTATCATAACGCCCAGGTATTTAAATTTCTGTACTTCCTCGAATTTTTTATTTCCTATCCTTATCTCTCTGTTTTGTTCTGCTTTTCCGAGTCTCATTAATTTTGTTTTCTTTTCATTAATTCTTAGTCCCATCTTCTTTCCCTCTTCTTCTATCTCCATTAATAATTTTTTCATGATTTTTCGTGTTTTTGTTACTATCGCTATATCATCTGCATACGCGATTAGTTGGTAACCTGATGCTCTTAGGTTTCCCTTATGGATCTTTCTTAACACAAAATCTACTGTCAGGTTAAATAGTGTTGCTGACAGTGAGTCACCTTGTCTCACTCCTTTATTTATTTCGAATTCTTCTGTTTCCCCTTTTTGTGTTAGGATACTTATTTTTGATTTATTCATAGACATTTTTATTAGGTTTCTTAGTTTTTTACTTACTCCTTGATATTTTAGGGCTTTCATTATTTCCTTTCTCTTTATTGAGTCAAAGGCTTGTTCAAAGTCTATAAATAATATTTCTATTTCATGTTGATGTTCGTGTGCCTTTTCCATGATTTGTTTAATGGTATGTATTGCATCTGTTGTTGATCTGCCTTTTACGAAACCGCATTGGTATTGTCCTATGATATTTTTTGTTTCATCTGTTAACCTTTTTTGTATTATTGACGATAATATTTTATAGGCAACGTTTAATAGTGTAATACCTCTGTAGTTCTTACACTCATGCTGGTCGCCTTTTTTATGGATCGTTATAATCTGTCCAATTTCCCACTCGTTCGGCATTGTCTCCTCTTTCCATATTTTCTTAATCAATTCATGTATTTTTTCATGCAATATGTCCCCTCCGTATTTTATTAGTTCTAGATTTATTCCGTCCTTCCCAGGTGCCTTTCCATTATTCCCTTTCGTTATAATGTTTTTTACTTCTTCTAATGTTGGTTCCTGTGTGTTCGTTTCTTCTTCGTCCTCGTCTTCTATTACTTGAATAGGTGTAAAACCTCAAAATAACATTATTGCTACATTATGAGCTGTGTAGTAATCGACAATAAGTCGATGTCTTAAGATTAAAAATATATCACATGTGGATGTATGTCATCCTTGCTCGGAATTTACACAAGGTCCTGATCACAACCTTGTGTAAATTCCGAGCAAGGATGACATACATCCACATGTGATATATTTTTAATCTTAAGACATCGACTTATTGTCGATTACTACACAGCTCATAATGTAGCAATAATGTTATTTTGAGGTTTTACACCTATTCAAGTGGCTAGTTTCAATTACTTGTACACTGGACGTTTACACTGACGATGGTCAGTTTGACCGAAAACGTTTTGTTGTACTTCCACTCCCTTGTGGATAAATTTTAAGAATTTTTTAATAAATTATATACCTACATACAACAGAAGTGTTTACTTCATTCTACATTGCTGTTTTGCTTATTTATATTTTACAGGGAGTTGAACTTGTTACGATTTTCATATATAATTGGTTATAACTTTGTAAATACCCTGTATAACATAACAAACCTTTTTATTTTTGTGATGGAGAAGTTAACAGGATTTCGAATTTAAAATAAAATATAGGGTGTTTCATTAAAAAAAAACATAAGTTTGGTCTGCCACTGTGTTATCGAACACCCTGTAACATTCTAACTAATTTTGTAATGTGAAGCTCAAAGGTGGCTAAAATCTTTGTCATTAACTTTTATTGCTATCTATTACTATAATAGCAGATCTATTGAGCTTTACTCCACTAATCAATCACCCTGTATGTCTCCGTAGCCAAAATCTAACGATGCTTGAATTTCAAAACTAACCGCGCCAATGTACGCGGGTTCAATCCCCAATACAAACTTTTATTTTTTTTATACCTTTTATGATTGTAAGTACATACATAATATTTTTTTTTTCAGAAAATACGTATTTAGTTAAAAAATTTCCAACAATTATTGTTCAGAAATCATTTGTGGCATTTTGCAATGTGTTTGTGTGTGTTTTATTCTTTTATTATTTTAATTTTTGGTATTGTTTAAATAAATTTTTTTGAAAAGTAGTAAGTATAAATTAGTTTAATATTTAAATAAAATATAAATAGACTGTTTAAAGTATATTAATTTCGTTGAAATCATAATAATGAAAGTATAACTTCTTATGTGCGTACAAAGTACACACACATTCTTTTTTTTTAATATCCTCTTACGTAGAGATTAGTGTTTGGACGAAGTGCAAACAGTTATGTAGAAAAAATTAATTTACCTATTCTCTCTTCTTCTTATTCTTAATTCAGGCGAGACTAGTTAATTTCTGGCACTTGGTAGTAAGACCTGCTCCATACCTTATTTTTTCCATTAAACGCTAACAAAGTCCTGTGGGCTCAACAAAAACCAACAGTTTGCTTATTGGTAGTTTTACGATTTCTTCTGGTTCAATCCTCAGTTGACCAGTGAATTCATGCCTCATGTCACTTAGCACTTTGCAATGGCATAGGATGTGTATGGCAACCTCTTTCATTTCGCTTTTTCTGCACCGTGATTGTATTTTACCTTACCTAGTTTTTATAGGTGTTTTCTTAAACGACAATTTCGGTGTTCGTCTTTTCTTCATTATTTTCTTGTCTGGATTTGCTCTTAAGTGACTCGTCATTTATTTTGATGATTCCTTATCAGCCACTTCTGAACCTCGTTTTTTGTAGCATCTTAAGTGATTCCACATAATCGTTCTAGGTCCACCAAGGTTTTCTAAAGTCTTGTTTTGCCAACAAATCTCCCAAGTTCATTCCCATTAGGGTGTTCCAAAAAACCAAAGTTTAAAAGTCTTGATCTTCCGGGCTGTTTTCTGGTGATGAGTAGCCTGTAAACTTTCAATTTCAAATTTCAGCCCAAAATGTTAACCCTTAGGCCGTCCGCACATGGAGCGACGCTCGAAGTAATCGACTCGATTCCAATCGCGTAGATCTCTCCCCGTCACTTAAGTTCCTTCGTTGTGGCATTGAGTTCCGTACACGGAGCGTTTAGGATTGCAAATCTCCTCGTCTTGTACTGACTCTCGTTCCTTGCGATCTGAAGCGAACGAGAAAGTTCTAGTGAGACGCACGTTTACAGTCATTATTTTATTTGTTTGCTTCGTTTTTGTTGATTTTTGCCCTAAATTAAATTTTAGTCTTTTTAAAGATCGGTGAATGTTATGTTCGTTGATTGTAGTACTATTAGCTTTGTGGAAATATATTGTTTGTAATGTAAAATTCTGAAAACATTGAACTTCTGTTTCTAGATGTTTATTATAAAATTTGTTGAGGAAGTAGAAAAATACCCTCAACTGTATAATGCAACTGTACAGGATGAGGTAGATAAAAGTCCTATTAGAAATATCTCGAGAACTAAAGGAAACAGAATCATGAAAATTGGAATGAAGGGGTTTTGAAGAGTGATCTCTTTAATGAAAATATTTTTATCGATTTGCTACTTCCGGTTAAACCGGATGTGGCTTATAACTTCGTTTTTTTAAATGGAACATCCTATATATTTTTACATTTTTGGATTCTCCTGGATGTCTTCTTTCTTAAAATATGAGGTTTTGTAATGTTATACAGGTAGTTTAAAAGATAATTACGTTTTTTTTTAAATTTCCTAGCAACATTCACACCCTGTAGAATTGTAGTAGTTTGACATCAAAAACTCTATTTATGTTCAAATGATTTTTAATATAGTCTACTATTGTTAAAAATTGTTAGTATAGCTAAATGTTGAATTGTACTATACAGGGTTGGTCGAAACTCGGAAAGAGTATTTTCTGAGTTTTCTTAAATGGAACACCCTATATTTTATTATCGTAATGAAATGATATTTTATGCTACTTTTTTATTTCTTAAGCATTCCCTATACATAACTGCTTTAATATGTGAGTTATTGGTGATTCAAGCCAAACATTAATTTCAACAAAAAATACGTGAAATTTTATTAGGTTGGCCTTGAAAATATTCAATCACAAATAATTTTTCGGAAATAAATACATATTAATCTAGACTAATCTTTAAAATTGCCAATAATGGTTGAGCTATCAAAATACCTACGTAGTTAACATTCTTGGCGCGATTAACAATTAAGCACAAATTAAAGCATTTAGGTATAGGGAATGCTTAAGAAATAAAAAAGTACCATAAAATGTCTTTTCATTGCAATACTAAAATACAGGGTGTTCCATTTAAGAAAATTCAGAAAATCCTCATTCCGTGTTTCGACCAACCCTGTATACTAAAATTTAACATTTAGCTATACAGTAGACTCCCGTAAGTTCGGCCTCGGTTAGTTCGGTCTCCGCTTAGTCCGGCCGGCTCTCTGAGCATTAGTCACACACTTTGTACATCAAAAATCATTAGAAAAGAAAATTCACAAAAAAATTACTGACTTTTTAAGTGTTTAAGAAGCCAAACCACATATGTGCAATAATATTTTTAAATTTTATTAGGCCTAGAGTTCTGTAAGAATTGTTTTATAGTATTTTTGTAACGGTCTATCTTTTCATATATTATGTTAAATATATGACAGAGTATTCCTCTGTGTTGTCTTCTACTTAATGTACAAGTGTTTTGTTTTTGCTAGATCCATACAAACAATAAATGGGCATTTTTTAGATAAGCATTGGTTAGTTCGGCCACTTTTAAGTTCGGCCTAGGGTCCGGTTCCGAGGTGGCCGAACTTACGAGAGTCTACTGTACTAATAATTTTTAATAATAGTAGACTATATTAAAAATCATTTTAACATAAACAGAGTTTTTGATATCCAACTACTACAATTCTACAGGGTGTGAAAGTTGCTACGAAATTAATAAAAAATCCTAATTAGCTTTTAAACTACCCTGTATAACATTACAAAACCGCATATTTTAAGAAAGAAGACATCGAGTAGAATCTAAAAATGTAAAAATATACAGGGTGTTCCATTTAAAAAAAAACGAAGTTTTAAGCGACTTCCGGTATAAACGGAAGTGGAAAATTGATGAAAATATTTTCATTAAATAGATCACCCTTCAAAACCTCTTCACTCCAATTTTCATGATTCTGTAGCCTTTAGTTCTCTAAATATTTCTAATAGGCCAGTTATCTGCCTCACCCTATATAAAAATGTAATAATACCGTACTCTTCACAGATCGAAATAGTCGTTTTGGTTACTGTATAAAAAATGCGTTAATTTATAAAAACAGAATCGACGAGTGTACGGAGAACAATCGCTTGTGACGCAGGGTTCGTACAAGACGAGCAAGACGCGCGAACTTCGAGACGTGTCTTCGATCGACCCATGTGCGGACGGTCTAACCCTTTTCCCAAGCCCACCAAAACATTGTTTTTTTATGTTTTTCAAAGGTTTTTAATTATTTTTCTCTTCTCTTTTTTTGAGCTTATGATTTTCTGTCTGAACATACTTATATGTAATTTAAAACTGAGTTGACTTGTTTGTTTTCTTACAAAAAGTTATAGATTAAAAATAATTAAAAATCTTTGAAACCCCCAAAAAAGAAATTTTTTGGTGGGCTTGGGACAAGGGTTAGGGTTAACATTTTGGGCTGAAATTTGAAATTGACGGTTTATATGCTACCGATCACCAGAAAACAGCCGGGGAGATCAAAAAAAGAGAAAAGTAATTAAAAATCTTTGAAAACCCCCAAAAAAATGTTTGGGGGGCTTGGGACAAGAGTTAGCGTTAACATTTTGGGTTGAAATTTGAAATTGAGGGTTTATAGGCTGCCCATCCCCAGAAAACAGCCGGGGAGATCAACATTTTTAAACTTTGATTTTTTTCGGTACACCCTAATTCCCATGTACCCCTTCATGACCCGGCACCACTATTAAATACACTTTATTATCTTTTGCCAAGTTGTTGAGGAGATTTTTGCAGTTCCTCACCAGTTTTGATTTGGTGAGTGGACTTACCAAATCCTTTTCGGCCAGAACAGTCGCTTGGCTATCTATAAATATTGATTCTCTTTGCTTTGGGGTCTCCACCGCTGATCTCCATCCAGGAATCAATAACTGAAATAGGTTTTTCTGGCCAAGTACACGGATGTAAGTGATAATGATGTGGAAAAATACTATATGTCAAGAATTAATCACTCAGGGGTTATACACGAACTGGGTACAATAAGGATTAGGTTAGAATGTATAGACTCTCTTCTGAGACAGAGCAGAAAGTTTTAAAAGAAACTGCTTCTTCATTATTCAAGGAATTCCTGTATTATATTATATCAGGAATAAAACTTCTGGAACAGAATATAGGATAGAAGTAATAAAACTACACTATTTCTTATGAGAAATGTTGGTTTGTTATACGCTTGTTTGGTAAAGTTAAAACATCCGGAATAGATTAAGGTATTGCAACGAAATTCCACTGTATTTTAAATAAATATAAATTCCTGTATTAGTCGAGGAAATGAAGCTGAAAAAATGGCAAAACCTCGCAATTTTTTCGTCCAGCGTCGATTTGTACAACAAATTTGGGATTAGGCTCATTACACCCTCTAGTGCATTTTCTATATTGAGTTGTTGTACGCTTTTGGTTTTTTAAGGGTGAAAACTACCCCTAATTGTAAAAAATTATAAAATAACATTTTAAACTTTAATATTGTCAACATTTGGTTCTTATTAGTTACATAATGATTGTTTTATGCTTTAAGATATACTATCATAATATTTCAACCCTTAAAACCAACCTTGTTAGAGCTATATATAAAAAATTTACTTCTAAATACTAAAAGAATCATTTCGGCTTGCATCGATTTACATAAAAATTTGGGATTAGGATCATCTCACCCTGTACTTCATATTCTATATCATGCTTAAGGGCGTTGGTTATTTTTAGGGGTGTAAACTACCCCTTATTGTCAAAAATTATATAAAAATATTGTAAACTTTAATATGGGTAAAATTTGGTTTTGATTGGTCGAATAATGATTGTTTTATACTTTAGGATATAATATCATAATATTTCAACCCTTAAAAACCACCCTTAACATTACAGTTTTTATAAGTAGATATTTTAATGGATCTATACAGAAAAAAAGTAGAATTAAAGAATTACATAAACATTTATTTACACAAAAATACGAATTTACAAATATGTACAAATACAAATACAAATAGTTTTTTAGTCATCTTCCAGTATACGAACCGGTTCTTGTGATATTATACATATATTGTCCATAAGCGGACTATCCGAATTTTTCGAAAAAAAAAATTCGTTTTATACACATAGTTCCTTCATTTTTGGCGATAAAAAGTTTTTTCAAAAATAACTTTGTAGGATTTTTGAAGAGCTATAAGACTGTGTAAACTAAATTCCGTAAAATCCCTTAGTTTTTAATTAGGGTGGGTTTAAAGGGCTCGAATAAGAAGGTGTTTGCTCGTAAATAGAGGTTTTAAACAGCTATATCTCGCTAACTGTTCACTGTAATGAAAATCTGTGCACAAGGGAATTTTATTTATTAAAAAAGCTACAATTTAGTAGTTTATTATTTTTTAGTATCTCCAGTATTTACGGAGATATTATGAAGTAAAAGGTGAAAAATGGGAAATTCCAAAAAATTAATTTTTCTTTAAACTCGAATTTTTCTAAAATTACACCTTTTAAATAGGTCAAACTTTTTTGTTATATTGATAATACAAATATAAAACGAATTACAGAAAGGTGAATACCCATTTTTAATTAGGAGGGTAGTTAGGGGGTTGTTTTCACTGATTTTTTTCATAGAGAAAAGCAGGTACCGACCTTTTTTTGATCGTAAGTCGCTTAATTTTCAGGCTAGGAACTTTTTATTATTATATTTTAAAAGGCCTGACTATACACTTGACAAAAGATTATTTAAGTTTTCCTCGAAAAATGCAAAGTTTTTCCGTTATTTTACTTTGAATATTTCAAATTATGCATTTGACGAAAAAAGCTAACATTTAACATGCCGTATCTCGGTTTGTATTGGTCTTCAAGATATTACAGAAAACGAATTTGGTTTGTGTTACTAAAAGATACAATTTTGATATCTACAGTTTTTTTTTATTAAATGCATATTTTTCGAGTTATTCTCAAAAAACCCTCTAAAAGAGTCGATTTTTTCATCGAAAAACTGTTACTTTCAATCGCGAATAACTCGAAAAATATTAGTTTTACGAAGAAAATTTAAAAAACATTTTTTTCTTAGAATTACTTTTTACATCGATTTACATGGTTAAAATGTAATAAAAAAATTCGCGCCCCCGAGATGGGGTGGCAACCACCCCAAGGTTTTAGCGTACAGTGGCATGATATAGAAGATGATCCTTGGACAATTCCCTAACTTCTGCGAAAATTTTAAGTAAATCCATGCTGGACGAAAAAATTGCGAGTCAAAATGCTTCATTTCCTCGACTATATAACCCCCGGGTACTTTCTGTCGCTATATTATTTCTTGTGGTTCGTTTTGATTGTCACAATGATTAACTCGTGGCTATCTAATAACCAGAAGGCAACACATTGACGTTGGACATTCTTCTATAATTTATGATAACCACTGAGTATTTGATTCCTGAGTTTTGCAGTAAGGTTATCAAAACAATTTCATTTGAAATTATACCTTAGGTACAGCTGATAAGATACGAGCCGTACGACTATATTGAAGCAAACTATAATAGGTACATGCATAATTCAAATAGTTGACAGTTTATTTTTTCTAATGTTTTTTCATATACATATGTAATTAGTGCATTACTATTAATTAGTACTAATTAGTTACCTAATTAGTTAATTACTTATAATCTATGTAGGTTCAAGTTAGAAACACAAAACAATAGCTATTTGTATAACAAGGGAGGAAAGTGCTACTTTTCCTCCCGAGAATGAAGTTTACTGCCCGACGCGTAGCGGAGGGCAGTAATCATTCAAGGGAGGAAAAGGCACTTTACTCCGATGTTATACATATGGTTTTTCCACCTTCCTCAAATAACAAGTCATTTTTTCATTTTTACTTTATTTATGTAACTAACCAACAAAATTTATTAGAACTAAAACTAACAAGTAGGTACAATATAACTGTCAACTGTCAAATATAAATCTAATTATTAATGTAAACATTGTTAAATCAGAATAACAATTTACTGTTTTTTACCATTCTGCAAATAAAGAGTGTTTTTAAATAAACGTTAAAATGTATAGGTACTTACGTAATAGAAAATAGATATTGTACAGGGCGTCAATAAGTTATATTTCATGAATGAAATACCATGACGTCACTTTTACTTTTCCTCCCTAGGGAGGAAAAATATTTTCCTCCCTAGAGAGGAAAAGTACAACTTTGCTCCTTACAATCAGGTCCGGAAAAGTATACTTTCGGTAGAGGTAGGTGGAAAAATATTTTACTATTTTAGCTCAACATTAACCACAATTTTAGTTTGAAATAAAGTTTATTTGACGTTTCGATGTCGACTTCGGAAATCGTTATCAAAATACAATATATGTATATAAATAAAATATATTTACTCAAACAGAGCTTATTAATAGTAAAAAAATGTTTGTTTTTTTTGGCACCTAAATATTGCGAAATACAACGAATGTTTATTTTTAAAACTGAGTAGCGTAGCCCTTAGGCTAAGGCCACACGGGCGATAATTTACGGCGCCGTAAGAGCAGTAAACCTGACGAGGCATTGCTTGACTAACTCCTATTTCATCTACAATTGGTGGAGGAGTTAGTCAACCAATGGGTTTACTACTCTTACAGCGCCGTAAATTATCGCCCGTGTGGCCTTAGCCTTAGCTTAAGGCAGACAAGCGATAATTTACGGAGCCGTAAGAGCAGTAAGCGCTATAAAATGAAGCGGCAGTAAGCGCTGTAAAAAGCATGGCCAGGCGGGATGTAAATTACGGCGTGTCGCAAGATGTAAATACAATGTTTGGGTCGTTGTGATGGTTAAATGAGCTACAAATTTGGACCCAGGTCCATTCGTTTGCCACACTAAGCCGAAGATGGGCCAGTTGGATGTTGTTGCGCGATATTTTACAGCTCAGTCAGGCCATCCAATACACTCAACGTGGGACCCATTTTCGTGCTTCATTTTACTGCTCTTACGGCGCCGTAAATTATCGCGTGTCTGGCCTTAGCCTTAGACTTCGATTCTAATTCTATTGGGCATTGACTCAACTAACAATCTGCACTGTTCAGGACTCTGCTCAACTGAAGTTCCGACTCTGCTCTATTTTGGCTAAGTTTGTGTAATGTCCGTTGTGGGTTATTCCTTAGTGTCTTTTTAATTTTATGCCATACTGTTTCAATTACATGCAGGTCAGGACTGTTAGAAGGCCAAGAAAAGACGTTTATATTGTGGTTTCCAAATTAGTTTTTTTTGGTTCTGGTCGTATGACGGGACGCTTCATTCTGCTGAAAAATATAATTCTCGTCAACATTTTAATTTTACAATGCTTAATAGTAGGCTATTTCTATTTTGAAGTGTTTGCTGATATTTCGTAGCATATGCGTTATTATCAAAAAATTCAAAACATATTAACCCTGAAACTGCCATACAACCCCAAATTATTGCTGCTTTAGGAAATTTTATGATCCGTTTCACAGTCCTTGTGAAAACGCTCAAAACACACACTAAGAATTTTGACCGTGCGATGGTTGAAATGCACATAGTGGCTCGAGCAATCATATGGAATCTTTCTCCCTTCACCGATTGAAACGTTCGGTGAAGGGAGAAAGATTCCGTATGATTACTTGAACCACTATGTACATTTCAACCATCGCACGGTCAAAATTCTTAGTGTGTGAAACATTATTAACTAAATTTAAAATCAAGATGCAGTAGAAATAAACAAACCAAGACACGTTAAATGCTGTTAGGAGCACTCCGGAATCATAATTTACAATTTACATACATTGCAAATCCCAAATCATGGTTTCCAAAGTTTATACATTGTAAATTATGATTCGGGTGTGCTCCTATCTAGCATTTAACGTGTCTTGTTTTGTTTATTTCTACTGCATCTTGATTGTAAATTTAGTATAGTGTGTGAAACTCATGCTTTGTGCGAATAACTCGTTTGAGGTGATCACCAACACATAGAAGTTTGGTTCAAATACTTAAATGATTCTCAATAATAAATAAAATATACTGATGTTGATAATTGGATTTTCAGGATGTTTAATAAAAGTATATTTTCTTTGCAGAATTTTTTGTATGAGTCAGAAGGTAGAAAAACCAGTTCTATCCGGTCAACGCATCAAGACCAGAAAAAGAGGTAGGTGGTGAAAACTTAATATTCGAATAATCAAATATTTTTTAAGAGATTTTAAAATAATTAAGAAATATTTTTAATAATGTTAATACTTTTTTTTTGCTTGGACTATAGTCATTCAGCCAGAATGTTAATACTTAGGCCTACACACTGCACATTAGAAGCATTGCATTCTGACACGTTTTCCAATATTGTCAAATATTGCGCATGGGCCATAAAGCTTGGACTACTTACGAATTTTATGTTTATTTATGTAAAATTCGTAAGTAGGTGTAAGTCGTAAGTAAACATTATATTGAGAAGGGGCTATGCCACAACTTGAGATTTTGGTTTTTTTGTAGTTCTGCATAGTGCTGCCATCAAGGAACAATAATAATATGAACTTCTTGTAAGTATGGCATATCCCCTTGTTTGTCTAAAATGCAATTGAGAATCCGACAATTCGAGCGTCAGTGTATGTTCCGTCTAATAAAAACTTCAATTACTCAAAAAAAAATTTGTGGCATAGTCCCTTCTCTTTCTCAGACACTCAGTACGGAATTTGTATTTATTCCTATCAGATCAATGAATGAAAATTCATATATCGAGAATATTTTAAATTTTATAACGCTTGCTTCAGTTATCGGCGACAACTTCCTCTTTATGTTAGATAAAATTCGATACAAATTTCTCTATAATTTGTAACTAATATGTAATGGGAATTAACCACAAGTCTATTAGTCCTGGATCCCGCGTAACAAATAAAAGATTTAGTCTAAGAGCTAGTGAACCCCCCGACTAACGGTTAATAAGGCTAGAAATTTGTATAGTGATTCATAGCACACCAAGGCTAAAAACCATGACCTGGCAGGCATCAGCTCTGCACGTGTATCTACCAGGTGAATCGAAAAGTGCATAGTTTAGGGGTAAAATAAACTTTCTCCTGTAAGGTTTAAATTTAAGTATGTGTTTGAGAAAGTCATTTAGAAGAAATGTGTACAATGACAGGCGATTCTGAACAGCATAAGACCTTGCCAGGCGAGGGGAAAGATTAGGGTTTTTTACAAAAATTATTTTTTTGCATCGAACAAAGTTTTTGTTAGGTTTTTTGAATCATTCCAAACAGAAAAGGTCTTTAGTGACTTTTCTCTTAGGTTAATAGTTTTTGACATATAAGCGATTAAAAATTTAAAAATTGCGAAATCGGCCATTTTTATCCCTGAATCGGGCATTTAACTGAAAATTTCAATCTTGCCAAGGTAGGTAGATATTCTTTAAACATCGATTGATGAAATCCTGAAGAGTTTTTTGCAATACAGTATCGAAAACCCCTTTGTTTTTAATTGCTAATCAAGCGGGCGCGACACTGTAGTATAAGTGAAGACGTTTGAGTTTGCATAAATTCATTATCTCGAGAATGGGCAAATTTGAAGAGAAATCCTCAGACAGGTCGATTTTTATTTTTAAATTAGGACTTTTTGGCATATATATAATACTAGTGACGTCATCCATGTGGGCGTGATGAGGTAATAACTGAGGACCGTTATCACTGACGTTATTACTGAGGACCGAAAGTCCCCGAAAGCTTCTATAATGTTTTGTTTAATAAGTTACAGGGGTGAAAATAAAAGAGAAAATTTAGTGTGCTTTTTAATTGCAAATATTTCATTTAAAAGAAACTTTATTTATTCTATGGGACTTTCGGCTCTCGGTAATAACGTAATCTTTCATTCTTCGTTTAAATTTTTCAAAAATACCTACTTTTAGTTTTTTCAGGATTCGAAAAAAATGAATACATTTAAAACACATTGAAATTTTTAACAGGCGACGTTTTGCGCCTTTCCCTTTAAGGTTTGAATACAGACACGGCACGTAAAGAAGAATATAATATCAGTAAAATCAATAATTATTATTAAATGGAAAAAGATTAAGTTTTCACTCTAATGGCATACAAAACAACATAATGCTATTCTACACCCAACCAGAATGAAAACAATGGGAACCTTCTCTGGTTACACCTCCGAGGCTTCTACAATTTGCAAGCCATACGGATGCTGAGACTAAGGAAGATGAGGGAATTCTACAATTTGCAATTCACGTCCCATCTGCTCAGCGCGGTAAAGTTCCAACGAGAATGGTTCCCTTCGTACTCCAATCAGAGTAAATGTAAATAAAAAATGAATAACCATTTTCAATTTCGTTGCAAAACGAAAATACAGCCGAACCATATTCTAGTCCGATCAGAGAGTGCAGCAAGCACCTCTACCGGTTTCGAAACTTATTAGTCTCTCATCAGGAGGCACATATGCTGCTCTCTCTGATCCAACCAAAACAAAACCCCGTCGTGCAGTCCCGGATTACAACGAACGAAATGGCATAGATGCCCTAGCGGCAACTGCTAACAAAAAGATTAAGTTTTCACTCTTAATGGCATACAAAACAACATAATGCTATTCTACACCCCACCAGAATGAAAACAATGGGAACCTTCTCTGGTTACACCTCCGAGGCTTCTACAATTTGCAAGCCATACGGATGCTGAGACTAAGGAAAAGGTTCGTTGCAATCCGGGACTGCACGCCGGGGTTTTGTTTTGGTTGGATCAGAGAGAGCAGCATATGTGCCTCCTGATGAGAGACTAATAAGTTTCGAAACCGGTAGAGGTGCTTGCTGCACTCTCTGATCGGACTAGAATATGGTTCGGCTGTATTTTTGTTTTGCAACGAAATTGAAAATGGTTATTCATTTTTGATTTGCATTTACTTTGATTGGAGTACGAAGGGAACCATTCTCGTTGGAACTTTACCGCGCTGAGCAGATGGGACGTGAATTGCAAATTGTAGAATTCCCTCATCTTCCTTAGTCTCAGCATCCGTATGGCTTGCAAATTGTAGAAGCCTCGGAGGTGTAACCAGAGAAGGTTCCCATTGTTTTCATTCTGGTGGAGTGTAGAATAGCATTATGTTGTTTTGTATGCCATTAGAGTGAAAACCTAATCTTTTTGTTAGCAGTTGCCGCTAGGGCATCTATGCCATTTTGTTCGTTGCAATCCGGGACTGCACGCCGGGGTTTTGTTTTGGTTGGATCAGAGAGAGCAGCATATGTGCCTCCTGATGAGAGACTAATAAGTTTCGAAACCGGTAGAGGTGCTTGCTGCACTCTCTGATCGGACTAGAATATGGTTCGGCTGTATTTTCGTTTTGCAACGATATTGAAAATGGTTATTCATTTTTTTTATTATTATTAAATGCTTTTTTAATATAAGTATTTACCCGTATTAACAAAAATCAAAATTTGTAGACTACATTATTTAATGTAGAGCAGTAATAAACAACAAACTATTTTTAATCGGTTAAAATTTCCAAACCCGTTAAAGATGGGTGTAGGAAGTTGTACATAAGTTATGTTTAGAATATTCTGAGAAATACAAAAATTTAATAATATACGCACGGTGTTGTATTTGAAATAAGACAGTTGGTATTGACCACTGTTGCATGAAACACACTGTATAATGAGTTTTTATTGCAAAAAATGGTCAACTAAAAATACCAATCTTAGATTCGCAATTTTTTTAACACGTCACTATTTATTTATTATCGAATTTATTCCGTTTGGCTGTTCCACTCTGTATAACCGAACAATAATAAAAAGTATGTATGTGTGTAGATTTAGATTTTCTACATGCATACATAATTAATACGATATAGTGAACAAATATAAAAGTGTGATTTCTACGTGCAGTTTACTTATGAATGATGATAATCGACGAATACTACAAAACTTTTTTTAAAGCAGCTGATAATCATGCAAATTACGTTAAAAATACGCCTAATCACCATGTACTGAAAGTCTGGCGATAAATTCTTACACCAACAAAACTTCATACCATAATAATAATAATTTTACTAAATCATATCTGATGTTTTTTTTGTTTAACAAGTGTTGAAGCCGAATTTGAAACAATAGAAACTATCCCTGGAATTTAGTATATTTTTTACTGTTTCGAAATTGTCGAATCACCAAAATACACATAGTTTTAAAAGGTATGCATCACCCAAAGTTATTGCTATTATTAACTATTTTCAAAAACTATTGTTATAGATAATTTATAAAAAATCTATATAACGTTGACAGATATTTTTTGTTTTAAAAGAAATACGGTTTTTCATCATCACCATAAGTGGCTCGATAATCCGTTGTGGATCTTGGCCTGCTCGCAAAGAAGACGCCACTCTTGTCGATTCCTGTCAACTTCCGTCCATCTTCTGATACTTAGAATGTTTAGGTCTTCTTCCACATCATCAATCTATCTTCTTCGTGGTCATTCTCTGGTTTTGAAAATGTTAATCTCTTAGTGTATTCGTGATCTGACATCCTAGCAATGTGTCCAGTCCATCTAAGTCTCTGCA
Source organism: Diabrotica virgifera virgifera (assembly GCF_917563875.1). Lineage (NCBI taxonomy): Eukaryota > Metazoa > Arthropoda > Insecta > Coleoptera > Chrysomelidae > Diabrotica > Diabrotica virgifera. The sequence continues at coordinate 207,527,741 of NC_065444.1, forward strand.
CTTTTACAGTTTTTTAATGAATTAAAAATTAAAAACATTATTTCTTATTAAAATGTATTTAACAATTTTAATATCTTATATATCCACCATTGAACGTTAAATCGTCAAGACGTTTATAAAGGCGTACAGTAAAACATATTATGGTGTAGCCGTTATAATTTTGAGCTTACCGCCTTTAGAGTGAAGCCAGTATTAGAATAGAATAGAATAGAATAGAAATATGCTTTATTGTCATGAAAAATTGTACAATATTATCGACAAAGCTTATAAAAGTCAAGAAAACAAAACAATAACAATAATAATAACAATAATGAAATTAAACACAAGTAATCAATTGCAAAATTTAAAATAAATTGCAAATGCATAGTCTACCTAGTAATTAATAAAAAAAAGTTTTAAAAGTTAAGCTGCTGCATATGACACCCAAAATAAATAAAAAAATAGATAAAAAAAAATAATAAAAATACTACTTGTGCAAAGGGTACTGTAATTTCTTAGTTATTGATTAAGAAAATCTTCTACTGAATAATATGGTCTTTCAGATAGGTAGGCTTTTGTCAGTTTACAACACTTGGGCAAAGATGCTGCAGATTTAAGTTGTAGAGGGAGATGGTTGTAAAGTTTTTTTGCAGAGTATAATATAGATTTCTTTACTAACTCCGAGGACGGGGTCTTCAAATAGACGTTAAACGTAGAATTTCTCGTGAAGTAGTCATGATTAGGTCTTGGTGGAAAGACATGTAGATATTTACGAATTAAGCAAACAGTTTCTAAAATATACAAAGATGGAAGGGTTAAAATTCCGTGATCTTTGAAGTAACTTCTGCAATGTGTTGTTCTTCTGAGGCCAAACAGATATCTTATTGCTCTTTTTTGTAATTTGAAAATAACATCGAATTGGGCAGCTGTACCAGAACCCCAAAAAGGAAGACCATAACGAAGACGTGACTCGAACAAAGAAAAATATGTTATTTTGGAAGATGCTAGATTGAGTTCATTCGAAACAGATCTTATAGCATAGCAAGCTGAAGATAGTTTCTTTCTTAACAAATCGATATGGAGGGACCATTTAAGGTTGCCGTCTAAAAAAAATACCAAGAAATTTTACAGAATCAACGGTACTGATCTGACTGTTATTAAGAGGTAAGGGTTGAAGAGCTCCTTTATAAGACAATGCTGCTGTTTTATCTACGTTAAATGAGAGTAAATTAAAGTCAGACCAGGTTTTTATTGTAAGTAGATCAGAAGTTATAGTAGCATGAAGAGTTGCAATGTTTGGGTTGCTCCAAGTGATACTGGTATCATCAGCAAAAAGAAAGATTTTTCCATCGATATTTAAACTAGTGATGTCATTAATAAAGATAAGGAAAAGTAGAAGATCCAGTACTGAACCTTGAGGTACCCCACATAAAATGTTTTTGAGACTAGAGTCTGTATCATTTGCTCTAACCAGTTGTTTCCTATCATCAAAGTAAGATTGGAACCAATCTAAAGAAATACCTCGAATTCCGTAGAAATTTAGTTTTTTTATCAAAATGTTTTTATTGGTAGGTCCATCGAAATAAACGGGCTGTGTTCAATTGGGTTAGAATCGGCCACGCTAATCCCGACCTCATTAAGGTACTCACGCACGGGTGAATCATGCGGTATGGCAACATGCATTGTCAAGCATTTATCTAATCTAATGTATTCACCAATGAACATTGACAATATCTCTATCGAACACAATATAGTCCAGAAAGCCACTGCGCATCCGCTAGGAAAAATATTCTAATTCGGATTTTTTGCACAATCTTACTCAAAAAGGACTCCTTTTAACAAATTTGCATGTTGCCAGGACCAAAAGGTGGTCAAAAATTTTTTAAACGTTTTTTTTTTGTTTTTTTCCTAAAATTATTTTTTTTTGCATGGGAAAAAGTTTTTTTAGGTTTTTGGATCATTCCAAACAGAAAAGGTCTTTAGTGACTTTTCTCTAAAAATGATAGTTTTTGACATTTAGGCTACGGCTCCACGGGCGAGAAATTGACGCTAGCAGTAGCAGTAAAATGAACTTAAGGTTCCGCGGAACGGAATGTGAATAGCCGAACTGTACCGACTAGGTACAGGACTTGTGCGTAGTCGGTTCAGTTCGGCTATTCCCATTCCGTTCCGCGGAACCTTAAGTTCATTTTACTGCTACTGCTAGCGTCAATTTCTCGCCCGTGGAGCCGTAGCCTAAACGATTAAAAATTGAAAAATTGCGAAATCGGCCATTTTTAACCCTCAAAAACTATGTGAAAAACTGAAAATTTGAATGTTGCCAAGGTAAGTAGATATTCTTTAAACATCGATTGATGAAATCCCGAAGAGTTTTTTGCAATACAATATTCAACACTCCTTTGTTTTTTAATTGCTAATCAAGCGTGCGTGACACTATTTTCCACCGACAGTATGGTGCAAATGAAAGGAATAAATTCGTTATTTCGTAAACCGGCAACTTTAAGGAAAAATCCCGAAACAGGTCGATTTTTATTTTTAAATTATGATATTGTGGGATATATGGTATACTAGTGACGTCATCCGTCTGGGCGTGATGACGTAATCGATGATTTTTTTAAAGGAGAATAGGGGTCGTGTGGTAGCTCATTTGAAAGGTTCTTCAATTCTCTATTCAGTAATGTAAACATGTATATAATTATTTATACAGCGTGTCCTTCTACTTGTTTTTTTGTCAAATAATTTAATTTAATAAACATTTTTTGGACACCCTGTATAAATAATTATGTAAATGTTTATATTATTGAATAGAGAATTAAAGAACCTTTCAAATGAGCTAGCACATGACCCCTATTCTCATTTAAAAAAATCATCGATTACGTCATCACGTCCAGATGGATGACGTCACTAGTATACCATATATGCCACTATATCGTAACTTAAAAATAAAAATCGACCTGTTTCGGGATTTTTCCTTAAAGTCGTCAGTTTAGGAAATAACGAATTTATTCCTTTCATTTGCACCATACTGTCGGTGGAAAATAGTGTCGCGCACGCTTGATTAGCAATTAAAAAACAAAGGAGTTTTGAATATTGTATTGCAAAAAACTCTTCGGGATTTCATCAATCGATGTTTAAAGAATATCTACTTACCTTTGCAACATTCAAATTTTCAGTTTTTCACATAGTTTTTGAGGGTTAAAAATGGCCGATTTCGCAATTTTTCAATTTTTAATCGCTTATATGTCAAAAACTATCATTTTTAGAGAAAAGTCACTAAAGACCTTTTCTGTTTGGAATGATCCAAAAAACCTAAAAAACTTTTTTCAATGCAAAAAAAATAATTTTAGGAAAAAAAAAAAAAAACGTTTAAAAAATTTTTGACCATCTTTTGGTCCTGGCAACATGCAAATTTGTTAAAAGGAGTCCTTTTTGAGTAAGATTGTGTAAAAAATCCGAATTAGAATATTTTTCCTAGCGGATCCGCAGTGGCTTTCTGGACTAATAAGATCAGTACGAACTTCGTAAGAGATACCTCTCCAAATCATTATTGACCCTCCTCGTTAAGCCACTGTTTCGGTTATAGTGCATTGAGCAATCCTTTCATTTTGACGCCTGTAGACACACTGACGTCCATCTGGACTTCTTAGCGCTATTCTGCTCTCATCTAAGAACAGTATGTTCTTACATTCCGTCACATTCGTCAGCATATTCTCGCACAAAACCAAGTCTAGCTCTACCATGTTGTGGGAGCAGCTGTAGGACGCGAGCTGGACGGAAATTTTTCAAATTTCTTTCTGTCAGTCTTTTTCTAATGGTACGTTCATGCACACTAACATTTCTCACCTCAAAAAGAAAAAAGACTGGTACAAGCTTCAGGAGCGGTGCAAAAGCGATTTCTCAACACGTTGCTGACAATGAAGCGGACAACTCGAATTGTAGTGCATCGATGTCGGCCTTGATCTGGCTTGCGGGTATATTAGTCCCTGTTTCCTGCCTAGAGTTCGCGTCCGTTTTTTAATTATTAACAATTTAGTGCAAAAATCGCGATTTTTTCGATTTTTTGCACTCCATTCAAAAACTAAATAGTTGACATAAAATTACAAAATTCAGTTTTTTAGAACGTTGAAAAACCTTCAAAATGTCGATTTTTTAAAGTTAAAAAGTTAATTTGTTGCTACGCAAACTGCAAAATAAGTGAAAATCGTTATTTGGTAAAACTTTTACTAAAACTACCTTAGAACTTTAGTGTTTCACCCAAAGTTGGATATTGGGGTACTTAACAAACCCTCAAAATTTGAGACTGATCCATTAATTAGTTTAAGAGTTATTCTATTTGTTTATCCCAGAGACCTTTATTTTGCAATGAGATAAGACAGAAAATAATGAAGATAGAGCAATTCTGAGTACGCCAAATGAAAGTAGAAGAGTGATAGTATCAAAATGTATTAAAAAAAGATAAAAAAATGATTAACGTAGTCAAAAATCCTAATGCCAAATTTTTAACATTTTGTAGTTTATAAACATTTAGAATAACTTTAAAAATGTTGTCCGTAGAAACAATCTTTTTATATATTCGAAAAGATGATAATTAAGGAATCTCATTAATGTCATTTTAAAGAAGGGGATTTGTATTTTTTCTTAAAAAATTTGCACAAACATTATACCTTCACAGCACCCTCTACGATTTTTCAAAAATGTAGTGCAAACGATTACTAGGGGAACCTACAAATCCAGCGAGTTAAAATCCCGAAAAAGCAATTTCAAACAAATATAATTTGCTGTATCTCCGGATCAACTCAATGGATTTTTATCTTTCTTTTTTTAATTGGTATGTAATTTTTACGTACATTACAAATATGCAATGTTTATAAATTTATTAATTATTAAACAGTCTAATTTGTTTAAACAATTCTTGAAAAAATATATTTTTTACAAAAATCTATTTTTTTTTAATCATAATGATCACAGAAAATGTTATACACTTTAATAAATAAATGATTTTTATTAGATAATTATTTATTGAAGATAATTTATTTATTAAAGTATACCTTAACTTTTTCTATGATTAATAGGGATAGTATGATTAAAATCATGGATTTTTGGGAAAAATTATTTTTTCAAAAATTGTTTAAACAAATTAGACTGTTTATTAATTAATAAATGTCTAGACAAATTACATATTTGTAATGTACAGAAAAATTACATACAAATTAAAAAAAGAACGATCAAAATATATTCAGTAGATCCCGAGATATAGAAAATGATAGTAGTTTTAAAATGCTTTTTTTAGTTTTTGAACTCGTGCATTTGTCGGCTCCCAGCTCCCCCTTCATTTACCACGACTAGTCACCAATTAAACTACATTTTAAACAATATTTTTAAAATTATTCTAAATGTTTTTAAACTACAAAATTTCAAAAATTTGGTATTAGAATTTTTGACTATATTAGATAATCTTTTTATCGTTTTTAGTACATTTTGATAGTATCAGTTTTTTACTTTCATTTGGCATACTCAGAATTTCCCTATCCTCATTATTTTCTGTCTTATATTGCAAAATAAAGTTCTCTGGGATAAACAATTAGAATAACTCTTAAACTAATTAATGGATCGGTTTCAAATTTTGAGAGTTTGTTAAGTACCCCAATACCCAACTTTAAGTGAAACACTAAAGTTCTTATTTTGCAGTTTGCGTAGCAACAAATTAACTTTTTAACTTTCAAAAATCGGCATTTTGAAGGTTTTTATGTTCTAAAAAATTAAATTTTGTAATTTTATGTCAACTGTTTAGCTTTTGAATGGGGTGCAAAAAATCGAAAAAATTGCGATTTTTGCACTAAATTGTTAATAATTAAAAAACGGACGCGAACTTTAGGCAGGAAACGTGTAGGTTTTCATCCTATAGGTATACAATAACTAAAAAAGTAGTCAGCTACCTGGATCTTTGAGTGTCCCGAACATGGTCTAATTCTAGCTTATTACCCTGGTCTGTATGAAGTTTGAAGTTGTTTGATAGCGTCCCGTATCGTAGTTCATCCCCTACATCCTTCGGAGAGCTCAAAACGGTTGCGGTAGAGGATTGGTACAATATCCCCCAATCTGATTTTCATGATATATGAATGAATTGCCGAACGGCTACAAGAAGTCTTAAGGGCCAGAGGCGGCAACACTCATTATTAATACCTACTATTATTTTTTTTAATTGGGCTGTGATTTTCAAAATTATGTTTGTTTGAATTTTCTTGGAAGATTTTTAAACATTGAGTTGAAAAACGACTTTTTTTTCAATAATTTTATTGTTTTCTTTTCCTCAATGATAGTTTTCACCGCTTCTTTCATAAAATGTGTTCCAAGATTGACAATTTCTGCAAATTGAAAGAAATACAAGGTGGGCGGTTAATTTTGCCGGTGAGTGTATTAAGAAAACAAGTATTATTCTATCCTTCATCCAAAAGCTATTTATAGATGTAGTTCATTCAATAAGTTCAATAGTTTGATTACCACGAGATTACCCTTTTCAATCTATATTGTCTCTATTTTTAGAATTAGTTGCAAAAGTTAATTTTGAAACTAGCGTATATTTTTAGTACCATTACTACATTAAAAAACTAATTGAGTATAATGTAAATGTTACTATGATTCTTAACAAAATTACTTGGACGTCGCATAAGAATTGTAATTAACTTATCAGTAAGCTTGTCCTTGACTTGTTCATTTATTATACTGAATTTAGGCTCTTATCTGTTCAATAGTAGCATCTCATAGTTATTTTAATGTCTACATTCAATCCAAAGTTCACATGTGACTAATGACTAATATAAAATTTCAGTTTATTTAGATGTGTGTGGTATTATAAAATGCATGATGAAAAGAGGCACAATGTTGCAGAATAAATAGAATCATGATTAATTATTTATATGGGAAATAAGCCACAATTAAAATGAAAAAAATAATTTTATTAACGTTTCGACGCCCAAATCGGGTGCCGTTGTCAAAATACAAAATATTACTAAAATAAACTAAAGTGTTATTGCTAAGCAAAAAAAATTCTTCTAATAATTTATTTAATCTCACTCATTTATATTGGCAATTCAGACATATATTATACATTTTAAAGTAGAAGACTTTAAAATGATATTGCCAATATTTATGAGTTGCGTTCCTGGGACGACTTACTGAAAGATAGTTCATTCGATTACATGAAATTAACCCCAACTCAAGAATATCCGTCATAAAAAATTATAGCATGTGATATGTCTTTAAAAAGACAACCAAATGCAACGACAGTAAAATTCTCGCGTTAGAGACTTCATAGTAAATCACAAGGGAAAACCAGGAAAAACACTGTGATACTATCCCGACATCGTAAGTATTTGGTCTTACATTAATTTACTCTCAAAAAATAATACCAAATTCTGACTTGTAACATGTTTAAATTATAAATATTATTAATAATACTAGATATATAAGTAATACTAAAATATGTACTAGCTCGATATTATTGACTTACTAATCTTGGTATTTTCTTTCTATTGACTTCCTCTTTCAGTATGGGTAACCACATCCTACTGCATTCTACCGAGGAATTTGCGACACAATTGGTTTCATTTAGCATAATTAGAGCCGCTTCTTTGATTTTTCTCTTTTTACTATCTGATTCTTTCAGGACTATACTTGAATCTCTCCACTGAACTCTATGTTCATTATCCCATGCGTGTTGACATATTTGAGATCTCTCAAATTCTCTATTTTTAATATAAGATTGATGTTCACTTATTCTAACGTCTAATGGTCTTGATGTCTCACCTAAATAAAATTGTTCGCATTCACAAGGTATTTTATAAATGCAATTTTTTGTTCTTTCTTGATCATTGTTAGGTTTTGTTTTAGATACAAATGTACCATTAGATAAAACTTTAAACATAATCAAAACGAAATTAGAGAATGATAATACATTGGCAACTAGGACAAGACTAAATGTATCAGCTATAATGGAGTTATTGACATTATGTACCCATAATACCTATTTTCAACTAAACAATGAATTCTATAAACAAAATTTTGGTCTAGCAATGGGCTCTTCTTTATCTCCATTATTGGCTAATATATTTATGGAGGATTTCGAAACTAATATTATTTCTAAACAAAATTTAAAACCCACAGTATGGTGGAGATATGTAGATGATGTGTTTTCAATATGGCCTCATGGATCAGAATTGTTGGATACATTCCTGAATATTATAAACGATCAAGAAGAGACAATAAAATTTACAATGGAAAAGGAATACAATAACAGCCTACCTTTCCTCGATGTTTTGATCTCAAAGAAGGATATTGGATATGAGACTCAAGTGTATAGAAAACCAACACACACCAACAGATATCTCAATTACAAGTCAAATCACAACATCAACGTTAAAAAGGGAATCATTAAATCCTTATATGATAGAGCCAAAATTACTTGTTCTAACGAAAATTCCTTTTTAGCAGAAAAACAATTGTTAACATCTGTTTTATTAAAAAATGATTATCCTTTATCGTTTATAAATAAGGAATTGTCAAGATTGGATCGAATGGAACAGAACAACTTAGAACGGGATCCTACAACATTCACCAGAAATAATACGAGGAAAATATCAATACCATATATAAAAGGACTATCCGAGAAACTTAAAACAATAGGAAATAAATTCAACATTTCAACAACATTCAAAACAACAAACACATTGAGATCTATTCTATCTAAAACTAAACCTAACAATGATCAAGAAAGAACAAAAAATTGCATTTATAAAATACCTTGTGAATGCGAACAATTTTATTTAGGTGAGACATCAAGACCATTAGACGTTAGAATAAGTGAACATCAATCTTATATTAAAAATAGAGAATTTGAGAGATCTCAAATATGTCAACACGCATGGGATAATGAACATAGAGTTCAGTGGAGAGATTCAAGTATAGTCCTGAAAGAATCAGATAGTAAAAAGAAAAAAATCAAAGAAGCGGCTCTAATTATGCTAAATGAAACCAATTGTGTCGCAAATTCCTCGGTAGAATGCAGTAGGATGTGGTTACCCATACTGAAAGAGGAAGTCAATAGAAAGAAAATACCAAGATTAGTAAGTCAATAATATCGAGCTAGTACATATTTTAGTATTACTTATATATCTAGTATTATTAATAATATTTATAATTTAAACATGTTACAAGTCAGAATTTGGTATTATTTTTTGAGAGTAAATTAATGTAAGACCAAATACTTACGATGTCGGGATAGTATCACAGGGTTTTTCCTGGTTTTCCCTTGTGATTTACTATGAAGTCTCTAACGCGAGAATTTTACTGTCGTTGCATTTGGTTGTCTTTTTAAAGACATATCACATGCTATAATTTTTTATGACGGATATTCTTGAGTTGGGGTTAATTTCATGTAATCGAATGAACTATCTTTCAGTAAGTCGTCCCAGGAACGCAACTCATAAATATTGGCAATATCATTTTAAAGTCTTCTACTTTAAAATGTATAATATATGTCTGAATTGCCAATATAAATGAGTGAGATTAAATAAATTATTAGAAGAATTTTTTTTGCTTAGCAACAACACTAGTTTATTTTAGTAATATTTTGTATTTTGACAACGGCACCCGATTTGGGCGTCGAAACGTTAATAAAATTATTTTTTTCATTTTAATTGTGGCTTATTTCCCATATAAATAATTAATCATAAAAATGCCACAAGGAAATAGCTTCAGAACAACAAATAGAATCATTGATGGATTATTGTTAACACCAGCTTTCAGCACTAACAACTTAAGCAAGTACATTAGAACAATAAGAGCCAAAAGAGAAAGCAATTACAGAGTGGTGTTTACAAAGTGACATGTGGTGACTCTCCAAAAACTTACATCGGTCAAACTGGGAGAACCTTTGACAAACGGATAGCAGAACACAAAAGGGCTTTCAACAATAGAAAAACAGATTCTACATACTTCTAGACCATCATCATTCTTTTAATGAACAGTTTCAAATTCTTCATATTCAAAATAAATGCCCTTAAGCTGTCTTTATTAGAATCTATGGAAATTGATAAATTCAAAATACAGATATAATTCTGAATGACCAACTTGAGACAAACAGCTTCCCACTCCTCAACCTATTCAGTTACGAGAAGGGGAAAGGCGCAAAATGTCGCCTGTCAAAATTTTCAATATGTGTTTTATCGAATCCGGAGAAAACTGATAAGCATTTTTTTTTTAATTTAAACGCAGAATGAAAGATTACGGTATTAACGAGGGCCGAAGGTCCCTCAGAATAAATAAAAAGTTTCTTTTGAATGAAATATTTGCAATTAAATATTTGCCATTTTGTACGAGGTGTGTCAAAAAAATAGTATGTAAAGTACCTTTATATTTCACAATATCGAAAATTGGTATTATAAGAAGATTTATGTAAGTCACATTTTCCACCCACACTATACTTTTGCAATTTTTTTTCTTTGTATTATAACTATAAGATATCTTTAATATTCTTCTTTCATTTCCAATTCGTAACATTTAATTTGATCAATTAGTTAAACAATTATGTTACATTAACTTAACCGCGCGCTTTGTTTGTGAGAGGAGTGACATAAAAAATTATAAAAGCTGTAGATTTAATTTTAGAAAAATCAATACCACGTAATGTAGTCCAAGAGTTCCAAAAATGACGATTTTGACATGCGAAAATACTGAAAAATTTTACTTCGTCGGCACAAAGTTCAGGAAATAACGTATCCATTTTCCTTCTCTGGAAGCCAACATTGTATGTACATATATAAATTTTTTGACTCCTTTTCACTCTCCTATTTTTTTTTTAATAAAAGGGCAAGAAGAAACAACGACTCGTTTGATGTTATATTCTCAACTAAACTACTAAATAACATTCACTTTGTTTTATTATTTTTACTGGTGGCTATTATCGGCCACCAGTTGCCCGTATTCTTTTGTGCTTAAATTTGGTGGGCCCACTAGTTGCGCCACCAGTTGCGTCACCAGTTACCTAGTCTAATAGAGGCCTTAGAATTTTCATAATTTGTTTGTGGTCTAATCGTTACAAGATGCAAGAGATTTGCAATGCAGATTTATCTCTTTTAATCCAATACTTTTTATTTTTCTCCTTCGTCTGTTAGCCTTTCAAATGATTTATCGATTTATTCACTATAGTCCTGGGCGCATCTGTTTTGGGATGGACGTTGAGAGGTGACTCATATTTTTTTTTTCAGAAATTGCTTGGAATTAACTCATAATATTAATTGAGTTATCCTCCCACTCAAAAAGGTCCGGAACATTGTTCAAATAATCAAAATGTCAAAAAATTAAGGAAAAATTCGATTTTTTTCTTGGTTTTTTGATTATAACTTTAAAAGTATTCACTTCCGAGAAAAGTTACACTGACACAAAAGTTGCGCATTTAAATTTCCTAGAATATAGGATTGGTTAACAATTTTAAAAATTGTCACGCTTGCAATAAATGCGAAAAAACCATAAAAAATCAAGTTTCACATTTTACGTTTTTCAACCATTTGTGCTACACTTAAGGACTTAATATTTTACCTACAAAAACTTTATGATATAGTAAAACAATACTGTAAATTTCATTAAGATCGGTTTAATAGATTTTTCAAAATAAATTTTGCAATCCAGCTTTCGCAAATAAAATTCATTTTTTCAAAATGTTGGACTAAAAATAAAACAGATAGCAAGTTGATTTTTTTTACATATAGAAGAATACTGTACCTTTCATTTGTAATTTGCAAAATTAAAATCGGTTAACTACCACGGCGTCAGGAATTTTTTAAATAAACATTAATTTTTGGTGCTACGCGCAGGAAAGCGGTGTTCGATTAACACAAGTTGATTTCCACCAAAATTTCTTCTAATCTTTATCTAATATACCTATTATTTTCTTCCTCTATATTTTGTTGTATTTTAATATTTTAATTCCACAAAAATCAAACTAATTTGATTATTGTTTGTGAAATATTGTTTAAACAATAATTATTGCATATGTTTAAAAATAACAAACTTTTATTAAGTTAAAATATATTAACAAAGAAAGTTCTTGCTAAAAAATGTGTTATTTCAAAGGACAGAGTATGTGTTTTTATTTTGCAATAAACAAATTTATTTATTTATATCGATATGCACTAAAAATTAAAATTAATCATTATCAAAGGTCATTGGAATGTCCAATCAGAGCAAACGTATTCGCAGTCCTGCGCGTAACACCAAAAATTATTGTAAATTTAAAAAAATCTTGACGCCGTGGTAGTTAACCGATTTTAATATTGCAAATTGCAAACAAAAGGTACAGTATTCTTCTATATGTAAAAAAATTCAACTTACTATCTGTTTTATTTTCAGTCCTGCAACATTTTGAAAAAATGATTTTTTTTTGCGAAAGCTGGATTGCAAAATCTATTAAATCGATCTTAATGAAATTTACAGTATTGTTTTATTATAGCATATAGATAGTTTTTCTGGGTGAAATATGAAGGTCCTAAGTGTAGCACAAATTCCACAAATGGTTGGAAAACGTAAAATGGAAATACTTGTATTTTTATGGTTTTTTCGCAATTATTGCTATTTTGCAACAAGGGTGACAATTTCTAAAAATTTTAACTAATCCTATATTGTAAGAAATTTAATTACGCAACTTTTATGTCAGTATAACTTTTCTCGGAAATGAATACTTTTAAAGTTATAATCAATAAACGAAGAAAAAAATCGAATTTTTCTTTCATTTTTTGATATTTTTATTATTTAAACAATGTTCCGAACCTTTTTGAGTGGGAGGATAACTCAAATATATCAGTTATTTTCAAACAATTTCTGCAAAAAAATATGTCATTTCTAAAAATCCAAATGTAAAAATCCAAGATGACTAATCGGATGTTGTTTGTTTTTCAGATGAAAAAGAGAGGTATGATCCAACTGGGTTTAGGGATGCAATAATCTCTGGACTCGATAAATGTTCTAACGATTTTGAAGCTATATCTCGATATTTGGACAGTGCTGGTAACAAATTAGATTATCGTCGCTATGGCGAATGTCTCTTCGATGTACTCATCGCTGGGGGCATCCTGGGTAAGTTGTATTTTTTATTGACCGCCCCTTAACCGGAGACGTGCCGTCTGACAGACTGTAGCATAAACATATTCTAAAGATTATTGCGAACAACTCCACCCATCGGCATCATGCTTCATTATATTCCTAATACTATTGAATGCTTAGCAGTCGCCTGATTTGCAAGGAGATATATTTGTTACCGTAAAAACCCGATTTCAGTTAAAACCCGAATTTACTAGGAAAAACTAGTTTTAACTATGAGCTTTAGACAATTCTAGTTTTAACTAGTGAAACTAGAATTATCAAATATTTTCAGTTAATTCTAGTTGAGACTAAACATATTTCAGTCAAAACTAGTTTTTACTAAACTTTCCAGTAATTTCTAGATTCAACTAAAGCTCGGTAAATAATTTGATGCTCTGGTTGTTTGTAAATAATTTCTCTAAAACGTAAAATACTGGACAAGATCGTTAACGTAAAAACGTAAGTCCTATGACCACTTGTTGTTATTGTATTGCATCCAGACTGCTAACATTTTCTGGATGTCTTGGTTAGCTCGCTCTACTGAACCTTGACTCTGGTTGTGCCTTGGTTTACCATGAACTAATTTCGCCTTAGGTCAGTATGGCATTACCGCATTTATAACTGCATTACCGAACTCTCGGCCATTATCGGAAAGTAAAATGCATGAATGTAAAAAGTCAAGAATATATCCGTTAATTATTGATAAGCAACTTCGTCCGCCCTCTTACTTTGTAATGGCCTCAACAAAACAAATTTTGTTAAATAATCTTGATAAACCATAATGAACTTGTAGCCGTGATCCTCTTGTGAGTGCATATCGATCAAATCTACCTAACAGCGACTATTCATTTCTGAATGCAATATAGGTTTCGACACAAGACCCCTCTTCGCTTTACTCTTCTTCCGTTGGGAGGTCTCACAAATTGATATAAAATTATTGAACATATCAATTGTGGCGGTTTTCTGCATATTTTCTGGCGGTTTCAGTCTTCAACCTATCCCAACTTCCATGACTAATAGCAACGCGGGGCTGCTTCAATTATGTCAAAAATGTCTTCAGCAGGTACATACATAATATTTGATAGGTCCGTAAACTTAGCCCGAAAAAGTCGGGAAAAAAATGTGATCGATGCCATTCGATTGTCCACGTTTGTCCACCATGTTATTTTGTTAGTCCACCCACCAATTTTTTTTAAAACAAAAATTTTTTTTGGGCCAGTTTTACAAATCCACAAATTTTCGAAAATTTAAAAAAACTAGTGCTATATCGTTTGTCCATGTTTGTCCACCACATAATTTTTTTGTCCACCCACTGATATTTTTAAAATAATTTTTTTATATATTATAATATATTGCTTACGGATAATAGGACAGTACCGCCGAAGAAGTACTTCAGACATTAGAATGAATGTTTATGCGGGAGCAGAATCTCAACTACCCATTTGTCCACACCCTCGCAGCGTTTGTCCAACCCCTTAAAGTGCAAAACAACCCCCTTGAAGACTTTAATTTATTTTTTTTAATTCTCAACCCGGGTTAAATTCACGTCCGCTTAAAAACGCATTTAAACGTTATTTCAGGTTCAGAATCCCAACTACCCGTTTGTCCACTCCTTCGCCGCGTTTGTCCAACCCCTTAAAGTGCGAAACGACCCCCCTGGAGATTGTAATTATTTTTTTATTTCTTAATTCGGACTAACTTCACGTCCGCTTAAATGCGTATTTAAACGTTAATTCGGGGGCAGAATCCCAACTACACGTTTTTCCACCCCTTCACAGCGTTTGTCCAACCCCTTAAGGTACGAATCCACCCTCCTGCAGATTGTAATTATTTTTTTATTTATTAATTCGGGCTAACTTCACGTCCGCTTAAATGCGTATTTTATCGTTAATTCGGGGACAGAATCCCAACAACCCGTTTGTCCACCCCTTCGCAACGTTTGTTCAACCCCTTAAAATGCGAAACCACCCTCCTGCAGATTATAATTATTCTTTTATTTCTTAATTCGGGCTAACTTCACGTCCGCTTAAATGCGTTTTTTAACGTTAATTCTGGTGCAGAATCACAACTACCCGTTTGTCCAACCCTTCACAGCGTTTGTCCAACCCCTTAAAGTGCGAAACCAGCCTTTGTTATTTGTAATTTTTTTTTATTTCTTAATTCGGGCTAACTTCACGTCCGCTTAAATGCGTATTTAAACGTTAATTCGGGGACAGAATCCCAACTACCCGTTTGTCCACCCTTTCGCAACGTTTGTCCAACCCCTTAAAGTGCGAAACCACCCTCCTGCAGATTGTAATTATTTGTTTATTTCTTAATTCGGGCTAACTTCACGTCCGCTTAAATGCGTATTTAAACGTTAATTGGGGGGGGGGGCAGAATGTCAACTACCCGTTTGTTTTCCCCCTCGCAGCGTTTGTCCAACCCATTAAAGTGAAAACCCACCCCCTTGAAGCGGGGTAAATAATAAATTACAATTATTAAAAAAAAAATAATTACAATCTCCAGGTGGGTCGTCTTGCACTTTTAGGGGTTGGACAACCGTTGTTAAGGGGTGGACAAACGGGTAGTTGGGATTCTGTTCTCGAATTAACGTTTAAATACGCATTTAAGCAGACGTGAAGTTAGCCCGAATTGAGAATTAAAATAAATAAATACAATCTCCACGGGGTCGTTTTGCAGTTTAAGGGGTTAGACAAACGCTTCGGAGGGATGGACAAACGGGTAGTTGGGATTCTGTCCCCGAATTAACGTTTAAATACTCATTTAAGCGGACGTGAAGTTAGCCCGAATTAAGAAATAAAAAAATAATTACAAATAACAGGGGGGTGGTTTCGCACTTTAAGGGGTTGGAAAAACGCTGCGAAGGAGTGGACAAACGCATAGTTGGGATTCTGAACCTGAAATAACATGTAAATGTGTTTTTAAGCGGACGTGAAGTTAGCCCGAATTGAGAAATAAAAAAAATACAATCTCCAGGTGGGTAGTTTCGCACTTTAAGCGGTTGGACAAACGCTGTGAAGGGGTGGACAAACGTGCAGTTGGGATTGTGCCCCCGAATTAACGTTAAAATACGCATTTAAGCGGACGTGAAGTTAGCCGGAATTAAGAAATAAAAAAAATAATTACAATTAACAAGGGGTGGTTTCGCACTTTATGGGGTTGGGCAAACGCTGTGAAGGGTTGGACAAACGGGTAGTTATGATTCTGCACCCGAACTAACGTTAAACTACGCATTTAAGCGGACGTGAAGTTAGCCCGAATTAAGAAATAAAAAAAATAATTACAATTAACAAAGGGTGGTTTCGCACTTTAAGGGGTTGGACAAACGCTGTGAAGGGTTGGACAAACGGGTAGTTGTGATTCTGCACCCGAATTAACGGTAGAATACGCATTTAAGCGGAGGTGAAGTTAGCCCGAATTAAGAAATAAAAAAAGAATTACAATCTGCAAGAGGGTGGTTTCGCACTTTAAGGGGTTGGACAAACGTTGCGAAGGGGTGGACAAACGGGTAGTTGTGACTCTGCACCCGAATTAACGTTAAAATACGCATTTAAGCGGACGTGAACTTAGCCCGAATTAAGACAAAAGAATAATTACAATCTGCAGGAGGGTGGATTCGCACCTTAAGGGGTTGGACAAACGCTCTGAAGGGGTGCACAAACGTGTAGTTGGGATTCTGCCCCCGAATTAACGTTTAAATACGCATTTAAGTGGACGTGAATTTAGCCCGAATTAAAAAATAAAAGAATAATTACAATCTCCAGGGGGGTCGTTTCGCACTTTAAGGGGTTGGACAAACGCGGCGAAGGAGTGGACAAACTGGTAGTTGGGATTCTGAACCTGAAATAACGTTTAAATGCGTTTTTAAGCGGACGTGAATTTGGCTCGGGTTGACAATTAAAAAAAAAATTAAAGTCTCCAAGGGGGTTGTTTTGCACTTTAAGGGGTTGGACAAACGCTGCGAGAGTGTGGACAAATGGGTAGTTGAGATTCTGCTCCCGCATAAACATTCATTCTAATGTCTGAAGTACTTTTTCGGCGGTACTGTCCTATTATCCGTAAACAATATATTATATATATAAAAAAAATTATTTTAAAAATATCGGTGGGTGGACAAAAAAAAATTATGTGGTGGACAAATATGGACAAACAATATAGCAAGAGAGTTTTTAAATTTTCGAAAATTTGTGGATTTGTGAAGTTAGCCCGAAAAAAAAATTTTGTTTATAAAAAAAATGGTGGGTGGACTAACGAAATAACATGGTGGACAAACGTGGACAATCGAACGGCATCGATCACATTTTTTCCCGACTTTTTCGGGCTAAGTTCACGGACCTATATTTGATGGGTTCAGGTCCAGAAGCCAACTTTTTTATTTCGCCAACTTCAACAATTCTAAGTCGTTTTAGTGTTTTCTGGGCAGACAGTTCCGCATCTTGTACTTCGGGCATTCATTTATTATACATGCTTTGGTCACAACATTGTAGTGACTTTCTTTCTTCTCGGTATGTTCCTTTTGCAAGATCTTTTCCACAAACGTTCTTTCCAAGTTCTTATATCTCTGCTCTCAACCTGATCTTCGACATTATCACTCATGGTGAATAATACACAGTAGTGGAATAATGGTAATAATAATATAACCAATAAAAACTATGCAGAAAAATCAACAGTTGTACACACTTGTTTCTTACCGTTTGTAACCCTACCCCGAAAACGCCAAATCGTATTTGTCTCTTCTCGAAACGATTTTAACTGGTATTCGCTTGTAATTCCAGTAAAAACTAGTTCAAACTAGTATAAACTACACTAAATGAAATTTGTTCGGGATTTCTAGTTTTAACTGAATTTAGCAGTCAAATCTAGTTTTGACTAGTTAAAACTAGAATTGTCTAAAGCGCGTAGTTAAAACTAGTTTTTCCTAGTAAATTCGGGTTTTAACGGTAACATATTCACTCCTTGCAAAGTTATCGTAAAAATTCAGTTTTTTACCAGTCTGTTAGGCGGCACGTTTCTTTTCATGCGATTAAGTTAATTACGTTAAGTGCGTGTAGAATTGTACTAAAATCATGGCCGGCTCATCCAAAAGAGTTCTTTACACAGATCCGGAAATTGAAGACACAGTTTGGAAGTGGTTTTAAAGAAAATTAGATAGTAATGCTAGTGACGTTGGCGAGGATGTAGAACATGCACCAATTGTATCTAATTTTGGCGTTTGTTGGACATGTTTTATAATATCAGTTTAAGTTGTACTATTTTCTAGCGTTATCATCCAAAAAATACATATTTGAAGTATTTCCTTTTTTTCTGTAACGATAAATGAAAAGCTACGCATACTGTCAATAATCTTTTTACTTTTAATTCTATTCAAAGTCGTTTGTATATATTTGTGTGGTGTCATTGAATTTCGAGAGTTAAACATA
This sequence comes from Diabrotica virgifera virgifera, assembly GCF_917563875.1. Lineage (NCBI taxonomy): Eukaryota > Metazoa > Arthropoda > Insecta > Coleoptera > Chrysomelidae > Diabrotica > Diabrotica virgifera. The sequence goes on from NC_065444.1 coordinate 207,546,277, forward strand.
CTGAATAGCGGGTATGGTGCTTCTCAGAGGCTTTTTTCAGAGCGTCACAGTTTTTCGATTTCTTTCTAACGCATTAAGTTGGAAGTGACAGAAAAAAGGTACGTCGGTGATTATACTCATGTATAACATTTATTCTAGTTGCTGATAGATGGCGCTATAATAAAAAAAATTATCTACGTATTATATATACCACGATAATCTATACAATTTATACGACTATACAAGTCAAAGAACATACCATTTTATAAATGCAATAAACACAATTGATTTGATTTTTTACCAAATTGCAATCATTATAATAAATAATTTTTTTCCGATTATAGCGCCATCTATCAACAACTAGAATAAATGTGTATAATCACAGATATGTACCTTTTTTTCCGTCACTTGTGACGCACTGAAAAAAGCGTCTGAGAAGCATCATATAATAATTTTATTAAAGGTACAATCAATTAACAATAGATTACTTTCTACAAGTGCCGGAAACTCAACCACACCACTCAAATACAAATGACTTTGTAATAATCTTAAGATTAAGGTTTTTTTCATCATTAACTTGATGGCAAGTATACGCCATATATCCTTTCCATTGCTCTCAAACCCTCTCAAGTACATACATCTTGTTGCCATCGCTTTTAGCCTCGTTTACACGATGACAATTGGCGAGACAATTGTCATCACGTGGTTGCGGATTGACGGAGGCCAGTCCAATTCAACGAGCAGATGTTTATACGGGGCCAACTATTGCCATGGTAGTAGACAGCTAAAACATGGCCGACTGCTCGTCATCTGTTGTGTCCGGTGAGGACTTAAAACTAATGTTAAATCAGCTTTACCGGGAATTTATCAGTGAGTCTTGCAATGTGCTAGAAGAGGAGTTAAATAAGAAGAGGGAGTGGACAAGGAAATGGCTTCGTCACTCCACTTTGGTGCCATTTTGCTAAAGAATAACCAGACGTAACACAAATAACACAAACCACGTGTATGTTTTGACTGACACAAGAGAACTAGAGGGAACTGGCAAAAAACAAGACAGCACTACTGGCCTACACCGTTCACACAGCGCCAATTGTCGTGACAATTGAGATTTCGAGTGGCGAGGGGGCTCACTGGGCGCAGCTCATTGTCCTCAGTCTACTCCCGGAGACAACTGAATTTTGGGCCAATTGTGAGGGCAGTTGGCAAGGCAATTGGCCTGAAGTGCTTAGACCAAGACAATAATTTCATGCCAGTCAGTTGTCTTCTGACAATAATTGTCTCGCCAATTGTCATCGTGTAAACGCGGCTTTTCTTGGATTTCTCCTTCACTCTTTCGTATAAAATGTTCCTCTGGGATTCCCAAGTCTTAACGATTTTATGTAAACTATGTCCTTCCATCGTGTCAACTCCCGAAGTTCAAAATTAATTTTATCGCCAACCGTTACTAAAGTCATTCATTATTGTACTTATTTGCCCTTATTTGCCCTCATTTGCGGCAGTAAAGTAACACTTTATTGTACTGAAAGAAGAATTTTACTTTACCTGCCGCGATTAATCGAGATTGAATGTAAGTGGTCGATGGCAGTAATCGATTATTTATTTGAGTCAACTTACAATTTATTTACTTTAATTATTAAAAATATTGTACAAAATTTACGACATTGTTGATAACTAACGATTAAAAATCGAAAGCGGCCATCATGCAAAAGTCATATGTCATCACTGTCATGAAATTTTTATTACGTCTACAATTTAAAAAATTCTTAAATCGTAAGTAAGTGTTAAAACCAATATCAAATTGTTGGCGATAAAATTTTGTATGCCCCACGTCAATAAAGAGTCTTTATCGAACTCGTCTGCTATTCGCCTCGCTCGCTCTGCTCATAATATCAGACTCGTTCGATAAATAGTAACTTGGCTGACTTGGTACATAAATAACTATTAATTCTGCATTAAATACTTCCCCCGCCGCAACGGTTCGTGTATCCTTCGAAGTATTGTTCTTTCAAAAATTTGAAGGGAGGAGTCATCTGCCTTTGTCACACACTAGGTTCAGCAGCAAAAGTGATAATTAGTCTTAATCAAGTCTTCTACAACTTAATTTTAGTTTTAGTTTCTCTTTACAGCCATGTGGAATCCAGTAAAACCTGAAGAAAATATGTTTTCATTTGGTATGGTAGCATATTTGGGTTAAAAAATACCGGATGTCCACTTATATTTTCCCCCTTTTTAACTGCCAATAATTTCTAAATGACTCAAGATAGAAATATGCGGTTTGCGCTGAAATGTTTTATTTTAGTAAAAGTTTTATCGCTTTTAAATAAAAAATGGCGGATTTTTTAAAAAAAACGTTGACTTTTTTTTATTGAAACACCCAGTATATTTTTTTGTAAATTAAAAGAACGGCCATTTACCTATCCAGCGATATAAAGTTTTTTTAAAATCGGTTGTCAAATGACCGAGCAATTAATTTTTAAAATGAGAGAAGCAATGTGGAAATCACATAGTCGAGGAAATAAAGCATTTTGGCTCGCAATTTTTTCGTCCAGCATGGATTTACTTGAAATTTTCACAGAAGGTAGGGAATAGTCCAAGGATCATTTTCTATATCATACCGCTGTACGCTAAAACCTTGGGGGTGGTTGCCACCCCATCTCGGGGTGGGAATTTTTTTATTAAATTTTAACCATGTAAATCGATGTAAAAAGTGATTCTAAAAAATATTTTTTTACATTTTCTTCGTAAAACTAATATTTTTCGAGTTATTCGCGCTTGAAATTAACAGTTTTTCGACGAAAAAATCGACTCCTTTAGAGGGTTTTTTGACAATACCTCGAAAAATATGCATTTAATCAAAAAAACTGTAGATATCAAAATTGTATCTTTTAGTAACACAAATCAAATTCTTTTTCTAAAATATCTTTTAAGATCAATACAAACTGAGATACGGTACGTTAAAGGTTAGCTTTTTTCGTCAAATGTACAGGGTGTAACAAAAATACAGGTCATAAATTAAATCGCATATTCTGGGACCAAAAATAGTTCGAAATAACCTAACTTACCTTAGTACTAATATGCACATAAAAAAAGTTACAGCCCTTTGAATTTATAAAATGAAAATCGATTTTTTTCGAATATATCGAAAACTGTTAAAGATTTTTTAATTAAAAATGGACATGTGGCAGTCTTATGGCAGGTACATCTTAAAGAAAAATTATAGTGAAATTTGTGCACCCTATAAAAATTTTATGGGGGTTTTGTTCCCTTAAACCCCCCCAAACTTTTGTGTACGTTCCAATTAAATTATTATTGTGGTACCATTAGTTAAACTCAATATTTTTAAAACTTTTTTGGCTCTTAATATTTTTTCGATAAGGCAGCTTTTATCAAGTTGCGGCTTCTTTTTTAATATGTTTACATAAAATTTTTATGGGGGTTTTATTCCTTTAAACCCCCAAATGTTTGTGTACGTTCCAATTAAACTATTACTGCGATACCATTAGTTAAACACAGTGTTTTTAAAACTTTTTTGCCTCTTTGTATTTTTACCATAAGGCACCTTTTATCGAGATGTGGCTTCTTTTTTAATATGGTTCAAAATATACCTAAAAATGTAAATCATAAAAAAATTTCATATTATCCCTAAGTCCCCATAATCGTACTTAACCATATACAAATATGTGGTGGATTTGGCAAGTATTCAAAATATCTCGATATAAATTCAACTTTTCGAAGAAGTACTAAGGGGCAAAAACATTTTTAAAATATTGTGTTTAACTAATGGTAATACAATAATAATTAAATTGGAACTTACACAAAAGTTTGGGGGGGTTTAAAGGAACCAAACCCCCATAAAACTTTTATGGGGTGTCTAAAATTAACTATAATTCTTTCTTAAGATACTACTGCCACAAGAATGGCACGTGTCCATTTTCAATAAAATATCTAATAGTTTTCGATATATTGGAAAAAATCGATTTTTATTTTGTAACTTCAAAGGGCTGTAACTTTTTTTATGTGCACATTTGTACTAAGATAAGTTAGGTTCAATCGAACTATTTTTGGTCCCAGAATATGTGATTAAATTTATGACCTGTATTTTTGTTACACCCTGTATAATTTGAAATATTCAAAGCCAAATACCGGGAAAACTCTGCATTTTTGAGGAAAATTTAAATAATCTTTTTTTAAGTATACAATTAGATCTTTCAAAAAAAAATAATTGAAAAGTTTCTAGCATCAAAATTTAGCGACTTATCAAAAAAAGGTCGGTACCTGCTTTTCTCTACGAAAAAATCAGTGAAAACAACCCCCTAACTACCCTCCTAATTAAAAATTAATGTTAACCTTTCTGTAATTCCCTGTATATTTGTATCCAAGAAGTTTGACCCATTTAAAAGGCCTAATTTTAGAAAAATTGAATTTTAAAGAAAAATTGATTTTTTGCAATTTCGTATTTTCCACCTTTTACTTCAAAATATCTCCGAAAATACTGGAGTTACGAAAAAAATGATAGACTACTAAATTGTAGCTTTTTTAATAACTAAAATTCACTTGTACATAGATTTTCATTACAGTGAACAGTTAGCGAGATATAGCTGTTTAAAACCTCTATTTACGAGCAAACACCCCCTTATTCGAAACCCAGCCCAATTAAAAACTAAGGGATCTTACGGAATTTAATTTACAGTCTTATAGCTCTTCAAAAATCCTACAAAATCATTTTTGAAAAAACTTTTTATCGCCAAAAATGAAGGAGCTATGTTTATAAAACGATTTTTTTTTTCGAAAAATTCGAATAGTCCGCTTATGGATCATTTTCAATGTAATACCACGGAACCGGTTCGTATACTGGAAGATGACTAAAAACTATTTGTATTTGTGCACATTTGTAAATTCGTGTTTTTCTGTAAATAAATGTTTTTGTAATTCTTTAATTCTACCTACTTTTTTTTCTATATAGATCAATTAAATTATCTACTTATAAAAATTGTAATGTTCTTAAGGGTGGTTTTTAAGGGTTTAAATATTATATTATATCCTAAAGCATAAAACAATCATTATTTAACCAATCAACACCAAATTTTACCCATATTAAAGTTTACAATGTTTTTATACAGGGTGTAACAAAAATACAGGTCATAAATTAAACCACATATTCTGGGACCAAAAATAGTTCGAATGAACCTAACTTACCTTAGTACAAATATGCACACAAAAAAAGTTACAGCCCTTTGAAGTTACAAAATGAAAATCGATTTTTTCGAATATATCGAAAACTATTAGAGATTTTTTGTTGAAAATGGACATGTGGCATTCTCATGGCAAGAACATCTTAAAGAAAAATTATAGTGAAATTTGTGCACCCCATAAATATTTTATGGGGGTTTTGTTTCCTTAAACCCCCCCAAACTTGTGTGTCCGTTTCAAATAAATTATTATTCTGGTGCCATTAGTTACATTAAATATTTTTAAAACTTTTTTACCTCTTAGTATTTTTTCGATAAGGCAGTTTTTATCGAGTTGCGGCTTCTTTTTTAATATGTTTACATAAAAATTTTATGAGGGTTTTGTTCCTTTAAACCCCCCAAATGTTTGTGTACGTTCCAATTAAACTATTACTGCGGTACCATTAGTTAAACACAGTGTTTTTAAAACTTTTTTGTCTCTTTGTATTTTTTTGATAAAGCATCTTTTATCGAGATGTGGCTTCTTTTTTAATATGGTTCAAAATATACCTAAAAATGTAAATCATAAATAAATTTTCATATTATTACCAAGTCTCCATAATCGTACTTTACCATATACAAATATGTGGTGGATTTGACAAATATTCAAATATCTCGATAAAAACTGACTTTTGGAAAAAGTACTAAGATACAAACAAGTTTTTAAAAGCTTGTGTTTAACTGATGGCGCTACAATAATAATTAAATTGAAACGTACACAAAAGTTTGGGGGGGTTTAAAGGAACCAAACCCCCATAAAATTTTTATGGGGTGTCCAAATTTCATTATAATTTTTTCTTAAAATAATACCGCCATAACAATACCACATGTCCATTTTTAATAAAAAATCTCTAATAGTTTTCGATATATTGGAAAAAATCGGTTTTCATTTTGTAACTTCAAAGGGCTGTAACTTTTTTTCCGTGCACATTCGTACTAAGGTAAGTTATGTTCAATCGAACTATTTTAGGTCCCAGAATACGCGATTAAATTTATGACCTGTATTTTTGTTACACCCTGTATAAAAAACTCATACAGAAGTAAAAACTTCAGGTTGTATACTGGTATAAAATGGTTTATTAAAAAAAAGAGTTGGTCTGTGCCCATTGAACCGGCAAGTACCTAGTTTTTCGGGCAGGGAAGCATGTACTAATTTAATCCTTCAACATCGACTGGTATTTACCATATTTTATTTAAATCTATCATGTAAACCATATATTATGATGTTACCACTTTATAGTGTGCTAGTTTCAACTACTCTGCTAATTTTTGACAATAAGGGGTAGTTTACACCCCTAAAAATAATCAACGCCCTTGAGCATGATATAGAATATAAAGTACAGGGTGACATAGTCCTAATCCTAAATTTTTATTTGAAAAACAAAAAAACAAAAGATGTAAATCTTTGAAACACACTCAGTGATCAAAAGATTTAGTTTGATTTAGTTACGTTTGGTCGGTAAACTAAATTTTTATGTAAATCGATGCAAGCCGAAATTATTCTATTAGCATAAGTATATTTTTATATAGCTCCAACAAAGGTGGTTTTAAGGGTTGAAATATTATGGTACAAAACAATCATTATGTAACTAATAAGAACCAAATGTTGACAATATTAAAGTTTAAAATGTTATTTCATAATTTTTTACAATTAGGGGTAGTTTTCACCCTTAAAAAACCAAAAGCGTACAACGGCTCAATATAGAAATTGAACTACAGGGTGAAATGAGCCTAATCCCAAATTTTTGTACAAATCGATGCTGGACGAAAAAATTGCGAGGTTTTGCCATTTTTTCAGTTTCATTTCCTCGACTAACATAACTAATATCAATTTGCTTAGTTATGTTATTTAGTTTTGTGATATCCATGTTACAAATCTCATTTTAAAAATGAATTACTCAGTAATTTGACAACGAATTTTAAAAACCTTTGTATCGCGGGATAGGTGAATGACCGTTCTTTCAACTTACAAAAAAATATAATGGGTGTTCCATTAAAAAAAAAGTCAACAAATTTTGTTTCAAAAATCCGCCATTTTTTTTCGTAATTGAAAGCGATATAAAAAACTCAATCCATTCAGACAAAACTTTTATTAAAATAAAACACTCCAGTGAAAACCGCATATTTCTATCTTGAGCCGTTTAGAAGTTATAGGCGGTTAAAATGGGGGGAAATATGAGTGGACACCCGGTATTACAGAACTAAGTATACAGTAAGCGCCATGCTAGTAGACACACGGGTACCTATGTAATTGCTAGGCTTTTGGGCTGATCCGACCCATTCTCACATGTGACTTTCATGTTGTCATGTCATGTGACTGTCATGTATTTTTTAACTTTTGCACCTTCAACACAACAATAACAACGACAACTACAAACTTCAAATACAACTGTTGTATAAACTGTCAACTCTATGTTTATATACATTTTCTGACGTTCTAGACGTCACTAGACATTTCTAGTTTATTCAATGACATCTCGAATATTCTCCAACTTAATAGTTCTTCTTTTACGTCAAGGGACTTTTTCTATGTAGGATTGATCTGTTTACTTCTCGGCATAAAAGTAAACAGTGCAACATGTGAAGGGTCCAGGACTGTATTAGCTCAATGTGCCCGTGTGTCTACTAGCGTGGCGGTTACTGTATAATTTCAAATACATATTTTAACGCCATTTTTGTCCTCTTGACTTATATTAATGTCAATGTTTTATTAGTTCCAGGAGGTACACTATCACAGGAAGGTGATGGTCCGTACAGAACGGAGGCATGTATTTTTAACACACCGGACGAAATCAATATGGACATAATGAAGAACTGGGAACAGGTGTTCATCAAACTGATGCGTCGCTATAAGTATTTGGAAAAACTTTTCCAGGTTAGTACATACTGGTAAACTGAAACTAATATAATCATACTCATACATCATACATGAAACATAAAGTAATATACAGTCGGAAAAATGAAAGAATACCCATGAACGATCATATCAAGCACATATTTTGGATTTGCTGCATTTTTCTATAAATAACAAACGAGAGTGATAGATTATTAAGTGTTGTCTACAAAGCAAAAACGTTATCCAAGATATACGCAGTTACATATTTATAATTGACAGAGTGAGACAGCGATACAATTGTTCAACGTAGTTATATTAATTTGGTAGAAAATTTAAACTCACACTTGACTATTTTTGTACTTCTAATGTCATTCTTAGAAAAACATTCAACATTAGTGGAGATAATGATTGTATAAACTACTATTTGAGTAATCGTGCTGGTCAACTTTACGTCCACTGGCAACTTTAACATGGAGAAATTCATAATACACACACCGGCAAAATTAGCCGAACACGTTAAAAATGGGACATGTTTGATGTCTCGTATTTCATAAACCAGTGGTCCGATTTGAGTGATTCTTTTAGTATGTTATAGCCTTATTATTTAAGAATATCGGTGTAATAATATTGTTGCTAGACAGGTAAATGTCATTTTATACCGGGTGTAACAAGCATACTGTGTTTTTTTCTTAAAGTTCGGAACACCCTGTGGAATATTCCAGCATATATAAAATATTAAAATTAAAACTCGATTGTAGAATTATGCTTTCTTAACATTTTCTTTTTTGATTCATTTGCTTATGTTGGAAAATAAAAAAGTTATGTGCTTTAACAACTAGCCATGTTTTTTATCAATAAATCCTCATAGTAGGGGAGAAAAGTATGCTAAATTTGCAAATACTCGAGCGTTCTTGTGACCTGGAGTGGATTGTGAAGAGTGGGTGCTACAACCAAAAAAAGTTAAGTTAAGTTTTCCATAAAGTGTAGGACTCTCCATTTTTCAATTTAATTTTCCATTTCCACCAATCGTTTTTTCCGATTATAGCGCTATTTATCCATAATAGGAAAAAATGTTGCGAATAAAAGTTGCTTATTTTTACGTCAAGGATCCAAATCTGCAATAAAAATTGGGGGCTCCTATTTAATATTTTAATGTTACCCCCCACCCCACCTCCGTGGGGGGGGGGGTTACATTTGGTAGATTTTTGGGTGGGTGTTTGGTGCCATTCGGTAGATTTTTGAAAAATATTGAATAGGTGTATTTTGCAGTTTTACGATCTGATGTTCATTTCGCAAAATATCGCAGGGTTGTATTTATAATTTTTAATTTACCCCCCACCCCTCTCCGTTGGGTGTCACGAGCCCCCACGGAGGTGGGGTGGGGGATTTAATTTAAAATCTTAAATAGGAGCCTACAATTTTTATTGCAGATTTGGATTCTTTACGTAAAAATAAGCAACTTTTATTCGACATATTTTTTCGAATTACGGATAGATAGCGCTATAATCGGAGAAAAATGATTGTTTCAAATGGAAAATTAAATTAAAAAATGAAAAGTCTCCCACTTTATGGAAAACTTAACTTAACCTTTTTCTGATTTTAGCACATACTCTTCACCATCCAATAGGTTCCCATAACGCTCGAGTAACTACAAATTTAGTATACTTTCCTCCCCTACTATGAGGATTTATTGATGAAAGACATGGATAGTTGTTAACGCACATAACTTTTTTATTATCTCATATAACTAAATGAATCGAAAAGGAAAATATTAAGCAAGCCCAAGTCTACAATCGAGTATTAATTCTAATATTTTACATATGCTAGAATATTCCACAGGGTGTTCCAAACTTTAAGAAAAAAACACAGTATGATTGGTACACCCGGTATAAAATGGTATTTACCTGTCTAGCAACAATATTATTACAACGATATTCTTAAATAATAAGGCTATAACATACTAAAAGAATCACTCAAATCGTACCACTGGTTTATGAAATACGAGACATCAAACATGTCCCATTTTTAACGTGTTCGGCTAATTTTGCCGGTGTGTGATTTGTATACTCATTATTTTTGTATTATTAATCTATGTATATCAAATAATTAATTACGGTAGTAAATATTAGTAACATTTATCACCAATAAATATATATTATCAGAAAAAGAATAACATCACAAAAATTTTTTGATACATTCTTACATAGCGAAAAATCGTACTGTGGGGTAGTAGTCACATCCGTTTATTTTCAGTATTAACTTAGTTTAGACTTTGTTTTGACTAGAAATTTTTGATTTGGTTCGTATGCATATGCAAGCATATCATCGATGATGCATGGGTATTCTTTCATTTTTCCGACTGTAGACAAATTGGTGTATATAATTTTATTACTAATTGCTTCACTTAAGTAGAATAATGTGATATTAGTATTGGTGTCTATAAATAGCGATGAAATCAAATAAATAGGCTATGTTTGATTAGTGGTGGACTTAGAAATATATACATATTGTATCTTCATCACAAGAGCCTTGTGCCGTGAAGATATTGAGAGGGTTGTCTTCTTCTTAAGGTGCCGTGCGTGGGCGTTCATTGTCTTGTCAGATGGGATGTTAGAATATGTAGTCAGGATTAAATTATAGTTTTAGCAACATTGCGAAGCATTTCATAACAGTGGATACGTGTACTTCCTATTCTTCATCGTTTTTTGTAGACATGCATTCTGTCTGCCTTTTCAATGTGTCTCTAGTAAGTTGTTCCATCGTTTTCAACGCCTGTCCTGTTTTGGATACCTGTCCAATTGCGAATATTACGCAGCCCATGACATGTTTTACATGGATGTCTACTGCGCGGCCTACAAGGATGCTTCCCTGTGATTGGCCCGTTCGAAGCCAAGTTGTCATTACCTGTGCTATCTGAGTTGATACTTTTTATATACCCTTTTTAGTATTCAGTTTATTTCTGAATTTCTAAAGTAATTAAATTCAGTAAAGTTTTGAAATATGAAGGAGGATCTGATTATTTACAGCTGACATTTCATCACTACCATCACTTGTCTGACACAACATCGCAAAATCACAGTCTTTTTGTCATCCAAATTTCATTAAACTACTTCACTTGATAGTGGTTCTAGCTCGACTAACAGCGCAGGTGACCTCCTTGCTATGTGCTATCAACCGCGACTTAACTAGTAGCATCCACTGCGACCTACACCTCCACCTCGACCTACTTATTCTGTTCTTACCCTTACACTGTCTGCATTGTTCCATCATCTCTATAAAGCGGCCCACAAATTGCGTTATTGTTCGACAGTTTTGTTCGACGAGCAAGTCTGTTCGAACAAAAATGACGCAAAACGGAAGTGTGTGGGTTGAAAACTGTCGTTCTTGCTCGCTTGCAAAAATGATGCAATAATCATTTTTGTTTGAATAGACTTGCTCGTCTAACAAAACTGTCGAGCAAGAACACAATTTATGGGCTGCTTAATAGTTATATACCTACAATATTATATCTCTCAATAGTTTTTATACATTTAAATGTTTACCTTAATTTACAGAAAATTGTTTTGTCTCCATATTCTCCTTTTTGTTTTTATTTTTTGCATGTCCTTTTTGTTAGCTACTTAACTATTACTTCGTTTTGTAGTTCAAAAAAGGACAAGATTAAAGCAACTTCTTACCTTAGAAGTATATCACTATGAATACTTTTAACATAAAACTTTGCAACAAGCATAATAATAGTTTTCTTAAGGGGGGGGGGATACGGTTTGAAATCAACATTTCAGGTACATTTTGTGAATTTTTTTTAAACTACGATAGACTTATTTTATTTTTAAATGAAATAAGAATATTAAGGTACTAGTACACTTTAGAAGGCCAAAAATAATCATTTTTTTCAAGAATTTTTTTCACAGAACCTTTTACATACAGAACTTTTTACATATTAATATCTATCTCTTAGAGAGTACAAAAAATATATCTTTTTTCATTTATGCACGTACACTAATATTATAGAGGGCGCAAAAGTCGAGGCTTCGAAAAATGATGGCGGACAGTTAATCTCAGAATTGGGATATCTGAAACAAAAAAATCATACTGCATTTGAAAAAGGAAGGTTTCTTACGTGACAATTTACCACAATTTGACCAAAAGATAAAAAATTAATATTTGTCACGTAAGAAACCTTCATTTTTCAAATGCCGTACGATTTTTTGTTTCAGATATCCCAATCCTGAGATTAACTGTCCGCCATCGGAACTACTTTTTTTCGAGGCCTCGACTTTGGCGCCCTCTACAATATTATTGTACGTGCGTAAATGAAAAAAGATATATTTTTTGTATTTTCTAAGAGTTAGATATTAATATGTAAAAAGTTTTATGTTCATTTTTAATAAAGTTTCTGAGGAAAAAAATGTTGAAAAAATGCTTATCTTTGGTCTTCTAAAGTGTACTAGTACCTTAAGTACAATTCAAAGAATATTAAAAAAAAAATTTCAACGAAAAATATTGAAAAATAAGCCAACGGTGGCAAACTTTTACAGACACCTATAAAAAAATGGATTTTGCGGTGGACATCAGAACTCGTCACTGTATTATGTGAAACAAAACATTCAAAAATATTTTATTAGCTTATGAGTTTCTCAAGGTAACGCTGTCAAGTTTTTTTTAATTATGACGATTTTTGAGTTCTTGGTATCACTCGAAGTCAAAAAAAGAAAAAAATTTGTAACAAAAGGGCGAAAATCAACAAATTTATTATTACTAAACGAAAAATAAGCATAAAAACAATATATCTCGACAGCGTTACCTCTCGAAATGTCTTAAGCAGCGATTCTCAACCTGTGGTACATGTACCACTTACATATTATTTGTGGTGGTACGCAAAATCACAAAAACACAGCCAAAATCAACACCGCATAAAATAACACAAAAAAATTAAAATAGTATTTTACGTTAAAGTTCAGTAGGTGACTGTAAAACTAAAGTATGGGAGCCTTATCCAAATGCCTTTTTATTTTATCCATTACTTAAAATTCCAGCATATAAACCATAATTAATTAGATTACCTAGCTTGATAGGTATTTAAGTAAGGTAGTAGGTACAAAAATAATAAAAAATAAATTTTATGGTACATTACTCAAATAGTGTGAAAACCACTGGTCTACAGAAAATCTATGCAAAATTTCAAATGGATCGGTCGAGCGGTTTTTGAATTACGATGTCCACCGCCTTTGAAAAAACAGTTTTGAGAAAAACGCGTTTAAAGTTTTGACAACTTCGTCTTATTTGTTTGTCAAGTCGTAAAGTGATGCACATCGGAATATGTTTTTGAATCGCGGAGTAATCTACATAAGGGGAACATTTTTTGTTGAACGTTTCTCACAACGCTCAAGCAAAGCGAGTCGAAGGTGGGGATATTCAACATGCAACATGTAACTCTGGTAATTTTACTCCGATCAATCTGAAATTTTAAGAGAGTATTCTTAAAAGTTACGCACTTTCATTTAAAATAAAAATCAGTAAAACATTCAAACCCCCCCCCCCCCCTCCCAACTTAAATTACAAGACGCATTGATATTACAGTGTTCTTAAATGTTATTGTTTGTTTTTAGGACGAAATCAAGAAAATACTATTGTTTGTTAAGTATTTCCTACCGTCCGATCGCAAGAAACTGTCTGTGATGCTGTACATATGGATTGCGAATGGCAGCATACCTTTCACAGCCGTTCTTGTCCTGAACAATTCTCATCTGGTGAAAGATCACCTAGCGTTAGACTTCCTTATTGACATATTCAAAGCATGGCGTCAAGAAAAAGGTGTCAACTCACTGCATTCTGCTATCAAGAAATCCAACATTGAATCTCATCTTACGAGCTTCATACCGGATACAAAGCAATCGCAGCTGTACTTCCGAAATGCCTTTCAGGTAAGTAAAGTAAAAAACTTTATATAATAAATTTTATTTGGGCGAAAGGTTTAAGTGCAGTAAAATTGAATTTTTGTTTTATTTTCTTATTTTGTTTCACATTTCACATTGTGTTGTGTTTATGTACAGTCTTTTTACTACAAAAGCACGCTTACGTCAGTCAAAATTTCTGACGTCAGACCACTAATAAAACATTACAATATGCCTTTTCATCATCGCCATGTTTAGGTTAGGTTACGTCAGTCAAAATTTCTGATGTCAGAATTATTAGAATATGCCTTTTCATCATCGGCATGTTTATTGTACAGTGAGAAGCTAGGCGTCATTACTTGTCAGAGATATTTATCTTTGTTATTGCTTACTGTACAAATAATATCTATGATTCTTTATTCTAATTATTAATAGGCCTGGATCCCACGTAAGTTTGTTAATAACTTAACTAGTCGGACAAACTTTGATGTACGGGACACTGGAACAGGGGAAGTTTTAATTGTGGAACAGTTTAAAAATTTGGAACGTCAGATTACGAAAACGTCCCATGTATCTTGTCGGACAGAACATCCAATTGATTTGTTACCCTTTCATTAAACTCTCATGCAAAAATAAGACTGCTATTACTAATCAACATGATTCCTGTCATTTGACATGTTCTTCGTGTTCCACTCATTAAAATGTCAAGTTGGTGATAAACACCAGTCTGATTTTTGCATGAGAGTTTAATGAAATGGTAACACCGTAGACACCGTTAAGCTATTAACAAATTTTCATCCAGGATCCAGGAGCGGGATCCAGTTCTACAATGATGTCAATCAATTTTCATTACTTGCCGAAATATATTAATCATACGCCGAAATATTTGTTAATGTTAATTAACGAAAATAATGTTATTCCATAACATCCACTCTAGAATTGAAATTTCTCTAGCACAGCTAATAATATGACACCAACACGAAACTGTACCATCTTGCATAAGCGTCCACATTCCATATGGTTTTATAAAAAGAAAAACGTAATCATCATTATGTTGAGAATTTTAGAATTATATTAATTAAATAACCAAAAACATTTTTTATTATTATGA
Source organism: Diabrotica virgifera virgifera (assembly GCF_917563875.1). Lineage (NCBI taxonomy): Eukaryota > Metazoa > Arthropoda > Insecta > Coleoptera > Chrysomelidae > Diabrotica > Diabrotica virgifera. The sequence goes on from NC_065444.1 coordinate 207,561,325, forward strand.
AACGAAATAAGCGCGGCGAGAGACTACCCCAGCTTATTGAAATAATATCCAAAAATATTACCTCGATCATCCAAGATAGCCATCCCTCCACCCTTAGCTTAGCTCAGTCTCTCAAGGTGTGTGTTCGTCTTGTCCTAATCTTAGAAATGAACTATGAACGTTTGTAATGAAAGCAAACAAAACAGTATTTTCAACTAATCATGTTTATTGTTCAATAAAGATATAATAAAAATATGACTTAGTATATGCATTAACAAATATATTCAAATTCTTGCCAAAAACTAACAATTTCTGGATTATACTTATGGCTTTTGGTAGCTGGTACGATGGCAACTTCTTGATGTCGAATGGTACTGCTGTAGACTTCTCATAGACCTGGGCAGATGTTCGGCCCTAGGTCCCTGCAGCTGAAGATGTTGGGTGCTGTAGTCTGGATGTCATGGTCCCATTGCTGTTAGCCTTAGTGTCATCGCTAGCGAGTACAGTAAACAAGAACAAAGAAAAATATCTTTTACAAGTAATGATGCCTAGCTTCTCATCATCATCATCAATGGTGCTGCAGCCCTGTGAAAGAGCCTTGACCTTCGCAAGTCTCTTACGTCAGTCAGTCCTATCCATTGCCAACCGTTGCCAGTTTGATTCGCCTATTTTTATCCCATCCTCATCTACACCATCCTTCCATCTGAGTTTTCGCCTACCTCTATTTCTACTTCCCACAGGTTGTGACATAAGGAATCTTCTAGGAGGGTTGTTCTGCTGTGATCTTGCTAGATGTCCTCCCCATCTTAGTCTTCCTATTCTTATAAGAGATACTACGTCTTTACCACCAAATTTTTGTTTATATCTGTGGTGTACCTCGTAGTTGTACCTCCTCCTCCAAACACCATTTTCACAGATGCCACCGAGTATTCCTCTCAGGATCCTTCATTCAAATATAATCCTCTCAGGATCCTAGCTTCTCACTGAACAATAAATATGGCCATAATGGAAAGTCACATTATTGTTTGGCAGTACTCTGACGTCAGAAATTTTGACTGACATACGCATGCTTTTGTAGTAAAAAGATTACTTCCAAATAAAAATTGTCTCCCATTTATCATAAAAGGGAAAATTCAGGCAGCAAACAGATGTATGTACCTACATATAGCCTCCACAACACTATTAAGTATAAGAGCCCAACACAAACATCAAAAATCAGAATACATAAACAGTGATTAGACCGATTTTCATGTATGGGTGTGAGACGTGGACTTTGACAAAAGCAAACTTGGATGCTTTAAGAGAAAAATCCTCAGAAGAATCTTTGGACCTTATCACTGAACAATTACACTACATACTAAGGATAAATTACACTGCGATTAAAACAGAAGTTATTTTCACAAATATATCTAAGTCAGTATGTATTGTCATTGACTGGTCGTTATTTTCGTTAAATTTTTCTGTTCGAGTTTTTTGCTGACATTAATAACACATTAGCATAGCAAGAATCAAACTTACAGAAACAGAACACATTGAAAGTTTAATCATGATTTGGAAAGCACTGAAAGAGTGAGGACCCTAACAGAAGTTCGTCATCGTCTAATGCTAAATACCCCAATCACGAACCGATTTCTCAATTAACAATTAGCAAAATTGAAAAAAAAAATCAAGAAAGCCGCAGTGATCTTGCAAGATCCTTGCAAGAGTGGTAGAAAATCAATACCCAAAACCAAGAAACTGGACGTTGTAATGACGTTTCAAGAAAATGCCCATACCAGGTCGCACTAGATAATAATGTCTCAAGCAACTATTGTTACAGCGCTAAAAAGGAAAAGTGGCATCCGTATAAAGTACATCTGGTTCGGGTGCTGTTAGAAACCATTATGGAACGATGTAACAGAAATCAGAGTTCAGAGATTAGGAAAGGTACAGTTTGGAATGAAGCTGCTTTTATACTCAATTTATGCTCACCTCCCTCCAAGAAAATTTCTAGATCCGCCACTGGATCAGTCTGTCACAGACTCAATTTTTCGGTGTAATTCTAAAAAAATTTGAAGTCTATATTTTGTTATTTTCCCATGAAATATTTCTTGTATTAAGTTCAAACCTTTCTTCTTCTTGTCGTGCCTATCTGTTCCCGATCTTGGCGACCATCATGGCAATCTCCACTTTGCACACTTCTGCTCTGAAAATATTAGTGGCCGTTGTGTTGAACCCTGTACATACATTTTTCAGCCAGGAAGTTCTTCGCCTTCCTGGTCCACGTTTTCTTTCTATTTTTCCTTGGTAAGGTTCGTCCATATCTCTCACTGTTTTTCATGATGTGACCGAGGTATTCTATTTTGGCTGTTTTTATTGTGGTTAACAGCTCTTTTTTTTAATTCTCAACACACCTTTGAAAATGAGAAAAACAAAAAAAGTTCATAAAAAAAATTCTTAAAACTAGTACGAAAACGAATCATATTGGAATAAAATGGATTCATTTTGGTAGTTACAAGTTTATTTAATACTATGTATGTATATGTACATATTATGCACTTGTATATTTCTTCTGCCCATATGTGAAAATGTTTACTTTTTAATAAGTCCTAAAGTCATTCAGCAATATTAAACGATCTCTCTTTTTAGGATAACGGTCTAGAGGAAATACTCAAACTGTACAACGACCAGCACCAACAATTAGCCAAGAAAGAGCTACAGGTGCTATTAGCTGATAACCTCAGTGAGAATAAGCCTCTACGTGATATAATTAATGAAATCAAAGAGATTGCCTTGAAAGATAATATACAAGAACACGAAATAGCGTGTATTATATGGACTACTGTCATGGACATTCCAGAATGGTCTAAAAAGGAGGTAAGTTATATTTTATCTATTACATACCACAACATTTTTCTTTTTCCAAAGTTTCAGTTACTCTTGCTTCATATTTAATGTACCTAATTTAGTACTATGGTCTAACCATTGACATATAACATCTCTTATATGTCATTGGGTCTAACCCAAACAATTAGATATGTGCACATCATAGATTTAATGACATAATCCACTATTACAAATTCAACACATTTTCCTCATATATTAGTTTTTTCGCTACTCAAGTTTAGCAGGAAAGCGCTATTGACAAATAAAAAACATTTATTTACCACAGGAGCTACCTTCTACTGTTGTCTCTTATCTTTAAGCGTGTGTAACAAAGATAACTATGTATTAAGGGTCAAACTCATGTTGTCCTATAGAAGGTTATGTAAGATTTTTGTTTATAGATATTATGTGAAGTTGTTTAAAATATAAACTGTCTACACACTAAATTCTGTTACTTTAGTTTCTCGATTTGATTTTGATTCAAATTGTTGGATATAATTGAATTGTATTAAAACAATAATATACAGTAGACTCCCTCTATAACGAGAACTGAAATGGCGGACTAATTACCTCGTTATAAGCGGATCTCGTTATATCAGACAACAATAATATGGTGCATACATATGAATATATAGTTTTCTAAAATATTAACTTCATATAGTGACGCCATTCGGAGCAATATAAGATGCTAAATATTGTTTCCTCAACAATAAGGCTTCGCCATCATAAATTGTAAATTTTTTTACAATACTCAATATCGGTCAATAGATAAACAGAACAGGAAGAGGTTTATTAGGCGGCGGATTTTATTACAGCACTATCCTCAATAACGACACAGATGTGTCGACACAGTCAGTTGGGGTATTTATTTATGGCCATTGCAGCGCTAAAAACAGGTAAAGATACATATCCTAGGATTTTATTTTTCCTCGTTATAACCAATATGCCTCGTTATAGAGGTGTTACAGTTCAATAGAAATTTCATGGGACATCTTGTGTACCTCGTTATAAGCGAAACCTCGTAATAATCGTGTTCGCTATAGAGAGAGTCTACTGTATTATCTGTATTTCGTCTTCCCAGATTATAATTTGAAAACAATATTTTGACATTATATTTAACCTATAGTATTTTGACACACGTGATAGTTAAAAACATACATTTAATTGAATACGTAAAAGAACAAAACATTTACTATTTAGTTAATCCATTTCGATTTAAACATGTTTAAAATAGAGACTGCAGAAAAGTAAACATGAAATAATATGAATAATGAAATATACACTGTTTATTAAGTATTTGATTCTGTATTTTAATTAAACTCTGTCTCTTATATTGGTAAATACATTTTGAGTGTATGTGAGCGCAAAATTTCGGACCAATGCATTTTAAATGCATTCATTTTTGAAGTTTTACTTCTTTACGATCAAGAGTGAAATTTTATAGTGCCGGGCGCATGCGCACACAGACAGTATGTAGTTTGTTGCTAATCTTTCAAATGTATGTATCAGCGCAAATAAATCTTCACTTGATACTTCACTTAATCTATTAAATTTGTTAGTATATATGTGAAATCTTGTAAGCTGTCAAAGCAAAGGGAATATAGCTCAGCGGTAGAGAGTGTGACCGGAGATTGAGAGGTCCCGGGTTCAAATCCCGGACGATTCATATTCTTTTTTTCTTTTTTTTTTTAATTTTTGGTATCGTTTTAATGGAATTTTTTTAAAAGTGGTAGGTAGGAAAGTTAGTTTAATATTTAAATAAAATACAAAAAACCTGTTAAGTATATTTATTTCTTGAATTATTATTTATTATTATGAAATTATATAATAGTAGTATAACTTCTTACGTGCGTACAAAGTACACACACATTCTTTTTTTTTGAATCCTGAGGAAACTAATAAATATTTTTGAAAAATTTAAACACAGAATGAAATATGCCGGATTTATACTCAGCCTTTGCCACTGCTAATGCCGCTATCGGAAATATTGCCCGAAATACGATATCGACGCGAGTGAAGTGTTCACACCAGTCCTCACCAATGTGGGCAATGTCCTCATGATTAATACTCACTCGCATTCGCGTTGCCTCTCCTTTGACTTCCGTCACAAAAACCGACTTTTTGGGGAGCGCCGTGCAATGGCAGTAGCATGAGCAGCGGTAGCGCGAGTGAGCAGTTTACAGATGCACGCTGCCCACTTCCGTGCCCAATTCCCTGTCTAACAGGACTGAGTGTAAATCCGGTATTACATTAGTACCGAGGACCGAAAGTCCTTTAGAATAAACAAAAAGTTTATTTTTAATGAGATATTTGAAATTAAAAATCACACTCAATTTTCTCTTTTTTCACCCCTGTAACGGTAACGTATTAAAATAAACATTTTTGAGTCCTGCCCTGTTTGAATCGTAAAGCTTCTTATTCCAGTAGAATTTGAGATAAACGAATTAATATTTATCTCTGTAAAGTACTGGAATATATTATAAAAACAACAATACTGGCATCAAATAATTTCCATTGTTTTTGATGTTATCTAATGTTGTTACATTTTTTGGCAGAAAAATAAGATTGACAATAGCTTGATAACTGCTCGATAAAAACTATAGATTGCTCATTTTTTTATTGGGAAAAGAAAGAAAAAGGACTGCCAAAATCAACATATAAGCAAGCTTCATTATAAAAAGTAAAAACCTGGAATGTGATAATAGAACAAGGCATAGAAAAAATTTGCTAATGATCACAATGTTCTAATTTTGAAACTCAGTGAAAGTAATTGTATACTCTAGTGACTGAACTGACTTCCAACCGACTAGTACAATTAACTAATTTGAATTATACGACTAATTTTGACATCGACAAATAGTCCAGAGAAATAAGGTTTTTGTCGGGAAACTTGAGCAGCCAGGTTGCAAATGGGTTTTGCCGGTACTATATACCTAATACATTATAAATACAAAAATACCCGTCACAGTTCGGACGAGAATTTTAGTTATTAATAAATAAGCTACAAAAATGGCAGTTTTTTCGTTTAAATCGCTACAGGTAAAAATAGGGTAATTAAATATCTTATTTAGAGTATTTATCTTTTAGTAGATGAGCAAAGGTTCAAAATGGCAGTTTTTGAATTTTGTTCCGATCATTTGTTGCTTCGCTAATTGCAAAATATGACAAAAATTTCGAAAATAAAAAATTTGCTGTAACTTTTGCGAAAATTAACTTAAGACTGTCATATTGCATGAAAAGTTGAGACAACCAGTACATATCATACACAAAAAATTTCAAGATGATTCGTCAATTAGTTTAAATTTTGTTCAATTTGTTTATCCAAAAGAGCGTTTTTTTGCAATGTTATTGTTCAGAACATAATAATGTTACAGCAATTATGTGGAAAGCACAAGAAAGAAGAACACTTATATTTTCAAAGCATTTTAAAAAATCTATAAGTCATTTTTATCATTCCGAAAACATTTTACTAAAGTAGAGTCATTTTTGGCTTAAAAACAATTTGAAAAGCTTTGTTAATATTGACTGTAGAGTAAATCTACTTTGGGATTTCAAAAGCTGGTATTTTTACACGAATTTTCAAAAAAAACTTGTCTAGGTTAATTGCGTCAAATAGAAAAATAAAAAGGCTGACGTCGTAGTCTAAAATTCTAAAAAGAATCTACGACTTGGTCTGGAATAAGCTGGTGTCTGATCGGCCTATGGAGGAGCGGTAAGGCAAGGGATAAGGGCTTGCGGCTCGGTGAAACTCCTCCATAGATCCCTACCGGAAGGGCGTTGCGCCTAAAAACGGTGTATATATATAATTGCGGTCAAAGTTAGCCACTTTTATTATTTAATTCAAAGTTACTTCTATATACATAAAATTCTCCTGTGTTACCATACTCCTCCGAAACGGCTTGACCGATTTTTATGAAATTTTATACAAGTATATCCTGTAGGACTGAAAATAGGTTCTAATCTATTTTTCATGCCCATTAATTATAAAGGGGGTTGCCCCTTGACATTTTTTATTTTTTTGGACAAAATTGTCTACCTTCATTTTATATGGTGTAGAATTTAAAAATACATACAACCCTTAATTTTCACTCTTCTATCACCAACCCCTATTTTTTAATAGCCATCTGTATATTTGCATCTATAAAATTCTCCTGTCACAGTGTTAGTTGCCATACTTCTCTGAGGCCGCTTGACCGATTGTTATGAAATGATATATGTACAGGGTGAGGCAGATAAAGGCCTATTAGAAATATCTCGAGAACTAAAGGCAACAGACTCATGAAAATTGGTATGAAGGGGTTTTGAAGAGTGATCTATTTAATGAAAATATTTTCATCTATTTGCTACTTCCGGTTATACCGGAAGTTGCTTATAACTTCGTTATTTTAAATGGGATACCCTGTATATTTTTACATTTTTGGATTCTACTCGAAGTCTTATTTCTTAAAATATGAGGTTTTGTATTGTTATACAGGGTAGTTTAAAAGATAATTAGGTTTTTTTATTAATTTCGTAGCAACTTTCACACCCTGTAGAATTGGAGTAGTTTGACATAAAAAACTTTATTTATGTTCAAATGTTTTTTAATATAGTCTACTATTGTCAGATATTATTAGTATAGCTAATTGTTGGCAGCAGGGTTGGTCGAAACTCGGAATGAGTATTTTCTGAGTTTTCTTAAATGAAACACCCTGTATTTTAGTATTGTAATGAAATGATATTTATGTTACTTTTTTTATTTCTTAAGCATTCCCTATACCTAACTGCTTTAATTTGTACTTAATTGTTAATCGCACCAACAATCTTAACTACGTAAGTATTTTGATAGCTCAACCATTATTGGGAATTTTAACGATCAGTCTAGATTAATATGTATTTATTTCCGAAAAATTATTTGTGACTGAATATTTTCAAGGCCAACCTAATAAAATTTCACGTATTTTTTGTTGCAATTAATGTTTGGCTTGAATCACCAATAGCTCACAAATTAAAGCAGTTAGGTATAGGGAATGCTTATAAAATAAAAAAGTGCCATAAAATATCATTTCATTACAATACTAAAATACAGGGTGTTCCATTTAAGAAAACTCAGAAAATATTCATTCCGTGTTTTGACCAAACCTGTATACTAAAATTCAATATATAGCTCTACTAATAATGTTTAACAATAGTAGTGTTACGCGAATTGACTTTTAATTATTATTAAATAAATAAAAGACTTACTTGAAATTGTTTAATTTATAACACTTACAATTTAACACTTAAGTTTACAACAATATCTAATTTATGTTACACTTTCTAACTTATTTAATTCATTTACAAATATTATTTATCTACTTTAAAAAATATATACATTTCAATAACCCGATCGCCACATTACAATAATTCACGCGATGGTAAAATATTAACTGACTGCCCTCTGCTTAAAAATCCTCCGCTTATATAGATACGGCTCTGCTTCGAGAACATTTCGAATGCCTGAGACATGTCTCCGCCCATCATCGGGAATACTCTGGCTTAGCGGAGAAATTACTCGTCAATGACGTGGCCCCGTTGTTTGTGGCTGCTAGGGGCAGGGCCGGCCTCAGTTAGAAACTCGTCACATTGCCCCCTCCTTAAAAGATGGTTCCTCTTGGAACCTTGTCGGGACTGGAACTGGATGCTGGTATCTGCAACTGGACCCTCTTTTACAACTCCCAGTTGTATAAAAGTGACAGGGGACGGTCTTCTCTCCGCACCAGTAACTATGCGGATTGCAACAGACTAACACCTGGACCTTGGTGTCTTGGAAAATTTCTTCTACCATATTTCGGATAACTCTCCAGTCTAATTGGCTGCATTCTAACTTTGGCATGGCTAACTTTTGCACGTCGGACTCCAACACATGCTCTCTCAATTGAATTAATGCATCCCATACATCTTGGTAGGTAGGTTGGTCATGGACAGTGTCTTTTGTTACCAGATAGAATAGGTAACGTGATGCATCTTGGAGTTTCAATGCTTTGCCAGGAGCTGGCAGTTGGCATTGAAGTTCTGCAACTCGACCAAACTTCATTCGGAAGGCGGATGCCAACCCTCGTGCGTCTTTGATACTGGCCGGGATGGTATGGGCCAGTGAATAGTCATCGGGAAGTGCGAGTAAATCTCGCTTTTCTTCAGTGGTAACACCATGTCTTGCTTTACCGGTACCTCCATAGGCCCCCATGAACTCCTCAAACGTGAGGTCAGGTATTTCTCGAACTTGGTTTACCTCCACTTCTTCATCTACGTCGTGGTCTCCCTCGTACGGCGCCAACCGGTTATGGTGGACTATCATCGGCTTTCCCCTAGGAATCTTGCTTATTCGGTAGATAACGTCATTGATTTTCTTGACAATGAGGTACGGACCTTACCAGAACTGCTGCAACTTAGAAGAACAACCTGTTCGCTTCTTTGGATTATAAAGCCAGACTTTGTCGTTCTCCTTGAAACATCCCCTCTCGGCTTGGGTATCATATCGTTTCTTCATTCGGTCGCTAGCGATCTGAAGATTAGAACGGACCAACTCATGTATATCGTCCATTCTTCTTCGCAATTCATTCACGTAATCCTCACCAGCAACATCTTCTCCAGGTCGACATCCAAACTCTAGATCACAGGGTAGACGCATCTCACGTCCAAATAGGACTTTTGCTGGTGTTTGGCCAGTTGATTCATTAACAGCAGATCTATAGGCCATTGCGAAGAACGGAAGGTACTGGTCCCAGTCTCGTTGATGATTGGACACCATCTTTGTCAAATACTTGCCGACTGTCCTATTCATACGCTCCACCATTCCATCCGATTGCGGGTGATAGGCCGTGGTCCTTGTCTTCTTCATGCCTAGTTTATCACAGATTCCTTGAAATAGATCGCTCTCAAAGTTCCTTCCTTGGTCACTATGGATCTCCAGAGGTACTCCAAATCGGCTGATGCAGTCTTTGATTAACACATCTGCAATAGTGGCGGCCTTCTGGTCTGGAATTGCGTAGATCTCCACCCACTTCGTGAAGTAATCCATTATCACCAACATGTATTTGCATCCATTGTCACTTTCTGGAAATGGCCCGGCAATATCCAAAGCTATTCTTTCAAACGGACTTCCAACATTGTACTGTCTCATAGGAGCCTTTCTTTTCCGGTAGGGCCCGTTACTTGTAGCACAGGTAGTACATTTCTTACACCAGTCCTTCACATCGTCGGAACTATTCATCCAATAAAATCGTTCCCGAATTCTCTGAAGGGTCTTCTTTACACCAAAATGCCCTCCTGATGGACTGTCGTGTAACTGACGAAGTACTTCGGCTACTCTGCTCTTTGGAATCACCAACTGTGTTCTCCTCACCGAACCATCATCATTTTCTATTACTCGTTTAAGCAAGCTGTCTTCCAAGATAAATGAGTCCCACTGGGCCCAATACGTCTTAACTACTGAGCCTAGGCTTGATATTTCTTGCCAAGATGGTCGACGATTTTCTTCTTTCCATTTTCGAATCTTCTGTAAAACTGGATCTTTTTCTTGTTCTTCCTTGATCTTGGTAGGCGTCCACTCGTCGTTGACCACTGTTGTTCTTAGTACTGCTGCTTCCTTTGACTCTGTTTTGTTGCAATGGGAACATTCTGCTGGACACGGTCTTCTAGATAGAGAATCAGCGTTCCTGTGGCTAACTCCTGCCCGATGCTCGATCTTGAAATCATATTCTTGAAGTCGTTCAATCCATCTGGCTATCTGACCCTCTGGATTCTTAAACTGCGTTAACCATTTAAGGGCGGCATGGTCGGTTCGGATTAGAAACTTCCTTCCGTAGAGGTATTGATAGAAGTGTTCCACTGATTTTACTACTGCTAGAAGTTCTCTTCTCGTGACGCAATAATTTCGTTCAGGTTTTGAAAGCACTTTACTAAAATATCCAAGGACTCGTTCCTGTCCTCCTTGGATCTGCGACAGCACTCCTCCAATTCCCACATTGCTTGCATCCGTATCTAAGATGAACTCTCCTTCTGGCAGTGGATACCCTAATATTGGCGCTGTAATTAAATGCCTCTTCAAAGTTTCAAAGGCCGTTTGGCAGTCTCCATCCCAGCAATAATCCCTTGCTTCCTCTGTAAGTCGCGTTAATGGCTTAGCGATATCTGCAAACTTCTTAATGAATCTCCGGTAGTAAGTACATAGTCCCAGAAAACTTCTTACTTGATGTTTATCAGTTGGTTCCGGCCATTCCTTAATGGAATCGATTTTTCCTTTGTCCACGGCCACTCCTTCTTTGCTGACTATATGGCCTAGATAATTGACTTTACTTTGAAATAGCTGGCATTTCTTGGGGTTTAACATTAACTGGGCAGCTTTAAGTCGATTAAAAACGTCTTCTAAATTCTTCAGGTGGTCTTCAAACGTCTCCCCCAAAACGATTATGTCGTCTAAATACACCAGGCACGTCTTCCAAGATAACCCTCTCAAATGTCGCAGGAGCATTACAGAGTCCGAACGGCATAACGTTGAATTCCCATAATCCAGATCCTGTCGTAAAGGCCGTCTTCTCCTTATCCACTGGATCCATTTCTACCTGCCAATATCCAGACTTCAAGTCCAACGTAGAAAACAATTTACTTCCAGCCAGTGTGTCCAACGTGTCGTCGATCCGAGGCAGAGGATAACTATCTTTCTTGGTAACATTGTTCAACAAACGGTAGTCCACACAGAATCTCGTAGTTCCATCTTTCTTCTTGACCAGGACCACCGGAGAGACCCATGGGCTCGTAGAAGACTCTATCACCCCGTCTTTCTTCATTTCTTGAACAATCCTTTCAGCTTCCTCTCTCTTTGCCTGTGGTAATCGTCGAGCTGTTTGACGAATTGGCCTAGCGGTACCAGTGTCAATTTTATGGTTGACAACTGTCGTTCTTCCTGTCTTTCCTCCTTTCGGTACGAATATGTCACGATATTGCCTAAGAAATTCCCTTAATTTCCTTTTTTCCATTTGATTTAGAGATTGGCCTGCAACTGCAACCATTTGGTCGAACTTGTCGTTGGAATTATCTGATGTTGTCGTCTGACGGATTATGGACGTCACGGGTACACAAGTTCCTACTTTTGTCTTCTTCTTGATGGTCACCGGGTAGTCATTGACATTAATCAATCTCACGGTAATTTCTTTAGCAGAAGTAACCAATTCCTTTCCAATTATGATCCCTCGGCCAACCTCCTCGTCGTGGTTCCATGGCTCCATCATAACAGGTATTCCTTCTTCTACAATTCCCTGTAGCCGCGCTACGATGATCGTTTCACTCCTCGCAGGCACAACTGTATCTTCTCTAATAGCTGCTAGCATAGTGCTGTCATCATGTGGATGAAGAAATACCTCCTCGTTGCCAACTTTGATTACCCTGTTCTTAAAATCCAATTGAAATCCACGCAAATTCATTACGTCCATTCCTAATATAACATCTTCTTCGATGTCTGCAACTATGACAGTATGGACGAACTTTTCTGCTCCAATCCCCAATTGTATCTGGATTTCTCCGTGGATGCTGGCATTTTCACCTGTGGCAGTCCGCAGTTGCAACCTCGTTGGTAAGAGTTTCTTACGACTGTTTATAACTGACGGTCGTATAATGGTCCTGGTCGCTCCGGTATCCACCAACAATGTATACTTTTTACCATTTATTTCTCCATCTACATATACATTATCTTCACGACATTTCAAAGAAGCTATTAGTATTAGATGGTCTTTAGAGGAGTTCTGAGTCGAGGCTGCCCCCCTAGGGTCTGTGCGTTCTCTTATTTCCTGCTGGTGAGTTTCTTGATTTGCGTTCTTCCTTAAACTCCGTGCGTACCCCTTTTCACCACAATTGCAGCAATTCATGGTCTTCGTTTTCTTCGATGTAAAGCCTTTCACCATATTTACCAGCTGGTCAAGTTTGTCTTCATCCTCTTCCTCTTTCACGGTCCTAACTTTACTGTACCCGCCAGAGGCCTGGGTAGCTGATTCGTATTCGAGGGCGGCAGACAAGACATCGACCAGCGTCTTGTGACGAGCTAACCGCAGTGTTCTTTGCATTTCATGATCACGAAGGCCATCAATGAATGTTTGAACAGCCAACTTTTCCATCATGTCTTCGGGAGCTGTTGGATATGCATACCGTACTAACCTGGCAATATCGACCTCGTATTCTTGAAGAGCTTCATCTTTCTTTTGTCGTCGATTTTTAAACTGCGACTGATAGACATGCTCTAAATGTTCGTGTCCGTATCGCATATTCAGTCTCTTTTTAAGCGCAGATCAGAAAGTTTCGGCTTACACTGTGAAGACATGGTCACACTCTTTATTTATTACGATTTATATTTTATTTATTTTTAAAGGTTCCACACTGTATTTAAACCGAAAATTTACGTTGATATTTATTTCAAGTATCCTCACTTCTGCACCATTGTTACGCGAATTGACTTTTAATTATTATTAAATAAATAAAAGACTTACTTGAAATTGTTTAATTTATAACACTTACAATTTAACACTTAAGTTTACAACAATATCTAATTTATGTTACACTTTCTAACTTATTTAATTCATTTACAAATATTATTTATCTACTTTAAAAAATATATACATTTCAATAACCCGATCGCCACGTTACAATAATTCACGCGATGGTAAAATATTAACTGACTGCCCTCTGCTTAAAAATCCTCCGCTTATATAGATACGGCTCTGCTTCGAGAACATTTCGAATGCCTGAGACATGTCTCCGCCCATCATCGGGAATACTCTGGCTTAGCGGAGAAATTACTCGTCAATGACGTGGCCCCGTTGTTTGTGACTGCTAGGGGCAGGGCCGGCCTCAGTTAGAAACTCGTCACAGTAGACTATATTAGAAATCATCTGAACGTAAATAGAGTTTTTGATGTCAAAGTACTATAATTCTACAGGGTGTGAAAGTTGCAACGAAATTAATAAAAACACGTAATTATCTTTTAAACTACCCTGTATAATATAAAACCTCATATATTAAGAAAGGAGACATCGAGGAAAATTCAAAAGTGTAAAAATATATAGGGTGTCCCATTAAAAAAAACGAAGTTATAAGCAACTTCCGGTATAACCGGAAGTAGGAAATAGATGAAAATATTTTCATTAAATATCACTCTTCAAAACCCCTTCATTCCAATTTTCATGATTCTGTTGCCTTTAGTTCTCGAGATATTTCTAATAGGCCCTTTATCTGCCTCACCCTATATATTCAGTAGGTCTTAGGATAGGTCGTAATCTATTTTTCATATCCCTGAGTAAGAAGAAGGGTTCCCCCTAACATTTTGTAATGTTAGGTGGGGAAATGTGTACATAATGTACTCTACAAGAGGATGATCAAAATCCATCAACAAACTCCGGAGATATTAATTGCAGCATTTGTTTGAAGAATCAATTTAATTTTTTTTGTGCACGGATTTTAATATAATTAATCCGCTCCACCGACCACGAATCGATTTCGTTAAGACGTAATTTTTAAAGCTTTATTAACCACTTTATTGAAGTTCAAAGTTTAGTCAAACTTTATACATAAACTATATACCTTGAACTTCAAAATGGCGCTAGTTAGGTTGCTTAATTGTTATAAACAAAGTAGCTATGAATTAAATATAAAAAGTGGCTAACTTTGACCCTGATTAACCTAGGCGAAAAAGTTTTTTTTTGAAAATTCGTGTAAAAATACCAGCTTTTCAAATCCCAAAGTAGTTTTAGCCTAGAATCGATATTAACAAAGCTATTCAAATTGTTTATAAGCCAAAAATGACCCTACTATAGAAAAATCATTTCGGAATGATAAAAATGACTTTATGCGTTAAAAATATAACTATTCTTCTTTCACGTCGTTTCCACAGAATTGCTATATCATTATTATTTTCTGAACAATAACATTGCAAAAAAAAGCTCCTTGGGATAAACAAACTACAAAAGTAAACTACAAAACTAGATAAACTACAAAAGAATAGTAAGTGAAACTATTGGTGCAATACCAACAATAAATACAAAAGAAGAACTAGAGGAATGCGTCAAACATCTATAAAAAACGATACAAAACGCTATCGAGGCCAGCACCACAGAAGAAAAAACTCCAACAACAAAAGGAAGATTCAGGGAAATCAGCAATGAGCTGAAAGAACTGATAAACGAGAAAAACAGGAAAAGAAGAAGAGCCAACAGAACAAGAAACCCAGAGGACAAAAGAATTGCTAATGAACTGAATAGGGAAGTCAAAAAACAATTAGACGATCATCGAAATGAAAACTGGGACAACTATATCCAGCAACTAAACCCAAATAAATCCGCGTTCTGGAAGCTATCTAAAATACTAAGAAAAGATAAAAAACCAATCCCTCCTTTACACGGTGAAAATGGAATTGTGTACACAGAAGAAGACAAAGCGGAAGTAATGAAAAACACGCTAGAAAGAGAATGTAGGGAAAACTATCATCCCGATGAAGATCTAGACTTCACAGAAGAAGTCGAACGAAGATGTAGAATTCTAAAAAGAAGAAAGGGCATTATAGGTATTACACACACCTCCCCTGAAGAGGTCAGACAGCTGATCAAGCGTACTAATGCTAAAAAAGCTCCAGGACCGGACAAGATTACAAACAGAGCTCTGAAAAATCTGCCAGGAAAAGCAATAGTGTACATAACAAATTTAATAAACAACATCTTAAGACTAAGACATTTTCCTGACAGATGGAAAGAGGCTCACGTAATCATGATTGAAAAACCAGGAAAAAATGGTACATTTCCACAGAATTATCGGCCGATAAGCTTATTATCAGCATTAAGCAAAATCGCAGAGCGGGTCATATTAGTTAGGCTAAAAGAAGAATCTGAAGCAATCGGAACAATACCTGAAGCACAGTTCGGATTCAGATCCGAGCACTCGTGTGAACTTCAAGTGCTGAGGTTAACAGAATATATCACGAAAGGGTTCAACGAAAAGAAATATACAGCGGCCGCCTTTCTAGACGTCAGTAAAGCATTTGACAGGGTATGGCACGACGGCCTGCTGTATAAAATGAACCAATATGGTTATAGTGAGGCGATGACGTGTCTTCTCTCGTCATACCTAGCCAACAGGAGGTTCAGAGTTCGGATAGGGCCAACCCTGTCCGAAGTTGGGACCATGGAGGCTGGTGTGCCACAGGGGGCAGTGTTGTCGCCATATCTATATACCATATATACGGCAGACACCCCAACTGAACCCAGATCGTTGCTAAGTCTATACGCAGATGATACAGCGATAGCTTTTAGCAGTACCCACCCAGATTTTGCAACAAGACATCTACAAAGAGCTCTTGACGAACTACAAGAATGGTGTGTGCAGTGGAAAATAGCTGTAAATCCTGACAAAACACAGGCCGTTATGTACCAAAAAAGAAGAGGCAGACCAAATGAGGTACTATCCCTATTTGATACCCAAATTGAATGGTCAAATCAAGCCAAATACCTAGGCGTAATGTTGGACAAAAGGCTGACCTTTACAGAACACGTAAAACAAACGGTCAACAAAGCTAAAGCCCTTAGGAGTCAACTGTCATCGCTAATAGGTCGAAAGAGTAAACTGAGATTTAAGACAAAGATTAGGATGGCAAATTGTATAATTTTGCCAACTCTAACATACGCCTCAGCCGCATGGGGGCACACGTGTAAAACCAATAAGAAAAAAATACAAACCATCCAAAACCACATGATCAGGGAAGCTCTGAATATACCTACATATGTCCCATTAAGATATGTATTTGGACATACGCAACAAAAGAAAGTCCTGAGAATGATAGACGAAAGAGCACATGAAATATTTAACAATATCAGACACCATCCTAGCAGATTATTAAGAGAATTGACTAACTACGACGAAAACCAAAGAACGGTACATAGACGGCCTAGACAGCAGTTAGCTGGATATAGAGGAAACCCTTAAGAATGAAAAATTGAGATAACCACAGAATATCGAAACACAAATGTCGCCCTTCAGGCACTAAGTACCCTTCAGGTAGGTCAAATGGACCATAGCCGCGGAATGTGAGCATCAAGGTCACGTACCGACAGACGTGGGCTTGATGGCCACACCTTTCGGGCGCTCAGCCGTCGAGGAGAACAAAATTTATTTTGCCAATTCGCCGGCTGAGTGACCGAGCACACACGGTCTGGACAGCAAGACACCGATTTAGATTGGTGCCTTGATGTCCGGAACACATTTTTTTAGGACTCAAGTCCAAAGTAAAGTAAAAAATTAACTTAGTCATTAATAGGGAGAAAAGCTCTTCTAGCTACCCCTAAAACCAGGTGGCTTAACCACATGAAGTAATACAAAGGGTGTCCCATTACCCAGGGCATCCAAAGTAACATTAAGATCAACGCCTCCCCATTCGGTATGTCCTTCGATGGGGAGGGGTGGAGGTATAGCTTGGGGGTCAGATAGGTACCACTCCATTACGGGGTGTGACCGGTTTGATCTTCGGACATGTGGGTTCCACTTTTCCATTGGAACACACATGTTCCCCGGGGCTGGGGTTGATACGAGCATGTGTGTGTGTGTGTGGGATAAACAAATTGAATAATATTTAAACTAATTGATGAATCATCTTCAAAATTTTTGTGCATTATAATATGGACTGTTTGACTCAACTTTTCATGCAATATAAAAGTCTTGGTCATTTTCTCAAAAGTTGTAGCAATTTTTTTATTTTCGAAATTTTAATTTTATTTTGAAATTTCCGAAGCAACAAAGGATCGGATTAAAATTCAAAAACTGCCATTTTAAACCTTTGCTCATCTACTAAAAGAAGGATACTATAAATAAGATATTTAGTTACTCTATTTTTACCTGTGGCGATTTTCGACAAACATTAGAGTATGTTATTGATTTTCTAAATTTTTCACTCTATCATCTGTTAATTATTATAATTATATGTTAATGTATCTAATATAAACACTTTGTTTGCAGGAATTGGTAACAGAACAAGCTGTAAGACACCTCAAGTACTACACTAATCTCTTTGGCGCATTCACGGAATCAGCTCGTTCAGAAATCAATCTGTTGTTGAAAGTCCAAGACTACTGTTATTCAAACATGACCTTTATGAAGGCATTTCAGAAAATCATAATGTTGTTTTACAAGACCGACGTGATCTCAGAACAGACCATTCTGAAATGGTATAAACAAGATTACAATGTAAAGGGTAAAATGATGTTTGTCGAACAAATGAAAGAATTCATCAATTGGTTACAGAATGCCGAGGAAGAGAGTGATTCTGAAGGTGACAGTGAATAGGTGAGTACAAGTTTTGATAATATTCAAATTTGGATAGTTTAATTTTTTTAGTTCTAAAGAATTTTCTAATTTCTATTATAAAATTCGTTGGTAAAATTTTATGTGCTGTTAGTCAGCAGTTTTTTTTTTCGTATTTTATTTAGGTATATTGCCTAGTAGTCGTAGAGATAGAAGCGGATTTTGCTCGTGATCGGTAATATGCACTTACGTGCATAAAAATCGGCCCACTTAAAAATTTGGTCATTTTTGATGTCTCATATTTCCTAAACCTGTTGGCCGATTTAAGTGATTTTTTGAACATGCTGTAGCCTGATTCTTTAGCAATACCACTGTAAGAGTATTGTTGCTAAACAGGTAGATTTTCATTGTATACCGGGTGTACCAATCAAACTGTATTTTTTTCTCTCAAAGTTCGCATCACCCTGTGGAATATTCTAGCATTTATAAAATACTGAAATTAAAACCCAACTATAGCCACAAGTTTTCTTAACATTTTATTTTTTGATTCATTCGTTTATGGTGGATAATAAAAAAGTTAGGTACTTTAACAACTAGACATGTTCTTCATCAATACACGGTGTTTCTAAATAAATAAGTGCGACAAACTTTAAGGGGTAATTCTGCATGAAAAAATAATGACAGTTGGCTTTATAAACGTATGTCCGCAAATGTTTCGTTTCCGAGATACGGGATGTTTAATTTTTTCTTACAAACTGACGATTTATTTTTTTGCTTTAAAACCGGTTGAGATGTGCCAATGAAATTTGGTGAGTTTTAAGACGGAGTTATTGCACATTTTTTGATATACAACTAAGAATTTAATATTCACCATTAGCGCGCATACGTGTAATATGACCGATCATTTTGCCCGTATGCACGCTAATGGTGAATATAAAATTCTTAATTTTATGTCAAAAAATCCGCAATAACTATTTCCTTAAAACATACCAAATTTCATTTGCATATCTCAACTGGTTTTAAAGCTATAAATAAATCGTCAGTTTGTAAGAAAAAATTCAACATCCCGTATCTCGGAAACAAAACATTTGCGGACATACGTTTATAAAGCCAACTGTCAATATTTTTCATACAGAATTACCCCTTAAAGTTTGTTGCACTTATTTAAAAACGCCGTGTATTGATGAAGAACATGTCTAGATTTTAAAGTACCTAACTTTTTTATTATCCAACATGAATCAAAAAACAGAATGTTAAGAAAACCTGAGGCTATAGTTGGGTTTTAATTACAGTATGTTATAAATGCTAGAATATTCCACAGGGTCATGCGAACTTTTGAGAAAAAAACACAGTTTGATTGGTACACCCGGTATACAATGAAAATTTACTTGTTTAGCAACAATATTACTATAGAGGTATTGCAAACGAATCAGGCTAGAACATGTTTAAAAATTCACTTAAATCGACCAACAGGTTTAGGAAATATGAGACATCAAAAATGACCTAATTTTTAAGTGGGCCGATTTCTATACACGTAAGTTTATACGGGGATATGTTGGATTAGTCGTATATGCTTTTTCTCATGAAGATCTTTCAGTGCGTCACAGTTTTTCGATTTCTTACTAACGCATTAAATTGTATGTGACAGAAAAAAACGCACGTCGGTGATTACATTTCGTCGGTGACATTTATAATATTTATTCTAGTTATCAATAGATGGCGCCATAATCGAAAATAAAATAATTTGCGAATTATATAATATTCTACAAATATAATCTGAACAATTTAAAAGACTATACAAATCAAAGAAAATATGATTTTATAAATGCAATAAAGACAATTGATTTGTTTTTATGCCAAATTGCAAATAAAATTTGACAACTGTCAGATTTAACTAAAATGTCATGTCACTAAAATGACGGACTTATCTTTTTTTTCTATCATTTTTCACGCACTGAAAAATGCTCATGAAAAGAAGCATACATTACTTTCCCACATGGGTGAACAGCTGAGCGGGGGACGAGGGTAGTTATAAGAAGTAAAATTCGCGGTATATTGTTTTTTTTAAACTCGTGATCGAGATAGTGCACCAAAATTTGGGAATAAATAGGTCATGGCGTAACTAAGCAAAATCTCCAGGAGCTGACAGCTCCGTGGGGATAAAGGGTTGGCCAGGGTCAGAGATGAATATGCACCATATTTTGACTAATATGGGACAAGAAATTGTACATTTCCTGCAATGAATTTAGAATGACATGAATGTGACGTGAATGCAGAATGACATGTTCTAATGTTGGTATACTTATCTGTTGCTTAGAAAATTCTAAAATAAGTTAGAATTCTTAATTTTCATTAAATTTTAATGACTATTTGTAACCTACAAATTTGCTATTGCTTGAAAAGTTTGGGCATGTCGTAGTAAAAGTGTAGTCAAATTTTCAGATCGATGTATCAAATTCAGTGTCTTCCAATAGGGACTTTCGAATTTTGAACAATGGGTAGCGGCCATATTTTTAAAGCTACGTCTGTCCAATTGGCTCATTTATTCAGTCTGTTTGTTAAAGCACCATGGACAGATGTAACTTAGTCAACAAATGAAAAAAAATGATTTTGGCAAAATAGGTGTTACATTGGAAGCCAATTTTCTGAACAGTATTTCAAAAAAGATAATTGTCGAACTCTTGATCCAAGAATGTTCAGTGCATCCTGAAAAAGACATCGGACTAGGGGATTCACCTGTCCATATTTCTTTTATGATAGAGATGCATTGAATGATTACATGCATTTAATATTGTTGTAAAGCTATATTCTTGGGACAATTAAATATTATTTCTGTCACCAAGTGTTGTATTTTCGTATACAATTTCTTGCAATATTATCAAAAATTCTATTAAGTTATCACTTAACCTGTTTTATGTAATTTTTTTAGTCTCTGCTTGTTTATACTGTAAAGCTGTTTATTCCAGTAGAATTTGAGATAAACGAATTAATATTTATTTCTACAAAATACTGGAATATATAAAAACAACAATACTGGCATCACATAATTTACGTTTGTTTGATGTTATCTAATGTTGTTACATTTTTTTGACAACAATATAAAATTGACAGTAGCATACTAACGGATCAATAAAAAAATTGCGTATTTTCTGATTAGGAAAGAATAGAAGAATACTATGTTCACATGTGTTTTCGGTGCTGCTGTATGGGTTGAAGACCTTAAAGAAATAAGTGATCGACTTGAAGCATTCGAGATGTGGGCCTACCAAAGAATATTAAAAATAAATTGGATAGACCAAATAACAAATGTTGAGGTCCTCAGAAAGATGGAAAAGGAAATCATGAATATGATTAAGATAAGAAAGTTACAATATCTCGGCCACGTTATGAGAGAGGATAAATATGTGTTGCATCAAACCTTAATGCAGAGAAAACGAAGTATTGGAAGAAGGCGCATCTACTGGCTCAACAATCTGAGAAAGTGGTATAATTGCAGTTCCGTAGACTTGTTCACAGCTGCAATCTCAAAAGTGAAAATAGTTGTGATAATTACTAACCTCCTTAGAGGAGACTGTACCTAAAGAAGAAGAACATGTCAGCTGTCATTCACCCAATCACCTACACAAGTTCGGCACGTCCTTTCCAAGAAATATCACTTCATAGCACTATGCCGCCACCACCAAAATTTACTCTCTATATGAGGGTACAACTGTTCACCATATAAAAGCATGATTGACAAAATTCGTCTACAGAAGAGTTGGCGAACGGTATGCCAGTTGTAACACCATACAGAGCGTTAATTTTGGTAGTGGGGTCATAGTGCTATGGAATGGTATTTCTTGGAAATGACATACTGAACTTGTGGAGGAGATTGGGTGAATGACAGCTACCATATACATTAACAACATTTTAGAAGATAATGTTTTGCCATTTAATCTCGCTTAATCTTTCATTTTCTGATATGGATTTAGAATCTTGCGCTGGTTCCAACAGATGAGTTATAGAAAGACTCTTATTTTTCCTTATTTATGATCTTTTAGGAATTTTTTATTATGAGCTATTATACATTAACTTCCCTGCTCTATCTATAGTCAGTCTATTTCTTCTTTTATTATGTAAAGAGTATGTGCTATAACTACGCTCTGTTTCAGCGTAGGAAGCTGGTAACCCCAGTATTGTTATTGCCAAATCTTTTAAAGGAGTTTTGGTGCACATTACTTGTCAGCAGCTTATACAATCTACTGATCGTGCTGAAAGCCAAATAAAAACCATTGACCGAAGGTCTGCTTTTGCACAGAACCTTGTTAGTTATGTAAAAATGTTTTCTTTTTTGTCAATAAACATGGGATGATATCTTCTCTATACACTGCATAGCTAATATATGCTTTTCACCAGTGAGGCTTTGTCCTGTTAAAGAAGAATCATTTTGTTCTTTTTTCTAATTTAGATAAGCATTCATTTTCCTCAGACTTACTGATTGGAAGTAATGGAATATTCTCGGTAAAAACATATTCTGTATCCTTACATGTAGTCCTGTCGCCAGGGGGGGTACAACGGCCTCGTTAATTCAGATGGACTTACTCAAGTTTTTTTTATGTATTTTGACCCGTAGAACACGAATTTTTTGGGTAACAGTTGATCCGGATCTCGATAAGATTGTTATAGACCAAGAACTTGAGGAATCAAATAACAGCGATTTTTGGCAAAACAAAACACTATTTTGTATTTTTTGGGCCATTTTAAGTAAAAAATATTTCTACAAGTTTTTTCGTAGGATGCACAGTTTTCGAGATAAACGCGGTTGAACTTTAAAAAAATCGAAAAATTGCAATTTTTGAACCCGAATAACTTTTGATTAAAAAATAAAATAGCAAGTCTGCTTACCGCATTTAAAAGTTTAAGTCAAATTATATCGGTTTTGATTATTTCCATTGGTAAAAATTTATTTTTTTATTGTTTAACAAAGCTATAAACACGTAGGGTTTCCCGTGCTTTTACATGTGTTTTAACGCATGTAACGTAGAAATAGTCTTGATTGCACTAGTACCTATTCTACCTACTCGTTCGATTTTAAATGAGAAATCATAGAAACATCACTCACGCACTAGTTGTTTGTAGCTTTGTTTAACAATAACACAATAAATTTTTAGCAATGCAAATAATCAAAACCGACATAATTTGACTTGAACTTTCAAAGGCGCTAAGCAGAATTGCTATTTTATTTTTTAATCAAAAGTTATTCGGGTTTAAAAATTGCAGTTTTTCGATTTTTTGAAAGTTCAACCGCGTTTATCTCGAAAACTGTGCATCCTACTAAAAAACTTGTAGAAATATTTTTTGCTTAAAATGACCCAAAAAATACAAAATATTGTTTTGTTTTGCCAAAAATCGCTGTTATTTGATTCCTCAAGTTCTTGGTCTATAACAATCTTATCGACATCCGGATCAACTGTTACCCAAAAAATTCGTGTTCTACGGGTCAAAATACATAAAAAAAACTTGGGTAAGTCCATCTGAATTAACGAGGCCGTTGTACCCCCCCTGGCGACAGGACTAA
The DNA here is from genome assembly GCF_917563875.1 of Diabrotica virgifera virgifera. NCBI lineage: Eukaryota > Metazoa > Arthropoda > Insecta > Coleoptera > Chrysomelidae > Diabrotica > Diabrotica virgifera. The sequence goes on from NC_065444.1 coordinate 207,585,014, forward strand.
TGCCTCCACAACCTAGGATATTTTAAACATATTGCCTTCCAATAAAGTACCTAATCCATTTCACAATTGGTGTTAGCACAACTGCTACTTTTTGCAACTTTATCCAAAATATTTCATCATCCAGACAGTTACGTTTAAAATTCCATGAACATTTTAAATTTTCTCCCTCTATGATCACAAGCATCGGTAAAGCACTTTTAGACGCAATAATGTTATTTATGCAATTAAGGATTTAACCCCATCTAGTTTTTACAGTAAGTTTTAATGATAAGTATAACTTTATTGTAGTTTTGAATTTTTTCTCTTTTGCAATATTCTCATGCATTATACCTATTCGCGGTGTGCAAGTACTTGGAAGGGATACGCGAAACGATCGTGCGCGAATAGTGGAGAAATATTGCAACTTTCTTAAATAATTCATATTGTCAATTGAAATTGTCAAATTGACGTACATTTCATACTTATTGTCATTTAAGAAGAAAAATTATATATTGCTCCACAGTATTGATATGATATGCAATTATTATATAAAGGTAAATTTAATTAATTGTATTTTGCTTGCAGTACTGCATTTTAATAACTGATTTTATTTACTACATACAATTGTTTACGTTTAAATAACATAACCTAAATCTTATTTTTTCTTCTTATTATTTTTTTTTGCACTATGGCCTTGACAATTATCTAGTAACCAGGACCATATTTATGATTGGCCAATATAATCAAAAGTGCGAATAAAAGTGCAGAGCGTAGAAATAGGTGTCGCTTTTCCGAACTTGCACGGTCCCAATACTACAATCACAATAAAGATGCATTAGAAATAAACAAAGACACATTGAATGTTCGAGGAGGTCTCCCAAATCATGATTTACAATGAATATACATTGTAAATCCCAAATCATGATTTGCAAAGTTTATACATTGTAAATTATGATTCGAGAGTACTCCTCGTATCATTCAACGTGTTTGCTTTAGCAATTTTTAGTACAAAAATAATGAAGGTAATATTCAAAACAATGTTCCTTTTGTACTTGGCAGTGGTATAGGTTCGCCGGCCGTGTGAATTAAATAGCGCTACTTCCATGTAAATTCAAATTACGTCACTGACTCATGTCCAAAAGGCTCTTGGAAATATTTTCAAAAGTTCTCGGAAATGTTATGGAAAGTTCTCGGAAACATTCTTGAAAGTTCTCGGAAATATTTTCGAGAATTTTCCATTGAAAGTTTCCGGGAGTATTCGCGGTCAGGAGAATATTTCCATTTTTTATAGGCGAATATTCTCGGAAACTTTCCAATGTTCGCGAATATTCGCTTGGAAATATTCTCGGCTCACATCACTAGGTATGACAGATTCGTGCTCATTAACGCACGTCTTCATGTCACTAAAATAGTGAATACTTACCTTGATGAGATTCAATTTAAAATTTATATTGCCCACCATAATAGCCTATATCGGAGTTAAATCGAGCATTTACATGACACTTGAACACTAACATCGCTTTCGGAAAATTAATCCTAAACCTGTGACACGGGGAGGGCTAAGGATTGCAGCATAAAAAATTTCACTTCACATGATAATTTCAAAATGTTCTTCTTCCTTATGGTAGGGGAGCCCAAGCGGGGATTTTTGCAGTAACTCGAGCGCGTCAGAATATCATATGGGGAGAAACCTGGTACCCTGTAGATGTACCTCTACCTATATTGGCTCTAAACACGGGGAGTTCGTTAAGGGGAGCCGAAAAAGAAAATGTATCCTTAGAAAAACTCGAAATCGTCAGATTAAGATAAGGTAAGTTAAGTACATGCAAAACAGTGTACATTTCAAAAATCTGACGATTTGGGCGGGGCATAAGGAAATGGATGAGTCACAAAATTTCACAAGAAAAAAGCGAATATTTCGCGAAATTAACGATAGATCTAAAAGCTAAAAAATATGTGCTCAATATTTGTCAAAAATCTATCGAATGATACCAAACACGACTCTCCACGGAGAGGGGTGGGGGGTAGATTTTAAATTTTAGATACGAATCCTGCGATATTCCGCGAAATGAACATCAGATCGAAAAACTGGAAAATACACTTATTCAGTATGTTTGAAAAATCTATCGAATGGCACCAAACACGACCCCCCACGGAGGTGGGGTGGGGGGTTACTTTAAAATTTTAAATAGTAGCCCCCATTTCTTATTTCAGATTCGGATTCCTTACGTAAAAATAAGTCACTTTTATTTGAAAAAATTTTTGAATTACAGTGGAACCTCGATAAGTCGTTTTTTTTACCTTTTTTTTTTTTTTTTTTTTTTTTTCGTCTTTAAAGAGGGGGGGTCTGGAATCTTCAAAAGACACCTCAGTCCAGAACGCCGCCTGACTGACCTTAGTGCAGGATTCATTCTTCGTAGTACCAGCGATAGTTCCCGAGGTGCTTTAAAACGCTCTCTCGTCGCCGAGGCTACGCCGAATGCCTACCTGCTAAACCAGACCCTCCTCTGTCATCCAGCGCTCCGAAAACGGAATGGCCGCTGCAAGGTCGACATCGCTTCCGAAGCACTTTACCTTCATTTATCCACAGACTGTAAGCAAGGAGGCCCTTCATTTTCCCCGTTCCCCCTTTTTTTGGTCCCAAGATTGGGTTTTTTTTTTTTTTGAGCTTCTTTCCCACAGTCTGTCTCATACAATATATCTCACTTATTCGCCTCTCGTCAAAACTTATTCCCTCTGCCTTCTACTCGCCATATATTTCACCCCTATCGTTGGTACAGCTGTTTTTCCTCCTCTTCTTTCTTCTTGATCACTACACGGATATAGTTGTGTATGCTAGTCCAACCAGTTTTATTTTCAATCATTCTCTCAATCATTTCTCGCACTGTCAAAAAATTCACACCTGTCTCTCTTTCCATTCTATTTCTTTCTACTATCCATCTGTTGCACTCTAGCATGGTATGTGTAACAGTGTCCGGGTGTCTGCAGTATAGACATTCGTCAGTGTCAGCCTTTCCAAACCTAGAGAGGTAGGCTCTAAAACACCCGTGTCCTGTGAGCACCTGCGTCAGGAAATAGTCCAGTCGCCTGTGACCACAGTCCATCCAATCCTTTAAGTTAGGAAGCAGCATCTTTGTCCACTGTGCCACATGCTCCATGTTGTTCCATTCTTGCTGCCATCTTTCAATTGACCTTTCTCTTTCCTGTCTTCTCTCGGCCATAGTAAGCTCAAGGTCTCTTCTCTCATACAGTTCTTTTCTTTCTACTACCAACACATGCAGCGGAACACATCCAGTGATGGCCCACAAGGCTGCGGCAGACACAGTCCTGTAGGCGCATGCCACTCGCAGCAGACTTGTTCTGTCCACTCGTGTAATGAGCCCCCTGTAGGCCCGTATCCCTACCGCCTCACTCCAGACTGGGGCTGCATAGAGGACGATCGACTGAACAACACCGTGCAAGGCCCTCCTCCTTTCGGATTTGGGTCCTCCAATGTTGGGCATCACCCTCCCCAACGCAGCCGCACTGTTTGCAGCCTTCCGGGTCACCACCTGCACGTGCTCCCCCCATTTTCCATTCTGGTGCATCGTCACTCCTAGGTACTTTACGTGTTTCTTGGGTGTTAGACACGCTCCTGCACATTGTAGCTCCACACTTTGCCTGTTCCTTTTCCCCTTCAGAATGATGGCCTCGGTCTTCTCTGCCGCGAGTTTCAGTCCATGCTGTGTCATCCATTTCTTCACGACGCCGCCTGCTTTCCGTACCCGGTATTTAAGATCTGGCTCGTCCCGCGCCACTACCAGCACAGCGAGATCGTCTGCAAATGCGAAGGGAGACGTACCCTCTCCATATTCACAGTTCAGAATCCCGTCATATGCTAGATTCCATAGCGTCGGGCCCAAGACAGATCCCTGGGGAACACCTGCCGTCACATCCACGATCGTGCCTTTCTCCACCATAATTCTTCTCTCAGACAGATATTCCGCTACCACGTTCATCAGGTATCCAGGACACTCTCTCTTCTCCATTGCCTTCATTACCTCGTTCCACTGCAGCGTATTGAATGCATTCCTAACATCGAACAACAACAGGGCCGCCCAACGGTGTTCATCCCCTCTATTGCGCAATGCGTCGAATACACTCACGATTGCATCAATCGTGCTTCTCCCTTTACAGAAACCAAACTGCCTCGGGGACAAGCCTCCCGATCTCTCAATCATGCCATCGATACGTCCCCGCAGCATTCTTTCATACAGCTTACCGACGCACGGAAGAAGGCAGATGGGTCGATACTTTTCCCCAGCTTTGGGAAGCAGTACCAACTTCGATGTCTTCCAAGGCTCAGGAAAGGTCTGTGCTTCCAGCAGTGCATTCATGTGCTCCAGAAGCCACGCGGGCTCCGCCCGTCCTAGACACCTCACCGCCTCAGGTGATATCTGATCCAAACCGGGGGACCTGCGCGTCTTAAGTGCGCCCAATGCCTCGACAAGTTCATCCATGGTAAAGGGTACAGCCCGCTCAGCTTCCTCGTCTCTCCGTACACCATGCCACCTGCCCGCGGGAAAGAGCTCTCGTGTTACCTCGAGCTTCTTATCCATAGGCATTTCATACGAGGGGTACGCATGGAACTTTTTCATGGCGATCCTGTATCCTTGACCCCAGACGTCCTCATCCAGTTTTTCACACAGTTCTCTCCAGTGCCTTCTCTTTTCTGCACGAATTTCCCTGTAGAGTTCCCTCTTCCGTAGGCGGTACTCCTCCTCGATCTCCTCGATGACATCAGGATCGACTCCTGCTCTGCCCCTTGCTCTCGTTAGCCTTCTTCTCATGACTATACATTCATTTCTTTGTGTCTCGATGTCCGCGTTCAACCAGTAGGGCATCTTGTTTATATCTCGGCGACCCCTCCTGCTTCCCTCCATCGCTTCTTTAATTACCCTCTCCAGGTTTTCGACTGTCGGTAATTGACCCTGCATCATGCTAACTCTCCATTTGATCAGCTCCTCGTATACTTTCCAGTTATTTCCATCGCCGCATCCGCCTCCCGACGTACCAGACGCGCGGACTGCGTTAGTAGTTCCCGTCCCGACTATCGAGAATCCGATGTACTGATGCTCCGTTCCGGTGTAGTCTGGTAAAACCTTCCAGCCTCTTGCTTTCGCCGCTATTCCTTGTGTCGCCATAGTCACGTCGATGTACGTACCTGTACCTCTCCTAACAAACGTAGGCGCCAGACCTGTGTTCAGTACTACTAGATCCAGAGTACCCACCCAGTCGGTCAGTATCCTGCCGCGAGTGTCGGTGATAGGAGATCCCCACTCCGCTGCTTTTGCATTAAAGTCTCCCAGCACTACGCATTCTCCTCCTGTGTTCCCCACTTCCTGCATGATCTCGTCCATCTTCCTCTCATACTCACCCACTGTTATGTTCGGAGAAACATAACAGCAGACCAGCTGCATCTTCTCCATCCGGACGATCACGTATCCTTCCTTCGGTTTAATTTCATACACTCGCAGCTTTCTGTTGTAGATTCGTACAGCGGCCCTTCCAGTCGTATCCACAAACCATCCTCTTTTCTTAGCCGCTGTTGGGTTTGGCTCCGCCGTCACCAGCACGTCGATATTCTTTTCTACGGCGGCAGCCTCGGCGAGATCATGTGCTAATCTCGCCGTTCCCACGTTCGTTTGTAGTACTCTCAGCTCTCGGATCTTATTTCCTGTGTTCGCCATTTCTTAGACTCGGACTTCTTTCACGCTCTCTTTCATACTGTTTCCACTCGCGCGCTCTTCCTGGGACTAGTCCTTAGTGGTCCCTACTTTCAACCAGTCGGTTGAACTTTGGACATCTTCTTGAATTCGCCACATGCCCGGTCACATCGCAGTTGAGACATCTGATTGTTTCTGTCTTGCATTCCGACGCTATGTGACCCTCTTTGCCGCATCGGAAGCAACATCCTCTTCTGTTCTGCCCTTTACAGTTCCATTGCTTGTGTCCAAAGGCTAGGCATCTCAAGCATCTTGGTATTTCTGTCCTTGCTTCTATGACCCGACAGGAGGTATACTCTACCCTAATTCTTCTCATTCTTAGGATCTTTTCGGCCGCGTCTTCGTCGACATCCATCACTGCACTCATCATCCCTCTTTCTCCACCCCGTGTCTCGGTCCAGGTTTTTACTATGTCACATGCCCGCTCTTTACCTGCTGCTTCCTCTGTGGCCTTTTGGATCACATCCTCCGTTGTGTTGGGTGGGATTTCTTGCATCAAGATTCTTCTCTTTACGACGCCCCCTTTTGCCACTGCTCTCGACACACATGTGCTACCAGAGAGGAGTTTCTTCACTTCCTCCGCCATTTCCCTTCCTCCTCCCAGTTCCAGTGATATTCCTTGATTTCTGGTCTGTCTGATCCTTTTTATGTCGATGGATTTTCTTCCTGTGAGGTTACTTTTCACTTCTGTCATAAGGTCCGCAAATGATTTTTCCTTGTTTTTGCTGATAAGTACTACTCCACATTGTTCTCTGGGCTTGGTGTTAATGTTTGCCCACCCTCTTCTGGATTTTTTGCCTAGGAGCGTGATCGTCACACCCCTTCCTCTTGCTGCCCACTCCAGGATTCTCCTCGATGTCTCGACTCCTAGTGATGTTGGCGTGTGGATTCCTACTCTTTCTCTTCCTAGCTCCTCCATCTTCTGTACCAGTTTCCTGCATGTCTTGAGGAACTTCACCGACTCGAGTTCTTCCTTCTTGTTTGGGAGAAGTTTGAATCCATATTTCTCCTTGTCAATCCACGTTCCATCTACATGAGCAGACATCGTGACTCTCACAGTTCCCAGGCCTCCATCCTCATCTACCTCCGCTGGAACACCTGGTAGGTCAGGAAACATACCTTTCACCGTTTCCATGGCTTTTTTGTCCTCGTCGTTGTTGGTAACAAATACTGCCACGTCAGCTGCTATATCAGAGATGTCCCCCTCTTTCACTTCAGTTCTTTGGAAGACTTCCTCCGGCCAGTCCTCATTTAAGAACTCTGTTATTTCCTCGTACTCGCATATTGCCATTTTTTCCGTGATGGCGTCCACCCTCCTTTTAATGGCTTCTGGGTTCTCTAGGTCCACTTGAACACCCATTGTTGCCATTTTCTTGACTTTCAAGGGCTCCATGTTCGTCTGCACACCTCTGGATGTCGTGCAAACAGACTTCCTTGGAACCTCTTCTTTCTTCTTGCTTTCCTCTAGTTCCTCGGTATAATCGAACAACCGGTTTCTCAGGATGTCGACCTCCTGCTTTATGGCAACCCTTGTATTTGGCACCTCAACCATGAGTTTTTCAAGGGCCGCTACACTATCCTGGAGGCGTTCCAACTTTGTTCTTGCATTACAGTTGGGTGTTTGCTCCTCTTCCTCCGATTCATCATCGGAACTGCTGTCAGAGCTGCTCGATTCCCCTTCTTCCCTTGCGTTTTCTTTCCTTTGACTCTTCGCTTTATTTTTTTCGTCCTTCTGTCTGTTCTCTTCTCCCTCTTTTTCTCTTCCTATTCTCTTTAATTCTTCTTCTCTCTTGGTTTGCAGTTCCTCTCTTACTTCCCTTGTTTCCCTCTTACCTTCTCTTTCTTTTCCCTTGCTTCTGTTTGCGCTGGTTCTAGATCCGGGGTCTTCCTTTTCTTCCACTTCTCTTCTCCATCTTTTCTCCCCTTGATTCTCGTCCCTTTCTTTTTCCCCGCCTCTTCTGTTTTCTTTTTCGCCCCCGCTGCTCTCTCTTCCGCCTTTTTTGTTTTTCTTTTTTTGTCCCATCTTCCTTCCCACGAGTTGGGTCGTGTTGATCTGTCCAGTGGGGCAGTGCGCCCTTGCCCCACCAAGGCTGTTTTCCCCTCGGGTTCGCCATCTCCCTTAGGCATCGCTTGTAGCCCACTACGTTACCCCTGGGCCATGCACCCCTTCGGCACGATGGTGTTACACCTTGAGGTTGGGGTGGCGGTATACTAGGATGGTGCATAGCCGCAATCCCTATGCATATCCGTTTGTTTTCAGTGGTTTCCTCCACTGGTTTTTAAATTCGTGGAGGTTTTCTCCTCGGGTATAGGTTTGGGTATCAGGACGTGTTTGATGGTAGGGGTGGGTGTCATATGATAGTTAAGGGGTAATAACTACCACACAGGGACAGGTTAGGAGCTGGGTTGAAGGACAGCGGTCAGCTGCTACAATTTGTCGCCTTTTACGATGAGCAGGAGAAGCTGTGGAGGTATTCTACTTGAGAGGCCCGCCTCCACACGGGGACGTTTTTTTTACCTAGAAATGAACAATACTCTATACTGTCTATACTCTATAACTCTATACTATACATACTCTATACAACTACATATATGTACAGTTTGTACAGTCAGAAAAATGAAAGAATACCCATGAACGAACATATAAAACACGCTGTATTTTCCTGTCATCGTGTCACAAGGAAAATTGTCCAGTGCAAGTACATGTAACAATAATTATTACATGTACTTGCGCTGACCAATTTTTTGTGTGACACGGTGACAGGAAAATACAGCATGTTTTATATGTTCGTTCATGGGTATTCTTTCATTTTTCCTACTGTAGGTAAGTTAGATGTGTGCTGTGCATATATATTTCATGTTATTTTAATTATAACGGACTTTATCTATAAGTATACCGTATTTTATTAATTTTTACCATGCTCTCCGCCTAACCCGGATTTTCGATAACCCGGATCGGCCGCGGTCCGATTAATCCGAGTTATCGAGGTTCCGCTGTATGCATAAATGGCGCTATAATCGGAAAAAACGATTGTTGGAAATGGAAAATTAAATTAAAAATGGAAAGTTCCCACTAAAATGGAAAACTTTTTTTGGTTTTAGAACCTACTCTTCACTACCCAATAGATCCCCAAAGCGCTCGAGTGACTGCACATTTAGCATACTTTCCTCCCCTACTATTAAGTGCCATCTCCGCAACTGAGGTCGGCAATCATCATACCTATTCTGATTTTAGAGACGGCTGCTCTGAAAAGTTCATTTGATGTACATCCGTACCATTCTTCTAGATTGCGCAGCCAGGATATTCTGCGTCTCCCTATGCTTCTTTTTCCCTGAATCTTTCCCTGTATAATCAATTGGAGCAAGTTGTATCTCTCTCCACGTGTAATATGTCCGAGATATTCCAATTTTCTTGTTTTGATGGTATTTAAGATTTCCATTTCTTTAGTCTATTCATCTTTCTCAGAACCTCTTTGTTTGTGATGTGTTCTGTCGACGATATTTTCAGAATTGGTCTGTACACCCACAGCTCGAATGATTCTAGTATAGTAAAACCTCGATACAACGGACTAATTGGGGGGACAAGGTGTCCGTTAAAGCAGAAAGTCCGTTATATAAAAATAGGTTTAAAATAAGTCAGATTATTTCGAAATGTGAAAAATTTTGCTATAATAAAAAGTTTATTGAAATTCTTTGTAAAATACAACGTTTGGGATCCACGGGTACCCCGTTGTTATGCAATGTATGTTAGTAAAGGCAGGGTTAAGTATGTATAATATTAACAGAACGTTTTTAATTTTTTTACATTTGACCTTATTTTTGGTCCGTTATATCCGAAGTCCGTTAAATAGAGGTCCGTTATATCGAGGTTTTACTGTATTTTCGTTGATGTAGCATTCAAGGTCCAAGCTGCCATTCCATAAAACAAAGTCAAGAAAACGTAGCACCTAGCCAACCTCTTAACTTCAACTTTAAATCTCCTGTGCAGAGCACTTTTCTCATTTTGTTAAAATTTGCTCTAGCCTTTTCTATTCTAATTTTGATTTCCTGTAAGTAATCTCATATGGAGTTGATCATTGTTCCAAGGTATGCATATTGGTTGATTCGTTCTATATTGGATCCGTTTATGAAGAGATTCTGGTCATATCTTTGAGTTTTCGATATTCACATAAGTATTATTGACCTTCATTGTTAGACCATATTCTTGTCCAAACTTCGCTATTCTGGTCACCAGCCCCTGGAAGATCCATAAAATTTTTAGCTAAGATGACAGTGTTATTTGCATAGTAATGTTAATGGGAACTCCATTTGCCTTTATTTCAGCTGTTTCACCCTCAAGAGCTTTTTCAAGATTTCTTCCGAGTAGGCATTAAAAATAATTGGCGACAACTCGCATCCCTGTATCACCCCACGTCTGATTTCAATGTCCTCTGACAGCGATCGTTAACACGTGCTAGTTGTATATAGTATTTTTACTACAAAAGCAAGATTACGTAGGTCAAAATTTTTTATGTATGAGCACTGTCAAAACATTAGAATGTGACTTTTCATCATGGCCACGTTTATGTCATTACTTGTCAGATATTTTTGTTTGTTTTTGTTGACTATAAAAATAATGTCTAGAATTATTTATTCTAATTAATGATGTCAGTTGGTTTTCATTACTTGCCGAAATATATTAATTAGCAACAATATTATCATAGTGTAGGTATAATCATTAAAATAGATTATTTCACAGCATAATTGACCGCAACCAGCAACACTGAACTGTCATTTGCGTTTGAATGTATGAGTAGTGTACGAATGTCTAAAATATTTAACTAAAATTATTATTTTTTGGAATATTGAACTTAAATAATTGTTTTAGAAAATGTATATTATCGATAATAATAAATGTTTTTGGTTATTTAATTAATATAATGTAATTCTAAAATTCTCAATGTAATCGCGATTACGTTTTTCTTATTAAAATACCATGTGGACGCTTATACAAGATCGGGCAGTTCCGTGTTGGTGTCGTATTTTAGCTATGCTACACAAATTTCAATTCTAGAGTTGATGTTATGGAATATCATTATTTTCGTTAACATTAACAAAGATTTTGGCATATGATTAATACATTTCGGCAGTTGATGAAATCCGATTGACATCATTAATTAGAATAAAGAATTATAGATATTATTTTTATAGTAAACAAAAACAAAGAAAAATATCTGACAAGTAATGACATTAACGTGGCCATGATGAAAAGTCACATTCTAATGTTTTGACAGTGCTTTTACGTCAGAAATTTTGACCTACGTAATCTTGCTTTTGTAGTAAAAATACTATAGTATAAATTCGATATAATCCTAAGGTCATTGTAGTCTATCTTTTTTGATTCCAGGACATGCATTAATTGTTCATGTCATACTTTGTCGAATGCTTTATTATAGTCAGTAAAACACGCATAGATATCTTGATTGACGTCCAGGCACCTTTGTATAAGTATGTTAAGTAAAAAAAGAGCTTCACGAGTTCCTAGGCCTTTACGAAACCCAAATTGCGTATCATTAATGTCCATGTCCAGTTTATGATATGTTCGGTTATGGATTACTTTCAGTAGCAACTTTAGCATATGGAACATCAAGCTAATGGTGCGGTAGTCGCCGCATTCTCTTGCGTTTTTCTTTTTAGGGAGGCAAATAAAGATCGACGTTAACCATTCTTTGGGTAATGTGCCCGAGCTATAAATTTTGTTCAAGAGTATCACTAAAACATCAATATGCTGCTCATCCGTAATTTTTAGAAGGTCGATAGCAAGCATGTCAGGTCCAGGGCTTTTTCCGTTCTTCATTGTTTTTTGCAATTTCAAAATATGCAATATTTTTGTCCGTGAGTGTATATTACACAATCAGACTGTATTTGTGTATTCAAATATCAATTAATTTTGCTATAATATAATAAATCTATGAATTTATTTTTTTGTACATAAATAAACTAATATATTTTCTTTTGTTTCAGGGAAATGGGTTTTGTTGGTCGTAAATAAATATCAGTGCCACCTATCATTGTAAAATATTAAAAAGTAGCATTTTTTCCAATGTATTCAAATTATATTGTATAAAAATTTTCAGGTGCCTTACTATGTTGGTGAGTGGCAGGCAATAGTTTTGACTGGGGACATGTAACATTGACCTCACTAAAATGTATTCAATAATTATATAAAAAAATATTAGTACAAGGGAAAAAATGATATTTGTCTAAAACGTCGCCAATAAAATCACAACTCAATGTTATATATTAATGATTTATGGTCAATTTTTTAATATACAAGAAATTTTAATAAAACGGGTTTTATTTTATTGAACACATGATGAACATGGTAAAGTTACATGATGAAAATGTTAAAGTAATATTTGAACTAGAGGACAAACTTCAAGAATGGGAAAATTACGTTACGGATTTGTTTGAAGACGATAGGGGTAGTTCACTTCTGGATATTACTAACTGCGACGGACCCCTAATAACACGCTCTGTGGCAATAAAAGCCATACAATCATCAAAAAATGGCAAAGCGACAGGTTCTGATGAAATTCCAAGTGAAATGTACAAGCTTATAAATAATAGCAATGCTTTAGACGCTATAACTTCGTTTTTCAATACCATTTATACCAGCGGACACACACCTAATAGTTGGTCCAATTCATTGCTCGTAGCTCTACCTAAGAAGACAACAGTAAAATTCAATGCTGATTATAGAAACATCAGTTTGTTAAACCATTTATTGAAATTTTTTTTTCTGAACGTAATACATACATGGCTTATCTACAATAAATGAGAGGAATACCTTACGCCTCTTTCATACTTTACGATTTTGGTCGTCACGACAAACGGTCGTACGACCGTTTGTCGTGCTCATTGCTCATCGGACTTTCACACTTTACGACAGTATTCATCTTATTGTCGTAGAGAGCACAAGGCGTAGAATGAATCGGGCAAAAATTTTGGCTTTATGGTTAATTTATCGCCGTAAAAAAAGACGGAGACGTAATCGCCAACATTGGGTGCATCCAATCAATGGAAGAAGAGAAGGAGTAGGTTTATATCATACACTTTTTGAAGATTTAACAAATTACCAAAATAAATTTTTTAATTATTTCCGCATGTCAGTGACAAAGAGTTTCCTCGCCCTTCTTATACAGGGTTTCCAGAAAATCTACCGACAAACGAAGACAGGAGATCCCTCATAATTTTAAGACAATTTAACCCAATTCACCTAGTCCGAAAATGCTTCCTAAGGGAGCTAGAGCTCTTTGAAGATGGCGTCATGTAATTAGCTTTTCTTAAATACCTCCAGAACGCTTCTATTTAGAAAAACAAAAATTGGTATGCATATTTACTTTCCAGAAACGTTAAAAAAAATTTCAAAAAAAAACGATGTATTTTACTAACTTAAAGCAAGAGTAACTTTTAGTACTTGAATACCTCATAATTTAATAATCTAGTGTCAAAAATATTTAAAAATTAAAGACAATAACGTTATGCTATAAAATAATTGTTCACCTACCCAAAACGGACGCCTATGACCGGTACTAGAAATTCGCCATTAATGAAATCGATTAATCTCTGGAATATAAATAAATGTACCAGTTTTCATCTTTCTAAATAGTTTTTTTTTAATCTTTCTTTTTGAAATCCAAAGAACGAAAAATTTTCAAATCGATTTTTCTAGAAAACGGTGTATCCTGTCGACTTAAAGTAAGAGTACCTTTTAGTACTAGAATACCTCACAATTTAATAATTCAGAGTCAAAAATGCTTAAAAATTAAAGACAAAAAAGTTATGCGGTAAAATAACCGTCACCCTACCCAAAACGGACGCCTATGATCGGTACTAAAATTTCGCAATGGATGGAATAGATTTATCTCTGGAAGATAAATACGCGTACTAATTTTTGTTTTTCTAAACAGAAGCGTTCTGGAGATATTTAAGAAAAACTTAAAACAAGACGCCATCTTCAAAGAGCTCTAGCTCCCTTGAATTGGGTTAAATTGTCTTAAAATTATCTGAAGAATCTTCTGTCTTCGTTTGTCGGTAGAGTTTCTGGACACCCTGTATATTGGTAGTATTAAATTGTTTTCCCAATCTTTTGGGATCCTTTTCTCCTTCCATGCATCTTTGCATATTGTCCACAGCCAGTATTTCCCTTTCTCTCTTAAGTATTTGATCATTTCTACCTACCTTTAATTTTCGTATCGCTTCTACCGGTTCGTCTCTTGAAATCTCTCTTAATTGTTACCCCATTTATTTCTCTCAGCCTTTCTTGCGGTGTACTCGTACTTCCAAATTTTTCTTTATATAAGTTACCAAAATACAAAACATTAAATTACATAAATTTTGTTTTTGTTCGCCCTGGCCATCTTTGGTAATCCCAGCTTATTAAATTAAATGCTTGCTTTAAGGATTGTTATCCCAGTTCAGTAGCAATATGTTGTATAAAAAAATATATACCTATTTTGTTAATAAAAATACAATTAAATTAGTGAACAATAATTATTGTTATAGGACTCAATTTTCATCTTTCAATATTTAAAAGATCCGTCTAAAAAACTGATGTTAGATTATTTAATATACCGATTATATTAATATCTATACATATTTAAATAATCATTAATAAAACACGAATATATATCTACGTTTATGTCACTGGACATTAAACTGTGCTATAAAAGAATCTTTAAAATATTAACAAGAAATTTTAGATATTCCCGATGGAACATTTATGATTTAATTTTTATAATAGGGTACATTGATAATAATGCATTTTATAATAGGGTCTATTCCTCGGCACTTTGAAAAAGTCATAAACATTGTTAAATCTGGAATTTTTGTCCTCACAATAAAATAATACCAACCAGATGCTTACCTATGTATTGTATCTATGTAGGTAAAAATTCCCCATCTACATATATTGTCTGCCATTATGTAGGTACGTGCCACTGGATTCACTGGTACTACACGACTAACTGTAGTTAAGGATTTATGCCGGTGGTTCACTGATAGCACGGCACGACCGTCGTCCATTGCTGGGACATTGGACGACAGCCGAAGAGCAACGGCACGACAGTTAGTCGTGGTCGTCCTGTGTGAATGGCTCGATACATTGCTGTATTGGACTAATGGAATGTACGACAAACCCTTGTTACGACCGAAGTCGTAAAGTATGAAATATGCCTTAGTGACACACAGTTTGGTTTCCGTAAGGGGTTTGGAACGAGAGAGGCATTGTTTGGGATGAATGTACTTGCTCAAAAATGTCGTAATATATCTGTAGACATATACTATTGTTTTATTGACTCCCAAAAGGCATTTGATAGTGTTAAGCACTCAATATTAATCGAAATTCTAAAACATTGGCTTGGACGGTAGAGACGTTCGCATAATTGCAAATTTTTGTATTGGAATCAAACAACTTCAATTTTAGTAGACGGTTCGGAATCACAGACTCTTAATATTACAAGAGGAGTACGGCAGGGATGCCTCTTATCGCCCCTGCTTTTCAATGTTTACTCCGAAAGAATTTTCAAAAATACACTTTCTGAAAAACAATCAGGAATAATCGTGAAAGGTGAATTCATCAATAATTTGCGATATGCGGACGACACAGTACTTCTAGCTTCTACTCAATGAGATCTTCAGATATTACTTGGTAGTGTCGTTGAGAGATGTAAGGAAGCAGGTCTGGAATCTAAACATACTTCTTCTTAACGTGCCCTATCAAGTCCCCTTGACGTTGGCGATTAACATGGCGAAACTGTCTCGAGCTATTCTAAATAGGTGTTCTGCTTTCTTTATTCCCGTCCACTCCCGGATATTCTTCAACCAAGAAACCTGCTTTCTACCAATTCCTCTGCGTTCTTCGATTTTACCCATCATAATAAGTTGAAGAATGTTATACCAGTCTCCCCTTACTACGTGTCCAAAATAAGCCATCTTTCTAGATGTGTGATGTTATCAAGCAGCTCGCGGGCAGCATTTGCTCTCTTAAGGACTGCCACATTTGCCAGCATAGCCGTCCATGGTATTTTCAGTATACGTCTGTGCAGCCACATTTCAAAGGCCTCCAAGCGGTTAATGGTGGATATTTTTAATGTCTATGCTTCGACACCGTTTAAGAGGACTGACCAAATGTAACATTTAATCATGCGCTTTCGAAGTTGAAGTTGCAAGTTATCATTACAGAAGAATGACCCCATTTTTAAAAATGTCGTGCGGGCTATCTCGATTCTACATTTTATCTCTTTATCTGGATCTACTTGTTCAGTAATATGACAACCAAGATATTTAAAACTGGGTACTCTTTGAATTATAAATATGACCATTAACATATAACCGTGAATCTTGATGGGCCAAACGGCTAAATACCACGTATTTTGTTTTTGAACAGTTTATGTTTAGGCCAAACTCTCTTCCCACTGTGTCAATGGCATTTAAAAGGTGTTATAATCCATTCATATCATCACTTAAAATAACTGTATCGTCTGCATATCTGATTGTATTTATCAAAATTCCATTAACTTTCACACCCCATTCCAAATTATGTAGCGCTTCCTTAAATATTCTATCTGAATATAAATTGAATAACAGTGGGCACAGTATACAACCCTGTCTGACACCTCTTTGTATTTTGCATATTTCTGTTGATTTTCCATTTATGCAAGCTGTCGCTGTTTGACGCCAGTATAATTTTTCTATGATTCATACATCTTGACTATCAACTCCTTTATCCTTTAATATTTTAATTAATTTGTGATGTTCTCGATCAAAGGCCTTCTCATAGTCAATAAATACAGCAAAAACGTATTTCCTTTGATCTCGGCATTTCTGTAACAATACATTTAGTGCAAAGAGTGCGTCCCGGGTCCCCAGTCCATTTCTGAAGCCGAATTGTGTTTCATCCTGGTCTTCTTCACATTTATCTCTGATTCTATTGTGGATGATACGTAGAAAGATTTTCAAAGTGTGGCTCACAAGGCTGATCATTCTATAATCGCTACAGTTTTTCGGACGTTGTTTTCTTGGTAGGGTTATGAATTCGGATTTTAACCAATCTTCAGGGATATCACCAGTCGAATAAACATCATTGAAAAGTTTGACTAGTATTCCAATGTTTTCTTCATTTATGAGCTTTAACATTTCTGTAGGTATGTTGTCAGAACAACGGCTTTCTTGTTTTTTTGCCATTTTATAGCATGTAGGATTTCTGATTTTAGTATTTCTGGTCCTTCCACTTCATCTAAAGTGTCCAGTTCTTCGGGTCTATCATCATTATACAGTTCATTTATATAATTATACCAGGTAGTTCGAATTTCGTGTTCGTCTATTATCATTTTTCCCGACGAATCGGTTATAGTATGTGGAGTTTTCTTATAATAAAGACCAGCTACTTCTCTAACTTTTTTAAAACATATTAAACGTATCATGTTTTTCATTCAACTTTTCTAATTCCTTGCATTTATCCTCCATCCATTTTTCTTTAGCTACCTTTATTTTTTGTTTAATTAGTTTCTGTTTCTCTAAACATAGGTACACAAAACCAAAATACTCTAATAAGTAAATAACAGAATATAAAACTGTCGATCTATATATGTTTAATACCAATCAATTACATTGTAATACTTACGACGAAATTAGATCTAGGATAGAGCAGGTCAGAGCAGCTTTTTAGATAGTCCATGTGGTGAGACCGCTCCCGTCTGAAAAAATTTCTAATTCGGTTTCTTTGTGGATTTCTATTCAAAAATTTCTCATTTAAACAAATCTAAAGGGTGCCGGGCGAAATTTTTGGGCAGAAATTGTTTAAACAAAATACAAAAGATCAAATTTTTTTGACCCCAAAAAATATTTAGGCTTTTTGGGTCATTCTAAACAAGAAAGGTATCTTATGATTTTTCTCAAAAATTAACAGTTTTCGAGTTATAGGCGATTTAAAATGTGAAAAATGCGAAAATACGCATTTTTAAGACTTAAAAATTCGTATTTAAATTAGTATTTTTGAGGTTGCAAAGTACCTACTTAAATTGTAGTTTAGACATTCATTTTCAAGATTATGAAGAGATATCGGGTCTAACCTTAATTTTGACCGCCGTTTTTTATTGTTAATATTATGCGTCTCCATCCGATTTTTTTGCCGGTGCGACGCCTACTATTTTCAAATATCTCATATTTTCCTCCTAAAAATATATTTTTTAGATTCTTTGGGACATTCTAAATAAAATATGTTTTTTGTTATTTTTCGAAAAAGTTATTAGTTTTAAAGTTATAAGCGATTTAACAAAAGTGACAAGAAACCCATTTTATTTAGAATGTCCCTAAAAATCTAAAAAATATATTTTTCGCAGGAAAACAGGAGATTTTTGAAACTAGTGCGCGGCGCACCGGCAAAAAAATCGGATGGACACGCATAATTAACAATTAAATAACAACGGTGTCTGCAGAATCTTGAGAAACTACAATTTAAGTATAAAAATGTATAAACATTTTCAATTTCTTTGCAACACGAAAATGCAGCAGCTGCATAATACTCTGGTTAAATCGGAGAGTGCAGGAAGAGTCTATACCGGTTTCGAAGGTTTTCTTCCTCCTCATCAGTAGTCCCATATCCTCTTCTCTCCGATTTCCCCAGTTATCACACTTTATGCCTTTCCGAATTGCAAAGAACGAAATGCCGCGGATGAACTAGAGCCATCTACCGAAAAACAAAATAAGTTATCAATCGAAGTAGCACAGAAAACGACAATAAATATCGTTTACATACCACCAGATTGACAACAGGTGGAATACTTTCTTTGGTTACAACCTCCCGAGATTTTCAAAAATTATAAATCATACAGGATGTCAAGGAAATTAAGATGAGAGAATTTTAAATAATTTATGACCAATCTGCTCAATGTGGTAAAAGTTCCAACAAGAAAGATTCCTTAGTACTCAAAAAAAGAGTAAATGAATTACAATGTATAAACATTTTCAATTTCTTTGCAACTCGAAAATGCAGCAGCTGCATAATACTCTGGTTAAATCCGCGGCAGTTCGTTCTTTGCAATTCGGAAAGGCCCAAAGTGTGATACCTGCGGAAATCGGGGAGAAGAGGATAAGGGACTACTGATGAGGAGGAAAAAACCTCCGAAACTGGTATAGACTCTTCCTGCACTCTCCGATTTAACCAGAGTATTATGAAGCTACTGCATTTTCGTGTTGCAAAGAAATTGAAAATGTTTATACATTTTAATTCATTTATTCTTTTGTTGAGTACTAAGGAATCTTTCTTGTTGAGTACTAAGGAATTATTTAAAATTCTCTCATTTTAATTTTCTCGGCATCCTGTATGATTTATAATTTTTGAAAATCTCAGGAGGTTGTAACCAAAGAAACTATTACACCTGTTGTCAATCTGGTGGTATGGGAACGATATTTATTGTCGTTTTCTGTGCTACTCTTCTAGTCTTAGTCTTTGTTGCAGAGAATTGTTTTCATTTTTACAAACGCATTTCTTGCTATTTCTATCCTGGTCCTTATTTCTGTTGTTTGATCATTTTTCTCCGAAATCCAGGTTCCTAGGTATTTGAATTTATCAACCCTTTCTATCAGTGGCGGCCCGTGAGGTAGTGCCATAGAGCTATGGCACTACCTTGCTAACTATGCAGAAACATATTTTTTATCTTAAAAACATCTTAATGCCTGTTAATTTTTTTTGTGATTATTTCTGTGTAGCGCAATGCACATCTAACCACCGACTCTGGCCACCCACAGCTGACCGGATAAGGGATGAAGATCATGAAAATCCCGGTGCCGAAAGGTATAGTGGCACGCCAGAAAAGAGAAAGATTGTATGAGCATCCTATGTAAGAGACAGAGATAGAGCGGTAATGCACTTTTAATATACGTTTAAATTGGACTCTCCGTGCCAGGCTCGAAATCTCGAAAAGTAGATCTTAAGATACAATGTTTTAGATCTATTTCTAGTTTCTTTACGCGTTCGCTTGATGCTATTGTGTTTATTATCTACTACTGTATTGTATATTTGTGTTTATACTCTACTATATTTTTTAATTTGTAATTATTAGTGCGTCGTGGTCGTGGGTGTCGTAGGTATATAAATAATATTTTGATTATTTTCTACGTTTAATTTATTTATTGACAATGAATCAAATTAGTATATTAAAATACTCTTTTTGTGGTTTTTCGTTAGAAAAAAACTTCAAAATAAAGAACTCGGTCGGCCTTTACCCGATTTAAAAATTGAAAAACAAAGTGGAAATGGACAAAACTTCGCTGTCGTACGTTTAATAAAACTATTTATGATAAAAATAGCTGGTTGTGTGGTTGCGAACAAACTAATAAACTGTTCTGTTTTGTATGCGTTTTGTTTGGAGGTGACGAGATATGCGATGCAGTTTTGTTGCGAATAAAAACAAGGTTTACCTTCTCCGGACATTTAGTTGCTTCTCATTTATTTATGTCAGAGAAGTTTTCTGCTTATAAGGATAAGTTCCCCGAATCATTTCTTAATGAAACATGCACACAATTTTTATTTTTAAACAAAACTCGGCTTAAAACTTAATTACAAGTATTGTATCAGCGAGACGAATTAAGTACTACATCTGGGGCTGTTCCGTTATCAGTTTTATTAAATGATGAAGGTTTAAAATGTACATTTGAAGAAACTGTTAAACTTTTAAGTATATTAATAACCATTCCCATGTCAACATCTGAAGCAGAACGTTGTTTTTCAATGCTAAAACGAATTAAGACATTCCTCAGAAATACCATGAAGGAAGAACGACTAAGTGCTTTAGGTATGCTGTCTGCAGAAAGACATTTTGTAAATGGCATTTACAATTTTAATAATAAAGTCATTGAAAACTTTGCCACCAAAAAAGAAAGAAGGATGGACTTCACATATCGTAAACTTTAACAGTGATATTAAATAACTTTGTGCGTGTGTGTAAATAATAGAATAGTGTTATTTTTATAATTTTCTAAATAGGCTCTAGAGACCAAATCGTAACAACAAACTTCAAGTACATCAGCAGTGGTAGGAAGAATGAAAGATTGACAGTATAGGATTAAAGGACGTGGTGGTCGGATGAGTGCGAGAGACGGAAGCTGATGCGTGATGACGAGCGACTGAGAATCGGGCAAAAGAAGGACATCGGGGAGAAATCATGCCCTAACGGGCGATTCCACCCTGATGCCCTAGTATGAGAGGGGTGGGGTTTAGCTGGTCCCGGCCACATTGGAGTTACGGAGGACAGGGAGGTCCGATTTAGGACCAAACTGGTCGACGTGACACTGATGAGGTTTCAGCTCAGGAACCCAGCACTGTTGGAAATGTTTACATCAGCAGTAAATACTGGTGGTAAGTTGAGTTTTTTTTATTGTTAATTACTTAATTTACGGAACTGTTTTGATAAATTTTGGTCAATTTCTTGGCATCCCAAAAATAGTAATATAAGATAAAAATATCTGCACCTATTTTTTTTAATTTCTATTTTATATCCTTTTTGACAATATCGTGAAACCGTCACTAAAAATTTAGGCAGCTGCCCGGATTCTGGCACTACCTTCCTAAAGTTATACGAGCCGCCACTGCTTTCTATCGGTACATTTCCCAAAAGTATGCTTGTTTTCTTAGTTATTATCATGTATTTGGTCTTTTTTAGTCCACATTCTTCACAGAAACTGTTTGTCTTGTTTAGTAGTAATTGGAGTTGTTCAGCAGAGCTTGCCATAACCACGGTGTCATCTGCATCTTACATTGTTAATAGATCTTCCGTTAATTATTATTCCTTCACATTGAGATAGTAACGCTTCTTCAAAAATGGCTTCACTATATACATTAACGAGTAATGGAGACATAATACATCCCTGCCTGACTCCTCCTGATTTCAATTTCTGGACTGGGTTCGTTATCTACTACCTACAATTTGTGCTCTTTGATTACAGTAAAGGTTTGTTTTTATTCGTAAGTACCTTTTGTCTATGCTTTTTGTCTTTAGAATGTGGACTAATTTTTCATATCTACCTTTTTTTCTCAGTATGAACTCTGAAATGCATTTTTAATTCGGATCTCATTGAAAGTTGTTCAGTGCAAAAGTCACATGTAAAACGTTTTTCTGCAAAATGTAATAATGTATGTTCTTTTAAAGGAGAGCTTCGTGAAAACTGTTTTTGCATATTTTACATGCAAATGGTGTTTCACCGGTATGAACTCTTAAATGCCTTTTTAAATAATAACTCATTGAGAAATGTTTTTGCATATTTCATATGTAAATGGTTTTCCCCAGTGTGCACTCTACTATGTTCTTTTAACCTTTGACTACCCCGCGCATCGAGTTATAACATAGCTCAGTGTGGTCCAACCTCAGGCACGCGGGCCGCATGCGGCCCGAGGCTCGTTAAACTGCGGCCCCCGCAAACACATTTCAAAAATATTGCCTTTGATAACTTTTACCTGTTCCAACCCTGTCTAACTTTCCATAATCTTAAGAAAGTAGTTAACCTTGAACACCCACTCCCGATGAGCGGGCAGTTAGCTGTTAGCTTCTGTCCGTTGCACGTGTCGTGTTGAATTAACAGTGGCGAATAAATTGAATGTTAAATTCAGGATGAGTAGTGCCAAAAAAACGCAAAATTTTCGAAGAGAATCGTATGTTCCAAGGAAAATGGGAAAATCAATATTTCTTCATCGAATTAAAAGGCAAACCTCAGTGCATTATTTGTTGTCAAGTACTCGCGGTATTAAAAGAATACAATACTAGTAGGCATTATGAAATCCAGCACAAAACAAAATACGACAAATATCAAGGTGAAGCTCGCAATACTCTTGTAAAAGAACTTAAAGCTAAATTGAATAAACAAAAAATCTCTATTTACAAAACCGACAGTTGTTCAATCATCAAGCTTAGCAGCATCATATGAAGTATGTTTAGAGCTTGTCAAAAGTGAAAAAGCATTTAGAGATGGAGAAATGATCAAGCGGTGTGCCGTTAAAATGGCGCGATCCTTTGGAGATGAAAAGATGGCCAAAAATTTTGAATGTATTTCAGTTTCCCATCAAACTGTATCTAGAAGAGTTGATGAGCTGAATACTCATGTATTTAAAAAAATGGTCGACACAGTTCGTGATTGTTTGTACTAGGTACTCCTTAGCCCTGGACGAATCTGTTGATATTACTCACAAAAATCAGCTATTAATTTTTGTTAGATGCATCAGTGAAGATTTTTGTGTAACTGAGGAACTTCTAAAACTGCACCACACGGAAGACGGGACCAAAGGTATAAATATATTTGAAGCAGTTAGTGACTCTGTGAAAAATATAGGCGGTTTTCAAAAGTGCTCTTACGTTTGCACCGACGGAGCAAAAGCAATGACGGGACTCATAACGGGATTGGCTGGACTTTTGCGGGAAAATGGTGTTACTGTATTGTTTCATTGCATTATCCATCAAGAGGCTCTCTGCGGAAAACTGTAGTGCAGATGGTAAACAGCTTAAGAGGAGGAAACAGCTCAGCGACACCGAAAATTCATCTCTTTCTTGGAGGAATTAAATACTGAATGACGTCCCCCTACATTCAGAGATACGCTGGTTGAGTGCAGGTAAATGCCTTAGAAATTTTTTTCTTTAAGAAAAGAGATCTTACTGTTTTTTTAAACGGAAATTGTTATTAACACGGACGTATTTATAACAAAGCTAAAGAACAAAACATTTCTTCATGAACTGGCATTTCTAACAGACATTACCTCTCACTTGAACACATTAAACCTACAACTCCAGGGGAAAAATAAGACAGTATCACAGTTGGTTGGTCAAATTGAGACATTTCGCAAAAAACTTGATCTTTTCGAGAACTGCATGAAAAGAAACGACCTTACACATTTTCCTGCGTGTTTCGAAATAAATCAAGAAGAAACCATGGTCGATTTCTCGAGGTTTGCAAAAGTGCTTACAGAAATAAAAAGAGAATTCGATGAAAGGTTTTCGGAATTTGATGCAGTAAAGCCCGATCTTGAGCTTTTTAACAATCCAATGGGAGTCAACATCCAGAACCAATCAGCAGAATACCAATTAGAGCTGTGCGAACTACAGTCCGATTCGTTTTTTCAAGCAAAGAAAAATGAAGACATTAGTACTTTTTGGAAGTTAGTCTCCAAGGATCGTTTTCCTAAACTTCGTAACTTTGCGTTGACTATATTACTGTTTGGTAGTACGTATATAATATGTGAAAGTATATTTTCTACTTTGAAGCATATTAAATCTAAAACACGTAATCGCATGGAAAACGATTCTCTGAAAGCGTGTATTAGACTCACTACGACTAGTATAGATATAAAGTTGCAAAAGTTAGTAGAGGATAAACCCTTGCCTCAAATATCCCATTGATTTTTTATTTTATGTTAAATTTTAAATATAACATGTAAATTGTAAACCATAATAAAATACTTGTAAATAACATTTCGTTTGTATATTATTTTTTAAAATAAACTTTTTTTGAACTAGTCGAGTTCTCTGGCCCTTCATAATAATTTCAAATTTAATACGGCCCGCAACGTCTAAAAGGTTGGACCACACTGACATAGCTACACGCGTGGCGTACTTTACACGCCACAAGAAAATACACTTCAAAACAGCGGATTTGTTTATTTTGTTTTTAAAAAAATACACTTAGTTGTTTGTTATAAACCTTATTCGACATCAGCGAATACTCGGGGTTCCTTCTCAGTAAGTCAACTGGGATCTAATTCCATGATAAATAAAATAACTAATAAATTTTTTTTTGAAATGTTATTTTTTACATGAGAAAAAGTATTGTTTATAAAGAAAAATATATTTTGTGCCATAATGACCTAAAAACAATTGAAATATGTACAGTAGAGCGTCGATAATCCGAACTAATTGGTACAGAGGTAGTTCGAATTATCAAATTGTTCGGATTATCGAACATATGTTCAAAATACGTACAAAGCTCATAAACATAGTAGGTACATATGTACATACGTTTTAGTTACAAGGAAAAAAACACCTGCATAATAAACAAAATATATTGTATGTATTTCTGCATAAACAAAACAAAAATCCGCGGTCATATTTTGCCCATATTGTCATATTAAATCCAAAAATTCGGTCCGCGATCATATTTTTTAATTTTATATTTTTTTGCGTTCGGATTAGCGAACGTTCGGATTGCCAGGGTTCGGATTATCGACGCTCTACTGTACTTATATTACTATAATCGTGGCGTATATTGTCCACCGCCTGAAACAGCAAATACTAAAATGTAAATTACGATCTTCCCAGAATGACGATTATAACGAAACTAAAACCAATTGTAAAGCACATTCCAGTGATAGGTTAGGTAGATAAAGAAGGTAAAAAATTAAATTTTTAAATATATTTGCAGTAGAATTCTTATATCTGTCGTACAAAGTACGCCAGCGCGTGTAGTTAAAGCTTAAATAACAATGCCGTGAAAACTGCTGGTGCAAATTTCACATGTAAACTGTCTTTCTACAGAATGTACTAAAATATGTGCGTTTAAATTAGAACTTTGTGAAATCTGTTTTTTGCATATTTCACATGTACATGGTTTTTCACCGGTATGAACTCTTAAAAATGTATTTTTAATTCATAACTCTTTGAAAATTATTTCATGCAAATTTCACATGTATATTATTGGTTTTCTTCAGTAATGAACTCTTAAATGCACTTTTAATTCGGAATTCCGTAAAAACTGTTTGATAGATATTTCACATGCAAAAAGTTTTTCTGCAGAATGTACCACTATAATATGTTCTATTAACTCTTTCGCTGCGTCAAATAAATGCATATTGCTGACCAGTGCGGCAGTAGTTTTTTTTTAAACTAAACGCGATACTTGTTCAACCATTTTTTTGTACCTATATTAAAACGGTATAATTTTTCTTCTCAATTTTTGCAAGATGCACATGTGCGCTGTACTCAGTTTTCAAGCAATTTCTTTTAAAAATGCGGAGGTTCGCACTTAAAATACAAATCTGTGTATTTAGTAAATTAAATACAATTTTTTGATCAAAACAAAAATTTTATTCATAGAATCAGGAATATTAGTATAGTATAGTTGATCCAAAAGATGGCATAACCCAGACATCCAAAGTGAAAGTTATCCTTCAACACCAAATTGTTCTATATGGTCCACACAATGTCCAGAAAAAAGTCACACCATTTTAAGCGTCGGGTTTGGGGGGGGGGGGAGAGGGGGGAGAAATCGGTAAATTCGTAGTTTTTTAAGTTTTTCGCCAATATTTCTAAAACTATGCGGTTTAGCATGAACAACCCTCTATACAAAATTGTTCTACACTAAATTTGAAATAAAAAAGGCCCTATGCATAATCTTTCTAAAATGAATGGTTCCAAAGTTACGGAGGTAGTATAGTATAACTGGTCCAAAAAAAGGCCTAACCCAAACATCCAAAGTAAACCAACACCAAAATGTTCTATATGGTCCACATATTGTTCAGTAAAAAGTTACACCATTTTGAGCGTCCGGTTTGGGAGGGAGATGGGAGAGAAGCCGGTAAATTAGTAGTTTTTTTACGTTTTTCGTCAATATTTCTAAAATTATGCATTAGCGTAAACAATGTTATATACAAAAATGTTCTACATGAAATTTAAAACAAAAAATGTTCTATAGATAATTGTTATAAAATCAACGGTTCCAGAGTTACGGAGGGTGAAAAGTCGAGGTTTTCGATACTTTTTATATATTTTGGGCAATATTTACGATATAACTATACCAAAAACCCAGACATACAAAGTGAAAGTTATCCTCCAACACCAAATTGTTCTATATGGTCCACATAATGTTCAGAAAAAAGTCACACCATTTTGAGCGTCGGGTTTGGGGGGGAGAAATCGGTAAATATAAAAAGTATCGAAAACCTCCACTTTTCACCCTCCGTAACTCTGGAACTGTTGATTTTATAACAATTATGTATAGAACCTTTTTATTTTAAATTTTATGTAGAACATTTTTCTATAGAACATTCCTTACGCTAAAGCATAGTTTTAGAAATATTGACGAAAAACGTAAAAAAACTACTAATTTACCGACTTCTCCCCCCCCCCCCCCACCCCAAACCGGACGCTCAAAATGGTGTAACTTTTTACTGAACAATATGTGGACCATATAGAACAATTTGGTGTTGAAGGAAAACTTTTACTTGGGATGTCTGAGTTAGGCCTTTTTTGGACCAATTATACTATACTACCTCCGTAACTTTGGAACCGTTCATTTTAGAAGTGTTTATGAATAGGGCTTTTTTATTTCAAATTTAATGTAGAACAATTTTGTGTAGAAGGTTGTTCATGCTAAATCGCTTAGTTTTAGAAATATTGACGAATAACGTAAAAAACGACGAATTTGCCGATTTCTCCCCCCTCTCGCCCCAAACCCGACGCTCAAAATGGTGTGACTTTTTTCTGACCATTGTGTGGACCATATGGAACAATTTGGTGTTGGAGGATAACTTTCACTTTGGATGTCTCGGTTTGGGTCTAACTATACCATACTATATGTATAAAAATATAAAATAAAAATATACAAAATGTTAACTTTTTGTTAATGTCTGTCTATTATAGATAATATTGATACATAATATTCTCTGAAGCAGTTGCTTATAAGCTAAGGCCAGCTTTATCGGGACATTGTTGACAATGATAAACAATATCTGTACGTATATCTTATTTTATTGCATGTCCGATATTTTTTTTTCTAAGAGTTCTATTCATGTTGAATCGAGCAGCTTTTCTATTTCGAAAAATTTTCGGGAGGGGGTAGTTACGTAAATATAGAGGTTTCTAAACTTTGGTGCGTCCGACAATTACTCTGACACACTAGAATCGAATCATTTTATGATAAAAATAACTCTTGCAATGCAACAAATTCCGCAGGATATCACAATTCCGCGATATAGATGGAACCTAAAAGGAGCTAATTGGGAGCAATATAAAGAGATTGTGGAAGACTACTTTTATAATTTTACTGATGCAGAATATCCAACCACCAAAGAAAAATATGCATTCTTAATCAATTGTATAAATAATGCAGCACAAAGAACTTTAAAAGAATACAGACCATTTAAGTGCAAAAATCGAGCACCTTCACCTTGGTGGGATGCAGAATGTGACAACATAATTTCTGAAAGAAAACATATTTACTGCGAGTAGGTATACAAAGAAACCCCCACAAAAGATAATTTTCTTGCTTACCAAAAATGTATGGCACTTACTAAACGAACATTAAAAGAAAAAGCTAAAAAAAGTTGGATTGAATGGTGTTCCAATCTCAACAAAAATACTCCAGCGAGCATGATATGGAAACAAGCAAAAAAAATGAATCGTAAAACAATAAACCTGGGTAAGTTACATAATGATGATTTAATAGATAAGTTTTTTAATCATGTAGCTCCCCAGACTGTTCCTTCCACTGTAAATATCGAACAAACGTTCTTAGATAAAAATCATTTTTTGGCAAAGAATTTTCACATTAATGAACTAAATTATGCTTTAATAAATAAAAAATGTACTGCCCCGGGTTTTGATCAAATAAAGTATCCAATGTTAGAGAACCTACCAATTATAGCAAAAAGGTTTCTTCTACAAATTTTTGATGAGATGCTTGCAGGTGAATGCATTGAAGACTTTAGAAAAATTATAATCACACCGATTCCTAAACAAGGTAAAGACCCTAATTTGGCCCATTCGTATAGACCGATTTCTCTGCTATCATGTGTGCAAAAAACTTTCGAGCGTATGATAAAACATAGGCTAGAATGGTGGCTACATAAAAAAGACTTGCTTACGCCCTATCAATTTGCATACAAAAGAGGAGTGGGTACGCTAGATGCACTTACAACCTTAGTAACAAATATTCAAAATAATTTCTCTAGAAATAACTATCTTCCAACAATTTTTATTGATATTGAGAAAGCATATGACACCTTAAGCCTTAATATTTTGAGTAAAAAAATGATTATTGATTTTAAAATTCCTAAGGCAATAGTATATGCTATTATCGGATTATATTCAGAAAGACATGTTTATGTCAGGGATTTTAACAACCATTTATTAGGCCCAAGATATGTTTTTTCAGGAATTCCACAAGGAGCCATCTTAAGTCCTTTTCTTTTCAATTTATACACAGCTGACCTAGGGTGAATGCACCAGTAACCGACCATGCACCAGTTACCGACCACTCTTTAACCAAATATTAAAACTAAGAAAAGCTTAGAACGTTTAGAAATTTCGTTGACTTATCCAAAGCAAGTTTAAAGGAAGTGGGAATTTTGGTGTATTGGCAACACTGCCAATAGGTTAAATCTGTGAGCGTGTAACTAGATGCACATGAAGGTAAGCAATTTTTATCTAATTACATCGAATGCTTTTTTAACTTTTTTAATGTTGAAATATGATGTTACTCGTTAATAAAAGTGTAATAAATACAGTTAACTTGTTATTTTTCTAAATATCTGTAACTAAGTGATTAATTTATGGTGGTCGCTTTATGGTTCACCATTGTAAAACTTTTCCATTAGACGACCAGTTGGTCGCTTTCTGGTTTGGGTTTGTATCCACGGATGATTTGTTAAATAAGCTGTTGCTAGTAGCACGAATAGGGGACTTTAATTTTTATACGTAGATCTAATTTCTGTCCAATAAACGACCAGTGGTTGGCTACTGGATCAAAATGGTGGTCATAAATTGGTACAGTAATCAAACTATTTGTTTTAGATGCCTAAAAATTATTCTAAAGACGATTTGGTCAATGCTATTAATGAAGTTCGTGATGGAACAAAAATACGGGAAACTGAGAGGAAGTATAACATTCCCCATGCCACATTTATGGACAAATTAAAAGAAAAAACATCTTTGGACGCTAGAAAGGGTCCTCCAACTATTCTAACTTCAGATGTAAGTAGGTCTATCTTGTTAGTAAACATAATATTTTATCATTATCTTGTTAGTAAACACAAATCGGTAATATTTTGTATTTTGACAACGACATCCGATTTGGGCGTTGATACGTTAATAAAATTATTTTTTCAATTTAATTGTGGCTTATTTCCCAATCAAAATAGTTCATTAGTAAGCATGCATTTCTATATACATAGAATATTATATTGATTTTTGCCTAACCCTTTTCTCGTTTTGTAGGAAGAAAACCTCCTAGTTTGTTGGTTGAAGGGAATGGCCAAAAAAGGAATACCGGTTTAATCAAGACAACTAATTCATGCTGTACAAGAGGTAATAAAAAAAAGAATGTGTGTGTACTTTGTACGCACGTAAGAAGTTATACTTCTATTATATGATTTAAACGAAATTAATATACTTTTTATTTATATTTTGTTTAAATATTAAACTAATTTATACTTACTACTTGTCAAACATTTTTATTAGAACAGTGCCAAAAATTAAAATAATAAAAGAATAAAACACACACAAACACATTAAACAAGCCACAAATGATGTCTGAACATTAATTGTCGAAAATTTTTTTAACTAAATACGTATTTTCTGAAAATACAATTATATAATAAATATACTTACAATCATAAAATGTATTAAAAAAAAACAAAAAAGAAAGTTTCTATTGGGACTCGAACCAGCGCTGATAAGAGCGGTTGGTATTGGAATTCATTCGCCTTCTCCGCTTAGCCACGGACAATATGTGTCATTATTTACGAAGATCGAGTAACTAAACGGATTAAACTTGTGATATTTTGAAAATTGATCAAATTATTTTAATTTTGAATTGAAATGATTTAGAATTGAAAAAATACAACAAAACATAGAGTAAAAAAACAATATATTAGGTGAATATTGATAGAAATTTTGATGGTAATCAAATTATATAAATAAAAGTACTACCCCAGGCAACCAAGTGACGTCATATAACGTTGAGGAAACGTCAGTTTTTGGCTGAAAATAACACGTGTTTAAACAGTACGTCAAATAGACGTCTTTTGTAGGTGATTTTAAATACGTAAGATTAATGATGTTAAAATTACGTTTAAAAAACGTTTTAACTTTAGACAGCCTAAGTCTGACGTCACAAAATTGGGAGGAGCTTGCTTGTTTGTATTGACTCCAAACAATTTCGTTTAGGTATAGGTAACGCTAAATGTTTATAAGAAATTTCTCATTTATTGTTTACGCGGTTTGTATCTTGTGTGATAAAATAATACTTTTCATTTATATATTTAGTTAAAGAAAGGTATAAATTAAGAGATTTTTATGCGTTTTTGCTCAGTGAGTTAGTTTAATGCAGTAATTCTTCTTGACAACTATCTGAGGTTATGTTAATTTATTTTTAATTAAGCGTTAAATGAAGATATTAAGACAGCGTTAAATTAAGATATTA
The DNA here is from genome assembly GCF_917563875.1 of Diabrotica virgifera virgifera. Lineage (NCBI taxonomy): Eukaryota > Metazoa > Arthropoda > Insecta > Coleoptera > Chrysomelidae > Diabrotica > Diabrotica virgifera. The sequence continues at coordinate 207,616,198 of NC_065444.1, forward strand.
AGTATGCTGGATAATTTGTTAATAAATTATTTATTAGTTTCATATTTTTTGTTTTTTTTTATATTTATGTTTCATATTTTTAGTTGTTTTAGTTTTGACACAGTAAGTAGGTATATACAGGGTGATTGATTAGTGTGAGGAAGCTCAGTAGATCTGTTATAGTAAAAATTACAAAAAAAAAGTTATTAACAAAAATTGTAGGCAGCTTTAAACTCCACATTTTAAAATTAGTTACAATCTTACAGGGTGTTCCATAAGATGGTGGCAGACCAAACTTATGTTTTTTTAAATGGAACACCCTGTATTTTATTTTAAATTTGAAATCTGCTTTACTTCCACATCACAACAATGTAAAGTTTTATTATGTTATACCGGGTATTTAAAAAGTTATAACCAATATTACCTGAAAATCGTATCAAGTTTAACTCCCTGTATAATTAAAAAGGAGTATAGGAACATTAATCTATTGCAACCATAGTTTTTTAATAATTATTAAAAATTATAAAACATATTCGTTTTTATAATATTCGGTAAATCAAATACAGGGTAAGTCAAAATGCAAGTACATTATTTTCTTGGTAATTTTAAATAGAACAACCTGTATTTTATATCACTATCGAAAAGTACTAATATCGTACTTCAAATTTTATGAAGTACTCCTTATACCTAAAGTTATCAGTTTTCTAGATATTTTTATTTTTCCATCAAAGTATTAATTTGGTAGATATTTTAACGTTTACCAATAATTATTGTGAGTTGGCCATGATTGATTTGTCAGAAACTGACAGTTTGGCATTAATTAGTAATTTTAACTTATCTTACTTAAGTAAGGTGTTCAAAATGGCCTCCCAAAACATCTATGCATACTTGAAAGCGGTCATTGAAAGAGTTTCTTACATTACTAAGCATTTGTAAAGAAATATTTTGAAATGCAATTCGGATTCTATTTTTCATATCATCCCTTGTTGTTGGAGGTATTTTATATACTTCGTTCTTAACGTAACCCCGAAAAAATGATTTTATTGAAATCTGGTGACCTTGAGGGCCACCTTACCGGTCCATCCCTTCCGATCCATCTTTCATCAAACTGATCATTAAGTTCACCACGTACTAATTCGCTGTGGTGCGCAGGAGCACCGTCATGTAGAAACCACATTTGTTCACGTATATTAAGTGGAACCAACTTCTAATAATATCGGTAACTGTAATTACGATAAAATCTAAATAAATCTCACCATTTAAGTTATCTTCAAAAAATATGGTCCTATTACATGGTTACCGACGATACCTCCCCATACATTTAGAGACCATCTTGTTTGACTATGTGTTACTATGTGGTATGGATTACTCGTTGAATAGTAGTGAAAGTTATGACTATTAACAGAACCGTTTCGATGGAATGTAGCTTCATCAACCAATAGGACATAATCAAAAAAATCTCTCTGCTCATTAATTTTTTCTAAGGCCCATTCACAAAATACTATTCGTTTCTGAAAATCATCATTATTTAATTCTTGGTGCTTTTGAATATAAGGGTGCATCTTGTTTTTAGATAGAATGTTTTGAACAGAGTAGTAACTAAGTTCTTGTTCACTGGAAATACTCCTTATACTTGTGTGTGGGTTTTCTGTAACTGCCATCAACACTCATTTCGTTTTCCTCTGTCACACTAGTGTTTGTTCGTTTATGTTTTTCAAAATTCACTGAACCAGTGCGGTTAAATCGATCTTTCAATTTTTCAAATGTATCTTGACTAGGTTGGTTGCCGCCTATCTGGAAACGGTTCTTGATAAATGCTAGCTGATGCAATAGTAATGAATTTTTATTGCATTCCCCAAAATCCAGATCATATCTACCATTTCATCAGTAGTAAAATTCATTATTGCTAATTTAAATTGAATTAATTACTGAATTACTAAATAATAATTGTTGCTAATTTACGGTGTATCCCAATACTGAATTAATAAACAATAATGTCAAACTGTCAGTTTCTGACAAATCAATCATGGCCAACTCACAATAATTATTGGTAAACGTTAAAATATCTACCAAATTAATACTGTGATGGAAAAATAAAAATATCTAGAAAACTGATAACTTTAGGTATAGGGAGTACTTCATAAAATTTGAAGTACGATATTGGTACTTTTCGATAGTGATATAAAATACAGGGTGTTCTATTTAAAATTACGAAGAAAATAATGTACTTGCATTTTGACTTACCCTGTATTTGATTTAACGAATATTATAAAAACAAATATGTTTTATAATTTTTAACAATTACTAAAAAACTATGGTTGCAATAGAATAATGTTCCTATACTCCTTTTTAATTATACAGGGAGTTAAACTTGATACGATTTTCAGGTAATATTGGTTATAACTTTCTAAATACCCGGTATAACATAATAAAACTGTACATTGTTGTGATGTGAAAGTGAAGCAGATTTCAAATTTAAAATAAAATACAGGGTATTCCATTTAAAAAAACATAAGTTTGGTCTGCCACCATCTTATGGAACACCCTGTAAGATTGTAACTAATTTTAAAATGTGGAGTTTAAAGCTGCCTACAATTTTTGTCAATAACTTTTTTTTGTAATTTTTACTATAACAGATCTACTGAGCTTCCTCACACTAATCAATCACCCTGTATATTGGATGGATGGAAGTAGGTATATATAACTAGTGAAAATTCTATAATGTGAGGGCTGGTACAATCAATGTTGCTTCTAGCCTAGCGCACAAGCGATCTTAAACAAGTGGTAGCTTATACCTTCGACACATGGGACGTAGGCCTATAGGTTTCATGTTATGTACCTATTATACTATTTATACTATTTTGAAACATCTGAAAGAGGTCACTTTTTGAAAGTATTAAAGACGTGATTTTACCGACGTGAAAAAGACGTAGACACGATTACGTTTTAAAATCGTCACAATTATGACGTCAAATCGATGAGACAAATACACGTGATTTTCAACGTCAGTACTACGTCATATAAACACGTCAATTGGTCATTTTTATGACGTGTTATCTACGTTATAAAAACGTCATTTGGTTGCCTGGGAACTGGTGATTGCGTTGGCCAAGTAACGAAGTCGGCAAAAGCAGGACTTACCCCTGTTTGAATAGACCTACCAGATTTTGGTTTTGGTGTAGTGAACGACTCTGACTTAGAGGTTGACTGTGGATTATTTTAGTTACTTTGCTGTTTATCTTCTTGAAGTAATGTCTGGATACTATAGTATTCCGTTCATTTTCATTAAAAGATGATTCGGAATTCACCTGGGCGATACTTAATTCATTATGTTCATTTTGAGTTGGGGTGATTTTTGAATTAAGTCTTTTGTAAGATCATCTGACTCCTTATCATCAGATTCTGAGTTCACCTGGGCGATAATTCATTATGTTCATTTTGAGTTGGTGTCATTTCTGAATTTTAGTCTTTTTGTAAGAGCATCTGACTTCTTATCATTACTAGAAGAGGGCTCTCTAGTAAACTTAGCTTGATTCAAAATATGTTATTTTATTTTGTACCAAGCATCAAATAGCTCTTTGGCCGACTCATCACCATCCCATTTTTCGCCACTGCTTCGGAACTGACGAACACGTGAAGAAGGGAGCATTGACTCGAGAAACAGTAAATGTTCAGTATTAAATTGGCATGGTTTGTCAACTGTTCTACTTTCATGACTTAAACATGTACTGTAATCAATATTTTCTTTATCAAAAGGGAAGATTCCACATTTCTTGAAACCATTCTTCACGACATCTTCGTTTGCAGCTTGTAAAGCACTTTCAATTAATGGTGCGAAATTAGCTCATGTGACAGCCCTAGCTCCAGTCTTATTCAGCCAATCTGAAACAAGTTTCTTCCAAGAAACTTTAATAGGACGAAATACTCAAACGTCTGTTGGTTGGAAAATGAGTGGCATTGGGTAGCAATGAATACAAGATGATACCATTTTCCTTACAAAAAGCAGCAACTTCAAAGCTTATGTGAGATTTATGTCCATCGACTATGTATAAAACTGGAAAAGAGGTATTTCTTTCTTTTAGGTAAGGCAACAAACTGTTTGTAACATATTCAAAAAACACTTGTGAAGTCATCCATCCTTTTTTAGATCTGCCTAATGACCAGCTAGGACTTACGTTTCTGCTAATTTCTGCCGGTATTCTTTCATAGGGATAAATGATGCAAGGAGGTGCCATATTTCCACTAGCTGTAAATGTTACCATTACCGTAATACATTCCTTATCACTACCTCGAACCTGATACAGATCTTTAAATCCTTTGCGACCTATAACTAAAGAAGTTCCTGGGTTAGTTCGAAAACCCGATTCATAAAAAGGAAGGAAGAAGTAGAAGAACTGTCAAGCTTCCACATGCAGTAGGTGCTGGAGCTTGGATTGAATACTGGAAGACAAAAGATGAAGAAAAAATACAAAAAGAACAAAAGAAAAAAGAAAGACTTGAAAAGAAAACCGAAAAAGAAGAGTTACAAAAAAACGGGCAGCAATACAAGTAACGGATAGAGAAAAAAATATGAAGAAGATAAAGAAGCTATTAGAAGAGTCTTCATCGTCATCATCTGAAGAGGAAGATGAATTTATGGACACACAGGACGATTCATTGGACGATGCAGAATTTTCAAACTTCTACAATCGAGACCTTCCACTCCACACCTAGAAGAATTTCTTAAAGATCCTGAAGAAGGAAACTTTGCTTTGGTAAAATTTCCTACAGAAGGTGGAGGCAAAGAAGCATATTATATAGGTCAAGTTGAAAAAATAAAGGAGAACGAAGAAATTGAAATTTCCTGTTTAAAAAAAAGTCACAAATGTGAAAACAAATTCTTCTTCCCCAATGTCCCCTGATAAAGCTGTAATTGAAAAAGGTCAAGTTGTATATATATTAAAACCAACTCTGGTAAGTGGTACGAAGCGTCAACAGTCAGCTGTTACATTTGAAGTAAATCTTAAAGAACTATAATGTTCGGTAGAATAGTATAGGTACAGTGTAAAATTGACAGCAGTTATGTAATGAATTATTTTATAAATTTTTTACTCTAAATAGACGTTTAAAGAATAAAAAGGTCTTTTTTAAATACACTTTTCGCGTGGTCGAATATTGGTGCATAAGTGGTCGAAAACTGGAAAAAGTGGTCGGTTATTGGTGAATTTGTCAAATAATTTTTAATAATTAAAAAACATAGGTTACGTCATAGATAAGTTATAATATTAAATGTATTTTTAAAGTACATAAAAAATACTAATAAATGTTAGAAGTTTTACGTTTAAAAACTAATTTTTCAATTTAATATTAATTTTTTAATTTCAAAAATTATAGTTTGGTCAGAAATTGGTACATTCACCCTACATAAATTAAAGTTGGAAAAATATCCTTTTAAGATTATCCAATATGCAGATGACTTCAGCATATACTGCGAAACAAAGGAGAGAGATGAAGCTTTTGGATTTTTAATGGATACTTATAATGTTGTAGAAATATGGTTGGAAGAAAACCACCTTCAACTGTCGACCACAAAATCAGCAATGACCATTTTCAATAGACATAATATTCCCAATATAGAAACATTTATAGTAAAACAGCGAGAAATTCCTTTTAAAAAGGTAGTTAAATATTTGGGCATTATACTGGATGACAAACTCACATGGAAATTTCACATAGAATATATGTTAAATAGATGTGAAAAAGGCCTAAACTTTCTGAAAATGACAACTAAAACTTGGTGGGGAACAGATGTTCAGACTTCCTTACTTTTTTATAGGACGTACATTCGCTCTATCGTAGATTATGGATGTTGGTTATATGGATCTGCCAGCAAGAACTTACTAAACAAATTAAACATATTTATAAACCAGTGTCTGCGGATCTGTATTGGTGCCATGAAGACAACTCCTATTGAGCCCCTTTATGTTGAAGCACTTGAGCCTCCAATTTCTCTTAGAAGACATTTCCTGGCCGAAAAATTTTTACTGAAAATTAAACACCAGAACACTTTCCTTTATACCGAATTAATAAATTTAAACAATTATGATTTAACGAATAAATATTGGATAAAGAAAAACTCTCCAACCCTATGTGAAGCTCTTAGAGAAAACACAGTTTCTGCTGAAGAAGCTATTAACTTAAAATCACACACAGATATAAATGATTTTGAAACATTTTTTTATGACGTTAAATTTATTAAACCAAATTATGTAAACACTGGAAGAGCAAATAACAACATTATAACAAGCATCTTATCCAATTGGGCTTACCACAGTACTATCTACACGGATGCCTCCAAATCAGAAGACGGTACAGGATGTGCTTTTTACATCCCCATGGAAAAGGTAGAAAAAATGTTCAAATTAAAAGCAAATATTTCCATATTTAGTGCGGAAGCAATTGCCATATATCAAGCCCTAGCTTTTGTTTCTAACAGGGAATCCTCCGTTATTTTTGTTACAGATGCGATGTCAGTTCTCACAGCTATTAACCAACCACATACTCCAATCCCTATATAATATTAATTAAAAAATTGGTGAAACAATTTAAAGAAAATAAAAAAAATGTGATATTTATATGGGCCAAAGCACACAGTGGGATTAAACATAATGAGTATGTGGACTAATTAGCCAAATTAAGTATTTATTCAGGGGATACCATAGAATATCTACCAAGTATTTCTGATTTGGTTGCCACACGTAAGGCAGTCTTGAAACATAAATGGAGTGACCTATGGTCCGAGTTTTGTTTTACCAACCCAAATAGATACACTTCTTTACACACAACTGTCCCTGTTTCACATTGGCATAGAACCTATAATGTCCCTAGGCGTTATATAACAACTATATCTAGGCTAAAATTTGGACATGCTTGCTTTCCTGCTCATCTTGCAAGAATTCATGTGGTTGAGAGTAAAAACTGTGTGGAATGTGGAGTAGAAGGCGACCTAGATCATGTAATTTTTGGTTGTGCCAAAAATAATCTGGAATCCACCTTATTATATAATAATATAGTTCATATTACCGGTAAATCTCCGTTTAACGTTTTATCTGCTCTAGCGACTCAAAATAGATTAATTTACGACTGCATAATCGATTTTTTGGCCAAATGTAATATTTTTCTTTAGTTAAAAAAAAATAATAATTTGTTTTTACTGTTTACCTTTGTTTTCTCTCCTTTATATGTTTAATCCTATTTACCGTGGCCTAGTTTTCCTGTGTATGTTTTATGTTATAATGTCCTGATGGGCCCCTGGACGTGAAGCGTGTGACCCATGTTAATGTGTATGTATATATATAAATTTTCTCTTCTTTTCACTAATTGTTGTATTGATTTCCAACTTTAAATTTATCTATTCTAGTCTATTCAATTGCAAATAATTCATAAACTTTTTACTGCTCCTAATGAGATTAAAAGAACATGTAACTGGCTGTATGGCAAATTGCCAAAGCCATAAAAAAAATGTTTGTCAGGGTGTGAGTGACGACTTGAAGTGCCAAAAATGTTTACCCGTTCTTTACTGCGGTAGTTTCGTGATTCAAAATGGCAAAAAGTATGCCGGGTCGTTCAAAGTGTAAAAAACAGAAATTATGTTTAAAAATCCACAAAAACTTTCCTCTCCGAAAACAAAATTAGAAAGAAAACAACATATAACCGCGAAAAATGTCCTAATCAACCCGAATTTTGTGTTGAAGAGTGCTTTGAAATTGCTCATATGCGAACCAAATTTCTGTATATTACAGAATAAATAAAGGGCTTTTCATTGTTTTCCTCGCATTGCGAGATATGTCGCTGGATTGCGTCTAAAAAGGTGGAATCATTGCATCGCGATGGTTTCCCTTAAATAGGCAGGATTGTTGATATTTGTTTCAGAGTTGTGACTGCATAGCTTCACTGAAGATGCTGAATGGAGATGGTGGCCCACCTCTGAATCAAATAAAAACTGCCTTTATCTTTTTCATCTTTACTCAGATTTGAGTATTTAGAAACTGTCTTTCGGTCCTTTTTCCTAGACGAAAAGAAGGTAAATGCGTGGCCAAAGTGTCCTCTATTTGCTTTCTATTTTCGTCGTCTCTTGTGCTTATATATTGTAAAAGCCGGAGATACAGGATGCAGCCAGAAAGTAGTTTATTAACGAAAAGTCTTAGATTTAAAATATTGTTTATTTTATTTTTATTTCAGTTATTCTAATTGTTTAAAAGTAGTAAACTTTGTATCTAGGGATTTTCGTTGTTTTCCTCGCATTGCGAGATATGTCGTTGGATTGCGTCTCAAAAGGTGGAATCATTGCATCGCGATGGTTTCCCTTAAATAGGCAGGATTGTTGATATTTGTTTCAGAGTTGTGACTGCATAGCTTCACTGAAGATGCATGGGATGCTGAAATAGGCTATATGGAGATGGTGGTCCAACTCTGAATTAAATAAAAACAAAAACTGCCTTTATCTATCTTTATCCGAATAAATAAACTTATTTTCTCTAAGATTCCATAATTATTTTTTTAGAAAAACGTTCTGATTTGCCTTGTGCCGATCGGAGCAACTCAGCGATACACTAGAAATTCTTAGCCAGATATCGGAGACAAAAATTCAAATCACATTTTATAAATAAATATACACTTTATTTAATTAACTTACTACTATTTTTATATTCTAATATTAATTACAAATTAATAATATTTTGGAAAAAAGATATTGTCGCAACTGGGTAACACCTCTAGAAAAAAGTCAGCAGCGAAAGTGTTAAATGTATTTTAAATTCAGCACTCGTTAAAAACTGTTTGTTGCATATTTCACATGTAAACGGTTTTTCACGGGTATGATCTCTTAAATGTCTTTTTAATTCAAAACTTCTTCAAAATTGATTCAGGCAAATTTCACAGGTAACTGGTTTTCCTCAGTATGCACTCTTAAATGCATTTTTAATTCGGATCTCATCGAAAACTGTTCAGTGCAAATTTCACATGTAAAACGTTTTTCTGCAAAATGTAATAATGTATGTTCTTTTAAACGAGAGCTTCGTGAAAACTGTTTTTTGCATATTTCACATGCAAATGGTTTTTCACCGGAATGAACTCTTAAATGCCTTTTTAAATCATAACTTCTTGAGAATTGTTTCGTGCAAATTTCACATGTAAATGGTTTTTCTCCAGTGTGCACTCTTGCATGTTCTTTTAAGTAACAATGCCGTGAAAACTGTTTTTTGCAAATTTCACATGTAAATAGTCTTTCTTCAGAATGCACTGTCATATGTGCGTTTAAATTAGAACTTTGTGCAAACTGTTTGTTGCATATTTCACATGTAAATGGTTTTTCACCGGTATGAACTCTTAAATGTACTTTTAATTCATAACTCTTTGAAAATTGTTTCATGCAAGTTTCACACGTAAATAGGTTTTCTTCAGTGTGAACTTTTAAATGCACTTTTAAATCGGAACTCTGTGAAAACTGTTCGTTGCATATTTCACATGCAAAACGTTTTTCTACAGAATGTACCACTATATGTTCTTTTAAACGATATCTTTGTGAAAACTGTTTGTTGCATATTTCACATGCAAATGGTTTTTCACCAGTATGAACTCCTGAATGTCTTTTTAACTCATAATTGCTGGAAAATTGCTTCTTGCAAATTTCACATGAAATTTCGCCAGAGTGCACTCTTAAATGTCTCTTTAGTTCATAAATTCTTGAAAATTGTTTGTTGCACATTTCACATGCAACTGGGTTTTCCCCAGTATGAACTCGTAAATGTATGTTTAATTCGGATTTCATTGAAAACTGTTCAGTGCAAATGTCACAGGCAAAACGTTTTTCTGTAGAATGTAATACTGTATGTTCTTTTAAACGAATCCTTCGTGAAAACTGTTTGTTGCATATTTCACACGCAAATGGTTTTTCACCAGTATGGACTCTTAAATGTCTTTTTAAATCATAACTCCTTGAAAATTGTTTCATGCAGATTTCACATTTAAATGGGTTTTCTCCAGTGTGACCTCTTAAATGCACTTTTAAGTGGTGGCTCCGTGAAAACTGTTTGGCGCAAATTTCACATTTAAACTGTCTTTCTCCAGAATGTACTACCATATGTGCGCTTAAATTAGAACTTTGCGAAAACTCTTTGTTGCATATTTCACATGAAAATGGTTTTTCACCGGTATGAGTCCTTAAATGTATTTTTAATTCAGCACTCCTTAAAAACTGTTTGTTGCATATTTTACATGCAAATAGATGTTCTCCAGTGTGAACCCTTAAATGCACTTTTAATTCGGAGCTCCGTGAAAACTGTTTGTTGCATATTTCACATGCAAAAAGGGTTTCTCCATTGTGAACTCTTAAATGCACTTTTAATTCGGAACTCCGTGAAAACTGTTTGGTGCAAACTTCACATGCAAAAAGTTTTTCTACAGAATGTGATGCTGTATGTTTTTTTAAACGATACCTTCGTGAAAATTTTTTGTTGCATATTTCACATGCAAATGGTTTTTCGCCAGTATGAACTCTTAAATGTCTTTTTAAACGAGAACTCGTTAAAAACTGGTTGCTGCAAACTTCACACACAAATGGTTTTTCACCAGTATGAACTGTTAAATGTCTATTTAAATCATAAATCCTTGAAAATTGTTTCGTGCAAATTTTACATGTAAATGGTTTTTCTCCAGTGTGCACTTTACTATGTTCTTTTAATCTGGAATGCTGTAAAAATTGTTGGTTGCATATTTTACACCTTAAACGTCTTTTCCTGTTGAGCATTCTTTCACGTGTTTTTAAAACAGGCTTTGTTGTAGACGGTTCAGAAACAATTTCTGATATAAAAGGTTTTTCTGTGGTGTTCACTTTCATGACGTCAGTTAAATACGGGTTCAATTGACTACTTCCATCATCTTCTTGTTTTAATGTATTACTTGGCTCAGATTTTATATCTTCACATGAAAAACCTAAAATCACAATTATCTATTAAATCAATGTTATGGATTGAAACCAAAAATGTATGATTGAAAAGGGCAAAGATGAGCTATGACTATAAAGTTATTAGTTTATAGTATACAGTAGAACCCCGATTATCCGTGTGCGGATTATCTATATCTATGATTTTCTATTACTTATATCAAAATAGTTTTACTTGTAAATACTTGTTTTATCAAAATAGCGTCCCTGTAAATCACTCGACGGAAACTCTATACGCGGAGAGGTAGACACATATGAAAGATTATTTTTTCTGTTGTCTTTTTATGGTAGGGCTATATGTATGGATATATGTACATATGTATTACAATAAGAAATAAAAGTTCGGATTATCCGTGCTTTTCAATTACTCTGTACTATTTGTTGGCAGATATTTCGGATTTAATCAGATTTATCATTTAGTAAAGTACCTTTAAACTTTAAATATAATTTAAAATTGAACCTAATGTAACGAAATACTAAGGGTGACTATTCGTTACAGCATTAAGGGATTACAGTCATTTTGTGCTTGATATCGGCCCAGTCTCTTAATCTGGGGAATTCCATCCGAATTATCTTGCAACGGATAGTACTCTGATGTGTGCACTAAACACCAGTAAAATAGCGCAAAAGACGGAATACATAATGCGTTGTGAAATAAACAGAGATGAAACTAGTAAAGGTGAGAAATTATCAATAGAAACCTATAAATTCACATTATGTTGATAGTTTCCCACATTTAAGCCAAGAACACTTTTTAACACGTGTCAACACGGCACGTCAGAATGCGACATACTAGATATACCTGACACATATCTGTGTTGTAAAACGTGGGTTTATGCTGACATTTTGATGTTTTTAAGTGAAATAGTGGTTATAATATAATGGAACACCTACAAGAAGAGATGGATTGGTTAGATGAAGAAGAGGAAATAGTAGCTGTTATAGTCCAGAGAAATAAGATTTTTCTCGTGACACATCCCCCTCCAGGCCGAAACCAAATTTTTTGAGTAGTATGGACTAGTGATGTAACGAATGTCATTTTTTGAACATTCGCGAATACGAATGCGAATATCTGTTACCGACATTCGCGAATGCGGATGCGAATGCGAATGTCCAGTTTTTTAGATTTGTTTCTATTTTTGTAATGTTTCCTAAATTTATAATGAAAAGTTAATTGATATTTAGTGTAAATCAATCTGAATCTTAAGCTTTATTACATAATACCAAATAATAAAAAAAGTGAAGGCTGATAATGTGATTTTACAAGGTTAAGTTCTATCTATCTATTGTCCTTCATTTGTCCAAAATTAAACGTAGGCCTCCGCCTTATTTTTCCACTCTTCTCGGTTCAGTGCTAATGCTGTCGATTTGGTCCATGCGTATCTTTTTAGGTCATCCGACCATCTCGTCCGTGGTCTGCCCCTTCCTCTTTTGTAGTCCCAAGGTCTCCAGTGAGTTATCGCTTCATTCCATCTTCCGTCTCTTTGTCTGCTGTTGTGTCCTGCATATTTCCATTTGAGAGTAGCTGCATGTTTGAGGTTAAGTTACCTTTTCTTAATAAAAAAAGATGAGAAGTGAATAGATTTTGATTTTATTAACCTAATATTATCTTAAAATTATTTTTTTTTCTGGTTTTCATATTCGCAAAACATTCGCACAAATTTCGCGAATGCGGATGCGAATGCGAATATGCAAAAACATGCGAATATTCGCGAATGCGAATGCGAATACGAATATTCGTTACATCACTAGTATGGACATCTATATTAATAACCTAATGTTTCCTGCAGCCGACTTTAATGATATACATAGTTATAAACAAATGAAGATATATATACAGTGCTGTTTTTGTAACAATAGAGGTTCTGGTACGCAATGTTCCGGGGGGTCTGGTGAGGGTTCATAAACGGGGTCTGCCCCCGGGAAAACTTTTTAAATTTAGCCTCAATAAGGGCGTTTTAAAGCTATTTGGGAGCAAGGAAAAAATTCAGGGAATTTGTTTATAATTTGGTTGTTTTTTATTTTTTGTCCCAAGAGGTGCCGGTACGGCGTACCGTCACAAAAACAGTACTGTATATATATATATATATATATATATATATATATATATATATATATATATATATATATATATATATATATATATATATATATATATTGTACAAATATTTTCGACCGTACTGTGTTAAATAGTGATTTTTTGAATAACGGCAATTCGGTCAGATGAAATAAAACTCTATTTGTTCTAGGTCTCAATATTTCGTCATTATTTGGTGACTTCTTCAGGAGAAAACTGTAAATTTATTAAGATTAGATATGGACAAAAAACAAAAGTTGTAAGTAATGAAATGTTTTGTCTTTTGTCCATATCTAATCTTAATAAATTTACAGTTTTCTCCTGAAGAAGTCACCAAATAGTGACGAAATATTGAGACCTAGAACAAATAGAGTTTTATTTCATCTGACCGAATTGCCGTTATTCAAAAAATCACTATATATATATATATATATATATATATATATATATATATATATATATATACAGGGTGTCCCGAAAAGATTGGTCATAAATTATATCACAGAGTCTGGGGTCAAAAATAGGTTGATTTAACCTAACTTACCTTAGTACAAATGTCCACATAAAAAAGTTATAGCCCTTTGAAGTTACAAAATGAAAATCAAATTTCTCCAATATATCGAAAACTATCAGACACTTTTTATTGGAAATATACGTGTGACATTCTTATGGTAGGAGGATCTTTAAAAAAAATTATAGTCAAATTTGTACACCCCATAAAAATTTTATGGGGGTTTTGTTCCCTTAAACCCCCCCTAACTTTTGTGTGAGTTCCAATTAAATTATTATTGTACTACCGTTAGTTAAACACATTGTTTTTAAAACTTTTTTGCCTCTTAGTACTTTCTCGAAAACCCAGTTTTTATCGAGATATTTTGAATATTTGTCAAATCCACCACATATTTGTATATGGAGATGTACGATTATAGAGATAGAGAGGTAATAATATGAAAATAATATTTTATAATGTTACTTAACCATATAAAAATATGTGGTGGATTTGACAAATATTCAAAATATCTCGATAAAAACTGGCTTTTTGAGAAAGTACTAAAAGGCAAAAAAGTTTTAAAAACAATGTGTTTAACTAATGGTAGCACAATAATAATTTAACTGGAACGTACACAAAAGTTAGGGGGGGTTTAAGGGAACAAAACCCCCATAAAATTTTTATGGGATGCACAAATTTCACTATAATTTTTTTTAAAGATGCTCCTACCATAAGAATGCCACACGTTTATTTCCAATAAAAGGTCTCTAATAGTTTTCGATATATTGGAAAAAATTGATTTTCATTTTGTAACTTCAAAGGGCTATAACTTTTTTTATGTGCACATTTGTACTAAGGTAAGTTAGGTTCAATCAACTTATTTTTGACCCCAGAATCTGTGGTATAATTTATGACCAATCTTTTCGGGACACCCTGTATATATATATATAATCCTAAACCCATTTACCCTAAGGTGTCGGGTGCTTAAATGAAGATAAAAAAGGTAAATTTTCGCTTTTTTCGTCTATTACCAAAAAGTTAAGCATTTTAAACAAATTTGAGAGTAAGAAACCCATAAGTCGTATAAAAAACTTCAATATGGCGTTCGCTGAATATGTTTATCATTATTGGTTGCTTAGAAAACTGCAAAATAAATCATAAATTTTGAGTTTTTATAAATATATATATATATATATATATATATATATATATATATATATATATATATATATATATATATATATATATATATAATCCTAAACCCATTTACCCTAAGGTGTCGGGTGCTTAAATGAAGATAAAAAAGGTAAATTTTCGCTTTTTTCGTCTATTACCAAAAAGTTAAGCATTTTAAACAAATTTGATGGTAAGAAACCCATAAGTCGTATAAAAAACTTCAATATGGCGTTCGCTGAATATGTTTATCATTATTGGTTGCTTAGAAAACTGCAAAATAAATCATAAATTTTGAGTTTTTATAAATATTCGTAACATATGTAAAAATTAACTTAGAACCT
The DNA here is from genome assembly GCF_917563875.1 of Diabrotica virgifera virgifera. Taxonomy (NCBI): domain Eukaryota; kingdom Metazoa; phylum Arthropoda; class Insecta; order Coleoptera; family Chrysomelidae; genus Diabrotica; species Diabrotica virgifera. The sequence continues at coordinate 207,631,242 of NC_065444.1, forward strand.
TCTTATTACACAGATTGCTGAGACTTCTTATGCTTAAATTATATTTTAAATTTCAAAGCAATTGGTTAAATAGTTTAAAAGTTATTTAATTTGATATCCCAAATTTATTTTCTTTGCAACACTATAAGTCAGAAAATTATGAGGTTACAGTAATATTTCGGACAGTTTATGAAGAACATTTATACTATTATCTTAATTTAAAAAAATGACAAAAAGTAATTTTAGACAGTGTAAAATTATTTTGCAAAAACATGGCGATTTTTTGCTTACTTATAAACAATTCGAATAACTTCTTAACCGTTACCCATAGAAAAATTATTTTTTCATATTTAGAAAGACTTAATTTTTATACACATTTAGAAAGAAAAACAATTGTCCTAGGACAATTAGGGACGAAGTTAGCCCCCCCCTTTTTTTAATTCACATGTTCTTGCAAAATAATTTTGCAATTTTTATAATTATTTTTGGTCATTTTTTTAAATTAAATTAATAGTTTAAATCTTCTTCTTTCATAAACCATCCAAAGTATTACTGTAACTTCATTATTTTCTGACTTATAGTGTTACAAAAAAAAATTAATTTGGGATAAACAAATTAAATAACTTTTTAAACTATTTGACCAATTGCTTTGAAATTTAGGGTATGATTTAGGCACCAGAAGTCTCAGCATTCCGTGTAATAAGAAGGTTCTAAGTTAATTTTTACATAAGTTATGAATATTAATAAAAACTCAAAATTTATGGTTTATTTTGCAATTTTCTAAGCAACCAATAAGGTTGCAACCAAACGCCATATTGAAGTTTTTTATAAGATTTATGAGATTCTTACACTCAAATTTGTTTAAAATGCTTAACTTTTTGGCATAGACGAAAAAAGCGAAAATTTACCGTTTTTTGATCTTCATTGTTTATAACTATGTATTGTTGTATATTTTTTTATGGAAAAAATTTATCAGAGAACACGAAATTATAGATTTTCATCGCCCTGTATATGACCAAAAATTGTAATACGATAATTTAATTAGTAAGCAGTGTTTTCGCGGAAGGTGAAATCGTTAGGTGTTTTGTTAATGGGTTTTGAACGGAATTAAAACAATGTTGCGGTCAGATTATAAAGTACCTTTTATTTCACTTTGCAATGGACAATAAGACATTTTATTAGTTTTTCTTAGAAGGATAGCCGATAAACAAATTTATTGAGTTTAGAATGTCAGATTTTTTGTTTAGCATTTTGAAACAACGAAAAGTAATTTGGGATCTCTGAGAATTTAACAAATTGGAAAGTTGGATACAAAATTAAATTGGTTCTTAAGAAAGGATAATATGGGGTAGTGGGTAGAAAGGATGTTTTGTGATTGGTGGAAAATGATGGATGGAAGTGATGAGAGTGTTGTCTGATTTTGATGAGAGAAAAAATGGGCACTGTGTAAAAAATATCTGGAGAGAGCAGTCCAGTTTTTGAAAAGTGAGAAGTCAGTGTAAAGTGGTGAAGTTGGTCTTTGCGAGCAGAATCAAGTTGAAACGAAATCGTTGACCGAGTTGAGAAGTTAATTTTCCTGGGACCGAGGACGATTCCTGTTTCTGTCTAGAACGAGTAGCCGATTGGTATCTATTTGCACAAGATATCGAGCAGAGAGAAAACTGAGTCGAGAATTCGAGCGAGTCCTGTTGTTTTGTTTGAAGCAGTTTGAACGAGGGACCTTTCGCAACATCCTAAGAGTACGTGTGGAAGAATCGAGGGCGACGCAATACGGGAAAAGAAGTAGAGAAGAAACAAAAAGGTTAGTCAAATCATTTGTGAAACGGAGAGAGTTTGTTTATATCCACACCATATTTGCTTAATTTTTGTATTGAACAGTTCTATAACATAATTAGTCATTCCAAATTTTAAAGAAGAAATAAGTAATCAATTCAAAAAGAGAAAAGTAAATTTTATTAAATTTTGTAAGAATAAATAACGAATTATTTAAATAAAATTTTTTTTGTTAAAACAGAGGAGATATCAAAATTAAAGCTTAATTTAGTAGATGAGAAATAGTTGCAACAAATTTAGATTTTAGCATATTTTTTAAATCCTATGTTTGTGGTATACTGGATAAATAAATAATATTTTTAACATTTATATGGCATTGAGTGTGTTTAATTTCCCTGTTTTGTCCAGGATGGAGTAAGCAACTAGATATACCAGAAGTCACAAACCATAGGTAATGCATCAAAAATAAAATAGCCCTGAGAATAAAGTTTATGAGAAAATTTAATTTAAAATTGGTTTTGTTTTACATAAGCAGTAATTAAAATAATTGAGTAATTAATTAAATTAAGAATTTGCTGATAAATCTCATAAAAGAGAGAAATACAGAGCATAACAGTATATCGTCAAAATCGGCTGCAGGAAACATAAGGTTATTAATATAGATGTCCATACTACTCAAAAAATTAGGTTTTGGCCTGGAGGGGGATGTGGGGTGTGTCACCAACAGGATATTTTTTTCCTTATTTCTCTGAACTATTACTGCGGCATTGTTTGTGCTACGATATGAATCCAGAGGTTCATCCAATAAACGAACTCAGCAATGACGATGAGAGGTGTAAAATGTATATCAGGTTGACTAATTCTTCTACTACATAATTGTTTCTCCATATTTAAACGTATAAATATACTTAATCAATATGTAAACAAACAGGCGGCGGCACGGCCTGGTGGGTATAACCTCACCTTGATATGTTAACACTCTGATGAAAATCTGACCACGTTAGATATTGAAAACACGCGTCAAGACGTGTTAAAGCGTGTCGTCGGTCTCTGACGACACATCACAATAATATCATCATCATCCCATAGTCGTCCACTGCTGAACATAGGTCTCCTCGAAAAACTTCCATTCAGATGTATCCTGCGCTGCTGCAATCCAGTTGGTACAAATCCTCTTTATGTTGTCAGTCCACCTTGTGGGTGGTCTTTCCGGGATTTCTTTCTTTCCACAATAATATGTATAGATCTATTTAAAATAACGTAACAGATATTTCTATGACACGTGTTAATGCGTGTTAACACGACGCTTGTTAAAAATGTGTCCTTGGCTTTAGACGTATCGAATAGTGACACAAGAATTTTATAAAATTCTCCTGGAACAGTTTGACTCAACGACTTAAATAATAAATTAACAAATGCCTTACTGGAAAGTCAAAACAAATACTGTCCTAGAACTCAAAAATAAGATAAGATCAGCCAAAATATCGTCCAACTAATGCAGAAAAGAAACGAGAAATGCGAAACGAGACGGAAACTAAAGCTGATGAACTTCAAAAATTAAATAAAGAAATATCCAAAGCTGTTAGACAAGACACTCGAAAATACAACGAAGAACAAAGCAAACATACCATTGAGAACAATAGAAGTATGAAAGTATTGAGAAGAAGACTAAGAACAGGGACAAGGCAGATAATAAAGATTAAAGATAGAAATGATCATCTTACAACCAATAGAGAGGAAACCCTTAAAATATTTGAAGACTTCTACAAATTGCTGTACACAAGCCAACACAAAGTAAATAGCAAAGAAGATCAAGTACTGGTGCAATCAAAATCAGAGGCACTTGCCTACTTAATAAAAATTTTTTGCAAAATTTACAATTTTCAAGTTATTTGGGATTTGAAACTATGCATTTTTCATTGAAAAAACTCACGTTTATAACCGTTTTTCATGAATAACTTAAAAGAATTTAATTTTATAGAAAAAATTCATTAGGAACAAAATTGTGGCTAATAAAAAAAAAACAGAGATTCGTGTCGGAAAGACCTAGGCAAACCCAATAACTACTGAGTTATTGCTCTTTAAGCCAAGCCGCACACCAAAGAAACATGAAACGAAAAACATGAAACATGAAACGAAAAACATGTTTCATGAAAAGAAAACACTGCTAAACAAATCTCAAAGTCCGCCTACCAATGAAACGAGTGTGATTCATGCTCATGACACATTTTTATTTTCGGAGAGTTTCATAAATGGCCGGACATATATTTGTTTAGCAGTGGTTTATTTCCATGAAACGTAATTTACGTTTCATGTTTCTTTGATGTACGGCCTGCCTAAAAGATGGTTATTTTCAAAGAATCTCGAAATGGAGAACCTTCAATCTCAAATAACTCGAATGTGGTGCAATTTTTTGGGAAAACTTCAGAGACATCTTTTAAAGTTCATTAAAAAATCTTTCAAATAAGCTCTGTTAAAAGTTTTTTGCGTAAGAACTGACTGACTTATGACGAAAATAAAGTCGCTCTCGCTTTTTTCTTTTTGAAATGTAAAAATTAAACCCTCGTCATTACAATCCTAATAGAAATGAATAGCTTCCCACTTGAAATTAACTTTATTTAGGTATAATTGATACGATCCATGTGATTCGACAAGTTTGGAATGCTTAGTTCAAAAAAAATAGTTGATTAAATCGAAAATTTTTGTTTAATTCATTAATATTTTTTGTATTTTGACAAGAAAATAGCTTTGTTTTTTTTTATTAGCTACAATTGTGTTCTAATGGTTTTTTCTATAATATTAAAGTTAATCACGAAAAAAGGTTATAAAACGTGAATTTTTTTAATGAAAATTGCATAGTGTCAATCGCAAATAACTTGGAAAGTGTCAATTTTGCAAAAAAAATTATAGAACAAAAATTTACTCAGAATTGGTCGCTTTATTGATTTTCATAGTTATTTTGATTACAAAATTTTCATCCCCTAGATTGGGTTGTTTTCATCGCAGGGGCAAAAGCGCAGTTCGGCATAGGGTAGATTTTGATAAAGTTTATAATTACTACCTCAATCCAAATTTTCAAGGAAATCGACCTTGGTTCTCAAAATTCCACGAGAAAATGGCTGTTGATTGGACTAATATGCATTTTGTACATTGTACCGGGTGTCCCAATAAGAATGGCTCTCGGCCATATCTCAGGAACCGTTTATAGTAGAGCTTTGAAATAAAAAATTTTATAACAAAATTTGCCTCAGGAAAAGCCTGGAAATTATTTTCATAATTGTGGGTCCACCGCTAGAGGGCGTAATTGAATATCAAAAATAAAAAAATCTAAATTTTACAAACTTTTCCTAATGAAGGGGCACTGGAAATCCGATTATTGTATTCTTCATCAAATTCTGCGCATATTTAATTTAACAAGTTTAACTCTACCTTTGCAAATAAGAGGTGGGGGTGAGTGGGAACCTTGTTATGAAAAAATGGCTGTAAGTCCGGTTCTGCTAAATCAAATTTTGAAAACTGGGTCTTGCTGAAGACAGATCTTTTTCTTCAATGTAAGCGTGATAATTTTGAACCATCCTAATAAGTAATAAGCCAGCTGGGAGGCGTTATTTAATTTTTTTCAGAAATCTAGTTTTCTTTGGAAAATATTAAATACAAGTATGCATTTTTAATCATACTTTATAAAATTAGATTAAATTATCAATAGAATAGCGAAAACCGCATGTCGATACCTTTTTTCTATCTCAAGATATCTCGAGAAACGTGTAAATTTTATACATAACTGTTACTATCACCGGTAAACTAAGTTAATGAAAAGTAGTGTGCTGTGGAAAAAAACAAAATAACATTTTCCAGATGTCAACGTATAAAAATATAATTAATTAAAATAACAATATAAAGAGAAAAAAATACTATTAAAATTAAATATAACACAGAACAAAAAGAACTACTTAGTGACGACCTAAATATTCAAATTGTTGCCCATCATACACTACTCTAGAATACATTATCCAGAGAATACTAAACGTCATTCAAAGCATATCGAGAGCAGAAATTGAGACTGCTGTTCAATCTACTCTTGAAAGAGTAAATGTTTGCAACGAAAATGATGGGCAAAAATTTGAACGTTTATGTCATCACTAAATAGTTGTTTTTATTTCTTTGTAATAGGGCTTTTCAACGCTTCTCATTTGTTTCGAGCCTCTGTCATATGCCGTATAATCCGTGTATAATATTAATATACGAGATATGAACGAGGCTCGAAACAAATGAGAAGCGTTGAAAAGACCTAATATACGTTGACAGCTGGAAAATGTTTCTTTGTTGTTTCCATAGCACACTACTTTTAATGAATTATTTCGTTTACCGGTGACAGTAACAGTCATGTTTTTAAATTTACACGTTTTGTGAGATATCTCGAGATAGAAAAACGGTATTAACATGCGGTTTTCGCTATTCTGTTGCTAATTTTGTCTAATTTTGTAATATGGTATTAAAAATGCATGTTTGTATTTAATATTTTCCAAGGAACACTAGATTTCTGAAAAAAGTTAAATAACGCCTTCTAGCTGGCATATTACTCAGTAAGTTGGTTCGAAATCATAACTTTTACATTTATGAAATAGATATATCTTCAACAAGATCAAGTTTGCAAAATTTGATTAAGCAGAACCGGACTCACAGCCAGTTTTTCATAACAAGGTTCCCACTCACCCCCACCTCTTATTTCCAAAGGTAGACCTAAACTTGTCAAATCAAATATGCGTAGAATTTTATGAAGAATACGACGATTGGATTTCCAGTGAACCTTCATTAGGAAAATTTTGTAAAATTTATATTTTTTAATTTTTGATATTCAATTACGCCCTCTAGCGGTGGTCCCACAATTATGAAAATAATTTCCAGGCTTTTCCTGAGGCAACTTTTGTTATAAAATTTTTTATTTCAAAGCTCTACTATAAACGGTTCCTGAGATATAGCCGAGAGCCATTCTTATTGGGACACCCGGTACATATCAGCATTATGGACACCTGCCACTAGCATAACCAGATCTGTATGTGCCTCCAAAGATATGCCACACCATACCATCATACCTCCACCACCAAACCATAATCTAGGTCTAGTAGTTAAGCAACATTGGGCATAGAGTTCTCGATGCCTTCTCCACACTCTTTGGCGACCATCAGTTAAATATCTCATAAATAGAGATTCGTCTCTAAACAGAACGTTTCTCCAATCTTCCTTATCCCAATCTGCATATAATGATAGAATTCTGAGAGTTGTCTCTGATGAGCTGTATACAATAAAGGATCTGTGGCAGGTACAGTGGAACCTCAATTATTCGTCTCTCCATTAACCGTCTCCTTACATAACTTGTATTGAGTCATCATCATCATCAGTAGCTCGACCACCCTTTTTGGGTCCTGGCTTGTTCTAGGATTTTCCGCCATTCTGTTCTGTTCCTTGCTTTGTTCTTCCAGTGGGTAATCTCAAGCGTTTTCAGATCTTGTTCCACGTATCTAAGTTTGGATCTTCCCTTTCTCCTTTTCTTGGGACTTTCTCCCTACTGGTGTTTGCTTCATTATATGTTTTGGTGTGTCGGTCTCCAACATTCGTTCAACATGGCCCATCCAGTGCAGACGTCCGATCTTTATGAATGTTATGACGTCGGGTTCGTTGTATGCTGCGTATAGTTCAAAATTATACCTTCTGCGCCATACGTCATTTTCTTTCACCCCCTTATATATGTGTCTAAGGATTTTTCGTTCAAACGTACCTAATAAGTTCTCATCGCTTTTCGACAGTGTCCATGTCTCTGATCCATATATAAGGACCGGTTTTATCAGGGTTTTGTATATTTTGCATTTGGTTTTTCTAGTGATGTTGTTAGATCTTAGATGTTTAATGAGTCCATTATATGTTTTATTAGCAATATGTATTATTCTCTTAACTTCTTCGCTGACATTGTTATCTGCGGTAAGTAGTGAACCTAGATATGTAAAATTTTTTACGCTTTCGATGTTATAGTCACCTATTGTCAGATTCTGTAGGTTTCTTTGGCCTGTCGATTTGCTGGCCTTCATGTATTTGGTTTTTATTTCATTAATATTTAGGCCACTGTTTTGTGCCGCTCTTTCTATAGCATTAAATGCTTCTATCATTTCTCTTTTGCTTCTAGCTATGATATCAACATCATCTGCAAATGCCAATATTTGTACACTTTTTGTTATTATTGTTCCTCTGGTGTTAACTTTTGACTCTCTAATTATTTTCTCTAATGTGATGTTGAATAGAATACAGGATGGGGCATCTCCCTGTCGTAGGCCCGTTTTAACATGGATTGTATCTGTTGGTGCGTTTTGAATTCGAACCCCCACTTTAAGTGTGTCTTTTACTATATCAATTAGATGAGTTGGAATATTAACTCTTTCAGGGCGTTGATCAGAAATTCTCGATGGATACTATCATAGGCACTCTCAAAGTCAATCTAGTCTTCTCCAAGATTTGTCTCAAAACGAAGATCTGATATATTGTGGACTTCTGCCTGCAGAAGTATTGAGTACATAAGCAAAACATTGAGTCATCAATTCATTTTTTTGAGCATTGCGATAAGCCAAATGAAATTCGCTGACATGTACAGTGCGGTAACAAATGAAGTTATGGCTGAATCAACTGTTTTGTTTTCGTTGCCTAAAGATGACAAACGAATGGTTAATTTGTGATGAGGAAGCAAACAGCTATCGATTGCTGACAGATGATGAAATCGTTGAAATGGCAAAACAGAGGCTGACGAAACAGGTTCAGAAGCTGACACAAACTTGGAATTTCGATGGATGTCGATGATGTTTTTGCAATTGGCAAAGATTTGCCTAAAGATGCTAGAGAAGCTGCATCGCACATGCAACCATTCATCGAGTGGTATTCTCGACAAGAAGAATGCAATATAGACCGGTCTAGTTAGACAAAAATAGGAGTGAGGCTACAATAATTACCATCAAGCTGAAAATTGGCAGGATTGTTCAAAATACCATCATAAATGAAATCTAAAAAGTCCTCATAAATCCGACCCCTGCTAAAAAATTTACGCGGGGTCAAAGGTCACCAAATATGGTTTTTAGCGATTTTCAGCGAAACGGTAAGTTTTATCGTAAAATTAGTTCTAACAAAAAATGTAGAATAGATAATTATCTATAAAAAATATCTTAATAGTTTTTTTCCTAAGAGGCACTGTTTTTGAGATACAACGACTCAAAGAGTTGAAAGACTTCTAATCGTCATAATATAATGTATTAGTACACCAGGTATATACATCACTGAAGCTGTAATACAAGTAAACATAATATTCTACGGTCAACTTAACTTATATTACACATAATAATATAAAATTATAAATATGATAATGTTTCTACTATACAGCTTGCGGTCTACCGAGGGATGCAATCCATAAAAGCTGTATTATATTACAGTGCCAACAAAAAAATCTTTACAAAGTGAATGTAACGCGAAAATAATAAGAATTATTTGAATTTTGCGGCTTAATCCCAACAAAAATACACAACAAAATACAACAAATGACAAAGTATTAACTTATAATAATTCTTTTTACTTATGCGCCTTAGTTCAATTTGAAAAGATGGGTTTTGTCGGAATAAACACGTTCGTCAGCTAATCTAATCACTCTACCTATTCTCTTCTCCGAAGGGTTTGAACATAACAATGAAAGACAACTTTCTAGGCAAAATGTTTATTTATAAAATTACACCGTAATTTTCCTGGGTGGCGAAATCCTTCAGGTAGATGACACCCTCGAGGTATTAATTAGTCTTGAGTACTACTCCGGAGTGAAAATACGTGTTAAACCTATATTTTTTTATCGTGTATTTCGTGTTATTTTCATTGTTATAACAAAAATGTCAGAATATTGTTTTATTTGCGCGTATTTGCGCGTATTATTTGACGTAATGATAATTGAAACAGCCATAGAGCAATTCAATTTAACAAATAAAACTATTGTTTTAGGTGAAGATGTAGACTTGCTCGTATTACTCACTGGTAGAACTCCAATCGAAAAAACTATCTTTTTTTAAAACCTGGAAAAGCTCAACACCAATCGGAAATATATTCATCGAAAAGTTTATCTACTTTTGCAAAATGTCAAAATCATATACTATTTTTACACGCAATAACTGGCTGTGATACGACATCTGCATTTTTCAGGAGGGGTAAAACGACTGTTTTTAAAATGTTTGAAAAACAAGATTTACTTGAATGTGCTGAAGTTTTAAAAAAAACTAATTCAACTCCACAAGAAGTTATTTCCAACGGAATTAGCTTTCTTCTCTCTATGTATGGAGCGCCTAAGAAAACTACGTGCTTAGATAAGTTTCGATATGCATGTTTTTTTAAAAGTACTCGAAACAAAAAACAAGTGTAGGTATCTTGTCATCCAACCTCAGCGGCTGCTCATTAACATCTTTTTCGGGTATATTACCAAGTTCAAGTGTGGCTTGGTTATCAGCTAGATCCAAAAGACTGGGGATGGAAGTTAGTCGACAGTTCATTAGAACCAATTCAAACTTTACTCCCCCCTGCGCCGGAAAAACTCCTGAACACAATTTTTTGCAACTGTAAAAAGGGATGTTGCGCTAAATGTGGTTGCAAAAAAGTTGGACTGTTTTGTTCGGTAGCATGCACTAATTGTCAAAACCGGTCGTGCTCCAATGTTGAATCACCAACAATTGAGGATTCATTTGATTCTATCGAGGAGCCATGCGATGTGTCATTATTGGGACAATTAACTTGCACCCAGAATGAACAAGAAGAGGAAGAAGAACAATGAGAAGAAGAACAAGGGAAGCAGAAGTATTAGAAAATTATGAACCAGTTTGATAAATTTCCCTTTTTTTTTTTAATTTATACCGCTTTATATAAAGTTTAATCATTTTTAACCCTTGCCAATATCAATTATTAAATAGCTTTAAATTAAACAGAATCATAACAGATCCGTGGAATAGGCCTGCTGGGGAAACCACGTTAAAAAAACGCGCTAAGTACACTACCTCAAAGGTGGTGTGGAAACGTGTGCGCATATATTATGACGATTACCACTTTTTGAATCGTTATATCTCAAAAACGGTAGCTCCCAGGAAGAAAAGTAATAAGACATTTTTTATAGATAATTATCTAATCTACATTTTTGTTAGCACTAATTTTACCATGAAACTTACCGTTTCGCTGAAAATCGCTAAAAACCATATTTGGTGACCTTTGACCCCGCGTACAATTTTTAGCAGGGGTCGGATTTATGAGGATTTATATTTTCCCGTAATATTAATAAATAAATAAATAAATGAGGACTTTTTAGATTTCATTTATGATGGTATTTTTAACAATCCTATCAATTTTCAGCTTGATGGTAATTTTTGTAGCCTCGGATGCGTAAGTTGACCGGAGTAATAAAGTAGATTGCATGATCTTAAGCTGATTAAGAAATTCAGCCCTTGCAAAATGTGAAGCATCAGTAAGACAAACAAAGATTTCAGAATATTTTAAACCAAATTCAACAATATTAACACAAACACAAATTCCTCTTATATTATCAAACAAAATATATAATAATATATACATTTGAGAGTTGTATTATCAATTTTTAACTTGTTTTAATGTTCTGCTAACCGTCTTTTCGATTATCTGTCATACCCTTGATCCGGTGCCCTGACGGATAATCGAGGTTCTACTGAACTATGATAATAGATTTTGTTCTCTTAATGTTCAAAGTACGGGGTAGGATGAAACTATGGCACCACTAACATCTGCCAGTCTCCTAGTTAAGGCTGTAGCAGTAACTGTCAGCTCTAGAAGCACTTGGGAGTCTGAGAAACCGATCTTCCATGGTGTTTATTGACCTTGGTCTTCCTTGTACGGGTATTCTTGAGTAAGAACTAATTTCTCGAAATCTTTTAAAGCATCGGATAGTCATACTTTACGGAACACGAAGCATATCTTCGACATATCAAATGGAACGCCCATCTTTATAAAGAGCAAAATCCACTGACCGCATTACAAATTACTCTTTGATATTAAAAACAAACCTTTTTTATTAAAAAAATTTTTCTTTCCCAAAAAAACAGCAACCACACACCAAAAAGGAATATAATCAATTTAACAAGCATTATTTTATGAGGGTAAGCACAAAATTTAGGGCCAATGCTTTTTAAATGCACTAATTTTTTTTTCGAATTCTGAAGAAACTAATACATATTTTTAAAAAGTTTAAACGCAGAATGAAAGATTACATTATTACCGAGGGCTGAAAATCCCTTAAAATAAACAAAAAGTATCTTTTATTAGAAGTAAGTTCTTAATCTTCTTTTTCACCCATGCAACTTATTAAAATAAACATTATAGGTAGAAGTTTTCAGGGACATTCTGCCCTCGGTAATAATGTAATCTTTCATTCTGCATTTACTTAAATTTTTCAAAAATACTAGTATCAGTTTTCTCAGGATTAAAAAAAATAATGTGTGTGTACTTTGTATGTACGTAAGAAGTTATACTTCTATTGTATAATTTTAACGAAATAAATATACTTCACAGTTTATTTGTATTTTATATAAATATTAAACTAACTTTAATAATTACCTACCACTTTCAAAAATTGTTTATTAAAACAATACCAAAAATTATAAAAAAAAATATATAAATCGTCGGAGATTTGAACCGGAGACCTCCCGATCTCTGGTCCAATGCTCTACCAACGAAGCTATCAAGCCCTGTCTAGGTGACGCTTCGGATATTATTACACATCACGGTGACAAATAGATCAAGTGAAGGATAAAAATGTTCTAATAGATACTTTATTATCTTATTCCCGAGGAAGACAAATCCAAAGACACAAAAATTATAATAAATAATACATTTACTAAAAACACTAATATATTATTTTAATGACTTATTTGCGCTGATACATACATAACTTGAAAGATTAGCAACGAATTACATACTGTCTGTGTGCACATGCGCCCAGAATAATAAAATTTCACCCTCACGCCTAAAGAAGTATAACTTCAAAAAATAAATGCATTTAAAACCATTGGCCCAATAATAAATATACATACAGTTGAGTCCACGAGTCTTTACCAGTGCGTCATTAATACAGGCGAGATAAAACACATATTTGATAACTCAAATTTTAACCCCTAATAGGAGCAGTAGCTACTTACTGTCATTGCTGTTGCGTTTTAGTCCAGAAAGCCACTGCGCATCCGCTAGGAAAAATATTCCGATTCGGATTTTTTGCACAATCTTACTCAAAAAGGACCCCTTTTAACAAATTTGCATGTTGCCAGGACCAAAAGTGGGTAAAAATTTTTTTAAATGTTTTTTTAAGTTATACTTCTTTAGGCGCGATTGAGACTGAGGGTGAATTTATATTGATCAGCGCGCATGCGCACACCGACAGTATGGTATTAGTCATTATACGGGCTCTGATTGGGTGTTGAAATGATCTGTCAATAATAAATAATTGTTCAATATAAAGGTAAACAAATGTATAATATATTAGTTTTACTGTTGTGAGGACAGACACAAAAAAGTTTATAATTGTAGTGACATTTAAATAGTTTTTAAAAGCAACAGGTACGTAATAATTGTAAATGTGTCATAGGTACCTACCTATTTGAACCTACCAAAATACATAGTATGTAATACTTTTATTTACATAATTTGATTACCATCAAAATTTCTATCAATGTTCACCTAATATATTGTTTTCTTACTCTATGTTTTGTTGTATTTTTTCAATTCTAAATCATTTCAATTCAAAATCAAAATAATTTAATTTAATTCAAAAATGTCAAAAGCTTAATCCGTTTAGTTAGTCGATATTTGCACATAATGACACATTGCCTCCGTGGCGAAGCGTGTAAGGCGAATGAACCCCAATATACCAACCGCGCTGATAGCTGGTTCGAATCCCAATAAAAACTTTTATTTTTTTATTTTTTTTTATACATTTTATGATTTTAAGTATATGTATTATATAATTTTATTTTCAGAAAATACGTATTTAGTTAAAAAAATTTCCGACAATTAATGTTCAGAAATCATTTGTGGCATTTTTAATGTGTTTGTGTGTGTTTTATTCTTTTATTATTTTAATTTTTGGCACTGTTTTAATAAAAATGTTTGAGAAGTAGTAAGTATAAATTAGTTTAATATTTAAATAAAATATAAATACAAAGTATATTAATTTCGTTTAAATCGTATAATAGAAGTATAACTTCTTACGTGCGTACAAAGTACACACACATTCTTTTTTTTTTGTTTTTTTTCCTACAATTTTGTTTTTGCATGGAACAAAGTTTTTTTAGGTTTTTTGGATCATTCCAAACAGAAAAGGTCTTTAGTGACTTTTCTATAAAGTTGATAGTTTTTGACATATAAGCGATTAAAAATTGCGAAATCAGCCATTTTTAACCCTCAAAAACTACAAAAAAAATTCTGCTTATGGACGATAAACGCTATCCCAAACTTTGTTACAATCAACAAATACGATTAGTAGGTTTAGCAGATGAAGCATATAATTGGGCAGCACAGGTTAAAGGTATGTTTGATTTCATTGATTGTACAGATATATGGATTAATCTCAGTCTTACTTTGCTTAATAAAAATAAGAAAACTGCTAAAATTTTATAACAAATTGCATGAAATGGACATAACTTTATCTCAGAGGTCTTCTTTTCTGTCTTTCTACCCTACATTTAAAGCATATAGAACCCCAAACCCTTACCTATTACTTAAACTGCCAATACAGGTCACGCGGACTATAACCCAACTGAGACTGTGTAATAAATTTCGAATTTTAATCACCTATAAGGGATGTTGTTCTGAAGCTATTTCCTTGTGGCATTTTATGATTAATTATTTATATGGGAAATAAGCCACAATTAAAATGAAAAAAATAATTTTATTAACGTTTAAAGAGGAAGTCAATAGAAAGAAAATACCAAGATTAGTAAGTCAATAATATCGAGCTAGTACATATTTTATATTTTAGTACATATTACTTATATATCTAGTATTATTAATATATTTATAATTTAAACCTGTTACAAGTCAGAATTTGGTATTATTTTTTGAGAGTAAATTAAATGTAAGACCAAATACTTACGATGTCGGGATAGTATCACAAGGTTTTTTCCTGGTTTTCCCTTGTGATTTACTATGAAGTCTCTAACGCGAGAATTTTACTGTCGTTGCATTTGGTTGTCTTTTTAAAGACAGATCACATGCTATAATTTTTTTGTGACGGATATTCTTGAGTTAGGGTTGATTTCATGTAATCGAATGACCTATCTTTCAGTAAGTCGTCCCAGGAACGCAACTCATAAATATTGGCAATATCATTTTAAAGTCTTCTACTTTAAAATGTATAATATATGTATGAATTGCCAATATAAATGAGTCAGATTAAATAAATTATTAGAAGAATTTTTTTGCTTAGCAACAACACTTTTGTTTATTCTAGTAATATTTTGTATTTTGACAACGGCACCCGATTTGGGCGTCGAAACGTTAATAAAATTATTTTTTTCATTTTAATTGTGGCTTATTTCCCATATAAATAATTAATCCTATAAGGGATGTTACTATTCTATCGATCCAGATAATATTTGCACTGCCTGTAACACAAGACAACTCGAAACTATTGATCACCTTCTATTTAACTGTCCTATCTATAGCCCTATGAAACCAGTAGTTATTTGTTTTCAAAGCATGGATTCACTATTAAATGCTCTTGATAATCTCACTCCCAACAACGCTAAAATCATTGCGGGGTACATATGGAACATTTTAAAACTCAGAGCGTTTATCTTGAATGAATAATTTTTCTCATATAAGTTCCATTGTGCAATTCTATATTTACCGTTTATTTATATGTATGTTTACATTTTTTTTGTTTGTAATTTTTGTATCACTATTATTCGTCTCTTTGTAACGTAATTTTGTCATGTGTGTATTACTCATTTAATACCTATTTATTTTGTTATACTATCTCTGCATGCCACTATACGTATTTGTTCAAAAAATTTTATTATTGTATTGTCGAACAAACCTCTTGCTATGGACTTATTGTATTCCAAGAAGCAATAAATATTATTATTATTATTATTATTATTATTATTTGAACCTACCAAAATACATAGTATGTAATACTTTTATTTACATAATTTGATTACCATTAAAATTTCTATCAATGTTCACCTAATATATTGTTTTCTTACTCTATGTTTTGTTGTATTTTTTCAATTCTAAATCATTTCAATTCAAAATCAAAATAATTTAATTTAATTCAAAAATGTCAAAAGCTTAATCCGTTTAGTTAGTCGATATTTGCACATAATGACACATTGCCTCCGTGGCGAAGCGTGTAAGGCAAATGAACCCCAATATACCAACCGCGCTGATAGCTGGTTCGAATCCCAATAAAAACTTTAATTTTTTTTATACATTTTATGATTGTAAGTATATGTATTATATAATTTTATTTTCAGAAAATACGTATTTAGTTAAAAAAATTTCCGACAATTAATGTTCAGAAATCATTTGTGGCATTTTTAATGTGTTTTTGTGTGTTTTATTCTTTTATTATTTTAATTTTTGGCACTGTTTTAATAAAAATGTTTGAGAAATAGTAAGTATAAATTAGTTTAATATTTAAATAAAATATAAATACAAAGTATATTAATTTCGTTTAAATCATATAATAGAAGTATAACTTCTTACGTGCGTACAAAGTACACACACATTCTTTTTTTTTTGTTTTTTTTTCCTACAATTTTGTTTTTGCATGGAACAAAGTTTTTTTAGGTTTTTTGGATCATTCCAAACAGAAAAGGTCTTTAGTGACTTTTCTCTAAAGTTGATAGTTTTTGATATATAAGCGATTAAAAATTGCGAAACCACTCTTTTTGAACCCTCAAAAACTATGTGAAAAACTTAAAATTTGAATGTTGCCAAGGTAGGTAAATATTCTTTAAACATCAATTAATGAAATCCCGAAGAGTTTTTTGCAATACAGTATTCAAAACTCCTTTGTTTTTTAATTTCTAATCATGCGTGCGCGACACTATTTTCCACCGTTGCATGTGTATACAGTATGGTGCAAATGAAAGGAATAAATTCGTTATTTCGTAAACCGGCAACTTTAAGGAAAAAACCCGAAACAGGTCGATTTTTATTTTTAAGTTATGATATTGTGGCATATATGGTATACTAGTGTGACGTCATCTATCTGAGTGTGATCGACATAATTGATGATTTTTTAAATGAGAATAGGGGTCGTGTGGTAGCTCATTTGAAAGGTTCTTCAATTCTCTAACCAGTAATGTAAACATTTACATAATTATTTATACAGGGTGTCCAAAAAAATTTTATTAACCTCTAACTACCTGCGCATTAAGTTATACCACAACTACACGCGTGGCATACTTTATATGCCACAAGAAAATACACTTAAAAACAGCGGATTTGTTTTTTTTTTGAAAAAAAAACACTTGGTTGTTTGATATAAACCTTATTCGGCATCAGTGAAGACTTGGAGTTCCTTCTCAGTAAGCCAATTGGGATTTATAACTAGAATCATGGAATAACTGGATTCCATGATAAATAAAATTACTAATAAAAAAATTTTTAAAATGTGATTTTTTACAGGAGAAAAAGTATTGTTTTCAAAGAAAAATATATTTTATGCCATAATGACTAAAAAAGAATTAAAATATGTACTTATAATACTATGTATATTAATATAATCATGGCGTATATTGTCCACCACCGGAAACAACAAATAATAAACTGTAAATTACGATCTTCCCAGAACGCCGATTATAACGAAACTAAAACCAAATTGTAAAGCACATTCCTGTAATAGGTTAGAGAGATAAACAAGGTCAAAAATGCAATTTTTAAATATATTTGCAGTAGAATTCTTATATCTGGCGTACAAAATACGCCAGCGCGTGTAGTTAAAGGTTAAATTAAATTATTTGACAAAAAAAGAAGTAGAAGGACACCGTATAAATAATTATATAAATGTTTATATTACTGAATAGAGAATTCAAGAACCTTTCAAATGAGCTAGCACACAACCTCTATTCTCATTTAAAAAAAAATCATTGATTATGTCATCACGCCCAGATGGATGACGTCACTAGTATACCATATATGCCACAATATCATAACTTAAAAATAAAAATCGACCTGTTTCGGAATTTTTCCTTAAAGTTGCCGGTTTACGAAATAACGAATTTATTCCTTTCATTTGCACCATACTGTCAGTGGAAAATAGTGTCACGAACGCTTGATTAGCAATTAAAAAACAAAGGAGTTTTGAATATTGTATTACAAAAAACACTTCAGGATTTCATCAATCGATGTTTAAAGAATATCTACCTACCTTGGCAACATTCAAATTTTCAGTTTTTCACATAGTTTTTCAGGGTTAAAAATGGCCAATTTCGCAATTTTTAATCGCTTATACATCAAAAACTATCAACTTTAGAAAAATGTCACTACAGACCTTTTCTGTTTGGAATGATCCAAAAAACCTAAAAAAAACTTTGTTCCATGCAAAAAAAAAAATTTTAGGAAAAAAAAACGTTTAAAAAATTTTTGACCCACTTTTGGTCCTGGCAACATACAAATTTGTTAAAAGGGGTCCTTTTTGAGTAAGATTGTGCAAAAAAAAAATCGGAATATTTTTCCTAGCGGATGCGCAGTGGCTTTCTGGGGTATTTAGTAAATTTCAATTTCCGACTTATTATTGACTTATTTCGTATGCTGTAAGTGATGACGCACGGGTAAAGACTCCTGGACTCGACTGTATACATACAATATACATCAATTTTTTTTTATTTATTTACCTTCCTCCTTCATTTGTTTCTCTTCAAATATCTGAGGTGTATCATCTTGTTCTATTTCAGTCTTTATGAAGATTTTATTTAAGTCTAAATAATCCAATGTATTATGCGTACTTTCTTCCTTGGGTTCTTCCATAGCCTCAATTTTAACACTATCCGAAAAACAATTATCCATCTCATAATCTACTGTTTCAATTTTACACAGCTTTTCACTAAACTCTTGTTTTACTTCCATTTACCAGATTTACCTTGAACAGAAATATATTTACCAAACTAATTCTAAAATGATGCTTAATTTATCTCAAAAAACTCAAAATCAGCAAAATCTCAAGCCCACATACATAAATATTAAGGTTATGTTTGGTTTGGACCGTCAAATGTCAAATAATGTCAAATACTGACTCGAGACTCGATTCTAGATCCTGACCCATTACTTAGCGGCATGTAATTTGTGTTGCCTATATAAAATTGAATCGCGAAATAGGCCTGTTTATTATTCAAAAAATATTACAAATGCATATACAAATCAATGTAGCTACTGCCTGAATAATTATAGTAACGTTTAAAAAATATACATCACTTTAATACAATTCGTGTTTTTTTCTGGTTCACTGAACTAAATAAGTATTTTAAAGTTCATCTAAAGGCAAGCGTCCACAATTTTTTCAATCGGAAACAATTTGGTGTTGAAGGAAAACTTGCTTTTACTTTGGATGTCTGGGTTAGGCCTTTTTTGGACCAATTATACTATACTACCTTCGTAACTTTGGAACCGTTCATTTTAGAAGGGTTATGCATGGGCCTTTTTTATTTCAAATTTAATGTAGAACAATTTTGTGTAGAAGGTTGTTCATGCTAAACCGCTTAGTTTTAGAAATATTGACGAAAAACGTAAAATACTACGAATTTGCAGATTTCTCCCCCTCTCCCCCTAAAACCCGACGCTCAAAATGGTGTGACTTTTTTCTGAACATTATGTGGACTATATAGAACAATTTGGTGTTGGAGGATAACTTTCACTTTGGATGTCTGGGTTTGGGTCTAACTATACGCTGTGAGCTCGTACGTAGAGGGGATATTTACAAATTCGCGAACGCCAGTAGTGACAAGTTTGTAAACGTTTACCGGAAATTTGACATAAATGTCAAAGTGATTAATTTAAAATTAAAATTAAAAGCATTAATTATAAACAATATTAGTTGGTCAAAGCTGTGGTATATATTTTTACCTTAAATATACTTACGTTTTAAATACTGAATTTAAGTTTTTTTAATGTTCCGTAATATCTAATTATAAATAATCTATTATAATCTTAGCGCCATCTACACGATTATTGTCAAAGTATCCGAAGTAAGAAATTGATATTTTATCAATAGAACGTCAAAATGATTAGAAAAATCTTTAAAAAATCGATTACAATTTAATTACTTTTTTGCGTTGTAAATATTAAACGATAACAATTAAATAATAAATTTAAAAATTACCGGTAAAAGTTGAATTAGTAACCGCTAGGAGCGACACCAGCGAAGCTCAGAGCGTATACCATACTAATAGTAAAAGAAAGCCTGTAAAGACCGCGTCCCACCATCAAATAATTTGATCAAACTGGTTTGAGCCTTAGAATATAAAAAACAGGAAGGAGTCTTTCATATATCAACAACACCTTAAATTTCTAGCGGAACCGGCCATCTTGAACGTCTGTGGATGACTCATAAGTTTTTGACAAGGAGGTAGAAGGTGTTTGTGTATTGGATCAGCTGTGTGCATAGGCGTACCATCTGGTAAAGCTCCTGTATATGCAATCAATTAACTGAAGTTATTAGTATAATAAAATGTTAGTTAACTGACTTTTCAACAAAATATTATATTAATACGTATTTTCTCTTGATCTGTAGCTGTTTGTTTAACATCAAAGATGTAATAAAATCGTTAAGAATTTCTTTTCTTCCCTCTTTCAAAGGTACGTCACTGGAGATAGAAAGCAAATCTGACAGCTGATCGCCATTTGCAACCTCCTTCCTGGTTCGTAGTCATTTCGCATTGTACTCCTTCCTGATTTATTTTATATTCTAAGGTTTGAGCAAACTGAAAGTGACAGTTAGTGACGTCACATCCTGAGTGTTCATTGTGGATAATGATGAAAAATTTTAATTTTAAATAAAGTACAAACAAGTTAGACAACTCAATACAAAAAATTTGATCAAACTAGACTGATAGTGAGAGCACAGATTTTTAGAATTTCATAAAAACTGCAATTGTGACGTCACTTTACTTCCTCAAGTACGTCAAGTTTGCTCAAACTGTTTGATCAAATTATTTGATGGTGAGACGCGGCCTATATTTACTACAAAATGCAATACTAATATACAAATACGTACCACTTAAAAAATGAAAAAAAATGTATTTGCAAATAGTGATCACATTGTATTTTATATTGATATATATACCTATGTCAAAGATATTAAATTATTTAAAAATGACACTATACTGATAAAACTTTCATATGCCATTTTAAATATTTCGAAAATTATTAATTTTGGACCTATAAAACCTTACACAAACTCTACATGTTTTTAAAAAATAGATTCAAAAATTATTTGTAAACATTTTTTTATCGGCATAGTAATATTACACCAATTCTCTTGGTAGACCGCAAGCTATAGCAGAAACACGATGGTAGACCGCATAATAGCACCCATTTTTCTAAGTAATTATACATTTGAATATAAAGGAATGCACACAGCTGTTATAATTTGATCTAAATGGAAAATAGTATGTAGGTATAATAAAGAATGGCGGTACAGAGCCCAATTTCAGAAATATGTTAGTATGTGGAAATTACTCTATAACTAAATAGAATATTGAAAAAAGGAGCCTGTACCGCCATTAAGAAAGACAAAAAATACACTTTCTTCAAATAAACTTTTTTATCCCGTGCCTAGATTTTGGGTCACATTGGAACTACTAAAAATCAATTTTTTTATAACAAGAAATCGAACGTCACTGACTTGGCAACATGTTGCGCCTATGTGTATAAAAATGATTGTTTTTGATAGTATAAACGTCACTGTCAGTGTCGAATTACCGACGCACTGTTGCCTCACTTTTGAAAGTTCGCAGAAATTTCGCAATCTTGGACCGCGTTTGTTGCTACCTTTTGATCGCTACTGTGCACTCTTAAATACATTTTTTGGTCTTCAACTACTTGTAACACACTTTGGTTGCCTTTTCATCTTTTGTGAGGGACAATAAAATGTCTCGCATCAATTTTACACTTCTCTCAGAAACATCATTAGCAAGTCTAATATTTTTTAAAAAGTTCATTGTTGTGATAGAAAAATGTGTTGTTTTTTTTAACGAGAATAATTTTCATAGTTAGATACTCAAGATATCTTGAAAAAGACTAATAAACATGAAAAGTGAGTAATTTATGATATTTTAATCCCCATAATCAACTTATCATGGCCTGTAATATTTTTTTCTGAATATACCTATATATAAAATAACCAGTAGCGTAGCCAGGAATTGGCTTTGGGGGCCCACCGCGGGGTGCTCGACCCTTGCCATTGGCCAACTTAGGGTTGGAGTCTGTTCATCAATTGTAATCGCTCGAAGCGCTTGAGACGATTTTCTGGTATCTGATTGACGTCTTTGTCTGGCAGCGAGACTAAACTTCTTCCCAGAAGAAGGTGAGCGGGAGCATGCCCCGCTAACTCTAATAAAAAACATGTAATCGTATTTATTTTCCTTCCGTTTAGTCAGAGGCGCTGATGTCGGCATTGTGATTGGTGGAACATGACTTTTGACAAATCCTGCGCTATCTGTGAATCTGTAATCTGTGTTCGTGTTCGTTCGTTCGTTGTCGTTCACTTATTTTATATGGTCATGGTCATAGAAAAAAGTGTTGTGTGATTTGGTAGAATGCGATCTTACTCTTTAAAAAACATGTCACGTATTTCAGCGCCATCTCAGCACCTGGTTAAATGGAAGGATACTACAAATCTGGCCTCCACATAAGTGGTCTGTAGCTTCGACATGATAGGTGTGAAATTTAAAACGCTCTTGTTGTTGATTGGATAGGAAGGGTGCCACAATCTAGCCTCCATGTTAGGTACGTAGCCTCCATACGGTACTTCCAATATTTAATATTTTATTCAATTGGACAATAAAGGTAAAACACAAACAACTTTTGTTTCTTACTTATTTATTTATAAAATAATGTGACATTTTACATAGAAATACGAGTATTTAATTTGGATTAAATAAATGTTTACTTGTTGAACTTTTCCACCGTCTGCACACAACAGCTGAACCGGCTGAACGGAGCCATTAGACCTAACAACAAAACGCGAAATAAAGTGTGTATTTTAAAACTGTTGGATAAACAGTACCTACAATCAGAAAAACTTACCTTTAAAAAGATACACGATTACAAAATAACAAAAATATCAAAAAACACGACTGAATATCAGCTTTTTATGGTGACACAAAAAACACATCACATAACCGACCATATAAAATAACTCAACGACAACGAAAACGAACGAACGAACACGAACACAGATTACAGATTCACAGATAGCGCAGGATTTGTCAAAAGTCATGTTCCACCAATCACAATGCCGACATCAGCGCCTCTGACTAAACGGAAGGAAAATAAATACGATTACATGTTTTTTATTAGAGTTAGCGGGGCATGGTCATGGTCGGTTATGTGATGTGTTTGGTGTTTGTGTTTAGTTTGTGTCACCATAAAAAGCTGATATTCAGTCGTGTTTTTTGATATTTTTATTATTTCATAATCGAGTACCTTTTTAAAGGTAAGTTTTTCTGATTGTAGGTACTGTTTATCCAACAGTTTTAAAATACACATTTTATTTCGCGTTTTGTTGTTGGGTCTAATGGCCGATCAGCTGTTGTGTGCAGCCGGTAAATTCAACAAGTAAACATATATTTAATCGAAATTAAATACTCATATTTCGATGTAAAATGTCACATTATTGTATAAATAAATAATTAAGAAACAAAAGTTGTTTGTGTTTTACCTTTATTGTCCACTTGAATAAAATAATATTAAATATTGGAAGTACCGTATGGAGGCTATGGTGTACCTAGCGTGGAGGCTAGGTAACGCTACCCTTCCTATCCAATCAACAGCAAGAACGTTTAAAATTTCACACCTATCATGTCGAAGCTACAGACCACTTATGTGGAGGCCAGATTTGTAGTATCCTTCCAATTTTCCAGGTGCTGAACATGCCCCGAGAACTCTAATAAAAAACATGTAATCGTATTTATTTTCCTTCCATTTTGCCAGAGGCGCTGATGTCGGCATTGTGATTGGTGGAACATGACTTTTGACAAATCCTGCGCTATCTGTGAATCTGTGTTCAGTGTTCGTGTTCGTTCGTTCGTTGTCGTTCAGTTATTTTCATGTTATTTTATATGGTCGGTTATGTGTTGTGTTTGTGTCACCATAAAAAGCTGATATTCATGCAGTCGTGTTTTTTGATATTTTTGTTATTTTGTAATCGTGTATCTTTTTAAAGGTAAGTTTTTCTGATTGTAGGTACTGTTTCTCCAACAGTTTTAAAATACACACTTTATTTCGCGTTTTGTTGTTAGGTCTAATGGCTCCGTTCAGCTGTTGTGTGCAGACGGTGGAAAAGTTCAACAAGTAAACATTTATTTAATCCAAATTAAATACTCATATTTCTATGTAAAATGTCACATTATTTTATAAATAAATAAGTAAGAAACAAAAGTTGTTTGTGTTTTACCTTTATTCTCCAATTGAATAAAATATTAAATATTGGAAGTACCGTATGGAGGCTATCTGTGTACCTAGCATGGAGGCTAGATTATGGCACCCTTTCTATCCAATCAACAACAAGAGCGTTTAAAATTTCACACCTATCATGTCGAAGCTACAGACCACTTATGTGGAGGCCAGATTTGTAGTATCCTTCCATTTAACCAGGTGCTGAGATGGCGCTGAAATACGTGACATGTTTTTTAAAGAGTAAGATCGCATTCTACCAAATCACACAACACTTTTTTCTATGGTGCTGAAATACGTGACATATTTTTTGAAGGGTAAGATCGCATTCTACCAAATCACACAACACTTTTTTCTATGAGCGGGAGTCAAAGGATTCAACTGATCAGGAGAGGATGTCAGAGGGCATAAAGGACGTGAATTGAGAATTGATTCGACCTGAACCAGTACCGTGTTAAACTCTTCTATATTTAAATGAGCTTCTCCCACAACCCTCTTAAAATGAAATTTAAAACTTTTAACCCCAGCCTCCCAGATGCCTCCGAAATTTGGCGCTCTGGAAGGTATGAAATGCCAATCTATTCTTTGCTCAGTAAAGTAATTATTGAATTCTTCCGAGATCGCTTGATTTTTAAGAAAACTATTAAGACTTAGTAATTCTTTCTTCGCCCCTACATATGTCTTGCCATTGTCCGAATAAACCTTACTTGGTTTCCCACGTCTGCTCACAAATCGTCGAAAAGTAGCTAGAAAACAAGCAGTGGTCAGATCGGATGTAACTTCTAGGTGTACAGCCTTCGTCGATAAACATACGAATATACATACATAGCTCTTTATCAATTTAGAACCTCTGGTCAATCGATCTTTCAACAAAAACGGACCAGCGAAATCTGTTCCTATGTTGATGAAAGGTAAATATTGTGTGATTCGTGTAGCTGGTAACTCTCCCATAATGTAATTACCAGGTATAGGTTTTGCTCTAATACATGATATACAGTTCCTGACAATTCCCTTGCAAATATTACGTCCGGATATGGGCCAAAATATTTCTCTAATCGAAGCCAACAACATAGTTGGACCGCAATGCATTAATCGCTGATGCTCAGCTATTAATATTAAACGTGTTAATACATGTTTAGGTGACAAAATTATCGGATATTTTTTGTCGTATTCGTAGGTTGACTTCTGCAACCGGCCACCCACTCGAATAATACCATCCTTTAAAAATGGGTTCAAAGATAATAAGTTACTATTGCGTTTCAATCTTAAACCCTTACTTAATCTCTCAAAATCTTCAGGAAAAGACTCCCTTTGTGACAAGGTTACTAACATGTCAAGTGCCCCTTGTAATTCATTGCTGCTAAATATGCCTACTCTTTTTTCCTTATCGCATGAATCTTTTGCCCTTAGCCTTAATTGACAATTGAATATAAATCTCGCAATATATGCTGTTACTCGAATAAGTTTATTTAAATTTGAAAACCGTGTGAACAAATTAAAATTGTCGATTAGTATTGAGTGATGAGCAATAGACTTTTGTTCTGGTAAATCTTCAAATTTTAGAATTTTACTGGATATAAATTCTTTTAAGTCATTTGTAGCTAGCCAACCGGAACCATTCCACCACAAATTTGAAATAAGTATCTCATCAACGCTCATACCCCTGGAGACAAGATCCGCGGGATTTTGATCAGTTGCTACATAATACCAATCACTCACATCTGTTAGTTGTTGAATTTCATTAACGCGATTTGCTACAAATAATTTCCATTTACTAGCCGGACCTTTTATCCACGATAATGCTATCTGTGAATCTGAATAAAAATAACACTTATCAAACTTAATTTGTAAATCCTTTATTGTTCTTTGTGCCAGCTGTGCTAATAACAACGAAGCACATAGCTCTAGTCGTGGTATAGTTAGTAACGTTTTAACTGGTGCTACTCTAGATTTTGAACATAAAAGTTTTGATACATATTGACCTGATTGCACCTGGCACCTAATATATAAACAACACCCGTAAGCCTTTTGGCTTGCATCGCCAAATCCATGTAATTCTACAGATACATACGTTGACACTGTGACCATTCTGGGTATGGTAAGATCAGTAATCTTCACTAAATCGTCTTTGAATTTCAACCATACATTAACTACTTCTTCGGGAAGATTCTCATCCCATTCGAAATGCCCTTGCCATAGCGATCGCATTAATAATTTTAAAACTATCACGATAGGACCGAGTAGACCTAGAGGGTCAAAAATCTGTGAAATAGACGACAATATAACGCGTTTTGTGATAGCATGGTACGTTTTAAATACCGGTGAGGAATATTTTATTGAATCGGATTCAGAGTCCCATAATATCCCTAATGTCTTGTTCATCTCTCCATTGTTTATATTTAAAATGCTTGATTCTAGGCTCGTATCTACTTGAAACCTTGTCAATAATCGAATGGTGGGCTACAACAACGTTGTAAGCGACAGATTGGGTCAAAGTGAGGTTTTAATGCAACATTATTGTATATCCAATGACCAATGCGAGCATCTTTCAATCAGGCTAAAAACATTTTACCTTCCCCGAGTTTTTCGTACCGCAATATTGGTATCCGTATTGTCATAAATGACTTGTCAATAAGTTTTTTCCATCTCCTGAATAATCTTAATTCTGTCGCTTACAACATTGTTGTAGCCCACCATTCAATCGTCTTTTGTTACATAGCCATTTTCTGAGTTGGAATCCTGCACTCGCTAGAATTGGTGTCACTTGTGCCTGTAAATCCAATAATTCCTGCTCGCTATCTGCTCCTTCTAGATAATCATCCATATAGAACGATCTTTTTGTTGACTCACTCGCCTTAGGATTGCTTATTTCATGTTCACTCGCTAATTGTGTTAAACATCGTACAGCTAAATAAGGAGCTGAAGCCGTGTCGTAGGTCACTGTGTTCAGCTGATAACATTTTAAGTCATCGGCTGCATTTTCTCTCCAAAAAATATTCTTTGTAGTTTACGTTGTTCGGGAGCTACGAGAATCATTCGATACATCTTTGAGTCATAACAATATGTCATTTGAGTCATACATCTTTGAGTCATCTCTGCAGTCATAACAAATTGATACTTTCGAAATCTGAGAACTATCGAAAAAAGATCATCCTGCAAGGTCGGCCCCACCCATTGTACCTCATTAAGAGACAGACCGGATTCCGATTTCATTGAAGCATCAAATACCACTCGAACGCGTGTAGTTTTACTGGCTTCCCGAACAACTGCATGATGAGCCATATAGTAAGACAATTGTTGCTCTCCTTCGTCCTCAACCACGCTCATAAGATTGTAAATATTCTTGCATGAACCTATCATAATCACGTTTTAGTTCTGGGTTTTTTAAGAGCCTACTCTCTTGTGAGAAATATCGTTTTAAAGCACTCTTAAGGCCGCGTCTCACCATCAAATAATTTGATCAAACAGTTTGAGCAAACTTGACGTACTTGAGGAAGTACGTCAAAGTGACGTCACAATTGCAGTTTTTTTGAAATTCTAAAAATCTGTGCTCTCACTATCAGTCTAGTTTGATCAAATTTTTTGTATTGAGTTGTCTAACTTGTTTGTACTTTATTTAAAATTAAAATTTTTCATTATTATCCACAATGAACACTCAGGATGTGACGTCACTAACTCTCACTTTCAGTTTGCTCAAACCAGTTTGATCAAATTATTTGATCGTGGGACGCGGCCTTTACGTGAATCACCCAGATCTGCCAAATTTTCCTTGAATGGAATTGAAACAATGAATTTATTGTCATCTGCTCGCTTGAGTGTGTCTTTGAAATAAGTCTCGCAATATTGGTCTTCTTCTGAAAGGAACGTTTTTACACTAGAATGAACGTCTTCTATCTCCCAGAATTTCAATAATATTTTATCAACAGCCTGCTCTTGGCTCAATTCGCTGGAAAAATTATTAGCATACCTTTCTACCTGGCTAGACGTTGAACTAATCGCACCGCCCAAGATCCATTTTAATTTTGTCTCTTGTAGAACAACTTTACTATCTTCTATAATTGAATCCTGTCTAATTGTAATATTTCCCAGAATACGGATGATCCTATTAACAGATCAATTTCTCTCGCTCGATTGTAAGTAACATCAGCTAATTTAATATCTTTTGGTATTTTTAAAATATTTTTATTAAATGAAGTCGTAGGTAACCTGTCGGTAATATTTTCTAAAACTAAACAGTCAATAACTGAATTGAAATCGCTTGTACAAGAAGATATATTTAACTTCACTCGATTGTTTAGCTTTGATATCGCTTGCCCTACTCCTACAATTTTAAAATTAACCAGCTCCATACTTATATTTAATTTTTCACAAAATCTCCTTGTTATGAAGTTGCTTTGTGACCCATTGTCTAATAGCGCCCTACACTCATGTACTTTGCCTTGACTGTCTTGGATATTGACTAAGGCCGTTGACAGCAGCACTTGTGATGTCATACTTTTCTCGCTAAAACAAGTGTGACTACTTTCCACTTGTGTATTGTTTTGATTTTCACTTGTATTTTGTATCGCTCGATTGTCATTATTACTGGTTCTAGCATTATCGCTAGATTGTTTAGAATTATTATTTTCCCTCGTATTATCGCTAGATGCCCTTGTATCCCTAAAATTATCGACATGCAGAAGACTGTTATGGCGACCTCCGCAAGCTTTACAATCTGAATGTCTACAATCCCTAATTTCATGGTTGGGTCTTAAACAATTCTTACATAGATTTAATTTAATAATTTAATTTAGAGCGTATGCGCTCTGAGCTTCGCTGGTGGCGCTCCTAGCGGATTACTAATTCAACTTTCACCGGTAATTTTTAAATTTATTATTTAATTGTTATGGCTTAACATTTACAACGCAAAAATGTAATTAAATTGTAATCGATTTTTTTAAAGATTTTGCTAATCATTTTGACGTTCTATTGATAAAATATGAATTTCGTACTTTGGATACTTTCACAATTATCGTGTAGATGACGCTAAGATTTTTAGATTAAATTATAATTACATATTACGGAACATTAAAAAAACTTAAATTCAGTATTTAAAACGTAAGTATATTTAAGGTAAAAATGTATACGCTGTGAGCTCGTAGGTAGAGGGGATAATTACAAATTCGCGAGCGCCAGTAGTGACAAGTTTGTAAACCTTTACTGGAAATTTGCTTTTTGACGTTCTGCATTAAGAGTTGCATATTATAGCTTTTAAATGTCTCACGAAAGTTGTTGTATTAAAGAGTGTCGAAATACTGGTTACAATAGTAACTGTGTATTCTACAACTTTCCTGTCGCTAAGCGTGATTCAACGACAAAAATGGATTGATGCAATTAGAAAAAAGTAAGTAAACACAATTTTAATTTTAAAACGGTAGAAAAATTTGAGCTAAAGGATCAGTTAGCACACTCTCGAATTTTGACGGTTTCAATTTTACAATCCAATCCTGAAACAAAATTTGAATGCGTAAAGATAACGACCAATCACAGCAAACATTAGTTCATCAGTTCATTAAACTCTCATGCAAAAATCAGACTGGTTTTTATCACCAACTGGACATTTCAATGAGTGGAACACGAAGAGCATGTCAAATGACAGGAATCATGTTGGTTAGTAATAGCAGTCTGATTTTTGCATGAGAGTTTAATGAAAGGGTAACAAATCAATTGGATGTTCTGCCCGACAAAATAAATGGGACGTTTTCGTAATTTTACGTTCCAAATAATAAAACTGTTCCACAATTAAAACTTCCCCTGTTCCAGTGTTCCCATACGTCAAAGTTTGCCCGACTAGACACCGTTAAGCTATTAACAAATTTTCAGCTTGCTATTATAATCAACTTTTTTTTGGTACGCGGAATCCAGGCCTATTTAAAATACAGTAGTGTGTAAAAGAAACGGGCACACTACTATATTGCAAACAAAATACACTACTATATTTATTAAAAGCGTGTCTAATGCCCGGTTGCACCAACAGATCTTAAGCTTAAGTCGAGAATATCATAAGAATTAATACAATATAATTATAATATATTACAATAAGAATACCATAATATAATAATAGATATAATTGATAATAAGGTAAAAATCTAAAATTATGGTGCAACGTAAGTGATACTCAAGGAGGCCCTATCTATAAGTAGAGCTTAGCTAAGCTAGAGCTTAAGATCTGTTGGTGCAACCAGGCATAAAATCATCAAATTCTTAGCTTAGACTGAATATAACCCATCTATAACCATACATAAGGATAAAGGAACAATATTATAACAGAGCAACCATCGAATAACAAAAAATATTTTTTTAAACCATCGAGTAATAAAAAAAACTTTTTTATTACTAAATGAGAGCAACTTAATAAGCACTTATCTAAATTCTCGGAAAGTATCCTAGTGTCTTTATCGTATTCTCTTAACACATCATAAATGTTCAGAATTTGAAAAAATCGCATAATATGGACCACATAGATAAAAATATCTTAAAGTCCGGAAGCTGCCAGCCACTTTGAATTAAAAAGCATTCCCGGAACTACTTTATGACTATAGTTGCAAAAGGGCAGTTCATATAATAAATAATATTTTCTGGCATTTTTGTTTAGATTGTTTGGAATATTAGAATTTATAGAAACATCTGAATCATTACTATTTAATTTTTTGAATTTATTTTCGTTTTAAAAAAATATTATCATCAGTGGCCTGCTTTTGGCCGCCTTTGTGCGATGCACACTTTGCACACATGGTAGCGGCGCGCGGCGGCCCTGTTCACATTCATATAGTAATACAAGATACACATACCATTTTAGAAACTTAATTATAAATTTAGCTGAGAATTGCTCAGTATATATCTAAGTTTCATAAATGCTCCTCTTGCAATTGCTATCCGAGTTTTAATTTCTTCATCAGGATTTAGTGTCTCGTTTATCTAACATCCTAATATTTAAAATGGTTAACTTTTGTAATCCGTTCATTGTTGACAATTAGTTGCATAGGGCCGACGCGTCATGACGTCTTGTTTACTAACCACAAGTAACCTTGTGTTTGATGTATTTATGCCAAGTTCGTAATGGAGTCATTGAACAAAAATCATTAGATAGATAGTCTTAAATTGGTACATTCATATATGTATAAATAAACGCACTCTCAGTATTATTAATTGTTTATTTTTAAAGTACAATTTCTACGAAACACCTACCACTCGTTAAGAATTTATTACTTCGGTGTTTCGTCTCGATGTTTTTAATTTGTGCAATTTTATGTGGTTTTAAATATGTACTTCTCCAAAAATTGTTTGATAGTCAATAGGATTTCCACTAGTATGTATCTTGTCCCTATTTTTTTTTTTATTTACACAAATAAACCCGCATCAACCACTAAGGGTTATTAGCGGGGGGACATACACAAACAGTAAGATACATATTATTATATAAAAATGCTTTACAATCTGGTGTATTGTTTAGTCATTTTGAGATAATTTAATAAGGAGTTTAGGTTTGAAGTCAGTACACTTTTAATATTGTCACTAAGAGCACACGCGATCCTTTCTTTCTGGTACACTGGACACTCGATAATTATATGTTTCACTGTCAGTTGCGTGTTGCAATTGGTACACATCGGAGCGGCCTCCTTGTTGAAGATATGCTTGTGTGTTAGTAACGTATGTCCTATCCGGAGTCGGTTGATGATGACTTGGTCTTTTCTATTACCTACTTGGTAACATGAGTTTAGTTCCTACTTGACTTAGGCATTCTTTTAGTTTGTTGTTAGTCTGATCCCAAGTAGTTTGCCACGTTCTGTGGACATGACCTTTGATATTTACTTTGTGATCAGTCCAAGGTATTTGATCTGTGATAGAAATACTTTGGTCGGTAGTTGCATTGCTTGCTAGAGAGTCCACTTCCTCGTTGCCAATTATTCCCATATAGGAAGGTACCCAGATGAAGAAAATATCTTTCTGTTGATTCTGTAGATAAGATAATTCTTCTTTGATTTTGAGAAGAATAGCGTGAGTTGTATATAGCTGTTTTATCCCAAGTAATGCGCTCATTGAATCGGTGATAATCACAAATTTGCTTTCATGAATAGAACCACATTTTTTCATTGCCTGGTGAATTGCTGTAAGTTCTCCGGTACATATACAACAATTTGTTGGGATTCGTACGGTAGACTTGATGTTTCCGCAGATATAAGCTGAAGCATGTCCTTCATCACATTTGGAAGCATCAGTGAAGATTCGATGAGTTGTTGGGTATTTGGAAATTAAATTTTTAAAAGCTTGCTGGATAAGGAAAGGATGTGTGGAATGTTTAGGGAGATCTTTTAGAGACATATCTATTTTTGGAGGTTTGATCATCCAGGGAGGAAAATTTACATGAATGGGTATAGTGAGACTGAACTGTTCTAAATTAAAACCAATACGTTTTGTTCGCTCAGGAAATGGTAACATATTTCTTGCAATGTTTTCGTAATGATCAGAAGATATATTTGTTCTGTAGAATATTGTTGAGTAGGTTACGTTGCTTTTGTTTGCTGAAATTCTGGCAACGTAATTCAGTGATAGAAGTTGCCTTCGTTGGCTTAAAGGGAGTTCATTAGCCAGAACTTGTAAACTACTTACTGGACTAGTTCTTGTGGCACCTAAAACCAATCTCAAGCACGTATTTTGAATGTAGTCAAGTTTTTTTAAAGATGTTTTGTTAGCAGTATCGTAGCATAAACAGCCGTAGTCTAATTTACTTCTTATTAATGATCTATATAGATTAAGTAAAGTTGTTGTATCAGCCCCCCAAGAGGTATTTGACAGCATTTTTAGTAGGTTAATTCTGGATTGGCAAGAACGTTGCAGATTCGTTACGTGGTTTTTCCATTTTAAGTCACGTTCAAAAGAAAGTCCTAAGAAATTTATTTCTTCTGACTGCTTCAGCATAACTCCGTTAAGTGTTAATTGAATATTAGGATAGTCTTTCCTTTTGCTAAAAATTAAATAACGTGTTTTTTCGCCAGAAAATATAAAACCCGTGTTTTGCGACCAGTTTTCAATTGTATGTAAGGCCGTTTGCAATATATGTGATCCCAGAGTTACATTATTTGTTTTTAGATAAATGACTAAGTCGTCTGCATATAGGCTAGTAAATACAGGCAGCTTTATTTGATGTATAATACTATTTATTGCAATCAGAAAGAGTGTAGGACTTAGAGTAGATCCTTGTGGAGTGCCATTTTGCAGTACTCGTCTGGAAGATGTGAATCCATTGGCTCTAACTCGAAAAGTTCGTGTTTCTAGAAAATTTTTAATAAACGACAACATATGCCCTTGGACATTCCATTCTTGAAGTGTTTTTAGTATAAGATGTCTCAATGTTGTGTCAAAAGCTTTTCTTATGTCAAAAAATACGGCAATAAGTTTTTGATTGTGCAGAAAAGATTCATGTACAGCTGATTCAAGGGTTATTAGATTGTCTGTTGTGGATCTACCCGTACGAAATCCACTTTGTCTGATACTTATTAGGTTATTGTTTTCGAGATACCATTTAAGACGATAATTAAGGATTTTTTCTAAAAGTTTGCAGGTACAGCAAGTAAGTGAGATTGGACGATAGGAATTTGGATCGTCTTTTGGTTTATTATATTTAAGGATTGGAATTATAGTTGCTTGCGACCATAGATCAGGAAAGTCGTGCTGAATGAAAATATTATTAAAAATATCAACTAATATTAGTTTTGTATTTAGAGGAAGATTTCGTAAGAAAAGAGGGTGGATATCATCAGGTCCTGGCGTCGAATTTTTTGCGCTTAAACAAAATTCTAATTCTTGAAGACTTATGGGTTTGTTTATTGGATTGTCGCTCTCGGTGATTTGTATATTTGACGATTCCATTAGATTTTTATATTCTAAAAAAGATATGCTATAGTTGGAATCACTAGAATTAAGTTCATATATATCTGCTAGTATTTCTGGAATAGCTACCTTGTTTGAATGAATTTGGTTATTGTATGATAGCGTATCTATGCCTCGGAAGTATTTTGTTCCTTGTATTCTGCGTACTTTGTTCCATATGTCGCCTATGGGAGTGGAAGGATTTATTGAAGCCACATACTTTTTCCAACTGTCTCGTTTTCCTTTCTTGATCAATTGTCTGCTTTTTGCTCTGAGATTTTTAAAAATTATAAGGTTATCGATAGTTTTATGTTTCTTATAAACGTTGAAAGCGTGTTTAGACAAAGTAAGTGCTTGCGCAATTTCGTTATTCCACCAAGGAACTGGCTGCCTTTTACTAGATTTTGTTTTTCCCACTGCGATTGTTGCTGCAGAAATAATAATATTATTAAATAGTTCCAGATTTTCGTTTGCGGTATTGGTTAAATTAAAGTTGTTTGTTTGTCCTTCTATAAGTGTTCGATACAAATCCCAGTCAGCTGACTTTATTTTCCATGTTTGGTGAATTGGAAAAGTCAATATATCATTAGTATCTATGTTTATTGTGATAGGGAAATGATCACTATCATATAAATACCCCAATGTGTCCCAGTATAATAAAGTAGCTAGCGACGGACTGCATAAAGAGAGATCTATAGCTGAAAATGTACCATTGTATGAATTCAACCTAGTAGATTTGCCAGTGTTCAGTAACACTAAATTTAAATTGTCGATGAGATTGTTTAAGAGATTACCACATTTGTCGGTTTTGTTACTTCCCCAGGTACTGTTGTGACAGTTAAAATCGCCTAATATTATTTTTGGGTGTGGAATTTGGTTTAAAACATTGCTTAGTTCAGTTATATCTAAATCAGTAGGATGAGGTAAGTATACGTTGCAAATATTAATTTTCATTTTGTGGGTGACTGACACTGCAACTATTTCCAGGTTTGTTTGCAGTTGTATTTCGGTTGACTCTATGTCATCCCTTACGAAAATTGCTGTTCCGCCGCTTGAATGATCTGTAACTCGGTTTCTTAGAAAAGGAACATAATTTTTTAATGTTACATTTTGATGTTTGAAATGGGTTTCTTCTATGCATATGACTAAAGGAAGATAATCGTTTATAAGAAGCTTGATGGATTCTATATGGGTAAAATAACCATTGAGGTTCCACTGTAATATGAATGTATTATTGGCCATTTTAACTATTTACTTGAGAACTTGATTCGTAGTCAGTTTCGTCAGTAGAAGAAAGACTGCTTAGAAGTAGTTTCTTCTTCAATCTGGTAATATTGTTTTTTAAACTTTTATTTTGTGTTTGAGAATATATAAAGTTTAGAATTTCTTTGATTTCATCGCTTTCATTTGAATAATTTTTAGCAATAAGTTCAGGATGTTTTGAGTGAAGGGAATTTGACAGAAAATCACATATTTCATGAAAAGAAAGTGTGAAGGCAGGGATTCTATTTTCAATTTTTTCTTTAATTTCATTGAGAATATCTGGAATAGAATCTTGAGTTTTAGGCTTTTTATTTTTTTGTTTTTCAGTAGTGGGAGGAGGTAGGTCATTTTCAAGGATTTCGGGAGAAGTGGAAATTTGTCTTTTAGTAACATGAATAGCTTCAGAGATTTTTCTATCGCTTTCAATTACTGAATCTTGGGATATTTGTGGTTGTGACGAAATCTGTAGTTCTTTGTATGTTTGTAAGGAAGTGGTTTGGTCGTTTGTGGCTGATGTTAATTCGTGATTTTTTGTGATGTTAAGTTTCGGTTCCTTTAATGTCTGGGTACCTTCTTCGTGTTCTTTCCGTGGTTGTTCTTCTGGCTGGCTATATTCTTTATTGGCAGAGTTGAGTACGTTCACTGGATGGTCAGTTTCCGTTTGATTAATTGGACTACTTAATGATGATAAAGAAGGACAGTCAGAATCTTGATGTCCGACCGTCTTGCATCTGGAGCAGTTTAAACCGTCTATGGAAATGTATATTCTATATGATGTATTGTCGAATGAAATTAGGAATGAGTCAGGAATCGATGCATTTTCTAAAGGACTTATGAAGATTTGCCTTCTAAAGCTAAGCACGTGGCTGTATTCCGGGTCTTGCATGCCTACTCGTAGAAACGTCATGTTGGAGACGGATTTTATACCCATAGTTTTTAGATGGTCTTCAATTATGCTATTAGGTATAGTAGGACATACACTTGATATGATTAATCTCTGGGCAGGAGTTATTAATCTTCTTACTTCAATTTGGTTGCCGTCAATAATTACATGTTTGTGGGAGCTAAGAAATTGGTCAACTATATATTTAGACGAGAGGTAGATGCAGATGCAGTTGTTTGCGATTCTGGATGCCCAAATAACGTTTTTGGGCTGTACTATTGATCCAACAGCTTTTACATATTCGAAAACTTGTATTCCTTGTATGGTTGAAAGTATGATACCTTGGTCTTTTGAAGGATGTTTAAAACTGTTTAATGCATGAGAGTAAGAGATATGTGACGTAGTCGGTGTATTTCGTGAAGTAGTAGCTAATTCCGGTTCAGCCATCGTCCCGTTGAAAATTTACATGCATTGGAACAGCGGATCTGAAGCCGGACCTGGCCTCTTAACAAAATTAGACGGCAGCCTAATTACTTGAATCAGCAAAAAGTTGTTGTCGATAATCGATAATTTGGATTGAAATCGATAAAATATTGCCTTTTAACTTCTGATTTTATGGTTAGATATAAATAATGCAATTTTGTACTCACAGAATCGTTGGTTTTTTAACACACTGTCACATTTAAACTTTATCTTGCAAACAATGTAAAAATTAAATTATATTTCAACTTTTAACTACTTGAATTTATAAATTTGTCAGGACCGATATAAAGCTGTAAGATTTGCTTGCTATCAGGTCCCTATTTTATTTACTCTTTTTAATAGGAATTAACAATTTCAGTATTATCTTAAGTATCTTCTCTCTTGAAGTATAAAATTAAAGCAAATTAAAAAGAGAAAAACGAAAAGTTCGAGATACAAAGTTTTTTGTTTTTTTAACGAAAAGTCTAAATATTGTTTAGTAATTTTATTGTTTAATTGTAGTAAACTTTGTATCTCGGACTTTTCGTTTTTTCTCTCTTTACGAGAGATGTCGCTGATTTGCGTCTTGAAGGTGAATTATTGCAGTCTCAGTAAGTTCCATTAAATAAGTCAGCCTGTTGGTGTTTGGTTCAGAGTTGTGACTGCATAGCTCCATTGATAACGCCCGAGAGGCAGAAATAGCTATCTGGAGATGGTGGTCCAACTCTGAATCAAATAAAAGCAAAAACAGCCTATTTTCTAAAGCAAATTACTTCGCATGTGATAGTTTTTGTCATTAGTATGCACTGATACATATCTTTCTAAGCCCTTCTTTTTTGAAAATTGTTTGCTGCAAATATCGCACGCAAAAGGCTTTTCTCCAGTGTGCACTTTTCTATGTTGTTTTAAGTTGCAGT
This sequence comes from Diabrotica virgifera virgifera, assembly GCF_917563875.1. Taxonomy (NCBI): domain Eukaryota; kingdom Metazoa; phylum Arthropoda; class Insecta; order Coleoptera; family Chrysomelidae; genus Diabrotica; species Diabrotica virgifera. The sequence continues at coordinate 207,669,126 of NC_065444.1, forward strand.
CGTGAAAACTGTTTGGTGTAAAGTTCACTTGCAAAACGTTTTCTACAGAATGTATGTGCCTTTAAATTAAAACGTTGTGCAAACAGTTTGTGGCATATTTCACATGCAAACGGTTTTTCACCGGTATGAACTCTTAAATGCCTTTTTAAATTAAAACTCCGTGAGAATTGTTTCACGCAAATTTCACATGTGAATGGTTTATTTCCAATGTGTACTCTACTATGTTCTTTTAAGTAAAAATCTCGTGAAAACTGTTTGGGGCAAATTTCACATGAAAACCGCTTTTCTACATAATGTACTACCATATGTACTTTTAAACTAGAACTTTGTGAAAATCGTTTGTTGCATATTTCACATGCAAATGGATTTTCACCAGTGTGAACTCGTAAATGCACTTTTAATTCGGACTTCCGTGAAAATTGTTTGGTGCAAATTTCACATTCAAAATGTTTTTCTACTGAATGTACTAATATATGTGAGTATAAATTAGATCTTTGTGAAAACTGTTTGTTGCATATTTCACATGCAAATGGTTTTTCACCAGTATGGACTCTTAAATGTCTTTTTAAATCACAATTCCGTGAAAACTGTTTGGAGCAAGTTTCACATGTAAACTGTTTTTCTACAGAATGTACTACCATATGTTGTTTTAAACCAGAACTTTGTGAAAACTGTTTGTTGCAAATTTCACATGTAAATAGTTTTTCTCCAGTGTGAACTCTTAAATGTATTTTTAATTCGTATCTCTGTGAAAACGGTTTGGTGCAAATTTCACATGCAAATAGGTTTTCTCCAGTATGAAATCTTAAATGCACTTTTAATTCGGAACTCCGTGAAAACTATTTGGTGCATATTTCACATGAAAATGGTTCTTTACCGGTATGAACTCTTAAATGTCTTTTTTAAATCATAACTCCGTGACAATTGTTTCATGCAAATTTCACATGTAAATGGTTTTTCCCCAGTATGCACTCTTGCATGTTCTTTTAATCTGGAATGTTGTGAGAACTGTTGGTTGCATATTTTACATCTTAAAAGTATTTTCCCGTTGAGAATTCTTTCATGTATTTTTACAACAGCCTTGCAGACTGCATACTGTTCAGAAAAATTTCTGATATAAAAGGTTTTTCTGTGGTGTTCACTTTCATGGCGTCAGTTAAATACTGGTTCAATTGACTACTTCCGTGATCATCTTGTTTTAATATATTACTTGGATCAGTTTTTATATCTTCACACGAAAAACCTAAAATCACAATTATATATTAAATCACATCACAATCACATGAGCTATGACTATAAAGCTATTAGTTTTATATGTACTGTGATGACGTGTACTAAAAACCGGCATAATAGCGCAGAAGACGGAATACATAATGCATTGTGGAATAAACATATATGATACTAGTAAAGGTGAGAAATTATCAAAAGAATCTATAAATTTACATTATGTTGTTAGTTTTCCACCTTTAGACGTATCGGATAGTGAGAGGAGAATTTGATCAAATTCTCCTGTGACAGTTTGACTCCGATACGTCTAAAGGCGGGAAATTATCAGTAGTAATTGCACGAGAGCTCTAAAATTATCGAATTTTTCCCGAGTGACACTTTGACAGTTTTAATTTCACGACCCGAAGGGGAGTGAAATTATGTCAAAGTGGCACGAGAGAAACAATTCGATAATAATTTTAGAGATCGAGTGCAATTTGCTGCGATTATTTCATGAATAAAACTGTTCAAAACCAAAATTTTATTGTAATTTATTTATATAAGTACAAATTACTACAGTTAAATACACAGTTTTTACAAATATTTGACGGTTGAAAGTAATCACTTTTATAACTTTTAAAACAGTAATTGTCATTAATGTCACTAAATGTATTTTTTCGTAGCAACGAAGGGCATCTTACGTAATATACTTGACTACGAGATATTATCAAAAATTATCACTTTAATTTTGATTTCTGTAGCTTTCTATTGGTCAGAATCTCCTATGAATGAAATAATCAGTAGTAATTGCACGAGAATTCTAAAGACGAGGGCAACAAGTCGATAATAATTTTAGAGATCGAGTGTAATTCACTGAGATTATTTCATGAATAAAACTGTCTTTTTAAATCATTTTAACTAATATTTTATTGATATCTTCACCTGAATATTTGCTAAATCTGTCTCTAGGTGTTCTCTGTGACAAGTTGTAAAATATTAATTGTCATTAATGCAACTGAATGTTCATTGCGTAGTAACGAAGGGCATCTGACGTCATGCTTCACGACGGGATATTATCAAAAATTATCGGATATAATATCACAGGAGAGTGAGAATAAATTGACAATAATGCGACAGTTTTTCGAAAAATTGTTGTCTGGCAATAGACATGAGAGCCCGCAGGGCTCAAGTGTCTATTGCCCAATGACAACAAATTTGAGAAAAAAATGAAGCATTATTTTCTTATTTATTCTTACTGTCGTGTGATATTCGTAATATTAATTTTTAATACTTACATATAAAATTCAAGTCTTTGTATAAAACCAGTCAGTGACATTGTTCCCAATTAATGTGACAAACATTTTTCAACTTGTCAAAGTGAAAAGCACAGTTTAGCAAATATTTGGATGAAGATATTAATAAAATATTAGTTAATTTATTTATAAATACAGTTTTATTCATGAAATAAGCTTACCGAAGTAAATCGAGCGCTTAAATGTGCCTATTTGTGTTCTCCTCGTGACAATTTGACATTAGATGCAGAACTAAAAGTATACTATGGATATTTTCTTTAATGTGACAGTTGTCAAAACTACGAAACTGGTTGCCATTAAACAGAAACAATCTACGTAAAAAAATTCTATCGGCAATTTTCTACAGTAGATTATTCCCAGTATAATTTTAATCTGATTGGACAGAATTAAATACGTGATCAAAAATTTTACTATACGATTGGAAGTTAAAATCATTAAAAAATAATCGCTTTAATTTTTATTTCTGTAGCTTTCTATTGGTCAGAATCTCCTATGAATGAAATAATCTGTAGTAATTACAAGAGTGCTCTAAAATTATCGATTTGTATCCCGAGTGACATTTTGACAGTTTTAATTTCACGATCCGAAGGGGAATAATAACAGGGTAGTGATGGGGAAGACAAATCGAATATTTTTAAAGGGCTCGAGAGTAATTCGGTAAGATTATTTCCTGAATCAAACTGTCATCTTAAATAATTTTAACTAATATTTTATTGATATCTTCACCTGAGTATATTTGCTAAATCTCTTTCTTAGTGTTCTCCGTGACAAGTTTTAAAACATTAATTGTCATTAATGTCACTAAATGTATTTTTGCGTAGCAATGAAGGGCATCTGACGTAATACTTGAGGACGGGACATTATCGAAAAAAATTATCAGTAGTAATTGCACAAGAGCTCTAAAATTCTATATTAATTTTAGAGTTCGAGTGCAATTTGTTGCGATTATTTCATGAATAAAACTGTTCAAAAACAAAATTTTATTGTAATTTATTTATGTAAGTACAAATTAGTACAATTAAACACAAAGTTTTTATAAATATTTGACGATTGAAAGTTATCACTTTTATAATTTTTAAAACAACAATTGTCATTAATGTCACTGAATGTATTTTTTCGTAGCAACGAAGGACATCTGACGTAATATACTTAACGACGGGGAATTATCAAAAATTATCGATTTAATTCAGATTTCTGTAGCTTTCTATTGGTCAGAATCTCCTATGAATGAAATAATCAGTAGTTTTGACAGTTTTCATTTCACGAGCCGAAGGCGAGTGAAATTATGTCAAAGTGTCACGAGAGCAAAAATTCTATATTAATTTCAGAGGTCGAGTGCAATTTGTTGCGATTATTTCATGAATAAAACTGTTCAAAACCAAAATTTTATTGTAATTTATTTATGTAAGTACCATTAAACACACAGTTTTTATAAATATTTGACGATTGAAAGTCATCACTTTTATAATTTTTAAAACATTAATTGTCATTAATGTCACTGAATGTATTTTTTCGTAGCAACGAAGGGCATCTGACGTAATATACTTAACGACGGGAGATTATCAAAAATTATCGATTTAATTTAGATTTCTGTAGCTTTCTATTGGTCAGAATCTCCTATGAATGAAATAATCACTGTAATTTTTATTTCTGTAGCTTCCTATTGGTCAGAATCTATGAATGAAATAATATAATTTAAATTTATGGAATTCTATTGATAATTTCCCACATCTAATATTTTACAACGTATTATGTTTACTGTCTTTTCCGTTATTCTGCCGGTTATTAACGCACTCATCCACTGTATTACTTTAATACCTATGCAAAATCTAACTCTCTTTCCATGGTTCTCAGAGAACGGCTTAAATCTATCAATTGCCAAATCAACAGTATATGTCTTTACAAGACACAACCTTCCTATAAACCAATCCGATAAGACATATTACTTAATGACCAATCTTTTATTTTCAAAAATCATGTCAAATACCTGGGCCTTATCCTGGACAAAAAACTAACGTGGAAACAACACATAGAATATATGCTGGATAAATGCAACAAAGGTAGTAACTTCCTTAGAATGACAACTAGAATGTGGTGGGATTGCGATGTTGAAACATCCTTATTGTTTTACAGAGCTTATATACGATCCAATATAGATTATGGTGCTACTCTCTATGGTTCTGCGTCCAAGAATATTTTAGAAAAATTGACATTTTTCAAAATTCTGCCTTGAGGGTCTGCTTAGGTGCTATGAGATCTACCCCTATACAACCACTACATGTTGAAGCTTCCGAGCCTCCTCTTGGGATTAGAAGAAATTTGTTAAGCGAAAAATGATTACTCAAGATACATTCAACAAATTCCGAATTATTTTCCAGTATACGTCAGCTTAACGAACCACAAATACTGGATTAAAAAACCTTCTCCACCTCTGTCCACTTCATTACAGAACAACCCCATTTTTTCAAAGGAATTGACCACCATAGACAAAAACCTAGACTACTTTGCCCTCTTCCATAAAACTGAAGTAATAATACCTACATACAGTGAAAACAACAAAATCAGCAACAACATCCTGAGATCTGGGTTGAACTGCTACAATGACGCCACATTAATATATCCAGATGCGTCTAAATCGATAGAAGGAACTGGCTGTGCTTATTTTTTACCCTCAGGAGGTTACGAATTCAAGTACAAGCTTCCCAATGAGTTTTCAGTTTTCTCGGCGGAGTCATTGGCCATTCTCGAAGCGTTAAAATATGTCAAAAACTCTGATATTAAAAAAACGTTAATCCTTTCAATGTCTTTCAGTTCTACAGAACATAAAAAATACTTTTTTGACAAAACTTTTAGCAATCCTTATATATTTTTAATAAAAGACCAGTTAGAGCATTTAGCTGATTCTGGATTCAATATAACATTTATTTGGGTTAAGGCACATATTTGACTCACAGACAATGAATATGTAGACTATTTAGCTAACACCAGTGTAACATCAGGTTTTTTATTGTCTTATCATTTATATGTATCAGATGCTATTACAGTTTTTAAAAGAAACCAGCTATCGATATGGCAAGATCAATGGAATCTTTACTGCTTCACAAACAATACTAGATACACCAATATACAACCATTTATTCCACAAACTACTTGGTTTAAATTTTTTAAGGCTCCACGTAAATATATTAACACCATAAATCGACTACGCTTTGGACATGCGTGCTATCCAAGTCATTTATTTAAAATAAACGTGATTGAAGACGATAATTGCAAACATTGCGGAAAACTGGGTGATCTTGATCATCTTTTTTGAATGTATTAAGTTTCATCAGCATTCAAACTCCCTCTATCAAAATTTAATCAAAATTAATATGTATCCACCATTCAATATTCAATCTCTGCTGGCTACAGGCTCGCAACAAATATAAAACATCATTATAAATTTCATGTCAGACACATGCACGGTTCTATAAGATTTGTACGCGGGTATGGAATATTTCATACCTACTCGTGTAGAAATTTAGATTTGCACCCTTGGTTTCTCCTAAGTGTTATAACACCTAATCCATGGTCCAGTATTGTTTGTATACTAAAAATGTCTTGATGGGCCCCTAGACGAGAAGCAAGTGACCCTGTATTTTCCTAGTCGTATTTTCTTCTATTAATTATCCGTCGATTTCGTATTAGGGATAGGATTGTGTATTTGTCTGACTGAAAAATCTATGGCAACTGGCTGAATGACTAATAAATGTCGATGCCATAAAAAAAATAAAAAGTAAATTTTATGACAATTATTGGAAAACGAGTTGTAGGAATTCTCTCCAGTGAGGCTTCCTTTAATATACATATACAGTATGTCCTTGTAAGTTGGAACCATATGGAAAACTTTTTTATTATTAATTTTACGAAAAAAAGTTATTCTTCATAAAAAGATCTGCATGGTCTAAAACCTAAGATTCATTGATAAAATTTCAAATTTTATGAATATTATACGAGGTACGCCGAAAAATATGAATTTCGCTCAAGAGTAAACTAGCTTTATTTTTCAGAATATTGAAAATTATTATTATGAAAAGTGTGGAATTTTTTTTCTTTGGAGTTGTATGACTACGGGCCCTTCAAGGTTCATTCGCCGATTCACCAATTTTGCTCATTTATTTTACAATATATTTTCCTATACCTATCTACTTAACATTTTCTATCCTACTTATTCTACATACTTTATAAGAAATGACCACTGGTCAGTGGGAATACCACATCAGGCAAAAACACAGGTTTACTTATATATTATAATAGATTTTAATTTCGGTCTTTACGTTAGTTAGTTTATAATTTTAATTTTTATATTTTTAATATGTTCTATAAATAATTACATTAATTCTGTATTATTAATTTGTGATAATATATATGTTGTGTGGAATTAAGAACTATATTCTAATATGTAATAACATCCTTCTAATTAAAAAAAAAAATTGAAAAATTTTCTTAACTTGTGGATAACCAACATTATTTTCAGATATGATTTCAGTTATTTCAATTACGATAACTCTTGTATTATTAATTTTACGAAAAAAAAAGATTCTTCGTAAAAAATTCTGCATGGACTAAAACCTAATACAACCATCTTTTATCAAATTTTATACGAGGTATGCCAAAAAAGATGAATTTGGATCAAGAGTAAAGTACCTTTACCTATAGTTCAGAATATTTTAATTAGAAGTATGTTACATATTGTAACATAGATATTAATTCTAAACAACTTTTTATAACCACAATTTTCGATATTGTGAAAAATAAAGGCATTTTTATTTACTCCTGAGCGAAATTCATATTTTTTGACATACCTCGTATAAAATTGATAATTTGATATAAGATGGTTGTATTTTAAGTTTTAGACCATGGAGAACATTTTATAAAGAATAACTTTTCCGTAAAATTAATAACAAAAGAGTTATCATAATTGAAATAACTGAAAATACAGTTGAGTCCACGAGTCTTTACCCGTGCGTCATTTATACCTGTCGAGCTAAAACACATATTTGATAACTCAAATTTTAACCCGTAATAGGAGCAGTAGCTACTTACTGTCACTTATTGTTGCGTTTGACTTATTTCGTATGCTTTAAATGATGACGCACGGGTAAAGACTCGTGGACTCAACTGTAATGTTGGTTATCCGTAATTTAACAAAAGATTTAAAAAAAAAATTTTCTATTAGAAAGACGTAATTGCATATTAGAATATAGTTTTTAATTACAAACAACTTTTCATAATAACAATTTCCAATATTGTGAAAAATTAAGCTACTTTACTCTTGAGCGAAATTCATATTTTTCGACATACCTCGTATAATATTCATAAAATTTTATATTTGATGGTTGAATCTTAAGTTTTAGACCATGCAGAGCTTTTTATGAAGAATAACTGTTTTTCGTAAAATTAATAATAAAAAAGAATGTATGTGTACTTTGTAAGCACGCAAGAAGTTATACTTCTATTATTATGATTTCAACGAAATTAATATACTTAACAGGTTATTTGTATTTTATTTAAATATTAAACTAACTTTCTTTACCTACCACTTTTAAATTTTTTTTATTAAAACGATACCAAAAATATAAAAAAAAGAACATGAATCGTCCGGGATTTGAACCCGGGACCTCTTGATCTCCGGTCACACGCTCTACCACTGAGCTATATCCCTTTTGTTTTGACAGGTTACAAGATTTCTCATACATACTGACAAATTTAATAGACCAAGTGGTATACAAAAATACTTTAAATAATATACTTACTATTATTATAAAATCTTATTCTTGAGGAAGACAAATCCAAAGACACAAAAATTATAATAAATAATAAATTTACTAAGAACACTAATATATCCTTTTATATGATATAATATATAATATGACTTATTTGCGCTGACAGCGCTGATACATATCTTGAAAGATTAGCAACGAAATACATACTGTCTGTGTGCGCATGCGCCCGGCATTATAAAATTTCACTCTCGATCGTAAAGAAGTATAACTTCAAAAAGTTTTCCATATGGTTCCAACTTACAGGGACATACTGTATAATTAACAAACAAAGTTAATAATGTAATGGTACATGTTAACAAATTTTACTTAAATCTATTTAGTATGTCTGTAGGCATAAAACGCTTTAGTCGACGCACTTCGTCGTTGATATTAAACAGTTCGCGCACTAAGTGATTAGAGTGAGCACTAGTTTTGTTTTTGTATTTATCACTGTACTTTGTGACTTCAATTTTTATGGATTGAACTTGGAGGTCTTTTTCTATTATCTTGTTTGAAACATACCACGCAGCATTGGTTATAATTCGAAGAACTTTGTTCTGGAATCTTTGTACGATTTCTAGGTTTGAATTGCTAGCAGAACCCCATAATTGAATGCCATACGTCCATATTGACTTCAGTACGGCTTTATATATTAAGATCTTATTTGTTGGATTTAATTGTGATTTCCTGCCAATAAGCCAGTAAAGTAGTCTTAGTTTGAGTCCCAATTGTGTTCGTTTTGTAAATATACGTGTTCTCCATGTTAATCTTCTGTTAAGATGTAAACCTAAATATTTGATTTCATTTCTCTTTTTCTCTGAGTACTCATTTGATTATTTAATGACACTGCTGGACAAATACCTCTTCTTAGTGTAAAGGTAACATGGATTGATTTGGTCTCATTAACTCGAATTTTCCATTGTTTTAACCATGTTTGGATATTATTAAGGCTGGCTCGTAAGTTTCTTGAGGCAGTTACTGGATCATGATGTGAGGTGAGTATTGCAGTGTCATCTGCCAAGGTTGCTGTTATTGTAGTTCTTGACGTCGGTGGATCTGCAGTAAAGACCTGGTACAGCATTGGTCCTAACAGGCTGCCTTGCGGAACTCCTTATTTTATTTGGTGTAATTCTGAATGGTATTTAACTGAAAAGAATCTGTCAGATAGGTAAGATTTTAGAAGTTCATAATATGGATGAGGCAATAGGTTTTTCAGTTTATGGAGTATATCTTTGTGACATACTTTATCGACCGCTTGGCTTATATCAAGAAACGCTGCTGAGCAATATCGCTTATTTTCAAAGTCGTTGCTGATATGTTTTACTAATCTATGGACTGGCTCTATGGTTCCATATTCTTATCTAAACCCAAACTGATGTTCTGAAATGAGGTTTTTGCTATCTAGTATTGGTTTGATGCGTTTCATTATTAATTTTTCCAGCACTTTGGAAAGCACATTCAGTAAACTTATTGGCCTATATGATATTAATTATCTTATGTTGGCCTATGTGATGTTGACGTTGTTTAAAGTTGCAATGTTCTGCAAACTGTTTGGTTCAAATTTCACATCCAAAACATTTACTCCAGGATGTACTACTATAATATGTTCTTTTAAACTAGATTTTTGGGAAAATTGTTTGTTGCATATTTCACATGGAAATGGTTTTTCACCGGTATGAACTCTTAAATGCCTTTTTAAATCATAATTCCTTACGAATTGTTTCATGCAAATTTCACATGTAAATGGTTTTTCTCCAGTGTGTACTTTTCTATGTTCTTTTAAGTGACAATGTCGTGAAAACTGTTTGGTGCAAATTTCACATAAAAAAGGTTTATCTACAGAATGTAGTACTATATGTTCTTTTAAACCAGAGCTGTCTGAAAACTGTTTCATACAAATTTCACATGAAAATGGTTTTTCTCCAGTGTGTACTACCATATGTGCCCTTAAATTACAACTTTGTGAAAACTGTTTGTTGCATGTTTCACATGCAAATAATTTTTCACCTGTGTGAACTCTTAAATGCCTTTTTAAATCATAAATCCTTGAGAATTGTTTCATGCAAATTTCACATGTAAATGGTTTTTCTCCAGTGTGTACTACCATATGTGTCTTTAAATTAGAACTTTGTGAAAACTGTTTGTTGCATGTTTCACATGCAAATACTTTTTCACCGGTATGAACTCTTAAATGTATTTTTAAATCATAACTCGTTGAAAACTGTTTGGTGCATATTTCACATGCAAATGGGGTTTCACCAGTATGAACTTTTAAATGTCTTTTTAATTCATAACGTCTGGAAAATTGTTTATTGCAAATTTCACATGTAACTGGTTTCTCCCCAGTATGAAGTCTCAAATGTCTTTTTAAATCACAACTCCTTGAAAATTGTGTCATGCAAATTTCACATGTAAATCGGTTTTCCTCAGTGTGAACTCTTAAATGCAATTTTAATTCAGAACTCCGTGAAAACCGTTTGGTGCATATTTCACATGCAAAACGTTTTTCTAAAGAATGTACTATCATGTGTTCTTTTAAACCAGAACTTCGTAAAAATTGTTTGTTGCATATTTCACATGCAAATGGCTTTTCACCAGTATGAACTCTTAAATGTCTTTTTAAATCAAAATTCCTTGAAAATGTTTTCATGCAAATTTCACATATAAATGGGTTTTCTCCAGTGTGAACCCTTAAATGCACTTTTAATTCAGAATTCCGAGAAAACTGTTTGGTGCATATTTCACATGCAAACCGTTTTTCTACAGAATGTACTACCATGTGTTCTTTTAAACCAGCACTTCGTGAAAACTGTTTGTTGCATATTTCACACCCAAATGGCTTTTCACCGGTATGAAGTCTTAAATGTATTTTTAAACCATAATTCTTTGAGAATTGTTTCATGCAAATGTCACATGTTAAAGGTTTTTCTCTTGTGTTCACTTCCATAGCATCAGTTAAAGACTGGATCAATTGACTATTTCCGTCATCATCTTGTTGTAATATATTACTCAGGTCAATTTTTACATCTTCACATGGAAAACCTAAAATCACGTTTATCTATTAAATCAGTGTTTAGTCCTGTCGTCAGGGGGTACAACGGCCTCTTTTATTCAGATGGATTTACCCAAGTTTATTTTATGTATTTTGACCCGTAAAACACGAATTTTTTGGGTAACAGTCGATACGGATGTCGATAAGACCATATTATTCAGTAGAAGAATTTCTTAATCAATAACTGTAATAAGAAATTACTGTACCCTTTGTACAAGTAGTAAACTTTTTTATCTATATTTTTTTTATCTATATTTGGGTGTCACATGCAGCAGCCTAACTTGTTAAACTTATTAGTTACTAAGGTCGACTATGCAATTTGCAATTTATTTAAATTTTTCAATTGATTGTTTCTGTTTACTTCATTATTATTTTATTTGTGTTATATTGACGATTTATGTAATTTTAGTAAATAATTGTATTGTTAGAGGAAAGACGCCAATTATGGAATACCATTTTGTTTTGGGGATATAAAATAATATCTTTATAGAAATGAAAACAATTTAATGTTATGACACATCAGTCATACATTTTTATGTACATAGTAATTAAAAGCCTTCAATTAAATATCTTAATTAGGTAACAAAAAAAAATCGAACAAAAAAAAATCCCAAATGAGTAACCAAATATGGAATAGGTACCCATATATGGAATATAGGCATAAACCAACGTATCAATAACAAAAATAGGCATAAACATCTTAGATCAAATAAATTTAAATAAGAAAATTGTAAAAAATGAAAGAAGTAGCTTAATTCACTTGCAGACATCACAGATCCATGTATGAAACTCTGGACCAGCACAATCATAATGAGCCCACTTACACTTAATCCACTATTCCATAATTAGGCACCAACGACTGTCCATATTTGGATTTGTACACTAGTTTAAACTAGTATCAACATTTTTTCATGTCGAAATGTTGTAATTACAGAAGGTCATAAAATATCAAAATAAAGGTACTATTGATATACGCAATAGCATAACAAGTCTGTATTCATGCATAATAACCAATAATACTCGTTGACTATATTTACCTTTGAAATTTTCTGCGAGACGATAAAACAAAACGCGCCTGTCAGACACGTATCGTTCGCGCATCTGACACAGAGGTGTGAATACGATAATAAAGAGAGCGACTGAAATAGAGGGTGGTCTTGTAGTGCGCTTTTAACTTATATTTTCGGAGAAATCAAAGAATTCCGTATTAGGGCACTATTCCATATTTGGTTACTTTCCTCTATTGTTTTGTTTTCGTGACTTTTCATAAGCTTTGTCGATAAAATTGTACAATTTTCCATGACAATAAAGCATATTTCTAATTCTAATAAGATTGTTATAAACAAAGAACTTGAGGAATTACGTAACAGCGATTCTTCGCAAAACAGAACATTTTTTTGTATTTTTTGGGTCATTCTAAGCAAAAAATGTTCGTAGAAGTTTTTTCGTAGGATGCATAGTTTTCGAGATAAACGCGGTTGAACTTTCAAAAAATCGAAAAATTGCTATTTTCGAACCCAAATAACTTTTGATTAAAAAATAAAATAGCAATCCTGCTTACCGCATTTGAAAGTTCAAGTCAAATTATACTGGTTTTGATTATTTGCATTGCTAAAAATTAATTTTTTATTGTCAAACAAAGCTATAAACACATAGTGTTTGAGTGATTTTTTCAATGCATTTCTAATTTAAAATCAAATGAGTAGGCGCACCTACAAATATAACCTAGTAAATGAACGGGAAATTCGGCGATACCGTGTAATTTTCAGGGGCAACTCCGAATTGCATGAAAATTTGGATATAGGTTCTACTTACCCTCCACTTCAAAGTTGAAATTGTGCCGCTGGTTGCTTTTACTTGGGGGGTGACAGTCACCCCTTCTCGGAGGTGAAAAAACATACGTTCAAGATAAGACCGGAAATGGATAAATTGGACTCGGAGGTGAAAAAACATACGTTCAAGATAAGACCGGAAATGGATAAATTGACTGATTTTAATTAACTTTTGTTCTATAGAGTTTTTTACGTAAGTCAATACTTTTCGAGTTATTTGCCATTGAAAATGTTGATTTTTCGACAAAAAACTACGTTTTCAGACGGTTTGTCGCAAATAACTCAAAAAATAAATATTTTATCGAAAAAATATCCTTAGCAAAAGTATAGCTTATAAAAAACCCAAAAAAAGTGGTGTATCAGTAAAGTCTATCAATTAAATAAAAACAAAGTTGTAGCTCATGAAAAATACGTTCTTATTCGTCTAATTCCAAATCGAATATTTCAAGGTGAAATCACCGAAAAATTAAGCACTTTTCGGGAAAAATCCATTTAAACTTTTTTAAAGTGTTTATAAGAAGCTTTGTTTTAATTGCTAATAAAAGTTTTAGCATTAAAAATATGTGCGTTACGCTCAAAATAAATAAGTTACGCTCTTTTTTTTTATAAAAAATCACGAAAATCTCGCCGTGTTTAGCTCCCCAAACGAAATGAATCGCTACCGCTTTACAAACAATTTACTTACCTATCTATTTTTTATATGATCTATCAGTCTAACCGGTTTAAAGTGTCTATTTTTGAAAGGGTTATAATTGAGAAAGCTTGAATGGGTCACTAATCACGAGTGTATGCAAATTTTGAACAACCATATCTTAACCAATTTTTGTCTTACGGAGAAAGAAAATGAAACTAGCATATTTATAATAGCAAAACCTACATTTTTTTACTCTTTAATATTTTTCTTATCACTAATACTTAGTTATTAAGTTATTAAAAAAAAAATGAAATTTTTCAAAAACTTTTAGAAATTTTTTTTTTACTATAATACCAAATGTTTTCAAAACTAAGCACTTCAAACCTATCAAACTTACAGATCATATAAACAATACACATACAGTTAAAATAGATGGTAAAGACAACCGATTAATTTCATTTAGGGTGCTAAACAGAGGGAGGATTTCACGATTTTTTTTACAAAAAAAAAGGGGTCAACTTTTTTTTTCAGTGTAACTCGTTTATTTTTGATGCTGTAAACTTTTGTAAAAAACAAATAATAATCTTTTTTTCGATACTTTAAAAATGTTAATAAGGTTTTCTCGAAAAACGCTTCTTTCTTCAGTGATTTAGCGTTGAATTATTCGATTTGGAATTAAACGAATAAGAACGTATTTTTCATGAGCTACAACTTTGCTTCTACTCAATTTGTAGACTTTACTGGTACACCATTTTTTCGTTTTTTTATAGGCTACACTTTTGCTAAAAATATTTTTTTTTGATAAAATATTTACTTTTTGAGTTATTTGGGAAAAACGGTCTGAAAACGTAGCTTTTGTCGAAAAATCAACATTTTAAATCGCGAATAACTCGAAAAGTATTCACTTACGTAAAAAACTTTATAAAGTAAAAGGTGCTTAAAATAAGTCAATTTATCCATTTCCAGCCTTATTTTAAACACGCGTTTTTCACCCCCCGAGAAGGGGTAAATTCACCCCCAAGTAAAAGCAACCAACGGCACAAATTCAACTTGGAGGGTAATTAGACTTACAACAAACAGTAGACTTACAACTTCAACAAGTGGAGGGTAAGTAGAACCTAAATCCAAATTTTCATGCAATTCGGAGTTGCCCCTGGAAATTACACTCCAAAACGGTCATTTATTGGGCTAATAGGCTATTTTTACGTAGCATGCATTAAAACGCATGCATAGGGCACGTGAAACATTATTTGTTTATAGCTTTGTTCTTTGTTTGACAATAAAAAAATTAATTTTTAGCAATGTGTATAATCAAAATCGGTATAATTTGACTTGGAACTTTTAAATGCGGTAAGCAGAATTGTTATTTTATTTTTTAACCAAAAGTTATTCGGGTTCAAAAACTGCAATTTTTTGATTTTTTGAAAGTTTAACCGGGTTTATCTCAAAAACTATGCATTCTACGAAAAAGCTTGTAAGAAATTTTTTTGCTTAGAATGACCCAAAAAATACACAAAAATGTTTTGTTTGCCAAAAATCGCTGTTTTGTAATTTCTCAAGTTCTTTGTTTATAACAATCTTATCGACATCCGAATCAACTGTTACCCAAAAAATTCGTGTTCTACGGGTTAAAATACATAAAAAACTTGGGTAAGTCCATCTGAATAAAGGAGGCTGTTGTACCCCCCTGGCAACAGGACTAGTTACCGAATGAAACAAAAAATGCATTATTGGAAAAGGCAAATATGATGGCAGGGGAGCTCAAGTAGGGATTTTTGAAGTTACTCGAGCGAGTAAGATTATCACATGGGAAGAAACCTTGTACCCTGTAAATGTACCTCTACCATATATTGGCTCTTATTACAGGGGGTCCGAAAAAAAATATATCTTTAAAAAAAATCGAAATTGTCAGATTAAGATAAGGTAAGTTAAGTATATGCAGAACACTGTACTTATATTTCAAAAATCTGACGGTTTGAGCGGGGCGTAAGGAAATGGGTGAGTCACAAAGTTTCACAAGAAAAAAGCGAATATTTTGAGAAATAAATGTCGAAAAACTAAAAAATACCTCTTCTATATTTTTTAAAAATCTATCGAATGACACTAAACATTGTTAAACAGGCCAAGACTCACAAAGGGTTGTAGCGCCATTAGAAGGAGAAGAAGATAGATGGCGCTATAATTTTTTTTATATAATAAATTTCTATATACTATATATTAAAAAAAACAGTATGATTGTTTCACCAGGTATAGAATGACATTTACCTGTCTACCAATTATTATTACATCGATTTTCTTAAATAAATAATACTATAACAGTAAAAAATCACTTAAATCGGACAACAGGTTAAGGAAATTCCAGACATCTAACGTGTAACAATTCAGCGAGTGAGTCGATTATTTTGCTCTCAAGTGCAGTTTGTTGTAGATTAATTATTAGATCATACTATACTATTAATAAAAAAAGGGATTATAAGAGATCATGACAAATGATCTCGAATGTAAATGGTAAATGATAACGAAGAAAGACTTATTAATCTGTGTGAAAGTAATAGACTCGAAAAAATATGAAAAAAAATTTTTAAAAAACGCTTTTTTTTAGTTACGAGTGACTAAAATTAAAAATATTATAAAAAATCAACTAAAAAGCAAAAAATAAAAAATATTCAAACTCGAAGGATTAATCGAAAAAAACTGTTAGACAGATTAAATATACAACAAAAATCTCATAGTGTAGGAAACAGAGGTTGAACCTTGCAAAATGGACACAAGTACGGTTTTATTTTTTTTCTGGTATATCAAGGGGTGCTTATTATGAGACTAACTTTTTCTTAAAAAATTTCCCCCCGGAACCCCCATTTTCACCCCTTTAAAGGGGGTAATTTGTGGTTTTTGCGGAACGTAGCCCTTCCTGTACCTTTTGCAAAAAATGTCTTTTATAGAAATATGAAGAGGACTATATTTTCTACGATTTATTTTCCAATAGCATATGTCTATCACCCACCGTTTAGTGGGGGTGGGGCCCCAAAGTTGACAAGTTTTTAAAAAAGATATTTTAAAAAAATATATTTTTCCCTAACTGTAATGGAAATTAAGAAGAAATCCTGCGACAATTATTCACAAATAAGTGACTGATTTTTTGGTATAGGTTTCACTTAAGGATAATTGCCCTTTTTTTAATTACAGGGTGTTACATTTTAAAAAACCCCTTTTTATACCATCTGAACCGTTTATGCTAGAGTAAAAAGACTTTCAGCGATTACCCATGTACTGGTGATATTTACAAATTTGTATAATGCACCCCCATTTTTTCCCCGGAACCACCCAAAAAAAAGAAGAATTAATAAATAAAGTGATTTTCTTGGAATCCTTCACACACACAATGCCTTTTATTAATATACTTTATATATAATTTTGTGCACGTTATTATTACCCATGCATGGACACCAAAAGCGATTTCCTAGTGCAACCCCTGTAGCCAAAAAAAAAATAAATAAAATGGGGGGTTGAAAAAAAATATTTTTTTTTGCTTTTTGATCCATATGGGCATATGCTTCATCAATAGCGTTTTTCAAAAATGTATATGGTTATTGCAACATCCCTGCGGAAACCACCCCTATCCTTGAAAATATACTGCAGAAACTACCCCTATCCATTGGCGAGCATGTTTTTACGATTTTCTCATTACCTATGCATTCTTTTAAACAAAACTTATACAAGGTTAAAGACCACTATTTACTCTAAAAATTAAGTCCCATTCATTTTTTTCGTATAAGCAACCGTTACGGCACAGTGGCGCCGTAAACCTCAGATATGCTTTGGCGGGCTCCAGTTTTTGTTGTTTTTTTTTCGTCACCTGTTTGTTTTATTAATAAAGTACTTATGTAAAATAAAACAACACAGTGCAACCTACAAACCATGACCTATGCACATTTTACATTCTTTGCGCCCCAAAGCCACAGTGGTGGCCCAAAATCAATTTTTGCATATTTTCGCCACCTAAACGCATTTTATTGCATTAGTGCTACCTTAAAAGCGCAATATTCACCCTTAAGTGGTCGCGAAGCAGTGGCGGATCCAGGGGGGTGATGGGGGCGATCACCCTCCATCTCAAACCAAGTGATATTATATTTAAAGATTATAAAAATATTCATTTATTTTTATAGAAATACTTATATTATTTTTATAAGAATGGCGTACTTTTTATGCTTTAGCGACAGCGGCGGATCCAGCATTGTTAAGAGGGAGGTGCCAATTGGCTAAATTTCTATAAAAATAAATGAATATTTTTATAGTCTTTAAACATAATATCACTTGGTTTGAGAGGGGTTGATCGCCCCCATCACCCCTCCCTGGATCCGCCACTGCTTAGCGACCACTTAAGGGTGAATATTGTGCTATTAAGGTAGCATTAATGCAATAAAATGCGTGTAGGTTGCGATAATATGCAAAAATTGATTTTGGGCCACCACTGTGGCTTTGGGGCGCAAAGAATTTAAAATGTGCATAATTTGTAGGTTACACTGTGTTGTTTTATTTTACATAAGTACTTTATCAATAAAACGAACAGGTGACGGAAAAAGAAAACAAAAACTGGAGCCCGCCAAAGCATATCTGAGGTTTACGGCGCCACTGTGCCGTAACGGTTGCTTATACGAAAAAAAATAGGACCTAATTTTTAGAGTAAATAGTGGTCTTTAACCTTGTATAAGTTTTGTTTAAAATAATGCATAGGTAATGAGAAAATCGTAAAAACATGCTCGCCAAGGGATAGGGGTAGTTTCTGCAGTATATTTTCAAGGATAGGGGTGGTTTCAGCAGGGATGTTGCAATAACCATATATATTTTTGAAAAACGCTATTGATGAAGCATATGCCCATATGGATCAAAAAGCAAAAAACAATATTTTTTTCAACCCCCCATTTTATTTATTTTTTTTTGCTACAGGGGTTGCACTAGGAAATCGCTTTTGGTGTCCATGCATGGGTAATAATAACGTGCACAAAATGATATATAAAGTATATTAATAAAGGGCACTGTGTGTGAAGGATTCCAAGAAAATCACTTTATTAATTCTTCATTTTTTTGGGGTGGTTCCGGGGAAAAATGGGGGTGCATTATACAAATTTGTAAATAGCACCAGTACATGGGTGATCGCTGAAAGTCTTTTTACTCTATCATAAACCGTTCAGATGGTATAAAAAGGGGTTTTTTAAAATGTAACACCCTGTAATTAAAAAAAAGGCAATTAACCTTAAGTGAAACCTATACCAAAAAATCAGTTACTTATTTGTGAATAATTGCCGCAGGATTTCTTCCTAATTTCCATTACAGTTAGGGAAAAATAATTTTTTTTAAAACATCTTTTTTAAAAACTTGTTAACTTTGTGGCCCCCCCATATGCTGTTAGAAAATAAATCGTAGAAAATACAGTCCTCTTCATAATTCTATGAAAGAAATTTTTTGCAAAAGGTACAGGAAGGGCTACGTTCTGCAAAAACCACAAATTATCCCCTTTAAAGGGGTGAAAAGGGGGGTTCCGGGGGGAAATTTTTTAAGAAAAAGTTAGTCTCATAATAAGCACCCCTTGATATACCAGAAAAAAAATAAAACCGGATTTGTGTCCATTTTGCAAGGTTCAACCTCTGTTTCCTCCACTATCAAACATTCGTTAAAAAATTGAAAAAATCTAACACATTCGTTAAAGAAAAGCGTGGGACGCGTCTTCATCGAATAAGATTTTTGTTGTATATTTAATCTGTCTAACAGTTTTTTTTCGGATAATCCTTTTCAATAATCCGAGTTTGAATTTTTTTAATTTTTGGCTTTTTAGAGGATTTTTTTATATTTTTAATTTTAGTCACACACTTAATTTAACTAAAGAAAAGCGTTCCAAAGATTTTTTTTTATTTTTTACTTTTTAGTCTTACACTTTTAAAACATAAAAATATATCGTTATGCTTATTAAAATATATGTATAAAACATATATGATGTACAAACATGAAAAGTTGTCGGAATCGGCAAAAAATTTGACTTTATTGTTTATTTATGAAGCATAACGTAAACAATTAACGTAAAAAGTGAAATTATGAACCGTTCATATAATTAGCTACAATCTGTAAAAGTTTCAAGTTTCTTCATTGTAAAAAAAACAAGAGAATTTAAGCATTTTCCATTAAAATCGTTTTTTTATTTAAACAATTAATAAACATAAAACAATGTTTTTATAGATTATTCGTGTATTGTTCTCGCGAATGCATTTGTCTGCAAATTTTCATTCATTTGTATTGAGGAAAAAGCAGTCAAATTAACGTCTAAAGATTTGACCCAAACGATTGAATTAAAGTAAAGCGTTTAATAACTAATGGATTTTATTGTCAGAAAAACATACAAAATATACATCGTTTCAACCAACAAGGAATTTTTACTCCAGGGAAATAAGGCAAAAATATACCATGTTCGGGACACTTGAGCAGCCAGGTTGCAAATGGTTTTTTGGGTACTATATACCTAATACATTATAAATACAAAAATGCCCGTCACAGTTCGGACGAGAATTTTAGTTATTAACAAATAAGTGTCAAAAATGGCAGTTTTTCCGTTTAAATCGCTACGGGTAAAAATAGGGTAATTAAATATCTTATTTATACTGTTATTCTTTTAGTAGATGAGCCAAGGTTTAAAATGGCAATTTTTGAATTTCGGTTCGATCATTTGTTGCTTCAGAAATTTCAAAATAAAACTAAAATTTCGAAAATAAAAAAATTGCTATAACTTTTGCGACAATGATCTTAAGACTTTCATATTGCACAAAAAGTTGAGACAAACAGTCCATATAATGCACAAAAATTTTTAAGACGATTCGTCAATTAGTTTAAATTTTGTTCAATTTGTTTATCCCAATGAGCTTTTTATTCGCAATTTTGTTGTTCAGAAGATAGTAATGTAATAGCAATTCTGTGAAAACCGCATGAAAGAAAAAAAGTCATGTTTTTAAAGTATTTTAAAAAAATCATCAAAAAGTCATTTTTATCATTCCGAAAACATTTTACTAAAGCAGGGTCATTTTTAGTTCATAAACAATTTGAATAACTTTGTTAATGTTGACTGTAGATTAAAACTACTTAGGGATTTGAAAAGCTGGTATTTTTATAAGAATTGTCAAAAAAACACTTTTTGCCTAGGTTAATTACAGTCAAAGTTAGCCACTTTTTTTTTATTTAATTGACAGCTACTTTGTTTATAACAATTAAGCAACCCAACTAGCGCCATTTCGAAGTTGAAGGTATATAGTTTATGTTTAAAAGTTTAAGTAAACTTTAAACTTCAACAAAGTTGTTAATAAAGCTTTAAATATAACGTTCTAACGAAATCGATTTGTGGTCGGTGGAATTGAATATTAAAATCCGTGCACTCAAAAAATGAAACTGATTCTTCAAACATATGCTGCGATTAATATCTCCAGAGCTTGTTGATGGATTTTGATCATAATTTTTTTAAATTGTATGTACTCGTAGTCTTGTAGACTACGTTATGTACGTAAATCCCCACCTAACATTTCAAAATGTTAGGGGGAGTTCCCCTTATCACTCAGGGATATGAAAAATAGATTACGACCGATTCTAAGACCTACCGAATATACATATATAATTTCATAAAAATCGGTCAAGCGGTCTCGGAGGAGTATGACAACTAACACTGTGACTGGAGAATTTTATAGATGTACATATATAGATGAGTATTAACAAATAGGGGTTGGTGATGGAAAAGTTTATATTAAGGGTTGTATGTATTTTTTATTCCTACATCATATAAAATTAAAACAGACAATTTTGTCCAAAAAAATTAAAAAAAATGTCAGGGGGTCAACCCCCCTTATAACTTGCGGGTATGAAAAATAGATTAAAACCTATTCTCAGTCCCATAGGATATACTTGTAAAATTTCATAAAAATCGGCCGAGCCGTTTCGGAGTAGTATGGTAACTAACACTGTTACAGGAGAATTTTATGTATATTGAAGTAACTGTGAATTAAATAATAAAAGTGGCTAACTTTGACCGTAATTAACATAGGCGAAAGGCTATTTTTGAAAATTTGTGTAAAAATACCAGTTTTTGAAATTCCAAGGTAAATTTACTCTACAGTCAATATCAACAAAGCTATTCAAATTGTTTTCAAGCCAAAAATGACTCTACTTTAGTAAAATGTTTTCGTAGTGACAAAAATTACTTTTTAATGATTTTCTTCAATAATTTGAAAACAAGACTATTGTTCTTTCATGTGGTTTTCACAGAATTTTTATATAATTATTATTTTCTGAACAATAACATTCCAAAGAAAAGCTCTTTGGGATAAACAAATTGAATAAAATTTAAATTAATTGACGAATCGTCTTGAAATTTTTTGTGCAGTATATGGACTCTTTGACTCAACTTTCTGTGTAATATAAAAGTCGTAAGGTCACTTTCGCGAAAGTTATAGCAAATTTCTTATTTTCGAAATTTTAGTTTTATTTTGCAATTTTCAAAGCAACAAATGATCGAACCAAAATTAAAAAACTGCCGTTTTAAACATTGGCTCATCTACTAAAAGAAGAATACTATAAATAAGACATTTATTTATCCTATTTTTACCTGTAGCGATTTAAACGAAAAAACTGCCATTTTTGACTCTTATTTGTTAATAACTAAAATTCTCGTCCGAACTGTGACGGGCATTTTTGTATGTATAATGCATTAGGTATATACTACCCAAAAAACCCATTTGCAACCTGGCTGCTCAAGTGTCCCGACAAAAACCTTATTTCCCTGGAGTACCTATTTAAGTCTATAATAGATTACGTGATAGTTAAACAAAATTCACAAATACTCATTAGTTATATTAGAGCTATGAATGGAGCAATGTGCGGATCAGATCACCACATAGTCAGAGCGAAAATTGTTTTCCCATGTAGATTAAACGAAAGTGTCTCACCAAGCCAAGACAAACAGCTTTTAGAAAGAATTGAACTTCTGAAAGAATAGCTCAGAACTCGATGACAATGCAATATTCAACAGCTTTTACATGGATGCATTGATTTTTATTTGGAATTTTAAGTAATTTTAAATTGAATATCGTAAAATTAGTTCTCAATTTTCTCAAAAGATGGCGCTACTAGTTTTCTCAATAGATGGCGTTATTTTCTATCATGTAAAATTTTCTATTCATTTGTAACCGCTACTGAATGTTTAAAATTGGCTCGCTAGTTTGTTTACATAAAAAATTCTCAAAAATAAATATTTTATCACAATTAAAAATTATAAAGTTCTTGTGTCAGAAGGTGCAGTTTAAATATATAAAAGTATTTAGTGAAAAACGTAGTACAGTGGAACCCCGATAAGTCGGCCTCCGATAACCCGGAAGTCCGACTAACCCGAACCGACTGTCATCAGACAAAACAAACATTTTTTCACTTGGACTGAGTTTTTTACCAAGAAATAAACAATACTGTATACAACTGTAGGTAATTTAGATGTACTGTGCATTTATGTATTTCATGTTTTTGCAATGACAATGTGTATTTCTTTATTATTTTATGTATTTTGCTAACTTTTACCACATCCTCCGGCTAACCCGGATTTTCGATACCCCGGATCGGCTGCGGTTCCAATTAATCCGACTTATCGAGGTTCCACTGTATTCGTATTCAGGAGCAGAAAAAGAAGGTAAGAAATATATCTGTCATCAATTATTAAGCACGTAAATTTATGAAATATTTTGTTCCTCATACATTTTCAAATATGGCGACAAGAAAACATTGTAAGCGCGCCAAAATTGTTTTATTAGCATTTCGGAACCGTGTTTGTTTAATTTTTACCAGTAATTTAGCTCAGTTACCTATATGAAACAACAAAATAGTTTATAATTTTATATTGTGTTCTATAACCAATAAAAACGTGGTGTTATAAAAAGTACTATTTTATAAAAGTGTAATTATTTAAATTTCTCCGAAGCGCCTTCCACTCGTTAAGATTATATTACTTCGATTTTTCATCTCGATGTTTTTAATTTGTGTATTTTATGTATTTTTAAATAATAGGGCAGTCAAAGAGGGTATTTGGCTCCGAATTCCATCCTACAGATCCTACTACATCGATTTACTTAATATTCTCACAGTAAGTAGGGAATAGCTCAACAAACAAACAGTGGCGTAGCTGAGGATTGCGGGGCCCCCCGCGACAATTTTTGTGGGCCCTCGTCGTATAAACATAACGACAACTAATAACAGTATAATTCTAAAATATGTGTAAATGACAATATTTGTCTTTTTTTGATAAGTCTTCATTAGTTCATTAGTGTTTTTTGATTTTTTGGGAATAGACATGAACACCTTTTAAGTATACCTTCATGTCTAGTGTGACCAACTAGCCCGAAAAATCCGGGACATGGCCCGAATTACGAAGTAATTAATAATAAATTGGCGTCCCGGACAAGGCTTCCGGGCCATCCGAATTTTCAACTTTTTGGTAAAAATCTATATTTTCGTTTTTGTTCTAAGAATCTACATCAAATTAAATTGTTGAGACGAAAAAAAAAATTTTATCGTGGTATAAATTTTAATAGTTCTATGAAAGAAAACGAAAACTGTGGAATTTTTTTTATTTGTGTCTTTTAATTATCGTCTTCCGAAAAGACCTTTCAAAAACAATAATAATTCATGTCACACTGAATCATGCCTAGGCACGCATGCCGCATCGAACGATGTAATGCAGGGGTGGGCAAATACTTTTAAGCGCGGGCCAAAATGAAATTTTCAAAATGTCTCCCGGGCCGGAGGACTATACCCAGGATGTACGCTAATGTTTTTGGTGGAGGTTTTTCTCTACCCAAGAAAGTTTTTTGACAAAAATACTATAAGTATCATTTTAAAGCATTTGGAGAAAGACATTTGACTGTTAATAATAATAAATTGTCTTTCTGTTCTGTACATGCGAACAATTTGTTCCCAGTAAAATTACGAAATTTTTAATATGGTCCATTATATTAAATAACATGGATCCAGATAAAAAATGAACTTCAGAAATTCGATCAAGAATGAAGCAATCAAGAGCAGCCTTTTTGAAGATGAGGAAATTTCTGAGTAACCCAAAGATTCAATCTGCAAATTCGATATCGAATAGTAAAAGGTTATGTCAAGTCAACCATCATAGACAAAATTCAAAGGAGACAACTGATCTGGTATGGTCATGTACGACGTCAATGGACGATGACAAGCTGCCAAAACAAATTTTAAAATGGACGCCAAGGGAAAGAAGGAAGAGAGGAACGCCGAAACAATCCTGGCTCGGCGGCATTCAGAAGGCAATGTCGGAAAGGAACCTTCACCCTGACGAATGCAACGACGGACGAAGCTGGAAACTGGCAACCGGAAGACGGAGAACGCTATAAAAAACCGGGATAATAATAAAAATGTTATGTCCACTCTCTTCTTGTTTATTGGATTGTTAATGCTGACTTAATGAAAAAGCTGCAAGCTTTTGAGATGTGGCTTTTTAGGGGAATTGTGAAAATACCATGGACCGATCATATTACGAACGAAATGGTGTTGCACAGAATGGAAAAGGAACAGAGAACTTTTGACAATCATTAAAAGGAGAAAGACATAATTTGAAATTAAAAATCACACTAAATTTTCTCTTTTTTTTTTTTCACCTCTGTGATAAAAATTATAGAAGTTTTCAGGGACTTTCGGCCCTCGGTAATAATGTAATATTTCATTCTGTGTTTAAAATTTATTAAGTATTAGTTTTCTCAGGATTCGAAAAAAATGAATGCATTACGCTCTTAAAAAAATTGCTTGCGGGATTTCTCAATCGGCCGGATAAAGTAAGCAAAAGGGCGGATCCGGCCCGCGGGCCGGCTTTTGCCCACCCCTGATGTAATGTAATGATTGCTGATGTATCTTTTTTTCGGTTTCTTCAACCACTTTAAGTAGATAAACCTCTCGAGTTCGTTCGCGCAATATGATTAATTTCCAAACCGTTGCATGCTTTGAGCCAAATTCAAATCTGCTGCGTTGCAATATGATTTTTTTATCTAAACATTTATTTTATTGTCAGTACAGTAATCAGAATCAGTTTGAATCCGAAAATCGATTAGCGACCATCTCGGAATTATTGTTTTTGACCTGACTTTTTCATTCCAATATATTATATTATTGTTAATATGAATATGGAACCAACACAAGAAAGTAAAAACAGAAAACGATATTGCACTGTCAATAAAATATTGGAAGAGGAATTTCTAGTTTTGAAAAAAAAGTAACTCTAACAGTGACATGAAGTGTGATACTTGTGGATCGGAATTTTCGATCGCCCACAGTGGTAGAGCGGATATACTAAGTCATCAAAAGTGAAAAACACCGAAGAGGTATCTGCTCCGCGTCCAGCAGCAAAAAATTGACTCAATTTTTCAAGCCAACAGCTTCATCGAGCATTGATTTAGAGACAGCAGTTCGGGAAGGTGCTTGGGCGTATCATTTGATTAAGCCCATCAAAAATATCACTGTCAACATAAAAATGTTAAATAACCAATAAAATGATGATATTAGAGTCCTATATTAAAAAAAATATCAAATGGCCCGATTTTCATTCAAAAGTCCCGGATTTTAGGTATTTTTTTCAGCATTGTCCCGGATTCGACTGAATTGGAGTTGGTCACACTATTCACGTCTCTTAATCCGACAAAACTATTATTAAGTTGTTGCAATACTATAGCTAAATTTACATTGAAAACATTAACTTCAAAACTTTTTTTGCTACAATTTATTTTTTTGTTGCAGCTGAGCTCTTCGTAAATTTTTTTATACGTTTTATCCGTTTATTTTTAAATTCCGGTGTAATCCCCACTATTCTGCTATT